>NC_136931.1:4228200-6840567 GCF_949752795.1 Hyperoodon ampullatus | reverse complement strand
TGATACTTTTTTTTTTTTTTTTTTGCGGTACGCGGGCCTCTCACCGCTGCGGCCTCTCCCGCTGCGGAGCACAGGCTCCAGACGTGCAGGCCTAGCGGCCATGGCTCACGGGCCCAGCCGCTCCGCGGCACGCAGGATCCTCCCGGACCGGGGCACGAACCCGCATCCCCTGCATTGGCAGGTGGACTCTCAACCACTGCGCCACCAGGGAAGCCCTATGATACATCTTTAATGGCTGGTCATGCTGTCTGTCCAGTGGTTCTACACCATTGTTTTAGGGTAGAACAGAAGAAAAAAAAAAAGAAAAAATAATCAAGTGTTAAGTGTTGATTTCCAAAATGGGCACTTTTTGGAGATAAGAGTTATGAAGCCCAAGGCTTCTATGTGCATGATTTGGATGTTGAGAGAACAAAGTTTTTATACAACCTGCTGTCCGAGGTTTGGAGGACTGAGGATTGTGTGTTTCAGTCTAAGCCAGTGGTTCTGAGAGTGTGGTCCCTGGACCTGCAGCATCAGCATGACCTGAGAACAGTTGACCTAAAATAATAAAACAGCCAGTTATTATTTTACCAGCAAAATGAGTTTATTCGAAACAGCAAAGAATTGCAACATGGGACAGGCAATCTATGGCAAACCACAGGCAAGTCTAGAGAAGAGAGGTCTTTTCTTTTATAGAGGAGAAGGGGGAGTTGGGAGGAGCTGTTATAAACAGAGTCCATTGGAGGAAACTGGGAGTTCAAAGTGTAGTGGCTTTTCATTGGCTGAGGTGTGACAGTCTCTCATTGGCTGGAATGTTGCCCAGCAAGGAGTTCTCCCTCCTGCTGGGTAGTAAAGTAATAACCTTCTTCCTATTGGAGACGCAAAGTACCTCTCTTTCTGATGGGTATGCAATTCCTCTAGTGGTCTGGCATGAGAGCACCCCCTTCTGGCCTCCTGACTCCACTTAAAATGACGTTTCTCGGGCTTCCCTGGTGGCGCAGTGGTTGAGAGTCCGCCTGCCGATGCAGGGGATGCGGGTTCGTGCCCCGGTCTGGGAGGATCCCACATGCCACGGAGCGGCTGGGCCCGTGAGCCATGGCTGCTGAGCCTGTGCGTCCAGAGCCTGTGCTCCGCAACGGGAGAGGCCACAACAGTGAGAGGCCCGCGTACCGAAAAAAAAATAAAAAAAAATAAAATGAGGTTTCTCTTTATTAATTTCCAGAGAACCTATTAGAAATGCAGGTTCTCAGGAGCCAACCCAATCGTACTTTAGGTTCCTATGGCTGCTGTAACAAATCACAAAAAAACTTAGCAGCTTAAGACAACAGACATTTATTATTTTACAGTTCTGGAGGTCAGAATTCTGAAACGGGTCATACAAGGGTAAAATCAGCAGAGCTGTGTTCCTTCTGGAGGCTCAAGGGGAGAATTCATTTCCCGCCTTTTCCAGCTTCCAAAGGTCTTCTGTATTTCTTTGCTTGTGGCTGCATCACTCTGACCTCTGCCTCCTTCGTCTCATCTCCTTTGACTCTTACCCTCCTGACTCACTGTTTTAAGGAACTTGTGATGACATTGGACCCACACAGATAATCCAGGATCATCTCCCATCTCAAGATCCTTAACTTAATCATGTCTGCAAAGTCCCTTTTGCCATGTGAGGGTCACATATTCACAGGCTCCAGGAATTCTTGTGCCATTATCATTAGCCATACATCAGACCATTATTCTACCGACCATACCTACTAATCAGAAATTCTGAGGGTTGGCCCAGCAACTTGTGTTGTAATGAGCCCTCCAGGAGATGCACACCCGAGTTTGAGAACCACTGCTCTAAGCCATAGAGTAAGCAAGCTGCGGGATTTGTGGTCAGGTCACAGAAGGAGAGGGAATCTCTTTGAGGACAGTGGGAGAGAGCTGGAGACATCAAACAGGGTCTACTTTCTGTTCCACAGCCTCCCAGGGGTTGAAATCACTGTGAGGCATGGGGAGAAGGTGCTGAATACAGATCCTTCTGTATTCAGGTGGGTCTGAGAATCCTGGATCAGAGAAGCTCCTAGCTGGTTTCCCATAAGAGTGCTTCCACACTACCTTGGGGTTACCTTGGAGGGAAAGAAACCACAGTGTGGCCTATCTGGTTGGAGAAAGACTGACCACCCCTCACCAGCACTCTGGCCATGACTCCCCTGGGTTTGGGTGGGAGTGGGGGTCTGGAATAGTAGTGAAGAGAGTAGTGAAGAGAGAGAGAGTAGTGAAGAGAGTACTACTGGAGAGATTAGTGTAGAGCTCCAGAATGAAGACCCAGCGCACCTGTGGGGTGGTTCAGGGGAATACTGTAGCAGAGGCCACTTGAGCTAGGGGCTAAAGCGAGGATGAGAAATGCAACCAGAGGCCAATGAAGATGAGACAACGCTGCTTTCCTGGTGCCAGGAAAATACACCAGCTCCTACGAACCCAGATTCTTAGGATTAGGGCAAGGAAAAGAAGAAGAGATGGCAGGGGAGGGGATCTTGAATTCCACTGCACATTCATCTGGAAGACCCTGTTTTAAACCAGAAGAGACTAAGTTACCTGAAAGTATTAATAAGCATTAAAATATATTTCAGTTTTAGCACAATACCTATAGGTTCTCAGAAAACAAGAGACAAGTATTACATATGAAATCCAGGCCCTGACCATGTCTGCACGGTAAATGATGTCCCTGGTTTACTGTAAGAAACCAGTAAGAGCTAATGGCAGAGGGAAGCCCCCAATATATCCACAATTTGTCGTATTCTTGGCGGAAGGCATGATGAACCGGTAATTCAACAACAGGACTCCTGGCAAAAAGTATTTTATCTTTCCCAGTCCTTCTTTCTGCTCAAGGGCAGGATACAAGGTACATTTAATACCTGGCCACACAGCATCACATGCAAATTGCATGCAAACCCTCACCCACTCCCCTTTATCTCTTCCCTTTCTGTATTTTCCCAATGCTGGCAGAGGCAAGTGGGCCATCCTCACAACCCAGGATAAGAGGAAGGAATTAGAAAAAAGCATCCAGGGAAAATATGATTTCTTTTATTACATAGGGAGCTGATAAAGGCCTACAAATAAACTTTACTATACTATTGAATGGAACATTAAATTTCATCAGTTTCATTATACTGGTGATAAAGACCATGTTTTGGAATGCCATTCTGGATGGTATAATTCTGAGGAAGAGTAATTCCATGCAAACAGCTCTGACGAGGTGCTAGTATCTCCTGCCCAGTAAAATTTCCCAGTTCAACTCACACATAGTCGTCCACTCAGGAACCTAGGACCCCTGAACACCTGTTCTGGAGTGGCTCCAAATAGTGTTTCTCTACTGATTTATCTTATAAGCCAATATTTCCCTCTGGGATCTCACGTGTAGTGGTGTCCATGGCAGGACCAGGTGGATGTTTCAGAGTCTCAGCTTAATACCCAGCTCAGAATTCCACAGCAAGAAATAAGAAGCAAAAGGAAGGGAGAGAGTTTGGGAACTAATGTAAAGGTTGAAGATATGTTTGTAGTCTGAAGTTGCTTACTCTTGCCTGCCCAGCATTCCTTTGGGGGAGGATTTTAGTGAGACTGTCACTCAATGGACTCTACATCCCCATCATAGGGGTGGGCATGTGACCCAGGATGGCCAATCAACTCATACCCTTGGCTCCAGTGACTGGTTCGGGGTGGGGGGGCACATGACCCAAGAAGAACCAGTCATGGCTCCCGATGGTGGGAGGATTGCTAATAGGCTCTGGGAGAAAAAGGGTATCCTTTTCCATTATAATGTCCATGTTAAACTGAAGCCTCTAGAGCCCACAAAGAGGAGAGCCTGGTAGAGAATGAAGCCAGGATAGAGGAAAGTGGGCCAGAATGATGAGGAAAAACCAAAGTTTGATGACATAGTTTGAGTCCCTTGATCTAGCTATACCTGCTGATCTACTGTTTGGACTGATTTCCAACTTGTGTGAGCAGATACATTTCCTTTAAACTATTTTGAGTTGGGTTTCTATCTTTTGCAACAGAATTAATTTCTGACAAATATACACTCTAGGGAAGGATTCAGTGAAGAATGGAAAGTAAAATAATGCTTGATGGAGAAAATAGGCAATGCCACAATGTCCTAGGAGAGGAAGAAAGATGAGACTAAAGAAAAAAATAAAGGAGGTTAGGGTGGGTGATATTACTGTTTAGTGGCCCTCTTCCATTAGAAAAGCAACTTTTCTGTTAAAATTTCCTTTGGGGTTTTATCCCCAAAGTCTGTGAGCATGGTCCCTCTGGAAAAAGGTGACACAAAATCTTTGCTGAGCCCCATGGTGGAAATCAAAGATTTCAGCTGATCACGGCCAATTCTAGACTATTGAAATCACACTTGGCTAAAAGAACAGTGGTAGGTACAGTGCGTCTTGTGTGGTAAGACATCCTGTCCTGGATCATCACAAAACTTATTTACCATATTGCAAAACATGAAGATGACGAAAGTGAGAATCCCAGCTTACCACGGGAAGCAGGAAGATCAACAAAGAAACTCAAAACTTTTGTTCTAAATTATTTGTTCTTCTCAGATTATTCCATCCACGTGGGAGTGTTCTGGCCACCAGGCAATTGCCCTGGGAATTTTACCAGAGAGACAATTTTGTTTAGCTCTACTTTCTGTTCTTCCTCCTATTTTGATAATAGGTAATGATTCACTGCTGGATATCATGTAACCTCTTTCTTTGACTTTGTCCTGTGCTCTCTCTCCTAACTATCCAAGATGAACTAACTCCATATAGAGAAGGTCTTAACTGGAAACATGCTATTTTTTAGACTGGGTATGATTTTTAGGTAAGACAAATGTTTGCGCAAGACATTTTCATTGATGATCACAAAAGTTACACTTTCATCTTGAATATTCATGGTATTCAAGCAAACTGGGACTGGAAAAAATCCTAAAAGGGCTACTGATATTAATACATGTCATTGCTATTGCAATGGCTGGAATTTTTTGGCAGGAGTCGGGGTAAGGGGGACGTTGTGTGGTTCAGCATCCACTTACCTTCCTATTTGGAAGTCATTCCCCAGGTGTGAGATCTTGGTGGAAAGCAATGCTTTTCCTCCAACTATAGAAGCCAGAGATCTAAAGCCTGCCTCTCCCAGAATCTTAACCTTTAGGACTTGGGCATCGTGAACAAATGTATGACCTTCCTAAGATATGGAATGTCGACTGAGGGATATGAAGAGTGATGATGGCAGTCTCCCACAAATGATAGTTATTGCGTTTCCTGTTTCTTGACCCTTTGGAGGCACTTGGTCCCATCAATTCTATTTTTCAAACCTAGTCTTCCAGACTTGCCTTGATTAAGTGAATCTCATATATATATGAGATTGCACAAATTATACAAATTCAACTTAAAAAGCTCAACTCTTGGGATGATGAAAAAGTTCCAGAGATGGATAGTGGTTATAGTTGCATAGTACTGTGAATGTACTTTTTACGCCACTGCATTACATACTTAAAAGTGGTTAAAATGATAAATTCCTATGGTATGTATATTTTACCACAATTTTTAAAGAACTCAGTTCTACTACATACTAGCTGTGTGACTTTGGGCAAATTAACCTTCTAAGCCTGATTTCTTATCTAAAAAGGGAGATGATAACAGTACGAGCATCATGGGGTTGCTGTAAGGATCAAATTCATTAATTCAAGTAAATTGCTCAACAGAGTTCCTGGCACATAGGAAGACAGAAATGATTGTTAGCTTAATAAATAAATAAATAAAGGCAGTAAAGATTCTTATCAGGAAGAATAGGAGGTGTGAACTTCATTGTTTGTCCATGAAAGACTACCTTGTACTCTTGTGGGAGGAAGAAGCATTAGCCAATCATCAGCCGTCCCACCATCCAGCCTCAACCTAGAAAGGACACACCAAGGTAACCTCATCTCCACAGCAAATGTGCTCAGATACAAAGAAGAAAAAACCAACTACTATTATCCTACGTTTGGGGGCCCTTATTAACTGCTATGCACCAGCCAAACCCTTAACATTATCATCCTATTATCATGGTAACTGTATGAAATCAGCATTATCACCTGCATTAGAGGAAAAAGAAGAAAATCCCTAAGATGCAGAGAAGTTAAACAGCTTGCTTAAGGTCACCCAGCTGCTGAACAACAGACCCAAGATTTGAAACCAAGTCTATGCATCCTAGTCAGTTCTGACTGTTATAACAAATCACCATACATGAAATGGCTTCAACAACAAACATTTATTTCTCACAGTTCTGGAGTGTGGCAAGTCCAAGATCAATGTGCCAGCAGACATGGTGTCTGGAGAAGACCCACTTCTTGGTTTGCAGATGGCCATCTTCTTGTATCTTCATGTGGCAGAGAGAGAGAAAAGCAAGTTCTCTCCTTTCTCTTCTTCTAAGGGCACTAATCCCATCATGAGGGCTCTACCCTCATGAACTAATTACCTCCCAAAAGTTCCACTCCTAATACCATCACATTGTGGGGTAGGTTTTCAACATATGAATTTGGAGGGGATGCATTCAGTTCATAACACTCTCTAAAAATAATCCCCAAATACCCATATTATACCACCATGCTGCTTTGCTACCAAGAGTGTGACATGTTTGGAGCAATATTAACCGAATTCAAAACACAAAACAAAACGAATCACTGTGCAGGAGGAGGAGAGTTCTCCTTTGACCTTAAAATGGGAGAGACTAGTAGAGTCTCCCCAGTTCTTCTTATAAGCTTCCCTGGAAAAGTGTTCCCTCAAACACCAGTCTCCCTTTCCTCTCCCAACATGCCCAGGTCAAATCTTAGTCTCACTGCTTACATTATAGCCTGAAGCCTTCCGTCCAGGGGAGGCCGCCTAATGACTTGGGATTATGAAGTTGTTTCTCAGTAGAAACCAAAAAAGAAGAGATGGGAATCCAGGGCCTGCCTGGGTCCCCATGCTACTGCGTCCCTGCAGGTGAAGCAGAGTCCTAGACAGAGCGAGAGGAGGAGCGGGCTTTTGGGGTGGTACACAAGGAGAAATGCACACTCTATCCTTCTTTGTAGAGGGTGCATCCTTCTTGGAGCCATCCACCCTGAGGACCCATGAAAATGTGGGGCTGTGTTTTGGGAGTGGGCCTTTGAAAAAACTGTGGCGATGAGGAGGACATAATTAAAATACTTGTGGTTGTAAGCAATGGAAACTGAGTTCTGACTCTTTGAACAAAATGGGAGTTGTTTGTATATATATAAAATCTCAAACAAATGCAGAGTGAGCATGCACCAAAGTTTTATTTAACTCATAATGAGAGAACCAGTGGGATGGCAGAGCTGGCTTCAGAGAGGATATGAGAACTGATATATAAAATATAGCTCTCTTAAAATAATAGAAGGATGCTAGAATTAGATTGCTAAATGCAATACAAAACTGCAAGACTGGTTAAGGTTCTACAAACAATATGTTCATACTGTTTGGGTCTATATTCTCTGCTGATCAGAAATCATCTGCATCTCTACTGCATAAAAATATTGTAATTTGCACCCTCCAAGTTTTTTCCAAGTTACTATCTACCATTGGAGAACTGGGTCCCTGGTCAATATGTAAGTTCACATTTCCTTGGACGGTCAGGTGGTTCTTAGAGGGCTTTTAGACAATGCTCTGACCTGATACTAGAAAGATCAAAGATGTCGTTGTGCCTTATTTCCAAGTTTTGGGTGACTTTTTCATAATAATAACCAAGGTAGGGATTGATGAGCAATCAGAAATTCTTTTCCACCAAGCCTTAGATAAGGCCTCAGATGTTTCTCCAGAACTGTGCTCCATGTGGCCACTATCAGTTGATGGGAACTAGTGCAAGGGACGAAATTGATTTGCCATCCACCTTGATGATGACAGTGGCTTGGTTTAGAAGTTCCAGATAGCTTCTCCCACAGCTGGCTGAGGCTACTCCAATGACTCAGTCAAAGCTCTGGCTTAGCCACGAGGAAAGACCTAAACAAGGATCATCTCTCATTGAAAGAAGGTGAGAGGCCAAAGGAAGCGGGAGGTCAAAGGAAACTTTTTTTTTTCATCCTAGATGAATGTTCACTTGCTCTTCCTAAAGTCAGGATTTCATAGATAAGCTACATGGCTTCCAAGCGATTTATGTCAGGCTGATGGGATGTTTTGATTGTTCCTAGTGTAGAGTTGTGTGTTAATGGAAGCTTGGAAGGGGATGGGAGATTTGCTCTTAGTTACACTGGGTGCTGCTAATGACCTTACAGAGCATATGGTCCATCCATCCAGTCACTGGACCTGTTGTAATCAAGAGAAATGGGAAGATTAGGCCCCTGAGGAGAAGCAATCATCCTTCATTCATTCCAAGGCATCCCCTGGCACCTACTATGTGCCAAGCTTTATTGAAGTCCATTGGAAGCTGTCAATGAGTCCCTCCCCTAGAAAGACCATGAGATGCTACCATATAACAAGTTTCCTTTGTGAGCTACACCAAGGCCCACGTGCTTCTGGTCTATTTGCAGCTAGAGGGAAGACTTAAGTACTGTGTCAGTGTCCTTCCTTGAAGTGTTCTTTCTTATAATTACACAGTGTTTAAATTGTCAACAAAAACTCCCGCTTGAAAATTACACTTGACATTTATATTTCTATGCAAAATTGGGAAGAAGGTGGTTCATCAATGTTTCAAATAAGGTAAGAGAACACTAATTCAGTGTCATCATAGGTCTTTCATTTCTGTCCTGAGTGAAATGATAAAAAGGGACAGGAAATTTCCCCTCTCAGGACAGCTGTGAATGGTCAGGTGAAGAAAAGCACAAGGAGGCAGAGGCTGGGAGCTGAGCAGGTGATACCTGGCATTGTGATTTTTATGTAGTAAAGGGAAAGTGGAAGATGAGACCCATCTCTGTGTCTTGGTGTCCTGTGACTTCTGCTTCACTGTTCATTAAGAGTGAAATTCCTACCTTATTGAGAGATGGGAGACAACCCCACTTTGGTAGACCATGAAGCAACTGCACTGGGTGAGAAGCTATGGAAGGGTGGGGTGGGTCCAAAGCAAAGATGATAGCCCCTGCCCTCCCAGAACTCACCATGTAGGAGACGATACCAAGACTATCTGATACCAAGACTATCAGCCTTCTGAGGGTCAACGTCCACAAGGACATTGAAACTAGAGGGTGTCAACAAGAGAAACATCCTAAGATCATAGGTAAGAAGATTAATTATACCATACAAATACTAATCAAAAAAAAGTTGGCATAGCTATACCAATGCCAGACAAAGTAGACTCTAAGGGAAAGAGTGTTTCATACATTTTATATCCTGCACACCCCAACTGGAGCCAAAATGTTTCTGCTCTGTGACTCCTGGCCACTCTGCCTTCTCTGATCTGCCCTGGGGTGTGAATGTCAAGCCAGATCGTGGCTGTCCGCTTTGCCCATCCGTCCTACACCGTTAAAAGGAGGGAGTTCTGTCTCAACCCTAAACCTTAGGTTTTCGCTTTCATCTCTCACCCACTGCATTACCAACTCCTTCTCCTGCTCAACAAGTTTTTCTTGAGTTCCCACACTGTTCCAGGTACATCTGGGAACAAGATAGATGGACCCCTGCTCTCCTGGGAATTGACAGTATAATGAGGAAGACAAACATGCAGCGACTAAAGAGTCTGAGGTAAATGTGTGGTCATTGCTATTACTTTTGAGTGCACAGGGAGCTCTATTCACCTATGACAAGGGGTTCCTGATTTTAGCTGTTTCCCACCAGGGCTCCAACCACCAAGCCAATTACCACCGGCTCTTCTGAAAAGATGCCAGTAGAGGACAAAACCCTTGACAATCAGCCCCAGGAGGTGTAAGAAGGATAACAGCCCTCTCCTGAATAACTGCTTGATGTTTCAGGCTGCTCAAGTCAACTCTAACTCAGATGTCTGCTGCTCCTGGACTCTTGAGAAGTGACCACCATCCCCATCTGACACCTGTGGGGAACGCTTGGCTCTGCTCAGGGGGCTGATTGTAAAGTCAGCACCAATGTGGGGCCTCAGCACCCAGGTCTGCAGGCCCTGGGCCACAAGGAGGAACCTGTGTTCTGGCTTGAGGTGACAAACTGCAGAATCAGTTTGATCTGGTAATTGATTATGAAACACCTGGGTACAGGCCAGGTGGCGGAGGCCCATGAGGGAGTAAGGGCCTCTCTAGCCAAAGCTGAGTGGATGGATGGAAATTGTCGGGTAGGGGTTGTGGCTGATTTTACATCATGTAACTTGCTGAACATCTGATAACAGGCCTCACTGAAAACTGGCTCATGCCTTTAGGCGGCTTCTTTCATACCTTCTCAGAAAATCCTATAAATCAGGGGCCTGAATGGCTGCAGGGCTTCTGAATTCAGCCAAAGTTAGTTCCCTTCCTGTCTTCCCCAGGCTAGATTTCAGGGTGGATGCTAGACTCTTTAGTACCTTTTGCAAATTACTACACAATTTTACTAATTGTCCACTAGACAGACACAGTCCCAAGGATGTATGGCTTGTTAAGGGGAGTGAAGGCTGGGCTTCAGGTCCCTCTTACTGCCTTAGCAGGATGTGTTGTGAAATGCACAACCTGTGCAACTGTGCACGTCAGCCTTGCTGAGCTTTATGATCTCCAAGGACAGTTTCTATCATCCCTCCTTAAAATATGCACCTTGCAAGGACAGAGTTAGCATCAGACCCAAGGGGATGAGCAAGTAGCAATCAGAGAACAAAAGGTAGTAATCCAGCTTCAATTCCACTTCCCTGGCGAAGCCTTCAGTTTTAGGGGTACCAGAAATGATTCTGGATCCTGAACAGGTACTGAAAAACCACAGAGACTCTGATAGGACACCCAGAAGGCAGGGCAAGTTTGGGGTTTCAAAGTCCAAACTAACAATCAGGTGTGTTTTATTACCTCTTACTTTGTGATCCTCAACATCTTGGAGGAGGCAGCCTGGAAAGCATTTCTAGGGGAAGAAGATGAGGAGACTGGGATGGGAAAGCAAGGAGATGATGGGTGGAGCAGAGGCTGGAGGTGGTGGGAGGGAATGGGGCAAACATACAGGGGAAGGGGCGCAACAAAAAAAAGAAGAGAGGGTAAGCGGGGGGCGGCGGGGATGGAGGTCGGTTGTAGAGCAGGGGGATGAGGAATCTTGGCTGGATAACATTCTATCTTTCTCAGGCTGAAGTCAGTACAATCCAGAATGCTGAAGGGGCTGAAGGTCTGGAGTGGTAATGGAGGACCTCTCTGAGGAGGTAACATTTAGGCTAAGAGCAAAGGTTGAGGGGAATTAGTGGACATAATCATTCCGAACAGAGATTTTTTAAATTGAGTATTATTTCATGTATGAGAAACACCACACACACACCCCCCCACACACACACCCCTTAAGCACATGGCTCAAGGAGTTTTGAGAAATGAATAGAGCTGTGTAGCCCACGCTGGTGGGAGTAGAGATCAAGGTTCACTTTTTTCCATATAGACATCCAGGTGTTCCTGAACCATTTGTTGAAAAGACTTTACCTTGCCCACGCTGTCATACTTCGTAAAAAATTTACTGGTCATACAGATATGGGTCTATTTCTGGATTCTCCTCTATTCCATTGATATATTTGTCTATCTTATGCCAATACCATGTGCTTTTTCTTTTTTCCTCCTCTTTTTCTGTCTTTTATTTTCGACCTCCTTTTTTCAACTTGACTATATTCTACTTCAATTCCTTTGGTGGTTACTCAAAATATTAACAGGTACACTTAAGGGTTTTTTAAAAAAAAATTAATTAATTTATTTATTTTTGGCTGCATTGGGTCTTTGTTGCTGTGCACGGTCTTTCTCTAGTTGCAGTGAGCGGGGGCTACTCTTCGTTGCAGTGCACGGGCTTCTCACTGCCGTGGCTTCTCTTGTTGTGGAGCACAGGCTCTAGGTGTGTGGGCTTCAGCAGTTGTGGCACGTGCGTTTAGTAGTTGTTGCTTGCAGGCTCTAGAGCACAGGCTCAGTAGTTGTGGCACACGGGCTTAGTTGCTCCACGGCATGTGGAATCTTCCTGGACCAGGGATTGAACCCGTGTCCCCTGCATTGGCAGGCGGATTCTAAACCACTGTGCCACCAGGGAAGCCCCTGGTGTTATTTTTTAAAGCAGATAATTAGACTATTTACAATCAATGCATATTTAAAATTTTAAAATAATTACACAACTTACAATCAATGCACACGTAGACTGTCCAATCAATTTTTGCTGATTTCTGGCCTCACTAATTCTTCTTACATGACACAACCTTTTTTTTTTTTTTTTTTTTTTTTTTTTTTTTTTTTTTTTGCGGTTCACGGGCCTCTCACTGTTGTGGCCTCTCCCTTTGTGGAGCACAGGCTCCGGACGTGCAGGCTCAGCGGCCATGGCTCACGGGCCCAGCCGCTCCACGGCATGTGGGATCTTCCCAGACCGGGGCACGAACCCGTGTCCCCTGCATCGGCAGGCAGACTCTCAACCACTGCGCCACCAGGGAAGCCCTAGTTCCATTCTTTAATACTTTTTTCAGGGAGGGTCTGTGAAGAATACTAACTCTTGATCTCTGGGTTTCTGAAAATGAATTTCAATCCAGAGTTCTATGCTCAAATGAGCTATCATCACGAGTGATTCCATTTCTAAGCATGAGTTCAAGGTCTAGTTCCCAAAGGATTTATCTTATAGACAGCCTCACATGAGTCACACAGCTGTTTTCTTTTTCTTTTTTTTAAGACAATTTTTAGAAAGAAGTTTTAGGTTCACAGCAAAGTTCAGGGGAGAGTACAGAGATTTGTAATATAACCACTGTCCCCACACATACATAGCCTCCCCCACTATCCATATCCCCCACCACAGTGGTACATTTGTTACAAATGATGAACCTACATTGACACGTCATAATCACCCGAAGTGCAGAATTTGCCTCAGGTTTTACTTATGTCATACACTCTACCGGTTTGGATAAATGTCTAATGACATGTATCCACCACTGTAGTATCGTACAGATAGCTTCACAGCCCTAAAAATCCTCTGTGCCCTGCCTATTCATCCACCCTTCCTCCCTCCCCTGGCAACCACTGATCTTTTGACTGTCTCCATAGTTTTGCCTTTCCCAGAATGTCACAGAATTGGAATCATCCAGTATGTAGCCTTTTCAGATTGATTTCTTTCACACAGTAACGTACATTTACGTTTCCTCCCTATCTTTTCATGGCTTGATAGCTCATTTCTTCTTAGCACTGAATAACATTCCATTGCCTGGATGGACCAGTTTATTTATCCCTTCACCTACTGAAGGACATCTTGGTTGCTGCCAAGTTTGGGGAATTATGAATAAAGCTGCTGTAAACATCTGTGTGCAGGTTTTTGTGTGGACATATTTTCAACACCCTTGGGTAAATACCAAGGAGCGTGATTGCTGGATCAGATGGTAAGAATGTATTTTAGTTTTGTAAGAAACTGCCAAACTGTTTTCCAAAGTGGCTGTACCATTTTGCATTCCCAGGCCACATGGTTTTGATTTCTGCTTGTTACTGGGGCTAAGTTCCCCTGGTGGCCACGGGAACATTTTGTCTTTTGTTTTCAGGTTTGGCTATATGTTTTTAAATTTGGGGCGTAGTCTGTATCTGTTTAGTTTTCCATCTTGGGCAGACTTGTTTACACTCAGGAAAAAGCACTACTGAGACAGAGGACGAAGCAAGTGTACAAACGCTACTGAGGAGAGAGGTTTGGAGAGAAGGCCGTCTGATTGTATGGTCATAATAGACTGAGAGTTAATAAGGTGAGATTACAAAGGCAGATCTGAACCACACAGGGCCAAGGTAAGGAGTTTTGAATTTATTCCCAGTGTGGTGGAAAACCATAGAAACATTTTAAGTAGAGAAAGTGACATGATTGATTTCGAGATTTAAAAAGTAATTTGGCATTTATTGCTGGCTTTCTCATTCTCTTTACTTATCTAGCTTCTGAGAGCTCCTGATTTTACTTTCATATACATATGGCTGTTTCCACAGCCTCCAAGCATTTGCATTTTAAGAATGCCTTCCAAAATATAAATAAAAGTTTCCAACATTAGTCTGCAGAAAACTAGAAAACATGGTAAAGAACTGGACTAACACTGGGTTATAAATTGCATGACTCAAAGGTAGCAAAAATGTAATTTGCATTAGTTTTAGCTGAATCTTAGTAAATCAAAATATATCAAGTAATTATTTAATAAATGCAGTGCAAGAAAAAGAGTGAGATGGAGTAGGGAAACTATAGATTAAAAGGCACTTAAAAGAAATATCAATGAGTGATTATGTGGAGAACTTATTTGGATCTTGATTTAAGCAAACTGTAAAAAAAAAATATGACATCTGTTAGATAGTTGAATTGGATATTTTATGATATTAAGAAAATGTTACTTTACATGTGATAATAGTTATTTTAAGAGCCCTTATCTTTTAGACATATATACTAAAATATTTTCAGATGAAATGGTATGACATGATATTTCATTCAAAATAATATAGAGGGGCCTCCCTGGTGGCGCAGTGGTTGAGAGTCCGCCTGCCGATGCAGGGGATACGGGTTCATGCCCCGGTCTGGGAGGATCCCATATGCCGCAGAGCGGCTGGGCCCGTGAGCCATGGCCGCTGAGTCTGCGCGTCCGGAGCCTGTGCTCCGCAACGGGAGAGGCCACAACAGTGAGAGGCCCGCGTACCGCAAAAAAAAAAAAAAAAAAAAAAAAAAAAAAAAAAAATAATAATAATAATATAGAGTGGGGTAAGTGGATGGAAGTATAAATGTAACAAGATGGCTGTAAGTAAGTTGTTGAAGCTGGAAAATGGGTACATGGAAACTTATGATACTATTCAGTCTACTTTTGTATAGATTTGAAATTCCACAATAAAAATCTTTGAAAGAAATTTGCCATTTTTAAACATTCAGTAAGAAATATGAATGTAATCAATACAGATTTTCTAGATAAAAGTCTGTGATCCTTCTCCTTTCCAATCATTCTTTTCTTGATTTTATGTATTATCTATCTATCTATCTATCTATCTATCTACCTACCTACCTACCTGTCGATCTATCATCTATCTGTCTGCCTGCCAATCTACCCTTACATTGTCAATAACAATTGTTCCAAAGTCTGATTCAGAGTTGCTGTCTCAATTTGGGTTCCCCCAGAAGCAGACCCTGAGATGAGGGTTCAAGTGCAAGCAGTTTATTTTGGAAGTGCAGGAAATGTGCAAACAACATGGATAAATCTCAAAACATTATGCTGAGCAAAAGAACCTGGGTACAAAAAAATATGTGCTATAAGATTCCATCTATATGAAATTTTAGAACAGGCAAAACTAACATAATGTGGCAGAAACAGATCAGTGGTTGCCTAAGACAGGAGATCAGGAATTGACTACAGGGAGGAATGAGGGAATTTCTAGGGTGGATGGAAGCAGTCTACATCTCCATTGTGGTGACGGTTACCCAGGTGAATACTTTTGTCAAAAGTTATCAAACCATAGATTTAAAATGGGTGCATCTTATCACATACACATTATACCTCAATGTTGACTAAAAACAGAAATTCCTTCTACCAGTTGACAGAGTGTCAAAATAAAAGAGACATATAAAATGATCTGACCTTTTAAAAGAGTTACTTTTAAAATCTTCAGCTTGAAGCCAATCTCTTCCTTGGCCCCTTCTCAGGGAAGTTCAGTGAAGAAAGAGCTTTCCATACTTCCTCCACCTCTTCATTTTCTTTCTAAGGAAGAAAGTATTTATTCCTCATCAAGGAAATGAAGAGTGAATTTATATTCGATTTTTTACATTCAGAGTTGATTTAATACGAATTAGAATTTTTGGAATAAGACAGTACTAATTCTAACACTTTTAAATATTAAAGCCAATAAGCTTCCAACACGCATAATTCACACTCACGAGACGGCTTTTCTTAGCTTCATAATTATTACATCCTCACACCTTTGGAATCACTGGCATCTATTTCGTGTCCTTCTCATTTTTTGTAATCTCTTCATCTGGGAGAAGTAAGCTCACGGAGACTTCAGGCATTTCTTAGTTTTGCTCTTCGGCTCCCAGGTATAAACACTTGGAAACATACAGTTTCTGATTTGAAAATTACTGACTGCCAATCCATGGATGCTGGAGGGTGTTTTGAAACCCTCTGCAGCCACCCAGCTGTCTCTGCCTCATCATGAGGACAGATGTTTCAGCCTCACTTTCTTTCACCAGCGAGCCTTCTGGCCCAGTGGTTTCCTGCTTGATTCCTGCTGGAAGCTCTAGGGCTTCTGCTACTTTTGCTACAGAGGATAGAAGCCACCTCAGAATTGTACATTTGGCCATATGGATTGTAATGTCTAAAAATCCAGATGCCAGCTTTCCCAGAATCAAGGGCATAGAGGCCATAATCTGTTGAACAGTTCTGAAATCAGCTACAGTCTTACCACCATCTTGTGCAATAACTACCATCCTGCATAATAACTGGCCAGCCAGCAACCTAACATTCTGGGATTATTTGCTTCCCTTCAAATTTCTCTCCAGCAATATCTGCACCGCAGTTTATCCCACAGTGTTGATTTCTGCTGGCTAATTCGGAGAAACATGTTTTTTCCCTTTCTAAACCTTATTATCCAATTTACAGCAGTAGGAGGTATTCACAGGGATTCAAGAAAAGATTCCCAACCCTCTCACACTGTTGGTGGGAATGTAAATTGATACAACCACTATTGAGAACAGTGTGGAGGTTCCTTAAAAAACTAAAAATAGAATTACCATATGATTCAGCAATCCCACTCCTGGGCATATATCCAGAAAACATGAAAATTCTAATTTGAAAAGATACATGCACCCCAATGCATGTATGGCAGCGCTATTTACAATAGCCAAGATAGAGAAGCAACCTAAATGTCCATCGACAAATGAATGGATAAAGAAGATGTGGTACATATATACAATGGAATATTACCCAGCCATAAAAAAGAATGAACTAATGCCATTTGCAGCAACATGGATGGACCTAGAGCAGGGGTCCCCAACCCCTAGGCCAAGGACCGGTACTGGTCCGCGGCCTGTTAGGAACAGGGCCACACAGCAGGAGGTGAGCCGCAGGCGAGCGAGCGAAGCTTCATCTGCTCCCCATCGTTCCCGATCACTCGCATTACTGCCTGAACCATCCCCCCTCCCATCCCTGGAAAAACTGTCTTCCACAAAACCAGTCCCTGGTACCAAAAAGGTTTGGGACCGCTGACCTAGAGATTATCATACTAAGTGAAGTAAGTCAGACAGAGGAAGACAAATAACATATGATAACACTTACATGTGGAATCTAAAAAAACGATACAAATGAACTTATTTACAAAACAGAAATAGACTCACAGACATAGGAAAAATACTTATGGCTACCAAAGGGGAAAGGGGTAGGGGGAAGGATAAATTAGGAGTTAGGGATTAGCAGATGCATACTACTACATATAAAACAGATAAACAACAAGAACCTACCGTATAGCACAGGGAACTACATTCAATATCTGGTAATAACCTATAATGAAAAAGAGTATATATATTGATATATATAAAATATATATAATTGAATCACTTTTCTCTACACCTGAAACTAACACAACGTTGTAAATCAACTGTAATTCAATTAAAAAAAAAAAAAAAGACTCCCGGGACTTCCCTGGTGGTCCAGTGGGTAAGACTCCGCGCTCCCAATGCAGGGGGTCCGGGTTCGATCCCTGGTCAGGGAACTAGATCCTGCATGCATGCCATAACTAAGAGTCCGCATGCCTCAATTAAAGATCCTGCGTGCCACAACTAAAACCCGGAGCAGCCTAAATAAATAAATAATACATAATTTTAAAAGAAGATTCCCGAACTCACTAGCAGCCAGAGAAATGCAGATGAAAGAAACAAAGTGCCACACCTCATACAGATAAGATTGGCAAACGTTTTAAAGTTGGTATTTTCATTAGGTATTGCTGCATAACAAAGTGCCCCCCTTAAGATTCTTGGAATCTCTCTTACATAACAAAGAAGATCTCGGAGACATACCTTTAAATCTGACATCACAAAATCAGAAAAAGGTCTACAGCTGCATCCTTGACCTTGACGATTTACCTGAAAATTATTCTAAGACCAAATTTGATTGACAACACTCCAGATTTGATCTTTGCGTTTTCTTACTTTGAGGACCTTTTGCTTGCTAGAAAGACCACCCTTGTCCCTCACATTTCCTCTAAATTCTGCTACAAAACTAAACAGTTCCTTCTGTAGTTCATCTCTCTGGCTTTTTAAAACCATATTTACCTATTTTACCATAGGCAGCCAGAAGAAGCCATTTGTTGCTTTTAACTTTCTACCTGGGAATTTCCCCAGCCAGATCTTACCAGATGGGGTGGGCCCTGGAGTTAATTTCTGGGAAGAATCAGCCTCAGATGCCTTGCATATTCTGTTTGACAGAGAGAGTAGAATCTGGTGCCTGGAATAAATCAGAAGGGAGAAGTAAATCCCAAACTAAGAATTTTATAATTCTAACCTCCTGGGGAAGGTACTGAAATTCTACTCCATTACTCTTGAAACTTCAACTAAAGACTTTGAGTTTGTGAATATATGCCTGCAGATAGAATTATCTTGCAAAACAGTGAAGTATGCAAAATCTTTGAGGAGCCAATATTTATTAAATAAACTCACAGAGAGTCACTAAAAACATTTATGTGAGGCTAGGTAAACAGAAAAAAAATTTTTTTTCCATTCAATTCACTATTACCTTTAAATACCTACATCTTTACAAAGCCCTACATGAGGAACTTGGTTTGGAACCAAAGAACAGTGAGGCATAATCCCTGCTTTGAAATTAGGTAATATATCATAGAATATGACCTAAATGAATATGTGATGACACAGTTATACTCCAAGTGAGCACTCATCAAATAATTGCTTTTCCAATTTTTTTGTCACCATAGATTGACATGTGAAATCTTTCTTAATACGGGATCACTAATATAGAGAATACTCTATTTATGAAATTAATTGTTTATGTTGAAAACAGATTATTAATGTGAATTTAACCCATACCATCTGGAAAAAGTAAATTGGAAAAAAGGAAATATTAAAAAAATACCAGGTAGTACAATATAATTCTGTGAGATTCTGTTTGGGAAAAATTAGGGTCTTTTGGGGCTAGGTTATTTTATGCCTGTTTCCCAATTCTAGTCTCTTGCTTTCCCCTGTAGTGTGACATGAGAGAAAGAGTGTGGGCTTTGAGTTCAGTAAATCTGGGTTCATATACTACTCTATCACTTAAAAGCTGTGTGACATCAGGTGAGTTACAGCATGTCTTTGTACCTCAGTTTCTTCATGGATAAAATGGATGCAATAAATTATATCTCCAGCCCACAAGTCAGTGCCTGGCTGAGTGTGAGAACTCAACATTTAACAAACAAACAATCGAATAATATCATAAATATTCCCGGCACTTGGCTGACACTTAATGACAAATCTTCGCATGCCTATTGCAGTGGTATGAGTAACTGCTTCTACCTTGCTTCATTTTCCTCCGGGTAACATCTGGGTCCTCCATTACCAGCTCCCTTCTTGGTTAAATACCTGCTAGGGTTTCTGATGATCAAGTGTGGGTTTGTGCTTTATACTCCTGAGGTAGCTCAGGTTTTGTTACCATGGACTCCAGAATCTGGTCTATGGCTCAAACAGCACACTTGTTATTATCCATTTTTAAGTTGTTGCTATCCCAATGAGGTTAAGTGAGAATCTGAGGTGGGAGCAGCAAAGGTTCAAGGACCGATCAACTTGACATGGGTGTCATACGTGGTAAAGTGACATCAGGGACAATGATCAGAGCAGAGGTCGGAGACGGGGACGTGGGTGTGAGAGCCTGCCATGAGTGGGAGAGGAGGAAGACAAGTCGCTGGGAATCATAATCTGCCAACATTTGTCAGGTTGTCATCTTCATTACCTGGATGGTCTTGTTTGATCCTGCTGCAATTTTGCAACAACACATGATTACCCCTGCTACTCATGGGCAGACAGGCTTTTCTCCCATCCAGACAATGCGGATGGAAGAGAAATTAGCGAGGGATACCATCCAGATTAAATACGCCTTAAGGAGAACAGTGTGATTTTGTACAAGCATGTCCATGGACTCCTACTTTACAATGAATGTCTGAAACCAGTGCATCTTTTTTCCTGGGGCAAGTGAAAACACAGGGCCACATGGAAAACAAGCTAAATATGTTGGAAGGAAACTCCAGGATATAAAATTGAGCTGCTGGCTTGGAAAGTAGTATCCTGTGTAAATAGTTTCTTTGTCCAAAGAGGGCTAAACAGGGCCCACTTATGGGTTAATGACTTCATAATGATTAAAATTAAAATTAGAACTTACCGTGTAGTGAGAAGCTTATAGCTCTATAAAAACTTACAGAGACACCAAATAATTTTAGTAAGCTGCTTATGGAAGGCTATGCCTACAGGGAGAGGGGAGGTCAGACCACAGACTCTCTTTTAAGAAGCTGCCAACACACCTTGGACTCAAATGATAAGGCACCTGTGTGTTCTCTGAAGCCAGGATTGGGAAAATGTAAGAGTGTTTCGGTAGGCAAGTGGAGGAACTGGTATCTTCATAAAAGACATTATACACTGGAAGTTCTCTGGAGATTTTCTTGCAATTACTATTATAGCTATATCTTCTCTCCCTCCCCAAATAGCCCACTTTGATAAAGTTCGTCAACCAACTTGAATGTCGGCGAATGGCTGGTTGTATATGAGTGAAATGATGATTATCTTTTAAATTGAATTTTGTATCCATTAGCCAGTGGTATTCAGTTTCCTTCCCCAAGATCTGGGAGGGCAAAAAGTTTCAGTCGCCTGATTTGGTGGCTTTGTCTCTGTGGCATTAACCGCTGAAGGGTCTGCTTCCAGCACAGACAGCTCCCTTAATGGCTGGAGCACAAACATCCCTGATCCCACTGGTGGCATCCTCTCCTTAATTTGGGTGCATGCTTCCTCAGAGACATGATCAAATGGTTGTATTTTATAGTACGATTAGAAATAAACCTGAGCATTGTGAGACTGAATACACAAATGGACAATGGCCAGACCACATATAAAAACAGAATTTTGATTCATAACCTGCAGCAACCGGCCCAAGAAATCAAACCTTTATAATAAACAACTCAGGAAGCCAGCCTGCTACAAGCCAGACTTGGCAGGAAGTCAGATGGTTATCTCCAGGGACAATCCAGGAAGCTAAAAAATAACTTGGTAACAATCAGCCCCAAATGGTCAGGACTTGGTTAATAACTGACAACTTGCTTAATTTTTCTCCCTATTTCCAATTTGGGACCAACTAGAGAAAGTAAATTACAAGACCCTAACCAATGACTTAGGATACCCTGCTGCTAGATGGCCGCCTATAACCTTCCCATGCCAACAGCCTCCAATCAAGGCACGCTTAACCCTTCCCTTTTTCCCACTGTAAAGCTTTCCCACTCTCTGCCTGCCTGAGTCTCTGCTAAGGCACAAGTGATGGTGGCTGACTCCCTAGCTATACAGCAAGCTCAGAATAAAGTCTTTGTTTTTTCTCATTTGGTTGGTCATTACTTCCACAGCAGTGTGGTTTAAACATGCTCTGTAGGCCAAATGGTTCCCAAACCCATTCACTTAAGAAACATTTATCAAAGCCTTTAATATGAGCCATATCTCTTGCTAGGTGCAGGAGTAAATAAAAAAAGGTAAGATATAGTTCCTGCCCTAGAGGACAGTAAGCAGCTTGACAACTAAGGGGATGAACGTGAATGACTCAGCAACCAAGCCGATGGGCATTACTGTGCTGGGCAGTGTTCTCCAAAAAGTGGTCTGCTAACTTCTGGTGACACGAGATAACTTCCAGGAAGTGGAAAGGGTTGAACGTCTTTACTTTAATAGTTGTAAACTTGAATGCAGATTAGAAAAAGCAGGGTTTCAAGCTGTACCAAGACCATGATTTCAGATATTACTGCATTAGGATGAGTCTGTATCTGTCAAAATCTAGTCAGGAGATTAAAGCCACCCTTATTTTAACCGGGGAAATCTAATATAAATAACTGTTAATGGGGTATTAAAAAGCTAAAAAGGCAAAAAGAGAATGCTTAAGGTTATCATGCAGGAAGCTGCCACTCTTAGGGAAGAGGCTCAAATTGTTCAACTTTAGAAGCTTGGAGGGCCCTGGAGAGCTGAAATTCAAGACCTCTGACAAGAAGTTGCTGCTCAGGGTCTTGCCTGGCGGTCCAGTGGTTAAGACTTTGTCTTCCAGTTCAGGGGGTGCGGGTTTGATCCCTAGTGGGGAGCTGAAATCCCATATGCCTTGAGGCCAAAAAACCAAAACATAAAACAAAAGCAATATTGTAATAAATTCAATAAAGACTTCAAAAATAGTCCACATTAAAAAAAAACTTTAAAAAGCTGCTGGTCACTTAAAACCAGTGTCTCTGAGCTGAGTGGGGGGCCCTGTGGGCCAGGGTACCAGGCAGACATCTGAGGGGTACCAAGTGTTATCAACAACTGTGACTGGAACCCCAGCCTTTGCTGGGGTGAAGAGGTATTGTTTGGGGGGGTGGGGGGGCAAAGGAAGAGGAAGCGAAGAGGAAGCAGACAGGAAGGGCCAAGCCCTTTCTTCCCCCTCTAGCTTTGCTGTCTCCTTCTGGGCTCCATTGGCTGGTCCTAGTAAGGAGGCAGCTGGCGAATGAGAAATTGGGTTTGCCTAGTGCCAGCCCAGCATGAGAAGCTGAGTATAGAAGAGTGTTTGAATCTGAGAAACAACAGGTTAATATTTGCAACAGTCTGTCCCTTGGGCCATTCAGCATACACATGCACGTGAACACATGCACGCACATGCACGCTTCTAAACGTGATTAAACTTCCCAGAAGAAAAACTCCATTTCTACCTAACAAATTGCAAACATCCTTTGTACAAAAGATGTTCTCACTCCTTCTTCAAAATCCCAGCAGACATTGTATCCGTTTCTGGGAAACAGTCACACTATTCATCTTATCTCCTGTCAGTTACACCTGGACTTTAGTCATAGACCCATCTGAATATTCTATTATCTCAAGGCTAGGAGCAAAGTTAACCCTCTTTAAAAAAATTTACACAGGGCTTCCCTGGTGGCGCAGTGGTTGAGAGTCCGCCTGCCGATGCAGGGGACACAGGTTCGTGCCCTGGTCCAGGAGGATCCCACATGCCGCGGAGCGGCTGGGCCCGTGAGCCATGGCCGCTGAGCCTGTGCGTCCGGAGCCTGTGCTCCGCAACGGGAGAGGCCACAACAGTGAGAGGCCTGTGTACCACAAAAAAAAAAAAAAAAAAAATTTACACATTAATAATAAGGAGGAGAGAGAAGTTAGTACACACACACACCAAGGAAGAAAAGATGTGAAGCTGCTCTGTAATTTGTTCCTGTAATTGGTCGCAAGGCTGTAAGGGTCGCAAGTTAATAAACTTCATTCTTTCCCTACACACTCCATGTTTCCTCTTTCCTCAGCCAGCATCTCAACTGCTCAGGGGTGACACCTGCTAGGGTGACCCAAGACTTCATAGCCTAAAGGGTTGAAATCGTTCCCACCTCTGAGGTTGTAGTTTTCCATTAAAATTTGTCATTGGACATGGAAGTGCTAAAAAAGATGCCCTAGAGAATGCTCTGGGTTTGACATCCTTCTTCATCACCCATTGTGTAGGAACACACATGTCCCTTTGTTCCCGAGATCACAGGCACCAGCCAGGAGGGTAAACTTTGCCCACTGATTTACTGGTAAAATGACCAGATTGTTTCAATTTCTGTCTTAATGGGACCACTGTTGTCCTCCCTGGTGGGAGCACACCTTCCTTGGGAACCCAGATCTCCAAACAATGGAGGTCAAAATTGAGGGACAGGAGGCAAAATGCCTAAGTGGGTTATTGGGTGTAACAGTGAGAGGAGCCACTCCCTCTGCCTCTGTTGATTCCAGACCATACGTTCTGACCATGATGAGAGCAACAGCCCCATCTGAGCGGTCAGTGGTTCAAAACATAAATTACATTTTGTAAGATGGAATGTTGTACCCACCTAGGGCCGTGACTGAATCTTCAGTAGACCATTCCACCATCCTATTACACCCACTGCTCCTGGGTGTTGGGGTATGTGCCAAGACCAGTGAATTCCAGAGGCACAAGCCCACTGCTCCACTTCTTCTATTGGGAAATGGGTTCAGCTACTGGAAGGAAGGCTGTGCAGAATATCATGAAGGATTCCATAAATCCATGGATTGTGGTGCTGGCGAAGCACTGAGAAAAACTTCCAGCTTCTGCCCCAGGATGTAGGGAGCCAGAAGGTGCACTGTCCTCACCTTCACAATGAATTAGAGTCAGATTAACTTCAAAGTCACAACCTTTTCATAACTCACCAGAGAACTGAGGTCACAGAGCAATCTGAATCTAAGGAGATTCAGAGAGAGAGGAGAAATGCACCTCATTTAATTGCTGGGAACATAATTAGATGAAATCAGTTATTTCTTAGATGTCCTAGGTACATATCTCCAGATGGACAGACACACCTACACACTTAATTCCATGGGCTTCTGTATTTACTACTTAGAATAAGGTTCAGATTAGGAGATGGTCTGCTTGGCGGTAAATTCTACTGGGCTGAACTATCAAAAACCAATAATTGTTTCTGACCCATAAAAGGCAATTTCTTTTTTTTTTTTTTTTTTTTCTTGCGGTATGCGGGCCTCTCACTGTTGTGGCCTCTCCCGTTGTGGAGCACAGGCTCCGGACATGCAGCCTCAGCGGCCATGGCTCACGGGCCCAGCTGCTCCGTGGCATGTGGGATCTTCCCGGATCGGGGCACGAACCCGTGTCCCCTGCATCGGCAGGCGGACTCTCAACCACTGCGCCACCAGGGAAGCCCAAGGCAATTTCTTATGGTTCAACCTAATACATCACCATATTCTAAATTAATGGCTGTTTTTTAAAAGTTACTAATTGGACAAAAGCTCCAATACTGAATTAGACTAAAATTATTATTTGAAAGTATAAGAGAATGAAAAAGTATATGAAAACAGGTATTTATTAAAGAACAATTTTTTTCTTAATTAATTAAAGGCTTTAAACGTAAAAACATAATTCCACACACTGACATTGACTTGGTAGCATGGAAATATTTCAGCCTGGAGAGGCATGTTTGTTCTTGATGAATTTACATATAATAAATTTTCATGACATTTGATTCCGAAATATAGGTATGAACTGACTTGACATGATTATAAACATAAGGGCAATTTAAACACTGGTATTCGTTTACATGAGTCAATTCAAGGTCAGTGACTGGAGAACTATATTAAAAAAAATCTGAGATAAAAAATTCTTTAGGAAGCAACCACGTACCTATGTACAGTTGAAGGTCAAGGGTTAAAAATCCACTCTTGATGAATACCATTAAGCAAAGGATGTATAACATCCAACACACATCTGTTCCAAAAACAGCATGTTTTCAAAATTATACATTTCTTTACAAATAAACACTACAGCATTAATAACTATAGAGGAACCAACAGAATGAGTTCCAAAATGTGCTAATTCTCACAAGGCATCCCTGAGCCATATCTTAAGGCATCTGTTTTATTCTTGGGGCTTTAAGAACATCTTCTTTGTTTTAATTGGTTTTATGTCTCCATTTTCATCTTCTTCATAATTGGCACGGTCTCTTTTTTTGGCAAACTTTTTCCCAATTGTCCCCACCAAGGTCTCGTATCTGTTAAGATGATATACAGAACAAGTTTAGTTTCAAATAAAAAAGGTAGGAATCAAGACTTGTCAAGAATATCAAACCAAGTACATAACAAAGAATAAGAAAAATCAAAACTTTGATTAAAAGAAGCCATCTGATTTAAAATTTATGAACTTCTCTATGAACGACTAAATTCTTCACTGTTTTTGTTTTTGTTTTTGCATTATCCTAAATAAATTGAGATGTATATTTTAAAATATGTATTAGAAACAGCACTAGAAATAAGCCCTCAATTTGCCAGCCTGTGACAGGTATAAATCTACCCCAGGCCATGTTAGAAGATGACTAAGCCAAGATGACTTCCTGCTGGGGTACTCCCTTCAAAGGTACGGTAGACCAGTCACCATGCGAAAGAGTGCACACGTGAGAGCCAGTGAATGCTGGGCTCAGATTATAAAGCTGGTCCAAGGTAACAGTTACCTTCTAGCCATTTCTTCATCTGACACATCGAGCTCCACTGTTTCCTCTTCAACTTCCTCTGCTTTGTTCTTAGCATTCATCTGAAGCATTAATTTCTGAAAAATACAACAATGGGGACTAGCAGGGCTGGAAAAAGCTTGTTAAAGGAACTGGTGTCAAACGTATTTGAAGGTAGAGACACAGAAGCCACAGAATCTACAGGATTAACCAAAATTTATAAGGGATTCTCTATAATACTTTATTCTACAATAAGCTGATAGAAGCCAGCTCTGAATTAAAAAAATAATAAGACAAAGTTCCATTAGATTAGACTTACTGTTAATGAGTTTAAATGTATTTTAGATCATAAATTTATTAGTTACTTGTACCTAAAGCAGGCACACTGCTGACACACTCTAGTGACTGGGGGAAAGAAGAAGTAAACTTTCAGATACCCTCTGAACTTCCCAACTTTGAGCCAAATGGGAGAAACACTACAGTCAAGAGTAATTTTAAATGCAGTTTTTGGTGGTGGTTGGGGAAGGGGAGCAGCAAACTGCTGGAAGAACTGGAAGGCTGGCTCTGGTGTAATTGGGAGACCTTCCTCACCCCTGAACACGCGGGTGGGTAACGCACTGATTTCCACATGATGTCCACACGTCATGGGTCCCTCCTTCATTTCTTTTTCTCACATTAACCTTTTCTTGATAGTTATCCTCTGACAGACTTAAAAAAAAAGTACACTACCTTCTTTATCACTAGAAACACATAGATATTAAAAAATGTGTTCTAAGTTCGTCCTGCTTATAATAAAGTAAGTACTCTCAAGTTGGTATCATTCTTTTTATAACCAGGTACATTGAACTTTTCTCACAATTTATGACAGCTCAGATCTGCAAGCCAAACCGTTCAAAACCTTTCCCAGAGAGAATATATTCAGTGTTACAGAGTGCCAGTAATTAAAGTCATTTTCTAATAACTTCCCACATCAAATTTGGAGGGTCAGATCAACTCTTTTTCCCACTGTATCAGACATACTTTGGAGTCCTTGCCCGCCCAATACCCTAGGCTCTGGACATCATCCACTCATAATCTTTGCTATCTTTTTTTCCCTTTCACCCCACTGTCCTCTTTGTCTTCCTAATCTAAAGCTTTAAGCAGGCCAAAACAAGGAAATATATTAAAAACAAACACTTTGTGTTGATTCTGCATAAAGTAAATTTAACACCTTAATTATCATATCCCCTCAAAAAAGGAAAAGAAAGAAAATCAACCTACAATCTTTAAGTAAACTCTGGCATTTCGTTTGGTTAACTGTGGTTCCTATAAGCATCCTGAGAGAACTGGTTTTCAACCAGGTATGATTTTGCTTGCCAAGGGACCTCTGGCAATGTCTGGACACATTTTTGGGGGCCACAACTGGGGTGTATATATGTATCTAGTGGGAAGAGGGTAGAAGCTAGGGATGCTGCTCAACATCCTACAGTGCACAGGAAAGCCCCCACCATAAAGAATAATCTGGCCCCAAATGTCAATAGTGCCAGGGTTAAGAAACCGTGGCTTCAAGTGATAGTTACAAAACTAAAGCTTTATACCACAAACCTCCATTTGGTTGGTCAAGTACCTGACAGATGGCTTTCAATATATAAGCCAGAGTTCTAATAGTTATTTGTTAAATGAAGGTCTGTGCTTCTCTACAAACCCGAGGCAGGAAAATTAAAATGAACGTCTCAGTTATAAGCTGAATATTTCATTTTCAGACAAACTTTCCAAAGATTCATTTAAAAATCTATTTACAAGCTTGGATTAAAACCTGTCCATTAAAAAGTCAAATTACTCAAATTTTAAGTAACATTTTTTCCACTAGAAAAGACACATTTATAGATGCCAGAGAATAATTTTTTGTAATAGCATCATATGAATAAAATTCTGACATTCCTGCAAAAGAACTGAGGTAAAATTCTAACATTTAACAGTGGCACTGTCCGGGACTGTATACAGCTATATTAAATTATCTGCTCAATTCTATCATAAAACTAGACTGCAATGCCTATGATTTCTTTAAATAGCTATGGCAATATTTAAGGACTTGTTATTTTCTATATAATGAGGAGAAATGGTATCTGGTGGGGAAAAACCTAAACCCAATTATAAGCAGAAAGAATTCAATTGGAAAAATCTTAAATGTGAAGCAATTATATTTAATACCTCAACCTCAGGATTAAATCCTCTGAATGACATTCTTCCGTAGAGAAGATCTTCACATAACGAGAAACTCTGCTCTTCTATTATGAAACTCCTAGACGAGAAAATAAACCTGTATTAATACCATGACTACTTATAACAAAGCACAGCAAATAAAAGTCAAGATTTCAAATGAAAAATAGATCTTATGGTTCTCAGCAGAATCAAGAAAAAAACACAGTAATATTTCTGACCTAGGATTAGAAATAAAAACTGATTAATTTGGTCAACAAAAGCATTACGAGGCAAGAGCGGCAGGGCACCTGAATTTTCCAAAAGTGAAGCAAAGGTTCCTTGACGTTTATACCCCCCACCAAGTTTTTATTAAATCTGCAGAAATTAGTGGCCTAGGTAGCTTTAAAAGAGTGTTTTAATAGGAGCTCTTAGCTGTAAATAACGACTGGCCCTGGATGACTTAAGCAGAGAAGTAATTTATTATAAGGATACTGGTATCTCACAGAATCAGTGGGAGAGCTGGATGAGCAGAACTGGAAAATGGGCAGAAACAGGGTAGCTAGGTGGCTGACTCCAAACCAAAATCATGCTACAAAACCACCCTGGTAAAAATGACACTGCTGCTGAGAGGGCATCCAGGAGGCACTGTTGCCCTGGAAATGTGATGTAAGTGTGAATGTTTCAGTCTCCAAAAGGGATTCTCCCGTGAGTCACCAGTTTATGACCCCAATTCCAGGTAAGCATATCCGACTACAGCCCGGCAATCAACCATAAAGCAAGCCAGGAAAACAAATACTTGGCCTTTATGGCAGATTGCTCCTTGTCAAGCAATCTTGCCCTGCTTCTTGTCAAGATGCGCTCATTCATTCACTCACTCGGCAAACACTTGTTAAACCAAACTGTGTGCCAGGCGCTGTTCTAGAGTTGGGGAGACAGTCATTACTGAGAGGCTCTGCTCTCGTGGAGGTTACATTCTAGAGGGGGGCCAGATAATAAATAACAGACTTATACAATGGATAAACATGAAGAAGGTTATTCCACTCCTGGCCACAAGGGAGCAACTGGTACCAAACCAGCCCGCCGACTGTAACCAAAAAATTTAGGCACATGCTCTCCTGAATTTTTTGTTCAGCCTCTTCTATAAACTAGAGATTCCCTTTCTACCGGCCGAACTTGTTTCTTGTGAAGTACAGGTGATAAAACATCACCAATGTCCCCAGTAAATCATCTCCCTCAGGAAAGCACCATACATATGCATTTAAGCATTCACTTAAGTCAAGAGGTGGACCCAAAGGCCAGGAAAGGAGTCATAGTAGGGCCACTGGCCCCTCAGAGGGCTTTCCCATGGGTTTCTATTGGCCCAATAACTGTAACATTAATATAAAAAGGAGCATAAGTGGTTTGTTATCTACAGCATAGTTTCAATGATGAGCAACACTAATTCAGTTAGCAAATAAGGGAAATATTCATCTATTTTTGCAGATGAGAAACTACTGCTCAGAAAAAAATAAACAAACTTGCCTGAGGCCACAAATAATATGCACGGCAAAACAGGGTAAAAACTCACTGCTGAGAAACAATTCTCTATGGGTCTCTCTCATTTTAGCACACCTTGTGAGTGAGGCACTAAATGCCCTTTTGTTCCAAAATATCTTTTAAAGGATATATGCACAGTGAACAGCTTTGAAAGGCAGGGCTTTGCCTTCATTCTTCCTCTGGAGCAAAGCGCAGACTTGCTTAATGCCCAGTATAATAAAGACAATGCCTCCATTGGAGCCAAGGGCAAGTCTGTTTGCAGTCTAGTATCAAAGACTCAGGTTTCCTAAGCTCAGGACTTTGCTGTGATGCAAACCTACTGTGGGTGCCACATCATCCTCCCTGGGATTAGGGGAAATGATGCCAATGTGATGCTCATGCTGCTTGCTGTGCTGTGAGTAATAAAGTCCTCTGTCTCTGACTCAGGAATCTCGTACCTTCCACCAGTATCCATGAAACTGTGGCAGGCTAACTTGTCAGTTTGCTAAGTAGGGTCAATCTCAGAGCTCCCAGTTCTTGAAGTTCACCAGGCCACAATGCACAAGCACAAGAAGCACAGGAGACAAAAATACTTTTTAAACAACATCCTATGGCAAAGGAGTAATTAAAATGGCTATACTCACATCCTCTATACCAGGGCACATCCTTTGGAGAAAAACCATACAGCCACAACACAGCAAAAACTTGGATCTGGTAAATTCTATTCCTAGTATTCCTAAGTATTTTATGTCAGGTTCCCTGGAAACAGACTCTGAGACAGAGTTATGTGCAGAAGTTTTATTGGTGAGTGCTGCATGGCAGATGCCCCTCTAAGGAAATGAAGACTGTAAGACTGGGCTGAGGGAGGAGCTGACTTGCAACGTGGCTATGCCAAGAACTCAGCCCCTACAAGAAACTCTAGGAAGCCCTGCAGTTGTTCCAAGCTGAGACAAAGAAGCCAGACCCTCAGCCCCCTACATAGCCTGGTCACTGGCTAGGGGTGTCCTATAAGGGGAGGTATGAACACTGAACAGCCCTAACAGTCACTGAGTTATAGCCCAGTGCAGCTGAATGGCAACCTCTAGACTCCCAGAGCATATACACAATGGAATCTCCAGTTTCACAGATAGTAGTAACCCTCCGGAATAATTCAGATGACAATACCAAGTAAAGATTCACAGACACAAATGAGCAAAAAGAGTGGGTGAATTTCATAATATTCAAGTATAAGGAAACACATATACTGTTAACATTTCTTGTGTTTTATGCCGGGCACTGTGCTCACTGCTTCACATACATTATCTCATTTACTTCTCATAATGTAAGTAACAGATACTATTATCACACCCAATATACAAATGACAAGACAGGTTCAATAACTTGCCCAAGATCCCAAGTAAGCAAGTAGCGGAGGTGGGCATCAAACCCAGGTCTGCCTGTCTCCAGAGCCCATGCACTTAATTAACCAATCCATTCCACTGTCTCCCTATTTGGGGTGTTAAAACATACACACACCAGGGACATACCATCCACTTACCCCTCCAGGTCTACTCACCACTCTCCCCCCGCCCCCAACATTAATGCCTTGGGAGGCTGATCTGAATGTAATACATGGAAGGGCTCCTTTGCTGTCTGGAACGGCTGGCTCCCTTCCTATGGGATTACTTGGGCTGGCCGTGCCCTCAAATAAAGGTAGCAGCTCTTGTAAGATGCTCTCTCCACACAGCCTGTCTTGAGATTCAGTAACCATTCCCTCCCCTTGATCCTCCAGGCCTGGAGTGGACGTTATTTCTACTATACAAGCCGCCAAGGTGCTGCACTGTCCACAGTGGCTTCCCTACACCTGCTCACACTTTGGTGGTCTCTGTTATACACTCCTCAAATTACCCAATTTGACAGTGTCATCTCTTCCTGCCAACATCCTAAACTGATAATTCGTCCCTATGCATAAACAGGACACTGAATGATGGCAAAAGGTTATTATTTACTGCTACGGTCTGAATGTTTGTGTCCTCCCCCAACCCCCAAATTCGTATGTTAAAGTCCTAACCCTCAAAGATGACGGTACTAGGAGGTGAGGCCTTTGGAAAGTGCATAAGTCATGAGTGTGGGGTTTCATGAAGGAGTTTAGGGCCTTAGGAAAGAGACCCCACAGAGATCCCTAGCCACTTCCACCAGGTGAGGACACAGCAAGAAGGCGCTGGCTATGAACCAGGAAGAGGGCCATCATCAAAACATGACCATGCTGATATCTTGATCTTAAAATTCCAGCCTCCAGAACTGTGAGAAATAAATTTCTGTTGTTCATGAGCTTCCCAGTCTGTGGTATTTTGTTATAGTACCTGAACAGACTGAGACACCTACCTCCCTAGGAAAGGAATCTAGAGGTCATTTTTCTGGGACTAATATGCTGTGTTGGGGGAAAAAAAACAATACTGAAAACAGGATACAAACTGTCTTGCTTTTCAATAAAAGCAAGTAACAAAACATGTGGCAAAACTTCGAGCAAGTTTAGCCAAGGCATAAAATTAAATTATAGCTCCTTACCAGTAACCGTCCCTTCCTACCAACCCCTGCTCCCAAATCCATACCATCTTCAGCATCATCTTCGCCTTCCTCACTAACATCTTGCTTCCTCTGAGAAGCAAGAGAAAAGCAAGTTGAGAAGCAAGCAGAGAAAACAAAGTACCTTCCTTCCATCCCTCCTGGTGGGACGTACTTTCTATCTTTAGAGAAGCATGTCTAACCTTCCAGAAAAGATTCAGAAAAAGTCCGCCAAATGAACCATGGAAAACAATGTGTTAAAAAGAAGAAAATAAATTACAAGGTATGGAAAGGAAAGACATAAATGGGCCTGGAGACAATAAGCAGCATCTTCAGTCATTTGACAAAATTTAAATAAAACTGCCATACCACAGAGGTTACCAAGGTAAGGAAAGCATCAAGGAGAAATGATAAACAGCTTCCAGAAGAATTCAGCAAAATTAATTGATGATGTGAATCCTTCACTCCTTCATTCAAAATTTATCATGCATCAACCAAGCTTAGAGGTGGAAGAGAAATGATCTAGTGTGTTATCAAGCTTCAGTAACGACTAGCTGGTAACCCTGGCCGAGTTACCCTCCCTTAAGCTTCAGTTTCATCAACTATAAAATGGATGGAATAATAGTAGCCAGCTCTCAAGTTTGCTATGAGGATTAAATAATTAAGAGATGTAAAGTGCTTAGCCCAGTTCCTAGAACACACTATAGACTCAATTCATCTTAGCTAAGATGACTGGTATTAATAGCAAAAATTAAAAAAAAAGAAAATAAACAAAACATTCCTGACCTGCCTTTACAAAGCTCAGCCTAATGGAGAACTCTGCTACTGAAACAAAACTGGAGAGGCTTGAAGAACACATCTAATCTTCAGAACTTAATATGATACAGAGCACATTACTGATTCTTATAAAAGGTCTCTAGTTATTACAGGCTGATTCCTTTATGCAATGTAAAAAAAAGAACGATGTTATAAATGACGGCCGAGGACCAGTAAAAATGTATAAATCAAACTAGAACTCTTATAGACTTAATAATTAAAAAAAAATTTGCAAGGCTAGTTCAAGAAACTAAATAGATACTATTTCATGGGTTTTATGTCATGCAATGATCAATCACATTTACAGGGATTTCCCTTTGAACACCCAAAGTGTCATAAAAAACCTACTCTTTCTCTTTAAGTTCGGGCAAGTCCAAGTACCAGTGCTCTTCACTAATGATTTTCTTTTCTTCCTCTTCTAGTTGTTTCTTGGTTTCTGAGTCCAGTCCCCTTTGCATGAACTGTCAAAACGAAACAAAATCAGTGTCAGCAACTATTTCTCCCAGCTTACAGTTGAGGAAAACTCAACCTGCCCTCCCTCATTTCTCTGGGCATCCCGTCTCATGGGTGGAGGTGGGGTGACCAAGCAGCTCAGGCCCCTGCCCTTGACAACATCACTTCAGGAGGGAGCCTGCTAGAGCACATAAAAAGCAACATGTGTACTTCCTTTAGAAGACTTTAAAAGAGCTTTACCACATTTTAGTTTTTCTGATTTAATAAAACAGGCAAAAAACCCCAACTGTATTCAATAAGTATCACGTTAAGTATTTCAGTTTTACATAATATCCAGTGAGCAAGGGCTAAGACAAAAGACTGATCCACAGAGCAGGACAGGCAGGTTGAGACAGAAAGTGAGCGGGGCACAAAGGAGAGGATGCTCAGTGCTATCCGAGTCTCTCTCTGACCTGGGAAGCCCATCAGCCTTTGCAGCTGCTGACCTGGATTTGTAATGCCCTTCTCAAGTTCTTCCACCTGGCCAACTTCTAGCCCTTCTGACAAAGGTAAGGCTACTCCATCTCTGTAAAATCGTCCCTGACAGCTGCAGGTGAAATCAGCATCTCTTTCCTAGAAGCTTCCCATGGCAGCTTCAACTAGTCTCAGGACACTTTAACTTCTTGAGTCTCTGTTTTTTCTGAAGACCTTCAAGGCAGGGACTGTGTTTGGATCATCTCCATCAGTACCAGCATGACGAATGATGCATTGTAAGGGCTCTGTGAACACAGACGGCCTCAAAGATGTATCTGTAACCCGGCTGCTCTTCACTTACATCTATCCTCTGAAACGCTCATCAACTCTACGGCTGCCCTTTATTCTAAAATCTGCAGAAGCTCAACTCAGAACAGGCCAGTCCTGCTGTTAGTCTCTTCCTAGCACAAACAATAGCTATATTTCCTCAGGAGACAGATGAACAAACCAAGAAGTTAACTGCAGCAAAATGATAAAGTATCAATATGGGAAAAAATAAATTCAGAAAACATCCAGGAGCATCCCAGAAGTTCGGTGTAGGGTTCCACTGGTTTCCATTAATCCCCACTTATTTCCCTTATCCAGGCTCCATAGTACTTTCCCCTCTACTCCAGCTCTTCCAAAAACACAAGCATTTTTAGGCATAAGGGCTTTACCAATGGCTACAAAATGAAATGACAAAACTTGACAAATGTTCACAAATAAAATACAGTGATAATATCAAGTTCTGATGATGATGTACAGAAACTGGATCACTCCTACACTGCTAGTGGGAAAGTAAAATGGTATAACCTCTGAGGAAAATAGCTTGACAATTTCTTACACAAGTAAACATACACTTACCATACAACCCAGCAACTGTCCTCTTGGGCATTTATCCCAGAGAATGAAAACTTACATTCACTCAAAAAGTTATACAAGAATATTCACAGCACCTCTATATGCAACAGCCCCAAAGCTGGAAACAACCAAAATACTCTTCAAGAGGTGAATGGTTAAGTATATGGTACATCCATAGCATAGAATATTACTCAGCAATAAAAAGGAACTACTGATTGACTCAATAACCTAGAAGGATCTCAAGTGAATTACGCTGAGTGAAAAAAGTCAATCTCAAAAGGTTACACATTGTAATGATTACATTTATACAACATCTTTGAAGTCACACAATTATAGGAATGGGGAACAGATCCGTGGTTGTCAGAGGTTAGGCATGATAGAAGGGAGTGGGCGTGGCTACAAAGGGGTCGCTCAAGGGAACCTGGTGGTGACGGAACAATTCTGTATCCTGAATGTGGTAATGGTTACATGAATCTACACACGATAAACACTCTCACATACACCTGCCCCCACACACGAAGGAGTGCATGTAAAACAGTGAAATCTGAGCAGGCTCTGTGGATTGTACCACTGTCCATTTCCCGGCTTTGCACTGTACTCTAGCAATATAAGACAAGGAGGTGAAGTGTGCACGGCATCCCTCTACATTTTTTGCAACTTCTTGTGAATCTATCATTATTTTAAATAAACATAAAAGAAATGTTTGCAATCTATCTAAAGTGTTTTGTGGTCCTCATCCTTTCACCTCTGTGTCTACAGCCTCACCATAGGAAAGAAGAACTGGCAATTTCTGTAATGCATACCCTGGACTTCCCACTCCTTCTGCCTCTGCTACTCAACATCATGCTTCAATTCTCTGCCTGGCAAAATATTCCTCTGGGAAGGCCCAGAGCATGTGTCCTTTGGGCCTTCCCTGACTTTTTTGGCCAAGCTCTTCTCAGGTCTGTTCCCATAAAAGAATACCTTTCCCTACTTCTAAGACAGCCTTATCAACACTGGCTCATTATGCTTTTTCTGTGCCTCCCAAAAGACTAAGATTATGAATAGTAGACCATGTCTTTTGTTCATCTTGTATTACTGGTACTCAGGCAGTACTTGGTACCTGAGAAGAACTCAATAAGTTTTCTCTGAACGTGAGTCTAGACTTGTCTTATTTTTCCAGACTCCCTTTCTTGGATGGTTCTCTTTAAACCTAGATGCTTCATTTCATCACTTATACTCTTGGTGGTGAAACTCACCAGTCCTGCCCAACTGCCCTTTTACCTCCTAATTTTAGTCAGGTAGATATTATTTATGGTATATAAAATACACACACACACACACACACATTCTGTACACATGGAAAGGAAAGATCATCCTGTGAATATGAATCAAGCAACTCCCCAATTCTCCTGACTCTACAGCATCTAAGAACATACTCTAAAGATAGTGATTTAACTTTACTCACAACTGACGGCCTAGGGCAGGTCTCACAAACTAGTACAGTCCTTAGGCTGGATGTATATTGTTGTAAATAAAGCTTTACTAGAACAAGGTCATATTCATTTGGCTCTGAGCCACAACGGAAGACCTGAGTAGTTGTAAGAGTGGCTGTTTGGCCCACAAGACTAAAGTCTCTTTACAGAAAAAATTCACTAATTTCTGTCTTAGGAGTCCAAAAGAGCTAAAATCACAAGAAGTACCCTCTCTACAACCATTCCATCATACTGACAGACCTTCCACCTACCTCCTTTACTTTCTACTTGTGGTCAGGATCACCCTCCAGCCCCCAGTAGCTGACCAAGACAGAGGAATTCGAGTACACTAGAAAACAACTGAGTCAATATTAAATCCTCAACCCTCTCATTCTTACTCTACAATTAGCTCTGGCTGAACAGCTACGCTAGATAAGGAAACCAAATGCAGCTGCTCCATTGCTTCTCAAAGGATACCCCACTCTATCTGTATAAACTGTGTCTCCTGCTATCCTGCCAGTAAGTTCTTTCTCATCAATGGCTGAAGTTGCTAACCCACATCAAGAACCTGGGTAATTTTTTTCTCTCTCCTTTGCTTCCAATGTCCAGTTGTGTCTTCCCCAATCACTCAAGTAGGGGTGGATAATTTTTTTAAGTGAACTTCTTCCTTCCTAATTCCAGAGTCAGATAGTTGGTCTGAGCCCTAATTACCCAGCACATCTTCACTTTACTTATTCCAAGAGCTAAAACAACTGCTAAAATCTTTTCAATGTCTGCTTTGCCAGTCCACTTCTCTGAAACTTACATGATGTTACAAACCATAAGCAAAAATAAAAACTCTGTTCAGTAAAGGTTCAAATTTTGCTAATACGCTTGAAAGAAGTACTTTAGAAATGATAAATTATGCTATGATTTACCCTGCACCCTCACTCTCCCTATTCATCCCTAGTTAACCCTAGCTCAACTCCATTCATGTCTTGCACATGCAACATTTACTCTCCAATCTTTCAAAACATTACTCACGCCTTTCTTCCCTTCACTGGAAATCCATTACTCTGTAAACATGACAGCTAACAGTCTGCATCTATGAGTGGTGTTCAGCGACAAGCAGTACAGATAGTAATTAAGAGCAGGGGCTTTGAAGCCAGACTGCCTGAGTCAGAAGTCCTGCCAGAAGTCCTGCCAATACTCTTTATTAGCTGTGTAACTTTGGGCAAGTTACCTACTTCTTGTTTCAGGTGCCTCAGCTGTAAGAGAGGGATAATAATCGTGTCCACCTCAAAGGGTTATTACGTGGATTTCACACGTTATAATATGCAAAGCACTGAATGTCTACCACATAGTATGTTTGCCACTACTATTAAGTTTTAAGGCTTGGGTGTTTCTCTTGTTTTAATTCCTGTATTCATTTCATACACCCTTGTCTTCCCCCGCACAACTCTGAAATTATTTGGTTAAACTGATTCAATTTCAAATCTGAAAATCACTTTTCTTTCAAGTTGGGTGACATAATTCACTGTCACCTCAACTGTTAAAATTCTCTCCATTCCCACCATCACCTGAAACCCCTCACCCAGTTCATTAGTTCTAGCTGGTCGTTATGACTGCAGTTTGGTCCCTTGTCGGGTCTTTCTTTCACCAATGTATTCTCCACTGGACACTTAAAGTAACGGTGAAAAGTAAAAAGCACAGCTCATGTTACTTTCCCCGGTGCTCAACTGCTTCCCAATGCTCACAAGATAAAGAAAAAAATCCTTAACCTGGCCTAAAATTCCTTGCATCTTGTGATCACTGTCTCCTTTTCCAAGCCCATTTCTTGCTACTTGCCTTCCAGACATACTGAATGACCTCTAGTTCTTGGAAATAATGGCTTTTTGGGGTTTTGCCTCTCAGACTTCTGAACTCGCTTTCCCCACAGTCTATGCCGCTATGCACCAAACCCTCCCACCTACACTTCAGCCTCTACTAGACGCCATTTCCCTCAGAAGCCCAAGTAAGTTCCAGGGGCTTCCGGCGACTCTAGCATCACTGCACTTAGTACACTGCATCCTAACTGCCTGCTTAGGCGTCTCTCCTATCCGGCCGCGGGCTTTAAAAGAGAATCCGACGGATTTATAATCCGGTTCCCAGTGCCTAACGCAGAGCAGGCGCTAAGTGAATGAATGACCGCGAGAGCTGGAGGTCCTCCGGGGCCTCTCGAATGCCCCCATACGCCCGCCGCCTCGGCTCTAGCCAGGTCTGGAAGACCGGGTACTCCCGCCGCCCGACCCGCATCCCTCGCGTCCCCGCACCTTCATGCGCAGCAGGTTCTTGGACAACTTAGTTTTGCGCTCGGCCGCCATACCGAGTACCACAGCTGCCGCGCTCCGACACTAGGTCCGCTGCGCATGCGCGATGCTGCGTGCGCGTCGGCGCCTTCTTACGTACATCGCGTGGCGCCGCCCCGTGGCGCCGCCCCGTGGCGCCGCCCCGTGGCCCCGCCCCCGTTGCTCGCGCTTCAGCTTGGCCCGCGCTTTTCGCGCGTCGCCTCAGGGAGCGCTCGCCTAGTGAAGAAGCTCGGGGGAAAGGCGCTGCCGCCAAAGCAGGAGTGAGAGCGACTTGACACCGGGAGGGAGACCCAAAGAGGCCGCAGCTGTAGAAGGCCGGAGTCCTGGCCGCTGTCGGCCTTCCCCGAGGGCTTCGACCGGGCCCCTCAGGCCGCGCACCGGCTGAGCGCCGCCCGCCTCACGGACCCCCGTCCTGCCTCGCCGACCCAGTCGCCCTGGTGAGACCTTTGAGATAGTTCACAGCAGCCGTCGCCCCCCGACCGTTTCTTTCACGTGTTTCTAACGTGGCTGGTGGGCTTTCTATGTTCTGCATCACTTTACGTGTCATAAGTTCATTTTATATCCTCGATAACCCTATGGGGCAGTCATTATCCCCTTGTTACAGTTGAGTAAACTGAGGTACAGGCAGGTTCCAGAACTAGCCCAAAGCCAGAGGGAGGGAGGTGGGGGATGAACCCAGGCGGCCTGGCCGCAGAATGGCCCTTACAGTGTTAAATCCACCTGTTAACTGGTGTGTGCGTCTCTGAACCTAAATGATCTGTTAACGAGGAAGAATAGAGGTAGATGTCAAAGACATATGAGCATGAGAACATGACCTTGTTTTAATCCGAGGAATTAAAAGAACGTTGCCAAATTGATACTTTTAATGCTCCGTGTACGACCTAAAGACAGTTTGCACACTGTTCACAGCTGCCACACTTTGGAGCCTAGTAGCTTTTCAGCTGATAGCGTGCACTGTATGCCGAATTCTTTTTTTTTTTTTTTTTTTTTTTTTTTTTGTGGTATGCGGGCCTCTCACTGTTGTGGCCTCTCCCGTTGCGGAGCACAGGCTCCGGATGCGCAGGCTCAGCAGCCATGGCTCACGGGCCCAGCCGCTCCGCGGCATATGGGATCCTCCCAGACCGGGGCACGAACCCGTATCCCCTGCATCGGCAGGCGGACTCTCAACCACTGCGCCACCAGGGAGGCCCCCTGTATGCCGAATTCTTATGCTGGGTATCCCACGTGTAGTGTTTTATTTAGTCCTCATAAGAACTCTGAAGAAGGTATTCGTTTGGGAACCTGAGGCCCAGAGAGGTTAAGGGATTTACCAGAGTTTACACAGCTAGTAAGTGTTAGAGCTGAGGTTGACCAGAGAGCTGACACATGAATAAAACATGGCCATGCCCTGGCAGGTTTTCTCAGAAAGTCATGATAATGTGGTAAGTGGTTATAGAAACTCATTCATTCACATGTGCGTGTGAAACACTGGGCTAATCTCTGAGCTACACTAGTGCATAAAAACACATGACCTCCCTTTCCTGGCGCTGACATTCTGGTGAGTGCCATGGCAGAAAGAAAATGATGATGTGATAGAGTGACTTGTAGGGTTACATTAGTTCAGGTGCTCTGGGATGGCTCTTGTCAGATGATATTGCCAAGGCTTGAAAGCTGAGAAAAACCTGTTGGATGAAGGGTTGGAGGTGGAGTGTAGTAAGAAGAGGGAATAGCAACTGTAAAGGTCCTGAAATGAGAACGAGATGAGTTGTCATAGTTTACCAAGTGGGAACAATAGAGGTGATCCCATGTTATGGGTTGAATTGTGTCCTTCCAAAATTCATCAGGATTTTGTTTCAGAATGTGGCTCTATTTGGAAACAGGACCTGTAAAGAGGTGATTAAGTTAAAGTGAGGCCCTTAGAGTGGGTCCCAACGTAATCTGACTGGTGTCCTTATAAGAAGAAATTTGAACACACAGGGAGATACCAGGAATGCACATGCACAGGGGAAAGACACAGTGAGAAGGTGGCCATTTGAAAGCCAAGGAGAGAGGCCCCAGAAGAAACCAAACCTGCCTATGCCTTCATCTTGAACTTCCAGCCTCCAGAACTGTGAGAAAATAAAGTTTTGTGGTTTAAGCCACCTGGTCATAACTGTCTTGTTATGGGAGCCCTAGCAAACTAATACGACACACAATTAGGTATTGATTACAGTTATAATAAGAGCCCTACATGAAAAGTATCGGGCTCATGAGAGGGTATAGCAAGGGCACCTAAACCATTCTGGCCTGGAAAAGGGAAGGACTCTTAAAAGTGGGACATTTAAGTTGAGATCTGAAAGGGGAGGAGTTAGCCTGGGGAAAGGCCTTCCAATCATTTAGTTTTGTGCCTCCGTAACTCCCATACATCCACAGAAAACTTTTCATCTTGCAAAACTGAAACTCTCCCCATTGAACGTTAACTCCTCATTCCCTCCTCCCCCGGTAACCACTATACCACTTCCTGCCTCTGTGAATTTGACTTCTGTTCAGGATTTTGAAAGGGGTTCTGTGGGAGCAAAGGTGAAGAAGTGATCCATTCTGTAGTCTGCATCTGGGAAACAGAGCTGACTATGAATATGATCTTGAAGGATAGGCACATGTCTTATCAGCTTAAGAGGAAAACAATTCTTGACAGAAGTAAGAGCATATGTACACCAGCTAAGGATGCTAGAAGCTCCAGACCTTCCCTCTGGACCTCTGTTGTTACCAGTCTACTTGCACACTGGATTCTGATTCCTTTTCCTGAAACATTGGCCTCATCATGGCCACTGACCTACTCCACAATTTACAATGACTGTTATTATCTGAGGGATGAAGGTCAAATTCTTCAAACTTCAAAATTCTACATTTTTATTTGACATAGAAAATACTTATAATTAAAGCGAATCCCCAAAGTCTCTTTCTACCCATCAAAATGTAATAAATGAGAAGTGATTTTGGGCTTCGCTGGTGGTGCAGTGGTTGAGAATCCGCCTGCTGATGCAGGGGACACGGGTTCGTGCCCCGGTCTGGGAAGATCCCACATGCTGCGGAGCGCCTGGCCCGTGAGCCATGGCCGCTGAGCCTGTGCGTCTAGAGCCTGTGCTCCGCAACGGGAGAGGCCACAACAGTGAGAGGCCCGTGTACTGCAAAAAAAAAACAAAAAAAAAGAAGTGATTTAAAAGTAATAATGTACTTTTAACTTTGAATTAAACTCCCAGACAGGGAAGATAACTCCTTGATCTATGTTGTTGAATTGTAGAATACAGAGGATTGGTTTCACACTCAATAATGTGTTAACCTGTTTCAGTTACACAGCCAAGCAAACATCATTTTGGGGGAAGAGGTATTTTCATAGGTCTTCACACAATTCTGAATCCTTTCATAATGGAATTTGTTGGAAGTGTGAAAACCTCCAATTCCTTCCAGTTACTAGATCCATCAAGAACACATCCCCTGAGTCTCTGCACTCTTGGAGCTGATCATGTCTAAGGCTGTGCAGCCCAGTACAGTAAGCCTAGTCATATGTTGCTACTGAGCACTTGAAAGGTGGCTACTGTGACTGAGTGATGGGATATTAAATTTAGTTAAATTTAAAAACTATAGCAGGGTAAAATACTTTCCTGTTATACACATTTCATTGTTTTGGAAGGACTGCATTTCATTTTAGCCTTTGCAAATTTATTGTCTTCATTGAGATGGGCTGTAAGTGTAAAATATATACCACATTTCAAACACTTGAAGAAAGTAAAATATTTATATTTTTCATATTGACTACATGTTGAAATATTGGGTTTGGATATATTGGTCTAAATAAAACCTAGCATTACAATTAATTTCATCTGTTTCTTATTTTAATGAGGCTGCTAGAGAATTTAAAATTATATATATATCTTGCGTTTCTTTTTCTTCTCTTTCTCCTCCCTCCCTCCCTTCCCCCCGTTCCCCCCTCCCTTTCCCCTTTCTTCTTTCTTTTTCTCTTTTTCTGTTAGCGTTTGTTCTTTTGTTTTTTGCAAGTACCAGAAATTGACAATGGCTTATTGAATAAAATGGGGATTTATTAGAAGGACATTTCTAGTAGTTCATAATAAGGTTTGAGAACAAGGACAAGTTCAAAGCACAGAAACCAGGGCAGCGCAGGTATCTAGGAAACAGGAACTAACTTAGTGCCACTGTAGGAATGATGAGCATCAGGTGATTGCTCGTAGGACACTCAATTTTTCAAAGTCAAGGAGAGAATCTCATTGAGTCTTAGCTAAGAGAGGGCAAGACCTGACTTATAGTCCCTTTAGGACTGTACAAAATGGGGGAGGGTAATTCTTTAAAGAGAAATTGGGTGCTATAACCAAAGAAGAGATAATCATTTTACAAGCCAAAACAGCAAAGCCAAGGTTAAGTATCTATTTAAGGCAGGAAGGAGGAGAGTTCTGTTGACACAGCCATGGAGGACAAATGAGCATCAATTGGGAAACTGACATACAATATCGATCTCCCTTTCCCACAAAATGTGTTCCCTCTTACTACTAAATCTTACTGCTTTATGACTAACAGTCATAGACTCCTATTTTTTCTGCCTTCTGCCTTTTTCATTCTTTAACAAATACTTTTTTTTAAGTTTAATTTTATTTTTTTCTGCTTTATAACAAATTTAATCAGTTACACATATACATATGTTCCCATATCCCCTCCCTTTTGCGTCTCCCTCCCACCCTCCCTATCCCACCCCTCCAGGCGGTCACAAAGCACCGAGCTGATCTCCCTGTGCTATGCGGCTGCTTCCCACTAGCTATCTACCTTACGTTTGGTAGTGTATATATGTCCATGCCTCTCTTTCGCTTTGTCACAGCTTACCCTTCCCCCTCCCCCTATCCTCAAGTCCATTCTCTAGTAGGTCTGTGTCTTTATTCCTGTCTTACCCCTATGTTCTTCATGACATTTTTTTTTCTTAAATTCCATATATATGTGTCAGCATACAGTATTTGTCTTTCTCTTTCTGACTTACTTCACTCTGTATGACAGACTCTAGGTCCATCCACCTCATTACAAATAGCTCAATTTCGTTTCTTTTTATGGCTGAGTAATATTCCATTGTATATATGTGCCACATCTTCTTTATCCATTCATCCGTTGATGGACACTTAGGTTGTTTCCATCTCCGGGCTATTGTAAATAGGGCTGCTATGAACATTTTGGTACATGACTCGTTTTGAATTATGGTTTTCTCAGGGTATATGCCCAGTAGTGGGATTGCTGGGTCATATGGTAGTTCTATTTGTAGTTTTTTAAGGAACCTCCATACCGTTCTCCATAGTGGCTGTACCAATTCACATTCCCACCAGCAGTGCAAGAGTGTGCCCTTTTCTCCACACCCTCTCCAGCATTTATTGTTTCTAGATTTTTTGATGATGGCCATTCTGACTGGTGTGAGATGATATCTCATTGTAGTTTTGATTTGCATTTCTCTAATGAGTAAAAGATTTTGAGCATCCTTTCATGTGTTTGTTGGCAGTCTGTATATCTTCTGTGGAGAAATGTCTGTTTAGGTCTTCTGCCCATTTTTGGATTGGGTTGTTTGTTTTTTTGTTATTGAGCTGCATGAGCTGCTTATAAATTTTGGAGATTAATCCTTTGTCAGTTGCTTCATTTGCAAATATTTTCTCCCATTCTGAGGGTTGTCTTTTGGTCTTGTTCATGGTTTTTTAACAAATATTTTTAAGCATTTCTTATGTCCCTGGCCCTTTGGTAGGTGGTGGGGAAAATACCCCTTCCCTGATGGTATGCCACAGACAAGGATATAGGTCTTAAATGCTGTCAAGGATAAGACTTATGGCAGGAAACCTAATCTGGATTTGAGGAGCTTGGAGAGCCTTCCTTGGGGAAGTGACACCTAAGCTGAGACCTCAAGATGAATTAAGTGCATATCAGACAAAAAAGGGAAAGGGGCAGGAGTAATGAAGGAGAATTTAATCCAGATGGAAGGGTGTTTGAATGATGGCTATTGTGTAAGTGACAAGTCTGGAGAGGCAACCTAGGGCCAGATCTTAAAGGCCATATGTTAAGTCGGTAGGATTTTGAAAGTTCCTGTGAAGCTATTGAACTGTTTTACCAGGAGAATGGCATCATTTAAAAACTGTACAATATGGGGACTTCCCTGGTGGTGCAGTGGTTAAGAATCCACCTGCCAATGCAGGGAACACGGGTTCGAGCCCTGGTTTAGGAAGATCCCACATGCCGTGGAGCAGCTAAGCCTGTGTGCCACAACTACTGAGGCTGCGCTCTAGAGCCCGTGAGCCACAACTACTGAGCCCGCGTGCCACAACTACTGAAGCCTGCATGCCTAGAGTCTGTGCTCTGCAGTAAGAGGAGCCACCTCAATGAGAAGCCTGCGCACCACAATGAAGAGTAGCCCCCACTCGCTGCAACTAGAAAAACCCCGTGTGCAGCAACAAAGACCCAATGCAGCCAAAAATAAAATAAATTAAAAAAACAAAAAAACGGCACAACAGAATTGTGTTAATCTTAAGATCACTCTGACCAACAACCAAAAACTATTAGAACTAATAGATGAATTCAGTAGAGTTGCAGGATACAAAATTAATATGCAGAAATTTGTTCCAGTTTTATACACTGATAAACTATGAGAAAGAGAAACATAGAAAATAGTCCCATTTACAATTGCATCAAAAGAAAAAAATACCTAGCAATAAATTAAACCAAAAAGGTGAAGGACCTGTACTTTTGAAAACTATAACACATAGACGACAGAATTTGAAAACGACACAAATAAATGGAAAGATACACAGTGCTCATGGACTGGAAGAATCAATATCCTTAAAATGTCTGTGCTACACAAATCAATCTACAGATTCAATGCAATTCCTTTCAAAATATGCATAGCATTTTTCACAGAAATAGAACAATGCTAACATTTGTATGGGACCACAAAAGACCCCAAATAGCGAAAGCAATCTTGAGAAGGAAAGACAAAGCTGAAAGTATCACACGCTCAGCATGTGTAGCATGCTACAAAGTTCTAGTAATCAAAAGTACAGTACTGGCACAAAAGCGTACACATAGAAAAATGGGTCAGAATAGAGAGTCCAGAAATAAACCCCTGCTCACATGGTCAATTGATCTATGACAAAGGAGACAAGAATATACAATGGGGAAAAGATAGTCTCTTCCATAAATGGTGTTGGGAAAACAGGGCAGCTACATGCAAAAGAATGAAACTGGACCACTTCTTACACCATATACAAAAATAAACTCAAAATGGATTAAAGACTTAAATGTAAGACCTGTAACCATAAAGCTTCTAGAAGAAAACTAGGCAGTGACCTTTTTGACATTGGTCTTAACAATCTCCTCAGGCAAGGGAAACAAGCAAAAGTAAACAAATGGGACTATATCAAACTAAAAACCTTTTGCACAGTGAAGGAAATCACCAACAGATCGAAAGGCAACCAAGGAATGGGAGAAGATATTTGCAAATGATATATCTGACAAAGGGTTAATGTCCAAGATATATAAAGAACTAATACAACACAATATCCAAAAAGCCAAACAACTCCATTAAAAAATCAGAGGACCTGAATAGACATTTTTCCAAAGAAGACATACAGATGGTCAAAACACGTGGAGTGGTGCTAAACACCACTAATCATCAGGTAAATGCAAATCAAAACCACAGTGAGATAGCTCACACCTGTCAGATTGGCTGTTATCAAAAAGACAGGAAACAAGTGTTGGTGAGGATGTGGAGAAAAGGGAACCCTCGTGCACTGTTGGTGGGAATGTAACTTGGTGCAGCCACTATGGAAAACTGTGGAGGTTCCTCAAAAAACTAAAAATAGAACTACCATATGATCCAGCAACTCAACTTGCAGGTATTTATCTGGAGAAAATACAAATTTGAAAAGATATTTGTATCCCTATGTTCATTGCAGCATTGTTTACAGTAGCCAACATACAGGACCAACCTAAGTGTCCACTGACAGATGAATGGATAAAGATGTGGTCCCTTCCTTCCTTCCTTCCTTCCTTCCTTCCTTCCTCCCTCCCTCCCTCCCTCCCTTCCTTCCTTTCTCTCTCTCTCTCTCTCTCTCTCTCTCTCTCTCTCTCTCTCTATATATATATATATATATATATATATATGTATAGTAAAGAATGAAGTCTTGTCATTTGCAGTCACAAGGAAGGACCTGGTGGGTATTACGCTAAGTGAAATAAGTCAGCCAGAGAAAAATAAATACCATGTGGTTTCACTTATTTGTGGAACCTAAAAAACAAAATGAACAAATGAAACAAAACAGAAACAGTTATAGATAGGACAAACTGGTAGTTTCCCGAGGTCGGGGGATGAACTAAACAGGTGAAGGAGGATTAATAGGTACAAACTCCCAGCTATAAAATAAATAAGCCATGGGGATGTAATGTACACATAGGGAATATTGTCAATAATATGGTAACAACTGTATGGTGATGGACGGTAACTGGTCTTATTGTGGTTATTTCATAATGAATAAAAAAAAAGTCAAATCATGTACACCTGAAACTAATATGATATTTAATGCTAATTATAATTCAATAAAAAGTGTTTAGAGACTGAATTTTAAAAAAATTACTCTGACTGAAAGTGGAGTAGGGAAATGGAGGAAGAAGAAAACAAGGTAGGGAGAAAGTCTGGCCCTCAAGTAATCTCCAACATTCTTTTAGATTACTCTTCCTAATTTCTTTTAATTTCCTATTTTAACTAGTTCATCCTATCACCTATGAGATAAAATCCAGGCTGATGGTCAAGGCTTTCTACACCTGCCCTCTAGCCTTATCTCCTAGCTTTTTAGCCCTGTCTTGTATGCCTCAATTTAGCTTCCTCTAGCCAAACTAATCTACTCGTTGTGCCTCCAAACATTCCATATTTACCCTGCATGTAAATATTCATACTGCCTTCTATTTCTGGAGTGATGCCTGGAATAATGTTTTCTTTTTTCAACTTTTCAAATCCTGTCTCTCAGAACCCAACTCAAATTTCATCTTCCTCTTACATCAACCAAAAATGATGATTTCCTTTTTTTTCCTGAATGCTGATAGGGCTGTTTTACAGTTTCAGTGTTTAATTATACACTGCTTTTTATTGTCACCTAACATGATTGCAGGTGCAGGACGGCAGTTCTGAGTTTTATAGTTACCTGAATCTTTCACAGCTTCAAGCGGTTCTTAGTATACTCAAATACTTAAGGAATGAATACATGAAAAACTGCTCTTTAAAATGGGTGAGATAGCATCTTTTAAAATACACATTCTTTAATAAACTGATAAGCCCCAGAATACCTAAGCAATTCTGTATAGCAGAATTGACAAAGTTTTATTTTACAAAAGAAAAAAAATAATAAAAGGAGTGAAAGGCCAAGGACGTGGTAATGAAAGCATCTTATTTTCCTGTACTAATTCTATTCAAAATATTCTGTTCAGTTAAAAGATATGATATCTTTGGACTTTCTGTAGAAGTTTCTCAAGAAGCCAGTTGCTATGGGGATTGTGAAGAGAAAAAAATTTAAAAATATGATTAATTTATGCAAATGAAGCTACCATGTCTAAACCTGGAAGACATTTTTGAAGGATGGAGGGGGTTCTCAGAAAAAGAATGTGGAAATGAATTGTTAGGGGAACATGTTATAGTTGTGGAAGTCAAGACACAGCTAAGATGGATGTTTATTTTCTTGTAGGGGAAATTGTGTGTTTACTAATAATAAGGAGGAACAAAAGAAGAGTTAAATCAGAGGACTGGAGCGACTGAATGGTTTTCTTTTTACCTACGACAAGTTCTTACTTACAAAGAAAACTTATAGAAGTCAAAGCCAGTAGTTGAAAAGGAGGCTGCTGGGACTTTGAACCAAGCCAAATCAGTGTCTTTCACTGTTTCATATCTCTCTACCACTCTTAAGAATATGAGTCCCACATTACAAAAATAAAAAGCCCATTCTTTTTCCTACAAGGACAGTTATATGTTTGTAGCTATTCTGTTATTTTATTTATTATTTGTAGTAAGTTTTGCAGACGTTAAAATGTATTTTGCCTTTTGGAGAAATTTTTCCTGTTACAACTTTACAAAAGAAACAAACAAAAAAACTTGCTCTCCTAGATTACCGCCTGTTTGCTCTGAGTATGCCTGAAAAAGCAATGACAGATGCATTCAGCCTTATACCCTCACCAGATGGTGTAGGTTGATGGAGAGTGAAATTTTAATTCTGATGCTGGTTCTGAGTCTTGTGGTGTTCTTGCCACAGTTGGAAATTCCTGGCTAGAGGACATGGACAAGCCAGGGCAGGGTTATTCATAACAAAAGTGAACAATTAAAAGAAAGAAACGAAGGTTTTCTTTTTCATTCCCTGTAAGGTATAGAAGGAAAAGAGAGCTCAAAGAGGAAAAGATAAAGAGGAAAAGAACTGAATTAGATATTAGATTTCTTTGATTAAAAAATTCTTTAGTTTTCAAATTAAGTGTATTACAAAAGTAATATATTTTACTGTAACCAATACAAAAATATAGAAGTATACTAAGTAGAGAAATGAAAGTCTTACCTGCTTTGTTCCCCCAACTCCCATGCCTCAGAGGCAACTTCTATTCAATCCTTTGGCTTTAAAAGTTTGCAATAGAAAAATACTCTTTAAATAAACTTGACATCTGTTGAGTTGTTTTAAGAAAGTTATCTGTTTCTGATAGTAAGAAGGCATTGCAAAGTGTTATAATCTCTTTTCCTTCTCAAATAGTATTTGTTTCGTTGTTTTGTTCTGCTTTTCTGTTTCATGAGAAGGTTTCGCCATGACTTACTACCACCATTGGGTGGCAGCCTAAATTGCAACCCCTTAAGAAGTCAAGTCATCCTTGGCACTGGGTTCTGTGAAATTCATCTGAGAAATGACAACTTTGTACAGATGTTTTTAAAGGAAGAGTTGAATAAATTTTTCCTCTTGTTCTGATAGAGAGAGGGAGAGAGAGAGAGAGAGAGAGAGAGAGAGAGAGAGAGAGAGAATATGAGAGATTGAGAATGCAGCTGAGCAAAGGAAATATTTAGTGACCTGGGAGAAAATCCTCTCTTCCATTAAGCCATTTGCTCCTGCCCATCTACTCTCAACAGCTCGAGAGCCACTGAATCCTCTTAACTCTGTGAGGATCAAATGAGATAACATGTGAAAACACCTTACCAAATGTACAAAGCTGTGCAGATGTGAAAGATGGTTATTATTACAGCATGGATGCAGGTTGCTTTTATAGCCACTTTTATTGGCATGATTGCTTTTTAAATGGAGTCATCTGTCTGAATTAACAAACACAAACCCAGATCTGTAAAAACTATTGCACATGTTTATTTTCTTTAAAGTCACTTAAACCCAAATCTAGGTAAAATCTCATCATACTTCTGGGCTGGCAGGAATTAAATCTAAATATTTATGTAGTGCTCTCTTGTCCCAAACATTGTGCAAAGATTCAGGATATTAAATGGTGCCAAACCATAGTGAAGATCATAGCTCTTGTCATTGATCATTGGCTCTCACTGGATAATATGGAGATGACCATTGTCCAGCTAGCTTGGTCCTACTAGACTCTGCTCCTCCACTGTTTCTAGTTCATGCTTGGTGTTAGGAATCTTTGAAAGGACTGGGGGGCCAACCATTCAGCCTCTCTGGGTGCACCACACAGACACCCTCTTGTCTTGCCAGGTTCTGTGTCTCACTGCACCTTCTGAATCCTGACCTCTTTCCAATATTGAGAAAACTTTTCCCTTTTGCTGCGCTAGAAGGTACTCTGGCTATCCCATCTGCCTTCAGCCCACATGGACCTACCTCTTCAGTGAGTGTAGACATTGCCAAGAGTCAGGAAGAGCTGTAGAATCCAAGCAGCTTGTGTTCTGTGCCCTTTAAGATATTAAGGGTTTGTCTGCCTTCTTGAAACTATTGAGGTGTACATAGAGCAAAATACAAATCAAAGATTCAAAAAATTATTCTACTCCAGTGGCATAACAAAGGCCTTCTCTTGGCTTCAGCAGGGCAGAGTTTTGGTGAGTACACTCCAGATTGTATGTCTTTTTATCTGGGTGAATAAAGCACACAACATTATCTTCTTGATTTTTTTTGGCTGTACATAGACCAAAGAACTGTTTTTCTATTTTCAACCAGCTGCTATAATTTCAACATAAGAGAAAAAGGAAAACACTTCTTCATTAACTCTAAAAAGCAATAATTATAATAGTTTATAATTTACACCTGTTGATAAATACCCCCATAACATTAGTGAACACTGCTTCTCTGGGCTGGTTATCATGTTTGGATTTTTTTTTCTTTTTTTTTTTTTTTGCGGTACGCGGGCCTCTCACTGCTGTGGCCTCTCCCAGTGCGGAGCACAGGCTTCGGACGCGCAGGCTCAACGGGCATGGCCCACGGGCCCAGCCGCTCCGCGGCATGTGGGATCTTCCTGGACCGGGGCACGAACCCGTGTCCCCTGCATCGGCAGGCGGACTCTCAACCACTGCGCCACCAGGGAAGCCCTGTGTTTGGGTTTTTATAGCAACATTCAAACTACAAGGAAGCTAAGTTGTTTTTTGTTTGTGCTGTTTAGGGGATGGTGTTGGGAACCATTGGTTTTGTTGATTAAATTAATCAGAAATTAATTGCTGTAAGTTAAATGCATAGCTGTTTGGAATTTAATAGCTAAATTTTAAGGATGGAAAATGTTAAAATTTTCTAATATGGAAAATTTCAGAAATATTTAAAAGTACAGAGAAGAGAATAGTCTTAACACTCATATACTCACCAACCAGCTTAATTATTAACTCGTGGCCAATCTTGTTTTATTTTTATCCCCTCATTTTCCTTCTCTCTATCCCTTTCCCAGTTATTTTGAAGCCAATCCTAGGCATCATATAATTTATCTGTAAATATTTCAGTAGATATCTCTAAATGGTAAAGGACTTAAAAAATCAACATAATCTCAATGCAGTCATTGCTCTTAAAAGTTAAACAGTGATGAAAAAACACTTTGTGTCCTTATCTTATCTCTTTATTTAAAATTTAATATTAAATTTATGTCAACAGCATAAATCTTCACACACTAACATATACTGAAGGTTATCCTGGATATGTTGTTAAGTGAAAGTGCGAATATTAGAATAATTTTTATAACATGGTTCAATTTCTATTTTAAAAGATTATAAATAACTACATCTATTTTTGTTTAAACATATAAAGGGATAGACACGTATAAAAGGAAGAACAAAACTGGTTCTCAAACCAAGAGCAGTTGTGACTTTTAAAGTAAGAATAATCACAGTTGGTATTGGAGATGGGTATAGGACTCTCACTTTGAACCTATTCTTTAGTGTTTTTTATTTATAAAATATATGTGTATTACTTTTGGAATTAAGTTTTCAAAAAAGAATTCATGAAAGGGAGAACTTAAATTATGTCAGTATGAGAAATGGGAGACATTCTTAGATCAGGATCTCCTGTCCAAATATTGTCCCTCAGTTGGATAATCTCACTCCTAGGTTAATAAGAGTAGCAGCTAGCATGTACAGAGTGTTGGCTATGTGCCAGACACTTTGACACATGCTTTCAATCTGATTATTTTTTTCTCACCATAACCCGTTGAGGTGGGTATTCCCATTTCACATAGGAAGCAACATGATCTAGAGCAGTTAAATAGCTTGCTAAAGTTTGGAAGAGGCTGACCAGGCTTGGAAGTGAGGTGCTGGGACTCCCCTGCCCATGTACTTCATTGATCATTCCACTTTACTTAGAGCCGAAAGTGTCACTGTTACGGAATGAGTTTTGTTATTTCAATTTATATTTGTTTAACTCTTTTGTCGCTTAATGTCCACATTAGCTTAATTTTTATTTTACTATATACTCAATAGCTCAGGCAAGACCAAGTAGTAATGCCTCTCATTTCCCCCCTTATCTGTAGAATCTGGCCTGAAGGACTAAGGGGAGAAACAACCTCAAAAGAACTTCATGCTTTTCTGATATGAGAAACATTTAAATAATAGGCAGGTGGTTCTTGTCAATAGTGGCTTTCTGTGCAGTTATCCAGCAGCCTAACTTTTCTTTCTTGCTGAAAATTGTTATAAAGCTCTTCTTTTTTTTTTTTTTTTTTTTTGTGGTACGCGGGCCTCTCACTGTTGTGGCCTCTCCCATTGCGGAGCACAGGCTCCGGATGCGCAGGCTCAGCAGCCATGGCTCACGGGCCCAGCCGCTCCGCGGCATATGGGATCCTCCCAGACTGGGGCACGAACCCGTATCCCCTGCATCGGCAGGCGGACTCTCAACCACTGCGCCACCAGGGAGGCCCTAAAGCTCTTCTTCATTTATCTGTTCCACAAACAGGACAAAGGGATTACAAGTGTATGGGAATAGAAGTGCCCAGCACTTTTATTTGGGATACATTTCAAATCATAGATGTAGACAAGCTATAACTATCTTTTAAAAAAAGTTGTATGGTTTAGTCCTTGCATACTGTAGCAAATTTATTTTTCACAACTTTACATTAGCATTCACAATGCTTTGGGCTTTTTCAGCTCTTTTTGTTGTTGTTCAGGAATAACAAATTCACTTTATTATGTAACATAAAAAATGCAATAGGAAAGCAAAATAGCCTATATAACAAAATACCTACATACACACATACTATGATACATAAATTATTTATGTATTCTAAACATTATTATATCCCTTACCCACTAGGGATAATTGAGATATGACTGAGTATCCAAAAGAAAACTGTCTCTAAGGAAAATTGATCCTTACAAAAATTGGCTGAAATTATTCAAGTAATTTTTTAAAAAGATGAGTGTTTTGAAATTTTCTATCCTTTGCACTCCTTTTTTTCTATCCATCCTGTCAGGGAGCCATAGGAGCTTAAAAGATTTTTGAGAAAATGCCCATCTTCCAGAACTTAGACCACTTGATGTCCCTCTTTACACACAGTGAAAAAGTACAGCAAGTATGAACTACTTCACACACTGCAGGAAGATACTGTCCAATCCTGCTTGTATTATTAAAATAAGATTTGAGACTTTAATCATGTAGATTTAAATTTTTGCTCTTCAGGTAAGCTGAATGGTAGGTCACTCTAGTGGGTAGTTCACAGTGTTTGGTGAAATAAATTTAATATTAATTCTTCTCCAAATGTATAGCTCTACTCTGTGTCTCTGTATAGATACTCCAAAGAGGTATTTTGAGGAATCTTACAAGTACTTTTAAAAAAAACATCTTTATTGGAGTATAATTGCTTTATAATGGTGTTAGTTTCTGCTTTATAGCAACGTGAATCCGCTATACATATATATAAAAATATGGAACGCTTCACGAATTTGCGTGTCATCCTTGCACAGGGACCATGCTAATCTTCTCCGTATCGTTCCAATGTTAGTATATGTGCTGCCGAAGCGAGCACACAAGTACTTGTAATTATATTTGGTGAGATGTTTTAAAATCAATTATAACTCCTTTAGGAGGTCCTGGGGGACTTTTTGCTCTGAAGGGGGAAGAATTTTCCATCGCCTAATGTCAGGAAATGTACATGCTTTGGAAGCTCTTTAGTTAGTTCAGAAACCATATTGTCGGAAACCCAGTTCTGTAACCTGCCCTCTAGGTAGGTCTCACATCAGTGTCTGGGGAAATTCGTGAGTTTAGGACTGATAAACTTATTCCTCCAAAGAGATGTATTTTTCCTGTGACTTACATACCATGATTGGTTTTTTAGTTAATTCTTCCTCTGGATTATCTTGCAGTTGTTGCTAGAAAGTAAGTCCAGATATGGGTGTTTGGTTGTGTGATAAATGTAAGTTTAATATAAAGCATTTGGCAGAGGAAGATCCTGTAAGGTCATAGTTTTCATGGTATTTTAAGTGTTAGGACTGGAAATTTTCTTAAAGATATCTACTCAACTCTTTAACTCATTAGGAAACCGTGGCTCCAACAAAGTTAAGCAGCTAGTGGCAATTCCAGGACTAGAGAGATCATATTGAACCATGGTTAGGTGTTTTGGCTCTGAAGTCCCACAGTGCGCCCCTGCCACTTATGTGACTTTGTGCAAGTCATATCACCTCTCTGTGCTTCAGTTTCCATATCTGAAAATACGATAGTCATAGTACATAGTTGGCAGGGATATTATAAGGATTAAATAAATGAATATGAGTTAAACATTTAGCACAGTGCCTAGTATACATTGAGTACTGAATAAATGCTGTTAGAATTAGAATTCATGTTTCTTACCTCTCAGTTGATTGCTTTATAGTTGTGCCATATTGTTTCTCCTGACATCCCTTAAATATATTTGATATAGCATTAAAAATGTTTCATTAGTGTTATTTCTCATTAGAATTGATAAAATATTTTAGAAAAGAACACATATTTAACAAGTATCATGACTATTTTTTTTTCCGTGTGAGAGATGGCCATGTAATAAATGAAGAATTTGGAATGAAATGAAAAAGTTAAATGATGTATGTCTGAGTATATTCAGATAGTATTTTATTATTCCTTTTTTTGAATTTTATTTTATTTATTTTTTTATACAGCAGGTTCTTATTATTTATCCATTTTATACATATTAGTGTATACATATTAGTATATAGTATATCTCCTAATTCATCACACACACCCCAACCCCCCCGCCGCTTTCACGCCTTGGTGTCCATACATTTGTTTTCTATATCTGTGTCTCAATTTCTGGTCTGCAAACCGGTTCATCTGTACCATTTTTCTAGGTTCCACATATATGCGTTAATATACGATATTTTTTTTCTCTTTCTGACTTACTTCACTCTGTATGACAGTATCTAGATTCATCCACGTCTCTACAAATGACCCAACTTTGTTCCTTTTTCTGGCTGAGTAATATTCCAGTGTATATATGTACCACATCTTCTTTATCCATTTATCTGTCGATGGGCATTTAGGTTGCTTCCATAACCTGGCTATTGTAAATAATGCTGCAGTGAACATTGGGGTGCATGTGTCTTTTTGAATTATGGTTTTCTCTGGGTATACGCACAGTAGTGGGATTGCTGGGTCATATGGTAATTCTATTTTTAGTTTTTTAAGGAACCTCCATACTGTTCTCCATAGTGGCTGTATCAATTTACATTCCCACCAACAGTGCAAGAGCGTTCCCTTATCTCCACACCCTCTCCAGCATTTGTTGTTTGTAGATTTTCTGATGATGCCCATTTGAACTGGTGTGAGGTGATACCTCATTGTAGTTTTGATTCGCATTGTTCTAATAATTAGTGATGTTGAGCAGCTTTTCATGTGCTTCTTGGCCATCTGTATGTCTCCTTTGCAGAAATGTCTACTTAGGTTTCTGCTGATTTTTTGATTGGGTTGTTTGTTTTTCTAATATTGAGCTGCATGAGCTGTTTATATATTTTGGAGATTAATCCTTTGTCCGTTGATTCATTTGCAAATATTTTCTCCCATTCTGAGGGTTGTCTTTTCATCTTGTTTGTAGTTTCCTTTGCTTTGCAAAAGCTTTTAAGTTTCATTAGGTCCCATTTGTTTATTTTTGTTTTTATTTCCATTACTCTAGGAGGTGGATCAAAAAAGATCTTGCTGTGATTTATGTCAAAGAGTGTTCTTCCTATGTTTTCCTCTAAGAGTTTTATAGTGTCTGGTCTTACATTTAGGTCTCTAACCCATTTTGAGTTTATTCTTGTGTGTGGTGTTAGGGAGTGTTCTAATTTCATTCTTTTACATGTAACTGTCCAGTTTTCCCAGCACCACTTATTGAAGAGACTGTCTTTTCTCCATTGCATATTCTTGCCTCCTTTATCATAGATTAGTTGACCATAGGTGCGTGGGTTTATCTCTGTGTTTTCTATCCTGTTCCATTGATCTATATTTCTCTTTTTGTACCAGTACCATATTGTCTTGATTACTGTAGCTTTGTAGTATAGTCTGAAGTCAGGGAGTCTGATTCCTCCAGCTCCGTTTTTTCCTGTTAAGACTGCTTTGGCTATTCGGGGTCTTTTGTGATTCCATACAAATTTTAAGATTTTTTGTTCTAGTTCTGTAAAAAATGCCATTGGTGATTTGATAGGGATTGCATTGAATCTGTAGATTGCTTTGGGTAGTATAGTTATTTTCACAATATTGATTCTTCCAATCCAAGAACATGGTATATGTCTCCATCTGTTGGTATCATCTTTAATTTCTTTCATCAGTGTCCTATAGTTTTCTGCATACAGGTCTTTTGTCTCTCTAGGTAGGTTTATTCCTAGGTATTTAGTTCTTTTTGTTGCAGTGGTAAATGGGAGTGTTTCCTTAATTTCTCTTTCAGATTTTTCATCATTAGTGTATAGGAATGCAAGAGATTTCTGTGCATTTTGTATCCTGCAACTTTACCTAATTCATTGATTAGCTCTAGTAGTTTTCTGGTGGCATCTTTAGGATTCTCGATGTATAGTATCATGTCATCTGCAAACAGTGACAGTTTTACTTCTTCTTTTCCAATTTGGATTCCTTTTATTTCTTTTTCTTCTCTGATTGTTGTGGCTAAAACTTCCAAAACTATGTTGAATAATAGTGGTGAGAGTGGGCAACCTTGTCTTATTCCTGATCTTAGTGGAAATGGTTTCAGTTTTTCACCATTTAGGATGATGTTGGCTGTGGGTTTGTCGTATATGGCCTTTATTATGTTGAGGAAAGTTCCCTCTATGCCTACTTTCTGGAGGGTTTTTATCATAAATGGGTGTTGAATTTTGTCAAAAGCTTTCTCAGCATCTATTGAGATGATCATATGGTTTTTCTCCTTCAATTTGTTAATATGGTGTATCACATTGATTGATTTGTGTATATTGAAGAATCCTTGCATTCCTGGGATAAACCCCACTTGATCATGGTGTATGATCCTTTTAATGTGCTGTTGGATTCTGTTTGCTAGTATTTTGTTGAGGAGTTTTGCATCTATATTCATCAGTGATATTGGCCTGTAGTTTTCTTTCTTTGTGACATCTTTGGTTTTGTTATCAGGGTGATGGTGGCCTTGTAGAATGAGTTGGGGAGTGTTCCTCCTTCTGCTGTATTTTGCAAGAGTTTGAGAAGGATAGGTGTTAGCTCTTCTCTAAATGTTTGATAGAATTCACCTGTGAATCCATCTGATCCTGGGCTTTTGTTTGCTGGAAGATTTTAAATCACAGTTTCAATTTCAGTGCTTGTGATTGGACTGTTCGTATTTTCAGTTTCTTCCTGGTTCAGTCTCAGAAGGTTGTGCATTTCTAAGAATTTGTCCATTTCTTCCACGTTGTCCGTTTTATTGGCATAGAGTTGCTTGTAGTAATCTCTCATGATCCTTTGTATTTCTTCAGTGTCAGTTGTTACTTCTCCTTTTTCATTTCTAATTCTATTGATTTGAGTCTTCTCCCTTTTTTTCTTGATGAGTCTGGCTAACGGTTTATCAGTTTTGTTTATCTTATCTAAGAACTAGCTTTTAGTTTTATTGATCTTTGCTATCGTTTCCTTCATTTCTTTTTCATTTATTTTTGATCTGATCTTTATGATTTTTTTTCCTTCTGCTAACTTTGGGGGTTTTTTGTTCTTTCTCCAATTGCTTTAGGTGTAAGTTTAGGTTGTTTGCTTGAGATGTTTCTTTTTTCTTAAGGTACGATTTTATTGCTATAAACTTCCCTCTTAGAACTGCTTTTGCTGCATCCCATAGGTTTTGGGTCATCGTGTTTTCATTGTCATTTGTTTCTAGGTATTTTTTGATCTCCTCTTTGATTTCTTCAGTGATCTCTTGGTTATTAAGTAATGTATTGTTTAGTCTCCATGTGTCTGTATTTTTTACAGATTTTTTTCCTGTAATTGATGTGTAGTCTCATAGCGTTGTGGTCAGAAAAGATACTTGATATGATTTCAATATTCTTAAATTTACCAAGGCTTGATTTGTGACCCAAGATATGATCTATCCTGGAGAATGTTCTATGAGCACTTGAGAAGAAAGTATATTCTGTTGTTCTTGGATGGAATGTCCTATAAATATCAATTAAGTCCATCTTGGTTAATGTATCATTTAATGCTTGTGTTTCCTTATTTATTTTCATTTTGGATGATTTGTCCACTGGTGAAAGTGGGATGTTAAAGTCACCTCGTATGATTGTGTTACTGTCGATTTCCCCTTTTATGGCTGTTAGCATTTACCTTATGTATTGAGGTGCTCCTATGTTGGGTGCATAAATATTTACAGTTGTTATATCTTCTTCTTGGATTGATTCCCTTGATCATTATGTAGTGTCCTTTTTTTTTTTTTTTTTTTTTTTTTGTGGTACGCAGGCCTCTCACTGTTGTGGCCTCTCCCGTTGTGGAGCACAGGCTCTGGACGTGCAGGCTTAGCAGCCATGGCTCACGGTCCCAGCTGCTCCGCTGCACGTGGGGTCTTCCCGGACCGGGGCACGAACCCACGTCTCCTGCATCGGCAGCATAGGCAGGCAGACTCTCAACCACTGCGCCACCAGGGCAGCCCTGTAGTGTCCTTCTTTGTCTCTTGTAATAGTCTTTATTTTAAAGTCTATTTTGTCTGATATGAGAATTGCTACTCCAGCTTTCTTTTGATTTCCATTCACATGGAGTATCTTTTTCCATCCCCTCACTTTCAGTCTGTATGTGTCTCTAGGTCTGAAGTGGGTCTCTTGTAGACAGCATATATACGGGTCTTGTTTTTGTATCCATTCAGGCAGTCTATGTCTTTTGGTTGGAACATTTAATCCATTTACATTTAAGGTAATTATCAATATGTATGTTTTTATTACCATTTTCTTAATTGTTTTGGCTTTGTTATTTTAGGTCTTTTCCTTCTCTTGTGTTTCCTGCCTAGAGAAGTTCCTTCTGCATTTGTTGTGAAGCTGGTTTGGTGGTGCTGAATTCTCTTAGCTTGTCTCTAAGGGTTTTAATTTCTCCGCAGAATCTGAATGAGATCTTTGCTGGGTAGAGTAATCTTGGTTTTAGCTTTTTCTGTTTCATCACTTTGAATGTGTCCTGCCACTCCCTTCTGGCTTGCAGAGTTTCTGTTGAAAGATCAGGTGTTAACCTTATGGGGATTCCCTTGTGTGTTATTTGTTGTTTTTCCCCTGTTGCTTTTAATATTTTTTCTTTGTATTTAATTTTTGATATTTTGATTAATATGTGTCTTGGCATGTTTCTCCTTAGATTTATCCTGTATGGCACTCTCTGTGCTTCCTAGACTTGATTAACTATTTCCTTTCCCATATTAGGGAATTTTTCAACTATAATCTCTTGAAATATTTTCTCAGTCCCTTTCTTTTTCTCTTCTTCCTCTGGTCCCCTATAATTCGAATGTTGGTGTGTTTAATGTTGTCCCAGAGGTCTCTGAGACTGTCCTCAATTCTTTTCATTCTTTTTTCTTTATTCTGCTCTGCAGTAGTTTTTTCCACTATTTTATCTTCCAGGTCACTTATGCGTTCTTCTGCCTCAGTTATACTGCTATTGATCCATTCTAGAGAAATTGTAGTTTCATTTATTGTGTTGTTCATCACTTTTTGTTTGCTCTTTAGTTCTTCTAGGTCCTTTTTAAACGTTTCTTGTAGTTTCTCCGTTCTATTTCCAAGAATTTGGGTCTTTACTATCATTATTCTGAATTCTTTTTCAGGTAGACTGCCTATTTCCTCTTCATTTGTTAGGTCTGGTGGGTTTTTGCCTTGCTCCTTCATCTGCTGTGTGTTTCTCTGTCTTCTCATTTTGCTTAACTTACTGTGTTTGGGGTCTCCTTTTCGCAGGTGCAGGTTCGTAGTTCCCGTAGTTTTTGGTGTCTGTCCCCAGTGGCTAAGGTTGGTTCAGTGGGTTGTGTAGGCTTCCTGGTGGAGGGGACTAGTGCCTGTGTTCTGGTGGATGAGGCTGGATGTTGTCTTTCTGGTGGACAGGTCCACGTCTGGTGGTGTGTTTTGCGGTGTTTGTGGTCTTATTATGATTTTAGGACGCCTCTCTGCTAACGGATGGGTTTGTGTTCCTGTCTTGCTAGTTGTTTGTCATAGAGTGTCCAGCACTGTAGCTTGCTGGTTTTTGAATGGAGCTGGGTCTTGGCGTTGAGATGGAGATCTCTGAGAGATTTTCGCCATTTGATATTATGTGGAGCTGGGAGGTCTCTTGTGGACCAGGGTTCTGAACTTCGGTCTCCCAACTCAGAGGCACAGCCCTGACGCCTGGCTGGAGCACCAAGAGCCTGTCGTCCACACGGCTCAGAATAAAAGGGAGAAAAGAAAGAAGATAAAATAAAATAAAGTAAAATAAAATAAAGTTATTAAAGTAAAAAATAATTATTAAAAAAACTTTTTAAAGTAAAAAAAAAAGGAGAGAAAGAAGAGAGCAACCAAACCAAAAAACAAATCCACCAATGATGACAAGTGCTAAAAACTATACTAAAAAAAAAAAAAGAAAAAAACCCGACAGAATCCTAGGACAAATGGTAACAGAAGCATATACATACAAACTCACAAAAAGAGAAAAAGGGAAAATATATATATATCGTTTCCCCCAAAGTCCATCTCCTCAATTTGGGATGATTCATTGTCTATTCAGGTATTCCACAGATGCAGGGTACATCACGTTGATTGTGGCGATTTAATCTGCTGCTTCTGAGGCTGCTGGGAGAGATTTCCCTTTCTCTTCTTTGTTCGCACAGCTCCTGGGGTTCAGCTTTGGATTTGGCCCCGCCTCTGCATGTAGGTCACCTAAGGGCGTCTGTTCTTCGCTCAGACAGGATGGGGTTAAAGGAGCAGCTGATTAGGGGGCTCTGGCTCAGGCAGGGGGGGGAGGGAGGGGTACGGGGTTTGGGGGAGCCTGCGGCGGCAGAGGCATGATGTTGCACCAGCCTGAGGTGCACCGTGTGTTCTCCCGGGGAAGTTGTCCCTGCATCACGGGACCCTGGCAGTGGCGGGCTGCACAGGGTCCCGGGGGGGGAGGTGTGGAGAGTGACCTGTGCTTGCAGACAGGCTTTTTGCTGGCTGCAGCAGCAGCCTTAGCATCTCATGCCCGTCTCTGGAGTCCTCGCTGATAGCCTCGGGTAGCGCCCGTCTCTGGAGCTCCTTTAAGTGGCGCTCTTGATCCCCTCCCCTCGAGCACTAGGAAACAAAGAGGCAAGAAAGAGTCTCTTGCCTCTTCGGCAGCTCCAGACTTTTTCCCAGACTCCCTCCCGGCTAGCCGTGGTGCTCTAGCCCCCTGCAGGCTGTGTTCACGCCGCCAACCCCCGTCCTCTGCCTGGGATCCGACCGAAGCCTGAGCCTCAGCTCCCAGCCCCCGCCCGCCCCGGCGGGTGAGCAGACAAGCCTCTCGGGCTGGTGAGTGCTGGTCGGCACCGATCCTCTGTGCGGGAATCTCTCCGCTTTGCCCGCAGACAAGCCTCTCGGGCTGGTGAGTGCTGGTCGGCACCGATCCTCTGTGCGGGAATCTCTCCGCTTTGCCCGCAGACAAGCCTCTCGGGCTGGTGAGTGCTGGTCGGCACCGATCCTCTGTGCGGGAATCTCTCCGCTTTGCCCGCAGACAAGCCTCTCGGGCTGGTGAGTGCTGGTCGGCACCGATCCTCTGTGCGGGAATCTCTCCGCTTTGCCCGCAGACAAGCCTCTCGGGCTGGTGAGTGCTGGTCGGCACCGATCCTCTGTGCGGGAATCTCTCCGCTTTGCCCTCTGCACCCCTGTTGCTGCGCTCTCCTCCACTACTCCGAAGCTTTCCCCCTCCGCCACCCACAGTCTCCGCCCGCGAAGGGGCTTCCTCGTGTGTGGAAACCTTTCCTCCTTCACAGCTCCCTCCCACTGGTGCAGGTCCCGTCCCTATTCTTTTGTCTCTGTTTATTCTTTTTTCTTTTGCCCTACCCAGGTACGTGGGGGAGTTTCTTGCCTTTTGGGAGGTCTGAGGTCTTCTGCCAGCGTTCAGTAGGTGTTCTGTAGGAGCTGTTCCACGTGTAGATGTATTTCTGATGTATTTGTGGGGAGGAAGGTGATCTCCACGTCTTACTCTTCTGCCATCTTGAAGCTCCGCCCCCCTGGGTCCTTCTTGATGTTGAATTACTCAGTGAACTCACTGGAGCTATTCTACCTCTGGACATCCTGTTTTGTGATATAGTAAAAGTCATTGTTTAAGCCAATTTTACTCAGCCTTTTACTATTTTCAATGGAAACATGCTAATTGATACAATGTAAAGTCATGTAATTATAATTCTGCTTTCTGTGTATTCTTTAATCGTAGTTGCCAGAATGAGCTGAAGTCTGAAAATTGCTCAGCAGGACTAGGCATGGCATGGGCCTCTTCTCATGTGGTTTCACTTGCCAATGACCACTATCTTGATAATTGTAAGTATTTAAACTTATATTAACCAGTTATATTTCTTTATACCTTGAGTTAATGTTTTAGGTACAATTATGTAAATATTAAATTAGAAGATTACTAATCTCATAGGGTCCCATTTTGCTGCAATTTCATTTCCTCTCTTAAGTTCTTTGGATACCATCATTCTGGGGCCAACCTGAATGGGGGATTACTTCAGACAGTATAAGGAATGCTATAGATCTTTTGTTACATTAGCATAGCCATCGCCTTTGAATTGACATAGTGTTTTCCTAACGGAAATGTGCCTTGAAATGTGTCTTAGGTCTTAAAAATGTGTCTTAGGTGTCTTAAAATTGACTTTCCCCCCTTTTTTTTTAAAAGTCATGAGGACAGAATCATGCACTAGCAGCTGTAGATTAAGAAGACTGAACATATGTGAATTGGGATTCATGTTGTGATAAATGAAACAAAAATTAACTTGACATATATTTCAGATATATTTAATTTTTCTGCTGGATGATTACTAGCCATAGGTGTTAATTCATTCATGTAAATCAACAGGGTTACAATTTATAGGAGCCTTATAAAATAAATACAGTCGGATAATGATCAAGTCTCTAAGGAGGCCTTACCACCTTTAGGAAATCTTCCTTAATTAATTTCACTCCTGAATAAGACACTCCGTTTTGGCTACTATCTCTTTACGCACTCTTACTGTGTATAGTTACTGACCGAGTAGTATCCCCCTTTCATAGTAAAGGGGGAGTAACCTTTCTTTTAAGGAGGTTCCATGAAGAGATGTGTCATTAGCAACCAGACCACGAATTTAGAGGATGGGGGTCTCAGTTAAGGTGACAGTGTACCCTTAGGTATTTTATCAGTGATCTAGGCAAAGTAAACTGTGGGTGAACTGCACAGATGGGGCCTGTTCAGAGAGACCCTTAGGAAAGTACTCACGTGGGACCCGAGCCCTTGGCATTGCAGTATAGTGATTTCTTCTTTTCTTGGTGTTCAGTAGACTAATAGATTATGATCACTGTTCTTTTTTTTTTTTTTTTTTTTTTTTTTTTTTCTGTACGTGGGCCTCTCACTGCTGTGGCCTCTCCCGTTGCGGAGCACAGGCTCCGGACACACACAGGCTCCGCGGCCATGGCTCGCGGGCCCAGCCGCTCCGCGGCATGTGGGATCTTCCGGGATCGGGGCACGAACCCGTGTCCCCTGCATCGGCAGGCGGACTCTCAACCACTGCGCCACCAGGGAAGCCCCCTGATCACTGTTCTTAATCAAAGAACAACACCCCTATTCCCCTTTCTGGTAGAAAGGCTGCTGTATATTTAGAATGAGGAGGAAGAAAAGAAATATCTGCATAAAGCTTAAGAAATACCTGCTTAAAGCCTGTTAATTGAGAACACCTGCTTGCCAGCACTTTTAGTAGGTATGTCTGTAGAGAGAGACTGGGAAGAAACTGTTCTTTCCTGTTCCATATAAGGCAAAAGAAAGGTGTGAAGGATGTCACTGTGGGTTTTCGATTTCTGGCCATAGACAAGTGAAAACCTTTTTCAGGATTCTGTCTACCTTCTGGGAAAACTTCCTCCAATTCAGTCCCTATAGAAACTCACCTGTAGGGGTGAAATGTCTTTTCATTTTCCGCTTCACTCCCTAATTGAGCAATACCAGCTTTGGATGATTAAAATTCTTTCACTTTCAGGCAGACTTCTGGAAGTACTATGAGTAATATTGAGATATTGTTTGGCGTTTCATTTGATAGGAAATAAAAAACATGTGAGTCTCAATCTTCTGACATCCTGAAATTTCCACCCCATCTTGATATAAAGAATTAAAGTACAGTTTATGCTGGAGATGAGAGGTTTCCATAATCTGGGAGAATATTAGGACAGGACCTAAAAATTCTGTCTTTAATGGCGTCCATGAGGCCAACAGCCTCAGATTAGTGTTGAATCACTAGCTCCTTTGGGGAATAAGAATGTGAATATTTGTTGGGACCAAGGGGTTTATGTAGCTATTATGCTGGACTCCATAAGCTTGACTGCTTTTTATGCATCTTACACAAAGTGAAATAGTAGTCTTTTTGAAAATTTTAGTGTGTCTCATTTGTATTAAGGAGTGCCAAGAAAACTGTGTGTGTGTGTGTGTGTGTGTGTGTCTGTGAAAAATCACAGGGCAGAGCAGTGATCACTTGTTAGCCTCTCTGTCCTCTGGGAGAAACTTTTTCAGATGCTAAAAGCTTTTAAGTTCTGTGTTTCATTTCAATAAGGGAGGTGAAATTCCAATGTAGGGTCACATAAAGCCCCATCAATTATATAATAGATCACATTCATTTCCACATTTCAGAGTATTCTTACATGTTTTGCAAGTGTTTTTGTCCAGTTTCTATCCTATAGTGTAAGCCTTTTTGTGAACAAATCTTCTGTATTCTAATTCTTTTGTATCTTGCACATGACACACTGCAAACTGCAGGGATTCAGTAAATCCTTATAGCTTGCCAGTTTTAACTAGTAGATAAGGTAGTCCTTTAAAGGTTACAAAAAAACTTTAGCAATTAGCAGCAGGAGCAGCCTTAAGCTCTTTTTTTAAAGGAATACATTTAGGGAAGGATGTGTAAACATTTCAGTAGTCTTAGTAGCATTCTGCCTCTGATTTCCACTTCTTAAAGTAATAGACTTACATAATTTAAGCATTTTAGCTACTGTCATCATCTAATCTATTAAGTATATAATTGTCCAATATACATTTTCTTTTATACATCCCTGTTGACTATACCTTACTTCCTGTTTTGTTTTTCAGGATCTTTTCATTGTTAGTTCAAATGCCAGTTTTCTTGCCCAGTCAAGTAAGACGTAAAGTATAGGAGGGAGGCTGGGTCTTTGGGGGCATCAAAACTGCTCTCTCCCCTGGGCTCAGTTGACCCATTATTTGCCTACTATCTGCTAGAGTGCACAACTGACCAACAATTTGCATTTAATGGCAACAATGAAGCCTATAGTCTCAGAGAGATGCAGGTACCCAAGGCTACAGCTGCAGGAAGAAACAAACACACCAAAATAGATGTATCTGCCTTAGTTAATAAAGATCACAGATGGAAATACTTTTTTTCCCCCTGCAGACATGCTGGGATTTTAGAACTGATGCTATTAATCAATCTGTCCTAAAACAGAAACAGTTGCAAATATGTAATATAGAGTATCGTGGAATGGAAAACAAACCTTTAACTAAGCCTGTTTTTTTTTGAAATTGGAAAATGTTGCCAGCCTGTTTTTGATGTAATTGAAAATGTTTAGAAGCTTTCATGAAGAGTTGATTAATATATCAAAATCAAAAAGCAGTTTTCACTGTTGGTGGGAATGTAAATTGATACAGCCACTATGGAGAACAGTATGGAGGTTCCTTAAGAAACTACAAATAGAACTACCATATAACCCAGCAATCCCACTACTGGGTATATACCCTGAGAAAACCATAATTCAAAAAGAGTCATGTACCACAGTGTTCATTGCAGCTCTATTTACAATAGCCAGGACATGGAAGCAACCTAAGTGTCCATCGACAGATGAATGGATAAAGATGTGGCACATATATACAGTGGAATATTATGCAGACATAAAAAGAAACGAAATTGAGTTATTTGTAGTGAGGTGGATGGACCTAGAGACTGTCATACAGAGTGAAGTAAGTCAGAAAGAGAAAAACAAATACTGTATGGAATCTTATTAAAAAAATCCATATATATGGAATCTTAAAAAAAAATGGTTCTGAAGAACCTAGGGGCAGGACAGGACTAAAGATGCAGATGTAGAGAATGGACTTGAGGACATGGGGAGGGGGAAGGGTAAGCTGGGACGAAATGAGAGAGTGGCATGGACATATATACACTACCAAATGTAAAACAGATAGCTAGTGGGAAGCAGCCGCATAGCACAGGGAGATCAGCTCAGTGCTTTGTGACCACCTAGAGGGGTGGGATAGGGAGGGTGGGAGGGAGACGCAAGAGGGAGGAGATATGGGGGTATATGTATACATATAGTTGATTCACTTTGTTATAAAGCAGAAGCCAACACAACATGGTGAAGCAATTATACTCCAATAAAGATGTTAAAAAAAAGACAATTTTGAGTCTAATTTTGATTGTTTACTGTGTAATACAGGATTCTTGGCTTTGAAATTCTTCCATGCAGGGTGAAAAATGACAGTGTGAAACAAAGTGGTCTATTGAAAAGAACATCGTGTCTAGTAGGGAACAGCTGATACCAGCCCAATGAGTGATATCTGGGACTGTAATTCCAGAAGGAGAGAGAGCCCAGATTTGGCCAAGGGTGGGGGTGGGGGTGGGGGTTCTTTTGCCCCACCCGCCTCTGAAGCAAGAATCCCAAGGTGGGGAGTTGGTTGGGAGGCGCTCTGGTCTGGAAGCTGGAGGAACCAGGATAGTTTGGGAGCTTGATTAGCTGCACAGACTAGAGTATCCCCACAAAGGTGGAAGTGATATCATGAGGGAAGTATTGGCATAGCTTCTGTAGGAGGGCCTTGGAATTTAACTATGCTCCAAGAAGCTTTTCTGAGGGCTGCTTGATTTTCTAAATATGAATGAATTGAAGTAGTTATATTTTCGTTCTCAGCTTTTGGACGAAGGGGCCATAATAGTTCAAGAAAACTTGCTGTACTAGGAAAGAAGTGAGTGAACGCTAACCAAGAGTTTCTGCCTATTTGGGTAAAAGATGAATACTCAAGGAGAGAAAAATGCCTGCCCTAGAGTGATTTTACAAATTCCCTTTTCCAGGAAAAGTCCTAATTTCAAATATTTTCCCCATTATTTCAATCATTGACATCTCCCAGAAACTCAGTATTCTGGTAGCTAATAGCACTATATCTGCTGGACTGTCTTTCGAACCCAGAAGCAACACAAAAGTCTGTTTAGAACCACAGGTCTTGGTTTGGGGTTCAGAAAATAATGTTACTTATGTAGAAGGAGGTGAATGAACAAAAATACACAAAATCAACTAAATTTCATACCTCGTTGGGGAGATACTAAAGTATCTGGGCCAGGTTGTCGTGTAGCCTCTGCTTGAATATCTTCCCTGATAGACTGGGGAGAAGGCATCTAATTATTAGTAAGCTTTGTATCTTTAGTCAAACCTGTTTCATCTGGATCAACAGAGGATGTCCTTTTGTTTGTCTAGATGGTCCTTTTCAGATAGGCAGATGGTTATTTTATCCCTGTGAGTCTTTTCTCTCCCAGGCCAAGCTTCACCAAGCCTTACGTTCATAACAATATTTTCACCATTTTAGTGGCCTTAACACTCTACTTTGGCTGTGGTTTTCCTAGTCTAGTTTCTGCAGAATAGAACTGCATCCCCCCTCCCTTTAAAAAGTCTTGAATAATACAGTTTAATATCATTTTAGTTCGTTTGACAGCCACATCTTAATGTTGTTTTATATTAAGCCTGTGGTCGATTGATGCCTCTTGGTCTGTTTCAAATAAATGAGTATTTCCCCCATCTCTTCCTTCCCACACCATGTACCTGCATTTGACTCTTAAAATTGGCATATGGGTCTTTACCTTTATACCAAATATATATGTTTTTGGAATTCTGACCTGCCATTCAAATCTGTCAAATTCTTGTAAAATCTTGATTCTTCATCTAATGTACTGGGTTTCCTGTCAGCTGCACACTTAAGTAGGTTTTTCCATGTTTTTGTAAGTGTTATCATAGTATTGTAAAAAAAGTGTGCACTTTGCAGTGAGACAATCTTGGTTTTTAATCCCAGCTTCCTGTACCTGCTGTCTAATGTTGACATGTTACTGAAACTCCCCAAGCTCAGTTTCCTCACATCAAAATGAAGGTGATAACAATTTCTACCTTTTAGGTTTGTTGTGAGCATTCACAATAATATAAGTACCTGTTGCTGAGGAGGTGATGGTTTTGGTAATAATAATAATAATAATAATAATAATAAATGTTTTTGTGACATGGACTCAGAATCAATTCTCTTATTTTCTTTCTCCTTATCTGAGTCAAATTTAATATGTTGGATAGGGCTAAGAACAGAGCCATAGAGCCTCTAGAGACCATTCTCTAGGTTGACATCCATTAATTAGACAAATATTATTGAGAAATAAATATTTATTGAGCACAGCTATACTTCAGTACTATTCTAGTGATTAGGGGTATAGTGGTGAAAAAAAAAAACAGTAAAATCCCAGCCCTCATGGAGCTGACATCAAAAGGGCAGGGCTACCATATAATGTAGGGACATCATTCACATAGAATTTGTTGGCTCTGCAAAAGGAGGAGACATACATACATACATACATACAGACAGACACACACACACATCTCATAGTGTACATAATACAATGTCAGATGGTAGTAAGAGCTAGAATGCATAATGTGACATTAGCTAATTGCAAGAACTATGTAGACAAATAAAACAAGGTACTCAGAGTATGATAAGGGGCAAATGCTATCTTAGATGATTAGAGAAGACCTCTCTAAGGAGGAGACATTGGGGGGAGTCCTGTTGGAGGGAGGATGAGAGCTATGCAACTCTCTGAAGGGAAAGGCTCTAGTCAGAAGGACACTGATTTATAAATTCAAGCATTTTTGGTATCAATGGTCAACCAGACATTTATTTTCTTAAAAACAATATCTTACTTACCCATCAGATGCCAAGAGTATTAAGAGACTTTGTAAATATGCCTGCCCTAAATGATATAAACCACAGACGGACCTGAGCTTGTTTGGGGGTTTGGGGAAGGCACAGGATTTGTATTCCCTTGTGCATATGAAGGTTTTTCTCTCTCTGGTGTTTCTCTCTGAGAAGATGTACGACTTCATGGAATGTAAAGCAAAGGGGACCCCATCAGCCAGCCAGATCATCTGAGTCAACCCTGGTAACCCAAAGAGTTATAGGAGCCTCAGCCAGGTAGCTCTCACATCTCTCATGGTGTAGATGGCATCCCCACTTTCACCAGTCCTTAAACCTATAAAGAAGAGGAATGCAGGATCTTTATTACTTTTCCCCAGTGAATTCGTCCTGAATCCTAGTGATTACCACTTCCTTTTCTAAAGGCTCACAAATTGTCTACATAATCATTTTAGGGTATTACCGAGTTTCGAAGTCAAGCTTGTGGATCTGTATATCATGGAATACACTGCTCTTCTCATTTTGAAAAATTGGAATACTGTTTTTCTAGCTCCATTGCCCTGGTACCTTTTCTAGTCTCTATGATCCCTTAAAGATTACTGACAGTGACGCTTAGATTACATCTGCAAAGTCTCTCCATACTCTGGGATGTAATTTGTTTAGGCCTGGAGGCTTGAACTCATTTAAAACAGCAAGATGGTCTCTTGCTATCACCTTACTTATCTCATACTTCAATTCCTTCTAAACTACATTTATTCAACCCTCCTGAGTTTAAAGATCATTCTCCTTGATAAAGAAGATGGAAATACAACAGAAGTTGAGATATATAACTTTCTCTTTGTTGTTTGTTAATGTTGTATCATGTGCCCCAAGCAGTGAGTGTGTTTTTTAGGTTCATCCTTTTTACTTTGATTGTAGCTGATAAGGGGTGTGTATGTGTTTCTGAGTTTGTGGATGAAAGGCTTAAGCATATTTCACATAAGCATATTCACTACAGTGCATTGAGGGATTAGCTCTCCTGTCATGTTCTTTCAGTTCAACACTTCTATGCACATTTTCTCTTGTTTTAGCATTTAGTTATGGGCGAAGGCTCTGGAACCACACAGTCCAAGGGCAGATCCTGGCTGTTCCACTTCCTGTAGCAGTGAGACTATGGGCAGGTTAGTTAACCTCTCCGAGCCTGATTTACCTCACCTGTAAAATGGAGGTAATAATGCTTACCTCCTAGGACTTCAGAGTCAATGATTTAATACACATAAAGTGCTTAGAATAGTGTTCGGTACACAGTAAGTGCTTATCACAACCAGCACCACCATAATCATTTCTAATGCATTCTTGTGATCTTTCAAATATATTTAAAGAGTCTGACCTCATCCGAGAGCTTCCTGGTCAGCCACAGTTTGCCCATTCAATCCAATTTTTGTATCTTGTGTTTCTGTATATCCAGTACCAAACGGTGAGAATTCATAGGAATAATGATGATGTGAGGCTCTCAAAGACCATGAATCATCAAAGAAAGATTAAATTACATTTAGTGTGCTTATAGCAGCAACAAAATAAATGGGTGAATTTTTTTAAAGACTGTCATTTGAATCTGGTTTGAAATTTTAAAAAAAGGACTTTCTTCCTCATCAGGGAATTCAAGTAACCAGTACACCCATTTCCTAGCCTTCTGGCTTAGTTTGAATGCTAAAGGAAAACATATCTTAGTTCCAGATGAAGCCAAACAGATCCACAAAACCTCATGGGAATCCTAAAATACTGTTTCATAACAATATGAAAAGGTAAACTTGCAATCACCAAGGGAATCCGGAGCTATCAGATCTTGGGACAATACTAGGGACTTTGGTGGAAGCTTTGATAGATTTGAGTGGTTGCTGTATGCAAGGGATTCTCCATTCCCCTGCCTTTATGTTTTCATGACAGATTTCCTTTGTCATAACAATCATAACATTCCTGGCATTTTCTGATAGGAGAAAGAACTAAACTTACTTAACTCAGACCTTTCTTTCTTGGAGGTCTCCATTCTACAGTGTACTGACACATGTTAGAAACTTACAGAAGCAGCTCCTGCCTGGCTGGGGAGGGTTCTACAGTAGTGTAGTGATGCCAGTGATTGGTGGGTAAATCTGCCTAGTCGAGAAGTAGTGTTAGCCAGTCCATTTGTGCCCAAACATCAAGCCAAATTCTCAAATCAGTTTTATCAGTAATAATAATAAAGCTGATGTTTTGATCTCTATTTGTCTGTCTTCCTTGTCTTGTTTCTCAATATATTCTTTTTTTTAAAATTCAAACAGAAAGTCTCAATATATTCTTAACTTGAGAACTTGATATTATTTATTGATCCTCTCTTACCTCCAATGATGCAAACAATAAGACTGAAGATAAGCAATATTCATTATCTCCTTTCTTCAAATGTAACCAAGATATGAACCAAGACTGTCTTTAAGCAGCTTGTGCAAAAATAACCTGATTGACTTTTCCCTGGGAAAACCTGCCCTTATTTCTACCTTTCATCAGGATCAAACAGACAAACAAGTAAACCTAGGAACCTGTGATGAAAAAAGGAGCTATTGGCAGCACCTAGGCAGAGGGAAAAGCTATATTGAGCCGATTGGAAAATGACTTTCAGAGCTGGGGTGGGAGGCTATTGTTTTAGAATAGGAGGTAGTGGAGTGTCAGTGTCCCGGGGAAAAGGTAAAGTTTGAGCAGCATGAAGGGCAGAGGTCATGTAGATGCACAAAAACTAAGATTGGAAGTTTCTTAAAATTGTTGTCTGTACAAAGATCCATGCAGTGCCTAGATGCATTTTTAATCTCTCTTACCAAGTTCATACCAAGCTACATCCTTATTGAGCTAGAGAGAGTTAAAGAGTAGACTAGAGGGCTTGCCTGGTGGCGCAGTGGTTGAGAGTCCGCCTGCCGATGCAGGGGACACGGGTTCGTGCCCTGGTCCGGGAGGATCCCACATGCCGTGGAGCGGCTGGGCCCATGAGCCATGGCTGCTGGGCCTGCGTGTTCGGAGCCTGTGCTCCGCAACGGGGAGAGGCCACAGCAGTGAGAGGCCTGCGTACCGCAAAAAAAAAAAAAAAAAAAAGAAAAAAAAAGAGTAGACTAGAGAGTGGAAATAAGGCAAAAGATGGCCTGGATGTACAGGAAATCAGATGGATGTGAAGAACCCAAGAAGTAGGACCAGTTTTGAAAACTAGTTGATGAGCACAATTCAAACAGATTGACCAGAAGAGCAAACCCTAGAAGTGCTATACAGGACCTTCCAGGAGTGGAAGGAAATGAGCAGAGGAAAAATTAGAGTTCTCAAGGTGGAGAACCAAGGAGAACTCCAGTGAGCCACAAAGTTAATTGCAGGAAAGCCCAAAGATAGTGAGCATTCTTTGGAATTCAAATGGGAGATTGGTTTTCCAGAGGCCAGATACCAGAGTTGAATCTAAATCCAAAATTCACGCACTATTTATTGATCAATTGCTATATGCCCATCACCGTGCCGGAAACTGGTAAAAAAATGGTGAGGCAACATGACCTAACTATTGCTGTCTTGGAGCTTACAGTCTGGTGAGAGGTAGGGTCAATTAAGAAGTTGCAAGTGCCACGTGGTACAGGATGCCGAGGTAACACAGAGGCTGTACCTGATCCAGTAGCTGGGAGGTAGGTCAGGAGAATCTTTCTGGATAAAGTTCCTTCTAAGCTGAGACCAAAAGGCAAGTCAGAATTAGGTGATCAAGGAAGAGCATTCCAGGCAAAATGAGTAGGAAGTGGCAAGGCCTGGGGGATGGGCAAGAAAGAGCTTCAGAGTTAGGCACTCAGAAAGCTGCAAGTGGGTCAACATCATGCTCCAGGTACTTTTTGTAGGTAGTCACTTTGCCTGAGGTTTGAGTCTGCAGAAAAAATAAAAATGGGCCTTGGCAAGGTCTCCAGGTGGAGAATGTCCTTTGGTGTCTGTTTGTTGGGATGCAAGGGATAGAGGAATAAAAAGTGGCATTGATGGGGGCTCCAGGCGAGTGGAGTGGGTGTTGTGAGATTCTCTGGATGCTGAGGCAATGGGCAGAGGGACAGCATGCCACTAAGTCCAGAAGAAAAGAATAATACTGCATAAGAAATTGAACCTTGTGCATGGCCAGGAAAAAAAGACAATTTAGTTTTATATGTTACATTTTAATAATAGTCATTTGTAACTGCATAATGAAATTTGCGAACAAAAGTTCATTTCCAGAAGAATAATCTCTAACTGATATGCTGTGCCTCAGTAGGATTTGGCCAGGTTTTAATTTTAGTGTGAATAAATAATGTAAGATACTAGGCTGGTGAGATAAAAGGAAATCTCTGTACTTTCATCTCTCCATGATGGAAATGATAACTACTTTATTTCAAAACAAGTTTCCAATTAGTTTCTGTGAAATATTATTATCCCCTTTTTTCAGATGCTGTAGCTCATTTTGAAACTTAATTTTGATAATATATAAACATTTCTGAAACTTGCTCTACAGGAATGACAGTTATATTTGGAAGGAGGAATGCTGTTGAGCTGTAACTGTATTATTTGGGTCTACTCTAAATAATAGTAAAAATAAATAAAAGAGAATTAGTCAAAGTGTAATCTTGTTTCATGGCTATTCATGACCTGGCATGGACTTAACTTTACCCTAGAGTATAGATCAAGGTTACTTCCTCCAAAGTTGTTCAGTGGACATTTTTCCTTCAAGACTAGTTATGCTTCACTTGAGGTTATATATTGTCTTTTCCCCATTTAAAGAGGTGATATTATTTAAATAATTAATGTACTCATTCATTAAACACAATGAGCACTAACTGTACCAGACGCTGGGCCAGGTACTGGGATTTGTGTGGTGAATCAGGCAGCTGTGACCTTTCTTTTGAGGTGCTTACAGGTTAGAGGTACTTGAGGAATTCCAAAGGTACTTAGTGGGGAGAGATTCTTCCACCCAAGTTTTCCCCTAGATCCTGTAAAAATAAAGATCACATATTTTAATTAGTATTTTAACTCAGGACCTGACCGTTATCTGTGAATCATTCCAGATGGATAAACTGAGGCACAGATTACTTAGGCTCAAATGTAATAAAGTGTGATTGTAATAAAGTGGTGATTTCAGTTGAGAGGTTGGTCCCGTGATGAGTTGCTCACTTCTTAAGGTCCATAAGCTCATTTTTCTACGATTGCAGTGTACTGTTCACTCTGTTTTTCTTCCCTCAATGCAGAAAGGCAGACTTTCTGCATTACTGGTGTAGACTTTCTGGTGATGCTATTTTTCAGTTGAAGAAGACAAGGCAGGGGAAGTTTACCCAAGGCCACTTATCACTTTTATGGAGGAGCCAGAATCACAACTCCTACCCTTTGAGTTTCCAGGCTGTTGCCTAGCTACCAAACATCCCTGCCTCTTCTACTGCACAGCAGCCGAGCAGGCACTTAATAATCATAATTGATGGTGCTGGCTAAAAGGGAGAGCTCAGAGTGATTCTGGGAGTTTGTTTTCACATACCAGTGAATTTTATTCTTCTTGTGGTCAATAACCTCTACCCATTTGTTTTAGATAGCATCCTTGTCTTAGTCCACAATGTAGCTTTCTTAGGTACATTGATGACTTCTCTCTCTTTCTCAACTATTCTCTGGGGGAATTCAGTTGCTATCTACAGGTATTACATATTAAAAAACAAAAACAGAACAATGTCTTCCCTGGGGCTTCCCAGAGAAGTCTCACTATAGCAGTCTTTGTGATCCGAGTGATAGAAAACTCAATACAAACTTGCTTAAACAGAAAGAATTAGTTGACTCATATTAAAAAAAAAAAAGGGTAAACTGGCTTTAGGAATGGCTTGTCTAGGGGCCAAACAGTGTGACAGGGATCAGTCTCTTGGGTACTTTTGGCCACTTAGAGAAGCAAGATGACCACATACTCTTAGCACCATACAGGAAGAGGCATTTGCTCTTGAGGAGCCCCAGCTAAGGCATCACTGTGACTCAGTTGCTCTGATTGGATTATATGCCCACCGTCCAAGAGACACCCTGCCCAGGGTGATGGGAGGGATGGGATATATGGATTGGTTTAAGTTAATTACTGTCTATCCCTAGAACTGGGGATGAGGGTGCGGTCAGCCTCATGGAGACCAGATTGGTCAACAGTGGGAGCGGTGAAGTCCTTAAAGGAAATTAGGATATTACTGCTGTAAGGAGGGGGGAAAGAGTACTGGGAAGGTAACCAAAAGTGCTCATTACCAGGGAGAAAGTTCCTGACTTCTGTTTTGAGCATGTGTGTGAGGTGCTTTTAAGGCATTCAAGAGATGATGGATGCATGGGCTTAATCTCAGAGCAGAGTTCTGGGCTGGATACACCTTGGGAGTAATTTGCATAAAAGTAGTCATTGAAACTAAGGGAGTGGATAACAGTCAACTAGGGGGAGGAATATACACTGCGAAGAGAAGAGGACGAAGGACCAAGTATTGAAGGATTCTAGCACTGAGTTGGAATTCTTCTAGTTAAAGGAGAATTCCTGAAAATAGAAGAAGGAATAGCCAGAAAGGTAGGAAGAAATCCTGGACTCATTTAATGGTAATAAAATGTAACAACAATAGCTGCTTCCTTGGAATCCATAGTCCAGAAACAAGACTTGAGTTCAAAACTGATGGTAGTGTAGAGAATTTCAGTTCCACAAGTTAAGTGTTATATTGGGGGTATGAACCCCCAGCGCCTCCAATGGGAGCACAAAGAAGAGCATGGCTAATTGTTCTTGGGGGAGAAAAGGATCATGTGAGAAGTCTTGAAAGATGAAAAAGATGTTGCCAGTTGGAGAAGGAAAAAGCTCCAGGTCCAAGCTGAACTTACATAGGAGATTTAGGAAGGAATCAGAACTAAGAGAGGGTAACCTAAACTATGAGCACTTTAGGAAATAGGCAAGGACTGAGTAGGGTTATGTTGGCTAAGGGAGAAAAGCTGGAGGTATCATATAGGTCATGTTTGTGGATGGCTATTTATCTTAGAGCTTGACTGTATCACTCCATCACTTCAAAAAGTAACTTGACTGGCCTTTATCCTAGATTGGCTGGTTGGTTGACATATTATCTGTGTGTGTGTGTGTGTGTGTGTTTGTGTGTGTTGCATTAGAAAGATAGACTCTAAATTAAAAGGTTTTTATTAGGTTGATATTGACTTGTTGCTTACTGTTACTTCCAAAGCAAGGACAGGAAGAACTATGGTTACATTTCAACAAAGGTGATTTAAGTTAGACCTTAGGCAGTGTTTTCTTATCGGTGCCATTTATTTTGTCTGCATCAGCCTTCCAAGTTATAGGCTCAGTCAGACAATGGTAACAGTCAAAGAAAGGAAGACTGTACAACTAACAAGCAAACAAACAAAAACCAGAAATAACTAAAATCTGTAAAGTTTATTGGGGATGGGGGAGTTGAGGAAGTTACATCTGGAGCGATCACCACAACAATTTCAATTACCTAAGGACCTGTTTCTAAAGGAGTTATGATTTAGGGATCTGGGTTTTAGGATAGGACATAATTTCCAGGCATTTCTGGTAGAGGATAGCTGTGATAGGTAGATAAAAATGGCCCCTTAAAATTGTCTACATCCTGGGCTTCCCTGGTGGCGCAGTGGTCGAGAGTCCGCCTGCCGATGCAGGGGACACGGGTTCGTGCCCCGGTCCGGGAAGATCCCACATGCCGCGGAGTGGCTGGGCCCATGAGCCATGGCCGCTGAGCCTGTGCGTCCGGAGCCTGTGCTCCACAACGGGAGAGGCCACAACAGTGAGAGGCCTGCGTACCGCAGGAAAAAAAAAAAATTGTCTACATCCTAATTTTTGGAACCAGTGAGTATATTATTGCATGGCAAGGAAGAATTTAGGTTGTAGATGAATTTAAGGTTGTTAATCAGCTGACTTTAATGTAGGGAAATTATTCTGGATTATCCTGGTAAGCCTCATTTTAAATCATAAGGGTACTTTGAAGTGGAAGAAGAAGACAGAAGAGGGAGTCAGAGAAAGATTTGAAGATGCTATGCTGCTGGTTTTGAAGATGGAGGTAAGGGCTATGAACCAAGGAGTGCAGGCAGCCTCTAGAAGCTGGAAAAGTCAGGGAAGCAGATTATCTTCTAGAGCCTCCAGAAAGGAAGGTTACAGCTCTGCTGACACTTTGATTGTAGCCCAGTACGAGTCCTTTTGGACTTCTGACCTGCAGAACTATAAGATAATAAATTTGTGTTGTTTTAAGCCACTAACTTTGTGGTAATATGTTATATCAACCACAGAAAATGAAACAGTGGCTGAGATGGTCTTATGAATGATAGACATAGAGTCAGTTTTCTTCTGGCATAGACAGAAGGCGGACGTAGAGGAGGCCACAGACTCAAGGTGTTGTTATTACCTCTCTTTTGTTAATTTTTAAAACCTTTAATTTTGGGTTAATTTCAGACTTATAGAGAAGTTACAAAAATAGTACAAAGAGTTCACATTGATCTCCTAAATGTAAACATTTTAACACATTTGTTTTATCATATATAAAATAAATATTCCATCTATAATTCTCTATGTGTATATATATATATGTGTGTTTATATATTATATATGTATGTATTATTTTCTTCTTGAATTGTTTGAGAGTAAGTTGTAGATATGATGCCCCATTCCCCAAATACTTAATTGTGTGATTCCTAAAAAACATAGCCATATACAATGGACAAAATCAGGAAGTTAAAATGACACAACACTATTAGCCAACCTGAAAGCCTATTTAAATGTTGCCAATTGCCACATTAATGTCCTTTACAGCGAAGAGAATATTTTTTTCTGATCCAGGGTCTAACCCAGATCACATATTGCATTTGGATCTCACATATCATTTGTCTCCTTTAATCTGGAGCAGTAATTCAGCCTGTCTCTATCTTTCATGATCTCCACATTTTTAAAGAGTACAGACCAGTCATTTTGTAGAATGTCCCTCAGTTTGGTTTTGTGTAATACTTCTGAAAGATTAGGACTCATATGCATTTTGGGCAGGAATACAAGAAATGGTACTGTGTCGTTCTCTGTGCATGATAGCAGGAGGTACTTGGTTAAGATGTTTGCCAGGCTACTTCACTGTAAAGTTACTATCATTCTCTTTATATTTAGTAAGTGTCTTGTGGGGAGATATTTTGAGACAATATACATCTTGTTTCTCATAACAGTTTCACTCACTAATTTTAGCATTCATGAATCTTGCATGAAACAAGTAATTCTCTGGGGGTTGCCATTTAGTGATTTTCTGATTATTTTAAATTTAAATTTATGTCTCTAAGAGGTAAGGATTTTAAAAGCGTAACCCTAATACCTCATCTCACCCCAAAACAAATTAACAATAATTCCTTAATTGTCCCAATTATAATTTTAAAAATATTTTATTTTGAGATAATTTTAGATTTATGGAAGAATTTCAAAAGCAGTATAGAGGGTTATTGTATACCAGTGATTTTGTGTTGAATATATAGATCATATTGGAAAGAATTGACATCTTAATAATAGTGAGTCTTCCAATCCATGAATGTGATTATTTGGTTCTTCTTTGTGTCTTCCTTCAGTATTTTATAAATTTCACTGTACAGATCTTTCACACATATGAAACTAAATTTCATTTTTGGTGTACTATGGTAAATAGAATTTTTAAGAAATTTGAATTCTTATTTGTCATAGAAAAATTGACTTTATATCTGGTAAACTTGCCAAACTCACATACTAGTTCTAAGATGTATCTTTTTGATATATATTTTGGAATTTTCTATGTAGATAATCATGTCATCTGTGAATGGAGACCATTTTCTTTCTTCCTCTCCAATCTGTAAGCCTTTGATTTCCTTTTTTTTAAACTTTTAAAAATTGAGATATAGTTGATGTATAATGTTATATAAGTTACAGGTGTACAACATAGTGATTCACAATTTTCAAAGGTTATACTCTGTTTATAGTTATTGTAAAATAATATGTCTATTTTCCCTGTGTTGTATAATATATACTTATAGCTTATTTATTTTATACATAATAGTTTGTATCTCTTAATCCCCTACCCCTATCTTGCCCCTCTTCCTTTCTCTCTCTTCACTGGTAACCACTAGTTTGCTCTCTATATCTGTGAGTCTTTTTTCCTTTTTGTCATATTCACTAATTTGTTTTATTTTTTAGGTTCTACATATAAGTGGTATCATACAGTATTTGTCTTTCTCTGTCTGACTTATTTCACTTGGCATAACACCCTCCAACTCCATCCATGTTGTTTCAAATTTCCTTCTTTTTTATGGCTGAGTAGTATTCGTGTGTGTGTGTGTGTGTGTGTGTGTGTGTGTATTGCTTCTCCATAACCATTCATCTATTGACGGACACTTAGGTTGCCTCCATATCTTGGCAATTGTAAATAATGCTTCTGTGAACGTTGGGGTGCAGGTATCTTAGAATTAATGTTTTTTTTTTTTTTTTTGATATATATTCAGGCCTGGAATTGCTGGGTCCTATGGTAGTTCTCATTTTAATTTTTTGAGAAACCTCCATACTGTTTTCTGTAGTGGCTGCACCAGTTTACATTCCTACCAACAGTGAATGAGGGTTTCCTTTTCTCTACATCCTCACCAATGTTTGTTATTTGTTATTTGTGGTCTTTATGATGATAGCCATTCCAGGTGTGAGGTGATTTGCATTTCCCTGATGATTAGCAATGTTGAATACCTTTTCCTGTGCCTGTATGTCTTCTTTGGTAAAATGTCTCTTCAGGTCTTCTGCCCATTTTTAAAATCAGATTGTTTGTTTTTTTGATGTTGAGTTGTATGAGCTATTTATATATTTTGGATGTTAACCCCTTATTGGTCATATCATTAGCAAATATTTTTTCCCATTCAGTAGGTTATGTTTTAATTTTTTTGATGGTTTCCTTTGCTGTGCAAAAGCTTTTACATCTAATTAGGTCCCATTTCTTTGTTTTTCCTTTTATTTCCTTTGCTTTAGGAGACAGATTAAAAAAAATATTGCTACGATTTATGCCAAAGACTGTTCTGCCTATGTTTTCTTCTAGGAGTTTTATGGTTTCTGGTCTTACATTTAGGTCTTTAATCCATTGTGAGTTTATTTTTGTGTATGGTGTTAGAGAATGTTCTAATTTCATTCTTTTACATGTAGCTGGTCAGTTTTCCCAGCACCACTTATTGAAGGGACTGTCTTTTCTCCATTGTATATTCTTGCCTTCTTTGTCATAGATTAATTGATCATAAGCATGTGGGTTTATTTCTGGGCTATCAATTTTGTTCCATTGATCTATGTGTATGCTTTTGTGCCAGTACCATGCTGTTTTGATTACTATAGCTTTGTAGTATAGTCTGAAGTCAGGGCACATGATACCTTCAGCTCTGTTCTTCTTTCTGAAGATTGTTTTGGCTATTCAGGGTCTTTTGTGTTTCCATACAAATTTTAAAATTATGTGTTCTAGTTCTGTGAAAAATGCCCTTGGAATTTTCTATGTAGACAATCATGTCATCAGTGAATGGAGACCAGTTTCTTTCTTCCTCTCCAGTCTGTAAGCCTTTGACTTCCTTTTCTTGTTTTATTGTATTGGCTAGAATGTATCCAGTGTGATGCATCCAGTATGATGTTGAATAGAAGTGGTGAGAGAGGTCATCCCTGCTTGTTCTTAGTGGGTACATTCAGTCTTTTACCATTAGATATGATGTTTTTTCTTCTATTTTTCTGTTAGCATTGTGAATTACATTGATTGATTTTTCAAATCAGCATTCCCAGGATAAACTTAACTTGGTTGTGAGATTTATATATAATGCTCGATCTGATTTGCTAATACTGTGTTAACTATATTAGTTCAGCTCTTCTCATAAGTGTCCATCCAGTGACATCTACCCCAGGTAACGGTATGGTCACATCTCTTCACTCCCTATAGGTATCTATCTCTCCTTGTATTTTGGACCAGTTGATACCTCAGTTCTCAAACCCATTAGAGAACTGATACCTCAGTTCTCTAATGGGTTTGAGAAAAGTCATGAATTTGCAGTCGTCTGGCCTTTTTTTTTTTGGTTGTTGCTGTTGTACAGGTGAGAGCAATGCTCTGTCCAGCTCTCTATATCCCTGATTGGAAACTGGAGGCTCCACAGCTTTTTCCCCACAATTGTTTGTTTTAGTCAGAATCCAAATAAAATTTATACAACATAATGTTTATATGTCCCTTAAATCTTTTTTGATCTATATTTTCTTCCTCTTTTTCTCTCTTTTTGTTTTTCCTTGCTACTTTTTTTCTGTTATGTCATTGAAGACACTGGGGCTGTCTATCTTATAGAGTTTTTCTCAGTCTGAATTTTGCTGGTGCATCTCTGTGCTGTGGTTTAATGTAGTGTCCTGCCTCCTGTTTCCTGAAAACTGGTAGTTACATCTTGAGGCTTTATCAGAATCAGGTTTATTTTCCTTGTTAATTCATAATCTAGATATTTATTTTTGTGTATGATTATTAACTATTGATATTCAATGCCTAGCTCTATTAATTCACTAGAGGTTTTTTTTTTAAAGCCTCTCTTTTACTGTAATGAGCATTACAGTAAAAATCTGCAGTGAAAATTCTGTAATGAAGATGAAGAAAATGAGTCTCAGAGAGGTTAAGTGACTTTCCTAAGGCATTACAGCCAGTTAGTAAAGGTTGTAGCCAGGCCTAGAACCCATGTCTAATAAATGCAACTCCTATATGCTTTCTATAGCATACTGCCTCTCTAGACTTTGCATTTGCAATAGGAAGATCGATCCCTAGGCACATGAGACATATTTATCTCTTTTAGGAAGATTGAATTCTGTTTTGCTTAGAGGCATTGGACCATACCAAATGATTATTCAAAAAATTTTCCCCTCAAGTTCTGGGTTATATTCATTTTTATGGATACAATTAATTTTTTTATGCTAATGCTAGTGTCTGAAATGATAACTCAGAATCCTGAGCACATTTGGTTTTTTTTTTTTTTTTGCGGTATGCGGGCCTCTCATCGCTGTGGCCTCTCTCGTCGCGGAGCACAGGCTCAGCGGCCATGGCTCAGGGGCCCAGCCGCTCCACGGCATGTGAGGTCCTCCCAGACCGGGGCATGAACCCGTGTCCCCTGAATTGGCAGGCGGACTCTCAACCACTGCACCACTGGGGAAGCCCCAAATTTGGGTTTTTGCTTGCTCCTCCAGTGCTACAGAAGAGAAGACAGCAAAACTAACACATGTAGATTGAGTACTTAGCAATTTGTTTCTTTTGTATACTGTAGTCAAGACTTGCTTCTGAAGTTTTTCTTCAGCTTGGAGAGAGAAAGAGGGCGAGAAAGAGGGAGAAAGAGAAGAGGAGATAAAGAGGGAGACTGTTGCAGTTGGTTTTAATCTGTCACCTAAATTTTTCATGATTTTGTTTGTAAGGTGATATAGTATCTCTCTTGGGGGGCAAGAAATTCCATGAATTATTGGTTAGAGTTTTGTGGAGACAACTGAAGAAAAAGATATTTTTAACACTATAAAAAATAAATTTATCATGTTCAAATCAACCAGGGACAGACATATATCTTGACCTGAGCATTCACTTTTCAACAGAAGTGGATGTACTTAGATACCCATCTTATGTCATCTGATACATGACTGATGGTCCTAAGCTTATTTTACAAAAGAGGGCATGAGCTTCCCACACTGCAAGTATTTCATGAAATCTCTACAGTTTATTAAATCTATAATAATAAAGATTATTATTGAAACAACTTTTAATCTGTTTCAAATCCAATTTATGAAATAAGGAAGGATGAACTTGGCTTTACGTTTTAACCACAGGGTTCTGGGAATTCCCAAGCAGAGGAAGGGCTCTACCTCCCCTACTACCTTCCATGCAGACTTAGAAACTCTTAGGTATGAATGGACTTTTTGGAGTGGATAGAACTTTTTGGTCTGGGTTGGGTCAAATGGAGGTACTGGAATCCTGTTGGACATGGGAGAAAATCCAAAGAACCTTTCCAACTTTGAAAACTGTGTCAAGGGTTCAGCACAAGGACCAGGGTGAACAGACGTGAAGTGGGAATTACATTTAGATTCCTAGAATCCTTAGAATATTAAGGTATTGTGGAGTTGTAGTGATATTCTGGTCCAGCTCATTTTGTTGAGGTTACTTACTTAGAGTCCCCAAATTGCCACTGGCTAAGCAGATGTTGGAATTTTGTTCTCTGGAGTGATTCCTTAAACTTCTTTTCCCCTGGCCTCTGAATTCAGAAGACCTGGGCAAGGGTCTGGCTCTACTGTTAACTGCATCTGTGATCGTGGATAAATCACTGATTGTCCCTGAAACTCATTTTCCCCATCTGAAAAATGTGAATAATAATACCTTTCAGGATGTAGTGGATTAAATGGGATAATGTGTTTGGAAGCCCTTTGTAAACTGTAAAGCGCATAGAGAAGTTATTAGAGCTGAGGAATCAAACTGAGTCTGGTTAGATCCACTGACATTCCTTAGGAAATTTAACAATAGATCTAGACTTTAGACTTGCCTTCTTCCTGAAAACTTTGGGTGTGAATTGAAGCCCATTAGTATCTCATGCAATAAGCTGTGGTGAGGTCGTCAGTCACCACCTCAGTAGGATCATCCAGAAGGGCCCATTTATACTCTGGAAGGGATCTGACTCTTGAGAGTTGTTAGAAGGACTTTGTGGGCATAGCCTACATATTCTTTCTGCTGTGAGAAAAAAATATGTTTAATAGATTTCACTAATGTCTATAGGAGTGTTCACCAGGGATCTTTGGAAAGAGTAGTCTTCACATTTACAAATATTTTCTCATTACGGATAATGGGATGATGAGGTGAAAAATGATCTTGGCTACTTTATGATGCTGAAAAGCCTTCAGACTGAATAATGTATGGTGAATTAGACATAATGGTAGCAAAGAAATAACTCATTTACTACAAGGTCCACTTAGTTATTTAATCACTTTTACTGTCATATAAATACATACTGCCATGCAAAGTGGTGAAAAGTTAGTAATGGCATAAGATGCAATTGTTTAATGACAGTCTAGCAAATGCTGTAAAGGGAGAGCCTAATTCTGGACAGTTCTATGATTGAGTCAAGACTCCTCGAGGCATGTGCATTATAGAAAAGCAGTGATTGGAATCCCTCACTTTATCCCTATATTATTATACATTGTGGAACAGAGAGGCATAAAATTGGCCAGTTAGATATGAATCCTGTTTGGGCTTAAGTGAAATCATTAGAGTGAAAGTACTTTGGGAGAATACTAGTGGAATATAGAGTTATTATTACATTAATTTAAATTTTTAGATAATTTAGGCTAGCAAATGGAATGGACACTATTAGACACGTATGATGAAAATATCTATTACCAGAAAAACCTTTCCTGGAGCTATGACAGGCATCAAAATGCCCCATCTGGATTCTGGTGTCACCTGAAATAATAACCAAAGCACAATTGCCAAATCATGTTACAGATACCAAGTGAGCAGGAACTCGGTGATTAAGAGCAGTCAGTGAGAAGTGGAGTAATTAGAGGGAGCTATACGAAGACCTTGAAGAATGGGAGAAATTTAGGGGAGAGCAGAAAGGTGGATTCCAGGCTGGTTTGTGTTTCAAGAAATTACTCAAGGATAGCAGCTGGAAATGTATGGTTCTAAAAGTTTGGCTGGTCCTATTGTTGTAGCCTTGCCCTTCTTCTGGGCCTCCAAGGAGTTTTCAACAAAGAATCAATCTGGGGATCTTGCTCAAAGATGAGCACAAGGGTAGTCTTGACACAGAAGATGCCAGCAGTGGTTAATGAAACTTTTCTCCCTTCTCAGTCCATTAAATTGTAAAGCAAGTATTCTCTCCTTTAAAAGACGTGTAATAGTTTTCATCATCCTCTGGGCTTAGCTCTGCTTCTTAGCAAGAGCTATGACAGAAAACGTATTTGTCAGAGTAGTGCTGTCCAGTAGAAGCATAATGCAAGCCATGTATGCAAGCCACATATGCAACTTAAAATTTTCTAGTAGCCACATTAAAAAAGTAAAATAAATCTGATGAAATTATTTTAAAGATTTTTTTTGATGTGAACCATTTTTAAAGTCTTTATTGAATTTGTTACAACATTGCTTCTGTTTTGGTTTTTTGGCTGTGAGGCACGTGGGATCCTAGCTCCCCCACCAGGGATCGAACCCTTACCCTCCACACTGGAAGGTGAAGTCTTAACCACTGGACCGCCAGGGAAGTCCCTGATGAAATTATTTTAATATATAAAATATATTTAATCCAATATATGTAATCAATATAAAATTATTAATGAGCTCTCTTACATTCTTCTTTTCATACCTGATCTTCAGAATCTGTTGTGTATTTTACTTTTTTTAAGCACATCTCAATTTGGACTAGCCACATTTAAGCACTCAGCAACCATGTGGCTAGGTGGCTACTGTATTGGACACCACAAAATTTTCTTCCTCCTTTGCACAGTGGCACTGCTTGAGTTTAATTCTGTATTTGAGGATGTATGTCCAGAGTGTCTGGGGTGGGGTGGGGGCATCTGTCCATACCTAAAGACCCATCCAAAATCAACTCCATATGATCTAAAAAGTTAAAATATTTACCAGAAGGATTTATATGAATAATGGTTTACTTAATTTTGAAGAGAAAAAAGTCACAAAGGAAAAGATTGATAGATTTACCATTATAAAATGGAAAACTTTGGGCTTCCTTGGTGGCGCAGTGGTTGAGAGTCCGCCTGCCGATGCAGGGGAAGCGGGTTCGTGCCCCGGTCTGGGAAGATCCCACATGCCGCGGAGCGGCTGGGCCCGTGAGCCATGGCCGCTGAGCCTGCGCGTCCGGAGCCTGTGCTCCGCAATGGGAGAGGCCACAACAGTGAGAGGCCCGCGTACCACAAAAAAAAAAAAAAATAAAAAAAATAAAATGGAAAACTTTTAGAATAATGAAAAAGTCAAAATTATCATTGAAAAAGGGCACCCAACAGATTGGGGGAGATATTTGCCTTTATTATGAGACAGGTTTTAATGAATACTTACACTATGTAAAACTCATTCATATATAAGAAATAAAATAATACCTCATTTGATTAATGAGATATTTAACAATTCGTAGAAGAAAGCCAATAACTAAGAAAATGTTTAATCTATCTATTCCTTTAAAAAAGAAAACTAAATCATCATTAAAAAAAGGTAACTTCTTGGGACTTCCCTGGTGGCACAGTGGTTAAGAACCCACCTGCCAGTGCAGGGGACATGGGTTCCAGCCCTGGTCTGGGAAGATCCCACATGCTGTGGGTCAACTGGGCCTGTGTGCCACAACTACTGAGCCTGTGTTCTAGAGCCTGCAAGCCACAACTACTGAGCCCACCTGCCACAACTACTGAAGCCCGCATGACTAGAGCCTGTGCTCTGCAACAAGAGAAGCCACCGCAATGAGAAGCCTGTGCACCGCAATGAAGAGTAGCCCCCACTTGCCGCAACTAGAGAAAGCCCGCGCACAGCAACAAAGACTCAATGCAGCCAAAAATAAATAAAAACAAAAAATAAAACAGAAAACAAAAAACAAGGTAACTTCTTATACTTATTTTTGAAGCAAAAATGATAGTGTCCAGTGCTGATAAAATTATAGTAAAAAGTGTACATTGGTAAAATCCTTTCGAGATACAATATGACACAACAGCACTAAAACCTTAAAACTATTCCTGTTCTCTTACCTGCAATTCCATTCCTGGGTATATATTCTAAGGAAGTAATACATCAGAAGAAAAGAAAGTATATGTTTGAAAATGTTCATTTCCACTTGTCTATAATAGTGAAAAACTAGAGGGTGGTTAAACAAATTATACTAGATCACCTAAATGTACAATTATGCAGCCGTTAAATTGGTAATTATGATGATTACATGGAAAAATTTTTAAGGCATATTAAGTGGAAAAGAAGAATGCAAAATTGTGAGTACATTTTGATTATAGCAATATGAAGCTATATTTGTGGACAAAGACCAGAAGTGAGTAGATAAAAATAAAAACACCTTTGTAAGAGGTGGAGAGATTATGAATGATTTGGTGTCTTGTTTTACAAATTCCAAGAGATTGGTTCAAGATAGTAGGAAAGGAGCATATGTACCTCTGCTCCTCCTATCCAAAACCTCATGAAATATAAGAAATGGTATGAGAAAAGAAGTTAAATCTATAATCATCCTGGAAAGCATGGATGAGTGCAATCTGGGATACCTAAAAAAATAAAGCTGATATACTTACATTGATGGAGGAAAATGTAGCAAAATGCCCACAGGTGAGGACTTCTGCAGAGGTGGGGTCAGCCCTGGAGATCATACAACCTGAGTCAGAGTTAAAGCAAAGCTTTTCCTCTATTTGCACAAACACCTCTGACACCAAATGTGTGGGTTTTCTATTTCAAGCTATTCTCCAGTTCTCTGTGGACATCAACTGGGTGTCCTACAATTTATTTCAGGTCTAATACTAACTACCCAGAATTAGCACAGACCCCACAGGTTAAGGGCTCAGACCCACAAGGCCAACCACCACTTCAGACATCATTTGCAAATCTGAGTCTCCTGTACTTTTGACCAACTGGCTGTAAGGGAGTTCCCATGCTCCCTTCCTTGGGCTTGATAATTTACTAGAATAGCTCACAGTACCTGGGAAACATTTACTTACATTTACCAGTTTATTATAAAGCAGACTACAAAGTAATACAGATGAAGAGACAGATAAAGAAGTACATAGGACAAGGTATAGGGAAGGGGGTTCGGAGCTTCCATGGCTTCTCTGGGCATACCACCTTCCCAGCACCTCTATGTGGTTGCCAAGTGGGAAGCTCTTTGATGGAAGTTTTAATGGAAGTTTCATTATATAAGATGGCAGGATAACAGTTTGTAAAGGTAATTTATTTTCCTTTTTTAAAAAATAAATTTGGATAAGACCAATTTACTTGAATTGGACAAAGGGACACTAAAGTTCATATAAGAGGAACAGTGGGTGTACCAAGAAAAAATAGCCAAAAATGATGTAAGACATATTGTGAAGCTATAGTAGTTTTAAAAGTGTGGGTATTAATTTACAAACAGATAAAATGAAGAATAAAATGAGGCAGAATTCAGAAACAGACTTAGGTAAATATGGGAATTCAGTTTGTGATGAAGTATTTAATCAATAGAAAAATAACAGACCATTTAATAAATGATGTTGGGATCATAATCTCTTCATTCAGAAAAAATCTAGACAGACATCTAGATTATATCATGTTTTGTGTATTATACACAAAAATAAATTCCAAGTGTATTAATGAACTAGATGCAAAAACCACCACTACCACAAACCATGCAAGCAAACAAAGCTGTAAAGCTACCATACTGGGAAGTAAAAAAAAAATTTGAAAATAATTTTAGATTTACATAGAAGTGCAAAGATAATACAGAGAGTTTTTGTATATCTTTCTCCCAGATTCCCCTAATGCAAACATTGTACATAACCAAAAAAAAAAAAAAAAATTGATGACCTCAAGTAAAAAACTAAGCCTATCAAAGACAAATTAACAAAGATTATGTTGAAATTAAGATTTTGTTTTGAGAGGACAGACCGATATAAAATATTTTCAACATAAATAACAGGAATTTTATTAATATCCAAACATGAGCTCTTACAAACCAGTAACTATAAATGGCAAACACCTCAGTAAAAGTGTGTAGAAAAAAATTAGGCAATTCACAGAAGAAGAAAAACCTAATATCCAAAACATTTATGAAAATAAACTCATCCAAATTATAATTAGGAAAATAAAAATAAGATAAAAATATTCATCCTTTAGAATATAAAATATCAAAAAGCTTGGTAATACAAGATTTCTCCAACAATGCAGTGAAATACATTTTCTGATATACTGTTTGTAGAAATATGAATTGTTCAAGTCTATTTGGAAGGCACTTGGTTAGTATTAATCAAACTTTAAAATTCACATTCTTTTTGACTCAGTATTCCATTTCTAGAAGACTTTTCACCCCAAACCCCTAAACACATGTAAAGATCTATATATAAGAAAGCTCATTTCAGTATTGCTTATAATAGCAAAAAATTGGAGACAGCATAAATGTTAGCATAAATGTTAATATAAATGTTAACATAAATGTTAATAATAAATTATCATACACCTTTTCTATGTAATAATTTGCAGCCATTAAAAAGAATGAGGTATTTACACCTTAGGGAACTAGCAAAAGAGGGCAAATTAAATCCAAGGTAAGCAGAAGAAAAGAGATAATAAGAATTAGAGCAAAGAAATTGAAAACAGTGAATTAATAGAGAAAATGAAACCAAAAACTGTTTCTTTGAAAAGGTCAATAAAATCAATAGCCATGCTAACTAAGAAAAAAAAGAGAGGACACAAATTTTTAGTGTCAGAAATGAAAGAGGGGACATAATTACAGATCCTGTGGAAACTAAAAGCATAAAAAAGAATACTGTGGACAACTCTATGGACACAAATTTGATTACCTAGTGAAATGGACCAATTCCTTGAAAGACACAATCTGCCAAAACTTACAGAAGAAGAAATAGATGATCTGAATAGGCCTAATCTGTTTAAAAAATTGAATCAATAATTAATACCCTTCCAAAACAGAAAGCACCAGGGACAGATGGGTTCACTGGTGAATTCTACCAAACATTTAAGGAAGAAATTGTACTAATTCTCTACAGTCTTTCAGCGATAGAAGCAGAAGGTATACTTCTTACTTATTCTATGAAGCCAGCATTATGCAAATACCAAAACCATGCAAAGATATTACAAGAAAAGAAAACTGAAGACCAATATCCCTCATGAATGTAAAAGCAAAAACCTCAATAAAATATTAGCAAATTGAATCCAAAAAAGTATAAAAAATTATATACCGTGACCAAGTGGGATTTATCCTAGGTATGCAAAGCTGGTTCAACATTTGAAAATCAATTAATATAATCCAATCACATCAACAGGCTAAAAAAGAAAAATGACATGGTCATGTCAGTAGATGCAGAAAAAGCATTTGACAAAATCCAGCACCCATTCATGGTAAAAATTCTCAGTAAACTATGGATAGAGGGGCACTTTCTCAACTTGAGAATAATAAATGTGCCATCGGTATGAAATGTTCAGTGTGAAGAGTATAGTCAGTAGTTGTATAATAGCTTTGTCTAGTGACAGAAGATAACTAGAGTTATAATGATGATAATTTTAAAAAGTCCAGAAATACCAAATCATTATGTTGTATGAGAGGAACTAACATGGTGTTGTATATCAGTTATACTTCAAAACCAACCAACCAACCAACCAACCAACCAACCAACCAACCAAACTCATTGAAAAAGAGATCAGATTTGTGGTTACCAGAAATGGGGTATGACGGGAGAGGGAATTGGAAGTCAAAAGGTACAAACTTTGAGTTATAAGATAAATAAATATTAGGGATATAATGTACAACATGATAAATATAATGAACACTGCTGTACATTGTATATGGAAGTTGTTAAGAGAGTAAATCCTAAGAGTTCTCATCACAAGGAAAACTTTTTTTTCTATTTCTTTAATTTTACATTTATATGAGATGATGGATATTCACTAAACTTAATTGTGGTAATCAGTTCATGATATATGTAAGTCAAATCATTATGTTGTACGGCTTAAACTTCTACAGTGCTGTATGTCAATTATATCTCAATAAAACTGGAAGGAAAAAAAAAGCCAAAAAAAAAGGATCCTGTCTATTACTGAGATATATTCATAATGATCAGTTAAACCTTATGATGAATTATACTTAATTCTGATTTTTGAGAGATGTTACTCTGCCAGGGTATGAAAGAATGAATTTATGAATATATCAAATTGCTTATTTTCTCTCTTTCAGTTTTGTGTAAAAGAGGATATTGCATTCAAGTTAAAGAATACCACTGAGCTCATGTTGTTGAAAAGAAGGGGCTATTTCCTTGGTATGGGATTGTATAGAGTCTCTGTCTTCAAGCAGAAGACCAACTAATGAAGTCAACAGCATAAAAAATGCTGTCAATAACAGATATAGATAACACATAGCTCTCAATTGTCTCTGTGTGTTTTACATTTTTGTAAGTTAAACAATGGCGAATGAATGCAAATCTCTCATGGCTGATTACACGTATGTACAGAATGGAATGCAAAGTTGTTGCTAAGTTATAGTAAGCCAAATACAAAAGATGCAAAATCCATAGTGAAAAAAATTGGCTACTAATGAATCCATTCTTTATTCAACAAATATTAAAAAGCACCTACTATGTACCATGCGCTGGAGACACAGGGTGAACAAAACATACAGACTGCTTACTCTCACAGAGCAGACACTCTGGTGCAGTGTAGATGACTCTACAGAAAGGAGTGATGAAGAAAATACCGTCAGTTAGTGAGACAGTGGCAGTGATTCTCAAAAGAGTGGTCCCAGGTGAACAGTATTGTTGTCACCCAGGAGTTTGTTAGAAATGCAAATTCTCAGAATTCTCAGATGCACCCTAGACCTGCTGAATCAGAAACTCTGGGGGATTGGGCACAGGAATTTGTGTTTTAACAAGTTCTCCGTGTGATTCAGATGCTTACTCAAGGTTGAGAACAGCCTTGCACTCACTATGCACAGAAGTAACATTGCATAATGTAGTTGAGAGTGCTCAGGTATTTCATTTGGATTGAGTGCTGGGGGAAGGCCTCTCTGAAGAGGCCTATTTAATTCAAAATCTAATGTCAAGAAAACTCATCCATGGTTCCAGACAGAGAGAACAGAGAGGACAGAGACCCTATGTTGGGAATGAGCATATATTGGAGAAGCAGAAACGTTGGTATGGCTAGAATATACAGTGACCATATGGTGTTCATGGGGTAGAAGAGTTCAAATTATGGTCAGAGGTGTATGTAGTCAGGGCTCAGGTGGTGAACAGGGCTTCTCAAATTTAATAGGCATACAAATCACCTGGGGATTTTGTTAAAGTGCAGATTCTGACTCAGTAGATCTGGGGGTGGGGATTGAGATTCTGCATTTTAGCAACCTCCTTGGTAATGGTGCTGGTGCTGTTCCATCGACCAAACTTGGAGTAGCAAGAGTGTAGGACTTTGCAATTATGAAATGCAATCCAACACCAAAGCTCTGTGGGTGTGGTTTGGGTTTATTTGTTTTAAATTCTCTGCTCCTGGCTAACTGAGCTTTGACTTACACTGGGGTGTTGTTCAGTGAGGAAACAGTTGATTGGATCAGGTGGTAATTGGGACAGTTGGGAGATTTTTGCAATTAATTTAAAAGGGGAGGATGTAATTTAGTGCTGAGGGGCAGAATCTTGCCAGGAGTGGCTTGTCTGGGCCTCAAATGGGCCAAGGGAGAGTCTTGGTTCATTCAAAACACAGCTGTGTCATCCTCTCGCACTCAGGTCCTGTGCTTTTGGAATTCCTGAGCTGACCAGTGGAACCTTCTCCTTATTGCTGCCTTTTATTTAGAGTTTCTCTGCCTGCTCAACTCCTGCCTCAGTGGCCTTTGGACTATCTAATCTTTACCTCTCTCCAAAGTCCTAGCTTCCCATTAGTGATCCAGTTGTAAGATGTTTAGATTTGTTTCCATCATCTCCTTCTGGAGCCCCAAGACCTTGAGATCAGCTGAGGGACATTCCCTGCTGGGGCCAGGGCTATGGACCTTCAGATGATGCCCTGCCCCCAAAATATAATCCATCCAAATTATTTTGGACCCACTGTAGGTGTCTTATGTGTCCTAACCTCCTCATACATTCCTGCCAGGTTCAGTGTCCTACATGTGCATCCCATGACATCTGACAATGACATGTCCCTGATTTTTGGTGTCTTTGGTGTTGTCCTCCCTCCCTGCTATGTGGTCTTTCCCATTGGCAATCTCAGGAGAACTTTCTTCTGGGGAGTTAGCTTTTGCTCCTTAGTTCTCTGCTGGCCTCTGCTGGGTCCTGGGAGCCAGAGCCCTTCACTTGGCTCTACCTTGGAGCCCTTTCTCTTGGAGTACTAAGCACCCACCAAGAGGCTCCACTCTTCCCACATTCCTTCATTCTTTTCCCATTCAGCAAGAACTTATTGAGGATATTCTATGTGCTAGAAACTGTATAAGGCCCTGGGGTACAAAGGTGAACAAACTTAGTCCCTGTCCAGAGGGAAGACAGAAGGTAAACAACAATTAGAAGACAGTTTGAGAAGGGCCAGATGAGAGTTAGGCAGAAGAGGGATTAAACTGGAGAAAAGAAACATTAGCATTGCTGGCGAAGGTGGGGAAGCCTGCATGAGGATTTCAATATTTGAATTGGATTTTAAAGAATGGTCAGGAGTGGGCAGGCTGCTGGGGTCTTAGGTTTACAGACTAGGAGGGATGGAAAAATTACATTCTTGTTCACTGAATAATGAGCCATCCAGAGTGTTAGAGGACAATGTCATAGATCATTTAAATTCATATCATCTTCGCCTTGAGGCTTAAACACTGGGGTCTTCTTATAGTCCCGATGCCTTGTATTTAAGCATATAAATACCCAACAAAAAAGAAGTACCAGAGTTTTTCTGTTTAAAATCAGGCCAAAAAAAAAAAAAAAAAAGAAGAAAACTTCATAAAGAAAGAAAGAAATAGGGTTCCATGAATCTCTGTACTTTTTCTTAAACCTGAGAGAATGTATGCTGTGCCTTACCTAAAAGCTGAGGAATTTGATATTTTCATTCTTGTATTATTTGGGATTTCTGTGCTATATACCAAATAATAACAGTAAATACATTATCCCCAGAAAGATGTTTTGTTCTTATTGCTAGTGAAAAAAATTAGCTCACTAGCACTTCACCCCACAATTATGCTGTTCTTTCACTGGAGCACTGCTCATCAAGATAACTGACCGTTTCAATTGCTATTTGTAAAAAGTTGACATCCAGGCTGGGCATCTTGCCTGCAGAATGGCATAGGCTGAGGACGAATAGTAAGTTAACAAGCCTACCTACCTTTCCCCCTCCCAGCGCCCCGCTGCATGAGGTACAGTAAACAGCATCTGGCTTAGTAATGCAAATAGAGAGACATTAGAACTCCAAGGAAGACGGAGTTACTATATCCTTACCTGGATAAAAAATGAAAATGTAGAATTCTTATCCGTGGAAGGAGTACATGTTTCATAGAGCATGGCCCTGGCATTATCTCTTTTTATGTCCCTGGTTCCTCTCATAGAATCTGTCCTGTAGTAGGTACTTTCAAAATGTTAGTATAATTGAGTTAAATTCTATTGCCCTTCAGGCAGAAGCACCATCTTTATGTCTTCCTACTTGGTAGAGCTCCTAGAAAAGCATTTGCTTAACTTAGTATTCCATGGCACATGCATAAGCTTATCACAGGAACTACGGAGGGTCCTGTTTCTTTATACTTACTCATTGTGTTCCCTTTTCTGAGGCTGCAGGCTGCCCTGGATTCTAGTATGATTCAGGAAACTACTAACAGCCTTTGCCAGTCCTTCCTAAGGATTCATCTCTTTCCTGAAATAATTCGTTGGTGATGGAGATGTGACATCAAAGACGAGATAGACAGAAGGAGATATCATGACATACCATAGATAAAAGTCTTTCTCTTGGAGTATGAACTCCCAGTGAAAAAAGCATGGCAAAAATTGAAGAGTCTTACAGAAGCTCTATGCCCCAGCTAGAAGGGTAAAGTAAGTGGGTCTGAGATTGAGCCTACCACTCAAAGAGCCTCTTAAATTCCTACAATCATAGAATATGGGACTAGAGAGCCTTTTGGAATCATGTATTCACAATTTATGTTTTTTTATTAGTGGTGTATTTATATTTGTTCAGCCACTAGAAACAGATATACTGATTTACAATAGTTTAAAGAGAATAGGGTTTTCTTCTTCTTATACAAAGAAGTCTGATAGTGTTGGCTCAGTGGCTCAAAAATGTCAGGATCCATCATCACTGCAGTTTTTCTGGCCTTTATCTGTTGCTTATTTCCTCATGGTTGCAAGAAGGCTGCCACAGCTCTAGACCTCATATCCATATTCAAGGCAGGAAGAGGGGGTGAGAATGGTTTTGGCCACATCTGTCCCTTTTGTAAGAAAGCAAAAGTTTTCCAGAAGGCTTCCTCTTACATCTCTTTAGTCAGAACTGGATTTGTAGGGCACCCCTAGACATAAGGGGAGTGGATAAAGTGGAGACTGGATTTAATGCTGCTATGGAAAACACCGAGGGGCTATTAGCAAGAAAGACGTGGAGGCAGTGACAGTGTCTACCACAGATGGAGAAGCATACCAGTACTCAATACTGGTGGACAAAATATTTTTAACAATGTTCATATGATGCAAACATGTTAATGCTAGATTTTTATTCCAATTACTATGCCCCATGCCCTGGCAGAATGTAAAATAGAGGTGGGTTACCTGGTTTTGACCACTCTGGGCAACAGGTGGCTCTGACAGTCAGATGTGGTCATCCTAGTGAGATTTATCTGCATTATGGGAGATAATATGCGTTTTTGCATGTTATGATTCTAATACTTAATAGTATTGAGCTATACAGTAGACTCTTGGTGTTTGTCCTGAGTCTTCCAAGAATCCCCCAGATTTATGAAAAGCACTAGTGAGCAACAAACTAACATCAAATGCAGGTACTGGCTCACTCACTACCTAAATGACTAATTCCCTACAAACCAGCTCACAGTGGGGATGATTCAAATTAGTGCCTTAGCAAAATTACAGATTGCTACATGTCATAGTCCTCCAGGGTCTCTTTCACATTGTCAAAACCATGACTGTTAAATTTGCAAATGGAAAAATGCCTACTGTGCATTTTTCAAAATGCTTTCATGTCATCAGTGAAATATCAGAGCATAATGACAATAAGGCTTTTCCGTATTTATGTAAGAAAATATTGAAATGGCTACATTTTTACTATTTTATTTTATTAAGAAGTGATAAAAGAGAAGCAGAGTGAGTGGGGTAATCTAGCTCTGAAGAAAGATAGGTGGTTAATATCAGCGGAAGTCCTGGAAATTGGGCCTAGGAGTCTCCCTTCCTCCTTTCTCTCGTCACTATCCTGTTGTCCCTCTGAGACTTTCCTCTCTCTCTCTTTTTTTTTTAACACCCTTTCTCATAGACCGAACTCTGGAAAAAGGAGTATGCTAAGGTGCCTGGGTACATAATATCCACACCTGTACCCACACCCACACTCACACCCATACCTATACCTGTACCTATACCTGACCTATCTATCTGTATCTATTGGTATTTGGCCAAAAAAATGACCAATATATTCTCACTTACAAAAATGACAAGATATATCTAAATATTACAGACTGGTATTGCAATCACAGATTTTATTATCTAATGTGAGATATACAACAACTCTATAAGAGTGAAAGTCCATGCATTAATTTCGGCATTCCCCTGATTTTGCACGCAATGTTCTCTTGAAAACTTGTGGCAAGTGAAATGTATAAGACTTAAACAAGATTTCATGTGGGTTCTGTTACCAGAGAGCTGAAAAACATACTGACATTCCGAAGCACACTTTGCCTTTTAGGCATCGTCCTTGATGATTCTATACATTTCATATATGTTCCTTCACTTTGTTCTTTCGCTTCAGAAAGTTGACCAGCTTGAAGTCTATGAGCATCTGATTGAGGCTAATGACATCACTTTCCACAGCCCTAATGATTTCTATCTTTGCCTCAATTTCATTGAGTTAATGAGACCTCTGCTTCTTATCACAGGTATCAGCACTTTCATTTCTCCTTTCTTTGCTCATTTTTGTAACCTAATAAGGGAGAAATGCAATAAAATATTCATATAATTGCACAAACATTGCTTTACCTTCAAAAATGGAGAGGCATCTGGCCAGCAGTGCTGCTGTGAAATACCCAACCATGTACAGATACAAAAAAGCTCTTATTTACGGAGTTAAATCATTAAAGTATTAACATATGGGTTGCTTGGAAGTTGGATACGTGGAAATGAAACATAGCCTAATCACAATTTTAGAGTTGGCCTTTAGTCATATACTGAGTGTCCAAAGCTGGGACCAAGAGCCAGTTCTCCTAATTCCAAATAAGTGTTCATTAATTCATTCAGCAAATATTTATTGAACATCTACTCTTATATGCCAGATGCTGTTCCAAGTAGTAATGCTCTGTTTAATGAGATCCTGAGCCAGAGTCATTAGTGACAACCTTCTGACTCCAACTTGAGTTTTCATCTTTGTAACCCCTTTGATGAACTCTTTGGCTTTATGTCTGGTGTTTTCTGCAGTGGAGAAGACTTTCTGCTTGTAACATCTGCCCACTTGGATTTTTCCTTTTTCTTGGAGTAGAAGCCAGGCCTTTTCAGAGTCCAAGCATCTCTGTTAACGTGGCTGCATTATCCTGCAGTGTGGACAAGGAGCTCTGGGAGAGTCTGTGTTGAGTAACAGTGATAAACGCCTACAGACCCTACAGCCAAGCATTAATATTTAGCACTCTCAAGTGATAACCAAATGGGGAGAGAACGTCTTTCCTATTGTTCTACCTCTACTCTGGAAGTTTTTTTGTGAAGCTGATGGTCTGGTAGGGAAAAAAAATTCGCTGTCTTTTATGAAATAGCATGGAAAATAATTTTGCTATGTAAGGAGAGTCACAGGTTGAGTTGTTGGACATAGAGATCAAGGTAGAATTAGTGTGCAGGCTGTTTATTAGAAATTAAGATCTGTGGAAGGGAGGAGGAAGAAGCAGGATTAGGCAGAGGGAGAAGTTGAACTGTGATACGGGCCAGGCACAGCTTTCCCTGACTCCATGGGGAGTTCTGAGCATATGTTTTTCATCAGAGTTGATCCTCATTGGGCTGAAATGGCTGTGCCTTTTCATCACACCCCTTATCAGTCACTGAATGTGGGCTACCCCAGAAAGAATGTTCCCTTGGGCAAGGTGGCTGTCTGCAGCTGAGGCATACCTTGACGGAGCTGATATCTGGGCAACAAGTCATCCCGTGAAGGCAGAATCTAGTAATGCATCTCTGTAGGATAAAAATCTCAGCAAACTAGGAACAGGGGGGAAATTCCTCAACTTGATAAAGAATATTTACGAAAACCTACATGATACTTAATAGTGAGAAAATGAATGCTTTGCCCCTAAGTTTGGGAATAAGGCAAGGATGTCCTTTCTCGCCCTAATAGTCAAGGTTTCCCAGAGAAATAGAACCAGCATGATATGTATATATCTAAAAAGAGATTTACTGTGAGGATTTGGCTCATATAATTATGGAGGCTGAGAAGTCCCACAATCTACTGTCTGTAGCTGGAGACCCAGAAAAGTTGGTGGTGTAATTTAGTCTGAGTCCAAAGGCCTGAGAACTAGGGGAACTCATGGTGTAAATCCCAGTCTGAGGGCCAGAGAAGATGAGATGAGATGTCCTATCTCTACCCACGAGGCAGGGAAAAAGGTGAAATCTTCCTTCCCTTGACTTTTGTTCTATTCAGGCCCTCAATAGATTAGATGATGCTCACCCACACTGAGGAGGGAAATCAGCTTCACTGAGTCCACTGATTCAGATACTAATCTCATCTGGAAACACCCCTCACAAGCACAGCCAGAAATAATGTTTAATCTGGGCACCCCATGGCCAGTCAAGTTAACACAAAAAATTAACAATCACATTCACCATCCCTATTCATCATTTTATTGGAAGTCCTTGGTAGTGTAATAAGGAAACAAAATATATACAGTTAGGGAAGGAAAAAATAAAACTGTTTTCAGATAATATGATTGTCTATCTAGAAAAGTCACAAAAATATACAAAAAACTCTTTAACTAATAAGTGATCTAGCAAGGTCACAGCAAACAAGGTAATATACAAAAGTCAATGTTTTCCTATATATGGAAATGAACAACTGGAATTTGCAATGAAAAAATAACATATACAATAAGACCCCCCAAATGAAACACTTATGTATAAATCTAATAAATATACCTAGAAACTGTGTATGGAAAACTATAAAACGCTGATGTAAGAAATCAAAGATCTAAATGAATGGATAGATATTTCTTATTCATGGATTGAAAGACTCAATATAGTTAAGATGTCAGTTCTTTCCTACTTGATCTATAGATTCAATGAAATTCCTATCGAAATCTCAGCATGTTATTTTATGGATATCAACTAACTGATTCTAAAGTTTGTATGAAGGGACACAAGACCTAGAATAGCTAACACAATATTAAAAGAGAAGAACAGAGTTGGAGGACTGACACAACCCAACTTCAAGACTTACTATAAAGCTACATTAAGCAAGATAGTGTGGTTTGGCAAAAAAAAATAGACAAATAGATCAATGGAATAGAACAGAGAGCCTGGAAATAGACACACGTAAATATAGTTAACTAATCTTTGACAGAGGAGGAAAGGCAACTTAATGGAAAAGGCTAGTCCTTTCAACAAATGGTGCTGGATCTATCAGACGTCCATATGCAAAAGAATATCAAAAAAGAAAGACAAATAAAATGCCAACTGGACACAGACCTTGCACCATTCACAAAAATTAACTGAAAAATGGATCACAGACTTAAGTGTAAACCACAAAACTGTAAAGCTTCTAGAAGATAGGTGACCTTTGATTTGGCAATGAGTTTTTAGATACAACACCAAAAATGAAAAAAATTGATTCATGAAAAAGATTGATAGATTAGACATAAGTTTGTTTAAAATGATAATTGTACCTCATGGGAACATGGGTTAATAATCCTGATAACGCTATACATCTATACTGGAATTGAGCAATTAAGTAAATGGATGGCAAGTAGAGGGAGCCAGGTTTCTTGATATTGGAGTGCAAGTTTACAGGTAAACAAGAGGAGGAGGCTAGAATGATCCATATGGTGATGGACTAGAATTGGAGATATCAGTATGAACTCATGTTTAGCTTAATATAGCTATGGGTGGTCACATATATTTATAGAGATATGTGTGTATCTGAGTTAGTAGACACACATATATTTCATTGCTTGCTCAGCTGAGAGGGCCTAGCAGTGACAGTACCCCAGTGATAATGAGTATATACCTGGTACCCATATCATGGTTTCTAATACCATTCTCCAATACAAGAAACCAGTTCTTCTTGGATTCTAAGACTGGGGCAGAAAAAAAACACTGGGGCAGGAAATATACCAGATGAGCCTGGAGCATCCTGTAGTGCTGGAGAGTAAGAAAGTGCTAAACAAACAAACAAAACCCCCACAGTGATGGGGATATGCCAAAGGAGCATAGAAGCCAGCTGAAAGAGCTTCCATTGGCCAAAGCTGGAACAATTTGATCAAAAAAACCAAAGCAAAACAGTATTGGATTACAACCTAAGGTGTAAAACTAATATCCATGTGTTCATACTGATACAAATAAATGATTGAACAAATAAATAAATGGTGGTGGGGGGAGAATACACAAATATCCTATGCAAAAGAAATCAAAATAATTTATGTAGATAATGTGCCTTCAAGTCGGTGAAGTATAACTCTTGATTCCCATGGTGTGGGGCTTTGCATTATGACTTCTTCCTAAGAGTAAAGTATGGAAAAGATGGGGTGCGGTGGGTGGAGAGAGTAAGTTTGCAGTGAGAAAGCTGACAAACAAAACCTCAGTCAGATGGTTAAAGTCAAAATCAACAGTGATGACTCAGGTTCTGTGCTTGATATGATGTGATGACAATGTCATTTTACCTCTGAGGTCTTCCTTCCCCAAACCCATAATCCTTGTCTGCTCATGAGAGAAACATGAGACAAATTGCAAATGTGGGGCATTCTACAAAACACCTTACCAGCACTCCTCAAAGCTGTTGAAGTCATCAAAAACAAGGAAGTTCTGAGAAACTGTCACAGTCAAGAGGAGCCTAAAGAGACATAGTGACTAAATGTAATATGGTATCCTGGATGGGGTCCTGGAACAGTATAAGCATATTAGGTAAAAACGAAGGTAATCTGAATAAAATATGGACTTTAGTTAATAATAATGCATGAATATTGGTTCATTAATTGTGATAAATGTATCATACTAATGGAAGATGTTAGTAGGGGAAGCTGTGAGGTTTATGGAGACTCTATACTATCTTTGCAGTTTTCCTGTAAATCTAAAACTGTTCCAAAAATGAAGTTTATTATCATTTAAAAACTGCATTGCAGGCATTGTGCCAGGCAGTAGGATGAGTTAGACGTGACGTTGCCCTCAAAGAGCTAAAGTTTGAGTCCACAGGTGTGTGAACACACAGTCTAGTGTTCAGGTCAGGAATAGAGGCACAGGCACAGGGCTTTGGAAACCTGGGGTTTTAGATTAATTGTCTGAAGACGTCTATTCCACATCCTATGAAAAAACCATTGTTCTTTCTAAAATTTCTGTGAATAGCTGGTTGGGGGTGGTGGTTATCTTCTTGTTTCCTGGTCTAGGTTTCTGTTGCTGATGAACTCATGCCCTTTCATCTCTTGCCACCATCCTCTCTGCTCATAACCATTCTGTGGTACTCAGCCTGTTTCCTTTTTTTTGCCCACCCACATGTGTTGTCAGACTTTATTAAAGATTGAAGATAGAGAGATGTTTACATGTTTTTTAAAAATATATTTATTGGGGCTTCCCTGGTGGCGCAGTGGTTGAGAGTCCGCCTGCCGATGCAGGGGACACGGGTTCGTGCCCCGGTCTGGGAAGATCCCACATGCCGCGGAGCGGCTGGGTCCGTGAGCCATGGCTGCTGAGCCTGCGCGTCCGGAGCCTGTGCTCCACAACGGGAGAGGCCACAACAGTGAGAGGCCCGCGTACCGCAAAAAAAAAAAAAAAAAAAAAAAATATATATATATATATATATATTTATTTATTTAGGTCACACTGGGTCTTGGTTGCAGCACGCAGGATCTTTGTTTTTAGTTGCAGCATGCGGACTTCTTAGCTGTGGCATGTAAACTCTTAGTTGTGGCATGCATGTGGGATCTAGTTCCCTGATCAGAGATCGAACCTGGGCCCCCTGGAGATGTTTACGTTTTAAATGCAAAAAATTAAAAGTGTAGATTTGACACTGTGTTCTTAAAACTTCCTTGGCCACTCTGCCACAGGAAACTTCTCACTGGTGGTGTTACTCTGCAGGCTCCAGCTTTCTACCATGTCTGGTCCTCTCTCTCTCATCTCTTGGCCTACCTCCAATATCCTGGATTCTTTCTTTTGCAGTGAAGTTTACCTTTTTATTTCTTCTTCTCCTTATAAGGCAGGTTTGGGATCTCACTTTCTCCACCCCAAAGCAGACTAGCAAAGTATGATTTTTAATAAAGATGGTTTCTTCTAAAAAGCAAACAAACACAAGAGTAGAATAAAATTGCAGGTGCCAACTGTTAAAATAGTAATATCTTTATACTGTGATACCAGGTCAGAAAACAAATTGAGTGTTTCAAATCAGACAGGTGGGTTGTTAAGCAGGTATAGGAGAATATCATCTACCTCAATTGCAGGGCATAAACGGGTGGTGGTAAGTGGACACTGGGGAGAGGGGGTCAGGAGTCCCTTCCTGTGTTCCCTCCGACTCTCTGTAAGGCAGTGCCTGCTTCCTTCTTCTTTCCTTGCAGTTCTTGGATAACTCATCTGCTTTCATTTGGTCCATTGTAACACCCTAAAATGACAGCCTAGTACCCAGTGCTGCCTGATGTTTCAGTTTAGCTCTTCTTTGATATTTGACTCAGTTTCGTCAAAGCTTTGCCCATGTTCCACCAGTCAGCTTTTACCTGGGGGATAGGGTCACTTCTCCATGGCAATGACTGTGGCCATGGTCAGGGGTGCTCAGAAACGTTAGCTGTTATCATTGTTTTGGGGGTTATTATCTGTTTTATCATTCAGGACAGCTTTCCTCAGCCAGCCGCCGCCATACTCTAGAGACATGATGTGAGAGTCTACAGTTTCTTACATTCTTCTTCCTCTTATTCTGACTCCTCCTTCATCCTGAAATGATTCAGAGGGGGCCATGTTTCCTCAAGTGTCTACCTAAGTTGGAAGGAAAGCAGGGAGTGTACTAATCATGACTTTTTTTTGTTGCAAGCCATAAAAACCTAAATTTCACTAGCTTAAGCAAAAGAGCGAACAGAGAGTGGAGTGGTTCTCAAGATCAAAGGAAGAACTAAAGGATTCAGAGCACCTTGGCAACAAGATTTATATATGTCTCCTCATTTCTTATCTTTTTTTTCTTTATTTGGCTTTTCTCTGTAGGCAGGTCTTTGCTTACAGCTGCAGATTCTCATCCTCCTTATTCAGCCACCCCACTAACAGGAGAGAGCCTGTTTTTATGTAATGTCTGTGAAACAGTGCTAGAGAAGAGCTCTGGGCAACCCATCTGGAGTCACACAATCTCTCCTTGGATCACCGTTGCAGGGGCATGGGGGAATTATGATTGGCCTTGTCTAGGACCTTTGCTGTCTCTTAGGGAAGTCGTTTAGGGGACCGTGACTGACAGCGTCTGAATGACAGGAGGTGGATATAGGGCAGACAAATCTGTCTGTGTTCACTGCTGAAAGGATGTTGCTTTTTCAGTGCTGCCATAATGAATGTAAGTAGATTTCTGAAAAGACACTGGGAATAGAGTGAGGTTGGTGGATGTTATAGGTAGAATCCTTCTCTCCTCAGGACCTCTTAACCTGTGCCCTGTTCTCAGAAGGAGGAGAACGCAACCCACCTAGGCATGATGGATTATGTGATTTGGAGAGCATGAGGTCTGGATAAACTGGCTTGGGAATAGCTTCAGGGATCATTGGAGACTCTCACTGGGTTATGGGCCCTCAGCTGGACCTGGAACCTTAGCAGGGATGAGTGTCGCATTTTCTGTGTGCTTCTACTTTTACCCACTAAAGCCTCCTTTCAGTAGGCTTCTCATTCTGGACTGGTCTGGGGTCATGCAGCTGGCTATGATTGGTGGTACTCTCACCCTGGGCTTCCACAAGTCTGATAAAAGAGTTAGAAAAGGCCTTTATTTCTTTCCTGCCTGAGAGGTTGGAGGCCCCACCTCCTGGGGGCCATTCCTAGTTCCAAATAAGAAGATGGCTAAAGTGTAGCATATGGTTGCAGTGGATTATAAAAAGGCATGGAAGGGCTTGCATCCATTCAAAAGGACCAGTACAATAAGAGGCCAAAGAAAATCTTTTGAGCTTGCACTGAAAAGTAAAAGTAACATAAAGAGTGTTAGTAGTTTTTGTCACTGCAAGTCCTGGCAGGGATTCTGGGGCAAACTGATGCCATTTCATTTTCAGTTCCAATCACAGTCTAGTAAAGTCAAGTCAGAGTTCAGCTGGGTCTCTTTTTAGGCTCAGGAGAAAGCTACACAGAACTCATTCAGTAAACATTTGTGGTGGGCTTTCTATGTGCAGGACAGGGGTCAGGGTACTCCAGGCTTCACATCCCTGCCTTCAGAGAGCTCACAGTGTAAGCAATGGAAATTCATCAATCACACACAACTATTGTGTTAGACTGAATAGGAATAGAACCCTGAGGGAGGTAAAAGCAGTGACTTGGCTTGGAGGAGAGGGCCATTTTCCTTGACCAGGTAAGGACGAGGGGTAGGTGGTAGAGTGGGGTGTAGAAAGGGGAAAAGGTGATGATTTTGTCACTAGCATATATCCACAACCTTCTTGGAGTCCAAAGAAAAACATAAGAAAGAAATATCAGGAATCTGGTTTGCCAAATCTTAGAATACTTTCATGATATCTCCTGAGCAGACAATGAAACATCTCAAGATTGGCTTAAAAGAGGGTATTTTAAAGAGCTGAATATAAATTAAAATATCCTTCTCCTTATTGTGGTATTTCACAATACTCTCCAAATCCAGACTTCTCTCTCCTGTCTCCATAAGTCCCACTGACTTAAGAAATGGGAGGAGTGGTAAAATGGGTGAAACTACCAGTAAAATATCTGTCCCCAGTTAGGAGAGAGTAACCGGAGGTTTCTTCCAGTAATCTTACCTTTTTATAACATAGAGATCCCGTACTCATGAGCCCTGAAAAGTTTCCAGATAGAGCCAGGCTAGAGTTGCCAGATAAAATATAGGGCACCCAGTTAAATTTGAATTTCAGATAAACAGATAAATAATGACTAATTCTCTTGTTTAAGTATGTCCTGGCAACCTCCTAGGCTCACTTGGCATCTTGGCCCTAAATGGATAGTCTGGTTTCTTCCCCATATCTAGCTTTATTAGAACTAATTATTATCAGTGTTACATGCCTGGCAAAACCAGTCCCACCAACCTAGTCCCTATCCTAGTTCCCCATAGTATAACAGAAAGGGGACTCAAGGAAGAGCAGGGAAAGACACTGGCTGAGGATATATACTAACAAGAAGTTAATCGTGGAAGTGTTAAAGGTCTGATGGCCTTCTTAAATGCCATCCCAGGTTTAGACCTTAGTCAGGGCCTCTTACCCTGGTCCCCTGAACCATCCTCAGAATTCAAAGAATCACCCCACCCCAGACCTGTGCGACCAGAGAGAGTGGAATGATTGAGCGGAACTCATGCTGGAGGCAGAGCTCATGGGAGGTGAAACCCAGGGGAGAGTGAGTGAAGAGGTTGAAAGGATGAGTTAAAATGAGGCAAGGCACAAGGCAGTGAGTTTTGTCAGCTGGCTGTGAGTGGTTGGCCCTAAGGGGAGTACTCTGAAAGTATAGAATTAAGGGCCCACAAATATTGAAGGAATTGGGGCTGTGTTGACAAAAACAGTGCTTTTTGAACTTTAGCGTCCATACAAACTACCTGGGGATCCTGTTAAGGTAGAGATTCTGATTCAGCAGGTCTGGAGTGGGTCCTGAGATTCTGCATTTCTGACAAGCTCCCAGGTGATACTGATGCTGCTGGAAGATGATCCACATTTCGAGTAATGCTGAAGAGAAATTACACTGGACACTTGTTAAAAATGTCAAGGAAGATTTTATTCAAGACTATTGCAATAAGGGAGAGAGACTGAACTCAACTTTGAATCCAGCAGGGGCAGCTGGGGATTTATAGCCTACAGGCAGGGTGAGGGATAGGATGGAAAGTTACTAAGAGGAATTGGTTAGGTGTCAAGGGTGGGTGGATGAGGAACTTGATAGGGTATCAAGGGGGATTCTTGCTCCACTGGCTTAGCAGAATTCCTGCTAAAACCACCAGGCCTTTTGCTTAACAATAGATTGTCAAACTGAACATTCTCCCCTCCCCTGCCACTAAGATCATGCACTGCTGATGTGTTATAAACACTGAGACAAAATTCAGTATTTCACTATGTTTCCAAAGAAAGGAGCCTGGTGCATGCAGTGATTTGCCCATTCAGCTACAGGTAGGTCAGTTCAAGATCATCTCATCTCATGGTGTTAGCATTTCCTTGAGGCCACAAAGGACAGAGATTCTTCTTTTTTAATCCCTTTGATAACTTTCGCCATTTTCTTTCTCTTCGTCTTATTCTGGTGGACAAACAGCACCTGGAAACCCTCTTCTGAGTCCCCAGGGAATCCCTGCAGGCTCTCTTGGGAAAAGAGACTTCTAACTATAGGGAAAATGTGGGCAAAAGATCAGGTTCAGGTTGTTTTTTTTTTTTTCTTCTTGGAACAGGGAATGAGAAGGCTTCAACAGAGAATGCAGAGTAAAGGAGAGCCATCTCCTTAGGATCTCGGGTCATCTTACTTCAGTGCTATCTCACCCTCTTCCATCCCAGGCTACCTTTGGTAGCCCCAAAGGACTCTGTGACCCTTTCTTTTTCTGTATTGCCCAACATTTTTTCTTTCCCTTATTTAAAACTTCATTGTTGCTTCATTGCTTTTAAAAAATGGAAGCCAGGGGCTTCCCTGGTGGCGCAGTGGTTGAGAGTCCTCCTGCCGATGCAGGGGACACGGGCTCATGCCCCGGTCTGGGAAGATCCCACATGCTGCGGAGCAGCTGGGCCCGTGAGCCATGGCTGCTGGGCCTGTGCGTCCGGAGCCTGTGCTCCGTGATGGGAGGGGCCCCGGCAGTGAGAGGCCCGCGTGCCGCAAAACAAACAAAAAAAAAATGGAAGCCAGTGATTTTCTTTTTTGTGAGGCAGAGGGAGATGTAGAAGGAAAGGGCCCCAAAATTTGGAGCCTGGAAACTAGGAACCTTCTTCCACCAATTCTTTCCTTGAAGATATGGATATGGGCAATGGTAAAAGTAAGAGAAGTCTCTTCCATATGACCTCACCAAAAATCTTGGGCAACTCATCAACTGCCTTTGGCTTTAGCTTCCTTATATAAAAAATGAGGGTAGAAATCATTCTTCTCTGCCCACATTAAAGAAATGGATGGGAAAGTGTTGTGTGGAGTATAAATTGCAAATCGCAAGATGCTTGTTATTATTATTAATGTTGTTTTTACTTTCACTGCCATGAGCAGTGTTAAAAGGAGAAAACACATTTTAACCAGTTTTTTTCTTCAAATGAGTAAGACAAAGACATGGTAAAAATATAGAGCGTAAAAGTTGTATAGTGAAAACTGTCTCCTTCCTACCATTAGTCCATTCTCAGAATAGTACCTACTTTGAACCATTTTCTTATGTTTTCTTCCAAAAATATTCTTAACATATATAAGCATATGCATATATGTATATATGTATATATTTATATACGTAAATTTGTATGTAGATATTTATTTTTCAACAAATGGTAACCAACTTCTCCATCTTTCTTTCTGCTAACTGTATAGTTTAGTGACTACTCCATAACATCCCATTAGACTTTTGTCATTCTCTATCACATCTACGTAGTGTTCTAGAGCCCATCATCACATACTAACTATAATTTATTTACCCTTTCTTCTAATGATGGACATTTAGTTTATTTCCAGTGACTGGCTATTTCAAGTTATGCTGCAATGACTACTGTGCATTTGTGCATTTGTGCAAGTAGATCTATATCATAAGTCTTAGAAGCATGATGTCTGGGTCCAAGTGTACAGGCACTTTACATTTTAGTAGAAATTCCCAAATTGCCTGCTGGAGAAATGTCCACAATTTACATTTGCACTAATAGAGTTTTTCTACACACCGCCATCAATACTGGAGGACGATCTCTACTAATTTGGGCTTACAATGCTATCACATTGTTAGTTTAGGTTTGTATTGCTGTAATTTTGAGTGAGCTTGAACATCTATCTCTTCATACGCTTAAAAGCCATTTACCTGTGGACACCTTGCTTATGCTCTTTTTCCATTTGAAAAAGTACATTTTAAGAGGGGCTGGCCCAGATTGGGTTGACTCAGCAGGGTACTTTCCCCATCACTTCTCTGGGGCTCCCTTTCAGGACTCCTTCTGCCCTGCCCCTGGCCTGTCTCTCTGTTTTTGGTGTCTGGATGCAGCTCTGGCAGTCACAGAAGCCCTAGGCCATGTATCTGCACCAGTGCACCCATTCATTTGCCCCGATAAGTGAAAGCTGACTGCCCAGTTGTGTATTTATTTATGGCTTTCCTTCCAGCTACAAGAAGTATTTTATTCCTCTTCGCCCAATCCCTGGAAGCTGGTGTGAAGCAAGTATCTTCTCAATTTTATAGTACAGCAAATGGAGATGTGAAGACATATAATTTGCTATCTGAGCACTTAGTGAGGCAACTGCCGTGTCTATGAGTATAAGATGTTGTCTGTGTGACTGGGTGGAGCATTGTGCCAGGAGCTTGGAGTTAGGTGCGTTCTGCTTCCAGCTCCAGCATGGATTTGCTGAGAGAGACTGGGCAGGAGACGTTGCTTCTCTCAGGGTCAATTTTGTCATCTGAAGGCCTTCAGGCCACAGTGAAGTTCTGAACCTGCAGAAGGAGAGGGGGAAGGAAAGAGGACTGGGTAGGAAGAGCCTTAGCTAGTAGAGTAGATCTGAGAAAGTTTCAGCTGTGCAGATGGAGAGCTCCAGAGTAGAGATTACCCATTAGAGTAGCATCTTGGACAGAGACTATTGGGCCCTATTACCCCTGTTGTATCCAGTCATTGGCTGGGACCTACCCAGGCAGACTTTGGCCTTGGGTTGAACACTGGGGTGCATCCTAAGGCTGTGCAGCTGGAGGCTTTCAGCTACCTGGACTCCTCATGGCTGACTATCCCTTGAAAGGAACTCTGGGTGGTGCACCTCCATGGCTACCGCAGTCAGTTTGTTTGGGTAGTTTTAGTCAGAATTCAGGGGTTATTCTGGACCCCTCCAAAAGCCTTGTAAGTCTGGAGACATAATTACTCCAGGATGAAGCAATATAATACTCCTCTGTTTCCAATATGTTTTCATTTATAAAATTATTAAAATTGTTTGCTGGAGGTAATCTGCTCTTCCTTATTGTGGAATACTTAAAAATATGTGTTTTCTTTTGTATATATAATTTGTATGATTTGGTACCCATCTGGACACAAGAAAGCGGCCAAGTACCAAAACGATGAGAAAAGCTCATATTCCTAGGTGTTTATGGGAAGAGGGGCACAGTAAGCCCAGATATCACAAGAGGAGTTAGGCACATGTAATTTTCAGTGACAACCCTTCTTCTATGAGTTTTCCTAGGACCCCAAAGCTCCATGTAGCAGATACTTTTGGTGCCCTATATATTATTCCCACTTCTGATATCAGCCACAGCTGTATAGGACAGTTCTGTGGAAGCTCAGATTCACCTGGCAGTGTCTTACCTGAAGCACAGAGGTATAGAATTCCTTTCTGTGTTCTGCCCTCAGGACCTTTCTGGGCTGCCAGAGTCTGCTTGGCTCCTGCAAAGCCACCCTGGAAATGTCAAGGAGTTGATGTACCTGAGGTCAATCTCAACCAACAGTGGATGGAAGCCTGTAGATGAATGCCCAGCCCCTTGTCCTTTAGGTGGGCAGTTCTGGGAGGCATCATGCACTCATTTCTATTTAACCCTAAGTTCCTTGGGTTGGGAGATGTTTGGTAAATGTTTGCAGAGTAAATAGATGTTTTTCCCCATCTCCCTACTCCCTGGCCACATGGTATCTCCAGCTTGCAGTCTGATTCTCACCTTGCTCCAATACCTCTATCTGTCCTAAGCATCTGGTTAATGGACAAGTGCTTCTGGACTCAGTGTCTCTCACTGCCCTCTGCAACCAATTTCCAACTAAAGTCCTGGCTCTGACCTGGAAATTCTGACTTAGACTTGGGATTAGGCTCTCTTAGTGAGTCATCCTCATCTCCTCTCAAGGAACAGGATTGTGGGGGGATTAAATGAGATGGTGTATATAAAGCATCTAGCAGAGGGGCTGGCTCATACAAGTGCACAGTGCATAGTAATTATTATTATTAAGCATAGTATTCTTTATTATATGCAATTATATATTGTATACATGTATGTATGTATACATATATATAAAGATGGTTTTATATATATGTATAAAACAATGTTTTTACTCCTTATACTCTTTTTACTTCAAAAAATCATTTAAGGTATGTGACATTGAAAGTCATGTATATAAAAAGAATTATTGAAATAAAAACAAAATATCAAGAGTAACGTTTTGGAGACTAGGAGATTGTAATATCATAATTCTAGGCTAAGGATAGTTGCGGTACGTAAACATCAAATTTAGCTCTGAGCCAAAAAAAAGAAAGAAAAAAAAAGCAAGAAACACCTCCATTATGTCTTCCTCTCATATTTCAGGGAACAAAAGGAAAAAGAAAGCCACCTTGGTGTCTTGAGTAATGAGTCATAGTAGGGGACCTGATCACTTCTCTCAATATTTGCTGAGGAGAATGGAGTGAGAGCAAGGGAGAAAGGGATTGCAGAGGGAATGTTTGCTTCTCTGTTTTATACTTTTTGGAAAGGAGAAGTTAAGATGGAATAAGAGAGATAACCCCTTTTTGCGTTGGGTCAGAGTATAACTGTTCCCTTTACAGTGGTCAGAGCTCTTAGAAAGCCAAAGATACTTCCCTGAGCAATAGAGTTATGAGACTGATAAAAATGATGTATGCGTGAGCAGATAATGCCATGTTGGGTAAGGCCTCAGAGCTAATGCAGGTTTCTGTGTCTAACTGGCTAAATTACTGTCCTTGGTCACTAATATCAATACTTAGTTCAGGCATCCATCTTCCCAGTGCGTTTTCCTATGAATTATTGCTTAGGTTTGAAGTTGTGTCTGGTACAATCAAATTGAGCAGTTTGTTTCACCGAGGATGTCAGAATATTTACGTCTCCCCACCCAATAAATATCACTTAAAGCACTCCTTGGGGCCCTTTCTCACTGCTGTGGACTGACTTGTGTCCCTCCAAATTCATATGTTGAAGCCCTAACGCCCCCAATGTGACTGTTTTTGGAGACAGGGCCAAAAGGAGGTAATTAACATTAAATGAGGTCATAAGGGTGAGTCCCTAATCTGATAGGATTAGTGTCCTTACAGAAACAGACACCAGAGTGTGCGTTCTCTCTCTCACATGCTTTCCCTTCCTCTGTCTCTGTCTTTCCACCATATGAGGACACAGTCACAAGACGGCTGTCTGCAAGCCAGGAAGACAATTCTCACCAAGTCAGCTGGCACCTTGATCTTGGACTTCCCAGCTTCTAGGACCATGCGAAATAAATTTCTGTTGTTCAAGACATCCAGTTTGTGGTATTTTGTTAAGGTAGCCTGAGTAGACTAATACCCTCACCCACCCCAGGGACTGGGAGAATAACACCATCACTGCTACAAACTCTAGGATCACCTGTGAGATCTCAGGCTTACATGTTCTGCTTCTATGGTGATCATTTTGGCCAGCTTCATCCATTTGGAGCCACAGTTCTTCTCTGTGATGTGAGGGCCTCTACTAGAAAAGGGTCAGTTCATTGCCGGCACAAGGGAGTGAGTGGATGAAGTGATGCCTGTGGAGGCAGGCCCCTCTCCTTCATGGGCATCGTTAGGTCTGCTCAGAGGGGAGAAGGCTGGGCCCTTGATGCTGCTCACACAGTCTCCTTCATGTGTTATGGCTTCTGGGATATCAGTTTAGAGTCTACTATTAGTGTCTCATAATTTTCTATAGGAGTTCCTAAATACAGAGAGCAGGAAAATTTTAATATACCATGTTCCCTCAACCAAGTGTGTGTGTGTGTTTGTGGAGTGTAGGATTTACACTCATTAGATACCTTGGCATATCTCAAGACCCCCTTGGGGATATGCATGCCTTGGTTTGAGCAATATGGTTTTATATAATTGTCAGAAAAGGGATTGCTTTCTTGTTGGCTTGGTGGGATAAGGTGACATTAACCTTATATGTATCATAGTTGGCATAAACGCCTAAAGTGTACCAGGCATTATGCTATTTCATTAATATTGTGGCTACCTGTAGAGGTAGAATGAACTCTCCCCCCAAATTTGGTTCAGATGTCAAGACTGATGATATCATGCACACCAAGAGGGATGAAAATATTTATTTATGTAAGAAGAATTCTGGGGTAAGCAAAGGTAGGCATCCCAAGCTGATCTGAAAATGGCTTGATAAGGCAAGGAAAGGAGGCTGGCTTGAGGTTTTTACTGTGGTTGGGGAGGTGGGGCCAGTGTGAGGGGTGACAAAGGAGGGAGCACGTGGGCTTTCTATGAGCTTGCCCAGATGTGAAGCGGAAGGGGAAAAGGGAGGGGTGAGCTTAAAAGCTGTCAACAGTGAAACCTCAAAAAAACGGAGCCTGACTCTTTATTAGAGTTGGACCTCTGTTATCTCACTGAACTTCATCACAGCACTCTAAGGAGGGCTCCATGGCGATTTCCATTTTACAGATGAGTGATCGAGGGTCAGAAGTGTTAAGTGATTTGCCTGAGATCACAAATCTGGTAGACAGTGCCTGAATTCAAACCCAGTTCTCTCAGATCTAGATCTGTACCCTTAGTACTACGTACCCATTCATCACAGCTACTACATACCCATTCATCACAGCTCCAGGCATAACTTGCTTCTCATTTCGTGCTTTTTTGCATAAGTATGTGTGTGTGTTTTCCCCCATCCAACAGTGAGCTCCAAGAGGGCAAGGGCCATGTCTCTTCCATCTTTGCGACTCTCCCAGCCCCATAGCAGTAGCGCAGTGGAATCTATTAATTGAATTGAGTTCAAAGTATGACATCAACCCTGAAGAAGAAGAGAAACATCCAACTAAAAGAAATCATAGTATCAATGAACCACCTTTTAATGAGCACTAACCATGTGCCAGGCATGTACCAGGAGCTTCACACAGTACTTGTAACAACCATGAAAAATTAGTGGATTGATGCTGACTTAGAGAATAAAGTTTAACAGGGATAAATGTAAAAATTTGCATTTTGGTTTATACATCAGTTGCATAAGTAACGCTTGGAATGGACAAGCTGAAGAGCAGTTTCTGTTAAAAAGAACTTTAAAACATTATTGACTTAACTGCTCACTAAGTCAAACTAGCCATGCAATGTGGCTGGCTCTTCAGAAATAAATGTACTGTCAAGCTAAATTAATGGAAATTCAATGTTTGGAGCAAGTGGTATAATAGTTCATTGAATTCTGTACTGGCTCTTTGGAATATTATATGCAGTTTTGGGCTCTGAGTTTTAAGAGGCATGTTGATAACCTGAACTGTTTTCAGAGAGGAACTCAGAGAGTGGAGGCCCAGGGATCCATGTGACCTGAGGGCTGGCTAAAGAAACTGGGACTGCATTTGGCCCAAACAAGACTAGATTCAGTGGGATGGGGGCATGACCTGCTAACGTTTGGAAAGTTATAACTGAAGCTCCACCAGGGCTGGCCTTTATCCAGTTCACTAATATGTATCCCTAGCACTCAAAAGATACCTTGAACATCAATATAAATCAGATGTTAAATGAGTGAAGGACTCTGAATCACCTAATGGGTATTCTGGCTGATTCCTTTGGTTACACGAAACAGAGGCTCTTGCATTGCATTTACATTGTTCAAGGTAAGTGGGCTTTACTGTGAAGATACAGGACAGTACTGTCCAATAGAACTTCAGTCGATGATGGAAATGTTCTTCATCTGCACTTTGAATATGGTAGCCATTCAGCCACATATGACTCTTGAGCACTTGAACTGTGGCTGGAGCAACTCTAAATTTTTACTTTTAATTAATTTGAATTTAAATCTAAATGGCTAATGGGTATTGTATGAACAGAGCAGATATAGATTTCAAGGACAGGATCTGCAGGATCTTGGGTGTCTCTAAGTGATGGCTCCTCCAAGAGATGGCATTCTCTGCCTTGCCTCTCTTCATCTCTAGTTCTCTCTGTGCTTGTGTTCCATTCTCTTCTCTCAACTGAGTTTAGATTCCTCATAACTTGAGCTTGCCCTTGACAATCTTAAATGTTCCTCTTCACATCATAAATGTTCTTTGTGCACTATCCACCACCAACTGGCATTGTCTTCTGTGTGTCTTATTTCTAATTCCTGAAACAAAGGGAAAGAATGTGACTGGTCCAGCTCATCTTTATAGAGCCTCTGGATTGGCTACCTTTGGGTCAGGTGTTCCAGTCTTGCTGAATCAGTCAGGATAAGAGCAGGGCCCTGTTGTATGAATATAGCCCCATAGGCACTAGGACTGAGGGTGAGCAGATCCCCTTAGAAAGGTGTTGGGGGGTGGTCTGGACAGAGCAAGCAGCAGTAGCATTGCTTGTAGGGACAGAGCTTTTACAAGTCTTTAGAGGACAGTGGAGTTTACAAGGAGGTAGACTGTAACTCATTCATTCATTCATTTAACCACTATTTTATTGAGCATCCACTATGGGCCAGGCTGAGTGTTAGACCCTGGAGATACCATGATAAGTGGGACAGATGTGACCCCCTTTATTACTGTATTAGGATGCTTGGTGAAATAGAACCAATAGGATAGATAGATAGATAAATAGATGAACAGAAGAGGAGACTTACTATAGGAATTGACTCTCATGGTTATAGAGGCTAAGAAGACCCACGATCTGCCCTCTGTAAAAGTGGAGAGCCAGGAAAGCTGGTGGTGTAATTCAGTCTGAGTCTGAAGGCCTGAGAATTAGGAGCCTGATGGTGTAATTCACGGTGTGAATCCGAAAGCCAGCGAACCAGGAGCCAGATGTCACAGGGCAGGAGAAGATCCATGTCCTAGCTCAAGCAGAGAGTGAATTTGCCCTTCCTCTACATTTTTGTTCTATTGGGGTCCTCAGTGGATTGGATTTTGTCCACCCACATTGGGTAGGACTGTTTGCTTTACTCAGTTCACCAATTCAAATACTAATCTCTTTCCAGGAGACCCTCAGGGACACACCCAGAAATAATGTTGTACCAGCTATGTGGGCATCCCTCCCTCCCCCTCCCTCCTCCCTCCCTCCCTTCCTTCCCTCCCTCCCTCCCCCCTTTCCTTCCTCCCTCCCTCCCTCCCTTCCTCCCTCCCTCCCTTCCCTCCTTCCTTCCTCCCTCCCTTCCCCCCTCCTTCCTTCCTCCCTTCCTCCCTCCCTCCCTTCCTTCCCTCCCTCCCTCCCCCCTTTCCTTCCTCCCTTCCTCCCTCCCTCCCTCCCTCCCTTCCCCCCTCCTTCCTTCCTCCCTTCCTCCCTCCCTCCCTTCCCTCCCTCCCTCCCTTCCCTCCCTCCCTCCCCCTCCTTCCTTCCTCCCTTCCTCCCTCCCTCCCTTTCCTCCCTCCCTTCCTTCCTTCCTTTCTCGTAACAGTTTTATTGACATATGTCACACACATTATATGATTAACTCATTTAAAGTGTACATTTCAATGGCTTTTAGTATATTCACAGGGTTATGCATCTATCACCACAATCAATTTTAGAACATTTCTATCACTGCAGAAAGAAGCCCTGTACCCATTTGCTGTCATTCCCCATGTTATGAACTGAATGTTTGTGCCCACCACCCCTTGCCCCAAATTCTTGTTTAACCCTAACTCCTGATGTGATGGTATTTGGAGGTGGGGCCTTTGGGAGGTTATTAAGTTTAGATGAGATGATGAGGGTGTTAGTGTCCTTATAAGAAGAGAAAGAGACTAGAACTCGTTCACTCACTCTCTCTCTCTGCTTGCATGCACCAAAGAAGGCCATATGAGGACATAACTGGGAAGAAGGCACTTACTAAGAACCAGACTATGCTGGCACCCTAATCTTGGACTTCCAGCCTCTAGAACTGTGAAAAATAAATGTCTGTTTTTTTTTTAAGCCACCTTGGTCTGTGGTATTTTTATTATAGCAACCCAAACTGACTGATAACTCACCTCCCTTTACCCACCCCTCACCCCCATTGCATCGCATCCATTTATCTACTTTCTGACTCTATGGATTTGCCTATTTTGGACATTTACTATAAATGGAATCATATAATACGTGGACTTTGTGACTGGCTTCTTTCACTTAGCATGATATTTTCATGTGTCATCTGTGTTGTAGCCTGTATCAATACTTCATTCTTCTTTATTGATGAATAATATTCCACTTATGGATATATCACATGTTGTTTATCCAGTTATCAGTTGATGGACATTTGAGTTATTTCCAGCTTTTGGCTATTGTAAATGATGCTGCTATGAATATTTGTGTACACATATTTGTTTCAACATCTGTTTCCAATTCCTTTGGCTGTATACCTAGGAGTAGAATTGCTGGGTCATATGGTGACTCTATGTTTAACGTTCTGAAGAACTGTCAGACTGTTTTCCACAGCAACTGCACCATTTTACATCCCCACCAGCAATGCCCCTATTGTTTCTTTGATTTATCGTTACCTCCACCAGCCAGCTCACTTGTAAATAGGAACCTCATGATCTATTATTGATATATGTTTTTTTTAAAAAACAAAGTAAAGTGAAACTTAGTTTCCTTTGAAAAATTCATGGCACATGAATTTTGTGCTTTATCAAAAACAAAAAAGATTTGGTGGGGAGGTTACAAATGTTAGCAGTTATTACTAGGTTCATGTAGGTTATAAACCCTTTGCAGTCAAGGACTAAGCCTTACTTACCTATGGGGTTTAACAAGAGGTTGGGATAACACGTATTTATCATTATTGCACCTGTTCCTTTAATACTTAATCTGTGGGTTATGATGTATGCCCATATAATGGTGTGCAATGAAAAAAAAAAAGGGAAAAATCATTTGAATCATTTAGTCCACCATTCCACCCAATGAAGATGGGCCCACAGGCAATAGATGCACGTAAGCCTGAAACAGTAAATGCAGGCTTGAAACCCATGAAAATTATTTATGAATAATTTTCAGGGTTTGTCACCCTTTGATAAAGAAGAGAGTTGCAAGACTCAGGTGGCCAGCTCAGTGGGTGGTGATGACTTTGGGATAAAGAAATGGAAGATTTAGTTGAGGGCCAAGAGAAGCTTTGAGGAAAGGGGCATGAGAGGAACTCATAGGCTTGTTCTCAGAAGACATTTATGGAAGATTTAAAGGTTTTAAAGAGTAAGTTTGACTCTTTGTCATTTTGCTCTTACTCTACTGACAGCCTTGTTCCCCCTTCAAGGAGATGCTAGAACTTGGCAGAAGGTCACAGAAGATAAAATCCTCACCTTCCAGGGGTTTGGGGTCGAGTGTGGAAGGCAACAGAGTCACAGAGCAATTGCAAAAGCACATGAAAAATGCCAGGATAGCCGTGTGCACATGGTTGGGGGTAGTGCAAACAGGGAGCATCTGAGGGGAGATCAGGTGTATTCGTTTCCTAAGGGCTGCCATAGCCATCTACCACAAACTGGGGGCCTCAAACAACGAAATGTATTGTCTCTCAATTCTGGAGGCCAGACGTCTGAAATTGGGGTGGCAGCAAGATCATGCTCCCTTTGAAAGCTCTAGGGGAGAATCCTTCCTCACCTCTTGCAGCGTCTAGTGGCTCCAGGCTTGTGGCTACATCACTCCCATTTCTGCCTCTGTCTTCATATGGACCCTCTCCTCCTACTCCCCATGTCTCTCCTCTGTGTGTCTCTTATAAGGGCACTTGTCAGTGGATTTAGGGCCCACCCAGATAATCCAGGATGGTGTCATCTTGAGATCTTTAACTTACTTACATCTGCAAGACCCTTTTTCAAAATAGGGTCACATTCACAGGTTCTGGGGGTTAGGATGTGACCATATCTTTTGGGGGGGCCACCATTCAACCTAGTACATCAGGGAAGCCTCCCTGGTTGCCATAAAACAGTTGAGTTAAATCTTGAAGGAATTAGGTAAGTGAAAGGGCAGAGAAAGTGTTCCAGAAAGATGGCAAGAAGGGTCAGCATGTGCAAAGGTCCTGTTGGAAGAGACTCTACAGTCATTCATGGTACTGTGATACTCTTGGAGTATAGTGTGCATGTGTGTGTGTGTGTGTGTGTGCGGGTGTGTGTGTGTGTGTAGTACAGTGTGGAATGAGGAGAAGGGAGCAGTTTGGGGCTAGAGAAGTAGGCAAGGCTCAGATTCCAGAGCATCTGGGAAGACATGATAAGGAGAGAATGAAGAAATTACTAAAGCATTTTAAACAGGGAGGTGATGTGAACTGACTGGCATTTCAGAAAGACCACTCTGGGTGCTCTATGGAGGGTGGGATGCATCAAGGCTGGTGGTAGAGAAACTAGTTAATGAAACTTCTGCTCAGTAAATGTGCATTGACTTGAGTCCGTCCTCTCCTTACTTTTATTTTTCTACATTGCTTGTGATTTTTGCTGGGCTGTTGGCTGCAACTAACACGCTAAGCCAATCTGTTTACTTGTAATGCTCGTCACTAATAGGAAACAAGACGCTGGCCTCACAGGGAAGCTGGCCCTGCTCAGCTGACAGAGTCCCCTGCATCGATGATGAAAGATTGTAAATGGATTGAGCAGGTTGATGGTGTCAGTTCCAACTTGTTGAGCCACCAAATCATGTTGTTAACAATTAGCATCTACAAGATATGAACACACACATCACCCTTTCAGTAAAACACTGAGAAACTCTGGTAGTTGCTCTAGATTTGACACAAACTTCTTCTTTATCACTGCTTTGTAGTTGTTGCTGAAATTAAAGTTTGAACAATTTAAAAATATTTATTGAGCCCCTTCTGTGTGTCAGGTACTGTGCAAGATGCTCAGGGTTTAGCAGGGAACTAAATAAACTTTTTAGTTCCCTGCTAAAAAGTCTTCAGAGAGCTCCCAGTCTAGAGAGGAACAGACAAGCAGACAATGAGAATGCAATGGGGCATAGTAAATTCCATGATAGGGGAAAGTGGGGGCACTACATATCACCCACAAACCCCACAACAGAAAGGGGCAGAAAAAGGGAGGGTTTCAGAGGCCCTCTCTGTATCAGCCCCATGCTATAGTGTCTGACTCTGACGTAAAGTTGTCTGTTCAGTGGTGGGAATGCACCTGGGTACAGAGCTCCCTTCCCAGTGATTCTATAGGTGTCCTCGCTGTACTTTACCGCCTCATCTTCCCCTTACTGTTCACTCCATTCAAGGGTATTAGCCACCTCCTCCAATCCAAGGGATCTCTTACAGAGTCCAAGTACATTTCTCAAGGTCTGTTTATTTATTTGTTCATTCAGCAAAAACATGTTGGCTGATGACTGCTTACAATGTTCTGTGCCAACTTGGTCGGGTCACTACAGATACAAATTAGATATTAGCTCTCCCTTTAAGATGCTTACGTTTGGGCTTCCCTGGTGACGCAGTGGTTAAGAATCCGCCTGCCAATGCAGAGGACACGGGTTTGAGCTCTGGTCCAGGAAGATCCCACATGCTGCGGAGCAACTAAGCCCGTGCACCACAACTACTGAGCCTGCACTCTAGAGCCCATGAGCCACAACTACTGAACCTGCGTGCCACAACTACTGAAGCCTGCGTGCCTAGAGCCCATGCTCTGCAACAAGAGAAGGCACTGCGACGAAGACCCAGTGCAGCCAAAAATAAATAAATAAATTTATCAAAAAAAAAAAAAGATGCTTATGTTCATGTCACAGCATGGTGGTCTGTGGAGGGGTGGTGATAAGGCAGGGTGACACTTCACTGTCAAGAGTCATTGCTGCCACTTGGAAGGTGCTGGCGTGTAGCAGTGTCGGGAAAAGCAGGGCTGGAGGAGAAAATGTTGAAGCTGAGCTTTGAAGGGTTTGACTAGGTGGGGAAGGGTGGCATTCACTCCAGTCTGATTCCTGGTGTGAGTCAGACTGTCTGGGTTCAGACCCCAGCCCCAACCCATGCTCAGCAGGAGACCTTGAGCAAAGGCCTTCTGTCACCTGGCTAAGCCCCAGTTTCCTCATCTGTGAGATGGGACATGAATAGCTCTGCCTGCCTGGTGATGCTGTGGAGATTCGGCCATCTGCATGTAATGCTCTGGGGAGAGTGCCCAGCACAGAGTAAGCATTCAATCAGTACCAGCTGCTATTGCCAGTCGCCAGTCCTTGTGAGAGAAGGGCCTTGCCTGACATTGTTTGCTTTGAAAAGGCACCTATGATCATATATTAAAGACACTGGAATGGAGGGCTTGATTGACCATTTCACTAAGTTGTAAACTTGCGTTATAGCAAGAAGGGGGAAAAGGTGAGCCAGTTCCGTGTTCAAAGCCCTGTTAAAGGTTCTTTATTCTTTCCTGGCTCTGGGGCTGGGTTTTCTACCTGTTATTATGAGAACATGGCCTGGAATATCTCTAGCTGAGTGGTCCAGAACCCGTGGGAACTGTCAAAACTGGGATTGGAACATAAATACGAAATGACAGGCAGCTCATGTGCTGTTATTAAACTTCATAGCTAGAATGTTTAAAAGCAAATTATCATGTAAAAATATTCTTATGTTAAACTGGAAATGAAAATGACATTTATTTGCTTAGATCAAATTGTTGGAAGCAAAGTTAGGCTGTATTTTTTTCCCTGACAAATGTTTTGATGTGTTCCTTTAACCAAACAGTTTAGATATGAGTATTAGTTCAGATGCATCTACCACAGTGGGGTTGTCAGCCTCCTAAGGATTGTATCCTTTCAAATGGGTCAATGAATAGAGAAATAAAATAGGAGTCAGAGGCTTTAATTTTGGCATTCAACCAAGAGAATAATTTGCTCACAGGTAGTACGGGTAAGCTACAGGTGATTGAGAAATGGACTTATTTATGAGAACTGAGCCACCACCGCCCCCCCACCCCCCCGCCCCGGCTGCCTCCCCTTTATGTGCGGTAGTCTTTAGGAGTGTATGTGGGTGTTGCCAGGGCCTGGGACACACCTTGATGGCCACCAGATGTCACTGTGGAGTCACAGATGCACAGCCCAAGGGGCTGAAAGTCCTTCCAGAGGAGGACTTTTAGGAAAACTTCACCTGGCCAAACGGCTCATTCTTTACTTTAAATATCTGCCAAGCTCAGGAGCCCAGGGCAAGCTTAACTGAAGTCAGGAGAGTACTTTAGAGTATGGAAGAAAATTAGAGCAGTGGAAAAAAAAATGCAGTATTTGCTCTTTCTGTATTCTGAAGGTTCTCCTTGACGTTCAGTCACTCTGCATGCCTGGTCTCCCCCCAGTTCTCCCCAGCCCAGAACTAGGCAATAAATGCACTGAACTGGTTAGACTTGCAAAGTCACTGAATGTCAGGGTAGGAAGGGGTCATAGGGGGTCATCTAGGACATTGCCTCAGCTCAAGTGTGGGGCACCAAGAGCAGAATGAATTGCCCAAGGTCACATTTAACTCTAGGCCGGGAATCTCTCCTAGGGCTACTAAATGAAAGTATAGGACAGTGGTTCTCAAAGTGTGGTCCCCGGACCAGCATCATTACTATCACCTGGGAACTTGTCAGAAAAGCGAGTTCTTGGGTCCCACCCCAGCCCTATTCAATCAGAAAGGCTGGGTTGGGACTCAGCAATGTGTTTTTTAACTACTCCTCCAGAAGCTTCTGATTTGAAGTAAAAGATCTACTGTTAATAGGAGTCGGAGGGCATTAGTTCCTACTTCCTTGTGTTACAAGCATCTTTCCAGGCTCTAGGCTCTGACGAGTGCAGCCAATTCTCAGCTTCTCACTGGAGCTTGACCTCAACCATACATTCCCTAGGAAGGGTGTCTCCCAAGTAGGTATGTCTGTGTTGGGTTGGGTAAAAAGACACTTGTCCTCTACACTCCCCGCTTTTCCAAGCCCCAACTTCCATCCATTGGGTACAGCTTAACGTGCCTCCTAATGGCTCCATTTCAGCCAAGGACCGCTAGAGCCTCAGTCTCCCTGTTCCCCTCCTCTACTCTCATATCCTCATTAAATTTATTTCCCTTTGCCTCTCACTTTTCTTTCTCCATTACAGGAGAGAGAACTTAGCGTTATTGAACATCTCCTATGTGCCAGGTGCTTCCGCATATTCTTGGAGTTCTCACGACAAACCCTGGAGAAGAGAGTTTGACCATCACCACATTTTTTACAGGCAAGAAATGCTCAAAGTCACACTAGTGAGGAAGTGTGTACACAGGGAAGATTTCAATGGCCCTGCTTCAAGTTAATGAAGCTTTATTTCCCTCCCAGGCTCTCTTTGCATTTTAAATGGGCCTACAAGTCCCAAGAGGGAGCGAAGTAAGAATTCTGGATTCCCTTGCTTAGATCTGAGGACAGAGATTTCTAGGGGGTAGGAGACATAAAAGAAGGGAAGCCCTGTGATTCCCCACAAGGTGCCCTCCCACAAGACAGCCTATCTTCTGTGCCTGGAAAGTGGGTAGATCCTGGTTAGGTCTCCTCTCCCACGGAAAGAAATATTCTTTAGCTTCAGCCATCCCTTCACGGTGTCATTTTCCAGATATGTTTAGGACTGCTTGCTCTTCTTTACCATGTGTTCTTCCAGGGCTTAACCTCAGGTTAGATTAATCAAAGATTTCCTCTGCCAGATGAGGTTATACTGGCTTCTTTGCCATCTCTAGCATTTTCCTCTTTTCCCTTGTTTGTATATAGGGAAAAAAATACCAATGTCTCATTTTGCTACTGTAGTTCTTAGGAAAAGTCTGATCCAAACAATGATTTGATGTGCACCAGGAAAATACTGCTTAACCCTGTTCTTGCCTTTTTAAGATCTACTTTTTATTTCCTCACAGCAAGTGGTACAGGGGGATTACAATGAAGTCATGAAAATAAAGGAAAGCACACAAAAATGACTTCCAGCATCTTTTGTCATTAGCTTTTTCTCCTTAGCAGACACATCTTTAGAGTTTTAGAACACTTATGTTGTTTTATGCTTCATCTCATTTTTAGGTTTTCCTCCTTTCTGGGATATTTCTTTGTGATATAAGATTTAATTCTGCTTTTTCATTTTTGAGTGAGAATTTAATTTCCCTTTATATTTAGGCATCTACTCGGCCTAACTTATCAGTGTAGTTTATTCTGCTGAGAGGACTCAGTGTTCATGAGAACACTGTTCTCCTTGCCTTTTTCTCATTAGTTATTCTTCAAGTGTGGGCTTTGAGTCAGGCATGTCTGGGTTCATATCTTTGCTTTGCCTCTTCCTGGGTTGTGGGAACTTGGATGAGTAGCTTCACCTCTCTGCATCTCACTGAAATTGAGCCAGGCTCACGAACACAGATTCAGACTGCTGGGCCATCAGATTCTGGTGATGCTTCAGAGTTGCTGCTGGGCTTTGTTGTGGGTGACATAGGAGGATGGGCTCAGATCTTCCCAGGAAGGTGGCATGTGAGGGGCTGAGGACAGTTTCCCTGGGGTATGTCGGGAGTGATGGTAACTGAGTGCAGGAACACTGCCTCCCCCAGGGTGAGACTCTTCCTGGGTCCAGCCTTCCCTTCCTCTTTTTCTCCAGCATGGGTTTCATTAAGTCCCTTGCCCATCCCCCATCCCTTTCCATCCATGTTCTCCCAGCAGCTACTTGGACTTGGGGCCCCAATGGGCAGGGAAGGCAACTGGTTAGACTTGAGACACTTTGTGTGTTATTTGGCGCTCAGTAAAAGTGCTTGCTCTTTTTGATTGCCTTCAAGTGGAAAAATCAACCTAAAAACATGTGAAGAACACCCATGTATTCCAATATCCTTTCACTTAAAAACTATTGCCAGCTAAAACACCATGATGGGTCTTGCTGTTTTTCTCACCAGCCTGTGTATTTGAACGGAGGTAGGCACCTAAGTGTATTTGTCTCACTATTCCCTGGTCTGAGCATAGTGGTAGGTACTTAATAAATATCGATTGAACGACTGATTAATTGTAAGACTTGGATTCTGGACTCAGCTTACGTGATCTTGGGCAAGTTGTTCAATTCTGAGTCTGTTCTGTAGAAGGTTGATAATTATCCCTGAGTTTTAGGTCAGACTCTCTAGGAGCAGCCCCTGACATGTGGATTCGGGTTCCATGACTTGATAAGGAAGTGCTCCCACCTTGGGAGGGAAGGGGGGGGAGCAGTGGGGGGAGGGGAGGAAGCGGAGCAAGGGTGTGGTCACAGGCAAAGTCCTGCAGAGGAAGCTCCAGACTGACCCTGCAGGGGAATTCTGGGGTACGGGTTAAGCCTCCTAGTGGTCCCCATCTGTGGCAAGGGGGCTGGGGTTTTCATACTCCTGTACCTCAGTCACTGGATAAGGACTGACTGGGGTGGGAAGGGGGAATGTAAATTCCCAGACACTTGCAGCTCTCCGCCCAGTTGGGCAAAGTGGCCTCCAATGGCCTAAGGGAAATTCTCCAAAATAGAGCTGCAAAGTCTGTGTGTAAGAGTGGAAGGGCGGGTATATGTATATGTATAACTGATTCACTTTGCTGTACAGTAGAAACTAACACAACATTGTAAATCAACTATATTCCAATAAAACTTAATTTAACAAAAGAGTAGAAGGGCGGGGCACTGACATTATGGCTACATCTTACCTCATCTACATTTCTGATCCATTGGTATCAGATGAGAAAATATGTGGAAATGCTTGAAAAGTGTAATGTTCCTTTCCCAAGTAAATGGTAGCTTTTATTTTCAATAAATTGTTTTTAAAAAAGTCTCGTGCATCTAGAAAGACCCAGAAAAAGAATGTTCGCTTTAACTACACATTCTGGTTCATAAAGAGTCGCCTTTAGATAAGATTTCATGTCCTTTGAGAACTGGTAATCCAGTTCCAGTTTTCAAAAAACTGTAATTTAAATTAATGCCACAACTACAGGCAAGACAATTTAATCTCTGTTTGATGCTTCAGAAGTCATTTTCCAATCTTGTAAGGCCTCAGGGTCATGATTATCATTGTACAGTAGACATGCACAACTGAAGTTAACAGCCTGGGTTAGGGGCATGGGGAAAATGGCTTCTCTCTGTTTTGTTATGGGAGAGGTGCTGGCTGTTGCTGTATTTACAACTGGCTAAACATTGGAACACTGACAAGTTTTTGGGCCCAAAGCTTTGATTTTTCTTTATTTGGCTGAGACAGGCCAAGATGGGGACTCTTAACCTGACTTAATTAGATGATCTCAACTATAAAGACACAGACTCTGTGACATGGGTAAATAGAATCTTGCTTAGCAGTTTCTCACTGTGTCCCAAACAAAAGCCTCAGGGTAGCTGTGCTCTGACACGCACATTGCCTTTTATATCACACAGTGGTTATGTTTTAATTGTCATTATGGTTGTTATTTTACATCATGTAGGGAACAATACACTTCTCCTGGACTAGGGTGGCCAGGGTGGGGTTTTCCTCAGTGGAGTCTTCTGTGAACTTATCTATTGCCAATTCTTGCCATAGTTGTTCAAAATACCCTCCCCCTCCCACTACCACCCATTTTGAAATCACACAATTGATGCATTTTTGAGATTCTGCCACATCTCCTGTATTGCAATAGGCATATGTACAGATGCAAGAAAAACATAAGACCCTCAAATCTGGGGAAAATATGAAGAGGAAGAGAGAAGAAATCTTATCCAGAACACTTTAGAAATGGAAAGCAGAGAAGGGACAAGAAGAGGGAAGACCCTGTCTTGGGCCCATTTATGTTTCATGAAGACCAGGGACATTCCTGCAGAATATTCTAAGATTTCTTGAGCTTTTGTAATTATTCCATGTTTGTTGTTTCCATTATTTTCTTTCCCTCTCCTTTCCTTGTCATGAGTGGCTGGCAGTAAAACCAGTGCATTCACTGAATTATACATGAGACATTTGTTATGTACTTCCTGTGGGCCAGGTACTATGCTGGGCTCTGAGGCTGTGATGGTAACTCAGACCCGATCCTGTCTTCAAGGACCTAAGGACTGAGAGTTGAGATGGATACTCAACACCCAAGGACAATAAGCCTTGCTCATCAGAGGGAAAAGCCAAGGATCATGAGAGCACAGAGAAGGGGAGCAGAATGGAGGAGACTGAGGGATGCCTCTCTTATACAGTATCCCTAGTGAGCATAGACCCCAGCCTGGTGAAGCAGAGGACAGCTGGGAGGAAGAGCAGAGCCAGCTGACTCCCAAAGGCACCGAGAAATGTCCCATGGACAGAGACACAGGTGTGGCTGTTGCCTGGGAGAGAACCAAAGCATTTCCTTGTAGAAAGCCCTGGTGGGATTGTGTACCATTCTGGTGAAAGACTGAATATGGACAGTGATGAACGTCCATAAATGATAAAGACAAATGGACAACGATAATGACCAGACCACATGTAAAAACAGAACCCTACATGTAATCTCTGTAACAGTTGGCCCCAAACAGCCAGGATTTGACCAATGACCACCAGCTTCCCTAATTTTGTCCCTGTTTCCAACTTAGGACCAAACAGAGTAAGTCATATCTGCTCCCCTAACCAATTGCATAGGCTGCCGTGCTTCATTAGCCCACTTACAGCTTCCCCAGGCAACCGCCTCCAATCAGAGCAAGTGATGGTGGTTGACTCCACTCCCCTGCTATAGCAAGCCCTGCTTGGCTTTTGTTTCTTTCCACAGCTTTTGATAAAGGGTATACTGAAGCATGAACACCGGTGCTGATACCCACTAACCACTCAGTAAGTGTTCTTTCCTGATGGAGCACCCCCTACACTGCCAGCAACATGCCTGGAGAGCGTCCTCTTCTCTTCCAAGGTGACAACCACCCTGGCTGAAGGTGGAATGGACCTTTATAAAATCTGTTACACTCACACTAGGGAAGAACATCTGCAGCCCTGAGGGGCCAGGAGAGTTTGATGCAATAGCAGGTGAGCTTCAGTGGCAGGTGCAGGCCCACGCTCCAGTCTCAAGCACAACAGCTCAAAGACACCTTCGAAAGCTGGCCAGAGAAAACCAAGGAGGGGAAAAGGATGCCTTTCAAAGGCTGGAAATCTTGTTCCAAGTCAACCGTGTTCCCCTCCAAGATAACAAAGTTCTTGATAAGCTGTGGACAAATCACACTTCTTTAAATCGGGCCTTACTTTCCCTATGCTTTACACTTTCATTTAAATGCTGATTTATCATCATTTCTTCCCTTGGCAGCCATTCTTATGACTTGCCTCTTAGTTCTAGCCTCCCTGGCAGATAATTAATGAGCTCTTAATATGGCTTATGGGCACCAGAGGGAACACACTATTTAAAGACGTTTTTCAGGGGATTTTTTTGGGGGCGGGGGGTGAAGTGAAGAATCCCTTTGTCAAGCAAAAAAAAAAAAAAAAAGTTACATGCATTTGGCAAATATTGCCCTTTTGAACTTGCGGACTGTTCAAAGGCAGACCAAGAAGTTTGCTTGAATTAGGACACATCAGTCTAGACATTCAGCTACCCAGTAGTCCCTGAAAGTATTTGGGGTAGGGAAGAGGGTCTTATTAAAAATTTTTATTAATTACTTGATATCTTTTTTTTGCTCACTTGTTCAACAAATACTTATTGAACACTTATTATGTGCTAGGCCCCATGCTAGGCTCTGGGATGTCATGGTGAGCTAGACACACATGGCCATTGTGATTGTTGTGCTGCTTGGAGCCTGTTGTGGGAGACAGATATGAGCACATAATTATGCAGATGATTAGTTCACTACCCTTTTGACAAATGCTACCAAGGGACTGAGGCGAGACTGATGAGGCCTGAGCTGATTTGGGGAGGGAAAGTGGTCAGGGACTTGATAGTTAATCTGAGTTCCAAGGATGAGTTAGGATTAACCAGGGCATTCCAGGCCAGAACAGAATGTGCAAAGGCCCTGAGGAGAGAAAGAGCCAAGCCCTTTTGAGGGACTGGGAGAAGGGCTCTGAGAAGAGCAGAGTGAAGAAGGCAGAGAGTGGAAGATAAGCCTGTGAGATAAATGTGGGTACCATGGTGACAGTTCTTATGGGCTAAGTGTTTCGAGTTGTATCCTTAGATCAATGAATAAATTATTGACAGTTCCAGGCAGGGAAGTGACATGCTCAGATGTACCTTTTAGAGAGAGAAATTTGTCTGCACTGTGGGGAATGGATTGGAGGCAGTAAGGAAGGGATCAGGAAGACCTATTAGGAGCCCACAGCCTTTGTCTAGGATGAAAGAGGTGATGTTCTGTGATGATTTTATCAAGCACAGCCTGCAGGAGAACTGGGTAATGAGTGGTAGGCTTCAACTCAGTTTTTATTTCACAGAAGAGAAAAGAGAGATCCAGTGGTCCAAGAACGGTTAAGAAGACTGGCTCTTCCCAGGAACAGGGACCCACTCCTGAGTGCAGCATCTTCATTCAAGCCCTGGGCTCCGCCCCAGGGCAGTCCTGGCTTCCCCAAGGCAGGCACAGTTGCAGGCAACCCGACAGCCTGTTCTGAAGTTCCCCCAGCAGGCATTGGAGAGAGGGCTTTTTTCTTCAAGAGCTCTGACTTGGAATTGGGATCAATAATGTTGGTCTCTGTAAGTGGGCTTGATGAGGAGAATCTTCTGGATGCAGTCCCCAGTTTTCAGGGGAGTGTCTAAGTGTCTAGGGTCCCCAAAGCTGGTCTTCATGGGCCCTCCATCAGACACCAACCACGAGTTCTCAAATGTCAGCAAGCAAAGCAGTCCTTGGGGGAGAAACTTGTTCAAACAGCAGGCTCTTGGCCCCTATTTTCAGTGATTCTGTTTCAGTCTCTTTGGTTTACAGACCAGGAGTCTGCATCTCACAATAGGCTATCCGTGACCCCTCTTCTTTGTTTCTAATGCATATGGCCTTTAAATTACTTTAAAACTCTAGGAACTGTTGTCCTAGCAATTTAGACCTTGAGTACGCTGACATGTTTGAGCTCAGCGAAACATGATCTCTCATTCCAACTTAAGGCTTAGACGAAGTTCAAGGGTGGGATTCTTTTTTTTTTTTGCATTACGCGGGCCTCTCACTGCTGTGGCCTCTCCCATCGCAGAGCACAGGCTCCGGACGCGCAGCTCAGCGGGCCATGGCTCACGGGCCCAGCCGCTCTGCAGCATGTGGGATCCTCCCGGACTGGGGCACGAACCCGCGTCCCCTGCATCGGCAGGCAGACTCTCAACCACTGCACTACCAGGGAAGCCCAAGGGTGGCATTCTTGAACTGAGGGTTGGCTTGAGAGCCAAGACTGAACCTTCCTGCTCCTCCAAACTGCCTAATTCTGAGAATCATCCAGTGATTCTGACTCAGTGTGGCCAAAGCATCAGGGAGCTTGTGGCTTTAGCAAGTGCCTCATGATGTGATCCTTATGATTGGGCAGGTTGGAAACCTTTGTCCAGGAGGCCTCATGGGCAACTCTGGCCCTCAGGGAACGCTGAGTGTTTTCAGGGGGACTCAGAGAGCCCCAGGTGTCTTCATGCTCTTTGGTCCTGAGAATTCTGCTGGACCCTGGGTGGGGTCTGATGTGTCTCCCTGACTTTGCAGCCAAGCCAAGGGAAGAACCTGTGAAGGCAGCTGTCTCAGGCTCAGGATACCCAGCTGAAATACGTCACCCACTGCTGAGGGCCATCCCAAAACTAGCTTCAGCAAACCTGGGAAGTGAATAGTTTCAAAGTGTCATTTAGTCCTGAAGGGCCATGTCCATTCAGTGTCTGGTAACCAGTGAAACTACGGGCAGCTGCTTTGATGGGCTTCTTGGGAACAAGGGAGAAAACGCCTTCTACGCTTGAGTTTCTAGGAAGCAAGCGTGAGGGGTCCTTTGAGTCAGAGCTGCTCTAGAGGTATATCTGAGTTTATTCTCCAGTTTTATCTTCGATGGTCAAGGAGGATCCCTAGAGGTGTGCAGGTAAAGTTTGTGGAACTAGGAAGTTCAAGTGAGTTGGAGTTTGTTCATGAAGCTTGAGTTAGGCTCTAAGGCTGTGGCTGCATTGAAAAAAAAATGTAAAGAGTTAAAAAAAAATGCCTCCTGGCCACACCCCAGGCTAATTGAGTCATAATCTTTATGGGAGGGGGCCGGGGGAGCAGATATATTTTTAAAAGTTTCCCTGGTGACTATAATGTGCAGGTTCTTGGGGTTCTATGAGCTTGGAGGCATGGAGGCTGTCTTGGATGCCTGGGTATTGGGGGATTCAAAGGAGACAGGTGCAGTATTTGGGGGCTCAGGGATGGGGAAAGAAGCTTAAGTAGGGCTGGGCTGGGATCTGATGGTTTTGCCAACAGCCAGAACTGACACTTCTCCGTGCCAGGCACACAGCTGCAGAACTATCACTAGACCTGCTCCTTGGAGAAGAGGACTGTGGCCATGCCTTGGAGTGGATGCCCAGCAGGCTCCCTATGTGCCAGGGATTTTGTTTAGAGAAAGCCTCTGCCTTCAGCTCCTCTCATCAATTTCTTACAGCCTGTGATTTAGTTGCCTAATGGGATCCGTTAAGCAATCCGGGGTCAGGTGGGGAGTCTGGAGTCCACAGGATTCCTGGGGCTGAAAGGTTGCAGCTCCCAATGCTGCTGAGTTTCTTGGCAGCCTCACGCTGGGGAGGGCATCATTAGCAGCTTGAGGGTGCTGTCCACAGGCAAGTGGAGAGCTACTGAGTGGCTCTAGGAGGAAGTGAGGAGGTGAGAAATGCCTGCTGGCCCAAGAAATGTCCTCTGAGCTCAATTGTGGGCATGAGTCTGGGGATAATGTGTGGGCTGACAGAGGCAGGGCATGGCTGGAGGGTGTGGAGGGCAGTAGAGGGGTGGAGGGAAGTCATGGACAGCATTTGGGATGCTGTGGGCATTGAGATTCTCTTTGCTTTTGTGATGAACTGGCTGCTCTTTGTGATTGCTGCAACAGTGGGAAGGGGAGGTGACAGGTAGTTTGGGACTCTGCTGCAGAGCCGGATTAAGCTTTGTGCTCAGACCCAGGTACCACCTAAACAGAGTTTACAACTAGGCTGAGACTGAAGTATCTCAAATCCTTCCTCCCTCCACACCTGGTGGCTCTTTTGAGCTCTGGAGTTAGATTAGTTCAACAAAATACCCTTATTCATGATCAAATATTCAGATATTTATTGAGCACCTACTGTTTACCCAACACCATTCTTGGTCTTAGGGATTCATCAGTGAACAAGCAGACAAGAATCTTCTCTCATTGGAAACCAACACTAGTTACAAACCAATCAAGTAAACAGGTGTAGGTGCCGTAATAGATGGAACAGGGCAATGGGACAGAGTGTGCATTGGGCAGGGGCAATGGCATCCTGGAAAGATCTAAGGGAGACACATTCCAGGTGGAGGGAGCAGTTGGTCCTAAGGCAGGCATGGGTTTGGAGCGTTTGGGAAACAGAAAGAGTGCAGGTGTGGCTGGGGTGAACTGAGCTGGGGGAGTGAGAATACAGAGGGTATGGTGGGAAGGCAAAACCAGTTTATATGGGACCTGGTGGGCCTGAGTAAAGGGTTTGAATTTTGCTTGATGCCACTGGAGGGTTTTACATAGGAAAATGGCATGATCTAATTTATGTTTTTAAAGCATCACTTTGACAACTGTATTAGTTTCCTAGGGTTGCCATAACAAAAAAATTTAAGCCACACTGACTGGGTGGCTTAAAGCAACAGTAATTCATTCTCTCACAGTTCAGCAAGTCAGAAGTCCAAAGTCAAAGTGTCAGCAAGGTTGGTTCCTTCTGGAGGCTCTGAGGGAGGAACTGTTCCATACTTCTCTAGTTTCTGGTGGTTGCTGGAATCCTTGACATTCCTTGGCTTGTAGCTGCATTACTCCAATCTCTGCCTCCATCTTTGTATGGTCTTTGTATGTGTATCTTCTTCCATTGTTTTCTAAGCACACTTGTCATTGGATTTAGGGTCCACCCTAATCAAGGATGGTTTCATCTCAAGGTCCTTGATTACACCTGCAGACATTTTTTTCCAAATGAGTTCACATTCACAGGTTCTGGGTAGACATGTCTTTTGGGAGGCTACCATTCAGCCCACTGTAACTGCTATGTTAAAAACAGATTTAGGTAAGACTGGGCGCAGGACACAGATATTGTAGCCTAAGCATGTAATCACGGAAGCTGGGACTAGGATATTACTGGAGCAGGTGTGAATTTTGGCTCTACCTCTTAAGAGTTGGGTGAACTTAGGCTCCATAAAGCCTCTGAGTTTCAATCACTTCCTTGGAGAAATAGGAATAATAATAGTTCCTATTATGTATGGTGCTATGAGGATTAAATGAGATAATGCATAAAGAGTGCCTAGCATGACCTCTGACCCATAGTAATAGCTCAGCGAAATGTTATTGGCTTTTGGTGTTGATAATATTAACAGGACAGTCAGCCTGATCAGTTTGCCTTGTGACCAGGGACTAGTTGGTCTTGCCATGAATTGGAGGAGCAGTCAGTTTGGATTTTGGCTATTTGGGATCTGGCTGCATGGTCAGTAGTGGTGGCAGGGGTACCTGGGACAGGAGGAGTGGATCAGCCAGGGTTCTAGTAGAGAACAGAACCAATGTATATATGTGTATTGCAGCTTGGCAAGTCTGAAAAATCTGTAGAAAGGCTGTCAGACTGCATACTCTTGAGCAGGAGCTGATGAAATGGGCAGAAGACCTAAATAGACATTTCTCCAGAGAAGACATACAGATGGCCAAGAGGCACATGAAAAGATGTTCAACATCACTAATTATTAGAGAAATGCAAATCAAAACTATAATGAGATGTCACCTCACACCAGTCAAAATGGCCATCATCAAAAAATCCACAAACAATAAATACTGGAGAGGGTGTGAGAGAAGGGAACCCTCCTACACTGTTGGTGGGAATGTAAATTGGTACAACCATTATGGAGAACAGTATGGAAGTTCCTTAAAAAACTGAATATGGAACTACCATATGATCCAGCAATCCCACCCCTGGGCATATATCTGGAGAAAAACATGGTCCGAAAGGATACATGCACTCCAGTGTTCATTGCAGCACTGTTTACAATAGCCAAGACATGGAAGCAACCTAAATATCCATCGACAGAGGAATGGGTAAAGAAGATGTGGTACATATATACAATGGAATATTACTCAGCCATTAAAAAGAATGAAATAATGCCATTTGCAGCAACATGGATGGTCCTAGAGACTGTCATACTGAGTGAAGTAAGTCAGCCAGAGAAAGAGAAATATCGTATGATATCACTTATATGCAGGATCTAAAAAGAAATGATACAAATGAACTTATTTACAAAACAGAAACAGGCTCACAGACTTAGTGAATGAACTTATGGTTACCAGGGGAGAAGGGTGGAGGGAAGGGACAGTTAGGGCGTTTGGGATTGATATGTACACACTGCTATATTTAAAATGGATAACCAAACATTGTAAAGCAACCATACTCCAATAAAAAATAAATAAATAAAATGGATAACCAACAAGGACCTACTGTATAGCACAGGGAACTCTGCTCAATGTTATATGGCAGTCTGGATGGGAAGGGAGTCTGGGAGAGAATGGATACACGTATATGTATGGCTGAGTCACTTTGCTGTGCACCTGAAACTATCACAACATTGTTAATTAGCTATACTCCAATATAAAATTAAAAGTTTAAAAAATAATTCAAACTGATTGGAGATGTTCAGCATATGCACAAAACACCTGCACAACAACATCTAGACTAGTGTTTAATTGAATAAGTGGGTACTATAGCCTGGCCAAGTCAACACATAAAATCAACCATCCCAAGGGAACTGGCAATGAGGCCCGTATCCTGGGTTGAGACCAGTGCTTTGGGAGAGGATGGGCCAGACTAGAAGGAAAGTACAACACATGAGTAGAGGGCCTGAGGCAGAACCTTGGCTGACCTGGATGGTCCAGAAAGAAGTGGAGCTTCCTGTTAGTAGTTAGAAGGCCAGGGCGTAAACCACGGGGTGAGTGGAAAGCCACTGGCTGGCAGGGAAGCAAGCAGGCAATGACAAATGTAACCTCAGGATCCAACCTCGTCATTCATAATTTTAAAGCCAGGTTAATATTGGTGTGGCTTTCTATTGTCCAGGAATGGAAAGTCTAATCTTGATCAATGTCTTACCTTAGAAATTGGTATAGAGTGATTCTAATAAAGATTAAAAGGAAGAATGTTGACAGGTAACCTTGTATTTGTATGTGGAACTCTCTGAAAAGTCCAGATATGAAAAGAGCATATAAAAAGAAAAAATGACAAAGGATTAAGAATAAACACTTATCCCCTAACTCAAAAGAATGTTGCTGTACTTAAAGAATCATGTTGGCTGCTGGGTGTTGGGTACCAGCTATGCATCAGGGACTCTGCTAAGCAGTTTGCTTACATTTTCTCATTTAATATTCACAACAACCCTCTGATGTGGATATGATGATGTTTTCCACTTAGAGAAAGGGAGATTGAAGTTCTGAGAGGTCAAGAAACTTTCTCAAGGTCATGTGGTTACTACGTGGCAGATCTGGGATTCAAACCCATGACTGTCTAACTCAAGAACCTGTGCTCCTAACTGTATCACTCCATCCAAGAGGTAGAGAGCTGAAGCTCGAGAAACAATTGAAAAGAGCTTTCAATTCCATTTGGGGGAAAAAATGGATGAACAAGGGAAGGACTGCTTGGGGGAGATTTTAACAGATGAGAGAGAAAGCAGAACTACTCAGCTGCTGTTTGAATTCTGACTTGTCTACCAAGGAGAATAATTTCTCTACAGGAAAAAAGTAGAATAAAGGGGAGGGAGTCAGGGCTCAGTATGGATGTGAAGGCAGGAAGCCAGCACGGCTTATAGACGTGAGCTCAGGTCTCCAGGCTTAGATGAAATTCATCTTGAGGGCCTGTTGGAACTTTGAAGCATAAAATCTATGGTGCTGGTTGCTACATAGGATACAAAGATGGTACTTTTGAACTTCTCCCTTCTCCTTTGTCTGGTATCTGCTTCTCCTCAATATATTTATGACACTCAGATGGGCAGATTTTATTTTCCATCTCTACATCCATTCCTTGAGAGCCCTTTGGCATAAGAAGCATATGTCAAACATGAGGGTACGGGCTTCCCTGGTGGCGCAGTGGTTAAGAATCCGCCTGCCAATGCAGGGGACACAGGTTCGAGTCCTGGTCCGGGAAGATCCCACATGCCGTGGAGCAACTAAGCCCATGTGCCACAACTACTGAGCCCTCGTGCCACAACTACTGAAGCCTGCACGCCTAGAGCCTGTGCTCCCCAACAAGAGAAGCCACCGCAACGAGAAGCCCTCGGACTGCAACGAAGAGTAGCCCCAGCTCACAGCAAGTAGAGAAAGCCTGCGCACAGCAACGAAAGACCCAACGCAGCTGAAAAGTAAATAAATAAATAAATAAATAAATAAAATCTATAAAACAAAGAACGTGAGGGTATGTACCACATATGTGGCCAATTTCTTAACAAGTGTTAAAATGTCTTCTGCCCCTTCTCTTTGTCCTTATATTCGAGCAGTACCACTAAGTGAATGGTGTATAGCAAAGATAATTCTGTATAACAAACAATGAAAAATAAACTTTTATTGCTCATGTGTCTCAAGCCAGGTGGGAACAGGCTGGGTGGCTCTGCTGATCTTGGCGGGGCTTGCTCACATGCCTGGGGTCCACTCAGGGGGTTGACTAGTGTAGTCTGGCCTAGGCAGGGGAAACCAAGGCAACATGGCTCTTCCCCATTGGTTTCTCACCCTTGCATGCTAGTCCTGCAGTGTTCTCATGGTGGTGGCAGAGGCGTAAGAACATCGTGGCAACACCAGACCTGAGGGCCTGTCCTTGGAACTAGCACACAGCACTTCTGCTGCATTTGATTGGCCAAACAAGTCACACTTCAGCCCAGACTGAAGAGGTCAGAAGATAGAGTCTGTTTCTTTAACAAAAGGAACTGGAAAGCCTCAAGGCCATGAATGAAGTTCATCTCCCTCAAGTATCTGCTTTGTGCCAAGCATTGCTTTGGGAGTATGAGGGTAAATAGTCATGTCCTTGCCCTTGGGATTTCTAATTTAGTGAGGCAAGTTCTGTCAATACTGGGCTATTCACTGGGCTGAAAGGTGAAGTTTTGGCTAATGCATAAGTTTCTAGTGAGTTCTTGATCCTGGACACATCTTTTTTTTTTTTTTTTTTTTTTTTTTTTACTGTGTGCTGCTCATTTATATCTCCTTGGTTGACTGTAGCAAATAGTTCTCTAAAGTGGACAGCAAAAACCCTCTGATATTTGTTCCAGTAAACATTCCTACTCAGCAGTTGCTGGCCATTGTCTCATTATTTTTCTTAGAACTGCCCGAGAAGAGGGAGAAATTCCTTGGTGTGTATAAATGGGGTGGGGGAGTTGGAGGTGAGACAGGGAGAATACTAGGAAGATCCAGCCAAAGTCAGTAACTCACATCTCCTCTTCCCCCCAAAGACAGACCTGGTGAATCACACCGCTGGTTCTCCTGTGTTATGTTTCCTTGATTGAAATACAATTGTCAGCAGTCTTCATCTAAACTCTACAAGAATAGCAACCTCGTCTGCTTACTTCTCTCTCTATGCCAAATGCCTTACATATGGCAGGCATTCTTTAAATATTTGTTTGTTGAACAGAAAAAGGAGGGGTGACTGAAGACTGACTATAGGCAAATTTTGAAGTTTCAAAAGAGGAAGAAGGTTGTTTTAGAGGCTACCAGCCAGCGAATTTGACACTAGTGAATGGTGCAACCCCATACCGAATTATTAAACAGATGGCTTATGAGGTGGTGGAAAAAGAAGTTAGGATTGCTGGGAGTCACAATGGTTTCACCAAGAACTGGTCATGTTGAGCCAACTCTAATTCCTTTTATGATCAGTTTATTGTACCGTTGTAACAGCCTCTAGGCATGAAGTGCATGATGCGCAGCAAGGCAGCTGGTAAAGTATTTTATAAAACTCCAATAGTCAACAGGGTGAAACATGGCTTGGATAAGTTAACAAGTTGATTTATAACTGAATGTTTAACTACATATGAAGATCTTCTGCTAATGTTATTTTTTTGGAGGGCCGGAGAGAAATTTCTCAACGAGCACATTGTAGGACTTTCCTGTTATCTTGTTTGTATATATCAATGGCTGGGATACAGTTGTAGTGGGCGAACCTGTTACATTTCCAAATGATTCAAAGCTGGCAGGAAGGAGTTTATGTACTGGATGATGGAGTCAGGGTTCCACATCATGTTGACAGACCAAGATGATAGGCTGAAACTAAAAGATGAATTTGAATAGGAATAAATTTACAGCCAAGAATGAACCTTGAAGAGTAACTTGCAGAGGTATGGGATAGCAGAGCCTCAGCTTAACAGCACACAATTAGAGACAATTCCGTGACATGGTGGATAAAAAGCTCTATGCCTAAGCTGAATTAATAGAAGCAGAGTGTTAAGATCAAGGGAGATTATAGTACCCCCGTCTCCTGAATTTGTCAGATCACAAACATTCAATAAAACAACTATTAAGTAGCTCTCTGCATCAGAGTCTTAGCCAGGCACTTTACTTGTTAAATAAATTGGTGTGAGTTACAAGGAATTCCTACCTCCCAGCACTAAACAAAAGGTATCTGAAAGCACCTACTTAGAGCTGGGCTACAAATGCAAGGATTTGCTGCATGGCCTGAGCCCTTATTTATAGCCTGTGGAGTCAACTTTCCTTTTGCTCATTCACCATTTCTAAACTCAAACCTCTTATTACAAATAAATGGACTTATTTGTTTTGATTTTCTTCTTTTATTAATCAGCATCCCTTTAATGGCTCATATGATAGCATCAGGACTCTGTTTATTCCTGTTCATCCTTTTATCTCTTTTCTCTTTGGATGTTGGTGTCATTCTCTCCTACTGCAGAATGCTTCTTCCATATTTCTGTGGAAATGGCCAGAGGAGCTCAAGATTATATTATCCTTATGGCTCATAGTCTTAGAGCAAGAGAGAGACATTCTCCTGGTGCTCATATATCAGAGGAGACTCTGCGTGGACTGACTTAGGTCATATGGTCATCTGAACTGGCCACCTCTGAGTAATGGTGTTTATACCTATCATGGCTGGAAGGCATGTGTGTGTGTGTGTGTGTGTGTGTGTGTGTTGCAGGGGAGGGGGGCTGTGAATAGCAAGTTTGGCCCTGTGTAAACCACACAAAATTTCCTACAGGGAAGAGCAGGGGTTCTGTTCCCAGAGAAATGAGGAAAGTATTCTAGGGAGACAAATATACCTATAAACTCTTCTCCTGAAGAAATCATTAGAGTATGGGTAGGAGGAAGAAGAAAGATGGCTGAGGGGACCCCTTCATTTTAAAATGTGTTAACCAGTTCCTGAATTAAAGGAGGAAGAGTGGCTGTAATTCCTTTTGATCAAGCATTATTTTAAGACTAAAGCAGAGGACAGCTTTGGATTCAGGCTGAGATTTGCTGCTGCCTTTTCCCCACTTAAGTTTGGGGTTTGTACTTCCCACCTCTCTTCTTCTTCTGTTGTTTAGATGTGTGAAAGAATGTCCTGGGGAAGCCTGAAGTCCTCAGGTAAAAAAATATTAACAAGGAACACACTGATGATGCCCTGGTAATTTTCCAGGAAGTCCTGGATCTGTTCTGCAGATGGTCCAGAGAGAAGTAGGAAAAGACACACTCGTTTTCAGCTCAGCTCCATTTCTGTCTCTGCTCGTTGTGGCTTATCATTTTGAAGGCTCCCACAGAGCAGGGAAATGGGGACCCTCAGCCTCACTTCTGCTTGGCTGATAGAGTAGCTAGAGGACCTGTTGTGGGGTTACATGCTCCCTATGAACAGACAGGGAACATGGATTTCTGGCTCTAGAGAATCTGCTGCTCAGACTAATTTGCACACCAGGATCCCTGAGGCCCTTCCGAACCATTACATCCTCCACCTCTTGATTACTTGGGCTGGCAGGGGAACGCCTGCATGGGCACCCAACAAAGTCGTTAGTCTTGATGTCACCTGCTTTGGCTGTGGACTTCATTCTAGGGCTCGAGAGTCGTTTTGCAGAAAATACTCAATTCTAATGATGTTTATTGTGACTGGTATTAGAATGGGTGATTTCTGTGAATGCAGTCAAGCCAGCTGGGCTGTGATTGGAAGTTATTTGGTATCAGAAAATTGGCCTTCAGTGGAAAGGTCACTGCAGATTATACACAAAATAAGTGAGCCACAGGATGTTTGGAGTGATTATTTGTGCTTAAGCTTAGGTCCACAAATGCCATCTCTTAACTTACTTTTCCTGCCCCCTTGAAAGCTGTGCATCATTTGCCTTTCCATTTATCTGAGATATTAAGAGTGGAAATCTGCTGCAGTTTATCTACTATACATTCTAAGAATCCATCATGTTTCATTGCCCCCAACCCTGTGGAAAAAGGTATAGGTCAGGTGTTTTCATATTTTTTACCTTAATACAGATTTTATATGTAGAAATAATATTAATAGATTCATATAAGTGCATAAAATATATTCAGTGAATATATTAATATATATGCATTTAAAATGTATTTCATATGTGCAATATCTATTTTAAATACATGGCATACATTTTATCTTCTTGCAACTCTGTGAGATAGATATGATTATCCTCATTTTTATAGATGAAGAAACAAGAAATTAGCTAACTTTCCCAAGATCATAGAGTCAGTCAGGGTTCTCAGATGCAAATAATAGGCACCAGCCCTGATTAATTTCAGCAGAAAATAACTTTATCAAAATGGTATTGTGCAGTTCACAGAATCTCTGGGAAGGCTGGGATACAGGTCTAGAGACCACACAGCCAGGATTAACACTGACCAAGACCACACTCCCGCTGCCCCAGGTTTAAACCCCGAGATGTGTCCTGCTCACAGCACACCAGAGGGAGAGAAGTACTTTGTCACTGCAGCCCTCAGAAGACAATGAAGCTGAGTCTGCCGCCTTCGAATGGCTGCCTCAGGCTCTGCTTCCTTGGCAGACCTGCTTCCATTTCCAAGTTTGGGCATGTGAGTCTGATGGGAGGCTTTTTTTTGAAAGAGAGATACATTTATAAATGGTAAAAAAAAATGGGTCTCAAACACTAATTCTGAAACTTGGGGAAAGTTCAAGGTTATAATGTAGTGAATTGTTAGAGAGTCACTATAGTATAATCAGGAACAACAACAAAAAAAAGGGAAAATAGTATTGTTGGGAGGAACTATGAGAGTTTTAAGCTTGTGACAAAGTGGAACATCACAGGATGTCCTTGCTGAAAACACATCCACAAAGCAACCACTTAAATATTTTCATTTTTTTCAACCACATAGATGGTGCATGAACATTTAAAAAAAGATTAAACATTACAAATAAGCCTCAAGTTGCCTTGACCATCACCAGCAACTCCTAGGGAATTCCTCCATATGAGAAGCCTCTTATTAGTATAGATCCTTTTAAACCTATTTGTACGTATTTTCACCCATAGATTTGCATCATAGAAAATGAGTAGTATTGTTTAGTGTGTGTGTGTTTTCTTCCACACCTCATCTTAGAGACTTTTTTGTGTTGGGACATACAGATATCCCTCACTAGTTTATGTACTAGGTAGTATTTCATTATATGAGTACACGAGGCAGCTTGCTCCGATAGTCCCCTATTGGTATACATCTAGGACATTTGCAGTTTTTGCTATTGCCAACACTATTCCAGTGAGGATCCTTGAACATGACTCTTTGTGGACTCCCTTTCTCCAAGGCACTATGAGAAATGGAATTGCTAAGTCCCAGGGGATGCACATTTAAACCTTAATAAGTAACTGGCAAATTGCCCTCTTAAGCACCTGTACCAAATTATGCTCCTACTTGCGATTTGAAAGTAACCATTTCCCCACATCAGTGACATTAGCAAACTTCTTAATTTTTGCCCATGTGAAGTGTGTTTTTTTTTTAAAAAATTTGCCCATGTGAAGTCCCTGAACACTGGTGATGATGAACATCTTTTTGTGTATTTGTTGGCTATTTGTATTTTCTCTTTTGTGTATGCCCTGTTCCTCTTCTTCCTCATCAATATCTTATTGTATTTCATTTCTAGACTCCTGAGGATAATTTCATATAAATGGTATCATATAATATGTAGCCTTTGTGCTTGGCTCATTTTACTCAGCATAACGTTTTTGAGGTTCATCCATTATTGTACATGCATCAGTACTTCATTCCTTTTTATAGCTGAATGTTATTCCATTTGTATGGATGTTCCAAATTTTGTTTATCCATTCATTATTGATGGCTATTTGGGCTGTTTCCACCTTTTGGTTATTGTGAATAGTGCTGCTGTCAACATTTGTGTATGAATATCTGAGTGTTTGTTTTTTAATTCTTTTGTGTAGGAGTAGAATTGCTGGCTCATATGGCAATTTTATGTTTAATTTTTTGAGACTATGCTGAGCTGTATATATTCTCTCCCTTAATCTTCTCACCAACTCAGTGAGGAAGGGCTAAAATTACCTCTTAACAGATAAGAAGTTAGAGGTAAGAAAACTCAGGCCCAGAGAAGCTAAGTGGTTTTCCTAAAGTTACATAGCTACTAAGTGGTAAAGTTGGGATTTAAACCCAGTCAGGCTGATTCCAAAACCTGAGCCCTTAACTGCTATGCTACCCTCCCTCTCCTATAATGCCTAAGGAGGATGATGTCTAGAAATGAGTTAGTTTGCTTGTTCAGAGGATTGTTAATTGAAAGAAAAATCTTCTTACTACAGGAATGTTACCTAATGGCAAAGCTACAAAGCCACCTTTTGTCTATTAAACTGTTTTAAAGGGAAAGTGTACACAGTCTCTGTGGGCACTTTTCTGCTCACCTGTGCAAGTGGCACACCCGTGCCACCTAGAGGAGCAGGAACACATTCTCCCAGCCTTTCCCCCTTTCTGTCATCCCTTCAGTCTGTAACCACTTCTAAGCCCTTTGCCTCTGGGGGACTGGTGATTTCAATTATAGTGGAACTCTCAAGAAGCATATTTGAGTGGGAAGTTGCAGAAATCTGAGTTTTCATTTCATGCAGGTCTTTCCTACCACTTGTCAGAGAGAACCCAGGATAAGTGGTATTCATTAGGATTAATACCCGTTGACTGTGGAAATGTGAAATTGATCACAGATAGCCTTTGAAACAAGACCCCAGGGTGACTGAGTAGTAAGGCGAGAGCAAAGTCTCTGCTGGGTCACAACTGACATCTGGTAACTGCAGAAAAGTGAAATGGATCCTATGAGACACCTGATTGTTAGAAAGTGCCAGCATCACTGTGGGAGCAGACAGTCAGCAAAATCTCTGTTGTATCTACTATCCCAGAGAGGCACTGATGAGCCTAGCTATATCTCCAAATGCTCCCATCTTGTTCTAAAGTGGAATCTTTTATCAGCCTACTAGAGGAGGTGGGATACTCCAGATACCTGAGTATGTTAATAGCTGGCTGCCTACCAAGGTGTGTGCTATTGAAGCACAAAATTGCGTTTCTAATTTTTATTTTATTTATTTACTTATTTAAAAAATTAATTAATTTATTTATTTTTGGCTGTGTTGGGTCTTCATTGCTACGTGCGGGCTTTCTCTAGTTGCGGTGAGTGGGGGCTACTCTTCGTTGTGATGCGCGGGCTTCTCATTGCCATTGCTTCTCTTGTTGAGCATGGGCTCTAGGCACATGGGCTTCAGTAGTTGTGGCACGTGGGCTCTAGAGCGCAGGCTCAGTAGTTGTGGTGCACAGGCTTAGTTGCTCTGCGGCATGTGGGATCCTCCCGGACCAGGGCTTGAACCCGTGTCCCCTGCATTGGCAGGCGGATTCTTAACCACTGGGCCACCAGGGAAGCCCTCCAATTTTTAAAACAAGTTTTAAAATTCTCTTGGCATATTGAAATCTGTTGCCTATTTCATATAAATAAAAGCTTCTGGAATGTACCTTAATTTATTTCTCTGTGTGTGTCTTGATATGTACTCAGCCATTAAGCTGGGCATCTTCCATTTGCTCCTCTAGACCCATCAGTGAGTTCTCTTGCCCTCTGGTTTCTCTTTGGGTTTGGTCAATGGGAGGCACTAGCAGGAGATTGGAGGGAAGGAAGAATGAAATGGAGTTGAACACATTTGAATTTGTGGTTCACTTCCTGGTGGGACGCAGGTTAGTAGTGGTTGTGTTTCTCTGTGGTGGACCACATCTCCTATCAGGTGACCCTCTTCCAAAGCTACAGATTTTTTTGACTTTTGGTAATACTTCCTTCATTTGTCCCTTCAATCTTGAGGGTGGTATACACCTCCCACTGTTGCCAGACCCGGGGGTTTGTGGCCTGTGGGTTTTCATCAGCTTGCCACATCTTTATATGCCACCTCCCTGAAGCATGCCATTTGTTACTGGCCATGACCCTGTCTAGGACAGCCACTCAGTACCTCCTGTCCTTATGGCGGGTATCATGCATTGACAGGATGGGTAAGAATTCCAAAGCTGGAACAGAATACAGGTCAACTAGGCATCAAACTATGGTGCTGTCATCTTGTGCCTAATGAGACTGGACCAGAGAAGAGGAAATCTGAGGGCTGAGAAATTTGGTCAGGAAATAGGGGCAGCAGAGGAATCTGGAAGAGAAGTTGCCTAAGAGGGGCACCCAGAATAGAGGACAGAAAAATAATGTTCCAGTCAGAGTTGTTAACCTGTAGCAACTTGAGGGGCAATTGGTGAGGTGATCTGTGGGTTTCAGCTATGTACACACACACTTTCATACATGCTCTTATTGCTAGAGTAACTTTTCCCTTTCCTTAGTATACATTGAGAGGGGGTACCTTTCATGTGCACCTGACTAAGTCATCTCCCCACCCCTTTACTCCAGGATCTGAGCTCCTTGCAGGTTCTTGGAATAACCCAAGCCATTTCTTACTCCAGTCCTTTCTACTCAAATGGTCCCCTTTGACAACTTTTTCATCATGATAATTTATAGTCTTTCTTTAAGACTTAGACAACTATGATAATAGTTAGTCTTTCTTTAAGATCAACTGAGAGGCTCAGGAAGCCTTGGTCTGATGGAAGTGACTTCTGGGCTCCCACAGCATCATCCTAGTCTTCTTCCCCATTCCCCCACTGTCAGAACATGAAATCTGTCCAAAAGGATTTTGGTCCCACTTATCTATGCAAATTTTAGTCTAGAAATTGTAGTTAGGGGGAAAGAATGTTAAAATTTCTAAATTTTGGAGATCTTTGGAGGCAGTGGGATAAAAGTCTGTATCTATACTTTGAGAATGGGAAAGGAGCCCCCAGAAGAAGTTCTGAAAAATTCTGTTTTCTAAGGTGAAGAAATATACCTCTAAGTATGAAACCAAATCCCTTATACATTAAATAAGATGGAACACATCAACAGTGGTTCAAGGGAAAGCCAAACCCCGAAGATAGAGGGAAAAGAAGCAACTCTTGGGGTAAGAGGGCATTTTCTTCATGATTCAGTAAGCTTTTCACCCTCAGGAGGGCCCAGATAAATGTGTATGAAGAAAACTATGTATGTCTGTTTGTCACGGTGTGTGTTGGAGGTCCTTAAGACCACTCCCAGGTTTGGTGATTTGGTAGGAGGAGTCATAGACTCAGCATGTAGTTGTACTGATGGTTATGATTTATTACAACAAAAGGATGCAGAGCAAATTCAGCACAGGGAGAAAGTGCTTAGGACAAAGACCAAAGGAAACCAGGTACAAGCTTCCAAGAATCCTCTCCCAGTGGCGTCAAATAGGACGTGCTTAACTCCCCCAGCAATGAGTTATGACAACACTTGAGATGCTGTCCACCAGGGACGCTCACTAGAGACTCAGTGCCTAGGGTTTTTATTGGGGGTTGTCACATAGATACCCTCTGTCTGGCACATGGCCAAATTCCAGACCCCCGGGGGAAAGCAGGTGTTCATTGTAAAAATGTCATACTATTTTAATAGCTTACGCATAGTGAGCCCTCTTCTCAGTTCTGGGAATGGTGGAAAGCCTCCTCAAATCCAAATTTCCAGATGCCAGCCGAAGGCCAATTTTGCAAGCAGGACTTTCTAAGAATAGCAGTCCTCAATCCTGCTATGTTTGCTCTTTTTCTCACATGGTGTCACATTGGTTACTCCTGGTTAAGGGAGGCGCCAGTACAATTCCCCCAGCAAGTAGAATTTCCTTTCCCCTAGATTCCATGAAGAATTGGGGCTTCCTAGAATGTCAGCTCAGATTTTTTTCCAGTTATCTTACCAATGACTCCCAAATCATAATGATACTGCTAATAGTTGGCTTCGATTAAATTGTTACCCACAGCCCCCTTCTCCTTTGCATCCCATCCTGAGGGGCTTAAGTCCCAGTTCCCAAGAGCCATTCCCTGCTGCATATGACTTGTATCTCAGAGCTTTGCCAGGACTTAAATCCTATGTCATAGGAAGGCTCCCCATGAAATAAACTCTCTTTTATCCAAAAAGCTTTATATTCTGCCCCCATCGACCAAGTACCCTAGGGATTCACTTCCAGTCATGCTCTCCTGGTTCTTGCCCAGCCATGTTAGCCATGGTCCTGTGGCTTCTATGGCATGCATCCCTCTCTCCCTAGCAGGCCCAACACCGCTCATTAGTTTAGGCTGAGAGTCAACACTTGGTATTGGTCTGATAGCCAGCAGTGGAGGTGGGAACGTAGCTCTGTTAGGCACCTGCCCCACTTGAGGCATCGGTATTCTTCAAGCAAAGAAGGGGGCCTGTCTTCCAACAAGAGAAAGGAGGACACTTTGGCAGGCCCAGAGAATTCAGTGGGCTCTTAGGGTCAAAGGTAATCAAGTGCATCTTCCCAGATATCTCCACCCCAATTCTCAGGGTCCCACTCATTCCCATCAAGGTCCTGACTTGATTGTAGGACATGTGCCTAGCCTGAAAATTCAGCCTTCTCTGAAGTTCTGCCATTCTTACAGTTAAGTCCTGTGTCTGTTCTTCAGCTCTGTTTTCATACTGAAGAATATCAGGGTTTCTTTAAATACTGCCAAGGAGGCTTTCTGACACAACACAATTTGCTCTAAATTGTTGAACGATTGCCATGAGGCTGCCATTTTTTTCTCTTCGATGCATTCATGGTATTCAGCAACAGCCACCCAGTTTTACAGTCCTGATAATTACTATATCTTTCACTCCTCCTCAACACCAGAGATGTTACATAAGCCAGTGCATCCCCTTCCACCTATAGCCTGTCCCAGTTATCCACAGGTGAAAGTCTTAGTAATTACACTGTACCAACATGCCAGGGATGGATGATGCTCTATCTCCCCTCAGTGATGGACTCTCATTGCCAGGCAGCCAATTAGTGATTCAACTCCAGAATACCTTCCTTTGAGTCTGGTTCTTAGGTCTGCTTCTCATATTCTCTTAGGTTAGTGTGAGAGGCGGAATAAGGGCCCCAGAGATGTCCATATCCTAATTCCTGGAACTAGTATGTAACCTGACATGGTAAAGAAGACTTTGCAGATGTGATTAAGTGAAGGATCTTGACATGAGGAAGTTAGCCTGGATTATCCAGGTGGGTCCAATATATTTACAAGTATTATTATAAGAGGGATGAGGGAGGGGTCAGAGTCAGAGAAGGTGATGTGACAATGGAAGAAAAGGTTGCAGTGATACAGGGCAATGAGCAAAGAAATGCAGGTGACTTCTAGGTATTGGAAAAGGCAAGGAATGGATTGTCCCCAAGAGTCTTCAGAAGGAACACAGCCCTGCCAACACCTTGATTTAGCCCAGTGAGAGCTGGGTCAGATTTCTGACCTCCAGAACTGTAATGTAATAAATTTGCATTGTTTGAGTTGCTAAATGTGTGGTGATTTGTTATAGCAGTGATAGGAAACTAATACGGTTGGGTTCCCTAGAAGCAGAGCCTGAGACAGGGATTTGGGTACACGTGATTTATTGAGAGAATGCTCTCAGGAGACCCCCGTAAGAGAGTGAGGAAGACAAGATGAAAGGGAATTGCTAATCAGGGCTGTGTCCCTGATTAAAATCTAGCCTTGGCCTGATTCATGGAGGGTGTTGCTCTGGATATGAGTCACATTGCAGAGTTATTCTCTCTTGAGGCAAGGAGACTACCCTTTGATTCCAGTTTAAGCCAGTCATTGGTGGCTCCTGGATTGATGGTGGTAGTGAGGCTTGGAGACAGCATGTATCCTCCTAGATGACATGACTCCTCCTAGATGACAGCCATTCTCTGAGAAGGAAGGCACCTGTGACCTGTTAGCAGCTAACACTCACAGAGCTGGGGACGGGTGCACAGTCCCAGTAAAGGGGATCCTTTTATACAGCAGAACTTGTGCACCACAAGGAAACCACCTGATGTGCCAGACCATAGGAATAAAAAAATATGTAAGCAAGTGTGACTTTTTAGCCTGATTGCTTTGACCTCCAAATGCAGACGCAATCTGACTTGCATAAACGCAATTAGGTGAATTCAGCTGCCTAATAACCAGTTACTCAGTGGTTTTGCAGAATTCATCTGCTTTACTGAATTCTTCCAGCTTCTGTTTTAGTTTGCTTAGGCAACCTTGGCTTGCAGTTGGCATCAGACCACTGGCATGATCACATTTAAGTGAGAATCTCCTCAGACTCCTTGACTGGGGATTTTTGGCTGGTCTGGGACTTCTGGGGGGGGCAACGCTGGTCCTGGAATACTGATCATTGGTCTGTCCCCTGACTTGATCAACACAGGAAGTGGGACACCAGTAGATGGTCTCCAGTGGAGATAGATTTTCAGCCTTAATTATTTTACCCCCTGACAGCACAACGAACACATCCAAATGGATGGAAAATGGGGTTCTTCACTGAGCCGCATCATGCCCCAGATCCGTAATTTGATACAAAAGCTTCACACAAATTGAAATCAAAATGCATTTTAGATGCTTCCTCCCATCAGAGCAGTTTGCACCAGTAGGCTTCTCTCTTTCACGAGTTTGCTATAGAAATAGGGGGAGCCAGGTGGCTTCGCTGTTGGCTGCTGTGGAAGTAACACAACCTCCGTGCTTGCTAACTGCAGGCAAGAAAATGAAATAAAATGAAAACCAATCGGAGCTCTAATTATCCTTTTTTTTTTTTTTTTGCGGTACGCGGGCCTCTCACTGCTGTCCGCTCCGGACGCGCAGGCTCAGCGGCCATGGCTCACGGGCCCAGCCGCTCCGCGGCGGCATGTGGGATCTTCCCGGACCGGGACACAAACCCGCGTCCCCTGCATCGGCAGGCGGACTCTCAACCACTGCGCCACCAGGGAAGCCCTCTAATTATCCTTTTTAAAATGACTTCATCCTGTAGAGTGACCCACTGAATACATAAAAGGCACCTTTCTTTTCCTTCTTTTTTCCTTGGGTGTTTGGGCCACACCAACAGAGGGAGTCACATTGGAATACAGGAGACGGAGGACTCGGTGTTTGAGTCCAGTTTACTTGCTTAACAGCATTTACAGAGGGAGTGGCTATCTGCCAAGCATTGTCTGAAGTACTCCTCAGATAGTACACATTTATGTTTCATAAAGACTCTACGAAGGCTCTCGCCTTCTGAGATGAACTGCATTCTGCCTATGGAATGTATATCTCTCTCAAAAAACCTGCTTCCACTTAAAAAAAACACAAAACTCTACGAAGTAAGTATCACTTATTGCTATTTTATGGAAACTAAGGAACTGAGAGGTGAAGTGACTTGCCTAAAGTCACACAGCTAGTAAGCAGTACTAGAGTTGGAATTTGAACCTGGGAAGCCTGGCTCCAAGTTCAGGATCTTAGTACACTGTGTTCTTCCTTGTTCTTGTGATGAATCTGAGTGGAATTTGGCTTTCACAAAGAAAACAAAATAAATCTCCCATCTCTCCAGGCTCCAACCTTAACCCTGACGACCTCCTTGTAGGGCAGCCCTTTGGTCACAGCAGAGCCATGAGTGCAGATCCAGGTTCACAGCACATTCCGAGGGTCATCCTTGTATATGAATCCCCCCATATTTTTATTCGTAAAAGGGTCGTACTATGCATACTGTTTTGTTCTAGCTTCTTTCTCTTATTATGACACCGTGGCATGCTCTCCTGCCAGTGGATAGAGTTACCTCATTCTTGCTTATGTGGTGTTTACCATGTACATTATCCATAATTTAACCAGTGCACTACTCCCAGACATTAGGTTGTTCCCAATTTTCTGTCATTAAGAGCAGTAATGTAATAAATATGTTTTTATGGCCAGGTGTGTTTTTGTGAGTGTACTCCTAGGGCAGATTCTTAGCTGTGAGATTGCTGGGTCAGAGGGCATATATATATATTTATTTATTTATTTATTTATTTATTTTTTGCGGTACGTGGGCCTCTAACCGTTGTGGCCTCTCCCATTGCGGAGCACAGGCTCCGGATACGCAGGCTCAGCGGCCATGGCTCACGGGTCCAGCCACTCCATGGCATGTGAGATCTTCCCAGACCAGGGCACGAACCTGTGTCCCCTGCATCGGCAGACGGACTCTCAACCACTGCGCCACCAGGGAAGCCCCTATATTTTTAATTGTGGTAGCTCTTGCTTCATTGTTCTCCAGACAGGTTGTTCCAATTTGTATTGTCCCCAGAAGCGGATGGAGAGTGCCTGTATCTTCACTCCCTTGCTGTGTATCAGAAAATCAAAAAATTGCCCATGTGATGAGTGAAAAATGGTATCTTGTTACTGTTTTGATTAATTATGAGAACAGTTAAGCATCACTCTATTGCTTACATGGCTAGTTTTAGTTTTCTGTGAACTGCCTACTTAAATTCTTTGCCTCCCCTTGTTTCTAATCAAGTTCTTTATCTTTTTCTTACTGATCTGTGGGTACCTCTTTCATTTTTTTAGTCTTGGAGAACTCTAGATCTTTAGTTTATAGCTCGTCTTGTACTCTGGCCTGGAAAGACTTTGATTGAACTAACTTTGCTCCTTCTTTTTCTTTGCTTTTTCTCCTCTTTAATCTTTATTTCCGAGTAGAGGGCTATGCACCCTGCAGACACAGTAAACACGTACTGATTGGCTGTTTTATTTATATGATTTTTATGGCTTCTTCCCTCTGAAGAGCTCCACAGACTTTATAGTCATTAACTCAGTAACCCTCAAAGCACTCTAGTATGGCAACTGTAATTACTGTCAGGGTTTTTGAGGTGGTGAGACAGAGGAACCGAGATTCTCCAGGATAATTTTTTGAGGGCCTCAGGAGGGGATCTGGGGAGAGTTCAGCCCCTTCTCAAGCTCTGGACCAGGAGAATATGTCAAAGGGTCCTAGTCAGAATGACTGTAGGTTGATAGGTGGGTGATCATTGGGTCTGCAAAGATTTCTCCAAGCCTCCCTCTTTATTCTCAGAGTGAAATAAGAATATTAGTTATGTGCGCCTGGTTCAAATCCTAGTTCCTCCTCTCAACAGTTGTGTGATGAAGGGCAGTAATAGTAACTGATGTTTATTGGGCTCTTATAATATGCCAGACCACATGCTGAACGTTTTTCATGCACTGCCTCACTTGACTGCCAAAAGTTTAAATTACTGGCCTGCAATGGCATAGAACTAACTGTTGGTGTTTGTGGGCTGAATGATGGCCCCAGAAAGATAGTCCTCATCCCTAGAACCTGTGAATGTGACTTTATTTGGAAAAAAAGTCTTTGCAGATGTAATTAAGTTAAGGATCTTGAGATCAACCTGGAATATCTGGGTGAGCCCTAAATCTAATCACAAATGTCCTTATAAAGAGATACATAGAAGAGAGATAGACACAGAAGGGAAGACCACATGAAGACAGAGGCAGAGATGGGAGTGATGAAGCCACAAGTCAAGGAACACGTGGAGCTACCAGAAGCTGGTAGAGAAAAGGAAGGATCCTCCCCTAGAGCCTTGAGATGGAGCATGGCCCCGCTGACACCTTAATTTTGAACTTCTGGCCTCCAGAACTGTGAGAGAATAACCTTCTATTGCTTTAAGCTCTCCAATTTGTAGCAATTTGTTATGGCATCCCCAAGAAACTCATACAGCTTTGACATGGGAACCAAGTTTGGGTGGACTCCAAGTCTGCACCCTCAACTCTGAAGCTGTCCTGTCAGCATGTGGCTAAACCTCTCTGTGTTTGTTTCCTCACCTGTGGGGACAGCGATTGTGCCTACACCAGAGCACTGTTGTGAGGATTAAATGAGATGGTGTGTATAGAAGGTGGAGAACAGTGTTCACTAGATGTCGGCTCCTGTTGTTCCTAGCTTTGTGGTGGTTTTCATTGAGTTACTGTAGGAGCAGCTACTTCTATGCAAATCTCAGTTAGGGACAGACTCAGTACCTGTGGGCAACGCTGGTCCTACCAGGAGGGTACTTTGGGATTTTAGGCTAGATAAGTCACCATTCTTGGTAGTTGGTAGTTGAGTAAGTACCTCTGAGATACAAGTCATTGTCCTGGTGTTTTTGTTTTGTGGTTATCTATGAATTAGGTATTTTCATTTCTTTCTGTGTGTTTCCCTTTTATTTATTTCTTTTATTGGAGTGTGTATATATATATATATATATATAGTTGCTTTACAATGTTGTGTTAGTTTCTACTGTACAGCAAAGTGAATCAGCTATACTTATACATATATCCCTCCTTTTTTGGATTTCCTTCCCATTTAGTTCACCACAGAGCACTGAGTAGAGTTCCCTGTGCTATACAGTAGGTTTGCATTAGTTATCTATTTTATGCATAGTATCGATAGTATATATATGTCAATCCCCATCTCCCAATTCATCCCACCCGCCCCTTCCCCCTTGGTACCCATACGTTTGTTCTCTACGTCTGTGTCTCTATTTCTGCTTTGCAAAAAAGATCATCTATACATATTTTTAGATTCCACATATATATGTTAGTATATGATATTTGTTATTCTCTTTCTGACTTCACTCTGTATGACAGTCTCTAGGTCCATCCACGTCTCTGCAAATGATCCAATTTTGTTCCTTTTTCTGGCTGAGTAATATTCCATTGTATATATGTACCACATCTTCTTTATCAGTTCCTCTGTTGATGGACACTTAGGTTGCTTCCATGTCCTGGCTATTGTAAATAGTGCTGCAATGAACATTGGGGTACATTTGTCTTTCTGAATTATGGTTTTCTCAGGGTATATGCCCAGTAGTGGGACTGCTGGGTCATATGGTTGTTCTATTTTTAGTTTTTTAAGGAACCTCCATACTGTTCTCCTTAGTGGTTGTATCAGTTTACATCCCCACCAACAGTGCAAGAGGGTTCCCTTTTCTTCACACCCTCTCCAGCACTTAACTGTTTGTAGATTTTTCAATGATGGCCATTCTGACCAGTGTGAGGTGGCACCTCCTTGTAGTTTTGATTTGCATCTCTCTAACAATTAATGATGTTGAACATCTTTTCATGTGCCTCTTGGCCATCTGTCTGTCTTCTTTGGAGAAATGTCTGTTTAGGTCTTCTGCCCATATATTGATTGGGTTTTTTCTTTTTGTGATATTGAGCTGCATGAGCTTTTTGTATATTTTGGAGATTAATCCTTTGTCTGTTGATTCATTTACAAATATTTTCTCCCATTCTGAGGGTTGTCTTTTCGTCTTGTTTATGGTTTCCTTTGCTGTGCAAAAGCTTTTAAGTTTCATTAGGTCCCATTTGTTTATTTTTGTTTTTATTTCCATTACTCTAGGAGGTGGATCAAAAAAGATCTTGCTGTGATTTATGTCAAAGAGTGTTCTTCTTATGTTTTCCTCTAAGAGTTTTATAGTGTCCGGTCTTACAATCCATTTTGAGTTTATTTTTGTGTATGGTGTTAGGGAGTGTTCTAATTTCATTCTTTTACATGTAGCTGTCCAGTTTTCCCAACCACTTATTGAAAAGACTGTCTTTTCTCCATTGTATATCCTTGCCTCCTTTGTCATAGATTAGTTGACCATAGGTGCGTGGCTTTATCTCTGGGCTTTCTATCTTGTTCCATTGATCTATGTTTCTGTTTTTGTGTCAGTACCATATTGTCTTGATTACTGTAGCTTTGTAGTATAGTCTGAAGTCAGGGAGTCTGATTCCTCCAGCTCCATTTTTTTCCCCTCAAGACTGCTTTGGCTATTCGAGCTCTTTTGTGTCTCCATACAAATCTTAAGACTTTTTGTTCAAGATCCGTAAAAATGCCATTGGTAATTTGATAGGGATTGCATTGAATCTGTAGATTGCTTTGGGTAGTATAGTCATTTTCACAATATTGATTCTTCCAATCCACAAACATGGTATATCTCTCCATCTGTTGGTATCATCTTTAATATCTTTCATCAGTGTCTTATAGTTTCCTGCATACAGGTCTTTGGTCTCCCTAGGTAGGTTTATTCCTAGGTATTTTATTCTTTTTGTTGCAGTGGTAAATGGGAGTGTTTCCTTAATTTCTCTTTCAGATTTTTCATCATTAGTGTATAGGAATGCAAGAGATTTTTGTGCCTTAATTTTGTATCCTATAACTTTACTAAATTCATTGATTAGCTCTAGTAGTTTTCTGGTAGCATCTTTAGGATTTTCTATGTATAGTATCATGTCATCTGCAAACAGTGACAGTTTTACTCCTTCTTTTCCAATTTGGATTCCTTTTATTTCTTTTTCTTCTCTGATTGCCGTGGCTAAAACTTCCAAAACTATGTTGAATAATAGTGGCAAGAGTGGACATCCTTGTCTTGTTCCTGATCTTAGTGGAAATGCTTTCAGTTTTTCACCATTGAGAATAATGTTTGTTGTGGGTTTGTCACATATGGCCTTTATTATGTTGAGGTAGGTTCCCTCTTTGTCCACTTTCTGGAGAGTTTTTATCATAAATGTGTGTCCCTTTATTTTTAATATTAATAATACTTACATTTGTTGTTAACTATCTTTTTATACTTATTGTTAACTTAGAGCAAACCATAACTTTAAGTACCCAAGAGCACTCCCAGCTTTGGTGATTCATATGGAGGAGTCATAGGACTCAGGATATAGTTGGACTCATGGCTAAGACATACAGTGAAAGGATACAAAGCAAAATTAGCAAAGGGAAAAAGCTCACGGGCAAAGTCTGGAGGAAAGCAGGCACAAGCTTCCAAGATTCCTGTCCTAGTGGAGTCACACAGGATGCGCTTAATTCCCCTATCGATGAGTTGTGACAAAATTGTGAAGCATTGTCTACTGTGGAATATTGTTAGAGACCCAGCGCCCATGGGTTTTACTGGGGGCTGGTCATGTAGACACCTTCTGCCTAGCATGTATAAAAATTCCAGACTCCCAGAAGAAAAGCAGTTGTTCAACATAAACTGTATTGTTTGTACAAAGTTTAGATATAGTAGGCACCTTTATTAGTTTTGGAATGGTGGGAATGCTCCTAAAATCCAAGTTCCCAGATACTAGCCAAGGGCCAAGCTTGTAAGCAGACCTTTCTAAGGATGGCAATCAAAAGCCTGCTATGTTGACTATTCATGGCATGTAATAAAAGTTAATCATTTCTAGACATTACTTTTTAAATTATTGCAGGAACCTTATAGCATGGATAATATTATTATTCATAATTTAGGGATGAAGATACTGAGGTTTAGCGAGTTTAAGACCCTTACCCCAAATCATCTGTGGTAGATTAGAGCACAGAAATGTTGCAATAAGTATGCAATAAGGGAAGAGAGAAGGAATTGTTCAAAATGGCTCTAACAGCACGTAGACTGAATTATGCTGTAGCAATCCTCATATCTCAGTGACTTATAACAACTCATTTTATTTTCCAGTCAAGCTCCATGTCTATTGCAGGCCAGCTGGGGTACTCCTCTGTGCCATCCTTGCTCTGGGACCCAGCTAATGGAGCAGTCACTGCTGCTAGTCACTGGGGCAGGAGAAAAGCACAAGGGCAAATCGTACTTTGGCTCTTAAAGCTTCCACCCAACAGTATGATGTGCATTATTTCCAATGGCCTGTGCAAGCCACATGACCTCACCTAGCTTCCAGGGAGTGGGGAAGTGCTATCCTACTGGGCCTATTCATTGAACAGCACCAACGACTGCACAGCAACCAGACAGCATGAACTTCTGGTTATTTAACCTTCCCTTTGAACCCTCTGCAGAGCCACCATGCCCTCTCCTGATATAGGTAGCACTGGGAATCTGGTCCCAGTGGCCTAGAGGGCATGCCTGGAGCCTAGGGGCACTGTCATGTGTCTGCTCACTTTGCCCGTAGATTGCAGGCTCCCAGGCTAGAATTTACAATGATTAGTATCTTTGGGGCCCCTCCTTCACTAAGCCTCTGGTTCACCCTTTCCTCTGCCAGCAAGCCAAAGTCACATGAAAACTGGAGCTAGAGAGAAACCTTTTGGCTTGATCAGGCTTTTTGAATCCCTGGCAAATGTTGCCTAGACATCTGAAACCCTGGGTTCCTTAAAAAAGAATTCCAGGGGTATCTTTATTAGCAAGCATGAATTTCAACAGATTTTCATGTTCTTCTCTCTTGGCAGGGCGTGCAGGGATCTCCTGCCAGTTTCTGACAGCCTCGTCGCTAGGTGTTAAGTGAAAAACATCATCAGCCTGGTCTATTGATAGGTTCAAGTGACAGTGTATGTTGCCAATCTCAGCCAAGAAACACTTCTGACAATTTTCCTCTCCATCACCATGCCTGGGTGGGAACATCCCTCCACCCAACTTCCTCAGGAGTTAAAGACACTGTAACCATATTAAGGCTGCATATGTCTGCATGGCTGCAAGCAGTAGGTTAGTGGAGGAGTTAAGCAGGGCATATGGCTTCCGGCGGGCTGCCTGAATTGCGGCAGTGTTGCCCAGCCCTGTGCCAAGCAGAGCTGTTGAAGCTGCTGTGCCTGGTGCTCCTGAAAAGAGGGGTTTCAGCCAAACTTGTTGATTAGTGCTCTCTGAGGCTGCCAGAATGTTCTGCCTGCTTGGCAAGGCCCGTCTCTCTCATGGACAGACCTCACTCTGCCCTCTTCCACTACCCTGGGCAAAGTGGTCTTTGTATGTCCTCCAGTTCTCAGCCTGTAGGTCAGGTGGGCGCCCCTTTCTCCTTCCAACTCTAGTCCCACCTGCTCCCTCCAATCTTTCTCTATCAGAAAGTCAGAAAGATTTCTTCAGAATGCAAAGCTGATCATGGCCAAAATAATTAAACAAACAAACAAAAACCTCACAAAACCCCCAAAATACCCCAAAACAAAAAACTTCACTAGATTCTCACTGATGTTAAAATAAAAAAACTAAAATTCTTAACACTGCCTGCATGGTCTGTCTGACCCCTGCCCTCCTTTCCTGCCTATCCACAAGAGCTCCCTCTTGTTCTCCATGCTCAAGCCATACCAGCTTTCTTTAGGTTCCACCAGCGGCATGTCTGTCTCCTTCATGGGACTTTGCATGTGCCCTTTCTTCACCCCCAGTCTCTCCCTCCCTGTTTAGTGGCTCCCAACCTTGGCTGCACATTAGAATTGTCTGGGGTGCAGGATGAGGGATCCTAAAAATATCAGTGCTTGGGCCTACCACCAAAGATTTGAATTTCATTGATCTGGAGAGAGGCCTGGTAATCAGCATTTTAAGAGCTCTGCAGGTAATTCTAATATGCCTCTAGGGGTGAGAAACCCTGACCTGGTTAATTACTGTGCAGCCTTTGGATTCAACTCTGTGGTCCTTTCTTCAAGGAAGCCTTTCCTTATATCCCCCAAAAGGTCAGAATATTCCTATTTTACATTCTTGAAGAATCACTTACCCTACCCTTCCTCATAGTACTTAGGAGTCTGAATTTTACACTTAGTTGTGGGTTAATTGGGTTAATATCTCTCTTCCTTGGTGGACTTTGAGCTTCATGTGGGCCATGGTTATGTATCATTTTGCTCACCGATTGTAAATTCAATGCCGTCATAGTGTCTAGCACCTAAGAGGTCAATAAATAATGGTAAAATAAATAAATGAATTTTGGGGCCCTCTCAACTTCTTCAGGGTGGTCCAACTAATCCTATTTAGATTTTAGGAATATCAAATAGGTTTTAATATTGCTTCTAGCCAAGGGTTTCTCCTTCTCTGGTTAGTCACAAGAATCCCAGTCAGTCTCTTTAGTGACCAAGAGCAGATTGGGGGTGGGTAGATCAAGAAGTGTGAAGTGGAGTAGAGGTAGATGAGCTGGTACAAATAGTGGTCAGATCCTTCAGGACAGATGTAGAGGTGGAGAAGGCACACGTGGAAGGAATGTTCTAGGTGTAAAACATGGCCTCCCATGAACAGTCCATGAATCGGGTGTCCAGCAAATTCAAGATTCTGCCCCAGAGCACCATGCTTTCACTGTCTCAGGAAAGGAAACGGGTATTCAAACTGGACAGGTAAGAATACATGTGCGTTAGAAGGAATCAACACTTGAAGGGTGATGATATCTTAAGAGAATGTGGAGCATCACTGAATGAATTCAGGGGTCACAGGTCAACATGATTATATACCAGAGGAGACAATTTTCAACTGAAATTGTGAAACTGTAGCATATGATCTTTGAGACATAATGAGGGGTAGGGGAGCTGCTAGATGTCTGTAGGGGGCAAATGTTCTAATTTTCCAAAAAGGGGAAAATGGTAGAATCTTGAAATTACAAATAAAACCTTGAAAAAATACCTGGAAAAGTTATAGAGGGATTTTTAAAGTGGTAGTTGCGATCCCATAGAAAAGAAAACAAGAATCACTGGACCTAGCATAGGTTTGCTGAGAACATTCATGTTGAACTGACATTTCACCTTCTAGTAAGATTATTAGACAGAAAGATCATGTTGAAAATATACATGTTGCATATTTTTGATTTCAGCACAGAATTAAGTAATGTTTCCTCTGATATCTTTTTTCAGATAAGATAGAAATTAGTTGAATTTGTAACTGACTAAACTACTGTACCTAAAGAATAACTCACGTTAGATAGAGGTCGTACCATTGCCCTGACTTCTAACTTTGCCCCTGTATCTTCTCTTACTTCTTTTTTCTCTACAGATTTCCCCTGCATATTCTTTTCCCAGTACCTTCTCTGTGTGTGTGTCTGATTTTCAAAACTATATTTCCTACCTTCATCTTTCTCCGAAGCGACAGAACCACTTTTATAGCTGGAAATTTTCAAACTTACTAGCCAAAATAGAACTCATTATCTCTCTTACTACTCACCCCAAATCTGTCTTACCTTTCTTTGGGAATTGGAAAATGAAGAATTTGCTTCTTAACCAGGCATTAGGATCTTTCTTTTCTTGTCTTTGGGCTGTAGCTTATTTTAGTCTTTGTTTTTGTTTCCAAGTAGACTGAGGAGAGGTTAGACACCATTACCATCATCACAACTCCTGTCTCTACCACCATGTCTTCCATCACCCACCATCATCATCACCATGTTCACTACCATCATCCCCACCATCACTGTCACCACCATCATACCACCACCATCACCACCATCACCATTAACACCATTACCCTACCATTGCCATCACCACCACCATCAACATTAACACAGTTTTTGCAGCACCCAGGGTAGGAAAACACATAGACAACGCATAGATTAAGACTCTGAGATATAACATGTTACTCATGTATTCTGTCATTGAATCCTCACAACCTAATAAGGTAGGTACTACCCTTCTCACCATTTTACAATTGAGAAAGCCAAGTCCCAGAGAGGTTAAGTCCCTTGCCCAGGATCATACAGCTAGGGAATTCTGAGCCAGGATTCATATCATCTGTAGACAGTTCACCTGCAGAGCTCGAACTCTTAATCATCACTTCCCACAGAGATACCTAACAGATGAAACTTACCCACATTCTTCAAAGGGTTCTTTAACTTTGTGGCACTGAATAAGTTGTGTCACCATTGGTTGTGTAATTCACTGTTTCTGCGGCTCCACTTTGAGCTTCTTAAGGACAGGGTTTCTCCTCTTATCTTTTTACCGCTGCAGCCCAGCACTGTGCTTAGTATAGCAGTGAGTGCTAGAAAGGTGATGTCCTTCATTAAGGGGTTTGGATTTTTCAAGGCATAATCTGTGTGCCATTCACAACAGAATTGCCTTAAATATGTTTTAAGGCTTCATGCGGACCACCTGAATCAATCTCTGGGAGTGGGGTTGGGTAATCCGCATTTTAAACACATTCTCCAGTGATTTTTATGTTCCCTGGTTTGAAACCCACCGCAGCCTCTTCCAGGGCTGAGATTCTGTGATGGTGATTTCTCATTTTGTCCACATAGGACAATAAAAGATGCAATGGAAAAAATGGTTCTGGGAATATCTTTTTAATACCATTTGATTTCTGGGATTCTGTATTCAGCTGTGTTGTTTTCTTTGTAAGTTTCCTCCTCTTTGTGGAAAGAGCCAAGCTATATAAATCAATACGAGTTAATAAAGTTAAGCTATACTGTTTGCCCAAGTCATCAGACAACAGAAACCTCAATAACGCAGCTGCCCTCATGGCTACTAAAACTCTGACCCAACATTGACCAGAAGGTATTTCTAGCCCAGGCAAGATGGCACTGCAGGGCCAGAGTGTTCTTAAGTACCAGAGGGTCAAGCCATGTAAAGTGAATTACTTCCCCACTTTGCGTTCTCTTCCTGGAATGTTCATATGTGAGCTTGGCCTAATGGACAAAACCCTCACTCTGAAGTCGGCAGACCTGAGCTTGCATTCTGCCACTGCTGTTTGGGCCAGTTGGTTACCTTTTCTGAGCTTGTCTCCACATCAGGGAAGTGGTTGAAAAGATCTCTTTGGGAACAATATATATAAAAGGCCCTGTCCTGTGCTTGGCATGTTGTTGGGACTTATACAATGGATATTACTCTTCCTCTTCCTTTGTCTATTATTTAAAAGTTATGATCATCATAATTCTAATTATTTTTACTCCTTCTTCCCACTGGGAAGACTCAAATAACTGAATCCCTACTACTGATGCTCTTGGAGCCTCATAGCATGATGACAAATTAAGACTTGCATTAGCTCCCAGAGTTAGTAGTCCATCTCCTTGAAATGTCCCCCAAGGAACTTCCAACAATGCATTGCAAGACATATAGCCTGTATTTTTAACCATAGATGTGGAAAAATACCTGAAGGTAGGCTGCAAAAATGGCCACAATAGACCCCTTGTGATGTGGCTTTGCAATTCCTCCCATCAAGAAGTGTTGTCTGTTTTCCCATCCCTGGGAATTCTGGGCAGGCCTGTGACCTGCTTTGATCCACACAGTGTGATGGAAGTGATGGCATGCCAGACCTGAGCCTAGGTCTTGCACCATGTGGTAAGAGGCATGACCAGCATGGCCAGATGGATAAGAGACCTGTGACCCAGTTACCTTTGAAATCCTCTCAATGGCTAACCAATGACCAGATGTGAGTGAGGCCATCCTAGGCCAGCTGGCCGCCAGCCAACCTGCCAGCTGCCCACAGACACATGAGACAGCCCTGCTGAACTCAAACAAGCCTGGTCTGGATCATCAGAACCACCCAGCTGGTCTGGGGACTCATGAGCAATGGTAAATGCTTATGAATTTAAGCCACTAGGTTTGAGAGTGGTTGATGATGTAGCAATAGCTAACTGATACTGCTTCAAACTTGGCAGCCGTTCATCCAATCATTTTAGCATCACATAGTAGACTGTTAGTCAACAAACATTTGAGTGCCTACCAGCGCCAGACTCTGGGTATGGTGGTGAAGATGGAAGATGCCCAACCCTCAAGGAGCTTACATTTAAGAACTAGAGAAACAGAAATCAATATAAATAGATAGAAACATAAAGGGCATAAGGGGATCAGTGAGTCCACTTGAATATCACCAGGACTGGGAGGCATAGTTCCAGGGCCCTTGATCATGATTTTGCATTTTACTTCTATGACATTAAAAAGCACTCCATGTAGCCCAGAAAGTGTATTTAAAGACACATTCCTCTGGTGGCATGTCCTCCCACGGTCCATGGTAAGCCCAGATGTACTCCTGTACTCTTGAACTAGGACATCCCTGAAGGCTTCAGGATGGGTGGGCTTACAACATCTTTCCCCAGCTCATTCCCGTGGCTGAGAAAACAGGTCAGAACAGTTGATGAGGAGCTGTCTTCTCTTCAAATGAGAAGCCTGTTGGCCCAATTTCTAGAAATGGTTTAATGGCAGCCGTGGTATTAGTCACCACAGCCTGTTCTGTAGTGTCCTGGATTTCAAACTCAAATGCCCAGTCCTTCTCTCTTTTCATTAAGAACAAGTGTCACAAGGGACTGGGGAGGTTTCCTGGAGATGGCACCAAGTTACAGAAGGTGGGCACTTCCCAGATGCGATGATTCTCTTTCTTCCATGACGTCCTGAGACTGAGAGGTTTCTTCAGCTAAATGACAGAGATCTTAAAATTAACCCTCTGAGTTTGTTGGCAGGTGTCCAGCAGGGTTGATCACAAGTGAACTGCATTTGTTCACTTTTTTCAGTGTTTCAGAGTACCCATCTGTGTCAGGTAGATGCAGAGATGAACATTTACAGCTCTCACCTTCAGGGCTCACAGATGAGTACAAAATTTCAGCACCATGTGATAAGTGCTACAGTGTGTATACATATATGGTGATTGGAGGTAGTCAGAACAACCCAGATTAACCTTCATAGCAGTGTAGTGTGTTGATGGAAAGCTTAGGGTCAGTTGGGTTTAAACCCTGGCTCTGCCACTCACAGGCTGTATAACCCTAGGCAAGTTGCCTTACCTTTCTGAGCCTGGATTTTCTTATCTGGGGAAATTGGGGATAATGACAGTACTTATAGGAGTGTGAGAATGAATGGGTTAATATATGTAAAGTGCTTAAAACAGCACCTGGCATATAGTGAACACTGGATAAAATTAAAAAGCACCTTGAATAGGGCCAGGCTCATAGTAGGCCCTCAGATAGTTACTGAATGGATGAGTGAATAAACACGAACAGTACTATAGCAATATAAAGAGATATGTTTAATTTACTCACATGGTGTTGGGGGAAATTGTTGGGTAAATGTCAAACCTATGTTGAACCTGAAAGGGAAATTCATTCATTAATTTACTTGCTGATTTAAAAACTACACAGCAAACCTCTTCCATGTGCTGGGCACCGAGGATAGAGTCATGACAGACAAGTCCTTGTGCTTTTGAAGGTTCTATCTTAGCTACTGTTTATTGAACAAAAGCTAAGTGCCACAAGCTCTGCTAGGTGCTTTCCATACAATAGCATGATATATGTGGGTGGGGGAGGCAGCCTGGGCAGAAGGAAAGGCATGAGTGTGTTAGTTTCCCAGGGCCACCACAATAAATTACCACACATTTTATGGTTTAAAACAATAGAAGTTTATTCTCTTACAGTTCTGGAGGCCAGAAGTCCAAAGTCAAGGTGTCAACAGGGCCATGTTTCCTAGGTGAGAATTCTTGCTTCTAGCTTCTGGTGGATCTTGATATTCCTTGGTTTGCTGCAGCATCACTCCAATCTCTGCCTCTGTCTTCACATGGCCTTTTTCCCTGTGTCTCTTCACTGTGTCTGTGTATATCAAATATTCCTCTCCTATCTTTAGTAAGGACACTAGTCACTGGATTTAAGGCCCACCTTAAAGCGTGATCTCATCTATCGATCCTTAGCTAATCTGCAAAGATCCTGTTTCCAAACAAGATCACATTCACAGGTACAGGGGCTTAGGACTTGGCCATATCTTTTGGAGGGACACTGTTCACCCCACTACAGAGAGTAAAGACCCCGAGTCTAGAAAGAACACCCTGGAGCACGTGGGGTATTGAATGCAGTCATTTAGGAGGAAAGTTTTTGTTGGCTTGACCAGGGCTCCCTGGAGAAGCTTATCAGCTCACAGGCAAGCAGTCACATAGTGCCCTGCCCTCAGAGGGGCTCTGTACTCACATTAGTGCTCTGCTGTAGTTATCTTGAAGCTCTAGGAAGTTTTATCTCCGAACTTGTCTTTTGTAAGTGAAGTCCCATGAAGCATGCATGTGAGCAGAGGAGACACACAGTATGTGTGTGTCCACTGATCCTTGCCCTCCTGTTTGCATATCGCATTTTCACTGGCCTGAGTGCACAGAATTCCAGGGGGCCCAGCATGCGTGGGAGTTCAGGGAGACTCAAAGCCAAGTACAAGGTAAGTGCATTACATCTACTACTGAGTATCAAGTGAGGGAGCCGACAGCCGCAGCAGGCCACACTTTCCATCCAAACCAGAACTGGCTTTGAACACAGAAAGAACGTCATGGCATTCTAAGAAACGCGAGTGACCAAGGGGCCCTAGCATATCCTGCCTTTCTTACTCACATTACTTCCCTGTGTTAGGCAACAACTTGGGATGAAAATGATGACAGAGAAGGAAAGGGAAAGATTGGGCAAGCCGGAGTTCCTTTTCCTTTCTTCAGTAAGCCAGAGGTAGAGTGTTGGTGGAAAGTGCCCACATCAAGAAGTGGAATAAAGACAGTTGAATTAGTTTGGTGCAGTGTTTCCACTGTTACGGTAAGAATGACATTCATAGGCATGTATAAGCTATGGAATATGAACTGTGTAATTTTTGTGATTCCATGTATGAGTAAAATGCTCCTAAATTTGCATTTTAAACTGGTACTGCACAACAAAAAGGTGAAAGTTCATGCTAATAATTTAAAATTTTAATTTTTCTTTACTCAGAATGAGGTTAAATAGTACATAAAAACATGATAAGTTGAGAGAAAGGCTGTGGAAGAAAGAAAAGCTTTATATTTTAGTGCAATTAACAGCATGGTTTTCTGCTTTTGGAGCAAGGGGCTCCTCATTTCATTTCATTTTGCACTGGGTCCTGCAAATTATGTGGGCTGGCTGTGCAAAGGAGACTGTTGGGCAGAACCCCATGAGTCCCTGAAGTCCGTCGCCTCCAGAGCCCTTGCTCTGCTAGGTGCTGGCAGTGTTCTCGTTTCCAGCTTCACTTTTGTGGTGAGCAGCCCTTGCTTCATGTTTTCTTTCCCACTCAGGCCACAGTTTTTCTGATGATTTTTAAAGACCATTCTGCTCTTCTCTCACTTCTTTCCCCTCTCCTCCCACTAACGTTTTTCCAACACTTCAGGTATTTCAGGGGTACAAACAAGTCCATTAAGGAACTATCAGCACTAGCTGGCCTCTTTTGTCCTGCTGTGTGAGCCACATGTGCAGAACCACAGGCGGGGGCTGCCGTCTCTCAGCAGGACACGTTTTCTGCTGGGTTTGAGGGGAAGTGGCCAAAATAGCTCTCAGTCTCAGGAACCTCTTCATTTGTGGGGCAGCAGTGGGTGCCTCCTGGCTGGCAGACTTACTCTTGTTTTCTAAGAAGAGGGCTTTTTCTTCAGCCAAGCCTACTGTTTGATGAGAACACCATGCCTGGCCCACCCGAGGGTTGGATGAGAATCTATTTCTGTAACTATCATTCCTAACTCTGCTGGAGAGGCTCTTCCCTCCCCAGCTCTTCAAATGCAGAAAGAATCAGACAGAAATTTTAGCCCAATTAAGAAATTGTAAAGAGTAGGTTGCCCTTTTTTGACTGCAGATGACAGGAAGGGAGCCAGGTATAGAAAGCGCATCTGGAGGGGAGCTTTCTTATTTCTTAGACCAGGGCTTGTTTCTGTTCTGGAAAGGAGGGGAAGGCATCACCACACTTGACTGCCTTCCAGTCCTACACCCGACAGAGATGTGTGAAGACTCGAAACACTGCTCAGGACTTGGTGAAACTGGCATTTTCTGGGCTTTTGTTCTTGTTCCCATTGACTTCCGGTTTGGATCCTTGCCAAATGCCGGCTGGGGACCAAGCACTCAGTGCTGTTGCATCCGCAAGCATGGCTTTTGCTAACTAAATAGCATGAGGAGAGAAGGCTAATATTTGTGGAACATAATTTCAATCCAACTGCAGGGCCTTTGTAAGTGCTGCATAAATGTTGAATCAGTGAATGACTGATGGAACTTACCCTACCAGCAGATTCTGTGCCAGGCCCTGTATGGTTTACTCATTTAATTATCATCAAGCAGACATGTGATATGGGGATTATGACCCCCTGTTTTATAGTAGGAAACCAAGGCTTACTGAGAAAAGGCAATTAATGCAAAATCATATAATAATAGAAAGCAGAGTTGAAATTTCTCTCCAGGTCTTTTTACTTCTAAAGCATGATTTCTTTCTGCAGTGCTACACTGTCAAATCCCAAATGACAAACCTTCTTTACCGTTCCTGTTTTCCCTCTCTCTCTCCCTCATTTCTTTCTTCTTGGTTTCCTTCCTGCCCTCTTCCCTCCTCCTTTCATCCCTCCATCTATTCAGTCATGCCTCTATCCTTCCTTCGCCACACACTTTTCCAAAAAAGAAGTTAAAGTACTTATTGATTTCTCATTTTATAATTTAGGGACCTTCAGAAACTAGTCTTGGTAAGATTTATCCCTTGCTTCAAAGTCTCTGTAACATATCTAGACTGATTTCCTCACTGTTTCCTTAACATAATATGTACATTCCTGCTCCTACCTCCTTCCCCCATCATATCCTTTCTTATCCATCACCACACTCATTTTCTGTCATTCTAGCCCACAGTGATCTATCATTCCTGTCACACATGGTAGCTAAAATTTATAGAATACGCACTTTGTGCCAGTTACTGTTATAAGCACGTCACCCATATTTACTTATAGTAGCCTCGATCCAATGAGGTGCGTGCCATTATGCATGTGTTATTGAAAGAGGAAATGGAAATCTTGGGTGTTGGCTGTGGGTGAGGGTGAGTAATTTGCCCAAGGCACAAAGGTAGTGATGTAGTTGTATTACTTCCTAATGATCGTGTCATTTGTTGCTGCATTTTTTGAGAGAGTGCTTTGGGATAGCCAACTGTTTCATATGAATATCTTCCCAAAATGATGATCTGTGATTTGAAGAATTACATCTTGTAATTCTTTATGTGTTTCCCAGAGTTAAAAGTTTACTTGCTGAACAGTGAGGGGTAGTGCCCTGTAACATGACATAAAACACCCAGAAGTACACGTCTCATTAAGCTACTAGAAAATACCTTTTGGACACTTAGATAACAAATGAAAAGTTTTTGAATTATAGGATTGTGGAACTAGAAGAAAGGTTTTGAAACAAAGAAAAAGTTGTCCAGGTATATTAGTTAAAGTAAAGCAAGCTTCTGTAACACACAACTTCGAACTATAGAGTGCCGAATATGTAGTTAGTATTTATTTCTTGCTCTTGTCAATGAGCCTTCCTGGCTGGCATATGGCTCTCCTCCAAGAGGTGACTTGGGGCTCCGTTCTCCTTTTATCTTGTGGCTCCACTATCTGCCACATGAGGACTTTAAGGTCGTGGTGTTTGTCTGCATCAATCCTCAGAGGGGAGAAAGGAGCTCGGAAACTCCCATGTGGGCGGTGTGGACAGGCCAGCGCTGGATGTGGTGCCCGTCACTCCCACACACATTCCGTCAGCTGGGAATCTTGTCACATGGCGCAGCTCTCTCCAAGAAGGGTGGGAAATGTAGGATGTGTGCCCACCAAGCAGAGGGAGTGGGTTAGGTGCTCTTCTAGCAACCATTTCTGTGACAGGGATGGTTAATACATGTGCTCTGCCAACTCTAATGGGTGGGGAATGGCTGTCTGCAGTGAGTTGTGGAGGAGGATCTTGAGGCTGAGTCCATGTTTAGTAAGAGTATGAAGGTTCACTCTTTTTGTGCTCTGAGGCTTGGAGTTGGGGGCGGTGGCAATACATATGTCACTACTTGCTGTCCCTGATCCTAGTTTGAGTTCTTTATTTTACCTTTATTAATTTATTCATCCTATGTATATGGGACAACTGCCAGGTGATGGAGACACAGAAATGGGTAAGTCATGGGCTGTACCTGCATATAGGTCAGCTGGTTCAGGAGAGGGAATTTATGATGGTGTGTGGTCCCTGCGGCAGAGGGACAAGACAGAGTCCTGTAGAAGTGCACAAGAAGGAGCCGTAGAGGAGAAGACATGCCAGGAGTCAGTGACCTGCTTGAGGTCACACGATGACTATTCAGCAGGCTCAGGGCAGGAACGCCAAGAGCTCTCATCTGTAATGTGGGAGACTGCCAGCTGCCTGCCAGAACTGGTGGGGGTAATGCTCACAAAACTCACTGCAGTGTCTCTCACAGTCGGTGCTAAACACACACGTGCTGTTCTTCCTGTGCTTGTTCTCTAGATTCCGTCTGTCTACACCCAGGAAATGTGAACTCTTCCTCAAGGGCCAACTGTGTGCTTTATTCATTTACTCAACAGACATCTATTGAGTAGAGCTACTGTGTGCCAGGTACTGTTTTAGGAACTGGGAGTAAGTCAGTGAACAGAATAGACATAAATCCCCCCTTTGTTGACCTTATGCTCTGGCATGGGGATGCAGTTTGTACACGTAACACATAAGTGAATCAGAGAATCTGTGAGCAGGTGATGAGTACAATGAAAAATGGTGCCTGGTAAGAAGGATTGGCCGTGCCTAGGATGGGGAAGTGGTGGCAATTAAATTGAAAAAAGGGGTAGTCAGAGAAGGCTTCGCTTTGAAGGTGACACTTGGGCCAAGACCTGTAGACGCGTAAGAGTTGGTTGTGTCCTCAGAAACTCCCAAGTTGGGTAGAATTTATCTCCATTTTGCAGATGAAGACAGTGAACCTGATGGGGGTAAAGCAGCCTGGCCAAGCTCACCTGAGGACTGGGATTCGAATCAGGCATCTTGACCTGAAGACCCGGTTGAGAAGACCTAGGTTGAGAAGGAAGCAAGTGGGAGGGGATGTGAGTCCATGCTTGGAGGCCTGGCCTGGAGCTTAGGGCTGGATGAGGCAGCAGATTCTGATGGTGTCTTTCTCCTGCCCTGTGCTTAATCACACTCTCTTCCCGCTTGGTTTCTTTACTTTTGCATGCCACCTCTCTAGATGAAATGAGTAATATTTGGAGCTGCAAACCAGAGAGCATTTAGTGGTCATGAAGTCTTGATAAAATGTGTTCATGGTTTTAAATATTCCACTGTAATGCATGGTAAGGCTCAGTTAAAAATGAGAGCACGTAAAAGCCTGCCAGATTTGATTGATGACATGCCATCAATACTGATGGCTGTGAGTACATTGGGAAGTTGGGATGTTGTATTTCTGTTGTGTCCTGCTAGCATCCAAGTCTGTAGGGATGATATATCGTGTAAAAGCCCGGTTTCACACTGCCGTTACACTGAAATTAAGTAATGATAATGGGGCTCGGACTTGGTTTGAAGTAAAATCAGTTCTGAGTGAAACATGGGTTCATAGAGCCTGAGCTGGGGGGCTCTTCCCAGGGTTGTTTGCCCTGGGGCCATCCATGACCATGACAGTGCACTAGCTGCCCCTGTGTTTGAGGCTGCTTGGAGGCAGGAGAACTGGGGAAATGCTTGCTCCAACCCATGAGATGTCACTCCGTGAGACGCAGAGATTGGAGTGATGTATCTACAAGCCAAGTAACACGAAGGAATGCTGGCAACACCAGAAGCTGGAAGAGGCAAGGAAGGATCCTCCCCTGGAGTCCTTAGAGGGAGTGTGGCCCTATTGGCACCTTGATTTTGCACTTCTGGTCTCCAGAACTGTGAGAGAAAAAAATTCTGTTGTTTTAAGCTGCTCAGTTTGTGGTAGTTTGTTACAGTAGTGTAGGAAACTAATAGAAGCACTTCCTAGCTGTGTGACTCTGGGCAAGTTACTTAACCTTTCTATGTCTGTTCCTTCATCAGAAAAATGGGATGGCTATAGTTCCTATCTCACAGAGCAATTGTGAAGATTAGATCTAGAGAGCAGAGAACCGTGCCTGCCATGTATAAGTGCTCAATACATTTTTTTTTTAAGATGTTGGGAGTAGGAGTTTATTAATTTATTTTTGCTGTGTTGGGTCTTCATTTCTGTGCAAGGGCTATCTCTAGTTGTGGCAAGCGGGGGCCACTCTTCATCGCGGTGCGCGGGCCTCGCACTATCGTGGCCTCTCTTGTTGCGGAGCACAGGCTCCAGACGCGCAGGCTCAGCAGTTGTGGCTCACGGGCCTAGTTGCTCCGCGGCATGTGGGATCCTCCCAGACCAGGGCTCGAACCCGTGTCCCCTGCATTAGCAGGCAGATTCTCAACCACTGCACCACCAGGGAAGCCCCCCCTTTTTTTTAAATTGAAGTATAGTTGCTTTACAATGTTGTATTAGTTTCTGCTGTACAGCAAAGTGAATCAGCCACACATATACATATATCCCCTCTTCCTTGGATTTCCTTCCCATTTGGGTCACCACAGAGCATTGAGTAGAGTTCCCTGTGCTATACAGTCTGTTCTTATTAGTTATCTGTTTTATACATAGTAGTGTATATATGTCAATCCCAATCTCCCAATCTATCCCGCCCCCTCCTCTTCCCCCCGCCTTGGTATCCATATGTTTGTTTTCTACATCTTTGTCTCTATTTTTGCTTTGCAAATAAGTTAATCTATACCATTTCTCTAGATTCCACATGTATGCATTAATATACAAAATTTGTTATTCTCTTTCTGACTTACTTCACTGTGTGTATGACAGTCTCTAGGTCCATCCACGTCTCTACAAATGACCCAATTTTGTTCCTTTTTCTGGCTGAGTAATATTCCATTGTATATATGTACAATATCTTCTTTATCCATTCCTCTGTTGATGGACATTTAGGTTGCTTTCATGTCCTGGCTATGGTAAATAGTGAGGCAGTGAACATTGGGGTGCATGTATCTTTTTGAATTACGGTTTTCTTCAGGTTTATGCCCAGGAGTGGGATTGTTGGGTCATATGGTAGTTCTATTTTTAGTTTTTTTAAGGAACCTCCATACTGTTCTCCATAGTGGCCATATCAATTTACATTCCCACCAACAGTGCAAGAGGGTTCCCTCTTCTCCACACCCTCTCCAGCATTTATTGTTTGTAGATTTTTTGATGATGGCCATTCTGACCAATGTGAGGTGATACGTCATGGTAGTTTTGATTTGCATTTCTCTAATAATTAATGATGTTGAGCATCTTTTCCTGGGTTTGTTGGCCATCTGTATGTCTTCTTTGGAGAAATGTCTATTTAGGTCTTCTGCCCATTTTTTTTTATTGGGTTGTTTGTTTTTTTGTTAGTGTGCTGCATGGACTGCTCAATACATTTTGTTACTATTCCTGCCATTCTCATTCCCATCATCATCCTTATGATTTAATGGTTCTCTATGGAACACTCATTACACATGGCAGTATCATTTCTTTTTCTAAAGTGCCCTCAGAGAGAACAGTGGTCCAATGTTTTCCCCATTCTACAGATGACTCAGAGAGGTGATGTGATTTTCCAGGGGTGCACAGCTGACTTGTGGGAGGGGTGGACTTAGAACTCAGAATGATGTGGCTCCAAACTTGGAGTTCTTTCCACCTACAGTGACACTCATATGCCAAGCACTGGGCTAAGACTTAACATGCATTCTTTTTAAATTATTACAATAATCCTGTGAGTTTAGGTATCATTGTTATCCCATTTTACAAATAAAGGAGCAGAGACTCAGAGTGACTTAGTAAACTTTCCAAGATCACATAGCTAATAAGTGGTGGAGTGAATAGTTACCTATGATCCTAATCCCCAGTACCTGGAAATGTTTAATTTACATGCCATTTACATGGCAAAAGGGACTTGGCAGATATAATTAAGGATCTTTACCTGAGGAGGTTATCCTGGTTATTTGGATGGGCCCTAAGTGTAATCACTAGCATATTTATAAGAAGGAGATCTGATTGCAGGAGAGAGAAAAGATGATGTGATGACAATGGAAGCAGATAGAAATTTGAAGCTGTTATGCTGCTGTCTTTGAGAGCAAGAGGCTATGAACCAAGGAATGCAGGGAATGCAGCCCTACAAGTTGAGAGCTGCAAGGCAATGGAGTTTCTTTCAGACCCTCCAGAAGGATTGCAGCCGTGCCAACACCTTGGTTTTGGCCCAGTGAAACCCGTTTTGGATTTCTGATGTCCATAACTTTTAGAAAATAACTGTGTATTCTTTTAAGCCACTAAGGTTGTGGTAATTTGTTACAGCAACAATAGAAAACTAATACATTATTTACCTTTCTGACTCCGGATCTGTTTGTTAACTTCTGTACCTCTGTTGAATATTGGTCTTATTCTCAGTAAACTCATGGGCTTGATGTGTCTGATGGCTACTCCGCATTGACAGCTAGCATGCAGATTGCAGACAGGGGCCCTCCCAGGCTGCTCCTTCAGTGGCACCACAAGCAAGTATAAGGTGTGAGTGTTTCTTGCTATTGATGGCAGAGCCCAATGGGGTCTGGGCCCTGCACTCACCATCAATGGGGCAGGTCTGGCTGCTGGTCCCAAATTCCTTTCCTTCTTCCCCAGGAAGCCACAGCACTCACCAGCAGCCTTAGTTTTAAGCCAGGCCAGTACTGTAACTAGACAAGGTACTAAAGAAGCTCAAGTTTAGAACTTAGAACTGGGAGAAACTCAGTGTTGGTTTTTAGCTCCAACTTGTTTCTTGGGAAGGCAGCGTGATACAGTAGATGGAGATTGAACTTCAGAGTTAGACCCTGAATCAAATCTCAGTATTGCTGTTGACTGCCTGATGACTTGGGGGAAGTCATTTAATCTCTCTGTGCCTCAGCTTCCTCACCTGCAAGAGGAGAATAACCAACCTACCTTATGAGTTTATAAGAATCGTTAAGTGAGAGGAGTGCTTGGCACATGATTGATTGGGGAAGGGTGGGTGGTCCCTTTCTCTTCTGTTTACTTTGTCCCCAGTTATGGAACCTAGGGAATTTGTCCTCAACCTTCTGGGCTGCAGTCCTGGCTCTGTCCTTAATTGGGTTTTTCCTAGGAAGGTATCCTGCCTTGCTTGGTCTGGAATTGCAAACTCGGACCATGAGCGGGCCCCTTGTTTGCTGACATCAGCAACGTGTGGTGCTGCTTTCTCTACCTTTTGTGGCTGTTGTCTCCCTTCTGGCAACTCTGCTGCCCATCTGCTCAGAACCCCTCCTACGTATTGATGGGAATTTTTCAGCAACCAGAAACAAAAGCCCTAACTCAGCTTGTTTAAATGGAAGAGATGATTTCTTATCTCCCATAATTAGAAGTCCTAAAGTGGGTGAAAAGCTCAGGTTTTGTCTATTATTTTACTCTGATAATCTTTTCATAATGGCTTATCTTTCAGCCTTGCTTTTTCCTTGGTAGCAAGGTGGTCCGAGTACCACATCCAAATATGAGTGTCCAGCAGAAGACAGGCCCTTCCTCCCTCCCTCCCTCCCTTCCTTCCTTCCTTCCTTCCTCCTTGCTTCCTTCTTTCCCCTCCCTCCCTCCCTCTCTTCCTTCTTAGGGAAAAGAAAACCTTTCCTAGATACTCCCCCAGCCCTCCCGTCAAGTCTCATTGGCCAGTGCTATGTCACAGTCTAACCAATCACTGGCAGATGAAATGGAGCAGTGTAGTTGGCTTAAACCATGCATAATTTACCTCCTGGGAGGGGAATGGGGTCCACCTCCTTTGAGGCACATGGCTGTGTAAGGAGGGAGTAGCTACCTGAGCAAAACTGGAACTTTTTCAGGAAGGGTGGATGGTTGTTGGGTAGGCAGCCAACAGTGTCTGCCTCATGCAACTCTTGGCATGTGCTTGGATTTCCTGCTATGCATTGGAAGTTCTGCCTAATCTCAAGTTCAGAAACAGAGAGCATAGTGCTCATCGAGCATGCTAACTTGAATTGGCCATTATCTTACCTGGAATAAGATATTGAGGATTCTGGCCACATCTGGACTCAGCAGCAATGACAGCCATGATTGATTAACAACGTCTGCCAGGGATGTGTGTATGTTGGGGTGGGGACTTAGTAGGAAAATTTTCTTCCTTTAAAAAAAATTTTTTTTAAAGCTCTAAGCTTTGTCTTCCTAAACTGTTTCACTTCCCAAGGACTGCCTGTGATCCTAGTTTTTAGAATCCATGTTTACATATTTCACAGGCAAATGCGTTGCAGAAAGTTAATTGGTCATTTATGAATGGGCTCCTCGTCTCTCTGACTTCTGTCAGCCTCCCTCATCACCTCTGAGAAAGGGCCACAAGTCTCTGGCTTCCTCTTGGTTGAGTTCAGGCATTATTCACTAGCAAACCGAAAACTCAGGGTAGCTGCCTTCCACCATTCATGCCATCAATACGAGTCTGGTGGTCCAGAGGTGAAGATGTGACTGGCACGGCTGTTAGTTTTCATTCAACTTCAAAAGAGGCGTCTGAAGCCCATCTTTCCTGCCCAGAGTCTTCTTTCCCAGTAAAATAAAATTTCCATGCACTTGTAATTCTGCAGTTCTGAGTCTGCCAAGGGAGCAGTATTTTAATTTTAAAATCTTAGCCAATTATCAAGAGGGTGGCTTTCTTCTGGGTATCAGCAGCATCATCATAAAAGCCTTTTCTTCCCTCCTCCCTGCTTATCTTTGGAGACTAGCTGAGCCCAGCTGCTTCGTAGATGTGATCTCCCCAGGCATACTAATAATGGGTTTTTTTTTTTTCCAGAGCAAGTTTTCATTATTTTGGGTTTTGTCCGTTTGTCATGTGTCCAACTAATTTCTCTTTGTTTTTAAGACAAAGGGTGGTTCTAGGAAAATGGAACTGCAGCAGTACATTTATGTTGTTTCTGAATTCTTCCTTCCTCCTCCCTTTCTCTCCTTACAGCAAATGAAAAGTGTTTTTTTTTCAGGTTATGTTTGAGAAATCTCTGGCAACAGTCAGATAATTTTGCATTTCTAGACTCAGTGAACCACATGACAAAAGTTAATTAAACTGGCTAGGATAGGAGTATCTGCTGGTAGATCAGGAAAACTGTCACATTTCTCAGAATAATCACAACCAACTGAGACACCTCAATGCTCCCTGGTGTTGTTTAATAAACATACCATTTGGTACTTAGAGATACCCATAAGCCACTGTTGTCTTAAGTTGACATTAAAGGCATTAAATTATTCTATATACTCAGCAACTCATTGCTGTTTCTCTCTCCCCTCAAACCTCACTCTGAAACATACCCAGCGTACCTTAGTCCTTGTATTTATGGTGGTATTGTCTCACTATCTAAAGAGAGTGGTTATGTCATACTAACCACTGTGCTTTGGAATGGGTCCAGGCATTGTTGTTTTAAAGCTCTCCAGATGATTCTACCGTGCAGCCAGACTGGGAAGCCCTAATATAAGAGTCTCTGCTGTACGGCAGTCAGGATAGGCTACGTTCTGCTGCAGTAACAGTTGCTTAGGTCTTGCTGACTGACTGCAACACAGGATGATTTCTAGCTCTTGTTACTTGTCCATAGTGGGTTGGCTGGTTGCTCTGCTCCACCCTTCCTGCCTCGAATGCCCATGCTGACGGGGCTTACTGTCTGGAGCATCGTCTGTGACCAGGCCTGGAAAACAAACAGATCACCTACAGGCTCCCAAAGCTTTCTTCTGGAAGTGACACACTTCACTTCCATCCATATTCTTAGCCCAAGCTGTTGCCACAGCTGTGGTGAGTAGGAATATGGAGACCCTCAGCTGACACACAGCTTGGCTCAGGCATGTCTGAAAGATCCCACTCTGGAAAACCAGGTCAAGGCCAGATGACAAGACATTATTACCATGCTGCCCTCCAGCCCAACACCCAATCTCGGGAGTGCTAGTGTCTTCTGTTGTGACACAAAGCTCAGGTGATGGTCCTTTAGGACAGTGCAGTTATGATGGTGACACTTCATCACTAGGTAAGGAAGTGTTTACTTGAGCCAAGGCATCAGGGAGTTAAGAATCCTTACTGAGAGCCTGGAATGGAGCTGAAAGATACGTTCATTTTCATTTGCAAAGTACAGAGCAGTCGCCATGGAAAAAGTTGGAAGATGGCAGAGATGCAGAAAGGATGTGTGTTGGTAAAATCTTTGATTTTAGAAATCTGGAGATGTCTTTAATACTCCTTGATTCCCCTGATAAAGTCCAGGAGATGAATGGGTAAAAAACTGGCCAAATTTTACATTCTCTCCTGAGTGGGCACATGTGATAATCTGAATCTTGTAAGAATAAGAGATTAGTTACCCTTTCTGGACCCAGAACCCAGAAAAGAATGCAGCCGAGTTGCATAGGAACTCAGTGGCAGCATTGGCAGAGGGCCTGGGCAGTCCATGCCAAAGCTGTCTGCAGGAGAAATACATGAAGGGGTGAAGAGATACTTTCCCATCTTTGAGGACAGTGGGAAAGGCTGTTTTAAGTGGTTTTATTATATTCCACAGATGCTTAAGGGAAAATGGGCTCAACTTGTAGCAGAAGGAATGCTGGTTGACAGAATCATGTCTTACTTAAGCAGTTGGCCCTGGATCCAGGTACCTGAGCTTCAATCCTGGCTTTGCCATGACTAGTAGGATAAATAACCCTGAGCAAATCACTTAACCTCCCTGTGCCTATTTGTAAAATTGGGATAATGATAGCACCTGCTGCATTTGTTGTGAAAGTTAAATGAACTAACACATGTAACATACTTAGGAAATTATTTGGCACATAGCTACTCTGCCATTTATTAAATACTCATTCACTGTTATCAATATTATTATTGTTATTATTCTAATAACTTTTCTAATGTTAGCATGACTAAAGGGTATAGTGAGAGAATGGAGGGATTTCACAATCTTTGTCTGTAGTAGACTTTAAGAATTAGACCAGCACTTATCTTGGCTAATTACATTATTCATCTTCTTTGGATAGAGGTTCTTAGTCTAGTTGAACTTTAGAAGTTTTTGCCCCCCATCAATCACTTAAAAGAACTAAACCCAAAGGCAGCAATGAAACTGCCTGATGGTTAGGAAAAAAAATCTCAGACAAGCTTTTCTAGCATTCTACATCAACCCCAGGTGACTTCCCTGATGTGTATGCCAATGACTGAGGTACAGAGATTAAGCCAAATAGATATGAGATCTGAAATTGAACCCTTGGAGCAAGCTTTCTGTGCCTCTGCCTCTTTGACAGCCCTCCAGGGTAGATGTGTGTCCAGGAAGCAGCAGCTGCTCCACTGTGTGTTTATGTTCAGAACCTGGTGCTAGGTGGTATTTGTAAATAAGAGAGGAAGCGCTCAGGGTCACATTGTGGAGGAGATGTGCATGATCAGGTGGTTAGCCTGGAGGGGTGCCTGTCCTTTCTTGGAGCTACTGTGTTCAGTTCAGGGATACATTAGTAACTGTCCTTCCCCTGAGAGCATGCAGCTCCTCACATGTATCCAGCACACTCCATGTGCTAAGGGGTCCCAGTGTTAGCAAGGGTCTGAGCCAGTTGTCTGGCAGTGGAGGTGTAATATATTTTGGCCCAGACAAGTAGAGAAGCCTCAGCATATGAGAAACAATTATCTCCTGTAAAGTAAATCCATTCTAATACTTGAACAAGACTCTGAGAATCTTCATGACGTGGAAACTTTTTGCAAAAAGCAAGTCTAAGGTTGCTGATTGAGAATGCCAATTTGTGGAGGCACCTGGTCCCAGACTAGGCCTGTCCATCACTGTTAGCTCTGATTAGGACTGTGCTGCTGAAAAATGAGGTGAGCAGGTACAGATCATGTAGAGTCCAAGGCCTGTGACTTAGGGACAATGGGCATCATAATCACGCGCAATTACCAAGCACGTGCTCCCTGCCAGGCATATATTTCACATGTATTAATTCACTGGATGCTCACCTTAGGTAGATACTGTTAATGTCCTCATCTTCCAGATAAGACAAGGAGGCACTTGTCCTTATTTTCCAGATAAGACAAGAAAGGCTAGGCCACTTGCCCATGTTCTTAAACCAGAAAGTGGCAGAGGATACATTCAAGAAGTCTGAACTGAACATACAGACTCTACCACTATGCAACCTAAGTGATGATGTGGATGAATACGGGCAGACACTGGAATGAGTAATAAGGGGCACACAGGCAGTTGCAGTCAAGGCCTTGGTTACGAGGAGCAGAAACCCCAACTAGGAAAGGGGAGGGAGATAGATTATAAGGAGATAAGTGAATCTCATGAAGGTCTAAGACAGGAAATACAGCTGAGCCATGGGGCAACTGGAGTGGTCTTTTTCTTTTAGCCCATCTCAGTTCATAGATTGGAACCCATGGAACTAATTTCTGCTTCCCTCACTTTGCCTGCTCTGTGCAGGCCAGCTCTCTCAACTTCTTCATGTCTGTCTGTGGCTTTCAGTAGAACTCACTGCAGCCCAGATTCTACACCTTTTATCCCCAGAGTCTCTCCAGTCTGACAGCTGGCTGTTTCTTAAATTAAGAGGGAGAACCTGATTGGCTCAACCCAGTCAATAGATTGGCTTCCCTAGTCAGGTGAGCATTGTGGCAGTTAGAGATGTTGAGGGGAAGGTCTGAGAACAGAAGTTCCTAAACTTTTTTTTTTCTTTTAAATTTAGTGACCCTTTAACCAGTGTGGTGAATCCTGTGCAACCCTTCTCAGAATAATGCTTTTAAATGCATAAAATACATGTTGGATTACAAGAGCCACCAATTCTATTAAATTACAATTATCAGAATACTGAATAAAATGAAATTTGCCATGTGCTTTTTAAAAAACATGTTGATGAGATATAGCAGCAAGTCTCATTACAACTATAATTTTAAAGAACTGGTGAAATGTAAAAGGTATTTTGAAACAGCTGCAAAACCCGTGTGATATAAAAATATCTGTAACTTGTATTGGTGACATCACAGACCCTGCTAATACAACTATAGTCTGCTACTTACGTTCATTATTGAAGGAAATGCTAAATTTCAATAAGAAGATACTGAAAACAAAGATGCGAAACTTTTTTCCTATTAAGTGCATAGACCCCTGAATTCTATCCACAGACTCCCTTACTTACTCTGTTGAGATATTTCTCAGAGTATTGGGCTACCTGTATCAGAATAAATGAGGTGTGACAGGAGGGGGGCATTAGTGAAGATTCCTTTTTGAAAATGCAGATTTTTAAAAACCAGAACAACAAACCCATTCTTGTTGCTCACCTGAAGTGTATCTTACATGTATTAACTTTTGAGAGCCACTGATGGAAAGTAAATAATTTAAAACCTTTTAGCATCATTCTCTTTAACCATAAAATGGGGTTGGGGTATGAGCCAACTGAGTCATATGAAAGTAAAATATATTTCGAATGCAAACATAGCTTTTGAAATGTTTAGAAGCAATCTCGTGATGCTGAATGTGGGCAATTTCAAATGCTTTCTTCAAAGATGCCATTTGGTTCATATAAGAGGAGAGATTCAGAGTATCTCTGCAATGGGTGGAGGCTAACTGAATTATGTCATGCTGAAGAGCGAGTGTTTTTCTGAAAGAATCCCAATGCCTGTTGCCCACTGGAGGGAGAACTTTGCTCATTTTCTTGTCTGACTGGAAGCCAGAGCAAAGGGTGATGTGTTATACAGGGTGAAAGGGGTGCTGGAGGACACAGTTCCAGTCCCAGCACATCAGGAAAGAAGAGGCTGAGTGTTATCACTAATCTGTGGGGGTGCAGGGCCTTGTAGCTTGTGACTGGAGGCAGAGTGCAGGTTAAGAGTAACCAGCCTCTGGGTAGACAGAATGAGCTCAGAACTATTGGGCTGAAGACACCAGAAGTCTGCAGAGGTAAATAATAACAAGAAGCAGAGAGAGAGGAGGAGCAGAAAGCAGGAGTCAAGAGCAGGGGTGGCTGATGCATCCAGAACAGGGAGAGAACCCTAAGCTTCTTGTTAAAGGAGAATGGTTTCCTTACTCCTGTGGCTTTGGGTCTGGGAATACTGTGGAATTTCCTGCTTGGGACTCAGGCTACTTCAGTGATATCTAGGATATAGGACCTCTCTTCTGGCCACAGGATATTTCACACCTGACAAGAAGGGGGGCATCTTGGGAGAAGTAAAGGTTTAGTAGGTAGGCAACTTACCTACTGTCAGTGTTTTCTCTTTGTGCTATAGCAACATAGCATAGTGGGTGACAGCATGGGCTCCAGGGCCAGCACTGGAATTCCAGTTTTGCCACATAACAGGTGAGTCATCTTGAATAGGTACTAATCTTTCCGTGTCTCCATTTGCCTATTTGTAAAATGGACATCATCATAGTAATAATAGTCCCCTCTCATGGGACTGTTATGAAGTTTGAGCCAATTAACACATGTAAAGTGCTCAGGATTGGTGCCTGGTATACAGTAAGCTATATATATATATATATATATATATTTATATACTTTACTTGGATAAATAGAGAAATGTTGGCATTTTTTCAACAACTTTGTTAATTTGTTTGATGAACTATTCATTTGGTTATACACTCAGCCGTGTTCTGGAGTTAGATGGACCCAGGTTTTGAGGTCCCCACTCCGCCATATTCTATTAACTGTGTTTGATCCTGGCTTTACTGCTTAGGCAGGTGAATTGAACTCTCTGAGCTCCTTCATGGGAAAGTTGGAAGGGACACGTGTAAGGTCATCTGACCCAATAATGGCCCTGCTGACCTAAAGGAGACTGGAGTCCTCTCAAGGAATTATATCTTGGTTACAAATACACCTTTTAATTTACTCCTTTAAATGTGAATCAAACCAGTTCTCCGTGGAATCATATAGAGGTTGGGTTAGCTTCCAGATGATTTTTAATCTGTTTATGTCTGGAAAACTTTATTTGGAGAAAAAAACACAGAGGAACTGAGAAATGGAGAGAGTATGAGTGAGTAGAATGATAAAGGGATATCCAGTTTGTACTTTAAAGAAGGATCTCTAAAACTCAAGTCTCATGATGATCGAAGTAATGATAACAGCTTCTATTGTTCGAGCACTTACTCTGTGCCAGGCTTTGTGCCAGGAGTTTTACATATAGTATGTAATTTAATACCAGGGAGTTAGGTGTTTTTATTTTAAATATGAGGAAATTCAGAAGCTAAACCAGATTAAGTGGTTTGCCCAAAGCTGGCACATAGCTGGCAAATAGCAAAAGTGAAATTTGAACTCAAGCAGTTAAGCACCAGAATATTTGCACCTAAACTCTATAGTCCTGCATCTTGCTAGTCTAACATTCCATATTCTGTCAAGAATCTCATCCAGTTTGCTCTGCTACCTCTCCAGGTACAGACAGCTTATTATCTTTCAATGAAGTTCATTCCATTGTGAACATAGTTTTCTGTGGTAGAAAATTCTTTGCTCTTAGTTAGCATTGGCTTTGCCTTCAAGAATAAATGAAACTGACCCAACAATCAGAGGTATAATATCCAAGGAAACAGAAATCTTAGGTTTTCAAAAAAAATTTATACATGAATGTTCACAGTATGTTCATAATAGCTAAAAAGTAGAAACAACCAAAATGTCCATCAATTAAAGTGGTTAAAAATATGATCTATCTACACAATGGAATATTATTCAGCTATAGAAAGGAATGAAGTATTGATACAAGCTATAGAATGGATAGATATAAAACACATCATGTTGAATGAAAGAAGCCAGTCACGAAACATGACATAGTTGTACATTTCCATTTATATGAAATACCCAGAATGGGCAAATCTATGGAGACAGAAGGTAGATTAGTGGTTTCCAGGGGCTGTGATGAGGGAGGAATAGGGAGTGACTGCTAGCAGGTATGGGATTTTGGGGTGGTTAAATGTTCTGGAATTAGATAGTGGTGATAACTGTACAACCTTTTGAATGTAACAACACCCACTCTATTGTATACTTTCATAGGTTGAATTTTATGGCGCATGAATTATATCTCAACACAAATAGTTTAGGTAAGAAAATAACCCCCAATTCCTGATTTTAAAAAAATGATTAAACCAAACAAATCTATAGATATTTGAAGCCTAGTGGTTTATCTTTATTGAAGATTCCCTTCTCCAAGAAAAACAGCTCTGATTCCTTTAACCATCTGTCTTATGGTGTGATTTTGAGTCTCAGTCTGAACTGATTTCTTCTTCCTCAAATGCCCCAGACTGACAGCGCTATTCTTATGCTGTCCCTCCTCAAACCAAAATACTGCTTAAAGTGTAGACTCACGGGGTTAGAGTAGAATAAAACCTACCTCTGCTTCTTGAAGTCATTATATGATTACCCTACACTGTTGGTATTCATGGATTGAACACTACCAATTTTGATTGATTGCAGTCTAGGATACGTTATTTTTTTTTCTGAGAAACATAGAAAAGGAGATTTTGTTGCTCTTTTGGAAAAGGTAATTTGAATGCTTAATTAAAAATGAAAAAAAAATCAAAAGGAACAAACTGTTATACTTTTAGTTGATTGCAAAAAAAAAAAAAGCTACAATTCTCAACACTTCCATGACACAGCGTATTACTGTGACTTTGCTGCTCCTTTTATCAAGAGGCAAAGTTTATATTCCCATGTCTTGAATCTGGGCTGGACTTGTGTCTTGTTTGGCCTATAAAATGTGGCAGATGTGACAATTTGCTAGTTTCAAGGATAGGCATCGAGAAACCTTCATGGTCTGGCTGGTTTTGCTGCCAAGCTGCCATAGGAACACACTTGAGCTTGCCTGCTGGAGGATGAGATACAGGTCGCTCAGTTGCCAACATTGTACTGGCTCATAGGCAGCCAACACTCAGAAGTGAATCCTCCATCCTGACCAGTACTTGGCTACAGATGTATTGAGACCCCACCAGAGACCAGAAAAACCATGTAGGTGAACTCAGACCAAATTGCCAACCACAGACATGTGAGCTAAACAAATGATTGTTGTTTCAATCCACTAACTTTTGGGAAAGTTTATTGTGCAACAAAACCTAAATGAGGTATTCCACCTCTAACTAGCGTATAGGAATATGTGAAAGACCCTCACCCCTAACAACACAACCACAAGTCACTAGGCAAACAATATATAACAAAATCATTCTTTTCTTTAAAGCCATCAAAGAGCTATGGACACAAAGAAATCTATAAGGACTTAACTTCAGAGGGAGATGCCATTCCTAGACACTGCTGAACATGCAATAAAAAATTAGAAGACTTGCAAAGAAACAGAAAAATGGTCACTTGCCCACAGGCAACTCAGATGTTATAATTTTCAGATAAGAATTTTAGAATAACAATATAGTGCAAATGTTGAAAAATCTATAGGAAATGAGTCATTTAATGAGTAAAGAAATGGGGAATTTCAGAAGGGATTTGGCACCTATAAAAAATAACAAGATGGAAATCCTAGAATTGAAAAATGCAATATTAGTAACTAAAAACTTCATGTAAACTCAAACAACCAGAGAAGTACCAAATTAAAAAAAAAAAACAAAAACGGGGTGGGGTGGGATGAATCGGGAGATTGGGATTGACAAATACACACTACTATGTATAAAATATATAACTAATGAGAACCTACTGTATAGCACAGGGAACTCTACTCGGTGCTCTGTGATGACCTAAATGGGAAGGAAATCCAAAAAAGAGGGGATATATGTATACATATGACTGATTCACTTTGCTGTACAGCAGAAACTGACACAGCAGTGTAAAGCAACTATACTCCAAAAAAAACAAAAAGATGTAGATCCTGGTCTCCCAGTTTGTCCCTCCCCACCCCCCCTTCCCCCTGGTAGCCATGGGCTTGTTTTCTACATCTGTGGCTCTATTCCTGTTTTGTGGATAAGTTCAATTGTGCTCTTTTATTGGATTCCACATATAGGCAATATCATATGATGTTTATCTTTGTCTGGCTTGCTTCGCTCGGTGTGACAGTCTTTAGGTCCATCTATGTTGCTACGGATGACCTTGTTTCGTTCTTTTTTATGGCTGAGTGGTATTCCATTCTATGTATGTGCCACGTCTTCTTTATCCTTAAATGACATATACATACTACAATATATAAAATAGATAACTAATAAGGACCTACTGTATAGCACAGGGAACTCTACTCAATACTCTGTGATGGCCTATATGGGAAAAGAATCTAAAAAATAGAGTGGGTACATGTATATGTATATGTATAACTGATTCACTTTGCTGTACACCTGAAACTAATACAACATTGTAAATCAACTATACTCCAATAAAAATTAAAAAATAACATGTAGCTTTCTAAATATTGATATGAACTTTGCCATGAGATATTCTTAACAAGAAAAGGAGGTGATTAAATATTTATTACTGCATAAATAATCATATTTATGTAAAATGCGGGGGGAGTGCATTGAAAAAATTTGTGGAAATATCCCATGGTGAGATTGCAGATGACATTCATCTTTAAAATGTTTTGATTTTTTTCTGAATGTTTTGCAGTGAGTAATTAGTCTTTCTGTATTTGGATTTTTTCCCATTTTTTTAAAGACATAAAAAAATCCTGGTCCAACAACAACAACAAAAGACTGAAAATTTAAGAAGCTTAACAGAACTAATCAGAGAACCCCACATAGGATAAATTAAAAAACAAAACACCCTTCTTAGACATTATAGTCACATTGGCAAAAATGAAAGTTAAAGGGAAAATATTAAAATCAGAATGAGGAAAAACACATGTACATCATAGGAACAATATAAAAATAGAGCTGATTTCTCATTAGGAACAATGGAGGCCAGAAGACAATGGAATGACATCTTTAAAGGGCTAAAATAAAACCCAAAACTTCAATATAGAGTTCTATATCCTGAGTAAATATATTTTAAAAAATGAAGGCAAAACAAAGAAATTTTTAAATGAGGGAAAGCTGGACAAATTTGGTGCCAGCATACCTGCACTATAAGAAATGGTAAAGAAAGTTCTTCAAGCTAAAGGGAAATTTTAAAGGGGAGAGATCATGTCTACAATAAAGACTGAAGAGCACTGAAAGAGTAAAAATGTAGGTGAACCTAAAATCTAATTTTTAGAAATTTTTTTTATTGGAGTATAATTGCTTTACAATGTTGTATTAGTTTCTGCTGTACAACAAGGTGAATCAGCTATATGTATACATATATACCCTCCCTCTTGGACCTCCCTCCCAATCCCCCCCATCCTGCCCATCTAGGTCATCACAGAGCCCTGAGCTGAGCTCCCTGTGCTGTACCGCAGGTTCCCACTAGCTATCTATTTTACACATGGTAGTGTCAAATTTTGTCTCCCAATTCATCCCACCCTCCCCTTCCCCTCTGTGTCCACACGTCCGTTCTCTACATCTGCGTCTCTATTCCTGCCCTGGAAATAGGTTCATCTGTACTATTTTTCTAGATTCCACATATATGCATTAATATTTATTTGTTTTTCTCTTTCTGACTTACTTCACCCTGTATGACAGACTTTAGGTCCACCCATATCTCTACAAATGACCCAGTTTCATTCCTTTTTCTGGCTGAGTAATATTCCATGGTATATATGTACCACATCTTTATCCATTCATCTGTCGATGGACATTTAGGTTGTTTCCATGACCTGGCTATTGTAAATAGCGCTGCAGTGAACATTGGGGTACATATGTCTTTTTGAATTATAGTTTTCTCAGGGTATATGCCCAGTAGGAGGATTGCTGGGTCATATGGTAGTTCTAGTTTTAGTTTTTTAAGGAACCTCCAGACTGACTGTTCTCCATAGTGGCTGTATCAATTTACACTCCCACCAAAACTACTAGAGCTAATCAATGAATTAGTAAAGCTGCAGGATACGAAATTAATACACAGAAATCTCTTGTATTCCTATATACTAACAATGAAAGATCAGAAAGAGAAATTAAGGAAATTAAAGAAACAGTCCCATTTACCAATAAAAAGAATAAAATACCTAGGAATAAACCTGCGTAAGGAGGCAAAAGACCTGTGTACAGAAAACTATAAAACACTGATGAAAGAAATCAAAGATGACACAAACAGATGGAGAGATATACCATGTTCTCAGATTGGAAGAATCAATATTGTGAAAATGACTATACTACCCAAAGCAATCTACAGATCCAGTGTATTCCCTATCAAATAAAGACTGAAGAGCATGAGAAAGAATAAATATGTAGGTGAACCTAAAACCTAATTTTTAGATACTATTTTTTATTCACACTAAATATATAGTTAAGCTTCAAAAGACTATAGGCTGTTTTTTAAAAAATTATTGGAATATAGTTGATTTACAATGTTGTTTTAGTTTCAGGTGTACAGCAAAGTGATTAAGTTATATGTATACATATATTCATTCTTTTTCAGATTCTTTTCCCATACTTATTACAAGATATTGAGTAGAGTTCCCTTTGCTATACAGTAGGTCCTTGTTGGTTATCTATTTTATATATAGTAGTGTATGTATGTTAACCCCAAGCTTCTAATTTATCCCTACCCCCCACCTTTCCCCTTTGGTAACCATAAGTTTGTTTTCGAAATCTGTGAGTCTGTTTCTGTTTTGCAAATAAGTTCATTTATATCATTTATTAAAGTTAGATTCCACGTATGAGTGATATCATATATTTGTCTTTCTCTGTCTGACTTACTTCACTTAGTGTGATAATCTCTAGGCCATCCATGTTGCTTCAAATGGCATTATTTTGTTCTTTTTTATGGCTAATATTCCATTGTATATATGTACCACATCTTCTTTATCCACTCCTCTGTCAATGGACATTTAGGTTGCTTCCATGTTTTAGCTGTTGTAAATAGTGCTGCAGTGAACACTGATTGGGCTGCATGTATCTTTTTGAATTATGGTTTTCTCTGGATATATGCCCAGGAGTGGGATTGCTGGATCATATGATAGTTCTATATTTAGTTTTTTAAGGAACCTCCATACTGTTATCCATAATGGTTGTACCAGTTTACATTCTCATCAACAGTGCAGGAGGGTTCCCTTTTCTCTAAACCCTCTCCAGCACTGTAGACTTTTTGGTGATGGCCATTCTGACTGGTGTGAGGTGGTACCTCCACTGTAGTTTTGATTTGCATTGCTCTGATAATTAGTGATGTTGTGCATCTTTTCATGTGCTTTTTGGCCATCTGTATGTCTTCTTTGGAGAAATGTCTATTTAGATCATCTGCCCATTTTTTGATTGGGTGACTATAGGCTGTTTAAAGCAAAAATCATAGCTCTGTGTTGCAAGGTCTATATCATAAGTGGAAAAAAAAGATATGTGGATATAGCACAAAGGATGAGGAATGATAAATGGAATTGTGCTGTTGTGGGAGTACTTCATTGCTAATTAAGTATTTAGTATTATTTTAGGCTAGACTGTGATAAGTTAAACTTACATATTGTAAACTCCAGAGCTGTGCTGTTCAATACAGCAGTACTGGCCACATGCGGCTGCTAAGCACTTGAAATGTGGCTAATGAAACTGAAGAGATGAATTTGTCATTTAATTATTAAAATTTAAATGAAAAACTGAAGTGGTGTACACATTCTTCTACCATTTTATTGTTCTTGTAGAACTACTTTTAACTGTTATGATATGCTACAGGTATAAAATTCAGATCAGATTTCAAAGACTTAGTATGAGTGTAATTTTAGAATCTAAAATATCACATTAATTCTTTTTATATTTATTACACATTAAAATGATAATATTTAGGTTATGTTGGGTTAAATAAAATATATTATTAAATTAATTTAACTGCTTTTAATTTTGTTAATGTGACAACTAGAAAATTGAGATATTCTGTAAATGTTACATGTGTGGCTCACATTGTATTTCTAATAGATGGTGATATTCTAGGGAAATTATTAAAGAAAATAACACAAAGTGATACAGTTCAAAAGTCAAAAGAGAGAAAATGCAATACTAAAAAATACCCAATTTACCCAAATTAATGGAGAAAAGAAGCAACAAAGGAACAGATGAAACAGTTGGAGTAAGTGGTATAAATTGCAAAGAAGTACAAAAATGGTGCACTTAAACATAATCTAACCAATAACTACATTAAATATAAAGGAACAAAACACTTCATTTACAAGGCAGAGTTGTCAAATTAGATAAAAAAGTAAGACCTAACTATATGCCATTAGTGAGAGAAACGGTTTAAATATAAAGACATAGATTGAAGGTAAAAGGATGGAAGAAGATATATCAGGTTAACAGTAAGTTTAAGAAAGAGGATGTAGCTATATAAATATTAGACAAAGTAGATGTCAAGACAGAGAAGTATTACCAGAAGTAAAGAAGGATATTTCATATTAATTAAATTGTCAGTTTGTCAGGAAGACTCAACAGTCATATATATGTATGTACCTATTAAAAGAGCTTAATATACGAAGCAAAAAATGACATTACTAAAGTGATAAATGGAAAAACCCAGAATCACACTGGGATATTTTATTATTGTTCTCTCATTAAGTGATAGAAAAATAGAATAAATTAACTCCATAAATGTGGTAATATAAGTGACATAGAATGAAGAGGGATGGAATTTGCAAATTGGGATATTCTCAAATGTCGCCAGCCAATATCCTTAAACATTTCCAAGGATTTATTCAGTTAATGTGACCTAAGTTTTTTTTAAGCAATTGTGATAACTACATATTGATTTTAAGCTTATATGATCAGATAATACTTCTAATTTCTTTTCCTATGTGCTCTGTTAAACCATGTTTGCATCAATTGTATTGAGGAAAACAGTTTAGAGAGAAGCAATCTTGTCATGACTATTAGCAGACCAAAAGTGGTCTTCTTGCAAATACTTTCAAACTGGTGTCCATTGGGTACTGCACACACACACACACACACACACAACTGTTTGTTCAAATAGAAAGCCAGGAAATGCCACAGTCTCAAATATGCCGCTGTTTAATTCTCAATTAATTCATGAACACATTCTCATGATAAAAGCATGACGACACAGGAGTGGAATCGACATCGGCCTTCATGCTTGCCTCAGCAATCCTCATCCTCTCTGCAGAGGAAACCACAGGTCAAAGTTGGGTTGTATCTTTCCAGACACAGGTGTTCTTTAACCAGTGCCCAAGCTGTACCTGTTGTTCTGGAGCTTCATTTTACCCCACTACTAGTTTTATATGCCCTTCCATAAATGACATACCTTTCCATGCATTAGGTCTGTCCTCTGCCTTCAGGGAGATGAGTTTTTAATCAGGAAACAGGCCAGTGACAAATGTCACATACTGTAGTGTGCTCAATATTCAGGGAAGCAGGAGATGGTGAGGGCACATAACCTTGAGCTGAGAAGAGAAGTTGAACAGTAAAGTCCTCCTGGAACAACTGACATCCAAGGTGACTCCTGATAGATGTGTAGAAAATGGTTATGGTAGGCTGATAATAAGCATATCCAGGTCTTATCCTCCTGGAACCTGAGGATGTTACCTTATATGGCAAAGGGTCTTTTTTAAAATTATTTTTTTAACATCTTTATTGGAGTATAATTGCTTTACAATGGTGTGTTAGTTTCTGCTTTATAACAAAGTGAATCAGTTATACATATACATATGTTCCCATATCTCTTCCCTCTTGCATCTCCCTCCCTCCCACCCTCCTTATCCCACCACTCTAGGTGGTCACAAAGCACCGAGCTGATCTCCCTGTGCTACGCGGCTGCTTCCCACTAGCTATCTATTTTACGTTTGGTAGTGTATATATGTCCATGCCACTCTCTCACTTTGTCCCAGCTTACCCTTCCCCCTCCCCATATCCTCAAGTCCATTCTCTAGTAGGTCTGTGTCTTTACTCCCGTCTTGCCCCTAGGTTCTTCATAACCATTTTTTTCCCTTAGATTCCATATATATGTGTTAGCATACGGTATTTGTTTTTCTCTTTCTGACTTACTTCACTCCGTATGATAGTCTCTATGTCCATCCACCTCACTACAAATAACTCAATTTTGTTTCTTTTATGGCTGAGTAATATTCCATTGTATATATGTGCCACATCTTTATCCATTCATCTGTCGATGGACACTTAGGTTGCATCCATGTCCTGGATATTGTAAATCGAGCTGCAGTGAACACTGTGGTACATGACTCTTTTTGAATTATGGTTTTCTCAGGGTATATACCTGAGAAATTTCTCAGGATTGCTGGATCGTATGGTAATTCTATTTTTAGTTTTTTAAGGAACCTCCATACTGTTCTCCATAGTGGCTGTATCAACAGTGCAAGAGGGTTCCCTTTTCTCCACACCCTCTCCAGCATTTATTGTTTGTAGATTTTTTGATGATGGCCATTCTGACTGGTGTGAGATGATATCTCATTGTAGTTTTGATTTGCATTTCTCTAATGATTAATGATGTTGAGCATTCTTTCATGTGTTTGTTGGCAATCTGTATATCTTCTTTGGAGAAATGTCTATTTAGGTCTTCTGCCCATTTTTGGATTGGGTTGTTTGTTTTTTTGATATTGAGCTGCATGAGCTGCTTGTAAATTTTGGAGATTAATCCTTTGCCAGTTACTTCATTTGAAAATATTTTCTCCCATTCTGAGGGTTGTCTTTTGGTCTTGTTTATGGTTTCCTTTGCTGTGCAAAAGCTTTTAAGTTTCATTAGGTCCCATTTGTTTATTTTTGTTTTTATTTCCATTTCTCTAGGAGGTGGGTCAAAAAGGATTTTGCTGTGATATATGTCATAGAGTGTTCTGCCTATGTTTTCCTCTTAAGAGTTTGAGAGTGTCTGGCCTTATATTTAGATCTTTAATCCATTTTGAGTTTATTTTTGTGTATGGTGTTAGGGAGTGTTCTAATTTCATACTTTTACATGTACCTGTCCAGTTTTCCCAGCACCACTTATTGAAGAGGCTGTCTTTCTCCATTGTATATTCTTTCCTCTTGGATCGATCCCTTGATCATTATGTAGTGTCGTTCTTTGTCTCTTGTAATAGTCTTTATGTTAAAGTCTATTTTGTCTGATATGAGAATTGCTACTCCACCTTTCTTTTGATTTCCATTCACATGGAATATCTTTTTCCATCCCCTCACTTTCAGTCTGTGTGTGTCCCTAGGTCTGAAGTGGGTCTCTTGTAGACAGCATATATACGGGTGTTGTTTTTGTATCCATTCAGCCAGTCTATGTCTTTTGGTTGGAACACTTAATCCTTTTACATATAAGGTAATTATCAATATGTATGTTCCTAATACCCTTTTCTTAATTGTTTTGGGTTTGTTATTGTAGGTCTTTTCCTTCTCTTGTATTTCCTGCCTAGAGAAGTTTTTTAGCATTTTTTTTTTTTTTTTTTTTTTTTTTTTTTTTTTTTTGCGGTACGCGGGCCTCTCACTGCTGTGGCCTCTCCCGTTGCGGAGCACAGGCTCCGGATGCGCAGGCTCAGCGGCCATGGCTCACGGGCCCAGCCGCTCCGCGGCATGTGGGATCTTCCCGGACCGGGGCACGAACCCGTGTCCCCTGCATCGGCAGGCGGACTCCCAACCACTGCGCCACCAGGGAAGCCCTAGCATCTGTTTTAAAGCTGGTTTGGTGGTGCTGAATTCTCTTAGTTTTTGCTTGTCTGTAAAGGTTTTAATTTCTCCATCAAATCTGAATGAGATCCTTGCTGGGTAGAGTAATCTTTTTTTTTTTTTTTTTGTGGTATGCGGGCTTCTCACTGTTGTGGCCTCTTCCATTGTGGAGCACAGCCTCCGGACGCGCAGGCTCAGAGGCCATGGCTCACGGGCCCAGCCGCTCCGCGGCATGGGGGATCCTCCCAGACCGGGGCACGAACACATGTCCCCTGCATCAGCAGGCGGACTCTCAACCACTGCGCCACCAGGGAAGCCCCTGGGTAGAGTAATCTTGGTTGTAGGTTTTTCTCCTTCATCACTTTAAATATGTCCTGCCACTCCCTTCTGGCTTGCAGAGTTTCTGCTGGAAGTTCAGCTGTTAACCTTATGGGGAATTCCCTTGTGTGTTATTTGTTGTTTTCCCCTTGCTGCTTTTAATATTTTTTCTTTGTATTTTATTTTATTTATTTTAATTATATATTTATTTATGGCTGTGTTGTGTCTTCGTTTCTGTGCCAGGGCTTTCTCTAGTTGCGGCAAGCGGGGGCCACTCTTCATCGCGGTGCATGGGCCTCTCACTGTCGTGGCGTCTCGTTGTGGAGCACAAGCTCCAGACACGCAGGCTCAGTAGTTGTGGCTCACGGGCCTAGTTGCTCCGTGGTTGTGTGATTTTCCCAGACCAGGGCTCGAACCCATGTCCCCTGCATTGGCAGGCAGATTCTGAACCACTGCGCCACCAGGGAAGCCCTGTATTTTATTTTTGATCGTCTGATTAATACGTGGCTTGGCGTGTTTCTCCTTGGATCTATCCTGTATGCGACTCTCTGTGCTTCCTGGACTTTATTAACTATTTCCTTTCCCATATTAGGGAAATTTTCAACTATAATCTCTTCAAATATTTTCTCAGTCCCTTTCTTTTTCTTTTCTTCTTCTGGGACCCCCTATATTTCGAACGTTGGTGCATTTAATGTTGTCCCAGAGGTCTCTGAGACTGTCCTCAATGCTTTTCATTCTTTTTTCTTTATTCTGCTGTGCAGTAGTTATTTCCACTATTTAATCTTCCAGGTCACTTATCTGTTCTTCTGCCTCAGTTATTCTGCTTTTGATCCCTTCTAGAGAGTTTTTAATTTCATTTCTTGTGTTGTTCATCACTGTTTGTTTGCTCTTTAGTTCTTCTAGGTCCTTGTTAAACGTTTCTTGTATTTTCTCTATTCTGTTTCCAAGATTTTGGAGCATCTTTACTATCATTATTCTGAATTCTTTTCAGGTAGACTGCTTATTTCCTCTTTGTTTGTTAGGTCTGGTGTGTTTTTGCCTTGCTCCTTCATCTGCTGTGTGTTTTTCTGTCTTCTCATTTTGCTTAAATTACTGTGTTTGGGGTCTCCTTTTTTCAGGCTGCAGGTTCGTAGTTCCCGTTGTTTTTGTTGTCTGTCCCCAGTGGCTAAGGTTGGTTCAGTGGGTTGTGTAGGCTTCCTGGTGGGGGGGGACTAGTGCCTGTGTTCTGGTGGATGAGGCTGGATCTTGTCTTCCTGGTGGGCAGGTCTACGTCTGGTGGTGTGTTTTGGGGTTTCTGTGTCCTTATTATGATTTTAGGCAGCCTCTCTGCTAATGGATGGGGTTGTGTTCCTGTCTTGCTAGTTGTTTGGCATAGGGTGTCCAGCACTGTAGCTTGCTCGTCGCTGAGTGGAGCTGGGTCTTGGCATTGAGATGGAGATCTCTGGGAGATTTTCGCCATTTGATATTACGTGGAGCTGGGAGTTCTCTTGTGGACCAGGGTCTTGAAGTTGGCTCTCCCACCTCAGAGGGACAGCCCTGATGCCTGGCTGTAGCACCAAGAGCCTGTCATCCACACAGCTCAGAATAAGAGGAAGAAAAGATAGAAAGAAAGAAAGAAGATAAAATAAAATAAAGTAAAATAAAATAATGTTACTAAAATAAAAAATAATTATTAAGAAAAAATATTTAAAAAGTAATAAAAACAAAACAAAAAAAACCCAGACAGAACCCTTGGACAAATGGCAAAAGTAAAGCTATAAAGACAAAATCACACACAGAAGCATACACATACACACTCACGAAAAGAGGAAATGGGGAAAAAAAAAATATATATATATATATATATGTATGTATATATATATATCGTTGCTCCCAAAGTCCACCACCTCAAGTTGGGATGATTTGTTGTCTATTCAGGAATTCTACCAATGCAGGGTACATCAAGTTTGTGGAGATTTAATCCGCTGCTCCTGAGGCTTCTGGGAGAGATTTCCCTTTCTCTTCTTTGTTCGCACAGCTCCCGGGGTTCAGCTTTGGATTTGGACGCGCCTCTGCGTGTAGGTCACCTAAGGGCGTTTGTTCTTCGCTCAGACAGGATGGGGTTAAAGGAGCCGCTGATTCGGGGGCTCTTGCTCACTCAGGCCGGAGGAGGGAGGGGTACGGATGCGGGGCGAGCCTGCGGCGGCAGAGGCCGGCGTGACGTTGCACCAGCCTAAGGCGCGCCATGCGTTCTTCCGGGGAAGTTGTCCCTGGATCCCGGGACCCTGGCAGTGGCGGGCTGCACAGGCTCCCGGGAGGGGAGGTGTGAACAGTGACCTGTGCTCGCACACAGGCTTTTTGGTGGCGGCAGCAGGAGCCTTAGCGTCTCATGCCCGTCTCTGGGGTCCGCGCTGATAGCCGCGGCTTGCGCCCGTCTCTGGAGCTCCTTTAAGCGGCACTGTTAATCCCCTCTCCTTGCGCACCAGGAAACAAAGAGGGAAGAAAAAGTCTCTTGCCTCTTCGGCGGCTCCAGACTTTTTCCCGGACTCCCTCCCAGCTAGCCGTGGAGCACTAACCCCCTTCAGGCTGTGTTCACGCCGCCAGTCCTCTCCCTGGGATCCGACCGAAGCCCGAGCCTCAGCTCCCAGCCCCCGCCCGCCCCGGCGGGTGAGCAGACAGGCCTCTCAGTTCGGCGAGTGCTGGTCGGCACCGATCCTCTGTGCGGGAATCTCTCCCCTTTGCCCTCTGCTCCCCTGTGGCTGCGCTCTCCTCCGTGGCTCCGAAGCTTCCCCCGCTCCGCCACCCGCAGTCTCCGGCCGCGAAGGGGCTTCTAGTGTATGGAAACCTTTCCTCCTTCACGGCTCCCTCCCACTGGTGCAGGTCCCGTCCCTATTCTTTTGTCTCTGTTTTTCCTTTTAACTTTTGCCCTACCCAGGTATGTGGGGAGTTTCTTGCCTTTTGGGAGGTCTGAGGTCTTCTGCCAGCGTTCAGTAGGTGTTCTGTAGGAGTTGTTCCACGTGTAGATGTATTTCTGATGTATTTGTGGGGAGGAAGGTGATCTCCGCGTCTAACTCTTCCGCCATCTTGAAGCTCCCCCAAAAGGGTCTTGTATATGTGATAAGCTAAAGATTTTGAGATGGGGAGATTATCCTGGATTATCCAGGTAGACTCTAAATGCAACCATAAGTGTCCTTATAAGAAATAGGCACAGGAAGATTTGAGACAGAAGAATAAGGCTATGTGAGCAATGAAGCCAAATGCTATGCTGCTTTGAAGACAGAAGGGATCAGGAGCCAAGAAATGCAAGGAATGTAGCTTTCGAAGCGAGAAAAGCTAGAAAATGGATTCTCTCCTAGAACCTTCGGAGGGGGCACGGCACTGTCAACACACTGGTTTCAGCCCAGTGGAACCAATTTGGGCTTCTGGCCTCCAGAACTGTAAGAAAGTACATTTTTATTATTTTAAACCAGCAAGTTTGTGGTAATTTGTTAGAGTGGAGAAAAGAAACTAATACAGTAACCAAGCAGAGAAACACATTAGAAAGAGAGAACAAGCTTTGTGGCAAGAGCAAGATGGGTTCTTTAAGACCTGCTGGAGCAAACTGGAGGGATAAAGCAAAGAGAATTGAGGCTGGAAATGTAAACAGGAGCCAGATCACACAGGACCTGGAAGGCACACTCAGGAGGTTGATTTTATATCTAAGACAATAGGGAGCCAGAGAAGGCTTTTGAGCAGGGGACAGGCAGGTTTCAGTGTTGAAGAAATCACCACTGGACTCTCTCCCTTGCTTTTAGAAAAGAAGAAAGACTTTGGTTGCCTAGATGACAACTCTTAATTTTCATACCTTTTAATTCTCATTACACTAAGCATTCTTCCCTCCCATCTAAAACTTTCTATCCTAAAAAGAGTTGAGTTCTCCTCAGACAAAACTAGACAACCACATCTTCAAGGCTGCAGGCAGGTCATTTCTTCTGGGGCTTTTGGGGTGGCTGTTTGAGTTATGGCAAGAGCAGGGAGCTTACCTGAGCTGGGCTGTGGCCCAGAGCGGGCTAGAAAGAGGGAACGGAGTTGAAAGCCCTTTTCTCCATCTAATCCAGACCAGCAATGTCTTGGGGCCAGCTGCTGATGGAGGACAAGGAGGCAGAGAGGCAAGTCTTCGTTCCTAAGGCCTGGAGGGTGGCAATGTATCATTGGTGCTCAGATTACTTCTCAGGGCCGAGGTCATTAATAGAAAAAGCACTTCAGGTATCCCTGTTCTGTAAGGATTACAGTTTCCCCCCTAGCATATTTCTATATCTCTGTAATGATTAAAGTAGATAGTCATCAAAGCACTCAGTAGGGGAGAAAATAAAAACAGACTTCAGGGTTAGGTAAAGGAACAAAAGTACACCTGAGCAGGAGGCCTATCAAGGTGATAGGAGATTTTTCTCTTCTCCCTGTAACAGTGGCTGTTGACTGGCAGAGACAGGGCTGAAGGAGATGGGAGGGTTTCTATTACTGGGGCTGTTCTCTTGAACGGAGATGAATTAAAATGAGAAAGCAGGGCTGTTATTGGGATGAAGGCGTCTAAAGGCTTTCTATGCCTTTGGACCACCATGTCTATGTAAAAAGTTATCAAGAGCAGCACTGAATAAACATCAGCATGCTGGGTCCACTCTAAATAGCAATAGCCCACTATATATGATTGCTGCTTACTGTTATTGTAATGGACATAGATTGATTCTGCCCATTCAGTATCACTTTCCCATTTCCTCTGGTAATAGCACACGGATTTTTCTTAAGGAGCCACCCCTTCCCCACTCACGATGCGTGTGGTTTGGGTGGTTGGCCTCACCAGCTCTGGATCTTATTGTGGGTCTGAAACTGAAGCCCATTAGGATATGCTGTCACTCAGGCTTAGAGATTTGTTAAGTGACTTGAGGTGTTCCAAATAGGATGATCCTGAACTTTTGCTGAAACCATTGGAAAAGAAGCTTGCTTCTTCTTCTAGAGTGACTGAAAGGATAGATGTGAAGTTGGAGCAGCTGGTGGCCATCTTGCCCCAATGAGAGAGCCTGATTGAGAATGGAACCAAGATTTAAGAAAGACGAACTGAAAAGATCCAGATTCTAGATGAATTCATCTAGAATCTAGATGAATTGTTGTGCCTAAAGCTTGATATTCCCAGTAATTTTTATTTTATTTGAGCTAGTTTCAGTTGAGTTTCTATCTCTTGTAATTGAAAGAGACTAATTTCACATTTATTTTTACACCATTACAATTAATAGCTTTCATTTATTGAACAGTTACTCTGTTGCAGCCTATACTGAGCACTTATGTCTTTAAAAAGATAAATTAGGGAATGTCATGATTTAAAGGGATCCTAGGGGCTTCCCTGGTGGCGCAGTGGTTGAGAGTCCGCCTGCCGATGCAGGGGACGCGGGTTCGGGCCCCGGTCCGGGAGGATCCCACGTGCCGCGGAGCGGCTGGGCCTGTGGGCCATGGCCGCTGAGCCTGCGCGTCCGGAGCCTGTGCTCTGCAACGGGAGAGGCCACAACAGTGAGAGGCCCGCATACCGCAAAAAAAAAAAAAAAATAAAAACAAACAACAAAAAAAATAAAGGGATCCTAGGACTGTCTAGCTCAGGGGTTCTTACCCAGGACCTCTTTTCCCCTAGATAGTCCCTGCATATTTCAGAGAGCTTTTTAAACTCTAGGTTATATGCAAAATCTTGAGAAGTGGATTTTTTGCTGGCAAGAGGGTGTATAACTCTTATCTGATCCTCAAATGATTTGTGGCCCTAGATCCTCTTTTTTCATACCACACAGAATCTTTCCTTCTTTTGTTGGAAGATCAGATTCTAGTCTTTGCTCCTCCCCTGAATGAGCTTGGGGGTATTGACTTGCTACTTCTTAAAAATAAGCACAAGTTTATACAGAACTGAGTGTATGGTTCTCATGAAGCTTTTACAAATTTCTCCTCTGTGGTGGCTGCTTTGGGCTTTGCCCCTGATACCGGATGCCATCTCAACTTTTCTGAGCCTCAGTTTCCTCCCATAAGAAAGAGAGGTTTGAAACAGCTGCCCTGCATGCTTTACAGGGTGGTCATGGGTATGAGCTAAGGGCAGGGCAGGGCAGTGAAAATTCTCTTGGGCATTCACAGGTCTTCTGGCCCTACCTCTATCTGCTCTCTTCCTTGCAAGGTGTTTGCTGCTTCAAGGCTGGTGCATGAGTCTGAGAAGTCTGCTTGCTTTTCACATTCCCAGCAGCATCCTTGACATCCAGACTGGCTTATGTATACAAGAGCCCGTTCATTAAGTTGGTGTACGAAGTTCTTAACAAACAGATTAAGGAAATGTTCTGAATGTCGCTTTCAGAGCAAACGAACAGAGTAGATGGGTCATCTGATACGGAGGAAGATCTTCTCCTAGCTGGCGGATTTTATTTCCCCTAACACAAGGCTAAGGCCCTCAGAATGAGTTTGTTCGCTAATGCATCTAGTACTCACATGAATGAATATTGAGGAGCTACGCTGTGCTCAGCACTTTGCTGAGAGGACAGGGGGCTGTGAGTGACAATCAGTGCCAGATTCTTATCCTTAAAGAGTTCACGTTCCAGTGATGTGGCAGAGACACCCAAACAAATAATTGCCATCCAATGCAGTGGGTGATAAGACACGTGTCAGAAAAGTGTGGTGGGAAGACAAAAGAGAAAAGTGACTAAGTTCTAGGGTGATATCTGGGAAGGCTTCAGAGAGAGAGAGTGACATCTGATCTGGGTTTTGAAGGATGAGGAAGAGTTTGCCAGGCAGAAGGGGCAGGAAAGTCCACCCAGGAAAGAGGAGGCTTAGGTGTGGACCACGGTGCAGTGAAGGAAGCAGAGTCTTGTTAGGCCCGGTGCCTGCAGCGCCATAGGGGTAGACAAAGGTGCAGTCAGGAGATGGCTGGGCTCTGGCAGCCAAAGGCTGGAATATGCCCACTCAGGAGTGGTTTCCGTGTTATGCAGGCCCATGGCAGCTTTTCTTTTTCCCCAAGCAGACAAGTGATATGTTTTAGGGAAAGGAAGGAGGAAATACTGGATGTAGAAGTAAAAAAGAATGAATGAAGGAATCCTACATGTCCTAAAGCAACTAATGTCAACTCGGGCTGCGCAATAGAATCACTAGGGGACCTTTGAAAAAGACCTATGTTTGACCCCTTTTCACGCCTATTGATTGAATCACAATTTCTAGTGGGTGGGGTCCAGGTATCCTGATTATGATGAGCAGCTCAGGTTGAGAACCACTGCTTTAGGGCTTCTTAGATGCACCTGAATGTGTCAAATACATATTACAGGGCACCATGGGCCAGAGATTCTGATTGAATGGGCCTGCAATTTTTAATAAACTTTTAACTTTAGAATAGTTTTGGGCTTACAAAAATTTTGCAAAGATAGTACAGAGATTTCCCATAGACTCCACACCCAATTTTCCCTATTAATAATATTTTACATTTGTCACAATTAATGAACCAACAGTGACACATTCTTATTAAAGTCCATACTTTATTCAGATTGCCTTAGTTCCTAGCTAATGTCCTTTTTCTGTCCCAGGATCCCATCCAGGTATCACACAGTACATTTAATCATCATCTCTCCTTGTTGCCACAGTTTCTCAGACTTCTCTTGTTTTTTGATGACCCTTACAGTTTTTATGAGTGCTGGTGAGGTATTATCTAGAATGTCCCAAAATTGAGATTTGTCTGATGTCTCTCTTACGGTTAGATTGGGGTTATTGGTTTTTCGGGGAAAACCACAGGGGTAAGGTGCCATTCTCATCACATGGTATCAGGGCACATACTATCGACATGACTTATCATTGTTGATGTTGACCTTCATCACATGGCTGAGGTCGTGTTTGTTCGGTTTCTCCACCATAAACTTTTCCCCGCCTCTTTTCTATACTGTACTCTTTACAAGGAAATCACTGTGCACAGCCCACACTTAAAGACTGGGGTGTTATGCTCCACCTCCTTGAGGGCAGAATATCTACATAAATTATTTGGAACTCTTCTTTATGAGAGGTTTGTCTGTTCTCCCTTACTGATTGATTGCTTGACTGACACATGGCTCTTTATATTATAACTTTTGGTTATATCCAATACCACTTTATTTTCTTGCTCAGATCATTTCAGCTTTGGCCATTGGGAATGATTCAATTGATTCTGTGTCTGTTTGACATACTTCCATCATTGTGTTTTTTTTTTTTTTTTAATGAGTACTTCCTCACTTTCTGGCACTGTAAGAAACTCAAGACTTATCTGTGTATTTCTGCCTATGTTCTAGAACCAGCTATTTCTCCAAGAGGCCCTGATTCCTTGTATTAGAGAATGGTACTAGAAACCAGCATCTGAGTGGTAGGTGTGCTTGTTGCTCCTGGAGTGTTTTTGCTTCCAATGGGCCTGTATTTTATAAATTTCAATGTTTAAATTAACTGTACTGAGGTATACTTTACAAACAATACAATGCACCCACTTTAAGTGTACATTTTGATGAATTTGGACAAATTTATAATCCCATGTTTCCACCACCCCAACCAAGGTTGAGAACATTCCCACATTCTTGTGCCACTTCCCACTCACTTTTCACTTCCCCTTCCCCCACCCCAGGCAACTACAGATGTTCTTTCTGTCACTATAGGTTAAATTGTCTTTTCTAGAGTTTCACATAAATGGAAATATACAGTATACCCCTTTTGTGCCCGGCTTCTTTGGCTTACCATAATGTTATTGAGATTCATACATGATGCATTTATCAGTATCTCATCTTTTTCACTGCTGAATAATATTCCATTGTATGGATATTCCACATTTAGCTTATCCATTCACCCATTAATGGACATTTGGGGTGTCTACAGTTTTTAACTACTACAAATAAATATAAATACATTTCATCTAGCATTCTCAGTGATTCTGATGCTGATGGTCTGAGGAACCCCACTGAAAACAGTTTTAATGTTATTTTGGAGGAGAGTCCCTTCTGGCATATCTCTTTTTATCACTCTTGCGTGGTGTGTTTAGGCCAACTTGGATTATTCCTTAAATTCTGATCATGCATTGAGGAGATACAGCTTTTGTGTTCTGTCAAGTCATCTGTGATTTAGTGATTTCATCAGACCCCTCCCTGGGTCTGAGGCTTTCCAGTCTAAGATGTTTCTCAGCCTTTGAAATTGGTCATATGTCCTCCAAGTTTCTTGAGCTTTCTCTCTGTGCCTGAGACTATGCCTCTAAATTCTCCAACCAGCTTGAGAATTTCCTTTGTACTTTTTCTTTCTTTTTTTTTTCTCCTCTCATCTGTGACAGAAATCATGTCAAACTAAAGTTATGTTTTTCTTTTTCTAAAACAGTGGACGTCTAATCCCCTTTCATGGCTCATGTTTTATTACTGAGCTCAGTGGAAAAATAAACCACATTTGCTTTTTAATGTTGAACAAAAACTTACAAGAGCAACAGAATATGACTGAGTTACCATCTTATTCATCATCCATCTCATTTTCTCATTTAGCTTCTCTATTGCTCCCCACAATCCCTTACCACTTCTATACATTAATATTGTTATCAGCTATAAGATACAACCCCCAAATTTCAAAGTTTATTTATCACCTCTGTCTAACTCGAATGCAGGTTTTCTGGTTGAGCAACTTTCTCCCAAGTGGTGATTCAGGGTCTCAGCCTCCTCCTGTTTTGTGATTCTTCTGTCTTCAATGGGTGACTCTCAAGTTTGTCATGGGTGGCAGAGGGTCGGTCCTCTCTCTTCTAGGCTGCCAGAAAGGGACAAAATCATAGGGAGCATCTCATGCAGTTTTTATGGGCCAGGGTTGGATGTGGCTCACATCACTTCTGCCCATTTTCTGTGGGCCAAACTTGGTTCTGTGGCCACCCATAACTGCAAGACAGGCTCTGTGCCCAAAAGGAAAAGGAAACACTGGTCACAATCATGGTGGTGCTTTTACTATTTTGTTCGTAGCCTTAAGGCTTCCACCGAACACTTGTGCAACACAGGGTGGGGGAGCTGAACTTTTTCTTGAGTCTTTTTTAAGCCCTCAGGGTCAGCCTTTGCCTCTGGGTTCCTTGGGGGGGGAATATTATGATGAAAAAAAGTCACTGTAATGTAAGCTTCACGGGAGTAAAAATCTTGTCTCCTTTATTCTCTATTGCATTCCTAGTGCATAGCATAGTTCCTGGCATTGCATGAGTGCTCAATAAATACTTACTGAATGGATTTTTTTTTTTTTTTTTTTTTTTTTTTTTTTTTTTTTTTTTTTTGCGGTACGCGGGCCTCTCACTGTTGTGGCCTCTCCCCTTGCGGAGCACAGGCTCCGGACGCGCAGGCTCAGCGGCCATGGCTCACGGGCCCAGCCGCTCCACGGCATGTGGGATCTTCCCAGACCAGGGCACGAACCCGTGTCCCCTGCATCGGCAGGCGGACTCTCAACCACTGCGCCACCAGGGAAGCCCCTGAATGGATTTTTATAAAATGAATTTGTAAGTTAGTTTTGCTTTGGCTAGGTGCCCCTGGCATGTATGCAGGCTACCAGCAGGTGGCAGTGTGGTTTGAAGTGTGCACTAGGAACAGGGAGGTAGAGAACTGCCTGGTGGCCCAGCTCCTGCTGGGCTTTTGGCACCAAGTCTGGGGTGAGAGCAGAGTGAGTGCAATAGAGTAGCAATTATTGGGTGTTTACCATGTGCCAGGGCCATACAAAGAACTGTGATATATTGACCCAGTTAATCCTCCCACAACCCCTATGAAGTTGGATGGATTGAGATCCTGACTTTGCAGAAGGGGACACTGATTGATGGAGCAGTTAACTTACCGAAGGTCACATAGCTAGAAAAGGAGTCAGGATTTGAACTCAGGTAGACTGACTTGGAGCTCACACCCTTAACTGTCATGCCACAGTGCCAAGAAGTAATTTCTGAAGTCTCAGGGGAATTACTCACCCTTGGGAGGAGGTGGTCACTGTGCAGGTCAAGAGAGCCTTCTTGGGCATGAAAGGCAAAGCAAGGGGCCAGGGAACACAACGGGGCTGGGGGCCCCACCACTGTCAGGCCCATTCTTACAGGGGAGTGGTGAGACAGTGGGGGCTAGATGGAGAGCAGAGCCTCCAGGTAGGGTTGGCACCAGCTACTACAAGGAGTGCAGTGAATGCCAGGCAGGGGCAGACACACGGATGTGTGTGTGGAGAAGGCCACAAAGGACCAGAGTTGGGAACACACCCTAAATTCTGAAGAGGGAATTTCAACCCTGTGAAAGGGCTGACTCATGGTTTCCACTACCTCTGGCAGAACTCTGGGTTTTTATGGAGACACCGGGGTAGCCCCTGAGGTTGATGGGGAGTGAAATGGGGAGGGTCCTGAGCCCTCCTCTCAATATCAGCGGGTACGTTGCTACACTTGCCTCTTATATATGTTGGGATTCTATGTAGGAGTTTGTTTTAAAGTCTCTACTTTGGAAACTGTTCAGCTAAATAGCCCGTAGAGTCCTTCTTTTGATGTCTGAAGTGGAAATAGTATTGGAATCCCTGCTGACATAAAGGTGAAGTGTCTTCCGTGGGCCAGTTGCAGAGTCCACTTAGATGATTTAGGATGAAACCTTTGAACCTCCTCTTTTTGCTCTCATTGCCATGCCCTGTCCCACACTCCTGTGATGGCCCAGCCAAGGGTAACCTGCACAGCAGCTCAGAAATCCTCTGGTTTGGACTGTGTAGTCTTGTTTCCATCCAGGCCTGAGCCCCACACAGGCCCAGCTCGAGAGCATGCCTGGCCCATTATCTAGAAGAAGTGGCCTGAGCAGCAGCCTGCTGAGAGCGAGAAGGAAAAGGAGAAATAGTAACATTGATTTATTTGGGACAGAAAGATCCATGGACTGGGGAAACAGGGAGACAGTGATCATAAAGCTGGCTCGGTTCTGCGACCTGCTGGGGCAGAGAGCATCACAGTGCGTGGTGGAGAAGGCAGACGGGGTGGACACGGGGAGAGCTGTCCCTTCCTCCCCATCACAGAACAATAAAGCTGGAAGTCAAGGATGAAATGGGTGGGCTCGGAGCCCCCAGGACCTCGGCTAATGGCACGCCTGGCATCTACCTTCTGAAAAGGCTGCCTGTGTTTGTATTGATGTGCTCGCTGTAGCCGTCCTGTGGGGGCTGTTTGATAACAAAGGCTTGGGGTGGCAGAGAGGCTGTCCTTCCATGTCAGCCCCACCGCTCAGCTGTCAGCTCAGCCACTGCCAAGAGACCTACCTCACCTTCTTCTCCTGTGGGGCTACTGGGGCCCAAGGGTGAACTTGCCAGCAGGTGACTCCTGGGTGGCATCTGCTCTGGGATCAGGGTCTTCTTGGGACAGCTCGGGGACCCTGCAGGCCAAGTCGGTGGGGTTTGGGAGGTCAAATAAAGGATATCCCTCATAACCAGGTTTATTTGGGGACTCAGGGATCCCATAGCCCATTCCATAGCACACCAGTTCTGCAAATCGCTGCAAATCAGAGTGGGGTGAAGCACTTTTGTTTATTTTTTCTAATTCAAAGGTTGGAGAGGTTTTTTGGTTTTTTTTTTAAAGAAGATGTTGGGGGTAGGAGTTTATTAATTAATTTATTTATTTTGGCTGTGTTGGGTCTTCATTTAGGTGCGAAGGCTTTCTCTAATTGTGGCAAGTGGGGGCCACTCTTCATCGCAGTGCGCGGGCCTCTCACTATCGCGGCCTCTCTTGTTGCAGAGCACAGGCTCCAGATGCGCAGGCTCAGTAGTTGTGGCTCACGGGCCTAGTTGCTACGCGGCATGTGGGATCCTCCCAGACCAGGGCTCGAGCCCGTGTCCCCTGCATTAGCAGGCAGATTCTCAACCACTGCGCCACCAGGGAAGCCCCTGGGGAGGTTTTTTTTATTGTACGAATTGAAGCATCTCCCCAGATGGTGCTTTGTCTGAGGCTGCAGGACAAGCAGGGATTTATGAACTTTGTTTCCCTGACAGTTCAGAGGCTCTGTAGGCCTATGGGTGGCAGAAAAGAAGCACCCACTTGTAGGAGTATAAAATATTTTCCACTGGAAACCTTCTGCCTGTGTTTGAGCCACATTCAGTGACCTGGCTGAAGAGTTGATACCCACACCTGGGCTGCTTTTGTCCCATGGACTGGAGCCCTGGGAGCAACATAACTAGATTTTCTGTGTGTGGGTACATGTGGGGAGTACAGGGTCATATGATCTAGCCTTGGTTCTAGATTACCGTTGTGTGCTAGGGCACCATTGTTTCCCTTAATCTTAAAACCCTGGGGAGTCCTGGTCATCCTTCCCAGGAGTTTACTGATCATTTTCTACCCTGACTGGGGTCAAGGGAAACACTTGCAGCCTAGGGGTGGTGGTTAATAGCCACCAGAACACCTGGATTCCTAGCCCAGCTCTGGCCTACTAGCTGTATACCCTTGGACATGTACCTTCACTGTGTTAGACCTCAGTTTCCTTATCTGTCAGGAGTTAATGGTAATGGTACTTCACTGGATATTTTTCATTTGTCCCTCCAGATTAATTCTCCCCCCTTCTCCATCTTTCCATGTGCTGAGGAGGTTGACTTATATGGGCTATATCAATGGGCTTACTTGTCCTGTGGTGTCCAAATGGGTTTGTCCAATGAGATTTGTTATCAGGAAATTGGATAAAGGGAAGAGAGTGAGATTGGGGAATTTATTCCCCTAGCTCCCTTCTTTCTGGGTCACTGTGAGTTGGTTTTATCCCCTTTCCTAGCTATAGTGACTCTCTTCAGGTGCTGGTACCCATCCCTCCCCTTACAGGTTCTTTCAGACCCAGGGGAGTGATGGCTCCCTGCTGTTGCTAGCTTTGGAGTACCACACCAGTGCCTGCTGGTTCCTGCGACACTGCCTATACCTTTGTAAGTGATCCTTTATTAAGCTCTCCTCAATTGCCTCATTTGAATATTCCATCTGTATCCTACCAGGATCCTATAGAAACCTTTTTCAAAGATACTATTTCGTAGAGTGGCTGTGATGACTAAATGAATTCATGCATATAAAAAGCTTAGAACAGTGGCTGGCACATAGGATGGGTTTGTTAAATGTTAGTTACTATATGACTCTTAATTCTTCTCATATTATTAATCCATCTCAGAGTAACAGAAGCACGTTGGATGATTTAGGTGCTTGATTTCATGACCATTTGGCTGTTCTGTCATGTTTCTGACAGTTACAAGTTCTTTTCTCTCTGAAGTTTGGGTTGATGGGTGGGTCAGTATGTGTTACTCCTGAGTCCACCAGTCTTCTCACACCATGCTTGACTCTAGCCTCTCTATATGGTTCTGTTGGGCCCTGTGTCATGGCTCACCCTACTCCCAAGGTCCAGAGAGTTGGGGAGCATAACCTGTTTGCAGTAATGTTTGTTCAGTCACCCAAGACTGAAGGGTGTGATTATGCAACCATGACCACAGTCTGGTTTTAGAACACTGTAATCCCCCAAAGAGGTCCTTCATGCCTATTTGCAGTTACTCCCCATTTCCCCCACTCCCTAGCCCCTGGCAACCACTGATCAATTTTCTGTAACTATAGATATTCCTTTTCTGGACATTTCATGTAAATGGAATCAGACAATATGTGGCCTTTTGTGTCTGTTTTCTTTCACTTAGTGTAGTGTTTTCAGGGTTCATCCATGATATACCATGTTATCAGCACATCATTCCTTTTTATTATTGAATAATATTCCATAGTATGGATATACCACATTTTATGCATCCATCTCCTGACGAACATTTGGAATGTTTCCATTTTTTGGTTATTATGAATAACGCTGCTAAGAACATTTGCATGTATCACATATGTTATTTATTTGTTGATGATCTGACTTGTCTCATTAGAACTTAAGCTCCATGAAAGCAAAGTTTGTTATGTATCTCATGTATGTATATATATGTCATATATATAATGTATCTACATATATAATTAGTATAAATATATATAATATATATTTTATACATATATATGACATATATATAACTAATTGCGTTTGGCATATGCTAGGTACTTTGATGAATTTTTTTAAATGAAAGGATGAATAAACAGTGAAAATAGAAATCAGCTTGGAAATCCAAATTGGTAGAGAATACTTCTCAAGGGTGACCTAGAGATGCTCCCTCAGCATCACTCAAACGCTAGGGCCAGGGAATCTGCCCTAGCAAGCTTTCCAGTAGATTCTGAGCACCCTGACATTGGAGAAGCCTGCCCATGGGTGGCGAAATGAGGTAAGGTCACTCATTTGTCCCTGTGCAAACATATCCCTCTTATAACTTTGTTTATGAGAGCAATGGAGTTGCCTTCCTCTCCCAGTTATGATCCCATGTGAGGCATCTCTGTCTGGGTCAGGTTGAGGTTGAAGCATCTTCCAAAAGTAATTCGGGTTTTCTTCTTTTACCCTGTGCACCGTCTCTCTCACAACTCATCTGTGAGGCACAGGTTTTCCTTTGTTATGGGGGATGCTGAATGCCTGAAGAGGCAAATAAAGCAGCTTGCAGTCGACTCAACAAAAGGAAAGCCCACAGCCATGGAGAGCCACAGGCCCATAGGGAGCCATAGAGCCTCCGGGAGGGTAAGCAGCAGGTTGCATGTGTGAGGACCAACAGTCTGGATGAGCAGGAAGGGGCCACTGGGTACCCCTGCAGAGGCATATTTCAGCATCCAGGCAGGCTTATAACTCTCCCTTGTTTTGTATTGAACCAGGCCCACTGCTAACTTGCTTTTCAACTGAGCAGAGATGTACACGACTATCTTTTCTGGGAGAAGTAGCTGCTGGTTTTTAGAGGAAAGGTTCACTCTTTACTTTGATCTGACTTCTAAAAGAATAAGGCATATTATTTTTTATAGCAAAGGAGACTTACAAGAAGTTTGAGTATTTAAATTTGAAGTCTCCCCTCAGCATGTGAAAGCAATATTACTGTCAGTTAGGTGTAACGGATGAATAGTTAATGTAACAAGAGACAGAAAACCTGAAAAAGATCCATATCCAAATGAAAATACATGTTTAAGCTAAACTACTGCCTTTTTGCTACTTACTTTTTATTTGATAACGAGCATTAACTACATATGGGCACTGAGAGGCTCTGTGGGACAGATAAAGCATATGGCTACCTGATAATGCATGTAAATTCAACATAGGGCTTAGCCCTTTTCTCTCGTTCAGGATCCTGAATGAGGAAGACAGGCATGCATCTGATGTGTATTATACGAAGTAGAATAGATGCCTTTTCCCCCTTTATATCCTATATTGTGTATCCACCTCTATTAGCACTTATATTACATTGTAATGATTTACTTACTTAAAATCTATATACTATTTATTAGGTACTCTGTGCCAGGCACTGTGTTAAGCCCTTCATATAAAATACTTTGTGTGTCATAGTCCTATGAGGTAGGAATTATCATTAGTCCTATTTTACAGATGAAGCAACTGAGGCTCAGAGAGAGGATGTCACTTGTTCAAGGTCATGCATTGAGCATATGGCAGAAGTTTGACTTGGGTCACCTGTGCCTGACTCCAAGGCTGACTCTCTTAACTACTCACTTGATTCCAGCATTTCTCAAACTGTGGTCCACAGAACCCTGGGGGATTCCCTGAGACCTTTTCAAAGGGGGGTCCATGAAGTCAAAAACTTTTTTTCATAATAATAAATTCATCATTTGTCTTTTGTTGATATTTATACAGATGGAGTAAAAGCAGTGATGACTAAAACTTCAGACACGTTAGCACAAATCATAGCAGTGTTACCAAGCTGCACTACAAATCATTGAATTCTTCCCTGCCATGTATAATAAAAAATTGTTTAATATTTGATATTATGTAATAGAATATCTCAACATTAGGAAGAGCTATATAACTCACTGATCAAATACTTCCCAAATGACCAAAGCATGATGTAACAAAATCGTGCATGGGTAAAGTTTCACTCAAAGTTTATTGCTGTTCTTTTTAAAGGAATTAAGAAATGTTTTTAAAATTTCTCAGTTTTAATTTCTAGAATGGCAAATATTGATAGATATAAACCTTAAAAAAAAGCTCTTTGGGGTCTTCAATATTTTTTAAGATTGGAAAGGAGACCGGAGATCAAAATGTTTGAGCAGCACTGCTACAGGCAGCTGAGAGCCATGGGAGGTTCTTGAGCAGGAGAGTTATATTGATCATGTCTCTTAGAGTAACTCAGTTCTGTGCCCTTTTTCATCATGGAAGATGTCTCTGAAAATCCCTACCATTGACAGTCATTGGCATTTTTTTTTTTTTTTTTTTTTTTTGCGGTACACGGGCCTCTCACTGTTGTGGCCTCTCCTGTTGCAGAGCACAGGCTCCGGACGCGCAGGCTCAGCAGCCATGGCTCACGGGCCCAGCCGCTCCGCGGCACATGGGATCTTCCTGGACTGGGGCACGAACCCGCGTCCCCTGCATCGGCAGGAGGACTCTCAACCACTGCGCCACCAGGGAAGCCCTATATTTTAAGCCAATGAACCACGTTGCCTAAGACTTGAAGCCCTGGGTCTGTGAGGGTTGCCCTATTGCCAGCCCTTGGAAACCAGTAGTCCTCTTTGTACACAGCATTACTTGTTTGCCCAAGAACTGCAGGGTCTGAACATAAGGTTCTCAAAAAGTTTGGCTCCAATCAGATAAAGCTAACACCCCTGTGGGGACTTCATTTTCTGCGTATGTGCAGTCCATATCTATCTAGCAAATGAAGGATTATAATCACATGTATAGGTTCAGATTGGAAAGGTTAATTATGGGCAAGTCAACCTCTTGGAAGAGAGAGGTCCATGCCAGTCAGATGCTCTGATGAGACAGGAAAAGAACATTCCCCCATTGAACTCCTGGGTAATATAAGAAAAATTTGAGGGGTTGAACTTGTCAAGAGTGACATATATCTAAAGTTTTCATTATTAAGTGCTTATTCTCTGCCAGATATTGTGCTAAGCTGTTTTCAATTATTATCTCTTTTAACCTCCTCAATAGTCCTGTGAGGTATTATTACTATCTCCATTTTATAGATGAGGAAACTAAGACCCAGACAGGTAAGTGGCTGAGACAGGCTTTGACTTTAGTGTTGGTTCCAGAGCCTCCAGTTCTTAACTCGTTTATTGCACTTTTCACTTTAAATGAAATGAGGAAGTTAATTGGCTGGATGGCAGATGGAAAACATTCTAAATATAAAAGAGATTAGGCAAAAGACATAGAGGCAGAAATGCGGACACTGTTGAAGGGACTGAAATGAAGTGTGTGGGGAGGAAGCAGCTGAGTTTGTTGCTGTTGCTGCTGATGTGTACGTGTGTTGAGTGCCTTACACTGTACAGAGAGATACTCACCTGAGGCTATGCCCTGCTACTTGGCTCCTCTTCAAGACAGAGGATCGCTCTGCGGAAACCAGATGAAGTCAGTGCATTGATTTTCATGTAGTCAAAAGGTTGGAGGCCAGGCAATGGGCTGGAAGGCTCCAGGCACAATGCTGAGAAAGGGGTTGGATAGCACATTACAGCCTGGGAAACATCGACGGAAGACCATGCGCTATAGCTGAAGCAGAAGGGGACTTGAATAACTAGCTCTGCCCACCTTGGTCAGCATTGCTGTCTGTCCCAGGGTCCTCATGTCTAAAATGGAGATGGTAATACCACCTCGAAGTACGTTTGTGAGAGGTAAAGGAGGTGATGTGTAGCAAGTCACATTGCATAGTGACCAAAACACATCATGTACTCAAATTCTTCTTCTTTTCTCCCTTCCCCACATGGTGCCAGGTGGTGCCATTGTCTCCACCATCCCTACTCTCTCCAGATGATATTTTTTTCTAGTCTTTTAAAGACACCATATATGGAATGTCTAGAGTATTGTTTGGGAACCAGATTGACTGGGCTTTTTTTTTTTTTTTTTTTTTTTTTTTTTTAGTTTTAGTTTTACAAATCTGATGAAGGTTCGGTGGGGTATACATTTGGGAAGACGCCCCAAACTTGGCTGTGGAGGCTCCTCCTGGGGAGGCCAGCTCTCAGCTGCCTGTGCCTTCTGGATTCCAAGCCCCAGGCTGATGAAGTGCTGGCCTCCTAAGCTTGGGCTGTGGAGTCATCGCCTTGGTGCAGGCTAGGTTACAGAACAGCCAAGCTGGGACAGGCCAGGTCCTTGCAGCCGAGGCTGGGGCACAGCCTGGTTCTCGGGGATCCCTCCACACTGTGCTGGGCTTTGCCTGTCAGCTGGCAGCGCTGGGTCTTGCTGGTACAAGTGGTGCCGGGGGACTTCTTAGTGGAGTCCTGGGCTCAGCGGGATGTTTCCTCTTGACCATTTTTGCAACTGTGTGCATTGCAAAAAGGTCAAGCACTTACTAGCAGCATGGTTTGGGGCAAGACACATGACTCTCTTTGCCTTATTTACCTCAATTGTGAAGCAACAGAACAATAGCATCTACCAGTAGGGTTGCTGTGAGGATTAAATGGCATGAAACATGCAGGGGTAGAGCACAAAGCTTGACACATTGTAAGAGCTCAGTAATTATTCCTTATCATGATTGTGGTTATTATTTGATAAGCATTCTTCTAGGAACTTTCTAAGTGCCACGTTACTGAGTCTTCACAACAGCTTGGTGGGACAGGCACTATTATGCCTACTTCAGAGATGAGAAAACTGGGCTTAGGAAATAGGGAATCATGATGCAGACATAGACCTTCAGAGCTTTCTCTTGTTTCTGTCCACCACCCCACACTGTGGGCCTCCTCTTTTGTTTTAACCAGTGCTGTTTATGATTTAATAATTGGCTGTGGACTGACTTGAGAGCCAGAGTAGGACTTCTTTTTATTTTCCCATTAATAACTCACCTCACAACACTGAAGACCCAACAAGATCTTATATGTGAAAGGACTGTACAAAACTTGGAAGCACTCTAAAAACTATTTGTTTTTTGTTTATGTACGCCCCCATAATGTTCCTGAAAGGGATTTGAAGTAGCCTATTAGTTGTCATTAGAGTGATGATGATTAATGATTATAATAACAAGACAGGCCTAATTGGTTCAAATTGTGCCTTTTGAAATGGCCTCGGTGGAGGCCAAGTGGTGGGGAGGGAGAAGGCAGCCTCTGCCTCAGGGAGCTGAAAAGATGGCCCTAATTGGTTAAAAGCAGCTTTGCTAATTGCTTTGGCAAGGGCCTGAGAGAAAGCTTTGGTGTGATTATACATGAACGGGGTCCCTCAAAGCCCTGTGATTCTGGGCTAGATCTGTTCCTCAAAACACAAACAGAAAAGAGAACAGATGTTCAGCCACTTGACAGAAATTTAATAAGACACTTAGAAAAATTACCATGTTCACTTTGCCCCTCCTGACCTCTTAGATGGAAGCTGGAGGAAGGCCTGTTTCAGAGGCTGCTGTAAGCTGGAACTGAAAGGGGCATGTGCTAGAGTGTTCCACTTACCTGAGATCCTACTGTTTTGCGACCCATGCGCCGCCCCCCGCCCCGCCCAGGGTTCTTGGTGGTGGGAGGAGGAGACGTAACAGGAGAAGGGAGAGGCTTGATGATGAGCAGCATATATGCTTTAAATTCTGGTTGAGGGTAAGTAGGCTGCGATTGTTACTGAAATATTCTATTTGGAGAGTGAAGGAATAACATGAAGCCAAATTACAGCTCAACACGGTCAATCTCGATGGCATGAGCTGGAGCACTCAGGAGGGAGAGGAGCCCAAATATAAGATTTTTCTGAAAAGAAATACCCCCCCCCACCCCGTAAATGATGTTAATCACAGCACAGAGACTGGCAACTAGAGTATATCATCAGACTCTGCTCTAGTCAGGGGGAGGCTTGGGAAGTCTTGTCAGTGGCCACTGGTAGCTGTAGGGGGTCAGAGAGTGACCACCCGGGTTCAGAGCTGACTTAAGAATTCACTGGTTATGTGCTCATGCAGGTAAGTCATGTAACCGCCCTAAGCCTCAATTTCCTAAGTTCAGTCATACCTCATAGGGTTACTGTGAGAATTAAATGGCACAAAGCACGTTTGTTTCTTAGCGATGCTGTAACAAATCAGCATACATTTGGTGGCTTAAAACAACAGAAATTTATTCACTCACAGTTTTAAAGGACAGAAATCAAGGTGTTGGTGGGGCTGAGCTCCCTCTTGATGTTCTAGGGGGAATACTTACTTGCCTATTCCTGGCTTCTGGTGGCTCCTAGCAAACCTGGGTGTGTTCCTTGGCTTGTGGCTGTATCTCTCCAATCTCTGTCTCCGTCTTCATGGAGAAGAAAAGAGTTTTCTTCTCTTTGTGACTCTGTGTCTTCTCCTTCTCTTATGCAATGATTTCATCTCAAGATCCTTAACTTAGTTACACCTGCAAAGACCCTATTTCCAAGTTAGGTCACATTCTGTCATCCTGGGTAGGCTCGAATATTTAGGGGACACTATTCAAACCAGTACTGCAGGTAAGGAGATTAGAATGCCTCTTAGCACATAGAAAGCTCTAGATAAATGTTAGCAACTATGCTTGCTTCCTACTACTGTTGCTGTTGTTATGACCATGGAGGTACTGGGTCCTAGTTGCTCAGGCCCACCTGATACACGACTATTTGTTAACTATATTTATCTGTATAAGTCACAGCATGCTTAAGGGTTAATAAGGGTGGGCTAGGATGCAGGGGTGTTAATATTAAATATATAAGCATAGCATATTCACAACTATAAAACTTTTAGATCACTGATATTGGGTGTTTAAGTTTTTTTGATGCCAGGGTTTCTTTCTTAGTCATCTTCCCCAACACTGAGCTCAGAAGAAAGGGAACTGGTGTTGGACTCAGAGACCCCCAAGTTTAAACACTGAATCTGCTCAAAATTCCAGGAGCTCTTGTTTCCTTTTCTGTAAAGTGGAGCTGATGATTGATTTCTCCCTTCCTCACAGGGTTTCTGTGGATGTGGAGAAAACAAGGGGAGCAACTGCAGAGCCCAAGGCATAGGGATAGAAAGTTAGAGAAGGTCTTGGATCAAGTACCAAACTAACCAATGAGTGACACCAAATTCAACCAGGCAAAGACATGGGCAGAGTCCATAAGGAATCCAAGGTGAAGGTGGGCAGGGGAACTTAAGTGTTTCTGACAAACATGGGGGATGGTGACCAGTGGTTCACAGTGTTCTGGGCTAATTCGTGCAAGTTCATACAGATCTGTGAGCCTTCCGTGGGCCAGATACTGTTCTAAGTGTGGGAAATCCATAGTGGAGAGCCAAAAGTCCAGCCTTTACTATCCTGAAGTTTACAGTTGAGAGGGAGAGGCAGATGTTCTTTAAAACTGGAGATATGAAAACAAATTGTGTTCATTGCTGGGAAAGAATAGCACAGGGAGTAGCTTTGAGACACCAGCTATAATAGGGGCTCTGAGCTAATCTGGAGGAGGGGAGGTCAAGGAAGCGTTGTCCTAAAGAAGGGACATTTGAATGGAGAGGTAAAAGAGGAGAAGGAATTGGCCAGATGAGATGGAGTGGAGTGGAGGGAGATGAGCAGGAGCACATGGCCTGAGAGTGAAGCAAGTGCCAGAATCTTTGAGCCCTGCTGTTCCTACATACCTATGGTAGGAGGGGTTTGCCTTCTCTCCAGCCCCCGTAAAGATAGCCAATCTGTCTGCTCCATTTCTCAGATTTGGCAGTGAGGGGCCACAGACATGTGTAGCTTGGCCCACAGAGTGTTTTGATTTTTGGAGGGAAGAGTTGCCACCATTAAAGTCTGGGAAAAGTCACATACAATTTTGGAGTTCTAACTTCTCTTGCAAAATCAGAAACTCTGGCAATGCTGGCCTTCATCTCCTCAAGATGACCCCCAAGGGGAGATGTGTAGCAGCTTTCAGGTGCAAAATACAGAGATTCAACAGGCCCCTTCTTTCTGTATACTTCCTGCTTGGCCCTTACAGGCACTTGAGTTTGAGACCTCTGATCTCTGCCCTACCAAGGATGGTCAGATAGGAGAGAACAGACCTCCTTGGTTCTTTGGAGAAGACTGTTTCAAATTAAAGTCCTGACACCCAGTTAGGAAGACTTTTTACATTTCTCCCCCAGGAAGGACAAATCTATCTCTCCATGGAATGATTCTCTTCAAATACGGCAGACCTGGGTGCCCTGTAAGCAGGTTTCTTTTATTCTTCCTTCTTCTCCTTTCCATATTTAAAAAAAATAGCAATGAAACTCTTTGAGTAAGGAACATCTTATGTAAAAACCCAGCGTAAGTTACAGATCAAAGTGAGTTTGCTCAGATTGAATCTGGTGTGTTCACCCTGGAACACTGGCTACTTGACTTTTTCCTCTTCTCTTCCCCGAGGTAGCTCTGGGGCATCTCTAGGGGAGCCCAGGGTTCCTCAGAATACGGTTGAGAACCCCTGCCTGGAGTGTTGAGGGAGAGGCTGCTGCCAGTTGGAGAAACAGGGTATAGAGCTAAAAAATATATATATATAAAACAAGGCACTGTTGGTTCCTCACATTTGTAACTTGGGGGCCAGCCTGAAATCGAATGACATGCAGTAGGCAAATCTAGATTTCTACCCTCCTGTTTCCCCATCCCTGGCCTCTGGCATAGCCAGTGACAGATAGCTCAAGTAGTAGCCAGCAAGCATTAGAGTCACCCCTGCAAGTGTACAAGGTCTGTTTGTCCTTGTGACTTAGAGTGGAGCTGAACTCTACTCAGGAGGTGTGACTTCCTGTGGCACGCAGCCTGGAGAAGCAGTTGCTGTCCTGCAGAAGCTTTAGAGTGGAGGCCGGCTCTCCTTAACCTGGTAGGTGCTGGTACACAGAACTCTGGGGCTGAGGCCTTGACCACACTCTATAGGAAATACCCAGAATATTCCCAGCAACCAGAGGGAGGTTTCTGAGCTTCTTCAGCCTAGCCTAGCAGCTGTACTGTCACATTATTATAGATGCTTGTCATTGAAGCATCACTGTCTGCAACCTTGACATGCATGCACTGTTTCAGATTCACTTTTCAAAATTGCTTTGAAAGCCCAGGACCTGTCCCATCCATTAGTGGAACTCCTCTGTGACAGGTGCTGGGGGTGATGGAGGTGTCAGAGAACTCCCCGTGCTCTGCTGATTCATGGGAGACACATTTGAAAAGACATAAGCTGGCTGGAGCAAAGCCTTCATACAGGTTTGCAGGCAGTTTCCTCCCTCTCAGAGGAAGGCATTCTGCTTCTATAGGGCTGCATGACCCCTACCTGAAAAAACAGCTTCCTGGCAACTGAGCTTTCATACACCCCTGAGGGCTAGACTCTTCACAACTGATAGCGTCACCTGTCTAAACTGTATGCTCTTAGGAAGCTTCTAAGACTGTAGATTTCCATTTCCTCATCCCCATAAAGGAATAATAATAATATCCACCTCCCAACCTCATCTATATAGTAGAAATCATATTACCCATCTTGCAATCTCATCTGGTTAGTAGAAATTATAATACCCACCTTTCAATATCAGTTGTATAATAGAAATAATAATGCCCCTCTTGAAATTTTGTTGTGAGAATTAGAAATAACTTACCTAAAATGCCGAGCAGTACAGTTAGTACATTTAATACCTAATAGGCACAGGAATTCTTAGCTTTCTAGAGGCCTGAGCTAATTCACTTGTTCAGCCTCCAGGTATGTTTAAAAAATAAAGAAATCCCAAAATTGTAACAAAAATTGCACATTTTAAATGTTTACTTTGGCTAGATGAGGCTTTTAACAAACACAAGAATAGAAGGACTGTGTAAATAGTCTCATTAAGGGGTGAGCTCAAAAGTCTAAATCCATGCTCTTGAAGAGATGGCATCTGGGCCAAATGCTCCACCCCCAACCATGCCCATTATGGGCCCTAAATAGGCCCTTAGTATTGGGTTGACCAAGAACGTCGTTCGGATTTTTCCGTAACATTAAAAACCCTATGCTGAGTTTTCTCAGCATTAAAACACTTTGTGAAAGGCCTTTGAGCTATGTTGGGGGAACCTGGGACGGAGCTGGCTTCAATGTTGGCAGCTGCTGAGAATTGCTGTGGCCTGAGTGGGTCCCATTTCCTTGGCTTTGGACTTTTTGTGCTGAAAGATACAGCTGGACCCACAGACCAGATTCAGTGTGTACTCTGGAGGATGTGATGATTTAGGTAAGGCAATCCCTGCCCGGTTATAAAAAGCCCCAGGCTGAATGGGGTCAGACTGGGATTCTTTCAGACTGGATTTCATCCCACAGGACTCCAGGTGATAGTCCTGTCAAAACAACTTTCTCCTTGCTCAGACCAGAAATCCCATACTTTGGCTATTGGTGAATGGGTGCGTGACCTACTGGGGAGAAGGGACTTATCCTTCTAGGATTTTTCTGAGATGGAATTTCCAGGTCTTCAAATGTTAACCCTAGGTAAAAGTCAGTGCCTTATTACGGACCTACGAGAGAATAAAAGCACCTACTTCTGATGCAACGACGGGAAACTCTCCTGGCCTGGCTGAGGAAGTCAGGCGTTGCAAAGATGATTGAGACACCTTGACTTGCAAGTTCTCAGACCTACTAAAATTTGATTATCAACCCACATCACATGAGTCCCTGACCATACTTCTGAACTAAAAGTAGGAATCATAGTGTGGCCTGTAATTGAATGCCCGTGAGAACAGCAGTGATGGGGTATTTTAAATTGGGGGCCTTCTGAGAAAATCCAGGACCCACGACCATAACATGTAGAAATGAGTGTTTGGAGCCTATTTGAGACCTGAGCTACCGGCAGAGATCATGCTTTTTAGAAAAGAGTTAATTTGGGGACCACTCAGTACTTTGTAATCACTCCTTGGACATGTTGAGAATTTGCTGTTTTAATCAGAGGGCACTTACTACAAAGTTAATCTGAGATTATATTTAGTGATATGCTTTATCATGGTTGTAGCAAGTGATAATTAGGAATAAAATGGGAAACAATTCCCATAAAATATTGTGATTAGCATTGATTATGCGTACAATCCAAGTTTTTCCACTCCCACCTTGTTGCTTCTTCCTTCTCACTAATTAGCATTAATTGTGTCTCCCCAGCATGCTCTGAAGCACAGATCCTGGTTCTAATTGCATGCCCAGACTCCCTTGCCCCGTCCCTCTCTACTCTGGATTGAGGATTGATAGAACACTGCTTTTGGTGCCCATTTGGCCAGATTGCCTCCTTGGTCTCCTACTTCTGGAACCCTTAAATTTCTCCTTTCTGCCTCTCACCTGCCCTTCATCCGGTGCCAGGTGAAGCGTGGGGGAGGCAGCTCGTGACCCTGGTGTTGGTCAGGAGTGACAGGTGTCCTGAGGCCAGGGCTGTGGGGGTGCGGGAGGCTGGATTAGGGGAAGAAGAGCTAGAGTCAGCATCTCGGTGCTGTCTGCAGAAGATATGGGGGGTGCTGGCTCTTCACCATGTCACCAGTGTCCCGGCCAGTCAGGGATGCAGCATCAGCCAAGAGGTCAAAAGAATAGTCTTGCCTCCCTCTGTCTGCAGACCTCTCCGCTTCTTATTTCTGACAGACTGGAATTCCTAACTAGAGACAGAATGAAATCATTGCATACTAAGGGGGCTGGGGCTAAAAGAGCAAAAAATGAGATAGTCCACACACTGATGAGAAGAGTTTCAGGTTCCAGGCTAATTGACACATCAGATTTTTGTGCTTTCGAGTCAAGGTAGGGGCTAGAGAGCAGGAACACTGAGTGTCTAAGGGGGTACAGAAGAGTGCTGAGTGGAGGAGTGACCCAGAGGGGAGAGGCCTGGAAGTAATGAAGACAGAACTCTGAAGTCTGCGGACTATATCATGAGAGAATTTTGGTGTGCTGTCGTTTGCCTTGTCCAGCTTGACCACTGGGGAACTATAGCTGAGATTAGGCCCCTGGGCCGCTGGCGAGGCTCTCCAAGGCTACGTTGCTTTCCTGGGAATTCAAGTCAGAGCAGCTCTGACCCCTTCATCTGGCATGCGTAGTGAAAAGTTTTGGTTGGGGTGAGAAGGGAGGAGGTATGAGTCCTCCAGCCCAGGAGTCCCCCACCCTCACTGGAACACTGTTCCACTCTACCCCTTAAATCTGTCTTCCACTTGAGCTCTGAAAATGCAAATGAGATCACACCATGCCCAGCTAAGAACCTTCCAAAGGTTTTCCAGTGCTAATAGAATCAAGTTCCTAATTTCAAAGCCCTATATGATCTGGTTCTTGCCTCTCTTTTGATGTCATCTCCTACCCTTCACTTCATTCTTTCATCCATCTGTCCTTCCTTCCTTCCATGCATGCTTCTATCCATCCATCCATCCATCCATCCATCCACCCACCCACCCACCCACCTATGCATCCATCTGTTCTGACTCAGACACAGTTGCTTTCTTATATATTCCTTAAGTGCCTTTTATTCATTCCTTCTCTGCACTTGCTCTTCCCTCTGCCCAGAACACTCTTTCCCACAATACCCACATGGTTCACTTGTTCACTTCCTTTATTTTGGTATCTGTTCTAATGTCATTTCTCCAAGAGAACTTTCCTTCACCATCCAGGGTTGTGACTGGAAGGAGGATGGCAGGGACTTCTGAAGCGTGGTCTTCTGTTTTTGATCTGAGTGCTTGTAGCATTTTTGTGTTCAGCGTGTTAATATTCAGTCAGCCATAAACTTTGACTTGTGTACTTCTCTTTGTGCATGTTATACTTCAACAGAAACTTGAAAATAAATACCCACATCCCCATCTCACTGTACTTCTTAATTTGTTTTATTTTTCTTCATAGCCCTTATCACTACCTGACATTGTCTTATATCCTTATTTGCATTGTCTGTCATCCCAACACCACATGCAAATTTTATGAGACCAGGGACTTGGTCTAGTTTCCTGCTTTATACCTAGTGCTTAGCACAGCACCAGGCATGTAGGAGGAGATAAATCATTGTTGAATGAATATATGAGTAAATGGTTGGATACTTTAAGCAACTAGAAGGTGTAACACAAACTGGGGAGTGGGATATCTAATTCATCTGGTGCTTTAAGTTGTAAGGGTCTCAGACTGGACTCAGCTTCCACTAGATTTCCTCTTTCCTCTTTCCTCTTGTAAACTTCTGCTCTCTTGACTCTGTGACTTAGAGCTTGGTTTCTTTCCTCCAGTTGCCTCTCAACACACTGGTCTCAGACAGGAACCTCATCACCAAGGACCCAGCTTAGAGCGTCCATGGGGTACTGAGGCAGCTGCCAAATAAAAAATTGTCTTAGAAAGGACTTGGGCCAGAAAGTCATCCCCCCCCCAAACTCTTCTTCATCTGCACTGAGCACAGTGGTAAGAACACGAGCTTTGAGGTCCAGAGACCTGGGTTTGGATCTTATCTCTACTTTGTTCTAACCATGTGATCTTAGACAATTTACTTAGCCAGCTGAGGCTCAGTTCCTCATCCAGATAATGATGCCCCCTGGGTTGTTCTGAGGATTAGTTGAGGTGTTGTGCATCAAGCCCCTGGCACAATGCCTGACATTCCAGGCATTGTTATGAATGCATGACATTCTTAAGCATTCAATGGCTGTAGCTCCAACAGTGTTACTATTGATTGCTATTTTTTTTTAACATCTTTATTGGAGTATAGTTGCTTTACAATGTTGTGTTACTTTCTGCTGTATAACAAAGTGAATCAGCTATATGTATACATATATCCTCATATCCCCTCGCTCTTGCGTCTCCCTTCCACCCTCCCTATCTGTATCCTTCCTGTGACGTTATGATGCTGCATTTCTTTCTACTTCATACCTTTAGATCTCACCACTGAGCCCAGAACCTTGCCTCTGTCTTCACATGAAGTGTGATATTTTGAGAAATGAACTTTTGGTTTATTTTTTGGTATCTTAAACAAGACAGTGTGTGTGAAGAGACTTGGAAAGCCATAAAGTGCTGTTTAGATGTACTTGTGCTTTCAACGACTCCCGTTTACTCCTTAGCCTCTTTTGGAGTCAGCATGAAAGAGCAGGACTCCTGTGGACCTTGGTTGGAGTGACAATGAGCAATCACTTAACTTCTTGAAGGCTCAGTTTCCTCATTTGGGGAATAGGGATAATAACAGGGTCCACTTTCAGAGTGATTTTGAATGTCCTTGAAGGTGATAGATATAAAATCACTTGCAAGAAACATGGCAGAAGTTTTAAGTGTTCCCTACTTCCTCTGCCCCCCATGCCCTTCTTTTCCATCTCACATGTGGTTTTGTTAAATCTTAGAAGAGCTTTTTATTCGTCTAATCTAAACTTTTTCCAAATTATTTTTTACTAGCCATAAATTACTTAAAAATTTTTTTTTTTTTTTTTTGCCTCTCCCACTGGCCCTCTTATCAGCATTTATCCTGAGGACCACGGAGGAGGCCTAGTGAGATGGACAATTCCCTCCAAAGATTATACACTGAGATGTGAGCTGCACCACAGATACATTCTCCTGTTATTTGCTTCCCTTCAACTGTAGTTTTTCCACACACATTACATTGGGTCATTATAATCATAACAGCTGATTGCTTTTAAACCATGGGTCTTCCATTGCTAAGAAAACATCCAGTAAGTGCTGGTTGACTGATGGCCCAGTTAGAAAAATCCATGTGTCTGCAAAGCAAGAGGAAAAGGGTATGCTGTGTTTGGTTCTGATTTTATATCTTTAGTTGTCTAGAGAAATGGACTTTTTATACTCCTTCAAATATCTTGATGGAATTGACTCTCCTCTTTTATAGTCAGTGGACCTTTGCAAATTTTGTGATCAAACTGTGGTCCCAGACTGGCAGGATCAGCAGCAACTGGGAGCTTGTCAGAAATGCAGAATCTTAGGTCCCAATCCAGGCCTACTGAATCAGGAATCAGAATCTGCTTCACCGCCTCCACCCCATGATTGCTGTGCACAGGAAAGATGGAGAAGCACTGTTTTACAGGGCTGTGATCCTGTCTGGACCCAGCAGGATCTGGGCCCATTATCAACCTTGTAAGGCAGTGGGGAGCTCTGGGCTCCGGGGTGACATGCTGAGGAGAAATGGCACAGTGCTTTAGAAGACCACCCACTGAGGGGTCCAATAGGCTTCCAGGTCTGTGAACCCTCCACCTGTTGGCCTGGTGCCAGATGCCTTTGGCCTGACCTCATTTTCCCTTCCCTGTAGGACTGTGGTCCCACGGGGTACCAATCACTGTGGCTGCAATCATTGTTATCTTTTCCGACTCCCCTAAAGCCTCCTTAAGAGCTTACTGACTGATTCAGTTAGAGAAATCCAAGTATTGAGAAAGGAGGCTCAAATTAGTTTGTTTTTGCCTTGCTTATCTGCCCAGAGAAAGCATCCCTGCTCTTTCAAATGTCTGAGAAATGGACTTGATTATCCTCTTCAAGCAAACACGTGGTCGAGCGCTGGGAGCTGTGGATTGTTGGAAAGTCTATGGGCTGCCAGCAAATCCCTCTCTTTGCTGCTTTCTTTTCCATCCTGATGACAGAAAGTTTTCTGCGACACAAAACCCTGGTGCAGGTTTCTCTTCTCTGCACCCCACAAAGAGCTGGAGTGTCTGAGAAGGATTGGGAACCAGCAGAGCTACCCTTTGGTGTCAGTTCAATACTAGCAATGTTGTTGGTTAGTCAAGTTGATTTTTCCTATTCATTCAACGTTTGCTTATTCAGCAGATAGATATTAAACTCACAGCATAGTGCTTCCCAGCGCATGCTCTGGGGCCATACTTCCTGGGTTTGCATCCTGGCTTGCCACTTAGCAGCTCTGAGGCCTCCGACAAGTTTTTTAACCTCCCCGTGCCTCAGTTCCCTCACTGAAAAAACGGGGATAATGAAAAGATCCATCTCATATGTTGTGAGGATTAAGTGAGTTAATATTTCCATATGTTAACTGAGAGTCATTCTTGGCACCTGGTGGGCACAGTTTAAGTTTGCTGTTGTGTTAATACTGTAGGTCAGGCACATTGCTAGGCAGCAGACATAGGTGCAGGGAATGAGGCTGGTAAGGACCCTGCCTTTACAGAGTGCACCTTCCCTGGGGAGATGGGCAGTGTACCAGTTCTCACCAGTCTGACATTGAATTTCCCCAGGGAGAAGTGCAGGGAGAGAGACATACAGGGTGCAGTAAGAGTGGGATTCAGGTGGATCTGGCCCACTTGGGGCATGTCCTGGAAGGTGTCCCTAGGAGGTGACATATGTTTTGGGCTTCCAGTATGGCTGAAGTACAGATAGCTGGGGGGTGGGAGGGTAGGGCAGGGGTGGGGAAGGCACAGAACTGAAAAACTGGGTAGGGCCTCAAACAGAAATTCTTCCTTAGGGATTCTCAAGCTTTAATGAACTTCAGAATTTCTCAGAAATGCTGCTTAAAGATGCAAATTCCTGGGACCACTTCCAGAAGTTCTGATTCAGATGATCTCAGGTGGACTCTTCACTTACACAAGAATCTTGGGGTGGTTAACATAGTGGATTCATAGAAGATAGTGTCGACAGCACAGCTAGGCCATGTTGAAGATGTCTGTTTTTATCTTAATCTTGAGAGAACTGGAGAACTATTCAGAAGTTTTTTATGGTATAATTGTGGTATAATTTACATACAGTTGAATTCACATTTTTTGGTTCTATGTGTTTTAGCAAAATATACAGTTATATGAACATCAGCCTATAACAATCAATATATAAAATATTTCTTTGATCCCAGAAGTTGTCTCTTGCCCTTTTTGTTGTCAAGCCCTTCTTCCTCTCCCTGCCCCTGGCAACCACTGATCTGTTTTCTTCCATAGACTTTGTCCTTTTCTGAGTGCCATTTAAATGGAATCATACAGTACACAGCCCTTTGTGTCTGACTTCTTTCGCTTAGCATGATGCTTTTGCGATCGATCCATGTTATTGCATGTGTCAGTAGTTTATTCCTTTTTCTTTATGAATAATATTAAATTGAATGTGTGTACCACAGTTTGCTTATCCATTCAACAGTTGATGGACATTCAACTTATTTCCAGTTTTTGGAGATTGTGAATAAAACTGATAAAAAACATTCTCATATAGGTATTTATGTAGACATGTTTTTATTTCTCTTGTGTAAATACCTAACAAAGGAATTGTTACATTGTATGGGAAGTGAAGTTTAATTTTTAAGAAACTGCCAAACTGTCTTCCAGATTGGCTGCACCACTTTGCATTCCCACCAGCAATAAATAAGAGATGCCGTTGGTCTATATCTTTACTAGCACTTGGTATCATCAGTTTTTTTTTTAAACTTTAGCCATTTATTATGGTTTGAATTTGCAGTTCCTTAATTGCTAATGAAGTTGAGCATTTTTTTCATGTATTTATTTACCATGCATTCACAGCTCTTCTTTGGTAAAGTGTCTATTCATATATTTTGACTATTTTTGAAAAACTGGATTTTTTTTGTTTTATTCCTATTGAGTTTTGAGAGTTCTTTATGTATTCTAGCTACAAGTACTTTATCAGCAATGTGTTTTGCAAATATTGTCTACGGTTCTGTGTCTTGTCTTTTCATTTTCTTTCTTCTTTTTTTTTAAATAAATATATTTATTTATTTATTTTTGGCTGCGTTGGGTCTTCATTGCTGTGCGTGGGCTTTCTCTAGTTGCGGCGAGTGAGGGCTACTCTTAGTTGTGGTGCGTGGGCTTCTCATTGTGGTGACTTCTCTTTGTTGCAGAGCACGGGCTCTAGGTGCGCGGGCTTCAGTAGTTGTGGCTCACGGGCTCTAGAGTGTAAGCTCAGTAGTTGTGGCTCGTGGGCTTAGTTGCTCCGCGGCATGTGGGATCTTCCCGGACCAGGGATCAAACCCATGACCCCTGCATTGGCAGGCGGATTCTTAACCACTGTGCCACTAGGGAAGTCCTCATTTTCTTAATAGTGTCTTTCAGAGAGCAGAAGTTTTAAACTTTATGAAGTCCAATTTATCAGTTTTTTCTTTTATAGTTCATAGTTTTGTGTTTTATCTAAGAAATGATTGTCTAACCCAAGGTTGTGAAAATTTTTTCTTATGTGTTTTATGGTTTTAAGTTTTAAATTTAGGTCAATGATCCATTTACATTTACATCTGTGACCTAGTCTTGAAATGTGGTATAGGTTAAGATTTTTACTACTGTACCTTTATTTAAAAAATTAATTGACCACATATGTTTGGGCCTATTTTGGGAATTCTGTTTTATTAATCCAAATATCTATCCTTTCACCATTACCATACTGCAGGGGTTGGAAAACTATGGCCTATTGGCCAAATTTATACTTCTGCCTGTTTTTGTAAATAAAGTTTTATTAGAACAGTCATACCCATTTATTTATGTATCATCTATGGCTGCTCTTGTGTTCTGGTTCTGTTCATCATCTGTGTAATGGCAGTCAGTTTATATAATTTCCATGGATCTGTTTCCCCATCTGTAAAATGTAAAAATTCTTTACCTATACTTTGCCCTGTCCACCTAATAGGATTTTTGTGATGATGTATATAAAATATATGAAATGTATCTATATATTATGAAATGATATGAAGTCATGAAGAGCTACAACTCTAAATGGCTGTAAAACCTAGAGAATTGCTATTCTGATGATGGCAAGTTACAGGGTTGATGGGGAGACATCCCCAGCTCTGAGAAAGGCAGCACCCTGAGGGCTGATGGTCTAAGAGAGGAGCCTGGTGGCTTTCAATATCCTCTTTCCAAAATCACAATCTTATATTTTCCTGCCCCTTGCTTGACACCCTTCATGGCTTCCCTTTCTTCTCAGGGTAACTCTCACCTCTCTTTATATCTTCACCTCTCCTCACTCCCCTTCTCACCCTCTGTGCTTCAGCCATGTGAGCTTCTTTCCTTAAATGTGCTAAATACTCCCTCTTGTCTCTCAGGCTGGGCATATGCTGTTGCTTCTGCCTGAAATATGCTCCTCCACCCCTGAGTATCGTTAAATCCTACTTACCTTTCAGATCTCAGCTCCACCAGAAAATCCTCCCTCTTCCCCTACACCTACGTCAGTCACCCTTCTATGAGTTCCTATACAATCTGTGCAAATACATTCTGTTTAATACCTTCCTTGCACAGTACCATTCATTGCTATTTGTCTCTGAAATATGTTCTAAAGCCATATATAAATTATAAAATATTTCAGTATGAAAAATCCATTACACTACTCTGTGTGTGTGTGTTTCTTCTTCATCATGTCCTGCATGCTAATGTCTCTCAGTCATTGAGAGCTGGGGACTCGGCTGACTGTCCTGTACACCTTGATCAATACATGTCATTGTACACCTTGGGAATGTTCTCCTCCCGTGAGCACCTACAGCATGATCCTGAAGTGAGTGTGTTTGGCAATATGTGTTGTTTCCTTTGCCAGAGCCTTTCTTCCTGCCATGTATGCTTTGCGTCCTGGAGAACAGTTCTGACTCTAGTAACTGGGGACAGGTTTGCAGGTGATGTTACTGGACCTGCCCCAGAGAACCCAAGGAAGAGTTTCACATTGGAGGCTATCACACCCTTTTGACAATGACTGGAGTTCACAGCAGGGCAAATTCAGGGCAGAGAACAGCAGGTGTTGTGGGAAGGTTGGCCTCTGACATCATGACAGCGCTATAAACGCTTGGGAGGATTGTCTAACAGTAGCTTGAGACCAGCCACTGGAAGAAATTATGGATGGGTGGCAAGTCATGATGTAGGGAATTTGAGGACCTCTTGCAATGTACAATTCCAGGCCACAAACCCAAATGAACTCAATATGGTGTTGATGTAGTTACCACTGTCATTCCAGGAATATGTTCCCCCATGCTAAGTGGATACAAGTGTGTGTCTATAATGGCATCAAGTGCACTGCAAATAACTGATTCTTTGTTTATTCTTCTCTCTCCCTCTCCCTCCCACAGTTTATAAACTCTGTGAGGGCAGATCTCTTGTCTATCTTATTCACCACTGTAGTGAATGCTGTGGTCTACCACCCATTTTCCCCTTCAGGAATTAGGTATTCATTTCCTGGCTTCCAGATGTGTTGCCCGCTGATGGCTCACAGCTGGGTTCTTCCCTGGGCATTGCCCTGCCTATAGGGAATTGCCTTGTCCAAGATTATGCCCCCTCTCTGTGACCAGCCAACTTCCAAAGAGTCATAGATGGTGGTGTGTGTGTGGGGGGGTATACAGTGTCCCCCTTGCCTCAATTTGGGACAACTCTGAAGGGCCCACCAGTCCCAGATTGATTGGCTGAGATCATGCTGCAACTGCATAACAGCTGAAATTCTCCCTGTCTAATCTAGTTTCTCCTCCTCCTGCATGGTTTTTTTTTTCTGAGAGTGTTCCCTAATAAGCTTCCTGCATACAATTCTGCATCTTAGAATCTGTTTCCTGAGAAATCAAAGATATCCCCTAGTGCCTGACCCTTTTCCAGCCTTGCATGGTCTGTAGGTCCTCCATTTTATTATCTGTAAAATGATAAAAATTTATCAAAAAAATGGAGGTTCAGTGCACTTCTGTGACTTGCCCAAGGCTGCCCACATACTATGTGCTGTGCTGGGAAAACACCTATTTTAAAGGGTTGATGGTTCAAATGAGAATGAAAAAGTAACTATGAAGTATAGGTTCTCATTAAATGCTGGTGTTCTTTTTCTAAAGGATTAGAAGTATCCCTGCAGAGTTGGAGGAGAAGGGAAGGAAGTTTCTAGAGAAGCATGCATGGTTTGCACTTTCCTGTGATGAAGGAAGATAGGGGGCCAGTTCTACACCCTTGTCCAGGGTGTAAGACGATTAAGACTCTCTATCCCTGCCCACGTGATCTGTCTCCCTGTCAGTAGCCTAACTTCATAGAAAGAACCCTTCTTTGCAGTCATATTTCATGTAAGGAAACATTATCCTATAAATTAACTACTCCCTAAAGGCTCCTATTTCCATGTACCAGAATGCTTTTTTGTTGTTGTTGTTAGAAAACATTTTGACCACACACCTAGCTGATTATCAATGTAATTGTGCTGTAATCACATCTGAGGAAACTATCCAGCAAATCAACTCTGACTGTCTGCCTACTCACAGAGAAGAGACTCAGATCTTTCAAATCAGAACATAGGAACAGGTGGCCTCATTCACAAAGAGGGATGCTCCTTCTACCGCACAGCTCTTTCTGTGGATAAATAGAGTGGATGTACAGGTCGAGAGGCACAGAGAATGTCTGCAAATTGATAGCAAATGTCTAGTCATTTTCCTCAGAGATTTCTGATGTAGGTGGTTTATGAGATATTTCTTTTTTGCCATTCCAGATACAAGGATGAAAAAGGTACTAGGCTGATAAGCAATTAAAGGCAAAGCCTTATTATTCACTCAGTCTTAAGCTTTTCAATTCAAGAGATCTGAGTTTGGATACCAGTGTGCTGTGTCATCCTGGAAAATCTTTAGAATAATTCAGGTCAGGTTAGGTTATGCTATGGTAACAAGCCCCTTGAATCACCATGGGCTTACAGCCACTCACGAAAAGCCCTCTGCTGATCCAAGGCCTCTTCATGTCAGTTCTTTTCTAAGTTATGACTTAGGGTCCAGATGGTTCCACCTTGGTGCTCCGTCTTCTCAACAAGCGGCCACTCCAATCTTTGTACCAGGGGACGTGAGAGCAGGGAGCACATACATCCATTCTTTTAAGCTTTGACCCTGAAGGACCACATTTCTTTTGCCACAGCACATTGGCCAGAACTAGTCACATGACTTTGTCTACTGCAAGGAGGTTGGGAAATGTTGGGGAACACAGAGGTATTGGGGGAACGATAAACATCTCTGCCATATGTGGGTCTCAATTTCTATGTCTTCAAATGAATTCACCTATTAGTTCAATAATGCATGCATTAAGGAACTAGTACATGCCTTTTAGGGTTTAGTTATTGTGCTGAGCTCTGGGCATGTAGTGGTGAGCAAGATGCACACCTTCCCTGCCTTCACAGAGCTTCTGTTTTGTGGGGGTCAGAAGTGCAAGCAATCAATGACAGTAAGTGCTGTGAGTGCTGCCATAGAAGTTGAGGGTACAATGGCAGTTCATGGTTGCAAGTACAGATCTGGGTTAATGACAGCTTCTTCTGGAGGAAGTGTTACCTTAGCTGAAATCTGAAGGATGATGAAATGTCAACCAGGAAGGGGAACATTCAGAGTAGAGAGATTGCCATTAGAAAGCCTGAGAAATGAAAGAATCTCTCCTCCTTCTCTACAATGGGGCTGGGAAATTTCCTTGAGATCATATATATTTAGAGTATTTCACAAACTAAGTACTCTATATGCTTGTAAGTGTTACTGTTCAATGCTTAGTGCAGAAATTTGAGTACAATGCCTGCTACTAGACAGAATCAACTTTATGGACACAGAAGCTATGGCAGTCAGGTGTTGAACCCAGGCAGTCGAACTTGTGAGTCCAAGTTTTTAACCACAAGGCAACACTGATTGTTTACAAAGCAAGTTGGAATGCAAGTATAAAACATATTATTATAAGGATAACCATTAACTTGATGCAACTTATACTTTCATAGAAGAGTAAATGATATACAACTTTGACAGTTCATTTTTAGTAACAGATTGTTATGTTCTGATTAGTTATGAATTAGGTTGAAAGTAACATGCACTTAAAACTGGGCACTGCAGTTAAATCTACACGACTGGACCAGGCAGCCTGTTGTCCATAGCCAATCCAGGGAGAGGGGAGTATTTTCTTTAGACTTAGTAGATCATGTTTTCCTAGGTCCAGAAGTCATCCCTGTTTCTATCAGATTCAGCCATGCACCTGCCAGCTCATAGGTGAGACAAGCATCCCCACCCTATCCCCCACTCACTTGAGACTTCCAGAGAAGTAGAGCCAAGGGATGAAAGAGGCAGGAAGTGGGAAGGAATGGGCAGGAACGAAGTCTGTTGTGTCAAGGAGAAATTGGTTCCTTTTGCAAAACGCTGGCATGTCAGTTTTCTACTCATTCCAACTAATTTTGCCTCCATCGTTATGTGGGGACTAAAATATTAATTTCATGAAGAAATTGTCAAACTTTGGTGCTCTGAAATAATTGATGCATTTCATCAGCTCACACAGTTGAGAGAATGACTCGACAGAGGTCTGCCATCAGGCAGTCTCAGCAGAGAATTCTTTCATAACAGTCACTCCAAGATCCTGCTTGGAGATGCTGGTAAACGACCCAGCAATCGGGAGACATTGGAGCAAGTACACTTACCAAACCAGACAGGGCACAAAGGGCTTCACAACCAGGAAACGCACTCGCCGGGGACTTGGTCTCAGGCTCTGCTTGTGATTGGAAGTGCAGTCACCTGGCTGTGTGTAGCTGTGTCCAGTAAGGGGCCGTTGGTGACGATGCTCCACTAACTAGAAACCTCTTCTGCAGTCAAATTAAACACAGCCACAGCTTCCTTGTGATTCATGCCGGTTATCTCAGAGACATTTTATTGCAGAAATGCTTTTTAAACATTAATTATGCTGTGCATAATACGACCGAGATAAAATATGGGCATATTATGACTTGTCTGTGGCTTTGGGGTGTGCTGTTTAATCCCTGGCAAGGGCTTATAGGAAGAAGGTGGGTTGGACCTTTTGCTTTGGATTTTCATTCTGGGGCCTTCTGAGCCTGCACTCCAACGGTGGCTGCAAGAAGGTTTGGATTTTGATTGCTCACCCTGAATTAGCCTTGTTCTTCCCCCACACTTCCGTGTCTCCCAAAGGGACCACAGAGGCCCCAGATTGCCTGGGAAGGTCCCGAGATTGACTTGGGGACCCATCCTTCAGTGACTTTCTGCCTATGCCAGGCACAGCCATCCTCTGTTCCCTTAATGTTGACACCAGTGGGTTCTGATTAGTGGCTACCTGTGCTTCACCATTTGTTAAATATTGTTAACATCACCCCTGGGAGGTAGGCGTTGTCCTTATTTTTCACATATAGAAAACGAAGCTCAGAAAACATGTGACTTGGCCAATATTTCATCTCACTGTTACAGGTAGTAGAGCTGGACTCCAGTCTATTTCTTTTTGTCTCTGTGCTCTTTCCTCAGTGGGTTTTTTTTTTTTTTTTTTTTTTTTGCGTTATGCGGGCCTCTCACTGTTGTGGCCTCTCCCGTTGCGGAGCACAGGCTCCGGACGCGCAGGCCCAGCGGCCATGGCTCACAGGCCCAGCCGCTCCGCGGCATGTGGGATCTTCCCGGACCGGGGCACGAACCCGCGTCCCCTGCATCGGCAGGCGGACTCTCAACCACTGCGCCACCAGAGAAGCCCTCCTCAGTGGTTTTAAAACTAGTATCTAAAGCAGTAGAAATCTTTCATTAGAGGCAATCTTTTTTTTTAATACATTTATTTGTTTTATTTTTGGCTGCATTGGGTCTTCGTTGCTACACATGTTCTTTTCTAGTTGCGGCAAGCGGGGGCTACACTTCGTTGCGGTGTGCGGGCTTCTCATTGCAGTAGCTTCTCTTGTTGCAGAGCATGGACTCTAGGCATGCCCACTTCAGTAGTTGTGGCACTCAGGCTCAATAGTTGTGGCTTGCGGGCTTAGTTGCTCCGCGGCATGTGGGATCTTCCTGGACAAGGGCTCGAACCCGTGTCTCCTGCATTGGCAGGCGGATTCTTAACCACTGTGCCAGCAGGGAAGCCCTAGAGGCAATCTTATATGGGAGTTCAAAGAGATAAAATGAATGCAAATGGTGCTGCCCTGGATGGAGGAGGGGGTCACACTCAGCTCCCTCCCATCATTTGCTCTGGTCTGGAACCTCTCAGTATAAAGATGATTGTCCTATTACTGCACCGCCTCCTAGAGGGCCTTGAGACAAATGAATCCATCTCTTGCTGATTCTTTATTTGTGGAGCCATCCTCTGTTCCAGTACTCTCCTAAGCACTGGGGAAACAGCTGTGGCCCAAGTTGACAGCAGTCCCTGCCCTCTGGGAGTTTGCCTTCTCCCTGAGTGAATGGGGAAAATAAAACAAAGTGAGAAACGTATACTCTACATTAGAGGGCATAAACACTATGAACTAAAGCAAAGCAGGACTGGAAGATAAGAGGCCTGTGGCAGAGGCAGTGGCACAATTTTCTACAGGGTAACCAGAAAAGACCTCAGTGGAAAGATGACATTTTGAGTGAAGCGGGTAGGCCATGTAGCTATCTGGGATAGGACCATTTCTGGACATGAGAGGAGCAAGTGGAGTGGCTGGTGCAATGGAGAGAACACCTAGAGTGTTTGAGAAAGGAGGCCAGGGGACTGAATCCCAGGGGGCTGGGAGTGAGGTCACAGGGGCCGGTCTGAAAGTCCTGAGTGAGATGTGAAGCCATTGGAGGGTTTTGAACTAGAAGGAGATACAGTGTGACTTGCATCTTCACAGGGTCCTTCCGATATCTGTGTGGAGAACAGGCTGAAGTTGGTGTAGAAAAAGTCCTGGCTTAAATCAGGTTTGCTTTGAGAATGCTGTCTTGGGGGCAAATAGCCCTATATATTGGATTCCTTTTGTTTCAATATCCCCATCATCTGTAGGATCCACTTCAATCTGAAAGTGAGTGTAAGGTTGAAGGGAAAAATGAAAGCACGTATGTGTGTGCACACTCACAAATGTGTATGAGAGTGTACAAGTGTGTGAGTATGTGAGTGTGTGAGTGCATGGGAGTGTGAGTGTGTATGTGAGTGTGAGTAGGTGTTTGGAGGAAGATGGGAGTGTAGACTCGCTGCCTAGGACTATTTGGGCCAGATCATGTGGCAAGTACACCCTGGAAAAGTGCTCTAAACCAGTAGAGTGAGGGTCAGCAGAGGGGCTGGGAGACACTGAAAATCATGAGACAGCTCAGCCTGAGCTCCAGTCGCCAGTTCCTGTCCCAGCATCCTTCTGCACCCGACAGCATCCGTTTTAAGGTCAATTATCTGACTCACCAGGGTAAGGGAGTCATTTTCTCCTGGTTTCCCTTGGCACCATGTCCCATGGCGAAGTTCCTGTTTCTCACCATCTTGAACTGTGATGAGATGTTCCGATTGCCTGGTGGACTTATTGAAGGTTTTGACCACATCTGGTTCATTGTGGTAACTCCAGGGTTCAGCCAGTGCCTGAGACTTGGAAGGAGCTCAGTATTTACAACACGGATATGTCTTTCTTTTCTTTATGTACATTTCCATCAAAAGCATGTTTACATAGAAACCATGCCTGAAAGCTTGACTGCACCCACTGAATAGATTTTTTTCTTCAAAGCTTTCGTAATGATCAATCACTAACCAGTTGGGTACATCAATTTGCCTGGTCAGTCTGATTTGATTGTAAATTTAGATGGTAGAAGGAGACTGCTTTGTGGTCCAGTAATTGGTCTCTCTTAATAGCAACATTGGATCTGAACTGAGTGGCAATGAAACAGCAAAGGATCATTGCTTAGGCCTGGTCTGAGCCTTTGATGATAGTGTCTGATCGATGGGGAGACTAATTCTCAAGACATACTAAACACTATGGGAGAGCTGAATAAATGTCCCTAAAAAAGAAGTGCAAAAAACGACACTTACCATAGACTTGGGATGATGACCTCAGGGAGTCAGGGTAATAGAGCAGTCTGGTGGCAATTGGAGCCTTGGTCATCTTGGGCTGTAACTCCAGAAAATTCTCACTGGCCCTTCCAGGGGAGCATCTTGGGCTCTCAAGGGGATCATTTGGGCTGTGGACTTCTGCAACTTCTGTGCACTGCCTCAGGAGCTGTTTGTAAGAAGGATGTTCTGTGCATATGACACAGCACAGAGGATGGTCCCCATGTGACTCACAATGGAGTCTGAAGCACCAGAGGAACTGGATTAATAAGATTCAAGATAGGAGAGAAATTGGGTCACATGCCATCCCAGGAAGTGGGAAATCACGCTGTCTGGCTCAGACAGAGGAGGGGACGGAGCCCCTGCTGTGGAAGGAAACAGGGCGGTCTGGATGGTCCACATAGGGTGGTGGTTATCATGTCTGCAGGTCAGGGGCTATCCTGGGGTGAGTGGGAGCACAATTGAGTAGGAGGGTATGGATTGGAGTCAGGAGACTCATGTTCAAATTCTACCACTGACACCTGCTTGCTATTTGTTATGAGCTGAGCACCTCAGAATGTGACTGTATTTGGAAATGGGGCCTTGAAAGAGGTAATTAAGGTAAAATGAGGTCATATGTGTGGGTCCTCATCCAGTCTGACTAGAGTCCTTATAAGAAGAGATCGAGACACAGACATCCTGAGACATCCAAATGGTCTCTGTAAATGACACATATTGTACAAATGATTGCCATGATTTACAGTTTTCCTTAGGATCGCACCACTGATTCATCACTCGTTCCATAAATATTATTGAGTGGCTATAATGTGCCAGACACCACTCTTGGGGTTGGGGTTAAGCTGCAGAAAATAAAGACAAATATATCTCTGCCTTCCTGGAACTTTGCATTTGGGGGGGGATACTGGGCGGGGGCCAGGAGTGTGGGAGAATAAGAAATGGTACACAAGATACTAAGTAAAATATATGGTATACAAGAAAAGGCTGAATTCAATGGAGAAAATAAAAGCGGGGGAAGGGATAAGGAGTGCTGGGGTATGAGTGGGGAGTGGTCAAGAGTTTGTAAATGGTATGTAGAGATCTACCTGAGAAGGGGAAATTTGAGCTAAGACAGGAAGTAAACAATGGAGCAAGCCAGGTAAACATCTGGGAGAAGAGTGTCTGCAAAGAGAAAACAGCATGAGCCAAAGCCCTGAGGCCTGGATTGAGAAAGTTTCAGGTGCTTGTAACCCACCGTGCTCTGAATTAGATGGTCTGGAGCGTGTTGGGCATTTCAGAGACTGTGTGATAAACATCTTACTTTATCACACGTGTTAACCCAAATGGTCATTATTAAGGATGGTACTGATAGACTGTGCACCTGTGATTGGGGGGTGGGTTTGGGAAGACTGTCTTCTCGTTTGCTGGGGGGAGGACTCAAAGGAGGAGTAGAACTAGCTCAGAAACCCTGCAGAGGTCAATGAGCCTCTTATCTTGGGCTTGAAACTCCTACAATCAGGCAGTAAATAACATTTCTCAGGGCTGAGAATCAGAAAGAGCAGAGGGCCCAGGTGACCTGGAGAGCTTAAAACAGGGGCAGGCAGAAGTTGAGAGGCAGCATGTCCAAAGGGCTGCCTCCAGAGTGTGGAGTTCCAGAGTTTGGACCCAGGTGGCTGACAGGGTCTTGGTGCTCCGGCCTGGTGTCAGACCTGAGCCTCTGAGGTGGGAGAGGACAGGACATTTGACCACCAGAGACCTCCTGGCCCCATGTAATATCAATTGGCAAGAGCCCTCCCAGAGCTCTCCATCTCAATACTAAGACCCAACTCCACCCAACGGCCAGCAACCTCCGGTGCTGGACACCCTGTACCAAATAACTAGCAAGACAGGAATACGACCCCACCCATTAGCAGAGAGGCTGCCTAAAATCTTACTAAGTTCACAGACACCCCAAAACACACCACCGGATGCAGCCCTGCCCACCAGAAAGACAAGATCCAGCCCCACCCACCAGAACACAGGCAACAGTCCCCTCCACCAGGAAGCCTACACAAGCCACTGAACCAACCTTACCCACTGGCAGGGGGACACCAGAAACAATGGGAAGTACGAACCTGCAGCCTGTGAAAAGGAGACCCCAAACACAGTAAGTTAACCAAAATGAGAAGACAGAGAAATATGTGGCAGATGAAGCAAGGTAAAAACCCACCAGACCAAACAAATGAAAAGGAAATAGGCAGTCTACCTGAAAAAGAATTCAGAGTAATGATAGTAAAGATGATCCAAAATTTTGGAAGTAGAATGGAGAAAATACAAGAAATGTTTAACAAGGACCTAGAAGAACTAAAGAGTAAACAAACAATGATGAACAACACAATAAATGAAATTAAAAATTCTCTAGAAGGAATCAAAAGCAGAATAACTGAGGCAGAAGAACGGATAAGTGACCTGGAAGATAAAATAGTGGAAATAACTACTGCAGAGCAGAATGAAGAAAAAAGAATGAAAAGAATTGAGGACAGTATCAGAGACCTCTGGGACAACATTAAATGCACCAACATTCGAACTATAGGGGTCCCAGAAGAAGACGAGAAAAAGAAAGGGACTGAGAAAAAATTTGAAGAGATCATAGTTGAAAACTTACCTAATATGGGAAAGGAAATAGTTAGTCAAGCCCAGGAAGCACAGAGTCCCCAGGATAAATCCAAGGAGAAACACGCCAAGCCACATATTAATCAAACTATGAAAAATTAAATACAAAGAAAAAAATATTAAAAGCAGCAAGGGAAAAACAACAAGTAACATATAAGGGAACTACCATAAGGTCAACAGCTGATTTCTCAGCAGAAACTCTACAAGCCAGAAGGGAGTGGCATGATATATTTAAAGTGATGAAAGGGAAGAACCTACAACCAAGATTACTCTACCCAGCAAGGATCTCATTCAGATTTGACGGAGAAATTAAAACCTTTACAGACAAGCAAAAGCTAAGAGAATTCAGCACCACCAAACCAACTTTAAAACAAATGCTAAAGGAACTTCTCTAGGCAGGAAACGCAAGAGAAGGAAAAGACCTACAATGACAAACCCAAAAAAAACTTAAGAAAATGGTAATACGAACATACATATCGACAATTACCTTAAATGTAAATAGATTAAATGCTCCAACCAAAAGGCATAGACTGGCTGAATGGATACAAAAACAAGACCCATATATATGCTGTCTACAAGAGACCCACTTCAGACCTAGGGACACATACAGACTGAAAGTGAGGGGATGGAAAAAGATATTCCATGCAAATGGAAATCAAAATAAACCTGGAGTAGCAATTCTCATATCAGACAAAACTTTAAAATAAAGACTATTATAAGAGACAAAGAAGGACAGTACATAATGATCAAGGGATCAATCCAAGAAGAAGATATAACAATTGTAAATATTTATGCACCCAACATAGGAGCACCTCAATACATAAGGCAAATGCTAACAGCCATAAAAGGAGAAATCAACAGACAATCATTAGGAGGGGACTTGAACACCCCACTTTCACCAATGGACACATCATCCAAAATGAAAATAATAAGGAAACACAAGCTTTAAATAATACATTAAACAAGATGGACTTAATTGATATTTATAGGACATTCCATCCAGAAACAACAGGATACACTTTCTTCTCAAGTGCTCATGGAACATTCTTCAGGATAGCTCATATCTTGGGTCACAAATCAAGCCTTGGTAAATTTAAGAATATTGAAATTGTATTAATTCCGACCACAACGCTATGAGACTAGACATCAGTTACAGGAAAAAATCTGTAAAAAATACAAACACATGGAGGATAAACAATACACTACTTAATAACCAAGTGATCACTGAAGAAATCAAAGAGGAAATAAAAAAATACCTAGAAACAAATGATAATGAAAACACGACAACCCAAAACCTATGGGATGCAGCAACAGCAGTTCTAAGAGGGAAGTTTACAGCAATACAATCCTACCTCAAGAAAGAAGAAACATCTCAAATAAACAACCTAACCTTACACCTAAAGCAGTCAGGGAAAGAAGAACAAAAAACCCCCAAAGTTAGGAGAAGAAAAGAAATAATAAAAATCAGATCAGAAATAAATGAAAAAGAAATGAAGGAAACAATAGCAAAGATCAATAAAGCTAAAAGCTGATTCTTTGAGAAGATAAACAAAATTGCTAAACCATTAGCGAGACTCATCCAGAAAAAAAGGGAGAAGACTCAAATCAATAGAATTAGAAATGAAAAAGGAGAAGTAACAACTAACACTGCAGAAATACAAAGGATCATGACAGATTACTACAAGCAGCTTTATGCCAATAAAATGGACAACCTGGAAGAAATGGACAAATTCTTAGAAAAGCACAACCTTCTGAGATTGAACCCAGAAGAAATAGAAAATATAAACAGACCAATCACAAGCACTGAAATTGAGGCTGTGATTAAAAAGCTTCCAACAAACAAAAGCCCAGGACCAGATGGCTTCACAGGCGAATTCTATCAAACATTTAGAGAAGAGCTAACACCTATCCTTCTCAAACTCTTCCAAAATATAGCAGAGGGAGGAACACTCCCCAACACATTCTACGAGGCCACTATCACCCTGATACCAAAACCAGACGAAGCTGTCACAAGGAGGGAAAACTACAGGCCAATATCACTGATGAACATAGATACAAAAATCCTCAACAAAATACTAGCAAGCAGAATCCAACAGCACATTAAAAAGATCATACACCGGGCTTCCCTGGTGACACAGTGGTTGAGAGTCCGCCTGCCGATGCGGGGGACGTGGGTTTGTGCCCCGGTCCGGGAAGATCCCACGTGCCGCGGAGCGGCTGGGCCCGTGAGCCATGGCCGCTGAGCCTACGCGTCCGGAGCCTGTGCTCCGCAACGGGAGAGGCCACAGTGGTGAGAGGCCCGCGTACCGCAAAAAAAAAAAAAAAAAAAAGAAAAAGATCATACACCATGATCAAATGGGGTTTATCCCAGGAATGCAAGGATTCTTCAATATACGCAAATCAATCAATGTGATATACCATGTTAACAAACTGAAGAATAAAAACCATATGATCATCTCAATAGATGCAGAAAAAGCTTTCGGAAAATTCAACACCCATTTATGGTAAAAACCCTCCAGAAAGTAGGCATAGAGGGAACTCATCTGAATGTAATAAAGGCCATATATGACAAACCCAGAGCCAACACTGTTCTCAGTGGTGAAAAACTGAAACCATTTCCACTAAGATGAGGAAGAAGACAAGGTTGCCCGCTCTCACCACTATTATTCAACATAGTTTTGGAAGTTTTAGCCACAGCAAGCAGAGAGGAAAAAGAAATAAAAGGAATCCAAATTGGAAAAGAAGAAGTAAAACTGTCACTGTTTGCAGATGACATGATACTATACACAGAGAATCCTAAAGATGCTACCAGAAAACTACTAGAGCTAATCAATGAATTTGGTAAAGTAGCAGGATACAAAATTAATGCACAGAAATCTCTTGCATTCCTATACATTAATGATGAAAAATCTAAAAGTGAAATTAAGGAAACACTCCCACTTACCATTGCAACAAAAAGAATAAAATACCTAGGAATAAACTTACCACCTGAGGAGACAAAAGCCCTGTATGCAGAAAAATATAAGACACTGATGAAAGAAATTAAAGATGATACAAACAGATGGAGACATATACCATGTTCTTGGATTGGAAGAATCAACATTGTGAAAATGACTCTACTACTCAAAGCAATCTACAGATTCAGTGCAATCCCTATCAAACTACCCATGGCATTTTTCACAGAACTAGAACAAAAAATTGCACAATTTGTATGGAAACACAAAAGACCCCGAATAGCCAAAGCGATCTTGAGAAAGAAAAACGGAGCTGGAGGAATCAGGCTCCCTGACTTCAGACTATACTACAAAGCTACAGTAATCAAGACAGTAGAGTACTGGCACAAAAACAGAAATAGAGATCAATGGAACAGGATAGAAAGCCCAGAGTTAAACCCATGCACATATGGTCACCTTATTTTTGATAAAGGAGGGAAGACTATACAATGGAGAAAAGACAGTCTCTTCAATAAGTGCTGCTGGGGAACCTGGACAGCTACATGTAAAAGAATGAAATTAGAACACTCCCTAATACTGTACACAAAAATAAACTCAAAATGGATTAAAGACCTATATGTAAGGCCAGACACTATAAAACTCTTAGAGGAAAACATAGGCAGAACACTCTTTGACATAAATCACAGCAAGATCCTTTTTGACCCACCTTCTAGAGAAATGGAAAAAAACCACAATAAACAAATGGGACCTAATGAAACTTAAAAGCTTTTGCACAGCAAAGGAAACCATAACCAAGACGAAAAGCCAACCCTCAGAATGGGAGAAAATATTTGTAAATGAAGCAACTGACAAAGGATTAATCTCCAAAATTTACAAGCAGCTCATGCAGCTTAATATCAAAAAAACAAACAACCCAATCCAGAAATGGGCAGAAGATCTAAATACACATTCCTCCAAAGAAGATATACATATTGCTAACAAACACATGAAAGGATGCTCAGCATCACTAAGCATTAGAGAAATGCAAATCAAAACTACAATGAGGGGGCTTCCCTGGTGGCGCAGTGGTTGAGAGTCCGCCTGCCGATGCAGGGGACACGGGTTCGTGTCCCGGTCTGGGAAGATCCCACATGCCGCGGAGTGGCTGGGTCCGTGAGCCATGGCCGCTGAGCCTTGCGCATCCGGAGCCTGTGCTCCGCAACGGGAGAGGCCACAACAGTGAGAGGCCCGCGTACCACAAAAAAAAAAAAAAAAAAAAAAAAAAACTACAATGAGGTATCACCTCACACCAGTCAGAATGACCATCATCAAAAAGTCTGCAAACAGGGGCTTCCCTGGTGGCGCAGTGGTTGAGAGTCCGCCTGCCGATGCAGGGGACACAGGTTCGTGCCCCGGTCTGGGAGGATCCCACATGCCGCGGAGCGGCTGGGCCCGTGGGCCATGGCTGCTGAGCCTGCGCGTCCGGAGCCTGTGCTCTGCAATGGGAGAGGCCACAACAGTGAGAGGCCCGCGTACCGCAAAAAAAAAAAAAAAAAAAAAAAGTCTGCAAACAATAAATGCTGGAGAGGGTGTGGAGAAAAGGGAACCCTCTTGAGACTTCCCCGGTGGTCTAGTGGTTAAGACTCAGTGTTCCCAATGCAAGGGGTCCAGGTTCATTTCCTGGTCAGGGAGCTAGATCTTGCATGTTGCAACTAAGACCCAGTGCAGCCAAATAAATAAATATTAAAAAAATAATAATAATAAAACACAAACTCAAGGGTCAAGACTTAAAAAAAAAGAAAAGGGGAACCCTCTTGCACGGTTGGTGGGAATGTAAATTGATACAGCCACTATGGAGAACAGTATGGAGGTTCCTTAAAAAACTACAAATAGGACTACCATATGACCCAGCAATCCCACTACTGGGCATATACCCTAAGAAAACCATAATTCCAAAAGAGTCATGTACCACAATGTTCATTGCAGCACTATTTACAATAGCCAGGACATGGAAGCAACCTAAGTGTTCATCAACAGATGAATGGATAAAGAAGATGTGACACACATATACAATGGAATATTACTCAGCCATAAAAAGAAACAAAATTGAGTTATTTAAAGTGAGGTGGATGGACCTAGAGTCTGTCATACAGAGTGAAGTAAGTCAGAAAGAGAAAAACAAAGACCGTGTGCTAACACATATATATGGAATCTAAAAAAAAAAAATTCATACTGATGAACCTAGGGGCAGGACAGGAATAAAAACGCAGACATATAGAATGGAGTTGAGGACATGGGGAGAGGGAAGGGTAAGCTGGGACGAAGTGAGAGAGTAACATTGACATAGGTACACTTCCAAATGTAAAATAGATAGTGAGAAGCAGCTGCATCACACGGGGAGGTCAGCGCGATGCTTTGTGATCACCTAGAGGGGTGGGCTAGGGAGGGTGGGAGGGAGTTGCAAGAAGGAGGGGATATGGAGATATATGTATACATATAGCTGATCCACATTGTTATACAGCAGAAACTAACATAACATTGTAAAGCAATTATACTCCAATAAAGAAGTTTAAAAAAAAAGCCAGGGATAGGATTTGTAATTTAAAAGAAAGGGGCGAACCTATATCAGTTTGTAGTTTTAGCGAATCCTATTACAACTAGGTCCTCTCAAGGAAATTGCAGTTTCATGCATATGAAATTGAAAATCATAGACAAGTAGAAAGTGAAAGAAAAGTCACCCACTAGGTGCTGGCCCAAGTAGGTGTTTAATAAATGTTAAATGGTGGAGAGAGTAAATGATTATCTTGTGTGGGAGTTACAACCATGAAAGAAGGAGTAAACTGCTACCATGCTGGTATACTTCTAGCTATTATCCCCTGTCTTACGTTTAAAAAAATCTTTTGATCCTCTATTTTATAACCTGATTTTTAATCTTAACAATAAAACCAGCACTTTTTGTTATTATATATATAATTTTCCATAAATGTTGCATCATATTTCATTGAGTGAATGTATCTTAATTTATTGAAACATTTGTCCAATATTTGTGTGCTAAGATTATACCTCCTATTATAAATAAGACTGTATTGAACATCTTTATGCATGTTGTTTTCTTTTTCTTTTTTATTTCCTCTTCCAACATTCTTAGGATTATTTCCCTAGAATCAATTTCCAGAGGCAAAATAGAATTACTTTAGTAAAGGGTACAGTTTCTTCAAGCCTGTCAAAATGAATGTGAATCATCTGTATTTTACTCTCTATTGGATCAGTTATTTCACTCAGTTTTGTTTCCCCTGTAAACTGGAAAAGCTTTCTTTCTGTATCTTTATCCAAGATGATACTAAACATGTTGAGCAGTATAGGTTCAAAGACATGATGTACTTCAGTCTGAAAGTTCTTTATGTTTGAAATTTCCATTTCTATAAATTATAGTACTATTTTCCTTCATGTTAATTTAGAATTTTGTCCAATTATCTTGCTTAAAGAAGGTTGCCTGAGAATAGCCATTGATGTCTAAGTGTGCAGCGTATGTTTTCCTAGTAGAGAGAATTTCCAAGCTTGATGTATTTAAAGAGAGATTTAAAAAAGCATTTAGTAGTGGTATCGGATTTACTTAGTTTTAATTGTTTTATGTGAGTAGAATTGGTATGAGTAGATTTGTGATGTTCTTTGCAAAATTCATTCCTTTTTCTAAAAATTTAATTTAGTTTCATTTATTTGTTTATTTTTAGCTGCATTGGGTCTTCATTGCTGCACGTGGGCTTTCTCTAGCTGCAGTGAGCGGGGTCTACTCTTTCTTGCGGTGCAAGGGCCTCTCATTGCAGTGCATTGTTGCGGAGCACGGGCTCTAGGCACACGGGCTTCGGTAGTTGTGGCACATGGCCTTCGTTGCTCCGCGGCATGTGGGATCTTCCCGGACCAGGGCTCAAACCCGTGTCCCCTGCATTGGCACATGGATTCTTAACCACTGAGCCACCAGGGAAGCCCTCATTCCTTTTTTACCAGGGCACATTTCACAAAATAATCTTGAAATGACTAGACAGCCTTACCTTTTAAAATGGTTTTTAACTCCTATTAGCTATAATGGTATTTCTACAAATAAATTGCTGCATTTTGTTGAAACATACCAGAACCCCAGTTGACCCTCCCCCAAACGTAGGGGGATTTCAGTCCATGCTCACACACATACCATTTTTCTTTTCCTCAATAGAGCACGATTTAAAAACTCTGTAAAAGAGCAAGAACATATTTACTGGACAATGATGTGATTCTGGTTTTTGAAGGCTGACAATGTGCTTCCATCAGTGCATTTGGCTGACTGAGAAAAACAGTTCTTTAATAGCTCCCAGTAAATGACATAAATAAACCAGTGAGGAGCCAGGGTTCTGCTCAGACTCGGCTGAATTTTATGTCCCTGTAACAGTCTGTTGTTTGAGGACAATGACAAACATTTTAGACCATCCACGGAAGCCACTGGGGGAACTTTTGTTTCTCTCTAATAGCCCCTGAAGCCTTTATGGTTAATAGTGTGTATAATGAGTCCAGTTTTCTAGCCCCTGAGAGGATAGGCTGGGGTGCTTTAGTATGGGCAGCGAAGGCCTTTGAAGATTTGCCCAACAGTGATGGAATCAGATCCTTTGTAAGGGAGGCACAGAGCCTCTACAGCTGGGGATGCTGGGGAGAGAGGGAGAGAAGGTGAGGGTCATAGGCTAAGATGCCAAGCTAGGGCCTCAAATCTGAAGCCCAAGTCAGAGTAAGGTGTGAGGTTCATTCAGAGCATCCCAGCCAGAGAATGGATGGCAAATCCAGAGCCAGGATACTAACTCAGTTGGAAGAGGGAATGTGCTGAGGCTTGGAAGATGCTGATGACATGCTCTGACCTCTAGGGAGTGCTCCAGTCACCCTCTTTTCCATGTCCCCCTCAGGGATCCCTATGCAGCCCGGAGGCCTGGGGTGAGATTCCAGATCTCCATTTTAACAAGCTCCACAGGCTCAGCCAAGCTGGATAACCATTACTCTGGTTCAGGCCTGCCTAGGAGTGGGAAGTTGGCATCTATTCCAGTTTCTACATGGATCTGTGAACTAGGAATTGGGAGGACAGAATGCTAGTGTGAGATTCTAATATCTGTCTGTGGAACTTAACACACGTCACTGTTCTGAGTCTTGGTCTCTTTAAATGTGAAATGAGAGGAAGGATCATTTCCGGTAGCACACTGTAATCATTAAGGAAGTTTTGAGAAAATGGCAAAGCTGGGGTACTCTCTGCCCTGTGAAATCAAACATCTGCAGGTGGAGCCTGGGTTCTATAAATTGTTTATTCCATCCCTGAGGCCCAGAGGAGTAAAGGCATTTGACCAAATTCTTCCCAGATAGTTATTTATACAATTGGGCTTGAACTGAGTGGCCTTCTGAGGCCCAGAGGAGTAAAGGCATTTGACCAAATTCTTCCCAGATAGTTATTTATACAATTGGGCTTGAATTGAGAGGCCTTCTGTGTCCTGGAAAAGCATATAGTAGTAGTAGTAGTAGCAGAAGCAGCAGCAGTAGTAGTAGTAGTAATAGTAATAGAAGACAAATCAGCAGTGCAGGCACCAGGGTCAGCTCGGTGGCCTGAGATCTGGGCTTCTAGGAGTGAAAAGAGGTGTAGAGGGGTGGAACAGTATCCTGCTGACATAGTTACGTAGGGTTAGGACCTTTGGCATTGGTGCTGCAGGGCAGGAAGAAACCTGGGGATGGTTGGGACAGGAACTAAGGGAATTTAACCTAATATTAGGACAGGCACTGAGGCAGTAGCAACAACTTAAATCACAGTGTCCTAGAACATATGGAGAATTTAGTCTTTTTCAAGGTTGGTGACCATCCTAAATGGTGTCTTAAGTAAAGTTCTCGCAGTGAACCAGCAGGAGTCTTGAAGCTGAATCAGGCTCATCCCTGTGTCACAATCTTTCTGGTTTGGCCATCTGGGGTTAAGGCCAGAGTTCAGGCCAAGGAGGAAGAGGGCACGAACCAAAGAGACTGGGATTCAGGTAAGGGCTTCAGACCCTAGGAGAGCTCTAGAGCAATGCTTCTAAAAGGGTGGTCCTCAGATCAGCAGCATCAGTGTCACCAGGCTACTCATTAGAAATGCAAATTCTATTGAATAGAAGCTCTTGGGGTGGAGTGGGCAATCTGTGATGTAAGGAGTCCTCCAGGTGATTCTGATGCATGCTTATGGCTGAGAACCACAGGTGCAGAGTTTAAATAAGGAGGAAAGGCACAGCTAGTGTGGCTGGGGATGGGCTTGTGGGAACACGTGGTGCAATGGCCTATCTTACCTGATCATTGACTCAGAGACAAGGAGGAAACTTGCATCCCCTTTTTGGATATGGGCCTCCATTGCTCTGGGTGAGGATGATCAGAACCCACAGATGACAAGGGCTGGGATTATCAGAGGCTACAAGAGGCAGGGGAGGAGGTGCCAACATCCAGGCACACACTTGGGGATATTCAGGTGGCACCTCCTTCTTCGGAGCCAGGGCTGAATTCTGCTCACCATGCCATCTGCCTGTCTCACTAAGTCCTGCTGGGTCAATGTGGAAAATAAAGCCAAATATTTCTTAAAGGTTCTGTGTCCAGCCATACTCAGATGATAGTCCTGCCACACAGCTAATATCTTCCTCACTGTCAGTAAAGATGATGCACAGCAGACCATAGAGTTATTCAACACACAGTTTTCAGATAAGATCAGGCCTGTCCAGGGTGATATGACTCAACACACAGTTTTCAGCGATCTCTTTTGTTCCCATGAATAAAACCGAGCAGAGACTCCTTTTCTGAGAGGGCAGGAATGATACACTCACAGTGATGTGGTAGAAATAAATGTGGGGTGGGTATATATATGTTAGGTACCCTGGGCCCTCTACTCATGTGGATTATTTTGCTGCTTAGAAAGACTTATAACCGAACTGGCTTAAAACGGGCACAGCTTCACATCTCTGAATATCACATGGAAGAATCCTTGAATGCCTTTTTCTAATATGATTCTGATGGCTCATTTTATGTGTCAGTTTGACGGGGCTAAGGGATGCCCAGAGAGCTGGTAGAACATGACTTCTGGGTGTATCTGTGAGGGTGTTTCTAGAAGAGATTAGTGTTTGAGTCAATAAATTGAATAAAGAAGGTCTCTCTCATGAATGCAGGTGGGGATCATCCAACCTGTTGAGGGCTTGAATAGAATACAAAGGTGGAGAAAGGGTGAATTTGCTCTCTGTGCTTGAGCTGAGACATTTTCTCCTGCCCTAGGAAATCAGTGCTCCTGGTTCTTGGGCCTTTGGACTCAGATTGGGACTTACACCGTCACCACATGATTATCAGGCATTTGGACTCTGACTGAACTATACCACTGTTTTTCTTGGTTCTCCAGCTTGCAGATGGCAGATCATGGGACTTCTCAGCCTCTATAACTAAGTAAGCCAATTCCTACAATTAATCTCTTCTTATACCTATATACTTATGTATCTATATATATCCTATTGGTTCTGTTTCTCTGGGGAATTCTGACTAATACAGTGATGGATATGATAGAAGTAGTAATGTTTGAGAAGTGGTTGGTGCATTGAAAGCCCACATTATGAATACCTAGTCTAAACTGACCACCTGAGAAGGATTTCCTGGGGTTCCTGTGGTCACTGGATGTGTTCAAAGGGACTATCTTTCTGCCTCCAGTTAGAAACCATACCCTCTTCTTTGACTCCAGAAGGTAGAGATATGGTGTTCTGGCTTGAGCTAAGATGTTACTAAAATTTTGTTTAGTTTGAATGTAAACAGATATTTTCTAGATCTTTGTGGTTTGATAGAACATTGCTTTCTCTAGCTTACCTTGGCATGGTGTACAGAGCTTGACTCTCTTATATATTTTTGGTGAGAACTAGACATTTCAAGACAGTTTCCACTGGGCAGTTAAGTTTCTTGCATCTGGGAAATGCTAATGTAGATATATCCCCTTGCTTATAGTGAGGAAACTCTGGAACCCCTGCCTTCTGAGATGGCTGAAATTATTTTTAAATTTTCTATTATAAAGATGTTCAAGCATAGACAGAAGTTGACGTACTAGTACAATGAAGCCCCATGTAATCATTACCCATCTTCAACAATTCTCAACAGATGTGTTTTATCTCTCTCCCCACCTACTTCTCTGTACCTCTTTCACCCTGACAGGTTTATTTTGACACAAATCTCAGCCATCATTTAATTTCATCTGCATACACATCAGTATGTATGTCTAAGATAAGAACTCTTTTTTTTTTTAAAAAAAGCACTATCACAATACCATTATCACATGTAAAAAAATGAAAATATCTTATTAGCATCAAGTATCCAATCAGTGTTCAGTTCCCTGATAGGAACATACATGGTGTTTTTTATTATTGGTTTGTTTGAATCAGGATTTAAACAAGTTCTAAACATTATGCTTGGCTGGTATGTTCTGAGAAGGTGACTTTAAATCATTCCTCATACTTGGCAAGTTTTGTCTTTCCTTTAGGCTCAGAAATCCCATATAAATGCTGAGGGGCTGAAGCCATCATGTTACCACTCTATAGCCCAGTGATTGGCCCAGCAAGCACGTCATTTGCCAAATAATGGCAGCAGAGGCCAGAGGGGCAAGTGGTAGAAAAGGAGATGAGCGTAGGTTGCCAGGATTCCAGCTTGGGCCTAAGTAGTCTTTATCCTAAAATCTGGACATGCTTTAAGCACTGGTAGAGAAAGACCACCATAGAGTCTACTTGATGAGAAGCGGAGGATCCATTTGGGAAAAGACTTAGATAAAGGATAAAAGAGTTTCTCCAAAGAATGGGACACAAGGTGGGGCTGGCCACCACCTGATCCAATGCCAGTAGACCCTGTTTATCCCCTGGAAGCATGCAATGTGACCCCATTCACATACTGGAAGTGTGCAATATGATGGTTCTGTGTTTGAAGGCTGGTGGAAGACAGTGCCTGTTACTCAGATCCTTTTCTTGCTCAAGGTTAGGGGCTCATTCAAAATCTCCCTGGGACTTTGAGAATTCAAGTTGCCAGCACTGGGGAACCAAGCCAGAGTAGCTGATGAATTTGATTAAAGACCATGGTCTATGAATGTAATATCAGATTGGAGAGAGGCACCCTCATGCTTTGGGACACAGTTTTTGGCACCTCTGTTCCCTTAAAATGAGATAAGGGAGAGCTCATCTATCCATCTTTTTGTTCATCCCTCCATCCATCTATCCATTTCCTCCATCCATCCACCCATCCCTCTATCCATCCCTTTCTGTTATCTCTGCTGGTCTTTGCCTCTCCTCATCTGGCAGACAAGTTCTTTCCATGTGTCTAAGGACAATGGCTGTTGGCAGCCCCAGATTATTCATACCAACATAAAGGGAATTTCCCTCTTCCATCATCTGCATGTCAATTCCAGTGAGGAAACCCAATTGGCCTTTCTTGAATCACATGCCGTATGTCCTGTGTTCAGAAAAACAGGATACTCCAATAGGTAAACTCATGTCAGGTGTCCACCCCTGTGAGTAGAGGAGAAGGGGAAAAGAGAGGAATATATGGGGCAGGAAAAGTAACTAACAAACCACAAAAGGTATCTCACCCCACCCTGCACTCCCTCTCATCCCCGCACTGACATGAGTAGAATTCCAAGTTAGTCTCCAAGCTTGATGAAGAGGCAGAATGAATAGGGATTATTGCCACTTTTCAAGTTTTGAATTTTATTGTTAAGCTTGTTTAATTTTATTTAGTGTTGGTACCTCATTTCCCACTATATTGATTTATTTATTGGGCCTATCTCTAGCAGAGAGGAAGTAGAGAAAATACTGTAGTCAACTGGTGCAAAAATAGTAATATCCACATAATCAGCCAGCACCAGCCCGCTTTTCTTCATCCTTTGCTCCACAAGCCATCCCTCCGTTAAGCCAAGTATCCCTCTCCTCTTCACCTCTTCACATTTTGCTATGTAGGACCTGCACTAGTATGATGTCAAGACAGAGAGGAGTGAGGAGGTGGGTGGGTGGAGTAGGGTCGCGTATGGAGGATAGGCAGGGAAATCGGAAGAGGAGAAGGCAGACTTCTGGTTCTCCTGTGTGGGTACACACATACATGCACATATATACAAACACACCTGCACACACAAACACATGCACACGAATTAGCTAATCAATGCTTTGTTGAAAAAAATAATTCTGAAGTTGAGGGTAGTTTTGTGACCAGTAATATGATGGTTTCCTTGCTCCAGGAAACTTATAAGGGGGAATATTGACATTTGGTCCAAAACTCCTGAGAAACTTTAAAAACAAAATAGATCATTCACAACATTTTAAAAAGTCTTTCTAGGGCTTCCCTGGTGGTGCAGTGGTTGAGAGTCCGCCTGCTGATGCAGGGGACGCGGGTTCATGCCCTGGTCCGGGAAGATCCCACATGCCCCGGAGCGACTGGGCCCGTGAGCCATGGCCGCTGAGCCTGCGCGTCCGGAGCCTGTGCTCCGCAACGGGAGAGGCCACAACAGTGAGAGGCCCGCGTACGCAAAAAAAAAAAAAAAAAAAAAAAAGTCTTTCTAAATATAAACAAACAAGCCCAACTGTTAAATAATAGCCACTGTATTGGTTTATATTAAATACAGTCATAATCTGTATATATGGTATGTTTATGTTCATTTTATGAAACAAGTATAATTTCTGTAAGTTTTTAATTATCCAGAGGAGTTTATGGTAGATCTTTTCCTTTATTGCATATTCGTTATAACTATAACTTTTCTGATGCTAATCATTAGTCAGTAACATTTTACTCCTTTACAAAAGTGTTTCCAAGAGAAAAGGAGTGTTTTTGTGCAATGATCTGCTTAAAAGCAACTTACAGGAGCATTCTGTAGAAAACAACTGGGAACTGCCAGTGCTTTTCTTTAGAGTCTAATATAAACGTGGTCAAAAAGTCTGGGCATGAGTTAGAAACAACTAAATATTACAAATGCAAATGGCACAGCTGAACTCAAGGGAGATGCTTCACAGGCAGACAAAAGTACCATCAAAAACGCTGCAGTGGTGTTATGAAATTTTAATTCATGATCAAAACATCTTCTCCCAAGTCACAATACTTCTTTCCAATATATGTTTCAAATTATAGTGGGAGCTGGTGGATAACTTTTTAAATACCTCTCAGATTGCAGGAAGATGAACATTTGGCCCAAATACTTAAAAATTCTTCTCTGGCTGAGCTTGGGGATTCAGTAGGAAGAGTTACATCAGCACAGAGCAGCCCTGTCTCTTATATCTTACATCTTCTAGCAACCAGAATGTGTTTCAGGCACGCATTCTGGAGTTATGTTTAACAATCCTGAGACATCATCTCTATTCAGCCTCACAGCCTCTGGTGGAGACAAAGTGAATATTAAATAATCAAGAGGACCTGCTGTGAAATCCTGCTGCACCCAATAAAGCCCGGCATTAGGGTGACTGCTTTTTTGATACTATATTCGCATCTTGTTTTAGAAGTAATATGCTTTAAACTCTTAAAATGAGCATTACTGGGTGATTAAGGTCAGGTGCAACCTGAGTATTAATGGAATATTAAAGGAAACTGTGGTTTAACTCTGTGAAAAGTAAATTCCTTTGGTCTTATGCTGAAACAATTTACTCAGGTGTGACTGAGCTTGTAAGACCTCAGGTAAATCATCCACACTTACAGTGGTGTGGAAAGAGAGTGGGGATTAGTGGAAAGTAAATGTTTTGTGGTTAGCAAAGGGCTTGAGGTATTTGCTGTGACTACAGGTCTATTCACGGTTGTATTAGTTTTCTCTGGCTGCATACCAAATGACCACAAATTTAGCAGCTTAAATAATTACCCATGTATTAGCTCACAGTTCTGTAGGTCAGAAGTCCAGTGCTGCATAACTGGGTTCTCTGCTCACAGTCTCACAGGGCTAAAACCAAGGTGTTGGCTGGACTGAGTTCTCATCTGGAGGCTCTAGGGATGAATCTGCTTCCAATCTCATTCTTGCTGTTGGCAGAATTCAATTCCTTGTGGTTGTAGGCCTGAGGTTCCCATTTCCTTGCTGTTCCCATTTCCTTGCTGTCATCTGGGCCACTCCTAGGCTTCTCACATTCCTTGCCACCTTGGCCCCTCCATCTTCAAGTCAGCAATGGTATGTTAAATTCTTCTTGTGCTTTGAAGCTCTGACCTCCTCTGTTGCTGACCTGTAGACACAAATTTGAAGGGCTCCTGTGATTAGGTCAGGCCTACCCAGATAATCTGCCTATCTTCTGGTTAACTGATTTAAGACATGATTACATCTGTAAACTGTCTTTATAACATAACATAACCATGGGAGTGATACCTCATCATACTCATAGTTTCAAGGATTATACAGGGCTTGTATGCCAGAGATGAGAAACCTGAGGGCTCTCAGACTTCTGCCTACCACCATGCTTAACCATATCCTCACCCTGCAACAACAACAATAGGCAGTGTTTCTTAGAAGACCATGAGCTTCTGGTGAGGCTGTCAGATGGAAGGAAGGGAACCCTAGAATGATGCTTAGAAGCTAATTACCTAGAAACCACATGTGTCATCTACCAGGTCTGCTTACTAATGCAATAGGCAGTTCATCATGTCCTTCTTAAGATCACAAAGAATAACATGAACTATCTAGAAACCTTAAGAAGTGATAATATAAACTTAGTTAGAGATGCAGGAGAGAGCCTGGCTTCTTCTCCTGCCACTTCTGGGAATCCATGAAAATTGGGAAAAGACATCCTCTCTGGTTGGAGAGTTCTACCTGGTCATGGGCTATCAGACCCAGGTCAGCCCCACTCACCCCTCAGCTGGGCAGCTTGTGCACAGTTGTGTGTGGTGTCTTTGTATAGACTGTGTGGTCCATGCCAAGTGGACCAGGCCAGTTTGTGCCTGGGCAGCAGACCCAGCGTTATGTAGCCTCTAATGGAAGAGAGAAACGTAGTCACTGCCACTTCACACAGCTAAGGGCATAGAGCAGGGTTTCTCACATCAACACCATTCACATTTGAGCCAGACAGTTCTTTGTGGTGGGGGCTGTCCTGTGCATTGTAAGATATCAACAGCACCCCTGGCCTCAGTAATGTGCCTCCCAAACTGGGACAACCAAAAATGTTTCCAGCCATGGCCGAATGTCCCACTGGGGAAAAATCACCCTCGGTTGAGAACTACTGCCGTACATGTATAATTCTATGACATAGAATGAGTGAAGAATTTAGAAAAACCATCCAGTGTATCATAGAGACTTTCTATCTTTCATGACTGGAAGTGAGAAGATGTAAATGCTGGAGAAACCAAAAGCATTTATGTAATTGTCATGCAGAATGTGTGTGTGGGCGGGGGAGAGAGAAGGAGAGGGAGAGGGGGAAAAGAGAAGAGAGGAGGGGAGGGGAAGGGTGGGGAGGGGAGGAGAGTTATCTCTTTGCTGAAGTCCTGATCCAGCGGTACCTGAATACCTGAAGTCAGTAGTCAGTACTATCCCTGGACTTTTAAATTACATGCTCCAATACATTCCTTTTTATCTTAAGCCAATTTCTGTCATTGCCTTGGCTTTCTATCACTCACAACCTAAAGAGTCCTAGCTGACACAGGGGCATTGCAGAGAGAGAAAAAAAGGATTAATGGCTACGACACACCAGAGCCTTGTCAGGTCATTCATGCATGAGAGGGATGTGACTGGGGAGGCTGGCTGGGGTCAGATGGTCAAAGGACTTTGTATGCCAGCCTGAAAGGTTGGAATTTTTTCCCCTACCTGCCACAGACGGTTGGTAGACTAAAGCCATTCAGCATTCCTGAAACTCTGATCCTGACTTTTATAGCCAGAAGTATATTGGAAAACACCCCTATTCTCATTGTCTTAGATGTCTCACTTCCATTGTAGTAAAACAATGGAATTGATATTAGGAATGAAAATCCATAAACATCAAGAAGAATGTGGATGCATGACCCATAAAGCTGATTTATAAAGAAAAATTTGCCAAGAAAACTTGATTGCTTTTATTGATAGAATGGCTAAATTAGAAGATGAAAGGGTCACAGAAGTCATAGATCTTATTCCAGTAATGCAGCTGATACATTTTATCACAAAATTTTGCTTTGTCAAATTAATTCAAATTGGCTTGGCAGAGGAACCATTGGCACAGATTGAGAGCTGGATGAAGACTCATAAAGCCAAGGTAATGATAAACAGCCATGGATAGAGCTGCTGCAAGTTGCCCCATGTCCTACTAGAGGGGTGTTGTGGCTTTGGCTTCACTGAGTCTCTTAATTCCTTATTGAGAAGAAGGGACCAATAAATATGGTGCAGTCCGCCTTGGCTGCCCGATCACTTACTGGATGGGCTGGGGAGGTCACCAGGGATTGAGGAGAGACATGGAGTAGGAATTGGATAGACTGAGCCTCCTTAGGTTGAAGCCTCCTGGGGGGTTATCAGCAAGCTGAGCTCACAGTAGGGCTGTGGAACAAGCTGGGAATCTTAGTTGGAGTGATCAAACATGCTTATAATGGCAGTTATTTCCCTGCATCTGGGGAGATGTGTATCCTGATATAAAAGCACAAATTCGGATGCTTATAATAGGGCCAGGTGGAGAGATGACAGAGAGTGAAATTGAAGAGTGCATGACCCACATAGCAATGAAAGTAAATGGAATATGGCAACCGGTGTGAATCTTCCAACCATAATGTTGAGTAAAAGTAGCTAGACCCAAAAGAAGGCATTCCATAAGAATTCATGTCCATGCAGTTCTCCAAACTATGTAGTTTAGAGATACATACCTACATGGTAAAAACATAATGAAAAGCAAGACAATGATTATCACGAAGGCCAGCATGGTGTTGACCCTAGAGAGAGGTAGAGGCTGTGATTGGAAGGACATGCAGTCTTCTGGGGGTGCTGGCCATGTTCCACTCCTTGACCTGGGACTTGGTTACATAGATGTTGGCTTTATAATTACTCTTTAAACTGTACATATATTTTATGCACTCTTCTGAATATATGACATATATCATAATGAAGAAAGGAAGGAAAAAAGGTTCAGGAATCCCCCAAAGGGAGCAGCCACCAGTTAACCCCAGTTGATACCATTTGAGAATGGGACCAATGTTGTCAGATCAGGCTTTTCAAAGAAGTAAGATATATGGATTTTTAAAAAAATGTGAAATAAGCTTGTAACTAATTCAAACATTATTTAGACTTTGTGCAAACCAACAGCATGAGCCAAATTAAAATAGGTATAAAGGTGAGATTAAGCCCATGACTGCCAGTTTGTGACTTCTACAGCAATCCAACAGATGGAGAGAAGTAAAATATTCTCACCCAGCTAAAGTTAACAGTGTTTTTTTCACTGCTTTTTAGTTGGGAAAACTTATCATTGCTAATGAGTTAATGGGTCCTTGCTAAGCACTGCCCAAACATTTCAGTCTTCATTCTTAAACCATTCCATTTTAGCTGACACTCAGAAGTTTAAGAAAATTTCCCAGTATTATACAGCTAGTAAGTGGGAGAGCTGAGATTTGAACCTATGCCCATCTAACTGCATGGCCTGTGCCACTCACTGATTTTGCAGGGTCTGTAAGTAGCCAGGAGCCTGGTGCCTCTTTTCAAATGCTCTGCCCCTGACAGACATCATTAATCGATCAGTGCTCCTTCCTGCTGAGCTGAGACCTGTCTTCTAGTGTGTTTCACCTCAGCACTTCAGGAGCCCACTCATAATCAATTGGAGTTGGTGACTTAGATGAAATGTGTTTACACTCCTTACATCACGCTATACTACTACCCTGGTGATTCAGGGTCAGGATGGATGGTTCCTGAAGGGTGTTGCTAGAAGTGAGTATTGTCAGCTACAGTCTGGTTCTTTTCTGATAAATAACTGGTCTATCTCTCCCTAGCCTGGTTTATTTCTGCTGTTGGTGTTGGCCTCGCTGCATCTTCCTGCTCCAGAACTAGGATGCTGGCCAGTTGCTCTCCAGAGCTTGACATGTGCTCAGTATAGAGAAATCACCTTGAAACAGCTCATCTCACTGTAACTTTGGAAAGAAGAGCATTATCAAGGGTGACTAAATGGAGTGTTAAATGATCTTTAGAAAAAGGGAAGGACGATGATGTGTACAACATCAGGAGGTTAGTGCAGAAAAGAGAAAGGCAGTGATGACACATAGTAACCCCCATCTGTCTCTGGCATCATGGTTAGAGCAGGACCCAACCAGAGGGGCCATTCCAGGAAACTGCAGAACATTAGATCTGATGGAGCCTGAGGGAGCACATGTCCCATCTCCCTCATTTCACAAGTGAGGGCCAGGAATGTGATGTGATTTATCCAAGGAACAAGGATGGTCCTTTCACAACATCCTAGTGACCCTCATCATGATAAGAACAAAATGGAGTACAGTAGTTGAGAGAATAAGCCTTGGGTTTATATCCCAACTCCGTTATCTTCTAGCTGTGTGACCTTGGGAAGATTTATTTCTTAACCTCTCATCTCCAACATGCAGGTAATAGCAGGACAGATTTTTTAGAGTTGTAAGGGTTATAGGAGAAAATGCAGGTAATGGGGTGTTTGTCTGATGCCTGGCATGAAACAAGGACTCAAAATTTATATATATTTTAATACACACATGTGTACACAGTTACATATTTATATAAAATCCTCATATCTATGGCAAGTAATATGCTGTGAGACCTATATTTCTAAGGGCATCAATAGTTAAAATTGAATATTCTTCTATGAGGTTGAATTTACACGGCCATTTCAGTTCTGGTATGTGATCTTAGAAGGACAGCACAGTATCTTTTATCAAGAAATATTGCCTAAGTGTCGCTGTGAAAGATAACACATCCCAATAGACCCCTTGGCCCTGTGCTGGCACCATTCTCAAAGATGTAATGCTTCTTAGTACCAGAATGGTGAATATAAGTGACAGTTTCCTGCTTTGGGTATCTCTTAATAGTTGAAAGAGTTGTTTGAAGTCAGATCTTTATAAAGAGAAAAGATTTATTGAGAACAAAATGGATCCAATTCATAGAAGTAAATGAACTATGTCCTGATGATTTTCTGGGGTCCTTCGTAGACAGCCATGGCCTTGGAGGTACTGCTTATTGGTTGGGGTGACTGAGTCTGGGTTGGTTAAGGATGGGGTAGTGGATACTTACCTACTGGGTGGAGTTGAGCATCCAGGGGTAGAGTCAGGACCCAGAGCTGAGCAGTCCATTTGAGTGAAGGCCAACCAGAGGGAAGAAGATCAAGCAGAGGGAATGTCAAGCAGAGGAAGAGGTTATGGGAAGAGATGGGGATACCAGGGCAAGTGCAGGTTAGAGAGGTTCCCAGGCTTTCTGGTAGTTGTTGCTGGTCTTTCCCGGGAGGAAAGTGTCAGGGTGGGGGTGCGAGGGGGATGTCGGGTGGGAGGTTCAGGGAGAAAAGGCTGCTGTTAAGAATTCTGGACCAGGTCAGGCAACAAAGATGGATGGATGGATGGATGGATGGATAGATACTATTTAGATAGATAATATATAAATAAGAGATTATATATGCTGTAATAGATAAGTGGCTGGTAGATAACATTGATAGATAGGTAATAGATAAGTGATAATAGATAGATAATAGCTAAACAGATAGTTAATAGATTGATGGATGGTGTGTTAGTTTTCTATTGCTGCTGTAGCTTAAACTTAGTGACTTAAAACAACATAGATTTTTTTTAAATCTCATTGTCCTATAGGTCAGAAATCTGGTCAGCCGGTTGGTTTCTCTGCCCTGGCTTCATGAGTCCAAAGTCAAGGTATCACCCAGGCTGTGTTCATTGCTGGAGGCTCTGGGGATTAATACCCTTCCAAGCTTGTTTAGGTTGTCTGTCCAAATTCAGTTCCTTGTCATCATAAGACTGAGGACCCCAGCAAGCAAGGGCAGGTCAAGTCTCTCCCTCTTCCCCTGCTTCCCCTTCTGCCTCATTTCTTTTGCTTCCTCTTCTGCTTTTAAGGGCTTGTGTAATTTCATTGGGCCCACCAGGAAATGCAGAATAATCTTCCTATTTTTTAAAAAAATTGTTTAAATTTATTTATTTATTTATTTTTGGCTGTGTTGGGTCTTCGTTTCTGTGTGTGGGCTTTCTCTAGTTGCGGCGAGTGGGGGCCACTCTTCATCACGGTGCGCGGGCTTCTCACTGTTGCGGCCTCTCTTTCTGTGGAGCACAGGCTCCAGACCCGCAGGCTCAGTCGTTGTGGCACACGGGCCTAGTTGATCCGTGGCATGTGGGATCCTCCCAGACCAGGGCTCGAACCCGTGTCCCCTGCATTGGCAGGCAGATTCTCAACCACTCCGCCACCAGGGAAGCCCTAATCTTCCTATTTTAAGAGCAGCTGATTAGAACCTTAATTACACCTGTAAATTCCCTTTACAGCAGTACCTAGATTTGTGTTTGATTGAATAACCAGGGAATGGGAATTTGGGGGGGCATCTTTAAAATTTTACTTATCACAGGTGGATAGATGGATGGATGAATGAATAAATAGATGGCTAGGCAGACAATTGATAGATAAATGGATAGCTAGCTAGATAATGGATAGATATATGGACAAATGTATAGATGGATAGATAGCATAGATAGGTTAGGTAAACACCAGTTCATAGTTGTTATGCAGTTAGCAATGCCTTCGTGAACAGACTTTGAGTAGAGTTCTTATCCAGGAGTGAGCATGAGGCTATCATGGTCTGGACCTGTTATTTTCTTTTTCATGGTTGTATATGTGTGACTCATTTATATGACCATCACTTATTTCATCACATCCTGGTCTTATGACATTTTGTAATTGGAGCTGATAATAGAGTTGGGTAGATTTTTAAATTTTTTATAAGCAACTGTCCCATGTCCCATTTCTGCTTATTATTAATCCACTCAAAAACATTTATTCAGCAATTACTTTGTGCTGGGCATTGTGAGACATACTAGTGATACAGTATATAAGACATGTCCCAGCTTTCACAAAGCCAACAGACTAGTGGGAGAGACTGAGAAGTAAACTGGTAATACTGATCTCAGGCGACAAATGCTATGAGTAGGAGAAATGCAAGGGGAAATTCATCAGATGGGCACACAGCCTAGACTTCCGGGGTCTGGGAAAACTTCATAGAAAAAGCAACATCTAATCTGAAACTCCAAGAATGTGTAGGGATTAGTCATATAAAGAAGGTGGCTGCCTTGAACACCAAAAACCTCATCAACTCTAATTCAGTTGCACTGGTTATTTCTGTGCCTAATTGCTACTGCATAGATCTGTGCATATGCTGCACATTTAGGATGTGTTGGTACTTTCAAATGCAAATGTGTTCTGCAAAAATGTCTTCTGCTTGTACAGAAAAAGTTCTGTGCAAAAGTTCTCAGCAAAAATTCTCTGTGGCTTTGGCAGTGGTGTGGGCTTTGTAGATTTTAATTTTTTACCTTAGGTGGGGAAAGGTGTTTTTCAGGGTAGAGGCTACCCAAATGATTCCTCGTCATTATTAAGAGGATATTTTGCTCTGTCTGTTATTGCCAGGTTTCCCAAGTACAGAGGCTGCTGTTAAAGCTATACTCATAGGAAAAAATGCTGAAGCAGCAGAGGCTTTTGTTTAATTCTCTGCTTGCTAAGTGTGGAGTCACAGTGTGGGGGAAAGGGCTGAAGGAATAGGCAAATAAGGAATGGGACTCAAGCTCTTGCCCCTTTTCTCTCCTGTCCCTCAAACTCTAGTTTCTAATTACTTCCTAGCTGCCATGGCTCCCCAGTCAGAACTCCAGTGGTTTCCAGGGGAAAGCGGATCCTGAGAAAGGAGCTGGGATGATTGGAAACCATCTTTTTTTCCAGATGCTGTGTGATCTAGGTTCTTACAATTAACAGTGTAAGTGAGCTTGCATAAACCACTCACTTCTCTGCACTTCCAAGTCCTAATTCTTAACTCATGGGAAAGAGTTTAAATAATACTAAAGGAGTGGAATGTAGCTCTAGTTAAGAGTATTAATTTTAGGGGGCTTCCCTGGTGGCGCAGTGGTTGAGAGTCCGCCTGCCGATGCAGGGGACACGGGTTCGTGCCCCGGTCCGGGAAGATCCCACATGCCGCGGAGCAGCTGGGCCCGTGAGCCATGGCCGCTGAGCCTGCACGTCCGGAGCCTGTGCTCCGCAACGGGAGAGGCCACGGCAGTGAGAGGCCCGCGTACCGCAAAAAAAAAAAAAAAAAAAAAGAGTATTAATTTTAGAGTTAGTATTTGAGTCACAGCTTTGCTCCTTACTGATTGCGTAGCCTGGGATGTCATATTACTTAACATCTATGAATTTCAGTTTTCTCATCTGTAAAATGGAGGCAATATTATACCTTCCAGGACTCAATGAAAGAATGCGTGCAAGGTAATTAGCCTAGTGCCTCCTAAAAGCCTTACAGTTTTAATTATTGTCAAATATGTGCCTGATTCTGATTCCCTAATACAACCTCTTGCTCTAAGGACCACTGCCCCCACCCCCAAGCATGATCTTGTTTTACTGACCATGAAGAAATGGTGAGATGCGGACAAATGTAAAACATGTAGATGTGTTAAGAGGAGTTAATAACAAGAAGACATAAGAATGTATTCTAGAGGTTTGATTTCTGATATTATTAACCCAAGTTGAAAATTTAAGTTGGATATGGATGTGGTATTCATTTAATTTTGACAATGAATTTTAAAATGGGGAGAAAAGGCACACTTCTGCATTTTGCAACAGAATTTAGCCCATCAAAATTCTGCCTGTATGTTTTTGTAAAAAATATATTCATGGATAGATAAGTTTTATTCCAATGTCTGCATAAATACACGTTGATGTTGAACAATAAAAATCTTTTCCAGAGTGTTAACATTAGTTTATTAGATAATAGGACTTCGTCTCACCCTTCAGTCTCTGGATTTAGTCGATTGACACCTCATTATTAGTAATCCACTGTCACTAATCATTTTTACCACACACAGAATCTGAATCTTTGGCTGGCACTTCTCTTTTTTTACCTTTGTGTGTGTTTATTAACAATGACATATTGATAATTTTATAAAGGAGACATACCGTATGTCTATAGAAAATGATTGCAGATGTTGGTAGTAATGAAAAAGATGGCAGTTTTTTGAGGGAAAGGCAAGATGAAGGGAAAGTTTAGTTTTTAGGAAGCCAGCCCAAGCATATTGATAAACTGAAGGAGTGTCTGTAAAGAGATTAAGTGTAGACTGGAAATAGAACAGTTGGAGGAGTGGAAGAGAGAACAGCTCAGATGGTGGCATTAGCCTTGGTGATAAATAAGAGGCCTTTTTCTTTGAAACAAAGTAAAGTAAGTAAGAATAGTATAAACATGGAGAAAGAGGAAATTAGGGAATGAGTCTCCCATTCTTTGGCGAATTGGGGTGAGATCATCTCCTAACAGAGGAGTTTGGGTGTGACTGGCCAAGGATTGGAGAGGTTTGTTAGTCATTGGAAATGAAAACATGTGGAAAACTAGAGATGATTAACAGAGTCTTACTGAAACAGGAGGGAAGTGGGCAGGGCACAACCTTTCAAAGAATGACATAGTCATAGGACATGACAAAAACTGGTTAGAACCAACTACGTCCAAGACGGTGGAAGATTTGACTTCCAGTGGACCTTGAGCTTCATTATATGCTCATTGTAATACATTAGCATAAACTAAGTGACACACCCACCAGCACCATGATAGGTCTGAGGCCAACCATCAAAGATCAAAAAGTGGGCAGTGACCCAATTCCTGGAAATACCTGTCCCTTCCCCAAAATAGTTGAAATAATCCTCCCACCCATCAGCCTGTGGAATTACCCAGCCCATAAAAACTAACCACCCCTGTATTTTGGGGCCTCTTGCCTTCTGAGATGGCCTACACTCTGTCTGTGGAGTGTTTCTCTCTAAATAAATCCACTTCTTACTTGTCACTTTTGTCTCTCACTGAATTCTTTCTGCAAGGAGACATCAAGAACCTGAGCTTCATTAAGTCCTGAGACCAGGTGTGTGATCTCAATTAAAAGACCGTGGGTTCAAGTCCCAGTCTGGGTTTAGGCCGGGTTTGAATCCTGGCACAGGGTTCAAGTCCCATTCTGAGTTGCACGATTTCGGTTTCATTACATTTATTCTTTCAATTACAGTACTCCCCCCTTATCTGCAATTTTGATTTCTGTGATTTCAGTTACCTGAGGTCAACCACATTCTGAAAATGTTAAATGGAAAATTCCAGAAAGAAACAATTTATAAGTTTTAAATTGCACTCTGTTCTGAGGAGCGTGATGAAATCTTGTGCCGAACTGCCCTGGATGTGAATCATCCCTTTGTTCAGCCTATCCCGCCTGTTAGTCCCTCAGTAGCCTTCTAGGTTTTCAAATCGATTGTTGTGGTATCACAGTGCTTGTGTTCAAGTAACCCTTATTTTACTTAATAATGGCCCCAAAGCACAAGAGTAGTGATGCTGGCAATTTGGATATACCAAAGAGAAGCCATAAAATTCTTCCTTTAAGTGAAAGGGTGAGAGTTCTTGACTTAATAAGGAAAGAAAACAATCTTATGCTGAAGTTACTAAGATCTATAGTAAGAGAGGATCTTCTATCTGTGAAACCGTGAAGAAGGAAAAAGAAATTCATGCTAGTTTTGCTGTCACATCTCAAACTGCAAAATTTATGACCACAGTGCAGTGCATGATAAGTTCTTAGTTAAGATGGAAAAGGCATTAAATTTATACAATAAGGTATTTTGAGAGAGAGACCACATTCACATAACTTTTATTACAGTATATTGTTATAATGGTTCTATTTTTTATTAGTTTTCTTTAATCTCTCACTGTGACTAATTTATAAGTTAAACTTTATCATGGGTATGTATATATAGGAAAAAACATAGTATATATAGGGTTTGGTAGTATCCACCACTTTAGGCGTCCACTGGGGTCTTGGAACATATCCTCTGCGGATAAGGGGGATGACTGTATTATTTATTATCTATGGTATGTTGGGTGCTAGAGATGGATGAATTGAACAGAGGGCGCCTAATCTCATGGAGCATATTAAAGGAAGTTGGAGTGTTTAGCCTGGAAATGAGAAGACCCAGAGAGAATACTGAGGATATATCCAAATATTTGAAGGGTTGCCAAGTGACAAGAACTGCCTGTTCTATGTGCTACCAAAACACAGATCTAAGATCAGGAAGTGGAATTTATAGGAAGCAAGATCTTGACTCAAAATAAGGAAGAAAGGAATGCCTTTGGAGGGAGTGAATTCCTGTGATTCTGAAGATATTCAAGCAGAGAACAGGTAGCCACTGGCCATGATTAATAGGGATGGTTCAGGCGTTGAAAGGCAAGTGGCAGCTGATGAGCTTTAAGACACCTTACAACTCTTTGAGTCTGTGAATCACCAGGTGTCATCACACGATGTCACTTTCAGAAATTATTGCATAGATTGTCATCCTGCTTGAACTGTTGTCAGTGTGCATTTATTTTATTTTAAGGAATGGGAGGGACGCCAAAGAAGGTAAAGTCTATTTCTTTTAAAGTAACTACTCTTCTATTTTCTTGTGATTAAGACATTTATTTAAAGCCAGCCTTGCTAGTAAAAAGGCATATGATCACTGGTTCTCTTCAACCCCTGTCATGATAGATTAGCATTAATAATTTAGAGAACAGCAGCATTAAAAGTAATTACAAACTGTCAGAAAGATTCAAGAAATATGACATAGCTCATAGCTTCTTTTCAGATCTCAAATATTATTTGAGGGAAAAAATAATTACGTTTTCCTGTTCATCTCCTAATACAAATAACTTAGGAAATCTCATAATTCTTGAAATTGGCAATTAATTCATTGAAAAACTAATGGCAGTTTGAAAAAAAGACCCCTCTGGTCACAAATTTCCAGTGTGAAATCATTCCTTTGGGCACCTTCCCAACTGCCTTGTCAATTCTCGTTTCAAATGCATTAACATAGCAACATGAATAAATCAACTAGCATTTAAAAATATAAATTGTCTAAACCTCCTTTGATTGTGCATGCGTTTTAGCTCTTTCTCCTTTGTCTATCTAAATTCTACAACCTCTTGATTTAGGTACCTCTCCCTACAAATTTACCTAAGAACCTACTAAAATTCATCCTTAAGAACTTTTGTCCAACCCAAGGCTATTTTGTTCTATCTGTCTATCCTACTCAGTGCTGCTGTCATACGAAAAATGATAAATGTGTCACTATTCATATTTTAATAAAATTTACAAGGCATCTTCCACAACTCCCCTCTTTCTGCAGTCCTTTCTTTTATCACATGTCCTCTACCCTGGGAAGAAATAAGAACAAAGATGGCCACTGTCACTTCTATACTTATCCTCTATTATTCCAGAGAAAGGAGGGGAAAAAAACATTTTTTCCTATTTTGAAGCACCATTCACTAAAACCTAGACATTCATTTACTGTATTTAAAATTTACAATTCATGAAGTTGAAGGATGTATTAAACACATATCTTGTGCTAGTCATGTCATCTTATATTTGTTGTTTTGTGAAAACAGAAAATTCCTAGTAAAATAGTTGTTCAGATTTCATTGGAATTTGTTTGACCTCAGGAACAGATTGTATGTGGCCAACAGATCCAAGCAGATTGGAATGGGGGTGTTGAATTGATGTCCATGCTCTTTGTACTCTTACAGTGCCTGGCATATTGCAATACACAGGATGCCAGGTGCAGGGCAAGCATGTCACTTGAAAAACAAGGGGGTAAGGGAGAAAAGGAAGAAGAATGTTATTGCATTTTTAGTATTTGTTGTCCCTAAAAAGTCACCATTTTATATGGCACATTCTTTAGATATAAGGTCATATGGGTTAGTCTACATGCTGTCATGTGAAATACTGGTTAATATTTGTGTCAAATGATTAGAATCTTAATTGGATCAATGAGCTCATTAGACTCCTCAGTATTTGCCATAGCATTGCACATAAACTCCTACTAATCTGTTTTTCATTCTCTCTTTGGCTCCTCTATAACAGCCTGTCTTCTTTGGGAAAGTTACTCTTCATATAAAATGGTTTATAATGACATAGATGCATTAGATTATTTGAGGGGAAGTATTTATATGACATACTTCTTATAAAAAAGTCTGTATTGACATAGATACGTATATTGTGAGACAAAATCCTGTTACTGTTTCTAAACAGCTAATATAACATAGCTCGTTTGAGGAAAGCCTTTAAAAATTTTCCTTAATTTTATTTATTATACAAGTTGTTCATACCTACTATAGCACAATTAGGATAAAGAAAACCAGATGATCACAAAGAAGAAAATTAAAATTCACTATCCAGTGATAGTAACTATTATCAAGTTCATGCTTGTGCTTCCACATTTTTTTATACGTTTATATCTTTTAAAACAATAAGTCATACTGTGTATGCTGTTTGGGACCAGCTTTCTTCTTTCAACAATATATAATGAATATCTTCCCTTATTGACAAATATGTAGCATTATCACCATTTATAACGACTGCAGAGTATTCATTGTGTGACTTGCTTTAAGCCTTTTTTATTTAAGCACACTCTGTCATTGGAAATTCAGATAATTTCTACTTTGTTGCCAATAATGAATTCTGTCATGGACATCCTTGTAGTTCCCCTGCCCCCCACCCCCTTGCATTTACTTAAGGCACTCTCAAAGAGAGCCTCCAAGTGTCCTCCAGGACTTTCAGGGAGTAGCTGCCATCCCAGTCAGAGATAGGGTCAAATCCAATGCTCAGTGCTATGTGGGCATGGCCTGACCAAAAGAAAATTGAACAAAAAGGATGAAGATGAAGCTGTGGGCAAAGGAGAGTTTCAGGACATTTTACCCTTTGACTCAGCATCTTTGTAACCCTTCTGTTAATTCTGTATTAGGAATGGAGGCAGTCTACACACACCCTTTCCAAAGGAAAGTCATGCATTTCCTCAATTATAGTTTTTGGCAATTAGCCTTGTTAAAAAAAAAATCCCTCTATCTCTCTCTATCTGATAGATTAATCAGTCTGTCTTTCTAGCTGATATTTGGCAGTACAGCCAAAGGGTTCTGACATATTCTTTCTTTTTGTTTTGGTTTTTCTCCTGTGCAGAATTTTATTTTATTTATTTTTTCAGCTTTATTGAGATATAGTCAGACAAATAAGATCATAAGATATTTAAAGTGTACATTGTAATGATTTGATCCCTGCATATCCTTTCAGTGTCATGCTAGAGTACTGACTAACAAACCCACCTAAGGATTATTTGACTTTTTAGGGCAGGGGTTGGCAAACTTTTTCTGTAAAGAGCCAAATAATAAATAATTTAGGTTCTACAGGTTATATGGTCTCTGTCACAATTATTCAACTCTGCTGTTGTAGCTTAAAAGCAGCCATAGGCAATAGATAAATGAATGTGTGTGACTATATTCCAATAAAACTTTATTTACAAAAACATGAGGCAGACCAGATTTGGCCCATGGGCCTTAGTTTGCTGACCTCTGCTGTAGGGGAACATAACTTTATTTGACTGGTTACTAATAACTGACAAGGTACAAATTGTTTTTGTCTGATAGAGATGCAAATGATTTATGTGCAGTAGAAAAATAACACCAATGGTTATGCTTTTATTGCCTTGTAGTTTAGAATCTAATTCAGAAATCTTCATCCAGCATATAGAGGGATCCTATATGTATCAATTTCTGTATCCAGTTTTGTCACCCTGCTAGTTCTTTCATTGATAAGCTAAATAAAACTTAGTCATGTACTCACTGTTTACATGAGAATTATGTTTTTAACTTTGGAAAATTATACATTGACAGCCTGTATTCCACAGGCAAGACAACCCCTAAGAAAAGGACTTTGAGAGGAGCATGACCTTCAGAGGTCAGCTCAGCCTTGCATCTTCTGCTTTATGCAAACAAATATGTCTGCTTTTCTGTCTGTCTCTCCCTTGCTGTCATCAGATTACTTTCTGTCCCCTAGCATCACTGTCTGTCCCCAAGACACTCCACTTTTCAAGAACAGGACATCCTCATAAATAGAGTGATACTCTTGTTTCTAAACATTTGTAACAGTTCTGCAAGTACATGCTGTGGCCAGTGGAATGGTTCCATTAGCAATTTGCTTAGGAAGAGTAACACATTTAGCTAGATTATTAAAAAAAGAAAAAAAGAGTCTTCACAATTTTTCCTATTACAATTTCATCCTGAAAACAGAACCAAGCCCGTTAATCCTCTCAAGGTTTAGCAGAGAGCCTGGTACTCAAGAGTCACACTACAGTGCATACTGCCTTACAGGTTCACTTTTGCCTCCAGTGACCAAGTAAGTATCTCTGCTCAGCATCCCCTCCTGGCCCAGACCTTTGCTATGTTTTTCTATTTCTTTTAAAAAAGCTGCCATGTTGTTATTGTATGCAGGGTATGATTCTCCATTCTTTCCCTGCATCATCTCATTTGGTTCCCCCAGCTACCCTAGGTGCACTACCACTCTTTATAGAGGAGGAATCTGAGAACTCAGAGAAGGCTAGGCACTTGCTCAAGGCCGTATGGCTAGTTAATGGCACAGCTAGGATTTTAACCTATTTTTGTCCACCCCCCTAACTCAAGCTCTTAGTACTGTACTGCCTCTCCAACTACCCACTGCTAGATCTACTGTTAGGGCCTATCTTTAGATCAGACATAGCTTCATTTCTGCACCTTTATGACCATGGCAGGTAGGATTATACTACCACTATTTTTTTTTTAATTAAGACTTTATTTTTTAGAGTTTTAGGTTCACAGCAAAACTGAGAGGAAGGTCCTGAGATTTCCCATATACTCCCTGCCCTCACACATGTATAGCCTCCCCCGTTAACAGAGTGGTACCTTTGTTATAATTGATGAACCTGCATTAACACATCATAATCACACAAAGTCCATGGTTTACATAAAAGTTCTTCTTGGTGTTGTACATTCTGTGAGTTTGGGCAAATGTGTAATGATATGTATCCATCATTATGGTATGATACAGAGCAGTTTTACTGCCCTAAAAATCCTCTGTGCTCTGCCTGTTCATCCCTTCCTCTCCTCTAACCCCTGGCAACCACTGATCTTTTTAACCGTCTCCATAGTTTTATTTTTTCCAGAATAAAGTTGGATTCATACTGTATGAAGGTTTATCAAGTTGGCTTCTTTTACTTAAATATGTATTTAAGGTTCCTTCATGTCTTTTCATGGGTTAATAGCTCATTTCTTTTTAGTACTGAATAATATTCCATTGCTGGATGTACACAGTTTATTTATCCATTCACCTACTAAGGGACGTCTTGCTTCCCTCCAAGCTTTGGGAATTATGAATAAAGCAGCTTATAAACATCCATGTGCAGGTTTTTGTGTGGACATAAGTTTTCAACTCCTTTGGGTAAGTAACAAGGAGTGCAACTGCTGGATCATATAGAATGTTTAGTTTTGTAGGAAACTGCCAAACCGTCTTCCAAAGTGGCTAATACCATTTTGCAGTCCCACCAGCAATGAGGGAAAATTCCTGTTGCTCCACATCCTTGTCAGCATTTAGTGTTGTCAGTGTTCTGGATTTTGACCATTCTAGTAGCTGTGTAGTGATATTTCATTGCTGTTCTAATTTGCATTTCCCTGATGATGTATGATGTGGAGTGTCTTTCATATGCTTATTTGGTACCTGTATATCTTCTTTGGTGAGGTGTCTGTTAAGGTCTTTGGCCCATTTTTTAACTGGGTTGTTTTCTTATTGTTGAGTTTTAAGTGTTCTTTGTATATTTTGGATAACAGTCCTTTACCAGATGTGTAGTTTGCAGATATTTTCTCCCGGTCTGTGTCTTGTCTTCTCATTCTTTTAACATTGTCTTTCACAGAGCAGAGTTTTTAATTTTAATGAAGTCTAGCTTATCAATTATTTATTTCATGCACTGGGCCTTTGCTCTTCTATCTAAATAGTCGTCATCATACCCAAGGTCATCTAGGTTTTTTCCTATATTATCTTCCAGGATTTTTATAGTTTTGTGATTTACATTTAGGTCTGCAATCCATTTTGGGTTAATTTTTGTAAAGGGTTTAAGGTCTGTGCTGATCCATTTTTTTTGCATGTCGATGTTCAGTTGTTCCAGCACCATTTATTTTTAATATTTTTTTAAACTTAAAAATTTTTTTTTTGTATTTATTTGTTTGGCTGCGTCGGGTCTTAGTTGTGACAGGTGGGATCGTTTTTTAATTGCAGCATGAGGGATCTTTCAGTTGCAGCATGCTAACTCTTAGTTGCGGCATGTGGGATCTAGTTCCCTGACCAAGGATTGAACCTGGGCCCCCTGCACTGGGAGCATGGAGTCTTAGCCACTGGACCACCAGGGAAGTCCCCAGCACTATTTATTGAAGAGAATGTCTTTGCTCCATTGAATTGCCTTTGCTCTTTTGTCAAAGATCAGTTGACTGTATTTATGGGGGTCTATTTCTGGGCTCTCTATTCTGTTCCATTGATCTATTTGTCTGTTCTTTCACCAATACCACATTGTCTTGATTACTCTAGCTTTATAGTAAGCCCTGAAGTTGGATAGTGTTAGTCCTGAAACTTTGTTGTTTTCCTTCAGTATTTTGTTGGCTACTCTAGATCTTTTACACGTCCATATAAACTTTAGAATCAACATCTACAGAATAGCTTGTGGGATTTTGATTGAGAATGCATTAAATCTATAGTTCAAGTTGTGAAGAACTGACATCCTGAGAATTTTGAGTCTTTCTATCCATGAACATGGAATATCTCTCAATTTATTTAGTTCTTTGATTTCTTTCATCAGAATTTTAAAGCTTTCCTCATATAGACCTTGTACATATTTTGTTAGATTTATTCCTAATTATTTCTTTTTTTTTCTTGGTGCTATTGTACATGATACTGTGGTTTGTTGCCGTTGTTGTTGTTGTTTGTTTTGGATGAAGGAAATTGCAGCATATATTGCAGGCTCAAGCAAGGAAAATAGGCAACTCATGCTCAAAAGACCTGAACTCCAATGGTACTGTGTTTTTTAATTTCAAATTCCACTTTTTAATTGTTGGTATATAGAAAAGCAATTGACATTTGTATATTAACCTTGTGTCCTGCAACCTCACTATAATCACTTAGTAATGCCAGGAGTTTTCTTGTCTTTTCTATAAGACATTCATGCCATCTATGGAAAAAGACAGTTTTATTTTTTCCTTCCCAATCTGTATACTTTTTATTTCCTTTAATTGCCTTATTGCATTAAATAAAACTTCCAGAACAATGTTGAAAACTACTGATGAGAGAGGATATTTTGCTTTGTATCTTATCTTAGTGGGAAGGCTTCAAATTTCTCATCATTAAATATGATGTTAGCTGTAGAATTTTTGTAGTTATTCTTTATCAAGTTGAGGAACTTTCCCTCTATTTCTAGTTTGCTGAAAGTTTTTATCACAAATAGATGTTGGATTTTGTCAAATGCTTTTTCTGCATATATTGATATGATCCTGTGAGTTTTCTTTTTTAGTTTGTTGATGTAATGGATTACATTAATTGAGTTTCAGATGATGAACTAACCTTGCATACCTGGGATAAATCTCACTTGCTTGTTATAGTATTCTTTTTATACATTGTTGGATTTGATTTGCTAATATTTTGTTGAGGACTTTTGTATCTATGTTCATGAGAGATATTGGTCTCTTTTTTCTTGTAATTTCTTTGACTGGTTTTGGTAATAAGGTAATGCTGGCCCTGTAGGATAACTTAGGAAGTATTACCTCTGCTTGTATTCTCTGAAAGAGATTGTAGATACTTGGTATAATATCTTCCTTAAATGTTCAGTAGAGTTTACTGGTGAACTCTTCTGGGCTTGATGCTTTCTGTTCATTTTTGTGTTAACTTTTGTGTATTGAGTTAGGTATGGGTTGAGGTATATATATACACACGTATATATACATGTATTTGTGTATGTACATATACGTATGTATAAATGTATGTATATTTGTATGATTATTTGTTGAAAAGACTATTCTTCCTGAATTGAATCACCTTTGAATATTTGTAAAAAATTAATTGTCCATACATGTGTGGGTCTATTTCTGGGCTCTCTATTCTCTTCAACTGATCTTTGTCTACTTGCTCACTGATACCAAACTATCTTGATTATTGCCTACAGGGAGTCTTACAGTCAGGTAGTGTTAAGTCCTAACATTTTTTATTCTCATTCAAAACTGTTTTGGTTATTCTAGGTCTTTTGCATTTCTGAATGAATTTTAGAAAAAAAGTCTGCTGGGATTTTTATTAGGAATGGGTTGAATCTACATACCACTTTGAGAAGATTTTATATCTTCACAATATTGAGTCTTTTCATTCACAAGCATGATATTTTTCTCCATTGACTTAGACCATTAATATTTCTTAGCAATGTTTTGTAGTTTTCAGTGTACATGTCCTGCATAACTTTTGTCACATTTTCCCTCTGTATTTCATAATTTTTGATGCTATTGTAAATAGTATTGTTTTTAAATTTTAAGTTCTGATTACTTCTTGCTGGTATGTAGAAACACAGTTTTTAAGTATATTCATCTTGAATGCTGAATTATTGTTAAACTCTTGCCTTAGTTCCAGTGACTTTTTTGGGGTTACATGGGATTTTAAAAAACATTTAAAATTTATTTAATTATGTTTACATAGATGATCATGTCACTGGTGATTAAAGTAGTTTTGCTTAACCTGAATGTCTTTATTTTTCTTGCCTTAGTTCACTGGCTGGAACTTCAGGACAATCTTTAATAGAAATGATAAGAATGAACATTCTTGCTTATTCCTGAACTTAGGGGTAAAATATTTAGTCTTTCACCATTAAGAATTATGTTAGCTATATTATTTTTGTAGATGTTCCTTATCTGGTTGAGGAGTTCTATTCTTAGTTTGCCTAGAGGTTTTCTTTCTTTCTTTTTTTAAAATCAGGAATGAATGTTGGATTTTGTTGAATGATTTTTCTGCACCAATTGAAATGAGTATATGGTTTTTCCTTTAAAATATTCTAATTATCATAAATTACTTCGACTGGTTTTCAAATGTTAAACTAAACTTCCTTTCCTGGGATAATCCTCAGTTGGTCATGATGTATTATCCTTTTTATACATTGTTGGATTTAATATGCTCACATTTTGTTAAGATTTTTTTCATCTATATTCATGAGAGACACTGGGCTGTAGTTTTCTGTTTTTGTATGTCTGTCTCTCTCTTTTTTTAAACCATAAGGGGCCTCATAGAATGAGTTGAGAAGTATTCCCTTCTCTTCAACTTTCTGGAAGAGTTTGTCTAGAATTGGTATTATTATTTCCTTAAATATTTGGTAGGGGTTTCCTGTGAAGCTACCTGAACCTGGAGTTTTCTTTGTGGGAGTGTTTTAACAACAATTTTGTTTGATATAGTGCTATTAACGTAGTCTAGCTTTTCTTAAGTAAACTCGGAAATTTTGTGTCTTTGAGTCATTTTTCTATCTCATCTAAGTTGTCAAATATATTGGCATAAAATTGTTCACAATATTCCTTATTATCCTTTGACTATATGTAGAATCTGTATTCATAGCACTTGTCTTATTTCTAATGTTGGAAATATGTGTCTTTTCTGTTTTGTTCCTGATTAGCAGATAGAGGTTTGCAATGTTACTGAGCTTATAAAGGAACTAAGTTTTGGTTTTATTGTTTTTCTTTGTTGTTTTTTGTTTCCTAATTCACCAATTTCCATGATGATGTTTATTTACTTTCTTATGCTTACTTTAGGTTTTATTTTCTCCTCTTTTTTTTAGAGTGGAAGACGAAGTTATTGATTTGAGACCTTTCTAATTTTGTAATATAAGTACTTTTAGTGCTATAAATTTCTGTAATAAACTTGTTTGCATCCAAAAATTTTTGAATAAATTGTGTTTTCATTTTCATTGAGATCAGAGTACTCTTTCGATTTCTTGACTCATGGGTTGTTTAGAAGTGTGTTATTTAGTTTCCAAATATTTGGAAGATTATCTAAATATCTTCCTAATTATTGGTTTGTAACTTGATCCCATTATGGTAAGAGAACATACTTTGTGTGACTTGAATCCTTATACATTTGTTGAATCTTGTTTTATAACCTATAATATGATCTATTTTGGTATATATTCTATATGCACTTGAAAAGAATGTATATTCTGTTGTTGAGTGTTGTAGTAATGTCAATTAGGTTAAATTTGTTGATAGTATTGTTCAGGTCTTCTATCTTCTTACAGATTTTCTGATTTCACGGCTTATCAATTATTGAGAGAGGAATGTTGAAATTGACAAAAATACCAATTTTTCTATTTCTTATTGCAATTCCATCAGTTTTGGATTTATGTATTTTGTGTTTAGGAGTGTAGATACTTAGAATTGTTATATACTCTTGAACTGACCTCTTTATTATTATTAAATGGCAATATTTAATTTTGGTATTTTTTTTTGGTATTTTTCCTCTGAAATCTAATATTGTCTGATATTAATATAGCTTTCTCACCTTTATTTTGATTAATATTAGCATAGTATATATAGTTTCATCTTCTTACCTTTAATCTTGTCTTTATATTTAAAATGAGTTTCTTATAGGCAGATGTAATTGGGTATTACTTTTTTATCCAATTTGACAATTTCTGATTTTTAATTGGGGATTTAGGCCATTTACATTTAATTTGTTTATTGATGTGTTTGACTTAAATACATTTGTGTGGGCTACATCCTGTTATTTGTTTTCTATTGTCTCTTTTAAAATTCTTTTCCTCTTTTTCTACCTTCTTTTGGATTGAATTTTTTTTTGAATAAATAAATTTATTTATTTATTTATTTATTTTTGGCTGCGTTAGGTCTTCGTTGCTGCACGTGGGCTTTCTCTGGTTGCGGTGAGCGGGAGCCTACTTTTTGTTGCGGTGCGCGGGCTTCTCATTGCGGTGGCTTCTCTTGTTGCGGAGCATGGGCTCCAGGCTCGCGGGCTTCAGTAGTTGCAGCGTGCAGGCTCAGTAGTTGTGGCTCGTGGGCTCTAGAGCGCAGGTTCTGTAGTTGTGGCTCATGGGCTTAGTTGCTCTGCGACATGTGGGATCTTCCCAGACCAGGGCTCGAATCCGTGTCCCCTGCATTGGCAGGCGGATGGATTCTTAACCACTGCGCCACCAGGGAAGTCCATGGATTGAATATTTTTTATGATTTCATTTTTCTCCTTTGTTAGTTTATTAGCTGTAACTCTTCATTGTGTTATTTTATTTTATTTATTTATTTATTTTAAAATAAATTTATTTATTTAATTTATTTATTTTTGGCTCCGTTGGGTCTTCATTGCTACATGTGGGCTTTCTCTAGTTGCCATGAGTGGGGGCTACTCTTCGTTGCAGTGTGTGGGCTTCTCATTGGGGTGGCTTCTTTTGTTATGGAGCACAGGCTATAGGCGCATGGGCTTCAGTAGTTGTGGCACTTGGGCTCAGTAGTTGTGGCTCATGGGCTCTAGAGCACAGGCTCAGTAGTTGTGGCTCATAGGCTTAGTTGCTCCGCGACATGTGGGATCTTCCCAGACCAGGGCTCGAACCCTTTTCCCCTGCATTGGCAGGTGGATTCTTAACCACTGCACCACCAGGGAAGTCTCATTGTGTTATTTTAGTGGTGGCTTTAGGGTTTATAATTTTATAACTTTATAATATTACATACATATACTTATAATGTATGTATGTGTGTATATATATATATATTTTAAACAGTTAATATCTTTTATAAATATTTAAATGATAAAATTAAGAGATAAGAAAAGAAATCGTATTTCTCAGGCAGTTACAATTTTTGATTTTTTAAATTACTTTTTCCCAGTCCAGGTTTATATCTGGAATAATTTTACTTTTGGTTAAAGGACCTTCTTTAATGTTTCTTGTAGTACAGGTCTGTTGATTATAAATACTTTCAGATTTTGCATGTCTAAAAAAGTCTTTGTTTGGCCTTTGTTTTCAAAAGATACTTTTGCTGAGTATAAAGAATTCTAGGTTGACAGTATTTTGTATTCCTATAAATGTTTTTGAGAGCTTTTCTAGAACATAGTAAATTTCTAGGAAAAAATTTAATCCATGTGGGTCTTGCTTTTAAGCTTTGCTAGGTAGAACCATAGCAGCCTTTAATCTAGGATTATTTTTTTTCCTACTACTCAAGCGAGACCCTTCTTAGTAATCTAACCAATGCCCCATGCATTATGAGATTTTCATTTGGGCTTTTGGGAGAAGCCGCTAATACAGAGTATTGTTCTAATCCTTTTGGGTGTTTCTCTCCCTGCACTTGGGGAAGTTTCCTCACTCATGTGTTGATTGGTTCTCTAGGTCGACCCTATGCAGCTGAGTTCTCTCTCTGTGCATCCTTTTCTCTGGCACTGGGCTCTGAGAACTTTAGCTGCCTTGGCTTTCATGGACTTTCAGCTCCATCTCCCCTACCTACATTGAAACCTGGAAACTTTCTCCAGGCAGTAGGCTAAGGCAGGCAGTGGGCTAATCTCTCAGGGAATCATTGTCTTTTCCCCTGATATCCAATAGCTTAAGAATCATTGTTATATATACTCTGTTCACTTTAAAAAGTTGTTTCAGGCAGAATGGTAACTCTGTTCCATGTTACTCTATCTTGGCCAGGCACAGAAATCAAACGAGGACACTTTTGAGAGTAAAAGGGAGCTCTACTAATAATTATATTTGGTAAAAGCATGAACTGTACTGACTCAGACAAACTGGAGTGTAGGGTTACTCTGAATATTAAGGGCTTTACTTGAATTGGTTTAATTAGTCTAAATAATAACTCTATAAATCAGGTAGTATTAGCTATCTTCAGTCATACAAGAGATAAGTGAGGTAGGTAGAGGTTAACTAGTCTGAGATTTCACAGGCAGGTTGTAAGTGGTAGAGCAGAGATTTGAATTCAGGAACACTGATCCTGAGCTCAGGCTTAATGGAACTGCTCACCATGGCCACTAACCCCTCTCCTGTTAAAACACACCTTGATGGGCTTAGAATTAGGTGATGTTGCCCACAAGACTGTTTCCAGTAGAGCCTGCATCAGCTCTGGGCACTGGGAGGCCTCTGAGGGCCAGCTCCCTTCTTGTCTCCTTCTCTGTGGATTTCATGGACAGTCTAGACTCTGTTCCTTCCCCCTCCTCCATCCACTGTGGTCAATTTCTCCTACCAGTTAACTTTAGGACTGGGAGTCAGGTCAGCCTGGAGTCCCTACACTTCTGTTCTGTTATCTCAAAACTGGCATCTCCTGCTATATCCTGATGAAATCATAGTAGAATGGGCCCTGGTTCTGTCCTTGGGATGCTAGGCCACCTGAGCCCATTGGCTCCCTGGCCTGCCAGTTTTGCCTCACTCATCTTCTCTACCAGTCCTTCTCTTGCCCTTGCACCCCACATGCATCATGCATATTATGACACCAGTTGTGTGTCATAGACAGAATTGCCATCTTTATCTGGAGAGAAGTCACCTTGGTGTTGAAAGAGGTCATGAAACCAAACTCCCCATCTACCTGCAATCCTGTCTTTTCTATCAGTCCACCAGTGGTGGCGAAAAAGCCATACAAAGCAGGCAGATTTAAAGTAGCACACTGATTACACGCACTTAAGCACTTTTCCTCCCAGTTTCCTCCTCCCTCCCTTCCATCATGTTAACTCCCCTCCCTGACCATCATTCTCCCTGGAGGCAACCCAAAGTGGTCTCTTCTTTGTTCCCCTATCTCTAGTCAGCCAAGGATATGCCTTTGTTCCCTTATCTTGTCTTGTTCAGGAACGTTATCTATGTGGAGGCCTAATTTGTTTCATCACCTCCTTCATCTCCCCAGGACCTTCTTTCCACTGCTTTCTTACCAAGGTTAACTCTAGTCCGCTCTTTCAGGAATTTGCTCCTTATCTATGTAGCAGGGATGCATTTTATTCCACAACACCATGGGGCAAGAAATGTCACATTCTTTTAGTTATCCAAATCATGTTTAATCTGTAATAGCTGAAAATTCAATCTTTGTCTTTACCTGAGCTTCCTCCACTCCGAGCCTTTCCCCTGTAGGGTCATACAAAGGCTCAGGATGTCCTTGCAGGACAGCATTTTCAGGGAAAGGTCCATTTGTCTCTGGTCTACACAGGTTACGACTTCCAGACTCTTTGTCCCAGCCCTGATGTTACCTGAAGGCAAAATCCCTAGGCTTCTGTTCCAAGTTTGGTTGGCACTGTGGTTCTCAGGGCTAAAGCTCTAACTGTTCAATTACCACTCCAGCCACTGACAACTACCAGGCATGGACCAGCCTTTGTGGAAACCCTGAAGGACTTTGTCATTGTCATCTTGTTGGATAAATATTCACCTGTCCTCAATTCAAGTTACTTGTAAAGGTTCAAGCAACTTTTCTTCTCTCAGTGTGGTATAACCCACCATAACATCCCTCAGAGAGGCAAAGCTTTTGGAAAAAAATAGCTAGGAAAGACATTATCTTCCCTGTCTGGCAAGCCTCCTTTTGTCTCTGGCCCACAAAAACACACCCAAGACAATGTTATACAAAGACACAGTTACCTTTCTGAGCTTGCAAAGAGAAACCTAACCTGCAGTAGGGAGAACAAAACACACATTTATATCTTAATACCCTGGTTTCTGCCACTTATTAGCTCTGTGACCTTGGGCAGGTCATATTTCCTTCATCTATAAAGACTTCTGCCTTCTCACTTCTTAGGGGTGTTTTTAAGGATTAAGTGAGTTAATAGAGGTAAAAATGCTTAGAACAGTCCTATAAAGTGTTAGCTATTTTTATTGTCAGCTAATTATGCTGTTTGTGACCTTTTCTCTGTGCTGTTCATTTTATACAGTGCCGTTGAATCGTAGGTGGAGTTACTAGAGTCAGCACTTAAGGTGAATACTTTACATGGCCAAAATTACCTCCAAATTCCTTTGGAGACTAACCCTCTTATTTTTGATAAGTCCAACCCAGACAGTTTTTCTGCCAGCATTATATCTGATTGTGTTGTCTTGGGTTGAGCTCTGGATAAAGGTGTTACTTACAGATTTATACCTCTCCTTACACAGTCAGTTTGGAGCAGATATTTTTTCAGTGAAAAACTGCAAGATCATCCACACTGCTTAATTTTTCCCCTCTCTGTGTTGAGTGCAAATTGTTGAATTCATATAAGTTAAGTGTGAATAAGCTCTAACTCCAAGATTGCCTGGAGTGCATCCCATCCTAAGCATAGCCAGATAAGAAACTGAAGTCCCTTTCTATTTCAGGGGGTTTCATGATACCATTGGCCAGACAGGGCAAAGAATGAAAAGTTCAAAGAATCCCCCTTTGCTACACTCATGATGCTCCCAAAGCCAGATCATCTTGCTCTTCAATTAGAATATGATAGTAACCAAAGAACTTCACTGAAGTCTCATCTTTCCCTTGTCACTGTCCTTGGTGACGTCTATGAGTGCTTTACACTGGGCATTGAGGGTGTGTATTTAGGCATCTATATGGGATGTTCATCCCTGATAGAGGGTATACAGCATTATTCAATTGTAGTCATTGTTCGGCATCACCTGTAGTTTCTGTTCATATCAAGAGAGACTCCTCTTCTAAAAGAAATGATGCAGGCAGATTAACCACATATATTTGAATGTGGGAAAAATAAAAACTGAGAAAACAATACAGTGGACCAGGAACCCAGAGATTTTGTTTTTTTCCTGTCCCTGTCACTAATCAACTCTATGGTCTCAGGTAAGTCCTTTCCCCTCTCAGAGGTTCGGTTTTCTCATCTGTAAGATGAGGGGGTTGTACGCAATCATTTCCCAGTTCTACTGTCCTATATCTGTGATTCCACTTAATCAGTGTGAACTCTTCCTTGAAAACTTCCTATTATAAAAATGACTTTGGGGAATGGGCCAGAGATGTCAACTGTTTCTTGGGAAAAGTCACCTGGTGTAGGCAGTTTAGTAATTTCAGTTTCCTTTGGGGAAGCACTTCTGCTCTAATTTGTATTCATCTCCCTGGTTTGGGGATGAATTCACCATCTAAGCTCCAAGGGTCATTCCATTCCCCTTGCCACAATGATTGGTTCAAGCATAAGCATGTGACCCACTATCATCCAATCAGAGACACTCCTGGGACTTTTGATGAAACGGTTGGAAAAAAGACACTCTCTTTTCTCTGGCACTGGTAAACAGGTAAACCTAGAGTTGGTGATGGCCATCTTTGATGGAACATGGAGGGAGCATGCAGGAAAATGAGGTTGACAGAGGTATACACAAATATAGAGACAGACAGAGAGAACCACACAGAAAGAGATAGTGTCCTGCTGGCCTGTTGAGTCCCTTGATCCTGGCCTTTACCCCTAGACTTCACAGTTACAAGAGCCACTAAATACCCCTTTTGTTTAAATTGTATTAACTTAGGATTCTGTTATTTGCAACTGTATGGTGCTTGACTAACATGCTCAAGGTTTCCATTGCAACGCTGGACAGAAGAATTTGCTCCCCTCCAGATGACATGGACTGAGGCTTGGGAGTGAGAGAAGGAGGTGTGATTTCTAATAGCAGAGGTTGTATGAAGAGGGAAAGATCCCATGATGTGCCAAGCACTATGCTATGCTTTTCCTGTATTTTTTTCCATTTAATACCATAACCCTATGAGGACTGTGCTATTTTTATTATCCCCATTTTGCAGAGGAGGAAACTGGGGAACAGACAGATTAAGGACTTGTCTGAGGTCACACAACAGGTGGCGGAGCTGAAGATTAAAACCAGACGCTTGATCTCTGGAGCTTGAGCTCTTAACTGTTGAACTAAAATTTTCTGGGTGATTTTTCTTTCCTAATTCTCTGCCTAACTTATCACATAGCTGTGGTGGAGTCACAGTGTGAGTCTAGGTTGGCTGGACTTCGATGCATGAATAAGTGAGCTGTAGGAGAATAGTAGGTGGAGGAGATGTGTAAGTGAATGGATGGTATGGTTAAAAATAGAAGCATGGAAGATAATTACTCCCCATGCTCCAGCCCCCCATACCCAGGTAGTTATGTTTTAATATTCTAAAAATCAAGAAAGAAAAAATTATCCAAAGAAATTAATTTTTTAAATAGAAACATTTTTTGTCACTTTGACAAAATTGTGATCTATATATACAGTTTTAAACTGTTAAATAATTTAGCGATAAATTTTGAGATGAAAATGTATTACATATAGCCACATCAACATTTTATGAAGCACACTGCAATTTATTAGTTTTCAATGCAATGTGTTTCAGTATATCTGTTTGTGATAGTCAAATATATCATTTTAATATTTCCTTTCACATGCAAGATACATGAACTTGTACGATGTTGAGGCTCCTCTAAGAATTTCTATTACTTCTCTCTTCCTTTCATTTTCCATTTTTTTCTTCTCTGCCTCATTTACTGTGCATTTATTTTTATATACTGTCCCCCATTTGACTGTAAAGGAAAGATACATGAAGGGAGGGCCATGCATTGCATGTGAGCTCTGTGTTTTCATGGTGCCTGGCACATAGTAGGTGCTCAATAAAGTCTATTAAGTGAATACATTGTATAATAATTCAGTTTATCTCAATTTATAAAAAATCAATGTGTGAATAAATAATTTTTAAATCAACCTTATTAATTGAAATTAATATCCATCCTGACAATTGCATAATTTATAAGTATACAGCTTTATGGATTATCCCAATTTAAACATACTGATGTAAACACCACTCAGATAAAAAAGATAACCCATTATCAGCTTCTCAGCAGCCTCTCTACATGTCTTCTCTAGGTAACCATTATTCTGGCTTCTGCTACATAAATCAATTTTATCTGTTTTTGAAACTAATATTGAAATATATTATATCATGAAATCATTTCATGTCTAGCTTTTTTTTTTTTACTCAGTATCAGTTTTGGGAAATTTATCTATATAAATTCATCCCCTTTCATTGTTGTATAGAATTGTATTATAATAGAATTACAATCACCATAATTTACTTAATTTTTTCTATTATTGATGAACTTTGGGTTGTTTCCAGTTTTTTTTTGTGCGTGTGAATAACACCACTATGAACATTTTTGTACATTTTTGGGGGTGCACATAGGTATTTATTTCTGCTGGGTTTATACCTAGGATTAAAATTTTGGGGTCACTGGACATGCATATTTTCAGCTTTGGTAGATATTGCCAAAAACTTTTCATAGTAGTTATATCAAATCACATTGTCAATACCCTGCAGTGAAAGACCACCAGGAATACACTTGTAGTCAGACACAATTAGGTTCATTGGTTTGTTGAAACAAGGAGAATGCACACCATGGGGATTGTGGAGTGTCTCAGGAAAAAGTGTGTTATGAAGACTTTTTGTAAGATTTAGGATTCTGTTAGGTGATTTTAGGGAGGGTTCAAGGAATCTGGGCTTTGCTCTTGATTGGATGCTGTCAGGAATTGGGGTTAATTCTGTAGTTGGGTTTCTCAACCATTTTTTTTTTTTTTTTTTTTTTTGCGGTACGCGGGCTTCTCACTGCTGTGGCCTCTCCCGTTGCAGAGCACAGGCTCTGGACGCACAGGCTCAGCGGCCATGGCTTACGGGCCCAGCCGCTCCGTGGCATGTGGGATCTTCCCGGACCGGGGCACGAACCTGTGTCCCCTGCGTCGGCAGGCAGACTCTCAACCACTGTGCCGCCAGGGAAGCCCTCTCAACCATTTTTGTCCAGAAAACAGGAAGAATGGTGTGGGGTTAAACTGGAATTTGTAAAGAAGCATAGTTCCCTCATATTAGCTGATATATTAGATTTCTAGAATGCTGCTATAATAAAGTATCACAAACTGGGTGGTTTAAAGCAATAAGAATTTATTTTCTCACAGTTCTGGGGGTGAAAAGTCCAAAATCAAGGTGGCACTTCTTGGCTTGTGGGGCATCACTCCACCCTCTGCCTCCACCATCACACGGTGTTCTCCCTGTGTGTCTGTCTCTGTCTCTAGTCCATTTCTTATAAGGATGCCAGTCATATTGGATTAGGCCCATACTAATGACCTCTTCTTAACTTGATTATACCTGCAAAGACCCTATTTCCAAATGAGGTCATATTCACAGGTACCAGGGAGTAGGATTTTACCATGTCTCTAGTGGGGACACAGTTCAGCCCATAACAGCCTAGATATGGGGTGTTTGGTCATTTTGTGACTTGTACAGTGTTCCTAGTTTTGTCTCTGTTCCGATATGACTACAGAGTGGTCTTGTTTTTGTCTGGTGTGACAGGAGAACGTGTTCAACAGAAGGATACCATGGGCTGGCTTCCTATTGTCAGGGGTGGCTTTTCTCCATCTCAGTGGCCTCATCACACTTTACGTTGTCAGTCTTTTAAATTAATTTCAGTCATTTTGGTTGGTGTGTATTGTTCTCTTACAGTTTCAACTTGCATTTCCTTGATGACAATGAGATTGAGCACTTTGCTACATGTTTATGGGCTACTTGGATATACTCTTTTGTGAAGTGTTCTTTCAAGTCTACTGCCCATTTCTTTATTAGGTGGTTCCTTTATACTCTGAAAATGGGTTTCATTTTTTGAAATAGCCTGGTCAATAAGGTAGATGATCAAAGTGGAGTAAAAATGATATGTGCTTATAAAATAATGAGCCTTATTTTCTAATATGACACAAAGTAGTCCTAAAGAAAAGTTTTAACAAATTCCTAGAGGGTTTTAATCAATGACAGCGTGTTGGGAATAACTGAGTTGCCTCTCAGTCACCTGAAAGTCTGTGTAAAGTCTGTTTGTATAAAGTTCATTTATTGTTAAATGAATGTGTTAGACATAATAATAATGTCTAACTTTTTTATACCATGTCTGGTGAGTCAGGTAATGTGTTAAGACTTGATATGTGTCAGCTGATTTAACACCAAAACAACTCAATACTGTCCCCATTTTACAAATATGGAAATGGAGGCTGAGAAGCAGTAATTAACTTTCCCAACATCACACAAGAGAAATTTAGGAGCTCTGTGTCAGGAACTTGCACCTAACTGCTATGCTGTCCTGCCAGTCTTTATGCGCTTGAGAGCTCTGCAGTGAGGAAATAGGAGCTTGGATGCTGTTCTAGTTACTGTAGCTGTGCACCAGACTACCCAATCCACGTGGTGTATAAGCTCCCCTAGTTTATTATGCTCACACGTTCTGTGGAGCAGGAATCTGGACCAGGCTCAGCAGGGATGGTTCTTCTCTACTCCGTGATATCTGGGGCCTTATCAGGGAAGTCTTGAAAACTGGAAGTGACTCCACATCTGGGTTCATCTGAAGGCTCACTCAAGCAGGTATCTTGGGGTTGATGCTGGCTGTCAGCATCTGTGTACACACACACACACACACACACACACACACACACACACACATATTGGTCTCTGCCCCTGGTTCCTGGCACAGAGCTCCTAGAACCCTTGTAATTTCCAAAGTGATAAGAACACTCAGAGCATCTTTTGTTCTAATGTTTGGTCTTCTAACACTGGTTCCTGACACAGAGCTCCTAAATTTCTTGAAATTTCCTGGGTGATAGAAGTGTCTTTTTTTCTAATGAGGCAATGCTTGGTAGGCTCCTGGATTGGGGGTGGTCACCAGAAAGACCAAGCCATGATTAGAAGCTTGGAAGTTTCAGCCCTACCCTGTATCCCCTAGGGAGGGGAGAAGGGCTGGAAATTGACTTAGTGATCAATCATGCCTGCATGATGAAGCCTCCATAAAAATCCAAAAGGTATTAGGGTTCGGGGAGCTTCTCAGTTGCTGAACACGTGGAGGTGCTGGAATAGTGGAAGCTCTTTGCTCCTTCTCACATACCTTGGTCTATGTATCTCTTCCATCTGGATGTTCACCTGTATCCATTATCATATCCTTTTATAATAAACCAGTAAACCCTGAGTTGTGTGAGCTATTCTAGAAAATTATGGAACCCAAGGAGGGGGTCGTGGGAAGCTTGTTTATAGCCAGTCAGTCAGAAGTACAGGTGGCAAACTGGAACTTGTGATTGGCATCTGAAATATGTGTGTGTGTTGTGGGGGTGGAGCTTGAGGGGACTGAGTCTTGTGGGACTGAGCCCTTAATCTGTGGAATCTGATGCTAATTCCAGGTAGACAGTGTCAGAATTGAACTGAATTGGAGGACACCTAGCTAATATCAGAGAGAACTGCTTGGTGGGGAAAACCCCCCATACATTTGGTGACCAGAAGTGTCAGAGGTGAAGTGTTCTGTGTGAGTAGTAAAGGAGAAACACACATATTCCCCTACACGATGAGAATCACATACCGTTCTTTCCACCACAGTCACAGGCCCACCCAGGTTCAGGGTAAGGAGATGTAGTCTCTGTCACCCAATGGGAGGGAGGTCAAGGTCACTTAGCAAAGGGAGTGTGCGGGATAGAATGTATTGTGATGGCCAAGTTTGGAAAACGCAGTCTGCCACAAATCCTAAATCTATCATATACCGTCTATGTGGTTCTGGAAATTCCTTAAGCCTCTCTTAGTTTTATCAGCTGTAAAGAGAAAAAATGCCCCCGCTATTGACTTTATAAATACATAAATGTGGTAAATAATATAATATCACTGACCTATAGACATTTAAGATGGTGGAGAGCTTCAAATCTGCGGATTCCATAGTTGCCCAGTTAATGCCTCTTCCCTGCTTTCCCTGCTGGGCTGTGTGATGTTCAGAGCTGAGCACAGCTCTGGCATCTAGCAGGCCCTGAACAAATATCTGTTGAAGGTATAAGCAGATGATCCAAAACTTTTCGTGCCTTCCCACTGTGCTGACATAAGATCCAGACTCAAATGCTCTGCCCTCACCTGCTTGTCTGGCCCCTACCAACTCCTCCAGCCCAATCTGCTGTTGCCCTTCCTCTTGTTCACCTTCCTCCACCCACACTGTTCTTTCTATCCAGTCCTTTCCCACCCCCTCCCCTCTTTTTGGAGCAATTCACTTCCCTTGCTGCCTCTTCGTCCTTTTCCTCATTAACTTCTCTTCTTTGGGTCTCCTTTAAATGTTTGTTCTCCTAAAAAGCCTTCTCCTTGCCTCCCAAACTAGACTATATCTTTTGAGGCATCCATAGTTTCTTTCTTGGCAGAGCCGTTATCTTGATTGAGATCAAGTAGTTATTTGCTTGAGGTCTGTCTACCCCATTAGATTACAAGCTCATCTCCACCAAGGTATCATCCAGGCCTAGCCCAAGGGCTGACACATGATAGGAGCTTAGCCATATTGGTTGAATAAACATGGGGACAGCTTGTACCTTTAGTTTGTCTAATACAATATTTGAAGATCTAGAGCCCACCTGTTTATGTGGACCAGAGGAATGAGAACATTTCCATCAATGGTACCTTTTAATTTCATCCATGTATCTGGTAGTGGATAGACACAGGTGTGGGTTCTACTTGACCCAGGCTCAGCATTAGCTCTGTGACCTCACCTCACCTCCTGCTTCTCTCCCTTGGCCCACCCTGCTCCAGCTGCACACACTGCTCCCTTTGTCTGGAACTCTCTTTCCTTAGATTTCCTCATGGCTTATCTTTTTTTTTTTTGCGGTACGCAGGCCTCTCACTGTAGTGGTCTCTCCCGTTGCGGACCACAGGCTCCAGACACGCAGGCTCAGCAGCCATGGCTCATGGGCCTAGCCACTCCTCAGCATGTGGGATCTTCCCGGACCAGGGCACGAACCCGTGTCCCCTGCATCGGCAGGCGGACTCCCAACCACTGTGCCACCAGGGAAGCCCCGGCTTGTTGTCTTTTTAATGAGGGTTTCCAATACCACATTTTAGAAACTGCATACTCTACCCTCAAAAATCTCTGTATATTTCCCTACTTTATTTTTCTCCATACTGCTCCTCACCATTTCACATATTAAAAGTATTTGTGTACTGTCTGTCTCCTCCTCATAGAACAGGAACTCCATGAAGATAAGAGTTTTTGTTTTGTTTCCTGCTGTATGCCTAGTGCCTAGAACAATACCTGATATCTAGCAGCTACCCAAAGAGTATATATTGAATAATTGAATGAGTGAAGCAAGGAAGAAAGACATGAGTGAATGAACAGGTAGAAATAGAATCATGTTGGTCATATGTTACTGATCCAATGTGGAACTCAAGGTCTAATGAGAAGTTTATAGAAATTACTTGGAAGCTTTTGTGGAACATTAGCCAAGAGCCTGGTAAAGAGGGTAACAGGATTACATTCTGAGATTTAAGCCCTAAAAACAATGCATAATGGGTCTTAACAGTTGGAAAAGTAGAGATGGCTTCTAGGCTACAAGACATCTCAGCAATCTGGTTGAATGAATAAATATATCTAATGAAAAACGTGTTGCTCAAAAAGGATTTTAATCTGTTCACAAAAGCAGAGAGAAAGGAAAAGACAATCTTGGAAGCAATTTTTAGCAGTGGACATCCAGGGAAAAGTGGCATTGCCAACCAACATGAAGGATTCTGTTCCCGTTGGCAAGGGCATCCCTTGTGGAGATGGTTGAAGGAAGTAAAGTCAGTTGACTTTGGTCTATTGTCAAGGTGCATTGCCTGGATCAGGTTATCTCTTGTGATGCTCCTACAAATCCAGTGCCTTTTGAATTCATTAAATTTCAAAATAAAATTGATTTGGCCCCCTTATAATTTGGGCTCTACAAAGAGGCTGGATTAATTGGGAGAACTTTTAAAAGATCCCATGCCAGTCATTTATCACTTTGCATTAATTAGTTGACATTCCAGCTTTATAACAAGTCTCATGAGCTTTAGTAGTACAGTTCCACATTTGAAGAAGAAACCGATATTTTTGTGCTAGAAAAGTCAGTTTTCTGAGCTTCTAAGACTGAGGGGTCAGCCCTTGGAAGCCAGTAAATTCACCAAGGGAATGAATTTCACTTCATGAGGCCTTTTGAAACGTAAACTACTGGCCTGTTTCTTTCTTTCTTTTTTTAAAAACATCTTTATTGGAGTATAATTGCTTTACAATGGTGTGTTAGTTTCTGCCTGTTTCATGGCAGATGCAGTGGTTGACCCACATCTGCATTTGGGAGTCTGTGTTTCTTGAAGTTTCCTCAGTATGGAACATCTAATTTCCAGCTGCAGTTCCACCAGACTCCCCTGCTTGTGAGCTCATGCTCATTTAAGTGCTTTAGGTCTTAGTCTTAGGTATCATCAGGCATGTTAACACTTTTTGTAGATGTGCCTTAGGGAAGTTGTAAAATGTTTAGGCCTTAGGTCAACTACTTCCCCCAACCCACTGACCCCCAAATAATATTTTTAATTTGTCCCTTGACAACATTATATCTGGATTTCTAATTTCCTTATCAGATGCAAGGCCACAGTAAAAAAAAGTCATCTGGTAGTTACAATCGAAACTGGAGACTGTGTGATTAAGCCACCATTTTTAATTAGCAGTGTCCATGGGAAATATGGCTCCTGATTCTATTCCTTTCATTGTCTCTTGAAATCAGCTCCATGCTGGGGCTTTCCTCTTACTTAGAAGCTGGGAATTTTAGGTTTTTGGTTTTGTTTTTTTACCTTCTGTTTATTTCTACATAGCAAGCTGTGGTCAAGACACTTCACTGCATGGCCAAGATAGGGGAAAGGGAGGGAGATAATCAAGTACTGTAATATTTGGGTGATAATAACCCAACAATGCACTCAATACACTGCATAGGGGAGGTAAAGGCCTTATTCAGTCAACTCAATGGGAACTGAGCATCCAAAGATATATAACTACCATTGGGGGACTTTTATTTTTGTTTTTGGCCATGTTGGGTCTTCGTTGCTGTGCATGGGCTTTCTCTAGTTGCGGCAAGCGGGGACTACTCTTCGTTGCGGTGTGCGGGCTTCTCGTTGCGTTGGCTTCTCTTGCTGTGGAGCGTGGGCTCTAGGCGTACAGGCTTCAGTAGTTGTGGCATGTGGGCTCAGTAGTTGTGGCTCCCAAGCTCTAGAGCGCAGGCTCAGTAGTTGTGACACACGGGGTTAGTTGCTCCACAGCATGTGGGATCTTCCCGGACCAGGGCTCGAACCCATGTCCCCTGCTTTAGCAGGCAGATTCTTAGCCACTGCGCCACCAGGGAAGCCCTGGGGGACTTCTTAACACTTGACTTCATTTAAAAAGTTGTTCAGTAAGATGACTGATGCTGCCACCGTATGTAAACACGTAGTTTTAAAGGCAGACGTAGGGAGGGTTAAGTTTTCCTTAATGGTCTACCTAGAAAACAGAGTTAAATGGTATATCATTTACAATGCATTCAGTTGCAAGCAACAAAATGCCTAACTAATAGTGGCTTAAATGATAAGGTAATTTAAATATATCACATAACAAGAAGTTGTTTTAGCAGCTCAGTGAGGTCAGAGTTGGGGTTCAATGTCTCTAAGATTATTTATGGCCTTTACTTCACAGGGGAAATGCCTTGACACTGCTCCAAGTATTAAGCCCTCCATTCCAAGCAGAAAGTCAGGGAAACAAAAAGACTTTCTCTACCTGAGGCTCTCTCTATTGTTTTATCAGCAAAGAGAAGCTTCTCAGCAGACTTCTCATGTTTCATTGGTTAGAGCTTGGTTACATGCCTACACCTAGGCCAATTGCTGGCAAGAGGAAAGGAATTACCATGGTAGTTTAGACCAACCTGAAGCTGAGATAGGACCTGATGCCTTCCGTGAGATGAAGAGATTTCTGCTCTCTACCTCATTCATACAGGGTTTACTAGCTGGTTGGGTAGAAATAAAGATGTCTTCTACAAGTATATTTTGGTTAACTGTATAAAAGAATTTTTAAAAATTCTTAAATGTGTAGGAATAAATGTCAAAGAATTTCTTTGTGGTGAGGGTTGAGGAGAGGAGAGAGTGGGTAGGTTGGATTCTGGGATGTGCAGGTGTCCAAGTAAAAGTTCAGTATTAATTGACCTTCTCTAGGAACTCCCTGTCATGTTTCTTCCAGTTAGCCTGCATCTGGGGTATAAAATACAGGAAAATATCCGCCTCCATCAGCTATACAGCATAACTGTCACTTGTCACAAATGACTGCCTCTTGCCAGCCCAAGTTCACCAAACTTGAACCACTCAGTAAGGTCACTGCATGTTGTTCCCTTTTATGTTGTTGAGGCGTGGACCACCAGAACACCTCATGACTCCACCCAGGCGGCATCCCATGACGAATGGGATGCTCAGGGAGTGTGAGGCCGAAATCGTTTCTGCAGTTAAACCCCAGAGCATTATTAAGTGGTGAGTGGAATTTGGCAGAAGGGAGGAGCAGTCACATTTTCTATAAGAATATGAAAAAGTGGTTATTAGGTAAGCTGGAGAAAAGAGCAAAATTACATAGATGTGAAGGAGACTCTGCCTAGAGTGACTGAAAAATAGAGACCTCACAGATAGGAGAGGGTTCCTCTGGAAGCAGAATGATGTTAGCAGTAAAGGGAGAGGATAGGAGGGGAGGCATGGGCAACTCACAAAAATTTGATTCAATTGTTTGTTCTGTGGAAGTGCTTGACAATGCCTTTAAAATGAAGATGGTGTGAAGACTCACTGAGGTTCATTCTCTGAGTCTGGAGCTATTTCTAAAAGAGCTAAATAAAAATGTAGCAATTAATTGAGACACATTATATGTAAAATTAGTGTAATGCCAGATGGAAGGAATGCATCTCTGCATTGTTTATTGAACACTGACCTTGTACTGTGAGCGCTGTACATTCATTATCTCTTTTAATTTTTACCATCCTTGTCTCAAATAGGTGCTTTTATTACCTCCATTTGACAGATCAAGAGGATTGTAGCTTAAAAAGCTTAACTCGTAAGTGAAAAGGGCAGGATGTAGACCCAAGCTGCCTGAATCCAAAATCTGCCTTCGTAACCTCTACTCTGTACTGTCGGCTGAAATTTAAAAATACTGAAGGGATAAAAAGAAATTAGAACTCAGGATAAACTGAATACTAGGGTTTGTGTGTTCCCCAGGAGTAAGATGATGTTGTAGATTTAGGAATGTGTACGTGGACTCCTTCCATTGTAACTGACAGATTCCCAGCCTAAACTGTCTCAAACAAAAAAAGAATTCATTGACTCCTGTGGTGGGCTGAATAATGGCACCCAAAGGTGTCCACATCCTAATCCCCAGAACCCATGAATATGTTACCTTAAATGGCAAAGGGGGCTTTGCAGTGTAGATTAAATTAAGGTTCTTGTGATGAGGAGATTATCTGGTGGGCCAATGTAATCACAAGGGTCTGTATAAAGGAAAGATGAAGATTTGAGTACAGAAATAGATGTGAGGATGGAAGAAAAAGGGTGGAGTAATGTGAGGAAGGGGCCACGAGTCAAGGAACTAGAACATGCAGGGAAACAGAATCTCCCCTGAAGCCTCCATAAGTAATACAGCCCTGCTAACACCTTGATTTTAGACTTCTGACCTCCAGACCTGTAAGAATAAATGTGTTAAGTCAGCAAGTTTGTGGTAATTTGATACAGCAGCCGTAGGAAACTCATACAACTCCTGTAGCTAAAGGGTCCAGGGTAGCATCAGCTCCAGGCTTGGCTGGTTCCAGGTGCTCTGATGAACTGGCCATGAAGCTGTCCTTCTTCATACCCTAGCTCTATTTTCCTCTGTGTTGGCCTTACTCACAGGCAGACTTTCCCTGAGTCAGGGCCCATCAGTAGCTACAGGCTTCCATTTTGTCACTTTAGCAATTCTGGCAGAGCAAAGAGCACCCTTTCCAAATAGTATCAGCAAAGGGTGGCCATCAGGGGCCTGGCTTGTACCAGAATCTGTCACCATGATTCTGATTGGCCAGTCCTAGGTCACTGACCACATGAGGGGGACAGCAGCCCGACCTGAATCTCAGGGACTTGGGAGGTGGAGGGTGCTTCCCAAAGGAAAGTCCAGCCGGGTAGGCACACACAGTAGGTGCCTACGACAGGAATGGAGGCAGATGCACTGGGATGTGGACTCTTGCTGGCTCTAAGAAAAACCAGAGAGATGGAAATGGGGGTTTCTCTCTGACCATCAGAGACAGTTAAAAAACAGCAAATCACAGACAGCAGTTATGGCGTGAGTCCAGGGACTTGTTGAGACTGATGAAGAAGGTGCGGCAAGAAGTCAAGAGACAGCTAACAAAGGGGTGTGGGGGTCCTTGGGGTTTCTGTTTCAGTGTATGGCCCTAAGGAGGAAGGACCCCCTTCTTGGTGGACCGGAGAAAGAAGTGGCCGTGCTGAGTGATCCCTTTGGACACATGTGAGGTGATGGTACCCCTGGCCCCTGGCTCCTACGTGGCTGCTGAAAAGGGGTTTTGCAGAGTAGGCTCCACACCCCAGACAAGCTCCATCTGCCCTGTTGGTCTCTGCACACTCCTGGAAACCCTGACAGACAGCTCCTGCCTCTGAAGTGACCCTCAGACTGGGGCTAAGATTGGGCAATGCTCACCTTCTAGGCGGCCACTCTTCGCCCTGGGCATTTACCTCTCAAAATGAGTGACTACAGTGTGACAACACTGTGTTGTACATTTGAAAGTTGCTGAGAGAGTAGATGTTAAGGCTTGCCATCACAAGAAAAAAAAATTGTAACTATGAGGTGATGGATATTAACGAAGCTTATTGAGGTGATCACTTCACAACCTACACATATATCAAATCGTTGTGCTGTACATCTGAAACTAATACAATGTTATATGTCAAATATATCTCAATAAAATTGGGAAAAGATGAGTGAGGAGACAGATGATATGCTGGCGCCGTGGCAGGTAAGCTCTGAAGCCTGTCCCTTCAGGGTCCCGTTCAGACTGCTTTTTCTCTGCATGGCTCACAGAGAGAGCCTCAGATGTGTTTCTTTTATTCCTGTGCCTGTCAGAGCGCCTCTCTTTTGGTGCTTATGGGACAGAATGGGTGCTTTAGCCCTCAGTTCTAATACTAAGTTGATTTTTCCTGATCATTAAAAAATATAAGGCAGATCATATCATCCTTTATTCAGAGCTATCTGGTGGCTTTTTACCTCTCTCAGAGTCAGGGCCAAGTCCTAACAAGCCCTGTTGGTCTTGCACCCTGGGGCCCTCTGTTAACTCTCTGGCTTCTCACCTGCTACTCTCACCCTCGCTCCTTCCCCAGCAGCCACCGCAGCCTCCTCACTTATTGATTTTATTGTCTGTCTGCCCCATATCCTCCACTATGAGGCAAAGCTCACGAGGTCAGGAATATTTTTTTCTTTCTGTTCTGCTTACTGCTGTATCCTCGGCATTTGGAGGAATACCTGCATGTAGTGGGTACTCAGTAAGTATCAGCTGAATTGAGTTGATGCATTAACTCACACATGTGAGCATGCATTCATTTCTCCAACATTTGCTGAGTGTGTATAGAGCACCAGCCAATGAACTTGGAGCTGCACTCAGCAAGGCAAGCTCAACGTGGTCTGTGCCCCTAACAGCGGATACCCTAATGAGGAGAGAGTGACATGTAAACCAATAATAGCAATCAAATGTAATAATTACTAAGAGGTGGTATAAACCTGTGGAGCTAAGGGAGCTTGGGGAAGGGGGCACGAACCAGGGCTGAAAGTCCTTTCTGATTCCATAGGAGTAATTCCACCGGGGAACCCAACACATAATTGCTATTTCATTGTTTATTTCCCGTTGGAACTGTCTCTAGGTGTATACACTACTTTGCTGAGCAAATGCATTTCTAAATCCAATAGGTTTCCCTGCTCCCATTGCTGAGTTCTAACTCCTGGGTTGTTTAGTTCCCAAATACTGGGGTTTGCTGGTGGAAAATTGCCATTTCCTCCCTGTGATAACCGCCGTACCACCCCCACCCCAGATGGCTTCTGCTGGGTGACAGGGAAGCATAGCTCTTCCTACCTGGACTTGGCACTTGTTCTCCCTGCTCCAGGCTCTCCCCAAGGCTGTTGGGATGGCCACTTTCTTCCCATTGTTGAAGCCTCAATTTAAATTCCACCTCCTTGGAGAGGCAGTTCCTGAGCACCCTAACTAAAATTGTCACCTCCCCACATCAGACCTAATCATTTTCGTCATATCACTAACTACAATCTGAACACATCCTGTCTGTCTCCCTCATTAGAAGTTCTATATGGACAGGAGCCGTTTCTGTCTTGTTTGCTGTTGTGTCCCCAATATACATAGGTGCTAATACAGGAGCTCCTCAGCTACAGCATCATGGGATCTTGGTATTTATAGGATTAGAAGGAGCTGTGCTTTTTTTTTTTCTTTTTTGCAAAATTAAAAGGTGAGACCCAGGAAAGGAAGAAGCTCAACCAAAGCCATCCCAGAAGAATTCACACCATTGTGCCACCTCAGGCTGACACACCATCTGCTGCTGTTGTTGGGAACCATAAGCTCGTGGGTCACTGTTGAGATGGGTGGTACAAAGGTTATCCCTTGGGAGCCAGTGGGAGCCGCAGCTCCAGGGCTGGTCCTGGCAGAGGCTTCCGGTGGTGCCCTCTAGTGGCAGCCATGTTATATGCGCTCAGCTCTTCCACGCTCCTTGCAGGTTCATAAGGACAGAGAGAGCTTATGAGACACAGCCTTCTTCATCTACCTCCTTCTGGAGGCTTATTACAGATTCCACAGGGACCATGCATGACAAACACCAAAATACTATTCATTCCAGGAATGACCTTAAACAGTGTTTGATAGGCCTGTTAGAGCCCAAAACTTATTTCGATTGCTAAATAATCACTTCAGCCTTGTGGTTCCACTGCATTCCAGAATCTTATGTTATTGTTTTCAAGAGCTGCTCAAATATTTAGCCCTGTGTTATTAAATTTACTTTTTTAATTGAGGTATAACCTTCATAAAATAAATTGCATATATTTAAAATGTACAGCACAATGATTTTTTTTTTTTTTTTTGGCATATGTTTACATCCAGGTAACCACAACTCTGGTCAAGATATAGACATTTCCACCACCCCAGAGGGCTGGCTTTCTTGTGCTCTCTTACAGATAATACCCCCTAAATGTAACCACCATTTTGACTCTCATAATCTCATAGATTAGTTTTGCCTGTTCTTGCACTTTACATAAATATCATCATTCAGTGCTTTTTTTGATATCTGGATATTTTCAGTCAATATTTTGGCTATGATATTCAGTAGCTTATTCTTTGTCATTGTTGTGCATTATTTCATGGTATGAACACATTGCAATTTATTCTTTCTGCATTTAGTACATTTAGCTTGTTTCCAGTTTTTGTCAATTATGAATAATACCACTTGGAACATCTTCATGCATGTATGTATGTTTGTGGAGTATGTATTCATTTTGGCTGTGTACATGTCCAGGAGTGGAACTGCTAAGATATTTTAGCTTTAATAAATACGACCAAACATTTCCCCAAAGTGGTCACATCCATTTACACTGCCATCTGCAGTGAATGAGAGTTCCAGTTCCTCTGCATCGTCACCAACTCTTGATAGTGTTAGTCCTTTTAAATTTAGCCATTCTGGTACCTCACTGTGGTTGCACTTTGCATTTCCCTCATGACAAGTGATTTTGGCACATTTTCTTATGTTTATCTAACTCTGCATTCTGAACACCTATACATTTCTTGTTCAGAGCATGTACCCCCCCCAAAGTTTACAGACTGCCTTTAAACTCATTGTCCTTTTTCAAGAACCTTTCTCTATGTTCCCCATGGAATGTAGGAACACGTAAGAATGTAGACTAGAAATCTTGACTCTCTTTCTCATTACCCCCTGCACACAAGAGGTCACAAAGTCCTACTGCCCCTATTTCAGAAATATCTCCTGAATGTTTGCTTCCCTTCATTCTCATTGTGATCATCCCAGTTCAATTTTATCACTTTTTAAATCCCTATTGGCAGGAGAACATTGCTCTTCATATTCTCATAGCTGAAGAATGGGCCCCATCTATCTGAGAGTTTCCTCTTTGATTCAGCAATCACAGACAATAATAACAATCATGGTGACTGCTCAAATTTCCAGAATGTTGAGTGTCTTTCAGGACATTCAAAGTTTCTTTATAAGTGGTATCTTATTAGTTCTTACAAGGCCCCTGTGAAGTGGGTCCTCTTGTCACCCCCCAGGTTCAGATGAGGAGACTGAACTTTAAGAAGCTTAGAGAGTTGAGTTGGGTTGGGGAATCAGAGTCCGTCTGCGGACTCCACTGCTTAGCTACTCTATTATAGTTATCAGTGGTGCTTAACTGAAAGTTACAAGCTCATATTTTGTAACATAATTTGCTTTTCTACACACTTGTAGTTTTGAGATTTATAGTAACACATCTGGGAATGAGGTGGTTGACAGCTTCCATCTTGGCTAGAGAAACACTCTTTTGCACTTGGAAATATTGTGGTATCCAGGCCAATATTCAGGTTTGAGCCTCTCCAGAGCCAGCTAATTTCCCGTGGAGGAAAACCATTGGTGAAAGCTATGAATCACAGGGGAGCCGCGTCAAGCAGCATGGGTGGGTCCCGGCAGACCACCTTCATTAAAAGAAACGTGACTCCTCCTGCAGGCACTGCTGATATAAAGCTCTAGTGCTCTCTCACAAATGAAAATGACCTTCATTGTATAACCAGGGGGTGGGTCTTTCGGGAGCCAGCAGTCTCAGGGAAGGTGCAGCAGAATTGGTCACCATTCCCTCTGTACAGGTTCCAAGTAGAGGTCAAAGCAGTCAACAAACAACAGTGACAGTTCCCAGGAATCCAAAGGCAACACTCCCTTAGCATCCTGGGTTCTTACAGGGCTTCATGAAGGATGCAGGGATTTCGTCCTCTTTAATTCAGACCTTCAGGACCTAGCCCTCTGGTGTGTTAACCTACCAAGGATTAAATGCAAAAGCTACAATTCATTGAGCAATCACAACATCTCAAGCACTGGGCTGTGCACTTTATTGTTACAAGCTTATTTAAAATTCACAATACCCATATTATGAGGGAATTATGTCTATGATACCCATTTTGAAGATGGTGTTTCTGAGAGCCAGAGAAGTTAAGTGAAAAGTCCTAGGCTAGCGCTTCTCAGACTTCAGCGAGTTTATGAATCATCTGGGTTGAAATGTAGGGCTAGAGTGTGGACTCTGCATTTCTAATAAGATCTCAGGTGATGCTGCTACTGCTGATGGGGGGACCACACTGAGAGCTGATAGTGGCAGAGTTGAGACTCTTACAGGTAGCAGGAATCTCCGGGGCTTTCTGTCTTCATCGCCGTGCTGTATTGTTTCCTGTTACTGCTCTGACAACCTCCATTATCTCACTCGTTCACAAGTCTGAGATGCACAAGTGTCCTTGCTTCCTAACATTAGACACATGAGTGTTCTCCCTGTCTCTCTGTGCCCCTGTCTCCCTAACCTATGTTCTGTTCCGCTCACCTCCTGCCCTTGCTCTTTCCCACACATCCACGGGCTTGTCCCGTCATGGGGCTTTCTGGCCTCTCCTACAATGTCTCCTCAGAGAGGCTGCTCTCTGAAACAGCCCCCGTGTCCCTCAACTGGCTCCCTTTCCCCTCCTATCCTGGCAAGCTTCTTCATAGCATGTACCACTACCGGATAGAATATTTCATGTATATACGGTCTATTGTTAACTGTCTTTCTCCCTCACTAGAATATAAGCTCTGTGAAGGCAGAACTCTGTCAATTTTGTTCCTTATTTTATCTTCACCATCTAGATCAGCGTTGGCAACATAGTAAAGCTCAATGATTATTTGTGAAATAAATGAATTAGATTATGAATGAAAACATAGTTTAACTTCCTAATTATAATAACAACGAGCAGATAACATTTACTGAGCACATATAGTGCCAAAAAACATACCAAGTACTTTACCCAGTTGATCTCATTTCATTCTTATAAGAATGCTTAGAGAGAGCCGTTACCATTATTCCCAATTTTCAGGTAAGGAAACTGAGGCTCAGAGAGTTACAGTAATGTGCCCAAGGTCACACAGCTATTAAATGACAGAATTAGATTTTTCAACTAGATCTAACTCTCCTAAAGTCACCAAAAAGTCACTGTGCTGGGCATGTGACCTCACCACTGTTTCCATGGCAACAGGTCACGTTGATAACTCTCTTGCAGGATCAACTGGATGGAAACGTTGAGCTTGGAGAGTGGGACTCCATGCTGGAATCACAAATGTTTAAACAAGCTAGAAAAAAAATGAGATGACTGGCTTAGTACATGAATCCTTATTTTCTCCACTTTTCATTTTCATCTCATAAGGCTCATCCTGGGCAGGAAAAATGATTCCACTCGATGTTTGCTTTTAATTTTACAGAAATGACCTCTGCTATGTGTAACGATATAGTTTGTCATCAAGAATATGTATGTTTGGGGCTTCTCTGGTGGCGCAGTGGTTGGGAGTCCACCTGCCGATGCAGGGGACACGGGTTCGTGCCCCGGTCCAGGAGGATCCCACATGCCGTGGAGCGGCTAGGCCCGTGAGCTATGGCCCCTGGGCCTGCGCGTCCGGAGCCTGTGCTCCACAACGGGAGAGGCTACAGCAGTGAGAGGCCCGCATACCACAAAAAAAAAAAAGAATATGCATGTTTAACCCCAGTGCTGGGGGTCATTCTTCCTCTTATAGCAGGCATGTAATCTCAGAGTGGAAGGAGAGCATGCATTTTGTACCCAGTGCCCTCAGCGATTTCTGGTGCATTGTAAACAGTTAAATAGGAGTAACCTCTTCCTAATGTTGGAAGCAGGTTAGTGGGTTTATTTAATCACTGACAAAAGAGTATATTTTCTAGGTGGAAATGAGAGCAGAGAGAGGGGTGTGTGATCAGCTAGAATGGAAGAGTCTTTGAGGCTGAGGCTTTGAGCTTTTACATGTTTTGACAGTAATTCTGAGAGCCCTGCTTTAAAGGGGAGAGCTGTATCCCCTCCCTTGCCAGTGATCAGAGTTGTCATCTTGCATATAAATCTGTGTTCTCTGGGCAGCTGGGTCAGCCCTGGGTCCTCCAGAGCTCTGCTGGTATCACCACTCAGCCCAAGAAACTGGGAATCACCAAGGCTTTTCAAAGAATAACTTTCTTTCAAAGGCAAAAAATTCAGGTTAAGGACTGTGGAGGCTCATGTAAGAAGCTAGGAGAAGTACAGTGTACAAGCCTTAAGGACGCACATGGCTGTATTCTTGGAGGCCTTTTGTATTTGAGTTGTGTGGGAAATAGAGGCTGACTCCAATCCAATATCCGATCTTTGAGAATGGGTAGAAGTTCTAAGCAATAAATGATGTTTATAATACTAGTAATAATAAAAATGACAGCAACATTAACAACATAGGAAACACCTTGAGCTTTCTACCTTCAATAACTCCCCGACCTCCAGTGGGTGTAGGGCCTAGGAGCCTCATTTATTAAGAGTCTTTATCTCTGTTGGTCAGGATCCCAGCAGGATACAGACAGCATATTCAAATTAATTCATGGAGTGTCCAACAAAGGGGCGATTTAAAAATGTGTGGTCAGCGGGGTGTAGAGAGACCATGAGGAACAGTGCCTGTGCTCAAGTTTTAGCAATAGCCAGGCTGTTAAAACCTCTGGTCCTGAAGGGGCAAGAAGAGGGAATGGTTACTGGAACCTAAGCATCCTGCCGAGAGGGTCTCCTTGAGTGAAGCTGTGGCTTCCGTGTAGGTACATAGCCCACCCCAGCTGACCCTGCAGGGAGGGAGCGCCAGCCTCATCCTCTCCTTTCCTCCATTGTTCTGCTGGAGCTCCCCACTGACCACACTCAAGCAGAAGCCAAAGTCAAGGAAGAACTTTGATGCAGTCCTCCCAGGGCAGGGGGCAGGCAAACAAGGGCTGGGAGTGAATCTGCAGGGGCCACCTGAAGAGAGCCAGCAGGCCGAGGGTGACCAGACCCGAGTGGACCTCACCTGAGTCAGCCCAGTCGAATCTCTCTCCCAGGACTTCAGCGCTAGGGCTGAGGACCAGCCAGAGAGTGAGGTTGGGTGACTGGAAATTATGACTGTACAATATTCAGGAACCTTATTGGGTGGTCACAGTCCACTGTGTGGACAGTAAAACAGAGACAGCAAGTGCTCAGAGAGGGAAGGAGGATGAAGGTGCACAGAAAGAAGTACCACCAGGAGATGGAGAACAGATACCACCTGGGGTCCTGCCTGTGGTCTCTTTCTGAAGAGAGTCCATGCCCCTGCCTTGAGTTCTCCCGGACCTTCCTCATCCTCATAATCACCCACCCCCCTTTTCTCTAAAGTAGCTTCAGTGGGGTACTGGTTTCCTAATTTGTATAAGTAACAACCATCTTGGAACATTTATTATAAGTCAGGAAATGGGCTAAGTTCTTTATAAGCGTTATTCAATTTCAAATAATCCCGTATGATGCTCCTTTTCCAGAAGTGCAAACTGAGCCATGGGGAAGTTAAATAGCTTGCCCAAGGTTACACGGCCAGAGCAAGGCTGAACCAGGACTCCATCCCAGGTCTGCACAACTGTAAATCCCAGACTCCTGACTGCTTCTCTCTCCCAGAATGAGAAGAGTCTTCACTGTCCTTTGAATTGGCTTCCGGATATCAGTGGGACATCAGTGTGATGCTGTACTTGATCTTGTAGCCTGCCTATCTGTCTATCGGCCCTTCAGGCCTTCCCTCGCCCTCAAACTCTGAGCCCTTGAGCTGTGGGGGCTGGTTATTACTCGTTTGCTCCACCCTTAGATCCATTCTCTGCCCTCTTCCACTCTGTACCCGGTTTGACTTCTCTGGAATCTGACCTCTGTGGCCTTCCTCTGGCTTCCACTGGGGCTCAGCCACTGGGGTTGGTGGGGCAGTGTCAGGGGTCAGTGAGCAAGAAGAGAGAGAGCAGGGCATTTCTTCACCTGTGGCCTCTGTGCTCATATCCCAACAGGCTCTTGAAGTACAGTTTCCTCCCTGTGTCCTTTCAGTCCTAGAGGTGGTGGTAAGGGCTTTCTGCTGATGCTTCTCTTGGATACCTGATCATCCCTTGCTGGTTTGCTAACCCCATCCTCATCTGCAAACAGGCCCTTTCTTAAATTCTTTTTGGACCCAAGTGTGTCCTCTGTTTCCTGCAGGAACTCTGTCCTATAAATTGTATTTCTTCTTGTCTTTGTGGATGTCCAATCACGTCTTCGGGACTGCAGTTCTAAAACCTGGAAGCCGAGTCCCTTAGGGTCACTCCACTGGGCACATTGACCTCACAGTTGCAAACCCATTGAAAGTTTCCCTTTTGGGTAATGAAAACCAGGCCCCAGTCCAGAGTCCCTAGCATCCAGTGGTGCCATCAGTGATTTTGGCTCGGGACTTGCAGGGAGGGACTTCCTTTTCAGAGTGCTCCTTAATAGTGCATATGACAGCCATCAGGACAACTCAAGAAACCCAGTGACAACTCCCTGGATAGCTCTGTCATTACAGAAAGAATTTGAATTGATAGTGTAGTAAAGCTGCCATACATTTATTTCACCCAAGAGATTAAGTGAACAATTATATAAAGCATTCTGCAGAAAAAAACAGATGTAAAGGGAGACTTGTGTGCTGGTCCTGAACCAAATGCTTTTCCTTTAATACATTTATTTTTTGCTGTTTTATCATCAGACCCTGAATTCCACGTTCAGAAAGAATCAATGTATTAATTTGTTGCATTTTATCTTCAAACCAGGAATCTCACTGCATGTATGTGTGTGTGTTTCTTAAACATCCCAGGGTGTACAAGGCCAACCTCACCACCATATACATAGCAGAAACTCAGAGAATTTAAGAGATTATGGACAGTGGCCACAACAGTTATTGTTAAAAATAATTCCTTGGCAAGACTTCTGAGCACAATTAGTTTCTCCTGGTGATGAGGCTTCACTTCTTTCTGCATTCCCTTTTCAGCATATTGAACCACCAGCACCACCTTAACGTGTTTGAAACTTCCATTGTGATGGTTTTATCTTCACACTGGCCTGAGGCAGATGCAGCTGGGAGCATCTCAAATGTTGCAGGCAGCATTAACTTCCAGAGGCCAGATTTTCCTCTCTCTCCATGTTATCTAGAGGGTTCTCTAATGTACATTCAGTAGTTTGAACTTGGCCATAATTATAGTCTTATTATCCTCACCAGCTTTACTTATCTCATTATCTCCTCCCTCTTGTGTTAGAGGTCAGTAGAACATCCCTTTTATTAGCCACTTAATCCTTCTATCTAGTAGTTCAACTCTGATTGATCCACTTAAGGTCCTTCTTTGTAGTTAATTTTGCTGACATTTGCGATTCCACCCCCTGAGTCCTTTCATTGGGCACAAGCAGCCCAGTTCTCTAGATCAGAAGTTCATTATCATTAATTTTATTAGAAGGAAGTAGAATTTCATCTTTGTTCAATGAGCACTGCTTTATTTTTGTGCTCCCTCCATATTTGTTCTGGATTTGTCTCCTTTATCTTTGCATAATGTTTTTGTACTCTTCTTTCTAAAATTTTTGTAGCAACTGGAAGGGCTAAGACTGACAACTAAAAATGTCCAGTTTCATAGTAAAGGACATGACCTCATTCCCAGGCATAGATAAATTGATAGAGGCTTGTTAAAGTGTGTGTGTGTGTGTGTGCACGTGTGTACGTGTGTCAGAGAGAGAGAGAAGACACAGGTGTGTACTGTGAATAGCCCATTTTATTGATTCATTCAACAAATATTTATTGGGCATCTCTCAGTTTTCACTGGTAAAGGCACTAAATCATCCCAAACCATCATTTTCTGTTACTCCTAACCCTGTACAACCTTTCCCAGAAGACTATGCTCACAATTTGTCTTTGTTTTTAGCTTCTATCCTGATGATAAATTGTAGCCTATATACCATTGTAGGACAAATCCCATAATTTTTATTTTATCTACTTTACAACTTACAAAGATGCTTTTAGAGCATTTTGATAGTTCTCTCATATTTCCAGCAACCACTGTTGGAAATTCCCTGTCTGGAAATGCCAGGGTGGGGGCAGGTAGGACAAATAGTACTGCCCTAAGCAACATTTAAGGCTCAAGGGTTGTTGCTGGCATCTGTGTAGTGTACCCTGGTGGTGGTTGGGGGATTGGGCATGCAGGGGCACTGAGAGAATTTACGAGATTATGATCTCTGTGAATGAACAATGAAATATTCTGGAGTTAGGGTCAAATAGTCCTACTGAGAGAAATTCACAAGAGGTGTCCCATCACCTTAGTCAAGCCAAGTCCACCCCACCAGGTAGGGCTGGGAAAAGTGACATTGCAGTTTCTCCTGCAATGGCAAACTAGTTCCCCCAGCTACCCCCTGTGAGTAGATAATAGGGTTAGTAGGGAGAATAGATTCCCCAGCGATGCCAATAAAGATGCCCGGCCAGCGGCAGCATCAATACGTATCAGAGACATTCAGCTGCATGGGTCACTTTGGGACCTCAAGCCACATGGTTCTTCATTTGTTCTTGGGTGATGGCCTCTAGCATGCATCAGAATCCTCTGGAGGGCGTGCCAAAACACAGATTGCCCAGCCTCAGATCCAGATTCCTGATTCAGTGAAGTCAGGAACTGAGAGCTTGCATTCCTAACAAATTCCCAGGTGATGCTGGTGCTGCTGGCCCTAGGACCCCAATCTGAGAATTGCAGGCATATATTTTCCCTGTCCTCCTCTTATATGTTTCTTTGGTAGTTTCAAAGGGTTAATTTCCTTGTGAGTTGGGAATATAACCAGAAGGATATGACTTTGGTTGGGGGAAGTTTTTGTTTTTTTTAACTATAATTATTTAAAACACAAGGAAATTATAATGAACACCACTGTGCCAACTCCTGTATTTAACAGACGTCAGCAGTGTGCCATATCCATAACAACAGCTATTGCTTATCTAGGTGATTTACATGGCATAACTTATTTACTTCTGACAACTGTGTGAGAGAGGTACTCTTATTGTCCCCATATTACAGAGGAAGAGACTGAGGCCCAGAGAGGTTTAAAGCCACTTGCCCAATAGTCCACAGCTAGCAAGTAGGACCCTAAATTTGAACTCAGGGAGCCTGGCTTCAAGGAATCTGTGCTCTTCACCACCACAGTGAGCTGCCTCCAGAGATTTTAGATCTATCTCTCTTTCCTTCCTTCCTTCCTTCCTCCCTCCCTCCCTCCCTCTCTCTCTTTCTTTCTTTCTTTCTTTCCCATTCCTTCCTCCCTCCCTCCCTCCCTTCCTTCCTTCCTTTTTTTTTTTTTTAACGGTAAAGCATTACAGATTCCATCTAAGTCCTGGCTGTACCCTTTCCCTGATCTCATTTCCACTTATGCAGGTATTAACTCTCCTGGAGTTGGCTGACCTCTGAGGGGAAAGTTTTCTGGGTCTCACTTGGGTCCTTTAAACATGGAACTGCCATACCATTTCCTATGAATTTGGTTATTTTTCCCTCTGGCCATGGAGAAAATGGCCAAACTTTTGTTCCAAGGTCGATGCCTTCAACAGCTCCCTTCTCACCCACAGAGACATTCTCAAGTGTCCTGGAGAATGCACAGTCCCCTTCCCCAAGTCTCTGTTTCATTGCCTCCGGTGGTCTCTCCAAGTTCAAATTGCTGCCAGCCATTCCTCCCCACTGGCTGATTCCATTTAACCATCCCAGTCCCAGTGTGCTGACCCCATTGCCTCATCCTTGTATATGGCCTCTCCATTGGTCTCTTCCACTGAGTGCCTCACTAATTCATTTATTTACTCACTGACTAACAAATGTTTATTGAGCACCTACTGTGTGCCAGCTACTTTCCTAGGCACTGGATGCAGCAGTGAGTGAAGAAGACGGACAAAAATCCCTGCCTTTCTGAGTGCTTACATTCCTACATCCCCTAGTACTCTCTCCCTTGCTGTTTTCCACATTTTTCCAAACTCTGCTCTGCAATCTAACTACCAGCCTGTTAAACTCCTCCATTTATCCCTGGTTCTCTTATCCTGGTCTTTACTTCTCCAGAAAGACATTGATTGAGGGTGTAAATTCCTCTTTAGCACGAGGGCAGGCATGAGCCTCAGACATTATATAAACTTGAGGATTTCAAATTCGATATCTATTTAATAGAACAACCTTGTCTTGAAACAAAATTGTAGGTGGAAGTCTAAGCTATTAAGGCAGATAAGAGAAGAACTGTTTTGGTACCAGTGAGGCAGGAGCGCTAGGAACCCCTTACCCTTGCCTGCCCATCATTTTCTGTGGCGGTTCCCAAGGCTCTGGCACAGTACCCTAGGGTGCCATAGAACACAGTTAAGAACAACTTCTGCACAAGTTGCATGCTCACCAAGATGCACTTTGGGTTGGGGCTCTGCCTATCGAAATGCCAAAGGATGGGGGAAAACTGGGGATTGCTGCTCACTCCTCCCCTGACCCAGGTCACAGTTTCCCAAGGTCACTTGCTGAGTCGGCATTTAGGTATTCATTCTTTCCTCCTGTTGACTGACTTCCCGAGCTGCTCATTTTGTCATTGTGTTCTTTCGTTGTTGTTGTTGTACTTGTCAGGACTTATTTTCTTTGAAGAAAAAGGGCTCAACCCACATATTATGAGAAATTGGCTCTGACATGTACTTCTATTCCTTCTCCAATGAAGTTTCCCTCTACATTTTCTCAAAGTGTCATTAAACTCTAATAGGCTTCCCCCAGTAACTCCCCCACTCCTGGGCCTGACTTAACCAAGCATTTTCTGAAAACAAGGTGACTCTTATTTAAGGATTCTGAATATGTTCCAGTTCTTGGCAGTCTTAAGCACACAGCTGAATGTGTGCTAAGTCTAGCATGGATAATTACACCAGCTGTGACCTTTTAGAAACATGTATTTGGACTAAAGCGGTGTTTAGGCACTTCTGATTGACTTAGGTTTTACTTGGTTTATGTTTGGTAAACTTCGAATATTTGCTTCCGTGTAAGCTGGTTAAACTCTGAAAGATGAGTGCCACGTGTGGCCTCCTGTGTGGAAGGGCCTCTCTGTGATGTCTGTGACACAGCAGACTGTGTGTGCTTATGCACATGCCTGCACACACACAAGTGTGCACACGTGATTAGAGGCAGGTGGGTTGGCAGGTGACATTTAGAAGTAATGTAGCATGACACTGCCATGCGTGGGGCATGAAGTCAGAAACGGCACTGGCTGTCGGGAGACAGACACAAGCTATTACTGCTTTAAAGACAGTTTCCTTGCAGCTGCCAGAGACTCAGGAGAGAGCACTCGGAAACGAGCTGCTCTCCCATTTGTGCTCACCAGCCTAGCGTGATCCTGGACAAGCCTCTTAAAGTCTCTGAGCCTCAGTGTTTCCATTTTCAAAATGGAAATGGTGTGACCCCCTCCCCCACCCTTGCTGTTGAAGAATTAGGGATTCTGCACATTAACTGCTGGTGGCAACAGTTGGAATGCAGTAATGGTAGAGTGCATCCATGTTTGAGTTTCTTGCCGTCTGCTCGTCCTGCTCACAGACTCTGATTTGGGCACTCCTCTTCTGCTGCATCTCCCCGCTCTTGATCGCTTGGTGTAGCAGAAGCTGCCAGAACCTTGCCCACATCCCCTTGTCCTTTCCATCTCAGTGGAAGCCCTTCTGACCTCCAACTGCCAGAACCTGCATTTCTTCTCGTGGTCACCAGAACCTACTCCACCAGACAGACAGCCTTGAGGAATTAACATCCTCCCCACCCCTCGTGCCAGGGACAGTCCTTCCCCAATGATGGATGAGAATTGCTGTGTACACCCCAGCTGCCTCGGTCCTCAGGTGGGTTGATGCTGAGGTGCATGTTTTATGATGAATGCCAGAGTTTCCCAATGGAATAGCTTCGGTTGCCTGCACTGGTCGCTAGCTTGAAAACATTCCCTTTATTGCTTCTTGAGTCGCTGGCTTGAAAACATTCCCTTTATTGCTTCACAACATGGAAGCTGGCCTTTGGACAATCAAAGAGATAAAGGTGGAAGCAGCAATGTCTTTTATGACGTGTATCTTTCCTATGGCCACTGTGGCAAATGGCCAAAAATTTGGTGGCTTAAAACAACACAGATTTATTCCCTTATAGTTCTGTAGATTGGGAGTCCAAAATCAGTTTCCCTGGGCTAAAAGCAAGGTTTCCTCCAGAGGCTTGAGGGGCAACTCTCCTCCCTTGACTTTTCCAGTTTCTAGAGGTCGTCCTCATTCCTTGGCTCCTGGCCTTATCAAATCTGCTTCTTCCTCGTCAGTAGTCAAATCTTCTCTATCCTCCTCTTATAAGGACCTCACAACTATTTAGGGCCCATCTGGATAATCCAGGATAATCTTCCCATCTCTAGATCCTTAATCACATCTGTAAAGTCCCCTTTATCATTTTAAGGTAACAGTCACAGGTTCTAGGGATTAGGATGTGGACCTTATTCAGCTGACCACAAGCTGCCTTTCCTCCACATTAATTAAAAATGAGCTACTAGGTACAACACACATTCAAAGGAGAAGAATTAGGCCCTCATTTTGAAGGGAGGACTGTAGACACGTCTTAAAACCTCCAAATAGAGAAACCCTAACTAAGACATCTTGGTACCAGCATACATACACCCCAGTTTCTGATGCTTTCTCTTTCCCAAGTTCAGTTGCTAAGAGACTGAGGTCTTGCACTGGCCATCCTGCTCTTTCTCTGGGTTCAGTGGGTTCCACCTCAACCCCAGGACACTCAGTGCAACTGATTCTCAGCTGCCCTTCCTGTGACAGAGTGCTCCTAAGGACACCAAAGTAAAAATAACACATGTAATCTTAAACTCCAACTGGCTGTTGCCTCTTTTGCTTTGGAGGGGGTCATAATTCATATAGCTGAAATATAAATTTCTATACAGAGACTAGAGGCAGCAGGAGGAAAAAAGGACTGGAATTTTATATTACCTGCCACTGTTTACTCCTTTGCTTTAATCAATCAGTATTTATTGAGAGCAGACTATGTACCAGGTGCTGGGACAGCTGGGGCAGAGCAACGAGCTTGTGGTCACAGGGCCTGCCCTCCAGGGGCTTCCGGTACTGGTGGCCTCAGACAATGGCAAAATGACCCCTCAGATGCACTGTGATCACAAGTGCCCCCTCCTCCTCTCCCCTTCCTCCTTTTTCTTCTTCTTTTTAAAGCATTGGAACTTTCAAAAGTGGCTAGAAAAGGGGCCACTAGAATACCTTTCTCTGTTAGCACTGTCTGGCCAACCCTATTTCCACAAGGCCCTCACAGCCCCAACTCCTGAATAGCAGAGAGATTGAGAAGCTTATGGTAGATGAGGCATAAGGTGACCATGCAGCAGGGTCCATTTGGGAAGTTGCATTTAGAGCCAGCATAGGAAATGACCTCCTGTGGTCTCAGAACTGACAGAATTCGGGGGCGCCAAGAGAACCATGCAGCTGAGTGCTTCTGAGCCATTGACTTCAGCTTTGTCAGATTAAGGAAGAAGCAAGTCTGCCCCTGCAGATTTGGCTATCAGCCTTGATGAGGATCCTCAAGTCAGCAACCCCTGGTAGCAAGAGTCACCCCAGACAAACCTCTGTGGCATCCACCATCAGCCTGTGCTTGCCTCTGCTCAGCCTTGATCCTGGCTCAAGTGTTTTATGCTTGCTTGCTTTTTTTTTTTTTGGTAACATCTTTATTGAGATATAATTCACATACCATACAATTTACCCATTTTAAGTGTGCAATTCAGTGTTTTCTTGTATATTTATAGAATTGTGCAACCATCCCCACAATTTTAGAACATTTTCATCACCCCCTAAAGAAACCTCTTAATCTTAGCTATTACCCTCTAATACTCTCATCCCCCACTCCAGTGCTAGGGAATAACTCATCTACACTCTGTCTCTATAGATCTGCCTATTTGGACATTTTGTATAAATTGAATCATACAGTGTGTGGCCTTTTGTGTTGGCTTCTTTCACTGAGCATAATGTTCTCAAGGTTCATCCATGTTCTAGCATGTGTCAGTACTTCATTTCTTTTTATGGATGAATAATATTCCATTTTATGGATATACCAGGTTTTATCTATCCATTCAGTGGTTGATGGACATTTGGGTTGTTTCTACCTTTAGGTTATTATGAATAATGCTGCTATGAATATTCAAGTTTTTGTGTGGACATATGTTTTCATTTCTCTTGGGTGTATACCTAGGAGTGGAATTGCTGGGTCATATGGTGACTCTGTGTTACCTTTCTGAGGAACTGGTAGACTGTTTTCCAAAGTGGCTGCACCATTTTACAATCCCATCAAAAAAGTAGGAAAGTTTCAGTTTCTCTGCATCCTTGTCAGCACTTGTTGTTGTCTGTCTTTTTGGTTATAGCCATCTCAGTGGATGTAGATTGGTATCTCGCTGTGACCTTCTTGGAATTTAGCATCTTTTGAAGTTTGACTTTCCATGGGTCCAGTGCCCATCTCGTTTGGCACCATCTCTCCATATGCTGCCTGGTGCCTAGGTCATGGTAGATTCCCATGCACCACGTGGGTTAGATGCAAGAGGGTGGTTTTCCATATTTGATGTTCCCAGTCATGCTCCATCTCATCTCCTGCCTCTCAAATAAGACTTTTCACTTTCTATCTATGATCTCGTTTTACCATCTACATGTCCACCCTAACCTTTGGCTTTACATTTCTGCCCAGGGATGGCCATTCCTTACTTGACATCCAAGTGAGCTCAGAGTTGCGTAGGAGAGAATCTACTTCAAATGTCCAGAATGCACCACAAATGCCCAATAAAGTAGCTCATGTTAGTTCCTCCAGCCCAGTACATGACCCACAAGTGTTACCAAGAAATGCTTCCTTCCTTCATCTCCTAGCCTTGTATATTAGTTTCCTATTGCTGCTGTCACAAATGACCACAAACTTGGTGGCTTAAAACAACACACTTTATTACCTTAGTGTTATGTAGGTCAGAAGCCCCATACAGGTCTCACTGGGCTAAAATCAAGGTGTCAGCAGGGCAGCATTCCTTTTGGAGGCTTCAGGGGAGAGAATCCACTTCCTTGCTTTTTCCACCTTCTGGAAGACACCCCCATTCCTTGACTCATAACCCCTTCCTCCATCTTCTCACATCTCTCAGATGCTGCTTCCGTAGTCATATCCCTCTGACTCTCTCTCCTGCCTCCCTCTCCACTTTTAAGGACCCCTGTGATTACACTGGGCCCACCTGGACAATCCAGGATACTCTCCTTATTTTAAGGTCAGCTAGCTGATTAGCAATTTTAATTCCATCTGCAACCTTAATTCTGTTTTGCCATGAAACATAACATGGTTCTGAGGATTTGGATGTGGACATCTTTGGGAGTCATTGTTCTTTCTCTCCTTCCCCTCACTCATTCCCCTTCCTGCCTTCCATTCTCTCTCCCTTTCCTCCTGCCTGCTCCCACCACATTTTAATAGGGGAAGAAATCGAGCAGACTGTCACTTTACTAAGTGTGCTGGCAGGTCAGTGGCAGTTCTGGGGTCATTACTGAAATGCCAAAGGCAGTAAAAGCTGTCTGTCAAAACTGGCCTTGTAACTTGTAGGTCTTTCAGAGTATATTTTTAAATGGAACTTTAACTTCACAAGGTTCATTTTTTTCAAGGATATTATGAATTTGCAAATTTTAGAATGCAATTCTTTCATCCTTTAATCAGAGCCATTCAAAAGGCAAGTTATTTGGGCATTGTACACAAAGAGGGTAAATTGCTTTGTGGCGCAATTGCATCTTGGTGCTGGGAAGAAAACTGGGAGGGAGGGGCCCATGGCAGAATCCTTCCATCCCGTGACCTTCACTCCAGCCTGTGAGAGAAGGCTGATGGGGTGATGCTTAGGGAAAGGGCATCAGAGCCATAATTAGCTTAAACCTTGAGAAAGATAAACTTGGAGGGTGAATGGGGGAAGGAAAAGAAAGTAATGGAGTCACAAAGCAATCTAGACTTTCTTTTTAAACTTTTCTATGATTGCCTTTGCAAGAAAACAGATGAAAACCATCTTATTCATTCAACAAATCTTTACTTGAGATGTTCAGTTTGCAAAGTGAAATATTATGCAATGTAAGAAGATAATAAGGCAAAGAAACAAAAGGCAATACCCTTGCTTTCATTGAGCTAATACTGACATAATCACACCCATGCATCACATGCTGGGAAGGACCCACTGATATTGTCTGTGGTGGATGGTTCTCATTTCCTGGGTGTCTCCCACCCAACTCCTCTCCAGATTGTGTAGTGTTGGTGGTAATTATTATCCTGCTTCCTACTGTGGAAGCTACAGCAGGGTGAATCTCTGGAAGCAGCGGATGGACATATGCCCAAGGCTTGGCCAGTCAGGATTGAATGGGGTCAGATAAATGGATAGAATTCCTTGATGGCAGCTGCAGGAGAAGCTAGTAGCATGGTGGTAGAATCCTTGTCAGGCTGGTTTGCCAAAAGTTGCTGCCTCCTAGACCTCTAAGACTGACTTGGTTCATGCCCATTTTCCAAGTTGGGTCCTTCGTCTTCCCATCTACCCAAATTGGGTTCGTCCATTGTGAACCTCAATTTCCTCCTCTATATTACTTCTCTGCTTAACATACCAAAACTAGTTTCTGTTGCTTGCCACTCAGAACCCCGGTAGATAACACTCTCTATTAGCTAGGAGAAAATAAGCTTAGTGGCTTCTAATTGTAGACACACCGGAAGTCTGGGCATTAGGGCTTAGGAACCAACATTTCCCTATGCCAGGAAGGATCTTCCATTGGCTCTTTGCATGTCTTGCTCCTCTTGGACATTCAAGTCATTGTTAAATGCTGCCATCTCAGAGATGACTTCCACAACCAGCCTGTCCAAGTCAGCCACCCTGTCCCTCTCTATCAAGGAATTTGCCGCCGTGGCTATACATTGGGGGCTTTAAAAATACTGTTGCCTAGGTCACACCCACGATGGATTCTGACTTAATTGGTTTGGAGATCATCCTGGGCATCTGGATTAAAAAAAAAAATCAGCCCAGGTGATTCTAATATGCAGCTGAGGTAAAGGATCTCTGATCTATCACACTACCCTATTTTAATACCCTCTAATACCTACATTTTCTATTTTTCTGATTTGAATCCTGGCTCTTTTCCTGCACCCAAATGTAAGCTTAGTGAGAACAAGAGTTTTTTCTTGTTCACATGCTTGTACTAAATAATAGAACAAACAATGAGTGAATGAATGAACGGTGCAAACATTTCTTTCCTTTTCCCAGCTGGTTGCCTTTCAGGATGCTCAGATTTGCTCTGGATCGTGCCTGAGCAACCTGTCTCCATCTTCCCTCCCACCTGATTTCCTTCTCTCTCTCAGCCTGGGATCTGTCCCTGCTATTGCCCCATGGACTTGGAGTCTTGGACACTGACATTTGAAATTTCATCTTGGGAGGGCTTTAGATTTCTCACGTGAGGTTGGGCAGGGGAGAGGCTTGGCTTTTCAGATTCTTCAGTGGAGAACTGACAAAACAACATCTCTGTAGATGGAGAGGAGCTAAGAATGGTTGTTTCTTCTGGTCTGAGTATTGGGGTTAATTGGGTGGGCTCGAGCTGAACTACCTGGATTTAAATTCTGGCTCAAGCTGTGTGCCCTTGGGCAAGTTGCCTCACCTTTCTGTGCCTCATTTTATTCATGGGTGAAATGGGGGCAATAATAATGAAACTTTTCTTGCAAGGCTGTTTGTATGAAATGAGTTTACTGTTTTTATAGCCCAATTTAAGGGTTGTGGGTTGTGCTAAAAGAGCCACCAGCCCTGAAGTTAAGAAGGAATGTGGGGTAGAGAGGGACAGGCAACATGGTCGTCTGCAGTAACCGTAATAGAACTAGGAGTTAGGCATGGTGCTGAGTGTTTCACAGGGATCCTCTTATTAAATTATCACAACCAGATAAGCCAGGCACTATGATTACCTCCAATTTTGTAGACATATGAGCTGGAATCCAAACCCCAACAAGTCTGCCTGACTCCAGAGCCCCAGGTGAGATATTGCTGCTAGAGCCTGAACCAAAAGGTATTTATCGTGGTAAATCCATTTCCCGGACTTGGACTGAGCTGGAGGAAGGATGTGAGAAGCTGGGATGAAAGAGTGGGCAGATTTCTTGGAGGAGGCATTCTGAGTGGGAACTTCAGGGAAGCGGAGAGCTAGAGAGATTATCGCAGACACTGATGCCAGGGCCTACATAGGCAGAGGGGGTGTGAACCAGAAGAGGAAGCTATTGCAGGCACAGCTCTTCACCTGGTGGGGGTGCCCTGCAGGCAGAGTTTATGCAAGACCTCTTCTTCCAGTCTCCACCTTTCCTCCTGGCTTATCCTCTCCACTAGTAATCTCCCTTCCTTTCTCCTCTACTACTTCGCCAGTCTGATGACAGAACAGTTAATGGATTAATCCATTCATTCAATAAATAGTAAATGTATTGAGAGCCTGCTTTGGGCCAGGCAGTTGCTGCAGGTAAAACAGTGAGCACCCCTTCATCTCAGTCCTCACCAACGCCTCACCTCCTACCAGCTGCAGATGCCTCGGTCACAGAGAGCTCCCTGCAGACCCCTGCCACTCTCTGTGTGCTCACCTGGCTGAGCCTCTCGGTCTACATCAGAAACCCAGCGGGCGGGCCAGGAAAATGCACGAAGAGACAACTCACAAGCTGTATGTAGACCCGGGCTGGTTTCCCTCTTAAAGCCCCCCTCAGACCCATTAGTAGATGATGCAGTGACCACAGGGAGCCCATGTCTCTAAATGCTACCCAATTTCCTCAAACATGTGCCTGGCTGCCCAGGATTAGGTAGGTGGAAATACAGATCAGAAAATGATAGTTTGGCCTGCCTGAAGGAAGCTTCCCACAGTGTGGTTCTCCCAAGAGAAAGCCCTTGCTTTGTGCCCTGAGTGCTTCAGGCCAGGCTCTTTTTGGAAACTACATGCTTTCCTTCATTTGCGCTGTCAGTCCCTGAGTGACCACCGACTTGCATGAATTTTTGCACTAACCTCCCCAAAAGACCCCTCCCCACATCCCATCAACCAGAATGTTTCCAAAGTGGGAATACAATTATGGAATCTTCATCTCCACTCTGCAAATGCTTCCCAAGGCTCCTAGAAGGAGTTAAGTCAGCACGTTTCACCTGTAGGGCCTCAGGGTTGGCCTGTGCCTTCCAGTCTGGCCTGATTTACACTTCCCTTTGCTACTAGGAAGTGCTTCCTTCTCCGTCCTACAACCCCTCATCAACTCCTCAGCTCTGCAGTCACATCTCAGCTCAGTTTCCAAAGTCCCCTTTCAATAGGCTCACCTCTAATTCACCCCAGCTGTGATTTCACCTTATTGGTGTGGTCCTTTCATTACCTCTGTCTCCCCAGTGAGCCCACTGAGGACAGGGAGCTCTAGTGTCATTTTTCCTCCTTCCTAGCCAAAACTTTTAGACTTCTAGCTACTCCCCAATATTTATTCATCCCTCCTACTCTGAATTCTCTCAGAGCAGCAATATGCCCAGCTGAAAGACCATATTTCTCAGCTTCTTTTGCAGATAAATGAGGCCAGTTCTGGATATAAAGTATTGTGGAGAACACATAGGAAGGCTGTATGATGGTATATTACTTCACTGAGAGAAGGCAGTTTTGACCTATGCATGCTTGCTATGTGGACATGATGGCTGGAGCTTGAGCAGCCGTCATTAGACCATGAGGTAAAGCTGTAGATTGATGGCGCATCAAGACAGAAGGAGGCTGATGATGGATCATAAATAGACTTGTGGTGGTGATCACTCTAGTATAACAGATGTTGAATTATAATGCTGTACACATGAAACTTATATAATAAAAAATAATACAGAAGTAAAATAAAATAAAAGACGGTTGTATCCCTGATAACCATGGCAGTCCCCATACCAATTCTGGACTGCCTGACTTCAGACTTTTTTTTTTTCCTTGAAGAATTATTTTTGTTGATTCTTTCCCTTATGAAATTTATTCAAATTACAACTATTTGAAGTGGTAAGATCACAGCTAGAGAACAAGTCATCCTGTAAGAAATCCATTTATAAAACTCTTCATAAAAGCTTTTTTCCCTTTTATATTATGTATTTTCCTTTTTAAAGGAGCATACAATACAAAGTTAACTTATTAATACTTTGCCTATTCCCAATTTTGGGAGAAATACTTACTTATTCAAAATCCTGTAGCCCATAGGAAAAGAAATTCTCACAACTTGACAACTGCCACCTGACTTTCTCTTTAAAGCTTCTTCCTTCAAGTATCTCCTCTCCTGTACATTAGTTGTCACGTACACACTTAGTTCTTGCTGTCTTTTCCCAGAAAGGCAAAGCTTTAGCTAGTACAACTTTATGAATGGATCTACAGAAATGAAACAAAAAATGAAAACGGAAATGAAAACAAGAACCACAACAAAACATGAAAACAAAATAACCTCTCAAACAAATGTATGGACACCAAGGGGGGAAAATGGCAGGGGGCGGGGTGGTGGTGGGATGAATTGGGAGACTGGGATTGACATGTATACACTGATGTGTATAAAATAGATAACTAATAAGAACCTGCTGTATAAAATAAATAAATAAAATAAAATAAAATACCCTGTCAAAAATCACAGACCAGCTAGAAACTATTCTGGTGTTTACAGATTAATTGCTATTTTTGTAGAAAATTGTTAGATGATGAAAATGCGAGTAGAATACATACCAGTGTAAATAAATCCATCTCTCTCCAGAGTCTGTGCAGGTTAACTCACACCTGACATTGTTGGACAGCTCACATGTTGCTGTTTACATGGTTTATGTTCTCAAGGTTGTTCTGTCATAATTCCCAACTAGTAACTTTTAGTCATTTCGTGTGTGAGTTGTAATAGCGGCAACTCAGTGGTACAGGAAATGTTTACTTACTTATACTTAAAGTAACACAAATACTAAACTAACTCACTTTGTGTGCTGGTGATATGATAAAAATAAAATTATAAATGCAAGAAGAAAACAATGAACATCTAATTAATGGACATTTGTTAAGCCCATTTACTAAAGAACTCTTATGCATGAAGGGAGTTTTAAGATGTGTTAGGGGTCCTTTCACTTTCAAATCCATAAATATGGCATTACATTACCAAAAGATTTACTAAGAAAGTGAAAACAGAACATACAACAGCCAGGTGAAGTCTTTCATTAGACTTTGGAAAAAGCCTGCTTTGTGCAGCTTGAAAAGAGAATCAAACAAAGCTGGAAGCAGAGGCTGCTAACCAGATGAAATCAATATGGGAGATGGAGAAAAGTTTGATACAAATGTTTCCTACAAAGGAAGAAAAACCCACAGTGCATGTCCAGGAGGCACTTAGCCTAAAGCTCCTGTTCTCTCTTGCACCCCAATACTTCACCTAGGAAGACCACATCAATGCCATGTATCAAGTCGTGTGTGTGAGAGGAGGAGGACAGGAATGGAGGCTGATGAAGAAAAAGGAAGATAATCTGTGCGTTTGGCTTTCTTCCCAAACATCTGCTCACGCGTACCTGCACGAACAGTTTATTTCAACCCCACCGCAACTTTGCCTACAGTGAAAATCGACCTGCAGCAAACTACTGGAGCTGTCTTCTTTCTTTTTCCCCACAAAGGATATTTTCAACCTAATTAAGCACATATAATGGAGTGCCCACTATGTGTGTAGCATTGTTTAGACACATAATATTTCAATTCTAACTGTTTCTCTTGCATTTCCTTCCTCCCTCCCTCCCTCCCTCTCCTCCTCTCCTCCCCTCCCTCCCTCCCTTTCCTCCCCTCCCCTCCCCTCCCCTCCCCTCCCTCCTTCTTATAAATTTATTTTATTTATTTAGTTTTGGCAATGTTGGGTCTTCGTTACTGCATGTGGGCTTTCTCTAGTTGCAGCGAGTGGGAGCTACTCTTCGTTGTGGTGTGCGGGCTTCTCATTGTGGTGGCTTCTCTTGTTGTGGAGCACGGGCTCTAGGCACACGGGCTCAGTAGTTGTGGCTCATGGGCTTTAGAGAGCAGGCTCAGTAGTTGTGGCGCACGGGTTTAGTTGCTCCGCGGCATGTGGGATCTTCCCAGACCAGGGCTCGAACCCATGTCCCCTGCCTTGGCAGGTGGATTCTTAACCACTGCACCACCAGGGAAGCTCTTTTTTCTTTTTCTTTCTTTCTTTCTTTCTTTCTTTCTTTCTTTCTTTCTTTCCTTCCTTCCTTCCTTCCTTCCTTCTATCTATCTTTCTTTCTTTCTCTCTTTCTCTCTCTCTCTGTCTCTTTCTCTCTCTGTCTCTTTCTTCCTCCCTTCCTCCCTTTCTCTCTTTCTCTCTCTCTTTTTTCTTTCTTTCGTCTCTCTCTCTCTCTCTCTTTCTTTCTTTCTTTCTTTCATCCTCTCCTTCATACCCACAGCCCTTAGCATCTAGGGGATGGATCTTGAGGTACTAGGGAGCTAAAGCACACATATTCTCAATGAGCAATGGCATGGCCATCTCCACCTCCCAATGGAAAAGTCATTCTTAGACGTTACCTGCAGGATTTGCAACTGGCACAAAACTTCCAAGTTGAATTGCCTTCCTGAAGTGTTAATCAGGAGACACCCTGGCATGACATTGCTTCATTTTTTATGTGCTGACTTCCCTTGGCCCAACCTACTCAATAGACAAAGGGGAAGGGGCTCTGGCTGGGGCTATTGCAACACTCAACCCAGTCACAGATTCTCTTCCTACCAGCCTCTCATCAGCCCCCATCCTGAGAAGTGTCCCCAGAGTGAAACACAACATAATCCTTTCCCTAGGCCAGGTGCCTGAGACGTTCAAGGATGGAGGGGTCCATACCAGCTATTCCTTGGGACTTTACATCATCTGACCTGGTTCTCTTTTCTCACAGGCCACTCTGGTCAGTGAGCTTCAGTCTCCCCTTCCAGGGAATGGAGCTAGATGAGACAAGGCCTCTTGCAGAGGCTAAAACTTAGGTCACACAGGGTTAGATACTCTGACTGCTAGGGGTTCTCTCATCCTTATAGTGGCCTCTGCTTAACTACTTGGATTAGCAAAACTATTCAAAGTAAACAAATAACTTAAAATGGTAATGGGTGCCACAAGAATACATAAATAGCAGCTGAAAGAAAGAAAGAAAAAGAAAGAAAGAAGGGAAGGAAGGAAGGAAAGGAAAAAGGGAGGAAGAGAGAAAGAGAATGGGAAAGAAAAATTTAAACGATCCACAAAGAATTCCTAAGTAAGCATTTGCTACAAATGTACTGTAAACCTAGAGATACTTTGGGAGCAGGGAGTGGGGTGGTTTATGGAGACACAAAAATCCTCAGCAGGTTAGAGTGACAGAACTCTACATTTCTTCTGGATTTGCACAGATATTTGAGAATAGTTTTCTTCATATTAAAGTCTTTGGAGATTCTCCTGACCTCCTAATGTGACAGTATGCTGCTTAAACTGAATAATGCGGTAACATGAGAGTAGATCCCCCTCATTTGCAGATGCTATATTTGTGAATCTGCCTACTTGCTGAAATTTATTTGTAATCCCCATATCAATACTGTGGCACTTTCTGGTTATTTGCATACACGAGCAAAGTGGTGGAAAGTGTAAAGTGTCCTACACGTTTCCAGCTGAGTTTGAACAGGGGACTTTCTGTCTTTTCGTTTCAGCTTTCATACTGCAAACAGTATTGTCCTTTTGCAGTCTATTTAGTGCCCTGTTTTTCACATTTCTGTGCTTTTTGTTGGTGATTTAGCTATTTCAAATGGCCCACAAGTGCAGACATAGTGTCTAGTTTTCCTAAGTGCGAGAAGGCTGTGATGTGCCCTATGTAGAAAATACAATCTTCCTTCAGGTATGAGTTATAGTGAAGTTGGCCATGCACTGAATGTTAATGAATCAACAATATATATTAAACAAGGTGTCTTTAAATACAAACACACATAAAACAAGTTTGTAAAGTAATTGGTTGACTAAAATTTATGACCAGAGGCTTGCAGGAACCTAACTCTATATTTCCTCTAGGAGCAGTGGCTCAGTATTTACTTATAGAGTATTCGTGGTGATTTTATACAACATAAGTACTGTGGATAATGAGAATAGACTTTATTCCTAAGAAGAGTTAAATAAATTCATTTCAGAGTTTTGCTTCACATTTGTGTTTCCTGCAGTTCCATTCCATATTAGCAGACCACAAAGACATACTTCTCTCCAGAGAAGGCAGTGCTGGAATTGCCATTAGGGTGATTTGTGCCATTCTGCAGTCCAACTATAGACAAAACAAGCCAGCCCAGGGCCAAGGGAAAGTACATGTGTGAGACATGGAATTGCTCATTTCTCACTTGCTGGGTTATCTATGAGATCTTGGAACCTGGGACAAAGTAAGGCTTTCCCAAGGGAGCCTGCAAATGTGCACATGGATAGTTTTTCCTTTTTAAAGAAAACATTCATTAAATGTCAACTTTGTTCTCAAGTTAGTAGTTTACTTCATGATAATGTGTTGATAGAAGAAGGGACAACACTACATTAGAGATGTTCTGCTTCCCTGATTTAAAAATATGGCAGTTTATGAGGAGGATTCACATGAAGCATAATCAAGTGCACACCACGTCTTCCACTAATCAGAGCATTTCCAGATAATAAGCCCCGAGTCTCAGGAACATGGATGCTCTTTGTTCTCCAGGAACCATCCAAAGGATCTAAATGGGAGCAGAGCTGGAGCAGAGAACAAAGACTTCATTTGGCGACGGCAAATGCATCCCATCTTGCGGACCAACTGTTTTTGATAGGTAGTGATTCCAGGGGAGAGTGTGTTGAGAAGGAATCTGAGGCCACATGCAGGCTCAGTGGTGCATCATGACATGATTGACTAGTGATGTCTGCTGTGGATGAGGAGAGGTGTAGCATGTGTGCCGTGTATTTGCCATCCATAAGTTAAAGCAACAGAGCTTCAGCAGAAGAATCCCTCTCTCACTAGCTCATAATAGGATTGTGTCAGATTTGGTTTCTCTCAATGCTGTGCTTAGCGATGTTGTCTGATATAGAGTAGAAGCTTAATAAACAGATGCTAAATGTAGGTATGTACTTATATACCAGTGAGTGTGTGAGGGAGGGGAGGGAGGGAAGGCAAGTTTTTCAGGCCTTTGAAGTAGAGTAGAGGCAGCAGTTTGAAGCCATGAAGTCTTCTGTTTTAACTTGAAATCCTGCCCCATAGGTGGCAGCCTCCTTTGCCTTCACTTAAGGCCGTTTAAAGATGCAAAATGTTGCCTCAGCACTGACACCACCCTTGAAGAACAGGCTGAGCTGCTGGAGGCCACAGAAACTCAGCAGGACCCAAGCTTGGGAATAGATTTTCTGATTTTTTTTGAGTACTTAAAACTACAGCTACCCATGGGGCATTATGTAGAAAGAGTCACCACATAAAGCCTTCTGTGATTGATTAGTGTCCCTTTCAGGGTCTTGTTTATCAACATAACAGGGTTGTTTACTAGGGGGTATATTAAGCCTGTCCATCCCTCCCTAGGCGCCCTGCAGGGCAGAGGGTCACACCTGCAGCTTCTCCTCCTGATCTGCACAGGAGGCACACAGAAGGAACACATGTCTGAACATCACAGGAACAGGCTCCAGAGGGGTGTCTGTGGAACACAGTGGAATCCAAGGGCCAGTTGTAGGAGGGAGGTCCTTCTCTCCTTGCTTTTCAAATGGAATACAAGCAGTGGTTCCCAGTATGGTACACAAGGTGATCCATAGAATTTTGTTTCAAATTACTTAAAAAGTTTTTCGTATGTTTAATGTTGTGTGTATGTTTTAAAATATCCATGGTACATTACCCTAGAGGTAAAATATATGCAGTTGACCCTTGAACAGCACGGGTTTTCACTGTGCATCTCCACTTATACACAGGTTTTTTTTCAGTAAATATTACAGTACTACATGATGATCCCAGTTGGTTGAATCTGCAGATGTGGAGCCATGGATATGGAGGGCAGACTATGGTGTATATATATATATACACACACACACACTCAAACAAACAACCTGTGAACATTATCCATAAAAGAAACGGAAGAGGACTCTGAAAGGTGGAGGGGGAAAGCAGACCAGCTAGGAATCTTCAGACTTAAGACACGGTAATGGAGTTCCTTGGGTTTTCTTTTTGTCTCATATACCCTGGACTGGGTTCAGGAGAAGCCAGCAAAGCTGGAAATGTAATAGGTGCAGATCCCCCCCCAAAAAAAAATCCCTAAGAAAGGCCTACTCTCTCTCTAACTAAAAGGCCAGGAAAGGGGCAGTGTAGCAAGACAGGCCATCCAAACACCATGAAAAAAATCTGTGACCCCTGTCTTACCCTATTAGCAAAGGCCAAGTGGAGAGTCTAAATGTCCACCCTCACCAAGGAGGTAAGGTGCCTTTCCCTCACCAGCCATGGTGGTACCAGGGGAGGCTTAATGGTGAGCCTGTCCCACCCTCCAGCATTAATGAGGCACCCATCACCCCTAAATGTAGGCTGAGTGTGGAACTTAGACTTCCATCCCCACCTGGCAGTAATGAGGTGGTGTAGAATCAGAGGAGACCTGCTACAAACTAATACTTAAATAAGAACCAGTCTCACCATATAATAGAAAAGTATCTAGCATACAAGTGAAAAATCACCCATTATACCAAGAACTGGGAAAATCTCAATGTCAGATGCCAACACCTAGGTGACACAGATGTTGGAATCACCTGACAAGGATTTTAAAGCAGCCAACATGAAAATGCTTCAATGGGCAATTTTGAACATGCTTGAAACAAGTGAAAAAAATACAAAGTCTCAGCAAAGAAATAAAATGCTTCAGAGAAGTTTTTAAAAAAGAGAAGTTTTAAAGAAGAACCAAATGGACATTCCAGATCTGAAATATACAATAACTGAACTTAAAAAAACCAAAAAGCAAAAACCAAAAACCTCAATGGATAGGCTCAATAGCAGAATGGAAGTAAGGTTTCTACTAAGAAATCTATACAAAGGGATACAGTCAAAAACACTACAGATAAATCAAAGTGAAATTCTAAAAAAATGTTCGGGTAACCCAGATGAAGGCAGGAGAAAGGAAACAGAAATGAAAAACAGAGAGAACACACAGAAAACAAAAATAAAATGTCAGACTTAAACCTTAACGTGTCCGTAAATACATTGACTGGAATGGTCTAAATGCACCAATTAAAATGCAGAGATTGATAGTGAATTAAAAAAAAACATGATACAACTGCATGAACAAGAGCTTACTGCAGCTGTAACATTATAGGTAGGAAAAGTAAAGAATAAAAGTTAAAGGATGGAAGAATGATATATCAGTAATCAAAAGCAATCAGAGCAGGAGTGGCTATGTTAAAACATCAGATAAAAGAGACTTCAGAACAAAGAAAATGATCAGGGACAAAGAGAGGCCTTATGTGATGATAAAAAGGTTGTCCACCAAGAAGACATAGCAGCCCTGAATGTGTATGAAACTAACAATGGAGCTGCAAAACATGCAAAAAAAAATTGATAGAACTGAAAGGCAAAATAGACAAATGCACAATTGTAGGTGAAGACATCAACCTCCCTCTCTTCAACAACTGATAGAACAGTTAGAAAATCAGCAAGGATATAGAAGAACTCAGCACCATCAATCAACAGGATCTAATCGACATAGAACACTCTGCCCAACAGCAGCAGAGTACACATGCTTTTCAAGTACCCAGGGGGCATTCACCAAGACAGACCATATTCTGGGCCATAAAACAAACCTCAAGAAATTTAAAAGGATTAACATCACACAGAGGATATCCTCTGACCACATGGAATCAAACTAGAAATCAATTACAGAAAGATAATGGGAAAATCTCCAAACATGTGGAAACTAAACAATGTAGTGCTAAATAATCCATGAGTCAAAGAGGAAGTCTCAATGGAAATAAAAAAGTGTGTTGAACTGAATGAAAATAAGTAAATAAAGCAGGATACAAATTTCATGTAAAATTATATTGTAAAATATAGAGAAACGACTAAGAAAGTCATCCCCACAAGTAAACACTATTTGCTTCTCCAAATAAAACAAATAAACAAACAAACCCCAAAACCAAACACAAAAGAAAAAACACTGGCAGGGGGTGACAGAAAATGCTCAATGTACTGAATCCCAGGTCACATTCCTCTTTCCTGAGCCCACAGAATACCCTGCCTCCCAGCTCTGTTTGCAGCAGGAAACAAAAGATACATTCAAATTAGCATCATCCAAGGAAGTTTAATTAAAGAGCTATTTATAAAGGTGTGGGTGGGGTTTAGGGAAACGGCAAGGGATGTTACAGTGCCTGGTCACAAAGGATAATAGAACTGTTACTAATCTGAGGCTGGAAGGGCCAAATGTAAGCGGGTTCTACAGCCTGGAGACAATGAGGGGTGTAGAGAGAACCACCTAGAGAGAACTGAGACCTTTTATCAAGTCACTCAAGGGAAGAAGCTGGAAAAGTAAACCTTCCCCTCCTTCTCCCTCCTGGGACCTCCTGCCTGGATCCCTTTTGGCCAAACTCAACTGGAAGCCAGAGGCAAGAGGGTCCCTGTGATCTGTAATCCATAGAGATTAGCCTTCCAGGGCAGATAGCGAGGTGGAGAAAGGTAGATCAAGGATTTTGGGGGAGGGGATGTGGCTGGAGGCAAATGGGAAGCTATCAGGGTGGCAAAGGGACCCAGAGATTGGGGGACAATGGCAGCCTTACAGGATGGACTACTTGGAGGAGAGTTGCCAAAAGGAGCCACCCAACCCCCAGCTGACTAGAATGCAAGTGAGAAATAAAACTTTATTATATTAAGCCAGTGAGATTTGGGGGTGTTTATTAATGCACCTAGTGTTAATTACCCTGACCAATATACCCAATAAAAGTCTGGATCTCATATTCTGTGTCGAGTCACATATTAAACACACAGTATAGCATTCAGGAGTAATTAAAAAGTGATTCCAGTATTTACTTGTGCCTCTTGAAAAACACCAATGGGGATACAATTCATAATTTTAGTAACTCCTCTTAAAACCTATTTTATCACCAGTACAGTCCCCTTTTGCCCAGATATTGTTATCCATCAACCCTTGAACTCCCCCCACACCCCCCAACTCCCAGCCTGTGCAGGATTTGTTCTTATTTATCCCACTTCCCTCCCATCCCTTTATCATTTAGGTCATTTAGCTTCTCTCTGTTGACCCTGTTGCTCCTTTAGTCTCTTACCACAGAAGATCCCTGAGTCTTGTTACCTAATATGGAGGGATGTGTAGGACGTAATAAAATTAAGTAGGCAAGTAGGAGAAAACCAAGGATACAGTTAAACACAGGCCATGTGCTGTGGCAGGCTGGCTGCCCTTGGAATTGGTCTGTGAGGCAGAGTTGACATGTGGTGTGTTTATCAGGGAGCACACGTTGGAGCAACACCCGTGGAAGGCAGAGGGAGGAAGTGGATGCACAGAGGGAGAGCTGCGCTGTGACACACGGACTCCGGAGCCCATACAGCCCATCAGATTTGTCCTGCTTTGGGCCAAAATGGCTTGGCCTTTATCCTTCGGCCTCCATCTGACGTGGATGTGTGACTTTGGGTGAGGCAGTTCCTGAGAGGGCTGACAGCTCAAGGCTGCTTGCGGACAGCTCCCCCGGCAGCTGGAACAGTAAATTCTGCCTTGCGGGGAGACCTGGGCATCTGGTCTCCTGTCCATTACCATGCAAAGGGTCTGTGAGGGCTGGGCTGCAGCCCTGGCTCAGAGCTGTCTGCAGTTTCTGTGGTCATCGGCACTGTGTAGAGATTGCTGTCATTCCTTCCGTGCTCTTCATTCCTTCCATGTAATGCCTTGGGGCCCTTACACCAGGCTACATTTGCCACTTGCCAGAAGAACCACATCAAAATTCTCTTCTTCCAAGAGGCCTTGATGTCTGACCCTCAGCCTCTCCCATCCTCCTGACCCAACGCTGCTGGGCCTGCTGCATGAGAGCTGCAGCCCCAGAAGGGTCTCCCTGGGCTCTCTCACTTGCAGGGTTATAGAGTGTGTGTTGCTGGTCTTGCTGTAACTCACTGATTTCTCATTACTATTAAAGAATGGGGTAATGAGTGTCATCATTGCAAGGACTTATTTACAACTCTGTCCCTCCCGTTTGTTAGCCCCAGACGGCTAAGGGATATCCACTATCGCTCTGGGGCTGTGGATAACTTGCTGGCCCTCTGAGCTGATTCCTTTTCCTGATTGTGTATAGTTAGGGCCTGGAGAGCAAGGGCTTTTTAATTCCTCTTTTCCCAATGAGCCTGATTTTTCAGTTCTTTTGATGGCTCAGACCTGCCTTTTGTAAGCTTGGGAGTAGAGCCCAGGGGAATAAATGCCATGGGGCCCTGGGGCATGAGTCTGCTCGGGTTTGAAACCCAGCTCAGCCACGAACTGCCTGTATGAACGTGGGCAAGTTTCTTAATCCCGGTACACTTCAGTTTCCTCACCTGTAAAATATGGATAATGGTACCTGCCAAATACAGTCGTTGTGAGGAGAAAATCTCATATCATATGCTTAGCACTGTACCTGACACCTGAGCAGTGTCTATTGTGTGGTTGTCACTATTGCTAGTTCCATTTTTTCCTATGAGAAAAGTGAAGCTTAGGTTGCAGTTAATGATTCTGATTGGCTGATGGCAGCTTCTCCGTACGTATTCCTTCACCAACTTTCTTTTGGCACCTTCCCTCCACCCCACCCCTAGTTGTGATATCATAGTAAAACCTTTCAACCATTCTATTGAACAATTCCAACACCACCTGCACTGCCCAGCGCATTCACTGAGCCCTTGGCTCGGTTTGCTGTCCTCACCTCGTGCTGATGCAAGCATTCTGTGGCTCTGGCCCCTCTGAGTTCCCCAAGTAACTGATCTTTGGGGAAAACAACCCAGACTCAGGCAAAAGGTATGAGTTCAAGGGAGTAGTTTCTAGAAAGTTGCCAATATTTAATGAACGCCCCTCTCCATATCTTCAGCTTTATTTCTTATCACCAAGTTCCTTGAACACTGTGCTCCAACTATTGCTTTTCCCTGGACATTCCATGCTCAGAACCCCTGAGCATATGTGGAGGCTGTTTTCTTATGTCTGTAAGTCTCTTCTCTCCATTCCCTTGTCTTCACTTGGCTGATTTCTACAGTCTACCGTACATTCTAGGTTTTCCCTTGATTAACATCCTCCTGAAGATTGCCAGGTCTTCAGATTTCTATGGAAAATAGTTATATCTCAGTGCTCCATTCTGTCTCCTTATCCTTGGTCCTGCTGCTTTTTCAGCAATTTTCTTTAACTGCCAACATCACCACTTAGACAGGAGTTATCCAGGACTCATGGGTAGGAAGAGGAAAGGGAGTACTGTTTATGTGGGACTGAAGGTTTTATAATAGAGACCTCTGTGCTCTGTGGTTTTGTGTGTCAACTCTATATGTATTGAACATGAATTCTATCCATCCACACATCCATCCATTCAACAATAAAATGTTAATTGAGTAATACAAACCTGAATCAGGGGAAAGGTGAATCCCTGCCTTTTATGAGCTCACAGACCAATATAGGAGAAGTATATACACAAAGATTAAAAAGTGAATCAAAATTCAGTCAGTATCATATGATCAAGGTCTTATGGAAAAACAAAACCACTTTTTGATGGGGATACTAGCGAAAGGAATCTTTGGTAGATAATGTGATACCTTAGCTTGACCTGGAAGGAAAGATAGGATTTCAACAGGTAGGAGTGGAGACAAACATTTCCAGGAAAAGGAAGGAGCAGGGGCAATGGCACCAGTGTACTGTTGAAACATTTCATGCATCCACATGTAGCTTGAAGGAAGTAGTGGGAAGTGAGACTAGATAGCTGGTTATCACAACGAAGGGAAAAGCTAGATAAGAAGTGTAGACTACATTTGGTAGGAGATACGACATTATTGAAAGGTCTGATGTCAGAGTGACATCAGCAGGGCTGTGCTATAGGCAGGTTTATTAGGCAATGTTGTGCAGAATTTACTTCAGGGAAAGACCAAAAGTAGATTAGAGACTCTGAGGTGGAGAATGAGATCTCTGGCTGCACCAACCTGTTGGCAGTGGGCTACGTAGGAGAGAAGGCTATGAGGGTGTTCAAGAAGCCAGATGCATAAAGCTTGGACATCAGGATTGAAGGAGGTTTCAAATGCAGTAAAGAGGGAGGTGATGAGACCCTGACAGAACAGCCAGTTTTGGAGGAAGATGTTGAATTTCACTTTAAAGAAAGGAATTAGAGGTGTCAGCAAGACCATCTAGATGGAGGAGTCTAGCTGCAGTGGGAATTGTGTGCTTAGAGCACAGAGGCATTGGATTAACTGCGTTAAGAGCTTGTAGAGAAGAACAGCAGAGAGACAGAAAGCTGATGGTTCTGTTCTTCAGTGTGTAGACTTCTTTATCTTGTGAGGGACCTATTAGCAAACTAATAGCTTTCCTGGCCTGAAGACAAAGTGAAACCAACTGCCTAGATAGAGTGACTGGGACTTCCAGAAATATCCAGTGTGGAATAGTTTCCCTCCACCATGAGGCTAGAACATGGACACAAGGTATTTGCTTTACTAATCACAGATTCTTTTGGTCACCCCGTTAGTGTATCCAGATGACAGCATCTTTTCTGTCCCTCTCCCCTGAGATGGATGGTGAAGAACCAGAGTGTTATTTAAAATCCCATCTCTTTCTGGAGTCCCAGAGGGAAACAAACACCAGAGTTGTGTGACAACCCTGAAGGTAGGAATGCCAGATGAAAGTGAGATCAAGTCTTGAGGTGCATGGGAGTCATAGATCACTCCATTTTCTCTGGAGACTGGCTGAAACCATTGTCCCTGAGTCCTTGGGAGTTTACAGTTTTGTATTAATTCATCAAAAGGAAACACTTAAATTTATTTTATGATGGGCATTGTAAATTACTCTAAGGAAACTGTTTAGTCAGCAGGAATTTATGACAATGCTAAATTTGGGCAATGTCTTTTTAAGTGTCTCTATGAATGGACACTTTCAAAATTTCCCCAGGTTCTAGTCAAAGATAGAGGCTATTGGTGATTAGTTTTGTACTTTCCACATCTCAAGTGACTTCTTTTATTACGATTCCCAAGAATAATACTTATGATTTACCCTGATGACATATTAACAGCTAGTCATACCAAATACATTTTTCTTTCTTATGCACCAAAAGTATTTTCTTGCCATCAGCCTTTGGGGTACAGTGAATTTCAAAAAGTTGTCTGGTGTTTTTCTTCAACATTGCATTGAACGTTTCTTAGCTTTGTAAATTATCAAAATAGTTAGAGGGTCTGGAGAGAAAAAGAAACAAATGAATGTAGAATAGTGTCTCACCGACAAGACATAAGAGAAGATGAAAGTCATCTTGTGGCTTTCATTTATTAAATGATTGAAGTGATCAATATTATAGTGAATCCCATTAATGGATAAGAAGTACCACCCCTCCCTCCAAATTGCAGTCAGCCAAAATCAGTTGGTTCAGTGGCCACACTTAATTATTGCCAGTATGAAAGAGAGCTCATATTTTGCACTAAGAATCATTTTCAGGGTAGTCTCATTTGTAACAGAGACAAAATTATTTGAATTTTGCAGCATCCTTTATTGTTTATGTCTTAGGCTCTACTTCTTAGATGTGTTTACAGCAGAAAAAGCATCAAATAACTGGCCACTTCAGATTTTCCCAAGAGCAGATGAGTCATTCATGACTCATTAGAGGTGGGAAGCATCTTTCATCTCTTGAAAAAAAAAAAAAAAACTTCTTTCATATAACATAATTTGTCTTCGTTCTCTGATGCAAGCCCTCACATTTGAATTCAGAGGTCTTAAGAGCAAGTTAAAAATATACAACAGGGGGCTTCCCTGGTGGCACAGTGGTTGAGAGTCCTCCTGCCGATGCAGGGGACACAGGTTCGTGCCCCAGTCTGGGAAGATCCCACATGCCACAGAGCAACTGGGCCCGTGAGCCATGGCCGCTGAGCCTGCGCATCCGGAGCCTGTGCTCTGCAACGGGAGAGGCCATAACAGTGAGAGGCCCGCGTACCGGAAAAAGAAGAAAAAAATATATATATATATATACAACATGTCCTTTGAGTATTTCAAAAGTACCATCTCCACACAACTAGTTAAGAATTTTCATGTCTCTGTCAGATATCATTTTGACCTTGAAATTTTTATTGGGTCTTTATAAATAGAAGCTAAAAATGCATAAGGACAAGGGGAGAAATAGAGAAACAACAGGAGTTATGTATGTAGGTAGTGGCTCCTTGATGCTTCTGTTCTAAAGAGGATGTTTCCCTGCTTTTTAGGGGGAAAAAAGACATAGTGTAGAAACGCAAAAATGTGCAGTGGACATTGAATTTACTCTCACATCTCTTGATGTGCCCAACACTGGACTGTTGCTCTCTGTAGAGGAACTGCCTGGATTTGTGCATAGAGAAGAAGTTCTGGCACAAGTTCTTGACATAAAATTGTTGCTCTACTGATATTTGTTGACTAAATCAGCTCACCAAAGTAGTTTTGAATGGCTTGGAGTTTATAATTCTGTATTGAATAGAATATATACATGAATAAATAGATGAGGGACTATATGAGCCATTCTTCCGGGACATCAAGGGAGTCACAGACACTGCCTTGGCAGCTTTTCCAAGGAAACTGGTGGATGCTGTCTAATCTCCAAAGTCTCTGTAGTTGGCTGGACGTTCTAGAACTCATTTGAATGAACTAGAACTGGCTTGAAGGCTGTAGAGCTCATCTTATTTAGCACAATAGTCATTGATTGCACATTTATTTATCCTTCATTGATTAGTTCTACTCATTCAGTAGCTTTGGCACTGAGTTGGTGGTCCTCCAAGATGTTCATTGAATAAGTTCTTCTGTTTTTGCACTTCTAATGTAAGTACACTAAGGGTTCCTTGACCAGTTGCTGCCCAGCTGGTACTCCCCCCTCCACCCACATCCTCTTTCTTCCTCACCACCTATAATGTATGTGACATCTCATCCATTTCAGACCAGTGGTGAGCTAGTGTGTGTACAACGTGTCCTCAGTAACAATGAGTGGGTGTGGGGCACTAATGTGAAGTGGTGGGTTTGGTGCAAAAGCCAAATGCAAATCCAAGGCAGAGGTGGCCTGGGGAAACAAAACAGATAATGGAACCCAATCCAACTCCAGGCTTATGGTCTAAAATCAGAGCATGAAAGAGGCATTGCGTGGTGTCTAAATGGCCTTTGACAATCCTTTGAACTGCTCATAAAGTTCTGTATGTGTCACTCCTTCGAGCACACTGGGGACCAACCTGATGTTTCTCAACAAGCCACCCATGGCCAGTGTTCCTCCAGGGTCTCTCTCCCACTACTCCCTCCCTACCCCATCCCTCCCTCTCTTCTTCTCTCCCTCCTCCTTGGTCGAGTGCATATATTTGAATTTGTATAAATTGACTCTATGATGCTAGACCCTAGGAACTGGACTATAAGGTCCAGAAATACTCAGAAAAGTGTAAGAAACAGTTCATGAACAGTAGGCCTGCAAAACATGGTTAGAAAGATGGATTGAGTGTTTGACTTGATGTGGCAGAACAAAGAGGGACGGCAGTGTCCTCACCCACAGCCCCACACTGACTGAGCAACAAGGGTGTGGAGAGTGCAGGGACCTGGAGGCAGCATGTAGGGACTGACTGTGCACACTCTCCTGGGACCTCTCTCCCTTGTCTCTGGAAGTGTACACTATTTGCAGGATCTCCTGATTTACATTTTTATCAGATGCAGTATTGCAAAGGTTTACTACAATTTAAGATTCTTATTTACAATTCTCATTGACACACTCAAACTGAGTAACCCATTGAAAAACAAAAAGCACTTCTATGACATACCATCTGAGAATGCCAATAGTTTGCTATGTAGATGTTCTGGAGTTAAATTATAATATGATTTAATAATAATAATAGCATAAAACGTTAGAAATGAAAAAAAATGATACATCTACCATTCTAATATAGCTCTTTTTATTAATACATATTCCCCTTCCTCCCTCCCTCCCTCCCTCCCTCCCTCCCTCCCCCTTCCTTCCTTCCTCCCTCCCTCCCTCCCTCCCTCCCCCTTCCTTCCTTCCTCCCTCCCTCCTTCCCTCCCTTCCTTCCCATATTTATTGTGTCTACTCTTCCTAGGTACTTTTTTAGGCCCTAGAGATACAGCATCACAAAACCAAGATTGCTTCCCTCCTGGAGCTTACAGATATTAAACAACAGACATAAAAATAAGTCAATTAAATAGTATATTAGAAGCTTTACATTTTATTGGACAAAAAACTCCATCACCCAGGGTAATATGGTGTGAGATTGCCTGGGGGGAGGGGGCAGGTAATGGCATTAAGGAGAATGATCAGGGCCTGTGAGGCAAGCCTTCAAGGAGGGGAGGGGAGTCACCGCACGAATGTATGAAGGAAGAGCAGAGAGTACCACAACCACTAAAGTCTTGAGGTAGGAGCTTGCTTGGAAAGTTCAGGAATGGCAAAGTGGCCTGTGTAGTTGGAGCAAAATGAATAAGGGGGGAGGATATAGAAAATGAGGTCAGAAAGATGAGATGGGGCCCCATCATGTAGGACCTTGAGGGCTTTGCCCGTCCTCCAAGTGGAGTTGAGCTGAGAAGTTGCATGAACTGAGCTACTTTTTTTTTTTTCTGTACACGGGCCTCTCACTGTTGTGGCCTCTCCCGTTGCGGAGCACAGGCTCTGGATGCTCAGGCTCAGCGGCCATGGCTCACGGGTCCAGCTGCTCTGCGGCATGTGGGATCTTCCCTGACCGGGGCACGAACCCATGTCCCCTGCATTGGCAGGCGGACTCTCAACCACTGCGCCACCAGGGAAGTCCCCTGACCTACATTTTTAAGGCATCCCTCTGGCTGCTCTGTGGAGAGGAGATAGAGGCAGGGCAAGGGTGGCAGCAAGGAGACCAGTTGGAGATTCCTGTAGCAACAGGGCGAAGGTGGAGCAGTGGTCCACACATACCTGTTCTAAGTGGTCCTAAACATAATAGACAGCATTGAAAAATATCAGCAGGCCAGAAACCCCAGCAACTTAGCTGTCAGTCTTCCTCTTAGCACTCCTATCAAAGGCCATGTAATTAACAGTGGGATTCAGAGTTTGGGAGGGAGCATGTCTTGGAGAGTTTTGCTCATCCATTGCCTGAGACTTGCCTGGAAGAGAATATCTATGCATTTATCAAATTTCATCTAATGAACATATTGATGAATCATTAGTATTATCGTTTGCTGCTTTAAGGATCACATGCTTTGTCCATTTACCTTTGTAGAATCTGGTAAACTGAATGTGTTTGAGATCATGAGAATCTTTTCTGCCTAATTTATTTTATAAACTGCAAATGTAAATTATACAGCTCTCACGTGCAATTTCAGTTGAGAAGGTAACAGCGATGTTGCTGTAATTGAGGCATTCCAAGTTGGGGGGCGCCTGCAGAACCACTGAATTGGAATGCCATTTCAATTTTTTAAAGATGTTTTTAGTTTTAAAAATAATTTCCAGTGTGTCATTTTTGTAATATTAATTTCAATTTATAGCCTAAACATTGCAATGAGCTCTGGGTGGTATTTCCGCTTGCTTTGGGTCTTTGTCTGCTAATGTTTCTATTATTGCATGCATAGTGAAACAAGCACATTTTTAAAGAAACAAAAACAAAACCAAACTTCTGACATAAGCATTTTCTAACTGTGTCCTATTATGGAGCACCAAACACTTCAGGGAAGCTTCTTGTTGCTCTTGTTTTGGAGAGTGATGTTGTGGTGGTAGTTTTACATCTTTTCTACTTTTTTTCCATGGCAAGCAGAACAAGATATGGGTCTGTGAACTCTGACTGTGAAATGCTAGAAATGGAATAACTCTTAAATATGACCTAGCCCACACCTTATATTTTTCAGATGGGGAAACTGAGGCTGAGGCTGGTCAAGTAACTTGATGAAGAACCGGTACTTACATTGTATCTTCCTGAGCTTATTAATATATGGATTATTATTGTACCCAATGTAGTCTGAGTCTGGCCATGTAAGGTGAGTGGTACCTAGGTTAATGGAATTCTTGTGGGGTTTTATTATGAATTTCTTATTTCTTATTATGAGTTTTATTTTTGCTGCAGTATTCTGTTGAAAGAACAATTCTTCAGGTTGATGAGACACATAAAGCTTGAAAAAGGCAAAAGAGGGGGTTTAAGGCAACTTTTCTCTCCCTATAGTTATGACACTAGACAAATGATGAGGGAGATGATTTTCTCAAAGAGAAGATGCTCAGCTTTGTCTTCCTAAAGCTGAAGTGAGATGCTGTGTCTTGCTGTGCATTGTCATTCTGTAGAGATTAACCGAGCCTCCCTGTTAGGAAACCACAGGCTTACAACTCACCACTCACGGGAGAGTCACACCTCTCATTAATAGACAGTAATGACTGTAATAAAATAAGGCTGTAGCTCAGAGAACAGAAAAGTATCACTGTTGGCAACGGGAGTGTAAACATGATCCAATTAATGGTCATACCAACAGGCTCAGGCAGCCATGCATAGTGGAATAAACCCAAGTTGGGGTCCCCAAATGAGGTGCAAATTCTGGTGCTGCATGTTCCCTAGGTGTTCTTGGACAAGATGTTGGACCTCTGTTTCCTCATTTGTAAAATGAGAATTATAGTGCACACCTTACCAGGTGCAGAGTAAGAGAGAAGAGTTCAGTGTGACATCTGGTGGCATCTAAGGGGCCTGCTATGGAAAGTGCTTCCTTGGCCTGACATCCCTCAGCCTCTGACAAACAGCGCAGTGAGCTCAGTGTGGGAGCTGAGAACCCTGCTCAGGCACTGACATGTCTGCGGAAATGAAGGGGTTAAAGGTCTGTTCTTTCAGCCATTATTTTTTAGAAATATTGAGTTTTAACAGCCATAGATCTGGGAGTGTAGCTCTGGTGGCAGCTAAAATGGGAATTCTTGATAAATTCAGTGTTATGGTGTCTCAAGGTGAGCCTGTCCTCATTGTCCATACTGCCCTGTTGATTAGCCTATTAGGTGTGTTCAAAGTGTCCTATGCTTTTCTTTTCTCTTCTTCCCCCCGCTCCCCTCCTCTCCCCTCCTTTCCTCTTTCCCCCTCCCTTCCCCTCCCCTTCTTTCCCCTTCCCCTCCCCTCTTCCCTCCTTCCCTCCTTTCTCCTTCCGCCTCTCCCCCTTTTCACTTCCCTTCCCTCCCCTCCCCTCCCCTCCCCCCACCTTGAGGACTGTGGGAAGCACTATAGACACACAGCCCTCAAACATGAGCCTGCTCAGGAGTTGTCTCATCTGAAGAGCATCACTTTGCCCAGGGCCGGCCATATCCAATGACTGATTACTGTACGAGCTTTAAAGGCCTGGCCTCTCACATTATCTTGGGACAACTCTGAAGAGCCATCATGGCTTCACAGCTCCCCACAGGGTCATCTGAGGCCTTTGTTGAGAATTTCACCTCAGCTTCCTCCTATGCCCAATCCTGCTTCCATCCTGTCCCTTGCATGGTGGCAATTCCATAAGCATTACCTGAGCAAACTACTGTGTGCTCTTTTCCACCTCAGAGACTGCTTCCCAGAGACCCTGATCTATTATGACAATGACTATATGTGTATAAAAGTGTGTGTATATGGACATGCATCAAGAGTGTTTTCAGTGCTGTCTCTGTCAGTCCCTGTTGAGAATGACCACCCCCTTTCATATCCCACCTTGCCCTGTATATTCTCTTCATCCTGCAGTTTCTCATCATTTTCCACCCTTGTCAGCATTTATGGGCCATTGAATTTTATTTTTAAATTTTTTTTGATTAAAAAATTTATTGAAGTATAGTTGATTTACAATGTTGTGTTAATTTCTGTTGTACAGCAAAATGATTCAGTTATATATATATGTATATTCTTTTTCATATTCTTTTTCATTATGGGTTTTCATAATTGAATATTGAATATAGTTCAATATGAGATATTGAATATAGTTCCCTGTGCTGTACAGTAGGACCTCGTTGTTTATCCATTCTATATATAATAGTTTGCATCTGATAATCCCAAACTCCCAGTCCATTCCTCCCCCCGCCACCCTTGGCAACCACAAGTCTGTTCTCTATATGTGAGTCTGTTTCTGTTTTGTAGATAAGTTCATTTGTGTCATATTTTAGACTCCACATATAAGTGACAAAATATGCTATTTGTCTCTCTCTTTTTGACTTACTTCACTTAGTATGATAACCTCTAGGTCCATCCATGTTGCTGCAAATGGCACTATTTCATTCTTATTTATGGCTGAATAGTATTCCATTGTGTGTGTGTGTGTGTGTATATATATATATATATATATACACACACACACACACACACACACACATACACACATACCCCACATCTTCTTTATCTGTTCCTTTGTTGATGCACATTTAGGTTGTTTCCATGTCTTGGCTATCATAAATAGTGCTGCTGTGAACATAGGGGTGCATGTATCTTTCCGAATTATAGTTTTGTCTGGGTGCCGAAGAGTGGGATTGCAGGATCATGTAGCAAGTCTATTTTTAGTTTTCTGAGGAACCTCCATACTGTTCTCCATAGTGACTGCACCAATTTACATTCCCACCAACAGTGTAGGAGGGTTCCCTTTTCTTTACACCCTCTCCAGCATTGGTTATTTGTGGACTTTTTAATGATGGCCATTCTGATTGGTGTGAGGTGATAACCTCATTGTGGTTTTGATTTGCATTTCTCTAGTACTTAGCAATGATGAACATCTTTTCATGTGCCTATTTGGCCATTGAATTTTAAATTCTATCATCTTCTTTTGGGAGTGGTCTGTGTCCAGTTGTAGGGGTGGAGGGTGGGCATTTGGCCTGGTGACCAGACTGGGCATTTCAACAGCCTTTGGGTCAGAACTTTGCAATTCAGATTAACAGTTTCAAAGAATTAAATTTTTTCTTCCCATTTCATCTTTAACCCCTCTTCAACTTGTAGAGTAGGTTTCTAATGATAAAGAATTCCTTTTCAAGTATTCAAGAGCTGACCAAGTCAGAAGTGAATTTTATTTTTCAAAGAATGATCTGAATTTACGTCAGTATGTTGGGTGTATTTTGCTTTGGAAGGTGGAGTTATATAGGTCTTTTTCTGGCTTTCACTGGTTTCTATTCTCCCCCCCTCCCCAAATTTCTAAATAAAAGAAACATATTATTTTTGTAAATGAAAAAAAAAAGATGTTTTATTAAGAAAACCCCCTTGAGATAGCCTCATCCACCAGAGGGGAGACAGCAGAAGCAAGAAGAACTACAGTCCTGCAGCCTGTGGAACAAAAACCACATTCACAGAAAGATAGACAAGATGAAAAGGCAGGGGGCTATGTACCAGATGAAGGAACAAGATAAAACCCCAGAAAAACAACTAAATGAAGTGGAGATAGGCAACCTTCCAGAAGAAGAATTCAGAATAATGATAGTGAAGATGATCCAGGACCTCGGAAAAAGAATGGAGTCAAAGATCGAGAAGATGCAAGAAATGTTTAACAAAGACCTAGAAGAATTAAAGAACAAACAAACAGAGATGAACAATACAATAACTGAAATGAAAACTACACTAGAAGCAATCAATAGCAGAATACCTGAGGCAGAAGAACGGATAAGTGACCTGGAAGACAGAATGGTGGAATTCACTGCTGCGGAACAGAATAAAGAAAAAAGAATGAAAAGAAATGAAGACAGCCTAAGAGACCTCTGGGACCACATTAAACACAGCAACATTTGCATTATAGGGGTCCCAGAAGGAAAAGAGAGAGAGAAAGGACCCAAGAAAATATTTGAAGAGATTATAGTCGAAAACTTCCCTAACATGGGAAAGGAAATAGCCACGCAAGTCCTGGAAGCGCAGAGAGTCCCATACAGGATAAATCCAAGGAGAAACACACCGAGACACATAGTAATCAAATTGGCAAAAATTAAAGACAAAGAAAAATTATTGAAAGCTGCAAGGGAAAAATGACAAATAACATACAAGGGAACTCCCATAAACTTAACAGCTGATTTCTCAGCAGAAACTCTACAAGCCAGAAGGGAGTAGCATGATATACTTAAAGTGATGAAAGGGAAGAACCTATAGCCAAGATTACTCTACCTGGCAGGATCCCATTCAGATTCGATGGAGAAATCAAAAGCTTTACAGACAAGCAAAAGCTAAGAGAATTCAGCACCACCAAACCAGCCCTACAACAAATGCTAAAGGAACTTGTCTAAGTGGGAAACACAAGAGAAGAAAAGGACCTACAAAAACAAACCCAAAACAATTAAGAAAACGGTCATAGGAACATACATATTGATAGTTACCTTAAACGTGAATGGATTAAATGCTCCAACCAAAAGGCACAGGCTTACTGAATGGATACAAAAGCAAGACCCATATATATGCTGTCTACAAGAAACCCACTTCAGACCTAGGGACACATACAGACTGAAAGTGAGGGGATGGAAAAAGATATTCCTTGCAAATGGAAGTCAAAAGAAAGCTGGAGTAGCAATACTCATATCATTCTTTAAAATAAAGAATGTTACAAGAGACAAGGAAGGACACTACGTAATGATCAAGGGATCAATCCAAGAAGAAGATATAACAATTATAAATATGTATGCACCCAACATAGGTGCACCTCAATACATAAGGCAACTGCTAGCAGCTATAAAAGAGGAAATCGACAGTAACAAAATATCAGTGGGGGACTTTAACGCCTCACTTACACCAATGGACAGATCATCCTAAATGAAGATAAATAAGGAAACAGAAGCTTTAAATGACAGAATAGACCAGATAGATTTAATTGATATTTATAGGACATTCCATCCAAAAACAGCAGATTACACTTTCTTCTCAAGTGCTCACGGAATATTCTCCAGGATAGATCACACCTTGGGTCACAAATCAAGCCTCAGTAAATTTAAGAAAATTGAAGTCATATCAAGCATCTTTTCTGACCACAATGCTATGACATTAGAAATGAATTACAGGGAATAAAACATAAAAAATACAAACACATGGAGGCTAAACAGTACATTACTAAATAACCAAGAGATCACTGAAGAAACCAAAGAGGAAATCAAAAAATACCGAGAGACAAATGACAATGAAAACACGACAATCCAAAACCTATGGGCTGCAGCAAAAGCAGTTCTAAGAGGGAAGTTTATAGCTATACAAGCCTACCTCAAGAAACAAGAAAAATCTCAAGTAAATAATCTAACCTTCCCCCTAAAGGAACTAGAGAAGGAAGAACAAACAAAACCCAAAGTTAGCAGAAGGAAAGAAATCATAAACATCACAGCAGAAATAAATAGAAACAAAGAAAATAATAGCAAAGATCAATAAAGCTAAAAGCTGGTTCTTTTAGAAGATAAAATTGATAAACAATTAGCCAAACTTTTCAAGAAAAAGAGGGAGAGGACTCAGATCAATAAAATTAGAAATGAAAAAGGAGAAGATACAAGAGACACCACAGAAATACAAAGCATCCTAAGAGACTACTAAAAGCAACTCTATGCCAATAAAATGGACAACCTAGAAGAAATGGACAAATTCTTAGAAAGGTAAAACCTTCCAAGACTGAACCAGGAAGAAATAGAAAATATAAACAGACAAATCACAAGTAATTAAATTGAAACTGTGATTAAAAATCTTCCAACAAACAAAAGTCCAGGACCAGATGGCTTCACAGGTGAATTCTATCAAACATTTAGAGAAGAGCTAACCCCCATTCTTCTCAAACTCTTCCAAAGAATTGCAGAGGAAGGAACACTCCCAAATGCATTCTATGAGGCCACCATCACTCTGATACCAAAACCAGACAAAGATACTACAAAGAAAGAAAACTACAGGCCAATGTCACTGATGAACATAGATGCAAAAATCCTCAACAAAATACTAGCAAACAGAATCCAACAACACATTAAAAGGATTGTACACCATGATCAAGTGGGATTTATCCCAGGAATGCAAGGATTCTTCAATATGCGCAAATCAAACAATGTGATACACCATATTAACAAATTGAAGAATAAAAACCATACGATCATCTCAATAGATGCAGAAAAAGCTTTTGACAAAATTCAACACCCATTTATGATAAAAACTCTCCAGAAAGTGGGCATAGAGGGAATCTACCTCAACATAATAAAGGCCATACATGACAAAACCACAGCAAACATCATTCTCAGTGGTGAAAAACTGAAAGCATTTCCTCTAAGATCAGGAGCACGACAAGGATGTCCACTCTCAACACTATTATTCAACATAGTTTTGGAAGTCCTAGCCACGGCAATCAGAGAAGAAAAAGAAATAAAAGGAATACAAACTGGAAAAGAAGAAGTAAAACTGTCACTGTTTGCAGATGACATGATACTATACATAGAGAATCCTAAAGATGCCACCCGAAAACTACTAGAGCTAATCAATGAATTTGGTAAAGTTGCAGGATATAAAATTAATGCACAGAAATCTCTAGCATTCCTATACACTAATGATGAAAAATCTGAAAGAGAAATTAAGGAAACACTCCCATTTACCACTGCAACAAAAAGAATAAAATACCTAGGAATAAACCTACCTAGGGAGACCAAAGACCTGTATGCAGAAAACTGTAAGACCCTGATGAAAGAAATTAAAGATGATACCAACAGATGGAGATATATACCATGTTCTTGGATAGGAAGAATCAATATTGTGAAAATGACTGTACTACCCAAAGCAATCTACAGATTCAGTGCAATCCCTATGAAATTACCAATGACATTTTTTATGGAACTAGAACAAAAAATCTTAAAATTTGTATGGAGACACAAAAGAGCCCGAATACCCAAAGCAGTCTTGAGGGAAAAAAACAGAGCTGGAGGAATCAGACTCACTGATTCAGACTATACTACAAAGCTACAGTAATCAAGACAATATGGTACTGGCACAAAAACAGAAACATAGATCAACAAGATAGAAAGCCCAGAGATAAACCCATGCACTTATGGTCAAACTAATCTATGACAAAGGAGACAAGGATATACAATGGAGAAAAGACAGTCTCTTCAATAAGTGGTGCTGGGAAAACTGGACAGCTACATGTAAAAGAATGAAATTAGAACACTCCTTAACACCATACACAAAAATAAACTCAAAATGGATTAGAGACCTAAATGTAAGACCGGACACTATAAAACTCTTAGAGCAAAACATAGGAAGAACACTCTTTGACATAAATCACAGCAAGATCTTTTTTGATCCACCTCCTAGAGTAATGGAAATAAAAACAAATTAAACAAATGGGACCTAATGAAACTTAAAAGGTTTTGCAAAGCAAAGGAAACCATAAACAAGACGAAAAGACAACCCTCAGAATGGGAGAAAATATTTGCAAATGTATCAATGGACAAAGGATTACTCTCCAAAATATATAAACAGCTCTTGCAGCTCAATATTAAAAAACCAAACAACCCAATCCAAAAATGGGCAGAAGACCTAAATAGACATTTCTCCAAAGAGGACCTACAGATGGCCAAGAGGCACATGAAAAGCTGCTCAACATCACTAATTATTAGAGAAATGCAAATCAAAACTACAATGAGGTATCACCTCACACCAGTTAGAATGGACATCATCAGAAAATCTACAAGCAACAAATGCTGGAGAGGGTGTGGAGAAAAGGGAATGCTGTTGCACTGTTGGTGGGAATGTAAATTGATACAGCCACTATGGAGAACAATATGGAGGTGCCTTAAAAAACTAAAAATAGATTTACCATATGATCCAGCAATCCCACTACTGGGCAAATACCCAGAGAAAACCATAATTCAAAAAGACACATGCACCCCAATGTTCATTGCAGCACTATTTACAATAGTCAGGTCATGGAAGCAACCTAAATGCCCATCGACAGATGAATGGATAAAGAAGGAGTGGTACATATATACAATGGAATATTACTCAGCCATAAAAAGGAATGAAACTGGGTCATTTGTTGAGATGTGGATGGATCTAGAGACTGTCATACAGTGTGAAGTAAGTCAGAAAGAGAAAAACAAATATCGTATATTAACGCATATATGTGGAACCTAGAAAAATGGTACAGATGAACTGGTTTGCAGGGCAGAAATTGAGACACAGATGTAGGGAACAAACGTATGCATACCAAGGGGGGAAAGCCGTGGGGGGATGGGGGTGGGGGTGTGATGAATTGGGCAATTGGGATTGACATGTATACACTGATGTGTATAAAATTGATGACTAATAAGAACCTGCTGTATAAAAAAATAAATAAAATTCAAATGTTTAAAAAAAAAAAAAAGAAAGAAAACCCCCTTACTACATCCTGTGCATGTCCTTGGTCTCTGAGGTAAGAAAACCCTAAAAGCTTCTGACCTCCGTGAAACGAGCACCCTATTTGAACCTGGAGATGGAACTTGAGGGCTTTTTGGTCAAGGCAGAAAGAATCATTAGAGGATGTGGCATATTTCATGCCTCAGCTCGTAATCTCAGGAAATTGACTTTTTCAGTGCAAATTACAGAAAAGAAGATATGAGCATCACAGGCTGGGTTGGGAAATTTCATCTCCCTTTTTACAGATGTTCATTAACATAACAAAACATTAGTGAATGTTTAGCCTGTACCCTTGTTCTAAGCAGAGACTGTATAAAAATATGTCAGAAGTAAGCCAACTAGACTAGGAAGGCATTTTCATCCAAAAAAAAAAAAAAATGGTGTGAAATATGCGGTCACCGAAGAAGGGCTACCATGTTTTATTTTGTAATTATGAAAATTTGTCTCTTTTGACAAGTGAAATGAATTTAGGCACTCAGGCATGGGAAGAAAGTTGAATTGTCTGAAAATTAAATCAAAGTAAAAATGAAAAATATAAATGGGTGTTTCATATTCACCAACATGGGAGTCATCTTTTAGATCTGACATTTTGAAGCACTCCCTGAGAAATTTGTTAGCTCATACCTCTGAGTAAATTATGGTCCTGAGCAGTGTGGGAATAATTGAGAATGTTTGTTGTTTTTAAATAAATGCAATAAATCTGAAATGGCATCAGTGGTCTAGAGTATAGAGAGCACCATTTTATACCCTGAGATGTGTGATGTGCTGAGATCTACATCATAAGGAGACACATATATACAGATGCAATGCGTGGGACAGGACCTGGGCATACACACATGCACATTCCTAAAGACAGCTGCATGGAGTTGACCAAAGAGGGGTGATGTCCAACAGACAGATCACATCTGGCTCCACCATGACCTAGAGGTGTGGCTTGAGTCAGGTCATTTCCTTTTAAAACAGGGGAATGATGATAAGACTGTGCCTTCTAGCGGTGCTGGGAAGATTGCTAAGCACTCATTCAGTTGTTGCCGTTATGGCAGGTGCAAAAACACCTTTAACCACAGTGCCTGGCGTTGAGTCAGTGAGTAGGACCTCAATGAATGGTAGTCAAAACTCCACCTGAGTACTTTTCATAATCTGTGTGTGTGTTTTACTGCATGTGCTTTGTGTATATATGTGTACTTTGTGTGTGTGTGTGTGTAATTTGTGTGTGTACGTGTATATGCATACACTGTGTATGTGTACCTTGTGTGTGTATGTATGCACTTTGTGTTCTTCGTGTGTGTGCATGTGTGTATATGTGCATGGAGATAATTTGTGTGTCTGTGTGTGCTCTGTGTACTCTGTGTGTGCACTGTGCATGTGTGTGTGCACTTTGGGCATCTCTGAGGAATGAGGTGCCTTCCAGGACCAGCAGTGAACCATTCTTTGTGCCTCATGGGCCTGCAGCTCCTCTGAGGAGAACTCAAGAAATGGACCCGGTGCTTTGGCATTTAAATGAGTGTCTGAACTGACGGCCTCAGTTCCTGTGTATCCTTAAGAACACAAGATACACACACACACACACACACATATATATAATTATATATATATGTATGTATATAATTATATATATGTATATATATATAATTTTTTTAAAGTGGGGGTACTTTTTAGCCATAACCCAGTAAAATTTTGGGTATCTTGCGTCATTTAAAAATGGACGAGCCCAAAAAATAGTGTCTTGTGAGTGACTAATGAGGTTAGGAGTCTTGAAATTTTTAATTAATTCCATAGTCAAGAGGGATTTATTCAAGGCAAAGAAACCCTTTGACCAAACTTGAGTAAGGGGATTCATGATAAGAAGTTGGTAGTATGAGCCTAAAAGGAGAAAACTAGCTGTAAGCCCTTTACATCCCTGTCTGTATCCCTCTTCCCTCCTTCCCTCCCCTTCTCTCTGGGAAAATGTGGTCTGTTGGCTTTGCACATCTGTGCCAACCATCTGACTTATCTGGTTTTGCACTTTGAGCTGGTTCTTTCTGTTTTTTGTGGGTTTTTTTTTTGGCGCATGGGTGTCCAAATTGCCATTCCACTTGGCCTTCTCTGACACCATTATTCCCTATTGTCATCCCTGTTTTCTTCCTTCCCATCAGTTTCACTCTTCATACCCACCCCATTTATCTGTGTGTTTATTCTTCTTCCCCACTGGACCCAGTCTTCTTAAGAGCAGGTGCTATATCTGTCTGGTTTATTCATCGTCAGAGCCTCCCATGCTGTCCAGAACACAGGTGTTGCTAAATAAGTACCTGCAAAGTGAATGAATGGATGAACAGCAGCCTCAGACCTACACCCTACCTAACTCTTGTGACCATCTCTCATTCTTACCCAGCCAGCATTCCTAGTGCCTTTTTTCAGCTAGTCCCTCCATTTTCCTTTGGCTCCAGGCGCAGCTAATCAGCATATTTTACCCTCTAACCACAGAAAACAGAGTTGGGCTTGAGACCCAAACTGATCCAATGGGACTTAATTCTAACTTTTACTGGAACTATTAGAAACAGGGTGGCTAACCTGTCCAGCATCTGCTTTGCTGTGCAAGAATGAAGTCAACACAGAGGAAAGCATACACAAAAGGTAGAGAGAAACCAAGTCCTGATGAAGTTGTTTCAGTCCCTGGATCCAGCCTTACCTGAAGCAGTATGCCTCTGTACTCTTCAGTTGCAAGAGGCAAAACATTCTTCCCTCTTCTCTCTCAGCTTTTTCTTTACAGTAAGCCCAGCAGATTTGGGGCCCTTATTCTAAATCTCAACCTTTCCCATCTTGAATTCACTTTATGGAAAGGCAAGCACTCGCTGGGGCAGGCAGCTGAGAACAAAGTTTTCCTTGGGATGAGCTGGAGTCCAGCCCAAGTCTCTTAGGGTCTTAAGGACACCCTGTGTGCCAATTGCCTACTACAAAGAACTGGTGGGGTGAGGTTTATTTTGTTCAAATAATATTACCAAGAAAGTTGTAAAAAATAAGTTTGAGTTGTGCTTATGTTACTTTCAGCCCAAGCATCTTAGCTGCAAATGCCTTCCAGGAAGAAGTTAACTCAGAGCTAACTAAGTTGGTCATGATGTATGCCAGTTTTTTGTGAGGCATCCACCCTGGCGCTGGCAGTTGCAGCCAGAGGGTCAGCATCATGTGGCCTATTCCATGCTCAGCAGAAACATGCAGAAGTTTCTTTCAGGAGGTGTGAGATCAAGGAACATAAAGGGCAGCAGAAACAACAGGCCTTTTCTAGGACAAGTGACGGCAGTAATTTATGAGACTGTGGAAGGCTGAGCTGGAGGTGCAGGAAGGAGTGGTAAAGCCTGTGGATGCATAAAAGGGTTTTGGTTGAGCTTTCCAGGGAGTCCTGGAGGTACCCCTGAGCCTTCCTGGATGTGGAGGCAGGAAAGTGGGAACTGATGGCTGAACTTTCCTCTAACCTCTTGCAGGATAAAATGGAGGTTATGCATCTTCACACAGCAGAAGACTAGGGCATCTTTTCCTTGTTAAGTCCTGTTTCCTTCTTGGTGTTTCCATGTCTTTGGTGCATTTGATAGTTTCCCCTGTGTAACTGCTTGCTTGGGCTCCATACACAGACAGCTCAGCAGAACTAACGCCCCACCAAGGTCCCAATCTTCCCCTTTCCAATTTTACTTATGGAGAAGGACAGTCTCCCTGCGGCACGTGCCTGAGACCTGGGCCTCCCTGGGGTGGGGCCGAGCCCAAGGGTCTGAGGACCCTCAGCAGAGAGGGTCCAGTGGGGAGCACTGTGGGTAGGGGGGTGTGGGGAGAGGTCCCTGGCAGGTCCAGGTCTCGACAGGCGTAGTCTTTGGAGCTTTTGCCCGAGAGAAAGGACTCCTGTACCAAGGGATCTGAGTACAGGGCTGGCTGGGAGGGACCTCAGCCGACCTGGGGCCCCACTGCCCTTCTAGAGGAGAGTAGAAGGAGGGGACCACCAAACTGTGACAACTGGCAGCCCAGGTGGAAGCCTCGCCCTGCCTCCTCCTACCCCCACTCACTGTGCAGCTGGGGGCATGTCCCCTAATGTCCCTTTGACTCAGTTTCCTTCTCAGTAAAGTGGGGGTGAGGAGACTTGCCTGGCAGACCTGCTGTAATTATTAGAGAGAAAAAGCATGTAAAGTGTCGTATGGGGTTCCTGGCAGATGTGATGGGCTTGGTCAAGGCCACTGCTCCTCTGATTTCTCTCCCTACGTGTTTTGCATCAGATGTGCATACTTGGACCCAACAGTGCCCAGGAAGACCATCTTTCTCAGCGCTGATTTCCAAGCACTAATGGCAGTTGCTCAGCATTTGAGTTCCTTCCTTTATGGGCTCAGTGAATTTCTATTGAACATGTGCTCTGAGCTATGATCTACGTCAGGGATGAGGCAGATGTTGTCCCTACTCTCATGCTTTGTGTGTTTAGCCAATACCAGGAGCTGCCCCCTGCTCATCCCTGCCGTGGGCCATGCCCTCTTTTTCCTCCGAGGCACACTGTGAAATAGGTGTTATTATCCCTGCTTTACAGAAAGACAGCTGTGACTTAGGATGATGTGAGCTCTTGGATAGATGAAGGTATAAAGCAGAATGGACTCCGGGGTAAGAGAGGGCTTCAGGACTCCTGCCGGTCAACAGAACCTGGGCTGGGGGCTCTCCTGTAGGCCAGAGCAGGCCTGAACTTCCCGTATGGAGGAGAGGGGCTAGGTATGGCTCAGTGAGGTGACTGACATCTCTTTTCCAATTCTAGGGTATGTGTGTGTGTGTTTGTGTGTAAGAGAGACAGAGGAAGAGAGAGAGAGAGACAGAGGGACACATGCAGAGACTGCAGCGTTTGTACCCTGACTGCTACTTAGTAACTGAGACTTTAGATAATTGACTTACGGCTTCCTAAGCCTCAGTTTCCCCATCTGAAAAATGAGGATAATGGTTTGACTGCCGTCAGAACTAAATGCAGTGGGGCCTGTGACATGCTTAGCACAGGACCTGGCACAGGGCATTGTGCTGCACAAGTGCTAGCCCTGCCCAAGGCCACTGGGAGTGGGGCAGTGTGATTCCCATCTCACAGCTGGGGTAACAGAGGCTCAGAGGGCTTTGATAGTTACTGCTCTTCTGGGGGGTCTCACAGCTGCTGGGGGTACACCAGAATCCAGAGCCTTCTCATCTGACTCCAAAGCCCTCTCTGTGATAGATTATTGTTTTTTCTTCTCTTTTAATAACACTGGCTTCTTGCACACTGTGGCCCAAGAGTTTGCAAGTTAGGGAGTGAGCTGCAGCATGCTGGACTGCTCCTGGGCACTGTCGCGATTTCCTTGGGTTTTGGGGGAGGTCTTTCAGTCTAACAGTAATGTCCCCTTCTCCTTCTGATCCTGAGGAGCAGCAGCATCACACACAAAGTGACACTTTTGTTTTATAAAAACATGTTTTAAAATTAAACTAACAAAATCTGCATGTGGTTAAAAAAAAGCAGAACAAGAGGGTACAAAGTCAAAAGGGAGTGTCTCTTCAAGTTCAGATTCTTAGGCTCCTCTTCCCAGGACAACCATGGTGTGACAGTTTCATGTTTTTAAAATTTCCAAATTTTCTACCCGTTTGCAAAGTATTTGTATGTTTGTGTGTGTGCACATGTATGTCTATATATCCCTCGTTAATACCAGTGGGTGCTTATTATACACACACACACACACACACACACACACACACGCTCACTATGCCCTTTTGTGCCTCTCAATAACTTAGAGAATATTCTATACCACCTCTGTTAGATCTAGCTCATTCTTTATCTCATTAAGTGAATTAGGTCTAGGCTAACTGGATTTCTTCTAAGGTAGGCGGTATAAGTCTTGCCTTTTAGACCAGGAATTGGCAAACATTTCTTAAAGGGCCAGATAGTAATTATTTTAGGCTTTGTGGATCAGATGGTGTCTCTCAGAACTACTCAACTCTGCCCTTATAGTGCAAAAAGTAGCCAGAGACCATATGTAAATGAATAAGCCTGTCTATATTTGAATACAGTTTTATTTACAAAAACAGTCAATGTGCTGTATTTGTCCTGTGGGCTACAGTTTTCAAAACCTTGTTCTACACCTTGCACGAGTGGTTGTCTGGAGAAAGGATTAACACCTCAATTTGCAGGTTCCAAATGGCCTAATTATTATATATCTGAAACCTTTCAGTTGTAGGCATTAAGATATGCAAAGTAGCTGAAGAAATAGATAAATACTCATTTATGCAGGTGTTTGGACATTCAACATATTAGACCTTAGGATCATGTCACCTGGAGAGTGAATGAGGCTGGATGTTCTAAAGTTTGCCCATGTGTGTGTATACCTTACCCTCTTAAATGTTAATATAATATCTCCTTACCCTAATACACATTAACTAACCGAATCTGCCCTGCTCTGGCCACCTTCATGGCGTGGACATGGCTAAAACCACAGGCCCCAAGGGAGGCACGTCTTAGCCCCACAAGGGAGTGCGCATTGTTGGCCGAAGCCTAAAGCAAGCACTCTTGCTGCTCTGAGGTGAGGGTGGCAGAGAGTGTGGAGGAGAATGGAGGATTCGGAGGAGGAAGGCTCTGAGCAGAGAACGGCAGCCTGGGCAGGAGCCAAGTGGGGCCTTGGGGTTCCCAGGAGAAATCTTAGAAGGAGATTTTGAGTTACGTGTGTCACGGGCACATATGATTTTAATAAAAGCGCTGATTCATTCATCTGCTTTGGTCTATGGTACTCCTGTGCCTCCAACAGTGTCTGGAACATAATAGGGTTCAGTTAATGTTTGTTGGGTGAATGAGTGAATGGAGGTAATGAGTACCACAAAATGACTTTTTACAGTCAGTGTGACAATTATCTATTTGAATATCAAGTCTTGTGAACAGTGCCTGGCACATAACAAGTACACAGAGTGTGGTGGCTATTAATGTTATCAGCTGTTGTCACAGTGGATTTCAAATGCAAATAATGATGATAATAGCGACATGTTTGTTGATGAGTTATACTATGCAAGTTCCAGTTTTAAATACTTTAAATGAATTTCTTCATTTAATTTGTACAATAAATTAAACTACGTACTACCATTATTCCATTTCACAGATGAGAACACTGAGTTACAGAAACATTAACTAACTTATGTCAAGCTATATAGCTAGATGTGAAGCAAAAATATACCTCTGGTGTTTTGTTTGGAGCAGTGGTTCTCTTAACTCCAGTGAGCTTCAGACTCCCCTGGAGGGCATATTAAAACACAGATTGCTGGGCCCCACCCCTGAAGCTTTTGGTTCAGTGGGTCTGAGGAAAGGCCTAAGAATTCGCATTTCTAACAAATTCCCCTTTGATGCCCAGGGGCCCCACTTGATAACTGCTGGTTTAGAGAATTCTGTGACTATCAAAAAAAAAAAAAAGGTGATCCCAATTAAGGCCGATTTAGTTAATTTCTGGCTGTTCTTGGACCCCAAAAGAACCTTTTCAGTCCTGTAGTGGTGCTGCCCCATCCTTTTCTCTCACTCCCGACCCCAATTCTAGTGCTGTGGCCAATTCAGCCAGCGTGGTCACGAACTGAATCCCGGGGTAAAGACACAGAGTTGCTTGCAGAAGTGATGTGTTGAGTTCAAGGTCCAGGCTCCATCTCAGAAATGATGCCCAAAGTTTTTCTGCCGGCACGTAGAGTGTGCTTTGGTTCTGCCTGAAACACAAACACAACTCTTCTCTGATTTTAGTGTCTTACCCCTCACAAATGCTAAATTACCCCGTAAACAAAATACATCTGGTGTTTGACTCATGGAAAATATTTCTCTACGGTTGAAAGGAAGTGTGTGGACAGTCTGACTCCATTAATTTCCACTGGAGTGACTCCGAACCATCTGTTCAGGCTCTGCTGCAAGGGGAGGGGTGGGGGCTGGCCACTCGGCAGGTGGCCTGGGAAGTGCAACATGGGCTCCACGGGTCTGTGAGTAGGAGTCTTGGTCACTGGTGTCTCTGACAGGCCGGGGAAGGCTTCCTGACATTGCTTTGTGTACTCAGGAGTTTTCTAAGACCCCTCAGACACATGGAGCACTCTGGTCCTGGTGGAGACAGCCTAGACCAAGTGCCTTCTCCCTAGTTGGGGGTTTGCTGGGTGGGCTGCTGTGGCCAGGATCCCTGTGATGTCTGTGTGGCCCAGTACACTGGTCACTTCCTGGTCCCTCCAAGCAGCTCTTCTAGGGCAGTTCTGGGCTCTCCCTTCAAGGCTTGCAGGAAGTGAGAAGGGCTCCCTCTGGGGGCCTCTGGGACCCAGCTATCTGCAGAGAGCAAGACCTTGGGGCAGGTGCAACAGGCTTTGCTACAGGGGCCACTAGGGGCAGTCTGGGCTTCAAAGTGGCACAGACTTGTGTTCAATCCTGACTTCTTCTCGCCATGGTCACATGTCCTTTGCCAAGTTGTTGTTAACCTCTCTGACCTCTGTGTCATTACCTTTAAAATAAAGATTTTTTTTTACATCCAAGGTGGCAGTTATCTGGTTGTATATCAAGTCACTTGAAGAGTGCCTGGCATATAGAAGGTGCTAGAAGGATGATGGCTGTTAATATTATCCGTTATGAATTCTATGATGCCCCACAATGACCGCCCCTCTCCCCCACCTCCAGTGTGCACACCTAGTATAATCCCCTCCCCTTGGGTGAGGGCAGGACCAGTGAATATGTTGGGCTATGACTTTGAGTTAATCCAGAATGAGATTATCTAGCTGGGCCTGAGTTAACTGGTGAGTGTTTAAATGGGACTGAACCCTTCCTGAGCCCAAAGAGGTTGGAAATGTGAGAGGATCAATGGGGGGGGGGGAGCATGTGGCAAGGGCCTGAGAGCAACTGCTAGTTGCCAAGGGTGGTCCACAACCAATAGCCAGCAAGTCTCTGGAGACCTCAGTCCTACATCCACTAGGAAATGAATTCTGCTTCCAACCTGAGGCAGCTCAGAAGAAATCTTTTCCCAGTCAAACCACCAGATGAGAACACAGCGTAGCTGACATCTTGATTTCAGTTGTGTGAGACCCTGAGCAGAGGACACAGTTAAAACCTGCTCGACTTGTAACCCATGGAAACTATGAGATAAAAAATGTGCACTGTTTTAAGCCACCAAATTTGTAGTAATAAAAATAGCAATAGAAAATTGGTGCAGAGTTAGTAACATCTATCTCCGTGAAAGATTATGAGAAATAAATGTGATAATTTGCATAGAGCATACAAGACAGTTGCATAGTAGGTACCTGATATAGTTGCCCTGGGCTTCTCATCTCCCCAGCTAAGTAGTACAGCTCTTCCTCCCCCATCAGAAATGTATTCTTGCCTCAAACCCCTAGCTGGGATCCTGCTTACCTCCTGCTCATCCTCTTCTTGGGGGTTGGCTCGTGTCTTACCATGGCTGGGTCTTGATGCCCACCACTGCCCATGTGAGGCCTAAATATTGACCACTGTCTGGATTGCTTTTTTCACTCTATGTTTTTGCTGAAAGCATTTTTCCATCCATTCTTACAAGGCTGGCTCATCCTTCGAGTCTCAGCTCAAGTGTCACCACCGCTGAGAAGGTGACACTTAGGTAACAACTTAGGTGAGCTCTTCTTTGCTCACCAGTCTCTGAGTCCCTGTTCATTTCCTTCACAGCACTTTCACAGTCTGTAACTAAAGTTCTGTTTCATTGTTTAGTTTGTGCACTTCCCCCTAGTAGCCTCTTGGGCCCATGAGACCAGATGCCATGTTGGTTTTATTTACTGCTGATCCCAGCGCCAGCTTGGTGCAAAGCACGAGCAGGAACTTATTCCACACGTGTGCACAATGCCCAAGTGTGCACCACACCCAGCCCATGCTGACCCCCAGCCCTTCTCTGATTGCCTGAGATTTCTGTCCTCACTGCTCTGGGCACACCAGCTGATTGTGAGAAAAATTCTTGTGGGGTTGCCCCATATCCAGGCAGCTGGCATTCCTTATCCTCATTGCAGAGAGGGTTCTTGACCCCCGTTCCTCTCCAAGCCACTCCCTTCTCTGTATAGCTGAGCCCTGTTCCCCAGACTTGCAACACTCCTCTCCCCAAATACCATGTTTTAGCCTAAATACAATCAGATGCTTGTGTGCATTTCATGAATATATGAGTCTAGAGTGAATCCTGGGTTCTCTGTGTGATGAAGAGGAACAAATATAGGCTTTGCTGAGATACAGACAAGCTGTTCAAATCTCAGCTCTGCCATTGACCAGCTTTCTGACATGGGCAGTAAGTCATTTTCCTGAGCCTCGGTTTCCTCATCTGTAAAATGGGATAATTATATCCACATGAAAGGGTGGTTGTGAGGGTGATACGAAATATATACACAGCATGTAGCCCAGGGCTGGAAGTTGGAAGATGTGCCAAGCATAATTACTCTTCTCCCCAACTTCCCTTTCCAACTCTAAAAGTGGAAACCTTCTATAGCAAGAAAAGACCAAATTCAGTGTAATGTGAGTGACAGATGCAGAAAGAAAACTGTTGGTAGGACCAGGTTGTGAAGATCCTGGTCAACGTCCTGGGAGTTCTGGGTAGTGGGACAGGTCTGGTCCACACTTCTTTGCATTTCCTCAGGCAGGATTCTCCTTCCTGTGGAGCACGTTATCACCAATGGGGCCATTTCTGTTTTCATCCAAAGCTCCTGATTAGAGGCTCATGAATATTCAACTACTTGTCTCCCCTTATTTGCCTGACTATTAGCATTCTGTCTCTAGGCTCGTTTTGTGGTTTTTCTCTATTGCACATTTGTTCAGTGATTCACGCTTCATCGTCTGATGTGAGCAGTTTTGAGACGATCCCAGCTATTCCCAGTTCTCAGAAAGGCTGGGTTTCCTCTCTGCCCTGGCTGCCACCTTTCCCTTGCTCTTTCTGGTCCCAAAGATGGGTGGGTGGTGGAACAGCCTGCAGAGTGCCACTTTGGGAACTCACTTCTGTGTTCTGAAAATTCATATTAGTAACAATAATTCAGTACATATGTCTATCACTTCAAATTTTACAAAAAGATTTCATATCATCCTGTTTACATTCTAGCTTTCTGCACATGCAGAATGCTGACATTCTTTTCTGAGTGGGGCCATGTCTCTTTTCCTTCTAAATATTTAACAATAAGATTTGAACAAAACAGAATCTGTTTTAAAGCTCAGCTGTATAATGATTTCTCACAATGGCACAGCATAGAAGGGGATTTGTCCTTCTGTTTTCCTATGCTGGTTGGAGCTTTGTTTGAAGTAGGTTCAGCTTTGTAGGAGATGCAGAGTGTATTAGTTTCCTTTTGCTGCTGCAACACATTATCACAGACTTAGGAAAACACAAATTTATTCTCTTACGATTCTGGACGTCAGAAGTCTGAAATGGGTCAGAAGGATTGTGTTCCTTCTGGAGATTCTGGAGGAGACGTCTTTTCCTTGTCTTTTCAGCTTCTAAAGGCTACTTGCATTCCTCAGCTCATGGCCCCTTTCTCCATCTTTAAAGCTAACAGTGTAGCATCTTCACATCTTCATATCTCTCCCTGACTTCAGTTTCTTTTTTTTTTTTAACATCTTTATTGGAGTATAAAATTGTAATTGCTTTACAATGGTGTGTTAGTTTCTGCTGTATAACAGAGTGAATCAGTTATACATAAACATATATCCGCATATCTCCTCTCTCTTGCATCTCCCTCCCACCCTCCCTATCCGGCCGCTCTAGGTGGACACAAAGCACTGAGCTGATTTCCCTATGCTATGTGGTTGCTTCCCACTAGCTATCTATTTTACATTTGGTAGTGTTTATATGTCCATGTCACTCTCTCACTTCGTCCCAGCTTACCCTTCCCCCTACCCATGTCCTCATGACTTCAGTTTCTTTCATCTCATTTCCTTCTCTGACATTGACCCTCCTGCCTCCCTCTTAAAAGGACCTTGTGATGACATTGGGCCCACTTGGGTAATCCAGGATAATCTCCTCATCTCAAGATCCTTAATTTAATAATCTGCAAAGTCCCCTTTGCCATGTAAGATAACATGATCACAGGAGGTTAGGACCTGAATATCTTTGGGTGGCCATTGTACCTGCCACACCATCTTTCTGATTTAATAAGAAAACTCAGATTGCTTGGGACTGACGCTTGCTTGCTTGTCTAGGATGTGGATCCTCTAGCTCCTTTTCTTCCTCTCTGCAGGGTGGACTCCTAATAGCTGCCATGAGTTTCTCAGCTACAGAACCACAGTGTCTCCAATGAGTACATGGAAGGCTTGGTAGGTTTGACAAAAATATCCAACTTCCTAGCCAGACCTGTGTATACCCACAGCATCTTCCTTATACCCAATTTTATCCCCACAATCACCTCTGAAATAGGAATTATCACCTTCAATTAAAACTGAAGTATAGAGAAGTTAAATAATATGCTGCCTATTTCTTGTGTAATATGGTGCCAGATGGGTCTGGATTCAAATTCAGATCTGACTTTGTGACTTGGTACATGTTATTTCACCTCGCTATCTGTAAGTACCCATTTCATAATTGTGAGCATTAAATGAGGTAAGGTTTGTAAAGTGCTTAGTATAGGGTCTAGATCAACACATGTTAACTGTTTTGTCATAGTTATTGTTACCATTAGGATTATCATCATTTCTGAGAAATGCACTGTCTGTGCTTGCTGGAAGCACTATTGAAATTTCTGTTATTATTGCTCCTGGGGCATGCACAGAGGTGATTCTCTAAGATTTTTTGGACCCCGGAAAGTCTACATAGATTGGGCATGTCCTATATAACATGTACAGGGCAAAGGGCCTTGGGCACACTATCACATTTGATCCCCAGGAGGTAAGTACAACTATTGCCCCATTTTACAAACAAAGAAAACAAGGCTGGGGGAAGTGAAGTGATTTATCTATCATATTACTGATGTTAACCAGTGGAATTATAACCCCTGGTTCTTCCAGAGCCTGGACACCTAATTCCAGGCCCTCTGTGCTTTGCTGAGTCAGTCCCTGGTAGACATCCTAGGCTGTGCAGTCCTCCTCCATCTCTGATGGTTAACACACCCTGCAGCCTGGAGGCCTGAAAGAGCCTGGGAAAAGCTGAAAGCCAGCTGTCAATTAGAGCTCATTAGGATGCCACTGTCTCAGGCAGAAATCAGTACTTCTGACTTAGTCCCCACCTCACTGGGCTCCTGTCCCACGAAGCAGTGGGAGCAGTGGGTCCCCTGGGGCATTTCTTCACACCTGCCCAGAGCTGTTTTCTTATACATGTCCTTCTCGATCACCATAAAAGTCAACATTTACATCAAGACTGATATTAATGCCGAAACATAGGGAGAAACTGGGGGAGTTCTATTTAGAACAGAAAATGTCCAATTTCCAAAGATCTGGCTTGAGTGCAAATAAGTGTTGACTTCAGTCCTTCTGGGAGCTGCTGCCGTGCATACCAACAGGGTCCCAGAGCTGCACCGAGACAACCAGGCTTCTAATGGAGTGTTTGTCAACAGGAGGATCTATGTGGTGCTGGTGGAGTTCTTGAATAATGTATAAAATCCACACGTTAAGGTTCATTAAAATCCTAAGCGCATTATCCAACTAGAGCAAAAGGCTCTTGAGTCTCTGGTCGTTGAAAGTCATTGATCTTCAAGGACTTTTATCCTCGTGCTGTGCTCCAAGACAGTGAATTCCAGGACCATTCTATCCACAAGGACACCAGCATGAACAAAGAACTCATAGAGACATCTCCATGTCAAGTCAGATAGGGTGGGAATATTGCATCATATATTTGATCCTCATAGAGCTAGCAAGGAAGAAACAAAATTCAGAATTTGTCTCTTTTGCTACTTATTCCCAGACAGAAAACTAAAAGGAAGGAAGGAGTGAGAATCCAGTTACTAGGGTATCAAGAACAATGTTTGGTGCTTCATCATCTGCCACGTGTTTGATTACCCAGATTTCTTATATCATCAGGACATTAGGGAAGCTTTGACCTCTAATATGACCTGTGGGAAACAGACCTATGAATCTGGATTTCCTTAAAGAGGCTTGATGGTACACGAAGCAGGTCCCATCAGGAAACCACTCACCGGAAGGCCCTGATGAAAGCAGATACCAGGATATCCAGACTCTGGAGAGGAAACTTGGTCCTGCCCAGGACACTATGTCTGTCCTATGCCTGTCCTATCATTGTGTTTCAGAAGCTTAAAATAACTCATTGGTTTCGCACGTTCACAGATGGAGAGGAATTTTGCTCCAGGATGTATCATACCCCAATACCTGATTTAGATGAGATTTAGATGAGATTTTGGACTTAGAGTTGATTCCAGAGTGGGTTAAGGATTTGGGGGCTGCTGGGATGGGGTGAATATATTTTGCATGTGAGAGGGACATGAATTTGGGGGACCAGAGGGTAGAGTGTTATGGGTTAAATTGTGTCCTCCTTACATTTACAGGTTGAAATCCTAGACCCCAATACCTCAGAAAATGACTTTATTTGGAGATAGGATCTTCCCCAGAGATGATCAAATTAAAGTGAGGTCATAGGATGGATCCTAATCTGATATGACTGGTGTTCTTATAAAAAGGGGAAATTTGGATACAGAGAAAATGTACATAGGGAGAATGCCATGCAAAGATAGATGTAGATATTGCAGTTATGCTCCTATAAAGCCAAAAAATGTCAAATATTGCCAAAAAAAACAGAAGCTAGGAGAGACACTTGGAACAGATGCTTCCTCACAGCCCTCAAAGAAACCAAACCTTCCAACACCTTGATCTTGGACTTCTGGCCTCCAGAAGTGTGAGACAGTATATTTCTGCTATTTAAGCCACTCAGTTTGTGATACTTCGTTTCAGCAGCCCTAGCAAATTTTGGTATGTTATTGAGGCATTACTTTGTTCAAATAAGATTTGATGAGAAGTTCATTATGTAAAGTAGACAGAAGCTCTGGGTGAACTAGAGTTTGACAACCTAGAGAATCTCACTGAGATTCTCTGTCTGTGTGTTTCTCTCTAAATAACTCCACTTCTTACCTATCACTTTGTCTCTCACTGAATTCTTTCTGCGATGAGACATCAAGAACCTGAACTTCATTAAGTCCTGAAACCAAGTGTGTGATCTCAGTTGGAAGACTATGGGTTTTGGCCGGGTTCAAGTCCCGGCCATGTAGGTTCAAGTACCAATCTGGGTTTTGGCCAGTTTTGAGTCCTGGCAGCGTGGGTTTGAGTCCCAATCAGGGTTTTGACTGGGTTTGAGTCCCAGCTGCGTGGATTCGAGTCCCAATCTGAGGTTTGGCTGGGTTCGAGTCTCAGCCGTGTGGGTTCAGGTCCCATCAGGGTTTTGGCCAGGATCGAGTCCCGGCATGTGGGTTCAAGTCCCAGTCTGAGGTGCACTGTTTCACTGCTATATTGTATGCTTGATATTTGCTATGAGAGTAGATCTTAAGTGTCCTTACCCACCCCCACACACACACAGGAGAACAAAAAGAAAATAATTATGTGAAATGATGGATCTGTTAATTAGCTTGATTGTAATGATTATTTCAGAATGTATATGTACATTAAAACTTCAAGTTTTATACTTTAAAATATATAATTTATATTTGTCAGTTATACCTAAATAAATTAAAAAAGAAAAAAGAGAGATGGGGCTGGTAAAATTAATATTTGGGAAGAAGCATCAGGTAGGGAAGCAGGGAGCAGAGGTCGATGGTCGATGTAGGAGGCTATTGCAGTACCTTGGGGAGAGTCATCCAGACCAGAACAAAAGGAAGACAGTGAGAGGGGTAGGTGGCTTGAAGAAAAGAGAGGTTTTAAGGATATACAGGGGCCTGGGGGCTAGGGGCTGAAGAAAATGAAAGTATTTGGGGGAAAAAAACAGCAAAGTTAGGAGCTATGGCTGTAGGGACAGCAAAATGTTGAATTTATTCTGAGGTGTGTTGAGTTTGAGGCTACTGAGGAACATCTAGAAGGAGATGCAAAAAGGTAATGTCGGGGCTTCCCTGGTGGCGCAGTGGTTGGGAGTCCGCCTGCCGATGCAGGGGACACGGGTTCGTGCCCCGGTCCGGGAGGATCCCACATGCCGCGGAGCGGCTGGGCCCGTGAGCCATGGCTGCTGAGCCTGCGCGTCCAGAACCTGTGCTCCGCAATGGGAGAGGCCACAACAGTGAGAGGCCCGCATACCGCAAAAAAAAAAAAAAAAAAAAAAGGTAATGTCACTTTCAGTATCATGTGGTAGAAACCCATTACAAATAACTTAGGTTTAAAGAAGCATATATTGGCTCATATAACTGAAAAGGATTAGGTGCTATCTTCAGGCGTGATTGGATCCAGGGGTTCAGTAAAGATGCCAGGGGTCCAATCCTCTCCATGAACAGACAAACATCATGACCTCCAGAAGCCCCAAACTTACATCTTACCACCTTAGCAACTTGGGGGTGGGAGTGGGAGATAGAGAGAGAATGATCTGGTGGTTTCCAGACTCCCAGACTTCTGGCAGTCAGTATCCCCCACTGAGGTAGGGGAGGTGGGGTTCTCCGTGCTGACAGCCTTTCCAGAATCACATAGAGTGATAGGTTAGCACTTCATTGTCCACTAGGTTGGTGTTTATCATTCATTCTGCAAGAAGCACATCCTAGAAAGGGGATCTTTCAGAAGGAGGAGAAGTTGTGAGTTTATGACTCTTTTTATTTTTATTTTTTATTATTTATTTATTTATTTATTTTTTGCGGTACGTGGGCCTCTCACTGTTGTGGCCTCTCCCGTTGAGGAGCACAGGCTCCGGATGCACAGGCCCAGCGGCCATGTCTCACGGGCCCAGCTGCTCCGCGGCATGCGGGATCTTCCTGGACCGGGGCACGAACCCGTGTCCCCTGCATCAGCAGGCGAGCTCTCAACCACTGCGCCACCAGGGAAGCCCTGTGACTCTTTTTAAAAAAAACACCCTCTGGCTGGTTCTTAAATTCCTTCTTGACTTTCCTGTGAGTCTCTAGGTCATAGGTGCTGCTTGGGAGTAATGAATGCACTTAAGAGGAAGTGCTTATGCCATTCGCACAGGTAGCTGAGAGTCAATGTATAGGAAAAGGCAGCAGCCCTTTTGCAGTTTTATTGCTTGTTTTGTTCACAGTTACCTGCAATATGGCAGAGCTGCAGCAGGGGGAGAAACGCCTCCCAAAACACAACTGCTCAATGCCAAAAGCAGTCTTTGCATTTCCTAATCTGTGTTGCTTTCTGAATACAAAGAGACAGATGATTATTGTAGTAATGGACAATTGAGCTGTGGTCAGACACTCAAGAGGTACTTTAAACGGTTGGTCATAAATGTAAAATCAGAGTATTAATGATTCACAGGAGAGGAAGATGAAAGCAGACCCTGGTAACGGTGCCTGAGATGGAGCTTAGAGCTGGGATTCAAAGCTGGACAAATAGAAGTCTTTAAAGCAAAAAGAATGATGGTCTGGGCTGGGTTGAACCTGAATTTTCTGAAGATGGGTGATAGACATGCAGATTTCCCCTGGCCCCCCTTCAGGAAGGACTTGTGGCCCCAGCTTTGTGGTCAGCAGACGGTCTTCAGCTGTCAGTCCCCTTTAGGGATTGCTTCAGAGAATGAGTTATCGAGGGGGTATGTGGCAGGCTGAGAAATAGCCCTGTAAGATGTCCACATTCAGAACCTGTGAACCTGTTATATACCTGATGTGGCAAAAGGGACTTTGCAAATGTGATTATGTTAAGGGCCTTAGATGGGGAGATTATGCTGGATTATCCAGGTGGATTCTAAAGGTCACCACAGGGGACCTTGTAAGAGGGAGGCAGGCGGGTCAGAGTTTGAGAAGGAATGACAATGGAAGCAGAGAGAGAGGAATATGATGACAGGAGCAGAGGTAGAAGTGATGCATTTTGAAGATGGAGGAAGAGCCACAAGCCAAGGAATGCAGGAGGCCTTCGGAAGCTGGAAACAGCAAGGAAGCAGATTCTCCCCTAGAGCCTCCAGAAGGAACACAGCTGTGCCAACACCTTGATCTTAGTTCTGTAAGACCCAACTCAGACTTCTGTCCTCCAGAACTGTACAAGAATAAATTTGTGTTGTTTTAAACTGCTGGGTTTGTGGTTATTTGTTACTTTAGCCATCGGAAACTCCTACAGGGTATAAAGACACAGTTGTCCTAGCCCAAGACAGGGCAATGTCACAGGCAGACCCTTCTAGCTCCAGAGCACCCTCTAAGGTGAGCCAGGGCTAAGATTGGTCCTGTGTCTGAGTCTGACTTCCCCTCTGCCCATTCCTGCTTCCTTCCCCTGCCTTCCCCAGATTTTGATCCCAAGGACATCCCTAATATACAGGTTGACCTTCAAACACTGTGTCTGAGTCAGCTTCCTGGGGAGCCCATGCTGTGTTTATAGATAGTGTTCCATAGTGATCCAGAACTTGAGCACTGGGTCAGTTTGTCCTGGCTTCCCAACTTGGTAACCTTGGGCATGTTGCCTTTCCTCTTCAAGACTCAGTCTCCTTGACTGTAAAATGAAGATTAAAAACTCCTACACAGAGGTTTGTTGCAGGGATTGACTGAGACCACATGTATACCATGTGGTACAGAGCCTGCCTTGGGGTAAGTTCGCAATAATATTCTTGATGCAATTGATGATGATGAAATTGACACTGATGGATGTCATTGATGGTGAGAAAGATGGTCAGGATGAAGACAATGACTTAAGAACTCCAGGGGCCTATGGCCAGGTCTATGGCTTATAGAAGACAATCTGTAGAAAGTTCATATGTTGCTCAGCTATTAGTACCCAGGAGGGTCAGGGAGAAAAGTACAGAGGAAAGGTCTTTTTCAAGCTGATTTTCCATCCCCTCCCACCCCCCTCGTCTGACTCTAGAGAGAGACTGCTGGGTTCTGGGTCGTATTCTAAACTCCATGCTGGAATCCAGATACACACTGAACATCAGGTTTCAGCTGGGCATTGGCCCTCCTAGGAGCTGTTTCTGGTGGTCATTCTGGCCTTAATTTCTAAGACTTGGCTTTGCTGATCCAAGGCCTGGGCTCTGGGACTGTCTGTCCAAGGAGACATATGACCTGTGTTGGGTCTGGAGGCATTGCAGATCATGTACCACCTTCTCCAGGAGGACCTAAAGCCTGAACCTGAGGATGGAAACAAGGGTCATGTGAGGACCATTATAAAGAGAGAAGGTGGAAGATAACTTTTAAATGATTATCTGAGTTAAAATGACATCTTTTTCTTTTTTAACTTGAAAAGAAACATAAACTACATTCATGGATTACAACTATAAATCCTCTCCCCTCCCCACAAGAGTTAACCCCATGAAGGGCATAAAAAATGACTCTCCTGCTTTTGTTCCTCACCTTGGATAGCCTGTCAGGAAAGCACAATTTGCAGGTGAGCTACCGAGCATGCTCCAAACAAGAACTGCCACAGAAGTGCCAGAGGACCCAAACCTGGACCTAACTCATAGCTTGCAAGTCCTCAGCATGGAGCTGGCCAAACAATTCCAACTAAATTAAACTCCATACAGTTCTCCTGGGCTGGGCCTGTGGGTGCTAAGCCCCAGCTGTCAGCCCAGCTTCATGGCTGAAGATAAATCACTGCAGAAAATGGGCTATAATGAAAATACTGACAGACCCTTCAAAGTAATGGAGCTCGAGGGTTTCCCTTTTGTTACATTCCATATATTATGCAATTACTGCCTTGAAAATAGCCTTTTCTTCATTCTGAGAGTTGAGTCCTGGTTTCAGAAGAGGGGCCGTGGGAGTTGGAAGAGACCTTCATGCTTGGGACTTAGATGTGTTGGATGCAGCCTGGGCCAGACCTATTGTTGACAATTGCAGCAGTTTTCTATTTCACGAAGGCTGGAATTGGCCACTTCTAATCACTAGAATAACTGCACCAAAGGCTGGACAGTGCAAACAGGTCAGGAATCCCTCCCATCTGCATTTGAGTTGTTCACACCCAAGAAAGTGATTTTATGCTGCTTTCCTTTTTGTAAGAAGAGGTGTAACTGAACAAAGAACAACTTCTCAAGGATGCTTATTGAGGTGGCCGTGGCCAGGGCCATGATGGGGTTGGGGTACATTCAGTACCATTAGGGAAAGGGTCCAGGTACAGCAGATATGGGTCAACTCATAGCTGGGATTTTCCTTTAGGCCTTGTTAAGTCCTCAAGAAGTTCCTGGCCATTGCCCCTCTCTGGCCTGCCTTTGGCTTTCCTAAGTACTCCAGCCTCTGGAAGCATCTAAATTAACATGAGGGCTTCCTGTTGGCAGCAAGTGAAAATGTGTCCCTGAGGAAGTACTGTATTGGGAATCTTTCAAAAGACAAACCCCCTCAATCTGAGTTAAGTTAAAAGGGGAAATGTATTGGATAACGTGCATGTCAAGTCCACTCAAGTTAGGTATGCTTAGATGCAGAAGGCCAGCTGGTGTCCTAGGGAGTCCACTTTCTGCCCCTTTTTTGATGACTTCATGCCCTCATGGTAGCCCTGGGTAATTCCAGGCTGACATGCTCTCAATTCCAGGACGAATGGGGTAAAAAAAGGTGATGTATTCCCAATAGTTCTAACATGTTTCAAAACTGAGACCCAGTGAACTGACTGGTTCACGGGCACCACCCTGAACCAATCACTGTGGCCAGAGAGATGCAATGTACTGATTGGCTGGGCTTGGGGCCATGCCTGTTTCTGAGCCAATTGCCAATTTCTGAGCTAAGTCTGGGCCACACCTCCTTCTGGAATAAATGGGGGAGTCAGCCCACTTTGGGACATAGATGGGGTTAGGAAGGGCAGTTTGCTCAGAAAATAGTGTACAGTCACTCAAAGAACTGGGGACTGGATGCTAAGCAGGCAGAGGCAAAATTGCCTCCTATAAGTGACACCAGTCTGCAGAAAGAGCTGGATAGATATTTGGATGATTTTCTCCTCGAGCAGAGTTAGTCACCCTCAGCATTGGACATAATCTTGGCACTTCCCAGATTCCCTAGACTACCTCTCCTTTGCTTAGTCAGCACTTTGGTCATGTTGATGAGCATGAGCTACTGTGGGGCATGGAATATGGATTTCTAGCAGCTGCCAAGGGGCTTAAGTTGAAAACTGGAAGGGCAGGGAAGTTAGCACCCTAGAAGCTGAACTTTGCTGAGTAGGAAATGAGAGACATTCGGAAGCAACCATGCAGATATAGTCCTGCTCCTTTTCCTTCCCTCCATAAAATCTTTCTAGAAAACTCTTGGGTTCCAAGTAAACACATCTGCTAAGAGACCTGTGCATTAGATTTCTATTGTTGCTGTAACAAATTTTACCACAAACGTAGTGGCTTAAAGCACTGTAAATTTATTCCCTTACAGATCTGGAGGTCGTAAATAGAAAATGAGTTGGCAGGGCTGCATTCCTTCTGGAGGTTCTGGGGAGAATCCATTTCCTGCCTTTTTCAGTTTCTAGAGGCCACCTGGGTTTCCCTGGCTCATGGCCACATCACTCTGATCTCTGCTTCTGTTGCCACATTGCCTTCTCTGACTCAGACACTCCTGCCTCTCTTTTATTTTATTTTATTTTTTTTTTTTTTTGCGGTAGGCGGGCCTCTCACTGTTGTGGCCTCTCCCCTTGCGGAGCACAGGCTCCGGAGCACAGGCTCAGCGGCCACGGCTCACGGGCCCAGCCGCTCCGCGGCATGTGGGATCCTCCCAGACCGGGGCACGAACCCGCGTCCCCTGCATCGGCAGGCGGACTCTCAACCACTGCGCCACCAGGGAAGCCCCCTGCCTCTCTTTTATAATGACTCTTGTGATTCCTTCAGGTCCACATAGATACTCCATGACACTCTCCCCTTCACAAGATCATTAACTTAATCACACTTGTAAAATTGCTTTTCCTTTGTTAGATAACATATTCACAGGTCTGGGGACTAGGATGTGGACGTCTTTGGGGACCATTATTCAGCCAACCACAGCCTGTGATGGCTCTTTGAGGCTCACTGTGTAGCCCTGGCCAGTGTAGGCCTGCATTGCCTCACATTACTTTTTTTCTTGCCTCAGTCCCCTTTTCTTCCTCACCCTTACACCCTGGGCTTGCACATCTCAAAGAATCTTTCACTTTGATCTTTGCTCCAGGCTCTGTTTTCAGAAGGACCAGGGTGAAGGAAGCTTCAGTGGACTCACATGGCCCCCTTATGTCCCTCTCTTGCAGCATGTCACCCTCTGCTTGACCACTTGTCCATTTACATGTCTGGACAAGGAGCCACATGCAAAAAGGAGCTATGTCTTTCTCATCTATATCCTCAGCCTAGGAAGGGAATCCAGTAGGTTCTCCATGGATCCTCAAATGAGTGAATGATGAATTGGCCTTTTAACTGTCCTGGAATTCTTGGTTTGAAACTTACTTGCTTTGGAAATGTGTCTATTACACTTCCCCACCAATGCTTGGTATGTGTATACACACTTCATGCTTCAATGAGTTTTAATTGTGCACATTTGTGCTCAAGGGCAGAAGCAAGAAAGAATTAGGTGAATAAATATTTTTAAAGATCTAGGATAAGATCCTGGCTATATGACCTTGGACTAGTCACTTTACCTTTTTGTACCTCAATTTCTTTGTCTGTGAAATGGTATAACAATTAAATTTATCCCATAGAGTTGATGAAATGATTAATTTTGATTATATATGAGAAGTACTCAAGGCAGTATAACTCTGTAGTTTCCCAAATACCTGATTTCAAGGACTTCTTATGTATTCATAGAACCTAAATTTCATAAAGACTTTCTTTATGAGTATCCATTTCTTCAGTGATATTTTCCAGATGGACTGTTTGACAGACCCTTTTGCTTAGTTGACTGACTGCATCCACAGTCCTTTCTATTATGCCACCTTCTAGCTAGAGGTAACCATGTGCCAATGTTTTGAACAACTAGATATGAGCCAAAACTTGTATGATAGGACTTTCTAGAAAGCTTTTCCATTCTTTATTGAAAGAGGTTGGAAAGGACCATCAGCCTTTGTGTCTCTCTTTTCTTCCTGTGTCCTGTAGAGATAATGCCTGGAGGTCCTTCAGCCATTTTGCAACATGAAGAAGCGATGAGCATAAGAAAAAAAAGTAAGAGGACCTCAGAGAATCCTGACCTTGACTGGTAGTGACCCCTGAACCAACACTGGTAGCCTCCTGCCTCCAGACTTCCTGTTTGTACCTTTTCAAGGATGATACCAGAAATGTGGAGAAAGGGATAGGAAATGTAAACATAGCCAAAGTGAGAAAAAAGGGAAAAAAAATAGTCAAAGAGGTCAGCATCTCACTTTGGATTTTAGAGAATTACAGAAAGGAAGGGGGCTCAGAACCAAAACAAACCTATACTCATCTCCCACAGTGGACTGGAAGCAACTTGAAAGCCGTGAATGTGTATGCCTGGTGCTTGGTGTCATTTGTACCTGGCATTCTGCCTGGCATAGTAGATGTTTGTTGAACAAACAAAGGAATCTTTCTTTTCACCTGTTTTAAATTTGGCCAAGTCTATCTGGCCCATCTGAGCAGTTGTGATGACAGTTGTTTGGTAGTTTTCCAAACACTGTACTATTTAAGTACAGCACAAAGGCTTAGGGGGCCAGGCAGGCAATTGGACAGCTGAACCTGGCTGACCAGACCTGTGTTAGCAAAACTCACACATTTCATGTGGATCTTAAAGAGGAAGGGTTTTCTAAATACTTGCTCCAATATGTGGTTCTCCTTGGAGGATTTTGAGTGAGGAGCCAAGTTTAAGGCTGTTTGGAGCAGCTCACTCATTAAAGCTGTGGCTTCTGTCCCAAGGAGGATGTGACCCAGTGGGAGACATACACATGTCAACCATTTTCAGGATCCTACCTGAGCTTCCATCCTGGACACCAGGAGCAGCTGCCTGCATCTCACCTGCACCACAGAACGCCTCCTTACTGTGGCTTCCCAAAAGACAAGGACAGGGTCCTGCAGGCCTCGGGGCATCTCATTCCACAGCACAAACTCAGTACCTCATTCATAACTGGGGTGCACAAACAGTCTGTTAGAGCAAAGATCAATCCTTTGACATTTATTTTCATAATCTCTCATGGAGGAGAAGCAAAGCAAGAGAACATGTTCGTGAGTAATTTGTTCTGTTCCCTGGCATTGATGAAAGGGATAAAAATAAATCAGTGTTTCTAGTCAACTCATTTGAAGGACCAGCCAAAATCACACAATTAAAAATTAACATCTAAAATAGATTGTACATTACTAGGGATGAGTTCAGACCCAAAGTAGAATAATTGGCCAAATGTATCTACAGAACGTTGGATATGACAAATTCACTCTCATTTCCAGTGGTTAAGAAATAAAAGAAGACAGATTGTCTTCATTTCAGGCAAGGAAGATTTGAAGGAACAGCTCAGCACATCTTATGTGAGTTAAAGGAGGGACCAGGAAAAAGGCTAAGGCTTTTTCCTAGTGGGAAAGATGTGGGGCTTTCTGGAGCACCACATTCATCACTGAGCACAATCCACCAGGTCCTGTGCAATTCATGTCAAAATTACCAGATTGTTCCCATTCTTGGAACCACCTGAATTCTAGGTTGGAAGGTTAAACCATCTGTTATATTTCTGATGGCCTAAATAACTCATTCAATGCCCATTATATACATCTGTTGATACCATCCATAGATGTGAGATTCATATACTCATCCATCCATCTATACATCCAGCCAGCCAGCCAGTACTTATGGGGCACCTGCCTTTGCTGGGCCCTGTGCTGGGGCAGAAGATACAATGATGGATTAGACAGACACTTTACTTTCAAAGAAATTAATCCAGTGTCTGGCTTTAGAGCAGGATTTCTCAGTCTCCACACTATTAACATTTTGGGCTGGATAATCCTTTTTTGTGAGGGCTGTTGTGTATTATAAGACACTTAGTAGTGTGCCTAGCCTCTACCCACTAGATTCCAGTAGCACCTGCCCTTCTAGTCATGATTACCAAAAAATATCTGCAGATCTTAATAAGTGTCACCTGTTCAGAGAGGGCAAAATTGCCCCCAGTGGAGAAGCAGTGCTTTAGAGTCAGAAACATAGCTTCTATTCCTGCCTTGACCTCTTACTAGTTGTTTATTTAACTAATTATTTTTTAACTTTTCCTTATGCCCAACACCTAACAGTTTCTGGCTCAGAGTAGGTATGTGATAAATATTTATAGGTTAAATGAATGAATGAATGAATGAATGTCTATATCCGTAAGACCAACCTATTCCTAAGGAGCTGACAGGCTGTTAGGAGGACCTTGAGTCTTGGCCATACACAAAGCGAAGCAAGCAATATATTCAATCAAAATATGCCTCAGCTGAGCAGGGAAAAAGCTGCTTATGGGATGTTTAGCTGTGTAGGCCTGACAGATAATTGAGCGGCTGGATTTTTCAGTTTCAACAGATTGGTTTGCCATTCTGTAGCCACAATAACAGAGCAAAGTAACAATCATGTCTATGTTTAATTTTCTGGAGAGTGTTGCATCGCTGAGGCTCACAGTCTGGCCAATTAAATGTGGCCGATTGGTACTCCCACACAAGTTTGGGGGCATTTAAAATAGCTCTCTGCAAGAGAAAAAAAAATCCAAGCTGCAGAGAAAGTTTTAACTCTCTCAACAATTTTATATTTCAAAAGCAGGCTTGTGATGGTAAAATTGTTCTGGGTGACAGAGAATAGATAAGCCATCCATTTTGAGTGTATTGGTGTCAAACTGAGTGTCGGCTTTGTGGCTGGTGATTGTGTCTCTCAGTGGAGTTGGATAATTTTTTATATTCAAGGAAATCATCAAGCTTCCACTCGTTGGGGGGCTTAGGTTATGGGACTCTTGACCATGATGTCAACCATTCAGAGGGAGCCATGAGTGTCACTCATCAAGCTTCCTTTACTACTTAAGCTTCAATGAGGGGTAGCTGATAGAAATGGAGAAAGGCTCCCCTACCTTTTTTATTCTTAAGTCTTCCAGACACAATTCATGTAGGTTCTTGTGGAGCAGACTGTTTTTGTTATCTATTGCCACAATAATGCTAAGTAACAAACAACCATCAAGTATCATTGGCATATGGCAGTAACATTTGTTTAGCCTAGAAATCTGAAGGATTTAGCTCATCTCAGCTGGACTCAGCTGTCTTGGGGGTCATGTGTATTTGGGGTCAGTTACAGGTTGGCTAATTGGCTCTGACAATCCTGGCTGGGCATGCTCACCTTCTGGAGGTTGAATGGCTGTTCGTTGATTTAGGATGGTCTTGGTGGGCGTAACTGGGGTGCCTTTCATTGTCTGGGGGCTAGCTGGGAAATGTGCTTATGGCAGTGGCAGAGGTACAAGAGCTTGCTTTGTGTTTGCTAACATTCCATTAGCCAAAGCACATCACATGTCTGAGGCCAGAGTTAAGAAATCAGGCAGAAGACACTGCCTAGGGTAAGAGGGCGCTGCAAAGTTACATGGCCAAGGGTGTGGGTATCAAAGGTGTGACTAATTCAAATTGATTAATACATCACTGTACTATTGATTACAAAGGCTAGACTCCAGAAAGTGTTGGGGCTACACAATCAAGCTAAATCTGAACAAGAAAGATCCTTACAGAAATGTTCAGAGAAAGATGAAGAGGGAAGAGAGTGATCTATGACTTGGGGGTGGCTCAGCCACCCAGCTGCTATTTGGATTCTATTTTATCTAGTTAGGAAGAGTGTCTTCACACTGGAAAGGAAAGGGTGGCACAAGTATGAATAAGAGATAATTCAGGTGGGGAGGCAGCTGGCTCCCTGTAGAGTCCAAATTTGTAGTCCCATGGGATTTCCATCCCAGACTGTTGAAGGACTTGACCATAGAACATGCTGACAGTGATCGTTAGGCATCATGGAAAAATGATAGAGGCTTCCACAGAAGGTAGGTTGGTTTTAAATGGTTGACATTTGAAAGAAATGTCTCCCTAAGACATCTGTAAATTTCTTAATTCACAGGTATACCGGAGTATATAATAACCATACCCCTTCCAACAAATGGCTTTGGAATAACTAGAGATGCTGAATATCAAGGGTTTTATATACCTAGGTCTAAAGTAATTTCTCAATTAGTTACAATAAATTCCTCTCAAATTATGTATGTACCTAGTGTCCCATACTTTTTACCTTGTCTTCTCGTAATAGTATTTTGTATTCCACATAGTAATAAACTAATTTATTTGCTCCTTTGTGTCAGGCATTGTACTAAGCTATTTACATGCATGGTCTTGTTTTGTTCTCACAGCAATCTCAAGACACGGGCACCATCATTACCGTTTTATAGATGGGAGAATGGGAGCTCAGAGAATCAAAGCTTGTACCCAGGTCTGCCTGATGACTTCCTGTGGTCTTAATTCCCTCACGTGGCTGCCTCTTGAAAGAGGTGAGTTGTAATACCATGAAATAGAAGTGGGATTCCAAGTAAATATCAGCAGTGCAAGTAGAAGATTGGGAAACCCTGACTTGCCAGCAATTGATGTCAATAAATACCTTAGAGCTTTTGTTGACCACAAGTTCAATAGGCATTAACAGAGCAAGGCTGCTGCCAAGAACCCACAAGGAAGCTTTGATTCTTTCCTAGGGATGTGTATGGCTCTGTCCACAGCCTGTGCCATTTAGGGAGTCAGATTTCATTCACTAGTGATTATTAGATTGATTAACTGTATCTGTGGCTTTTAAGGTGGCGCATTTTAAGAAGGTCATTGACAGTTTGGAGTGTGTCCACTGAAGGAGAATTAGGAGGGTCAGAGTTTGGTGAAACCATGATATGTGGGAAAGAATTAAAAAATGGAGTATGTGTAATCTTCTACCAAGAAGACTTAGAGGTTATATGGATAAATTTCTTCAGCTACTTGAAGGGATTCCATGTGGAATATGACACAATCTCATTTAAGACTGATCCAGAAGTCATGGGTAATAGTTATATGATCTGTTGGGCTGGTGGTTGCAATCTGGGTTGTGAATTGCTTTGAGATGTGGTAAGCTCCATGACTCTGACGGAGTGCCGACAGAGGTGACTTAGAGGGGGCTGCTGCCCTGAGGAGGTCCTTTTCCCCACGTTGTCTTCCGAAACTATGACTTCATTACTTATGACCAGAGTATTTACTGAGGTTTCCTGTGTGCTCAGCCATTACGATACAATGTAGTTGGGAAAGTGGTACACCTGCTCATCAAATAATGCATGAAAATAGTATTTTAAAGGGAGAATGTTTATTCCTCACTCCTGTTGTTTCCTTTCACTTGGAGGAAACTCCACTAGTATAACACCCCTGGCTTCTTTCTGCCGCTCTGCTCATTCCACACCATTGAAGGGTGAGAGAGAAGAGACTTATGTGCTATACAGTTTAAGAATAGTAAACTTGACATTCTTGGCTCAGAAACCCCCTCTTCTCTCTTGGGAGTGAGCTGCCCGCAGAAAGCATAATTCATCCATTCTTTTCCAGGCATAAATACCCTGTTCATGTCCTCATATTGGGTGGCTGAGTTCAGTGTTGCCATTACTATGTGAATAAATGTGTCAAATTTCAAGGTTTAGGATTAAGAATCAGGTTTGCTTTTACCTTAAGTGGCATCTTGAATTTAGGCTTGTTTGGGAATAAGGGGGCTATGGTAGCTTCCATCTGCAGCTCTCTCGTCTCACGTCTCAATTTTTTTGGAACTCAGGGAAAGAAGGGTAATTGGATGTTTATTCTCTGAGCCTTGGGTCATTACACTATCTCCTCTGAGCATGCCAACTATATCTCTGTTATTACCATCCCCAGTTTATAGATGAGAAAGATGAGGCTTGATCAGGTTAAGAAGTGAGAAAGCAAATTTCAACCCATGTCTGCTTGAACTCAAATCAAGGCTTTCAGTTGGTGTTCAGTGAAGAGAAAGGTTTTGAGCTACAGAGGATATTGACAGTCACAGAAGGGAATGACTCTCGGGGCCCCTGAGGGAGTGAGAACTATTATGGGCCTTAGATGGTCAAAGGAAAAGAAAGGAGTGTAGACCTTCCAAGGATATAAGCAAGAAGCAATGTTCCGTCCCAAGAGTGACAGTAATAATGTCATCGTCACTGCCAACTTCTTCATCTTCAGCACCATCTTCATCATAAGAGCCCCCATTTGTTGACCTTTTACTCTATACCAGAGACTGCTCTAAGCACTTTACATCTGTTGTCCCATATAGTTTTTAACCGCTTTACTGAGTTAAAATTGACAATCAGTAAACTGCACATATTTAAATGTATAATTTGATAAATTTTGACATATGGAAACGCCCATGAAACCATTACCACAAATAGTGAACATATCGATCATCCCAAAAAGTTTCCTTAGGCCCCTTTCTAATCCTTACCTAATTCTCTTTTCCCCTGGGCCCTAGTTCTGGCCCCACACAACCACCGATAAGCCTTCCGTCACTAAATCTGCATTTTCTAGAATGTTATACAAATGAACTCATACAATATGTACTTTTTTGTTGTTGTTTGGCTTCTTTTACCTAATATAAATACATTGAGATTCATCCATGTTGTTTGTATTGATAGAGTTTATTCCTTTCTGCCGCTGAGTAGTATTCCATTTTATGAATATAACACAGTTTGTTTATCCATTCGCGTATTGGTGGCTATTTGGATTGTTTCTAGTGTCTGAGTATTACACATAAAATTGTTTTGAACATCTGTGTACAAGTCTTTGTGTGCACAAATGCTTTCATTTCACAGCCCATATTTAATCCTTACAGTGAACGAATGGCATAGTACTATTATAGTCCCAAGTTTATAGATGAGGAAGCTGGGGTCCACCAAGATCAATCACACTGCCTGAGGCCAATGGCTAATTTGAGGCCAGATCTGTCTGACAACCCCATGCTCAAAGTTCCCGTGCAATTCTGCATCCCCATGCTGAGAGGAATACCTTCACTTGGAGAAATAAAGACATTTATTTTTTTCGCTATAAGAATATATTTCTCAGCCTATCTCTACTCCCTGTCACGGTTATCCAGATTGGCTGCAGCACCCAGACTCTCAGAGGGCAAGATGAGCATTCCTGCTGAGTTTTTTAGTTTACCCATCAACAAGAGATAAGAAAATGCTACTAGGGACCAGGACATTTTCCTGTCAAGAATATGAGATTATATCTTCATTTACAGAGTAACTTTTAGACCCTGAAAATGAGAATTAAAAAAAGAAAGCAGATAGAAGAAACAAAGAGAGTGTGCAAACATCCTTGTGCATATTCACAATCCAAGAGCTGAGAATTTTGTGGATAAAATTAATCCATAAAGAGAGCTCAGCTGCAGAATTATAGTCAAAAGTCTTAGGAGGTTCAATTGCGGCTGATACCCTGGGGTTCCAGGCAAGCACTTTGAGGAATCCCTGCCCACATTTCTCTGTTTGAATCTGGTCTGGGCCTTTGTCCTGTGCTCCTACCTCATTCTGATTCTCCAGCTGATTGGTTCATTCACATGCTGGGCAGCTACTGTGTGCAGGGTGGCAGTGTGAGAGAGAAGACTCGATACAGTCCAAGGAACTTACAGGTTGGTAGGGGAAGATTTACAGGAACCAGATGCTTTTCAGGGCAGTGTGATAACTGCTCCTGACAGAGGGGTACTTGAAGGACACTGTGAGGACACTAAGCAGGGAGAAACTGAGAGAACCAGGAAGGCTTCCCTGAGGAGGTGTCATTTAATTATTTAATGTTTTTCTTTTGTTTATGCTTTTTGTAATGCACATGCTTATTATGATAAGTGATACAACCAGTGGTGTGCTGGTAAATGTTTGACAAATAGTTTTCTGAGAAGCCATAAATTGAGCCCTGGCTTGTAGTGTTTGCCAATTTCTGTGGTGTAAATACTCCCACTATTGCTGATTTCAAGCTACCAATGTGATGTCACTAAACATGGAGCTGGCAAGAAATGTGCAGTCATACCCCATAACATGGTAATTCTATCGTACTGATACTATACGTGTAAATAGCCTCAAGAGCATAGATAATAGTAAAAATAGTAAAATGATTAAGAAATGATGAGTATTGTCTATTTATCACCTTTTAAAAATATAATTTATTTAATTAAATTATATGTATATACATAAAACATACATATGTACATATATACAAATACTTATTATAAAACAGTTATGATATAAGGAATGTATAGTATACAATTTACAAATAACAATCAAATATACAATATTCTTTACTGTAAATTTCATATATATGGCCAATTGACTTTTCACAGAATGGTTTCACTGATTTTTGCCAAACTCTCATATCCTTAGCCAGCCTATGGTTGTAGTTAACAAACAAGTATACTTCTACATGACTGCTGATTAATGTTTTCATTTATGTTAACAAAGAAATAAGGTAATGTTATAATGTTATAGAAGACCAACAGTGAAACAATGAAAACATGTCAGAACTTCACTTGTTCCTCAATGATGTCAGGCACATGTTTGCTGAATCAGATAATAATTTTTGATAACTTGAAGAATAATTTTCTCTATATTTTGTGCTATTCACAATATAACAGCTACAGATACACCCACTTTTGTTACCGAATTGGTGGCCTGGACCCGTGCCAGGGTCCTAGCCCAGGCTGAGACCCCTTGTCTCGGCCAGGGAGGGTCTTTTTCCGCTCAGATTCACACAGCCAATAACAAAATCAATGCTGAGACGGGAACAGCCAAAGCTTCATTCAATGGCCAAAGAACGGAGAAGCTGGAACTTAGTTCACAAATCAACTTCTCAACTCAATTCGGACTGACTCACCATACATGTAGGAGGGTCGAGGTAAAAGGGAGGAAATTGGAAAGAGAGGGAGGCATATTCATGAGTTTTCTGAGAACAGGAGTGTGGTTTGAACCCGGAACTGAGGCAACACTCCTTTTCAGTCCTTGTATGGGCTTTTTTGGTTGTTGTTATGGCAGTTGTCAACTGTCATGGTGCTGGTGGGTGTGTCATTTAGCATATGCTAATGTATTGCAGTATGTGTATAATGAGGCTCAAGGTCTACTGGAAGTCACATCTTCTGCCATCTTGGGCTTAGGTGGTTCTAATCAGTTCTTGTTTTTCTCTTTGCATCTTCCTCCTGAAACTTAGATAAGAGCAGTTGGTTTCCATTCCAGGGAGGGGCAGGGATATGATTCTGGGGCAACAGCCTTGGTAGCACACTGAAGTTTAATCTATGTTATTAACACTTTTCTCCATCAATTTCTTAAATTTAGATAATCATCAAAGCCATAAATTGAGCCCTGGCTTGTAGTGTTTGCCCATTTTTGTGGTGTAAATACTCCCACTATGGCTTATTTCAAGCTACCAATGTGATGTCACTAAACATGGAGCTGGCAAGAAATGTGCAGTCATACCCCATAACATGGCAATTCTGTCGTACTGATACTATATGTGTAAATAGCCTCAAGAGCATAGATAATAGTAAAAATAGTAAAATGATTAAGAAATGATGAGTATTGTCTATTTATCACCTTTTTAAAATATAATTTATTTAATTAAAAGTTTGTATAATTTAATTTTTAATAATGGCTAGGTTTAACAACCATCTTGCAAAATTCCTAAATATTTAACAACGGAAAGTCAGTAGGGACATACAACTAGATACATTTATAAAGGGTAATCATTACCCTCCAGTCAACACTCCCTTCCCTTTGTCCTCCCATCCTGTCCCACTTGAGGTGTATGCTGGCTTCCATACCCTTCTCTTTATACCAGTAAACACAAACATGTGCATAACACACACAAGACTATAGGGGAGTTGGTTGTCTCTGTGTTGACTGAGTAATATCATACCATAAATGTTACTCTGTCAGGGATGGAACTCTAAGAAGTAAATTTGATCAAGTGCTAGTTTTTTATTTTCTAACACACATTTCCCAAAACAGAGTCATGTCATACATACTGCTTTGTTGATGTCATTAGTGTAGTCTTTTTTCTTTTGGGCTGGCTTTGCTCTGCTATCTCTCTCTCCAACTCTACCTCAGTCAGCGCCACCACTCTACCCTAATGACCATCCCTCCACATCATAAACCCAGGCTAATAGCCTGTTGCATATTTTTTTTATACATTTCTCCATTCTTACATAATTACTTATATCTATACATACATACACATATACATAGGGTTTGTTTTTAAATGTTTTGTTCATTAAAACATGGTATTATATTATGCATACTTACTTGTATCTTGTACTCTACGGTTGTTCTAATTTCAACAATTGTTCTAAATCTCATTTTTCATTTATTTGGCTGCATAGTATAATATTTCATGGTATGATTATACTATAATTTAATACATATTCTGCTACTGATGAACACTTACTGTTTTCAGTATTTTTCTCCTCTCTGAAGAATGCTGTAATAAATGTCCTTGAGCATCTATCTTTAGATACTGAAGCTTTTATTTTTGTAGGGCAGAATAGGAGGAATGGGGTTTCTGGGTTGAAGGGTATGTGTATTTTTAATATTAATAGATATATCCGTATGGCTTTCAGAAACACTTCACATTTATACCAGTAATAACTGAGAGAACTTTTCCATCAACCCCACCAGCAATAAGTCTTAACTCTCTTTTTAATTTTTGCCTGAGACAGGAGTATAGAGAAATAACTCATTGGTACTTTAATTTGCATTTCTCTGACTACCAGTGAGCTTGAATATATTTTCTTATGTTTATTGGCAACTTGGGTTTGCTCTTCTGTGAATTGCCTATTCATATACTCTGTTTATCTTTTCTGTGGAATTGTTTCTCTTTGTCAATCTCTTTGTATAGCATAGATATTAACCTGTTATTTGTCATCTGAATTGAAAATATTTTTCCAAGTCTTTGGTTTCTCTGTTAACTTGTAAATTGTTACTTTTAGCTATGTTTAGATAGTTTATGGTTTATAGTGATATAGTATATAGTTTGTAGTTAATGTTTATGTAGAATGAACATAAATGCTTTGTTTTTCCTTTAAAACATAGGGTTCCCCTTTTGGGTATGAAGATCTTCCACCTCTAGACTATAAACAGATATACATTTTCTTGTGATTTTTTTTGTATAAAATTTTATATCTAGACCTTTTAAAAATCTATGAAAATTTATTTTTATTTATTTATTTATTTATTTATTTTTGTGGTACGCGGGCCTCTCACCACTGTGGCCTCTCCCGTTGCGGAGCACAGGCTCCAGACACGCAGGCTCCACACACGCAGGCTCCACGGCCATGGCTCACGGGCCCAGCCGCTCTGTGGCATGTGGGATCCTCCCGGACCGGGGCATGAACCCGTGTCCCCTGCATCGGCAGGCGGACTCTCAACCACTGCGCCACCAGGGAAGCCCAATGAAAATTTATTTTTTTATATGGTATGAGATAATAGTCCAACTTCATTCTTTTAATTCAGTAACCATTTGTTCATGGCCATTTGCTAAATAAGCCATTCTTTCCTCATTGAATGGTTTACTGGGATCTATTTCTTGATCCTCTATTCTTTTCCACTGATTAATTTTTCTATTCTTATACTAATATTATATTGATTTGTTTAGAGTGGTTTGTAGTGTGTGTTGGTGTCTGGTAAGGCAAATCCCCCATCTTTAGTCTTTATACATGTATATATAAATTTTAGTATTCTCAAGCATTTTTTCATCTATATGAACTGAAGATTATTTTACCTTCAAGGAAAAGGAACGTAAAATGCTATTCATGTTTTAATAGGAGTATCATTAAATTTTATATATTTGTATGTATAATTTTGACACTTTTATGACATTAGATCTCCCTAGTGAAGGACCTAGTTTCTATTTCCATTTGTTCAGAATCTTTTTTATGTCATCCAATAAGATTTTATAGTTTTATTCATATAGGTCCTATGGCTCTCTTGTAAATTTTTTCCTCTATTATAATTTATTTTTTTTTACTATTTCCATTTTTAGGTACTTATTGCTAGCATATAGAGGATCTGTTTTCCCCTCAAATTCTTCTTATACTCTTGAATCTTATCAAATACTCTTGTTAATTATAGAATTTAAAAAATAGCTTATGTAGGCATTATAGATCTACAATCAAATCATCAGCCAAAAAAAGAGTTTTACCTCTTTTCTGGTTTTAGGTCCATTATTTAATATTCTTATTTTATTGCATTGTTAGAACGATTTAGACAATGCTGACCGATTTATTATTGATGGTAGGCATCTCTATCCAGTGTTCAATTTTTATGGAATTTTTTTCTTATTTTAAAATTTGTTAGTAACTTCTGTTAAAAAGCATTTATCATATTTAAATGTTTCCTTTTGATTCTTATTTTACTTAGAGTATGTATTACAAGTGGCTGCAAGTGTTTATCAAATGTCTTTTCAGCATGTGTTAATATGATCATAGAGTTTTCTCCTTTATTGTTGATGTAATGACTGGTGGGAATAAATTTTCTTTTTTTTTTTTTTTTATTTTTTAAATTTTTTTTTTTTTATTAGTTTCTGCTTTATAACAAAGTGAATCAGTCATACATATACATCTGTTCCCACATCCCCTCCCTCATGCATCTCCCTCCCTCCCACCCTCCCCATCCCACCCCTCCAGGCGGTCACAAAGCACCGAGCTGATCTCCCTGTGCTCTGCGGCTGCTTCCCACTATCTATCTACCTTACGTTTGGTAGTGTATATATGTCCATGCCTCTCTTTCCCTTTGTCACAGCTTACCCTTCCCCTTCCCCATATCCTCAAGTCCATTCTCAAGTAGGTCTGTGTCTTTATTCCCGTTTTACCCCTAGGTTCTTCATGATGGAGAGGGTGTGGAGAAAAGGGAACACTCTTGCACTGCTGGTGGGAATGTGAATTGGTACAGCCACTATGGAGAACAGTATGGAGGTTCCTTAAAAAACTAAAAATAGAACTACCATATGACCCAGCAATCCCACTACTAGGCATATACCCTGAGAAAACCATAATTCAAAAAGAGACATGTACCAAAATGTTCATTGCAGCTCTATTCACAATAAATTTTCTTATACTACAAATTGAGTCTCTAAGGATGAAGAGGAGTCCCCTTGGAGGGAAGGAGAAGAGCATATTCGACATAGGGGGGAAAACTGTTAATTAAGGGAAAACAAGGAAGTTATGGTTAAAGTTAGACAAAAAACAAAGCTCTCCAGGGTTTGAAGGCAGGCAGTCTGCCATGCAAAGTGGGTAAATGAGGATGCTCAAGTGTGAAGGCTGAAGTTCCTGAGAAACATGGTGGCTATTGCGTATGTGGTCATGGGGGTGTTTTCTGCTGGAGGCAGGACTGGATGCCATATGTTCAGTAATTGGATAAAGGCTCATGGGTAATGGAGAAGCAGGAAATGCTCCAATGACGAGTTTGAACAAAATATCCAGATATCCAGTCAGAAAAATACAAGCCCATGGGGAGAGAAAGTGGAGAATTCTTTGGCCACCAAGGGTGGAAAAATGTACCTACTGCTTAGTATCAGATAGATGGGGGATTAGAAACTAGAGATGTAATCAGATGAAAGACAGAAGCTGTTTCTTGTGGGTGAACCTTTTTTTTTTCTTTTTTGGCCATGCCACCTGGCTTGTGGGATCTTAGTTCCCCAACCAGAGATCGAACCAGTCCTCCCTGCAGTGGAAGTATGGGGTCCTAACCACTGGACTGCCAGGGAATTCCCAGAATCTTTTAAACTATATGATTTTTATGGGCAGATACTACCTTTTAACTATTTTCAGGGCTCAGCATAGAACATCCTATCCAGAAGTTGCTGAGTAAGTGCTTGATGGAGACATGTGAGCCCAATTTGGGCAATAGGAAGACGGAAATGAACTAGAAAGAGAAAACCACTGATCACCAAACATTAGAGTTTGAAGAAATTTTGAAAATGCAGTCATTCATTTATTCATTTATTTATTATTTCATATTTATTTGATACCTACCATGTATCAGCTGCTAGGCACTGGAAATACAATGATAAATAGGATAGACAATGTCTCTGCCTTCATGGATCTTACCTTTCAGTTTGGAGTGAGATAGGTGATTACTAAATAAACTGATTAGACAATTACAGCCTTTGAGAAGTGCTTTAAACAGTGCTTCTCAAACTTTCATGTGCATATGGGTGACAGGGAATCTTGTTAAAATGCAAATTTTGACTCAGCAGGTCTAGGGTGAGGCTGAGATTCTGCATTTCTAACAACTTCCTGGCTGCTGCTGCTGCTCCTAATCCAGGGACCACACTTTGAGGATTGGCAAGATCATGAGGATACAGATAGAGAGTGATGGGGAGAGGGGATGCTTTGCAGACATGGTGGTCAGCAGAAGCCTCTCTGGAGAGATGCTTTTGAGCTGAGTTCTACAGGAGCACTCAGGCCAGGCCAGACGCCGGTCCTGCAGGCTCCTAGAGAGTGTGTTGTGGGTGCGACTGGTGGAATCCACTGTTGTCCTTGACAGAGGGCCTGAAAACAGAGAAGTGGTGATGAACTGAGGATGATGAGGTTAAGAGGAGATGGGCTTGTTTCTGGGAAGTGATGTGCCCAGGGCCACTGGAGGATGTAAGTGGAGGTGCTTGGAAGGCAAGCCAGGAAGTAACACTCACCAGAGGGAGAAAGAGGAGTGGAAAGTTGTGTCTCAGACTCAGATATAGAGGCATTCCAAGGAGAGTGAGAGTCTCATTGGATGAGGCTGGAAGGGTGGGTGGGGGCCAATCCAAGAAGAGGCCCAGTGGCTTCTTAAGGCTCTATTTATAATGCTGGTGTCGGTAATGGGGGTGGTGTCCACTTACGGGCTGCCTCTGTTGTCCTCAGCTCTTAGGACCTGCAACTGGCCACCCTTTGGCAATATGGCCCAACTCATTGGCCATGTCAATCCTTGTTGTTTGGCTAGAGCAGGAACCTTGATTACTTGGGTGATATGGAAATTATTTTCCCTGGGGGCCAGAGGGCAAAGTCATCCATAGTTAACTGTAACCAAGATGCATGTGTCTGCTGGCATTGCTGTTGGGATAGTTTGAAGGGTGGGGTCAGCCAGCCTCTCTGTGACTTCTCCACCTCTGCCATCCCAGCTCTTTCTGCCTGACTCCAAGGGCTCCACCAGCAGGCTGGACCCTGCTCCGAGTTCCTTCTTTCTTGTGAGAATAGAGCCAAATTGTACCACTATCTTTACACAATTTCTCCTTGGGTGCCACAATGAGGAAGACTCTGATCCTAAATCTCACTTTACACCGAAGTGAAACTTGCCCAATAATTAGGGCATCCAACCTTTGTTAAGTATGTATCATGTACCAGGTGCAATGCAGTAAGTAATTTCATCAAGAATTAGTTCCCTTAGGGACTTCCCTGGTGGTACAGTGGTTAAGACTTTGCCTTCCAGTGCAGGAGGTGTGGGTTTGATCCCTGGTCAGGGAGCTAAGATCCCACGTGCCTTGCGGCCAAAAAAACAAAACATGAAACAGAAGCCATATTGTAACAAAGTCAATGACCTAGAGGGGTGGGATAGGGAGGATGGGAGGGAGGCTCAAGAGGGAGGGGATATGGGGATATGCGTGTGCATATGGCTGATTTGCTTTGTTGTGCAACAGAAACTAACACGTTATTGTGAAGCAATTATACTCCAATAAAGATCTATTAAAAAAATAAATGGTCCACATCAAAAAAAATCTTAAAAAAAAAAAGAATTAGCTCCCTTGGACTTCCTGGCAACTCTGTGAGATAGAAAAAGGAGAAGAGAAAGGAAGAGTCAAATAAAGATGTGTGTAACTTTAGTTAACAAAAAATTAATCCAACAAATTTAGATTGAGCCCCTACCTCGTACCAGGTAGAGCTGACAATACTGGGGAGATATCAGTGGACACACAGACAAAAAACCCTGTTGTCACTGGCTTACATTCTATCAATAGTTAGGAGACAGAGGTTATAAATCAAAGAAGGAAGCAAGATATAAGCCATATTGGAAGGTGATGTGTGCCAACAAAGACAAAGCAGGCAGAGGGAGAGTCGAGGAGGAGGGTTGCCTACACAGAGAAAGCCTCCGTGAGACTGAGAGCTTCTAGCTGAGGTTGAAAGAGGGGAGGGAGGGTGAGCAAAGGCCTGAAATGAGAGCCCCACGTGTGTCCAGGGTGTGGCTGGGGGGAGTGAGAGAGGGAGGCAGAGAGTGAAGTCAGAGGGGTAGGGGATGCCTTTGGAGGCCTTGGGCGGGGGCTTTGGCTTTACTCTGAGTGAGGGGAAAGCCACTGAGGGTTTTGAGCAGAGGGGTGATGATGCTGGCATCATTTTTAATGCATCTCTGGCTGTCTCATCAGGATGAGGGTATTAAGGGACCAGGGTCGAGAATAACACATTATGGGAAACACCTAACTTCCACTTTCCTCCACTCTTAAAATGCGCTTGAGCTTCATCTTCTAGGATTCTCAGGAGCTCGAGAGAGAGCAAGTCCATAAATAAAACTGGGTACTGGATTCAGAGTGGAGCGGTGGGCGCTGCCCCCCCCCCTCCCGGAATGTGCTCCCCTCCCTTTAGGCTCCCAGCGCCTGCACACCTGGGGCATGTCGATAATGCTCTTGATTACCTTTGTTCTCCCAGCCTCCTCTGAGTTTGTAGAGTTTTCTATTTGCATACTTTCCCTGAGCTTTTTATGATTATCTCCCCAACTTTACAGTCTGCCCCATTATTTAAATGAGCGTGAGGTAGATGCAAAACTGCCAGCTGGATGAACATACTGCTTTGGTGCTGTGAGGAAGGTAGCGTGGAGAGCGTGCGGAGCCACGGGCCTTCCTTCTGCCATCTGGGGTCCATGTACCTACCTGTGTCCCTACATAGCTCCCTGCTGCCCCCTGTATAAGCCCTGCGGTCCTGTGTCTTCAAGTTCATGGACGCATGGGGACTTTAATGGGAACGTTAAACAATGACCACAACTGTCCACATGAACTCTGACTGGCAACTAATTTGTAGATGTACTGATTTTTTTTCCATGGGCTTGAAAAGACTCAATGAAATATCTGGGTTTCAGTCTCCTCCCTCTTCCTCCAAATTGTTTGTTTTTTAAATGCACGTAGATGATGCATTCGTCTAATGCCTGGTGTGGTACTGGGTACTTTGTTACTGTGTTCCGTCCTCACAACAACTCTAGGGGTAGGAATTATTGTCTTATGTACCAGATGCAAGGAGGCAAAGAGAATCACCTTGCCAAAATTTACAAAGTAGTAAGTGGAGAAGGTGGGATTCAAAATGTGGTCTAGCCTGTTCTTGAACTTGTGGTCTGTTCTGTAGTCCTCCTTCTTGGGTGTGGGGTAGAGGAGGCTGCACATGCACAGGAGGGAGGTGAGGCTATGTCCTGATTTTCCCAACTTGGTCAGCAAAGACAGCAAGGAGGCCAGCAGCGGGAGGGGCTTGCCCACCACTGCCATCTCTGCCTTGAAAACGATGTGGGTAGCAGCTTTATAAAGTTTCTGCAGACAGGCAAAGACAGTGTTATGTTGAATGACAGAATCAGGATCACGAAGATCTCAGTGGACTAGAATGAGGAGTTGAACCTAGTGCAGTGATATTTAATTAATTTAGTAAATGTAAGATTTGGCCCTGGGGTAAAAATATTAACTGAAAAAATGTAGGTACAAGAAAATCCTGCCTTAGCTGGATGGATATCCAACAAATATTTACTGAACACCTATTCTTGCCTGACATTAAGGTTACAGCAATAAACAAATCAGGTACAACCCTTGTCTCAGGAGGCCGATATTCATGTGGGCAGAGAGAAGCAAACCTAAGTAAACAAAAATAGATAGTAAGTCACCAGTGTTGATGAATGCTGGGATGGGATGGGGATATGTATCAGGTGATGTGAGGGTGACAAACAGAAGAGGACCATTTAGTTAGTCTTGGGGACTTTGTAATCATGAAGTGCATGTTAGTGGCTTCCAAAGCCGGGTCTTCAAAAGGGGGGCTAGAGTGCTCCGAAGTTTGCCCCATAGTTAGGGAAGGAGTTGTTCATTCTTTCGTTTAATACATATTTGTGCACTGCGTGGCAGGTGCTCTCCTAAGCACTCGGGATAGACACTCTCTTAGGGAACATGGGCAGGGAAGAGCTCTCTGGGGACATAATATTTGAGCAGAGACCTGAATGAAGAGATGGAGTAAATGTGAGAATATATGGAGAATGATATCTTGGCAGCAAGTACAAAGGCCCTGGGGCATGAAATGAGTTAAGAGTGTTCTAGGTCTAGGACAAAGCCTTTGTCCCTGAAGGGAAGTGAGCAAGACATAGAAAGTTGGAGAATGAGTCTGGGGAGCAGGCACGGTGGATCCTGTGAGGCCAGTGGGCGTGGGAGGAAGTTTGGATTTCTTTATAAATGAGAGGGGAAGGACAGCACCATGGTCTCTTGCCACTTTAAAGGCCACTCTGTGCTGCTTTGTGGAGCCTAGGCTCTAGGGGCAAGGAGACCGGTTGTGAGGAGGGAGTGGAAGGGGGCTTGGATGAGGCAGTGGATTAACAGCAGCAGTCCTAAAGTCCCACCCTGTACCTCATGTGGCCCAGGAAGCCCTCACTGACACACAAGCTGCTGAATCAGGCTTCCTGAGGCTCCTGGGGTTAAACGTCACTTGAAGAACAACCTTCTTGGTCAAGAGAGATTTCAGGCTCTTGGCCATAGTGACTTGTTGGTCTCAGCCCACGTAGTGCTGATTATTTATAGCAATGCTTACCTCACATGTAGTTTTGCAATTAGACATACTCAAAACAGGCTTTTCTCCTGATGTTCAAGTCTTTGTGTTTTCTGCTTAGTTGTCATTCCTTCTGTTTTCCCACTGGTACCACTGGGCTCCCTACCCCCTGAGCTCAGAATGAAGATGTCTCCTGACAGATTCCTAATCAATACCTCGAGTATGTCCAGGAGTCCTCAGAGGGCGTTCCACATGGGCCCACATGCAGTCTCATGCTGCTCTGCCCAGAGCTGGACATCCTTGCAACATCCTTGCTTCATACTGAGATCCCGTTTTCTTCTTCTGGGAAACAGAGCTCTGCCCTTGAGGCTGCCTGTGTCCCAGGGTGAAGGGCAAGAACTTTGCGTTCTTTGCACAGCTCCCAAGTCCCTGCTGGTTCAGCCACTGCTCTCCACGCAGGCATGGGGAGACCGCCCTTCCCTTGGAGCCTATACCTTATCCCTTTACTTCTAGTTATGCCCTTGTCTCTTATGCAGGGACACCGCTGATTGCTGAGTCCCAGGCGGAGGTGGGCATCATGCCATGCCTTTCTCAGCTGCCTGACTCTCCACCACATGTGTCCCTCCTTCATTCAGGAGACCAACAGCCCTCTTGCATATCAGTCCATAAGAAATGATTCCTGGGGACCAAGGATTGCCCTGCCTCTGTGTCCAATTTTCACTTCGCTTCATCTGAAACCCCCCAGCTCGGTATCTCTCTTTGGAATCTCATTTGGAGTTAAACTCAGACTATTCAGTATTATTGATTATGTTTTTATAGGTCCCTAACTAGACTACAAACACCTAGAGGGCAGGATCTGTGTCTTATCCATCTTAGTATCCCCCAGAGATAATAATGCAGTGACATTTATGGTGGGTGTTCAGTAAGTATACACTGATTGACTGGCTGCTGTGCAGGCCCCAGGAGCTGAAGGGCTTCTGGGAGTGTCTGTGCAGGGACTGACCGAGTGTTTTTCTCTCAGCCTATTCAGTTGTAACAATAGATCAAGGCGAGACTTCAATTATCCTTCACTTTCATTCCCAGACTCTCTTCTCTGTTCATTCTGTTGAAAATGCCTGGTGACAGAGAGCAAGGCGCTGAGAGAGACAGAATGCTTTCAGAGGCTTAGGAAAGCCGTGTAGCAGGAAGGACATATTTAAAATGAAGTTATTTTCCACCAAGGCTAATATTGTGCTTCAATTCTTCAGGCTCTAGTGAGCTCATCAACAATGTTTGCCTTTAATTTTACCATTTGAACTCAATCATATGTTACTTGCTATGTTTCTGTCTAGCTTCATTTTATCAAAGGGATCTTAGGGCTTTCATCGTCTTTGAAAAGTTGCTTTAAGATGGACGAGCATGGATATCTATCACGTTTAACTATCTCCATCACATTCTTCAGTCGTCTGTTAAAGGATAAATTGTTCATATACTCATTAAAAAATGGAACTTTTGTTATTGAATGGAGGAAGGAAATTGCATATTGGGTTGGGGTGTGGGGAACCGTCTGCCTGATTTCCCTCTGGGAGGACCCTTGGCCTTTCCCTGAAAGAGCACATGGCCAAGGCCCAGGGAGCCTCTTGCTTGCAGGAGAGGAGAACCTGTGTTCTCTCAGAAAGGATTGCATATAGCTTTTTTTTTTTTTTTTTTTTTTTGCATTACGTGGGCTTCTCACTGCTGTGGCCTCTCCCGTTGCGGAGCACAGGCTCTGGACACGCAGGCCCAGCAGCCATGGCTCACGGGCCTAGCCGCTCTGCGGCATGTGGGATCTTCCCAGACCGGGGCACGAACCCGTGTCCCCTGCATCGGCAGGCGGACTCTCAACCACTGCGCCACCAGGGAAGCCCTGCATATAGCTTTGTGAGAGGTTCTCAACTCTGGGGTGAGTGTTAGAATCACCTAGGGATAGACGCTGGCACCCCACCTACTCTGGCCAGTTAAGTAAAAATCTCTTGTTTGGGGCTTGGAAACTGGCATTGATACAGTTTTAAAAGCTCTCCAGGTGAGTCTGATGTGCAGCCAGAGGGGAAAGCTACTGACCTGGACCAGTGATTCTGGAGCAGTTTTGTCCCTAGCAGACATTTGGCCATATCTGGGATATTTTGACTGACATTTTGATCCTTGGGGGCTGCTACTGGCATCTAGTGAGTTGTGGCCAGGGATGCTGCTAAACATCCTGCAATGCACAGGGCAGTCCCCCACTGTGAAACGCAATCCAGTGCAAATTGTCAACAGTGCTGAGGTTGAAAAACCCTTCCCTAGAGTGTTAGCGAAGCAAACACACACACATACACACACACACAGTTGTTTGAGTGTAGATATTTTTGCAGTTACATTACCTTCTGTTTGTAAATACATTGCGGTTCCCAAAGCAGTTTTAAACACTTCACTGGATTTGATCTTCACTATGACCCTATAAAGGAAATATCACCATCTTGATTTTACAGATCAGGAAACTGAGGCTGAGGATAATGAATGACTTCCCTAAGACCACACCACTTCAGTTCCTCAGTTAAGACTCTTTTCACTAGCTGAAATGCCAATGTGTGCACAGACATCCTCCTTGCCCTGTGCCCTTCTCAAGGCAAACAGTGTAACTCCTATAATCAGTCCTCATTCCCACTGAGCCCAAGTGCAGCCTCAGCATCTTTCTCAACACAGCACTCCAGGCAGTCCCAACTGATTGGGGTCTGCATGTGAGACAAAACTTGTTTGTCACATAGCCTCTCCAACCTAAGCACGGTACCTCTCCTTGAATTAAGCTGATCTTGTTGAAAGAAACATGAAGGAGAGTACTTGAGAGTAGGAGGGTCGTTGAGCGTCTGCAGGTGTTCAGACAATCTGTTTGGAAATTGCAGTGTTAGCAGCATACGCTCCTGCCTGAGTCCATGAGGAAGCGGCAGTCTCCCTAACCCTTATATTTCTTTATAACTTTATTAGCGCATTTTGCTCTCACCATATGCCGCTAATTGATACACAAAGGAAGTGCACACAGTTGTGTTCTTCATTTGGTATAAACGAAAGATTTCGCCTTCTTCTTGAGCTTGCTAGGATCTCCCTTTCAAGCCTTCAACATGATATAATTATGAGAGCGTGATGAACTATGACTCATGAAGCGGGCAGGGCAGGAGCCGGTGTGTGCTCAGTGTGCAGAGTGAAGAAGCTAGAGGCGGCAGCCCCTGCCTGCACCCTGGGCACAGTGAATTGTGGCATGCACAATTAAATGCCTAATGCCTGTAGGCACTCTGCAGTGGGAGGGGTGCAAGCAGAGGAAGAAAAGCAAGCACAATTAGAGACTAACTTCTCCATCTCCCAGGCAGGCAGGTAATGGAGAAGATGCAGGCAGCTCAGTGGATCATTTAGCACCATCCTTGGCAGGCAGAAGTACAAAACAGGGCACTGAGCAGCTGCTCACTGGGGCGTATGCCACCACTTTCAAAAAGCTGTATGAGTCTCTTCAGAATCAACAGGCCTCCGGCCTGGCTTTGCCACCCACAGGTATCCATGGACTCAGTCTCCAGCATCAAACATGGAGAGCTCATCTTATAATTCAGGTGAGGAGATGGGTTTGACCTGACTGGTCTCACCATGGGGCTGCCCGGCATGTGGGTCCAAAGGCCCTCCAGTATGAGGCCACACGGGTGCTCTGCTGTTATGTGCTTCCATAATAGTGGGGAAGAGGAAGGGTCAGGTCACCCTCTCCTGTTGGGTATGCAGCCACAATGCAGAGGCAATATTCAGGTGGGTCTTGGTAACAGAACAACTCCCAGCCTCCTCACCTTCACCAGGAACGTGGCAATAGACTCTCCATGAGTCGTGCCTGCTGTTGCCCTGGAGTTCTGGTGCCCACCCTGGCTGTCCCTTGGAATCACCTAGGGAGCCAGACTCTATAGAAATTTCCCTCTTGCTCTGCTGGGCTAGAATCTCCTAAGGACAGGGACTTTTGTCTGTTTTGTTTATAGCTCCACCCTCAGATTCTCTATCAGTGCCTGACACTCCATGAATGAAATTTCACCTACTCTGTGTCAGACCTTGCTATACCCTTTCAAAGACATCCACTACTATCATGGTTCTGTAGTCTATTGTGTATTCATTCTTATTTTTATGGTAGAGAAAATTGAGGCTGAGATAATTAATCTGCAGAATGTTATACAGCTGCTAAGAATCAGAGCTGAGACTTGTACCAAGTCAAGCTCACAGCAAAGCCCAATCTCTTTTGGTTCTGGTGCTTCCACTCTTAAGAGGAATGGATGAGGTAGTGTGAATGAGTTTGCGCACCATCTTCCATTATGGTAGACCAGTCATTTTTAGCAAACTAAGTGGTTAAGAAAATGCAAAACTCTTCATGATATGGTATTCTTGAAAACAGTATTTCTAAAACTGTTCCAGGAATAGGCATCCTTTGGGTGTTTCATTAAATATCTAAAAAATAGTTATAAAAAAAATAATTTATTTTATTTTTTTTATTTTTGGCCACATTGGGTCTTCATTGCTACACGTGGGCTTTCTCTAGTTGCAGTGAGCTGGGGCTACTCTTCATTGCGGTGTGTGGGCTTCTCGTTGTGGTGGTTTCTCTTGTTGCGGAGCATGAGCTGTAGGCGCACGGGCTTCAGTAGTTGTGGCATGCGGGATCAGTAATGGTGGCTCGCAGGCTCTAGAGCGCAGGCTCAGTAGTTGAGGTGCATGGGCTTATTTGCTCCACGGCATGTGGGATCTTCCCAGACCAGGGCTCGAACCCATGTTCCCTGCATTGGCAGGCATATTCTTAACCACTGCACCACCAGGGAAGCCCTAAAAAATAGGGTTTAAGCAACAAAGAATGTGGGGATTACCATCTTTTGAGACCCTCTCCCACGGGATCATAATTTCATCTTAGCATAACAAAGTCTCTGAGCAATCCTGCAGTGAAGAACTCTATGCTTAATGCAGTATTTGTAAAATCTGTGTCTTCAGAACCTCTCCTTTTTTCTCAAAGACAACCTACCAGTAGTTTCCAAGGCACTGGTGGCCCATTTACAACAATATCATGATCTGGAGACAGCCTGGAATGTGCTAGTATGTCAAGCTAATAAAAAAAAAAGCTGAACAAAATGCAGACATGCTCATATTAGCAAGCTCATATTAGCAAGATGCTCCAGTGACAAATCTGACCTTGATTGATAAGTTGGAATTGATTCAACACTCTTAAAAACAGGGCTAAAAAAGTCTTAGAGATTGAACTAATACAGAATTTTCACCGAAGACTTGAAGAGCGTTGAGAATCCTAATTCATTTCAAGCTAAGTAATATTAGCCTCCATTTCACAGAAAGAATCATTTGTTCCACAATGATTTATTGAGTGCTATTAGGTGCCAGGCTCTGCTGGGCAATGGAAAGACAAGATTAAATGAGATAGGCATGGTATTGATCATCACAGGGTTGGCAGGTTTGGGTCTTTTCCCTTAGGTGGTTCTGAGGGGGTAGTGAGGAAACAGCTGCTTTCCTGTCTCTACTCATATCCAGTTCACATCCCTGCCTTTTATTCAGCCAGCCCTAGTCATTTATCCATTCGTTTATTCATCCAAGAGATCTTTGTTTTGAGCACCTACTATATAGCAGGCACAGGTATAGCAGTGAATGGTACAGATCAAAATCCCTCCCCTAGGGAAGCTTTTTCCTATTGGAGCTTATATTCAGATTATTCTATATTTACTTAAAGTGTTGCCATCACCCTGAGATCACACCTGGCATCTCCTTAAATGGAAACCCAGAACCATCTCACTTGTTCAGGGTCTTGGATCTCATCTACTGATCCAAACCTTCCTGGTATGACATCCTGTTATGTCCTTGAGACCCACTGATCCCCATTACTTGTTCTCTATTTCCTGGCCCTTCAGGCTTAACTTTACCTTCCTACTACTCCTGGCTGATTCATTTATACAGTCCTAACACCTTTATGGAAATGTTCTAGGCACTGAGCTCCAGACATTGTACAGGACAGGGTATTAATACTTGTATTATTCAGGTTTCTCTAGAGAAACAGAACCAATAGGATATACATGGACATCCACAAAGAGATCTATGATGAGGGATTGATTCATACATTTATGGAGGCTGAGAAGTTCCACAATCTGCCATCTGTAAGCTGGAGCCCCAGGAAAGCCAGTGGTGTAGTTCTGGTCGAAACCCAAAGGCCTGAGAACCAGGAGAGCCAATGTCCAAAGGCAGGAGAAGATGAATGTTCGGGCTGAAGAAGGGAGAATAAATTTGCCCTTCCTCTGACTTTTTCTTCTGGTTGGGCCCTCAGTAGATTGGATGATTCCCCCTGCATTGGTGAGGGCAGATCTTCTTTTCTCAGTCTGTGGATTCAAATGCTAATCTCTTCTGGAAACAGCTTCACAGACACACCCAGAAACAATGTTTTGTCAGCAACTTAGTCTAGTCAAGATGACCTATAAATTTAACCATCCCAGTTCTCAAGGACACAGAGTGTGGTGAGGGTGAGAGACACATGAATGATAGGATGAATTTGGTGATGGACGTGAGCACAGGGAGTGAGCACAGAAGCAGTGTGGGCTTCCCAGAGGAGGTCACACTGTATCTGAACTTGAAGAGTGGGTAGGATGTGAGGTGGAACGACAGTGGGTGGCTTGAGAGGGAAGAGGAAGACCTTACAGGTCGAAGGAGCAGGAAGAGCAGATGCTGGAAGAGGAGAGAGGAACGGAGAGCAGGCAGGGCAAGATCATGGCTTCCCTCCTCCTTTCAGTCATTCAGTGATGTGTTGGCTGCTACCTTCTGCTCAGCACTGAGCTGAGCTCAACTTCAGGATGAAAATGGTGACTCTAACAGACTGTGTTCCTCCCAGTCAAATGAAGGAGACAGGAGCAAACCTAGACTTTGTGATGAGTGGTGTGAAACACATGAACATTATTTAGTAGAAGAACAAAGCAGCCAACTAGGGGCCTACTTAGGGAAGAGGGGATCTTAGAGCTGAGACCTGAAGGTTGAAAAGGAGCTGACAGGGAGAGCAGCGGGACAGGCAGTTCAAATAGAGGGAACCCTGAATGGGCACTGAATGAGGAGGGACTGAGGATGCTGTTTAAGGAACTGGGAAAGGGTGCCTGAGTGAGAGTGTGGTGGGCAAAGAGGAGCGGGCAGGCAGGGGCCAGTCTTGCTGTGTGTTTTGGCCTCTGTGAGGCGTGTGGACGTGGTCATGAAGGAGATGGGGTGATGCTGGAGGGATCCAATCATATTTGCAGTTTCAAAGCATAGTAACAATAATAATAATAGCATGGTAGGTGATAATTAAAGGAATTAGTGATGATCGTTTGGATGTGATAATGGTGAGGTGGTTAAACAAAAAGCCCTTATCAGTTAGAGGTTCATACAGAACTATTTGTGGGTGAAATGGTGTGGACTTTGCTTTAATATATTCCAGAAAGATAAGTAGGGGAAGAGATAAAACAGGGTCGGAAAAATGATAATTGCCAAAGTTGGATAAAGGTACATAACGGGTCATAAATTCATTCTATGTTTTAGGTATTTGAAATTTTCCATAATAAAGTTTTTTTAAGTTGAAAAATAATCATATGTGGCATGTGCTCAATAAGTGGGAAATTGTTAATAATAACAGTTGCTTTTTATTGAGCATCTACTGCATGACAGTTTTTGAATTAATGACTTTATTATTATATACATTAGCTCAGGGGTCTCCATGCTTTTTATTTTTTTATTTAAAAACTTTCTTTTAATTTTTAAAAAAAATTTTAAAAATTAAAAAAAGTTTTTTGTTTTTTGGCTGTGTTGGGTCTTCGTTGCTGCATGTGGGCTTTCTCTAGTTGTGGCAAGAGGGGGCTACTCTAGTTGTGGTGCGCAGGCTTCTCATTGCGGTGGCTTCTCTTGTTGCGGAGGACAGGCTGTAGGCGCGCAGGCTTCAGTAGTTGTGGTGTGTGGGCTCAGTAGTTGCAGTGCACAGGCTCTAGGGCCCACGGGCTTCAGTAGTTGTGGCATGCAGGCTCACTAGTTGTGGCTCACAGGCTCAAGAGTGCAGGCTCAGTAGTTGTGGTGCATGGGCTTAGTTGCTCCACGGCATGTGGGATCTTCCCAGACCAGGGATCGAACCCGTGTCCCCTGAATTGGCAGGCCGATTCTTAACCACTGCGCCACCAGGGAAGTCCCTCCATGCTCTTTAAATTGTACACCCCACCAACAAAAATGATGTTAAGCACATATCACCAATATAATAACGCTTAATTAGTTGCTTACACAGTGTCAGATGGTGCTTTTTGAGTACCTTATAAAACATACACAAAACGAGAAATTCTAAAAGAATGAAACTAACTTGGAATAAATAATATTTAATGTCTTGCTAATTGTGGTAGCCTTGTACTATTATTAGCTAACGTCTCCAAGCACAAGTTAAACATAGAGAAAAAATTGTCATTAATAGTAGTTGTTGTAAATCCATGTTATAAACCATTTTATGATAATTTCCTTTGTATGGGTGAGGGGCGATGTTTTGTCAGCTCAGATTATATTATCATTTTCTTCACCTATCATGGTATAGCCCATGCGGAAACCTTAACGAAGTAGAAGAAAGGTGAGTTCTATCATTTTTTGTGTGCTCATTTATACTTACCTTGTTAGCATGTTTTGAAATAGATTCCTAGCAGGATTTTTTAAAAGTCACTTGTCCTTTTTGTGAATTTGCTTAAAAACTGGTTATTATAATCCTTAAATCCGTTTACCTGGTCTCACATCAATTGCCACACAAGGCAATTTGCTCAAAGCAAATGAATGAATGAATTTGATCAAAGCAAGTGAATGTGTTAGCAGCTAATCTGCGTTGTAGAAGAAAGAAAAGAGCTGACACACAGATCGAATATGGGTGTCAAACGTCTATTCATACAATGAGTAAAGCTTCATTTCCTTTTTTATTTTGAAGTGAATTAAATAAGCTAGAGATCAAAATTCTGATACCTTCTTCTTGCATCCCACCTCAGAGTGCACACACTCCACTTTGGAGACCTCTGCATTTGTGGAGTTCTCACCACAACCATGTAAGGCAGACATTACTATCCTCCACTTGGCACATGAGGGAACTGAGCCCAGGCAGGTCAAATGATTTGCCTGAAGGACATAGCTGTTTAGAAGCAGAGCAGGATCGTACCTCAGGGATGCCAGACTCAAAGTTCCTTACTTCCTAATAATGGTGCTAGCTGCCAGCCGTAGCATTGACCATGGGCCAGGCAGTGAGTTGGTTCATCATAATCCTGGTGTTACAGAGGACAGAGGGTCAGCAAAGTAACCTCCTACGATCAGGCTGGTCTGTCTGACTCTAGAGTCTACTCATCTGCTTATGAATCCTAGTTCACCATCATGCAGCTTGGGCAAATGACTTTCTCCAAGTCTCAGTTTCCTCACCTTAAAATGGGCCAATAGGAACGCCCCCCACATAGAGCTTTTAAAAGATCTGGATGAGACAGTGGATGAAAATGTGACTATTCTCTTTAACTTTTTTGTTCTGTGTACTCAGGGTGATGTCACAGAATAGACTTAAATGAAAAAGAGCCAGAGTTACTCTCAAACATCAATATATTGAATGAATGAGTGACTGAATGAATGAGCTGCCCCAGTAGTTCCCACATATTCTCAAACAGACTCTATGGCTGGAGTCTGGTCTTGCATTTTACCTGCAGTGAATCTGCCCAGGGACCCATGTTCTCTTGGGCAGGGGCATGGTGATTTCACTTGCCTTGTTTGAATCTCATCCAACCTTACTTGCAGAGGCTGGAGCCCAACCTTTCTCCTCCTGTCACCAGCAATAAAAATCAGGCTCATCCATTCTTACTACTGACTCAGGAAACCCAGAGACAAAAAGGCCAGCATGGACATTGCTTCCAAATTTATGTGACAGGATGAAAAATAATGTCTTGCATTCTGAGAGGAGAGATAGGCCTGGAATTTCTGCAAAGGTTTCCCAACTCACAGCATATTTTAATGCCATATTTGAGCTCTGCAGCAGAATGGCTGTCTCTAGACACTAGAGCATAGCTGTAAAAAAAAAAAAAAAAAAAAAAAAAAGATCTCTTAAGATCCAAGTATGCTGCAAATTAAAAAGGGAGAAAAATTTTCAGGTGGCTCATATGAAGGAAGGGTCATCTGTCCAGAGAACCCAAGGTAACAGCAATGCCCAAAGTGGAACTGTGAGAAGGCTGTAATTTACTGAACATTCACAGCATGCCTCACATCATGCCAAATGTTTCTATCTATTATCTCATTGAAATCTTATAATAGCCTTAAGAGGTTGTTATTGATATCACCCAGAATCCCAAAAGGAAACAGATCATCAAATTAAGATAATTTGAAGAGGGTTTATTTGAAAGGGGACTATTTACAAAGATGTGGCAAGGTACAAAGGAGCCTCAAAAGGAAGTGTGGTACCCTGGGGCCAGTATCAGCAGAGCTGTTACCACCCTTAGGCCAAAGAAATGAGCACAGGCAGCAGTTGCTAAATCCCAGAAGGAAAAAAGCCTGCTTTGAGTGGAGCAGGGGCCTACGGGGAGGGACACAGCCAACCCAAGGCAAACCCTTTGAGTTAGAGCAAAGGGAATGACTAGCGTGACTTCATACTCCTCCCTCTCCTGACTTCTGCTAGGGCTCCCCATTGGCTGATGCCAGCCAGGAGCCAGAGGAGAAGAGAACCTATTGGTGTAGCCCAGCGTTTCTCACCCTCTGCACTACTGATATTTGGGGTTGGATAATTCTTTGTTGTGAAGAAACCCTCCTGTGCACTCTAGGATGTTTAATAGCATCCCTGGCCTCTACTCACTAAATGTTAATAGCAACTTCCTCAGCTGTGATACCCCAAAATGTCTCCATACCTCCAACTGTCCCTTGAGGGGGCAAAATTGTCCCAGTTGAGAACCACTGGTATAGTCCGTATAGGTTGGTCTGCCGTATAGGTTGGTTCGGATGGATAGAGAGTGGATCTGGAGAAAATATCCAAGAGAGAACTTACATTAGTCTTAATTCACTGCCAAGGAAACTGTGGCTCAAGCAAAGTAATTAACTTCCTGAAACACACAGATTGTGAGTGCAGAAGCCAGTCTGGAAACCTAGGTCTGTTTGATCTCAGTGCCAGAACTTATAATCACAAGTTGTATTGCATATTCACAAATGGGGAATGTATCAGAGGAAGTTAATGGAGATTTGGAAGTGGAGCTCTTGGAAATTCTGGGAGGGTTAGAATGCCGGCATTGTAGGGCCCTTACATTCTGAATCCAGAGTGCTTAATAGCCCATGTTGCAGACCTCTCAACAAAAGGAGACCATCAGACATGTAAGGACTTTGGCATCTTGAAAGTAGTCTTTTAAAACTATTGTTGCCCATAAGGGGTGAACAAGAAATATGGAGCCTGGGTAGATCATATCTCTATCCACTCTTAGTCCAGGAGATCATTCCATCTCAGGTTCCATCACTATGGGGTGGACTGTTAGAGGGTGCCCAGCCACATCACCTTTTTTTTCTTTAAAACCATCTTAACCATTTTAAAGTATAATTCAGTAGTGGTACGTATATTCCAAGAGATGGAAGCAACCCAAATGTTCATTGAGGAATGAATGGCATATATAGACAATGGAATATTACTCAGCCTTAAAAAGGAAGGAAATCCTGTCACATGCTACAACATGGATGGACCCTGAGGACATTATGCTAAATGAAATAAAGCACTCACGAAAACACCAAATACTGTAATTCAAGCCACATCAGAATAGGTCGACATGAGGAATACTACCACCAGGGCTAGCCATTAAAACTCTCCATGCATGAGCCTCCTTTCTTTCTCTCCCTTCAGCTGCTGGTCAAATGTAGCAGATCCAGAGAAGGATGTTCATGACCCAGGGATTGGTAGAAACACTAAACGGAAGAAGCCTGGGTTCCTTGGTCACTGTGTGCAAGGCTGCCTCCCAAACATCCAACTACATGTTAGCTGAATGAGAAAAAACAAAACAAAAACAAACAAACAAAACTTGTAGTTTCCAAGTAATCCACCTTGGTTTTTGCATCTGTTTGTTTTTCGCCCTGATACATTCCTGTCCTCTGGAGCTTACAGTCTAATGGAAGTCATAGACATCTGAGCCACACAAATAATTGTAAAGTTGCAGCTGTGGTAAGTAGTACAAGGAGAGATGCAAGGTGTTATAAAAGTGTAGTGTAATGGGATTCACGTTGGTCAAGGAGGTAAGAGGAAGCAGCTCCAGAGTCAAAGGATCACACCAGTCCCCCCATTCTTGTTATTATCTATCTCATGGCATGCTCTTTCCTACTCTGCCTTTCCACAGAGTGTTCTCTCTGAACTTCTGTGTCCTCCATTTCCATCCCCCTTTCTACTGTCAGTATAAGATAAAATCTTAGTAATCAAGAAACTCTCACTTGCTAAAAAGTGGAATATTGCAAACAAATTTGTTATACTGAGGGTTATAAGTGTGAACTCACAATTTTAAAATAGCATAGTTCTGTCATTGCTAAAAATGGCTCATTTGGGGCTTCCCTGGTGGCACAGTGGTTGAGAGTCTGCCTGCCGATGCACGGGACACGGGTTCATGCCCTGGTCCGGGGAGATCTCACATGCCGCAGAGCGGCTATGCCCGTGAGCCATGACCGCTGAGCCTGCGCGTCCAGAGCCTGTGCTCTGCAACGGGAGAGGCCACAACAGTGAGAGGCCCGCGTACCACACACACAAAAAAAAAGCTCATTAATGTCAGTAACTGATGCACCATTGCCCAGCACCAAGAGGTTAAGTGACCTTTTCAAGGTTACATAGCTGGTGAGTGGGGTACCCCAAATTTGAAGCCAGGCCATTTGGCTCCAGGGTCTGTGCTCTTATCACAAAACATTCCATTTCCCATGGAACCAAATATTTTTATATTCTTTGATCAAGCATTTGCATGCAAAATAGAAATCTGTACTTGCTTCTATCAGTGCAATTAAGAAAGAATAAACTAGACAAGTGTACATAAATCAAGTAATTCCAAAAATAACGAAGTACATTGTGTTCAAAGTGTAGGCAGGACAGATCATACTGATGGTCATGCATAGTGGCCAAGTAAAAGGAGGGTTCAAGTCAGTGTTCCAAAATGATTAATTAGCTCAAAGTCCTTGAGAGGCATGCTAAGTACACAGACCCAATTGCTCATCTCCTAGGAGATGAAACCTCTAGAAAGCTGTAGAAATTATAATAAAATAGAAACAGAAATTTGTACATTTTAAATAATGCTAACAGACAAGATCAGTAAATTAAAGTGACAGCATTAAGAGGCAAAGAGGTTTAATGCTAGCCAAACACGACATTCAAAATACACAGTTTGCAAGTCTATCCCCAAGTTGCCAAAAAGTAAGCCCTGTGTGAAAGGGTGGATCTAGAAAGTTCTATCCTGAGGATATAGTGAATGGACTTTACTCAGTCTTATGACCAGGCTTGAATTACTTTAGGTAATCTTTAACCTCAAGTGGCCTGAGAAGTTCTCCTTTTACTTGGGTATAGCATAATAACTACAACCAGGAAATATTGTCAAAATATTACAGTGAAAACCCTAGAAGAAATAAAAGCTACATAGAAATAACCCTAGAAAGTAAGTACAAAGACAAATATAATGAAGCAATGAATGGAATGCTTGGTGTTGCTGTTTTAGAGTAAGTTTTAGTACATTTGTAAGCATTATATGCCTGTATATTTTGCCTGCTCTTGAAGGTGTCTGAAATTTTCAAGACTCATACATAGTACATGTAGCAGCTGCTGCTGGTATTTCACCCATGTGCCCTCAGAACCCCATTTCCATGCTCTCCAGCCCAACTCCAGGCAGACTGCACTACATATTTGTCATTGGGCTGTCCGCAGGCTTCCAGAACCCACCTGCACATGTGCACAGGGTAGACTGGAAGTGCCTTGGAATTAACTACCCCTATCACTATCCTGTGACAGTCCCTACCCAGTGACTGACAGGTATGGGAGTATAGATACCTCAGTTCCCTTGCCCCTTGGCCAGGATAATTTCCAGGTATGACTTTACATCATTTCCCAGAGCTTCCTCATGAGATTGTTTCAGTCACCAGCTATGGTAGCTGGCTTGATAACATATCCCTTCTGGTCTGACTCTTCTTACCTGGACTGATTCTCCAGTTACTGCCCCCCGCTTCCATCCCTTACAGCTCCCAACCACATTGTGCACACTTGAACCCTGATCAGGGAGTGCTTCTGCAGAAAACCCAACTAAGAGACTACGCTTGTAATTTTAGTTTAATTTCTTTACTGGAGGTTCATAAAACTTGTAAGCAACATTTACACGACCAAAAGAGTTGTTTTGAAAAATTTACCTATGATCTAATGGATGATTTTAGTAAATGGAACATCAAAACAAAGCACAGTATTTGTGGCTGTTTGTAACCAGGCACAAAAGTCTTTCAGACATTAAACAATATATCAACATCTGATAGTAAAACTCCTAATCCACTTTGTAGAAACAGCTCAAATGTTAGGGTTTCATGGAATACTCTAGAGTGAATTAGCTGTTTCATTTTCTCTGCTTTCACACATTCGATTCATATTTCTGAAACAGCATATACCATGCTGTATTGTAATTGATCTGTTTACATAAAATGTATCTCCAAGATTATATTCAGAGTTCCTCAAAGGCGAAGACTAAATCTCATTTGCCTTTTTCATCCCAACACCCTGATCTGGCCCTGCCACATTGTTGGCTGCAATATTTAGTTTTTGAAAAAACAAATAAGTGAATGAATGAGTAAATGAATGAATAAAGGGACATCTTCCTTGTCTAATAGATTATATTATGTGTCTTTAAGGACTGAGACTTATTTATCATCAAAACCACTCCAGCACTATGCATAGGGCCTAGTAAGCAGGTGGGACTTGTTGCTGAAAACTAAAGAAGTGAGTGAATGAATGAATGAGTGAATGAATAATAAGTGAAGCATATGGCCGACCCCAGATCTTTTTTTTTTTTTTTTTGCGGTACGCTGGCCTCACCGCTGTGGCCTCTCCCGTCGCGGAGCACAGGCTCCGGACGCGCAGGCTCAGCGGCCGTGGCCCACGGGCCCAGCCACTCCGCGGCATGTGGTATCTTCCTGGACCGGGGCACGAACCCGTGTCCCCTGCATCGGCAGGCGGACTCTCAACCACTGTGCCACTAGGGAAGCCCCCCCCAGATCATTTTTGAGCAATTTTTGCCAAACCCAGTTTTCTCCCTTCATTGTGTTGATAGATAGAATGTAGCTTATTTTCATTATTGATGATGCTTTGTTAATCAAAGAACAATATACTTTCAGGCATGAACTTCTATCACATTAATTTGGGCTGGTAGTTTTGGTGTCTCTGCCTAATTTAAAATTTTGACTTTGTCATCCATCATATTGGATATTTCTCCTAGCTTTGTATCACTCATAAATGTAGTCAGCCTATTCTCATATCATTGCAGTAGAGACTGTTTGCCAGTTCAGTCCGTGGCACACTTAGGATTATAGCCATTCCACCATCTAGGCCAGGGATTGGCAAACTACAGCTGTGGGCCAGATCCAGCCAGTAAAATTTTTTTGTAAATAAAGTTTTAGTGGAACACAGCTACACTTATTTGTTTATATGTTGTTTATGGCTGTCTATTTTTCTCACACTACAATGGCAAAACTGAATAGTTCTGACAGAGACAATATGGCCAGCAAAATTTGAAATATTCACTCTCTGGCTGTTTACAGAAAAAGTTTATTGATCTTTGGTCCAAGTGATAAATCCAACAACAAGTGAACCTACATTTCACTGCCTAATGCATAAAGTCTAAAAGGGGTCTTGTGACATACTCTGTTGAAATCAAGATACATTGTGCTTGGCCTACAGCTTTCCTCTATTTTCACAGTAACATTACCAAGGAAGGAAATGCACTTATGTAGTACAAATACCTCCTAGTGAACCAACATGATTTCTAGTGATCACCACATTAGGAATTAAAATGTTCACTGAACATACATCTGATCACTGTTTTTGGAATTCTATCCCTGTGCTAATCTGGGGCTAACCATCCTTTGCTAGAAAGGCTTGAAAAAGATGGAATATGAATTCCTTTGCCTCTCCTCTAGCCTTCTTCTCTTTATACTGTTCCCACAAATGAAGCCTCTCTGATGTTAGATCAAACTAACAACTGGTTTTATCTCTATAAATTATATTTTCCTCATCAGCAAGATGTTATGTTTCAGAGTTAACATGAGAATCAAATTAATTGATATAAAAAGCACTATAATTGCCTACATCCATTGCCTATTTTTTGCCAGGCACTATGCTGGGTGTTTTTTGCATGCATCATCTCATTTACTATCCATAAAACACAGTGAACAGTGTCCCCATTTTACAGACAAGACAGAGAGATGAAGGAACTTCATTCTTCATTCAATAAGTATTTATTAAGCACTACAGTGTGCCAGGTACTATTCTAGGCAGTTGGGATATATTTTTGGACAAAATCAGCAAACACCTTAGCCTTATTGTATGTGGTGGGTTGGGTTGCACAATAAACAATACACTACACATAATAATAATAAACTTGTTTAGTATAATAAAAGTTGGTAAGTCCTGTGGAAAGGGAAGGGTAGAACAGGGAAAGTAAGATTAAAAGTCTTGGAGCTGGGGAGAGGAGGGAGAGGATTTAAATAGGATAGTCAGGGTAGCCTCATTGAAAAGGTGATGGTATGAACCAAGAGTTGAAGAAAACAGGATGTTAGCTCCATCTGGAAGAAGGGCCTGTCTAAAGTCACTAGGTTAGTCTAAGACACAAGGAAGATTCCAACTCAGCTACATCAGACTCCAGAAGCCAAACTTACAACAATTAAGGTCAATGAATGTTAGTTCCATTCTTAGTACTCCCCAGGAAATGTGCTGTGCACCCCTGGTCTTTTTTCTTTGGCTGTTGCCTGCATTAATTCTGGGCTTTCCCCTTCCCCAAAGCCTCGCATTCCTCCAGGTCAGTGGGATGTCACTTCCCTGTCTCTCTGATCACATGCTCTGCCTTTGCTACTGAGCCTTTCAAGACATGATGCCTTCAGAGAGCCAGTGTCGCCTTGCTGACTTCACCCCTTTTCCTTCTCACTGGAGCTATTTGGGATTTCATCTTTACAATCTTTCTTTAGACGCTTCCATCTATTTTTAAGTCTTGTAACTATTTAGCCTACAAAACCCCGTGCCCATGTTTTCTCTGTGTAAAGTGAACAGCTATGCTTTTATCTTCTTTCGAGCTGTTGTTGTTGTTTGCTAAGGTATCCAGAGTCACTTTCTGTCACGCATAATCACAGAACTCTGATATATAAAGTTAAAAAAAAATCTATTTCTAAAAATTCAGGGTTTGTACCTGCCAGTGCTAGTTTTTCTCTTTCTGAATGACTAAGAGCCTCAGGAAAACAGAGTTACTTCCCTATGGCCTTCTGCCACCTCACCATTGCTAACTCATCTTTCTTCCTTAACACAGGCTAAGCCCTCAGTCGCAGGTCACCTCATTGCTTCATCAACACTGAAAGAATGAAACCGCCCCCAATGGAGCAACTCGCCAGACCCTCTATTTTTAGCCAGATTCCCAGCAGATGTCTGGATAGTACAAGTCTCCTTTAATTACTATAACTTGTCTGGGTGCCATTTTTGAGCTCTGCAAAATAGGAATTGAAAACCTCCTAGGGTTGTTGTGAAAATCAAATGCAAAACGTGCACACAGAAATAGCACAGCACCTAGTCTGGGCCAGAGTCTTCGCTTGTCAGCTATTAGTGTTGGGGGAGGCCTTTCATTTGTGGTGGAGAGAGAAAGAGCATGGGGGCCAGACTGGCCTGCGTGTCAGCCTTGCTCCAGTGCTTACCAGCTTTTTGATTCTCAGCAATACCTCACGCTCCTTGAGCATCAGTACCTTGCCCTGTAAAGCTGGAATGATACTATCAATTTCAGTATCAAATGAGATAAAAGGTATAAAAATGCGTAAAATTATATGTAGAAAAATGCTGAAATAATATCTATTTGAGTGTTAAATGTACACAATGTATACAGTAATATGTATAAACATGCTGGAATAATAATATCAATTTAAGTATTGAGTGAGATAAGCTGTATGAAGTAAAAATCCTCTTTAATCAGATCAATTTGAGTATTAAATGAGATGTGTATAAAATTAATATTAATCAGATCAATAAAATTTTAAATGAGATTAATATGTATAAAGGACTGAGTATAATGTCAGGCACGTGGTAGGTACTTGAAAAATGATATGTACCAATGTTACCATTTTTGTTAATACCATCAGCATCCTCCTCAGTTTAGGCTGCATTACTCTCAAGGTCATACTTTGCTATAAAATCTTCTCCTCGGTGGTACCGAGTGAGTGTTTAATAGTAACAATTCTGATCATACATCTTTATCCCTAGGCATGTATATACCATTTTCAGACTGCCTTTTCTTCCACAGTCTCATGAGCTCTCATTTGAAAGTGGCTCTGAACACAGATTGGCAGTCAAATTGGGATTTAACAGGTTTTATCTCCATCAATATTTTCATACCAGAAGGCTAAATATGATCTTTCAGGAATTCCAGAGTTCTCGAAGGGAATAATTTTGCTCCAGAGAACTTGGTCACATAGAAAGAGAAGGGGAGTGAGCATTATATATCCAGAAGCTACACAGGAAGACAAAAACTTCCTATATGGAAAGACAACACTGGTCATATATAATAGATTGGAGGAGATTATTTGATTCAGAATTAAATGAGAGAAAAATGATATACAAAGGACACCATGAGAGTATCCTGGAGGCTGAATGTAGCCAGCTAGAGGGCAGTAGTTTGCTGAGACAACAGTTATTGATCATCGCTGGGTCATGACTGTGAGCTGACTGTCTTCCATTGTCCCTCCAGGTCTTCTCTGCTTCCTTCTCCTGCCCAGTGCCCTCAGTAGCTCATCTGTATGAACTCTACTAGCGGGGCTCCTTGGTCCTCTGGACTCTGATTGGCTTGGCCAATGGAGAGCCTTAAGAGGGAATAAAGAGGGTGAAATTGCCTCAGTCTGGTTGTGTCCCTTGACTAATGATCACATATCTTGTCAGGGTCACGTTCTCTCCATGACTCTCTCCTTCTGGGCCAGGAGTTTTTGAAATGGAGTTAGACCCTAAGCTCTGTGAGTACAGAAATGACTTTGCTTACCATTATACCCTAACACTATGGCTGGCCCCAAAGAGACATTCAATTAATATATTTTGATTGAATGAATGCACTGGAGAAGGCTCACTAAATTGCATTCTAAGAAAAACCACCACCTAAACCTGCCTGTGTACTAGCTGTTAAAAGAAGCCACGCTCTCTGAACAGTGGTTCTTAGAAATAAAAGCTCTTAAAATTCCCATCCACAAGCTGTGACTGCATAAGTGTTTTTCACTGGATTGTGCTTGGTGTCCCAGATGTTTGAGTCTTTTATTTTACAGCATTTGCTTTTCTGTGAGATTCCAATTAATTGAATTGGGAAAAGCTGTAAACCCCCATGACAGAGGAACTATCTTTTGACAAAACCCACATGCTGTAAAGTCTAAGATTCCTCTTAGATGTCTCCTGTTTTCTTAGGTTCATAAGGATGAATAAAACAGTTTGATTTCCTGTTTTAATATATTTGGCTGAGTAGCTAGAAATTTTGATATCATTCATAGATAGGTCAGAGTGTCATTTGGGGAAACCCTCTTAGGTGACGTAGCTTTCTAGAACATCAAGGGATAGGGTGGGAATCCCAAGATACCTGCTCTTAGATTCAAGGTTACTTTTTCCTGGAAATTGAAAATTCGTTTTCTCTCTGTTACTTTCTCTCCTCAAAGCATCAACCAACATTGTTTTCAGCAACAACCACTCAATTCCACAGTCCTTATATATTTTCCTCCACCCCATACCTCTCAAATGCCAGAGATACTGCATCAGGTAGGGCCTCCCCTTTCACCTGTTGCCTGTTTCAGTTTATCCCAGGTAAAAGTCTTTGCAGTTGCATTGTGCCCACACATCAGAGATGATCTCTAATGATGGAAGTCTTTGTTGCCCACCAGCAAATGATTCAACATCAGTCTCATTTTTCCCCAGGACCACTCTTGTTTGCCAGATGCCTTAGGTTTGGTTTCCTGGAGGTCAAGTCTGATCAGGGATTCAGGTACATGTGATTACTGAGGGATTGCTCTTAAGAAAAAAAAACCCCAAAACTGTGAGGGAGTAAGGTTAGCAGAAGAGGGAAGGGAAAAAAGCTGAGCAGGGAAGTGGCCTCTAGTCTTGGCATGACCCATGGAGGCCTCTGGGATATAAAATGTCCCACAAGGTTGTCCTCTGAATTGAGGCAGCAGGATTGGTCTATTGTCCACCTATATCGGCCAGTCATTGACTATGGGATGCCCCTGGAGAATGGTGTACCCTTCTGGATGACGGATTTCTGGTCCTCCAAGGACTGTTTTCTGGAAAAGCGGAGCAGCTGTGAGCAGTTAGCAGCCAAAGCTCATAGCATTTGAGCGAAAATGTTCCAGAATACTCTAGTATATTCCAGAACAAGTGACTGGTTACTGTGAATCTAACAGGTTTCTAGGGTTTCACCGAGGCCTCTGATTTAGGCCTTCTTTGGTGAAAATCAGTCCAATGTGCTGCAGTAATTTCGAAGCTGTGCTAGGCAGAGATCTATTCTGATTTTAGCTGTATGGCAGGCTTCCATGTAAGATTTACCTGAAACAACAGACTTCATGGCTAAGAAAAGTTTGAAAGCCACTACAGTCATGTAAAGAGGCTTAGGAGACAGAGATGCCTTAGTTCAAATCCTTGTCTTTCCATTTATGTGCTGTGAGATCACAGACAAGTTAACTGATCCTCAGAGCCACAGATTTACCATCTCTAGAGACTGAGATGAAAATACCCACCTCCTAATGTTGTTAGGAAGGTGACAGGAGTCAGTGTGCAAGTAGGCTGTCACAGGACCTGATGCTTTTAAATAAGGGCTCAAGAAATGATATCTTCATAGTTATCATTGTAATTATACAACATTCATCAGTAATTTAAAAGACAAGTAATTGTGGGTGACATGAAACTAGAGGAAACATGGAATTTGACACAATCAGGATTCAGAAGGGTCTTCAAAACGTTGAAATTATGGGCTTAGTTTACAAGAGGAAGTTTAGTAGGGATAAACATAACATTTCACCTTGGAATCCTGGAATGCAAGTACATAAGAATAAAATTGGAGATGATGTGGTCTAATGGTGGCATTCAGAGGATAGTAACTTCACTTTTGTTCAACCCTAAAATAGGGCTATATTCAGAAATGTGTGTGCCCTGTACTTATATGACTTGGCAAACCATGCATGGGTGAACTTTAGGTCTTGCTGTTTTAGGAGTGGCCAAGATGAACTGGAGTAGTTTGCTTCTTTCAGTAAATATTTATTAAGCATATCTTATGGTCCAGGTACTCAGGCTACAATAGCAAACACAAAGAAGTTGGCCATTGATTTCTGAGAGCTCACTGTCTAGGGGAGGAGAGAGATATTAAGTAACCACCCAAAACAAACATAAAATTAAAACCGTGATATGTGCCAGGAAGGAGAAGTCCATGATATTCAAAGAAACTTTATTGGGAGAACTTCTATTCAGGGAGACCAGGTAAATTTTCCCTGGGAATAGAAGATAAAGCTAAGACCTGGGAAAAATAAAGGTGAATTGGGAGAAGAAGAGGAGTGGTCCAGGAGAAAGGATCACACTCGAAAAGGCTGGGATGAGAGGGAATGAGGAACACTGAGTGCAGAGAGGAAGACTCTTGTTGACGTAGGACAGATACTGGGACCTAAAGTTCAGGGGGAGACAGTGGCCAGACCATAGAGGATCATGTAGGCTGTGCTATGATTTAGATCTTTATTCTAGAAGCAACTAGAAGTCCCTGAAGGGATTTAGATAAGGAAGTAGCCTGGTCATATTTGCTCTTTGAAAAGATTACTCTGGCTATAGTGTTGAGAATAGATTAGAAGTGGGAGAAAAGTAGATTTCAACATTTGGCTTTCAACAATTATTCTCCTGCTATCAGTAAGTAAGAGAACCTGCTTCATTCCACCTCAAAAGCCTAGAGCGTGATCATTAAAAAGAAAAGTTTTGAAATAAAATTCTATTTTATTGTTTTGTTTTGCATTTTTCACTGGAGACATTGAATGAATTTTGTTTATTTGGTCACGTGCTTTTCTTTTGTAATTTGTTTTTTTGTGACTTGAAATTTTAAAAATTTGGCTTAAGAGTTTTTATTACAGACTTATAAGTATTCTCAAAATATTGAGGCATTATCAATTTGTTTTATTTTTGAAACATTTATTGACGTGTAATTGATATATACACAAGCACACACACACACGCTTTGTGGGGGTTTTAAAACAATTTTCCCTGTATTTTGTTACTTTTAAAAGTTAAGAAAAGCTTTAATTTTTGTAGGAAAAATATATGTCTTTTTCATTGCTTTGATGCTTGGATATTTTGAGAAAAATCAGCTAATTTTACACTTGTAAAAAACTTTAAAAAGTGTCCTAGATATACATTTAACTCTTTATTCCATCTGGAACTTACTCAGTGGACTAGAACTCCTAGAAAAAATTTTAAAACAACTTTGGATATTATGGACTCTTATCTAATTTTCAATTTTAGGAGGAATGTTGCTAGTGTTTCACTATTAAATATAATGACACTCGATTTAACTTAATGTTCATTTCACATTAAGTCAATTCTCTTTTATTCCTAATATGGTAAATTTTTGCTTTTAATTATGACTAGTTACATTGTATTGATTTATTTTTCAATTTACCTTTAAAATTTACCTATAAATATGATGCATTGTGTTATAGATTTCCTATTATTAAACTACCCTTGCTCTGAAATAGTAAACTATGTTTGGTTGTAGTAAATTTTTCTTCCCCTGATTTATTCATGCATTCATATAATAAATACTCATTAAATGCCTCCTACATGCCCAGCACTCCTTTGGGGGTAACGGCTCAGCGGTGGGCAGATAAGGACTCTGTCCCCATGGAGTTCCCAGTCTGGGAGATTGTAAACATATATTAAAAATAAATGTGAAGAAAAGCACAACATAGTGAGTAAACAGTGGGCAAATGGGCGAATCTATTTTAGATCATCAGGGAGGGCATCTCCATGGAAGTGACTAAGTGATGAGATAGAGAGAACCCTATAGAAACAGTCCCAGCTTCCTTGTCCATCTGGGAGTTTCTCAGCTGTCAAAGGCACATATCTGATTTAATTTCCACATTGTCCCTTCTGCTCTTCTCTGCCTCCAGTGAGGACCTAGGTTCTGCTATTGAGTATTTGAATTCTCAGTGAGTCACAGTAGCGAGCTCTCCGTGTGCTGTCTTTCTCATCCTCTCCACCTGTTTGTCCCTGTGGCTCCTGGCCTGGCTCTGCAAAAATCCATGGTCTGCCCATTTATTTTTTTATTTTTTATTTTTTTTATTTTTTATTTTTTGCTTTATAACAAATTTAATCAGTTATACATATACATATGTTCCCATATCCCCTCCCTTTTGCGTCTCCCTCCCACCCTCCCTATCCCACCCCTCCAGGCGGTCACAAAGCACCGAGCTGATCTCCCTGTGCTATGCAGCTGCTTCCCACTAGCTATCTACCTTACCCATTATCCCTTTTTGTTCATTTTATCATCTCTTCATTTAGTCATTCTTTTATTCATTTGCTCCACACGTCATTTTGTTAGTGTCCTCTTTGCACTGGGTATGATATTGCTGCAATCCTGTTAGCACTTCCTTAGAAGGTTGGGGGTGTCTTGTCAGCAGATGGGGCAAACGCCCTTAGTTAGCCCAGCTGGGTGTTGACTTTTCTCTCTGATGAGATCTCAGTGCTGTGTACTTGCACAAGATCATGTTTGCAGGCCTACTGGAGTGAGGGAGGGGCCTTTCTTACCCCAGCCTGGTTTCTCAGATGATGTGCACAGTTCTTCATTGTATAGTGTGGGCACGGGAGACTACATTTTTAGTAACAGGGTATTTTCTTAGGTTGCCAAGCATCTCAGAATCAAAACTAATTCTCACCACAGTACATGTCAAATGTTACTGTCTTAGAATGAATGGAGATTAAGAGGAGCCATTGATGGGGAGAGCAGGAATCTCCTATAATCCTAGTTCTGTATCTCTTAGAAGGATGTTCCTGTGGATTGCCTTCCATTTCTTTCCTGGGCACTGTAGAAATAAAGGACGTAAAGTGAAATTTAATGGAGTAAGGATCTGATGTGTTACCTATGTTCTTTGGGGGCATTTATGTTGCTATGAATTAAAGGGTAGGATTTATGGCATGTATTCCAAAAATGTGCTCTTCCTTCAATCCCTATCATCAATGCAGTTAGAGAAAATTCCCCTTGGATTTTTGTCATGTTTTTTTTTTTTTTTTTTTTTTTTGCAAGGGCCAGCTGCTGTCTGTTATTTGTATTTTCAAGTGTATTTTAATAAAAATTTGGAAAGAGGCAAGCGTAGAAGACATAGGTGTTCTGTCTCTATGTTCACCAGAAGTATCCCTAAGAAAGGTTTTCTAACAGAATTCTGAAGATGGAATATGCTGTTGTTATGAGAATGTATTTCCAGTCTATGGAGGTGTTCAGACATGAGCTGGGTCATTGCTTGGCTGTGATGCTGAATTGGTCATTCCAAAGGTCTTGAGTCAGGAAAATAAATGGGTTTTACCTTGTGGATCTAGTCTGATGGATTGTTACTGGCCATCCGGGCTCAGTTGGAAGAGTGTCATGATCCATTAACAAGATCTGTCCTGGGAATGGGGAGTGGAGAGGGTAGAGACACACATGCTAAGTATCTGTCATCCCTGAAAAAGGAATTGAGTTAGAAAACCTATAATGCACTTCAAACACTGAGAATTCCCAGAAGAACAGCTTTGGTATCCCTGTTAGATTAGCTTATGGGAACACAGTGAGCAATATTAGCTGGAGCAGCCCTTCTAGAAGGATCCAAAAGTTAAGTGTCATAGGAGTTCCAAAGTGGACTATTTTAGAGATGATAAGATTCTGAGTTTACACTGGTGTGTTACCTCTAGAACATCAACCACCTGTGGGGTCTGTTGGTTTTCTTGGTTCCATTTACATGTCATTGGCTTATGTGGGTTGATTAATGTATATATTCATCACTTACTGAGAATTTACTTCACACCGTGCTCTGTGCTAGATCTAAATAGAGATGGACTAAAGGGTGAACAATTCCTAATTTTATGGTTTCCTGAGAAATTGGGTTACCTTGAGGTTTGCTGTTGAGGATAAAACCCTTGGGCTGCATGCAGATTTTCAAGACTTAACCTCTAACAAAGCCATCTGCTTTTTAACCCAGGAATTTTGTTGGGTTAAGGTCAGGATCTGGCTGGTGGAGGAAGAGAGGCTTTCGCAGGGTTTAAGCACACTTATTTTTCACAACTTTTGATGAGGCATAGATATAGCAACACTGAGTTCACAACATCTCAGTTCCTGTTGGTGGCTAAGGAGTTGGTGTTTTCTTCTCACATTATGCAAGAGATGCCTGCCACGAGGTATAGCACGGTGGTTATGAGTGTGGGCTTTGGCGTCTGAAGTTGGCTCAGATCCCAGCTCTGTCACTCACTAGTTGGTAACTTGGAGCAATTCATTTGACTCTCTGAGCCTCAGTTTCGTCATCTGTGAAATGGAGATGGCAACAGGACCTACCCACATAGAGGTGAAGATTAAATAAGATAATGCATGTAAAGCATTTAGCATCATGAAGCTGGGCTATAGTAATCACTGTATTTTAAATACGTGTGTGTGTGTTTCTGCTTCAGATCCTAAAATCTTGAAGTTCCATGAAGGAGTCAGTTTCACTCTGTAGCCACTCTTTATTTTAGAATCTTGTTAATCTGTGAGTTTGAGAACAGGAAACAATAAAGGCTATAACTATAATCCTATGACCTCCCCCTGCCCAAATGGCACACTCAAGTTTATTGTAAACCTCCTGTTTCTTCAAGTGTGCTGTGCACTTCCGAATGTATTAATAGTGCCCTCTGCTGCCCACAATGCGACAACTTAATGGGAGCTCCTGGGGGCAGACGGATGGGATGTGGGTCTGAGCATCTGGCTCTTCCATCTCTCCCTCTCATCCTCAGACATATTTTCCTTCCAGCACACAGATCCATTTTCTCGCCTGCAATTCCAGCTAAGCTCTGAGTCATCAATTTCAACCTTTAATTCAAGTTTGTGCCTGGACCTCAACCAAACCGTAGATAGATACCCATAAAGGTTGTGCAGATGAGAATATATGGTTCTCTCACTTTTGATCCTCAGCAGGCCGAGATTGGTTCCATGGTGGCAGAAACCAAGTCTATTTTCTTGTGCTACAATGCGGGACTTAAGTCATGCCCAGAGCTGGCTGAGTGATCATCTAAATCGGAGCTGTGTGCAAAGTGGCTTGCCATGTTTATCAACTGATTTCATTCTAGTCCCCTTTTCACAGCCAAATGCAGTCATAGTTCCATAGGATGATGCTCCAGATCTGCTCACTTTGTCTTTTGTGGTGGTACGGTGGTGTGGAGAAATTACGATGGAAGCAAGCGTAAGGACTTCTGACAAATTTAGGCTCCATTTGATCTCCGCCTCATTTAGACCTTTTAGTGTAATTATAACTCCTCTCACAGGAATGAAATGTGGAGACGTTGATGATAAAATGATCAGTACGCAGAAAATCCTGTACATTACACCTCATAGTGTGCAGGTTAGACATAGGGAGACGGTGGAGAAATGTGAGGCAATGAATTGCCTTCTGTAATGGAGTGTGTACTTTGAGTAGTGAGGCAAGAGGCTGAGATGTATTTGCCCTGCATCAGTCACTCTCCCTGTACCCCCACTGGTGCCAGTGTCAGTCAGGCAGGTGCCTAGGACAGCACAGCCTGAGCCTCCTGGGTGAAAAATCTAATTAACTTCTACCACATCAGAAATGGCCATCCTGGCATCCCCAACTCATGATCCCAAACACTGGAGCTAGCCATCCAAGTTAAAGGGAGATGCAAAGTCTACAACACTGTATATAATTTTCACACCCAAAATGTTCTATTTGCTTCCACATAGCTATATAATATACCATAGCACAGCAGTTATGAACACAAGCTTTGGAATCATACTGCTCTGGGTTTGAATCCCAACCATGCCGCTCACTAGCTCTGCAACTTTGGTAAGTTACCTGTTGATTTCCTTATCCCCCCACTGCAGGAATACCTAAACTTACCCAACAGAGCTATTGTGAGAATTAAAGTTGGTAGTGCATGCAGGCACTTTGCACAATGCCTGACACAATTAATATTAGCTGCTGTTTCAGTGATAGTGTCATGCTGGAAAGAAGCTGGTCCACCCATTTCAAAAAAGGAACCAAGTGATGAGCCCAAGGAAGTGGCAGAGCTGAGTTACCCTCCTCTCTTGCTGCCTCACAAACAGGTTGCTCATCTGGGGATTTCTCTTTAGTCTTCAAGGGTTTCCAGATCTCATGCCATTAGGCAAGTATCAGATCTGTAGTTCCCAGACATGGAGATTTTATAGATCTATATACCACCTACATTGCAGAATAGTTTTAAGGACTAAATACAATACTGTGTGTGAGTTTATATATATATATATATATATATATATATATATATGACTCTAGAAAACTTAAATAGGCTCATCAACTTCTTATGCCAAGTAAGGACATTCAAAAACAAATGTACACCACCATCTACTCTCACCACCATTTCATAGAGGAAATTAAAATTATATACAATGTTGTGGATTTTTCTTTTCTCTTTAACTTGCATGATTAGTTTCAGTGTTTAGGGTGCATGCTTCTGGGACTCCAGGATGCCCAGTTATGATTTGATAAAAATTAGAGTTTTCAACCCAAGGGACACAGGCTGTAGTATCTGGGGCCCCACCCCTAACCAATACTCGTCACAGCGGTTGTAGAGAGAGTGGCTGGAAACCAACAAAGATCGCCTTTTATATTGAATAAACTTAGCTCTGTGACAAAACTTAAAATGTTGCTCATTTTTCAAGAACAAGTGAAAATTTGATCTCCAGCCAGCTCTTGGGAATCATTGGCACAGAGGGCAGGAAGTCCTCTCCTTTCAGAATAGTTCAGGGCTCCGCAGTGACCTCCTCTGAGAGGGTGGAAGGGAAGGATGAAGAGAGACCATCAGTGCTGCTCTTCTAAAGGTCACCTCAGGCTGGCAGACATGCTTTCTAAAATGTCTCAAGGATCGGGGAGCATGAGGGGTGGGATAGAGATGTGTGGATTTAAGCCAAGCAATTCAAAGTGATTTGAAGAGATTACTGAGGCTTCTGTGTCCTTCACTGTGGTGAGTAAGCAAGTAGTGTACTGTCCCCAGAGACCAGCACCAATTAGTCACTCCTAAGGACACCTCAGGCTTGCCAAGGTCTGGCCTGAAGTAGAAAGGACATGTCAACTTCTGGAAAGAGGTTACCTCTGGGAGGGAAGGGAGGTGAGAAATGCAGCTGTATTTATATCTTAACAGAACAAGATAGGGAGAGGTCCCCCCACCGCCCACGGGAAAGTATGTGCAGGGGCTTCCCTGGTGGCGCAGTGGTTAAGAATCCGCCTGCCAATGCAGTGGACACGGGTTTGAGCCTTGTGTTGGGAAGATCCCACATGCCTTAGAGCAACTAAGCCCGTGCACCACAACTACTGAGCCTGCGCTCTAGAGCCCGTGTGCCACAACTCCTGAGGCCCGCACGCCTAGAGCCCGTGCTCCGCAACAAGAGAAGCCACTGCAGTGAGAAGCCCGCGCACCACAACCAAGTGTAGCCCCCACTCACCACAACTAGAGAAAGCCCACGTGCAGCAAAGAAGACCCAACACAGCCAAAAATAAATAAATAAAATAAATAAATTTAAAGAAAACAGAATGTATATGCACATTAATGTGACAGCAGCAGTTAGAGAGATGGGGGGCAACCTGCCAGCCTAAAGGGTTGGGCTTCCAGTCACACTTAGAGCATAATAATCTTTCTACATGGCGACCTAGAGGAAATAAAGCTAGGCCCTTGAGCCACTATCTAACTGTTTATGTGACTATCACAAAATCGTGGCAGGCTTTGGAGCTAGACAGGCATGGTTTGGTTTTTTTGGTGTTGTTTTTTGTTTTGCGGTACGCGGGCTGCCTCTCACTGTTGTGGCCTCTCCCGTTGCGGAGCACAGGCTCCGGCCGCACAGGCCCCGCGGCCAGGGCTCACGGGCCCAGCCGCTCGGCGGCACGTGGGATTTTCCCGGACCTGGGCACGAACCCGCGTCCCCTGCATCGGCAGGCGGACTCCCAACCACTGCGCCACCAGGGAAGCCCCGACAGGCATGGTTTGAATCCTGGTCATAGCACTTCTGAGCCATGTGGGCCGGGACCGATGACTTACCCTCTTTATCTATCTCCATCTTCTTTGTCTGTCACTGCCCTGTTCAGTAGCATAGCCACCAGCCACATGTAAGTTTTGAGTCCTTGAAATGTGGCTGCTGTGACCCAAGATGTGCTGCAGGTGTCAAGTCCCTGCTGGATGACACTGAGTATTAAAAAAATGACTGTAAATATGTGATTAATGATTTTTATACTGGTTACATGTTGACATGTTGAAATGATAATATTTTGGATATAGGGTAAGATACAATTTGTTGTTAGAGTTAATTTTACTTGTTTCTTTTTGCCTTTTTTTAAAAAATAGGTGGCCACTAGGAAATTTAGTTATGTCTGTGGCTTACATATACAATTGGAGGCATCTGTTGTTCTGTTGGACAGTTATAGTCTATAGAATTAGGAGCAGAAGAAGAGGATGCGGAGAGAGAGAGGGAAGCTACACAGAGAGTCCTACTATGTGCCAGATGCTGTACCCTGACCTTAAACCGCTCAGCAGCCCATCACAGTAGCTACTATATTTACTTCACCATTTTACAGATGAGGCTCCCAGAGACAAAATTCTTTGCTCAGGGACCAACAGTTAATAAGTGCCAGGTGGTGATTAGAACCCAGGTATTTGGACTCAACAGCCCAACATCTCACTATTAATTAATGCCTTTGCTGCAGTCAGGGGCATTCAGTAATGTCCACCTTGCAGACAACCGTTATAGGGATTAAATGAAATGCTGTGGGTGAACTCTTAGCTTAGGACCTGACACTTAGTAAGAGCATCAGAAAATGACAGCTGCTATTAGTGTTAAAATAATAATAGAAAAGAGGAAGAGGGAGAGGTGGATGAGGGAGAAGAAAGGAGGAGAAGGAGAGGAGGGAGAAGAGGAGGAAAGGGTCATGTGGTCACCACCACCACCACCACCAGGTGCCACGTGCTATCTTGGGCGCTTTACGTACATTATGTAATTTAACACTCACAGCAAGCCTGGCCCATGTTCACCCACCCTTTCAGTCTTTAATTTTTGCTGGTATGAGTGTAGGCAAAGTCTGCCTGGCACTTGAGTGCTCACTTTGACTTCATGGACCTTTCCCGTGATCTGTTGTGGGGTAGGAAGCTTGAGATGGCAAAAGAGGGTGCTGGTGGGGACTGGCAGCCAGTGAGTACACTGTAGAGCTAAGAGGGTGGACAAGGTTGGGGTTTTATAAGAGAAGAGTGGATGCTGTATTTTTAGCATCTGATTCACACAGGGAAATTTGGAGCACTGTCCCCAGCACTCAGAAACTGTGAATACTAAGGAAGGAATGACCAGTTGTTGAAGATGTCAGTGAGGGTGGGGGAAGGAAACAGAAAGAAAGATGATGGAACCTTACTAATAAGGATCATAATTCTAACCTAGTCCAATGCCAGTAGGAATGGAAGAGTGGCATTTTCCTTTAAGGAATTCTAGAAACTTATTTCATGTAATTGGCCTTGCCCCAAAAGATGAGGCAAGAAAGTGTACTTTAATGGGACTAAATAAAGAGTCAAGCTTAAGTGGGTTGGAAGGCAATTGCCTTGAAGTGAGAAAGATGTGAAGGTAGTGTGTATTTACCAGGTCCTTGGAAAATTTTGGTAACAGAATCTATACCCAGCCTTGTCCCTGGTCAAGGAACATGGGGCACAGAGTTAATAGGTCAGCCGTTCCTGCTGCTCTTGCTGCCTTTGCCAGCTCAAAGCACATGGTCTCTCGTCATTAAGACAGACTTCCCCCACTTTCCAAAAACAGTGAGTGGACGGCAAGGGCCAGCCTTTGCTCTGTCAGATTCCATGCCAGGCCCAGTTCTAGCTGCACGTTTGCTATATGTTATCTCCTTGAATCCTCACTCTAACCCTCTGAAGCATTTATTTTTATCCTTCATTTTACAGGTGAGATTGAATTATTCTGCCAGGCCATTTAATTACAAGTTGGCAGAACCAGAATTCTAAACTAGGTCGATGTGACTTGCAGAGCCTTGATGTTTCTGCTACGTCACACAGCCTTTTCTTTTAACCCCATGGTCAGGACCAGAGATTCCTCTACCTGCACACATTGCATGAAGGAGGTCTTGCTGCTGTGACTTCTCAGAGTAAAGAGCTGGTTCACTTCAACCACACCCAGGAGTAATGCTAGAGAGTCAGGGTGGAAGAGGGAGTAGGGAATTGCCCTTTTGTTAAATGCAACTTGTTTTTGTTTGGAAGTGAGAGAGAGAGAGAGAGAGAGAGAGAGAGAGAGATAGGGAAAAGGGAAGAAGAGAAGAAGAAGGTTCTGAGAAAGAATCAGGTTGCTCAATGTATTTTGTAAAATGAAATAAGATAGTTAATAAATTCATACTATGCATACATGATCACATACACACATATATATCTACACACATTTATGTGTATAAATACATACACATATGTGTGTGAATAGCTAGCTAGATAGATACTTGTTTGGGTTACCAAATTTTTTTAGTGTCTACTATTTTTTATGAAACCTAGCTATTCCTTTATGGCCTTTAAAAAAATCCAGAAATTACCCTTCAAAATATAAAATAGTTAATTGACATGATTATTTGAAATGTTCAAGTGGCAAGAGAATACGTCCTAATCATCAGAAATCAAAACGATTCTACAAATGTGAAACCCCCATTCACTTGTTCCCCTCTGCTTCCAAGCCATCTCTTCTTCCCGGAGGCGACCACTGCCATCAGCTTACTATGAATATTCGTAGCCTTTTTTTTCTAGCATTTTCGTGTATAGGAACGTAAAGAAATATACGGTTTCTTTCTTGTATCAAAAATGGGATCCCCTATTATGTATTATTCTGCAACCTCTGCTTTTACATAATGTGTCTTTCTTTCTTGGTGGCTATATACTACCCCAGAATACAAAGGTACCGGAACTTATTTAACCATCCTCTACTGATAGACATTCAGGTGGTTTCTTTTTTTCACTATTAGGAGGGTAGTTCTTCATTCTTTCATTCTGGAGAATTCTTGATGTTTTACAGTCAACATATGGCTAAGTAAATATTTAAAATTTTATGTTGACATTTTGCTGTCAAGTTCAGAAATTTTATTATGCAATTTACCTCTTGAATTATATAATATATATTATCACTTTCTAAGTTTTAATTTACAAGGCTACAGCTATAAATGTTGATTGTCTTTTTCAGACAATCTTCAGTTTCCATAGCTAAGAGCCAGTAAACAATACTGACACCTGCCTTGGATATTCGAACCATGGTTAGGGATGTATACATGGGACACAATACAAAAGTGGAGATTTGAGGGTTCTAATCCTACCTCCTTTCTCTCTGTGGAAGAACCAGGTGATTATCAAGTGAAACCTCAGATGCATTAATGAGCAAGGCCAGTGCCAAACCCTTAAAATTCAGGGTCTTTGATTAACTGTGCTGGAGAACACAGCTTGGACCTGAGGTCAAAGTGAGTGTTTTTGCAGTTAACTCCTATATCTAGAACTTGGACCTATCTGAACTGAAGCCGGGTTTTCATTTCCAGCAAGTTCCCAGCCAGCCAAGCATTTCTGGCTTCCCACTTACCTATTATTTGTGGGGGAATAGAGTTATGCTGTCTGCTTATCTATTCTTATCCTTGGTAAGTAAGGGGCCAGAGGATGTCAAACCTTCCCCAGTTTCCACAGAAAAAGTAGTCTCTGACCTTCCCATAAGAATGAGTAAGTGAGGAGGTGCTAAGGGAGCCAAAAGAACTCCAGTCCCACTCTCTTCTGGGGAATGGGATAGAAGTGCACTCATGGAAATATGCAAGGAGGTGAACTGGGTCTCCCCCAACATAGCATGTGAAAAATTACAGATTTTACAAAAAATGATGATATTAATTTTTGTTTACAACAGTCATAAACAAAAATTTCATAGGGTTGACTAGTGGTCCCCTATCCCAAATAGGACCATATCCTAATATCTGCTCCCTTGTGAATGTTATCTTATTTGGAAGAAAAGAAAGGTCTTTGCAGATGTAGTTAAGTTAAAGCTCCTGAGATGAAATTATCCTGGATTAGCCAGATGCATCCTAAATCTAATGGCAAGTGTCATGAGAGCCAAAGATACAGAGTGTGTGACATTGGAGGCAGAGATTGTAGGGATGTTGCCACAGCTAAGGAACATCTGGAGTCTTGAAGCTGGAAGAGGTGAGAAAGGACACTTCCCTAGAGCCTTCAGAGGGAGTATGGCCCTGCTGACACCTTGATTTCAGACTTCTGGCCTCTGAAACTGTGATGGGATAAATTCCCTTTGTTTCAAGCCAGCCAGTTTTTGGTTATTTGTTATAGCAGCTCTAGGAAATGCATACATTTACTATAAGAATAAAATAAGGAAGTGGTGCTCTAGTCCAAGGTAGAATATCTAGGTAAGGCTGGTTGCCTTTATTCTAAACTCAGCTGTTTCCTCTCACAATTTAGAACAGAAGTTGTTTTTTCCCCCAATCGTGACCCATTTATAATTATTTTTCCACCTAGAGCATTTCACCTGAGCTTATTCACGGCTCCTGCCTGCTGATGGCTTGCTCCAACTTGTGCCAGGAAGCAGGCAGACCTCTTGTAAATGGTGCTTACCTCAGCTCTCTTCTGCTTACCAGCTCTTCTAGGGGGATCTGACTTTTCTGCGTCATTGCTTTGGTTGCCCAATAGTCTAACTCCCAGCTTCAACTCTTCATACATCTTGGTTAAAGCAAAGTGAGAAGAAGATAACAAAGGCTCTCTACTGCTGCTGGTAGCCTGAGTCCTCCAAGACAGGCTCCTTTTATTCAGGAGGAATTTACCTGGGAAACTTTTATATGTCAACTAATTCAATTCTCAGTTCACCCACTTGGTACAATTTGGTCATTGTACCAAATAGCTTTACTAAGTGCAAGGTTCTTCAGAATCTTTACCCTCTTTGGTCCTTTGTTACCAATTGGTGCTTTCAAAAAGGAATCAGATCCTTCACTTTCTTGGTGGGAAGTATACTGAAAACAAATTGAACAAAACAGAACAGTTTCGGAACAGTTCAATGTTTAGCTTATCGAACTTGTACCAGGCCACTGGTGATCCTAACAGTACTGGGGGAGATAACAGGCAGAGAATCCTTTAGGGTAGATCTTCCCAACCAGTGAGGATTCCTTCAGTGGGGATTCTCAGAGTGGCTGGCAGCACCAGCTTCATGAATGTGCCGCTGGTATAGTTACTTGGTGCTTAGTTTAGCCCTTTGCTGGTACTGTCTTGAAATTCTCAATAATGTCTGAGTAAGGGGCCCCATATTTTTATTTTGCAGTGGGCCCTGTAAATTATGTAGCTGGTCCTGGTGGCTAGCACTGGCCTGGGGCAGCTAAAGTCCTTCCTACAGCAAGCTACTTCCGCCATTGTCCAGCACACTGTGGGTGCATGTTGGGTTTCCTTTTTGCTATATGCTATGGCCTGAAAGACATCAGGAAGCAGTGCCCTAAGGTAAAGCATATAGGCTTGAGAAGTGGTTCTCAAATGGAGTGGTTTTTGTACACCTCCCCCCCATTGGAGATACTTGGCAACCTCTGGAGACTTTTGGTTGTCACAACTGGGGAATGCTATTAGCATCTGGTGGGTTGAGGCCAGAGCTGCTGCTAAACATTTTATGGTGCTCAGGACAACACCCACCACAAAGGATTATCTGGCCCCAAATCTCAACATTGCCAAGGTTGGAAAACCCTGTGTTAGAGCCCAGCCACTCAGAAGTTATCTTCTCACCAGCAGCCTCAGAAACACCCAGGAACCTGTTGGAAATTCAGACTCTCAGGCTATACCCAGACCTACTTGAGTCATAATCAGCCTTTTAACCAGATCCCCAGGTGACTCATACACCCATCAAAGTCTGAGATGCAATGGGCCAGAACAAAACTTACCTGGTTTAGGCTTAAGTGTCTGCAGAGTTTCTGACTGGAGGGCTATCCTTGGCATTGAAGGTCATGAATTTGGATCAAACAGGGTGAGTATGGCCTGAGGGAGGAAAACCTGAAAACCAGCCCAGTATAGAGCAATAGGTTCAAAAGGCAAAGCAGGAAAGGAAATAGAGGAAGAGTCCTCAGGGCGAGCCACCAGTGGTTCCTCAGGTCATGAAGACCTAAGGAGGGCTTGAATCCCCCTTGCATGTAGCCCATTGCGTGAGGTGGGTAGGAAGCTTCTAAAGGAACCACAACTGTGAACACACACATTTGTGACCATCAGAGACCACTCTGTCTAGTGGTGTGTCTACTGGACTTGGGGTATGGACACGACCAGAGTCTGCCTATATTACTTTGCTAGGATCCATAACAAAGTGCCACAGGCTGAGTGGCTTAAACAACAGATATTTATTTTCTCACAGCTCTATAGGTTGGAAGTCCAAGATCAAGGTGTCATCAGGGTTGGTTTCTTCTGAGATTTCTTTCCTTGGCTTGCAGATGGCTGTCTTCTCCCTGTGTCTACACATGGTGTTCCTCTGTGTTTGTCAGTGTCCCAGTCTCCTTTTATTACAAGGACACCAGTCATATTGGATTAGAAACCACTCATATAACCCCATTTCAACTTAACCACCTCTTTAAAGACCTATCTCCAAATACAGTCATGTTCTGAGATACTGGCAGTTAGGACCTCAACATATGAATTTGGGGAGGGGACACAGTTCAACCCACTGTCCTCTCTTCCCACACACTCCTCAACATCACAGTCTCCCATTCATCTCCACTGGGCTCCCTTAGCCGCCAACTTTGGGCCTTTTCCCATATGACCCGCCCCATTGAGAGTTGAACTTCACTAGCTCCTGGGAAGTCTGGTGCCCTGCTGAATATTAAACATATGGGCTCTAAGCTCTTGAAACACAAAGTGAGTTGTGAACCAAGACTCTGCTCTTCTCTCCAGAAGGCATTTGGCATCTCCTTCCCTTTGTGGGCACACCACACCATATCCATGACCCTCAGGTTAACTAGGGCAATTATTAATAAATGGTTAGAGTGTGATTGCCTCAAGGTTCTGATAGATAGGTCAAAGGAATATGAATGCAAATGCATTTTTTAAAGCACACTGCAGCTATTGTTGGGTATAATGGAAAGTCATTAAGCATATTAGCTGCTGGTTCTATAATTAAGTGCTAGCATTTTCTGGATGCTAACCTAAGTAACAGGAGATATTGGCCATTTGCAAAACATGTTTAAACAAAAAAGATTCAGGGACAAGAAGTGCCTCTCATCTTAATTATTTTTTTTTGCATCATAAAAACCTCATGAACAATGCTATTGCAAAGCATAATGGATGTAGAGCAGCTGTAGAAAACATCTCACTTCCTTTGTTTGGAAACAACGTTTTACATTTGGAAAGAAAAATTCTGTCCAGCTGATTTTATTCCAAGGAGAGGGCGATTCTCTGCTGTCTGAGGAGTATCTATCCATGTCCATCAAACACTGGTAAAACTTTAGAGGGAATGGTTTGAAATTGTGCTTGTTTTCTGTCAGTGCTGCTTCTTCAAGGTCTCCAGGTGGCTGCTAAGTCTGCAGCGGAAGGTGGACTGTTGAGCATCACGTCCTGACCTTGATTGCCAAGGAGCAGACTTTCATGCTTTCACGAGTGGAGAGAGAACTTCTTGTTCTCTTTTTCAGAGCCATTCACAAGCCATCAGCATCAGCCCAGACTTGTTTTTCCATATGGATAAAACAAAATTACTGATCACATCACATCAGGAGCAGAACGTCCCCAACGTGTCAGCTGATCGTGCTTAGGCAGGCATCACATCTTGCCTTTCCAAATTCTTAGATGTGAATCTATGGCCAATGAACTCTGTGTCCAGTGTGCCCAGCAATGGCCAACAAAACCATGGATCCTCTGAGTCACAGCATTCTCTACCTCTCTGAGTTGACCCCCTTCAGGGGACAAGCCATCTATCTACTCTATACTGGTTAGCAGCTGCCATGTAACAAACCATCCCAAAATTTAGTGGCTTAAACCACAACCATATGCTACTTCTCATGAGTAACTGGTGACTGGGTGGTTCAGCTGATCTGGGTCAGGTGTGGTTGATCTGGACTGGGCTTGCTAATAAATCTGTGGGCAGTTAGCAGGTCTACTTGAGGCTAATTAGCCTAGGATGATCTTTGTTGGGATAAGTTACTTTTTTCCGGAGTGTCTCTCCTCATCCAGGTGAGACTGGGCATGTGCTCATAGTGGTGGCATGGGTCCAAGAGGGGAAACATAATTGCTGAAGTACTTTATCAGGCCTCTGGCCCCATTAGCCAAAGCAAGTCAGTGTCCAGTGACCATATTGAATTACCCACTTTAATTGAGGTCCAACTGGCTTGAGTCAGACTAACTAACATCGCTCTGCTCAGCTTCCCTCCTTTTCATGGAGGGATGAGATCTTACCCTTTGTGACTCCCACTCCTGACTGGGATACTGACATGAATAGGGTCATAAGACCATGGGCACCTAAGGGGAACAGGTCAAAACTGCATCATGAAACATGGTAGAATATGAATGCATGATACAGTGGAAAAAGACAAATTCTGTATTGCCAAGATACAACTTAAATTCAGTTTTATCATTGCCCAAAGTCTCCCACCAGAAAGGCCCTTGCTCCTCACTCTGGATATTTGCCTCAATCACACCTGAGTTCTTTTGCTGGCCTTATTTGATGCTGACAAGCATCCCTGGGTGAACTGGCGAAAACTGAATTGTCAACCAGCAAGTACCTGAACGATAGATGTGGCTCAAGATGAGGAGTCTTTTGGTAACTTTCCTTGAGGTAAGAGAGTTTTTGGACTTCTTGGTCCACAAATTCAATTTACTCCATTCACCCAGGGAGTATTAGATCTGAGAAAGCTTGTTAGGTGTTTTGTTTACTTGCTAAATGTGTATTTATCCATCAAATTTTTGCCTAACTGTTCCCTTCTCTATTAAGTCTTCCGTGAACAGGTAGAATTAGCCAGTCCCCTGTGTGTGAACCGTTGCACTTATGCAATAGACTTTTTATTCTTCTTTCATTCATACGTTCACCAAAAATGTATTGAATGCTTCCTATGTGCTAGGCACTGAGTAAAAACCTTTGAACAAAAGGTTTGAACAAAAACCTTTGAACAAAAGGTCCCCACCCTCATGGAGCTTACATTTGGAAGGGAGGGTTCCATAATTAATAAATGACCAAATAAATATATACTATATCAGTTGCTAAGAAAAAAAATAAGATTGGGTAAGGAACAGACAGTGATGGTGTTTGTGTGTGTGTGTGTGTGTGTGTGTGTGTGTGTGTGTTTGGGGTCTGTGTTAGGTGGTCAGGAAGCCCTTTCTAAAAGTTGCATTTGGGCAAAGGTCTGAACCACGTAAGGGAGTGGGCTACATGGGCATTTAGGGGATAGCTTCCTAGGGAGAAGAAGTTTCAACACATGGAGCAAGCTTGGCTCTTTTGAAGAACAGCAAGGGAGCTGGTGGGGTTTGATTGAACAGGGAGAGAATGGTAGGGCATGAGATCAGAGAGATAGTAGGGTTCCTGATTGCATGAGGCCTTATAGGCCAGGGAAACAACTTTTAATTTTGTTCTAAGTGGGATCATAAGTATGGTAGATAGAATAGTGGCCTCCAAAGATGACCATGTCCTAATCCTTGGAACCTGTGACTGTGTTATCCTTATATGGCAAAAGAGACTTTCCAGATGAGATTAAGCCAAGACTCTTGAGATGGAGAGATGATCCTGGGTTATCAGAGTGGGCCCAGTAGAATTACTAGGGTCCTTATAGAAGGGAAGCAGGAGGGTCAGATACAGAGAAGGAGATGGGATGACAGAAGCAGAGGCTAAGGTCATGCAGGGCCATGAGCCAAGGAATGGAGACATCCTCTAGAAGTTAGAAAAGGCAAGGAATAGATGCTCTCCTGAAGCCTCTAGAAAGGAACAAAATCTGCTGACACATTGATTTTAGCCCATTAAGACCCTTTTCAAACTTCTGACCTCCAGAACTGTAAGATAATCAGTTTGTGTCACTTTAAGTCACTAAGTTTGTGGTAATATTTTACAACAGGAAGTCACTGGAGCGTTTTGAAGAGAAATGTGATACAGTATGCCTTACGTTTAAGAAAAAAATCACTGACTGATTATGTGGAGGATGCAATGAGGAAGGCCAAGTAGAAGCGTTTGCAGGAGTTCAGAGAAGAGATTATGATGCTTGGTCTAAGGCGATGATGGTGGAGAGAAGTGATGGAATCTTCATGTGTTTTGAACATAGACTCTAGGACTCAGTATGTAAGAAATTGGTTGAAGGTGCTGAAGGAGACAGAGGAGCATGGATGACTCCCAGATTCTCAATTTAAGTCCTCGAAAAGATGAAAATGGTATTTATTGAGTATGGTCAGAGGAAAATCAGTTTTGGAGGTTTGGTGTCTATGTGTGGAGGGAGAGAGTGGACTGAGAATTCCATTTGAATATATTATGTTTACAATGTCTGTAAACCATCAACTAGGCGGTTGTTGTTTCTTCTAATGAATTTGGAACTCAGGAGTATTCTGGGCTAGAGGTCTAAATGGAAGAGTTGGCAGTGTAAAATGATGCTTAAAGCCATGGGGACAGATGAGATTAAGGTGTAGATTGAGAAGAGCACAGGCTGGGGAGGGGAAGTGGCAGCATTCCATGCAGAACTTCCTAATGTTAGCAATACTCACTCTTGTCTGGGACTTAGGCTGGAAAAGAACTCTGCTAGAATGTTGGGGTGGGGAATACACAGCTAAGGAGATTTCTTAGTTACCCATTGCCCTCTACAATGTAGAACATGACTGGACTCAAACTGATACTCCCTAGCACTTATTCATAATGGAAAGATGATGCTTTCTTAAATAGATAAATAAAACCACATATTTAAGCAAAGGCAGCCATCATAGCATGTGTACTATGATACCCTTTGGCTGAGTATACCCATGAAAGTGCTTTAATATGGGTTCTTCGGATAAATAATGATTGTAAGAAAAGGGTAAAATACTTGGGGGAAGAAGAAGGAGCAATACTATGTGGAGGGCAACATGGCTTCCCAGATTGATTCATTTGCTCTTGTTGACTATTTCCACGCTATAAATCTCAGTTGAAGAGTCTCGCTGTATCCAAAATGAGGGCCCAGAAACCCCAAACAAGAATACAATAGCTCACAAGGGAAGTCAGTCACCAACCTAAATGCTGCTTTCCTTCTCTGAAGAAATCTCCTCCAACTGTGCCAGAGTTGTTATCTCTGCCTTCCTTGGAAAAGAGGAAATTTGCACTATCAAAAATAGGATTTGTGTGTCCAACCTGACTTCAAAGATATTAAATGATAAACTTTCCAAGTAAAGAACAGAATGAGATCAAAGCTCCCACTCCACTTGCTGGGTAAATGAAGATGGAGCCTCAAGCAAAACTCTCTGTGGGAAGGAAAGCAGGTTTCTTGGTATCCTACCCATAGGCAGGCTCTGACAAGAGCTCTATTTCAAAGACCTTGTCCTATATTAGGGCCTCTAAGTAACTCAAGAGAATTCCTTGGTTATTTTCTATGTAAGTTATCTCCTATTAAAAACTGCTCCTGCTGCTATATTCTTGCTGTATGAAGAGTGTATCAGTTAGATATTGCCACCATAATGCTGTGTAACAAGCCATCCTCAGACTCAGTGGCACATAACAATAGGTATTTATTTAGACCCATATATCTGTGGGGCAGCTGAGGTTGGCTCAGGTGACTCTGCTCCACATATTTTCACTCCTGGGCCCAGGATAAAGGGGTAGCAGTTATCTGGGGGGAGGTCTTGTATGGTAGAGGTTGGAAGCTCTCAAAGGGGTGAGCAGAATGACATAATATCTCTTAAGGCCTAGGTTCAGAAGTGATACATTTCATTGGCCACAGCAAGTCATATGACCAAATCCAATATCAGTAGGGCAGGGAAGTGTACTCCTCCCATGACGTTTGGGTAAAGGGAGTGAATTTTACCAAATGATAAGCTAATCTATATAGGGAGGAATACTAATATTTCTGTTTTTTAGATGGGAAAACTGAAATACTGAGAGATCAACGCCATGTCTGTGAAATAGTTCTCAGTTGAAACTTAGAGAAATCATTTTGTATTGATTACCAAAATGGTTATTAACTAGACTATTTTTGCATCTTCATGTACTTAGCCACCAGATATAGTTATTTTCTAGAAGGGACCAGAGTGACTCTCCTGCTATTTATGGAATGCCTGGATGGCATTGACTACGCAGTGACCTGGTCAGGTAGTTGAAAGTTGATCAGAGTGACCCTCAGATAATTTGGATGATGGTGTTGGAGGATGGAGGGAACAAGAAGTGCCCACCAAACTGAGAAGGCATTCTGAGACAGAAAAATGAGGCAGGCAGCTCCATGTAATCAATGGGTCAGTTTATTCTAGGGTAACTTACTCACAGGGTGGGGTCTGGATCAGGCCGACAGTGATCTGAAAGAGTTTGCGGCTGCACTCTGCACCGCCGAGGGGCCACTGGGACAATTTTATGGTTAACCTAGGGCAAGGGGGTAGGTGTTTGGAAACAGGACATGCATTCCTAAGTTAAGATTTATGAATGGATGACTAGTCTTGTGGGCACCAGGAATATGTCAGGGAAGGTTTTCATTATTGGGAACTAACAGAGTATAGTGGCTACCTGGTCCTAATGATCATTAAACAATATCTATTAACTACAAAGCCCTTGACAACAGAGAACTGATTCACTGCACCGTACAGTTCTGGGTAGGGTCAGCAAAAGGACAAGAGAAACTGTAAGGGCCCAACGTAGCATCAGTTATACTAACAACAGTCATACAAATGGCTTATGATTGGATTGCAGGGCATGGTTTTGAATATCTTCTCTTTCCAAAATCAGTGAGCTGTTAGTTAAAATTCTTGTTCCTGGGAGATCAAACTGTGACCATATTATGGCTTGAAGTTATGACAGTGTGGCACACATAATTAATCATTCAAGCGTCGATTCATATTTTCCCAGCTGTCTAGATAACTAAGAGTCCAGTAGTGGCACAGTCTTAAAGCCAGTATGCTTTGGTCAGCTTGCCCAAAATAATGGAGGCATGTGTCACCTCATGGCCTCACAGTGAAGACTGAGGATCTTTGTGCCTAAGAGAGTTTCTCAAAGCCTAGTCTTAGACACCAGATCCCTCTTTCTAACTTCATCCTTAAGAAAAACCGAGGTTAGCTTCTCCTACCTCTTTTTGATATCATGTGTTGGCAGTGTGCTACTCTTTCAGGAAAGGACATGCCCCACATTATTTTTCCTGCCATGTGCATGGTCTTGGAATCTAAAGGCGTGCCAAAAGAGAAGGAAGAATTGGCGGTCACATGACTGTGAGGAATTCCAGGGTACAGGACTCAGCAGTGCCTTTCCATGCAGAACTGCCCCCCCCCCCAGAACCTTGAAGAAAAGGCTCCAGGAATGAGCCTGGCCTCTTGAGAAGAGGCATTAATTGAAGTTCATTTTTATTCATTGAATGTGTTCACCAAAACTCATTTCCCTTTCCTCCTGAGCAGACAAATAGATATTTCCCAGCCTTCCTTGCAGCTCGATGGAGTCATGTGACTGAGTTCCAGCCAATGGGCTAGTTGTGATCTGCACCACTCCCTGGCCTGCTTGATGCGTACCTCCCTCGTGCATTCCCCGTGCTCTCTCACTTTTCTCCAGCCGCTTGTCCTCACGCAGCGCAACTTTGGGGCCACACGTTAAAGATGGCAGAGATGCCTTCCAACCAGAAACACCTACTGTGGCCTGCTACATGAGTGAAAAATAAACTTCTGTTTTGTTAAGCCACTGGTATTTGGTAATTTATATGTTAGAAGTTAGTTAGAAGTTATATGTTACACTAATTAATATGTTTTTTAATTTTTTTAGACTCATAAAAGTCTCTCACTTTCCTTTGTCTCCAAGGCCCTGCTTGGACACAGTGGAACATCTGAAGACCCAAACATGTGCGTCCCATCTCTAAGTCCTAGCAGGTGTCCCTATCATTGAGCCTCACATTCTGTCCATGATGAGGCTGATGACAACTAAAATGTATTGTCAGTTTATTATATGCCAGGCATTTTATGGACTTTATCACATTTTAACCTCATAAATCCACTGATATTTATCATGTCCATTTTACTGTTTAGTAAATTTAGGCTCAGGGTGGATAAGTCATGTGCCCAAGACTGCACAACTAGAAAAGTGGGGAAGTCAGGAATGAAGCCCAGGGTAGGGGACTCTAGAGCGCGTGTCCCTAACAGCTGTGCCGAGTTCCCAGCCAAGCAGATTATTAGGTCTGCTGGCAACCCTTTCTCCAGGCAGCGTCACACTCCTGCTTCTCATGGCCATCCTGGAAACCAGTGACTGCTTTCCCAACACTCCTGAGTGACTGACTAAGCTTTCCGTGCAAGGCCCAGCCCTGGTCCATCCCTGACTCTCCTGAGATCTGAGCAGAACTACACTCCCTGTGCTCCATGCTACAACACCATGTATCTTCAAGCTGCCTCTGTTTAGAAACAGGCCTCCCTGAGCCAGCCCTTTCATTAAAAAACCTCTGCCTGCCCTTTTGCTCACCCACACTGGGAGGCCATGTCCACAGAAGACTCTCCTATTTTCCCTAATGACGAAGAGAATGATTACCCATCGCCCCATTTTCCAGATTACTGAAGCTGGTAGCGGTGGGAAAAATACAATCAAGGCTACTGCGTCAGAGCATGGACTTAGCGGAACAATGATGAATGGGCTTAAAGAGGCCTGCGCGGACTCTCGCAGCATAATAAGGTGCTGGCTAGCAGGCTCTCGCCAAGAAGGGAATAGACACTCCCTTGCTGGAATCAGGGCTCCTTTTTCTCTTTCTGGAGGAGGTCTGAGCTCCTGTCACTGTCACTCAACCTTAGTGTCAGTTTCCAGGAAATAGTCAAAGGCAGCTCAGAGAACTGGGAGGCTCTGGGAGGTGACTTGGGGTGACAGGGTGGAATGGCAGTGAGCATGGAGCAGGGCTCCTGACCAGCTGAACCCAGACTCCTCAGCGTTTCCGAGGTGGCCATGGTCTGAGCCTGGAGCTGATCCTACAGTTATAACTGAGGCAGTGTGTGAAGTAGTGATGAGGAGTCCGTTGGCCTTGCTTGGAATGTTTGCTCCATCACTTCCTTATTGCAAGACCATGAGTTAATTTCTTAACACCTGCAGGGGTAAGTTTTCTTACGTGTGCCGTGGAGATTTTCGAAATAGTACTGCTCCAAAAGGGGAGGACTTATGCAATAGGCAGAGAAAGCACTTAGTAGAGTTTCAACTTTTATGAAGTCCATCCTGGCCACCACATCCTAAGCATAGCTTGTTTGGTCAAAAATAATTTTCAAGAGAACATTAGGGCCCTGGAAGAAAATTACAGAGAAATCCATTTGTGTTCCTGTGGTCATACTTTGGGGTTGGGGTTCTGAAGGAGAGGCAGGAATAACCCTTTAAGCTGCCCCCCTTAGTTCTCTCTGCCGGTGAGAGTCTGTCTGGAGCTGAGGGTGAAGAAGTGAAGTTGATGCATTTTTCCCAGTGAATGAGCTGTCAGCTGGCCCCGTTCAACCTCAGTGGCATGTGTCCATCTGCTTTCCATCTGGAGGTGGCACCTTACTTCTAAGGTGGGAAGTGTATTACTGTAGATGAGACTGGGGTGGGGGGTGCTGACCACCAAGGCAGTGGAGAGATCTGGCTTGGGTCCTGAGAAGGTGAAGGAGAGCAGAGTCTTCAGTGAAACCAGCGGGACTGACTTTTGCTCTGAGGAAGAACTCTTCTTTCTTCACAAGGACACTTATAGAGCCCTGGTCTAGTCCCATGGCGAGTTTGTATTTTAAAAAGTCTAGTATAGGCTTTCTTCATGTTCTCAAACAGTTCAGGGGGTTGTCTTGGTTTGGGTTTCCCCAAAAGCAGGCCCTGAGATTAGGATTAGAGTGCAAGGATTTTATCTGGGAAATGATCCCAGGAGTTCCCATCGGGGGTGGGGAATAGGGAAGAGACACAGGTGTGGTAGATTAAAAAATGGCACCCAGTCGATTTCCATGTCCTAATCCCTGGAACCTGTGGATGTTAAGTTATGTGGCAAAGTCACTGCAGATGTAATTATTAAAGATCTTGAGATGGGGCAGATGATCCTGGATTATCTGGGTGGGCAATTACATGTATCCTTATAAGGAGGCAGAGAAAGATTTGAAGCACACAGAGAAGGCAGTGTGACCACAGAGGCAGAGATTGGGGTGATGTGACTACAAATCAAGCAGTCCCAGCAGCCACCAGAAGCTGTAAAGTTTTTTCCCTAGAACCTCTAGAGGGAGCATGACCCTGCTGACACCTTGATCTTGGACTTCTGGCCTCCAGAACAGTGAGAGAATAAAGTTCTTTGTTTTAACCCACCAAGTTAATGATAATTTGTTAGAGCAGCCTTAGGAAACTTATACAACAGGGAAGGAAGGATATTTTCAGGGCGTTAATAAACTGGTTTTCCCTCTGGGCAACTGAGGCCCAATCCCACTGGGGGTTTCTTGGAGTTTTGCAGCAGTATCTTCCAGTTGCATCCCCTGAGGATCAAAGAAATTGGAGTATTTATTCACTAAATCTTTTAGTCAATGCTCCATGGCTACTCATGGGGGCATCAACTCCCTGGCACCACCAGCTTGCTCTGTGTACCAGAGCTTTCCACACCAGAGAACACTGTCAGGCAGAAAGCTGTTGCAGTCTTCTATAGTAAGAATTTGCCAGCGTGCGTGGAATGAGGTGATAGAGTCTGCTCTGGAGGTCACAGTGGACTCTACCCATGTACATAATCCAGGTGAACTGGGTTTTTTTCTTCTAGTGTCTGAAACCCTCACAGAGCCAGCAGCCTCTTGCTCTCCTAGCCCAGGACTTCCCCCTCACCAACAGCATCCCTGTTCTGTCATCTTTGATACCTGAAAGCTCTGAGTCAGGGAAGGGGAAAGTTGGTGAATCCCTACTGGTGAATAATTTTGGTCCCATCCTAAGTACAGTAAGAGGCAAAAAGAGAAATGGATTTGAACACAGGATTGTAGAAATGAATTTCCTTCAAGACCCCTAATTGTGGGAGAGAGACATAATCTGGACGTTCTGGTGGCCTCCCCACACCCCCACCTATGCTTCTCTAGAACATGTTTCTCTGGATTTCAGGTGTGTTTGGGCAATACACTGCAGACATCCAGAAATTAATTACCTATGTAGGGTGTTTTGCAGGCTACAACTAAGTTATTTTTTTTAACCTCTTTATTGGAGTATAATTGCTTTACAATGGTATATTAGTTTCTGCTGTATAACAAAATGAATCAGCTATACATTTACATATATCCCCATATCTCCTCCTTCTTGCGTCTCCCTCCCACCCTCCCTATCCCACCCCTCTAGGTGGTCACAAAACACCGAGCTGATCTCCCTGTGCTATGTGGCTGCTTCCCACTAGCTAACTATTTTACATTTGGTAGTATATATAAGTCCATGCCACTCTCGCACTTTGTCCCAGCTTACCCTTCCCCCTCCCCATGTCCTCAAGTCCATTCTCTATGTCTGCGTCTTTATTCCTGTCCTGCCCCTAAGTTCTTCATAACCTTTTTTTTTTTTTAGATTCCGTATATATGTGTTAGCATACGGTATTTGTTTTTATCTTTCTGACTTACTTCACTCTGTATGACAGACTCTAGGTCCATCCACCTAACTACAAAATAACTCAATTTTGTTTCTTTTTATGGCTGAGTAATATTCCATTGTATATATATGCCACATCTTCCTTATCCATTCATCTGTCGATGGACACTTAGGTTGCTTCCATGTCCTGGCTATTGTAAATAGAGCTGCAGTGAACACTGTAGTACATGACTCTTTTTGAGTTATGTTTTTCTCAGGGTATATGCCCAGTAGTGGGACTGCTGGGTCATATGGTAGTTCTATTTTTAGCTTTTTACGGAACCTCCATACTGTTCTCCATAGTGGCTGTATCAATTTACATTCCCACCAACAGTGCAACAGGGTTCCCTTTTCTCCACACCCTCTCCAACATTTGTTGTTTGTAGATTTTCTGATGATGCCCATTCTAACTGGTGTGAGGTGATACCTCATTGTAGTTTTGATTTGCATTTCTCTAATGATTAGTGATGTTAAGCATTCTTTCATGTGTTTGTTGGCAATCTGTATATCTTCTTTGGAGAAATGTCTATTTAGGTCTTTTGCCCATTTTAGGATTGGGTTGTTTGCTTTTTTGATATTGAGCTGCATGAGCTGCTTGTAAATTTTGCAGATTAATCCTTTGTCAGTTACTTCATTTGCAAATATTTTCTCCCATTCTGAGGGTTGTCTTTTCATCTTGTTTATGGTTTTCTTTGCTGTGCAAAAGCTTTTAAGTTTCATTAGGTCCCATTTGTTTGTTTTTGTTTTTATTTCCATTTCCCTAGGAGGTGGGTCAAAAAGGATCTTGCTGTGATTTATGTCCTAGAGTGTTCTTCCTGTGTTTTCCTCTAAGAGTTTTATGGTGTCTGGCCTTACATTTAGGTCTTTAATCCATTTTGAGTTTATTTTTGTGTGTGGTGTTAGTGAGTGTTCTAATTTCATTCTTTTACATGTAGCTGTCCAGTTCTCGCAGCACCATTTATTGAAGAGGCTGTCTTTTCTCCATTGTATATTCTTGCCTCCTTTATCAAAAATAAGGTGACCATGTGTGCATGGGTTTATCTCTGGGCTTTCTGTCCTGTTCCATTGATCTATATTTCTGTTTTTGTGCCAGTACCATACTGTCTTGATTACTGTAGCTTTGTAGTATAGTCTGAAGTCAGGGAGCCTGATTCCTCCAGCTCTGTTTTTCTTTCTCAAGATTGCTCTGGCTATTCGGGGTCTTTTGTGTTTCCATACAAATTGTGCAATTTTTTGTTCTAGTTCTGTGAAAAATGCCACTGGTAGTTCGACAGGGATTCTATTGAGTCTGTAGATTGCTTTGGGTATAGTCATTTTCACAATGTTGATTCTTCCAATCCAGGAACATGGTGTATCTCTCCATCTGTTTGTATCATCTTTAATTTCTTTCATCAGTGTCTTATAGTTTTATTGCATGCAGGTCTTTAGTCTCCTTAGGTAGGCTTATTCCTAGATATTTTATTCTTTTTGTTGCAGTGGTAAATGGGAGTGTTCCCTTAATTTCTCTTTCAGGATTTTCATCGTTAGTGTATAGGAATGTAAGAGATTTCTGTGCATTAATTTTGTATCCTGCTACTTTACCAAATTAATTGATAGCTCTAGTAGTTTTCTCGTAGCATCTTTCGGATTCTCTATGTCTAGTATCATGTCATCTGCAAGCATACAACTCAGTTTTGAAACCAGTGTTTTAGTTACTTATGATGACGAGATGGTAAGGATGGTAGTATAATCATATTGACCATTTCTAACGATTAACCATTATCAACCAAATCCAGTTTGAAAACTTAAGCTTATGTCTTTGCTACTCAAAGTGTGGTCTGTGGACAGCAGTAGCAGCAACACTTGGGAGCTTGTTAGAAATGCAGAATCTCAGGCTCCTCTTTGGATCCACTGAACTTGCATTTTGCCCAGTTCCCAGGTGGCTCATTAACTTTGAGAATTGCTAACTTACACATCTTAACTGAGACCTGGGTCTCTCCTGTGGCTCTGTCGACCTGGGGTCTTCTTTGCAGGCTTGAAGAGAAGGAATGGAGTGAGCAGAAGTAGACACTCAGGAGGCCTTTCTGGGTGATGCCCTAGGGTCTGAGGACCCAGTGATGCAGCAGGCAAGTCTTTGTGACCTTCCCCTCTTCTCCTCCTCCAGGTTGGTAGACCAGGCCTTTTTGTTTGTTTGTTTGTTTTTTACTGCTGACCCCCAGTTGCCTGCCCTCTGCAAAGATTGGCATTGTGGGGGTGGAGAAGGACAAAGCCGCTTCTAGTTTTTCCTGGGAAGCCAAGAATTTAGGGTAATTTTCTAAGCTGCTTCCTCTGGCAACCTCCTGTTGCCCTCTTGCCCTCTGTTCTGAGTCTCTGGGGGTAGGGGGCTATGCTTTGCTGTGCTTAAATTTGGAAACCCCTTGTTACCCCTCTCAGCCCCCAGCTCTGATAGTGCCTGTCAGATTCTGCTCCCTAAACCTTCCCAGGCTCCAAATAATCTCCTGTGTCTTTCCTGTAAGCTCCTTTGAATTCGCTCACTCATGTAACATTGAGGAGAAGAGCTGCGTTGTTATGCCAAAGCCAGCTTCTCCCATGAGCCTTTGTCACACAAATAAAATAGCTGTTTGCTTTGTTCCTCCTGCTCCACGTTTTTACACTCCCAGGCACAGGCTTTTAACAGAGTTTATTAGAAATGGAAAAGAAAGCCTCTAAAGGCAGCAAAGGGCGCCTGTGCATTCTTCTGATTCTAACTCCTGCCCTTCCTTGTGCTTGTTTTTTCGATAATGAATGTCACAGGGGGACGGGGAGATGAATGGGGACTGATAAGTGCAAACCGTTATTGTGTTCAGCTCTGTGGAGCCTGCGAGGGGTGCCACCACCGAGCTCCGTGCTGCGACAGCAGAAAGCACTTTCCTGCCGTGCTCCCATGTCCTCCACCCCAACCCGGAGGAGGACTTTTTTGTAATGGTGCAGAGGGGGAAAAACACTGGGTGTCCCAGTACTCCGGTTACTGGTTCTGGCTTTGCCAGCAACATGCTGGGAAACCGTGGCTGTGTGACTGAAGCTTTCTGGGCTGTAAACCGCAACTGAACCTATAAACTTGTTCCTGCTTCATGAGCTTGCACAGCTATACATGTTAAAATATTCTTACTTGGATTAAGGAAGAAATATAGGCCGCTCCATGCACCCTGAAGTGCCTACCACTGGTTGCTTTCCTGTGGGGCTCCAGAGACCAAGGCTAGCCTGACTTGATGGGATAATAGACAGATGTGGAAGCACTTGGTAAACTGTAAAGTGCTATGCCTGAGAGCAGTGTTGCCATTGCCATTATCTTTGAGTCTGCTGGGGCAGGGTGGGCCCATTGTGGGGTGTTGAGAGGGAAAAAGTGAAGGAAGCTATGAGGGTTGGGTAGGCCTGGTGAAAGGCTATTGATGGGGGAATCTAAGGTGAGATAAAAGTTGGATAATGTGGGAAGGGAAGACTGAGGGAAGTGATGGATGATAAGAAAACAGGTCAGACAATGCACTGGGGATAATGATTGTTTTAGTCCATTCAGGCTGCTGTAACAAACTGCCACAGACCAAGAGATCTACAAACAATAGAAATTAATTTCTCACAGCTCTGGAGGCTGGAAGCCCAAGATCAGGGACCAGCATGGTTAGGTGTGGTGTGGACCCTCCTCTGGGTCACAGTGGTGAGGGAGCCCTGTGACATTTCTTTTTTTTTTTTTTGCCTGCAACAATTATAGTTGTAGTATTTTTGCAAACTCTTTTTTTTTAATATATAAATTTATTTATTTAGTTTTGTCTGTGTTGGGTCTCCATTGCTGCGGGCTTTCTCTAGTTGCGGCGAGCAGGGGCTACTCTTCATTGCGGTGCCCGGGCTTCTCATTGCGGTGGCTTCTCTTGTTGCGGAGCACGGGCTCTAGGCGTGCAGGCTTCAGTAGTTGTGGCACGTGGGCCTAGAATGCAGGCTCAGAAGTTGTGGCGCACGGGCTTAGTTGCTCCGTGGCATGTGAGATCTTCCCGGTCCAGGGCTAGGGCTCGAACCTGCGTCCCCCGCATTGGCAGGCGGATTCTCAACCACTGCACCACCAGGGAAGCCCAGATTTCTTTCATAAGAACACTAATCTCATTTGTGAGGGTTCCACTCAAAGGCTCCACCTCCTAATACCATTACCTTGGGCATTAAGATGTAATATATGGATTTTGGTGGGGGAAGCACAAACAGTCTGACCATAGCAAAGATTGTAAAATGCTTGGCATCTTTATTATGCTTTCAGTTTGGATTTCACCCCTGTTCCCTCATCTCTGAACCTACTTTGGGTTTTCAAAGCCCCTCCTGATATGTTACAAGACTTAAGCTCAAATTTCAGTCATCAGTAAGAATGTCACCTCATTTAAGAAACATACTCTAGAGCTATTAATACAACCCAGAATTGCAATGATCGTTTTTTGGTCTGTTTTTGTCAATCGTGTTTTCCTTCAGACTACCTGAACTTCTTGTCCACCAATGCAGTCCCATCTTTTCTCTCATATGCTGGTGCCAATGTGGCTCTCACTGATTCTCTATTTTATATTTAAGAGAAAAACTTTGCTCTGATAAATAATGACATTTTTAATAATTTTAAATATTGGCAACTTCAGCAGGCATGATAGGTAAGGGTCCAGCCAGGTGGATAAATCCTTGTATGGACATCCAGGGACTTAAAACAGCATTGGTGAAGTGGTGACCAGAAGCAGAGAGAGGAGGGAAGGGTCGGATGGTAAATGTGGGATCTGGCCTCCGTGATGAGCCCAGTGATCCTGAGCTCTAGGTATTCACACCCTTGTGTCATCTCCTCCCACGAGGACTCAGAGGGCCAATCAAGTAGGGCAGTGGTTACAGTGTGTGACTTCTGAGGCTAGGTCATAAAAGGCATTGCAGCTTCCACCCTGGCCTCTTGGATCTCTCCTTCTGGGGGAAGCCAGTCACCATGACATGAGGAAACTCAAAGGACTAGGTGAAGAAGAGCTGGGGCCTCCTGCCAACAGTGAGCATGAGTTTGCCAGCCACATGAGGGATCCACTTTGAAAGAAGGTTCTCCAACCCCTGTCAAGCCTTCAGATGACTGTAGGCCTGGTCAATCTCTTGGCTCTAATAGAGTACCTCAAGTTAGAATTTTCCAGCTAAGCTGCTCCTGAATTCCTGACCCAAAGAAACTCTGAGTGATAACAAATGTTTACTGTTATTTTCAGCCACTGCGTTTTGGGGCAGCAATAGGTAACTAATACAGGGGTATGAACTTGGTGGCAGGCAGATGTGGTCAAAACTACAGAAGCCAATTTTCGCTTTTAATCTACAGAGTAAAAAAGCAAGGAAACAAAAAGACTGGGATTTTTTTTTTTAAAGAAAACTTTGTAGTTTATGAGAATCACACTGTAGGAAGCAAAGAGGAGAATACTCACCATTTGGAGGCCTGGCACTTCCACACCCCAGATCCTTAATACATAAAGTTCCAGGCTTAAAAACTATCCATGAGTACAACCAAAGGTCCCTATGGCCGTTGCCTTGTGGTCATCAGGGGAGGAGGGATCTTGTGACATCTGTGGGGGAAAGATGAAGTCTTGTGATGCTCAGCAGAGGAGAGGAAGGTGGTCCTTGCTATAAGTTAGCAAACTTCAAAAAGGCTTTTGAAAAACATACAGATAGCTTATCTTTGAAAGAAGTCACTATATTTGTCCAATAAAACATGCAGGGTCTCTAAATGGGCTCTAGCATTTTTCCAAGAGAGTAAGGCTTTGAAGATCTATAAAGGGGTCATGGTGGGGATCGAGCAGAGTAAAACACTCCAGCTGTCTTGTTAGTTGAGATTTTTCAGTTTCAGAATATGTGACATGAAGTTCAGTTAACTGTGGACTGTCATCAGCATGAGGACAGAAATAAAAGCCAGACCATAAGGGTCAGGAGCTTGGCAGAGCTGGGGTGGCCAGGGCCAGGACGGGAGGCCAAGTGAGAAGCACTTTACAGTTGTTACAGACACAGCTGCTCAGATATTTTTAGAGGGACTTAAGCCTCTATGACTGGGATAAGCAGTTCCCTGCTCTGCCTGGAATTCTCCGATTTACTTTCCAAAATTTGGGGGAAAACTTTAGTGCTTCCCTGCTCCTGGGTGTATAAAGAAATCCATTGACTAGACCAGGATGAGGCCACAGATGCCAGGCAACGAAGGAGTCTGGCCTTTGCCATGAGAGATCCACCCCATACAGGAAGCGTAGGGTGGGGTTTTCACTTTCCTTCAGAGAAGGCAGTTTTCCTCCCCTTTCCATTTATGTGCCTGTGCCATCCAGATGGTGTGTGAAGACTGGATGGAGGGTGCTCATCAATACTGATGACACTTAGAATTACCGTTATTTTCAAGACATTAAATCATGTTACCTTTTCCATAAGATGGGCCTCTGGATAGTATTTTTTCTGATTTAAAATAAAATGTAACCAATTGAGGAAATACATAACATTAGAGAAATTTTAAAAGGCAATAATATCTTCATCCAGGCACTCAAAAATAGGGGTCATTTTATATCTCTTCTGGGAAAATAAAATGACCACAAGAGAGGTATGGCCTAGTCAAGAGTGATTTGATTATAAGAGCCAAAATCCCACTTGAAACAAAATAAGCAAACCAAAGCAGAAGCAAAACGAATAAACGAAAGAGGAAAGAAAGAGAAATTTATTGGACTGTTTCATGGTTCCTTGACTTAGCTCCATCTTCCACTTTCTTGGTTCAAATTCTCAAGAGAGAGAATTGGATTGGTAAGAGTGGTTTGGGATCCTTTCCAGGCAGGCAGGTAGCATGGTGGTGCGGGCCTACCCTTGTGTGTGGGGTAGGGTCATTATCAAATAAGAGGGCCACGAAGTGGACAGACACTCTGAAATGTCTTCTACAAACTTCTGCCCTGGTGGGGAGCACTGGTTAGCTCACAAACATGCACACCTTGAGGGACTGTAAGAAATACAAGGCTATACACTTGCCAGATTAACCAAAAAAATAAAAGAGAGAGAGAGAGAGGGAGAGAGAAACGAAAGGAGGAAGGAAGGAGGAAGGTGGTAGAAAGAGAAATGGGAGGGAGAGAAAACTATCATTAAGTATGCAATAATTGTTATATACTAAAAAATCATTTTTTGTTTATCTGAAATGCAAATTTAACTAAGCATCCTGCATTTTATCTGGCAGTGCTAACCAAGGGCAATCCTTCTCCATTGGAGCTGTCATGGAGGAGGACTAGGGAGAATTTAAACTGAGTCTTAAACTAAATTTTCTGTGCCCTGGGGCTGCTTGTGTCCATGTCCTGTTGGTTTTCTGTGATCTGTTTTTATTTTTAAGAGAAGCAACCTGGTGTGATGAAAAAGCAGAGAACCTGGCTTTGAGGTCTGGATATGTCACTTAGGAACTGGAGATACTGGGCAAACCATTTGGTTTTGAGGTGCCTCTGTTTCCTCATCTAGAAACCAGGGGTAGTCCTGCCTATTTCAGAAGACAGCTGTGGGGGAGTAAGTTCAGGCCGGCAAAATTAGCTGGAGGGATACCAGCCATGTAGCCGGTACTCAGCTAACATGTATGCCCCTTTCTTTTTCCATCCTCATTGTATGAATAGAAATACCAGTATGTATTACTATTTATTGAATTGCTGTAATCATTTATATGCCAGGTACAGGATAATATGCTGTACAAGCATTGCCTCATTTAATTCAAGCAACAATTGAGTGAGAGAGCTACTATTTTCCTTCCCAATTTGCTGATGATGAAACTGGGGCTCAGATCGGTGCAAGAGGACTGGCCAGAACCTCTTGAAGGACAGAACTTGGGTGTAAACCCGGGCCTACGGGTCTCCAGAATGCATGCTCTCTACTTTCTTTTTTTTTTTTTTTTTTGCGGTACGCGGGCCTCTCACTGTTGTGACCTCTCCCGTTGCGGAGCACAGGCTCCGGACGCGCAGGCTCAGCAGCCATGGCTCACGGGCCCAGCCGCTCCGCGGCATGTGGGATCTTCCCAGATCGGGGCACGAACCCACGTCCCCTGCATCGGCAGGCAGACTCTCAACCACTGCGCCACCAGGGAAGCCCGCATGCTCTCTACTTTCACTCAAATGCCTTTCACTGTACTCATAAAGCGCACACCCCATGGCATGGCACGTGGAGCATTTGCAGTGTTGGATCCACTCACTGTCCAGTCACTCCTTTCACTAGTATTTTTTGCATGCTCACGCTGTTGTAGGCTTCCTTTTGGACACTGAGGATGCAGTGACGATCAGGTCAGAGGCCTCCGTCATAGAGTTTCCATTCCAGCTAGGAACAGACAATAAACATGTAAGCAGACACAGGCAAGATATGGCATCATGCTGTGGTATGTGATATGAAGAACAGGAATGAGAGGTGTGACCTGGGCCTACGGAGTAGGAGAGAGAGATTTTAAATAAGGGTGATCATGGAAGGCTTCCCTGAGCAGGTGACCTGTGAGGCCAGACCTAAAGAAAGCACAAGAAGAAACGGGCAGAGGGTGTGGCAAATGCAAACACAGAGACAGGAGCAAGCTGGGGTGATGTAGCACAGCAAGGAAGCCAGCGTGAAGCAGAATGTGTGAAGGAGGGAGGCCGCGGATGAGGTCAGATCCTAGCAAGGAGCTGGGGGTTTACTCCTCGGGGATCATTTGCCGGGAGCTGTTGTGCCCGTGACCTGTGGCGCCCGCCACAGCTTCAGGAGAAAGGCCCCGTCGCCGAGAAGTGGCTGCGTCGGCACAAGGAAACCAATCATGCCACTTACCGCCCCAGTTCGAAAAGTAATTGCAGACACACGTGTAAAGGGCAGGACAATCTTTTCTGCCAATTATGTGCCCTGCTATTAGGCGACTAGAAGATGGTAAAGTCACGGTGTGAGGGATTAGCTGCACAGGTCCCTCTCCCGTCACCTTGGCGTTTCTGCTTCTCCCAAGGGTGCCTTCTTCCCGCCTCAGGTGCTGGTCTCAGCTGACCAGGTGCCTGTCCCAAATCATGTCCCCCTAAACACACCTGTCCTTGTGTATAAAAGGAAAAAAGCATGCAAGAGACTCCTGTAAAACTGCAGTTGAAAAACAGGTTAGGTTTGCCTGGCTAGGAGATTGCACACTTGTATTTACAGCAATACTTATGAAGACTGTTTTGTTCTGGGTATTTCCAAAGCTGCTTATCAACCAGAGTGTGCTGGTCCTTGCTGCACTTCCATGCACATGCCTTTATTGTTTTATTTGCTTCTCATGCCTGTGCACATCTGCCCGTTTCTTTGGGCCTGTGTATTCACAAATCCATCTGTCCCTGCATTCTTCAAACCGGTACTTAATTAAGCATCTATTTTCTGCCCGGCGCAGACCTGGTCTTTGAAATTAACAGTAAAGTCTAGTGGATAAGAGCTTCAGGGTCAAATAGCCCTGAATTCAAATCCCAACTCAGCTCCTTTAGTTATTTTTGCAGTCAGTATTTCCATCTGAAAAATGGGGATGGTGGCAGGATGGGATTCTCTGCCACTCTAACCCTCTTCACCCACCCTCATTCTCAGCCCTGGTGGACGGACAGCTGCGAGAAGACATTGGTTGGTTTATAGGTGTCCCACTCTAGAGGTGAAGATCCAAGGGCAGGGCAGCACTGCGGGACATGGGTTAGGGAGGAGGGTGGGACTCATGGGACTCCAGTAACTGGATGAACCTGGAAGCCTGAGAGGAAGAAGGAAAGAGGGGCAGAGGAAAGGAAGAAGGGAGCAGAGACAAGAGAAGGGGCCCCCCAAACATGCATCTAAAGGAGTCTAGACCAGCTATCCTGTACTGAGGCTGCTGCACACCTTGGTTGGCTAAGGGAGTAACTTAAACCAGACCGCTAGGGATCAAGTCCTGGCTCTGCCCCTGTTGGCTATGGGTCCCTGGGTAAGTAAAGCCTCGAACCTCTCTGTGCCTCATTGTTTCATCTCTAACGAGATCCTAATAATAGGACTTACCTCCTAGGGTGGCCGGAAGGACTCAATGAGTGCATACATGTAAAATGCTTAGAATGATGCCCAGCACAGAGTAATTATGAAAAAAAACATTGGCAGTTATGGAATTCTAAGTCTCTTCCCATGTGCTCTCTCCTCCTTTCCTGCCTGTATTTCACCAGAACTCTTGTCACTATTTATCTTATCTCACATTTTTCTCACCCCACCGCCCACCACACTAGAATTCAAGTTCCTTGTCTGGGGCTTTTGTCTGTTTTGTTCACGACTGTATTCTAGCTCTATTTCCTGGAACAGTGCTTGGCACAGGAAAGGGACACAATCAATACTTCTTAATGGTTGAGGGAATGAATGGATAAATGAAAGAATGAATGAGTTATTATCCTGTGCACTCTATGTTCTTGATTAACTCTTAGTAATAATGGGCTACCCACCCAAACTTTCATAAATTGTGAGCGTAGTGGTGGTGTTTTATGATAATGATAGTGATATGAACTTTCTAAGGACTGAGGAGTGGAATATCTGTAAGATACCCAGGGTAAGTGCCTGCTAGTGACATTGTTGCTTTGTATGGTGTACTCTCTCCTCCAAGACACCTGGGTACCCACCAAGGTTACTGGCCATGAGGAATCTATGATTGATGTAACTGAGAGATGGGGAGGATCCAACCAAGGCCGTGCAATCTGGTTGTCTGGTTCTTTCCATCTTGAGGGCAGTGAAACCATGTGGCCAGGCCCTAGAGCTAGAGCTCTTCGGTGGTGGCTGTATGGAATCGGTGAGAATTTTACCATCTTGTGACAGGTTACCACTGTTCATGTATACCCAGTCTTAGATGCCACAGAATTGGCGGAGACTGAAATATTTAGAAACTTCAGTTCAGTGGACAGTCCCATAAACTGTACAGGTGCCCAGTTCCGCCCTGGGGGAGGGTGGGCTGATTCCAAACCCTGATGACCACTGTCTTCTCCTAAAACTGCTGGGTGGTGTGTGAGGTCCTTAAGTTCTGGTTGATTTCATAGAACACGAGGATTGGAAGGGATGATCTATGGAAGAGCTAGTCCAACCCACTCATAAAAGTGGTCAGTAGGTGTTTTACATGAGTCAGATCATTTAATTGTACAGCAATCTGTGATGTAGAAACTGTCAGCAGCCCCTTTTGCTTAAGAGGCATCTGAGATTTGAGAGGAGTTAGCAGTTATGCAAGGCGAGAGGCGGGTCTGTCTTTTTATTAACATACAAAGAGAGGCACATGGTGAGCTGGTCAAGAGATTAGGCTCTGTAGTTGAGGGGTCCAGATTCAAGCCCTTTGTCCACTATTTGTGTGCCTTAGTTTACTCATTTGGATTAAGTAGGAGCTAGAAATAGAACCAGCCTCTTAAAATTGTCATAAATATTAAATAATCTGACACATAAAGAGTGCTTAGACCAGTGAATTATCACTATTATCGATGAAAGTTAGCTATTAATTATAGTTATAAACAATTAAATAAAAAATAAAATAAAATATATTTCAAATAGATAATAAATAATAAAATAGTAAAATTTTAAATAAAACAATTCTCAATTAATGTTACTTTTATTTCTGTAATTATTCCCACCACATAGCTCAGAACTTGGCAGATGGCAAGAGCTCAATGGTGATGAGTTAAGTAGCTCACCTAAGGCCTGTTCTAGAAAGTGACAGAGTGGAACTTAAACCTTGGGTGTCTGACTCCAAAGGCCATGCTTATTAACAAGCAAGGAAACTGAGTCTTTGAGAATACTGACCTGTTCTCTGCTAAGGCACAAGTAGGCTGTAAAGACTGGCTTAGGACTCGGATGCTTGGACTCCCAGGTTAGTGCTTTTTCTTCTACCGCCCAGCGCAGGTTTGTCTGTCACCGGTCACCAGTAAAAGGGGATAATCATACTTCATAAGGAGCTGGCCAGGATTCAGTGAGAAAAACATGAGTGTGAAGTACTTGGAAAAGTGCTTGGCACTTAATAAAGATCACAGCTCTCATGATTATTTATCATGTGTGTGTATCAGTGCATAGATATTATTTTGAAGTCTTATGTCTGCTTGGCACTGGGCTTATTGAGGATGTCGTTGAGAATAAGACTTGGTTTCTTACCTTAAGCAGCTGATAGTCCAGGGAGGGACCCCAGTAAATTAATAATGACATGTTCTAAGTGCAGTTAACTCAGCCTGGATGGATCAGGGGTGACTTCCTGGAGGAAGTGGCATGTGAGGTGATTGGTACATAATGATGAGCTGTGAGATCTAGGCCTGCAAAAGAGAAATCCAAGAAAGCAGCATGTTCAGAGCTCCTGTGGAATGAAGTAGCCTTGCATGAGGTGAGGTGAATGCTAGAATGTTCTGTATGGCTGGTGCTTGAGCTTTGTTGTGGGAGATAAAGCAGAGCAGCCATGTAGAATCTTTATGTATGACACTGAATGCCAAGTTAGGGATTTGGAATTAAAGGCAATGGGGAGCCGCTGAAGGTTTTATATATATATCAAGAACAGATACAAGAACAAAAGCCAGGAACAAAGTTGCTGTTATTCACTGCTAAGTAAAATAATGCCTGGATTATGGTAGATACTTGATACTTACTGCTCCAATTAAAAATTACTCTGGCAACAGTATGAAAGTCAGACTGGGGAGTTGGAGGAGTCCGGCAATCTAGGGATCAACTACTTAGTTTGATTCCAGAAAAATACTCCTTTTTTTTTTTTTTTTTTTTACTGTATCTTGTTGATTATTATAAAAACAATTGCCGAATGAGTGAATGAACAAAGAAATGAATAAGTAGTTGTTTCCTATTCTACTTTCTATGTAAAGAGAGGGATGATTTACGGGCACGGAAGGCAAGTTAGCTGGGAGCAATAAAGTAGGGAAGTCCTAAAATAAATAACCATTTAACCCCCAAAGAATAATAACTGGGTCATGAGCATCTTCTGGGAATATGTCAAGACCCGCCTCTTCACCCTTAAGGCTCCATGACAAGCAGTGAGAATTCTTTGTCTTCTCTCTTGACATTCTATGGTCTTCAGAGTCTCCTGGGGACAACAAGTGAATCGATAGATTCATTACATGAACAAGAACCTGGCACTTTGAAAAGGCTTTAGATGAATTCCTGAACTGTCAAGTAAGAGAAAATAGTGTTGAAAATACTCTACCACGTCTCCCTCAGGTGCACCCCTGCCCCCTCAGCCTCTCCTGATTCACCTTGGGAAAACTGGGTCCTTAGTTCACCTAGGGTATGCCCCGGAGTCCATATGAGCTTGGTCTTGGCAAAGAAAATAGACAGTAGTTTACTTGGCTCACTCACAGGGCCCCCGGACCCTTGATCTCATGTTTTATATAACATAAGGCTTTGAGGTGTGCACACTTAATCCTGACCACATTTTTGCACGGTGGTTCTCTGGCAGTGTTCTGCAGTCATCAGCCATTGGACCATTACTTGGTATTCCTAACAAGATTAATGCATCTAGAGATCCACTGGTCCATCTAATCTCATTGGCCATAATATCATCTGTTCATTCATTTATTCAAAAAAGAAAAGAAAAGGGCCTCCCTGGTGGCACAGTGGTTGAGAGTCTGCCTGCCGATGCAGGGGATACGGGTTCGTGCCCCGGTCTGGGAGGATCCCATTTGCCGCGGAGCGGCTGGGCCCGTGAGCCATGGCCACTGAGCCTGCGCGTCCGGAGCCTGTGCTCCGCAACGGGAGAGGCCACAACAGTGAGAGGCCCGCATACCGCAAAAAAAAAAAAAAAAAGAAAAGAAAAGAAAAGAAAAAGATTATTGAGTGCCTGTCATGGACCAGGCCTGGTTCTAGGTCCTGGAGTATAATGATTAATAAACAGATATTTAGTTGCCACCATGAAACTCATACTCTAGTGAGGGAAACAAACATAAGAAGAGGCAAACAATAAATAAAATAATGACAAAGGATGGCAAATGCCTTGAAGGAAACAAATAAGGAAATGAGCTAAATAAAGAGTGAACTGGTGAGGGATGGCTTCTCCTCTGAGGAGGTGACATATAAGCAGATTCTGGGAGGATGAATTACCTGGAAGTAGAGGAAAGAACATTCCAGACAGAGTGACTAGAATGTGCAAAGGCCCAAGTGTAGGGAGAAGCTTGGCATATGCTTGACAATTGAGAGAAGAGCAGAGCACAGTGAGCAAGGGGCAGGGGCCATGGAATGAACGTGGAGAGGGAGGCAGACTCTCCATCATTTGCAAGGCCTTGGGGGCTGTGGCCAATTCCCAATTTCTGTCATGTGTTAGGAGAGAACTTTATAATTCAAGACATACTCCCTTTTGGGTTTTATGCAATAGAAACAATAGACAAAATTTCCATGTGGAGTGTTGGGACTGAATGGGGACACACAGGGGGACAACAGTTTGAGAACCACTGCTCTAGGAGATGGATGCTGATAATAGAGGTGTACTGTTTGATTGTTTGTTTGCTGCAGTAATTATAGGTATGACAAACAGCAGATGTGTAAGGCTAAACAGGACCTCTCCTATGGTCCTGCACTGTTTTATTGACGCATCCCTCTCATGTCTACTGAATGTCAACTCAGAGCCATACAATGTGTGGCCAAGGGGTATTCAAGGGAGAGAAAGACAGATGTCATCCCTGACGTGGAAATGGCACACTGGCCATTTTAACTCCATAAAAGCTCAGCCTAAGAAACAAAAGAGTCTTGGATTTGCCTTTTCTGGTTCTCATTTGGTTAAATTCTGGCAGCTGTCACACATTTAGAATCATTAAAATGTAGTTTTCTGTGCTTAACTTGCTTCTACAGATTAACTTTCCTCAGCTCATTATGGTGGCCCTGACCTTGGTCTATTCATAAAAGGCCACAGAAACCATTAACCAGGTGTGTTGCTTTTTATAGGAGCAGCACAGTTTTATCTACTAGAGGCATTGGCAGATGTGGATTACATTGTAAATAAATTTATCCACTACAAACATTCAGGGATCTGCCTTGCATTGTAAATAAATTTTCCTAAGTAATTATTAAGTGATGGCCTCACAATTATGCTGGCATAAGAAAAACAACCAGAGACAGATTCAGTAGCTTTGCAGTAAATATTCAGACAGGAACCTAGTGTTTTGCAAGGAGACAGCTGACTTGGATTAGGTGAGTGAAAGGAGAGGACTATTTGATAAGTAGAGAAATTATTAAGGGCTTGGATTTGTGGTAAGCATTAAACATTGGTCATACCATGTAAATGTCTATGCTCTATTTAAGTATTCACCCTTTATCACATTTCCTGAGCTGTACATAGTCCCAAGAAGAGGGTTCATTTATGTATCAGTCAGCTGTTGCTGGATAACAAACAACCACATACTGTGGCATGTAGTAGTAAACATTGATTCCTTTGGATCCATAGGTTGGGGTTTGGCTAATCTAAGCTAGACTCTAGTTCTCACTACAGATCTGTGGATGGGTGGAGGTGGCTCAACTTCACCTGTTTCTCATCCTCCTTGGATCAGTTGGATAGCCAAGGAATGTTCTTTTCATGGAGATGGCAGAGGTCTAAGAGAGCAAACAGAAACACAGGAGAGCTCTTAAGACCTAGGCTCAGAACTGCACACTGCCACCATCACCTCATTCTGTTAGCCAAAGCAAGCCATGTGGTCAAGCTCAAAGTCAAAGATGAGGAAGTTCACTCCACCATTAATGAGGCATGGATTAGATGCAGGGAAGGGTGAAGAATCGGAGCTCAAAGGAATCTCCTGTAATTTAATAAGTATGTTTCATTCGTCTATTATTGTATAAGTTTCTTTTATGTGCCAGACACTGCTAGGCAGCAGGAGAGATTGCCATGTAATATTCCTATACCACTCACTGTTTAGAAAACTAAGAAAAAGAGTTCTGGCTCTTATCTTTTATATGGTATGTACAATAGTTTTCTAAGAAGTCTCTCTTCCTCAGTTATGGCCTTGATGTAGTCCATCCTCCAGTGTGGCCAAGGTGAACTTCCCAAAATGTAAATGAGATGTGGAATCTTCCCTTTAAGCAGTTTGGATGATTTCCCTTTGCCAGTAGGATAAGGCTCAACCTCCAGATGTTGACATTTAAACTGATCCTAATCTGGACCCTCAAACTGCCCACACTTGTCTTCTGCCATCCCTCTGGTCATGAGCCCCTCCCCCAAGCATCCCCTCTTCCTTATTTCCCTTTTGCTCTGGCTCAGCAGTTCCCTGCTTGAGACCACAGACAGGTGGTGGGTGGGGATGTGGAGGGCGTGGCATCATTGGAAGGCATCTTACTGAATGCACACTAAGCATTACCTGTCAACTCTAAATAATGCTCACCCTGCCCCACCCCACACCCCACACAGACACTGCCATTTGCAATTTTATCTAGATGAGATTGTGAAGAATAAACTGCAAATTAAGTTAGAGGGAGGTGTTGAATTTGAGCTACCTTTTGCTATTATTTAGCTGCTCATCAACAGATGCAAAAAATACAACTTCTGTCAAGTAGAGATCTATAATGGTTTTGACAAACAGTGGAAACGAATGACAGTGGAGCCCTTGTCTCTTCTTAAAGACATCCTGAGCCCCCCATATAGCTCTGGGGGGCTAATGACCAGAGGGATGGCAGACCCCATATAGAGTCTACTTTGACTCTCTCAGCACCTCCTGCAGCACGTTGTAATAGAGTGATGTCTTTCTCTCTAGGAGTCATATTTTCTGAAGCACACAAACCATGCTTTTTCATTTCTTTCCCTGTTACCCAGCTCAGTGGCTAATATGCAGTAGGCGCTTTATGATATTTCTTGAATGAACGTATGAATCTATGTAAGTGAGTGCCGGAGAATTCTTTAGAGGAGTGGTTCTCAAACTATGCATATGAAAAGCTTGTAAAACAGAGATTTCTGGACTCTAACCCCAAGTTTTTGAATCAGAAGCTCTGGGGTGAGGCCTGAGAATTTTCATTTCTAACAAGTTTCCAGGTGGTGACGATGCTGCCAGTCTAGGGGCCACACTTTGAAAACCACTGCTTTACCATATTGGTGCTGAGATGATTCTCTGCGTAGAAATAACCCCACTCACTAATTTTGGGTAAGAGAGACACCTAGAGGGGGGTTTTAACAGCTTCTGTTTCACAGGATAAAATTGGTGTCTGAATGCCCAATTTTGCTACCAAGGGGGTACTGGAGTCCTAAAGACAGTTAGGCCAGTTGAATTGAGATGGCCTAAAAGTCACTCCCTGTTTTCTCTCTGTGCTAGTGTGGAAGTCATGATTGTATTAAAATGTATTCAGAGGACACTATATTAGTGCAGTACCTCAAAAGCCAAAGGAGTATTTTCTGTCCAATATTTAGATGTCTGGGCTCTTCATACATTGAGGAAATTCAGAAGGATGTCTCACCCCAAGTGTCCTTCACCAAAGATCCCCAAGCACCTACCTGTTCACACTAGTCTCTGTGGAATGTTTCTTATTTTGTCTAATACTGGTCTAGACTATCATAAGAAGAAGTTGCCTTGTCATAGGCTGAATTAGATGGCCACGTGGCAGTGGAGACTGTCAAGGTCATAGGATGCTTTCCACGTGGGAGGACTGAACTGTCACCATCAGAAAGTATTTCTGATAGGGCAGTACATGTAGGGGGGTTTCATATCACTATTTTCAGTACAGAAGCCATTTAATGCATCTTCTCAACAAAAATCATTTGAGCACCTACTATGTGTCAGACACTGTTCTAGAAGCTGAGCACACAGCAGCAAAAGACAGATGTGAGACTTATATTCCAGAGGAATAGACAGACAACAAACAAGCCAATGTAATTATTGGTTAGCTATTGCTGAATAACAAACCATCCCCCAATTTAGAGCAATTATTTATTTTTAGTTCATATAACTGTGGGCCAGCTGATCTGGGTGGGGCTCTGCAAGGCTTGCTCAAGCGTCTCTTGGTCCATGGGGGTGCTCATCTCTCCTCCTCTGACCAGTGAGCTAGTCTATGAGTGTGCCTTTGAAGGCATTCATTGGCAGAGGCCCTAGCAAGAGCCAGGTGAAATGCACAGGGCCTCTTGGGGCCTTGGCTTATAACTGGGTTTGTGTGGCCAAACCCAAAGTCAAGGTGTAAAGGATATAGGTACAAGTTGGAGTGAATAATTGAGACAGTAATGCAAGTGACCATTTATAGTAACATAAAGGGCTTTGAAGAAGATAAAGCAGGTTCATGGCTCAAGAGCAATCAGGGATCCTTTTTGGTGGCCAGGTGTTGTGAGGTGGTGTATTGTCATCATCCTGGGTATTTTTATCAGGCTATCCCACTGGGAGAGGTATAGCTTCAGCTTCAGCCTGTTATGAGGCTGTATAGGATAGGCTTCCTTCCCCATTGTCCCAATATATCCCAGTTACCAAGGGCTCCTGGCATACCTGATAAGTGTTATATCTCGTAAGGGCATCTATTTGGTTTATTACTGTCTATTCAAATGCCTCATCACAGCAGCACATTCAGAGGTACCAAAATTTGAACAAATTATCTCTGCTGGATGATACACCAGTTGCCCCCTTTTCATATACACACGCCCATGCACTTGTACACATAACACACAAGCACTGCACTCACCCACATGGCCACCTCCACACACTCAGAAATGAGGTCTTCATCATGTCAGTCAATGAGAGGAAGCAGTCTCAATCCCTGGCACCTCAGGAGACAGCTGCTGACTGTTGGATGATTCCATCAGCACCAAAGCCAGAATGATGTGCCCAGAAAAGGAGTGTGAACCTGGAATGTGTCTGAATGCAGACACAGCTTCTGGGGAGCCCACAGCTGCAAGCTGCAGAAGCAGGCAGGGGTTGGTGTGGGCTGGGGTGGGAGGAGATAGAGTCAGGGTAGGTAGGGGGTGGTTTTCAGCTTCAGTATTTACTTACCACCATCAATCAATACATCAGCCAAAAGACCCTCATTAGGGAGCTGAAGGGAAAACAAGGCAAAACAAACAAACAGAAATGGATTTCTTCTTCAGAAGCCTCTTATCATTGGAGTGAAATGATTTTTCTCCTGTCTTTGTTGAACAAAACCTGATATTATGTTTTTGGCAAGATGCACGTTCTCTGAGAGTAGAGGGGAATAGGGGATAGAGGGGAAAAGTAACATCAATTTTTACAACAGTCCTTGGAGTGTTATGTTATTATTCCCATTTTATTGATGAAGAAACTGAGGTTTAGGGAGTAAAAGCAACTTGCCCAATATAAGTAAAGTCCAGAGATCCCAATCCAGGTCTCATTTTGTGGACCAATCTTTTTGACTTCCTAGCTTCCATGGGTTTCTAGAGGTGAGCCTCAGGGCCTAAGAAGACTCTTGAAATTAACTCCCCCCAGCCCCTATAATTCAACCTGTGGGGTCTGAGGTAGGAAGGAATGGAGACTGGCCCTTTGGGTACACTTATCTAAAATCAGGTGAGGTTGCCTGGAGCCAGTAGAACAGTTCAGGACAAAAGCCCAGGACTTTGGTAAATGCCTGTGCAGGTCCTGGCTGAAGATAGAGTGAGCAGGACTTCAGCCAGGCAAATCGACATCCATCTTCACTGGTACCGTCAGGTGCACAAGGTCATCTTCAGCCTGGGAATCACAGCCTCTGGTTACCTGTTATGGGTCACACCTTAGTTTTCTATAGAGCTGACAAAGCTGAGGTCAGACTGGAATATTGCCCTTGGGAACAGCCAACAACTGGCCCACTGGGGGCACTAAGGCACAGCCCCCTGACTCTGTTAGGCTCATCTCTAAAGGGCCACTCTAGCCTCAGAGCTCTCCTGGGATTGGCTGAGTCCTCTGCTGCAACTGCAAAGTCATCCACCTCACCCTCTGCCAGTCTTGTTTTCCTCCCTCTTGCAGTGGTTGTGGTGAGAACACTCCCCAGTAAGCCCCCTGCACAAATTTCCATCTCAGCACCTATTCCAGGGAAACCAGTCTGTCTCACATTGGTGATTAAATGCTCCACCTGTCACTTTTGCTCCCAGCTCATTTGCTAGAACTAGTCACATGGCTCCACGGCAAGCACAAGGGGGCCAGCAAGTGCAACCCTGCAAAAAATGGGGAAAACTGGACCTATTTGGTGAGTGGCAGTAAGGGAGGTGGGATGGGAAGACCACAGGAAGAGCTGCCAGAACTATAAAGTAATCAATAATACTGCTCTGCGCCTTAGACAAGGCAGCCTTGGACACAACATACCTTTAGGAGTGCTTCTCTACCCAGGTGGCTGCTTGTGGAAAAGTGGCTGGAACATCATCTTACTGCCCTCTTCACCCCTTATCGTGGTTGATCATCTCCCAAGATGTCCTCTGCTCTCTCTCTGTCTCCACGTCTGCTAAATCCATGGGCTTAGCTCAGTTGACCCCTGATTGACAAGATGGCTGCTACCCTGGAATGGAGAAAAATTAGGGTATTTCAGGGTGCCTTGATCTGAAGTCTCTGACTTCAAAGTACCTTGTTTTACTCTTAATGGTGGGTAATGTGGATATGGATCTCCACACACATGGGTTCCAAGCTGGGACAGTCAGATCATCTGTCAAACGTTGCCTGCACTTCTCAGAGACTCAGAGGTGGATGCCTACCTAGGCAAGAGAACAGTGGAAAGCTGAAGAGACTGGAAGAAGCAGCAGCATCCACCTTTCCTGGGCTCTTCTGGGGGCTGTTTGGCCAACATTGCCATCTGTTGGGCTAGTGCTGGCTAATGCAGCCAGGTGGTCAGATGGCGTTGCATCTTCATCAGATGCAATGACCGAACTGCTGACAATGAAGGAATTTTTAAAAGTGCATTAGTTTACATTTAATGAGTGGTTATTCTATCACTTAATCCTCACCACAAGCTTGTGAGTTCAGTACAATTTATATTTTCATTTAACCAGTGGTCAAACAGAGGCACAGGGAGTGAGAAACTTACTAGTCAGTAGCAGAGCTGGGGGTTAAGCTTACGCAATGTGGCTCCAGACTTTTTGCCCCACCCCACCCTCTGCTACTTCTTGATTAAGTCTAGACATCTGTTTAACACACACTAATGATTGTCTCCATGTTTCAGGCCCTGTGCCAGATGCTGGGAATACAGCCCAACCCACTGGATCTCAGCATGGTCCATTGCACAGTGTCCTGCTATATTAGATGTCACATCATACAGTTAGTCCAGTATTTACTGCTGGGGAAATTATGTCAGAAGATATTTGTATACTTGTATCTACAAGAACTATGTAATTTAAATGTTTCTCTTATTGCTTTGGCCACCAGGAAGCTCAGATCCAAATCAGAGGAAATATGTTAGCGTTTGGGTTTAGTATTTCAGTTTTCTGAATTTTTCCTCCTGTCCCAGATTTTTTATTTTTCTTGCATAAATTCTATTGAAAAATTGTCCTTTATTATAAAACACCTTAAATTTTTTTAGAAGGAGGCCGCATGGAAATGAGAAAGTAAGGTCTTTACTGCATATTCTTAAACTCCTACTGGGAAAGTTAGACCTAGATAGCCCTCTTACCCTCATTCCCATAGCACCCCACTTATAAAATCCCTTGAACAGTAGTTACTACTGTTCCCAATCCCTGGAGATAACTAGAAGCTTCTAAAAGAACACATCCAGAGAGAGAGAAAAAAAGTTTCCTCAAATCATGGCCTCAACTTTGGTGCCAGATGCACATTTCTGGAGTAGGCGGCCAGTCAGACTCTCACCTGAGCAGTTAATAAAATGTATTGCCCCTTGGTGGATTTTTTTCTGCAAGCTAGAATTGATCTGTCATCTTTGTGATTTGTGAGATGGCAGGGAAACACCAAACACCATCATGACTTGGGCCACACTGAAAAAAAAAAAAAAAAAAAAAGAAAGAAAAAGAAAAAAAAAAAAAATCTACCGCCAAGTCTTTCCTGGCGTAGAAAGGGCTGGAACTGCTGGGGTCATTTTATTTGATTTATTGGAAATAAAGTGGATCTTATTAACATTTTAATAAAGAGAATCTTTTGCACTGGGCTGGAAGTGGCCGCCAGTACCCGATGGAATTCCATTCTTTGGAAAAGTGGCATTAGCTGGCGTTGCCCAGCGTGATTTGTGGGGCTGGGCCCCAACAGTCCAAAAAAGCGAGCGGGCCGCCTCCTCCGAGGGGCTCGCTCTGCGCGAGGTGCTCGCCCCGTATCTGCCATGCAAAAACGAGGGAGCTTTATGAAGGAATCCGTCTTGTAAAGCCATTGGTCCTGGTCATCAGCCTCTACCCAATGCTTTCGTGATGCTGCCGCTGATCTATTTGGGAAGTTGGCTGGCTGGCGAGGCAGAGCCTCTCCTCAAAGCCTGGCTCCCACGGAAAATATGCTCAGTGCAGCCGCGTGCATGAATGAAAACGCCGCCAGGCGCTTCTAGTTGGGCAAAATGCAGCCGACAACTCCGCTCGTCCTGTGCGTTCTCCTGTCCCAGGTAGGGAAGAGAGGCTGCTGGGCGCACCCCGCTCCCCGTTTCTGCCTTCCGATTGCCTGGTGCGGGCTGGGCGACGGGGTTTTCGGGGGGTCGGGGGACTCCGGGCGCGGCGGCGAAGACAGCTCGGGGCTCAGGAGGGAGGTCATTCCCAGCCCCTGAGATCCTGGGGGTCGAGGGGGTGGGCCTGGTTTCCCACTCCGGGTTGTGTGTGTATATGTTCGGGAGATGTGGAGAGAGCTCCGAGTCCTTTTTTTTTTTGCAAGCAGGGGCGACATTCTCGCCTACATCAAGTGGGGTAACTTTGATTAGCCTCCTCCGGAGGCTCACGCATCGGAGACTCAGCCGGTAGCGACTCCAAGGAGTCGTGGTTTCCCCCAACCCAGCGCCGATCGGGGAAGCGCAGCTCGGGTCCGGATTGCGGGCTGCCGGGCTGGAGAGGCCGGCCTGGCATCGCCGACTTCCCGGGGCGCCCGGGGCCCCTCGCCCAGCCCGGCGGCGCGCTGGAAGGCGCCTCGGGCCAGCCGAACGCCGCAGCCCGGCTGCCGCTGTCGCTCAAAGGCGCCGGCCGCGCCCGCATCGGGGTCCCTTCCCTCCCTGACCTCGGGCCCGGAAGGGCCTGAGCGCGTCCCCTCGCCCAGGCGCCAGGCCCACCCGCCCCCGAGCCCCCTTTGTCTGGCCCACTGGACCTCCGGCCCTGAGCCCTTAATGCCGCTTCTGCTGTGTTCCCCGGCGGGCGCAGAGCGCGGAGAAAAGTTCAAGCCTTGCCCACCGGGCTGCAGCTGCCTGCTAACCCTCAGAGCGCTGAGGCGAGAGGGAAGGGCCTGCGACCCGGGAGAGGGGGCGATGGAGACGTGGTCCTTAAGCAGCCATCTCTGCATCTCGGAGATCTCAGGAAGTTTGTGGGCAGGAAAGCAGTACTCTCAGGAGGCCAGACTGGAGGTGCCGGCTAGCGGCAGGCTCAGCCCCGCTCGGGGGCCTGTTTTCCCAGAGCGCTGTTACCCAGTCCCCCTGGCCTTCCTGGCAACCTATGGGACTTGGCATGAGCTAGCAGGCTACAAGTGGGTGGATGAGTGAGATCAAGGCAGGGCCAGGCGGAGAGGAGGGAAGGAGACAGGGAGTGCCTTGGGGTGCTGGAAATGGGTGTTGAGTTCCTGGCCAGGACTCCTGGATGCCAGGGGAAGAGGCACATGTGTGAGTGTGTGAGTGGGGTGAGAGGGAGGGTGAGGCAACTGGAGTCCCAGGCAGGGGCTGGCTGGGATGCAGAGATGCAATGCAGCCTTCTAAGGGGAGACCACTGATGCATCAGTGTTGGGGTTAGACTTTGGAAATGGGTCAGTGTCCCAGGAAGCAGTAACCATGGTAATGACTCAAAGTTGGGTGTGAGGGTGGATGATAGTGCTTGGGGGCAGAGTCGGGTGCCTGGCTGCTGAGCCCCCTCCCAACTCATGCCTTCTTTCTTCCCTGGATACACAGCCCCCATTCATCACTGCCCAGTCATACTCTTCTTCTACTAGGGCTTTGGGCTGATTCTCTTGGGGTCCCTGTAGCTTTAAGTTCTGCCACAAATCCTATGCCTGTCTGTGAGCCAGCTTTCTAGACTTTGTGAACTCTATCCCTGAGGTAGTGTGTGTGTGTATGTGTATATATATCTATATATAGATATATAGATATATAGATCCCAATTTAGCAGGGTGGTTCAGAGCATGCCTCTGATTCAGACAGATCCTCTCTGCCATATGCTAGTGGTACCACCTGGGCAACTTGCTTAACCTCTCTGAGCTTCCAGATTCTCTGTGGTGAAGTAATTTTATCACCTTCCTAGGATCGCTAGGCAGATTGGATTGCATTCAACAGCATGTCCTAGGTAATGCATTTAGCACAAGGCCTAGCACTCTGGGAGCTTGAGATGTCTGGGAGCACTTACCACTACCTTACCCAGGACTTTACAGTCCTTTTCTCTGTGGGCATGCTTTGACCTCAGTGTGGATTCCAGGGTTTGGCCGAAGTTTTGTCTTCCTTCGAGCAAATCAGACCACATGACGGCACCCAGCAATTCCTATGCACTAGGGGCTTACATAATGCCTTTTGCAAAGCAATTGGTGTCTCCTCTCCCAGGGCCTGACTGACACAGGTGGCTTCTGAAGGCTGTCAGCTCTCTCAGTTTCTTTAGGATGGGGGAGCAGAGGTTTTATGAAGAATTTAATTGCCTGCCCTAAGAGGCTTATTTCTCTCTTAGATTGTAATTCATAATCAGAGCAAATGTCCACATTAGCACAACAATTGATATCCTGGTAGCAATAGCACCTTGCAGGGAAATCATTTTGGTGCAAATCAGTTAAGTGGCAAGAGGTTCAAGTGCAGAGCTCTGTGTGCCATAGCAAAAGGAGGGGAGGGTCTTGGAGCCTTTGAGTCAACAAGCAAAAACAAAACTTTCCTGAGGCAGAGAGAAAACAGAGGAAAGGGGAAAAACAATGTAATAAAGCAAATTAGTCACTTGGCCTTAGTATTGTTCAGGCAAGTATGTGTGTGTTTTTCTACCACAGTTGTAATACTCTGGGTCTGGCTTTGGAAGCCATCAATCTCTGTAAGTTTATCGGCTAGGTTGCTGTTTTAGGCATTTTGGAAGGGGGAAGAGGAATTCTAAGCAACAATGGCTGGAAGCTGGCAAAGCTGAGCAGTCACCTCTCTTCTCCCCTGGGGCATTTTGGGTAAGGCCTTACCAGAAGTGGCCTCTGGAATTTGGCTATGATAAATAATGAATGTGAAACAAATCAAGAGAGGACATGAGCTAGAAATTCCACTGTAAATATGATTCCCCCAGCCCAATTAGGGTATCACATCTAGGCAAAAGTTCTAACAACCGATGAGTAATCCCCCAAGAATTAGGATTTTAGGGAGTGGTTCAGGTTTGGAGAGCAGTCACTTGGGAGTGACTAAAAATGTTTCCACGGAATTCTGAGATGTTGATTTAAAATGGGGAGGTTTTTATTGGAGTCAGAATCTTGATTTTCAGGATTTTAAATGAGAATCAGTGTCTTCTAGTGCCCCTGCAACTTCATATATTGTATTTTAAGGGCAGTGTTTATTTGCAGAACCCTTTTGATGGGGAGGAAAGACTGAGAATTGCAGAGGGCATCTCTTGCTCTGAGATGGGTTCCACATGTGACAGCCTATAAGATTTCAAAAGCACTGGGGAAACAGAGATATGAGTGGTGAAAGGAACTGCAAAGTGGTAGCGTTCATATGTCTGAACAACTTTTTTAGCAAGTCCCCAAAGAGATTTAATAAACTGTAAGGCTGAATATGTGATCTGGAATTTATGTAATACCACAGTCTATATTAAAAGTCCCAACAGTCATCTTAGCTAATATCTCCTGCTCTGCCTCCGTCCCTTCTTTTCTATCTTTAGCCCTTGGGCTTTCCATTAAATAAAATCTATTTTTTTTCTAGAAACATCCTCTATGTGTTACAGTGCCATTGCCCAACAAATCAATGTACCCAATAACTGCATTATCTAAAAGTACCAGCATTTGGATGTTTATGTTGAGTCTCAATCTGAAGTTCACTGTTGAGGTAAAAGTACAGCTGGGTTCTTGAGAATATCTTTCTTTCTTTACCTCCTTCCAAAAAGATAGTTGCTTGGGGAGTCCAGTTAATTTCTCTCTGGTGGAAGCTAAGGAAAAGGCCAGACTGTGGATTCAATTCCCATCTGAATGACAGTAGCCAACAGTATTACATATTTCTGTGTGTGTGTATGTGTATGTGTGTGTTTATGTGTGTGTGTTCAGCTCTGTGTATTTTGATCTTGTTTTAATACCTGTTGAAAATTTTCTCCAGAAGAGGGCTCCATCCACAGCATTACAAAATTCTAAATCTACAGCTCATATTTTAAAGAACTTCAGTGTAGAAGCTCCATCAAAACCAAACTATTCTCCTTATTTTCAGTTATTTTCTACAAGCTCCCCTAAAGAGAAGTCCTGTCATTTTGCACTGAGTATCTTTCCTCCTTTTTTTCCCTATTGTAGTTGCTTCTGTTCTATTTTATTCTTCAACTATGTATCGCCTCTGAGTATTAGAGCAGGGAACATTTCAAAGGTAGACAATGCAGTATGATATGTGAGGAAGTTCTTTCCTGGCATTTGACTTCGGTTGGACCTGGTTTTACTCTTTAGGCGGCCAAACGGCAGGCACAGTTCTGCCTGTGAAAGGAGATAATCTTCCCCATTAGGTCACTACCCAGAAAAGCGAATCATTAGCCAGATGCACTCACCCTGTAACACCAGTTGAAAAGGAGAAGGAAATATCAGTCTGTCATCCAACTACAATAATCAGTTGGACAGAATCAATTGAGTGACCACTGGTTTTGGCATCGTTTCCACTTAGCTGTGGGCAAGGTACCCACACGCCTGGGAGAATCTGACCCTCCTGAAGGATGCTGCCGAGACAATTCCCTGCAGCTTGTCTCCTCTGCAGCCACCTGGGGAGCCCAGGCCTGGCTCCCTCTGTCTGAGCAGACTGTACAAATGATGACTGGCTGGACTGTAGGACCCCCTGCACCTTCACCAGGTATGAAGTAGTGGCTTTATTCTAGAGTTAGGGTGGAAAGAGATTTCTTTCTCTACTGAGAGAAGCTTCTAAGGGTAGGCTAGGGAGGAGAAGAAATGACATTTCAAACTTGAAATGCAGTCCGAGCCAAGGCTCATGGAGATGAATGGGTCACCCTTTGGCATAGAAGGTTGAACCTCGAGATATCTACTTGGTGGTGCTGAAGCCCATTCATCCCAATTCTGCAACTCTAGATTCCAGGGAGAAGTTGCAAAGTAGAAGCCACAGGCCAAATGTAGCTCATGGATGTCTCTTGTTTGGCCCAAATGTTTTGAAAAGTAGGATCTTGTACATTAAAAAACAAAACAAAACAGGTTTCTTGCATTTCTTAAAATGTCAGAAGGTCAGGCAGCCCTAGAGCCACATTCCTACAAGGCCACTCTTCCCTGGAGCTGAGTCACTACTGCCCCCTTTAGGACATGCCTCTGTAGTTTGCCACAATCCCCTCCACTCCCTACTGTCCACCCAGCCCATTGTACTCATTTATTTTACCTACTTGCCCTTGTAGGCATTTCCATTGGGAACTTCTGGTTTTGCAGATTTTGAGCCTTGATCAAATTGATGTAGTCAGTTTTTCAGTGATAGGCTCTTTGAAAAGGAAGGGACTAGCCCCTCTTTGATTGCTCTGATTGAACTACATGGACGTGAACTTCGGAAGAACATGACCAAGGGGACTGCACCTCCTCCCTGAGAACATTATTACCGTCAATGCCATTAGGTGACTAGGGCTACCCAGAGCAACACAACACCCAGGTCATTGTTTCATGTGGAATAGTTACACCCAGAGAAGTGATACACTGCAGTTTTGAGTCAGTCTGAGTGCTGGTACCAGAGTGTTGGTACACCTTAAACATTGTTATGCATCAGCAGCCAAGGGCCTCCGGGACCACTGGATAATATGTAGGCCCTAGTGCACTGAACGAAGTATTACAGCAAGGGCATCCCTGCCCTTGGAGCACAGTGACACCCTGGGCATTGCCATTCCAACAGTGTTGCTCACCCACAGTATGCATATCATCAGAACGTCATGACACCTTCCTGTCCTTAGTCCTGCAGGGGACTCTGGGAGAACTGAGCTAACACTCAGAGCATTTATAACTTCAGGGTAATGTTAGCTTTGTAGCTTTGTTGTCTAGAGTGCTTTTATACACAGGACATTGTCACCTCTAGTGCCAACTGCAGTTTGTGTGATGTTTTTGTAACTGTTTTTAGCAGTTAACACCCACCACAGTCTACATGCAGTGCTAATGCTACAATTAATGTCCTCTGGCTCCATAAATACTAGACTAATCTGTCCACTCATCCTGTACCAGCAGGTAAGCCTCAGATAACTATTGTTTTCAGTGGCTACAGACCCCAAAGATCAGCGTAAATATAACTACATACATATACAAAAAAAAAGTGATTGTTTTTCTTCTGTCAGTTGCCAGCAGAAGTCAAATTCCTGAAAATTAGCCTAGCAATAGGCACGTTTTAACATGTCATGTCTCATTTCAAAGGCCCCAGTGAGTGTCACCCAATCTGCTACAGAAGCACAAAGCCCCTGTGTCTCCCAGCTGAGCGCAGGCTGGGCTGGGGTGGAGGGCAGCAGCTGCTCAGCCGAGAGCAGCCCTGCCACATGCCTGGGCAGGGCCAGGAAGTGAGCTCAGCCTCTGGAGGAGCCTGGGGACCCTGCAAGGAACGTGGAAGCCTCATTCCTGCCTTATGCAGCCTCTAGGCCAAAGTCTCTTTCCTCCAGGGTGGCAGGGAACTGCTTTTCCATGAGCTGCAGGAGATGGTGACTGCAAATGCCTGAAGCTCAAGCTATTGGGATAATCTCCCTGTCAAACAATGTGGGGTCTGCGGAGAGTTGCTGGACCCTGCCAGCAGAACCCATGGCTGACTCAGGCCACACAGGCCCCGCCTTCAACTGCTGTAAGCTGCGGGGCATCTGGGATCATCTAACTCAGGGTTTGCAAACTATGGCCTGTAGGCCAATTCCTGCCTGCAGCCTGTTTTTATAAATAGTTTTATTGGAACGTAGCCATGCCCATTCATTTATATAATTGTCTATGGCTGTGCTTGTGCTATAACAACAGAGTTGACACCATATGGCCCACAAAGACTAAAATATTTACTATTTGGGCCTTTACAGAAAAATTTGCTGACTCCTGCTCTGGCTCAAAATTACAGCCAGAGAGACCGCAGAGAGCCTTTTCAAAGTGCAGAGAGACATTAGGGGTTTGTATTAGGAATTGTCCCTTCTATGCCCCAAGCACTCAAGCAACTTGACTTCAGGGAGATTCACCTGGGACCAAATGGATTCAATAAATACCTATTATATCCATAATACCTATTATATATACCTATTATATCCATGTGGGACCATGTGTGCTCAAGGTACAGCTGCTAGTAAGGCTGATTCAGTCTCTGTTCTCTTGGGGCTCAGACCCCAAGAGATCCCCTGGCAGGGGAGATCAATGTCAATTAATAAATAATTCAAAACAGAGACAACTGCTAGATGGAAGGAAATACAGTTGTGTGAGATCATGCCATTCTACATGTTTTGCTTGCCTGTGCCTTTTCTTTCTCCTCTACTAAAATATAGCTCCATTACAGCACGTGTTGTCTGATTGAATCAGTTTTGTAGTCCCAGGGTCTAGAACAGAGCCTGGCATGTAGTAGGCCCTCAGTAAACATGACTGAATGAATGGATGGATGAATGAATGAATGAATATAAGAAAGGCATCAGATCCAGATGAAGGGTCTGGGAGGCTTCCCTGATAGCCTGCTGCTTGGGCCACAGTCTGGAGGAGCAGTGAGGCTTATGGACAAAGGAACACGAGGGTGTGGTGATGGGGGGAGCATTCCGGGCAGAAGGCCCAGCCTCGGGGAAGCCTGTGCAGGAGGAAACACCACACAACCCAGAGAGTGGTGTGAGGAACAGCCGGGGTTGCCAGAGCCGCTGGCACCTTGTCAGCCATCTCAAGGATTTTGGTGTTTGTCCTGGAGCAATGGGCAGTTACTGAAAGCAACTCGGGGAGGGTATACTGTGACAAGGCCAGATTTCTATTTTGAAAAGGTAATTTGGCTGCAGTGTAGTTAGTGGATGGAGCTGGATATGAATGGAAGGGAGAAGCCAGTCTAGGCTTGAGGCCATAGGAAGAGCAGGGACTCTTGTTGCTCTAGACTAGGGAGTGACAGTGCAGATGAGAGAAGTAGACACACCCTACTCAGAGCATCCAAGAGACATTTAAGGGAGAATTTGGCAGGGCTGGGTTTGAGATGGCAGGACAAGGGCTAGGGAGGTGTTAAAGATGCAAGCTTGAGTTCTGGCTCTTCCAGTTGGCAGAAAGCTGGAGCCACTTGCCCAAACAAGGAACCAGGTGTTCGACATCATAAACAGGGCCTGAGGGCTATTCCCATGGGGGTGTTAGCCAGGCTGCAGCAATGCTCCTCACGAGAGGCATCCAGGGCCCCAGTTACGCTAATGTCCGCAGACCAATCCGTGCTTGCATCTGGGATGGGCACTGTGGGGCCTGGCAATGCCCTTGACTAGAGTGACTGATCTGTAGCCTTTATAATTAACCAATCTCTGAGGCTTTTCATGCAAAAGATATTTGAGAGAAACATGGCTAAGCCCTTTAATTGTTTCTTGAAAGTTCAATCAGCAGCACTAGAAATATTTCTTACATGAAGCAAATAATGATCTACTATTTTCAGCAATCACTTTGAGAATGCTAACAAACCTTCATTTCAGCATCCTAGATATAGCCTTGGTGATGTTTATGTTTCTAGGTATAGTAATCTTCTTCAGCTGGGTTCCAGGCAGTGTTATGCTGCTAAATGTTTAACAACTGCTTTCTCTCTAAAAAAAAAAAAAAGGTACGTTATCCTCAGAAGGTGAGGGATGTACAGTTGTCCACTTGCTAAGTATTTACTGAAGCATTTGGGGAGTTCATAGGTAAACAAGATGGACATGGACATGGAAACTGTTCTCATAGTCTTGTGGTCTACTGAGGGCAGCCAATAAGGAACAAGAAAGTAAATAGCTGAAATATACACATTTGGTAATTATTACAATAGGAAACAATAGGGGCTAAGATAGTATAGAAGGGGTGAGGCTGCTGTGCTCTCTCTCCTTTCCTTCCATCTTTCCTCCTACCCTCCCTCTGTTCCTCCTCTTCCCACGATTTTTGATATCTAGCAAGTGCCAAGCATTCTGCTAATTTGGGGATCCGGAGATGAGTACAACACAGTCCTGGTCCTCAATAGGGGAAGTGCTGGAGGTGAATCAGGGCCTCTGGTCTCCTGGGACCCAGAGGAGCTAGTGTCTTAGTTTATGAGGATCAGGGAGACTTCTGAGACTTTGAGAAGTGAATTTGAATTCTGACCCAGCCTTTTGCATGCTGTGTGACCTATGATAAGTTACCTTTTTTCCCTCTTCTTCTGTTTCCTCCTGTGTCTAAACAAAAGGAGAGGCTACACCTCTCTACACCTGCTTAGCAGGTGAGTATTAAATAAGTGTATGCTTATGGCTTCATCACATGATTGCCAATGCTAGGAGCTTAAAGAATACTGGTTACATTAACTTTTATACTCCGTGCTGCAAAGCAGTTTATGGCTTGAAGGTACCATGGGGCCCTGGACTTGAGCATCTGACCAACTTAGAGGGGAAAAATACTTGTGTCCTTAAAATTGTATGGACATTAAAAAAATAAAGTTTGCTCCCCAGAGAAGGATTTGCCAATTCTCATATTGGTAGCTCCCCAGTGATCATTCTCCTGGAGATTTTATGCTTCATAAAATTTTTTGATCTGGTGGGATTGTATCTTTTAGATGTATCTTCCCAGCAGCTGTTCCCAGGAGGCTTTATCAGGGCCGTATGTACGTGGGTATGCTTGCCAACACCATGAGCACTTATGATTATTATTTAAAATAAATCAAAATTACTGTAGTAAACTTATTGTATAATTTACTGCTAAGTGCCAGTTGCATATATTATCTCAAGTTCTCACTGCAACCCTTAGGGACAACTGTTCTTTTTTTTTTTAACATCTTTATTGGAGTATAATTGCTTTACAATGGTGTGTTAGTTTCTGCTTTATAACAAAGTGAATCAGTTATACATATACATATGTTCCCATATCTCTTCCCTCTTGCATCTCCCTCCCTCCCACCCCTCTACGTGGTCACAAAGCACCGAGCTGATCTCCCTGTGCTATGCGGCTGCTTCCCACTAGCTATCTATTTTACGTTTGGTAGTGTATATAACAGGGACAACTATTCTTGTCTCCATTTTTATCTATGATGAAAAGAAGTTCAGAGTGGATGAGTCATCTGCCTAAGGCTACACAGCCACTAAGAACTGGGATCAGGGTTTGAACCCATGCATTTCTGATTTCTGGGCATGTGAGTTTTCCTCCATATTTCCCTGCTATATAAAAAATTGCTCCCTTGTCCCCTCAAATGATGTAAGAATTCTCTTCCTTGACTATTTTGTTCTCTGGCTCTCTTGGAGTCAAAATAGCTGCCTGGAATGACCTCATTTTTGAACTCCTGGTCTCTAAAAGTAGGCGTGGGATCTAGACCTCCTCTCTGGGTTATTGGTTACAACCTTCAGAACTGGGTTAGCTCAGGGTTATTTTGTATTCTTTATCGCTGAGTCCTTGTGTTTGACCAGGGACAAACAAGCTACCCACACCACATGCTTCCCCCAGCAAGAACAGTCATCCCAGTGAGAACAGCCACGCAGAGGCCAGGACCCAGCTTGGGTGTGGCTCCTCTAAAGCTTCCAACGTGCAGGTAAATTCTCTGGCAGTTTCCTGCCTGCTGCTGAGCCCTGAAGCTGGATGGCATCCCTCCCTGGGAATGCCAAGGAACTCCACTGTCCAAGCCAGTGTCTCCTGAGTGCCACTGTCTACAATACTGTTTTCCCCAATCTATAGGAAAATGAGAAATACACAGCCTGTATCTATATCCAGACACTCAGATCTACAGTGAGTTGCAATTGGACTGAATCTAACCTGAAGTTTAGTTGTGTTTTACTAGATGAGGTTTCTTTTTTTCCTTTTAATTCAATTTAAGGACCTTTAGTCAGGGTAGCCACTAATTCAGTGAACATTTGTTGAGTGCCTGTTATGTGCCTGGCACTGTTTCATGTCCTGGAGATAGAGTAGGGAGCATTCACAGAGCCCCTGTGCTGGCAGATACACACACTCCCCCTTTGCCCCAGTCCTCACCACCCACACAGTGACCTTGCCTTTCTGCCTCTCTCAGGATGTATCTGTGCCCCAATCTATTCACTCCGCATTTGATTAAGTCATTCATTTAACAAATATTTACCGACCAATGACCATATCTCAAGCAGGGTGCTTGACACTGGGTGAGCAGCAGTGATTAAGAAAGACAAGACTGCCTGCCCTCATGGAGTCTACGTTCTCATAAGGGAGAAAGAGAGTAAACAACAAAAATAAGTAAATATGATAATTTTGGAAAATGATAGTGCTCTGAAAAAAATTTTAAATGGGATAGGCAGTTGTTCTGAGCTTGTCCACTACTCTCTTTGGGGATGGAATGTTCATTGTTCTGATGCAATGACTGTTCTACTTTTTAGGGTTAAAATGTCCTATAATTTGTGAAATGAAGTTGGTTAATACATAGAGGGCAATTTTGTCCTTAGTGTTAAAGTGTTATTGGCAAACCTTTGTCCATTCTCTATTTTTTGTTTTTCTTAAAATTTTGCTTTTGGGAATCCAAAACTATGGCAGCCAATGACTTAAACCACAGGTAGGTAATCTTTTTCTGTAAAGGGCTATGGAGTAAATATATGGTCTCTCTTGCAACTACTCAATGCTATCAGTGTAGCATAAAAGTAACAACAGACAATATGTAAACAAATGGGCAGGGCTGTGTTCCAATAAAATTTATTTACAAAAACAGGCAGAGCTGAATTTGGCCCTCAGGCTGTAGTTTGCTGATCCCTCATCTAAACCATTAGCCACCTCACTAGCTGGTCAAATTGGAATAGGGCAGAGGCCAGGGACAGAGACCAGAACTTTTTCTTTGTTCTCTTGTCTTCATGAGAACTGCAGTACTTCTTTAGGACCACATGTCACTGGGATTCTACGTTAACTTAGATCCAGGTGAAGATGCTGGTAGTCAACTATGGAATGTAATTCTTAGGCCAGCTCTAAAAGGTATAATAATTTAGCTTTTATATTAATTATCTGGACTACAATTCTTAAGGCTTTCTCACCACCCAAAGGTATGTTGGTGCTAAACCCTGTATCTTGGATTGAGTTCTCCCAAACGGTGATGGAGGCACAGGCTTGTATGTAGGGAGCTGATGTGAGAGATGATTCCAGTTCACAGACATGGGGACTGTAAAACAAGAAAGAAGGAAAGCCAATAAAAAGTGTATCTTTGAGCTGGTTATTGTCATGGGCAACGGAGGCTCACTGCTGCTGGGGGCCCTTGGAAGAACTGTGTAAAACTCGCTTCAGAATGGTCCCTCTGCAGGATAGGAGGCTGGAGGATACATCTACCTATGCCCACCTTCCATTGGTCAAGGGTGGCCTCTGGTGCCATTATTTCCTCTGTGATTCCCTGCTGAGCCTTTGTGACCCTGGGGGCAACCATGGTTTTAGAAAAGTTCTGAGCAGAAAAATGAAGAGGCATGACAGGTGCTTGGATGGGCGGTGTATGCCCTGAGTAGAACATGAGTATATAAGGGATTCCAGTTGCCACCATTATGTGTTACTGGAAACTTCCTCAGTAGAGTTAATGGTAAAGGAAACAGTTGTGGTGGTGGTTTTTATAAACCCTCCAAATTCAGTTTAGCACCCACCTGCAAATATGCGCTTTCCCACTAGATGGTACCAGTATGCCAAAGCCCTGGAATGCTACCTTAGGGCCTCATTTTTGAGGAATACTTTCCCTCTACTTTTGAACAATTTAGGAATAAACGAGTTGAGATTGGAGGAACAGACTGTGGGTGTTTCAGGAACAGAAGACGGAAGAAAAGTGGAGTTTGTCTAAATAATTACCCTCATTCATTCGTTCACCAACACATCTTACTGACAACCTTCTAGGTGCTCACTCTCTTCTTGGCCCTGGGAATCCAGAAGTGAACAGTGTACACAAAGTCCCTGCCACGGTGAGCTTCCATACCGGTTTTGGGAGAGACAATAAAAACTGAATGGGTAGATACAGGATGTGTATCAGGTGGTGCTGTGTGCTCTGGAGAATGACAAAGCAGGCAAAGGGATGGATGGGGACAGGGAAAAGCACAGCCCTCCTCATATCTTCCTGTCCTGTCTGCTGGTAGGGTGAGAGATTATTTCCATCTGTTTCCGAAACCCAGTTCTGCCACTCACCAACCTCTTATGAGTATGTTTATGTGGTTTATTTTCAAAATGAGACTGTGAACTTGTGGGGGGCAGAAGCGGTGCTTCGCAAACGGGCGTTGACCAGCTGGAACCTACTTCAGCCTAACGCCCAACTCCACCAACTACTTGTTGGCCGATTTCACTTATCTGGAATCATTGTGAATTATTGTTGTCGACACATAATAGAGTCACGTTTTACTCAAGGGTTAGATTATAAAGTCAAGGTTTCAGGCAAACAGAGTCATCATTAACCCTGAGATCTCTAAGTTGCCCATTAAATTGCAGTGTGTTTGGTTCTGTGTGTACAACCTTGTACTGTAATCAATATGTAACAATGTATAATGCATGCAGTGATGTACAGTGCATAATAAAAATATATGCAAGATATAATTTTATAGCATTTAATTGCAGTATTTAAATTGTTCTTTTTCCTTCTCTTTTTGGTGGAAGAGCTAGATTTCCATTAGTTAAATGTGCATATGATAAGACTTTGTGTTCATTTAAACTGGTTTCCTAATCATGTAATCCCCACCAGGCTGTGCATGGGGGAGGGCAAGAACTATGTTCTTTGTGCTCTATTCATCTTTGGGCTCCCACCACCAGTCGCGTGCTTTGGGGCAGAGGAACAGCAGACTAGTCATATCAGTAGTAGTGGCCGTAATGGAGGCTGACATCTTAGTAACGCTTACTATGAGCTGGGCCCCGTGTGAGTACTTTAGTTGTATTAATTAGTATATTCAATCCTCCTAATGACTCTGTGGTGTATCTAGTATGATTTTAATTCCATTTTACAGATGGAGAAATTCCAGGAGAACTTGATAAAGGTCACGCAGTTTTTTAGCCCTGGGGCTGAGATTCAAACTTGGGCAGTCCCAGACACAAAAGGCCACGTGTTGTATGACTCCATGAAATGGAAAGAACTGCCCAGAACAGGTAGATCCATAGAGACTAGAAGTAGATGAGTGGCTGCCTAGGGCTGGCTGGGGGACGTAGGGAGTGGGGAGTGACTGTTAATGGGTATGGGGTTTCTTTTGGGGGTGATGGAAATGTTCTGGAACTAGATAGTGGTGATGGTTGCACAACTCTGTGAGTGGACTAAAGACCACAGAATTGCATATTTTAACAGGGTAAACTTTATAGTATGTGTATTATGTCTCAATAAAGCTGTCATTAAGCGGGAAAACAAGCAGACCTCAGGCAGTCCAACCTCTGGGTTCCTGCAAGTGCCGCCCCTGAGCACACACAACCTATCCTACAGGCACTCACCACTTGCTAATGGCATCCTGCTTATTTTACTTATGCTAACTTGACTATTCCTTAAAAGAGCCCTATTGTCTGCCCCATTACAGAGATCAGAAAACTGAGGCAGAAGGATACTGAGAAACTTGGGGCTGGCAAGCGACCCAGGGGGTTCTGGGCCCAAATCATCCTTTGACTGCTACACTGGTTTTCACACGTTTTACTAATTGAAAGCAATAGTGATTCAGGGTTGCAGGTAGCTTTAGCCCATTAGAAATAAAGCAATGGTTCCTTGCTTTTGTTTTGCTGATTTCCAAAGTGGATTAAGATCTATCTTTGTCTCATTGGTTAGTATGCCCATCTGGCCCGCTTGTCTCTGGTGTAGGGTCCTGACAGTAAGACCCAGAAACTATAGGAGAAGGAGGTGTGTTAGAGTGGCTGACTTTAAAAAGTAATAAACATACATGGCTCAGGAAGAGAGAGGGAGAGAAGAGAGGGAGGGGAAAAGAGGGAAAAGCGGGAGAGAGGGAGAGGGAGAGAGGTAAGGAGAGGAGTGAAAGAGTGTGAGGGAAAGAACTGAACTGACATGCTGTCGTACTCCAGTTGATACCCAATTGCTGAAAGGATTTACCCAAATTAACAAGAATGTTTGGCACCCCTCGGCTGGTTCAGTTAAAGATTTCCAACACTGGTAAAGAGAAGGCAACCTAAGGTCTAAGGCACTCATCATAGTCTAAATCAACGACCTGCTCCCCATTCCAAGCACACTCCCCCATCAGCACCTGCCACCTATCCAAGACCTTCTTTGATTCCCAGGCTCCCTAAACATGTATGTTACTCCTCTCTGCCCTTAACCTCGGGTTGCTGATTTGTAATTCTCTTTCATGTTTAATATTCAGAGTGACAAAGCCCTTAGTCATGCACAGTGCAACAGGAAAGGGCAGCAGGGCTCGCCCCCCGACCAGCCCAGGATGTCTGTTTGGGGTCCTGGGAAGCGAGGATTTATAAAGGCACAGCTAAGAGACTGTAAATACCTTCCTGGGTCTCCAGTCTAGAGGAAAAGCCACAGTTTGGACTGGAACAGGAGCTGGGGATTGAAAGGGCTTTGGCTGAGACCTGGTCACCCACACGGCCGGCTCCCAGGTGACAGGGATTCTGCTGGGCTCCCTGTGATTCTTTTTTTTTTTTTTTTTTTTTCCCTTTTTTTTTATTTATTTATTTTTTTTTTTAATTTTTTTTTTATTTTTATTTTTTATTAGTTTCTGCTTTATAACAAAGTGAATCAGTCATACATATACATCTGTTCCCACATCCCCTCCCTCATGCATCTCCCTCCCTCCCACCCTCCCCATCCCACCCCTCCAGGCGGTCACAAAGCACCGAGCTGATCTCCCTGTGCTCTGCGGCTGCTTCCCACTATCTATCTACCTTACGTTTGGTAGTGTATATATGTCCATGCCTCTCTTTCCCTTTGTCCCTGTGATTCTTAAAGCCTTCCCCAGTGACAACAGGGGATCATACAAAGCCACATGAGTGTCTGATTCAGCCCTCCCTCATCATTTCTCCAGTGCACTGTCTTGCAAAGTGTATTGTGAAGAGGTACTGGTTCCATGGGTGGTTAATAAGGGTTCTGGAAAACATAGGTTTGCATGTGCTAATATTTTGGGAAACTCTGAAGTTGCCCAGAGAAGTGAACCAGATTGTGTTTTGTTTTTCATGACTGAACATCCTTGAGACTTTAACGTGCATTTGAGTTTCAAAGAGATGCTCCCCAAGGCTGCATTACCAACGCTCTCCCCAAACTCCCAGGGGTAAGGGTATTCCTACCTAGAGGACGTCATAAGATAGGGATTCACAGGACTTGGGTGGGAAAACAAGCTGTGTGGACTCTGGGGTCTCAGAACTTGGGGCTTGACCTATAGGACCAGCAGTGTCAGCAACACCTGGGAGCTTTCAGAAATGCAAATTCTCTACACAGGACCTACTGAGTCAGAGTTTCTGGGGCTGGACCTAGCAATCTGTGTCTTCATATGCCTGCCCTCCAGGGGATTTCGGTGCTCTCTGAGGTTTGCAAAGCTGCTGGTCCAGTGGGCTAGTGGGGAGAGAACTACCTGGTGTTCTTCTGGGTGAAGGAGGGAGACACAAAGCCAGGCCAGGAACGTGGCTCCCCCAAAGAAAGCAGAGATTACAAAATGAAGATCACCAAGACACAGGAGTAGGAGCTGAAAGCTCTGCTTGGTCCCATTATGGCCCTGGTATCTACTTCTGTGAGTCCCTGAGCTGTGTTTGCAGGATGCCTTTGGGTCTGTCCACACAGGCAGACCAGAAGACTAGGGTGAGGACAGAGAGACAGTCTGTGTAGGGGAGGCAAAACCTTACCTCTACCCATGTTAGGTTTTTAGCTGGGGCTCTTTAAGAAAAAGATTAACAAGAGAAAAACCAACAATTTGTTAACACATATAACTCATGTATACATGAGAGATACCCAGGGGAAAATGAGTAACTGTCAGAGGTGGCTTAGAACTCCAGTTTAAATACTGTCTTAAACTAAAGAGAAAGAACGGTATGTGGGAGGCTAGTTATGGGGAGGTAACCAGGAAAAGCAGGGTAAACAAGAGTAAGATAGGTTATGCAGATTTAAGTCTGCCTTCTCCATCGATAGGGATCCAAAGATGTCTCCGGTGATTAACTTCTGTCCTTCGAGGTAGAGAGGGGAAGAAGGACTCCTTTGTAAAGTTTTGTCCTGCTTTAAGGCAAATAGCTGCACGGCAGTAAGCTTTTCTTGTAGCCACTTCTCAGTTGCCTTTAGCTCAAAATAATCCTTATGCCAAACTGGTATATTTTGGGGTCGTATATTCTGCTACCCATCACTTGATTTGGCAGACACCTCCTTTGCTTTTATATGTATGTGTGTAATGTGTGTATGTGTATATATATGTATACATATATATGTATATATATCTACACACAGACATACATAACACAATACATAATATATATATACATGTATATACAGATGTATATACATACATAGCACATATACACAGAATGTATATATGCATATATAACATACATAAGTATACATATACACATGTACACACATGTACATGATGTGTATATATATATCCACATAAATACATATAAATTAAAACATATTACATAAATATATATATTACATCTATTAAGCACTAGTCACTATTGGTACCTACTAAATTCTAGGCCCTCTAAGGTGAACCAGACAGACCCAGATGCTGCAGATGCTAATCTTGAGGAGATTCGAGACATGAGGGAAGAATAATAAAAAGACAATGACACTTCTGGGTCTATGAGAAGAGCTCAAGGCCAGCTAGGTCTACAGCCATTGGGTTTTGAAACCCACCCAGAATAATTCTTTGTGTGTCCTTGTGAATCTTTGCTGATCCTTCTGATACCTGCCCATGATTCTTACTTGAGAAGTTCAGTCTACACCAATGGTTCTCAGCCAGGGGCAGTTGTGCCCACCCAAGATCACGTGGTGATGTCTGGAGACATGTTTGGTTGTTACAACTGGTGGAGAGGATACTATTGGCATCTAGTGGATAGGAGGCAGGGATGTTGTTCAGTATTCTACAGTGCACAGGACAGCCTTCTACCATAAAGAATTACTCTGGCACAACTGTCAATAGCGTGAGGTGAGAAAACCTGGTTTAAATGCAGAGCTTTATACTCCCCCCAGCACACATAGGAATTTTTATCTCTACCCCATCTCATTATTACTAGAAAGTCAGAATCGAAACTTGGGTCTGTGAAAAAATAACTGGAAGCAAGCCCCAAACGTGTATAATTTTCCAAAAGGTAAAACCATGACTTTCAGGTAAATATGACCATTAATTCATTAGTTTATGAGGAAACCAGTCAGATCTGATGATAGTTTCAAAGGGTATTTAATAAGCTAGGGTATTTATGAGCAATTTAACAAAGAAATATTAGGAAGAGATTGTTCAGTTAGAAAAAGAACTAGTTAATGTGCAACATGCCTAAATTGTTGGGATTATCTGTTATGTTAGATGGAAGTTATTTGCATCTCCGCTTGGACAAAATCGACAAGTAACTGGCGACTTCTCTAAGTCTAGTGGCCTCGATCAAGAGCAAGCAGTGAGAGGAGCTAAGAACGTGCTCCTAGACATCTTCCTATGGCCTTTGTCCCTGAATGGTACTCAAAGGATTGCCATCAGTCATTTTGGTCTAGTTTACAAGCTTTGGATAATTTTTTCTGATGCCTCAAGCACATGACATTTAATTTACTAGTAAAGAAATGGTCTGTGAAACATGGGGCAAAGAAATGGAGGTTGGTTGAGGGCTAGAAAGTGGTGGGAGGAAAGGTTATAGAAGGTCAAAGTGACAGTATTGCATAGATGCCATCCATTACCTGCCTTTGATGAAGTGTGCTCTGTGCTAGATGCTTTCTTTCAACCCTCTTAGGTAGGTCTTACTATCGTCCCCATCTACAGATGAGGAAAACGAGTCAGAGGGAGAGTCAGGAGTGTCAGTAGTGGACGTGGACAGAGTAAGAAGAAAATGGCACGTGATCCAGACCATAGTGGGAGAAACAGAATTTAGCCAGAGAAGGAAGGGGGGGTGTTATGAGCTGGAGGGAAGCCTAGTCTCAATCTGAGGTAGAAATACTTATAACATGTTCAGAGGGCAGTGAGGAGGCTATTCTGGGTGACAGTGAATATGTGAAATTAGATCAGTGCTACAGGAATGACAGCTGTTAGTAGTACCAGCGTTATTTTAGCCAAAGAATCCTACTGTCATTATAGGGCAGTGCCTGGCAGTACACTATGTGGGTTAAGAGCTCAGGCCTTGGGGGAAGGTGGAATTACAGTTTGAATCCCAGCTCTGTCACTGCAGGGCTGTGTGGCCATGGACAAGTTGCTTAACCTCTCTGTGCCTCAATTGCCAGATCTATGAAATGAGGGCAGTGATATCTACCTGATATGACTGGGATGGGAATTCAAGACAAACGCGTAAAATCTTGGTCTAGCAAGCAGCGAGACTTTGGAAAATGGAAGTTGGCTCTTTGAGGAGATGAATGGATAGGATTTAGCATGGTTGTTAGTCATTTGCCTGTAAGTGTCACAGTCTCAGTCTGAGTTCTCTCAAAAGCAGATTCTGGGGCTTCCCTCGTGGTGCAGTGGTTAAGAATCCCCCTGCCAATTCAGGGGACACGGGTTCCATCCCTGGTCTGGGAAGATCCCACATGCCATGGAGCAGCTAAGCCCATGCGCCACAACTACTGAGCCTGCGCTCTAGAGCCTGTGAGCACAACTACTGAGCCCGCGTGCTGCAGCTACTGAAGCCCGCGCGCCTAGAGGCCATGCTCCACAACGAGGGAAGCCATGGCAATGAGTAGCCCGCGCACCGCAATGAAGAGTAGCCCCCACTCACCGCAACTAGAGAAAAGCCCACACGTAGCAACAAAGGCCCAGTGCAGCCCAAAATAAGTAATTTTTTTTTAAAAAAGCAGATTCTGAGAGGAGAATGTGAGTGCAGTTAATTTCATTTGGAAGGTGAGCCAGGGAAAACTCTAGCGGGGTGGGGAAACAAAGCAAGGAAGGGAGGGCTGCCACATAAAGGGTCTTTTATTCAGCCAGTTGCTACTGCAGGTACCTGGGGACCTTTGGGAGCTAATGTGGACTACCTCAGAGTTATCCCACCTGAGGGGCATAGGAGCTCCAGACTTTATACCACAAATTTGGGTGGACATTGTTTTGGAACTGCCCCAGGTGCCATTGATTTTGAGCACTATCAGACTGCTGAGTAGGGACTCTGGTCCCAGAGAAAGCCCTTGATAAAGAGGTGTAGATTCTTGCAGTGGAAGTTGGGTCCACTAACGAAAGGCCAGAAGGGGATATGGGCTTGGCAGTGGAAAGCCATCAGCATCTGCAGTAGTCAGTATCACAAGGCCTAAAAACAGTAAAGCCCTTTGGGCCAGTAATCTACGTGTGAGAAGTTAAAGAAACAGAGCTAAATATGGAAAAAGATGTACAGAAATACTTCTCTGCATTACATGTGATAGCACAAATTGGAAGTAATAACAATAGCCAACATTTATTGAGTGTTTACCATGTGCCTGGCTCTCCTAAGTGCTTGACAAATAAGCTAAATTTCTAGCAGATGGAAACTCGTTAAATGACTCAATGGAATATTGCATAGGCATTAAAGAGGAAGGTTGTGAAGACAGTGATGACATGAAAAAATCATATAAGTGAGAAATGAATACTGAATGGGAGAATATGTGTGGAGTAGGATTCTTACTAAGCAAAAAAAGTCTCTATGTATGAAAAAGGGGGAATGGAGTCTGAAAGGATATTTTTCAAAATGCTAACTGCAGTTTTGTTCATGTGATGGGTTTCTGAGTGATTTTTTTCCCCTCTAGTTCACAAATCTCCGTTGATATGTATATATTACATTTATAATGAAAAATGTAATAAACTTGAAAAGTGAAAGAAGAAAAAATTGAAGAAAAATAAGTAGTGGAGATTCACTGGTGGTTTTGAAGAAGGGAATAACATAATGGAAAATAATATTTCAGAAAAATTAATCTGGGGGTGGTGTGAAAGATGGATTGGGTCCAGAAAAACCCAAGGCAAGAAATCCAGCTTGTGAGCTAATAAAGGTCAAAAGAAGTGTGGAAAAGAAAGGACTGGTTTTAGAGGCTTGGTGGTGAATGGGCTGATGGGGAAGAAAGAAAAAAAAAAAAAAAAGCCAGAAATCATCTCAAGACTTTAAGGTTGATTGAGTGAGAGAAAATTAGCAATGAGACAATAAATACGTGTTGAGCCAGGTTTCCTTGCATCTGCTGTCTCAGTTAAACCTAACAACAATCCTATAAGCTACGTTCTTAATATTTCTGTTTTATAGGTGAGGTAATAGAAGATCAGAGAAGTAAAATAACTTGTCCAAGTTTACGGTGAATCTGAGCTCAGATAATTGTTAAATGAACTGGATAGATGGATGGATGGATGGATGGGTGGATGGGTGGATAGATGGATGGATGGATGATGGATGAATGGATTGGTAACCATGTAAGGGGGAAGAAATATAGGGTATTATAGTGTCAAAGCAGGGAAGAGGGAATTTCAAGGAGGAACTTGCAGATATCTTAGAAGATAAAGAAAGAAGGGCTGGGGAAATTGCTAGATTCTGCAGGAAGAAGGAGTGGCCACTGGTTCTCTGCTTTGAAAAGGCCACTGCAGTCAAGTAACAGGAAGTCGGCTTAGCTGCATGGGGGGCCAGGACGTTGTGGGGGACCCTATGAAATGACTGGTCAGACCACATACAAGCTTAAAAACAGGCACACGTCTAAGGAGTAGATGCAACATTAGAAAGGAGGAGGGACATAAGAGAGCAAAGGGAAGGAGAGGGGAAGTGAAGGAGAAAAGGAAAAAGGAAAAGCAGTTACTGGTTAGGAATGAGGGCACCAGACTGCCTGGGCTTGACTCTCAGCTCCCACTGCCCTGTGACCTTGAGCAAGTCCCATCATAACTCTCTTTGTCCCAGTTTCCTTATCTGTCAAATGGGGAGAATAGTGATAACTCCGTCCCATGGGCTTCTTAGGAGGATGAACTGAATCACGTCACATGCTTAGCACAGTGCCTGGTACAATGTAAATTCAAACTGGACAGGGATCTTGGTGTCTTTTTTTTTTTTTTTTCCAGCCATGCTGTGTGGCATGTGGGATCTTAGTTACCGGACCAGGGATTGAACCCGTGCCCCCTGCAGTGGAAGCACGGAGTCTTAACCACTGGACCGCCAGGGAAGTCCAGGGATCTTGGTGTCTTAATCATCACAATAAATGCCATTTCTTGGGAAACAGTCCCAAGCTACAGATCAAGAAACTGAGGCCCAGTCACTGAATGTGTCCCAAGAACGTACACCTGGAAACCCAACATCACACTGTTGGGGACACAAGTGGTCAGCTCTCCCATCCTTCAGGAGAAAATAGATTTTGCGTAACACCCTATGCGTAGCTTTATTAGATGAAAATTAACTTTATGCAATTTGCAAGAAATGAGATGTATTAGGTTTCATTTTTTTTTTTTTCCTCTTTGACCAAAGAGTTAATAAACAGAGGCTGCTCATTAAAGCAAAGTTGGAAGGAGTTTTGAAGGCACTGGAGAATAGCTGAGGGAGCAAAGTAATGAAGCACTAGGAAGATTCGGAGGGGGCGGATGAAGATCCATCAGACCCCAGAAGCATCATGAACTCAGTGCCCTTTCTCCATTCCGGAAAGTTTTATGCTGTTATAATTGATGCTTGGATAAGTCTGTGTACTGCAGACTTGGCGTGAGGAATCCTAAAAGCCTTATTAACCCAGCCACTTAGCCTTTCTGAGTGTAACCCCTACCCTGGCTATTTTGGTTCAGGATTAACTGAGACCCCAAATGTTCTGCTGTTGGGATGAATAGGTTCAATTTAACACGTTTCTCTGGTCAGTGTCCTTCTAAATCCCCCTGCCTCTCTAGCGCTGGCTGCCGGCCAGCTGCACCATGCTCAGCCTGCTCACTCCTGCCCTTTGTGATCATGGAACCTGCCGAGGAAGCATTCTCTCCGAGGCTGAGCCACCAGAGAAATTGCACACCCAAGATTGATTTTGCACAGTGTAAAAATCAATCTGCACACTGCGTAGTAGAGTCTGCAAGAGAACCAGTTCAGGCTGGTTGGAGGCCCAGTGGGGCAGGGCAGCAAGCAGTTTAAGTCAAAAAGTTAAAAAAGTAAACAGAAAAAACAGGTGAAATTGAGGGGTGTGTTTTGCCAGGCTGGAATGGGCTTTTCTCTTTCTGTGTTAAGGAGCCTTATCTGGTGCCTCTGGTCTCTACCTGGTGCATGTTTTTTGTGGGGAGGGGGGAGTTGGAGAGAGACCCCCCATTAGACACATTCCCCTGCTGGCAGGTGGGGCCCCAGGGAGATACTGTTAGCTTGACACTGTCTCTCCAAGGACAGAACTTTAATTTGCTTCGGTGATAGGGCTAAGAACAACCATCATCATTTGTGCTCGAATAATTAGTTATTATTTAATTAAATTACACCCTAATAATTACTTAAGTTAAAAAATAACATTTATGGAGCATCATCTATGTGTCAGGCACTCAGCTAAATATTTACATACAGGGTGTCTGATTCAAGTCTCTGAATCTTGGAGTTACTGTGATCCCTCTCACTTTGTAGCTAAGGACTTCACCTTTTGCGGGGCTTGCTCACACACAGCCTCTTCCTTGATCTCCACTCAACCCTCAGGAGGCTGCGGATGATGTTTTGCAGTTAAGGAACCTGGGCCTCAGGGATCTGTCTTCTTCAGCAAATAATTGGCAGAATCAGGATTTGAATCTGGATCTCCTGACTCTTTATTGTTGCAGCTGTATTGGGAGAGAGAGGTGGTGTGTATTCATTAAATTCCTTCTGTTAAGACTGGAGAAAAGAGTTTATTGTGCATTGTTTCGATCCTCAATCAGGAGGGTATTGCTTTCCCACTTTACAGATGAGAAGGCTGAGGCTCAGGGAGGGGAAGCCATTGGAAGAAAACCACTCAGGTAGTTGTAGGGAGTAGATCTGGGCCTTATAACTTCCCATTCTGCCCTGCGGGTTTTCCCTGTTATCCCCACCTCTCCACGGCAGTGCCTTCGATAGCAGAAACAACACCATGTGATTTCCCAGCAGGTTCAGTGAGAGTGTGATTCTTGCCTTGGACCTTAGGATTTAGGGTGGGTCATTGGTACTGACAATTGAATAGGCTGCTAGAGATGTGATCCTGGCCTGGAAGGAAGATCAGACATGACTGAGACTTTAGGAAGGACCAGATCTGTCCAATCAGAAGGAATTTGGGGCCTTTCATCTTCATGGAGGCTATAAGTTCCAATTTGCACTTTGAAAGCCACAACTTGCTGGGCCAACCTATTGTTGCTGCCTTCTTCTTGCCAGCCGCAGTCATCAAAGCAAATTTCTCAGAACATGCTAATGTCACAGCACTTTCTAGGGAGACCATTGTACTGAGCAAGGCTCAGGTTCTGGGGAGGAGGGATTACATTGTAGAGTTGGCTCTCCATTTCCCTGGAGTCTTGTGCTTTGGAAAAGCATTATTTGTTTTTCATTCCTGACTGTCACTGGTGACACCTCCAGGCTCTGAAAGGTTACAGGAAAATAATAGGCTTCTGGCAGTTTCCAGCAGGTTCTCTTTCTCACCTGGGCTAGGACTGTGCATGTGCTTTTCATTCGTGACAAGATGAGGAGAGCTTGGTTAAATAAGGATCGGCTGCTCTTTATTCATCCACTTTTCTGATTATATGGCATCAGAAAGCCATTCATCTGGTTTGAAGATAGACAGGTGGTTGCCGTCACTACACTGCGGGCTTTTGAAGCTTGCTCTGTGATGTGATTACAGCACATACTTAGCTTGTGCTCCAGGGGGTACGGTTGACCTTTGATCCTACTCCTCATTTAGAAATCACAGGTCTTGGAAAATGAACCAATCTAGGAAGATGCTGGATGCTGCATTTTCTGCTGAGGTTGGCTGTCAAACCAATTTAACTGGCCTGCTTTACCTAGAATTCTGGTTTTTCTGATTAAAACAGATGACCTTTAAAGCATTTTTTTCTCTGACAATCTCTAGAGGACATCTGGTCTTTTGTGAGTTTCAGTGGGAACCCAGAATCATGCCACTACTGTAGGTTCCAAATGAGGAAGATGCACAAAGCATCGATTGGAAGACATTCAAGACCATTATCCAAACAGAGTGCATGTTATTCACCTTTCTCTCTCATCCATTCATTCATTCATTCGGTCAACATTTATAGAGAACCTATCATGTGCCAGTTCTGTGACAGGAGCAGCAATAAGTAGGTAACAGAATTGTAGTCCCCGACCGCGGGATCTTATGATTCAGAAGCTGAAACAGACAGAACAGTCAGCATTGTCAAGACAGGATGAAAGGGACTGGGAATTCATCTGCTTGGAAAACTGTTTGGTTTTGGCTTTGATAGATACCACCAGACAGTCTTCCAACGTGGTTGTAAAGGAAACGGGAGGGAGGCTTCTGAGAACCTGATCGCATTTTATTTTTTGACCCCAGTTGCATGGCACCTTGTGGAAAATACTGAGCTATACACTGAGGCTTTGCACACTTCCTGTAGTGCCACAGTAGAATTTAAATTAAAAAATAAAGAAATAAACTATTGTCAGCTTCAGGCCCTTTGGGAGCACAGAGGAGGGACTGGGCTTTACCTGGGGCAGGAGAGCAGAGAGATTGAGGAACTCAGTTGATATTGATATTTGAACTGGGCCCAGAAGGATCAACGGGAAGTAGGCAGTCAGAAAATGGGGTGGGATGTGCTTGCACAAAGGCCTCAGTCAGAAGGAAGGCATGGAGTGGAGGAGCTGGCAGCTGGGGCTTGGGAGGGCTGTGAGCTGCTCGCTGTGGCTGAAGCCCAGGGTGTGGGGCTGTAGACATAGGAGAGGTCAGCAGGGGAGGAGTCTGGACTGTTTCACAGACGTAACGTCCCGAAAGCAGCGGGAGCCACGAGGGATTTTTAAGCAGCAGAGTGACACTGTCAAGCCTGGCTTTTCTAACACTCAGCATGCTTATGCCTACATGGGCGTGCAAATGGGAGATGTTTAGGTGTCTTTTGCAAGAGTCCCAGAGGAGAAGGCTGAAGACCCCATTTAAGGCACTGAGAGAGGAGAGGAGGAGACAGATGAGAGATCAGCAGATATCACACAATACATGAGACTTGTTAGTCCACTGCAAGGTCGGGGGGTTGTTGGGGGAAGAGATGGGGAGAAGTCAGAAGGTTTCTCTTCCAGCCCAGGCTCTGGTGAGAACCACTCGGATAGAAACACCTGGGCCTGAGCGCCAATTTCTCTTATTATATAAAACCACAAAGATCCTCATTAGCCATTCCAGAAACATCTATTTATGCCCACGATATGTCAGGCAGTAGGGGAAGTTCCGAGCATCCAGAGATGGAAGGGACCAATTCTTGCCTTCAAGGAGCCACCTGTAGAGTATGGGGAGACAGCAGGTCCTATTCTCTCTGCCTCAAACCTCAGAAGGTGTCTTTGAGTTTATGCAGTGGTGTTAGTTTCTTCTTTGATTCAAGGTCAGTTCCCCAGCCCCTGAAACATCACTGATAGGGCATTCCCCAAACCCCTTGCAGAAAGGATCATTCCCATGAGTAGTTGTGAGCCAAGCATATCAACTTGCATGAATGTTTGAAAACTTTTCCTAGTTCTCAGAATGCAATTCCAACAGTGCTGAAGGCTGCCAATTAAATGAAGATTTAGATAAAGGCTGTGTGGGAGAAGGAACGCAATCTTCTTAAACCTAATAATGGTTTCCTTCTATCTTTTTGAAGCTCTCGAATAATGCTGATTGACTGGCTCTCTGCTTTGGGCATCCCCCTTTACTGGACAATTTAATAACATTTAAAATGTTTGACAACCTTTATTTGGGGGCAGACACCCCAGGGGAGCAGGCTCTGGGTAAGGATATGAATGCTGTACAGTTAAAAAGAGGAACCAGGATTTAAATAAGTTTTTTTCGTATGCAGAACAAATCCCCTGCATGCTGGATGGCAGGGGGCACAGAAGGGGTAAGAACAGGCTCTCAGATTATAATATGACCTGTGGGAACACGTAACGACTGCCATGTAGCCTTGCGCTAAGTGCTTTCTTTCCTGTCACCTCATTTACTCTGACAACGCTGAGGTGGGTCTTAAGACTGTGCCAGTCATGCAGGTGAAGCAGCCAAGGCCTATGACCATGCAGCTAATAAGCCTTGGGGCTGGTGCTCTCCATCCTGTGCTCATTCTCTTGGCTCTGGAGTACTCGGTGTGCTGTAGGAATTGAAGAAGGAATTCAGAAAGAAATCCAAAACAGTTTTCCTCCCTTTCCCACTGTATCAGGGGATTCATCTGTTCATACATTCATTCACTCATTCATTCACATTTATTGAATGCCCTCTGTGTGCCAGGTATGGTTCTAAGCACCAAGAAAACAGCAATGGATACAACCAAGTCCCTGCCTCTATAGAGCTTTTGTTTTAGTGGGAGGAGCAAACAGCAAAGAAAGTCTGTTAGTCATAAGTGCTGTACATAAACCAAGGCACTGTCAGGGTTAAAGTGTAACCAGGATGCTCTTTTCCATACGGGTGGAGGGTTGGCGGAGGCTCCGCTGGAGAGGGCACATTTCACCTGAGACCTGCCTGTAGTGGAGGAGACAGCCATGTAGGCCTGTGGGGGACAGGATACGCCAGGCAGAAGAAAAAGTGTAAAATCCCTGAAGTAGGAACATGCCTGGTGTGTTCCAGAAATAGCGAGGCGACCTCAGTGGCTGGACCAAGAAAAGGAGATGAGATAAGGAGATGAGATCAGGAGACAGATTGTGCCATGGGGAGAGTTTGGATACGATTCTGAGAGTGATGGGAAACCATTGGTGGAGGGAGGGCAAAGCAGTGACATCATCTGTTACTATGTGCGGTAGAGGAAACCGAAAGCAATTTGGAAGTCTGAAAAATCTCACCTCCTCCACAGTCTGTTTTCTTGTTTACATATGTTAATTTTACATATGTAAAATTTCTTTCTGAATTCCTTCTCCAATTTTATTTCATTAAGTCCTCACAACAACCAATGAAATAGGCGTTGCTATTATTATTTTTCCTCACTTTGCAGTGGGGAAACTGAGGCCCAGAGCAGGCATGGTCACCTGTATAGGAAGCAGTGAAAACAGGGTGCCTTAGGGTTTATAGCCCACTACTCAAGTGCTTTAATTCCAGCTAGCATTTAGTGGGCACCTGATATGTGCCAGGTCTGCATGAGATTCTGGGATGCCTAGACACACCCTTTAGACCCTGGCTTATCTCCAGGGAGAGACAGAGAATTAAGCAGAGAGTTAATGTGCAGAACAGCAAGTGCTCTGATTTTAATTTGGCAGTATGGAGGAAAGGCGTCTGGCCCAGTAGGGGTGGGGAGACCAAAGGTGACATCTGAGCTGGGAGTGGACACCATGTTGGAGATGGTCAAACAAAGCTGTGGCTATGGGGGTGGGGAGGGGGATTCCAAGCAGAGAAATGAGTGGTTCAAAGGCATAGGGTGGAGAGTGAATAGCAGCGGCTGGAGAGAATCAAGAGTGCACCTGGTTGCGTTTGGATAGGAGGCTGGATAGAGAGACAGGTTTACACTTAGTTTCATTTGTTTTTTTCAGGTTTTAAATAAACTTTATTTTTATTTTTTATTTTATTTTGTTTTTTATTGAAGTATAGTTAATTTACAATGTTGCATTAGTTTCTGGTGTATAGCAAAGTGATTCAGTCATATATATATATATTATTTTTAATATTCTTTTCCATTATAGATTATTACAGGATAGTGAATGTAGTTCCCTGTGCTATACAGTAGGACTTGTTGTTCATCTATCTTATATATAGTGGTGTGTATCTGTTAATCCCAAACTCCTAATTTATCCCTCCCCTACTTCCTTTCCCCTTTGGTAACTGTAAGTTTGTTTTCTATGTAAACTGACTTTATTTTAAAGAGCAGTTTTAGGTTCATGGCAGAATTGAGTGGAAGGTATACAGATTTTGCGTATACTTCTTGCCACCACGTATGCATTGCCTCCCCCACTATCAAACTCCCACACCAGAGTGATGCATTTGTTATAATTAATGGACCTAAGTAGACACATCATTATCACTCAAAGTCCATAGTTTACATTCAGGATCACTCTTGGTGTTGTACGTTCTATGGGTTTGACAAATGTATAATGGCACGTATCTGTCATTATAGTATCACATGGAATATTTCACTGCCCTAAAAATCCTCTGAGCTCTGCCTTTTCATCCCTCCTTCCTCCCTAACCCCTGGCAACCACTGATCCTTTGTCTCCATAGTTTTGCCTTTTCCAGAATGTCGTATAGTTAGAATCATACATTTTCAGATTGGCTTCTTTCACTTGGTAATATGTATTTAAGTTTCCTCCAAGTCTTTTCATGGCTTAATAGCTCATTTCTTCTTATTGCTGAATAATATTCCATTGTGTAGATGTACCACGGTTTATTTATCCATTCACCTACTGAAGGACATCTTGTTTGCTTTCAAGTTTTGGCAATTATGGATAGCTGTTATAACATTTGTGTGCAGGTTTTTGTATGGGCATACGTTTTCCACTCCTTTGGGGAAATAACAAGGAGTGCAATTGCTGAATCATATGGTATGTTTAGTTTTGTAAGAAATTGCCAAATTGTCTTCCAAAGTGGCAATGAATGAGAGTTCTTGTTACTCCATATGTTCATCAGTATTTAGTATTGTTAGTGTTTTGGATATTGGCCATTCTAATAGGTGTGTAGTAGTATTTCAGTGTTGTTTTAATTTGCATTTTCCTAATGACATACAACGTTGAGCATCTTTTCATGTGCTTATTTGCCGTCTGTATATCTTCTTTGGTGAGGTGTCGTTTATGTCTTTGGCCCATTTCTTAATTGGGCTGTTTATTTTCTTATAATTGAGTTTTAAAAGGTATCTGTATATTTTGGATAATAGTCCTTTATCAGATATATCTTTTGCAAATATTTTCTCCCAGTCTATGGATTACTTTCTCATTCTCTTGACAGTATCGTTTGCAGAACAGAACTTTCCAATGTTAATGAAGCCTAGCTTATCAATTCTTTCTTTCTTGGATTGTACCTTTGGTGTTATAGCTAAGAAGTCATTTCCATACCCAAGACCATCTGCATTTTCTCCTATGTTATCTTCTAGGAGTTTTATAGTTTTGTGTTTTACATTTAGGTCTCTGATCCATTTTGAGTTAATTTTTGTGTAGGAAGTGAGATCTGTGTCTAGATTTAATATTTTGCATGTGGGTATCCAGTTGTTTCAGCTGGCTAGTCTTTGTTGAAAAGACTGTCTTTGCTCCCTTGTATTGCCTTTGCTCCATTGTATTGCCTTTTCTCCCTTGTCAAAGATCACTTGACTACAATTATGTGGCTCTTTATCCTGTTCCAGTGATATTTTTATCTATTCTTCCACCAATGTCACACTGTCTTGATTACTATAGCTTTATGGTAAGTCTTGAAGTTGAGTTGTGTCAGTTGTCTGACTTTATTATTCTTCAATATTGTGGTGACTATTCTGGGTTTTTTGCCTCTTCATATACATTTTAGAATCAGTTTGTTGATATTCATAAATAACTTGCTGGGATTTTGATTGGGATTGTGTTGGGATCAAGTTGGGAAGAACTGACATGTTGACAATATTGAGTCTTCCTATCTATGAACGTGGAATATCTCTTCATTTATTTAGTTCCTTGATTACTTTCATCAGAGTTTTGTAATTTTCTCATACAGATTTTGTACATATTCTGTTAGATGTATACCTAAGTATTTCATTTTTGGGGGTGCTAATGTAAATGACATTATGTTTTTAACTTCACATTTCTCTTGTTTATTGCTGGTATTTAGGAAAATGAGTGACATATTAACCTTGTCTCCTACAAACTTGGCATAATCACTTATTTTCATGAGTTTTGTCGATTCCTTCAGATTTTCTACATAGACAACTGTGTTATCATCAAACTAAGGCAGTTTTATTTCTTTCTTCCCAATCGGTGCAACTTTTATTTCCTTTTCTTATCTTTAGATAGGATTTAGATAGACATTAGATGGGACTTCCAGTATACTGTTGACAAGGTGCACTGAGAGGGGACCTTCTCGACTTGTTCTTGATCTTAGCATTAAATATGATGTTAGCTGTAGGTGATTCTGTAGATGTTCTTTATCAAATCAAGTCCCTTTCTATTCTTAGTTTGCTGAGTTTTTTATCATGACTAGGTGTTGGGTTTTGCCAAGTGCTTTTTTTGCATTTATGGATATGATCATGTGATTTAGTTCCTCAGCCTGTTTATATGATGGATTACATTAATTGATTTTTTAATATTAAACCAGACTTGTATGTCTGGGATAAATCGTATCTTGGTTACATTTTGATACACTTACTTCTTTCTGAACCTGTCTCAAGAGAGAGTATAGTTCATTGATTAAGAGTGGAGGTATACTGCCTACGTTAAAATTAGACCTCTATTGCTTATTAGGTGCAGGAACTCAGGCAAGTTATTTAACCTCTCTGTGCATCAGTTTCTACATTTATCAAATAATAATAACTGATCCCAAAGGGTGATTGTGAGGATTAAATTATACCTAAACAGTTTAGGACTCCACCCAGTACATGATGGATGAAATGATGACTTGCCATGATTACCTCTCTTCATTTGAACGTATGCTCCATGTGTTAGTTTCTCATTGTATTCACAATGCCTAGTATAAAATAGATGCTTGACAAAAGAAGGCACTATGGAAAAAATGTACATTTTTCCTTTTGTGTGTGTGTATGTCGTGAGGATTCTGTAATTCTACTTTGATTGTATACTTGCTAATTCAGATAAATTAGCCCCAAAGAAGGTTCTCAAGGGAGTGAATTTTCTTGGACTGCTCTGATCATAGCCCCCAAAGCATTCTCCATTGTCTTGTGTTGACTCTGACCTCCTCCTGGTCATCATCTCTGGTTGGTTCATAGCAGCTGCAAACAGGGAGCTTGCCGATGAGGTGCGATAGGTAATATCCCCATTTTATAGAAAATGATGCCAGAAGAAAAAACCATACATAGTTGCTGATGGTTCCCAAGGGTTATAAAACTTCTTCACATGTTTACCATCACCTGTTTCAGCATCTAGGTGGTGTAGCTTCTCTATTTGACCCTGGTCCTGCTACTCCTTTCTTACTTTTTATACCACTCGAATCAGAGTGCTCACTATCAACCTTGTAGAAATTACCCTAAAGGTAGAAACACATAATTTATAAACAGGTGTGAATAAACATTAGTCATAACAATGGAAAGATGGCCTTGGCATTGAGAGGAGGATGGCAGAAGCAAGGCTATAGAAGAGCAGTGCACTAGTAGAGCCTATGTGTTGTCTCTGTGTATTTGTGCAAAGTTATTTAAAATGGCAGTGCGTAGTCCACTCCCAAGTGGAAATTGATACAAAAAACAATGTAAAAACAAAAGTTACAATAAAGGAAAGAGTATATACCAACTGTTGTAAACATGTAAAAACCATATGCATGAACACAAACGTCTCTATGGGAATTTTCCTTAAAAAAATATTCCCCCCAAAATAAAACACCATGTTCGCAAGAGCCCACCATAGGCCAGGTACTGTGTGAGGCACAGGGAATACAACAATGGGTAAGATGGTCTTGAGGACTAATGAAAACCTCATGACAAAAGCCTGGGAAAATCTGAATGTGTAATATTAGGACAGGGTTAGCACTGTTGTCATTTTGGGCATGATGATTCCTTTTGGTGGGGCCTGTCCTGTGCATAGTAGGATGTCTCAAAGCATCCCTGGCCTTCACCCACTAAATGCCAGTTGCATCTCCTAACCTGTGACGACCAAAAGTGTCTATAGACGTTGTCAAGTATCTCCCGGGGGTGGGGGTGCAGATTTGCTCCCCAGTGAGAACCATTGCTTTAGGAGAATACTTAAGACGTTATGGAACACTCATTCAATAGGAAAATAAAACTGTAATCGGGAGGCTTATATAGCACCATCTGAAAAAAATGTGTTAAGTTTAAAAAGCAGAAAGTAAGACTGTGTTTATTCTACAGATTGCAACCAGCTTGGCTGAGGTTCTAGGTTCAGAGGAAGCCATTGAGGAAAGGGAGGAGAGCAAAACTGGTGACCTAGAAATCACAGGAGCCAGGGAACCTCGAGGCATTGAGTATACCGGCTCAGTCTTGGATGAGGAGCCCAAAGATAAACACGAGTCAGGCAGACACAAGTAAAACGATCAAATGCGGGGCCATGAAAAGGGGGTGTCCAAAGTAAGTTAAGGGAGACAAACGGGTGTATCAGGGGTGATATTTTAAATGTTTAAGAATCAAATACGGCAGAGGAACCACCAATCATAATGGCCTTCTGCTGAAACCACCCAGCATGGCCTTTAGCATGCCTGCAAGGGTCTGGGGGAAATCCATGAGGGAGAAACAGTTGGCCAGAGTAAGTCAATCCAGCTGTGGTCCAAAAGTGGCACAGGGAGCAAAACCTGGCAAAACAAAAGTGGTCAGAGGCCAGGGAGAAGTGGAAGAAATAAGAGGGCCTAGGGACCAGAAGAAAATCTGCTGGAGGGTTGAGTTATATTTAATCTCATTCGTTATGTACCTGGAACCAAAGACGCCAGAGAAGTTTCAGACATAAATTATGTATACACGTAAACAAAGACAGAAAGGGAGCACAGAAAAATTGAAAGAGTTTGATTTGTGGGGCTTTCAGTATCATGGGTGATTTTTTTTTCCTTCCGTTATTTAGAGGTCTGTTGATGCTGCTACAATTTTGTTCTGGCAATAAAAGGAAAGTATATGTGGATGTTGACAAAGATGAGAAGAGTCTTTGGAAGGATGTAACTGGTTAGAGTTTAATATTCATTAGGTTAAAAATATCTATTTAGTGCATTGAAGAAGTCTTGAAAACAAACCAAATACCCACCATCTTTTTCCTTCCCAGGACCATGGCAGTGGTCCCTTCAAAGTAGTCCTGAAGGAAGGGGCTGAGTGTGTGATGACTGCCCAGGGGCCAGTGTGGTGTTTCATGCCGGAGGGATACAGCTGTTCCTTTCCTTTGCCTCCTCTTATCCACTCCAGCATCAGCTCATTGTTCATACTGACCCGGTGAGGTTGGCATCAAGCTCTTCTTTCCCATGTTGTAGCGAGAGATAGTCCTGAGGACACACACTTCATCCGTTGCAACAGATTAGCTCTGGTCACAGCCTGATTACATGAACTGCAGCCAAACCCCTTATTTGTGCTCTTCTGGGGACGGGCAGGAACAGATAGGAATGGGTAATTCAGGAACATTAATAAAAAAACTAAAATATTGCTTGTCGTGCTTTAATACAAGCACTATTAATGATGCAGTATTGTAAACACTGAATAAAGAGGTTGCTGCCAGCTTGTTCATGCCAGGCAGCCAGCAGACCCTTATTCCCAAGTGGAGGATTAGTGTAGGTACCTCCTTGGTGAAAGCCTAGCTATCAGCAGTAGCACCCTGTAGAAGGTCCAGCCTGTCTGGTTGCTTCAGGGCAACTGTGCAACTCCATACAGGATGCTAATGGATATAGGAAGCTCTGTGCCTCAAGGCTAGTTAGCAGCAAATATATGGGCACATCTGCCTTTTATTTCATCAGATGAATGCAGTTTATAGGAACCTGGTGTATTATTTATAGAGAACACAAAGTATTGGGGAAAACCTCAATTAGGGAATAGTGAGCTAGCAGAACTCAGATATTCACACACACACACATACACACACACACACACACACAGATGTGCATCCCACCAGAATATCTAATGGAGATAATTTAGGAAAAACTAATGTATGCCCTTCAATTAGGGGACTCATTAAATCTGCACTGTCCAGTACAGTAGCGACTAGCCACATGTGACCACGTTTAAATTTTAATTAATCAAATGAAAGAAAATGAAAAATTAACCATTCAGTCCCTCTGCCTCATGAGGCACTTTTCAAGTGCTCAAGAGCTTCATGTGGCCAGTGGCTACCAGATTATACAGTGCAGATAGAGGACAACTCCATCATCACAGAGAAATCTGCTTGGTAGTGCTGGGTGAGATAGATGCTGGTGGATCCATATAATCAGCTACTCTGCATATTCTCAGAAGAACGAGGTAAATACAGATATTCTGACATGAAAAGGACTGTATTGAGTATTGCATGTAAACAAATTACAAAACTTTATATTGGGCTGGCCGAAAAGTTGGTTCAGTTTTAAGTACAAATAAAAGACACATTTTTCATTTTCACCAAGAACTTTATTGAACAACACATTCATTAACCAGACAAACTTTTTGGTCAACCCAATATTAATTTTTACTTAAAAAACAAATGCATTATGCACACACACACATACTTTTTTGTGTTAGTGTAGGAAAAAGAGTGTAAGGATAATCACTAAATTGTTAGTAGTAATTGCCTTGAGATGGAAGGCCTAGAGCTTTGCTTTTTATTTTCTCCACTTATGTATTGTCTGAATATATTTCAATGAGCATGCATTACTTTTGTACTTAAAAGGAGATTAATTTGTTGATAACCCATGAAGACAATTTAGAAACATGAATAGGGAGGTTTATCTCTTTGGGACTTTAGTTGGTTAAAGCCTGGCTAATGAGGGCACCTGAGTGGGGTTGACCAGGTGGCTTGTTAGGAAGGGGCATCGTGGGATGGCTTGTTAGGAAGGGGCATCGTGGGAAGAGAAGGGGGCTGATTCAGAGGAAATCCATCCCTGCTGTTCTCAAGACACCTACAGGCGTGCCCTCCTTGTCTTGAATATTCTGTTCTGGTAGGGAGACAAAGGCACTTTATAATCAATTCTGAGGACCTTTTACTATTAATCTTTGGGTGAGTCAATAGAAGCCTCTGCTCTGGGATGAGGCAGAAATACCCTGGACTTAAATGTCAAATAGCACCTGGGAAGCATATTCAACCAAAGATACATGTTGGTCAGGGAGGGCTTCTCTGCCACGTAAGAGGGGAACAAAAAGATATCTTCCAGGCTGACGTAAAAGTATTAAAATTGTGTGTGTACCTGTGTGTGCAGGTATGTGAGATGCCCTTACCCTTCCTGTCCTAGGAAATTTACTTCTCTACTAGCTTACGTACTACGTGAATAAAGCATGGGCTTGGAGAAGAAATACTTTCTTCTTTCTTTCAGAAAGTCATCTCTGCTATCCAGCATTACAGACTTTCTACTCTGGGTTATGAGACACTTGAACTCTTAGGACAGTTCTGGATCCACTTCTGCTTCTGTAACTGTGGGTCACTGGACAGAGTTCCTTGACCTTTGAAATTCATTCTTATTCTGGGGAAAATAGAGTATCACTAGCCCTTACCTCATAGGGTGGTTGCTCAAAGTCAAAGGGAGAAGTAGGGTGAGTGCTTGGCACATAGTAAGTGCTACACAGTGTTAGCTTCCATTGACATTAGTATTACTTTTTGCTAAGCAACAGTGCAAAGCAGTTTGCTGTACCTGTTCTTCTTGTGGATGTGTGTCTCCTCCCCAGATGGAAGGAGTGTCGTTGGAGGGCATGAGTGCCGCACTTCTTTCTCTTCCTCTGGGTTCCTGACAGTGACCTGCACTAGCTAATCGGTACATTCATGCCAAGTGCCTGGTGCTTGAGAATGAGAGCTCAGTGCTACCCAGTGGAATGTGCCAGCCAGTGAGCCCAGTACAGTCCTGGGGTCCTGTCAACACAGTAGTTGGGTAGAAGAAGTCAGCCATAACTTTGAAGCATAACTTTCTGAGGGAGAAGGCTTTAAGTCTTTCCATTTTGATGGTAGGGAGAAAGGATCCGCACTTTCTTCTGCATGTTTCCTTAGAACAACCTCACTCTCTACATGTGATTTTTTTCAGTTTTTTCAAAGAGAAGAAAATGTTGTTAATCTCTGACTATTGACCATACTTACAGTTTCCTGTTTGTTTAGTTCATTAAAATGAAGATCTACTTTTGCATAGTGACAGATTTTTATATGAAACAATAACAATAATATGATGTATTTTTCAAGTAAGCATGTTATACACATACATGTATGCATATACATGTGTAAGTATGTATATGTATATATGTCTTCACATTCACACTCATGCATGCAGATTTGATCTTTATTATTCAGATATTCTGTATTTGTGAATTTGCCTACTCACTAAAATGTTTTGTAACCCCCAAACCAATACTCACAGTGTTTTCTCCGTCATTTGCAGTCATGTACAGACCAGTGAAAAATCTGAGTCATCCGACATGCATGTTCCTAGTGTCAACAAGGTGACACTCTGCCTTCTTCTTTCAGCTCTCATACTGCAAGCAAATGTCCTTTTAGTGGTATTTAGTGCCATTTTTCTTTGCATTTTTGTGCTTTTTGTTGGCAATTTTGCTGTTTAAAATGGCCCACAGGTGTAATACTGAAGCACAGTCTAGTGTCCCCAAGCACAGAAGGCTGTGGTGTACCTTATGGAGAAGGTACGTGTGTTAGATGAGCTTTATGCAGACGAGAGTTACGGTACTATTGGCTGTGAGTTCAATGTTAATGATTCAACAAGGTATGTTAAATAAGTTGTCTTTAAACAGAAACACATAAACCAAGGTTATATATTGATTGATTGACAGAATGTTGTAACCAGAGGCCTGCAGGAACCTAACCCTGTACTTCCACCAGGAGTGTTGATTCACTATTTGCTAATTCATTATTCATGGTGACTCTATAGAGCATAACTGCCATATCTATTGTGTATATAAATCTCTTTAAATCCACATAGAACCTGTATGAGAGGGAGTAGACTATGGTGCTTAAGTTCCTGAGCTGGGCCAGAGTCACAATGTCCCTTTCTGCCTTCCGCTACTGTATACCTGGTTTTGCCAGGGCCCATAGCTGCTGGGGAACCTGTTCAGGGAAGTTGGGGTATATTTGCCTTTAGGTGTCTTTCCGTCTTTCCAAGCTCCTGCAATCAGGTGTATACTTAGGGGAATGGATGACTTATCATTCGTTGTAGAAATTATGCCACAGGCAAAACCTTTTTGTGTCCATTAAATAATAGAGCCACTTCAGTAAGGCAGCCAATCTCCCCTTCAAAGGTAAGGTCCCTGGATCACGGCATAGAGTCAAGAAGGAACCTCTAGGGCAGGAGGTGAGAGGCTCATAGGCCAGACAGCAGCTGGGTGCTCTCACACTGCCCCTACCTGAAGTTGACCGGAGCCACTCAGAGCTGCGACTAGGCACAAGCCAGGCCAGGAGGCTCCACAGCAGTGTGTATCTGAGTCTGAGACAGCCATGAAATTGCAGTCACCATCACACCCCAGTGCACGGCCCCATAGCTCCTTCCTGCTCACTACGTCCCTGGGCTTCTCTGTGCCTCTGCCCCGCCACAGCAGGCGTTCACGACTGTGTGTTAGGGAGGCTTTTCAATCTTTTTATGCTCTACTTTCAAAGCAGTCTTGAAATGAGATAAGTTAAAGCCTAATACAGTTTTTCAGAAACACCTGTATTTGTCTGGCTGACCTAATATTAACACAGGTTCTCATCTCTACTTGAATGTTGCTCCATCTATTGCTACACCATTACCAGGGCTGCGCTGTGAGTCTTTAAAGCTCATCCCTGCACCTGATGCCATGAATACCAAGTATATCATGTAGGATGGCTCACACCCTGCAAAGGAGACAGGGTCCAGCTACCCAGTGAGTTTACGAAGACTCGCAAGAGACAGCATACAAACCATGGGCTTGTTGCTTCCCTGTTCAACTGCTCCACTGAATCTTGGCATCTAAGACTTTGGTTGTTCCCCGTGTCCCATGAGCTCTGATCACAAGGTGAGTGTTGCTGTCCAGGCTGGGAAAGCAGAGTTGACAAGAACTGCCAACCCCAGAGAGGTGTCAAGCCCACTGATAATTAAAGGGCTCCTAGGACACATAGCCAAGTCTATTATTGGTTCTAGTGGACTTGCCTTCATTCTACAAAGGACAAAAGAAGTTGACAGTGAAGCACTCAGGGCACAAGGGACATGGTTCTTACCCTACAGCTCCAACACAGGGCCAGCCCTTCGGGTAGTGCTTTTGCCTTAAACAGAGTTTGGACTACGTGATTCAGTATCACTTAGGATGGTATGTATGAAAAATGAAGAGATTTATGGGACCCGGCCTCTGGCCTTCAGATTCAGAATTCTTCAGGGTGAGGCCCAGGCATCTGTATTTTGATAAGCTTCACGATTCTGGTGCACAGTAAAGTTTGGGAACTACTGCCCTGGGTGTCATCAGCAATTCAGCCTACCCGGAGTACTCCAAGCCATGTCATGGTCCAGCACAGCGTCTGGGAGACAACGGGGAAAGCCAAGGAGTGGCCGTGCCAAAGGGCCTTATGAGCCCTCACTTTGTTTTCAGACCCATGCCTCTTTGGACTGTTAGCAAGTTCCAGAATTTCTATGGATATGAGTTTCCCCCTGTGGAAAGCGGAGATGATGACAGTGCCTGTTATTATTCTAGAGGGTTAGAAGATTAAATGAGAGGGTGCCCATGGTGTGTTCAGCACGGTGGCACCCTAATTGTGTTTGTTATTGCTGTCATTACCATCCACACCAAAGGCGCTGCATCAGCTGGACCCATAGGCTATGGATGTGCCTTAAATCAGCAAAATCCCAGACTCACTTTTAGGGCTTTCTGAGGCTCAGACGTAAGCAATATTTCCCAAGGGTGTGGCAAGAAACCCACTGCAGACCATTGGGCACCTTTTGGGAGCCATTCCTTTTTGGAGCCTTTGGGCATGGTTAGACAGGGGGACAGCTTGTTGGATAAAACTGAGTCTCAGATCCAAGGATGGTTCCCTTAGATGCCCAGTATAGGGCAGTCGGACCCTGTCCTGGCCTTTCAAGCCCAGTAGATCATATTGCCCTATCAAAGCTCCTGAGAAGTGGACACGGGTATGATATATCTTATCCATGACCACATTAATAAAGTCTACAGAGACAATAGTGGGTCTTTTAGGACTTACCCATTGAACCTTTTATTTTATTTTGTTTTATTTTATATATTTAGTTTTTTTGGCGATATGTGGGCCTCTCACCGTTGTGGCCTCTCCCGCTGCGGAGCACAGGCTCCGGACGCACAGGCCCAGCGGCCATGGCTCACGGGCCCAGCCGCTCCGCGGCATATGGGATCCTCCCGGACCAGGGCACGAACCCGCGTCCCCCGCATCGGCAGGCGGACTCTCAACCACTGCGCCACCAGGGAAGCCCTGAACCTTTTATTTTAAGTGACGTTCTAGTACCAGCGTAATTGTAGTTCTGATAACATTACTTGTAATACTGTCTTCAGTCCTCAGAATTAATTTGACTGGAAAAATTCCAGAAGGACTTAAATGTTTCTCATTAAAAGCATTATAGGCTTCTCTGGTGGCACAGTGGTTAAGAATCTGCCTGCCAATGCAGAGGACATGGGTTTGAGCCCTGGTCCAGGAAGATCCCACACCCCACGGAGCAACTAAGCCCGTGCGCCACAACTACTGAGCCTGCGCTTTACAGCCCGTGAGCCACAGCTACTGAAGCCTGCGTGCCTAGAGCCCATGCTCTGCAACAAGAGAAGCCACCACAATGAGAAGCCCGCACACCGCAACGAAGAGTAGCCCCCGCTCACCGCAACTAGAGTAAGCCCGCGTGCAGCAACGAAGACCCAATGCAGCCATAAATAAATAAGTTAAAAAAAAAAAGCATTATAGATAACTTATTCGACATTGTAACTAATTGTGATATTGCCCTATGTAAAGCCACCCAATTAAGATGCTGTTTCCTCTCTTGTGATTAGTTGGCAAACCTTTTCCGTATGAGTATGCCCTCTAGAATCTAGACCAATTAAGCATATATAATTGGACTGAACCATTTGCTCTCCCATCATCACTCTCTCTAGTGAGATATATCCCAGCCCAGCTGGTAGTCTTGCAAAGCCAAATGTCCTGAACTCTAGTTACGGAGTTGACAAATGGATCTCTATAAGCAGCTTATGTGCTAAATATTTCTCCTGGTCCCTTTGGCAGGGATGTATTTTGTTTTCTCAGTATGGGGAATTTCTTGCAATTTGTACATTTTACCTTTAAGAAATAAAAAGAAGCCATTATGTGCCTTTCGTTCTTGACCTGCCTTTAGGAGCAAATACCCCTGTTGCATAATTGCTGTTTGTAGCAGGGTTTGAGGTCATATCTGGGTTTGTTGAATCACCGAGTATATGGGCTTCTGGCTGCACTGCCTACTCCCTGTGCCTGGGAATTTATTGGGGAAGTTTAATAAAGCAAAAGAGGGATTTACCAGCTGCCACCAAAGTATTTGACCTCATACTGAATTGCAAATTTCCCCCTAATCAGAACATTTGAAAGTCATCTAGAGGGATCAGGAAATAACCTGAAGGTTTTGTAGGAGAGTTAGAACAAGGGCTGCTTTGGCCTGGTATTAAGAGGAAACAACTTAGAGCTATTTCTTTCCCCTTTCTTTTCTCTACTTTCCCCCAGTGGATTCTCCTTCAGGCATATGAGTGTGAAGTGAGAAAAAAATCACTTGAAACAAAATCAAAAGCAACAGCAACTCTGGAATCAATGAAAAGCTCACATCTACAAGGAAGCATGAGGTCAAAGGTTGTGTAACGGTATACTGCCCAGGTTTGCTGTACCTGGTGCAGCAGGGCAGATGTACACAGGCCTGGCAGGTAGAAGGACAGATGGGCAATGAATAGGGGATGAGCTTTCAATAGATTTTCAGAATGGGCCAGACGTTTGCAGTGTTCAGAGTATATAGACTGGCACATAATCTGGCGTAGTCGGGTATGAAACTTAAAGACACATCATCCATGGATTTCCCTTTAATAAATCATCTCCTTCAGTAGTCATTTTTCATCAACAGCCAATTCAGTAAAAGTTAGAATTGAGCATAATATTGCATATCATTTCAGAACATCTGATCCTAATATGTAGTAACAGCTGTTTAGTACCTGAGATATAAACAAAACATTTTCCCCATGGCTGCCATGGTTTATCCTCCTGGAGGCACAGTATCGTTGAGATAGGTCTGTTTCCCAGGGTCTCGTATCACAGATAACAGTAATCGCAACAATATCAATGATGACCTGATAATTACCATGTCTTGTTTTACTGTGTGCCAGACACTGCCAAGCACATTTCATATATGATTTCATTAAATCTTCACCTCAGCTTTTCGTAAGCATTTAGATGAATTGAAAACAGTCATAAAGCCAGAGGTTGGCTCAGCTCAAACCTGAATCTGTCCGATGCCAAAGCTAATGCTCTGTTACCATTACAATAAATTTCTCCTAAGTAAAGTATATGAGAAAGGACCACAACTGTATAAGTCATCAATGACAAAGAACGGAAGGGAACTCAGAGGGATTTTTTTATGGTCTTGTTTCAAAATATAAGGCTGATTTTTGCTACCATATTGTATTGTATACACTATCACCAGACAGCGGTATTGTACCTTGGTCACATGAGCCAGTCAACAAGCCCTGCTTTTTCCTAATATTCAAGATGGTAACTTCCTGATCAAAACCACATTTATGAAACTTCCTTTACAAATATTCAGTCAGAACTTTTAAAATTGAATTTTAAAGAAAATAATATCTATACACTCAATATCAAAACAGATAAATCTTTAAAGCAAACTTCATAAAAATAGTTTTAAGATCCATAGGTGTATTTTTTATCACTAACCCTTAACTGTTACTCAAATAGCATAATCTACCCATAATCTTCTACCCAGACTCTGATAAAAATGCTAATCTTTGTGAACCCAACTGAAAGCTTTTCTAGAACTCAATTTCTTAGATCCATATTCAGGTTTCTAAAGACGTTAGTTTTTTACCTTGAGGATTTCCTTAGGGCTTCTTTTCCATTCACAACCTATTGCTTTATACAAGAGGAGATATGTATACTCCTCTTGTATAATCAGACATGTCCAAAAGTAAGGGAAATTGTATACCTGAGAAGGCCCTCTTAGCCTGTAAGCATCATTTACATTGTGCCTCACTGAAGAAGGAGGAATTTCTCCAGTTGACTTCCCGCTCCCACCCTCTGCCTTGCCCCGCCACTATCACCTGTTTTGGAAAGAATGTCTTCACTTCTAAGATGCTTCCAGGGATCATTCCTATCTTCTCTTCCATACTCTCCTCCTTGCTTTTCAGTGCTTAAGTTAAGAACTAAGACTTTGAAGTGGGCAGATCTGTGTTCAGATTCTAACTCTGTAACTTTCTAATTGTGTGAGTTTGGGCAAATTACTTAATTTTGTAAGCCTCAGTTTTCTCATCTACAAAATAGCAATAAAATGGGACTAATAACAATACCCCTTGGGGTAAGGATCACCTGAGATAATGTGTGTGAACCATTTAACAGAGTACAAGGCTCATCATTAACCCTCAATAAATGGTAGCTAATATTATTGTGCAGTGGACTCATACATCTATTTCTCTATTCTGATTTTTCTCTAAGCTCCCATTTATACACCATTACCTTAACTCAGTATATCAGTATGCTATGACTACTCCCTAAGGTCAGTTTTAGTCCCTCCCTAACCACCATATTTCCAGCACTGATATTACTGTCTTGAAATCACCCAGAGTCAGAATGCCCAATGTCATTCTTGACCCCTTTGACCCTCAGTTGGTCCCTAATCCCTTTGCTCATGTTGGTCCCACCCACTTTCCTAAACATACCCCTGGGTAATCAACCACTGACTTCCATCATTTCTTCTTTTATCTGCCTTGGGGATGTCTCTTACAAGCCTTGCTTCCATTCTCCCTGAAACAGTCCTTTCATTGAATTACCGACTTGCTAGTTTGCATAGTAATCCTTGTGACTTTCTTGGTAGGTAATGGTATATATGGTGTTTCACGTAAGAAAGGAAACATTTTTACTGCTTGTGTCCTCCCTCAGTGCCCAGTAAAGCACCTGGTCCTGAGCCCTGAGTAGGAATTTGGTAAATGTAGGTGGTTGATTAACTTCCTCTTCCTATTGTTTCTCCCTACAGTCATTTGTCCCTTTCTTCTGTCCTTTATTCAACAATTCATTCATTCATTCATTCATTCATTCAAACAAACAAACACTCTCTGAGCTTCGTGTTCATGCTGAGATCTGAGAATAACATAACAGTTCTCTCTAGGAACTTACTAGCAAGAAAGAAAAGTTTTTTTCTTCAAACAAATAACCGTGGGAATTAAAATTTTCAGTGCAACAAGCTTTTATTGAGCTCTGACTGTAATCCAGGCACTTCATTGGGCACTGGGTTTTCAGTGGTGAACAAGATAGACACTGCCTTGATGGAACTCAACAACCTAGTAGAAAAGATGATTGATATTAGGTAAATAATTCCAGGAGCCATGGAGGTTACAAAGGGGAGAATGAAATAGCACAATGAAAAGGTTTTTAACCTGAGTTGGGAAATGTCCCCTTGAAGAAACTGTATTAAATTTGAAGTTGAAGACTAAGTGTAACAGAGGTAAGCATGGTGTGTGTTGGGGCAGGAAGAAGACTGTTCATGTTAGGGTGGATTGAGGGAGGTTTCATAGAGATGATGCCATTGGCATGGGTTCCAGGCGTGTGCACAGAAGCTCGTGATTCAGTGTGGGAGCGTTAGTAACAGAGGCAAGTGGATGGGCAGCAGCTCCAGATCCTCTCAGATTGAGAGACCTTTCAAGTTTCAACCACATCTGGCAATGTTCTCTTTCATACATTTCTACTGTGTGGGTTGGCTTAGTGTGTTGATAGAGTCTACAGAATAAAAGTTTTCTTTTGCCTTCAAACCTTCAAAAGGCATACCCCAGGGCTCTAGGAGGGAGAACAGAGCTGCTTATGTTGGTTCTTCTGTTTGTGTTTTTCTTCCCCTTTAAGAACATACTTTTGAAGGTGTAGCTCTACAATCTTTATGATCGGAATTGCAAACAGGCTTTCACTTGTGACAAGAGGGGAAGTAGCAGGAAATCCTACTCCAGTTCCATAAACCTTGACCCTTTTCGGTGACACTGTGGCCATCTTGCATCAGTTTTGGGAAGTTACCATCTCCATTGGCAAGATTGACAGTTTAAATCTCACCCCTTTCTAAATTGTCTTTATAAAGATCTCTTTCTTTAAATCAGACTAGAGATTGCACTACAACTAATATTGCAATTGGCTTACCTGGTTTTCATCTCTTATTTAAGGTATTTGAAATGAATGGGAGGTCTAAGCAAATGAAGGGGCATGAAAAGTATTAGCAATTCTCCAGATAGTTAGGGAAATCTTCTCACTCTGTCTCTACTATGTCAAAATTGAAATGCTTAGTTAACGGCAGCAGGGCCAAGTACCTGGACTTGAAAATATCTTGATTCTTGTATCCTAATTCTGTTCCAGAGAAGTTCATGGATCAGATACATAAAACCAGAAGGGAACTCTCACCAGGGATTACATAGATAGTGAATATTTAAATTTTCAAAACATTATTGAGAAATATAAGATGTGTCAGCCATCTCCTAAGCTAACATTGTTTCAAAGTGAATTATTTTGTGGATGTTCGAGATGGGGGCATACCGGAAAGAAAAAAAGACAGGAGGAACTGAATTATTTATAATTATGATATTTATGTGTTGGCGGGACGGGGGCTGCCTTCTGAGACGTAAATGGATGACAAAGAATAAGTTATCTCTTTAAAGATAGAACATGGCAATAATTGCATAGTTTCTGGCTTCAGAAAGTCATAATCTATTAATTTGATGGACATCCAAAAGCCATAATCTGTCAATCAGGTGTCGGAAGAAAGAGTGTCTCAGAGCTTTGAAGCATGACATTTAGAATACTGCTGGATACCTTTAGTTTTATTCTGATAGTAATAAGGAGAAAGGATTCAAACGTTCTCAGAATAGTCAGGGAATGAATATCATTTTAGCTGTCTTAACAATTTTGCAACTTAAAAGTGGTTTTTGATCAGTACACTGTATTGAAAAAGTATAAAAGTCATACCGCAGTAAATTAGAAGGAGATAATTTTATCCTAAGATTTTGCTGACATACCCATTGTGTCATTGCTTTCTTGGTTTAAATTTGAACAGAACCCAAGATTATTTCTTCGTAAATTCCTGTGGCCCATCTGTTATTTCTATATACTATGTGGACATGTCCTTGAAACTTACTAATGGGCACTGGGTAAAAATGCTTTAGTCTATCAGTGGAATGTCAAATTGATGGAAGGAAGAAATGAGAGATGTCACACACATAGAAAAATAGAGCTTTTCCAGAATGCAGTGAGCTTGCCAGTACGAGTGGATGAAGACCTCCTCCTTCTCTGATAGGAAGAGAAGAATTAACCCTGTAACCCCGTGATGTTACAGCACATATTTCAAAGCTGAATAGAGTTGCATTTGCTTCATTACAATTCCTGAAGTTTAAGATGCTATTCTAGATACTTCCAAAATGTTATTAAAACATGTTTCTGGTGCAGGGGTCACCAAACTCACCGGACTCCCCTTCTTGCTCGCAGCAAGCGTGGCCAAGGAACATGCTGTGTTCCCTCCTGCCTTTCCTCCTGAGGCCCAGCTAAAGTTCATGCTGAAGAGGGCATTATTCTGCATATCCAGCTTAGCTTCTGTAGCCTCTCTCTTCTACACAAACACCTTGTTTTACAAGCAGAGAGTAGGAAGGGCATCAGGGCTCAGGAGTCAAGAGCACGGCGTGTCGCTCTTCCTTCAAAGAGCTATTCGGAACCTAGGCCGTGTCCTTGGGAGACCAGAGCAGCTAGAAGCAACAGACTATCTCTTCTGTCCTTCCCCAGGAACCAGCTTCCCAGGGGGTTTGCCCAAACTCACTCACCATCCTATTGTTCAAAGGACAGAGGAGGAAGGAGGGAGGGAGGTAAGATTCATTAACACCAGTCTGTGTCCCATAGCATTCTAGGTGCTTTGTAAATGAACATTTATTTTATTTTCACAATGATCTCATCCATGTCCATGGTTTCAATTTTATCTACCTGACCACCAATGACTCATATTTAGCCCTTCGGCTTAGTCATCAGTGAGCTCCAGAGCTGTATACCCAACAGCCAGGTTGACATCCTTCTTTCATGTCTCAAAGGCACCTGGGACTAAACATTTCCCAACCCAACATGTGACATTCACTTCCAAACCTCGCTGCTTTCTACTGTTGCCTTCCTTAATCCATGGCACCACCATCCATCCAGTTTTGCCCTCCCCTCATTTCCAAATTTAAATCCTGCCTCCTAAGTATATCGGGAATCCATCCACTTCTACTCCTGCGCAATGGGCATCTAATTACCAGCACTCTAATCTGAGCTACCATCATTTTTTGCCTTGATACCAGTATGGCCTCCCAGCTGCTCTCCACATAGCCACTTTTACCTTCCTCCGATCTGCTCTTTTCTCCCCAGCCAGAGCCATCCTTTAAAAGCTTTGATATGATGCATCTGATCATATCACTCTTTTGCTTAAAATCCTTCAATGGTTTCCCAGTGCTTTGAGGATTACATAAAAAACCAAACTCTCCACATGATCTACAAGGCCTGGAATGGAATCCACTTAGCAATACCAACTGCTCCGATCTCCTCTCACACCACACTACAGCCAGCCGCACCAGTCTTTGTTCATTTGCTGAGACCATCATGTACCAAGGCCTTTACATACACCTCCTTCTCTGTCAAGAATCTACCTGTAATCCATCCCTGAGCTTTTTACCTAAATCAGACTCATTCATCCTTCTGATCTCAGCTGTACTGTCAGGCTGGATCAGACACCCCTTTTCTTCTCTCTCATAATGCCACGTACATCTCCCCCATACCTCTGATAAATATCACTTCCATTTATTGATGGTGAATATGTGATTAGTGTTTACCTCCCCCTGACTTAAAGCTATACAAGGGCAAGAAATTTTTTTTAAAAACTCATCATTGAATCTGCACTGCTGGGCACAGTGCTTGGCAACTTGTAGGTAATTAATAAATAATGACTGAATTAATGGATACATGGGTGCGGCAGCTAGAATTAGACCCTTTTAGCAGATTAGGAAATTAGGGCTCACTCTAAGTAAGAGCTTAGATGTACCAGAGGCAGGATTCAGTCCCTGGGTCATAAAACATAAGACACTTTAATATCTATAGTAGCAATGACAGATTTTTATTTTTATTTTTTATTTTTTTATTTTTTTTTTTTTTTTGTGGTACGCGGGCCTCTCACTGTTGTGGCCTCTCCCATTGCGGAGCACAGGCTCCGGACGCGCAGGCTCAGCGGCCATGGCTCACGGGCCCAGCCGCTCCGCGGCATGTGGGATCCTCCCAGACCGGGGCACGAACCCGCTTCCCCTGCATCGGCAGGCGGACTCTCAACCACTGCGCCACCAGGGAAGCCCCAGATTTTTATTTTTTTTTTTGAGAGATCCTCTGATTGTACTACACTAACATACTATTCTCAGTTTGACACTCTACCTTTTTTTTTTTTTTTCTGTGCACATTGGATATTTTGAGGGTGGGAACCAGACACTCTAGTTGAAACAAGGCATTTCTTCCTCTTTTTTCACTATCTTGATGTTTTCAGGGTGTCCTGGTTAAGCCTTTTTTCAGGTGTCCAATCAGACTAATCCAAGTGAACTTGGCTGCTGACCTTGCTCTCACAAACTTGCCATCTCAGAATGATTGATGACTGCTTGGTCCCTGTTGGAAAAGTGGCTGCAGATATGATCCAGGAAATCTGTAGTCACAAATCTAGCATAATTTTAACAAGTCGTGGTCAGAATACTAAGAAGCACCACATGGAAGTCTTGCATGAAAATTACTCATCTTCTGTCCTCTTTGCCCTTTATGTTGGCCTCCCCAAGTCCCTGTGTGGGACATCCAGCGCCAGAAACTTTTCTTTCCTATAAGACTGTTGTGACCAAACACACTTGTATTGGATGGATGGATGGATAGATGGATGGATGCTTTATATTTTCATCTCAAATAGATCACAGGTCTAGGACCAGAAAGAAAGCAGGATAAATGTAAAGATTACCTCTATTAATTCTGGTTTAAAATGCGAAGCATTGGGACTTCCCCGGTGGTGCAGTGGTTAAGAATCCGCCTGCCGACACAGGGGACACAGGTTCGAGCCCTGGTCCGGGAAAATCCCACATGCCGCGGAACAGCTAAGCCCGTGCGCCACAGCTATTGAGCCTGTGCTCTAGAGCCCGCGAGCCAAACTACTGAGCCAGTGTGCCACAACTACTGAAGCCCACGTGCCTAGAGCCCGTGCTCCACAGCAAGAGAAGCCACTGCAGTGAGAAGCCTGCGCCCCGCAACGAAGAGTCACCCCCATTCGCTGCAACTAGAGAAAGCCTGCGCACAGCAACGAAGACCCAACGCAACTAAAAATAAATAAATAAATACATTAATTAATTAATTAATTTTAAAAATGCGAAGCATTGTACGTAGAAAAGTTTTTCTTTTTTCTTTTTCTTTTTTAGTCTTTGAAGCTCAATTTTTACTTACACAATTGATTGCCCCTGTTATAGTACTCTTTGCAAGGTGTGAGAATTTCCTGTTTACTTATCTACTTTCAATCTAGAGTGTTCACTCCCTAGGGGCAAGGACTAAGTTATTTTTACCCTCTTATCCCTGGAGACTTGCATAATCCTGGCTGTTTCTAGGTACTCAAACATTTTTCTTGAACAAAACATAGCCTTCTCACAATGACAATGAAGCATGTTGGGAGCATGAGTGACTGGTTAGGAGGGTGAATCTCTGTTTGTTTTTTTACTGAGAAATATTTGAATCTCTCAGTGAGGTCAAGGGCACATGCCTACTGCTGTGCAGTGGGCAGCCCCATCTGCCTGTGGGGAGTGCAGAGTTTAAGGAGACAGCATCCTGTGCAGTCCTCTCCTTCAAGATCCGGGCCACTCTAAGAGGAGCTTGTCTCTTAGGCAAGGAGAGCCTATCACTCACAACAAATATTTACAAAACAAAACAATTCTTTCATCATCCCTGACTTAGCCTGCACTTACCCCAGAAGGCAAATCCCAATATGACTGATTGTGTGATTCCAGGAAACAGGATGGGGAGAGTGAGACAGAAAAAGAGGGACCATCCATTCAAGGGGGTAGACACAGGTTGGTCACCTCTCTGGGCAACTGAGACGCACCCTCCCAAGACCCTCTAAGAAGAGCCACAGGGAATACCTCCAAAATGTGTGTCTCTAGGGGACAGTTCCCATACTCCATTGGCCAAGGCTTGCCCTTGCAATGTCAACTCTCATTCCCAGGCCGTGCAAGTATGAGTGACCCCATGGGTTCCCTTGGGCATTCTATCCTGTGGTGTCTGAGAATCCCTAGGGCAGAATGCAGGAATGGGAAGAGCCGCTGAGGTGCTGTCTGATCACACCTCTGGGAAGCTGGTTTCCACAGCTGTGGCAGGGAAGCATGTGGAGCAGGGTGTGAGAAATGCCCAGAACAGCCTACTAGTTTAGATACTGGCTTTAAAGGTCATTTATGAAGAGCCACATTCTACTAGAATGGGCTTATGAGCCAGGAAGGTTAAGGCTGGCCGGATGCCAAAAGAAAGAAACTGAAGCAGAAGATAGTCCTGTGGGCAGCACAACAGTGAGGATGAATGCAGGCTCTTACGTCAAACACTCCTGTTTTTTTTTTGCGGTACGCAGGCCTCTCACTGTTGTGGCCTCTCCCGTTGCAGAGCACAGGCTCTGGACGCGCAGGCCCAGCGGCCATGGCTCACGGGCCCAGCCGCTCCGCGGCGTGTGGGATCTTCCCGGACCGGAACACGAACCCGCATCCCCTGCATCGGCAGGCGGACTCTCAACCACTGCGCCACCAGGGAAGCCCAACACTCCTGGTTTTGAATTCTGCCACTGCTGCTTCCCAGAGTGAACTTGAGAACATTATTTAATCTATCTGAGTTGTAAGTTCATCATCAGAAAAGTGGGGATACTAAGGGCAACCTCATACTATTTAAGTTTTGGATCTTTAACAAGGAAAATGTATTCATATGTCACCTGCGTAACTGGAGCTCATAATACTGTGTTTGAACAGATTTTAAGAAATGGATCTGGAACAGACTTGCTACAGATTTTTAAAAAGGAACCATACCTCATAGGGTTGATAGGACTGTTAAATGAAGTATGCTTAGAATAGAAGGCTGTTATCCCAGAGTAACTCTTCAGCACATGGTGGTCTTCCTGCTGGTGACGAAGAGCAGGGGAGGGGAAGGAAGGCCACCACAACCGCCCAGGGTAAGGAGGCCCCTGTTTGGAGTGGAGGGTCCAGGGGCTCTGGGAACTTGCCTGTCTCCACAATCCCCTTTCCCTCAACTGCGGAAGAGAATAGGTGCTGATGTACTTCCAGCTCTAGTCATCACTGGCTCAGCATCTGGGAAGAATGTGGGCCAGCAGCGAGGACTTCTAGGTAGTTCCAGGAGACGCTGATAGAGACTGGGAGGGGGGAATGTGCAGCCAGGACTAATGGGGGTTTAACACAATAGCTGACATTTACTGAGCACTTCTAATGTGTGGCCCTGTTCAGAGAACTTTCTGCATATTGTCTACTAGTCATAGTTGGTCTAAGCACCATAATTCACATTTTACATGTCATGAATCTGAGATTAAGTAATTTGCCCCAGGTCATGGTGCCGCAAGGTGCAGAGCTGAGAAATGAACCCAGGAAATGTGATTCCAGAACCCACATTACATAATTTGCAGTGACTTTTAACAGTTGTCGTCTGGTTCACATCTGCTGGGAAGTGGGAATAACACACAGGGGCCCAGAGCATTGCTCGGTCCCAAAGTTACAGATACGCAGTATGAAACATGTTTCAGTAACTGAGTAAACTATCAATATTAACAAGTTACTCTATCATTGATTATTATTGTATTAGTCAGGATCCTGGCAGGAAAGAGGCACAAACTGAAAGTTGGAAGAAAATCGCATAGACTATTTACAAAGGTGTAAGAATATTTAGGGAAAACTAATGAAGGACAGTGCAGCGCTTGAGAGCTACCAGCAGCCGGAAGCTGTTACTTCCTCTGGGCCTGAAAGTACAAGAAGAGAGAGGGGCCGGCAGAACCTGGAGAGAGAAGCCTGATGGAGAGGACCTGGCAGGAGCCCTGGCCTTCATAGAGAACCACAGTCAGTTTGCCAGGAGGAAAAAGGAGGAAAAAATACCTTAACTTCTCTTGCTCCTATGTGTCCTGCCAGTAACTTCCATTAGCCAAATCTAACTGGAAGCCAGAGGAGAGAGCTAGAGGAGAAGGCAGCCCATAAAGACCAGCATCTTGACGCACCAATAAGGATAGAGGTGAGTGTGGTCTGATCTGGTTTGGCAGGCAGGGTACACCCAGCACTGTGGTCGACCTGCAGACATATCTTTCAGAAACCTCTATGGTGTCCAAAACAATAAGAAGGAGTATAATCCTTACAGTGGAAAATTGTTCAACCAGAAAAAAGAATGAAGCATTGATACATGCTACAGCATGGAAGAATCTTGACAGCATTATGCTAAATGAAAGAAGCCAGACATGAAAGGCCACCTACTGTATGATTCCATTCATATGAAGTGTCCAGAACTGGCAAATCCAGAGAGACAGAAAGTAGACTGGTGGTCGCCAGCATTCGGAGGAAGATGGAATGGAGAGTGACTACGAACAGGTGCAGGTTTCCTTTCGGATGACAGAAGTGTTCTGGAGCTGGATCATGATGACGGTGGCATAACACTGTGAATGCACTAAGTGTCACTTGTGTAAATTTCATGTTATGGGTATTTTACCGCAATTAAATAAACATAAATAAATAGATGAGAGGGAATTTCCTTCTCACAATGCTCATGTTTGTCGCTTATTCACTGTCTGAGCAGGGCACCAGAACGCACCTGACACTTTCTTGCTAGAAAGTTGGTGGGAGAGGCAGCAGATGCTCTTGCTGCCTCAGGTGTGCTCCTCATCTTTATGCCAGCCCAGCCTCCCACAGCTGTGCCCACCCACTATCCACACACAGCAGTGCCAGGGAATTACCAGCCCCCAGGAGGCCAGCCAAGCACTGACAGGAGTCAGTAAACACTAGCCTCCTTGCCCTCCAGCAGGGGAAGGCAGTGGGGGTGTACGATCCTCACCTGCCTCCAAGGCCCAGCAGGTTTGAGCTCCAGTCACCTGTGTGGTTACCTGACAGCAACACCCCTTTACTCTCCCTTTCCCTCCCTGTCTCCCTTCCCCCTCACCTGCTGGTTCAGCCTGCATCTCCCAAATCAGCTACAGAACTCAAGCCCTTGTGTGAGGATTTTTAACAGCTATAAAATAATAATAGATAGCATGTATTGAATTCTTATTATTAAAATATGTATGAGGAGAGACCAGCTTGTGTTCGTTTTGCCTCTCCTGTTCCCCATGATAAGGCTGTCTCCATGTATCAGGCAAATAACTATCACCGAGTCTTAGACATTAGTGTCAACAGAACCCCCTAGGAAGAGTGTGAACAGCATAGGTTCCCAGGCCCCACTGTCAGATATGCTGATTCAGTAAGTCTAGGTGCAGGACCTTGGAATGCGCTTTTATCAAGCTCTTCAGGTTATTCTTATGCAGAATAGAATAGGAATGGTCTCCACTGAGAAACACTGGAAGTTGTAACGTGAGAACTGAGAGGGGAGGCCACTGAATGCAGGCATCCCTGAGCACACCCCATGATATATTTACTTTCTCTTAAACTGGTGGAATCCACATCCAAGTATGGAAGTTAATTTCAGTATTTAATAATCATTAAGTAAAGAGAGAGTGAAATATCTACACCATGTAATTACATAAAACATGCTTCTGGCAATATTTGCCCCCTTGGAAATTCAAATGGGAAGTCTCCAAGGAGCAAGATTATATTCTTGGAGGTGGACACAAAGTAATTGAGCTTAGCTAATGGAGATAATTAATTGGGAAATGGATGTGCTCACTTCTAAGAAAAATATTGGAAGGATCTACCAGAAGACCTAACGCTCTGCTCTTGCTATTTTTGGAAGTCAGTGACACCTAAAGAGACTGGTGTTTCTTCTGAGCCATGGCCCGACCACATACAGGAATCAAGATGGCAGAGGACAAACAGCCCCTGCCCACAGTTCGGCCCAAGCCTAAGAGCATCTGGGCTCTACCTGCAGGAAACAGTGCCCAGCTCCACCTGGGGTTCAAGTCCCAGCTCTCCACTTACTAGCTCTCTCTCTCTTACTTAGCCTTGTTATTCGACTTTGATTACCATGGGGCTTAGTGTTCTCATCTTAAAACCAGGAGTTGTAATAGTAATAACATAAATAACATTCTGAAAGAAAACAATTTGCAAATCAGAAGGTGCTGCCCTGGTGTGGTCTTGCTAAACTCTCTCTCTCAGCCCTGGGTCTTATTTTCCCACATCTGGGTCGCTTGTCTGACCCTTTCTGCCCAACTTTGATCTGTATGAGCCTAGCATTCTGGCCTCATCTTTCTAGCTGGTCTGCTTGCCAGCACCCTTTCTGCCCCTTTCTGGTTCTAAGTCATAGTCCAATTTTGCCTAATATGCCTTGCTTCCTGGGCCTACTCTTTGTGCTGCAAAGTGGTAGTACCATGAATCTTCCAGCCTAGCCTACACTTTGTCACCTCAGTGATAGGGAATGATAACCCAGTGGTAAGAGATTGCATTGAGACCTCTAGCTACCTCTTCCATAATCATATGACACAAGGATGGGCTAAGATAAGAAGTCGAGTCCATATATATGGTTGGACCAGAAGGACCAGCAGCTCTCAAGGGACAGGAGAATAAGGGTTCAAATCATAGAGGTCATAGGCAAGGCGTGTGGGCAATCATGGATTGAATAATGCATCCATCTTACTGGTAAAACCACATTTGTCTTGCTCACCAGGCTACCCACACCATCCAGCTCAGTCAGTAATTGTGGAATGAGAGAAGGGCTAAGACCCAAGCCCAGGAAGCAGAGACTTGATGTGGATGCTGTTTTTTCTTTCTGTTGGTACAGATATTACATTACATATTTTTGAGATATGTTACAGGAAGGCTTTTCTTTCCCATGTTGATGAAAAATGTGTGCTCTTTATGCTTTGTAGAGCTAATAGAATCATAGCACATTTGTCTTTAACTTTTCTATCCCCCTCTCTTTTATTAGATCTACTCTAGGAAGTTGGAACTTTATTTATATTGGAACAATCAAAACCAGCAATGAAGAGTTAATGATTAGCTGAGATCAATGTGGGAAGACTGAAGAGAAGTTTCAAGGGAGTGAGGGACTCAAGCCTATTGGGGGGAAATGGTTCAATAATAGGGAAAGTGCCCAGGTTCTGATACCTACAGATGTCTCTTGGTGTCAGGGATTAGAAGGTAGGCTGGCAGAGCACAGGTCCAGGATTCAGAATAAAAAGGTGGCCGTGAGAGTAAGCTATCTGATGTGTTTCTGCTACTTATTAGGACAGATATGAATGTCTCTGGGTCATCAGTCCCTTAGGTACAATCATGTGTCTCTATCGGGGTAGCAACTAGTAGTGTTAATTCTGTGAGCCAGCTGTCATGTAGAGGCTGCCTAGCTCTCTGTGCTGAGTAAGGTGCTGAAGATCATCAGGAAAGTGTGCTGCAGTTGATTAATGATGTCTGTCATGAGCACGGGTATAGAAATTGTGTCAAGAATACCACATCCTCACCATCTCAGTCCAATGTACATACAATGAAGTCCACATCTGGGGAGTTACCTCAGTAAAGGAGGACTCTTCCCAAAGTATTTCTATGAAAAATATGAATACCAGCTCCTAACTGGAGTCTTTACTTGTTCTACAGAACAGAACTATTTACGATTGTTTTTGACCCTTTTCCCAAATGATTGAGTGCTTTGACATAAAAGAGTAAGGTACAGAAGATGCATTATTTTGGGAATTATTCTCTACAAACATGACTTGTAAGTATACCATGATCCTGAACTTAGAGCCAGACCTCAACCCCTGATCCGGGTTTTGCTTTCCTAAGGCCACAGTCTCCTTCTGAGAGTTGAGAAGGTAAGGATGGAGGATGGAAACAAACAAACAAATGAAAACAAAAACAAAAACCCACCTCCACCACCAACAAAAAACTTGTGTGATCTTTGAGGGAAAATAAATCAGATTTTAAAAGTTTCTTGAAAATGACTTATTTCATGTAATATTCTATAGTGTTGCAAATTTAGCTGAGCTGGGCAAAACTTAAGACAAAGGGTATATGACCTACTTTATAGAGCAACATGTATGTTTTGTGTGTTTACCTGGTAAACTTGTAAGTAATTGAGTGCCGCCATTGGCAGGCAAGACTTATTTTGGAGAAATGATCCAATGAGGCGGGGAAAGCCTCAATTTTGTTGAAAGATCATGAGATCATGTCTACATTGTAAAAAGTGACATCTGGGTCAAGAACTATTAGTTGGTGATAAAGATGTGTTTGTACATGTATACCTGTGCGCCTTTGTGTGTGTGTGCCCCTGAGTGTGTGTATTTGTGAGCATGCACGTGTCCTGGTATGTGAGCTTTTGTACGTGAGATGGATTTCTCGGGCTGTGAGGAGCCCAGTGGGCATTCAGCCAGGCCAGACTCAGGAAGCTGTAGCCATGTTTGCCTGACCTTGTGCTCAGCCATTGGGTCCCTTGAAGAGGTATGACCAATTCCAGAATGCTCACTGTGCCTAGGTGCCATTTCAGAGGTCTTTAAACTAAACCTTGGTTTTATACATAAACAATCTTTTTGATGAGTGATTTTCAGGTACACGTCTTGTGAATGCCTCCCACTTACATATCACGTAACCCTTGGGAGTTAAGTCATGACAAACAAACCTGGTGCCTTTGCACAGAGAGCTGAGTTTTAAGGTAGAAAAAAGTTTATTTCTCTTCCACATTATCGGTAGTGAATCAGAGTTAACATTTTCTTCCTAACTGCAAGTGGAAATGATAATGACCCTTAGAACCACTCTTCCACAGCCTTCTCAGAAATTCATGTAATGCATAATCATCTAAATCATCAACATTGATGGTTACCATTTGCAGAGAACATGTATTTGGTATATGTGGAGCCTGAAGATTCTGGTTCAAACCAGCATACCCTTGAGAGCAAGAGGGGCTGCTGTTAATAATTATACTGGTGCAAGTGGACTAAACCAGGACGTTCCTAGGCAGACTGGGACATGTAGTCATCTTATTTGGGTAACATCTTCGAACTCTTTCCCTCCCAGTCCTGCAGAGGACACTGAGAGGAACAGAACAGATCATCGGATTCCTCAGGAATGACATAAATGTAGAGGATCTTAGCACATATTTGGCTGCTAGCTTCACTTATGCCATTGGTTACTGGTGTGGGCAGAGGTTATGGGGGAGAAAAACCAAGGAATGCAGGTTTCTAGGCTCTCTGTTTTTCCCAGAGGCAGCAGTATGATGTGGATCAGAGAACGGTCTTGGAATCAACCAAGTAAATCAGCCATTTACTTGCTGAACAACCCTGAGCAAATTATTTAACCACTCTGAACATCAGTTTCTCAAATCTAAAAAATGAGGACATTCATTTCCTCAAATGATTATTATGACAATTCCATCAGATGACTCGTGAGAAAGATTCCAGTACCCAGAACACTTTTCTTCCTTATACTGAAAACCCAGAGTCCCACTTACTGCCCAGGGAAAATAGAGTGATGAATATCAGTAACAAATGAGACTTTGTTTTAGTAGTTATGTCAAATGCTGGTAATATCCTTGGCCACCACGTACCCCACGTGTGGAATAATTCAGGAAAGAAAATTTCTTGCTCAAGTTATACCAAGAGGTTTCCTCCCTGTATCTCCCAGAGAGAAGCCACTGGGGGATTCTCGTTTTTTTAACAAAAGGTTAGAAATGAGAGCTCAACATTAGTAAGCTCTTGTCTAATTAGACAAAGACATTGAGGATGGGGAAGACCACTGCTTCTCTCTCTTCACAGGTGGAAGAACCCACCTTAACATTGTACACATGGGGAGAGAGAGGAAGAGCTGACTTCTATATATTATACGTAGGTGTCAAGAGAGCAGGTCGGCAGTTTACGTACGGCAGGCGGCCCAGGTCCCTTCTTAGGATAGATTCTAGCTTTAAAACTGATGTCAGGGAGAGGTTAGCACCCACAGACGGCATAATTCAAAGGGTATAAAGGGGAAGGCAGGGTTTGGCACAAGGAGTAACTAGATCCTTAGCCTGTGGGGCGCCGTGCAGTGGGCTTTTGCTGTTCTTTATTCCAAGTTTATAACAAGATGTAAGTGGCATCAACAGGAGGTCTATGGTCTATGCAGGGTAAAGAAGAGATAATTTGCAGTATGGTTGCTTGCCATTCTGATCTCAGTCCATCAAAAGTGTGGATCCTACAGTAGGGACCCAGCAGGGGCCTCTGTTCAAATTGGCCATCTTTGGGGTGGGACCAGAGCCCGGGTGGGCTGATCATGTGCACTAAGTGATAGGCTACCTGGCAGGCATCCTCTGGACACAAACATGCTTGGAACTGGATTGGTAGGATGACTCCACATGTTCATTGCAACACTGCAGCATTGCCAGAGGGATTCAGGCCTTCAGTGACTGCAGACCTATACAGCAACCGTGGTCCAAGCACAGGAATGAGACCAGTGTTTGTGGCTTTGTCTTTACATGAAGTTGTTCATAACTGGGGCTTCTGCCTGGGATCTCTAAAGTGCATGACCACAGCCAGGTGCTTGGCTCTTGCTTCATGTGGACAAGCCAAGGGCCCTCTTGTTCAGCACTGGCACAACCTGTCAGTAACCGCTACCTCCGGGCGGTGTCCTGGATGCCCTGCTGGGCTCCATGCTTTCTGGCTCACAAAACCAAGCACCTAAACACAGAGCAGTCCTAAGTGAAGGCAAGCCATATAACTTAGGCATACTTTTAAACCTCTCTGAGCCTCACCTTTCTTACCTGTAAAAAGGGGGCCACGATCACAGGGGTGTTTGTGTACTGAATCACATAATTACTGTTGCAAGCCCAGCTCTGGTCGCTATTATGACTCAAGACTCTGAAATCCATCAAAGCAGAGTCTGTGTTTAGTTAGTTGCGTTTCCTGAGCTTGGCATCTGGTGGAGACTCGCAGATATTTATTGCATAAAACAGCAACTATGATAACGCAGTTTAAAGACTAATAATCAAAAGATCATTCATTGGGTGCCATGTCTTGTAAACCATTTTAAGATGTTTCTGTTAGTGTCTGTAAAAGGAAGTAATGATCCAAGGGAGATGCAAGTGAGTATTCCCCAATTATTTGCTTTTTAAAATAGATTTGCAATATTTAGTAATTAAAAAAAATACAGTGAAAGAAGGTAAGAAGACTGGAGAGGCCTGGGTTGGTGGTTTGATGACCAGACAGATGGACAACTGAAGGAAAAGAGACCAGGGTGACCACGTGGTCAATTGTGTCTTCAAAAAGGGAGGTAAATGCTTGGGCCAAGATGGGAGTGAGAGTAGACTGACTCTGGCCCTGGCTCCCTGACCACAACCAGTGCCTGGGAACACAGAGCTAGGCCCTGCTGGGAACCAGGGCACCTGGATTTTATCTTTCCAGGATAAGATGCTTCAGTTTAACTGAACTAAACCGGGTCAGCCGTCTTCCACACCTGCTAGGTTCATGCTTGTGAAAATAACATGCATAAAGTAATGGGCATGTTCTAGCAGGTTTAATGTACTTATTTAGGTTTATTCCTCTAACTTGCCTGCATCCAAACATTTTTTTCAAAATAGAACCAGTGTGTCAAACTGTTCAACTGCCATTACCTGGTAGATTTGAGAAAATATCTGAATTAGAGATGGGCCCACACAGGTTCTAGTGAGAATGGGTTTTTCAGCAGGTGTGAATCACTTATTAAAAATTTATTCCAAGGATAAATTGTCAGTAAGCTACCCTATCCATCTACTCTTCTACAAAGCCGATTTTTATCAGTTTTATCCATGATGGTCATTTTGATGACCATCATTACCATAATCAGTTTAGTAATCTCCTTTTGCATAGTATCGGTTGCTTGTTTTTGTTTTCAAAGCCCCTCATAGGGGGCAACTTGTGGCAAATAACCCAGCCTTGTTGCCTCTGTCTGAGACAACTCTAAAGGGCCATCCATCTATGAGTTTTCTGTAGGTTCTACAAAGGCTTCAGGAGCCATCTCATTATGGGTTTGCTCGCCCCTTTGCCCATCCCTGCTTTCATCACCTCCTAATGAGGTGTCTCTAGGGAACAGTTCCCAAAATCCTTCTGGAAGCAACTCTGTCTCAGAGCTGGTTTCTGTGATGAAGAGAGCCAGCAGGAATGGCTCTCTGAGGCCCTGACACCCAGGCCAAATTTCAGTGGAGTCCTGGGAAGAATCCATCTGCAGGCAGAAGAAAGAACAAATGTGAAAACGTCATGGCAGAAAAAGGCCTGGGACTTCAGGGCACAGAAAGTTTGCTAGAGCAGTCAGAGTTAATGATCAACAGGCAAAGTGTCAAGACAGGTGAGAGAGGCTGGCAGGAGGTGGTCCATACAAGGAGGGGGTGGGGTTTGTTTACAGTGCAATGGAAACCATTAGGGTTTGACTAGATTTGACTAGAGATGTGACAACATCTGTTTGGTTCTTCATAATGGATTCCCTTGGCCATGGGGAAAGTGGATTATAGGAGTGTGGTCGGCTAAATAATGACCCCCAAATATGTCCAGGTCCTAATCCCCAGGAACCTGTAAATGATGCCTGTAAATATAGCAAAAAGTGACTTTGCAAATGTAATCAAGGTAAGAACCTTGAAATGGGGAGATCATGCTGGATTATCCAGGTGGGCCCAATGTCATCATAGGATCCTTATAAGAGGGAGGAGGAGGTCAGAGTTAGAGAAGGGGTGTGATGATCAAAGCAGAGTTTGGTGTCATGGGGCCATATACCACGGGATGTAGGCAGTTACTAGAAGCTGGAATAGACAAGGAATTGATTCCCTGTTGGAGACTCCAGAAGGAACCAGCCCTGGCAGTCTCTTGATCCTGGCTCCAACAGACTAATTTTGGACTTCTGACCTCCAGAACTGTAAGAATGAATTTGTGTTGCTTTGAGTTTGCAGTAATTTGCAAAGCAGCAGGGGAAATAGTACAAGGGGTCAAGCGTGGAGGTGGGCGACTAGTCCAGGAGGGTGTAATGATGGAGGATGGGAGCAGGTGGTGGCAAATGCTGAATGCCATCAGGAGGTGTAATGAGGGGACCGATATGATTAAAGATGACTGAGCTGAGCTCACATGTTAGCTCCACCATCTCCCTGGTAAGTGTAGGAAACAGATTTCTCCTTTGCAAAATGGAGATAGCACTTACCTAAAGGGGTTGTTATGAGACTTAAATTAGGTATACTGCATCAACAATTTAGCATCAGAGCTGACATTCCTTTGCCCCCTTACCATTTCTTCTCAGAACACTGATGACATGGCAATGTGGTCCCTAGCAGCCAGAGGAGGGAAAATGCAGGATCCCCAGTGGATGGAGTCTGAATTCCTAGTGCCCATGAAGCCATGTTCATGGCAGAACTGGGCAGTTCTCAGTAGCTGGGAAGCAGTCTGCATAGGCATTGATATCTAGTATACATGGTAGGCAGCTTCTAAAGTGGGCCCAATGATCCCATCTCCTGGTATTCACAGCCTTGTGTAATCTTCTCTCCTTGAGGAACTTGCTTCTAGCTAATAGAACACCTCTAGGGAATCTCACTTCTGTGATAGGATTGGAAGAGGTTCTGACTTCTGTCTTGCTAGCACGCTCTCTCCTTTGCTGGCTTTGATAAAGCAAGTTGCTATGCCCACGTGGCAATGGAACTCAGGGTGGCCTTTTTCCAACAGTCGAATAGGAACTGGGAATCTCAGTTCAGCAGCCCACAAGGAACTGAATCTACCTGCAATCACGTCACGAACGTTTGAATGAGACCCCAGGCCTGGCCAGCCCCTTGACTGATGCGTCAGGAGAGACCCTGAAGCAGTTAAGGCATGGCCAGATTCCTGACCATAGAAAACATGGTACAATAAATGTGCGTTTTTTTAAGCCTCTTAGTTTGTGGTAATTTGTTATGCAGCAATAGATAACTATTGCATGAAACGCATGAAACGCATGAAAATCTAGGTTTGGGTATTACCTGGGGACCTGCTGGCAAAATCCTTGTACATGATTACACAGGTCTGTAGGACATTCCAGTCCACCCCCTTGCTGAAAGCAACATCCTTTGTCTCAGGACGACCACTGCCTGTCCCAGGATGAATGCAGACAAGCTCTGAACGTTTAGGCATTCACCCCGACATTCATGTATGGGTCATAAAAGGGCATGCATCTTCCAACCATGAGCGCTCTGCAAGAATCTCCAAGTAGAGAACTCTATAAACATACCAATATGCAGGCCCACATCAAAAAGATCTGTGCTGGGCTTCCCTGGTGGCACAGTGGTTGAGAGTCCGCCTGCCGATGCAGGGGACACGGGTTTGTGCCCTGGTCTGGGAAGATCCTATGTGCCGCGGAGCGGCTGGGCCCGTGAGCCATGGCCGCTGAGCCTGTGCGTCCAGAGCCTGTGCTCCACAACGGGAGAGGCCACAACAGTGAGAGGCCTGCGTACCGCAAAAAAAAAAAAAAAAAAAAAATCTGTGCTATCAGTGACTCATTAGTGAGTGCTGCTTTGCCCACTGCCATTTGTTACGAGGCATAATTACATTCCAATATTTATTTGAGTTACTGCCACTTTAGGCATATTTCATGGAAGGGTAGGAGTAGGAAAAGACATTTGTTTCATGCTATTGATCCAGAGTCATAAAGCCTCCAGTAAAATTCCAGTCAACTCGTTGATCCTGTCATCCCTGGATAATCTTATTACTTTCCTGGTTCAAACTCCTCATCTATGACTTCTTGGGACACACCAAGTTACGGTGAGGGCCTGGATTAAAATGCTGTCATTTTTACTAAGTATATGGCTCTCAACAAGTAATTTGAACAAACTCTGGCTCTCAATTTCCACATCTGGTTAAAAATAGAGATAAAAATAAATCATATACTTATACAATATAATCATAAAAATTCAGTGCCTGGCACTTAGTAGGTGCTCAAGAATGCTTCCCCCCAATTAATTTATTCACGAGCCCATAGAGCTATTTATGCAGAAAAGTTTACGTGACACTCCCGGTTATGGCTACTTTTATCGAAAATGTCTGAGCCTTCCGCCTTACAATAAAAAATAGTGTTTGGCTCCAAGCAAATAAGATTGAACAGAGTTATTTGAGCTACTTATAATAAAATGTGACAGGCAGACTTTGGTATTTCACCACCCCGAGTTTTTTTTATAGACTGCTCACTATCACTGCAACATTCAGCACTTTTTTCCATGTCAGTGTGATAGACAATATTCATATTCTTCTTGGGTAATTGCCTTTTTAGCTGAATCAATAGCTTGTAGGCATGAGAAGGAGGCTGTTTTATCTCAAATTTATTTATCTTATGATTATACTAAGACTATTAAGCTGAAGCTCCCCACCCCCACTTTCCCAGGCCCCAAACCATCTCCCCAACCCTCTCAATATTTAGCTCTTTTGTGAATTTTCCCACTGCTATGCCTCACATTCCCCAAATATTTCCCTTCTCTGGTAGGATTTCAAATTTAAATAAAAGCCTGATGAATGAGTGAACCACTAGTATGATTCACTCATTCATTCAATAAATATTTTTTGAGAGTTTATAGTGGGCAGACCCTGGGTTACAAGAGGGAGGAAGGAGGATGCCACTATCCCTATGCATACAGGGGCTACAGCTGTATGCTGTACAGAAAGGAGAAGGTCCTATAAAAGAAGGGTCTTGGGTATTCTTAGTGAGCATAACAGATGCTGACAACTGACTAATCAGGGAGGGAAGCATTCTCTGATGAAGTGACCCTTGAACCAAGATTTGAAGGGGAAACACATGAGTACATGTATATGTGGAAGAGGTATGTGGAAACCAGAGGTGGTGGAGGAGTTAAGTATCCCAAGGCCGAGCAAACAGCACGTGCAGAGTCCTGGTGGCTGGAGGAGATGTGAGGTGTTTTTGAAACTGGAAGCAGCTCAGTGGACAGGAGCTTGAAGGTGGCCCTGGCAGGCAGAGTCCAGACCCTTGGTGAGGGACTGTGGACTTTGTTGCACATTCCAGACTCCATGCCTGGGGGAAAGGGGACTCCATGAAGGGTAAGCAGGGAAGTGGCACTATTAGAAAAGGATTCACATTTTACAAAGAGCTCTCTGCTTGGAGGTAGGGGATGTATTGGAGATGACCAGCTTGGATGTGGGCCATGGCTGTTGCAATGTCCAGGTAGGACTTGATGAAGCCTTGACCTAGCATGGATGCAGCATGGAGCAATGCAGAAGGCATTTTGAGTTCCTCAGTAAGTAAAATCCACATGATACAGTGATGGGTTGAATACGGGAAGTACAGGAGAGGCGAGCATCCAGGATAACTTCCCAATTTCTGGCTTGACTTGTTGAATGAGTGGTGTTTTCTGCCATTCAGCTGTTAGAAAGCACTGGAAGAAAGCCAGATAAGGGGGAGGGATGGTAGATCCCTCTTGCATGTGGCTTTAGCTTCCCAGAGTGATTAGACTTTAGGAAACCAAGGCTGAACTGGTTAGACCCATGTTGAGTGACTACAAGTTTTATTAGTTTTATTTTGCTGTGTCCTCCTGGAAACTCCCCCTCCCAGACCCCCCCACCACCACCAGTTAAAGAACAAGCATTTCCCCACCAGTCTATTCCAAACAAACCACATCATTGGTTACAGATTATCCAGACAACAGATGCCTTTGTCTTGCTGAGGTCTTTGATACACTTTTTCTCCTCCCTTGTTACTGGAGACGCTAAAGCTGTATCTTCCTCCTATTTGTTCACTATAAAAATTCTACCCCTTCCTAATGTGTGTTGGCAGCCTTCCCTTTCCTGTAACCTGTGCAATACTCCAACATCCTCGGTGCTTTTGGGAGTAAGCATTTCGTGTTTCAGTGTACTCTGGACTAATGAATTTAGGCAGACAGGCTTTGTCTCACAAGTCAGATCAGGTTGAGTGGTTGTGACTCCCTAGTATGTATGTGGAAGAAGATTCTGGAGCCATATCTAGGCTTCACAGGAAATCGTTCCGGCATTAATTGGTGGTATCTGTCATGGGCCAAGAGGGGAGAATGGTGCCATATGAGCCATTCATTTTCATTCCTCCTTTAGTCTTTCCCAGTTGCTAGCACAACTCTTTAATCTGTCTACATAGTGGATATTTACAACATCCCAAAGTTTTCCTCAGTATTTTGTGTTTTGGATAGTTCTGTATTCTCTCAAATACACTATAAACTAATGACAGCAAGTGTCAGTTTGTCTGTGTCTAATCCTTGGCTTCCTACTCAGCACTTGCGTTCCCAGAGGGGTTTAATAAATTATCTTTAACTCTACTTTTCACCATTTCCTCTCCCTTCAACCTGTCTTTATATCTCTACCACCCATGGCAGGGTTATCATATGGTTCCAGGGCTAAGGAGGAGGAATTTCATCTTTTGTCCCTCAACTGGCTTTTGTGTGTCCTGCTCCCAAAGGAGTTAGAGTCCAGAAGAGGAAAATATGACCACATTGTTGGGTCAGGTGTCCTTTGGCCAGGCCTACCTAACCCTCATAACACTCATTTCAGGGATAGGAAGCTCTTTTGATGACTTACGGTTAAAACCTCTGTTTGAATTCTTACAAGAAGCCTGATTGTTAGGTCATTGATTGATTCTTCGTAGAGTTGGAACAGCAGGAGATCTGGACTTGAGGGCACAGTGCTATGCACTGCACTCTGACAGAACTGAGCTGAATAACTTTTGGATTTATAAGATAGTACATTTCATTTTTAACAGATTATATACAAAATATTGAGTGACATTAAACACAGACTTAAATTAGCCATAACCCATTTAAAGCAGTCTTGCAGATAAATGTCCCAAATCTACTAGCCTGCCAAATATATTCTTTATCTGCGCACATTTGTCAATTCTTTCCACAACATTAAGCCTTTGTAATGCTTCTTTGGAGGTTACTTTTTTCACTCTCAAGCCTGAAATACAGGTGACATCAACTCTCTGTGAAATAGACGGGATTGACAAGGGAAAAACCCCTGGACTTGTGATTGTTAATCCTTTGGTGATCACAGACCCTTTTGAGACTCTGAAGAAATCTTTGGGCTGCTCCCCATTCGGAAAAGACATGATGTAAACATTTATAAACACATTTTGCATACAATCTATTATGTTGCATTTTAGATTGATTCTATTCACTTTCACATCATAGAGGATAAAAAATAATCTTTACTAAAAACAGGTGTCACTAGATTTTTCAGATAGAAATTAAGGGCTACTTTCTTTTAAAAAAATCGTAAAAGACATAAACTCAGCAAGTTAAACAAAAAGTAAACCTTAATTATGTTCAAAAGTAAAAAGTAATGAGAACACTCTTGCTTTGCAAACATAAGAAATTTTGATAGGGCCAAGGTCTTTGATGTGGCAACATGGAGGTCATCTTTTAAAATCCAGTCAATTTCTGCACCTTTGGTTGTTGCTGTTTTTTTAAAAATATTTTTTGGCTGGGCTTCCCTGGTGGTGCAGTGGTTGGGAGTCCGCCTGCTGATGGTTCGTGCCCCGGTCCGGGAGGATCCCACATGCCGCGGAGCGGCTGGGCCCCTGAGCCGGGGCCGCTGGGCCTGCGCGTCCGGAGCCTGTGCTCCACGACGGGAGGGGCCACAACAGTGAGAGGCCCGCGTACCGCAAAAAAAAAAAAAATATATTTTTTGGCTGCGTTGGGTCTTTGTTGCTGCGCGTGGACTTTATCTAGTTGCGGCGAGTGGGGGCTACTTTTCGTTGTGGTGCTCGGGCTTCTCATTGCGGGGGCTTCTCTTGTTGCGGAGCACAGGCTCTAGGCACGCAGGCTTCAGTAGTTGTGGCTCGTGGTCTCTAGAGCACAGGCTCAGTAGTTGTGGAGCATGGGCTCTAGGCACATGGGCTCAGTCGTTGCGGCTTGTGGGCTCAGTACATGCGGTACAGGGGCTCTAGGGTGCCTGGGCTTCAGTAGTTGTGGCACGCGGGCTTAGTTGCTCTGCGGCATGTGGGATCTTCCCGGACCAGGGATTGAACTCGTGTCCCCTGCATTGGCAGGTAGATTCTTAACCACTGAGCCACCAGGGAAGTCCTGCACCTTTGGTTTTGGTGGCAAAAAATGTGTGAAAACAGACTCATTCATGCAGGTGGTAGCAACAAAATCAGAACTCTCTTAGCTTACTTCACCAGATAAATGTACTCTGGTGTTGAGGAAAGTGAGCTACAAGACTCTTCCCATTCATATCCTATGATTTCTTTGTTCTCAAGTCAATTAGGTCAACTATGGCTAGTTTTATTCATTTAATGCTATGTCTATTAATTATCTGTTGCTGCATTAAAATCACCGCAAAACCCAGCAGACTAAGAAAATATTATTTCATGAACAGCTTAACTAGGTGGTTCTGGTTCAGCGTATTTCATGATATTGCTGTCAACATGGCCTCAGGAGCTGCAGTCTCATCTGAAGACTTGGCTTGGGCTAGAGAATCTACTTCCAAGATGGCACCTTCACATGGCTGTTGGTGGGGGCCTCAGTTCCTTGTCATGTAGGCCTCTCCATAGAATTGCTATCATATCTACACAACATAGCAGCTGGCTTTCCCCAGAGTGACATATCCCAGAGAGAGAAATGCAAGGATGGAACCAGATTTCTTTTATGTGTAATTTTGGATGTTGCATACCATCACTTTTACCACTCTGTATTCATTAGAAGCAAGCTACTAAGTCCAACTCCACACTCAAGGGGAGAGGAATTAAGCCTCACCTCTTGAAGGAGAAGTATTGAAGAATTTGTGGATGTATTTTAAAACCACCACAGTATGTCATCAAAGAAAGGATTGTACATTCATCTTTCAATTTTAAGGTGGTTTGAACAAAGTTTACTTTCAGAGCAGTTCATCCGTGTTTCTAATAGGTACTGGAGGTAGAGACATCTCCCTGCAGAGGAAATGATGAGGCTTTGTCCTTCTCACATCACATTGTCCTACAACACAATTTCTTCACCTTTAAAGGGACCAAGGCATTTCTGGTGTGTGTGTGTTGTGTGTGTGTGTGTGTCTGTGTGTGTGTGTGTTTGAATTTTTCATGCTCAACATAGCCACATGGTTTTAAATATATAGAATCTGTTCTTGCACTACTAAGAATAGATTATAGTAAAGTTATGGAGCTTTATTATCTGCTGGTACTCCATCATGGCAGTGGGGATGAGGAAGAAATAGGATTGGAAGGTATACCCTACCCCACAGATAAGCTCCTTGAGATCAGGGCTATATGTCAGTGTTAGCACCGTGCTTGCCACATGGGAGCTACAAAGAAATATATTTGAATGAATGAATGAATGGAGACCCATGGAATGTAGCTTAGAGGGGCAGGTTCTAATCAGTGATTTGGCTTGGTAATACCATGTCCAGAGTCTGGAAGATTGAGCACTGCTAAGAATGAGAGCTCTAATTCCAAGGCTATGCCATCTCTACCCTCTTCAGTGTTGTCTGCCAGGTGTGGAGAGTCCGTGGATTTCAATCATATGTTTGCATCCAAAAGCAAAGATGAGAGCTAGTAGGAATAACTTACTCTTAGTGAGGACTAGGCAGAGAACTGTATCTTTTGGGGCATCCTCTGTAGGTGGTGGGGGAAAAGGAAGAAAATATATCAGATAGATTTTGGCTTCTATAAAACCTCAGTAGCATATGACAGTAGCATATGCATTTATTGCTCATGCATATGGGGTCAGCTGTCAGCTACTTTGCTGATCTTGGCTGGGCTTGCTCACGTGTCTGGGAGTCCGCTGGCTATTGGCTGATCTAATGCTGGTCTTGGCTGTGATGTTTGGGGTGACTTGGCTTTGCCCCATGCCCCTCCCATCTTGTAGGAGGCTAGCTCGGTCATGGTCTCAGAGTAGTGGCATAAGGGAGAGCAAGCACAGTCCTGTGGGTGCTTTTCAAGCCTGTTTGGCGAGCATTCCATTGGCTGAGTAGCCTGTAGCTGAGGCCAGTCTCAAAGTGAGAGGGCACTGAACAGTTACGTGGCCCAGGAGTGGTGAAGAATTAGAGCCATTTTTGCAATCTGCTACAGGAAAGCAAAGAAATAGCCCATTTTTCTTTGTTTAAAACAGGGATCTGCAAACTTTTTCTGTAAAGGGACAGATAGTAAATATTTTAGGTTTTGCAGGCCACATATGGATTCTGTCACATATTCTTGTCCTTTTCCTCCTCCCTTCTTTTCTTCCTTCTCCTTCTTCTGCATCTTCTTTTAATAATCTTTTAAAAATGCAAAATCATTTTTAGTATACAGGCTATACAAAAGCAGGCTTCAGGACAGATTTAATCCATGGGCCATAGTTTGCCAACCCCTGGTTTAAGAGGAAAGAAAATCATAGTACTAATAATTTATCATGTCCTATTTATAAAACACATTGACATCTGTTGTTTTATTTGATCCTCACGACACTCTGGTGTGGGAGAGATATGGGGTTAACACTCATAAAGGGAGAGAAGTGAACTGATTTGATAAAACTGGAGTCTGGCTGTCCTGGAGGCTGGGAAGGCCAATGATGTTTACCTAAGTGCGCCACCAAGAGCAGCTGCTCATCTCCATCGCCTCTGCGGGCTGAGCTTCCAGGAGGACTCCTAGCATGAGGAGAGTGGTCTGTCTACCCTACTGAGAACACATGCTACACAGGTGGAAGGGAAGCATCTAATCATGTTAATTTCCATGCAGGCTGAGATGAGGCTGATTTCACGGGTACCGGAGGTGATGCAGTTGTTTCCCAGGTTGCATTTCCCAGTCTCCACTTCATTAGCATGACTGCTTTGAATGTATTCCTTACCTCTGCTTGCCAGAGAGTCTTCCTCTCTGCTAGGCATCTTTTAGAAATTATGTTTAGGGGACCGTGTTTAAAACAAGTCTTCATAGTGATGACGGCAACTTCTTAACTCAAAATGTAATCAGTACACATATTTTGCATTTTTATACTTAATCCACAAATATAGCTTTTAGTGTTTTTCCTTTCTCTACTCACAACCCTAAACAATGTCACAGAACAGAATGGAAGATCTCTTTTGTCTATGAGAAGTATCATTTAGCTGTTGGAAGAGGAAGGTCCAATCTAATTTTCCTGAACAGTAAATAGTACAGTTGGTGCAGGCTCATGTAGGTGGTACTAACTCGATGTCTCAACAGCTTTCTGAGAAAAGGGAAATAAAATGAATCAGCTAATTAGTTGGCTGGGCCCTTACCTACAAGTTGTCAAACAGAAAGTTCTGCTCAGTTATTCTAAATTGGCTAACATTGGCTTACTCTAGAAGTTGGCTTAATTTAGAAGTATGGCTTATGGAAGGCTTTTGCAGGGCTACCCAAAGTATACTTTATGGATTTTAGTTCCTCAGAATGCTGAAAAGTATGTGGAATCAAAGATACATATGGCTAAATAAATTGGGGTACACCTAGGTTAAACAAAATTAAATATTTTTTTCTTCAGGACTTCTTAAAGCCTTTAATATGTGAATGTGCATCCTAAATATTCTAGAAAGGGTTGGAATGTGCAGTAGTTGCCAAATTATCTTGACCATGCAAACCTTTTGTTCCCAGAACATCTCCCGAGATAATATTCTATAGGGAAAACTTTGAGAATCATTACCTCAAGCGAAATGTCACCAACACTGTGCCAGGGGGACATCCTGGAAAGAACCCTCACCCATGAGCTAGTGTGTAAGTGGGCTCTAATCTGTTTTTTCAAATAGTCAAATCAAACCTCAGTATTTTAAAAAAGATATTATCATTAAAATCAGGGCCAGTAATGATGTAATATATGTATATATATCCCTAGGAATTAAGAAGTTAAGATTGTGGATTAAGCTTAATTATTTCTCAGATTCTGAGACATCAAGCCCTCTCCTAGAATTTTGAAAGCAGCTAGAGAAAGCACCTGTTAGAACATCCTGATGTGAGTCTTACTCTCCTCTTTGCCCTCATGCAAGATTTCACTGAGGGCATTGCTGACAGGATACATTTTAATTGCTTTCTGGTATGAAACCAATGCATCCAGCCTTGTTTTCTCTGTATTTAGTGATTACCCACAATGATTACTACTCAGAACACTAATCTGATATCTTCAGCTACAGAAAGAGGTAATGTGGTTTGCTTCTTTCTATGGTGGTTCATCTTTTTTTTTTTTTTTCCTCACTGAGCATTGCAAGCAGCACTGCAAGTATTACTTTCTACCATACTGGATATCTCCAACCTGCTGTCCTGCGAGCAGCTTCAGCTCCACGTGGCTAAAAGTGAACTCATTATCTTTGCCATGAGTCAGTTCCTCTTCCTGTTTTTTCTCACTCCAGCTAATAGTATTAACATCCCCTCAGCCTCCAAAGTTAGAAAGTTCTGAGTAATTTTTTATTTCTTCCTCTTCCTTCCATCTATTTGTTGACAAATCCTGTTGACTCTACCTCTGAAATATTTTTCAAATTCACATCTCCTTTTCATTCTCCTGGTCATCGCCCCAGTTCAATGTCCTATTTTCTTAGCCACACCACATGGTCCCTTTGCCATTATCCTTTTCCCCATCCAATTGATACTTCCATCACCATTACTAAGACCCTTAACATTTCTGAGCGTGCATTATTATTCTCCTCAGAGTGTTTCACATGCATATTCCATTAAGTCTTTACAATAGCCTTTTGAAGTTATGTTATTATCCACATTTTACAAATGAAAACAAACAAACAGAACCAAAAAACAAACCAAAAAACCCCCTGAGGAGGGCTTCCCTGGTGGCGCAGTGGTTGGGAGTCCGCCTGCCGATGCAGGGGAGACGGGTTCGTGCCCCGGTCTGGGAGGATCCCACGTGCCGCGGAGCGGCTGGGCCCGTGAGCCATGGCCGCTGGGCCTGTGCGTCCGGAGCCTGTGCTCCGCAACGGGAGAGGCCACAACAGTGAGAGGCCCGCATACCGCAAAAAAAAAAAAAACAAAAAAAAAAACCCCTGAGGCACAGAGAAGTTAAGTAACATCCCCAAAGTCACATTGATAATACATGGATAGATGTACAATTTGAATCTGGAGGGTTCTGCCCAGATACCTAACCTCTTACCCACTACACAATGAACTCTGACAACATATGGACCTCCTGAAAAACAACGCTGAAAGGGAAACCCCCATCTCAAAAACGTTCACTGGCTCTTCCTTTTCTGTACAATGATATTAAGACTCTTTAGAACAGTATATATATTTTTGTCTGAAAATATTTTTATTTTGCATTTATTTTTTAAATCAACTTTATTAAGGTTTATATTCCCTAAATGCACCCATTATTTAAGTCTCTTACTTCCCAAACCTCTATTTATTTTCTTGGACTTCAAAGCAACCTGTAGTTCGTAGTTACCTATAATTTGGTCCAGGCAGGACATGCTCAAAAAACAAAAAAGGAATTTGGTGTCTTTTACTGTACATTTTGCTTGGTACTCTAGTTACCTAAACATTCACAGTAAACTTTATTTTTATAGGGAATTAAAATGCTAAAAATGAGATGGGAGCAAAGGGAGTTTAAAAACTACTTTGGGGGACTTCCCTGGTGGTCCCGTGGTTAAGACTCTGCCCTTCCAATGCAGGAGACACGGGTTCAATCCCTGGTCGAGGAACTAAGATCCCACATGCCGCGGGGCAGCTAAGCCCACGTGCCGCAACTAGAGAGAAGCCCACAACGAAGAACCCGTGCGCCACAACGAAGACCCGGCGCAGCCAAAAAAAAAAAAAAGAACATATTTCTATGAGTTTTGACAGATTTTATGCATCCATGTAACCACTGATCTTGGGTGGCCTCGGCCTACAGTGGCTTGAAGCAGGATTTCAGTTCCCCGGCCAGAGACTGAAGTCAGGTTGTGGCAGTGAGAGCACTGATCCTATAGCCGCTAGACCATGACCGCCAGTGGCCAGTGACAAGGCCCCGGCCCGCTGGCTTTGTAGAAATGAATTTCCAAAAGGAGACGGAAAGCAGTGAAACAAGTAAAGTGTTTATTAGGAGGAAAAAGAGTACATGGGCAGACTACTCACAGAGAGAGTCGTGCCCTCATGGTAGTCTGAATCACTTATATGGGGCATTTCTTCCAGGTTTCCTCTGGCCAATCACCTTGCTTTGCCTGGCTCTGAGTTAGTATTTGGTTTAACTCAGGGTCCTCCCTTGTGTGCATGTATATCTCTTAGCCAAGATGGATTCTAGCAAAGAGGCCTAGCAAAGAACATTGCAAGCAGCACTGCTTGCAATGCTGCTATGGGGTGGCACCCCCTCCCTTTTGGGCCCCTGAGGGGCCTTTCTGCCCATGTGTAGTTGGGAAGGTCTCCTTGACCTCGAGAATGAGAAATACTTGGTCTCTTTATCTCTTATCTGGGCAGGGCCCAGCCTCTTCTCTCACTCCTGCTGTTATCTTCATCTTGGAGTATCTGTCCACAGGGGGCAAACTCCAGCTACTCAGCCTGGGGCCCGTCTATCTCCTGCCTCACCACCACCACAGTCCAGTCAAGATAGAGAATATTTTATCACCCTAAAATGTTCCTTGTGCCCCTTCCCAGACTATCCCCATACATGTCCCTGGTCTCAGACAATCACTGATTGGCTGTCACTATAGATTAGATTCATTTTTCTAGAATTTCATATACATGGAAACATACAGTACTTTTTGTCTGGCTTTATTTAGCCTAATGTTTTTAAGATTCATCTATATTGTTGCATGTATAAGCAGTTTATTCCTTTTTGTTACTGAATAGTATTTTTATGAATATACCACATTTTGTTTATCCATTCACCTGTTGGTGGACGTTTGGATTGTCTTCAGTTTTTGGCTTTCATAGATAGAGCTGCTCTGAACGTTCATGAATGAGTCCTTGTGTGGGCGTATGTTTAGTGTGGTATACTGATTAGGGCTTTTGGTTGCAAAGGACAGAAATCTACCCCAAACTAGCTCAAGAAGGAAAGAAAGGAGGCTTCTTGGGTTCCGCAATTGGAAAACCTAGAGCTGACTTAGTTTCCGTCATGGCAGTTCATTAAAAGTTGTCATTAGGAGAATGTCTTATTTGCTTCCTCACTCAGCAATGCTTTCTTCTTTGTTAGCTCCATTCTGACAAAGCCTTTCTCATCACGGTCTTAGAGTGGCTTCTAGTAGCAGACTCAGACGTACAGTCCATCCCCTCAGCAGCTCCAGCAGAGAGATGAGTTCTCTTTTCCTAACACATTCAGTATAAATCTTTGACCTAAATTCTCTCATCAGGTCATGTGCCCATCATTCAACCAGTTGCTATGAACAAGAGGATGGAACGTTCTGGTTGGCCAGGCCTTACCCACATACCCTCTTCTGAAGCCAGAGATGATGGATTGTTAGTTTTACCCAATCACATGGACTTGGATTGCATGGGCAGGGGTGGCTTCACAAAGAAACTGGAGCATTGTTATCAGAAGCAGGGAAATGGATGAGTGGCTGGCAAACCAGCTAATGATTGTCATTCATGGCACTTGAAGTGCTCTGGCATGCCGTTCCATCAACCCGGTCCTCTGTTCCTGAATGCTAAGTAGCAGATTTCCTGGTCACTGTCATTGACTCATTCCCCATAGTGTACTGCAGTTTTCCTCTCTCTGCCCTCGTCCATGCTGTTCTCTTGTCTACAACACCCTCTGTGGCTATGGCAAGCTTACTCACTCTGGAAGCCCAGTTCAAATGTCTTGCCCCTTAGATAGCCTTCCTAAATTTGCCCCTGCCTGGATTAGTCTCCGGGCGTATTATCTATATTCTGTCATGGTTCTTACCATGATAAATCTAATCATGAAATTTCCTACGATCCCAGCCTCCCCTACTAAACATGGACAGCATGACAAGGGGCCACTGTCTTTCTCATCTCAGTGCTCCCCAGGGCCCAAACTCAGTGCCTTTTACATAGTGTGAGCTCCATAAATACTTATTGATTGATTCTGGACTTGCCGTCCATTAAGAGAAGTTAATGGAGGTTTTCTGATTCCCAGCAGATGACCAGTTTTGGAGTGTTGTATCAGTCAAATGTTTAAGAATCAGTAAGTCTTCGTTTGGATTTTTCTTTCTTTCACTCAAAGAATATTTTAAAATAATGGTATTTTCCCCTCCGATTTTCACCATAGGGAAGCATTGCAGAAAATTTACAAATCTAAAAGTTAAAATATAAAATAAAGATGATAACAAGCTGCTTCCTATCTTAAGGCCATTGTGTATGCTATTTCCTCTGCCTCAGGCCCCTTTCCTGCCTGTTTTTTTATGAGTCACATCTCAGTAAGAACTTCAGTTTTAGACTGAGGTTTTCTCTTGCTTCTCAGTTTTCTTTACACCAGTTATCCTGATAAAAATGTATCCTCTATGTTGATTTGTGTGTTTCTGTCTCTCTGGACTGTAATGTAAGCCCTGTGTGGTTAAAGACCTCATTTAGTTTGGTCACGGTGTATTTCCACTCCTAGAACTGTGGCTTGTACATAATATTTATGGCATCAATTAATGAATGCAGAGGTAACCATTACTTACATTTTTTTGTTTCCTTCCACTCACATAAACACTTATACACTCAGATATATGTGTGTACATATATGTGTATGTGTGTACTATATATGCATGTATATGTATACCTACAGACACTTAATACAAACATAGGATAGCATAAAGTATGTGTAATATAATTCAAGGCTACTACACATCCTGTTAGTGTCCCACTCATGTTTACTCCTCTCTCACCATTCCTTCTGGCAGCTTCTCACTGCAAACCCTGGATGAGCCCTTGCTCTGGCTGCAGGAGCATTCTCAGCCTGCATGCAGGGCAGGACAGAAGTGCTGGGGAACTCACACCCCAGGAGCAGCTGTCAACCAGGGATGAATAGGGATTGGAGGATAACTACCCCAGCTCCCTCACCCCTTTGGAGGCACATCACTGGGGAGTGTTCCACACCATTTCTGAATCCCAGTAGTATCAATGCACACAGTGGTAGCTAGACTGATAACGCTTCATCAGCTTTCTTCCTATCCCAGTGTCACCTCCAATCTCCATATCACGGCTTCCTGCTAAATCAGCCACTTGCACATGACAACTAAGTGTGAGGGCTTGCTACCTGAGACGGGAAAAACTGTAAAAATTGTTTTGTAAACAATAAGAAAATGGCCATCGCTCCTCTCAAATCCCAGCTCGTAGATTTTGCTTTCTGCTTCCCCCTTCCTCTTTGCCCTTGGATGGAGGGGGTGGACACCAGTTTACAGTGGTGTATCTTTTCTTTTTTGGGAAGTCAGTTGGAGAGAGCCCCATTGGTGCTACCCTGACTCAGAATGCAGTCCTGTCCAGCACTGGTAAATTCACAAATTCCTGAGGCATCCATATTATAGCCACCTCTGTATTCAGCTTTGCTTTTATCTGTTTCCAATTTCTGTTTTCAAGGCATTCTGTTTTTCTCCTTTCCCCTTCATCCCTAGGCCCTCCTTTACAACAGCACCAAATAAAAACCCATCACACTGCTGCAGCTAAAAAAAAGGCTTTTGAAAAAAGTCGGGTGTTGTGGCTTGAATGTTCCTAAGCTCTAAAACTGCAAATTACAGACAAATAAAGGGGCAGGGGTGCATGTGGGGTGGGGTGGGGGTCTCTTGGCCCTGTGGAAGCAGCCTTCAGGCCACAGCAGGCTCTGGGGGGCACCATGCCTCTAGTGTGGTTTGAACACACAGATCGGGGCATCTGTCTTGCTGAATTCAAGTTTGAATTATAGATGTTACTGAATGAAACATTAAGGCTGTGTCTGTTGGGACTGCTCTGGTTTTCGTGCCTGTTTAACTCTGGCACAGCATTGTTCCATTTTGTCTAAGCATTACTTCAACATTTGTGTAGCACTCTTTTCATTCATTCATTCATTCATTCATTCCACACTGACAGTGACTAAGTGCTAGGACTGCGGAGATATCTAAGCCCCATTCTTTATACCCAAAGATCTCAGAATCTAATTAAGGTAAAGAGACAAGCAGATCAGTAGCCTCAATGCATTGTGCTTAGTGCTGTCCCAGGGTGGGTGCTGAGTGGAACTGCTTAAGAGCAAGGACTGCAGAGTCAGCCACACCTGGGTTCCTTGTCTCGGCCTGAGGGATCCAGGAAGGGATCCTGGAGGAGGAAGCAGGACGCAGCTGTCAAGAGCTTGTCGGAAGCCATCCTGGAGCCATTGCACCATGACAAAGTCATGAAGCAACGGAAGGCAAAACTGCAAGGCAGCGCCATGCCAGGAGGGTGGACTACAGCTCTGTTGTTATGTTTTATGATAATAAATTTACATATAGGGGCAATCTTAGGGGGATGTTGCTCCACGTGAGAGAAAAATTCCTCTAAGGACTCTCCCCTCCTGAAACTACCACAGAATGGGAAGTACCCGCTAAAGCCCCGGGGAAATGGGTAAAGAATAAAGAGCCTGGAACTAAGGGGATGTTTTTATGGAAAACACCCTCAAGTATGGAGTTATGGCCATGGACCGGAGTTCCTGATGACGTTGGAAATTTATGGTCCTATTGTAAAGGAAGATTAATTATAGAAAAGCAAATGCCTAGAGCAGAATTGGTTGTTAGGATAGGGAGAAAACACTGTCTCAGTTGGAGGTAACAACAAGAAAGGGCATGCAGGGTATATTGTAAATATTTTCGTGGAACCGTTGTAAAAGGTTGCCCATGCAAGAAGAGAAATAGGAACAAATAGATCCAACTTCTGTAATTAAAATAATTATATAACTGCTTGGCTTGATTACTAAGAAATAACCTGTGCTTAATGGGAACTTGGGGAAATATTTTAATGGGACATCTAGAAACTAGGGGATATTTTTAAAAAAATCTTTACAGAACATTTTGAGGTCAGATTGTGCTAAGATTGTTTGGTCACATACCTGGTAATGCAATCAACTACAATATATAAATCTGTGATTGTAAACAATAAAGGAGAGAGAGACATGCGATGCTGATACTTTAAGAAGTGTAATAGATTTATTTCCTTCGCCGACGCTATCCATCCCTTGGGTATCCCTGGACTTGCTGGAGCTGGACTGCGGCAAGAGCTAAGGCTATGGATTAGATAGCCCTGGCTCTTTAGTAGGCTTTGTACTAAATTGAATTTGCTTAACCTCCTTGAGCCTCAGTTTCCTGATCTGCTAAATGTCGAATAAGATCTGTATCATGGATTGTGCAAAGTAAATGAGATAGTGTTTGAACTGTCTTAGCAGGGTTCATAGCATACAGTAGCAACTTAATACATGTTTATTAATTTTTAACAGTTAAATCAAGCACAGGATATTGGAAGACGCCCAGTGCAGACAAGGGAGGAGGATATAGATGTGCTGGATGAGGTCATGCCTTGCTGGATCTTGAGGAGGGTGAATGACAGTGCATTGCTGGCTGGACAGGCAAATGAAAGGTTTCCTATTTCCTCGTGGGCATCAGTGAGACCCAGCATATGCCTGTATCAAAACCCTGCAATTTATCAAAAATAAAGCCAGGGATAGTAAAAATCTTGCTGGCCACAAAAGTGGGAGGACTCAGGCAAATAGTCTTCTTCTGGGCCATTATTTCCTGATGGGCTGTCAGATGTGTATCAGCACGAGAGAGAGCAAGGTGCAGCTGCGCTTCTGGGGGCCTCACTGAACAGGTGACATGTCCTGTGCATTTTTACTTAAGATTTGATTTTCTCCATCTTTCTCTCCAGCAAGGGAATGCTCAGAAATGTAACAATTAGAATTCAGTATGCTAATACAATGTGTCATTAGCAGAGCCATACAATTGCCTCTAGTGGTACATGTGGGAAGCAAAGCAGGTTCCTGGAAATTAGCTCAGCTTCCCGACGTCCCCATCTGAATCAAAAGAGCCAGGCTCATTTCAGCAGTGGAAATTTCACTGGGCTGGTGAGCCGAAAACTCATTCAAAAAATTAATAAATTTTCCTCTCCCTTAATTTTTTTTTGTTTGGTGGGGACATATTTCATGACACATGTCTGCTTCTTCCTTGCAAATATTTCATTCAGACTTGGTCTTCAGGTTTTCAAGTTTTAAAGACTTTAAAAAATCAATTATGGTCTAAGAGGATTAAGAGCTCTGCTTATGTCAGCTTTACATAATTCTGGACAGAAGATGTACTTGTTATGTTTTTTAATTTTGTTTATGATTCTGCAAGTTATCACCCTTTCTCTCCTGAGTGAATTCTGACTGCATTAGGAAGGTGTGGATGCTTTGTCAACAGATTTTGGTCATCTGGTGTATTATTTAATGGGTTCAATGGTACCTTCCTTTGTGGCCGCAGCCGTACATACAGATCAGGTATCAAGTTCATACTCATGTTACCCTTCCTCCCTCCTTCCCTCTCTTTTTCCCACTGTTCCTTCATCCTTCCTTCTCCCCCTCCTTCCTTCCCTCTCCCCCTCCCTCCTTCCTTCTGCAAACACTTATTCAACCTTATTATGTACCAGGCACCATTTGAGGCACTGGAGATATACAGATGAACCAGGCAGATGTAGTTCCTAGTAGCATGATAGGAAGGCAGGTGATAAACAAATAAACAGTTCACAGATAAAAGCAACCCCAATAAGTGTTCTAAATAAATAGAGAGACGCTCAGGGAGTACCTTTGGAAGGAGTTGTGTGGTTATGGAAGGCTAAGAAGGAGCCTGCCAATGAGCCCTGGAGCACAGAGGAGGAGCCTGTGACTGCCCAGCAGCAAGGAGGAGAAGCGTGAGGAGATGGAGTGCTACATGGGCGGCAGATCATGCAGTGCGGTGGCAGGGATTTACAATTCAGGTTAATGTTTGGAAGAACAGGGGACACTTTTATTTTAGAATGTTTTCAGTGAGCTAGGTACATGTGCTGACAACATTTTCCAAACCAAATCTTTTTTTCTGGCTATTTAATTTCCCCCTCCACTCCAAAGTTAGAAAATTTGTTTGCATTTGGTTCTACATTTAGTGAGTTCTCTTTCATCAAAAGGAAAAAGATACTTAACTCAGGGAGTGCTACAGAAACCTCAGATTGGAGTCCTGAAGTGTGTACCATCCACTGGAAAGCAGGAAAATAGCCTTTGTCACAGGTAGTTGCTTTTCTTCCTAAAGCATAAACTCAGGGGTACAATTTAGTCAAGTAGTTGATTTAGTTGTATCCAGCTTAACTAATTAACAGCAATTCCATGCTCGATTTTTTTTTTTCGTTAACTGAACAAAAGCCATCTCTAATGAGGTATGTATACAGGGCCAGCTGACTTACTTTTTGTGGAGATGGCAGATAAGGAGGCAGCTATAAACATTTGTAGGAAATAGACAGGCACAGACATGATATTCAGCATTTTGAACAACTGGTACCAGATAGGCACTGAGCCATCAGAATGTACAGTGGTGTATGGGTGCCGCCAGGCTCTTTGGAGGGCAAGGAATAAGATGTATCCTCCAAACACAGGGACATGACCGGAGCACGTTCATTCCCTCCCAAGAGTCCCCAAAGTCATCTCCTTCCAGCATCAACTCAAAAGTCTAAAGTCCAAAATTTTATCTAAATATCATAGAAATCAGATATGGGTGAGACTCAAGGTATGATTCACCTGAGACAGATTCCTCTCCAGCTGGGAACCTGCGAAATCAAACAAACTATATGCTTCAAAATACAGTGGTGGGAGAAGCATAGGATAGACATTCCCATTCCAAAAGGGAGAAAAAGGAAAGAAGGAAGGGGTAAATGATGGGTCTGAGAGTCCCAGCAAGACCAAAACCCAGTGGAGCTAATTACTTTAGACCTTGACTTGAGATAATCCTCTTTGGTTGAGGCTCTGCCCTCCAGGTGTCCTGGAGCTGAGGTCCAGCCTTCCAGACATATGGGGGTGGGGGCCCCCCGCTCCCAAGGCTCTGGGCGGCCCCACCCTGGTGTATCTGCAAGGCAAGGGTGGCCATCTTGCTATGCATTGCTGAGAGAGAAGAGATAGAACTGATGGGGGAGAAATCATGGGCAGACAGATTTCAGGTCAATAAAGAAAGGCAAAATAGATAGAGCTGCCCAAGAAAGGAATGGGTTTGAGAAAAAAGGAAGTTCTCTAACCAGAAAGACTCCAGGTGAGACTGTGAGGTTGGATAACCCCTAAAGGGTTGTGGCAAAGTCAGCACTGTCTTCTGAGCTTGGTGACATATGGGTTAGGATAGACTGAGAAAGACTGCCTTAAAAAATTCTCAACCTATAGGTTGATAGAGAGATATACTTTTAACTATTATGTATTTGATATACATATATAAAATTTTTATATTACATCATAATATTATTTATGTATTCATATACATATATAAAGATTTGAATATATACTTTTCAGAATTAAATAATCCCATTTTAAGTATGCATGAAAGAACAATTTGATTTAGTAGACCATACCACCTGTTTTTCATCTACAGCCAACATTAAAAATGCAAAGCTGGTGCATAAACAGGTCAAGGAAGAAGCTAGTCATGTAATCTTCCTGTCCAGCATCAGTGTTATGTTATGTTATGATATGTTGCAGCTGAAGGTCTGAGCGAGTCATCTGCACTTCATTGTATCTTAAACACCTCCTGGCACTTTCCACTTCCCTCTTCAGGTCTTCTAACAGGAATCGACATGAAAGGGTAGCATGTAAGTGACTGCACTGTGGAGTTTCTAATTATGATCAGGAAGGGCACACAATTTACAAAGAGATCTTCAGGATTTCTCACAGACTTTATTTCATCTTGCCATTTGGACAGCTCCTGATCATCTCTTCCCGTGAGGATAAAATCTTAGAATCCCAAATGATCTTGTAGGACCCTATTCCTATAGTTTTCAAACTGTGTTCTACAGAGGTCTAGTATTGAGAGGGGGACTCAGGCCCTTAAGTGGCGAGGGTGCAAGAGGGATAGGGTGCAGGACGCAGCTGGGACTCAGGCCCTGGGAGCAAACATCAACCGGGGTAATTATGCTTTATTCTCTTTTAGATATTAGGGTTCAAGAGGAGATTCTGCTTGATAAAAAGTGGAGGGCTTTCCTAAAAAAAGGGGTTTAGAATTACAGTGCAGACCTGCCTTCTCATTGTACAGACAAGAAACTGAGGCTCAAAGACATCAAGGGTATTCTCCTTGGGTCACCCCCCTCGTCCATGGTAAAGCCAGGACTATGGTCCAGGACTGTGATCTGGACTAGGGGTCTTGCCACTGTTTGTTGCTGTTGATGAAACAGGGAAACTTAGTCTCAGGTTTGGGCACTCGAGAAATCCCCATGGTGATAATGATGATAGATAATGCTTATGAGTTCCTACTATGTGGCCAGTGCCTCAAAGACAATATCTTATTTAATCCTCACAGCAGCGCTCCAAGTTAGGAGCTCTTATTCATCCCATTTTACAGTTGAGGAAATGATGTTCAAAGACATTAAATCACTTGCTGGACATCACACAGCTTCTAGGCAGTAGAGGTTGGATTTGAACCCAGGTGGCCTTAATCCAGAGGCCTCAGCATTAACCCTTCTGCTCTCTTGCCTTCGTACACTCCAGACTTCTCCTGGAGGACAGATACTATCAGATTATTTTACCTAACTTAACCGTATTTTTTTTTACCAACATAGCAACATCCAGCAACCTTTCCTTTACTGCATGTTCTACTTCTATAGTGCTACGCTATTACGTAGCATGACCGTGATGAAGATAATAACCCTTCCTGTATCAAAATGGTTAATCTTCATTAATTTTTACTCATTAGTTAAAGGCTGGTGTAATTTAGAGAAAGTCTAAATTATGGAATACATTTTATTTTATTACTTTTAAACACATAACTTAACAAAATTATTTAAGAATGCTCCGTTCCGGGACTCACTTCAGTGATTTGTTATTATCACTGATACTATTTATATGTAAAGGAAAGGAAAGCTTAATATGAGCACCTTGCTTGTTCTTCTCCATTCTAGCTAATCCTGCCAGGTAGCCTCTGTAAATGGCCTTATAATCTCTCACCAGACCGACTATGATGGCCTCCAAACTCACTGCCCTGAGCCTCGCTCATCGTGTTTTTACTATGTAACTTTCTTAATGACTACTGTTAAAATTCAGCATTAGGGACTTCCCTGGTGGTCCAGTGGTTGAGACTCTGCACTTCCACTGCGGGGGGATGGGGGGGTGGGGGGGTGGGGGTGGGTTCGATCCCTGACCAGGGAACTGGGATCCTGCATGCCTCGTGGTGCAGCCAAAAAAAAAAAAAATCAGCATTAAAGCACACCATGAGCGATGATCCACACCCCCACCCGCATCAGTGTTTAATTTCTCCACCACCCTTTCCCATCCTTCCCCGAAAGCCCCAACTAAATGGCTGACCCCCTGGTCTCTCAGATTCTTGGCTGTTTCCATAGCCCTGCGTGGGGTTAACTCCAGCAAGGACCACCTATTCCCAGTGTGCTCACCTCCTGGAAATCTTCCTGGGTTCTGTGAATGAAAAAATGTTGCCTGCCATATCAGTAAACAAAGGACGTTGCAGCCATCAAGGCACTACGGTTGTCCCCCGTGGTGAGCCTGAGGGAACTCAGGATGGAAGCAAACAGGGTGCCCACCATCAAGCCCTCAGCCACTGCAGCCATCCCCAGTGGTGCACCCTGAAGACACTCAGGATGGGAAAGAATGGGATGCTGGCCCTAGATAGCTGAGGTGCATGTCAAAGGGATGATTTCAGTGGGCCCAGACTCTTGCATCTTCCCATACATAGAAAAGGGCTAAATTCAGTAAGGTGTCTGGTTTTCTTTAATTAACAGTAATCTTTTACTGGTCTTTACTGACTCCCTGGTCTTTGTTGCAAAACTCCTGTATATCCTGGCTCCTCCCTGATCTCTTCAGGCCTGGGAAGTCCTCAGAAAGCCCTCCAAATAAAACATAATTCTCAACTTTTAGGTTGTGCCTTGTTTTTCAGTCAATAGTTCCAGCTCTCAACCATCATCAGTTTCTCTAGTGAAATTTCCTAGGGCTTGCCCCTCCCTGGGGGCTGCCCTCATATTCAGCTTCATGTAGATCATGTGTTTACTTATCTTACTTCCTCTGCTATACTCTAAGCTCCATGAGGGCAGCCATCTGTACAGTCCTGCCATCTGGGTACATAGTAAATGCTTATTGAGTGACTAGGATTCTGGGCAGCTGTGTGTGTATAGGGGAGGCAAAGGATGCTTGGCCAGAAAAAGGAGTCAGTGGGTACCCCCCACATGAGAATTCCTTGGGGTGCTGAATAAACACATAGATTCTCTAACAGGAGAATTCATTCAACAGGACATTGAGCGAAAGGATGACTGGCTGCAGTGTGGTCAGGAGGTAGAACCAGAGGGCAGGCGCGTTATGCCTTTTCTGAGCGAGGGGACACCTCTCCTGCCTCTGGCCAAGCTCAGCTCATCGTCCTGAGGGGACCTTCTTTCCAGCATCTTTCTGTCTGGATGACACAGCCCCCTGATTGTCGCTCCTAACACCTGACCCTAGTTGGGGAATTGAAGAAGGGATGAGTCCTGGAGTCTGCCCTCATACAAGGAACCCTGCAAGGCCTCTGCTTGTGGCGATGGACCAGAAAAACCTGCCTTCCTCACACGCTTAGCTGGAAATGATTTTTAGTGGGTGGTGTCTGGGCTCATTAAAATGAACCTGGCATATCCAAAACTTGTATTACCCAGCAACAACCAACCCCTCAGAAATCTGTGCAGGTAACTAAGGATTTTAAAACTACTAGTAACCCCCCTCAATACCCACTCTCCCTGCCAAATGGTTGAGATTCCAGGCCAGCTGGTGTCTGCTTATTTACGTAATTAATCTAGTAGGAAGTCTTTATATGTCCCTCCTCAGCTTTCTCGTTTCCAAGATAAATAACCCCCATATCCTCCATCCATAAGTCCCAATTTTACAACCTTTTAATCATTTTTGTGACTCCCTCATGAATCTTCTTTGGGCCCTATTTACGCGTTATCTCAATTTAACAGACATGCTACGCAGGCAATTAGGAGAGAGGAATCCCTTAGAACCTGGGAACATCTTAGTCCCCATTTGGATCTGAGTCTCTCTCTCTTTGTAGGGGTCATATGGAGGATTCTCATCACCTTTCCTCCTGACAAATGGACTCAGGATGGGCTGTCAATTTTGCTTTTTCACAAGATGTTCTTCCAAGGTTTCAAAGAACCAATTCCTATCAGGGCAGGAGCCAAAGGACACACCTGAGCCCAGGAGGGAATTCTTTCTCAAATGGGTTTCATGTGTGCGATTTTGGTGCATGGGGACAGCAGGGGTCTACTGTTGGCTGGAGAGAGCTGTCAGCAACCTTGAACCCCAAGCTTCCAGGGGACTTGAGGAGGCCAGGCACTGTCTGACAGCTTGGGCAGAGTCTGCCAGGCTGGCCTGCTGCTCTGTGTCCTGTGATCTTATCTGACCTTTTCTGGAAGGCTATTTCCTTATCTGCCTTCAGGCTGAGCCAAAAAACAGCCACTAGCAGACTGGGGAGAGGCTGGCTCTTGAGTTTTCAACACCATGTAGCGGCCAATACATGGCTTAGCTGCCACCAAGTATCCCATAAAAGGCACCCAGTAAAATTATGACACAGCTAAGGGAGAAAGGATATTTCTGAGGTTCTTACATTGGGAATTTTCTAACTAGGAATGTTGTGAGAGCAGAATAGAAGAAAGGAGGTGGAGCTGACTGAGACTGTAACTTGTCATTCTGCAAAGACAAAACCCCATCATCACCTTTCCGTGCTGTGCGTCGCATCGGTGTCCTCTCGTGGTTCTAATCTCTTCCGGGCTGCACTTTCCCCCTTCCTCAGTGTGGCCTGATATTTCCCAGGGACTCATTTGACAGGGTGCAAACAGCAGGGCTGTATATCTAAGCAAACGTTTGCAAATATAGACATTCCTGTTTTGCTACCACGTCAACAATTTCAAGGTGAAACCCCCAGCAGTCCAGCAGCTGATTTGGCGAGGGAGCTTATTGTTGTGTGCAAAAATCAAATAAAATCCTCTGGGGCTTTTCTTAGGCAGCATCGCATGTAGCTCTGGCCTGAAGATCAATAAAGCAGAACCTACTCTTCATTACACGTTAATAATGTGCAAGCAGAAACCAGAGCGGGGAGCAGGCCTCTCAGTCTCCCCACAGAAAGATGGCCTGACTTTGTTGTAAGCGGCACGGGATTGTGCTGATTGTGGCCGCGCAACTCGTTTGCAGCCGCAATTGCCTTTCAGCCTGTGAGTCTCAGAACTAGAGTGCTTTCTGCATCGTGGCGAGCTACTCATGGCACTCATGACATCTTTAGAAAAGCCATATCCTGGCTTAAAGCGCTCCCTAAAGCTCATTAACTGGGCCTTAACCGATGAGTTAATAACAATTAATAATCGAGAGACTGAAGCTGTGGATACCTCAGGAATGAACTTAGTGAGGGTTCTAAGTTCCCAGTGCTGCCTGAAGCCAGACCTTTTGGTGACTTTGGAGCTAGACATGGCAGAAAGGGTTTGGGACTCTGTATTAGTGTGATAGGGCTGCTGGAACAAAGTCCCACAAACTAGGTGGCTTAAAACAACAGAAACTTATTCTCTTACCGTTCTGGTGGCAACAAAGTCTGAAATCAAGGTACAGGTTCCCCTGCAATCCAAATTGAGAGTTCCTGTGAAACCATTCCTAAGGTGAAATGGAATAAAGCAAAGAAGGGATTACCTTAGGGCACATCTTGCACAAACGATGAACAAAATAAATCGAGATAAAGCACAGATGCTCACGGACACAGTTCAAAGCTATGGCGGCTCCGTGCTGAGATGCTGAGTGCAGTTCTCGGGGAAGGCGCTTGGTGGCGCCACTCTTGCTGTTGCGGTGCGTTGCCTCAATAACCACTCGCCGCAAAACAAATGCTGAATACTATTCTCAATTTTCGCCTTGTTTTGTGAAAGTGAAAATCCTCTTCAAATTTCTTTATGTTGGGGAAGACAGGTACTAATTAGGTTTTTCATGAAAGAGACGTGGTGTAAAACAAACGTTTGAAAAGAGGGGGATTCCTGTATCAGCAAGGCCACACTCTCCCTGAAGGATTTAGGGGAGAATCTGTCCCATGCCTCTCTCCTAGCTTCTTGTGTTGCCGGCAGTTCGCGGCATTCCTTTGCTTGTAGGCACATTACTTCAGTCTCTGCTCCATCACCACGTACGCCCTGGTATGTCCACATTGGGTGCATATGGCCAGTGTCTGTTCAAATGCTGTAACAATTTTTAAATATTCTGAGTACTGTCCATGCCAAGGTCAGTACCCCTTTCACTGGGCGGCTGTGAAGAGTAAATCAGATATTCCGTAGGAAAGGTCTTGGCAATGTGTGAAGTCCTGTGTGAAAGTTTTTGCTGTTTTGTTGCTGGGGAGATTTCAGGTTGATCCATTAAGACAGAAAGATTCAAGTCCCAGTGCCTGCTCTCAGAGGTCTCCATGACTGGAGCACTCTTAAATCACTGCCATCCGCCTGTAATATAATTTTAGCCTGAAGCTTTCCGGGACATACCGTATGGAGAGATTCATACTGTTATTGAAGGCTTAGAGCTTTGGAATTAAAAGTCTACATTTTTCTTGGAGTCAGGCAGTCCTGGTTCAAGTCCTGACTCTACCACTGACTGCTGAATGGCCTTGGGTGGGCCCCTGAGCCTCTCTAAGTTTCTGTTTCCTCATCTGTAAAATGAGGTAATAACACCTAGGTCACAGGTTACATGAGGAGTGAATGCAGTGATAGACACGGAGTAGGGTCCACTGCTTCCTCTGTTTTTAACCGTTTGAGTAAGTATAAGTCGTACTGTATTTTTTCAAAGGGCTTTTGGGTCTCACTGGCCAGGGCTTTGTGAACCGGTGCTTGAGTCAGTCACAGTGAGTGGCGATCTACAAGTTATTGATTTACCTTGAACAGTGGTTCTTAAACCCAACACCTGGGCCCCACTGAGCTTTCCCAGATGTGTCTTCAGTAGAGCAATCCGGTGTAGGTAGGAAGGCCGGTTTGGAATCTAGGCCCTGGGCCAGCTCCCATGCTTGTGACAGGTGTGAAGTTGCCAAGTGAAGCTCTCTGCTCCTCAGTGATAAATAAGAGTCCCACCTCCCAGGGCTGACGTAGAAACTGTAGGTTAATGTATGCAAAGCCATTATTTCAATGCTAGAGTGTCACATGGCCTCAATAAATACGAGCTAATATGATTCCTGGAATAGAAGCTCCATGAGGGCAAGACTCTGGCCTGGATCATTCACAAGTGGGTCTCCTGTCCCTGAAACAAAGTCTGGCAAGTTGTAGGTGCTTGATAAATATACACTGAACAAATGAATGAATAAATGAATGAGGTTTCCTGGAGGTAGGATCAAGAACCTGAATCTTTGAGCTCTCTCCACATGATTATAGGATGCAGCCATGATTGAGAACTACTGGCGCAAACATTCATTTTATAGATGATGAAATTGCAGCCAGGGATGCTAAGTAATTCGCCCCAAGAGCACTTGGTTAATTTACTCAACAAATAGTCATTCCTTCCTTTTATTTAACAAACATTCATTGAGTACTTACAACATTGCTGGTGGTATTTAAACCCCAGGTTCTACCAGAAAGAATAAGAGATTGCCCCAGCCCTTGATAAACTCATGGTCTGGTAGAGGCTTCAGATATATAAACAAATGACTGCATTACTGTGTGCCACGGTTTCATATTTACACACGTGGTGAGCTCAAGGAATACAGATGCGAGGGTGTATCGATTCTGCCATGTAGCCAATGGAGACCAGCTGGGAAAGTCACTTATATGTAGGGTGATGGGGGCACAGGGCGGCTAGGAGATTCTCAGGCAGCTAAGAGGGAGGAATAGAAGGCACAGGTTGGAGCGTGGCACACAGAAGGTCATGGAACTAGTGAATCATCCAGAGAGGCTAGAGCAGAGGGCCAACACTCCTGAGATTGCTCACAAAGGCTGGGAGAAGGGCTCTCCAAGTGGCAGTAACAGCAAGGTCAAAGGCCAGTAGCTGACAAATAGATTGAGAAGTTTGAAGAATTAAAAGGTCATCATGTACATTGATGGAGAGAGTGGCTAGAGAGTGGCCAGAAATGCAGTTTGATGAATAGACAGGGGCTAGATCATTCTGGTCTTTGTATACTACAGTAAAAAGGTCAAATTTTACTCTGATTCAATGGAAGCCGTTGGTAATTGTAAGCAGGGGACATTCAATGAGCTAAGATTTAGGGTCACTCCTGTTACTATGATGGAGCAGAGAGGATAAGTCTGCAGTGGGGAGAGTCATCAGGAGGCTGTGAATATAGTCCAGATGGGAAATGACAGGCTCAACTAAGCTGATGGCAGTGGAGATGGAAGAAAACCCATGAATCACTATGTGCTTTCATAAAATGTAGCGGGGGTGTGCGATGTATTTGAGGTCTTTACCCCTACTCTCTTCTATTGTCCCATCCTCAGAGAGACCACACAGTAACTGGGCTCATCATGAGGCAGGAACATGGATTCAAGGGGGACTTCTCGATTTGGATCGAAACCCAACAGAGCATTTATAGAAGAAAATATTCCAAATGTGATTGCAGTTTGATTCAACAAGCGTTCTGACACCAACTTTTGTTAGGATCCTCTAAATTTTAAGGGATTAATACCCAACTCAAAATGGGAAATGTATAGTTTCACTTAACTGAAAAAGTCCAGGGAATTGAGCTCCAGGAACAACTGAATTTGGGGCTTGACTGTTGTCCAATTGAATTGGTTTCTCTCCATCTCCTGGCTCTGTTTTCTTCTGTGGTGACTTCAGTCTTAGGCAGCCTCTTCTCATGAGGTACCAAATAGCTGCTGGCAGGCCCAGATTTGTAGTCTCATAGTTTCACAACCCTGTAGAAAGAGAGTTATTGTTTTCCAACCATCTTTGCAGAGGCCTGACCATGATTCACCCAGCTTGGGTCCTGTGGACATCCCCAATCCAGGCACAACATCAGGTGGACTACTGAGATTGACCAGGCCAAGGTCACATTACCAGCTCTGGAGCTGGAAACAGAGTCACCCTTAATTTTATAGATTAAATGTGGAGAGTGAGGTGGTTTCCCAAAGGCAAGCTGGGTGCTGCTGCATGAAGCTAAGAGATGGTGGGTAGACCAGAAGGACACATGTCCACTAGCAGCACCTGCTGTCAAGTGCAGGGCTCTGCTCAGCCCTCCTGCAGAGGAGTCAAAGATGAATAATTCAGTCCCTGCCCTCCAGATGCTTGTGAGTACCGGGGATGCAGATGCATACACAAGCCTGTTTAATAGGAGCCCGCCTGATAAGTGTCCTGGTTTGGTAGCATCTCCAGTACCGTAAAGCTCTGACTGCTCTTTCAGTGGTCACCAGGGGCTTGGCACATGTTTCCTCACATTTCTGTTTTAAAAGTCAATAAACTGTTTCTGGTACCTTGACTGGAAATTAAATCTGGGTTTTTCTTACCCTTGATTATGGAGTTGAGATGTCCAAAGTTGACTCTCAATGGTGGCATTGGGTTACTGTGACCCAACATCCCAACATCTGGGAATCATGGCTGCAGCAGCCACCAGTGCAGGTATCAATGTGGAATAGGTGGACCTGGGGACCGGGACAGGGAAGGAGGGCCTCGATGTGAGAAGTTACCCACAGGGAGCACTAGGGCATCTGAGTTCCAGCCAGGTAGTGACTTGTAGGCAGTGTCCTTAGGTGTGTGCATGTAGGAAGAGGTTCGGCTCTTTCCTACCACTGTGTATCATCCATCGTGGGCTACATTTCTTTCTTTTTTTTTTTTGGCCACACCGCGCAGCTTGTGGGATCTTAGTTCTCCGACCAGGGATCCAACCCGTACCCCCTGCAATGGAAGTGTGGAGCTGTAACCACTGGACCACCAGGGAAGTCCCTCTTTGCTTCTAATAGACATTCACTTTTCCATTTAACACGTATTTAGTGAACCCCGTGGTGGAGACTGGCTAGTTATTCACCAAATCATTTTCTTCTTTCTTCAGGGCACCCAGCTAGGTTACATTTCCCAGTCTTCCGTAGGCTGGGTTCTGCCCAGTGGACTGCAGGCTGATGTAAGGGTAAGCCTTACTTCTGTGTCGTCCTCCACGCACATTTGCTCTCGTCCTGTCTGCCAGCTAGAGGCAGAGGATCCACTGGGGCACAGCGGAACCACACGATGGAAGGAGGCTTACATGACTGCAGGGAGTCATCAAACCCCTCCCCCACCCCAAATAAAAGGATCCACATAGATTGTGACAGGAGTGATAGATAACTCTTCATGGTATTAATTGTTGAAATTGTGGTGGTTTGTTTCTGTTTTGCTTGAAATCTAGAATTTAGCCTACCTTGACTAATCAAAGAGTTATAAAATACAAGAGACTACTCTGTGCCAGGGACTCAGTATTAAGCAAAGCAGCTCTTACCTTGATGAGGTTTTCAGTCTTACCTGTTATTTTATCTATTCTCATCTCCTCTCTGCTTTCTTGTAGGCATTAACAAATAGTGCTGGGAACAAGAATCTTGAAATAACTTTGGTGAATGTCCAGCAGAGTCAACTGCTCTACTGGGTTTTAGACATGAACAACTGTGGGTCACAGCCTGATCCTGCAGCTTGAGAGATTTCTCAGTTGTGCAGATTAAAGATCTTTTTATTATGTACAAAACCTTTACTTTTTCTTCTCTCTCACTTTCTTTCTCTAAACCAGCCCTTCTATTAGCTAGAATTTCATCTATCCAAATATCCATGCATGCATGCATGCATCCATCTATCCATTCTTTCTACCTGGTTTTATTAATAATGTTTTTCTTTTCAAATGCTCATTTGCTGAGTGTTGCTAAGATATTGATGTGCATAGTCCTTTTTAATCCAAATGACTATCCTACATTATGGTAAGTGCCATAATTATCACTTACTAAATGAGAAAACTGAGGTCCCGAGACATAACTTAGCTAAAGCTACAGTAAGTGGGGAGGCAGGGTATGCTAGAGCTTGGATTCTTAGTCACTGTGCTGTTCCCCGTTCTACTGTTTATCAGGATGCTGTCAAGTGTTGTGTTTGATGAAGGACTCACACAAGATAACTGACCTGAAGAAGTTCATACTGTGTGTGTGTGTGTGTGTGTGTGTGTGTGTGCGCGTGCGGGTGCACACATGTTTTCGTGTGAAGATGGAGTGGTTGGAGAAAACTGCCATGTAAACAGCTAATACAGTTGGAAAGGTGCTGCAAAAAATAGCTAAGAGAATCAAGGAGCCCTGCAAGAGAGTGGAAGGCATCCTGATAATCCAAGGTGTTGAGAAGCACTGGGGCTCTAGTTCACAAAGGGAGGGAGTCAGGGATTAAAACTGTGCATTCTGGAGTCAGACTGTTTGATCTTACACCCTCAAACTCCAGCTGAGGGGTCTTAGGACAAGTTACTGCATCTCTGTGACTCCATTTCCCCATCTATAAAATTGGGATAATATAGGTCATACCTAAAGAGTAATGTTAAGGATTAAATGAGATAGCGTTGTAAGGGCTCATTGAGGTTAATACGCTTTGAACAGGACCTGGCACATGGGAAATTCTAGATAAGTATTAGCTTCTTTGATGATGATGATGATGGTTACGATGATTTGGAATTAGAGGCAATCGAACAAATGTTCCTCCCCTTTCCTTCTTTACAAACAGTACACATGCGTCTTCACCCCCATCTGTGGTATTGTTTCTCAAGTTCTGAATTGTCCCAGCACTGCCACCACCTGGCTTTGCCTATAACCTGTCGTGACCAATTTTTATCTCTAGGGAGTGTGGAGTTGTACGCTTTGGAACTAGATCTGCCTGGAATCACAGGCTAGCTCCTTCATTTAGCTCTGTCCCCTTGGGCAAGTAATTCAACTTCTCAGAGCCTCAATTTTTTTATCTACAAAATGGGAATGAGGGGCTTCCCTGGTGGTGCAGTGGTTGAGAATCTGCCTGCTAATGCAGGGGACACGGGTTCGAGCCCTGGGCTGGGAGGATCCCACATGCCGCAGAGCAACTAGGCCCGTGAGCCACAACTACTGAGCCTGCGCGTCTGGAGCCTGTGCTCCGCAACAAGAGAGGCCGCGATAGTGAGAGGCCCGTGCACCGCGATGAAGAGTGGCCCCCGCTTGCCACAACTAGAGAAAGCCCTCGCACAAAAACGAAGACCCAACATAGCAAAAATAAATTAATTAATTAATAAACTCCTACCCCCAACATAAAAAAAAAAAAAAAAAATGGGAATGAAAATAGGAACCATCTCACTGGGGCATTTTAAAGAAAGGTGAAATGATCCACAAAGGCTATTAGTCTATTTCCTGGCACATGGTAATCTCTCAGTGAATGCTAGCTATTCTCATTATAAAATGAAGAGGTCCCTTCAACTTTACTACGCGGGTTTTCCTTATGTGTTTTACCTCTGTTTTATTTTGGTTAATTGTATTCAGTGCCCCCGGCAGTGCATTCCTGATTGTAAACTAATTTTGGCACAATCTCCCTTCTGGTTGGCTCTCTGAGAAATGCTCCTTTTTAATGAATATGATAGCAGGACTCACTGGTTACCAGGTTATTTTAGGCAAGAGTGATTTTTAACTCGTTAACCCAGATAGTTATTGCAGTTCTCTAGTTGCCTTTCTGTGCACAGACTTAATAAGCTCTGAGGATGTGTGGCTGTGCCTTTCTTGGCTGAGATAAGAACATTATTGAGGTTCTCAGGTGAAAGTGTGAAAACAGATGAGCAGAGAGTGGCCGTGCCAGCCAAACAGCCTGATGTGAGAGGCACTCAGCTCTTTTGGGAACCTGGGCAAGATTTCATTAATCATGGGACATTTCCAGTGTGCCTGAGATGTTAATTTTGCTTATCGGAAAGATGTCCAGAAGTGAGTGGGTGAACGCATGGGCCCACACACAGGTACTTAGTAAGTTATACACAAATGGAAAGTGGGGCATAGCTAATTCAACCTTGGGTCCCTCAACACCTAGGGGTCAAGTAGACTGGTTGGCTGTATCATGTAGTGGCTAAGAGCAGGGGTTGGCAGACTTTTTCTACAAAGAATTTTCTGTGAATATTTTAGTCTTTGTGGGCCACAAGGTCTCTTTTTCAGCTACTCAATTCTGCTGATTCAGTGTGAAAGGAGCAAAAGGCAATGTATAAATGAAGAGACATGGCTGTGTTCCAATAAAACTTTATCTGTGAACTTTGAAACTTGAATTTCATACAATTTTCATGGGCCGCAAACTTATTTTTCTTTTGATGTTTTTCACCAATTCCAAACGTAAAAACCATTCTTTCCTTGCAAGCTCTGTAAAAACAGGTGGTGGACTCTCACTGATAAACCATAGTTTGCTGACCCCTAGATTATAGCCTGCATCTGTGTAAGACCTACTCCTTCCATTATTTGCTGTCTGACTTTGGGCACACTCCATAACTGCTCTGTGCCTCAATTTCCACATCTGCAAAATAGGAATAACAGTAACAGCACCCTCTAAGGTCCAGGGACGATTAAGTGTTAGCAGAGGTGAAGTGCTTAAAATGGTGCCTGGTGTATAGCACAGCCCTGAGAAATACTGTTGATGTAATCATTTCACTTTCATCATCTCACTGAATTCTCCCAACCACACTGTGGGGGAGGTAGGATTAGTATCCCCATTTCCCAGGTGAAGAAACTGAGGCATGAGGATGCAAAGCCATTAGTTCACTGGCCAGAGTTAGAACAAGACTTATTTACACAAAGCAGTGGGGACCTATTTTTGACTAATGAGGGAGAAATCTAAGTTGCTACAAAACTATTTTTGTTCTCTTTCTAATGATGTTCCAAGGATCCCCCATCCTTCAGAATTCACCTATAGCTATCAGAAACTGGCCTTTGGCAAGGGGTTGGAGGTAGTGGAGAGTGGTTACAAGCAGGTGGCCAGAAGGAAGGAGTGACAGATCAAATGATAGTGACAGAGCAGTGGTCACTGTGTTTTAAAATTTTATTCCCATTGTTCTCTTTCTTGAACATACTCTGGAGTTTACATTTGGGACATCCCTGTCAGGTTTGCAAATTGCTAGAGGTTACAGTTGCAAGATGTGCATTTATTCTCTCCATTATATGATTCTTTCCTCCCTAATGCACCAAATTAGAAGATTGGCTGATTTTCATTTTCCCTAAAAAGTAGAATTTGAGCTTAAATCATAAATGTCTGTGATGCACTTAGAAGCTACATTAGCTTCTAACTGGCAGCCGTTCTTCCTTATTCCCTCTCTCTCTGAGAATAATCAGGTCTATTTTGATTTAGAGATGCATTAGCTCCACTTAGATTTAAAGATCAACTTTGACTTCTGGGGAAGTTACCTAAAATTTAAATGGTAAGAATTCATCCCAGTTAGAGCTTGATATATTCATTCCTTCCCCTCCTTGCTCATATAATTTATAAAAGGATAAGAGATCTGAGAAAGTGTCAGAGTAGATTCTGGAGGGATTTAAATTATTGGGACAAAAATCACATGTGATTGGTAGCTGCTAAGTTCTGCACGTTCCTGTGTGGTCAGTTTCTAAAGTCTTCCTCTCAGAAGACAGATGGCCTCAACCTATAGAAATCTGCTCACCAGATTCCTTCACAATGGACCCCACCCATCTTTGCCATCGACGTCTGCAGCATTTGGACAGACCCATCCATTCTATGTCATGAACCCCCTCATGCATGTTTTGGAGAGAACCCTATCTCTCTGCAGGGTCAAATTCCCCTGAATGAGAAAAGTTAGAATCTTCCCCACACATCCCCGCTCCACCACTAATTAATCAAGTCCTTGGAGCAAGTTGCTTAATTGTTTACTGTCTCTTTCCTCTGTAAAATTGGGAGGCAATATTAATACCTTACCTCAGGGGCTTGTGAGAGTTAATATTTGTGATACCTAGAATGGTGTTTGACACATAGGAATCACTCCAAAAATGTATACTGGGATTAAAAACATTAGATGAGAAGAGCTGAGAGAGATCAAGCTACTTTCCAGCTATAAACCTTCAATGGCGTCCCATTTCTTATAAGATAAATCCTAATCTCCTAGATCTGGTTTACAAGACCTTACTTACTTCACCCACTTGGCCTTATTCCACTCATCCATCTCTGACCCCCAGCCACACACTATATCTTTCAGTTGGTTTAGGGCACTGTTGTTCTGGAGCCAGCTCATACCAGCCCTGAGAGTGAATTGTTAGATTTCCAGGAGTTTTCCAAGTTGGTTGTTAAATATAGCTATCATTAAAAGTAAATTTAGTGGGACTACCCTGGTGGTGCAGTGGTTAAGAATCCTCCTGCCAGTGCAGGGGACATGGGTTCCAGCCCTGGTCCGGGAAGATCCCACATGCCGCGGAGCAGCTAAGCTCATGCGCCACAGCTACTGAGCCTGCAGTCTAGAGCCCACAAGCCACAACTACTGAGCCCGCATGCCACAACTACTGAAGCCCACACACCTAGAGCCCGTGCTCTTAGCACCTGCTCGCTGCAACTAGAGAAAGCCCGCGCATGCATCAAAGAAGACCCAATGCAGCCAAAAATAAATAAATTAATTAATTGAAAAATTATATTATGTAAACCTACAGTTGACTGCTATAGTAAAAACAAGGGTAATAAATATACAAAACATCACTTCCTAATTAATTTTACTACATTTTACTGTTATCTATGCTTTTGAGGTTATTTAGGTCTGCTGTAGCTGTCTGATGAAATCTATATAATGATGTGCTACTATTCCACATCTATTCCCAACACTTCATTCCATGATGTCACATGATGGTAGCTTAAAATCAGCCATGGTGAGTGTACTTACACCACAAGAATAGGCAAACACTGCAATTTATTGTTTTGTTGCTGATCTAGAATAGCAGTCAGCAAACTTTTTTTCTGTAAAGGGCTGGATCATAAATATCTTAGGCTCTGTGGGCAATAAGCCCTCTGTTACAATTACTCAACTCTGCAGCCATAGAAAATACATAAACTAATGAGCATGGCTATGTTTCAATAAAACTTTATTTACCAAGACAGACAGCAAGTTCATGATTTGCTGACCTCTAGTCCAGACTCATAAAAATGATGGAAAAAATGTTCATAATGCCAAATGAATTTTAAAAATGTGTTGCATCTGGTAGCTATTACATTGTGTATAGCCCCCCAAAACCAGAAGACATATTCTTCCAACATTTGAAAACTGTTGTATGACTCACCACTGAAGCTGCTCACATCATAGACAAATGAGTGAAGTTCTGACTTATGCCTTCATTGTTTCACTTTCATCTTACTTGTTAACTTAAGTGAAAAAATCAACCAACATTGATATGGAAACTACACTTGCTCCTCAATTGTGACCATAGGTTGGGTACAAATATGAGTTTGACAAAAATCAGCAAAAGCATTCCCTGAGAATCAATTGGCTATGTGTGGAATTTACAGTAGAGAATATTGTATATTTCATGATTGTTTGTAAATTATGTGTTACTTGTCTCAGATGTCAGTAACATTTATAGTAAATTTATATATGCATATATATTTACATATTGGTTTTTGAAGAGAGCCAGTTAACTTTTACCTGTTAACTTTTACAAGCACTTCTTGAAGGGTGCAGGTTCTTTCCAGCCTCTGGGCCTTTGTTTGGTCCCTTCACCCAAAACAGCTCTTTTTCTTCCTCACTTTGCGTATTTAAGTCCTACTCATAGTTTGGTTTGTAGCTTAAATGACTTCTTCAAAAAAGATTCCCTTGATCTCCCCAAGACCAATTGAGTTCACCCCCTTATGCCCATCTTTCCTTGCAATGCTTGCTTAATTGTAGTTAAACGATGAGTTTTGTGGTGGCTTATTATCTCCTTTCACCAAAAGAATGCAAGTGTCCCCAGCAGGGATGGCCCATCTTTTTTTTTAACTGTGGTGTATTTTTTTTTATTTTTATTTTTTGGCTGCATTGGGTCTTCATTGCTGCACGTGGGCTTTCTCTAGTTGCGGCGAGCGGGGGGCTGCTCTTCATTGCGGTGCGCGGGCTTCTCATTGGGGCGGCTTCTCTTGTTGTGGAGCACAGGCTCTAGGCGCGTGGGCTTCAGTAGTCGTGGCACACGGGCTCCAGAAAGCAGACTCAGTAGTTGTGGCGCACAGGCTTAGCTGCTCTGTGACATGTGGGATCTTCCCGGACCAGGGCTCGAACCGGTGTCCCCTGCATTGGCAGGCGGATTATTAACCACTGCGCCACCAGGGAAGTCCCCCATCTTCTTTATCATTGTGTCTTTGGAGCCTAACACAGTTTCTAGAAAATAGTAGACTCTCAATATATCTGTAGCTGAACTGAACTGTCATTAAAAAAAATGACCTCTGTATTTAAGAGTTTCAGCATCAACTCTATTCCACCCAAGTTATGTATAAATTCAGTGAGTTAAGTAATAAATTGCTATCACTCTACTACAGCATGCTTGAAATACAGTTTTGAGGCCCCAGTCATGGCTGAAATCAATGCCCACTTTCTCTAGGTATAGTAATTATTTCTCCTATTGTTATTGACTGTCTCTTTAAATACCAGCCAGGACAAATCTATTTCTCAAGCTGTTGTAAATGATTTGAAGCAGGAAGATGAATGGAATGGAGTGAGGGTTGTTGAAAAGTGATTTCTCCTTCTTCAACCTTGGTTAAGAAACGAGTGATTAGTGGCCACCAACTCATCCCAGGTGAAAGCCAGGAGCATTTTCCAACCCATTCACTAGTGACTACAATCATCTAAGTGCTGATTTCCAGATCCTTATTTACCTCCTGACCAACAGCACATATTTTCAGATACACTGGGAGTCTGTTACTTGCTTTGGGTTTCTGGTTTCATGGAGACTTGTGTCAGGTGTCTGAGGATGAACTAGGCGTCCGGGACCCCATTGTGGAGGAAAAATCTTGTTGGGAGCCAGGAGAGAGCTCTCATATGGAATTTAAATTTAACTTCCAGGGCCCCAGAAGGAGTGATGGAGGTGAAGCTCTCTTAAGCAGCATGTCTCCATTTCTCTCTCTGCTGTCCCCACCTAAAGCAAATGCCAGCAGGTGACCAGGTTTATTCCACAGGTATATTCTGCAGTGTATGGTAATTTTTCTATCGATGGTGACAAGGTCCTCAAAATGTGGCAGGGGAGTTTACATCTCAACATACCCAGCCAATGGGAGGAAACTCAGAAAATCATTCCACTGATTGCCCCCAGTGTGTTCATGATTATATGGAGGCCAAATGTGCAAAGTTATCAGACCACCAGTGGGCACAGAGTGAGTACTTAGTAAATGGTCATTATAATTCTCCTATATTTTAATTAGAATCTCTTTGAGCTATGTGTAAAAGAAATAGTGATCTCATGCATGTGTATGTGAATTTTGATTGAAGGCACATGAGGACCCAATTGGTAAACATGATACTAATCCTGTCAGAATGCTAACCAAGGGAAAGAGCTAGTGATTTGGCTGATTATGACTCCCATGTACTACTGAGTGATATCTAGATGACAGGTTCTAGATGACAGGTTCCCATGTACTACTGAGTGACATCTAGATGACAGGTTCTAGATGACAGGTTCCCATGTACTACTGAGTGATATCTAGATGACAGGTTCTAGATGACAGGTTCCCAGGTACTACTGAGTGATATCTAGATGACAGGTTCTATGTTGAGTGTTTTTCATTATCATGATCATATGATATGTTCAGTGTTATGTCTACATCTTACAGCTGAGAAAAAGGAGGCTTAGTGAGGTCATATGTATGCACAAGGTCACACAGATGTTAGGTAACTGAGCTGGGGTTTAAAACTCAGGAGGTCTCACTGAAGGACTTGTGCTTTTAATCACCTCTCTCTACGGGGATAGAAAAGGTAAAAGGAACTTCATAGGATATGAAGAGAACAGAAACAAACACACACACACACACACAAATACACAAAACAAAAACTGGAGGAAATGTTGAATTACCTGAATATTCTTTCGTTTATTCAATTATTCAATGAACATTTGTTTAGCAGCTATTTTATACTATTTTATACTATTTTATACCTCACTCTGTTAAGGGCCTCAAAGCAGACAAAATCCCTGCTTGATTGAGTTTACATCTTAGTGGGGGAAGATGGAGGGTAAACAAAGCAATAAGTAAAATGCAGCATGCCAGATACCAATGAGTGCCACGAAGAAAGTAAGGCAAGAAAGAGAAAGGAGCAATGTTGGGAGCTGGAATTTCAATAGGGTGGTCGGGGAAAGAAATGTCTGAGCCAGGACCTTAAAGAGGTGAGGGAGCCAGCCATATTGCTATCTAGGGCAGAGGCCAGCAAACCACAGCCTACAGGCCAAATGTGGCCCACCACCCATTTTCATAAATAAAGTCTACTGGAATAAAGACAGGCCCATTCGTTTATGCACTGTCTGTAGCTGTTTTTGTACTAAAATGGCAGTGTTGAGTAGTTGCAACAGAGATTTTGTGGCCTGCAAAGCCTGAAGTATTTACTCTTTGGCCTTTACAGAAAATTGTCTACCTCTGATCTAGGGGAAGAGAGTTCTAGGCAGAGGGAACAAACAGCAAATGAGTGTCTCATGATGGGAGTGTGCTTGATGTGTTTGAGGTGGCGGATATGGCTGGAGCTGTGTGAGCAGGGGCTGAGCGGGAGGAGATGAAGTTAGGGTGGAGGTGGGGCGCAGATCCTGTGAGGTCTCCTGGGCCACTGTAAAGCCTCTAAGACAGTGGGAGGAGAGAGAGGGTTCTGAGTAGGCTAGAGTCCTGATCACACTTAGAGGTACCAGGATGACTCGGGCTGCTTGTGATCTGTGAACTGTCACAGGTGGGGAGGCAACTCTGAGGTGGAGTTTAACATGCAGGTTGTTTCTGTCTCCTTGGGATCCACTCCTGTGGAAAGGAGGGCAGGAAGCGGGAATGGGCAGAGAGAAGTTCAGCTATAATGCAGCCCAGTGACAGCCTTAGCCACTCACGTAGTCACCCAATTTGTAAACTTCAATTCCGTCAGCTTCAGGGTTGTCTCCATTTGGCCTGAGATGTCCAGGCCTTTATATTCCAGTGTTGATCAGTCATGGAACGTAGGTCATTTAATGGCAATGACAATGACCATGAAGGAGTGTGACCTGGACAACTCCTGAATGGCTGACAGCTGAGGACTATTTGCTGACTGTACTCCCAGGAGTTGAGGCAAAGGGTCCTCCACTAAAGTAGGATGTGATGGTACATTGTTGTGTCCACCACATAGAGGATGTGGGGAGCAAGAGATAAAGCCAGACTAATAAGTAGGCGACTCAGTAACCTAACTGAGAGATGAAGATGGCTTGAGCCAGGTGAACAGTCAGCAAATTCTGAATATTCCTTATGCTAGAGCTTTCATATATTCTTCATGTCCTAAGGTCATCTCAGCGGAGCACAGTAAAGGGGAATAAGTGAAAAGGAAAGTCTCCAAAGATTTGGTCTAAGTCATAAAGTCTCCAAATCCAATGATTATGGTCCACAGATGGTCTTTGGTTCAGTTTAAACTGGGATCATCTATTTTCAGGGTGTGTAGACAAAATGTGACATAATCACCAGTGCTTCAATGACCTCCATGGGACAGAACCTGTCATGGGAGACAGGGCATATAAGTCCTCGTCACATGGCTGGCTGGGTCTGTCCCAGCAGTGACTGTACTACTGTTCTTCGACTAGCCAGTGAGAATGTTGTAGTACTGTTAAACTTGGCATGAAACAATACAGTTACTTATGCATCTTCATGGCATGGGGTATTGCCTTGGATTTGAGATTCTGCTATAGCTACGTGAGTGGGCAAAATCAAGAAATTGTATTCCATAATTTATCTCCAATCTGACAAAGAATACTGTGTGTAATAGGAGTAAGCTCGTAGATTTTAGCACATTTATTGTAGCATGATGTGGTTTGACACGGTGTCTATGAGCCGTGTGGGGTGAAATGGAAGGTTTAAATGGATTCCAATTTCATTATCCCACTGTGATCTGAGGAAAGCCGAGACCAAAATGTTGCCACCCAATAAAGCACTTTATCAAATTCTCTCCCAGACTGAACAGCACGGTTCTGCCAAAGAAAGCTATCTGCTGGGTAGACTGTTTAGCAAGTTGCATTTTTAATGCAGGTGCCCAGCCAGCCAATGGAGTCTAACAGGCTTTGCTTACAGTGTGCGTGGCTTGGCTATTTACACGAGATTAACAACATGAGAAGAAACAGATCCTATGCTCCCTAGCCTGATTTAGAGGCTTCTCTGCTCATTTGAATTCAGCCGAGCTGGTCAGACTAGCCCTGGAAAACCTGCAGAAATAAAAGGAGAGCCAGTGGAAGTTATTCATGAAAAACCTGAAATGCTTAAGAATTTAATTACCCTGAGCTTCCACACCAGCCTGTGAGCCCCGCTGTGGTTTTTCTGTCTCTGCCTCTCCATTGCTTAGGGGCTGGTAAAAATCTTGAAAACACTTGTTCACTTGTTTTTCTGTCTTTAGACTGAAAGATAGATAGATGGAGGAACACACAGGGTGTAATGGGCACACAGAGGCAGGTGATTAACTCCACCTTGAAGATTAGAGAAAGCTTCCTGGAAGAAGCAATGCCTGAGTTTAGACGTGAAAGACAAGTGAAGATAGGGAAGAACCTCTTAAAGGTTGGGACTGTATTGGTCACCGATTCCGTAAAAGTTTGCTGAGGGTCTATCATGCCTCAGGCACCGTGCTAGCCTCCATGGATATACCAGTGAACAAGTCACAATTCTTTCTCCATTGGGCTAATGGTCTAAATTAACAGAATATTGCAATATACTGTTCTGTGTGTAGAAGTCCAGGTCTTGTTCTGCATACCTGGTGCCTGGTATGTAGTAGGAACCCACTAATCATTTGCTGAATTTAAGTTCATTGTGTCATAATATTTTTCTCTCTCTCCACTAGCTTATTGCCTTCATTTCAAGTCTTCTTTCCTTGATCCTTTACCAATACTATCATTTTTCTCAAGTTTTTTACCAATAAATTTTTAGAAAAATTAGGCTACACAGTCACTATCTCCACCTCCTTATGACACACTCACCCTCTTGCCCCCTTATTCCTTCAAGCAGTTTGATGTGATAACTACCCACACCACCTTAAGAAAAGGACTCTCTTGATGCTCATCACAGACCTCCATGTTGCCTGGTCCAGTGGCCTCTTTCAGTTCTCTTCCTCCTCAACCTCTTTATTGCATTGTAGTTATTGGCCCCTCTTCCCTTGCTTCTTGGATGCAGCATAATATTAGTTTTTTTCCTCCTCTCTGAATATTCTTTCTCTCCCTTTGTTCCTTTCCTTCTTCCAAACAACTAAGTGATTTGTTAAAAATTCTACTCTTTTTATATCTTCTCCACTAGCATTGGTTTCAGGTATCCTGGCATAGTTTTACTTAGGAGCTAATGCCTAAATCTCCATATACATTCCTGAAGAGTTAGACCAGCTTCACTTGTGTGCTGGGCATCTGGATATCCCAAAGCCATACGAACTCATCATGTCAGGAGCCAAACTAATTCTGACTAATTTTGTTTAATGCTATTGCCACTCACTCAGTCATCCAGGCTGAGGACAAAGGGTCAAAGTGGAACTTTCCCCGACTCCTCCCCCTTTGCTGCCCTCCAGATTGACTCAGTGGCCATATCCTGTCAACTCATCCATCTCTTTTTTTCTGTTGCCTTTCCATGCCATTTCCATTTCACTCCCCTCATTGGGTGATACCACAGGGTCTGTGTATCTCACACGTAGTGTGCTGACTCTTTCAAAATGATCGTACTGTTAGGCAGTCTAAGGTATAAACAGAGTCCCAGAGAATGCCCCGTAAGTCTTACATTTTATTCTAAAGCAATATATTTCAATGCATAGCGTCCATAACGTGGTAGGAATTTGAGGGCAGCTTCTCAGTTCTAGTCTCTTTGATTCCTGAGCTCTGCCCCAGATGCAGAGATTTAACCCTGCAGAGTCTGCTCTGGGTTTCACAAAGAGCACCTTCTCAACACTTCTTTATCCTTCCCTTCCTCCATGACCTTCAAGTTTTTTTCACTACATTCCTTTTTCTTTTTTAAAACAGCTTTATTGAGATATAGTTGATATAACACTTAATTTGATGAGTTTGGGCATAGACATATACCTATGAAATGATCACCACGATCAAGGTAATAAACATCCATCACCTCCAAAAGTTTCCTTATGCCCCCCCTGTTCTGAGGGTAAGAGCACAGCACAAAAGTCTACCCTCTTAAGTTTTTAAGTGCACAATGCAGTATTGTTAAGGTGCTGTGTTGTACAGCAGATCTCTAGAACTTATTCATCTTGCGTAACTCTCCATTCATTGCACATTCACTAGATTCCATGTGAGTCTGTCATCCAGGACAGACTGAGATCTTCTTGACTCTGTAAGAATATTCTTCTTGCTAGAATATGATAGGTGTCTCATGGTGAAAGTTGCAATGGCTACCAGATAATCAGTCTTTTCCACTGAGAAAATAAACCTGTGTCTACAATACGTGATTATGCTAAAACAGTCTGACTTCTTGCCTAACTTGAGTTATATCACACAGAGCCCCTCAGTTTCTTTGATGTCAAACCCCAGGAGAGTGAAGGTGTGGGAATTCCATCTCAGACAGAACTAATACCTTGACTGGAGTCCTCACTCAATGTCTCTCTCATTCTAGTCCGTTCTCTTTTCAGAAGGCTGCTTTTAATACATCCTGCTCTAAAACTTTTAGCATCTAACAAAGTGTTTTCCAAGATCCTTAGCCTGGTACTTTAATCCCACCTCCACCCCATCTTTTCTTGGCATGCATTTCTAGATTACTCTTCTACTTTTCCCCATGTTGTAGCTAAACAACACTAGCTGCTATACTAAGAATACACCTTTCAGGTTCCTGACCCCATGCCAATATCCACTATTTCCTTTTCCTAGTATTCCCTCCTCCCCATATTTAAATTCTACCCATTCTCTGCATTTCGGGGACATGCTGTCTCTTTCTGTGAGAATCAGTTCTCCATGCGCTGAAATTTCACATAACTTTGGTGCTGCCTTCCATTTCACATGTATCACCTATTTCCTTGATTATTTTTATTCATGAGCATGTCTTGTCTTATTTGTCCTGCTACATCTACAGCCCCTGGAGGCCAGGGACTGTCTTACTAATTTTTTCATTCCTTGTGCCTCACACGTCAATAGGCCTTCCAAAACCTTTTGGTGGACCAACCAATTTATTGAAGAAATGAATTAAAGAAGCAGTTAGAAAAATATGTTTATTATTCCACTGTTTGGGAACAAAGCTTCACCATCCTCCATTCCTAGGAACCGTGCACTGACTATCATTTAGGTATATATGATAGTTACCCATCATTCATTCTACAGTATAGTCCTAACTGCTTACAATTTTATTCTTTTCCATAAAGGTAATTTGTGAATAGCCTAATCAGATGTGGTTTAACTATTATATCTTTTGATAATTTTACAAATCAGGAAAAAAGTCCTTTTCAGAAAATGGGCTTTGATGGTGGACTTAGGCAAGCTTCCCAGTTCTACTACCTGGTAAAGAAATCATTCTCTGCCAAGACCTTGCTAGATGTCCCAACCCCAAAAGGCCAGGTCCTACCTGTAAAGGGGAGAAATTCTCTACAAAGAACTCCAGTTTTAATTCAAATTTAGAGGTATTTTAAATCAACGAATCTCACCCTGTCTCAGACTTTCTGAAGTCCATCATGAAACATGCTTGGTTTCACTAAATTTAAATAGTAAGAGAAGACCAAGTAAGTTTACAAAGGTGAGAAATGATTTAAGCCTACTTATACTCCCTGTTTGAGTAATGAGAAGCTTTGACTTATTTATTTAAAAAAATGTTGGAAGAGGAAGTGCTGCTTCAAGATAATGGAAGGCACAGGTATTTGCCTCTAATTATTTAAAATAATTTAAATCTTGGTTCAGCCATATTTTAAAGAACACCTTGCCTTTGCAAAAAAAAAAAACAACAAGGGAAATGTGGTGACATTCAGACTTCTTTCAGCCTTTTCAAAATATTAACAAGTTAAAAAAAAAAGTTGGTTCTGAATTGTGAGCTAAATATATGCCACCTGTAATATTTACCTGAATTGTACATTCAGAATGGAATATTGTTTAATCTCTTTTAACTTGCAAAAAACCTTTCTTTTTTTCTGAAAAGACACTTGAACTTTCCATGTTGGCTACATATGAAAATATGTCAAACACCCAGATTCTACATCTCTAGATATTCAAAACTAATTATTCCTTAATTTGCATGTGAAAGCAAATTACAGTCTAGTAGACCATTTCCCTAGCAAACCTTTCTTTAGCTTAATGAGCAGAATGAGAAAGCCTTTTATGACCTGATTAAAAAGTCTCCATGAGATGCAACAGGCTGCTGCTTACATATCACATGATCAGAAGGGAGACAACAAAGATGCAAGTGCTCTTATTTACAACAGGGAGCTGAGCTCATACCTGTCCATTTAGTATTTTATTTTAATGCATGTCAACCCAGGACGATCAATAGCCAATTGGTTTCTTATGTACTATGTGTGAGTACTTTAATTCTAGATGGAAATTCATCAGCAACTTCCACTTGATGAGATGACCTTCTACAACTAGAAGGACTGGGCTACATTTAATCATTACAAACTTCCAATTGTATTATCCCACTTTCCAGATAATGCACGGGGTATTAACCCAACCCAAGTTCTTCAGAAGTGTCTTTAAACAGAGATGGCCTGTATCTTACATTAAAGGAATGGAATATGCCAGTGTATCATTTAGCTGTTGCCATAAAATGCTATATAACAAACCATGCTAAAACTCAGTGGCTGACACACTGTAGGTCAGCCTAGGAGCTGGCTGATCTAGGCTGGGCTCAGCTGGACTTGGCTCCAAATTGTGAGTTTCATTCAGGTCTGCTCCATATGTGTTTATTTTCTGGGAATGGTGGGCTGCCTGGGTTACATATTTTCCTGGTGGAGATCGAAAGATCCCAGACTGGCATGTGGAAACACAGGATCCTTCTTGAAGTCTAGGTAGAAACTGTCACACAGTTTCTAGGTAGAAACTTCCACCCACTGGCCAAAGCAAGTCATTTGGGAAAAGTAATGCATTCTATCACAGCTACTGTGCATTAGGATTTTAAAAAAGGAATGATTATTCAAAAGGGGTTACCTCTTCCTCATGTCTGTATTTTTTAAGTAAATATATTGCTCTGCATTGAATAGATCAAGCTAAAATTATCTTGCAGTTGCCCTTGACTTGATTCTCTCTTTCTCATTCCCCAGATCTTCCTTTCCTTCCACTTTCTAAAATCCAAAACTTACTGTGTCCATTCTCTGCTCAAAAAACCATTAGTGAATCCCTATTTTCCACTGACAGAGCTCAAATCTTTGGCTGGCTTCAAAATATCCTTCACAATATAGTGATAGAGGAGATCCTCTATCAGTCTCTGTTGGATATTCTCTTTTCTTTCTCCCACCTGCCTGGTGAATTCTTATTAATTTGTCAGAGCCCAGGTGAAACTTTACAACTTCTGCATATCCTTCACTAATCCCCTGGAGAATTTTCTGCTTCCTCATCTGTGGTTTCCTAGCATGTTATACATATGTCCATGTGTCACTTATAATAATAGATTGGAATTGGTCATTCACATGTCTATTTTTCTACTAGACTGTGAAATCCTTGAAGATGGGGTCCATGTCTTATTAATTTTCTATCTTTAGTGCTTATATCTATGCCTGTAACATGGTAGAATTCAGATAAGGTGGTTGGATTGAATTGACGGAGATTTTTTTAATGACTTTTTTTTTAAGAAGTAAAGATGGCCATGGCACAAGTAGATATGTTCAGTCTCACTAATAATTAGATGAACTATAAAGAAACAAATGAAAGTTACAGAAGATGCCATTTTTACTTTTCAAATTGGCAGTTATGTTTTTAAAAAGCTAAAACACAGCTTGTAAGTATATGGATATCTGGAATTGCTTATGGGAGTTTTAATGACAAGTTCTTAGAGATTTTTTTTTTTTTTTTTTTTTGCTGTATGCGGGCCTCTCACTGTTGTGGCCTCTCCCGTTGTGGAGCACAGGCTCCGGACGCGCAGGCTCAGCGGCCATGGCTCACGGGCCTAGCCGCTCCACGGCATGTGGGATCTTCCCGGAACGGGGCACGAACCCGTGTCCCTGCATCGGCAGGCGGACTCTCAACCACTGCGCCACCAGGGAAGCCCCTTCTTAGAGATTTTTATCATCGTGTTTCAAAATACTTAAATATATTCATATGTGTTGACTCAGAAATTTGGCTTCAAATAATTTATCAAATGGAGATAGAGATGTGAAAAAAAATCTTATGTATGGTCATTGATTGTGGCATCATTTATAACAGGAACAAATAGAAACACTCTGAATTTCTAACAATATGAGATGGGTTAGATAAATCATGGTGTATATAACACTGGCCTGGGAAGTCTGCAGTTATTAACAGGGATAGTTAATAAAATGGGGAAAATGTTTACTACATATTTTCCAACAGATACTAGGTTATAAAACAGAGCATACAGAGTACACTGTATGAGGCCAATTTTGCAAAATATCAGTATAATGGGGTATTGATATTTGCATCCTATCTGAACAGAAAAGTGAACTTGAAGGAAATATAGCAAAATATTAAGAGTAGTTGCATCTAGGTGTAGTAATCACAGGGTGATCTTAATTTATTTTTGTGCTTTTGTCTAAGTTTCCAAATTTTCCATAATGAGCATATATAACATTTATAGTAAATGAAAAGATCTAAAAATATTTTTCTTAACATATAATTATGATACGGTAACTTGTATTGTTAAGTGGGCTTGTGAGAACTGCAAATTATTGATTATACATAGCACTTTATATGTGAGTTCTGCTACTTTTGAGCCTTTAGTCTTGTTTATTTTTAGAATAGCTTTCTTTTTTTTCTGTAATTAACTAAGAACTGAAATGAATTTTCTAAATAGAATTGTTCTTAATATAAATGCGAAATCCTGTTTTCTCTAACATAATTGTCCATTAGAGTGAAAGTAACTGCAACAAGGACTATAAAGGAAGATAAAGTAGGAATGTGATGTATAATTTCCGTTTGCATAATTGTAACTCTGAAGAACACATGCTCCTGGCAGAAAGGTAATTTAAATTATATCACAACAAATGCCATATTTAAAGAGAGAAACTATCCATCATGCAATGAGTAAAGCTGGTAGCAACCTATAAGACTCAAGGATGTACTGAAAATTCCTCCATGAGTCCATTAAGAATAAATTGGTTGATTTAATTCCAGCACATGCTGAAATAAAGTCTAAGTGACATAATATAATTTTTAAGTGCATAAAATTACTAATTGCACGTTTAGAAAAAAATGATATAAGATAATAAGTAATATTACAAGTTTTTTTATTATAGAAATACTGAAATCTTTACCATGTAAACAGAATAGTATAATAAACTCCACATGTCCATCATGGACACTATTTTCTTCTTTTTTGGCACCATGTCTCTTTTGGGCATAATTTTTAAAATCTGAAACAATACTGAGTACTTACTTTTTGGCTTCATCTTATGGGAAAAACTAGTTTTGAACAACAGTGAACATTTTAATGGTTGTAGACTACAGGTTTTCCTTCCTTCCATTGGGGTTATGTCCCAATAAACCCATTGTAAGTTGAGAATATCATAAGTTGGAAATGCATTTAGTTCACCTAACCTACCTAACATCATAGCTTAGCCTAGCCCACCTTAAACATGCTCAGAACACTTACACTAGCCTACGCTTGGGCAAAATCATCTAACACTTTAATTTAAATTTTACAATAAAGTGTCAAATATCTCATATAATTTATTGAATACTGTACTGAAAATGAAAAACAGAATGGTTGAATGGGATCAGAATGGTTGTAAGTGTATCAGTTCAGTTGTTAACCCTTGCAGTCGAGTGATTGGGAGCTGCAGTTCACTGCCACTGCCCAGCATCATGAGAGAGTATCGTACCACATACCCCTAGACAGGGTAAAGATCAAAATTCAAAATTTGAAGTACAGTTTCTATTGAATGCATATTGCTTTTGTACCATTGTAAAGTGGAAAAAATGTTAAGTTGAGCCACTGTAAGTCACTGTGTCGTGCTAATACATATTTTGAAGGCATTATTTGGAATGTCTTGAAACAAATGCTCTAACAAGGAACTTAAAAGGTTTTTCATCTAGACAAAGAATGGACACATCTTTAACTCATTTTCACAATTTAAAATACAAACCCAAACACTCAGCAGTCGTCTTCTTGGTCAGCATAGAAGATATGAATGTACAAAAGATATCAAGCAGTGCTCCTTCCCCCATGGTTAATGTTTTCTCATCTTCCTTTCCAAAGTTTCTTCTCTGCATCTTTTACATAAAAAAAACACACCGTATATTTGTTTTTCAAAATAAAAATATTTTTTGATGTTGTAAACATAGAGTACTTCGAAAATATATCAAGCTATTCAAACTATGTAAACTTGATTTTTTTATAGAAAAATTTTAAATTGTTACTTTGATTGATTGCTTTGTTCATCCAACATATATTAGGCACCTGTTTTAAGACAGGTGGTGTTCTAGACTTTGGAGGAATGGTAAACAAGATGACTAAGAAATCCCACCTTTAAAGCACAAAGTTTTCTCCAGCTATTTCTTACTGGAGAGATAAGAGAAGCCTTCAGCTGAGGAAATGTTGAGTCTAGCTTACTTCCCTTACTTGTGCACTTCTCCACCTAGCTCAGCTAGCAGAGTTAGCCCGGTGCCCTGTCCCAGTTCATCTCAAGAATTTCCAGTCACTTCCTCAAGAAGAGAAGCAAATACACCCCAAAGCAAAGCAAAAGAATGACTGTGACACAAGTAATTATAGTAAACACTGAAAAGTGGTGTCTATATGGGGCTCTAATGTTCTCCCCCGTGTAGTAATTTTTCACAGTTTCAACTTCCTGCACTCCAGAGGGAATGAACCCAAATGTGCCTCATCTATGGGTAGCAGTAGCTTGAGCAGGGGATAGCTTCCTCTGGTTCCTAGTTATGTTTTGAAAGTCAGGAGGGGATTGTGTAAACCCAGTTGGTCCAGTTGCTCTATCAATGCATCACCCTTCTCTCTTTTCAGACCTAAAATCTCTGGGCTGGCTTCAGCATATCAGGTCCTTTCTTCCCTCAGCTGCCTAGTCCCATACGCTTCAAGCTCCAAGGAGGAACTATAACAGGGTTATAACACACACACACACACACACACACACACACACACACACACACACACACACGGTTGAGACAGAGATCTCCTTTCTCATAATTCCTGGATTAAAAAGTAGTGTCTGTGATTTTTTGACTGCTTACCATGTGCTAGGCCCTGTGGTGACTGTTCTATACACATTATCTCATATAAGCCTCACCACCTATTTCATGGAGTAGGTGCAGTTATATCTTTGAGGTGTAGATGAGGAAACTGGGACAGAAAGCTTTGATTTCTTGCATGAGTTGCAGAGCCTATAAAATGGCAGGATGGCAGTGATGCCCAGTTGAATCACTCTAATCCCAGAGCTTCTGTCCACCATGCAGGGCTGCCTCTCCCAAGACACAAAAATAGCCATAGAGCTCAGAGGCAGCATCCATAGAGTCATTCTTGTCTTGTGCAGAAAGTGGTGAATTTTGAAGCGCTCTATTTGTGGCAGAAATGCAGTCTAGTGGCAAAGCTACAAATGGTTAGAGACCAAATTCAGACTTGGATTCTTTAACTTTAGAGTCTACACTTTAAACCATCATACTTTAAAAGCTCTGTAGAACAAAAGGATGTGGTTTGTTCAGGAAGTCACATGGGTGAGATTGATGCCCTTCCAAAGACAGCAGCTTTGGTTCACAGGGATTTGGGTAGAAATTCAAGCTTCTGTAGTATTTCCTGCCTTAACACATTATTAAATAAAGATAAGATGTGTAGCTCTGAACTGATTTTGATATTTTGAATGTGATTTCTCTCTGTTAATTAAGTACCATAAAGTCAGTAATAAAGACATTACTGAAAGTCTGAAAAGGAGAATAGAAGCTAAGACCATCCATAATCATGCAATTTTGATATAATTATACTTTTGTACATTTCTCTTGTTCTTTTTCTTAGAATACTTTACATGGCTATCATCATAAGATGCATATAATTTTAAATTTTCTTTTTCTTCCTTAGACATAAGTATTTTCCCATGTTATCACGCCTCTTCATAGATGTGACTTTTCATGGTGATGTAATATATCATGGAATTAAAAAAACCATATTGTTGTGTCCATTTTCACATTACTGAGTATTTAGCTTGTTCATTTTTTAATTGAAATATAGTTGATATACAATATTATGTTAGTTTTCAGGTATACTATATAGTGATTTGACCTTTGTATACATTATGAAATGATCACAACTCTAGTAACTGTCTATCCCTATATAAAGTTATTACAATATTATTGACCATATTCCTTATAGTGTATATTACATGCCAATGTATATTATATTTTTAGCCAATCTACATCTTTCCTCTCCACGTCACTACATTTTATGTTTTTGATGTCATATTTTACATGTTTTGTTTTATGTATCATTTAACTATCTGTGGATATAGATGATTTTACTGCTTTTGTCTTTTAAGCTTCCTACTAGCTTTATATGTGGTTGATCTGCTACCTTTACTCTATATTTGCCTGTGCTGGTGAGCGTCTCCCGGGAGCTATTAGAAATGCAGATTATCAGGCCCTACCTGAAACCTGATGAATTGGAATCTGTATTTAATAAGATCCTCAGGTGATTTATATACATTTTAAAGTTTGAGAAGTGCTTATTCAGGTAGCTTTTTTTTTTTTCTTATATACACTTTAGGTATAAAGGAAAGTGTTGGATTATTTCGTATATTGGGAGACATATTTCTTTTTTAGTACAGTGGTCCTCAAAGTATGCTTCCCAGACCAGCAGCATCAGCATCACCTGGGAACGTGTTAGAAATGCAAATTCTTGACCCCTACCCCGGACCCACTGAATCAGAAACTCTGTGGTGTGGTGCTACTATTTAAGTCCTTCAGGTAATCCTGATGCTTAGAGTTTGAGAACCACTGTTTTGATGCTAACTAGACCTGAGTTAGTTGTTTAACTAGAAAGGTTAGAGGCTTTGAAACCATTTACAAATAAGTGTCCCGAAAGATGTTTAAAAAATGTCTGAATGATGTTAATGTTGTGAATTATGTTAACTTTCAGGATTTAGAAAGAGCGTAATATTAGTATTCCAAAGGCAAAATTGTAACTGTCTTTTTCACGTAGTTTTTTCCCCCCCGCAAGTGACAAAAGGCTATGATTTACAATAGAAAGGCCATTTATTTATACTCAGGTGACCTCCATTTTTAAAAAAACAAGACGTGGCTTTAGAGAGTTGATAATACCTTGAAAAGTTTGGGCTTAAGTGGGAGAAATAGGTTGCACTTGACTTTCCCCATACTTTGCAAATGCAAAAAAAAAAAAAATCCATTTATATGTCCTCAGTGGGTCCAGAATTTTTTACACTATCCTCTGTGCTTCGGTGTCCCCCATCTGACAGAGCAGCTGGTCTATAATATATGACTCACTGGCTTTCAGCATCATAGCTGGGGCTCTGCTAAAGCCATTGATGCTTCTCCCTGGTGTGACGTACAGCTACTAAGAAAAGACTGGATCCACAAACCCCACAGGAAATTAGTCTCATTACTGAAACTGAATTCATGTTCCCATCCAGAAGAGGGCTTCAACTGCAATTGCATATGGAAGTTAATTTACTAAGCAGAGTGTGCTTTTCTTGGTATCGGCTTTTATTCTGACTTCCAGAACAAGATGGTCACCTGTGTCCTTAATTGTGTGTGCAATTTGACAGTCGGAATGGGCCTTGAGTAACCTCTTGGCAGTGTCATCAGCAGAGAGGAAATTCTTCTCTGAGTTGAACTTTGATTCCATGTGACAGATATCTGTGTGTTTTTTTTTTTTTTTCTTTTTGGACCATGACCTCAATATGAGTCAGCAATGTGATGCATCTGTAAAAAGAAAGGTGAGGATGGAGAGAGAGAGAGAGAGAGAGAGAGAGAGGGAGGGAGGCACTACTCTAAACTCAATAATGGCATATCGTATGAAAGTGAGGCATGTTGGTTCCACTGTGCTTGTCAGAATCCACCTAGAGAATTAGGGCATATCTAGACGTCTAAGTGTAATAGATGATTCTCTGTACAGGGCCAAGATGGTGGGAGACCTGTATACTAGACGTCAGCTCCATTTTTGTTTGCCCAGAACCTTCTCCTTTCCACCACTGACTATTTTAAGAAATTCTACTTGAACTTTCAAATATGTGCCTCTGTCACTCCAACAGATACCTATATCACCCTGGCCAATCAGGTCTCTAATTGTCTGGGCTAGGTGATTGGTCTAGAGACACACTTATGACCCACATAGGGCAACTGAGAGTCTTTTGGAGGAAGTAATTTGAATGTTGCAGAGTGTTGGCCATTTTCGCTCCTCTGAGATAATTAGTTCCAAAGACTAGGTGAGCCTGAAACTGTGGGATCCAACTTTCCTCCACATGGATGCAGTGAGTTGGATAAAAAGCCCAACAGAGACAAGAAATGGAGAGAGAATGAAAAAGAGAGAGAGGAGTAAAAAGGCAGGAGAGAGAAAGACCTTATGGCATCATTCAAATTCTTGGATCCAGATAGAACAAAAAGGTCACACCTAAGACTTCCCAGTTACATGCACCAATACATTCTCTATTTGCTTAAAGAAGTTCAAGTTCACTTTACCTTCAGAGAGGCTTGACTTATGGAGCCCCATGTGTTAGGAGTTGTTTAAAGACAGAGGGTAAACTTTACTGAGAAAAAAAATGAGGGTTGATGTTGGCAGGGGTGGAGGAGGAAGACTCACTTCAAATGTATCCAGATTTACAATGTGGAAGAAGGTGTTCACATGTTCTTGGTCATTCTGGGGAGCAAGACCAGGAACAGTCATGGAAGTGGCCAAACAAGGGTGGAAGCGATGGTAAGGCAGATACACAGATCTCAGCCTTATGGAATTCAGGCACCCACTCTAATTCTGCCACTTTCAAACCTTGCTCAAGTTGGTTAACTTTGTAGAGACTCCCTTTCCTCATTTATGAAATGGTTATGATACTCTCTGCCCCCTTATCTCTCTGTGTCAAGTGAAAATGACATAATAAATATTTACAGAGTATCTACTATGTGTCAGGTGCTATGATAGGCATTAAGGACCCAGGGCTGAATAAGGAAGACAAAAGTCTGTGTCCTCATAGGGCTTAGAGTCTATAGTTTTTGTTGGTGAAATGGATTATTAATGAACGCCACAATCACATGTGAATGTAGAATTGTCACCATGATGAGGGTGAAGGAGAATGTGAGGCTGGGATAGGCTGTGGGAGGGGCAGCTGACCAGTCAGGGGACACGGAGGAGGAGGTCAGGCCTGAGCTGGTATCTGAAGGGTCAGGAGGACTTTAAGGGTTAGGGAAATGTTCTCGGCAAAGGGAGAGACACAGGCCAATTTGCTGTGAAATGATGGGGTTAAAAAAAAAAAGGAAGCCAGAGTGGGCTGGGTTGGAGTTCCCAGCGGGGAGCTTGGTGTAGCTCCCTGAGTTGGAGGGGTAGGTGGGGGGAGCAGACCACACAGGTTGTTGGAGGCCAAATAAGGGGTTTTTCATCCAGTTAAAGGAAAATGGGAAGCCAAATGAGAGATTAAGTAAGGATGGGCGTGTTTGTAACATTCTTGTGGCCGGTGGAGTGCAGGTTGAAGGGGAACCAAAGTGGATGTGAGGATACACATTATTCAAGAAATATTTTTAAAATTACACTGAAAAAACATAAATACTTTACCAGGGCATCAGCAGCACCATGGTGGTGGTGATGAATAGCTACCTCTAAACTGAGAACTTTATATATGATAACATCTATTCTTCAAAACAATGCTCTGAGGTAGAATCTGTTATTAAGACTGTGCCATAGATTCAGAAACTTGACATCAGTTTTTAACTTGCTTAAATTCTTGTATAAAGTGGAAGAGCTGGGACTAGAGCCTGGGATTATACAGTTGTTGTAAGTAGGTGTCTCTACACCTGAGATCTCATTGCATTGTATACATACCCTTCTTAACCCCCTAAAACTTAATATATTTTAACGATTTGCTTAGTCCGCTAGACCATGCCTTGACAAGAGCGTTTTTTTCTTCCATTCCTCCCTCCCACTGTTTCTTCCTTTCCTTCTTTTGTCTCTCCCTCCCTTCTTTTCTCCTTTCCTTCCTCCCTTTCATTTTCACCATCACCTAACATACACCAGATGCATCCAAGGTGCTCAGTGATATATTTCCCAATGGCTGATTGAGAGAATTAACATTTGCTAACATAAGGGTTCCCTGTCCCTAGAAATGCTGAGCGGAGCTCAAGGCCGGCAGGTTTCTATTGAGGCATTCTGGGGAGAGTACCTGGGTTGGCTCACAGATCAGATTAAGAATCCTCAAGAACCTTTCACAACAAGCAGTAAATGGAGGTGCTGCACCAAAAGGAGGCTCTCATCCTAAATCCCAGAGGACAGAGCTCGAGCTGAGTGAATGGAGGTTGCCTCCAAAGACAGTGATACTCTAGGGAGCAGCGGAAATTGGAAATCAGGAAGCAGATGGTTGTGGAGCAAGGGAGTGTCTGTGGCCAAAGATAAGAATATCTTTATTGGTGGATAAGGAAACAAGCCAAGTGCTGATCTAAATGAGCAGAAGTTTCCTAAACATTTAGGAAGGATGTCTGGTCTTTAAGGGAGCTGGACCTGAGTGTGTGTCTCAACCAGCCTCCATCTTTATCATGTGGTTTACTACTTGTTCTCTCCTTTTTGGGGAGCTTTGGGGGTTATTTCTCTTGGGGGCCCAGATGAGAGACCCTGCTCCCCTTGCCCACCCCCTTCAGGTCTGAACGTTGCTAGATTAGTGAGTGACCTGGCACAGGACGCATGAAGACTCCAAGGACTTTGCTGAAAGCTGAGCTCAATTCTGCTCACAGTTCTCTTAAGAAAGTCTTCAGGGCTTCCCTGGTGGCGCAGTGGTTGAGAGTCTGCCCGCTAGTGCAGGGGACACGGGTTCGAGCCCTGGTCTGGGAGGATCCCACATGCCGCGGAGCAACTGGGCCCGTGAGCCACAATTGCTGAGCCTGCACGTCTGGAGCCTGTGCTCCGCAACAGGAGAGGCCGCGATAGTGAGAGGCCCGAATACCGCGATGAGGAATGGCCCCTGCCTGCCGCAACTGGAGAAAGCCCTCGTGCAGAAACGAAGACCCAACACAGCCAAAAATAAATAAATTAAAAAAAAAAACAAAACATGTGACTACATTCAAGGCCAGTGATAATTAATTAAAAAAAAAAAAAGGAAAGTCTTCAGATGGAGAATAAAGGCCTTAAATGATAGGGCTTCTGTTTTCTTGATGATGAAAAGGGAAAAATGTCTGAAAGAAGGCTTCCAGCTGATTGGGGTTGGACAGAACAGCAAGGAGAAATTCTCTAAGTCCGCTTGGAGCTCGTTAACGTTGAGAATTGCAAGAAGTTGGTGTTAGCTGATTCCTTTTCCCAAAAGCACAGGCAGATTTGATTTCCACTTTTCTGTTATGGTTGAGTACATTCTTTTGGCAAATACTTACTGAGCACTTTTAATGTTAGGACTGGTCACTTAAAACAAGTGTCTTCAAATATTCTTCATTTAAACACATAAGCTTCAAACTGTAACAGTGATAGAATGAGAGACAGTCATCAGCAATTTGCAAAATTACGGTGCTGGTCCTCTTCCCAGCCAACTCCACTAGACTTCCCTTCTCCCTCTTCCTGAGCATCTTTCCCGTTCACTGCTTAATCATATGTTATCTTCAGCATGTGCTGTTACATACAAAGCCAGGTGCGTACCAACTGGTGTCACCATGACAGACAAGAAAAAGAGACGTTTACGGTGAGGAATGGCCTTGTGGGCATGTGACATGTGCAGTTGCATAGTGCCCCCTGCTCAGAAGGGGGCCCCATGTTTGGAGGTTAATGCTCTGTGGTCACCAGCTTGAAATTCTTAATAGATTTCTTTCTTTGTCTTTGTGTTTTGTAAATGAAGTCCAGTGGGACAGGGGAGCATGGTCTGGGGCTTGGAGCCTCCTTTCTCTGGCAGCCCCGCTTCCCTTGGCCTCCTCATTCATCTCCCTGAGATGGGTTCTTGGCTACCTGCTCCCTGACCCTGCCCAGGTCCTGCTGCAGCACCGCATTCCCACCGGCGAGCTCCAGGGCAGGAGGGATGAATCAGGTGTTATGTGTTCCACTTGCAGAATCGAAGGGCAGAGCTCCAGGCACCTTGGGAGGGTTTATACTCTCCCCATGAATATCCTTGCCTGAAGGAGCGTGACATTAAATAGCAAATAAAAAACACTGTGGCAGGTTCAGAGAAAGACAGCGGAAAAAAGGAAAAGTGTTTGCCTGTTTTTTGAGCAAGAGACCCCACATTTTCATTTTGCACCTAAGGCCTACAAAAATTATATGAGTGTCCTTACTCATAGCCTTTTGTTTGTCACCACGAGGGTGGGTGGGTGGATGAGATATGTGGGTCCACTCACATATGAATATGGAAAATCATCCTTCTGTCTAAATGCACAGAAGGCTGGCCCCTGTAGGCCAGCACTGCTCTCAACTGGCATAGCTTATTGGTTGTATCTGTCTCCCAGAAACATATTGGCTAAAGCACTGTCAAATAATGACCATGTCTAACCATCTGAATATTCCTCTAAAAATTCCGCGGCCAAACGAAAACAAGATGATGACTGAAATTAATAGAATGTTCCCCAGAACAACTGCATGGGAAACAAGTGTGTTATTTACAGTATAAACTAACAAGGCAGGCCATGGCAATTGATGCTTGCCCCTCCTCTCCACCAAATCTCTTCTTGTTACGTAAATAAGATGGCCCGAGGAGGTGCGAGAACAATGAATAGCATAATAACTGGAAATGTAATGGCGCTAATAGTGGATTTCTCTGGGCTGTCAACTTTTGCTCAAAGGCCCTGGCAGGGAAGGATAGAGAGCAGTGTGTAGCAAGGAAATCTTTCTCTCTTCCTGCTTTGGTGTGCTGCCTCTGCAGGCTCCTTTTCCTCTCTCATCCCACTCCTTCTCCCACCACACTCCATGTGTCTAGAACAATCTCCTCTGTAATCCTTCACTTCCTAAGTGACTTAGCCCAGAATCTTGTTTTGAATAGGTCTTTGCACATTTCTTGATTGATTGACGCAAGTCTGGACTGATGCAAGCCCCAACTCTAGAACATGTGATGTGACTTTTCCTTTTGAAATGTCCAATTCTCGGTCATTGATTATTTGTTTGAAAGTAGCAAACGTCTACTCAAACAAATTTAAGAAAAATGGGGAATTATCGGGAGGACACAGGGTCAGGAAGTTCAGCCAGACCTTCCAAAGGGCCAGAACTAGGAGGCAGAATACTGGGTCTTGGGGACCCCAGAGGTGTCCCAGGCTTGCTTTGTAACATTTGCCTATTTCTATGGTAAATACCTCCACCATGACTGATTTCAAGGCACCAACATGGCATCACTGAATGGGAAGTTGAGAAGAGATGCATAGTTGCATCCCATTTTATAGTATTTCTATCATATACATAAAATAGACGTAAGTAACCGTAAGAGCATAGATAATAGTAAAATAAAGTACAATAATTAAACAGTGATGCATTTTGAGTATTTGTTGCCTTTGCTTTGAAGATAATTTGTTTAACCATAAGCACATATAATTTAATTTTTAATAACATCTGTGGTTAACATCTGGATTCACAAAATTCCTGACAATTTAACAGTCAACTCTTGGTAACAGTACACTTTGGCTCCCACATATCATTGTTTCCTTATGGGGCTGGGGGAGCAGCCTTTGTGAGAAGACGACAAAATGCAGAAGGGGCTATGGGTGTTGAAGGAAATGACTGGCCGAAGGAGCAAATGGTTGGTATCTCCAGTTGTGTCTCTCCACAGATATTTTATTTTGGCATAACTCAGAGTCAATATATAACTCCGTGTCAAAAAGAATTCAGATATGTTCTTGTCCTTGTTTTTCTCTGACTTCTCCGAATATCTCTTACCTGGTTCTTCTTCCTACCCGCTAATTGGAGGCTTTCTACTCTGTCTTTAGACATTGTTTATCCTCTCTATGATGACAACACTTAAGTCTAAGAAATTTGTACTGTTCCTCTGCTGAGCTTCAGGCCTGTGTATTGAACCACTTCCTAGACACTGTCACACGGATGTCCCACCATCACCTTGAATTCAAGCCATCCAAAACAATTGTGTGTCTCTCTCTCCAAAAACATACCTCCTAACCAAGTGGCGATGTGCTGTAATGTGAGGCACAGACTTCGAGTCTAGTGCTAAGTTGTGTCCCTAAGTTGACTTTGTTACCTTGCGCAAGTCACTGGTTCTTCCTGATCTCACTTTTGCCATCAGATAAATGGCCTAGACTTTGATTAATGGTCTTTATTCCATGGAGACCTTGATTTTGTGGGTCTACCTCAGAAGCTATCCAAGCATCAAGAAAAGAGAGGCTCCAGTGGAGTCCTGTGCACCCCATCCTCCCCTCAGCCAGGAATACTCCACTTTCATTCTTTTCATAGGTTAAAGTTCCATGAAATATTTCTTTTTCTTTTTTTTTTTTTTTTTCAGTATGCAGGCCTCTCACTGTTGTGGCCTCTCCCGTTGCGGAGCACAGGCTCCGGACGCGCAGGCTCGGCGGCCATGGCTCACAGGCCCAGCCGCTCTGAGGCATGTGGGATCTTCCCGGACCGGGGCATGAACCCGTGTCCCCTGCATTGGCAGGGGGACTCTCAACCACTGTGCCACCAGGGAAGCCCGAAATATTTCTTTTATGAAACAATTATCCAGGAAATTTTGTGAATCACTAAATTAGATGATCCCTTTGGTCTTATATCCCTTATAGGTCTAAGCGTTCCATGATTCGTCAGTTAGTGCTTAAGCTTCTGTTGGCTTCAAAGCTACTGGGATGTCAGCTCAAGATTATAAGACCGCGTTTTGCCCTCTGTACTTCATTGCATAGGGTTAAGGGTGGGAAGCTCCCCAACATTGAACGTAGTCTGTGCTAACTCTAATGCCTCATATTTGATTCTCATTTAGCATTCTACAAAACCCTTTTATGTCTATTTCTGCCCCAGGGTCCTAAAATATAAATTTTAACATCCTGTGCTTCTCCTTGCCTCTCATTCTTAAATACAAATGGACGCTCATTGATAATCATAGCTGAATAATGAACAAATGATTGCTGAATGAGTGATTGAATGCATACCACCAGGGAAAATTACTGTTTTGAATCCATTTCTGAGCCTGAACTTTAGGAGAGTCAATTTGTTGCATATTAAGTAAGCCGGTTGTTGAATCAAACTTTCCAACCAGCTTCCCATTTTCTGGAAAAGAAAATTCTTGTGGGAATTGTTTGGGGTTCCTGAGAATTGCCATGAAACATATATTTTGCTCTCTCTAATGCTAAGAATTATCAGGCAGAGGCAACGCTTTTGCACAAAGTGAGATAGTAGGCCATTCTCTATTCAGGGCTGTTGGATCAATATTTGTTATCATTTGGTTTATTTATTAATTCATTTAAGTTTCTAAGCAGCTCTGCCTTTTGTTGTGATGATGATATGGCAAAATGCAAAACAGCTTCTGACAGACCTTTGCTGTCTGCACTCTCAATAATGATCTCTAAAAGCCAACTCATTTCATTTGCATCCCTTTATTAATAATACAAAAAACTCCCCTAAACCTCAACTAGTGCTTGTCACAGTCAGTGGGTACTTCAGGGGCCAAGAGTGCATGGGAGGGTATTTTTGGTTCATTATTGGGTTTCTGTAATTGAAATGATATTTTGTGAGAGCACTCATGTATTTTAAGGGGAAACTCAAACGAATGCAGTAGTTTCAAAGTCCTCATTACTGTAACAATGAAAAACAAATTTGTTAGAAATATGTGTGCATATATGTGTGTGTATGCACATATGCTCACATACATACACAGGCATGCACATACACTGGCACGGATAGACCTAATAAAACGCATATAGTGTTCTCTTTGTTCCAAGTACAGTTGGTCCTGTAGAGACTACATAGACAATTAACCATGGCTTGCAGCCCTCCTCCAACTTTCCCCCTTTCTCTGATGCTTGAGGCTTACCCACAAGTCCTACAAGGATGTGGCCTGTGCATTCAGCCCCAAATGAAGGCTCCTGGGGGCAGAGCATTTACAAGCCTTCTCTTCTGACCCTCTGGTTAGATGAAGGTGATGCACAGAGAGAAAAACCAGGGAATAACAAAGGGAAGCGCTTAAGCAAGTTGTGTTTGGGAAGATTAGAGGAGGGAGTGCACAGAAGGATTAAATTGAAGTCTCTAAGGAAGTAATCGTGTTCAAATAATAGTTTTTCTTGTTACCCCATTTTCTCAGGTTGGTAATTTCTGATAGGGTCTCCAATATTCTGAAATCTTTTAAAACTTAGATTCTAGCTTTCTTTCTTCAATTTCCTTATTTTTATTTTCTCATTCTGGTGCAGCATCCATTCATTTACTCAGTCCATTGTCTGTTCGTTCATTCATTCATTCATTCATGTATTCACTCAGCTGACATTTACTGACAATTGAGATGAATAAAATCTGCAATCTCCAAGATGTGGGAACCAAACCAAACCAAACGCAAACCAAAACTCACTGAGAATCCATTGTGGCATGGCTGACCTTTAGGTGGTGTGGGCATTCTATCACCTCATTGGGTGCTAGGCATTTGTTCTGATTAAATGCCTTGTTAAATATGTTGCATGCCAAAACTGTGGTAGGAGTTATGGTAGGGACAAGAGTACAATGAATAAAATACGGAGAGAGTCATTAAAAACATAACTGGCCTCAGAGACGGGTCAGAAGACTTTACAAGTTGGGTTGCTTCTGCCTTAGGCAGAAACCAAGTCTCAGAGCCTTCTATGTAAAGGAAGCTGCCCGAGTACAGGCTGGAGGCAGTAAAGCAAGTGGTATTTTCAAATTTAACTGGGTCCGTGAACTTTGTTTAAAATGTTCAGTGTTTAAGCTCTGTCGAGGAAAGGTTTCTGATGAGGTAGCTTGTGAAAGTTGCATACTTTCATTTGTTGATAGGGTAGCTTGGCCAAGAACTTATTGGTTAGATGAAGAAGTACTGTCTGTCACTTAGACATAGCCAAAAAAATGGGGGAACGGTGAGAAGGTCCCATGTTCCCAAACGGACAAGTGAAAACTGATATCCTCCTGTTAGGAGGAGAAGTAATGATTCATGGCAATCTCTAGTAATAGTAATAATGGCTAACATTGCTGATCACTTACCACAAACCAAGCACTGTGTAAAGTCCTCCCCATGTTCTGTCTCCCTTAACCTGCCTGGCAACAGAGATGATTGGGCAGTGCAGGTAGTTTAGACGTTCCTTGCCGCAGTTGCTTAACCTCTACCAGCCTCAGTTTCCCCTTCTGTGAATGGAGATCACAGGACTGTGGGGAACGTTAAATGAGACAGTGCTTGTTATGTGCTTAGTACAGTGTCAAGCAGGGAGTAATAGGTCAGTGAATATTAAAGTATTAGCTAGTATTAGCACTCCTCTCCCCCTTTTAAAGACAAGGAAACAGAGGCTCAAGAGGACCATTCTATCAATAAATATGAGCAGTACCTGAGGGCAGCAGTACCAGAAAATCATGCTCTTGTGAGTGCCTATTAGATGCTCAGAGTGACAGCCAAAACAACTCTTACCAATGCGTGACCATCACCTTGCCATTATTACTTGATCTCATTTGATTCTCATAAGCTTTATGAGGGCAGAGATTTTAGTCTTGTCCACTGCTCTGTCCCCACCTGTAGCAGTTCCTGGCACAGTCTCTGCTGAAGGACTGACCTTTCATTTTCCTTCTTTCCCTGGCAAACTTCTATGCATCCATCAGGAATCACTAAGTATCAACACTCCCCCTGCCCCACATAGCCTTGCCAACTCTCTGGGACTCATTCTATCTTCATTTCCCACACAAACTCACAGTTCATACCGTGGTGAAAGCATTTTCACGTTGTATTGTGATATTTCTACTTTCCTGTCTATTGCCCCACTTGCTCAGACTCCCCTAAGGCAGATACCACTTTTTACCCCTCTCAGTGCCCCTGGCTCATTGCTTAGGGTTGGCTTACAGCAGGCCTTTGCAGACACTTGAATAAATAACCATAACTACCTTCATTTGTATCTGAACAGTTTTCTTGATATTTGAAATTCTCACCAAACCCCCAAACCCAAAGACCTTTGCCATTCACTCAAAGGTTTTCAAAGAATGTTTGCCTCGGGATTGGGTAGCTCTCACATGCCTGGAAGGAAGCTTTGGAGCAAAAGCAAGACTGTAGCTCTGAAAGAATTATGTCAACATTTAATTGCAAGAGATAGTTACACTGTCCAGAGGGCTTCCAGAACAACATAGCTTTTGGTTTAAAGCTCAATTTCTAAGTAATTGATCAAGTAGAAGCAATTTGACTATTACAGCTTGGATATGCAAGCTTTAGTAATGCTGTAGCTTCTTAAAATGTCCCTGTCAAGACATCTTGGGACTGGAAATCTCTCTGGCAGGTGTGTGAATTCAAAGGCAATGGCTTTAACCTTGGGGATGTTTGGAGATGATCCACATCTTTGTTGATGACCCTCCAGCCTGACAGGCAAGAAAGACTGGACCTGTAATCAGAGCAATGGTCTAGTGGGTGTGGAAACCCGAGACCTCAAGAGACATTTTTCTTGTATCAAATGGGTGAAGACCTGAACAGAACTGGGGATTTGATGAATACTCTCCTGGTAAATGTTTTTTTTTTTTATTAAAGTATAGTTAATTTACAATGTATACACATATATACATTCTTTACATTCTTTCATTAGGTTTATCCCAGGATATTGAATATAGTTCCCTGTGCTATACAGTAGGACCTTGTTGTTTATCTATTCTATAAATATATGTAATAGTTTGCATCTACTAACCCAAACCCCCAGTCCATCCATCCCCCACACCCCTCCCCTTTGGTAACCACAAATCTGTTCTCTATGTTTGTGAGTCTGTGTCTGTTTTGTAGATAGGTTCATTTATGCCATATTTTAGATTCCACATATAAGTAATATCATATGGTATTTGTCTTTTTCTTTCTGACTTACTTTACTTGGTATGATAATCTCTAGTTGCATCCGTGTCACTGCAAATGGCACTATTTTGTTCTTGTTTATGGCTGAGTAGTATTCCGTTGTCTGTGTATGTGTGTGTGTGTGTATGTATATATATATATATATATATATATATATATATATATATATATATATATATATATATACCACATCTTCTTTATCCATTCACCTGTTATGCATGTATCTTTTTGAATTATAGTTTTGTCTGGATATGTGCCCAGGATATATGCCCAAGAGTGGATCATATGATAATTCTATTTTTAGTTTTCTGAGGAACCTCCGTACAGTTTTCCACAGTGGCTGCACCAACTTACATTCCCACCAACAGTGTATCTCCTGGCAAATGTTAACTTGGCTCTTTGAGCTGGAAGAAGAGAAAGGGGCATACTTAGGTTACATTTAAGTAACAGAGATTTGAGAAATAAGGGTGATGAGAATCTCAGGGGACTTGGGAATAGCTGGACATCCAGGCCTCCTGGAAAAGGTAAGTTGTTTGAGGAACTGGAGGAAGAGTTATGTTCCCAGCTGTAGTAACTGGGTTTTCACTGTTGATATCACTCTATTTGCTTTGCTTCTGCATCTCTTTAGTATGTGTCTCCTTTCAGCTAAGGAATTTTTGCCTAGTTCAAGTTCCTGGGGAGAGTCTAATTGGGTAGAGCTTTAGTACTATTGGACGGCGTATGGATGAGCTGCTCTTAGGTCACATGGCCACTGTGAGCCAATCAGCAGTGCCCAGAGGAGGAGTCATGCAATACAGAATATGGCCACCTATGCTTAAGGAGCTCTATAGGGCTTCTTCCTCAAGATGTGTCACAGACTTGTGCACTTTCGTAAAAATAGGCCATCAGTGTGGTCAGGCACTGCGATGTTTCTATTTTATCAGAGGATGGAGTCACGATTAACCCAATGAACATTCAAGGATTGTTGAGGTTTAGGCATGGTAGCCTGGGATGTGACAATAACTTGAATTGGCACACCTCAACTCTTCTCAGTTCTTATTCACAACTAAATCTGTGAAACACCTGCTAGTCTTTCCTTACACATGTGCAGTAGCCCCCTTGGTTCTCTTATTCGTAGGCCATTGGCCCACCTATGTTCCCCTATGTGAGGGGACAGTTTGCAGCACCTCAGATGTGTCTATCTCTCTTCTCTAAGGGCTTTCTCAGCACTGGGAACTTGCTGGGCAGCAAGCAGGTGATTCCTGGAAATGTGGGAATTTAACTCCCTGGCGTCACTCTCAACAGATGGGAGAGATAAATGCCCCAGCCGCCTCAGCCTCCTGTGAGACAATTTGGGCCTCATTTGCCCACAGGAGGAACCTGATCATTAACATAAGCTTTATTCATGTATCTCCCTTCTCTGTCTCATTTTTTTCCACATCCTTACTTGTGCTTCTTGCAGTAAATTCCCAAATGTATTAACTGTACGAAAATCCTTGTCTCTGGCTCTGATTTTGGGAGAATGCAAACTAAGACAATGAAATATTATACCCATTTCAAGGAAGATCATGAGCTATCTATGTAGGGACCATGTATTATGTTCTTCATCTACATAAAATCTGTTCTACCTACTCAATGTTTTTATAGTGCAAACAGGCTCATAGGCAATTGATTAAATATGGGAATATCAATACAGCATTAAAATTACTTTGGTTCATATGCAATATTCCCTAGAACATTGGTATTTTGCACCACTAAGAAGTAGCAGCTGAATGAAAGTACGTAGCTGAATGCAGCAAACACAAGGGGAATACACAATTGTCTATGTGCAGTTCACCCCAAGTTTCTCCTTTTGACTCACTTGGCCAAACCCTCGCTCTTAGAAGTGCCTGTGGAGTAATTTCCTTCGTCTTGCTGCATTGTGCCTCTGTTTTTATAATTCATCAGCCTCAGCCTTTCCTCACAACCCTTGCATCAAGCTGCATTCGCTTTTTTAAAGGTAAAGTCCTTTATTCATTGTACTTTTCTTTTAATTATTAAGAATTTATCATGTCTTTTCAAATGTGCCAGCTTAAAAAAATTACAATTAGTATTATTTGCGTTGATCATGTGGTTACAAATTTGCAAAGACGTGGAGTAGTGGTCTGCCCTAACCCCATCTTTTCCAAAAACGGTGTGATTTTATTGCAGAATTCTCCCAAGCATCGGGTTTCTCTGGAACACAAATCTTGTTCAGGGAATGCATTTCAAGGCTGCTCCAAGCATAGGAGCATGTGTGTTAGTTAGATATAAGTACTCACTTCATCGTTGGTACTTACTAAGCAGGTGAAGGGAAGGAGGGCAGCACAGCCTTGGTAATGACACAAATTTAGATATGATGGGGTCGGCAGTTCCCTCTGGTCCTTGGCCCAGCCAGCTCTCCAGCGGGGGAGGGTTGCGTTCTTATCTTCAGCTGGGAGGTGGGAAGGGACATTGGGTTTAGGAGATGGCCACATCATGATCATTTGGTGTACTGTCAGTTACATCCAGCAGAAGATTCACCATTGTTTCCTTTATGATTTTGTAACAATATGGACTAAGTGAAAAAATTTATGTTTTATTAATATTACAGTGTCATTAAACCCTTATTTGATGATTCCTGCTTGGAATCCTATTTACAAAAATATGACAGGTTTCACAGTATTTATTATTTCTACTGCACACTAAGAACCATACTAAAGGGGAACATACATTATTTCCATGTGACTCTCATAGCAACCCTGTGGGATAAACACTCTTATTTTCATTTCTCAGGTAAGGACATTGAGGCACAGAGAGTTCTTGGGGCCTAGCCAGAGTCTGGTGTTCAGAACCAGCACTGTCTGAACTCAGTTTCCATATTTCTTCCACCTAGGTGTCTGCTCCTTGATAAATTATTTGGGGTCAGTCATTTTTATCACATGGCACTGCATTATAAATATGCTGGGTAAGGGCTTCCCTGGTAGCGCAGTGGTTGAGAGTCTGCCTGCCGATGCAGGGGACACAGGTTCGTGCCCCGGTCCAGGAAGATCCCACATGCCGCGGAGCGGCTGGGCCCGTGGGCCATGGCTGCTGAGCCTGCACGTCCGGAGCCTGTGCTCCGCAACAGGAGAGGCCACAATAGTGAGAGGCCCGCGTACCACAAAAAAAAAAAAAAAAAAAAATGCTGGGTAAGCTCAAACGTAACAGCAAACTAGGAGTTAGTAGGATTTAGGCACGATTAAATGCCATGCAAACTTTCAAAACATATTTTATTCATCACTGCTTCATATCTCAACAACTTCCATTTGTTAGTGTTTTCCAAGTTGCATTGTCATGAGCAGAATGTGACATATTTTTGAGGGGGAAAAATGAGAATGGTTCAAAGCTGTGAAATTTGGAGTGATGCTTATAAGTTTTTTTCCCCTAACTTACCTGATTTTATATATATATATAAATCCTAGCAGGAAAAAATCAGAATACAATAATTCTCAATAACAAGAAAAATGGCCTCTGTTTACACTGAGTTTTCACAGGTGAGATATGCATTAGGGGCACAAAAGCTAAAAGACAAAGAGAAATGACAATTTGAGCACTCGAAAAGCACGCTGAATTTTTCACAGGGTATGTCAAAGGGAGTTGCAAAGTGAAACCACGAATCATTGGCAGGAAGGCTGGCAGCTGGCAATAGAACATGTCATAGACTGGTGTTTCCCTTCTATCCCCCTGGTGACCTGCACCTCGGACTTCACCCATGCCACTCTGTCTTTCCTCCAAGACAAAATGAGGGAATTGAATGCAATGATCACTAAGCTCCTCTTCCTGCTCTAAAGATATTCTGAGTCTCAAGATTTCTAAGAGTTCTATGCCATTAGAATTGATTACCTTTAAATTGTTATCTATTATTCATAAAAAGAAAATTATTCAAGCTGGTACTTTTTGGCACAATCTTTACCCACGACTTTTCTAAAATATTATCTCTTAATGCGCACAGTTCTCAAGCACTGAAGCTAACTGGAACTGCCACAGAGTATTAATAGAAAACATATGTGAGAGGATGTTATTTAGTAAACCCGTAAGTCCGTAATTCTAATGATTCAAATCAACTTTAACTTTCCACTAATTAGAAGCCAAACTCTCAGCTTTGCTTCTTTTATCTGCGGCTCCCCTTGTCTCAGGCTGCTCAGTGATGGCCGTGCTCCTGGCTGGGTCACTTCTTCCATGTCTACTGATTAAAGTCCCCTGGCCAAACAGTAGGCAGGCTGTACTTGAGGGAGGGTTTCCCTGGAAAGCCGTGAACAAAGAGTTGTGGACTAAAAGCGAAGACCGGCTATGTTGGAAAAAGAAGGGAGCTCTGGTCTCTTTGGGTCTGTTTGTAAATATCTTTCTAATGAGCAGGCTCTCACTCTTGGGGATGCCCTGAGTGGCTTGGGTGGGCATTCTCTTCATTATCCAGCCATTGTCATGGAGTGATTAAAGCGGCTTAATGATTTTTTGAGGAAAAAATGATTATTTCCAGAGCTCTCTTGGAGGTACATGAACTGCTCTAAAATTGCAAGAACAAAGCAGGACATTCTTGGTACAACTGTGTAAAAACTAACCAGCAGCACCTTGACATTTGTAATTTCATTTAAGCAGATGAGTATGGGATTCCAGCTGCACCAGCCTCCTCACTAGTCCTAGAACACACCTCAGGGCCTTTGCATGTGCTAGTCTTGCTGCTTGGAATGCACCCCCCACCCTGTATCCTCATGGCTTGTTACTACTTTTAATTAGTTTTTGCTTGAATGTTACTTTTTCACAGAGGTCATCCCTTCTGTCTTTAGTCACTCTTTGGCCTCTGACCATGCTTTATCTTTTTTTTTTTTTTTTTTGCGGTATGCGGGCCTCTCACTGTTGTGGCCTCTGCTGTTGCAGAGCACAGGCTCCGGACGCGCAGGCTCAGCGGCCATGGCTCACGGGCCCAGCCGCTCCACGGCATGTGGGATCTTCCCGGACCGGGGCACGAACCCATGTCCCCTGCATCGGCAGGCGGACTCTCAACCACTGCACCACCAGGGAAGCCCGCTTTATCTTTACAGAATTTATCATCACATGAGGTAGTAAATATTTAAAAGTTGTTTATTTTTCATCTCCTCTGCTAGAATGCAGGCTGCATGAGTGCAGGCTCTTTGCCTGTTTTGGACCCCATTTCATCCCCAGCCCTAGGAGAGCAATAGTGAGCGCTCAGTAACTATTTGCCGAATGAATGAAAGTATGAAAATATACACATGGAGATCTGAGTGACTTTCCAGCAGTTTAAGTCAAAAGACAACCTTTACCTTAAAAATGCAGTGTCTGTACATGTTTGGCATTTGATAAATATTTATTGAAAAAAAATGAACACATGAATGGAATGGATATATAAATTTAATAGATATATTTTTCTATAGATATATAAACGTGCCCCTGAGTTTTAAAAAGAAAGGGAGAGTGGCAAGGCTATGGTCTTGGGAACCAAGTAGTTGACAGAAAAGTTCAATTTCTAGATGCCCCATGACAATGCAAAAAATGCAATTGCACATAGCCTATTTCTTCATCTTTAAATGAGGGATAACTATTCAAACAGCAACAAACAGCAGCTTCAAGTGAGGATTAGGTGAGATAATGCATGAAATGCAATAATCTGGGTCTGGGGTCTGGGTGATAGTAAAGTTTCCATGTATTGCGCATATTAAAAAACAAAAAGCAATCAAATGTTTGGAATGAAGGAATGCAACCAGCCCACTTCTATCTCTGACCTGCTGGAGGAGGTTCTGATTCTGTCCATCCAGGTTTTTCCCCTTCCCCACACTCCATGACAAGACTGGGAGGAAGCCTGGAAGGGGAGAGCTCAAATCTACATCTGGAAATGGAACTGCAGAATGTGAGCGTTCTGGGCAAGCAGATGTGAGAGCAGAGAGGGCATTTTTTTTTTTGCGGTATGCGGGCCTCTCACTGTCGTGGCCTCTCCTGTTGCGGAGCACAGGCTCCGGATGCGCAGGCCCAGCGGCCATGGCTCTTGCGCCCAGCTGCTCCGCGGCATGTGGGATCCTCCCGGACCAGGGCATGAACCCGTGTCCCCTGCATCGGCAGGTGGACTCTCAACCACTGCACCACCGGGGAAGCCCAGAGAGGACATTTTGAGATCCAATTGGCCTTCTGTATGGGGTTAAAAACTATAAGCTGCGATTTGCATCCATTTATTTCTCAGATGTATCCAAGGCCATAGCATGGGGCCTAGCACGTAGTAGTTGCTCAATAAATAGGTGTTGGATAGTGAATGAAGAACATGAATCATTTTGGAGTTAATTTTGGTTGTGGATTTGCATCATTTTATCCTGTGAGGTTGAACTAAACTCGCAGTCACTTCATTCATTCTTTTTTTTTTTTTAATTTTATTTGGCTGTGTTGGGTCTTCGTTTCTGTGCGTGGGCTTTCTTCTAGTTGCGGCGAGCGGGGGCCACTCTTCATCGCGGTGCACGGGCCTCTCACTGTCGCGGCCTCTCCCACTGCGGAGCACAGGCTCCGGACGCACAGGCTCCGGACGCACAGGCTCAGCGGCCATGGCTCACGGGCCTAGCCGCTCCGCGGCATGTGGGATTTTCCTAGACCAGGGCTCGAACCCGTGTCCCCTGCACCGGCAGGCAGACTCCCAATCACTGCGCCACCAGGGAAGCCCACTTCATTCATTTCTTCATGGAATCCCCTCACCTCCACATAGTTTGTGAATGCCTCGGGCAAATTGAATATCATTTTTCCTTTCACTTTTTAAAGAGACTAGTATTTGGGTGTTTTGAGCTGCAGAATTTCAGAATTCTTTCTGCTAAACACCTCTTGAGACCCCAATTACTGAGACTATAAACCCCTCTAGAACCATAAGGGTTTCCTTGCAAAGATACTGCCATTATGCATGTTGTGAAAAGCCCCCCACATCTTTAGCCCAATTCAACAAGTTTCCATTGAGTGCCCAGCACGAAAAGTCTTAAATAAAATTGAGTCCCTACTCCTTCTATTTTAACTGTCAAAATCATAGACTACATTGTTTCCGACTGAAAACCCGCTAACAGCTCCCCGCCGATCATCCCATTGCTCCTTCCCAGAGCTGGCACTGCCTGGAAGCAGTATCAATGGGGAATCTATATTGTGAATGGTATTTATTACAAGAAAATCATGTGGCATAAAAAGATTAATTGGCTTCATAAGCATGCAATTTTTTATACTATGAGCTTCTCAGTGGAAAGGCATTCTAAGGGAGGAATAATTGCTAATTCCAGTGTTAAACATGAATCTGAGGAGTATTTCACGGTCTGACTCTCTGAGTGTCATTTCTTCCTATGGACCAGAGAAGAGAGTGGAAAGGAAATAAACTTTCATTCAGGCTTCTACTCAGGGCCAGGCCCTGTGAGTTCCCAGACATGGGCTTCTCCTTGTAATGACTTGAGAAGTACATGGAATTATCCTCATTATAAAAAAGAACCAATTCTCACAGGGCTTAAATAACTTCTCATAAAATCACCTCCTTATAGTTATGTGAAATCAGGATGCAAGACCAAGCTTCCTAGGGAATACTCAGTGACTCTATAACCTATACCAATGTTTCTTCTGCCAAATTTAAGATGTGAAGTGTCCCCAAGAGCCACCTACCCCCAAGTATTTTTCCTCACCACTTCACTTTACTGTCTGAAAGTCCACCATTAAAATCAATCTTGTGTTACAAGGATGGAGTCTTCTTAGGCTTCTGCTAAAATGGGGAATGTCTAGTGCAACCTCTCTTTTGAGTCAAGGAAAATATGTAGAATTTAGGTCAAGATGCCCCGAGAATAATTTACAAAACTCATAAATACAAAGCTGATATACTTAACACCAGGTTCAGACCGTTTTTGAAGAATTGAAACTCCCTCCGTAGCTCTGGAGAGAAATGAGATCCGATCTGAGACTAGGGAAGCACTTCCCTGCCAAGGATAGGTCAAGTGCTGTGACAAAGACTGAAGGTGCTCCGTAGATTCTGGATTGGAAAGACCCGGGTTCACCTCCTGGCCCTGCCAGTTGCCATCCATGTCCCCAGTATACACTTGCCTAAGCTTAGGTTCGAACCTCAGCTCCACAACCTTCTGCCTCACTAGCTTTGGTTAAGTCAGTTAATCTACAGAAGCTTAGTTTCCTCTTCAGAAAATGGGGTTATTTCTACCTCTCTCTTAAGGTTGTTGTAGGATTAAATGAGATGGTTCTTAAATGCACTTAGCCTAATGCTGGACACAGAAAGAGTGGTCATAATGTGGCAATAATAGTAGTAGCCATGGTTGTTGCTGTCTTTACTATCTATTATTATCATCTAATATATATTATCCATTATTCAATAAATTCCAGTAAGTCTGGCTAAATCCCCCCCACCACGAATTGCTTTCTTTCAGCATTCCTCAGTGCAAAATGTGAGATGTCCTTTGAGGGTAAAATAGAATATTAACCTATCTTTAAGGCCCATTTGTGCCCAACATACAATTTTAAAAAATTATTATAAAAATCTTCAGAACTACGGAAAAGTTGAATTTTGCAGTGGGCGCATGTGCACTCACCACCTAGATTCTACCTTTAAGATTTTACCCCTTGCTTTTCCACTCTGTCTCCCTCTATGCATCCCTCTATCTATCCATTAATCCATCCTATGTTTTTGATTTGATGCATTTCAGAATAAATTGTAGACATTGATATACTTTCTTCGTAAATACTTTAGCATGCATATTGTTAACTAGAGTTCAATATTTGTGTATACCTTTTTCTCTTTTGATGTAAAATTTACACATGGTGAAATGTATAAATTTTAATGTATGTTCTCTGAGTTTAACATACGCATACATCTTTGTAACCTAAACCCTTGTCAAGATGTTGAATAGTCCCCTTATCCCAGAAAGTTCCCTCAAGCCTCTTCCTAACCACTTCTGACACCCACCCTCCAACAACCCCAAAGCAACCGCTGCTCTGGTTATTGGGTACCATGGATTAGTTTTTTCTTTTCTAGAACTTGGTATAAATGGAATCCTACAGCATGTATTCTTATGCAAGACTCCCTTCACTGACCGTGTTTTTAAGATTAACCCATGTTGCACCAGTGCACCCACTGAAAGAGTACAAACAACCTTTTTTGAATTGCTGCAAGCAAAAGTCTTTCTCGTTTTATCTTGCTCCGTGTCAGACTTAAATTTCTTGTGCCAGTCGCACTTGTGTCCCATAGTCCCCGGCCCTTTGCCTTCCCAGCTCAATGCCTTTGCTCGAAGTCTTCCTCTCTACGAGGCCCTGGCCTCTGCCTGTTCATTCCCTGCACTCCCTGCAGGGCTCTGCTCCAGTCCCAGCACCTCCCTGACTCCTCTGAGGACTATCACGGGCTTCTGCCTGAACTCTCTCTCCTTTGGACAGAATTGCTAGCCCACTGATGGGCAGCACTGCTGCTGGTGAGCAGTTCCTGGTCATGGACTGGGGGAGAATAAGGGACGGAGACTGGCGCTGAGGGTCCCAGGGAGGGGTACTCTTCACTTATAAGAGCCAAAGTAAGCGAGACCAGGGTGATAACTGCAAGACCCCAAAGAGAAAAGGAGTGAGGAGAGAGGGAGAAGAGCCTAGGGGATCAGTTCTATCTGAGTGATGGGTGTGAACTGGGCTGCGGCTCAGGAGGGAGACAAGGGAAGCTGTGAGGAGTAACTGCTCTCAAGTGTAAGTTGTCTAAGTACGGAATAACTGGATTGATTTTCCTCGGGGCTGGTGGGAATGCTTCTCCTTGCTGCGTAGTCATGCAATGTATGTCTTATTTTCTCAACTAAATTGCAGGGGAGTCTCTTACTATTGACTGGGACAGTTTCATAAGGTGTTTGCTTATTTTGTTCCCCGTGGTAACCTGCACATGGGAAGGCCGCAGTAGAGACCCACTGATTGCAAGTGACGCCTCTCACCTGGTTATTCATTCTAGCAATTAGTTTTATTGATATTTTGGGGCCTGGACTTAACGTGCATTTGACTGAATTGACCATTTCAGCCACTATAGGCTTTGCAGCAGTTGAATCTGTCAACTGTGCCAAGGAAATGGGAACTGGGCAGTGGAGACTTCTTCCACGTTATTGCCATTTTACTGCCCTACCATGGTAGCATCCGACCATTAATGTTCATGGTATAAGGTGGATTTTTGTCTTAAAAATCTGGTATAGCATCAGTCTCTATTCTTGTTGCTCTAAAATTAAAATAGAAAACTTTGTCTCCAAAGTTTTGTCCATCAGACTTCCAGCCTAGTGCTTACATCTGTTTATAGCCCAGCAATATCTCCGACGGAGGAGGAAAATGGTCCAACAGCCACTGGACATCTGTCTCTTCTTGTTTCTTACTTCCCTAACCCAGCAGACTTCCTCAATTGAGACTGATCCTTATTCAGTCTAACAAAGAAGATCAGAAGCAATTCAGTGTCAGCAGACTCCCTTTTACACCTTTAATATTTTGTATTTTGCCAATATTTCAAGGTAGTCTGAAGGTCTCCTGCTTTCTCATGAGGGCTGGGCATGAACGTTCAAGAGCGATCATTGTAATGACATTTCTCTGATTAAAAAGACAGCTAGTGAAATCAAGATAGAACATCAAATTCAGAAACATCATTAGCAGGATTCTATTTTGGCTAGGTCTAATCTTCTGTGGGGTCACCATGTTGCCTTCAATGAGCCTGACCATTTTATATCATTTAGATTGAAACAGACCCATCATGTCACAGGCAAATGCCTTTATCATATTTAATTAACCCAATACTATGTAATAATCTCCCTGGTAATTATCCCTGGCCAGCACTTGAAAGCATGCAGCAACAAATAAATCATCAAAGTTGCAGGTAGGGCTTCCTGGTGGCGCAGTGGTTGAGAGTCCGCCTGACGGTGCAGGGAACGCGGGTTCGTGCCCCAGTCCAGGAAGATCCCACATGCCGCGGAGCGGCTGGGCCCGTGAGCTGTGGCAGCTGAGCCTGCACGTCCGGAGCCTGTGCTCCGCAACGGGAGAGGCCACAACAGTGAGAGGCCCGCATACCGTAAAAAAAAAAAAAAAAAAAAAAGAAAGAAAAAAGTTGCAGGTATACTTAAACTGTTATTTGATGCCATGGCAGAAGAGTATTGACAAGTTACTGTACAATACTAATTATACTAAGAAAATGTAAATGGTTTCATAAAGAAAAGAAAGAGCCAGATGGCAGGTTTTTTATACTGTATCGTCGTATGTTAGGAAATGGGGTATTAAAAAGGTATCATGCCCTCTGCATCAGAGAAGAAGGAGGAATAAAGGTACCTGTGTTTTTATGGATGCCAGACTGAACCTCCAATTGGGGAAGCTGTTTGGTAAGAGGTAACATTCAGAAGGACGTTAGTGGCTGTTGATATTTATGTCTCATGATGCTGCCCAGGATATAGGTGAACAAATAGTAATTAGGTGGATGCTACCTTTTTCTTGCGATAGTAGCTCCTGGCGGGGGTGGGGTGGGAGGGCGGGGGTTGGGAACTGACCTGTTCCATGGTGTTCTGGCTTTTCCTTCATGCTCGCAAATGATAAATTATTCACGAAAATAGATGTACCCAACGTGTGGTAAATCAGTGGGCCTCCACTGAGCTGGCTTTTCTGATGCATCAGCAAGAACATACTTACCTGACTGCACTGCAGTTGAAAAACAAAATTCAGTTGGAAACAATGGACTTAAATCTACAGATTGCAACAGCACGAGGCAGAAAGGAAATTTGATTTCAAAGGTGAGATTTGGCAGCCCGCGAATGCACGGTGCAGACTACACAAGGCAAGGAAGACTGAATTGGATTTTTAATAAGCATAGAGTTCTGAATTCTCTTGTTCTTGAATTGCACACCGTCTCATCCAGCTGCTGTCCCCAGCTAATGTCACCAGAGCTGAAGTGACAGCCAAAGAGTAACTGTGGCTTGGGAAGTACTCATTTGAGTCTGATTATCTGCTGGTTAGGTTGGGCTGCTACCTGCCGTAAAACATGGCTGTGATTTAGCCTTATTAGAAAACAAATTTGGAAACTGTTAAAAGAGAAGCGTGTTTGAACACTAGTGTGCTCCTCTGCTTTCCACTCCTTATTGTTTCGTCTGTGTGCATGTGTGTTTGTGTGCACGTTGCGTTGTTGTTACTCAACCAATCAATCAAAATGCTGTTTATTATAAAAGTAATTCTCCTTAAGTAGAGAAAATTTGGGACATAAAAAAGGAAGAAAAAGGAAACCACTCAAGGGTTGCAACCCAAATATGATCATTCCTAACAATTTAGTGTAGTTACTTAGAGTCTTTTTCCTTTATGCACATATTTTCAGTTGGTTTACTTTTTATATAGTTGGACTCATCATGAATCATATATTAAATATGCTTCTTAAAAATCATCTTAAGTTTAGTCTGTATAATTAAGTTAGCAATAATTATGCTTTGAGCTGTATTACCATTCCATAAATAGATAGCATTTTATAATTTTTACACAGTCAGTTCTCAATGGTTGCATAATATTCCTCTGTTTAGACATATCATATTTTGGTTAAGCATTTCCTTATTGTAACATTTTTGTTCTCAATATTTCCACTGATTTTTCTTTGTATATTAAAGAAACTAAGTTGTGACTTTAGTATAAATTAAAACTTGTTTTATTTCATAAGTCTTTTCACATTGTTTTACAATTTTTTATAAATATAATTTTTAATGGCCACATATTTTATTTTATTTTATTTTTTTTTATTAGTTTCTGCTTTATAACAAAGTGAATCAGTCATACATATATATCTGTTCCCACATCCCTTCCCTCATGCATCTCCCTCCCTCCCACCCTCCCCATCCCACCCCTCCAGGTGGTCACAAAGCACCGAGCTGATCTCCCTGTGCTATGCGGCTGCTTCCCACTATCTATCTACCTTACGTTTGGTAGTGTATATATGTCCATGCCTCTCTTTCCCTTTGTCACAGCTTACCCTTCCCCCTCCCCATATCCTCAAGTCCATTCTCAAGTAGGTCTGTGTCTTTATTCCCGTTTTACCCCTAGGTTCTTCATGACATTTTTTTTTTTTAATTCCATATATATGTGTTAGCATACGGTATTTGTCTTTCTCTTTCTGACTTACTTCACTCTGTATGACAGACTCTAGGTCTATCCACCTCATTACAAATAGCTCAGTTTCGTTTCTTTTTATGGCTGAGTAATATTCCATTGTATATATGTGCCACATCTTCTTTATCCATTCATCCGATGATGGACACTTAGGTTGTTTCCAGCTCCGGGCTATTGTGAATAGAGCTGCAATGAACATTTTGGTACATGTCTCTTTTTGAATTATGGTTTTCTCAGGGTATATGCCTAGTAGTGGGATTGCTGGGTCATATGGTAGTTCTATTTTTAGTTTTTTAAGGAACCTCCATACTGTTCTCCATAGTGGCTGTACCAATTCACATTCCCACCAGCAGTGCAAGAGTGTTCCCTTTTCTCCACACCCTCTCCAGCATTTATTGTTTCTAGATTTCTTGATGATGGCCATTCTGACTGGTGTGAGATGATATCTCATTGTAGTTTTGATTTGCATTTCTCTAATGATTAATGATGTTGAGCATTCTTTCATGTGTTTGTTGGCAGTCTGTATATCTTCTTTGGAGAAATGCCTATTTAAGTCTTCTGCCCATTTTTGGATTGGGTTGTTTGTTTTTTTGCTATTGAGCTGCATGAGCTGTTTATAAATTTTGGAGATTAATCCTTTGTCAGTTGCTTCATTTGCAAATATTTTCTCCCATTCTGAGGGTTGTCTTTTGGTCTTGTTTATGGTTTCCTTTGCTGTGCAAAAGCTTTGAAGTTTCATTAGGTCCCATTTGTTTATCTTTGTTTTTAGTTCCATTTCTCTAGGAGGTGGGTCCAAAAGGATCTTGCTGTGATTTATGTCATAGAGTGTTCTACCTATGTTTTCCTCTAAGAGTTTGATAGTTTCTGGCCTTACATTTAGGTCTTTAATCCATTTTGAGCTTATTTTTGTGTATGGTGTTAGGGAATGATCTAGTCTCAAACTTTTACATGTCCCTGTCCAGTTTTCCCAGCACCACTTATTGAAGAGGCTGTCCTTTCTCCACTGTACATTCCTGCCTCCTTTATCAAAGATAAGTTGGCCATATGTGCGTGGGTTTATCTCTGGGCTTTCTATCCTGATCCACTGATCTATCTTTCTGTTTTTATGCCAGTACCATACTGTCTTAATTACTGTAGCTTTGTAGTATAGTCTGAAGTCAGGGAGCCTGATTCCTCCGGCTCCGTTTTTCGTTCTCAATATTGCTTTGACTATTCGGGGTCTTTTGTTTTTCCAAACAAATTTTGAAATTTTTTGTTCTAGTTCTGTGAAAAATGCCAGTGGTAGTTTGATAGGGATTGCATTGAATCTGTAGATTGCTTTGGGTAGTAGAGTCATTTTCACAATATTGATTCTTCCAATCCAGGAGCATGGTATATCTCTCCATCTATTTGTATCATCTTTAATTTCTTTCATCAGTGTCTTATAATTTTCTGCATACAGGTCTTTTGTCTCCTTAGGTAGGTTTATTCCTAGATATTTTATTCTTTTTGTTGCAATGGTAAATGGGAGTGTTTTCTTGATTTCATTTTCATATTTTTCATCATTAGTGTACAGGAATGCCAGAGATTTCTGTACATTAATTTTGTATCCTGCTACTTTACCAAATTCATTGATTAGCTCTAGTAGTTTTTCGGTAGCATCTTTAGGATTCTCTATGTATAGTATCATGTCATCTGCAAACAGTGACAGCTTTACTTCTTCTTTTCCGATTTGGATTCCTTTTATTTCCTTTTCTTCTCTGATTGCTGTGGCTAAAACTTCCAAAACTATGTTGAATAAGAGTGGTGAGAGTGGGCAGCCTTGTCTTGTTCCTGATCTTAGTGGAAATGGTTTCAGTTTTTCACCATTGAGGACAATGTTGGCTGTGGGTTTGTCATATATGGCCTTTATTATGTTGAGGAAAGTTCCCTCTATGCCTACTTTCTGCAGGGTTTTTATCATAAATGGGTGTTGAATTTTGTCGAAAGCTTTCTCTGCATCTATTGAGATGATCATATGGTTTTTCTCCTTCAACTTGTTAATATGGTGTATCACATTGATTGATTTGCGTATATTGAAGAATCCTTGCATTCCTGGAATAAACCCCACTTGATCATGGTGTATGATCCTTTTAGTGTGCTGTTGGATTCTGTTTGCTAGTATTTTGTTGAGGATTTTTGCATCTATGTTCATCAGTGATATTGGCCTGTAGTTTTCTTTCTTTGTGACATCCTTGCCTGGTTTTGGTATCAAGGTGATGGTGGCCTCGTAAAATGAGTTTGGGAGTGTTCCTTCCTCTGATATTGTTTGGAAGAGTTTGAGAAGGATGGGTGTTAGCTCTTCTCTAAAGCCACATATTTTTTTAAAATCAGAAGGCAGCCTCATAACAGTTAGCTATTCCTTTGTGTTTAACTGTTGAGATCAAGGTGCTTTCTAATTTTTTACAATAATAAATGATAGACCGGCTCATTAGCTAATCAAAATGTATTATGCACCAATTATATACAAAGCACCAAGCTAAACTGGTTATATTTGTGCATAAAGCTATTTCAAGTTTAGGATGCTTTACTTAGAAAGGATGTCTAAAATTGGTGCTGTTGGATCCAATGGGATGTGTGTTTTTAAGGGTGTGGGTAGAGGTTGCCTGATGGTTTTGGTGAGGGTCTGTTACTAATCTATTCTGCCACCAGCACTTCATGAGCGCTCGTTTCACCACTCCTAGGCATCAACTGCTATTTTCTGCCATGAGAAGGTGGAGATAGCGGGGCAAGGCACTTTACTGGATCATGAACAAAGGATTGGCCCCATCCCTTCGAGGGGTCCTAGTTACTTGTTGCCCTCCATTGAGGCCTGTCTGGCTGCCCTGATTTTCTGGGGAGGCTGGAGCTCAGGAACAAGGCATACTTGGATTTCAAGATCATAGAGCTGGTCAAGTGGGACCAGAGCTTTTCCAGAAGACCCATTCCCTCTGCAGAGGGAAAGATGGATGGAGGTCTGTTCCAGGAAAGGACAGCCAAGGAGCCTAAACTCTGATTCCAAAGGGCAGTGCAAGCTCAGGTGGACAATCGTGAGCCAGACTCTATGCTAATCCTGTTAGATGATTCATCTTCTTTCATTCTCCCAAAAACCCTACTGGTAGGGACTTATTAGACCCATTTTATAGATGAAGAAATACAAACTCAGAGAGGTTAAATAACTTTCCCAAGTCAACAGCTTGTATCAGAATCAGGACTTGAACTCAGAGCTTTAGAATGCATGCTGTTAAAACTGTCACTTTGGTTCTTCAGAAGCAGACTCTGGATGAGAAGTTGTGTGAGTGTGACTTGTAAGAAAGGTTCCCAGACAACACTGCTAGGGAGGTGGGGAAGTAAGACTGGGAAGGCAGTCAAGCAAAGTCCCACGGAGGTAAGTTTGGCCTAATCCCCCAGAGAAACAGGAGAGGTGTGGGTCACACTTCAGTGCTGGCCCATCAGAGGTGAGGGATCTTGAATACTTATACCTCTGAGCCCACCAATCCTTGGTTAGGGGCTTCTGGGATGAGGGACGAACAGGGGCATAAATGCCCAGACACGTCCTGTCCTCCCTGATTACAGGCAAAACAGATCCTGGCAGCCAGGATGCAGCCTTTGTAAAAGAGAAACACAGAGGCCTATGGTGTGCAGGCACTGGCTTGTAACTGTTCGTGAGTGTCGGATGTTAAATTGTTAGGAATTTTGCAAGTTAGTTAAGCTCATGTTGATAGCTTGAAATCGGCCATGGTGGGAGTAGTTACCCTATGGAAATTGGCTTACATTACAAATTAGGGCTCTCCTATCCCCAGAGGTGGTTGTTAAACATTTACCAACGTGCCACTGCAGGTGCTGGCTGTTAGGAGCACGCCAGGAGCTGGTGTGCAGTAAAATGACAAAGGGATCTGAGGGGGTGTGGAGGGAGCAGTGATAGTATCTGCTGCGGCGCTAATCTATACCAAGCACTAAATGCAACAGGAAGCCCCCCTCCCACCCCGCCGCCTGTACATACACACGGGCGAGGCAGGGGGCCCTGAGAGGAAGGGCACTGGTGAGGAGGAGGGGGAGCAGCTGGATTTCAGGGCAGAGTCTTGAACCTGGAGGTGGCCTGGGTAGGAGAAGTGCTAAACAGACAAAACCTAGGATGAACCGAGATAATAGCTAACTAAACTATTGAGCATTTACAGTACCAGGCACCAAGTTAGATGCCTTACTTTGGTTACTTCTTCATAGGATCCCTAGGAGGTAGATATCACCATCATCTTTACCATCCCTTTTTTGCAGATGATGAAACTGAGATTTAGAGAAGTAAATTGTCCAGTGTCATAGGAGAAGAGCTGAGCTTTGAACACATTAAGCCAGATTTCAAAGACAGATCTTTTAATAATGAAGCCAGAATACCTCCCTGGTCAACTTCCTACAGACTCAGCCAACATGATGGGGGAATAAGATGGTAAAGGGGTCATCAGGATGCCCCAGGAATACCCTAACCTTACATGGTCTGGTTGTCAGAAAAGGAAATGTACAGGGAGCACCAGAGCTCAGAATTAGTGGTTGGGTCTTGGTGTGGAAAGGATGGGTACCCACATCCCGTCAAGTGATGAAGCTCTAGGTATACTGCCTTCCTCTCTCAGAATCAGCTCAAGGCTGGGGCCCAAGGCAAAGGACGCAGAGGCTGAGAAAGGCAGAGAAAACCTGGGAGATGGGCTGAGCCAGCAGAAACATTTTCAGTCAGGCTTGGCTGAATTCTCTTGTGGCAACAAAGATAAATGTCCCTCTTATTCTTTGTTGTTTTCCTTGCCATGAGAGCCGCCACTTTGTGAAAGTCCCTTGTTTCCTTTCTCTGGTTTGCCCATTCCTGGATTGATAGAGTGGTCAGCAGTGAGGATGTGTGGAAAGGTCTTGAAAGTTGCCACTCTAGCTTCATTACTGCCATGCTTTGGCCTTCAAGGCCCCCAGGAATCCCTTGACATAAACAGTTTTGAAGGGGGAAGTAATAGAGGGAGTTGTCTGTATGACATAGTGGAGATATATCTGAAAGTTTCCTTTGAATATTAGCTCATTACAGCTTTCTGTTTGGGGTATTTTATCTTGTATTTTATCCCATAACAGTCTAGAGCTGCCTTTCAAATCTCACTGGTCTCCAATACATTTTGTGTTTTCTTCTATGTATACCTACTTGTATGTATGTATATTCATTTACAAATATAAAGTAACTTCACTGAAGCAAATTGAAAATAAAACCTTTTTTATGTTGCCAACATTACATTTTTTTTCTTTTCTTAATTCATCCAGGAATATTGTTTTCCTTTACACCTAATTATTTGATGGAGTTTCCTTTAGAAAAAAGTGGAATTGACATATATACAGTAATATGTGTAAAATAGGTAACTAATAAGAACCTGTTGTATAGCACAGGGAACTCTACTTCACTGTACAGTAGAAACGAACACAACATTGTAAAACAACTATACCGCAATAAAAAATTTAAAAAGAAGGAAAAAAAATCTGCCTGTCTACCACTAGGTCAAGAATGTAGGTCTGGGGCCGTACTGCCTGGGTTTGAGACCCAGATCTTCCATTTTCTGCATATGACTTTGGTTCTGTTCCTTAATTTCTATATGCCTTGGTTTGCCCACCTGAAAATTGTGGATACTTATAGTACTTTTCTCACAGGTTATTGTGAGAGATAAGTGAGTCTTTATGCACAAAGCCCTAAGAAATATGTCTGGCCCTGAGTAAGCACTGAATGTTGTCAGCTATCACTATTTATTCTTCAAGTTTTAATCTTGACCTTCAGAGAAAGAACTCTTTTATTCGACAAGCATTTATTCAGCATTTACCATGTGCTTTGCTTTGTGCTATGCCTTTCCTTATCTATAATATTTTATCTGATCTAACTTAATTCTCACCACCACCCTGTGTTAAAGTTATTATTTTCGTTTTCTAGGGTTTGAACCCTGGAAATGCCGCGTGCCAGCTGTGTCAGCCAGGATAGGTGAGGCTGTGCTGCAATCACAGACCAGCACAGGTCTCAGAGCCTGTTCACGACACAGATTTAGTTCTCCCTCTTGAAAACCAAGTCAGGGAGCACTCCTCTGTGAGGGGGCTGAGCAAGCGAGGCTCCCCTGTCTCAGCCCCTCCATGACTAAATGTGCTCCTACAATTGCTACCACTGGGAAAAGAGCATCAGGGAAAGTCTCCTTGGAGATGCTTTGACTTGGAAAGGAAACAGGTCACTTCTGCATACAGCCCATGAGCAAGAACTCCTCAAGGGCTCTGCCCAATGGTCTTAGGAATCGTAATCCTTCCATGTGCCTGGAAGGAGAACAGGGCAGGGTATGGTGGGCATTAGACGTCTCCACCACCCATATGTGGCTTTGAGCACATTGCTTAACCTTTCTAAGCCTCAGTTTCCTCATTTGTGAAATGGGAATGGAAACTACACCTACTACATATAGTTGTGATGCAGAGTGAATGAGATAAGTGCATGTGAAGCTCTTAGGACAGTACCTGGCACACAGGAAATAGCCATTTTGTGGTCATTATTATCATCACCTACAGCAGAGCTTCATAATTCTGTAGTTACAGTAGCCACAGCTTTGGATTCAATCATGAATGAGTTTGAATTCCAGTTCTGTCACTTACCATCTGTATGAGCCTGGGGAAGTATTTTGCCTTCTCTTACCTTTACTTTTCTCATCTACAAAACAGAGTGGAATCATACCCATCTCACAGGCTATGGCAAGGGTAAGATCACTAACATTTATTGATTCCTCAGCAAGATGAGCTGAGTGTTTAAGATCTGTTGCATCAGCTGAGGAAGCTGAGCCACAGAGAGGTTAAGTAAGATGCTTGATATTCTCTAGTAAGTTAGTGAACAGTGGAGCTAGGATTAAAAACCAGGCAGCTTGGCTTCTCAGCCAATTACTTTAACTCTTACACCTCACAGCCTCCCTGGGACTCACTAAAAAAGCACCTGGCACAGGGCCAGATACACACTTGATCCTTTCAACATTAGTGCCTTCCTTCTTTGCTTGGGTGCCTGCTGAAGGAAATATGCTTTGGCTTGTTCCTAGACTAGATTCTGTTTGAGACACTTATTGATGGCTTTTTTTTCCATGAATGGATGGAGGTGTGAAGAGAGCAATAGGAAAAGGCAGGATTTATTCCATGTGCCTTTGTGAGAATATCAAAACCTGTACACAAAAATGCCCAATGCAAAGTTGGTGCTCACTTAGCAGGAGCCCTTTATTATTTCTAATAAGCGGCCATGCTTATTGGGAGTCTCTGAATCTGTATACATTACTCTAGTAAATGGGGACACACAAAGGGACCAGATGGACATGGTGGCAAATTTAATAATACACAACCTGCAAATATGAACCTTCTTTTCACATAAGAATCTATTTGGTTTTAACTGAATGAGGAAGTTAAATCCATGTTCTGTTTTCTATTTTCATTGTACCTACGTGGGTTGACTATGGAGTTGGTTTTCTTTCCAGAGTAAACACCTGGTATTTAAAGATATAACCAAACACCAAGGAGGAACTGCCTTGGGAAAGCAGAACTGGTGAGGTGACTTCATTCTGCTTTTCCTCTGCCAGAGGAGAGGTGGGATGTTCCATTTCCAGCTGGAGTAAAGATAGAGAACTAAGTGTCCTAGCACACTGCACAGAACTAAAGCCCTGGAAATTTTGATTAAAGCCAGAGACTCAGTTATTGAGCTCAAAGTCAGTTTCTGCTATGTGCCAAATGCTGTGCATTTTACAGAAATCTGGTTTACCTTTCTCAGAAAACTGATGAAGCCAAGATTCTTACACCTACTCTACAGATGAGGAAACTGAGGATCAACAAAGTGAGACCTGATACAGGTCAGATAGCTAACATGTTACAGACCTGACAATCGAAAAGATGTAACAATGCAAAGATGTAGTGTAAAGATGGTTCCAGGGTTTTAATGTACCATAACTCCACATTATGTTCTTTGTGAATAGTGCCCCTAGAGTTGGGTAATTTGGGGAGCCCTGTGTGGGCATGAGCTGAAACATTAAGTAGATGCAACAGGCCTTGTCTTTCTTTACAGTTTTATACCCTAGTCCATAATATATCTGTGTTAGTTGTCTAATGCTACATAACAAATTACTCTAAGACTTCGTGGCTTAAAATTACAACATTTAGTATCTAAAAGTTTCTGTAGGTCAGGAATCTGGGTGCAGCTTAGGTTGGTGCTCTAGCTACATAAAGGCTGCAGTCATGTCAAGGTTCTACTGCGCATGGGTTCGCTTCCAAGCTTACTTATGAGGTTGTTGGCAGAATTCTGTCCTTGCAGGCTGTTAGGGCCTTACTTCCTTGCTGGCTGTTGGCTGGGGAGAGCCTTCAGTTCCTTGCCATACAGACTTCACCATAGGACAGTTCACAACATGGCAGCATGCTTCTCCAGAGCAAACAAGTGAGAAGAAACAGAGATCCAAAATGCCAACAAGAACAGAAGTCACAGTCTTTAGTAACTTAATCATGGAAGAGATAGCCCACCACTTTTGCCATATTCTATTAATTAGAAGCAAGTTACCAAGTCCATCCCACACTCAACAGGAAGAATTACCCAAGGGCATGCATATGGGGAGGCAGGGATCACTGAGAGCTAAGCTCTGCCTACCACAATATCTGTGATTACTTTAATGCAAAATAATGCTTCAAATTACTTACACTGAGTAGAATTGTCTCTCCAGAAAATCTTGCTTGCCTTGAGAAATTATGCAGCCCCTTGTACCTGTCTACATACTCTCCATAGCATAAAGACATCCCAGTCTGCGAAATCCAGGATAGCTGTCAAGCTTTACGTGTTTAGACATAGCAAGTCTCTTCCAATAACTTTGTACCCACCTGCTTTGATCCATGATGCTAAAGCCAGGATTACTGCTAAGTTTTGGGTGATGGGGCATTTCCATGTTGCTGCCTGTCCTTTCTACAAAATAAGTGTTGGCCTTCGAAGTAGTCTCCCTGGAATGGAAGACTTTCTGTTCACTCATGATGCAAACTTTGCCTAAGACCTTGTTGCAGCTCCTCTTTGGGAATGGCCTTTGGAATCACACCAAAACAAAATAAAAATCTGCCTCCTTTCTTTAAGATGTGATCACCGGGAAGTATTTATCACATATGGTTGGCAGGGAGGCATCCCCTTCCTTATTTATTATTTATTATTCCATACATTTCCTTCCTAGAACTAGTAGATTTGAATTCAGACCTAACCAGAGCCCTAGTTATTTACAACAGCTTTATGCTTTGGGAACACAGGCAATAGAAACCCATATTTAATCATTTCCAAACATAAAACATGGCAAAGACTACCACCTCCCTTCCTTTTTTCAATAGTGGATTTAAAATGCTTAGATTGGCTGTCTCAGGGACTGAACTGTCCTTGTTCTTGAATCCTGGGATAGTTTTAAATACAAGTGTAGGTCTGAGAAAAGAGAATGATCAGGAATCAGCCCTGGGGATAGTTGGGTATATTAATCAATCTTAGATGGAAATGTTGAGATCCCAGAGAGTGAAGAAAGGTGCTGGGCTTTGTAGCAGACATGAAAGGGAACCTTGAAGTGTAAAGACTGGGGAGGAGGAAGGGTGAGGCTTGAGTAATCAGCTTATTAGAAGTTATTTTTTAGTGTAATAAATATGTAAAAACACTGTGTGCTAAGTTCCATTCTATGCACTTGAAAAATTTAACCCCTAGGAGGTATGTATAATTTCATCCATTTTACAGACGAGGAAACTGAGGTACCTGAGGAAACTGAGAAATTGAGGACTTGTGCAATGTCACACAGCTGGTAGGAAGCAGTCCAGCTTAAGAACCTATATCTCTACCATTGCACTTTGCTGCTTCCCAGAGCTATCCACCCAGAACAGAGCAGAGGTTGCTCCAGGAATTCCTGTACAGAGTCCAAGGGTCACTGTTAAATCAGGCTGCTGGCACAGCAGGGCTTATTCCCTGGTGTTCAGAAGGAATGATTGTTTACTTGGGGCAAAAGGAATTTAAAGTAGATTGTGCAGAAGAGAGAGTTTGGGAGTGGATGTAGAAGGATGATCAGTAGCTCCAAAGGGTGAGGCTGTAGGAGGGAGGAAAGAAAGCCAGAAAAAATGGGAAATAAGGATTTAAACTAACTTAGAAATTTACCCGTAACTGACCAGCTCTTACATTGGGCGTTTATCCGGGTACTCTCTCCCACCAGAACCAAATTGTTGGAGTTGTTTAGACTGGGGGATGCACTGCCCCAGTGTGTCTGTGTATGAGTGTGTGTTTACCTTCATGTTTCTTTTGTGTAGCAGATGATGGCAGAAGGATATTGGGGGAGGTTAAGTGCAGAAAAGAGGCAGGGGGAGGGTCATGGGTCTCACCCTGTCTTGTCACACAGGTACCTTTGACAGCCCTGGCAAATCGATCATTCCCCCAAAGAGCCAAACACATCTGTATATGTGCATCATGTTAGCTGCACCTTTCCCTGACAGGTACACCTTAGGGGCTGCAGTCACTGCCCTTCTGTGCCAAGAACAAATTCCTTTTGCCCATGATTTCAGGTACATCGGTGATTTACCTAAACGAAAGAAGCACAGCTGAAAGCTTGATTTAAAATCAAGCAACGTTTCTTGCAATATATCTAATTACACAATCTCCTGCTCCCTTTTCATTTGCAGGAACTGGGGGGAGGGGAAGGCCAGTACTATATATTTAAGAGGAAAACCACAGATATAGACTCCAAGTGGTTACGACAGAATTGGTTTATTTGAAAGCTCTGTCTCCACTTCCCCTGCAAAAATTCGGGGAAGGACCTGGGGATTCAAGGAGGTGGAGTTCTCTCTCCTTGCCAATCCTTCCCTTGTTGTCTGATAAAGGGTGTAGCAAGCAGGCTAGAAACAACTGCAGGGGAGCAAGGGATATAAATATTCAGTCGTGACAGTCCCCGAAGGATAAATGACAGCAGCCCGTGCAACGTGCCTTCTGCTCATTTTAAACTGATTCTTCTCCTCCACGCCCGAGGAGACATATTAGTAAATTGATTCCAGGTGATGCTGACATTTTGTAATTATCACTGTCTATAATTTTCATCTTATTCCATTGAATATTTGATCATTTAAAATAGAAGAGCATACCTAATAGTGGTCATTAGTTTGGCTCAAGGGAAAATTCATGGTTTAATAAACTCACATTAGAAATAACTAAAATTACAATTGGCATGATTAGCTTCCTATTTTTTTAATAAAAAAATAAAACAGACTAATTTTATCCAAGCTGACAGGTTTTGTCTTTCAAACTGGTTCATTGTTCTATTGTTTCCTTGGAGGAAGGAGAGACATCTATAACACAGTAGTAGTAATAAAAAACGTAATAAACCAACGCACAAAAACAAGGGTTATGTTTCATTCTACATTTGGCAGTCACTGAATACTATATATTCTCTCATTTTCTGACTAACCATGGACTGGAGCAAGGAAAGCCGTGTGGCTTTGAAACAAGGTCACGTTTGGGCGAGTAAGAATCAGAACTCTTGTCCTGCTTGTCTGAAGGGACTGCTTTGTGAGGATTGCCTGGGAAGGCAGGCGGTTCTGGGCTTGACTCCCTTTTTTCCCTCGGTGTCAGTTTTTGTTTTATGGGTATCTTCTGCAGTTTGCCTCTAGGTTCATTTTAGGTATAATTTCTGAAGAAAAAAAGGGGCAGTTTTAATATTCAGGAAATTATTTTATAAAAGGTAATGGAACAGATTTGACTATTGCCAGGGCAATGCTGTTGGGTTGCCACAGGGAAACATTTCACCAGTTGGCCAATAGGCGGAAATTAGAGCATTCTCCATATTCCTTCAACTCTGGGGAATACCGGCCACAAGGGGCCTGCTTATTGTTTTACTTGCTGGCAGTTTAGGGTTTGTGAGTTCACTTAAGGGATTAATGGTTGGAGATTATCTTACTGGAAGTAAGTGATGTTATTGATTGTACATGTTGGCACCCTAATGGTTGAGGTCATTCTTCATTTATTCATGTAGCCACCCACCCACTCACCCTCACTCATCAAGCATCCAGTCATCCTGTATCCATCCACCCATCCATTAATCTTGTCATCCATCCATCTGTTTATCCATCCATCCATCCACCCATTTACCCACCTCTTTACCTATAAATCCATTTATCCATTCATCCTTTCATGCATCCACCACTCACCTACCCTCTCATCCATCAGTATACTCTTATCCATCCATACAACCACCCATCCTTAAAATTTTAACAAACATTTATCAAACCTTTAGGCATTGGTAGTAAAGAGACACATAAGTCACAATTCTGTCCTTAAGGAGCTTATAATATCATACAAGAGTCCTAAACCAAAAATTACATAGTAAAATGCTGAGTACAACTATAGAGAACTATGCCATATTGCTGTGGGAATTCTCAAGAAGGACTGGCCTACTTTGAATGATTCAAAAAAGGGTGTGCATATGTGAACTATAATGTTACACATGGTAAATATGGGAGTGACTACTGGGGTGGGGAAAATGACAACAGGGAATTGAGCAGTGGATGAATGCCCAGGCCCTCAGTTCTCTCTAAGAGTATCAGTTTGCTGTTCAGTAGAACTCTTCATATTTATGTGGGGACCCTACCAGGGAGTCGACATTATGGAGGTATTATTAAGGCACCAGGCAGGTGAAGGAAACTGAAGTAGGGCCTCAGGGAGTCAATCAAAAGAACTACAATTCGGGATGGGCCTGTGGTTCTGAATGAAGGAAAGGAGAAAAGAATAAACAAATGGATGGATGAAGTGATAAACAAATGAACTATAAGCAGATAACTATAGGTTACAGACCAAAATGTAAATTTATATTCAATCAATGTAGACGCTTAACATAACTTTGCCTGATGACATCTTTGACCAAAACCAAACCGATACAGCAAAATCAGCTCCATCACAAATCACATGCCGGCAGCTGACCTGCTCTCTGCTTTGCTCCTGCTGCCCACGAGTCTGCAGGAATCCTAACAGGTACAAGCTGCTGTCAACTCCAAATGCCTGGCACTCAGCTCTGCCAAAGGGGTCTGTGTGAGGCCTTTATGCCTTTCCCAGTGGCCTCCGGTCTCTATTGAAACATAGCAGCTGTTACCAGGGGTAACTCCACCTCCCAAATAAGAGCATAGACTTTGTGGAGCTTTCCCAGGTGCTTCAGGCCCAGCATTACCAAAAATGCCCGAGATTCACACAGTCTCCTTTCCCCATGAGCTTAAATAGACTGGAGGCAAATGCTTGTTGACAACAGGTGTGGCTCCATGTGAAAAAATGTTCCGTTCCGTTATTGCAGGGTTGGCACCAAGGGACATTTCCTGTGGAAGAAATGGGCTTCCAGGAGCATGGGAGATCCATACCCAGAGCCAAAAAGGGCTCAGTTCCTCCCTTTTAGGGCCAAAGGCCCCACAACTCTATGAGCAGGTGCTCCTAATACGTACAGAGGTTTCCATAGCCAAAGGAAGGCTAGGCAGGGAGGGGTGGGCTTCCTGGCGAGGAAGCTCCAGCCAGCTGACTGATTAGGCTTTTTGTGCTGGTGGTTAAGTGGCTGCATTGTCATTAACTCAGCTAGGTTAACTTGCTCAGCAGAGGCTTGCAAAGCTGTGTGAACCTGCCCTTCTCTCATCTTGAGTCGGAGGTTGGGCTGTGAGGGCACAGAGAGGCAACCTCCAGGCCCAGCCCTGAGATTACTAGACAGAAACCCCAAGGACAGAGAGAACTTCTTATTCGTTTGAGAAATCTGTCTAGTGATTCTTTCTATCCCTGAACTGTCTTAGGGGCAAAGCTAACTAGAATTGGTTGCTAGATGATGTTCTAATTTCAGTGAGAAAACTGGTTAATTTTTTACTGCTTTGGGAGATCCTCCCCTTCCAACTGTAAGGGCTCATCCATACCCAGGGCTTTATTTGGAATTACTAGGGCAACAAGTAAGGATAAGGAGAAATGTAAGAGGCAGTGGCAGCTCTCTTACAAAGAAACACTAGTAATCAGACTATTCTTAGTTATTAAAGACTGAGGCAGAGGAGGGAAAGAGTTAAATGGAGATAGAAAAAAATTTTAAATACTGATTTTTTTCATAATACTATACTTTGTCAGAAATTCAGTTTGCTTTTTTCTTCTCCCTCCATGGGATCCACATATATGTTTATGGAGGTGTGAGCACGTATGTGTGTATGTAAGGGGGTGGTGTAACAATTTTTCACTCATTTTCAAGGCCTGAAATCCTATGTATTAGTATCCTAATGTATTAATTTGGGGGGCAAAGTTGCAGTATCAGATTGAGCCTGAAAGTTCAGTGCTTTAACGGCACACACTTTATTTCCTGCTCACACAACAGTTCTGGGCCAGCAGTTTAGGTCAGAGAGTTTCTTCCACAAAGTCATTCAGGAACCCAGGCCAGTGGGTGGCTCTGCCATTTTCAATATATCAATAGCCCAGTCCACCAGAAAGTAGGAATATCACAGAGCTGCTCCCAGGGAGGTTTTTGTGGTCTGCCCTAAAAGTGGCACATATCCTCCCCACATAGTCAGATGACCACCTACCTGCAAGGGAGGTTGGGAAATGTAGTCCAACTGTGAGCTCAAGAAGAAAAGGGCCCTGATTTGGCTGGGCAGCTAGTGGTCCCCCCCACACGGCTTTCATCATTGTTGCTTGATCCCCTCACCTATTGGGGGCCTGCTGTGAACACTGCATTGTGCTAGGAACTGAGGATACAGGGAAGGAGAAAAAAATTGTAAAATGGTAATGACAATTTTGATAAGGGCTACATGGGAAAACTACAGGGCAGCATGAGAGCTGGTAACTATCTCTAGGGAGAGGTGAAGGGGAAAGAGGAAGATTTCTGGGAAGAAGTGACCTTTGAGCTACAGACGGGCAGACCGAAAGACAGCCAGGCTGGGTCATGGCGGAAGGGCATTTTCAGAAGAGGGACCAGCCAGTGAAAAGTCCTGAGGCAGAAAAGAAGTTTAAACACTTTAGACCCCTCCAAAAGGGCAGTGGGACTGATGCACATTGAAACAGCCAGAGAGAAATTTGAAATGAAGCAGGAGAGGTGGGTAGGGGTGAGATTGAAGAGGTCTTCATGGGCTGAGTCAGAGACTAAGGGCTTCTTTCTAAGAGCAGTGGGGAGCCACTGATGGGTTTGAGAAAAAGTGTGGTATGATCAACTATGGTTTTCAAAAATCTGTTCTACTTAATGGAGGCAGTGTGAGGAGGCTATTGCAGTCTTTCAGGAGAGAGATGAGGTGCTTGGTTTAGGGGGCTGGCAGGTGAAATGGACAGAACTGGGATGGCTTGGAAAAGTGTGTGGGAAGTGAAGAGATGGGACTCTTATCTATACATGAGTCAGGAAGACAGCCCCGGGATCCCAGGTAGGCAGCCTCAGGTTGGCACTTGGCTCATTTGAGAGTGAGACAGCTTAGCCATAACTGGTTTATCCTTTTCCTCTGTAGTTTTATGGGTTTCTTGACTTCAGGCCTATTTAATAAAAGTCAGCTCTTTTAAATGGATATTTGGTGGAGTTCAAATTCACCCTCAGTCTGCACTTCTGTGGACTTTGATTAGCATTCATAATAGAGTGGTACACCTGACATCCACAGCAGGCAATTCCAACACCAGTGGAGGGAGGTACAAGATAAATCACTCCAAGTAAGTGACTAATTAATCATGCTCTTGATTTTAATAACATATACCGCCTGGCTCAAGATTCAGCTGTCTATAATCTTGCATTCTATTCTAAAATTTTGGTAATCAGTAAAAGCCACACATGGATTCCTAATTGACAGCGACTTCTTTCCTTCTTTTAGAAAAGTTAGGCATCGAGGCATATTCTCATGACTGTATGAAGGGGGATGAAGGCAGGAGAGGTGTGTGTGTGTGTGTTGGGGGGGGTGTGTGTGTGTGTGTGTGTGTGTGTTTTATCTCAAAAACCATCCTAGATATTTCAGGATAATCTGTGGGACAAAACTGATACTCTCTCATTGAAAATGTGTAAACTCATTTCTGGAAACATCTATGCCAGAGGGCTTGCTTGCAATGTATCTGTGCTCCTTCAAATCAGAAAACTGTTATTTTCAAGGGTAGTTGGACAAGTATTGTGGATACTTAGCAGTAAAACATGCCTCACTTGTGCATGGCCTCAAAGACTTGTAAATCCACAGCAGTAGGCACCATGTGAGGATTCGTAATGTCCTGTGAGTCATAGCTCCACTTATTTGGAAGAGATAGCTCCATAAAATAAAATACAATTCACTTGTAAAGAGATTCTTTATCTCAATAGACAAAACGAACCCACCATCTTATTACTAAATACCGTTCTCCACTGAACTGGTCTCAGGCTAGGCAAGGTAAATATCTGTAGATGGAATTCTTCTGGAAACAGAGTCTCCAAAGTTTTTAAATAATGAATCAGACTTCTTTGGCTTACTCATTTGTATAGCTGGATATGGCCAATCTACTGGTATATACACTGTGGAAAACAAAACTAAAAAAGACAGCAGAACGTATATCCTGGGGAGTAAACAGAAAATGTGTCCCATTTGACTCATTACATTACTTGGAAGAAATTGCCATTGCAAAGGTGTGATGGGGCAGGGGTTGATACCTGATGATGATAGAGAAATTCTAAGTACATACTATGTGCAAAGACTTTGATCATATAAATCTGTGCTGTGGGCTTTAATCATGTAGACCAACCAAAAATGGCTTAGGTGCTACTTACTGAGCATGTTAAACATATGGATCACCTCCCTCAGTCCTCAATATTAACCTAAGAAGTAGGAATTATTATCCTAAATTGATTAGAGAGATCTGTAGCCCAGAGAGGTTAAGGAGTTTCTACAGGATCTCACAGCCAGTTGGGGAAGCAGAGCCAAATCCTAAGTCAGCCTCCAAGAAAACGACTAATTACTCCTGCTCTGGGGGTTAAGAACATATACTATCTGGCTCGGGAGTCGTCTGTCTCCAGTGTTACATTCTATTCTAGAAATGGGATAACTGATAAAGATTCTCAATTGACGACGATTTCTTATCTTTCTTTTAGAAAAGTGAGGAATCAAAGTCTATTCCAGTGACTGTACGGAGGGTACCAGAGGGAGGACGTGTGTGTGTGTGTGTGTGTGTGTGTGTGTGTGTTTGAATCTCAAAACTGTCATAGATACTTCAGGATAACTTGTAAAGTTAAATCTGAAAATCCAAAGCCTGACACATAATCCCTGTGCTACAGCTAGGACACAATAAATAGGAGAATGGAGTAATCTTTTCCCCGGAAGCTTTCTATTGCTACATACCATTCACAAGATGTAAAATTATCTCCAAGAAGTACCTTGTTTGAATAAAAGTCTGGAGACTATGACCAAATATCATTTGGCATATAAAAATGGAAAAATGTGTGTCCAGGAAACTAGGAGAGATGCATCTAGGAACCAAGTGTCTCTTTTAGAAGGGGAAGAGCAGTGAGGCATGTCCTTTGTACACATGTCTTCCAGATTTTGTTCCCAAACCCTGCAGCCTTGGCTTGGCCTGGAACAATCCTCTCCAAGCAGCAGTGTGAGCTTATTACTGCCCATTACATCTGCCCATACTTCCAGCAGGTATGTGAGAGATAGGCAAGCCCTGAGAGTTACGTGAACCTCGGGACGCCACCCCAGTGTGATTCAGAGTGACCCTCATAAGGAGGCTCTGTTTCCCTCACCAGGTACCCCAGCCTTTGCACACACTTGGCCCACTTCAGCATCACCTTAAGGAGACCCTTCCTCCACAAGTTCACGTTCACGCTCTTTAACTCCCAGCTTAGGGAATCACACTGAATTAGTTCTTTGTGTTATTAACCAGAGGAGCACTTACATTTTCTGACATCTCTAATCTTGGAGCTCAGCGAATAGCACAGAGAATTTGCATGAAATTATCCCTCATTATATCTATAGGCTTAGCTGCCAGCGTTTGTGAATTTGGCAGAAGCCAGCAGATCTCACAGTTCATGTCTTCCTCTCTTGCCAGGCTCTTCAGAACGGGGTGCGTTAGAGTGCCGCGTGACAAAGAGCAGGACGGATCCTGGGATGTGGAGCCCAGGTGATGCTATTTGCATCCGATTAAAGAAGCAAGAATCTGTAGCATTATTTACATGCACAGTTCTTAATGCCATTTGGCTCCTTAAGCCTTTGGATCAACTTTTGTGGGAGAGTGTTTTTGAAAACATGGGCAGGGCTGGGGCACTGGTAGAGGTGAGCTTCCAGGTCGAATCCCCCTCCAGGCTGTCAACTGTATGTTTCCTTTTGGGAATTCCCTGGGTTCCAAAGGAGGTTTCTTTTGCTGCTTTCACTATTTCTTGTAACCTCCACAGAGCTAAGGAGCTCAGGTTAGATTCCGGTTGTTAATGCTCATTGTGAGAAGCTCCACATTCAGCCTGCTCCCATCTATCCTGGGGATTTCACTCTAAAGCCCACCCGTAAGGTGTCTTGGAGGGGTTGGGAGGCAAGCATTTGTCCTTCAGTGTCTATGCTCAGTTGCTCACAGAAATTCAAGATGTCACAAAATGTAAGTGCTCCTCTGGTTTAATTACACAAAGAGCTAAATCAATCTGATTCCTCAAGGTGGGAGTTAATGACAGCAATTGTGAGCTCATGAGGGAGGGTCTTCTTAAGGTAATGCTGGAGGGTGGAGAGGCCATTGTACCCTGTGAGGAGACAGAACTCACCTATAAGGATCACTCTGCATTATATCAAAGAGGCATCCTGGGAATGCATGGTCTAGACTTGGTGGTGTGGCTTTGACAGGACACTTCATCTCCTGGGTGCTCAGTTTTTTTCCACAATTTATAATGAGGAAGCTAAGCAAGAGAAATAGTTCTGAAGGGCATTCCAGTTTGCACAAAGATGGGGGCAACTGGAAGTTCCAGTGGGCAGGACACCCCTGTTCTACCACAGCCATCCACTTTTTGTTTTAATAAAGAGAGTGTCAAGTAATATTTTATTTGAAAAATAGAGTTTTGTTGAACAAAGCCTACAGGTCTAAATGATTTCTTCCCATTCTAAGTCTTAGGCCATCACTAGGCCAGTCTTCAGATTCTGAGAGCCACCGTATCTCAGGTCCCAATCACAGGTTCCATTTCTGACCAGTCTGCACAGAGAGTGTCTCCTCTCTATGGACAGGCATTGGGGGCACAGTCCTGGGGAGAGTCAGGTGATGAGGCAATAAATAGGTGTTTCCCAGTCTCGGCAAATACTGTCTCAGAACAGCATCCACTTCTGCTTAAGGGGAATATTCCTTCTTTAGCTACTGCTCCCTGTGACATGAAGGGTTGCTTCTTCATCGAGACATTCCTGAAGTTCTAGGTGGGTGCTGACTTACTGACCAGTGGAGTTTAAAATTATATTTCGCACACACACACACCCCTTATAAAATACATTGGGAGAATATAATATGTCTAATTATACTGAATACTTTAACATTTCTCAAACAGGGCTTCTTGGCATATCAATAGGCTCACAAAAGGATTCTTTGGTCAAGTAAGTGAGAGCAAAGCACAGACTGTGCCTGTGGCAGACAGGGTGGTCCCCATGATTTCTGGCCTTGATGTCCACACCCAGCATAGTTCCATCCTTTTGAGTGTGGGAAGGATCTGTGACTTGCTTCTAGCCAACAGAATATGGAAAGGAGATGGGATGTCACTTCTGTAATAACATTTTGTTATCTTAGACTCAGCAGACTGGGGAGACTCTCCATGCTGGCTTTAAAGAAGTAAGCTGCCATGTTGGGAGAGAGACTGTGAAGAGGGAAAGGGCCTGTGGGCAGCCTCTAGGTGTGAAGAACAGCTCCCGGCCAGTGGCCAGCAAGAACACAGAGACTTGGTTCTACCACCTGAGGAGATAAATTCTGCCCACACCCTGAGGGAGTCTGAAAGTGGATCCCTCCCTAGGCGAGCATCTGATAAGCCCACAGCCCCAGTTGACACCTGTATGGCAGCCTGGTGAGACCCTGAAGCAGAGAACCCCTCTAAGCTGTGACTGGACTCCTGAACCACAGAAACTACAGGATAATAAATGTGCGTGGCTTCACTTGAATTGGTGAAGACTGTAACTGGGGACAATGCGAGGACGGTTGCATGTGGGTGGAATCGCCAAGGTGCAGAGAACCCATGTGATAGAGGCTGAATGTACAAGGCTGGGGGGCTGCAGAGAGGATGGTAGAGAAGGAGAGGGAGAGCAGTCAAATGGAGAGTTGAGAGCATTCTTCTCCCTCATCAGATGTCCTAATAATTCCCTATCAGGGAAGTAATCATCTTCTCAAAGGGCAATGGAGAAATTTCACATGAGGAGGCTTTGATTTATACAAGGAAAGAGTCAAGTTAGTTTAATAATAGGCAGTACCTTGCAAGAGCCACATACGAGGAGTGAGAATGGAGGGGAGAAAGAGGAATGAATGTGAACAGATTTTTGGAGCACTTAAGTGGCATCAAACCATGGTAGCAAGTGTACACTCTAATTGCAGCCCTTTAAGGGGATTCAGCCCATCCCTAGAATTCAATCAGAGCCCTATTCTGAACAGTAGCTGTGTGCTTTGTGTGAGTTCTCTCATTTATCCCTCTCGATAATCCTTCGAGGAGTTAGTGCTATAGTTCCAGTTTGCAGCTGGAGAAACTAAGCAAAGAGAAGCTAACAAAAAGTAGAGGCAGGATTTGCACTGAAGGCTGATTCCAGCCCAAGCTCTTAAAATCTCCTTCAGACCCCTGCCTAAGTCTTCATTATCCACCGTCCTCCTGTGCTGCCCTCCTGCCTGTGTGGTTTGACCTATTGCTCTTGATCCTTTATCTCTATTTCCTTTGACCACTTGGCACCTGCTCTGGCTTGAAGTACCTATGCAGCCTCTCCTTGCTTTGAGGTCTTATTGTGACCTTCTTCTCAGTTTTATTTTTCTTTATACAAGCCATTCAACTCTGAACATTCCTCAATGCCTTGACTTCTTATACTCACAACCTTAGATAAGGATGATTCCACCACCTCTCTGTCCTGCAACAACAGGACCCTTGACAGCCAGGCTGGCCTGTGTGCCCTTTCCAACATGGAAATCATCACTTACTGATTCAACCACCATTCATTTATTCAACACCCATTCTCACATGCTTGGGGAATTCAAAGTAAAAAGATACTAGATCAGTAGATGGTAGTTTTAGAATCTGATAAAATCATGGATCTAGTACTCAGAAAAATGTGCATATGCTTATTTGTACCAATTCTGTTTATAAACAATTCTAGACGTTTCTGCCCTCCCTGAGGACCATTATAAGGTCTCTCAAGTTCCTGACTCCAGGGTTAAGATCCTTGCTCCCTCCAGTAGACTATAATACCATTGAGACCAACACTGTCCTTATATGCCACTGTACCAAGCACCAAGTACCAGGCACCAAGCATCAAGGCTGTTACCTGTAGACCTTCAATCAGGGTGAGTTGGATTGAATTGGCTGCGTGGCCCCATTCTAAGGAGCCCTTTATTCATTTCTTGTATTCCTCCTATCTTTTCACATTCCAGGAAAGAAATGTATACCTCTACTAGTCCAATAACCATTAATTTTGAAATCATCACCCAATGCCTGACTACACACAGGCCGTGTGACATCATTCCAGACTATAAAGTGCCAAGTGTTAATTGATTTGTAAGAAAGTCCACATTTAATGCATGGCACACTCCCAAGGGCTCCCAAGGGCTCCTAAGGGAGGGACGACAGCATTGGATTCTTGTGTCAGGAAATCACTCTTGCTTGCCTGTGTGGGACAGGATGACATTCTGGCCAGGAAGCTGTCTTGACTTTGGATCTGAATCCGCCCCTGATGGAGTTATTCACAGATGGCTAAGTTAAATGCAGCCTTCATAGCACTAAGGCATTTCAGCAACAGCTAAGCAAGTGGCCCATGAAATGGAGGCACCAGAAGCCTCTGGAAGCATCACCAGTGCATCACCCAGTGAAGCCATTGTATCTCTCCTTGGTAATGACCATTTCCAAGGGCAATGTGGGGGATTTCCATCAACCTGTGAGAAAGCAGGGTGTGTGGGCATTGTGGATCGCGATGGGGAGTAAATACAGGCAATAAAAAGCAGGGGGAAAAAATGGGGCCGGAAGCCAAGAAGACACACTCTGTGGAAAAGAGAGGGGAAAAAAATAGCCCCACCCCTCCTGTCCAAATGAAAAAGCATTTAATTGAATGTTCTTTATAGAGGTGAAAAAGTACCCTGTGGAGTTCCCAGTGTTTCATTATCCAATTGAATTTGGTACCTCAAGTTTCAAAGACCATTCTCCTGAATGATTATTCTTATTTCTGTGTCAGTCTTCCCTGTGCTCAGTGAACCCCTACTGGGCCACATCATTTAAAAGTCAAAACCCTGAAAGTATTTTTATGCCCATTATAGTAGCAGAGCAAACTCTGGTATCACTCATTTTATTCTCCACGGCCTCCTTCCTCTTGCCTGTTATGTAGATTTCTGTGCTACTGAGGATGCTTGGAATCAACAGGGCTGCTCCCCATACCGTTTCTTAATTCTGTGCATGGCCTCAGAGGGAAAGAGATTAGAAGGCTTAGAGACGGCAGCATTACAGGGCAACCGTTTAAGCAGAAGGTGGGCCTCTCAGAGTGGTTCCTCTTGATGTTAGAGAAAATAAGGGACAGCCTGGGGCAGCGGTGAGTGGTGGCTTTAAGTTAGTCAGTCTATCAGGAGACATCTGGCCTCCACTGGGTTGAAATACTCCAGATAAAATTGTCAGCAAAACTCCTTTAGCGAGGGCAGCCTTTAACTGGGAGAATCTGGGAAGGGAACTCTAGGGTACAGACCCTCCAAGCAACTCACCAGTTCATAACCTCTTCGTTGTTCTTGAGAACACTGTTGATCAGCTTCAAATCACTTAAACATCAAAGAGGTTATTTTTTTTCTCCCTTGAGATGGAAATCTAGGGGTGGGGTGGAGAATCATTTCAAATATTTCCCTTCAGTGGCAAGCTGCTAGGGTTGACGGATACACAACATAAAATAATTGTTTGAAAGTTTCACATCTGACCCGTGTAGCACCCAGCACATTTTCTTAATTTAGAAAATATTTGACGATACTGAATCCAAACCCATTTTCTCAAATGCAGGCTTAATTTCTCTTTGACTGAAATGAGTAGTTATGTTGTCATACCTTACCTGTAAATATAATACCCCTTCAGCTTTAATATTTCAAAAACTACAGTTTTCAATTCAAGCTGTTATGATATTTTATCTCTGAAGTAGTGGAATAACTTAAACCAATTGTTCTTACTTCAGTTCCTTCGAGGTTGATTCTTCTGCCTTAATTCCTCCCTCACAGAATATGTAAACTCCCTCTTACCTCCTGTGCTGGCAGAAAAGCAATTTGTTTCCAAGATTCAGGACTAAAACATGGCTGTGGAATAGTCTAGAAAAACTGTTATGCTGATCCCTCCCAGTGCTCAGTGTTCTCTGCTTCATTCTAAAGGTAAACCAGCACTGGTCTCAGATCTGAAACAATAACACCCCCTCTGCATTTCCTTAGCAGTCTCTCCTGGTATTTGGTTTGCAAACTCATCTCCAACAGGCCTGTGCCAATCCTTTTGCCAATATGGCACACCCAGCTGGGTGGGGAGGAGGCCTCTTGTCTACAGTTAGCTAACCCTGGGCTCTGCTTGACAGTGTTAGCTTCTGATCTGACTGCCCTCGTTTGTGGACAGTTGTCCCAGTGGACTGGACAGCAAGGGTCCATGCCAACTTCAGCCTCGGTGGGCTGAAGTGGGATGCCTCAGTGGCATCCCTACCTAATAACAACCATTTCCATTTTTTGAGGCCCATTACCATGAACTAGCTACTTGCCCCACATTGTTTTGCCAATGTTTGAACCAACCCTATAGTACACGAATCTTCCCCATTTACAGATGAGGAGGTTTAGGCAGCTTGAACACCTCACCCAACATCATACAATGGATAAATAATGGAATAGAGCCCTCACCCAAGCAGGGTATCTGTAAACCCTTTACCCTTAACCACCACACTACTAACCCATTCCTCACCAGGGTCTACCTCTGGGCTGCTGATTCCCACTTCAGATGCCCACCAGGAGGAAAACAACAGCTGTGGTCATGAATTGACCCCTCTTTGCCAGGTTCCATTTTGGATCCTAGTCTCCATCTCTTATAGACTTTGAGGGCATCCAGATTGTGTTCCTATTCACTTAACACAATGAAGAAAATTTGTCACCATTCATTTATATGGGTTGTTTTTTCATTGAACAAACATTTATTGTGTCTGTTTTTCAAGAATGCTTCTGGGCCCTGGGATGCAGCTCAGTGAACAACATAGACAAACCTATTGCCCTCTTGGAGCTTACAGCCTTGTGACTGCTTCCTCTGTGTCAGGTTCCTTACATACATTGATTACATCAATAGAGATTATTACTTAATCCCTGAGAGGCATTTTACAAACAAAAGTTCTGTAAGGTGGAATGACTGGCCCAAGGTAACAGAGCTCATAAGTAGCAAAGGCAGGTGAGCTCAATTCTCTTACTAGCCAAAACCCTAGACTGTGCCCTATGGATGCATAGAGGGAGTGCATGGGTACCCGGAGGTACCAAGTCTTAACCTAGAATCCTCTCTCCAATTCCTGTTCATCTCTTCATTGTAGAAGCCCCTCCAACACCTCCCCAGGGCACAATCCCTAAATAACCCAATGTCATTCATTATTTTATTGAACAACCAGATACTGAGTCCCTACTCTGGGCCAAGCAGCCCTCTAGGAGCTATGATTTAACGGGAGGACAGACATGGTCCCCATTCTCATGGAATTCACATACTTACGTCCTAAAGGTGCATTTTTCCATGTGTATTCGTCTCAGGAATTATCATTTCAGTTCATACTTTTGACTGTTAATATAAATTTGTGATATTTTGGCTTATAGGCGTTCCACACTTGAGCCCAAGTGTGATATTCAAAATACTTACCTGGTTCAATCAGGATGGACAGTGACCCTAGTGACCACAGAGGGTTCTTGGAGCTTCCCTGCTGTGACAAGTATTAAGCATTTAATTGCTGAATTATAAGGAGGTCCTGGGGGTTCTCAAAGGAAGGCTGGTGCATTAGGGCAGGGGAACTCAGGGGTCTCAGAGCAGCAGCTTTTCCCGAGGGGCACAGAAGTATTGCAGTGTTTCTACAATGGCTGTGTCTGTGCATATTGGCTGAATGTCAGCCCTGCTCACATCACCTATGGGAGTTTGCCATTTCCAACTGGACCAAATGCCCATTGAGAGCAGGGATCCTGTCATCTTTTTCTTCCTCCAAATGAGCCTGGCACAGTGAACATTGTTCTGATTCATCCTTGACTATGTGCTTGGCAGGAGTAACTTCTCATTGTTTCACATTTTGACCTCAAAATTGAGCCGTCCAGATGAGATAAGGCTCCAGTTTTTATACTGTGGTGTTTCTTAATAGTTATTGCTATAAATTTCTCTTTCACTGTGGGAAAGAATGATGACTTTTCAGTTGCTGTCACATCGGGTTTGCCATTTACGGTGTGTTACAAGCATGATTTGGTAGAACCCAGCTTTTGGAGCCTTGTATGACCCACAACTCAACTGCGCTCATTTGTGAGCCCAAGAGGCAGTTCAAGAATAAGTTTAGAGCCAGGGCAGCAGTAGCCACAGAAAGGACATTACCATAATATGTTGCCTGCCCAGAGCCCTGGATCAAAGGTAGCAAATAGGTGATACTCATGCTAACATCAGTCCCTTACACATTTCAAGAGCAGACATTAGTAATCCATGACTGCACTCCTCAAGACCTCAGAAGACTTATCACATCACTTCAGTGGATCTGAATTAGCTCAAGACATAAAACCTGTCACCATCCCATATACAGGCTGACTTTTTACTAGAAAACAAGGAGACCTCCTCTACCCTACCCAAAGAGATGCTGTTAATTATTTACCTTTTCAGGAAAAAAAATATTATTTAGATTGAAGTTCATATCATAATTTAATTTACAAAGTATATCTGTCATTTGGGTGAGAATCCAGTGAATAATGATAAGATTTTCAAGAGCCCCTGTAGGGCTGTGTGTGTGTGTGTGTGTGTGTGTGTGTGTGTGTGTGTGTGTGTGTTTTACCCTGTGGTAAGATTTCTTTAGATCTGATGTTTAACCAAACAGAGAGAGACCATAGCCTTCTGAGAAGTGTGTTCTTATGGCTGGTTTGTGCTTGCTTTATCAAGAGCAAAGCTCATGTGCATGCAGTGGTCATCATCATAGGTCCAGATTTAAGATATCAATGAGCCTTGGTGAAGTAATCAGACACTTTCTCCCTCAGGTAGCTCTGAGTTGAGAAAACTTTCTCTGATGACTAAAGTAGTAGTAAAATCAAATGCAGACTCAATGTCTTAATCTGGAACCATGAAAGAAAACAGGCTGGCATTTATTGACTATCCACTGGATGCCAGGTTATTCTTGTAATACCATTTCATTTAATGTGAATGTTATCGTCCCCATTTTACAAATCTGGAAAACAAGAACATCAAAGCGATTAAGCATTTGAGTAGGAATTGCACAACCAGTAAGCTAATATTAGAACTCAGGTCTGTCTGATTTCAAAGCTCTTTCCACAGTACCTAAAATATTCATGTACCAGATGAAAGCTTTTCTTTTTTCCCCTGGACTGTTTCTTAAATTTGTAGCTCTGCTTTCAGTGCAGGGTGTCTTGAAATGTGATGATGTGATTATATTTCTGGTTATTACTCCCCAACCATCATTTCAAATGGAATTGACGTGTGAGGCTGAAGGGATAATAGTGGGGTGAGCTCTAAATGCAGGTCAGCTTTTCTAATGTGGGCTGGGTAATGTCTGAATTACTCAACACTGCTTTTAGAAGTCAGTTCCCCACTCCAGGACAGGGGTTACAAGCACAAATGTCCACAAATTCCAGGTATTTACTGTACATAAGTGCCGCAGACTGGCCTATGGCAGGAGGTCAGTGGTTGGTTTGGGAGTTGTGTGGTACTGGAAAATACATACCCCAGCTAGAGTGGAGGTCTTTGCCCCATTAGGATGATTGCCAGGTCCTGGCAGGGAGACCATGGTCAGCTCCAACTGGGCCACTGGAAGAAAGCTTAATGAAAGGGCTATTTACGAAGGTGTAGGCAGAGAAATACATCCCCCAAAGTCACTCTTCTTCCTCCCTCTCATCCCCTGATGGCGCTCCCCATTTGAGATTTGGAGGAATAGCAGAGATGCAGCCTGGGGAGTCAGAAAAAGTTCCAAGATCAGCCAGAGTCTAAGAGCTGCATATATAGTAACTTACACATTGTATTTGAGTGTTTACAGATGTGGCTGTTTTTTGGTTTTTTTCTTTTCAATCTTAACTGTGGTTTACTGTTGGAGGAGAAAAGTTGGCCATTAGGCAAGGAACCAGGCTGACTGAACCTCTTTTCTTTTGGGTAACTGGTTTAAATCTGATGTTTGTAAAGAAGATAAAAACAAATGAACGAGGACACTGGTTGACTGAGTGCTTAAAACGGCTCTGTTTACTCTGGTCACTTGTAAAGACCAGAGTCTTTCGCTGCTGTGTGTCTGAGGGTTGTGGCTTCACTCTCAACGTCTTGCAGCTCCCACATGTTGTGTTGCTGTAGTTTAGGCTACAGGAAGGTGTGCATATCATTCAGTAGTTTTTGTTAGTGTCTATTTTTTTTTGTCGCATTCTTCAAATCTGCATATTTGAGTGCATTAGGTACAGTTTCCAGCAGAGACATGCTCAGGAAATATCATTTTTCCCCTTCTTATTTATCCTTTTCTCCCTCTTTATCCTTCTGGTCCTCTTCATAATTCAAAGCAGCAGCAGCAGCAGCAGCATCATAACTAACACTTACTGGGGAACCATGTGCTGGGAACCGTGCTAAGTGCTTAAATGGATCTTCCTATTTAATATTGAGGTGAGCACAGTTTTGAGTCTCATTTTGCAGATGAAGAAACTGAGGCCCAGAGAGGTGAAATAATTTGCCCAAGGAAGCTGAGTTATTTAGAATTTGGCAGAGGTGGGATTCCAACCCAGGCAGTCTGCCACCAGAGTCCCCCCACCTTAACCACTCAATTTCACACATCTTAGAATTGTTCAAACCCAGCGATTCCACTCAGAGAACAGTAGATAAACATGGAGATAAAAGACAAGTCAATAATTCCCTCCTCCCCCGCATCCCAGTTCTTTTCAGTATCTTGAAAAGCACTAGGTGAATAAAGCTAGATGGTGATCAAAGAAAAGTCTAATACATGGTTTTTTTGTTTGTATGATTCAGTTGCTTACACATAATTCATTTGTAAGTTGATACTAAGTGAAAGTTGGTCTTGAAATATTGTATACAGCCCAAACTAGGAGCTTGGCACCAAATCCCCACTTGGACCACAAATCATTTACTCTTGCCAAATTAGAGTCTAGAGTAATTTACCATAAGATGGACTTTTAACCTTAATATCTAGACATGCCCAGCTGTTTGCTATGAAAGCTCATTAGCTTCTAGAAGCAGCTCTCGTTAAGGGAATGCTATCAGGGTAAACACATCACTTTAGCCTTTTTTTCCAAAATTACTAATCCCACCTTGTAATAAAGGAAAAATAAATGGATAACTCTTGTTTAGTATTAATTCATTTGGACCCATTTATTTCCATCAGTGGCTTCTGGGGAAAAAGTCAGTTCAGTTCATTTTCCCACATTCAGTCTCTGATGCATTGTGGGATTTTATGTTTCCATAATTAATAGAGACATTTTTCAAATAGAAAAAAATTGTTTGTGTTCTTTTTGGGAAAAAAATGCATGGTGGCTGCTGAATATGATTTTCCAAATGGAATGTGGATTTTTCATTCCCATTATATGTCTCTATTTCTTCACGCTATGGATTTTAGCTTTATGGCAACTCACTACCAGGCTTGTAGCTGTCAGAATTGGACTTTTTTTTTTCCCCAAATATTTATTTATTTATTTTGGCTGCGCCGGGTCTTAGTTGTGGCACACGGGATCTTTGCTGCAGCATGCAGGATCGTTTTGGTTGTGGCATGCAGACTTCTTAGTTGTGTCATGCATGCAGGATCTAGTTCCCCGACCAGGGATCGAACCCAGGCCCCCTGTATTGGGGAGCTCTGAGTCTTACCCACTGGCCCACCAGCGAAGTCCCAGAATTGGACTATTTATTGGCTCCTAAATAGGAACAGTGAAACTGCTGCATTATCATGATGTGCTGTTGCAGGCAAAGAGCATCTCTTTTCTAAGCAGATGTTTACTGAGGACCTGCCTACTGCACACAAATGAAATTGCCGGTTGTTTTAGTGGATATGATTGGTGCCATTGTGATAAAAAGATGGGCAGACTGCTTGGTTGATCATTAACTATTACATATTTGTCTGTCTATCTTGTCAATAAGATAAAGTTTGCTTGTCTAAATCTCGCATTTCATTTATTTATTTTGGGTTAATTAAATTTGAGATTATACCAAAAGCCCTTCACTATTTTTTAATGAATATCTTAGATAACTTTACTGAAAGCCCTTCACTACTGAATGAGTAAGTTGGGTCTCATTCAGTGGGCTCAGGCTCTTTTAAAACTCTATGATTCTCTTGTATCAAGACCTAGTTAAATGGATTTCTCAGCCAACTTGAGACAAAATGGTAGCTATTCACTTCTAAAACTCTTCCCTTCAGTGAAGAGATCCCCAAATGATCCTCAAAACATAAATCAGAGTTCTTAACTTGAGATCCACAGAACAGATACTAAGGGATGGACTTTAGGAGGCCCATCAGTGTTCAAGTGTGTACAAAGTGCTGCACGTGTGTACATGTTTCAAAAGATGTCATCACATTAACAAGAGGACTCATGACCCAGAAAGGTTAAGAACCACTGATTTCAGACAATTATCCTAAATAATGGGGTCTGGCTAGAGATACATGATTTGGGCCATATTTACCATATGTTTGCTTACTGCTTGTGCTTGGTCATGCCATTCAGCAGCTGCACACATCATTATATACAAGAAAAAGAATAGGATTCACCTAAAGCTCAAAGGAATACTGATCTTGTACTTATTAAAATTTGTTCTGGGATTTCAGAGTCATGTTAAGTTTGGTTATTTTACTCATTTGTAGTCAGTATTCAATTATTTGAGCATGTGGATTTTCAAGTATCTTATTCTCTTTTTCTTCCTTTTAACTCCAATTTGGTACATTTTGCACCACTAAATGGGTAAAAAATGGAATAGGAAGTCTTGAAACTCAAAAGCAGCATAAAGTTACATGTTTGTGACCCTTATTGAATAGATGAAGATCAGTGGTTAAAATTTTTACATTTGCTCTCTTAGGAGTTCTTGTTTCTAGTTCTTGAGAAACTAGAGTATGTTGGGTCTTTTGTAAGAAACAGCAAGTGTCCAATAATGCTTGGCTTCCTAAACTCTCAGACTCCCCGTCTGCCCTACAGTGACTTAAAATGAATTACACCCAAGAGTTACACACAGGTTTCCTCCTGAATCTTTTAACCCATCCCATCTCCCAACATACTTTTAGCCTATTTCCAATTAACCTGGCTACTGTATTCATGCATGACTGTCCCTTTTGTGGGCTCATCTAACCTGGCTTGATGCCCCTCGAGAGATCTCTAGCTCTTATAGATTCAAATGCTTTGGGGAAAAACCCTGTATAATCCACCCTATCTCCAGGAACTTCTAGCCTGGTGCAAAAACTCAGGAACCTCTCTGCCCCCTGAATTCCTATGAAGCCAGAAAATAGCAGATTCAAGCCCTTGATCACAGGCGTGAAGTCTTGATGGTCAGTCAGTGTTGAGAACGACGAGGTTACTACTTTTGACTATTGAGTCAACAATACTTGACTGTTGAGTCCAGGGTGTTGACTCAAGGCAAAAAGAGGAGACGGCATGATGTTCTGAGATCAGTAATCAAGGAAAGTGTTTAACCCATACACAGAATATACAATGATTTCTAGTAATTTTATTATTTTTTTAACCCATAATTGTTTAATGGTTCTTGAAATGTTGACTCTATAGAAGTGTAGATGGGGGCAAGGGAGAGGGCAGTTTTAAATTTTGTTATCTACATTCATGTCAACCTCCTGCATCTTAGGTTCTGTTCCCCAAAGCAGATCCTGACAAAATGATTCAGTGCAAATAATTTATTTGTGAAGTTACAGGAAACTCCAGTAAGGGAGCAGGGAGTGGTACAGAGAATAAAAGGAAGGCAATAAGTTGTGTGCAGATGGTCATGTAACCATCATGGGTGGGTAGGGCTCAGTCCTATTGAAGACCTCTGGGAGTCTGTGTAGAGACACCCTAGAACTGTACCACCCACAGAGCAAGGAAGCTGGGGAATCTATCTACCCACTTCCTCTTGTTGGTTGAGAGCTGCTTCCAGGGGCATTACCTCCCGGTGCACCAAAGTATTATAGGTGTGACGATACACCCAGCATTGCAGGTAACTAGGAGTTGACCCTGATGAAGCTGGTGGCTTCCACAGCTTTTTCGAGTGCTCTTTTCTACTCCTAGTGGCAGAGGCAAAACTGGGGGAGGATATCCATCTCAAAATTTGCCAAGAAAAGGGGCACAGGGATCTGTTGAGAGATTCAGTGGCTCTTTTATTCTCATGGTACTCTCAGGGATTGATAGGTCCTTAGGTGTAGTACAATAATGGAAACAAGGATTTTCACTCTGGCTTCATCTCCCTTTTCCCATCCTCTCTCTCTGGCTGCACCTTTCTTCTCCCTGTCACATACCTTGGAGACAAGAAATGAACATTAGGCAAGTGCACACTGAGGACAGAGGATCTGTTGATGGATGAATGGATTAAGAAAATATGTACACACACACACACACACACACACAAACGGAATATTATTCAGCCATAAAAAATAAGGAAATCCTTCCACTTGTGACCGCATGGATGAAGATGGAGGACATTATGCTAAAGTTAAATAATCCAGTCACAGAAAGACAAATCCTGCACGATTCCATTTTTTTAATGGAATCTAAAAAGGTTGAACTCATAGAAACAGAGAATAGAGGGGTGTTTGCCAGGGAATAGGAATGGAGGAAATGGGAGACGTTGGTCAAAGAGTACAAATTTTTAGTTTTAAGGTGAATAATTTCTGGGGAATCTATTCTACAGCATAATGACTATAGTTAACAATATTACACTGTACATTTTAACATGGCTGGAGAATCGATATTCAGTGTTTTTACCTCACATGTGAGGTAATGGGTGTATTAACTTGATTTTGGTAATCGTTTTACAATGTATTCATATATTAAATCATCATATTATTCATCCTAAATATGTACGATTTTTATTTATCAATTATACCTCAATAAAGCTGGGGAGAAAAGTAAAAAAAAAAAAAAGAGTGCATGAGGACAGAGGCACTGTGACTAGGTGGATACAGCTTTAACTTTGAGTGACCTGGGAGAAGTGAACAGCCACCCTTACCAAAATGTTCAGGCAGCATGCCTAGCCCCCTCTCTTGCCTGTCTGAGAAGTGTTCTGGAAGCTGCCAGAGAACAAAGTTCCATGTGTTTCCCAGCAAGCACAGAAGACTCTGCCCCCATCTTTCTTAGATGTGCACTTACCCTTTGCCATCCTCCTCACTTTGAAAAACCCCATTGAAGGCCCTGTGCAGTTTCAGAGACTCCACAACATCCATTTGGATCCCGAGGATGGAGTCACTGATCCCTGGGTTTTTTGGTTTTGTTTTTTCCCTCCAGTGTACTGTTCTAAGGCAGAAACACTGCCGGCTGTGGAGTTCAGACAGCACAAGCACTCCCAGCTTTATCAAAAGGCAGAGATTGTACTGAAGTGTTTGCTTTTCTGCTTGTGGGCCAGTTCCTCTCAATGATCTTGGGTAGGTCTAGATCACTCTCAGCTCAGCTACCCTCTCCTTGTCAGAGATGTGGTCCCTGGTGCTGGGATAGCACCACGGAGACTTAGAGTTCAAAGATTTAAGTTGACCTCAGTTTTGAATAATTATCCTTTATCCTTGAAGGTCAACTATTATTTGTTTTCTGAAAAATGCATACCCATTCATCCTTGTTCATTGGACCTCCTCTGAATCTTAAAATTCAGGAAGAGGCAGGGTACTCTCTTCCCCAGTTACTGAATATGAAGCACCCAGGACTCAAACCGCAATGTTTATTTGGAATCTCTGAGCATCTCAGACTCAAAAAAATTTTTTCATGCCAACATATAGAGAGAATGTGAATTTCTCATCATTTTTCAACATGGAAATTTAGAAAACAAGTCATATGCTCCTGCAATCAATTTAGGCCTTTTAGGTGTGGTATAGGATAAAAAGGAGAGAAAGAAAAAAAACACTTGGGATTCATATTGGGTACTGTTTGTACTATATACACCTCTTTCTCAGTTTCCCCACAGGAAAAATGGTGGATTTAATATATGCCGTATAGAGTCACCGTGTGGGTTGGGGACAGGATATATATGAAACACCCAGCCCAGGACATAGCTCATGGTAGGTACTCAATAGTTGGTTGGATCCTCCCTACTCCTGCTCTCCAGGGTACATTATAAGCGCTAAAGCTATATAACTAAACACTGTTCCCCAGATTAGGTACCCAATGGAGAGGAAAAAGCTATGAATTGATGACCCGTCAGCACAGTTTAGGGTTAAAAAGCTGTATCTAAATTGGAAGATATATTAAGAAATTTAGGGAAAGAAAACAGTCTAAGGTTGTCAAAGAATGTGCACCAGTTCCTCAAATTTGTTTTTTTCCCCATCTTACCTAAATCCATATTTTCACTTCTATTTTAAGCAGAATTACTCATGGTTGTTTACTTAGAATATGTCTAAGGTTGGTACTCTCACCCTATCCATCTTTCCTTATCCAGAGGCTTAAAGGAAAACCACCAACATAAAGCATGGAGCATCATTAAGACTCCCAAGAGTTTGTTATCACAGAAGAGAGTGTGGACTTGTTTTCCACTTTCACTGTGTCTGTCTTTGGGGGGAACCTCTATCTTCACTCAGCCACCACTTCCATGGATTCTTCCCTCTATTAGGACCAAGATATGATAGCCCTTGATCAGGAGACTGGTTGTGCAACCCAAGAAGGGCCATGCAAAGAAGACAGAGGTGATTAGATTATAAAGTTGATTGTTGACCCTCAAGACCAAAGTAACTGGAAATTTGTGTGTTTTCTAGCCTTTCTGCTCATTTAATGATTAAATACTCTAGCTGTTCAAATCCAATCCTTGGCTTATCTCAGCTATGCAGACTGGCATGGCTGGTTCAAGCTGTCTGTAGAGAAACCAGTGTATGAGGCTAAAATCTAGCAAAATGCCAGAAGAGTATGTTTGGGCAGGATAACAAAATGTAGTTCAGGAGGCCTGCATGAGCTGGAACCAGAGCCGGTGGCATATAGTTGGAGACTGCAATGAGAAATGCCCAAATATGAGTATGACAAGTGGAATATCATTCTGTGAACTAGAGTCAAAGTCAAAAAAGATTTCATAAAAACATGATTTGGGGACTGAGTGAGAGTCTGATTTGGAACTTTTCAAATAGGCTGTTTTCTAATGGTGCTTTTGTTGGCAGAGGTCCTGGGAGTGTCTAAGTTCTGTCTTAAAGGCAAGGCTTTGCAGTGTGATGTGGAGGTGCTTTACTGTACCAGACAGACATGAGGGTGTGTCGAGAAGGTACTGATCTCCTGTCTACAAACCCTGGGGTGCAAATCAACAACCGTCTTTGTCTTCTAAAACTTTACATACACTTCTAGTTTGGTCACCCTTTCTACCAGTTGGTAGAAACTTAAGTGAAGTCCATTCATCATCTCCATAAATCCCAGGCTTCTGTCTGATTTCTGTTGAGCTTATATGCTGCCACAGTGCCTGATGGGTGGAGGCACCCTGGCATCCACTGAGATGTTGGTACACCTGTCTGGTCTTCGGTCTTCTTCCAAGCTTAAGGGTGATGTAAATCTTCTAGCTCTCTTCGCTCTTTCAGTCCCTTCCCAAAGCATGTGGGGACCATTCTGTTGCTCCCTTCCTGACCCGGGCTTGGAAACGCAGCTCAGAGAGAAGACATGCCGGTGTCCCTTTTACCATATCTGTTGTATTTCTCCTTCTCCTTCCAACCCAAGGGATTTTTATCTGGACAATAGGTGAGCGTACCCTGGATCATAAGCCTTTCTTCCACATCTGTTGAAGTCCAAATATATACCCAGATTCCTTTTAGATTTAGGATTTGAAATATAAAAACTTAGGCTCTTACAACAACAACAAAAACAACTTAGATGTTTAAAACTTTAAACTTGTTTATTCTTGATCTCTCTCTGCTTTTTAGCAACAATATCCCTTTCCTGTGGGAATTAATGATGGGAAGTGAGGTAATGAGCAGAGAAAATCTGGGGGAAGATCTCATTTAATTCCTGCCCAAACTTTCAGCCTGCTTGATTGGAATGTTGGGTTTTTTTGTTTGTTTGTTTTTCTCGAGTAGAGTTGAGTTCCATGCAGGGAGATCTGGAGAGTTTGTTTGCATGTTGGTCTTGGAACTCACGTGGAACAAAGATGAGTGGAATATGCTCTGTTTCTCCAGTGGGAAGTTTTAGGTCCACAGAGACAAAAGACTTTGCTTTCATTCTGATATAGTAAATAAGGACAACATATAACTGAGGAACATAGCATATAGGTAATAAATTTGCAGAGAATAATATCTTCTAGCATATTCCAGTGGGGCCTTCCTGATGTGGGTGTAGCAATCATCAGGGGGGTGAAAACCAAGACAACTAGAAGTAGGAGAGGAAGTAGCTGCCTTTGAGAGAGGAAGACTGATAACGTTTTCAGACCAAATGATAAGTAGCTTCTGGTTTCCAAATAAAAGCTCTCGCATTTGAGACCATGCTTTTTTTTTTTTTTTTTTTAAACGAAAGACTTTAATTGCTTATACTGACAGCAGACATGCCAGATTTATCCACACGGCCAGTGTTCCAAATGCCATGTAAAAATGCAGCAATTGGCCAGAATGTTAAATAACCTGCTATAATTGCTTTTATTTGTTTAATCCTTTCAAACAAATGGCCACTTTCATTTTTTTGCCCAGAAGACAAAGAAGAGTTGAAGCTTTCTGGTTGTTTGGCAGGGAAAGAAAACAGAATATTTGTTGGTTGAAGATGGAAGATCATTCACTTTAGCAGTTTGGACAGCATGACTGATAGGGCTCTCCCTGGTACCTAGGAAGGGCAGAGTGAGAAAAGTAGAGGATTCTGAGGGCAAAGGGCAGGGGTCAAGGGCCCAGGATTCCCAGCTGAAGTGGATGAGTGGGAGATAACACTTAACTGCAAAGAAGAAATAGAAGAGCAAAACCATCTAGGTAAAAATGACATCATGCCTTGATTTTGGTGCTAAGAGTCCCTGGAAGATGGAACCGTTGACCTGGTATCTTGGAGATCCATCCTCGTGGGTTCAAGGATAACACTCAAGCTAAAGGCTTTATGTTTTGCTAGAAGAGAAAGGATACTCTCTGTCTCTTATAAAGGGTAAAAGGAGCAATTAAGCTCAAGATCTTATCCCTCCAAAACCATAATGAAGTATTTTGTATGTAGAGGAAAACTGTTGAAGGGTAAGTAAACACGACTAGATCCATAGCAATGTTTCTTCAGGATTTTAACAAATTCTATTTAGGCTCTCCTGAACTTAAGACATCATTCTCAACTGTATCTCAGGTTATTTTCAAAGAGTGGTTTCATTTTCCCTTAAAATGATCAAAGGGAGGGCTTCCCTGGTGGCGCAGTGGTTGAGAGTCCGCCTGCCGATGCAGGGGACACGGGTTCGTGCCCCGGTCTGGGGGGATCCCACGTGCCGCGGAGCGGCTGGGCCCGTGAGCCATGGCCGCTGAGCCTGCGCGTCCGGAGCCTGTGCTCCGCAGGGGGAGAGGCCACAACAGTGAGAGGCCCGCCTACAGCAAAAAAAAAAAAAAAAAAAAAAAAAATGATCAAAGGGAATTGCTTATTATCCAGGGTCAACTTATTAACTGGAGACAGACTATTCCCCAGTTACAGTATCTCTTGAACGCATATCTTACTGAGCTCTAGGCAAGGGACAAATTGGGGAGGAGAAGACAGAGTCTAGCCAAAAATCCCAGGGTGTTACCCTGGTCTCCAGCTAACTAGCTCCGTGACCTTGGAGGGATCTGTGGCTTTTTTGCATGTGTTTCCTCATTTGCGAAATGACGTGAGACAGGGGTAACTCTAAACCTCCTTCTTTCTCTCTGTTTTTTCTAATTTTTTAGAATTGCTGAATTATTGCATGCATGAAATGATTTACTTTCTTCCTCTTTGAAATAATGGAGCTCATTTTCTAGTATCTGCATCTCCGTATATTTCTGTTAAGCAAGATCTAACAGCCTTTGATATTTCTCTGTCTACTTGCTGGGGAATTACAGATATAATAACATTTGATTTTGTGAAGACACTTAGTCAAAAATTGTCACTGAATAGCTTATGCTTTCCCACAATGCTGTCAGAGCTGAATCCTTATAGCAGACAAGCCAAAGACGAAATAAAAGGGATTGACAGGAAAGAGGGGTTAGGGAGAGCTTATGGACACAAATTGAAAAGGCAATATTGTAGGAGCATGAGAAAAGCCACCAGAAAGAAGGTTCTTTCTCCATCCTTGAGTATATTAAAATATTTATTTATTTATTTATTGAATGATGTTGGAAAGGTGACAAGCGAAAAGCTTCTAGTGCTTGGTGAGCACCTGCTGTGTGCCAGGCACAGGTTAGGCACAGACATTTGTCCCCACTTCATAGATGAGAATATTGAGGGATAAAACTCACCCAGTAAGTGAATGGCACAACTGAGATTTTAAGCCAGAGGGCAAATAAAAAATTAAATAATCACAAATAAGGCTTCTCCTATACCCCGAATCTGTCCCTCCTCCTTACTCTAAGATGTTGACAGCATTACCATTTTACTCTGAAATGTACTTTAGCCACCTTTCCGTGTTAATACCTGTGGAAATACCCCATTCATTTTAACTGCTGTATCATGTTCATGGCCTACCATAAATTACTTCATTTAGTCTGTTCCCTATTGGTTTTCACTGTTAAAAATGATCCTATAGTGAGCATGTGGATTCAAGGGTACCTGTTCCCATGTGCACATGTAAAAGAGTTTTTCTAGATAGATGTGAAAAAGTATATACATATATACCTGAATATGTGCATATGTATGTATGTGTGTACTGTATGTATATAACTTATATATCTGTGTATGTAATATGTATATGTATTTTTTAAGATCCTGACAAATTCCCCTTCCAAAGGGGTATGCCCAATCACCTGCCACTGCCCCCCTGGCATTGTATGAAAGTGTATGTTTCCTCACACCATCACCAGTACTTGACATCATCAAACTTTAGACATTTGCCAAAGCATTATGATAGTTTTTTTTTCAAGTACATGAGTGAGTTTGAACACCTCTTGAGTTCTTTTCCTCCAGAAAGTGTTTCTAGTAAATGGTGGGAGAGCACTTGAGCCCTGTCCCGTGCTGTGCAGAAAGCCAGTGAGTTTCTTCATGAAGAGGATGCACTGGGGTCCCTTGACTTGGATATCCTGGAGAGGAGGGGGCGTCAGATCGCACTCTCATTAGGAATTAGCCTGGTTGTCATAAAGGAGGCTGAGCAAATCTTTGAAGCTTGAAGTGATGACCCTGAAATCTGTCAGAATACTAACCCTGAAATCAGGTCTGAATTTACAGCCATAATATCTATCTTTGGATTTAGTTTTATGTTTTTACTCTAATTTATGTGCATGCCTTCCTTAGCATCCCATATCTCAAGCAACATAAATGTATTAAAGTAATGGAATTTAGAAAATATGTGACAGTTGCCATCTTTGTTCCCAAGAGGGAATTTGGAAATCTGACAAATATTATAGCTTTCATTTTCAAGATCCATTTTCTGAGCAGTTTCACTAACAAGTCTCCTGATTTACCAGGCCATTAACAAAAATAATTCCTTCTGGACATCAGTGAAAGAAGTGGATTAGCACAATTTATGGCTTTCTCAAGATACACATAAGGTGCCTGTCAAGAAAAAAAGGGACAGGTTTTTGATTAGCTGATACCTAGACTTGCTTTTAAGACACCTCAGTTCATTTTCCATAAGCCCATCCACTAAGGACAGCATCCCTCAAGGAGGAAGCCTGCCATGGCCCCGTGTCTCGGCATGGTCTCAAGTTTGCCAGCAGTGATTACGAATTACTTAGTTGCTGACAGCCCTTTGTCATTGATTGAAAGAGGAAACCTTTTCCACTTCAAGCTGAGGACATGGTGCCTATTTTTTTCCTCTTTAAATGAAACATTATCCAGAGACAACTCTTTGTGTACACAGCAACACACACAGTTTAACAAAAGAGTAACCTGCAATAAACAGAGATATAGAAGATTGAGGGCCTAGGACAGCAGCTCATTAGGCAAAACCTGTCCTTTTTCTTTGCTAAAGTCGGGAAGAAACAAATGTCTGCCAAATGGGAGGAATAATGAGGGTGTCCTGTCAGTAAGGAAGATAACACAGCTCTGGGGAAAGCATTGGAAAGTTTCCTCTAATCTTTGGGAACTTTATGTCCTCAACAATCCTGTATTCAGAGGATCTCAGAGTGTCAGAGGGACCCATGGAAAAGTTCCACTGTGGCCTGGTGAGAGAGGTGCCCACTGGGACAAGGGTGCCTTTTTATGGTGGTATGATAGCATGGCCACCCAGGCTGTGGCATTAGCCTGCAACTCTGAGACTTTGGGATCTGATTCCCAGCTCCTGAGGTGTGTCATAGGGTCAGCAGAGAAGATTCCCAAGTAACTGGTGGCATTGGTAGGGGCTGAGGGTGTCCAGGAGAGATGCACAGACCGACGTTTATAAATCTACCCTTCAGTCAGTTGTGGGCCGTGGGTATGAAAAGCATGAAGCAGGAGAGAGAGGAGATGAGATGCGCTTGGCCTTGCACAGCGTTGTAGGTCATCTGAAGGATTTGGGCTTTATCCTAAGAGCAGTGGGAAGCTGTTAACAGGATTCAATGTGTGTGTGTGTGTGTGTGTGTGTGTGTGTGTGTGTGTGTCTGGGGGTGCCAGCATCTGGACATGGGGGTGAGAGTCTTAATTAGATTTCTCTTTGCAACGATTATTCTGAGAGTCACAAGTGTTCTTAATTTTTTTGTGCCAAGGACCCTTCTGTCAGTCTGGTGAAGCCTGTGGACACCATCTCACACTGTTGTATTTAGATGCATAGATTCAGATACTTAGGATTATGACAGATTCTGCTTATACTGTATCATATGTATACTATAATAGTTTGATACATTTTTCAAAATACTAAAGAAACTTATCTGTGGTAGATAACATCTATGTAGCAGGGTGCCAGAGCCAGCTCATTCCCACCAGCTTGTCAAAGCTTACCGTTTACATTTCTTTCCAGCTCCATGTTCAGTGATACCATGCTGGTAGCTTAAATGTGGTCATGATGGGAGTATTTACACCATGAAAACTGGCAAACATTAAAAATCAGGACACCCCACCACCACCACCAAGAGCCAGTTGTTAAAACATTTACCATCACATATACATTATGTAATATATATATGTATTATACATATACATATAAGTATGTGTTAAACCTGTGATGAAATCCTGTTATTTAAGACACTAATAGGGCTTCCCTGGTGGCGCAGTGGTTGAGAGTCCGCCTGCCGATGCAGGGGACACGGGTTCGTGCCCTGGTCTAGGAAAATCCCACATGCCGCGGAGCGGCTGGGCCCGTGAGCCTGTGCGTCCGGAGCCTGTGCTCCGCAACGGGAGAGGCCACAACAGTGAGAGGCCCGCGTACCGGAAAAAAAAAAAGACACTAATAAAGAAGTGTCTATATAAACTTTATTAATACCTTAAGTAACAGGATTTACTCTCAGGTTTAATAACTATCATAATTTTGAAGTAGTGATGAGTAAAAATTATATTTCAGAATATCAGCAGCAACTATAATGTGATATAATATTTCTTTCTATAATTGATGACAAAGTCAGAGTTACTGCTTATATTACTGGGATTTGTTGCCTACATCCATACTTAAAGGAAATGCTAGAGATTAATGCAAATAAAGACAAATTTTTCCCATTTAAAAAACCCCTGAACTATAGTGTCCAGAAAATGAGAAAAACGGGGAGCAAGGAGACCAGTTAGGAGGCTGTCACATTATTCCAAATGAGCAGTCACGGTGTCTTGTACTCAACTGCGGAGGCAGAGAGATGTATATAGAATTAGAGATGGTTAACAGAAAAAGTCTACAAAAATTAGGGATATATTGACATAGAAGTGCAGGAGGTGTTGAGAGTGACTCCTAGGGTTCTGGCTTATACTATTGGATTTACTGAGAAGGGGATGTCAGAAAGGGCCAGGTTTAAGGAAGATGACCCTGAGTTTGGTTTGGGATGTGTTGAGTTGGAGGTGCCTCTCAAGTATCCCCATGGAAACACTAAATAGACCGTGGGATATAAATATCTGGAATAGAAGCATATGTAGGTTCTAGCATCAGTCTTGGGGTAAGAACAGAGTAAAGGGAAGTTGTTCCTTGGTGGAGAAGCAAGCTACATAGAAATGTGCCACCCTTTCAGTAACTGCTTTCACACTGCATCTCCTACCTTATTTATCTCTTAACAATCATCTTGCAAAAAGATTGCCTTTAGGAACTGGTGAGATGGCCCCACTTGGAGGGAATCATACTCAAAGAGAATAACTACTTTCCCATTTCCTGCAGAGTTACCTTGCTGGATCCCAAAGTCCACAGGAGAGGCCGGGGCAGTAGATAAATACTAGGAGGTCATTAGGATATTTACAGTAATTAGAGCTTCTATTCTATTTGAAATTGCCCTGAGGAAATGGACTGAGTGCGAAGAGTGGCAAGCAGTAACCTTAAGGATTTCAAGTTCAGTGGCTAGCAGAAGCAGACAAGCCCCCGAACGAGGCTAAGGAAGAGCAGCTACAGAGATGGGGGAAGACAAGAGGAGATGGCGCTTCAGTAAGGAGCCAGGAGACAAGTAAACAGAAGGCTGAAAAAAAAGACTGAAAGTTCTTTGTTGGATCTAGTGATAACAGAGGGTGTTCATTGTATGGGAGCTGTGTGATGGAGTGATGGAGGTGAAAGCCATTTGAGAGGAGAGGGAATGGTGACCAAAGTTATAGACACATCTTTTAAGAATTTTAGCTGCTAAGAAGGAGACAGATAGTGAAGTAGCTGAAGGTAGATATAGTGCGAGTAAGTTCTTTTTTCTCTCCTTCTCTACCTCCCTCCCTCCCTCCCCCTCCTTCCCTCCCTCCCTGTGTTAGGAGAGACGTGCCTATAAGAAGGATCCATTTGAGACAGGGATGACAATATATAGGAGAGAAGGGATTAATGATAGTTCCTGAGCAAAACTTGGGGGGAAGTATTCACTTTTTATAGCAGAGAGTTGAATGAATGAACAGATGATTGAATGAGTGATGCAACTGCCTTTAATGGTACTTGTGTATTGCCCCCTGTCTTAAAGAGGAGTCCTTCAGTGGCTCTAGAAGGCAGAGCAGTTTGCTCTAGGTCGTACTGGTGGAATGCAGACTCAAGCAGGTCTTCAGAGAGGATGTAGGTCCCTTCGTCTTAGAAGCACCTGTTGCTGGCTTGGGGGCATTGAGTTCTGAAGGGCTCCATACACCTGTAGGATGTGTAGGTGAATGGATGCTGAAGTGAGTTGGCAATTGAGCTGTTTTGCTAATGTCTGCTGAGTGGGTTTTGAAATTGGGATTGGGAGGGGCATTATCTGGGCAGGAAAGATTGGATTTAAGGGCTCTGTGTGGTTGAAAAATAAGGGTGCTGTCTTTGGGGAAGGGATCTGTGGTGAAGATGGGTTTGGGGCTTCAGAGCCACAATGTCCCTCTTCCTGGGATCAGAGCTACAGTTTCTCTGAGTTTTCCAAGCCTTGCTTTTGACCCCTGCATCCAGCTGGGGTTGCAAGCCTCTCAAGACTCAGATACTAAAACTTATTGACTGATGTGGACTCTTCTATGCATCAAAGGGCTCAGTAATGGTATTAGCTGGCCGGCTCTTTTTAAGTGCTCTTTTTAAGTGCTTCTCTGTAGATAGCATGCTAAGATACCTGGGGTTAAGATGAAAGGCTTAGAAAAGGCAGCAGCTTCCTGGAGGCTGCCTGTGGCCACTAACCTTGCTGCTTTGGCCATGCCGATCCCAGACAACCAGGGCCAGCCTTACATGTCTCTTTCCATCACCACGGATACTGTGAACCCCAGATTTCTAAGTCTTCCCCGCTGAAGCAAACTGAAACAAAACCTTTTGAGCTTAGATTGCTTGATGTTGTTCCTACCTGTGACCTCTGCCACCCGAGTCATTTTGGAAAACATAGATCTTCAAGTTCAATCTGTCTTGGTTTCAAATAGCAACTCTTCTCTAATTGACTATGGGACCTTGAACAAGTCTCTTGTCCTCTCGGAGAGTCAGTTTATTATCTATGCAGTAGGGAAAACCTTGCCTACCTGGTAGGACCATTGTAGAGACCCATCCATTCAACACATACCTGAGTGCCTATTCAAATACTGGGTTAACTGCATGAAACAAGCATGATCCCCACCCTCACTGAACCCCAGTGCAAGAGGGGATATGCCAAAGTGCCAAGCCCAGGGAGCACATGTAAGAAATGTCTCATTCATTTATTTTCTTGTCCTTTATGCTCGAGGCTCAGCTGTAAGTACCCCTTTGTGCACAGTGGCGTACTCTGAGGCATTGCACGGTTAGCAAACAGCTCTGCAGGGTACAAGAGCAGCAATGCAGTAAGAACTTGGGAGTAGAGTTGGGTAAGGGTCAGAGACGCTGAGGACAGAATGTGAGCATCCTCATCGCAGCTCCTTCTCTCACTGGCTGCAGGACCAGTGACAATTCACTTGTCTTTTGCTCTGTGCCTCAGTTTTCTCACCTGCACAATGGAGGCAATAATGGCACATATTTCTGAGGGTTGTTGTGAGGATTAAACAAGCTAGTATGTGTCAATGCCTGGAACTTGGTAAGTGTTTGATAAATGTTAGGTATTATTTCCATTTTCAAAAACAAGCTGCTCCCATTAAAGCGCACCAATCTCAAATAGAAATCAGGTGGGAATAGTGATTAGTTGAAATTCTGCACCAAAATGCCCCCCTTTCAAATGCTATTCCACTCGCAGTCTCTCTCCTTTTCCAATCCTGGCTCTCATGTGCAGATCTCCCACTGTGAAGAGCAGTGTCCCTAATAGTAGAATATCATTTTACTGGGACTATTTGTTGATCACCATTACACTGTGAGGTCTCAACAGCTTTAATTACAATAATTTGAGGTTTCTTCAAAGCATTGTATTTCAGAGAGTTCACGGATGCTTTTAATTTAATTATGTGCAGTTTAACACCACACATGACTGTTGGGAAAAAGAAAAATGCTGTTCTTTCTGAATGCAAGACACATGTTTAGGGCTGATAAAATACATTACTACATTTTGTTTCAGAATAAAAGGGAGTGTATTACAAAGAATGTGACAGTAAGTCGACGCTAGGATGCTTGGTCTGGGGCATTGTTGACAGAAACAGGCTTGATCCTGGTTAAGGGAAGGGTATTTGCAGGATCACCTTGCACTCAAGTTAGGGGCCCAAAGGTCAGCTCCCACGGGGGCCTCCAAGTTAGCCTCTCTCCTACAGAAATCCACATCAGCCTTCCAAACTGGCACACTCCTATTCTTCCTGCTCTCTTCCTGTTTCTATTTACGGTAATAATTATGCATCACCACTTGATTTCATTCATTCAGAGAATATTTACTCAGTACCTACTCTATGCCAGGCACTGTTTAGGCCCTAGTGATACAGGCATGGACACACAGATAAAAGTCTCTACCCTCAAGGAGTTCATATTCCAGAGGAGAGGAGATGACAAAATAGGTAAAATGTGGGTATGTTTGTGCATGAGGTTGGTGAAGGCTATGGAGAAAAGTAAAGGAGGGACACCACTGGGGAGAGATGGTTATAATTGTGTATAAGGTGGTTGGGGAAGGCTTTACTGAGAAAGCAACGTTTGAACTAAGACTTGAAAGAGGTTAGGGAATGAGAATGTTCTAAGTGTAGGTAAGAAGTCCTGAGGTGTAGGGTACCTCGTGTGTCTGAGCAATCACAAGGAGGTTATTGTAGTGTGAAGAGGAGATAATAGAAGATAAGGTTTAAAAGTTAGAGGAGGATTGTGTTTAGACATTTTATCATCAGCAGCATCATCAGCACCATCACCACCACCACTCCCCCTACTGAATACCTGCTGACACTCAGCAGGAAACAGACCATAATCCTTGTACTCCTGAAACTCAAAGTCTGCAAAGGAGACAATTAAAGAACAACATCATCCTTGCTACCAGTGGAGTGAATGCAGATTTTAAGGGAGTTCTGTGGTGGGAAGGAAACTCTATAGGAGAAAGGATAAGGGAGACCTGGAAGATGAGACATCTAAGCTTTAATAGACTTGTGAGGTCTATAGGAATCAGCCAACTGAACTGATCAGAATAAGGCTAAGCTTTGCTGCTAAGAGGACACTGAAGTCCCATTCTGTAGCTTGCCTTGCCTCTTCTTTCACTTCTCTCTACCCACTCTCCACCAACTCTACCGTGACTTGGAGGTAGAACCTCTGAACTTGCAGGTTTCCTCTCATAACTTATGGTCTTGCCCTGCTTCCAGCAGCATCCGGGTCCACCCTCTCCTGTCCTCAGTATATTAACAAACATCTCTTTTCAGCTCAGTTGTCCTCACTTTCTTTAGGAATGTATTTCTGCTAAATCCATTGGCCCTGCACATATAGCCCAGTGAAATCTACACTCTGGGCTTCAGCTGCCTCCAAGGAGAAGGGGTGATGACAATAACAGTGAAAAAATATTCATACACACACATACATAGTTATACTTAAGTGCATGAGCACACACATACGTGAATTCACACAAATAGTTATATATAATGCATGCATGCAAATATACATGAAGATACACACATGCACATCTATGTTTTTATATATGCATGCATATACACATACATGAGTATGTACACACCTTAGTTATATATAAATGCATGCATACACACATGCATGCACACATACATTTTAAAATAAATACATGGATGTTCACGTATATGAGGATAGAGGTGGACACGCATGTTTATATATGAATGCATGCATACACACATGCATATATAGGGCGATGTGTGAGTGTATATGATGTGGGCATGTGTAGAAAGCCTAATTCTGCCAGGAGCTTTCATCTAGTCTCCCTTTTTGTGTACACCACAACCCTGCTATGCATGTTACATAGATGAGGAATTTGAGGTTCTAGAAGTTTAAGTTTCTTGCCCACATTCAAGCAGCTGGTAAGTTATGAAACTGAGATTCAAATGAAGAGCTGAAAGACAAGAAAGCCCATTCCATTCTAATGCTTAAATAATGTTAATAGAAAGAGGGCAAAAGCAAAAAAAAAAAAAAAAAAAAAAAGAATGAATTATATATCTGGTCCTTGAGCTGCTCTTAGAAAATACACATAGAGAAATTATTAGGGCATAATGTGATAATTTCCATGAAAAAGAAATAGAAAGCTATATGAGAGCATAGAAGAGAGAATGGCATGTGAATGGGCTCTTGATGGATGACTAGAAATTTGCCAGAAAGGGGTGGGGGGGGCACTAAAGATTTTGCATTTCATTTAAAGTTTATAGTATTATTACAACAAGATAGTCATCGTTGGCCTTTTGGTATGCTTAAACTGTCTTAAACACCTTTGGCTAAATAGCCACAGAAAAGGGGGCATTTTACAAAGAAAGGCAGTGGTGGCATCTCCAATCTGGCTACAGGCATCTTTCAGCTGCATGCAAGTGATCTAGGGCAAGTCTCCACAAATGGCTCGCTCTCTGCTACTGCATTTGCATATTCATACATTTGCAATCAGAAAACAAGTCTGCTGTTAGTGGTGTCATAACTTTGAATAAGGAAGAAAACGTGGTTAAAGGTGAAATGAGTTATGCTTTTATAAAGCCTTTTCAATGGCAGAATCTACTCCCCTCTGAGCACTTTTTGAGGATCAGTAATCATAAACTGCTGCTTTGCCAGGAGTGCTGTTGAAGATGGTGTGGATATTCTTTCAGCAAAACCATTGGGCATGTGTGATTGCTTCTATTTATTCAATACTAAGAAATACAAGATTGAGTTTTATGAGAAAGAGAGAGAGGGGAAAAAAGCATATTCTACACACAAACTGGATAGGTTTCATTGTTTAGTGTGTTTTTATTGCCCCAAAGTAATCTCCTGATTGCTAGATGAGTAATCCCGTAATTACAAAACAATCTATCAATTGATCTAAGTTAATCGGATAACATATTTTATCCTGCTAAGCATGAAGGTAGATTTCAGGTAACTGCAGAAAAAGGAGGCATTGAAGCCACCAGCCATCAATAGTGATGCAGATTCAAGTCTCAAATGCTGGTTCCTAAATCAACGTAATTTAGAATTAATATGTGAGGAGCAAGGTACTAAGGACTCATAAAGTCCCATCTCTTTCATTCTGCAAAAAGCCCCTAAACTCCCTGCACCCCACTATTCCTCCTTGCTGTCTGTCACAGGGCTGTTTCTATCTGAGGATTAGACTTCCCTAACTCAGCTGCCTCTTCCATTTTCCCATCTCTAGTCACCTTGTATTGGAAGGATTGCAGCCCAGGAGACAGGGGAAAATAGGATCTGTGCATTCATGGCGGCAGAGTTATCCAGGAGGAGACGCCACTTAGCAGGGACCAGGTAGCACTGAAGAGGGTAGGAGGCATTTCCTAACTTCTCTCTTTCTCTCTTCCCTTGTCCTTTTCTTCCTCATCCCTCAATATGTCTTGAGTGCCCCGGATGGACTAAGCACTTTAGAGGCCCTTGGAATATATCGCTGAACAAAAAGGGCAAAGATCTCTATTCTTGTAGCACTGACATTCTAGCAGGAGAGACAAAGAATACAAACAATAAGAAAGTAAATTACATAGTATTTTAGAAGGTGACAAATGCCATGGGAATAGCCAAAGTAGAGCAGAGTAAGGGGGCTGGAGTGCTGGAGCAGTGGGCAGAGCAGCTTGCTAGTGTTAGAAATGGTCTGAGAACTGTTTCAGAGCCACAGCAGCAGGAGGGTAGAAGAGGGCATGCTGCAGTTAGACCGGCCGGAAGTCCATCCTAGCTCTGCTCAGTGTACGTGAGATAATTGTATCTGCCACGAGGGACAAGGGGAGGATTAAATAAGGTACTGTTGGGAATATCATCGGTTTATGCCACCTAATTAAAATGACAAGAACACCGCCACTGCAAAGGATTTGAAATAGCTGACAGTGTGTGTAAAAAGCACCAAGCACAGGGCCTGGCACATGTTGGGTATTCAGTTTATGTACAAACCTGTAATCAAAAACACAAAGAAGAGCTCATATGTTGCACAAGGCATAAGGCACTGTTCTAAGTGCTTCATGGATATTAGCACATTTAACCCTTACAACCCTGTGAGGTAGGAACTATTATATGCCCATTTTATAGCTAATGAAACTGAGACATAGAGAACTTAATTTCTCCAAGGTCTTATAACTAGTTAATGGTAGAGGCAGGGTTTGAGCCCAGGTATCCCACTTCTGGAACTGTACTGCAGTTATTCCAAGAGCCCCAGGAAGTAGAAAACAATTTATCCATTTGACAGATATTTATTGACCATGTACTTTATGACAGGTCTGTAATAGGCACTGAGGAAATTAAGGTGAACAAGATAGACAGGGTCCTTTTCCAAAGACACGTGAGTCAATGTGAGACTCACACTTTATCTACCTGAGAGATTTGGGTCTGAAGAGACATTCTTTAATAAGGATGATGCACTCATGCCCCAGATTTTTTTAGTGTGTCCCTGAATGTAAATATTCCACCCTTTTAATGGACCATGAGCGCTGATGCTGGCTGCAGTCATATAGTAGACTATCTTTATTCATGTGAAGAAGCCTGCACCTTTCCTTGCAGAGTCTTTCCCAGTAAGTCCCTGGGACCTGCCTCTACCGATGAGGGGTGAATCTTGTGACTTTTAGACCATGATCTCCTCATTAGATAAAGTCATCAATTACAGCAGAAACAATCATTATGGGCAAGCTGGCAACTGGCTGCTGTCAGGGAGAAATGGGCTCCCATGGAAGGTTGCAAACTGATGACTATTTAATCCTTGAACTCCGACAGCAACAGTATTAGTTGAAGGTCTGTAATGCATTCACAGTTCTCATTTGACATTTTCCTCACATCATTATTTGTCTGGTTTTACTTTCAAATTCCCCATAGGATCATTGACATGAAATTCTGAGGGGAAATTTGGAACATCAATGACTGTTTAAAGCAAATGAGTAAGTGTCCTTTTCAAGAGGAAATTACCTTTATGGTGTTGGCATAAGGCTATTTTTAAAATTTATACTAATGAGGAGGCAATGCAAGGTAGATGACTAAACTTCCTAGTCTTGGAGTTGGCCCATGTGAATGTGTCCTGGGCTGAGCTCTGTGTGGCCTTGCAAGGGGGTTCTCGGCAGAGGCCTGCCCGCTCCTCATGGCTCCGTTCCATTGCTGATGGTTGAGAGCCTCGACGAGCCAGGCTGGCTCAGGGTTGGTGCTGGGCTTACAGCAGTGAGCACAGGCAGTCACGGAGCTTGCTGTCTAGTAGGGAAGGAGGACCCTCACCAAACAATCCCACTCCTAGATGTCTAAACTGCAAACATAACTAAGTGCCCTGAAAGAGGGAGAACAATGTTCTGTGGCCTTGAAAAACAGAGGACTCTGGCTCTATTTGGGGGTTGGGGGTGGTCATGCTGGCCTGTCCTGCATCCTGAATGAAGTGTAGGGTCTAGAGAGGCAAGGAGCCATGTGGGAGGAAATCATTTCAGGAGAAGGGAAGAACCAGGGTTCCAGTGAGTGGTTCCCTTCAGACCATCTGTGCCCCCTAATCCTGGGGTTGGTTCCCAGCTCCACTGATGTGAGAATCACGCTCCCCACTGACTAGGCTCCCACCCACAGAACGAAAGGGGTTTTCTTTGGTGATATGGATAGCTAATGTGTACTGAGTGCTTACTATGTAACAGGCACTGGTCCAAGGGCTTTACATGAATTAACTCATTTGACCTTCTAGGTACATTAGCCTCACCTGATTAGAAAAAGTGACATGGACAGTGTTCAAAAGAGAACCCAGGTTATTAATTACAGTGATAGTTGCAAATAAGCAAACAAATAAAATTTGAAGCATCCTGAATGTTTATCAAAAGGGCACTGGTTGAATAAACAGTGGAACTCCTGGACAGAGGAGTGCTATACAGCTCTGAAAAGGAATGAGGGGCATGGCTATAGACTATTTCGTAATAACCTCCAGATATACTCTTTGGGGAAAAAAGTGAGATGGAGGAAAGTGTGTAGTGTGCTACTGTCTATCTACAGAGGGAGGTGGAACCAGATTTATATACAAATTTACTTTTACTTTTTAGAAAAGATAGACTAAACCATAATATTTTTTAGAAAAGGTTACCGTTCCAGTTATCTATTACTGTTTAACAAAATTGGTGGCTTTAAGTATCAACACTTTTATTATTCTCTCTCACAGTGTGGGGCTGTCTGGGCTCAGGTATGTGGTTCTCGCTCAAGCCTGCAGTGAGCAGTTGAGGCTGGGATCATCTGGGTCATCTAGAAGCTTGTGCACTCACACATCCTGGTCAGGAGTAGGAGACTGCATCAGCTGGTGGGGGGGGGCTGGAAGAGCTTGGGCTCCCCGGGGGGCATCTCTCTTTTTGTCTGTGGTCTCTCCAGCCTGGAGGCTTCTGGGTAGCTGGTCTTCTGACATGTTCACTCAGGGCCCCAAAGGTATCTTTCCTGAGAGTGAAACAGGTCAAGCTGTATTACCTTTTATGGTTAGTCTCAGAAGTCGCACAGTGTCACTTTTGCCACATTTCACTTTTTGAGACAGTTACCACCCAGGTTCAAATGAGGTGAGGGGAGAACAGACTTTACCTCTTAGAGAGGAAGTGGAAAGGTCTGGAAGAGCGTGTACAACTAAAAATATTGCTGTGGCAATATTCTGAAAAACATAATCTACACAGTTACCTAAAGTGAGAAGTATGGAACAAGGGAACAGGGAAAAAACAGACGTTTTAAAGTAAACCTTGTTTCACAAATTAGAAGATGAAGCTAGATAACAAGGCAATTATAAAATTCAAAAATCAGAGAAAAAATTGAACCTGAATGGGGTACTCAGGTAATGGCCATAACCCCTAGAGGGGAACTGTCCCCAGCGACTTTAAAACACAGTAATTTGGGCTTCCCTGGTGTCGCAGTGGTTGGGAGTCCGCCTGCCGATGCAGGGGACGCGGGTTCGTGCCCCGGTCAGGGAGGATCCCACGTGCCGCGGAGCGGCTGTGCTCCGCAGCTGGAGAGGCCGCAACAGTGAGAGGTCCGCGTACCGCAAAAAAAAAACCAAAAAAAACGGTAATTTGACTGCATCCATTAGTGGGTACACCTTAAATGGGATTTTAATAAAGCTGAAAAGGAAAATCTTAACTGTTTTCAGTAATACTATTGTTGGAAGTAGCTTGGTATTTTTATTGCTATTGTGTGTACTGAGAGATAAAACAAATGAATAATTAGTCAGTTTTCAGAAAAATTAGAATTTTAAGGTGTGGGAGGAAGAAAATACAGATCAGTGAGGTTAATTAAATATATTAGAGCCCAGAACTGGAAGTAGCACTATCAATATAAATTCATTATGTATTTTATCTTAAAAATTCACGTATTCTGTCTGTATTAATAAGGCCTGGAAATACTGACCAACCCAGTAGCAATGAGCTTCCTTAGCAAATAGACTATATAATCTCTAATTACCATTTCCCAGCAAATGCAACCAAGCTTTCTTGGGAAATGGTTGATTTCCTGTCTGAGGCAGGAAGTGTACCAGATAAATCTGTAAAATCTTGTCATATCAAAAAGCAAGGAAGTTATGTGATGCTATTAGGGTCATGTCATTTACAGATATCAACATCAATAGGCCAAAGGTGAGACAATTTGAGCATCAAAACAGGATTAGTAATTGTAGTGGATTAAAACTCATTTGTCAAATATGTTTAAATCCACAAGTACATAATGAAAGGGAAAACTCAAAAGGACTTACTGGTCACCTTTCAAAGATGATGGAATCCACTCATTATTTCAGAAACTGGTAAATGAAGGGAGAGAAGCAAATACTTATCCTGATAAAGGGAGTTTCTCCTTATAGCTAATAAGTGAGGAAATGATAGAATATCATGCATTCTCAACCCTAACTTAATGAGTGGATCTAGGCAATATCCATCATTGGTTGCCAGTGTCATAGAAAAGGGCGACCAGCAGCCATTTTCATTTCCTGAAGGAAATCTATGCCACCACCTATGAAGTGGTCTAGTGCCAAAAATATTGAACCTGAATCTGATCAAGCCTCTAGGATATAACCACCTACTTATAGGAAATACAGTAGTCAGGTGAACATGTTCGGTGACACCACGGGGATGAAACCAGCCAAATCCGCACTGTGAAAACAAGCCAGATTATGAATGGGGGCTCTGTGAATTAAAAAACATGTAAGAGATGTATCAATTAATCATGATGTTTGGTTTCAATCTGAATCCTGTTAGAAAACAAGCTGTAAAATTATAAGATAGTTAGAAAAATATGAATACAGACTGGATATTAAGTGACATTTAGAGATTCTTGTTATTTTTGTTCAGGTGCAGTAATATATTGTGCTTGTGTTAGAAAAAAAAGAGCTTCAATCTTTTACAGACACATTGTAAATATTTACAGATGAATAGTATGATATCTGGAATTTTCTTTAAGACCACTGGGGAAGTGGAAGACTGTTCGTTTGAACCAAGAACAGCCATGAGTTTAATGCTGAGATGGAGTGATGGATACAGAGAAGTTCATTATATGATTTCCTCCACTTTGGTTGCTTCTTGGAAATTTTCAACATGAAAACATAGCAAAATAAAATTGACAGGATAAAGGACTTTTATTTCAAAGGGCTTCTCATCTATGATTTTCATCAGTAAACATCAGAAAATGGTCAGATAACATGGGTGGGTCTCCCTTTGGCCTGCTAGAGCAGTGAAGGGCACCCCGCTCTTCAGCCACCATGTGTGACCCTATTTTCACAACCAGGATTCAGCAGGAAAATGTCAGGAGTCTACTTTGTGTTATGCCATTTTAAATGATGCCTGACTTTCTAGGGACAAAGCAACTCATATTTGTTCTTGATGCTTCAAAAGCAAAATGATAAAAAAACTTCTCATTAGCTGAAAAGTGTTTTTGATCCAATTTTGAATTTGGTGAAGAGTGAGGACTAAAATCTCCTGTCCAATTTCTCCTAGAGCTAAACAATTTTAACAGATATTTTCAAGATGCATTGTCTGCTAAGGGAGAGGTGATTCTGATTCTGAACTACTTTGCTATAAATAGCTACACAAGAGCCAAATGAAGACCTGAAAACAAGGGGTTGCGTTTGCATGAAGTCAGACTGTTTGAGAACTGCAATGCCTCCTATGGGGCAGGAGGTTTAAATCGTCCAAGTTGAACTTCTGATTCTAATAATGAGTGGGGATGAGGATATAAAATGGTCCTGTGGCTTTTATTTTCTAAACACAATCTCAAATTCAATCCCAAACTTGAAACATTGATAACAATTTTAAACATTGTAGTAATTTTATTTATTTTTTGCGGTACGTGGGCCTCTCCCGTTGCGGAGCACAGGCTCCGGACGCGCAGGCTCAGTGGCCGTGGCTCACGGGCCCAGCCGCTCTGCGGCATGTGGGATCTTCCCAGACTGGGGCACGAACCCGTGTCCCCTGCATCAGCAGGCGGACTCTCAACCACTGTGCCACCAGGGAAGCCCCAACATTGTCGTAATTTTAAATTGCTCAATGCTGCACATGATCAGAACCTCAATCATTTTTAAAATAGGTGCTTCTATTATATGTGTATATATAAAAAGTCCTCCGGAAAAGTTATAAATTACCTCTTTCATCTCAGGAATAGAATCCCAATAACCTCCAGATTGAGGCACTTATGGGGGGGAAAAAAAGGTGAAGTGCCCCAGTGATTTTAAATTGCTTCATACAGTGAAAAGTGCTTGTAAATTACTGAATGTGGCAATTTGTTCCATAAGCTTTTTTTGACTTGTAAGTAACTTAGTGGATTTGCTGGTGAAACACTTGGGCAGGTACTGTAGATAATTTAAGGATTGAGCATGTACACCTAAATGTGATTAAAATGTGGCATTACCAGATATTGACCACAGGAAAGTGAGGTGAGTTTTCAAGTTTCAACAGCTGGAGATGTTGAGAAAGACTATAGTTGGCTCTCAGGGGACTTGGGAAAGGTACTAAGAGTGCAAAATTGAGCTAATTACAGAAAGATGCCACATGGCTGGCTTTGGGATGATTCATCAAGCCCCTGGCATGTTCTGCTTACCCTCTGCCTGCTGATAAAGTCAAGGTTATTTTTGTCTGTGGACACATTTGGCTCGTATCATACCCAGGCAACACAGCCTCAGCCTTGCTCTGCTGGTGCGAATTTCTTTAAAAAAATAATAATGTTAATTTAGTAAAATATGCTTGTTGGGCTTTTAGGAGGGACAGAGACAGTTTCAGTTAGTAACTGTCCAGGCAGATAGTGCTTTAATCATCTTATGAACTTCTGTTAGGATGTCTTCATCTTTGCTGTTTTGGATAAGAATTTATTGTTTAGCCGCAAGAGGGCTTTGGTTGACAAAGAGACAGCTACAGCCTCCAAGGGTACAAAGGGGCCAGTCAAGGGTCTCCTAGCCAGTGAGTAAGGGAGATGGGCCCAGGGGTTCTGACCAGTGAGCCCTAGAAGATGATTGGGAAGGAGCTGCAAGGTGTTTTCATGACATAGTGTTAAGTCCTGTGCTTTAAGTGAGGGTGATTAGAGAAGCAGGTCCCACCCTTCTTAGAAGGGTACTGCAGACTCAAGGTAATCAGGAGACTGAGCTAGGCTAGCCTCCTTCTGGGCAGTGTCTGAACTCTTGTCTCTGATGTCACAAAACAGTCCCCACTGTGGGGAAACTGAGGCGAGACATGGTGTCTCTGGGGAGGATCAGGTCTAAAAAGTTTAAAAGATCCTCAACCTCGATGCTCTTTTCACTCCAAGGGAATAGGCCAGATATTGGTTGGGTTATTTGAACAGAACAATAATGGTTAAGGGGGAAATAATTGTGAGAATTTATGGTGTAGGGATGGTCACATAGGGTATGAGTGTGGCATGGAACCAGAGCATCCTGTTTGTTGACGACCAGGTTTGTCTCCCTGATGGAGATAGGATACTCTCCCTTGGGAGCTGAGAGAGGAGTGTAGTGATCAACCATCCCAGTTTATCCAAGACTGCTCCACTCCTAGCATTGAAGGTCCTGCATCCTGGCAGCCTTTCAGTCCTGAGCAGAGACAGCTGGCCATCCTATCTTGAGAGGCTAAAGAGGATGCATTTCTAGATGGGTTTAGTCTGGTAGTTTAGCTCGGCTATATTTGATGAGAAAAGCTTCCACTAGGATAAGACTTTCAATACCATCCCAGAACCATTTCTGGAGTTGCATCCAGGAAGAGGACACTTGGCCGCTGACACCTGCTCCCTCCAGGGTAACCCCTTTTCGTATCTGATTCATGGACGAGGCTTTTAGATAAAGTTTCATGGATCAGAAGCTTCCACAGTGAACACAAAGTTGGAATTTTTAGGCTAGGGTGATGGGCTTTAGAAAAAGGTGGGGACGAGAGACTTATGGATATGTAGCAACATATTGTCCGTAAGGAAGGATGGCACATGGAAAGCCGTTAGCAGGGGTGGGGAGAATCCAGTCAAATCAGGGGCTTGTCAGAATACACTCACGTGTGCGCTGGAGAGAGCCTGAGAACGCACTGCCAGTGAGGAACCAATCTTTTCTCTTGACCTAATTTCTTTTTATTCCCTGGCCTAAAGTTCTTCTCTGTGCAGATGTAGAAGAAGGGAACATATCGCTTTTAACACCACCTGACTAGGGTGATGGATATGGAATGATGCCCTTTGGGAGCCCTGCCTGCCTTGCCTCCCTGTTAAACCACTTGTGCATTCTTGGGCTCAGAACACGTCCCAGGCAGGAGGTGTGCTGAGGGGCCACAATTGGCCCCTCTGAGGAGGAGGGGCCAGAATTGCATTTGCGTTCATCCTACTTCTGTTTTCACTGTTATGTAAGAGGAAATAATTTGATTTGGGGCTGCAGGGGGTAAGGCAGGAAAATGCAGTAGAAAGCCAGAGAAAATAAACAAGAAAATTACTAAAAGGGGGAAAAAATTCCACTGACTGCATATTTCCTACAACAGGAGTTAATGAAATTCTGTTCCTTCTTACATAGCTGTATTCGGTTTGTTTTACATTGTTTGGAATGTAAAAGGATTTGGCTTTGTGTTACAGAACTAATTGCTTACTAGATATTACATGGATATCAAAATACTTTATAAATATTAATTAATCTTCACCTAATTCCCTGGCAAGCACAAATAACCAGTGGCATATCTATTGAATGTGTAAGCAATAATCTGATTCTTACAGACTTGTTTTCTCTGCAGAACCTCTCTCATCATCTCCATGTGTCAAAATCCTTCATCTCCTTTGAGGGTTGCATCATATGCCACTTCTGTAACAATCATTAGGAAAATAATAATAAAGATGATGTTAAGAGTAACCAGCATTATCACTTACTAAATATTCACTGTTTGCCAGGCTGTGGAGTAAGCATTTCATAGATATTACCTCATTTAATCCCCACAACAATCCTATAAGGAAAATGTTATGACAGTTTTTTTTCCAAAAGAAAAAAAAATTGTTTGCATCAGGCACAGTGCCTGGCACAATAAATGTTCTAGAACAAGTGGAGAGTGACCCAGTGGAAGGGAAGAAGAGGAGATAGTTTCATTTTCTTGTGAAAGGGTGAGGATTGGGAGCACTAACAAGATGAGGGGACACACTCCCCTCTTTCCTAATGCTCACTTTCTATATATACATATACACATATATATGTGTGTCTATATATATAAAAATATGTACTTACGTATTTCTTTCTGTCCTTACCTAGCAGTGTCTTTCTAGCTTGACAGTCCCTGAGCACAGGGACTACATCTGTTTCTCTTAGCACCATATAACTACTGCTTAGCATAATATCTGGCACATAAACATTTGTTAATTAATCTGTGAATCATTCCATGCATGGAGGAAGGCCAGTTAAAGTGACATTATGTGCATGTTATAACGGCCGTAGAAGTAATCCCAATCCTAAGCACAGTCTGGCTCTTCTCTAGAATGCACAGAATTTTTACGTGGTGAGATGTGGGTGGGCATTGAAGGAAAAATATTAATATATTGCCCCATTATACTGCATATAAAAATGTACACGGTGTTATAATGGGCCTGGCATACAGAAGGTACTTAACACTTCTTCCTTGGAGGTGAAATTGAACCACATCTTGTGACCCAGTTCCCTGTTTGCTCTCCCTTATTATCCAGAGCCTTGCTACTCAAAGTGTGGTCCACGCACCAGCAACATCAGCATCATCTGGGAGCTTGTCGGAAATGCAGAATCTCAGGCCCCACCCCAGACCACTGAATCAGAATCTGCATTTTAACAAGATCCCAGGTCATCTGCATGCACAATGGTTTTGAGTTGCCTTAGTCTAGGGACTTCTTTGCAGTCAGTGATTGTGATTTGCAAGTTGTCAGCATTTCAGAAATCTCGACTGAACTCATACATTTATTCTGAGCTAGGTTGACATCAAGTTTCTCTGCTTTGAGCCAGAATTCTATGATCTCAGCTTGGTTGGTTATCTAAGATGCTTCTATTTGACAATTATGTATGTCTTTGATTTTTTTTTAAGTGGCAGGGTAGGGAGGCCCTGGGAAATGAAGTAATTATTACTTAATAACCGCAGTTTCCTTGGAAGACCCAAATTTTTCAAAGGATGAGAAGCATCAGAAGGAAACAATGCAAACAACAACACAAAGGTTTCCTGATGATGAAAGGTCTGAGGACCCCAGTTGTGGGTCATGCCGCACCAAGGAAACCAGCCACAAAGTAAACACAAGACAAAATAACAGTCACATCCAGGTCATTTCACTTATGAAACAGAAGGGGAAACAGAAAACACATTCTCAGATACAAATATTTCTGTTGATCCATATGCTTCCATAGGGCTGCTGTTGTGAAGGCAGCCTTCTTAATGACTAATTGAATTTCTCACCTTTTGTTCAAATGTCTTGGCCCCTTGGTTTTTAAATAACATCTGAGGGGAAAAAAGACTCAGGACTTTGCTGAATGACTTTTCACGATGCAACGGCACACAGGAACACCCATGCTCCTACATTCCCTCTGTTAACGGTGAAATTATATCAAGGATGACCTTTTAAAAGAATAAAACCCATTATCACGTGGAACACGGTAGCTATAAAAGATCAACACTTGGAAGCCAAAGCAAAATCCCACATATGATAAATTAATTAGAATAGAAGTTACACAAAACCTAGACCTTCTGTGTGACCCCTATCTTATAATTACTTCTTCTTTAAAAGTGGAATGGAATCTTTTATGTATGAAGACTGTTACTGTTGACCCTAACTGCATTGAGTCAAGGAGACATTTTTCACATATTAAAAATAAGATTTGGGCTTCCCTGGTGGCGCAGTGGTTGAGAGTACGCCTGCCAATGCAGGGGACACGGGTTCGTGCCCCGGTCCGGGAAGATCCCACATGCCGCGGAGTGGCTGGGCCCGTGAGCCATGGCCGCTGAGCCTGCGCGTCCGGAGCCTGTGCTCCGCAATGGGAGAGGCCACAACAGTCAGAGGCCCACGTACTGCAAAAAAAAAAAAAAGATTTGATTGAGTATTTGCAAGTGGCCTAGTGAAATCTCATTAAACCACTATTTATTTTAATTCCTTATAAGTGGCAGAGTATTAGCCATTAATTATGAACATGAAACCAGTTAGGAAATAAGTTTTGCAATGTCTAGAGCTTGCATTTCAACCCTAATTAATGCATCGTCTTTCTCATAGTTTTAAGTGTTTTAGGGCAAATAGGTACTCCCCACCTCCTCCTCTTCTTCCTTCTCATCCTCATCTTCCTCTTCCCTCTTTTTTTTTTTTTCTCTATCAACATGGTTACAAAAATTCAGATGAAAATCAGAAAATGCTGTCTATTAAACGTATCTATCTAAAGGCTGTGTGAAGACTACTGTCACTATGCACAGTTATAATTAGATTTATAAATCATACACAAGGGCTTCCCTGGTGGCGCAGTGGTTGAGAATCCGCCTGCCAATGCAGGGGACATGGGTTCGAGCCCTAATCAGACCCCGGAGCAACTGAGCCCATGAGCCACGACTACTGAGCCTGTGCTCTAGAGCCCATGAGCCACAACTACTGAGCCTGCGTGCTGCAACTACTAAGGCCTGCGTGCTTGGAGCCCTGTGCTCCGCAACGAGAGAAGCCACCACAGTGAGAGGCCCGTGGGCCGCAACGAAGAGTAGCCCCTGCTCGCCGCAATTAGAGAAAGACTGTGCGCTGCAACGAAGACCCAACACAGCCAAAAATTTTAAAATAAATAAATAAATAAATAATGCTCAAGATTCACAGTGAAACATATGAATCTGATACTCTTTCAACTACTACCACCACAAAGAAAACAATAACAATTTGAAATCATTTTGATAACATTGCCATGTTACAATAAGTTCATATATCTAGATCAGTCATCACTAAACAATAACTGTATATTCCAAAACAGAAATGGATGGAAAGAAAATGAATTTCTTGATCATTTGCTGGATGCCAACCACTGAAATGGTGTACACATTTGACTGTACCAAGGAAGATGGGCAGATTTTTGATTCAAATGACAACTCCAATTATTTGACAAGAGATGCTAAGAAACTGTGTTGGGAAGATCTCTGATGCTGGATCCAGCCAACATCATAGAAATGTAGCAATGGATTAGCATTGTCTGTTGCATGGGCAAGCTAGAAAGATATAACACATTTGCTACAAAATTCCCATCCTGGAATTATACCTTCTTACTCCAAAAATGAGTCGGTATGTTGTGGTAGCATTCACAGATAGCAGGCAGAGGGAGAACTGATGTGAGAGGCCAGTTGACACAGATCCATCTCCCAGGAGCCTGCTCTAATTTATACAGCAACCAAACATTTCAGACTTGCCAGGGATTTCTGGTTTCAGATGTTAATAATGTGAATTATTAGGTAGCACTTCCTTACCATGCACCAAGCACATTCATGTGCCTGTCCTCCACTGACCCTGCAGAATAGCTAAACGGCCCTTATCATAGCTGCACCAAACTTCAGCCCTAGAGAAGAAAGTGCCTCAGTAGAAGCTATGTAGTTAGTAAACGGTGAAATGAAGATTCATATCGGGGTGTATTTGACACCAACAGCCCCTTGCTATACCACTCTTATTCTTTTGGGCTCACTGCCTTGTCAAATTTTTTTTTTTTTTTTTTGGAAAACATGCTCCAAATGCATCCCTTTTGATCTTCTTCCTATTAACCACACAAGGGCCTTCTGTTGCTTTTGCAGTCATTGCAGATGGAAAATGATTCCCTTCTTTCCTTCTCTGTTCTTGTGTGTCCAGGGAAGAGCCTAATGCCAACCCGGACACTTAATGGGGTCTGTCTTCCATCTGCTCCAGTCCCATAGTCTCAGGGGGATGCCTGAGCCACACCAAGGCTTGAAGGAAGTCCCAGCTCTAAGCATGCTGACAGTACAGAGGCTACTTAGGAGAGAAAATGGGGTATGACCATGTTGAGGGGCTTTTCACTGTTGATGCCATTATAATGTGCAAAGATCCTACGTGGGAGTCTAGAGCAGATGAATAACAATGCTATTGGCACTTCGCATTTAACAAAACACCTTTCTGAAAAATGTATTACTTGCCTGGTGGGTGGGGAGTTGTCTCTGAACCCAATCAGGATTAGTCACTGGGCTGTGACTGTCTCATTTTTAATAAATAATAATTTTCTCAATTTAGTGCCAGCCAGCTCGTCTGCTTTCAAAAGATAGGATATGACTGCTTTGTATTTCCTGTATTAATAACCTGCAGCATCAGAGGATTAACTCTTGATGCACTGAACGCAGTTTTTGCTACTGGACCCTTGGAGATCTTTACTTTTATCACCCACCCGGCAGGCTGCTCTTATCTTTCAAATGAATTTAAAGGTCAGTGCTTCATGCATGAAAAGCAGGGGCCTGCACTAGATGTCTGAGCTACATAATCCTTGGTCATTTGTGCTGAAAGAGAAGCAAGACAGAGATTTTAAAACCACTTGGAAGCCTCAATCACTTACGCATTCTTTTTGTTTATCTATTTCAAGAGGGACCAAGCATGGGGTCAGAGCTGTCTGACATGGCTATGCAACCATAAGAAAAACTCTCCCCAAAAAATGAGAAAAGGAGAAAATAAAAAGGGGCCTACATTGGTGAAGCATGGTGATTAAGAATGTGAACTTTGCAGCTCCACACACCTTGGTGCAAGTCCCACCTTGCCTCTTTAGATCAACTTCGGATCTGAATTTCCATGCACCTGATATATGTCTGCTCACACAGTTGGCTCCACACAAGTGGACTGCTGGGTCCATGGGGCTGTGCGTTGGATGTTTTGAGGCACATTATGCTCTAGAACAGAGGTCTGCAAACTGTGATCCATAGGCCAAATCCGGCCTGCTACCTGTTTGTTTACAGGCACAAGCTAAGAATGGTTTTTACATTTTTAAACAGTTCCATTTTAAATGCTTAAGTACCTACATGGTATCCTCCATTTTGCCTCTTGGTCCACAAAGCCTAAAAGATATTTACTGCCTGACCTTTAAGAAAAAGTTAGCAGACCCCCTGCTCTGGAGCAGTGCTGTGCAATAGAAATCTAATCCAAGACAGGTACATAATTTAAAATTTTCTGGTAGCCACATTAAAAGGAGTAAAAAGAAACAGGTAACATTCATTGTAATATATTTTCTTTAACCTGATATATCTAAGTAGTGTCATTTCAACATGTAAGCAGTATAAAAATTTACAGATGAAATATTTTACATCCTGTTTTTATACCAAGTCTTTGAAATCTTGTGTGCATTCTTCCCTTACAAAACAGCTTATAGGCACATGTGGCTTCTGTATTGGGCCACTTTATGCTCCTTCCAACATTCACAGAGAAGGTGCAGTATAAATTTCCATCTCTTGGGGCTTCCCTGCTGGCGCAGTGGTTGGGGATCCGCCTGCCAATGCAGGAGACACAGGTTTGAGCCCTGGTCTCGGAAGATCCCACATGCTGCAGAGCAACTAAACCCGTGCGCCACAACTACTGAGCCTGCGCTCTAGAGCCTGCGAGCCACAACTACTGAAGTCTGCACGCCTAGAGCCCATGCTCCAAAAGAGAAGCCACCACAATGAGAAGCCCGTGCACCACAACGAAGAGTAGCCCCCGCTCGCCGCAACTAGAGAAAGCCGGCGCACAGCAACGAAGACCCAATGCAGCCACAAATAAATTAATTAATTAAATTAAAAATTTTTTTTCCATCTCTTCTCTCTTTTCGATGTCACAAGTGCTTGGATTTAAAATCCACAGATGCCACACCTCTGGATGCAGGGGCTTCCTTCTAAGCTGCAAATATGATCCTCATGGAGCCGGTTTCCTGGGGAAAGTCAGTTCAGTTGCTGTAACCCTTGATGAGATAAAATGTTCCTCTTTCTGCTCTTATTCTTGCTCTATCATTTTTTAATCCATTTCCGGTTAGTTGACCCACAGGAATATAACCTAGGACATGGCCCTACAACACTAGTTTGTGAGGAATTGCTCTGTCATGGCAGAGCTGACCAGCGGCCTCATCACTTCTGGTCTCCAGATAGAAGTTTCCCCAGACTCGACACAGGAGGAGGCCAGAACTGCCTCGCTGTGATGATCAATTTGTATGCACAGTTGCCTCCAGCAAACCAAGGACATTTAATTCTTGGCCAATGTTTCATCAGCTCTATGACAATAAGTATTTGATCAGTCAATGACAATAAAATGAATATACGTCTTGGTCACACCTGGATGTCTCCCCTGCAAACAATCTGGGAGATCACGCTCCAAGCCCCAGAGCCTCTGCATACAGCAGAGACCCATTGGCTCAGGCTCTACTCATCAGAATTCATCATGATTCACTCACAGCGTGTGTCCTGCGTCTTTAGTAAAATGTTTAAAATGTCTTCCTTTGTGGCTTCCCAAGGCTTTGAGTGTGAAGTGCGCCTTGTGTATAGAAGGTGCTTCATTTGCATTTATTGAATGAATGAGTGAGTGAATGGTGAATCATCTCACGCAGTGGTTCTCAAACTTGCGTGGGCATTGGAACCCCCCTGGAGGACTAGTGAAAACACAGATTGCTGTGCCCCCGCCCCCAACCAGAGTTTCTGACTCAGTGGGTCTGAGGTGGGGCCTGAGAATCTGCATTTACAACAGGCTCCCAGGTAATAGGGAAGCTGCTGGTCCAGAGACCACATTTTGGGAACCACTGATGTAAAGTTTATCATAGCTTCACTTTCTTTGGATTCTGACTGTTACCTACTTTCATCTCACTCTTCCTGCCTTTGGTTGAAATTCCCTGTCTGCAAACCTTCCCAGACAAGTTATCCAGTTCACGGTTTCTCCAACTTAAATCTTTCATATATATAAAAATACACACACACATATATATATATACACACACATATATATATAATATATATATATTTAATAGAACCATATTCTCTTTCACGTTTACTTTTATTTAAATCAATTTACTATTTGGCACAAGTATATTAAGAAAGAACAATATCTGTCATTACCATAAACAGAAAATCAGCATTTCTTACTATAAATAGGAGGCAAACATTGAAATAAAGACACAATAACCAAAATTTTTAAAAAATGTTCATCTGAGTATACTGCCTAAAATTATCTCACATACCACAGTGATATATGTAACCCACTTTGAGAAATGTTGATGACAAAGGAAGTCAGGCCTAAAGAGATTTTTTTTTTTCAGAAGAATACAAGTAAGTCCCAGAGTAATGGAAATAATAGCATCTTGGCATTTTCTGCTGCTGACTTTGAACAGCAGACATCACAATCCATTACAAGGCCACTGATACTACCTATGCCTGCATTCCACAATGCCTCAGGCTTGGCTTTAGTAGGAACCTATCTGACTCACATTTCTCTGTGACACGAGGAGCTGAATTCAGCTCAACCAATAAAGTCATTCCAACTTGCATTTTCATAACCCACCCTTCCATCTCCCAGGTGTGACTTTCATTTTTAGGACAGAGTTGTTCAGTCAATGGATATGCAGTCCCTTTAAAGGGATATTTATCACCTTTGAAGAATCTTACTGCCAAATCTTAACAGCCTTTCTTACAACAAGTCTCAAATCACTATCAAGATTAAGAGGTGGAGCTTGAATGAGCTTCACTGGAGCATCTCATGATAAAATAGATTAAAGTCTTAAAATGGGCAGCCAGTTGTAGTGGAAGTCAAACAAATATGCAAAAAAATCTCTGAGTTTTCGGCAGGCTGTGTGTATACTGTAGGTGACCCCGGAGGGTAAATCATACGACTGTGAGTTAAACCACTTGGATTCTCCATCAGGCTCAGCTGGGTGACCTTGAGTGAGGTACAGAAACTCCCAAAATCTTAATTAACTCCACCTGTAAAATGGTGGTAGTGATAAAGGGAAGGAGTTGCCAACCTCAGAGACTTGTGGTGAGGATTACATGGGGAAGTTTATGTAAAGTGCTTCCCCTGGGTTCTGGCTCAGAGAAAATGAATGAAATACCGCCGTTTGTGTCAGAGCCCCCAAGGCCACCTCCAGTGTCAGTGACCCCCTAGGAAGACTCACAGGGCTCAGGATATAGTCATACACATGGCTAAGATTTATTACAGGGAAAGGATGCAGAGCAAAGTCAGCAAACGGAAAAGGTACATGGGGTGAAGTCAGTGGAACCAGGCACAAGAGTCCTCTCCCAGTGGAGTCACAAGAAGAGCATTCCTCCAGCAAGAAGTTGTGACGACCGATGTGAAATGTTGCCAACCAGGCAGACTCACTAGAGACTGAGTACCCTGAGTTTGTATTGGGTGCTGGTCCCATGAGGTCCTTCAGCCTGGTATGTAGTGAAATTCCAGGCTCTCGGAAGGATGCAGTTCAGCGTAAACCACACTGTGCAAACAGCTTTGGCCCAGTGAGGCACCCAAGGGTGGTGGGAACCCTCCTGAAATCCAAGTTCCCAGATGCCAGTCAAGGGCCAACCTTGCAAACCGTCCATTCCAAGGCTGCATTCTCAGATTTGCTGTGTTAACTCTTTTCTGCACAGCATCATAGGCCATAAGGCCTCACCTAACTCTCTGGCCTCATCCACCATGCTGCCTTCCAGCCGCCTTGGCCTTCCTTGCATCATTGGGCGTATCCCTGCACCAAGCCTTGCCTTTGTGCTTGGTGCTGCCTCCGCCTCAAATGATCTTCCCCCAGCTTGGCGAGACAAAATCCTCATCATTCTCCTCATCAAAGATGCTCTTCTATGCCACCTACTGTCCTTCTCCCCACCACGTCATTCAGCTTTCATTTCTCTATAGAATTTGCCACTCTCAAATTATCCTCTGTACTTATTTTTTACTTGTTCATTAGTATCTCCTACACTAGAACTAAGTTCCATGAGGGCAGAAAAAACACATCTGTCCTGCTTGCTATGTTGTCTCCAGTATCTAGTACAGGACTGGCAGGTAGTAAGTGCTCAATTAATATTTGTCACATGGATACTGAGAATTATGGTGAAATATTTAATTGCTCTTATCCCAAAGAATGAAGTAAACCCCTACATCCTGTTTACTAACTTACAGTATTTTCTTTGGATTTTGAAAAAAAAAAAAAAGGTTTTTTTAAAATACTGAACTTACAGAAAATTCACACAAATAATATTGTGAAGAGGCTGAGTGCCTCTGGGCTTTTCAAATCCCATCTTTCCACAATGATGCCTTCTCTGCAGGAGCCTAATTCAGAAAGGACTGGTTCATGTACGGCTGCTTGAGAAGCTCATGGCTTTGTTTACACTCCGGGTAATTGTGGGTGCCTCTGTTTTCAGCTTTTTGGCCTAGATTCTCCCAGTAGTTCTCCAGTTTTGTGACTGATATCACAGGTGCGGAGTGTGCTGAGCAGCTTCTCTGGCCCCTTCAGGCCCACTCCTTGCCCTTCTGCACCTTGCCCTCTGCTCCATGTGGAGGTCCCCTGACCTCTGGCTTCCAGGGGCTTAGCCCAGGAGTCTGCAGACTTTTTCCTAGAGAGCAACTCTGTATTGTAGTGTGAAAGCAGACATGACAACACATCAATCTGTGAGCCTGTCTGTGTTCCAGTGCTTTATTTACAGGAACAGGCAGTGGGCTGGATTTGGCCTGTGGGCTATGATTTGCCAATCAATGCTTGAGCCACTGGGAGACTAGGGCAAGAGCTTAGAAGCAGGGAGGAGAGGAAGTTTCTGCAGTCTGCAGTGTCCCTCTACTGGGGATCGCAGGGAGCCCCCTCTATGTAGCTCTTTTTGTTCGGTCTGGAAACCATCTCCTCTCCTAGAACTTCAGGCTTAGATGAGGTAAATGTGCCCTACTCTCACTGGGATGCTTCCCTGTGCCCTGTGTTCCTTCTCCCCAGCCCTGCCCATCCTTTTGCTCGTTCCTACATCCTTCTCTCCTTAAATGGCTCAATTTGAGTATGATGTCAATTTCCTTCTGGGGCTAGGATACCTGGGACTGAGGCATTTCCTGGGAGACGGGACTTTATGGGCTAGATCCCAGACAGTCCCAGGGAAACCAGGGCGAAAGCTGAGACCCAGCTCTCCCTCCTCCCCAGTCCCTTTCCCACTGCCTTAGTTCTGGCCCTGAGCACCTCCCACTTAGATGCTGGCCTTGCTGGCCATTTAACAGAGTGTTCAGATGGGGCTTGCGGTCATCACATCAACATGCACCTCTCTGCTTACTTGCTTATCTGCCCTTAGACTAAAGTCTGTAGCTGATGTCTGACTATCTAGTGTAGTCTCCCAGCCTAGTGTGGATACCTTCATATGATCATATTTTACACTGTATAATTTTTGAAGAAGATCGCTTCTCCTCCAAATTTTACTACTGGGGAGATATACTATTTTTCCATTAGAAGATTCAAACTTACTCTGAAAGAGCAGTAGGATTAGCAGAAACTTTGACTATTGCATTAATCTAGCTTGAGTTGAAAATATCCTAAGGACTGACTCATGAAATTTCAGGTAATTGAACTTCTGGACTCAAATAGACATGAGAAAAAAATATATACCATCCTTTTCAAACTTTTCAGCTCAGCTGTTTTCTTTCTTCTCAGTTCAAAACCTGATGAATGTTTGCTTGATGGGAAGAAGAAACCGGCTCATCCACACCTAAATTTAATGCAGTAATAATAATGAGGGAGGGGGTTTGGGACTTGGTATATTTGTATCTAGAGATGCCTTTTTTGTTTGCTTTTAGTGAGAAGCAGGTTGAAGATTCTTCCTGCTTGTTGTAGAGATCAGGGAGGAGGGGGGTCATTTGCCATTGCAATGAAGCTGAGGGAGGGGATGTCCTCGGTCTTTGGAAACCAGCAATAAGCTGCTTTTATTGCCCTAAAACGTTGTTGCCTTTGAACAAGTGGGCTAAGAGGAAGGGTCTGATGCTCTGAAAAAATATGAACTTGAGTAATGGACCAGGCTGACTCAGCTCCCCAGAATACAAAAGACAGTAAATATTGGAAGCAGTTCTAAGAGGAGAATACTGGAGACTCTTTTTTTTTTTTTTTTTGCGGTACGCAGGCCTCTTACTGTTGTGGCCTCTCCCGTTGCGGAGCACAGGCTCCGGATGCGCAGGCTCAGCGGCCATGGCTCACGGGCCCAGCCGCTCCGGGGCATGTGGGATCTTCCCGGACCGGGGCACGAACCCGTGTCCCCTGTGTCGGCAGGCGGACTCTCAACCACTGCGCCACCAGGGAAGCCCTGGAGACTCTTTTAAGGTGGTTTTAGTTTCACTGCAACACAGGTGAGTTCTCTGCAGCACATTCAAGGGAGACCCTTTTCCTAGGAATATTAGTGGATGAAAAATGGAAGCTCGGGTGCTCGGGGAGGTCAAGAAGGAAGAGGCCTGAGTGTAAGAAAAATCTATATAAGACACAAGTGCGAACCAAAAATCACTTTTAAATTTAATTTAGGAAAACTAAGAGCACAAGTAGGATAATAAAAGGCAGATGTTATTTGTTGCCAGAGACAAGTAAAGAGAGGCATAGATGGTGGTCATCTGGAGATGAAATTCTGCCCATGAGGGCGATATCCTTATCATGCGTGGGGTGTTGTTCTGTTTGACTCCAATCCCAATGCTATCTCAAACCCACGTACTTAGTGAAAATCCTTGATGTTTAAATGTTAGCAATTAATCCATGAACTAAAAGCCATCTAACAGATATAGTGGTCATGTGTGGCCTGCTGGCCAGCATAATTTGCACCCTCTCTGTTAGAGCCTGTTTGTCCTTGGAACAAAGTCTGTAGCTGATGTTTGAGTATCTAGGGAGACACTAGTGTGGCTGTCTTGTGTGTGTTCTGACCATTAGTATGGTACTATAGACAAACTTTCAAGGTCATATTGATTATCTCCAGCTTAGCAAAGCAGCAGCTCCCTAATTATGTCAGAAGGCAGGATTATCTCTGATCATTTGAGCTAGGACTCTGGATAAAACATCAAAAACAATATTTAAATAACAAAAGGTCAGGGATCAAGGATTCATTGCATCTTCTCTTACTGTAAAACCAAATTATGGTGGGCCATTTTGCTCCATTAGTGACGGTTTTCCAGGCTGTTTTGATGTGTAATGTAACCCCATCCTGGATTATAAAATGTCACCCCGGGAAGGAGGGAAGCTCTACTTGGTGCCATGGTGGGTCATGCTCATAAAGGCCCTGCAAAAGTCCAGGCAAATTCTTGGCCCAGATGACCCAGGATTAGGAACCGGCACACCCAGTGCTGGGCTGGAGCTGCTCAGCTCATAGGAGCCAACTGTGCACACATCTCTTCCCCACTCTGCATCTAGTGACTTCACACTGGTAGCTTGAAATTGGCCATAATGGGAGTATTTACACCATAGAAACTGGCAAATGTTACAAATCAAGGCATTTCTTTCTTGGAGAGCTGGTCGTTAAACACTTGCCAGGATTATTCTGGGTATTCCTCACTGCTGGAAGGTTTCCCTCTATTTTTTTCTCCCTTGAAATCTGAGACCACATTGTGTTCCACTTAGACATTATATTATTATCTTACTTGCTGTTCTGGAAATATAAAGCAGAAAAAAGTTGCTTCTTAAATTATTTTCTAGTTTCTATCTTCTCAAGAATTCTTGCCTTTTAAACATAAAATTGTGAGGTTTCCCTGGTGGAACAGTGGTTAAGAATCCACCTGCCAATGCAGGAAACATGGGTTCAAGCCCTAGTCCGGGAAGATCCCACATGCCGCGGAGCAGCTAAACCCATGCACCACAGCTACTAAGCCTGCGCTCTAGAGCCTGTGAGCCACAACTCCTGAGCCCACATGCCACAACTCCTGAAGCCTGCGCACCTAGAGCCTGTGCTTCACAACAAGAGAAGCCACTGCAATGAGAAGCCTGTGCACTGCAACGAAGAGTAGCCTCCGCTCGCCGCAACTAGAGAAGGCCTGCACACAGCAACGAAGACCCAGTGTAGCCAAAAATAAATAAATAAATAAATTTATTAAAAATATAAAAATAAAGTTGTTTTCAAAGACTTTAGGGATTTTTTCATCATCAGGAATTTTTTCATGTCTCCATCTTGAGACATCTGAGTCCTTATGAGTAATTCTAGTAGCAGCACTGAAGAGGGGATTCAAGGATTACCATCATTCCTAGTCCTCCCCACTGTGCATCTTCTTCTGTTTAAAAGGTAAGGGTATACAGGCACAGTCAACCAAATTGACGTCTAGGACAGTGGTTTCTCTAGTGACCTTATTCACGCACCCCAACATTGAGTTTTGTCCTTTTTTTGACTTTTTCTACTGATTACTTACTCCATTCTTATACTTTTAATTGTGTTTTAAAAGTAGGTATTTACATATCAATCCTTCCAATTTTGCTCTGTGTTCCTAAACAGTAGGGGCCTTATCTTACTAATTTTTGTCTCTTTTGGCACTGACACATAATAGGCACTCAATAAATGTTACTTACTTCAATGAATGAGTCCTTCAGAATATGATTAATTGGCATGTAAAGAGCAGTCATTTAAAGTCCTTCTGATTCAGGCAAATAAAAATTTGGAGAAATTTTTCTCTTAACTGTACATTAATTAGGCAGTTAGATTTTAAAGAAAGATGCATATTACACTCTATGCTGAGGAAAGATATGAGGTGTTCTTCTTAACACAATCAATTCTTGACCTTACCACCAGTTTTTGCTGGGTTTATTTCTTCTGGAACTTTTCAAAGCAAGAAACTTTAGCAGTAAAAAACCAATTTAACAAGATAGACATTTAGTTCAATAGAAGAATTTTCCTGGTGTGAAAAAATAAATTACAAAAAGGACTTTGCCTCTGAAAGATAATTAATAAAAACCTTCCAGTATGATGACAAATCTGACATCTTGTCTAATGTCTGGCAGAGAAGAAAGTGTTGAGAGTTGCACAGTTAGAATAAAATGTTCCACTTCACAGCAAGGCCAGGCAGGATCTGATAATTATTTCTAAGCAAGAAAAGGTCATAGTTAGTTGTTAAATTGACACAACATCGGGCCTGGATATATAACTATTGACCATCAGTAAGGTATCCATTTAGATTTTCCTGATTTCACAGGCAAATATTGCCAGGAATGTGGGGAATTGTGGAACGACAGCCTCTTGGATATTTTTGCTTTTCTTTTTTTAATTTCAGCTTTATTGAGGTATAATTGATAAACAAAATTATAAGCTATTTAAATAATACGTCATGGTGACCTGACACACATATATTGTACATTGAGAAGGATTCCCCCATCTAGTTAGTTAATACATCCATCGTCTCACATATCTATCCCTTCTTTTTTTTTTCTTTTTTTGTGAAAACATCTGAGTTCCAGCCTCACAGCAGACCTCAACCATACAACACAGTACTATCAACCATAGTCACCTCAGACCTTATTCATCTTATATCTGAAAGTTTGTATCCTTTTACCAATCTCTATTTTCCCCACACTCAAGCCTCTCACAACTACTTTTCTACTCTCCGATTCTATGAGTTTGACTTTTGTTTGTTTATTTTTTTTTTTTAGATTCCAGATATATGGGATACCATGCAGTATTTGTCTTCCTCTGTCTGGCTTATTTCACTTAGCATAATGCCCTCAAGTTCCATCCATGCTGTCAAAAATGGCAGGATTGCCTTCTTTGTTTCTCATGACAGAATAATAGCCATAAATAAATATATAAATATATATATAATTGTATTATATATACACCTTTCCTTCCCTTATATAAGTTTTTCATGGGTGGTAGTAAGCTGAAAATGGTCCCCTGGTCCTCAGGTTCTAATTCCCAGAGCATGTGACTGTTACCTGGATTACCCAGGTGACCCTGATGTAATCACAACCGTCCTTATAAAAGGGATGTGGGAGGAGTCAGTTAGAAACCGAAGGCAGTATGATGACGGAAAAAGAGAGACAAATAGATTAGAAGATGCTATGCTCCCAACTCTGAAGATGGAGAAAGCAGGCCATGAGCTAAAGGATGTAGATGGCGTATCAGAGTTAGAGACAGAAAGGAAACAGGAGCCTGCTGAAGGGACACAGCCTGTGGACCTATTTTAGGCTTCTGATACCCAGAACTGTAAGGTAATAAAATATGTTTAAGCCACTAAGATTGTAGTAACTTGTTACAGCAGCAATATGTAACTAATACCTGGGGCTTGTCTTATGTTGTGTTCCCTTTGAGAGCCTAAGACAAAGGACTAGATACAGGTAGTTTCCTTTGGCAGGTGACCGAAGAAGCAGGAGTGAGGGGCAAGAGCGGGATGCAGGGGAGGAGGGAGAGAGCCAACGTAACAAGGTATCATTGATGTCACTGCTGTGGACAACGAGGGCTCAACCCACTGGGACCTCTCGGTGGCACTCAAATGTCTCTCAGAGTACTAGGTCTGGAAGAAGGCAGGTTGGGGCATTTAACCAGGTGCCACTTTCCAGCATCAAGGCCAACACTGAAGTCTGTGCTGGGAGCCTTAACTCCCCTGAATTTCCCAACTCTGCTCAGTCTCACTGTAACCTGCAGTGTAGGAGCAAGCCCCAGAGCAGAATGTGAAAAGGTTGAGGATACTCTGCAGGGCAAGTCTGAGCTCTTGGGGAATTGTAGTGACTGAGATTAGAGGTTGGCCAAGGTGATGGATTCAGGCCCTGATCTTCTATTGAGCTGAATCCTCAAATCCCAGACCTATTCCTTTAGTAAGCCTCCTATAAGTAAGTCCTTATAAGTCCTATAAGTAAGTACTCCTTTAATAAGACTCCATAGAATTAGGGTTTTATATGTAGACCAAACAAGTCTTCTAGTCCTGGCACACAGTAGGTATTTCATATTTGCTCAACTGAATTTCCTGGGGCTGCTAAGGCTCACCCAAGATTACCTCACATAAGGACTCCTTTATTGACTTAGGGGATGCAGGTCTTAACTGACGTTTGGCAGCACTAATTTAATTACCAAAATTTCATAGACACAAACACCATCAATTCTAGGGCAGGTACAGTCTCTAGTTTCTACTAAGAGCCAACAAACCAAGTCTTCCTAATTTTTCATTAACTAAAATTTTTACAAAACACTATTTTTCTTTAAAAAATTTCCACTGTCTAGTTGATTAATTCTGGAATCTTAAGAGTGAAAAATTAATTCTATTGTGACAAAAATCGTGACTTCATTGAGTGAATAAGTTTTGGCTCTGTTTTAGCCTGTTTAGCCAGACTCAAGGAGGACCTGTCTGGTCAATTCAATCCTATTTTAGACAACAAAACACTTTCAAATAATCCTGAAAACAACCCAGAGCTTGTTATCCCTCGGAAATTGCTCTCTGTTTCTTCAACTGGCATGCCTTAGTGTTTGCATATACCTGATCCCTGCATGGAACTTTCTTTCTTATACTTTGCCACTTGAAAAATATCAATCATCTTTCCAATATGGCCTAATCTGTGACATGGTCCCATTTCCCATTTTAATCCAAAGAGTGTGTTGTTCTCTATTCTGTATTTTCATAACACTTAATACCTATTCCTCTGTATTAATGCAAATAATAACAACAATAGGTAGCATGTAGCACCTATTATGAGCCTGTTCCTGTCCTAAACCTTTTGATTTATGTTAACTTATTGAATCTCACAATCAATGAGAATAGACACAATTAATGGCTGTATCGTACAAAGGAGGAAACTATAACACAGAGACGTTAAGTAACTTGCCCAGGGCCACACAGCAACTACTTGGTAAAATTGGGATCTGAACCCAGGTAGACTAGTTCAAGAATCTTTGCTTTGAACTGCTTCCTAATTCCCAATAGAAAGTTTTATATTATATTTTATATTATATGCCTGTGTGTCTGCCTTTCCTTCTAGATAATGAGTTTATCAAGAGCTTTGTTTATTTCTTCATCTCTGGCATCTAGCCCAGGGCCTGGAAGATAATAGAAACTTTAAATTTTGATTAAGGGAATTAATGATAAAAAATGAACCCAACCACTCTGTCATAACAGCAGATAAAAACACCCACTCCGTCATTTCAAAGGAACAATTACTAAGACAAAAGAAAAGAGGCTATGCCTATTTATGCTCAGGAATGGAGCATGGAGGCATTATTTCTACATCATGACTTTCTGATGGCCTTGTCCAAGGGTTCCAAAGTCATGTCTCTCTTTTTTTTTTTCAATTTTATTTATTTATTTTTTATATAGAAGATTCTTATTAGTTACCTATTTTATAAATATTAGTGTGTATGTGTCAATCCCAATCTCCCAATTCATCCCACCACCACCCCCACAACCCACGCCCTGCTTTCCCCACTTGGTGTCGATACGTTTGTTCTCTACATCTGTCTCTGTTTCTGCCTTGCAAACCAGTTCATCCATACCATTTTTCTAGATTCTACATATATGCGTTAATATACAATATTTGTTTTTCTCTTTCTGACTTGCTTCACTCTGTATGACAGTCTCTAGGCCCATCAGCATCTCTACAAATGACCCAATTTCGTTCCTTTTTATGGCTGAGTAATATTCCATTGTATATATGTACCACTTCTTCTTTATCCATTCGTCTGTCGATGGGCACTTAGATTGAGTCCATGACCTGGCTATTGTAAATAGTGCTGCAATGAATATTGGGGTGCATGTGTCTTTTTGAATTATGGTTTTCTCAGGGTATATGCCCAGTAATAGGATTGCTGGGTCGTATGGTAGTTCTATTTTTAGTTTTTTAAGGAAACTCCATACTGTTCTCCAGAGTGGCTGTATCAATTTACATTCCCACCAACAGTGCAAGAGGGTTCCCTTTTCTCCACACCCTCTCCAGCATCTATTGTTTGTAGATTTTCTGATGATGCCCATTCTAACCAGCGTGAGGTGATACCTCACTGTAGTTTTGATTTGCATTTCTCTAATAATTAGGGATGTTGAGCAGCTTTTCAAGTGCCTCTTGGCCATCTGTATGTCTTCATTGGAGAAATGTCTATTAAGGCCTTCTGCCCATTTTTGGATTGGGTTGTTTGTTTTTTTAATATTGAGCTGCATGAGCTGTTTATATATTTTGGAAACTAATCCTTTGTCTATTGATTCACTTGCAAATATTTTCTCCCATTCTGAGGGTTGTCTTTTCATCTTGTTTATAGTTTCCTTTGCTGTGCAAAAGCTTTTAAGTTTCATTAGGTCCCATTTGTTTGTTTTTATTTCCATTTCTCTAGGAGGTGGGTCAAAAAAGATCTTGCTGTGATTCATGTCAAAGAGTGTCCTTTCTATGTTTTCCTCTAAGAGTTTTATAGTGTCCAGTCTTACATTTATGTCTTTAATCCATTTTGAGTTTATTTTTGTGTATGGTGTTAGGAAGTGTTCTAATTTCATTCTTTTATAGGTAGCTGTCTAGTTTTCCCAGCACCACTTATTGAAGAGGCTGTCTTTTCTGCATTGTATATCCCTGCCTCCTTTGTCATAGATTAGTTGACCATATGTGGGTTTATCTCTGGGCTTTCTATCCTGTTCCACTGATCTATATTTCTGTTTTTGTGCCAGTACCATACTGTCTTGATTATTGTAGCTTTGTAGTATAGTCTGAAGTCCAGGAGCCTGATTCCTCCAGCTCCGTTTTTCCTTCTCAAGATTGCTTTGGCTATTCAGGATCTTTTGTGTTTCCATACAAATTGTGAAATATTTTGTTCTAGTTCTCTGAAAAATGCCATTGATAGCTTGATAGGGATTGCACTGAATCTGTAGATTGCTTTGGGTAGTACAGTCATTTTCAAAATGTTGATTCTTCCAATCCAAGCACATGGTATATCTCTCCATCTGTTTGTATCATCTTTAATTTCTTTCATCAGTGTCATAGATTTCTGCATACAGGTCTCTTGTCTCCTTGCTAAGTTTATTCTGAGGTATTTTATTCTTTTTGTTGCAATGGTAAATGGAAGTGTTTCCTTAATCTCTGTTTCAGATATTTCGTCAGTAGTGTGTAGGAATACAAGAGATTTCTGTGCATTAATTTTGTATCCTGCTACTTTACCTAATTCATTGATTAGCTCTAGTAGTTTTCTGGTAGCATCTTTAGGATTCTCTATGTGTAGTATCATGTCATCTGCAAACAGTGACAGTTTGTTTTACTTCTTCTTTTCCTATTCGAATTCCTTTTATTTCTTTTTCTTCTCTGATTGCTGTGGCTAAAACTTCCAAAGCTATGTTGAATAATAGTAGCGAGAGTGGGCAACCTTGTCTTGTTCCTGATCTTAGTGGAAACGGTTTCAGTTTTTCACCATTGAGAATGATGTTGGCTGTGGGTTTGTCATATATATAGCCTTTATTATGTTGAGGTAAGTTCCCTCTATGCCTACTTTTTGGAGGGTTTTTATCATAAATCGGTGTTGAATTTTGTCAAAAGCTTTTTCTGTATCTTTTGAGATTATCATATGGTTTTTATCTTTCAAGTTGTTAATATGGTGTATCACATTGATTGATTTTCGTATATTGAAGAATCCTTGCATTCCTGGGATAAACCCCACTTGATCTTGGTGTATGATCCTTTTAATGTGCTGTTGGATTCTGTTCGCTAGTATTTTGTTGAGGGTTTTTGCATCTATGCTCATCGGTGATATTGGCCTGTAGTTTTCTTTTTTTGTGACATCTTTGTCTGGTTTTGGTATCAGGGTGATGGTGGCCTCGTAGAATGAGTTTGGGAGTGTTCCTCCCTCTGCTATATTTTGGAAGAGTTTGAGAAGGATAGGTGTTAGCTCTTTCTCTAAATGTTTGATAGAATTCACCTGTGAAGCCATCTGGTCCTAGGCTTTTGTTTTTTGGAAGATTTTTAATCATAGTCTCAGTTTCAGTGCTTGTGATTGGTCTGTTTATATTTTCTATTTCTTCCTGGTTCAGTTGTAGAAGGTAATACCTTTCTAAGAATTTGTCCATTTCTTCCAGGTTGTCCATTTTATTGGCATGGAGTTGCTTATAGTAGTCTCTTATGGTGCTTTGTATTTCTGCAGTGTCTGTTGTAGCTTCTTGTTTTTCATTGCTAATTTTATTGAGTCCTCTCCTCATTTTTCTTGATGAGTCTGGCTAAAGATTTGTCAATTTTGTTGATCTTATCAAAAACCAGCTTTCAGTTTTATTGATCTTTGCTATCATTTCCTTAATTTCTATTTCATTTATTTCTTCTCTGATCTTTATGACTTCTTTCCTTCTACTAACTTTGCGTTTTGTTTGCCCTTCTTTCTCTACTTCCTTCAGATGTAAGTTTAGATTGTTTATTATAATTTTTCTTGTTTCTTGAGGTAGGATTGTATTGCTACAAAATTCCCTCTTAGGACTGCTTTTGCTGCATCCCACAGGTTTTGGATCATTGTGTTTTCGTTGTCTTTTGTCTGAGGTATTTTTTGATTTCCTCTTTGATTTTTTCAGTGAACTCTTGGTTATTTAGGAACATATTGTTTAGCCTCCATGTGTTTGTGTTTTTTACTTTTTTTTCCTGTAATTTATTTCTAATCACATAGCGTTGTGGTCGGAAAAGATGATTGATATGATTTCAATTTTCCTAAATTTACCAAGGTTTGATTTGTGACCCAAGATGTGATCTATCCTGGAGAATGTTCCATGTGCACTTGCGAAGAAAGTGTAATCTGCTGTTTTCGGATGGAATGTCCTATAAATATCAGTTAAATATATCCGGTCTATTGTGTCATTTAAAGCTTCTCTTTCCTTACTAATTTTCTGTCTGGATGATCTGTCCATTGGTGTAAGTGAGATGTTAGAGTCCTCCACTATTATTGTGTTACTGTCGATTTCCTCTTTTATAGCTGTTAGCAGTTGTCTTAGGTATTGAGGTGCTCCTATGTTGGGTACATATATATTTATAATTGTTATATCTTCTTCTTGGATTGATCCCTTGAGCATTATGTAGTGTCCTTTCTTGTCCCTTGTAACATTCTTTATTTTAAAGTCTATTTTATCTGATATGAGTATTCCTTCGCCAGCTTTCTCGTGATTTCCATTTGCATGGAATATCTTTTTCCATCCCCTCATTTTCAGTTTGTATGTGTCCCTAGGTCTGAAGTGGGTCTCTTGTAGACAGCATATATACAGGTCTTGTTTTTGTATCCATTCAGCCAGTCTGAGTCTTTTGGTTGGAGCATTTAATCCATTTACATTCAAGGTGATTATCAATATATATGTTCCTATTACCATTTTCTTAATTGTTTTGGGTTTGTTTTTGTAGGTCCTTATCCTCTCTTGTGTTTCTCACTTAGAGAAGTTCCTTTAGCATTTGTTGTAAAGCTGGTTTGGTGGTGCTGAATTCTCTTAGCTTTTGCTTGTCTGTAAAGCTTTTGATTTCTCCATCGAATCTGAATGAGATCCTTGCCGAGTAGAGTAATTTTGGTTGTAGGTTCTTCCCTTTCATCACTTTAAATATATCATTCCACTCCATTCTGGCTTGTAGAGTTTCTGCTGAGAAATCAGCTGTTAACCTTATGGGAGTTCCCTTGTATGTTATTTGTCATTTTTCCCTTGTTGCTTCTAATAATTTTTTTTTGTCTTTAATTTTTTTCAATTTGATTACTGTGTGTCTCAGGGTGTTTCTCCTTGTGTTTATCCTGCATGGGACTCTCTGCGCTTCCTTGACTGGGGAGACTATTTCATTTCCCATTAGAGAAGTTTTCAACTATAATCTCTTCAAATATTTTCTTGGGTCCTTTCTCATTCTCTTCTCCTTCTGGGACCCCTATAATGTGAATGTTGGTGCATTTAATATTGTCCCAGAGGTCTCTTAGGCTGTCTTCATTTCTTTTCACTCTTTTTCTTTATTCTGTTCCACAGCAGTGAATTCCACCATTCTGTCTGCCAGGTCACTTATCCATTCTTCTGTCTCAGTTATTCTGCTATTGATTCCTTCTAGTGTATTTTTCATTTCAGTTATTGTATTGTTCACCTCTGTTTGTTTGTTCTTTAATTCTTCTAGTTGTTTGTTCTTTAATTCTTCTAGGTCTTTGTTAAACATTTCTTGCATCTTCTCGATCTTTGCCGCCATTCTTTTTCCGAGGTCCTGGATCATCTTCACTATCATTATTTTGAATTTTCTTTCCGGAAGGTTGCCTATCTCCACTTCATTTAGTTGTTTTTCTAGGGTTTTATCTTGTTCCTTCATCTGGTACATAGTCCTCTGCCTTTTCATTTTGTCTCTCTTTCTGTGAATGTGGTTTTGATTTCACAGTCTGCAGGATTGTAGTTCTTCTTGCTTCTGCTATCTGTCCTCTGGTGGATGAGGCTATCTAAGAGGCTCTGCAAGCTTCCTGATGGGAGGGACTGGTGGTGGGTAGAGCTCGGAGTTGCTCTGTTGGGCAGAGCTCAGTAAAACTTCAATCTGCTTGTCTGCTGATGGGTGGGGCTGAGCTCCCTCCCTGTTGGTTGTTTGCCCTGAGGCGACCGTGCACTGGAGCCTACAGGCTCTTTGGTGGGGCTAATGGTGCACTTCAGGAGGGCTCACGCCAAGGAGTACTTCCCAGAATTTCTGCTGCCAGTGTCCTTGTCCTCACAGTGAGACACAGCCACCCCCCGCCTCCACAGGAGACCCTCCAACACTAGTAGGTAGGTCTTGTTCAGTCTCCTATGGGGTCACTCTTCCTTCCCCTGGGTCCTGATGCACACACTACTTTGTGTGTGCCCTCCAAGAGTGGAGTCTCTGTTTCCCCCAGTCCTGTGCAAGTCCTGCAAGGAAATCCCGCTAGCCTTCAAAGTCTGATTCCCTGGGAATTCGTCCTCCCATTGCCAGACCCCCAGGTTGGGAAGCTTGACATGGGGCTTAGAACCTTCACTCCAGTGGGTGGACTTCTGTGGTATAATTATTTTCCAGTTTGTGAGTCACCCACCCAGCGGTTATGGGATTTGATTTTACTGTGATTGTGCCCCTCCTACTGTCTCATTGCGGCTTCTCCTTTGTCTTTGGATGTGGGGTATCTTTTTTGGTGAGTTCCATTTTCTTCCTGTCGATGATTGTTCAGCAGTTAGTTGTGATTTTGGTTCTCTTGCAAGAGGGAGTGAGAGCACGTCCTTCTACTCCGCCATCTTGAACCAATCTCATGACTCTTTTTTCACCTTCCCTCTTTTCCTCCCTCTGTCAGTTTCCCTCCACTCCACCTTCCTCTTTCCCTCCTCTGTTTCTCCCTCTCCATTGGTTTGCTCAAATTATATCTTGAAAAATCAAATAAAGGGAACCAATATTTTGTGAGTGTCTACTGTGGGGCCAACACTGTGGTAACCATATGAGTGTCCTGTGGCTACTATAACAACTTACCACATGCTTAGCAATGTAAAACAGCACCATGGATTATCTTACAGTTGTGAAGGTCAGAAGTCTCACTGAGCAAAATCAAGGTGTCAGCAGGGCTGTATTCCTTCTTGAGGTTCCAGAGGAAAATCCTTTTTTTGGTGCCTTTTCCAGCTTCTTGCGTTCTCTTGCATTCCTTGTCTGGTGGCCCCTTTCTCCGCCTTCAAGGCCAGCAATGGCAGGTTGAGTCCTTCTCACATGACATCACTATGACCTGGCTTTCATTTTCACATCTCTTTTTCTAAGTCTTCAGTGCTTTCTTCCATTTGCAAGGATCCTTGTGATTACATGGGGTCCATCTAATCTAGGATAATCACTCTATTTTAAGGTCAGGTGATTTTCAACCTTAATTCCCCTTTTCATATAGTGTGACATATTCCCAAGTCCCAGGGATTAGACTGAGGGCATCTGTTGGGGACCATATTCTGTCTACCATATAGCCTTTCTTTTTACATTATCTCATTAAAGTCCCCCAGCAACTGTATGCATAGGTGGTGTTATGCTCATTTAAAGAAAACACAGAGGCTGTTCAAGTTTAAGTAATTTGCCCAAAGTCCGAGAAATGGCCACATAGCCAGAATTCAGGCTCAGATTTGTTTCGGCTTCTTGTCCCATGCTTTTCCAGTTATATGCATCTTCCCTTTTAATAATTTGAGGAAAAGATACTGAGTATCATTCAATTAGAAATAAGGTCTAGAATGTTGGTCTCAAACTGTGTATGAAGGCAACAACAGGACCCTTTATCTCCCCAAGAATTACAAAATCATTTCTAAGTGTCGTGCATTAATGGCCAAGAAGGTGGCAGGTGTTCTGTGTCCGGAGGCTGTAAAACACCAGGAATATTTCAAGGAGGTCAGACTCAGGGAGCATGGATGACATGAACTGTCACTTACAGTGAACATATCAATATATGCGCCTGCAGGTGTGTGTGTGTGTACGTGTGTGTTTTTTTGAAGTGCTTCTTTTCTCTGTGCTTTCCCTGTAGGCGGTGTGCCTTTATAAACCCTTCCAGGACTCAGGGTTTTTGGTCCCTGGCAGGATAAAGAATCAATCAGCTACATTGCTGTAACATTTTTATATCCTGCAAATCAGAGATGAGTAGTCTTTCTTCTCCACCAGTCTAAGCCCCTCCAAACTGATTCCACTGGACTGACTTTGACAAGAGTAAACCGGAGGTGTTTTGTGGCAAGGATAAAGTAACTGTCCATCTACCCTAACAGCAAAAAGCGAGTGAGTCAGTGAAAGGAAAACAACAAGGGGCCAGGAGACACTAGCGAGTTCATTTGGAAAATACCATTTTGAAGCTGACTTAAGAGGGGATGAGATCTGAGCTTGTTCACAGCCTGCTGAGATAATTATTTGTGGCAGTAACTTTCTCTGTTTTTATTTATGGCCGCTTCAAATACAGTTGTGTTAAGCTTTTCTTCAGTTCTTCTATTTCTCTCTGGCCTCTAGAACAGTCTGTGATGCCATCGTATAGAAAACCCTCTGCCCTTATGCCTTCCAGGTTGAGCCAAGTGTAACAAACAACCCCAGATCTCAGGGACTGCAGGCTATACATGGAGTTTCCTTGCTGGGCATCTCTCCCAGGTGCTTGTCCTCTAAGCAGTGACTGATTTCTTGGATCGTTCTGTTGGATGACTCCACCACCTTGGAAGTCCTTCTATTCTATTTTCCTCGATGCGTAAAAGAGGGCACTTCAGGGACCAGGACTAGTGGTGAAAATCCTTCCACCCTCCTTTTGTTGCCAGTGCTTAGTCACATGACCAAAAATACTGCAATAGAGCCAGGAGCACATAGCTGTGGGTACTATTATGAGAAGTAACTAGATACTCATAACAAGGAGAGTTCTTTGCTTGAAAAGCTTATTTCCAAAGTCTAAAGCAGGGGTTGCAAACTCATATGCCTAGAGGGCCAGACAAGGGTGTAACTGAGTTGAGTGACGGGGAGCAGTAACACAGGGAGCCATGCAGGCGAGGATAGCTCAGAGAGGTGTGCGTGATAGAACATGATAATCTTACTTTTATGACAGACTTCTCTGGCTGAACCAACCACATCTGCTGGCCCGATCCATCCCTTATGCTGCCAGTTGGCAAACTGCAGTCTGGGGCAGAAAAAAAATCATTTTTCTGGAAGCAAACTCCAAAGTTGGCTATGCTCTTGAATCAGCACCTGTGAGGATAAACATAAACTCCTTCTTTTTAAAAGAGAAGGCTCTGAACAGCAGCTCAGAAATGGAAGCTAAAAAGAGAAGCAGGTATGAAGAGTGTGTTGTCAGAATTTGCCATCCATACGTAAGCTTAGGGCAGGGGCTCATACACAGAGGACAGAGCCCTGATTTGTCATTTTATTCTTTTTTTCTTTAATATTTATTTATTTATTTGGCTGCGCTGGGTCCTAGTTGCAGCACGCAGGATCTTTGTTGCGGCACACGGGGTCTTTGTTGCGGCATGTGGGGTCTTTATTGCAGCATGCGAGATCCTCAGCTGTGGCATGCAGGATCCAGTTCCCTGACCAGGGATCAAACCCGGGCCCCCTGAACTGGGAGTGTGGAATCTCAACCACTGGACCACCAGGGAAGTCCCTGAGCTGTCATTTTAAAGGATGCTCAGTGTCCTGCAAAAGCAGCACAAGTCAGTCCACAGTAGGCCCTGATGTGCTTACTGTGCAGCTGACCCCAAGGTGCAAATTCTCTCCTTATCTTTTACCTGATTCAGATCCCTACTGTTTCCCTCTGATATTTCTGAGCATAGTCTATCCATTGAACAATTTTATAGTAGCAACAAAAGCAATATTTTGATGATATTTGTCAATGTCTACCCTGGGAATATGAGTGAATCCTGTATATTGATTTAAACATAATACATAGAAATAATAATAATAATAATAGTAAAACTAATAATAACAAACATTTATTGAGCAATTATTATGTGTCCAGTACCGTGCAAAGCTCTTTACAATAGTTATCTCACTTAATCCTCATGACAACATATAAGACTCTATCTGAGGAAACTGAGATACAGAGGGTTACAGCTAGTAAATGGCAGCTGGTAAACTGGGATTCATACAGAACCATTGTGGCTCTGTCCTGTGCTTATAGTCTGTCTGAACGTGAATCTGCCTTCATAAGCAGGCTGATTGTAATTTTCATGTAATAGAAATCCTTTGGTGATCATAAAACTTGATCATTGCTGAGCTTTCAAAGGTGTATTGGTTGCCGATTGTTTATGAAGTGCAAACTAATGCATAAATGAACAAAAGAACCATATAGGAAGACCATTACTGCCATGACATTAAAGATGCATTTGGAATGTTGCTCATAGCATATATTCTGGAAATGTTAAAGAGAGTTTGGGGAAAAGCATATCCAGGTATTATATTTGTAAGAGTGACATGTGATGATATTGGAGAAGGGGCTGCCTGATTCTGGAGTCATGTCTGAGTGCTCATCTTAGACCAGTGAGGGATGCATCTGCATATCCCACGACCAAACCCAGTGCTATTGAATTTGAAGCCATGGTAAGCTCATAGCTGAATACTATTTGAAATCTGCTACAAAAATCAAGGGGTAACAGCAGTAACTCGAATGCTCTACCACTAGTGCTCAGCCAGACATTCAGCTTTTGGGGAGCCCTAAATTAGTCTGGATTTTTTTTTTTTTTTTCGGTATGCGGACCTCTCACTGTTGTGGCCTCTCCCGTTGCGGAGCACAGGCTCCAGACACGCAGGCTCAGCGGCCATGGCTCACGGGCCTAGCTGCTCACGGCACGTGGGATCTTTCCAGACCGAGGCATGAACCTGTGTCCCCTGCATCGGCAGGCGGACTCTCAACCACTGCGCCACCAGGGAAGCCCCTGGATTCTTTTTTAAACGCAGTTTTGTCGTTTCAGAGATCTGCATGAAATCCAGAGAGGCATAAATTCATGTGAAAGCAAAGTGTGTATTGGTTAAAGAGACCACTCTATATTCCTCTCCATTTATCCAGCTAATTCTAACCCATCTTTGAGATCAAAGCAGAAATGCCCCGTCAGTGGGTTTGCTTTCCTTGATTTCTCTAGATGAAGTTCGACTCCCAACTCCCAGCTTTTACATGCTCCTGAAGAGAGCCATGATTTCCTTTCAAGTTAAATTTTAATTTTAGTTAATCAATTAATTAAATTATGATTTGTTAATGCCTCTCACCTTTTATAGTCCATAATAACAGTTAACACTCTTGACTGCTTATCCTGTGCAGCACTATTCTAATTGCTTTATATGTATCATTCCATTGAACCCACATGGCCACTCTCGATGCACAGCTTGTTTTCCATATTTCTCTACATGAGAAAACTGAGACCAGAGTGGCTGGGGGAAAAAATGCCAAATTGCACAGTCAGTAAAGGGCAGAGCCAAGAATGAACGAAGTCAAACAACTCTGGAATTCATGCTTTTAATGACTGTGTTATAGGGCTTCTCCATAAGCTCCAGGACAACACCTAGCAAAGTGCTCACTGAATCCCAGGAGTTTAATAAATGTTTGGGAATAAGTGAATGAATGGACACAGGGAGGACAGAGTGAATGAATTATTTGACTAGTTCTTACCTTGCTAAGTCACACTTGCCCAGGAGAGTGCTGTGTGTTCATATTACAAAGCCTTTAGCCTGAATTTTGCCTAGTGGATGAAGTGACCCAAGAATTTGCAAAAAAAAAAAAAACAAAAAAAACCTTGAGCCTCTGGGAGTTCTCCCACCACTCTCACCCTCCCTGAGCATCTGCAGTTGGAAACGGTTTATTTTTCCTTTATGATTCTAGAGGAATCCTAAGTAGAACCTGCCAAGAGGCCAGGACAGAGACTAAGCCACAGAGAGATAAGCACTAGGAATTCCACTCACCTGTACTCTCAGTCAATCTTGGATTCTTAGCTCAGGATCCCTGGAGAAATGTCGTCTGCCTTAGTTCCTCGGGAATGACTGGTTTACTGGTCTGGGATTTGAGGGAAGATTTAGCTGATTATAAGGTTAACAGTATAATTGTAGGCATAAGGTGCCTGGAGGCAACCCTTGACCACTTGATGTTTAACTGAATTAACGTTGGCCAGTTATAGATTTTCTGCTTGCATAATTGCCAGCAAATGATTCTGAGTCCTGAATCTGCATTTTCTGTGTGCACCACTTGGGATGTCAGCGTTATGATTGCCTTAGACGTGATCTACCCAGAGCCTGCTCTCAAGGCAAGGGAAAGCTTTACACACAGAAGTGCTCAGGTATGCGACTATAGCATCCTTCCCCTCTTTGATTTTAGAAGGATGATGTCGGTCAGGGTGATGACTCTCCTATTTCAGTTCCTCTGATGTTTCTCAGGCCGGCCACATGGTGAACCTTGGGAGATTGATTCTTGCTCTTGTTCCTTGGGTTCAGTGCATTTCAGAGAGCTGGTATTTAGAGAGAAGCCCTGGTTCCACAGCTTCCAACCTTTTGTACACTCCTTTGAGATCACCGGTGGGGATGATAATGAGTTTTCTTCAACAGCCTGTGTGCAGTGGTTAACAGTTTGCATTCTGGTATGGCTGAGTCACTTTGCTGTGCACCTGAAACTATCACAACATTAATCAGCTAGACTCAAATACAAAAGAAAAAGTTAAAAAAAAAAAGGGTTTGCATTCTGGTATCAAAGTTTAGTTTCCCAATAAGCAGACACTGAGTCAAAGATCTGAGTGCAAATAGTTTTATTTGGAGGGTGATGTCAGAAAAATACCAACAAGGGATGAGTAAATGAGCCAAAGAAGAGAAGGCAGCTAATGGACGGTGAGTTATCAAGCCAGATACCACCGTGGACAACTGTTGCTTAAGTCCAAGTGGGAGACAGAACACTTGCCTCTGCGCTATCTCACCTGAGGGCTGGGGTATTCACACAGCAGTTTTCATCAGTTATGGTGATGGTCTTGGGGGTGTGAATTTCCAAACACTGCCTGCTGGCGCTGTACTCAGATAAAGCAGCCTCCCACAGGTTTCAGAGAAATTCCCAGGCAAAAAAATACAAATTCCTGCCTGAAGGGTGTAGGCGGAGCTCTGTCAAAATCAGAGAACACTTAAACCTGGATTCAGATCCTGGCTCCACCCATCCTAACTGTGTGATTCGGGGCAAGATTGTTAGCCTCTCTAGAATGTCAGGCCCCTTTTCAGTAAAATGTGTCTTATAACATGCTAAGTACATCACAGCGCTGTTGTGGAGATTGAAGGAGATAATGCATACAACAAACTTAGGACAGTGCTTGCCATATAGCGAAGGCTGAAAAATATTAGCAATCATTGTATTATAAGTATTATGGAGCATCTTCTCTGTGCCAGTATATGTGGTAGGTGCTCGGTATAAAAGATGGGGAAAAAGAGGTAATCTCTAACTTCACACTGCTTATGGTCTTTGCCTACTAAGCCTATGACTATTTCTTACCTTACTTCATTACCCCTTGTCCAAGAGTGTTTTAACATAACTTTTATGTTCCAAAACATATAACCTAAATTTTTAACTTCTGGATGAAGTGCCCCAAGGATTTGCAAAGACAAGCTGAGCCTTCAGAAGCAATTGTAAAATTTAAATTTCCTAGTAGCCAAACATACTAAAGTCAAAAGAAAGGGGTAAATTTATTTTAATAGTGGATCTATTTAGTCCAATCTGTAAAATAGCATTTCAACATGTAATCCTATAAAAATTATTAATTATATATTTTACTTTATTTTTCTTTTCAGTATTTAGTCTTCAAAAGCCAACATGTATTTTTCTACTGACAGTTTCAGCCCAGCTACATTTCAAGTGCTCAGTAGTCACCTGTGGCTCATGACCACCATATTGGACTGTGAAGGTCTACAGGGCCCTGGATTCTTGTTAGAAGTAACTTCCAGTGGAATAGTTCCGTTTTCCTCCTCTTTGTCGATGACAGTGTTCCTTTGCATCTATGAAAGTGAAGTTGGTTTTAGCTCAGGCATCATATGAAATTGACAGTTTCTGTAATGAAATTTCATACGTGGAAACCATGGTGAGATTCTTAGCAGGTGTAAAAATCTGAGGAAGTTATTTCTTTAACTACAACTTAATGGAAACTGCAGCAGCTGTTCCCATTTGCGTGTTTTCCAAATCTCATTGCCAAAACGAAAGGTTGGCAGCCACAGGAGAGGTATCAACTTACCTCTTAATTTGGGAAATGAAATTAAAACCTCAGCTCGTTTCTAAAAGTCACAGATTTGGTAAAAGTTAGTAGGGCAAACGTATAAGCCGCTGTTAAAATATTGATGGCTTCGTTTTTCTCAGGTGCTGCTGCTAACATCTGCAGAAGATTCGGACTGCACTCCTGGATTTCAACAGAAATTGTTCCATATCAATCAGCCAGCTGAATTCATTGAGGACCAGGCGATTCTAAACTGTAAGCAATGTCACTTGACGATGCTTTTGGCCTATTCACTGATGTCTAAGAATGTGACTCAGGATACGGTATTCCCTAAACTAAGTATTTTCTGATCATTTTTCTTATGTCGCTGCTTGACCCAGGGTGGAAGGTCTTGAATTAGGGCTTTGTCAGCTTAGAGGTGAATAGAGTGGTGTGTGTCTCTTTTTAGTATTTTGTCACCGATAAGCATTTCCTGACTGCTCCCAGAAAAGGGGACCACCAAGCCTCCAGTGTATGAAATCCATTTCCTTTGGGCAGATTCTGAGAACAGACCGTTGCCTTCCTATGGATTGCTGCTCTACCTCATACATAGCATTGGATCAAAATAATGGTGAGAGCAGGATGTTAGCTTCTGGGAATTTTTAGGCATAGGAATTTAAACTCTTATTCTTAATGCTAATAAGACAGTTTTCTGAAAGATTTGAAACCTCTACTGGCTATTCGAAACTCAAATCCCCCCAAATCCAATTAATTTCCTCAAAATATGCTCTGCTCAGATCTGTGGTTATAATCTCTTCCTATTTTTAATGCCAGTGTTATATTGTTTTATCTTTATGAGGGCATGGAGTGCATTGCTAAATGCATAACAAGCTTAGTTTTAGCACAATGAATTTAAAATTGATGGTAGACAAATAAGCTTTTAATTGAGGGCTCTTGAGCACCATTCTTTAACATTTGGGAATGAAGGATATAAAAACAATGGTTTAATTTAGTCAGATGCTCTATGGTCCCTTTAGGGAAGATAACTGTACCTTTGCCGTTATGGTCCCAGGTTTGCCTTTCAGGGTAACCACATTCCTTCACTCCTGTGCTATGTGGCTGGCATGTTTAAAGAAAAGGGGGAAAAGAAAACTCAGCCTGTTCGATTGGATTGTTCTGTGAGGCTGAAGCACATTTTAAGAGTTGAAAGGAACACAATAATGAAGATACAATGTTGAGCATCAAGGGAGCCCTCCAAGGTGAAGCCCATGCACATCTTGATGCAATTACGCCTATGAAATCATTTCAATAATTAGAGTCTATAATGACAAGGTGCAGGACTGGCACAATAAGCGAATTCCAGTATGTGATTTCATGTTAATTTGATCCCTGAGTGTGACTCCTGGGTCAGGCCATCACGAACTCTCATTTGTCTTTTGATTCTTCTATTTGTCAGAATCACTATATTTTAAACGGAACTTGGTTTAAGGTACCATTTTTCTGGCTCTCATCTCCTCTCATCTGCATCATCTCCTCTCTTCTCTTCTCCTTCTCTCTTTTTTTCTCTTTTTCTCCAAGCAATTCCCAAATGGCATCTATATTAACATGTGTGGAAATGTGAAGCCACCCTGAGTATGGAAATTATTAATAGAGTTGGTATGCAAAGCAGGCCCATAAATGTGATTGCTTCTGTAATCTTCACGACACCAAACAGCTTTTACTTCACCTCTGAGAAGCTGGAAACAATCATACTTTGGGGGACCTTTTTCATTTAAACTAGACCATCCTGTACATTCCAATATCACGGTTTTGTGTGTGTCTGTGTAGTTTTTTTTTTTTAATCCCCTAAGTAATTTAGTGGGTTATGGTTGTTGATTCTGTGTAAGCTAGTAAATGCTAAATGGAACTAGGTTGGTTATCAATGATAGCACATTCAGGAAAAGTCAGTGATATAGGAATTGAGGATATTTAAAAATTTATATGTGAATTTGTATGTGAATTGTTGGATCAGCAAAATCTGATTAGCCCCCTTCTCAGTGAAACTGTGGGTCCATGTATATCACTAGGGAAAAATATACAAAGAGCAGATTTGGTTTGATACTTTTCAGTTCATCTCAAAGCAGTGAACATAGGTTGTCATGAGTATAACCCTGAGAATAAGGTTAATTGTGCCTAAATGAAGAAGAAAGTTTTCACAGACTTGAGAATGTCTATTGAATACTGTTTGGGAAATCTGGATTTCCAGAAGCAGTAGCAATGTATTTTGCTCTATTCCACATGGAAGAGGAAATAAAAAGCACAAAAATTTGAACGGACTTTTCCCCCTAACCAACTAACATTTTAGGTCTCCCTCCCTCCCTCCCTCCCCTCTCATTCTCAGTTTCTTTCATGCATTTCTTTCATGCATTTCTTTATGGTCCAACACAAGACCTTTCTATCTCTGAAAAATGTGATTAGCCAAGAAACCAATGAGTGGTGTGACCTCTCAGAATGAAGGCCATATTGTCACAAGACTAACATCTGGATGAAAACTGGAAAGAATCAAGCAGAACCAGAATGTTTAAAAATACTTAGATATTTGAGGCCACTACCAAGATCCAGAAAATGGTTAGGGATAGTTCAGTGATGTGTAACTATAAGCTGATGATCTAGGTAATAACAGAGGCTAAAAGAAACCAGGTTAGTAACATTACCTTGGACTCCTCCTATGGCAGTTACCCTTTCCATTTTTCCTTTATCTTTGCAATATTTAAGCGATTTGGCTTCCAATCATTGTGAATTTTTGTCTTGCAGAAAGTGTAAAGTACAGCATAATCAATCAATTTATGTCTACACTTTTCACCATTTTATAAACTTGTCTGAAAATGTCTCTGCCCTACAGACATAGTATATCTGCTCATACCCCAGACTTATATTCAACCAATTCTGTGTTAGCTTTTAGCACACGTTACAGGGAATGTTTATTCTATCCATGGCTTCCTGCTCTTTTTGTTCAGACGGTAATATTTCCTTTTATCCTTTTTCATCTTTCCCCTCAATTCTCAATGACTTATCTTTTTCTGCTTTAACCGTTACTAATGGTCACCTCCACTCCTTTTATTTCCCTAATATTTTATTCACTGTTAACTCTGATACATCTTTCCCTCAGTTGTTCTAAAGCCTTTTATTTTCTTCACATCCAAATAACTCTTTATTCTACTCTCCTTTCCACTAACTAGACTTGCTTTCGTCTTTAAAGGGCCGTTTTCAACAAGCTTCTAGGATCAAAACATGGCATCCCACTATTTCTTCTAATGTGACCAGGGGAGCTTTATCATTGTAGCTTTCACAGCATGATGCAAAACCCCCAACTCAAGATAACTTGGACAAAAGTTTCCTGGCTTCATCTCAGTCTTACAAGGTGAGCTGGGAGGATGTGTTTATTGTCATTTTCAATGAGAAGTACAAGAAGAAAGGGGAAGACAGTTTAGAAGGCAGAAACTCAGAAAGGAGATATCCACTCAAGGCCTTTGGACTCCAGGAGGAATTTGTGAGGGGTTTGTTGCAGGAGGTCCCTAGAGGTTTCCAACACCCCGAATTCTCTTAAATTGGTTGATGGGGTTGCTTCTCCTGCAACGTGAAAATCATGCAGTTCTGGTAGCCACTATCTTGATACCACAATATTTGGATAGTGACCCTGTTTACAGCCTCCCAGCTGACCCAGGCTCCAGAAGAATATCTGGCCTGGAAAACTGACCAGCCACCCATCTGATATGGAAAAAGACCAAGTGATAATCCCCTGACTATCTTGTGTCCTGAAAAATTATAGAACAGAATATTCTGCCCTGCCATATCAGCTCAGACAGACCTTCCTGGCATTATGGAGGGATCTGTGATCATCTTGTTCACTAAGGCAAACCATACTCATGATCCTCCAGCCTCTACAGGGAGAGATGTCTCCAACTTCCAGTGTCCAGAAAGGACATCTTATTGGCCACCAGCCACTACCAGGTCAGTGCTTTTCACCTCCCTTGTTCATCCTTCATGGGTCACTCCTCTTGGACTATACACACACAAACACAGATACACAGAGAGAAATCACCACACCTGAGTTCACCTAAAATACAACCTGTGTAATTACACTTTTAATAAAGAAGCCTCATTAGTCAAAATAGGCTTGTTATGAAACAACCCCAGTGACCTAACACTATAAGAGTTGATTTCTCATTCAGGTCACGTGGATGCAGGTTGCCTGCTTTCCTGGGTAGCTCTCCTTCAAGTTGCTGCCCTCCATGCAGGAACTCGAGGACCCAAGCTACTTCCAACTTGGTCCTGCCATCTTGGGCCTTTGAGTCACTCTTAAGTCACTGAGCTGGAGAATAGGGGGGTGAGAAAAAGGGTGGGGAAGGCACCACAGGTGTTTAACCACTTGAGCTCAAAAGGGACATGTATCATTTCTGCTTACACTCTTAGCCAGACCTAGTCACATAGCCAAGCTAACTGCAAATGAAGCTGAGCAATGTAGAGGAACATGAGTATTGGTGTAAGTTCACCATCTCTACACAGATCCTAACAAAGCAAAGTGACCCCAGTCAAAAAGAGACTCCCAAAAGAGACAGAACTGGACCACAAAGGAGGCAACTGTCTCTGAGTAACTTGGGCCTACATGGGGATAAGGACGAAGTTGGTCATTCAAGCAGGACAGCAAGGTCATGTACCTGTGACTACATCCTTATTTTCTTGTCAGGGGATGCTTCCCACTGAGCAGAATCAGCTTCTTCCCTGCCCCCTCTTGCAACACCCAGGGAGGGACCTTTTGATAATTCTACTAAGGATGGGCTCTAGTTGTACCCTCCCAATGATTATAGTATTGAGGTTAAGGTCATATAGTTTAAAACTCACATTGACTAGAGTTCAAACATATGACACAGGCACATGTTAGCTACGTGACCAAGAGTGAGTTACCTGAATTCTGTAAGTTTGAATTACCTCATCTCTCTAAGAAGGATAATTACAGTCTTTACTTCTAGAGTTGATGCAGTAATTGATGGAAAAATGCTTAGAACATAGTTATGAATAAATGGAAGCTGTTATTATGATGACTATCATTATCGGTATTATTATTGCCATTGTTGTTGTTATTATTACTATTATTCAGAGGTCTTAGATAGGTTTGGTATCCTTATAATGGCCACCTAAACCTGACTTTTTAGAAGACAAATCATGGACATTAAAATCTGAAGAGATTAAAAAAAAAATCTGAATCAGTGATTCTAGGATTTGAACTTCTTGGGCCAGTAGAATTTTTTTAAAATCTTGGATTGATAAGAGTGTACTTTTAAACACTTTTCTAAGTCTGAATATGAAAAAAGCAAGCTAATAAATGAGATACAGTGAGAATACTTCCATTTACTGTGGCCAGACTTTTCTTTTAAAAGGTCATTAATATCAAAAAACAAACGAAACAGGAGTAAGGACCAACTACAAAAGAGAAGGCAGTCTTTTAATTGGAGTAAATTTTGCTATGTAAAAAAGGCACCAAGTGTTTTTGTTTACCTCATTTTGGTGGGAAATCACTGATTTAAGTCATTAGGTTGATGTTACTTAATCTCTTGACTTTTCTGATATTCTTCTAAAGTTTCAGTATGTTCATTTCCCTGGAGAGGAAGGATAACTCAAGAGATTTCCTCATGAAGGGCTGTATGCATATACTGACAGAAAGAAAGAGAATTTCTAGAAAATGTAACAAGTGTGCACACATTAGAGGCAGATGTTGGGAATTTTTCAAGGCACCCCTAGTGCTGACGAATGTGGCATCTGTGGCCTTCATAGCCGATATTTGCTGTGTGCTCTCTAAGTGTGGAGAGTCCCCTTGAACCTCATAATAGGCCTTAGGGGGAAAATACCCTCATGTGCCCATTTTACAGGTGAGGATACTAAGGCTGGGCTAGGTGAGACACTTCATCCATGGTTGTATTGCTTATAATTGGTGGCATCAAAATTTGAATCTGGGATTCCAGTGCTCTGGCTCTTATCCAGAGTTCTCTGGTCTTGTGTCTTGTAGCTGTTGTTGATGTTGGTGGTGACCTATCATGGAAATTTGCCACTTAATTTTCCCATCTACTTTCGTCAACCTGGGTGAAATAGAGAATTTCTACCACATTGTGTTTTTTCTGTTCATAGACAAGTTCATTCTTCCTCTATAATACAGAAAAATATAGAAAAATACCTCTTTTTTCCTGTTTTGGATGGATCCAGTGCCAGATTGTCCATGACCCTGCATTCCTTGCTTTCTGCCCTCCCCCATGAGTTCCTTTCACCAAGACACTTCTTGGTCATGCCACCTTGATACCAACCTTGGTTAGTAGCCAAGTCATCCATGGAGTCCATGGTGTTGCATAAATCATATTTGTACTTAACATACATGAGTCATGGCTTTTGAGGGTGTTTTTAATTGACTATAAATCAAACAGAGAACTTGAAAAATGAAGGCAATTAATGAAAAAACAATGTGAGAGGTGTTTTGCATCCTAACGTAGGAAATACATTGCTAGTGAATTAAATGTCAAAACAAAGGCCCTTTTGACCCTGCTGAAAATATTTCATTTGGGTGGTAATAAATGGATGAACTTTCCAACCTGGCAGGTGGAGAAATTCCTGTTTCCTGAGTTCAAGTTGACTCGGGATTTTGTCTGTATATATTCTCTATCCTTGAGAACTTCCTAAGTTCTTTTGCTTTTGTTTTCAGTTTTAGTGATTTAAGAAATGAAAAACAAAGATAATTTCCTTTCCATTTTCTCATTGTCCTCTGTACTACTAACTTGTATTAACTCTCAGGTTGGGAGATTGATTAACTGATTAGTGAAATTATTTAGCGTGACCTGTACTACAGTCTACATAGATCTGAATAGGTTGGAGTTTCAAGTGGTATATTTGGTTTAAACTGTTGTGATATGCCAAGGAAAATCACTCTGGTGTCACTTAATTCACTCCATCATTATGAAGGTGATTATACTTTGGATCAGAATGTGGACTCCTATTTACATTGGTTTTTCCTATATTTAAACAGAGTCCTATAGAAATATAATATTTTTACAGGTTTGCCTCCCACCCCGCCACCAACATATCTGTAACAGTTGAGTAAGCAATTAATATTAACTAGGGTACTCATAAATGCATTATATTAACTACCTCATTTCATAAAGGTAAAGTGATATAATAAAATAACTGCAGGATAAAAAGAACACATATACGCATTAGGGAGGGATATAGTAAAATTCTTAGAGATCCTTCCTTAGGATCCTTAGGACTTGGGTCCTAAGTTGTACTTTGAAGATTGGGAAACATAAGAGGTAACAGGGTGAGAGGGCCTTAGGAGAAGAGGAATGTAGATGCGGTGGAGCTCTCTTGGCATAATTTTTCTTATCAGTGGAATGAAAGAAATAAATAGACCAGAGGAGTCACACTGTCAGCTCTTGGACTAAATTTGTCCCACAGATATGTCCTGTTTGGCTGCTCAGTGTAGGAGTCTGAAGTGTTTAATGAAAGAAGTTCGCTGTCAACATTGAGAATTTCACTTTTACAAATTCATAACTTCTGGCAGTACTGGACCTCTAGAGTATAGATCCTAGAGGCAGGCTGCCTGAGTCTAAATCCAAGGTTAGCCCAGTATCAGCTAAGTAACTTGGGCAAGTTGTGTTGCGGTGTTTAACCTCCCTGTGCCTCAGTTTCCTCAGTTGGAAAAAGAATCATAATGGTAGCAACCTCAGTAGGTTATTCTGAGGATTAAATGTTCATCTGTGTAAAGGGCTCTGAAAAGTGTCTGGTCTATCGTAAGCACTAAAATATTAGCTGCTGGAAGTAGTGTAGCAATAACAGTAGCTGAGGCCTTCCCTGTGGTTCTCCCATCTCTACTGTCTTCCTGTCATCTGATCAACTTCCTCCTTTATTCTGCCTGTCCCTTATAGGCATCTACATTCACCTCCATGAAGTCACCCTTGCTCCTGAGACAGGTGTGTGGGTCGAATGATTCACCACAAAAGACCAAACACACAAGTTGTTTTTATCATACCACTGCTGTTATTGACAGTGGTTGTTATTGGTGGGAAAGGCAGCAGAGGTTGGTGCTAAGATATTGAAGGGCATGGGACGGCTGGCACTGACTGAGACTTTGAAATCTACCTTTAGTGCTTTGAATTGTCAATATGGGGAATATATGAAAAGGGGAGCCATGCGATCAGACAGTGTGGCTGGCTTTCTGGAAGTTCAGAATAGGACACGGATACGAGAGAAGAGCTGGGAAGGCTCAGGCTGGCATGGAGCCTTTTCAGAAGTTCTGAGATGGGGATGGTTGGAAGGCATATCAAAGGAGAGATGGGCAGGGGAGAAGGCAGCATGATTAAGAAGCACCGGAATGTGAAATAAGGGTAAGAGCAGAGCCCCAGAGAACTCCAAGGGTCTAGACTGGGGAAGACATCTAGAAGACAAGTTTTCTAAAAGAGATGCAGCATCCCTGGAGTTTATCCCAGCTCAAACACTGACTTGTGTGACCCTTTTCCTCTTTGGACCTCTGTTTCCCCATTTGTGTAATGAGGGTATATTAGGGCTCTTTTGGTTGTAATCCAAAGTAACCCAACTCCAACTGACTTTAGCAAAACTATATAAAATTATCAGCTCACACGATTGAAAATTTCAAGGTTTGAGCTGGCTTTAGGAACATGTGGATCTAAATGCTCTAATGATATCGTCAATATCACACTTAATTCTTCAGCTCTGCTTTATATAGTGTTAGTACCCCTCACTCTCAGAGGGGTTTCCTCCAGGATGGCCACCAGAAGTCCCAGCCTTTTATTCTTCCAGCGTAACAACCCAGAGCATCTCTTTTTCCAAGTGTCCCAGTGAACACCCCATGACTAACTCTCTGGGTCCAGCTTGGGCCATGTACCTACCCCTGAACCAGTCAAGGTGTCCAGGAAGATTTGGGCTGGCAAAAGCAAGAGAGTCCACCATGAGGGTGTTTTACTCTGTTGCTAAGGTCCTTTTCAGTACTGACATTCTACAACTGCAGGCTGTGGTCCGTGCAAGAGAATTTTTAGAACCTAGCACACACGCACGTTGGAAACGTCTCTTAGGTGGCAGCAGATGACAGCCATCATGCCAGGTTTCTCACTGGTGATGCTGGTGAGCAGATTGCTTAATTAAGACTGTCAAATTCTACGTGCTGCCATATGGCCTCACTCTTCAACTTGTTGAGTGTCTTCACTCACATGGTTCTGGAGCTGGTATAAATCTCTTTTATTTCTGTTTTTCTTCAAAGGGTTAAGAATACAGGAACATACAGATGTTACAGGAGCATCTCCGAATTTAAGGTATTAGAACCACATGAATTGGGCTGCTTAACGAGTACAACACCAAAACATAAATTGGGCAAGATTAAGCGTGGCTTTAAATAGTTTGAGAAGGCAGAAGATCTTATTTTCCTGTAACAGATCAAATCCACACACATTCTAATAATTGTGGTGCCCTCTGTCTGTCCTTTTTTATCTTAATTTTCATGGAAATTTTTGTTGGCTTGAAAGCAAAAGGGCAAGAAAGGCAAACACTTGCCAGTCAGAATATCCCTAGGCACTTTTTGTACTTGACCAAATTTGCATTCTCTTTCTGGAGATAGAAATAGGAGATAGGAAAGGAAATGACATACATGGAGTCCCATTTGTTTAGTCAATTATTTAAGAACCACAGAATGGTCACACATCCCTTATGCCAGACCCTGTACTAGGTACAAGGGATAAAACTTTGAACCAGATGAAAAAAGATGCCTTTTGTGTTAGAGCTTTCATTTTTTGTGGAAAGAGAGAGACAGCCATGATAGAAATAAACACCTAAGAAAACAGGAAACTTTTACGTGAAAAGCTGATGATAAATACTATGAAGGAAATAAGACAAGGTTGTGTGATAGAGATTTCTGGATGGCTGCGATGGAATGGGTGGCTAAAGAAGTTTTCTTTGAGAAGCTGAGACCTGAACTCGGAGAAGGAACCAGCCAGGTGGAGATGGCGTTGGTAAACCTTTAGGCAGAGAGATCAGGTAATGTAAAAGCACTAAGTTGAGAACAGGTTTTTTAGTTTAAGATACTCTGATCTAGGAAAGGGGGCGGGGGTACCATTTTATCCATTTAATCAAGTCAACAGCCCTTTGTAAGATAGGATTATAAATCCCATTTTAACAAAGAGGGCATGAAGGTTGATTTAAAGACCCAGTATCTCAAAAGAAGTACCAGCAGTGGAAAAGGAGCTCTGATCTCCTGACTCTGCATGTTCTCTCCATGTGAGAGGCTATATCCAGTTCCCTCCCACAGAAGTGCTCCAGTCCTTTCCTTGGAGAACAGACTGGGGTGCCCCTGAGAGCCCCACAGGGCTTTTGGTATGGGCTCCTGAGTTGGATCACTTGCCTCCATCACTTGCAACATGGTGGTATTTCCAGTCACTCACCCTATCAGTTCCTCAGTAAACCTCTCAGTCCCCCATCTGTAAAACGGAGGTAGTGTTTCAAGGATCGATTGATTAATCAAGATAACATATGCAAAAGTGTTAGGCCAGTGCCTGCCACATGGAAGCTCTATATAAAGGTTGGGTGATTTTATTATTGGAAAGAATTAGGCAAGGGAGGGAATGTCTACAGAATGATGCTGTTGGAATGGTAGTGCCCGTGTCTACCAAACGTGGCACGGGGAATTTGCAACCCTAGCCCTAACTCCTCTGAAACAGGCCACGTGTTCTTCCTACTCCTCTAAGTCTCCATTTTAGGAATTGTCATGTTGTACGGGCACCTGCCACTACCCCCTCCCAATACACACACATTCTTCTTCTTCATGTTTGATCTCTTTCGGTAAAAATTAAAAGGATGTTCCATGAAAAGCATTTGAGAAGTGATCCTTCCCAACCTTAGATCCAGATGTGTTTTGGAATTTAGAAAAAGCTAGTGAAATGTATATGCTGTATATTACCCACTCCACCAGGGGGGTCTGGGGCAGCACTGTGTAATAAAGCAGATATTTCTGCAGTGACACGTATGGATATTTACCCTAACCAGGATAAACAAGGACCACAGATACCACCATGTGTGTTCAGGTTGGGTTTTGCTGCCAAGTGAGTTACAAGGACACTGGTGTGTGGAGCATCTTGGATTTCTGAGTTGCAGGCTGCCCTCCTTAGGAGAACATTCCCGTGAAAAATTGCAGACCTCAATTCCGCTGAAACATTCAGCTGGCCTCTCCACATCCCAGCTGCTTCTCGGGGCAGCAGAGTGTGTTGGTGGACCAGCCTCCAGGTTCCAGCCACCCCACACAACCCCGCTTCTCCTTGTGAGCAACTTGGTAAGTGGTGTCTTAGCGGGACACCCCTGAAAAGTGTCCAGCTGCTGCACCAGCTTATTGCATCCTCCTCTGAAGCCCAAACAGTTATCAGCCATCCAGCTTCCTCTTAATTGTGCAAGTCAGCTGATTGCAGAGACTTCCCAGAGGATCTATTTTTAGCTAAAACTGGTCTTAATTTTCATACGTATACATTAAATTCCGTGGGGGCAGGGGGAATTCCAAATGAGGAAACGTTGATTCTGAAGAACGTGAAAGAAATAATTAGTGCTTGAAAAACAGTTCAAAATATGAGTCAAAACCTCCAAGGAATATGGTTAGCACTGCAGTTTTCAGTAGAAAGAAGTTTGTTGAATTAGAAACAGAAAGCAAGGGTGAGTGGGGATAAATCAGGCTAGGAGAGGAATTCAGCATCAAATTCTAGGCACTGGGGAAGGAAAGTGAAATTAGGGGGCAACCAGGATTGTCAGGTAGATGCCCATGGGGATGTGGCCCAGTGGTCATTCCCATAGTCCAAAGGGGCATAGAGGGCATGGGCTAGAACCAGGCCCTTGTCTGTACTCTAGAGGGATGGAGAAGCAACATCTCCTAGGTAAAGGCATGGAGTCTGGTGCACAGCAGCTCTGATTAAGTTTCCAGGTGTTTTGTTTGTTTTGGAGAAAGGTCAAGGCAGTTCTAGGGTGAGCGAGGCCTAGGATAAAGTTGTACATAAAAATCGTTTTATTTCCAAAGTTGCCTGCTTTGGTTTTGGGATAGCTCAGTTCCAACTTTTTGCTCTCATCGTGTACATTTTTGATCAGGAATGTTTTTATGATAGGTATAGCCAATTTGTGTACCTAGGGGGAGGTGCGATTGTTCTGTCATAAATATTTGTCAGCTGCAATTACGATTCAGTGACTTCATCAGTTATGAGAACCCCTAACCAACTCAAGACTTTAAAGAAAAGTATTTAACGGAAGGAAATTGTGTGGCTCACAGGTTCATCCAAAGACCTGAATGATAAGGCCTCAGGAAGAACAGAAACTAAGGAAGCTCCAAGAGTTTCAGCAGAGAATAACTCAGAGAAAGTTAAGACAGTGCTTTTAAAACTTTCTGTAGGGCCTCCCTGGTGGCGCAGTGGTTGAGAGTCTGCCTGCCGATGCAGGGGATACGGGTTCGTGCCCCGGTCTGGGAGGATCCCATATGCCGCGGAGCGGCTGGGCCCGTGAGCCATGGCTGCTGAGCCTGTGCGTCCGGAGCCTGTGCTCCGCAACGGGAGAGGCCACAACAGTGAGAGGCCCGCGTACCACAAAAAAAAAAAAACAAAAAAACAAAACTTTCTGTAGTGAAAGATCAGTTTTTGTTTCACTTTGTTTAATTTCAGCGCTTTATAGACTGATACTTTTGTAAAACAAACAAAAACTGTCAAAATACAATTTTCAGTAAGTTAAACAATATGACTCTTTTAGGAATATAAAGTGCAGACAGGTCCACACTCATCAACTAAAAAGCAAACCAATAAGATAATAAGTGTGACTCAAAGAACATTGGGAGAGCTAAGTATTTGTAGGTGATTTAATAATAAAGAAATTTTAGAATCAGTCTGCTAGCTTATATACAAAGCCAGTTGATATCCTAAAAGATATCTTTTCTACTGAATAATATTCATGTTTCTACTATACAGAAACCTACAAATTAACATGTAATTTCACTAAATATGCAACCTTCAATGAGTAGTAAACTATGAGGGGAACAAATTACATTTTCTTAGATAATTAAATAATCCTTGAGTGGACTTTTTAAGTAATGCTTATATGTGACATTGAAATAACATCTCCCGCCACCATACACATTTTTGTCTTACTTTCAAGCTTTAAACAATTTTGCTTCACAATATAATAAACATTTTTAATGTAAGAATGAAAATAAAAAACAAACACAAATGAAATGTAAGCTTTAAAAAACTAGATTGGGGCTTCCCTGGTGGCACAGTGGTTAAGAATCCCCCTGCCAATGCAGGGGCCACAGGTTCGAGCTGTGGTCCGGGAAGATCCCACATGCTGCCGAGCAACTAAGCCCATGCGCCACAACTACTGAGCCTGTGCTCAAGAGGCTGCGAGCCACAACTACTGAGCCCGCGTGCCACAACTACTGAAGCCCATGTGCCTAGAGCCCATGCTCCCAACAAGAGAAGACACTACAGTGAGAAGCCCATGCACCACAATGAAGAGTTGCCCCTGCTCACCACAACTAGAGAAAGCCCATGTGCAGCAACGAAGACCACAGCCAAAAAATAAAATAAATTAAAAACTAGATTGAATAGGTTTTCAGTCATGTGGCCAAACAGCTCATAGTACGACTTCCCAAAATATCACCAGATAACTCATGTTAATAAAGCAAAGATACATTTGTTAAAGCTCTCTTCCATAGGGAACACCACTTTGACAGAATCTTAGCAATGTTTCAGAAGGTGGAAGTCAGAATGGATATTTATGGGGTTTGGGAGGGAGAATCCCGGCTCTTGAGATTTAAGGTAGGAAACTGGCATTGGGTAAAGTTCATGACATGCTAGCAAGGTCTTAAGGTAAGTCTTGAAGTAAGTCTTATACGTTTTTTTTTTTGGATAAATGAGCTATTTGTCCAGGTAGCCGACAGTGCCCTCAGGTAAACTGATCTTTATACATTTCCTGAAACAAACAGTGAAGTTTTTGTTGTTGTTGTTGTTTCTGTTGGTTTAGAGTCTTACCTTTCTTGGGCAAAGTTTCTGGGAACAAACAATCAGGTTGACACAGGCGGTCTCAGTTCTTAGTCTTAACAGCTAAGCCATGTTGTGTGGGTGGTCTCCATTCTCAGCACGTGGTAGTCTGTATTTTTTCTAAGTCCACATTTTCCAAACTTCTGTCTTTGGATTGCTGTTCTGCAAAACGGTAATAGGAATGCACCATGAGGAAAAATGGTTTGAAGTTAAATAAGTTTGGGTAATGCTGTGTTTTTGTTTTTGTTTTTTTTAACTATAGGACTTCTCAGACCTTTAAAATATGAAAATGCACAGTGAATATTCCAGAAGGCCTACTGACATACCTCAGAATCTAACCCCTTCCTAGTCTCAAAAGAGCTCACCTTATTTAATCCTCCCTAAACTGTAGAGCTTCACCCACCTCCACCCCATCCATTTTTTAAGAAACTTCCAGTAGCTTCAGCATGCAAAAGTAAGCCACCTTTCCAGTCTCACCTGGGGGCTAGAAAAATCTGAGCCTGCAAGACTCAAACCTTGCCTTTCTTCTTGAGGAGAGGGGAATGTGCAAATATTTTCTTTTTTATTCTTTCTCATTCTGCTGAGCTCATAGGAAATAAGACAGAGTAAAACGCTTGGAAACATACTCAACTGTAAAATACAAAGCTCTGAGTAAAGCTAGACTTTCTGAGACTCAGAAAACCTTCCTGTCTTGTTTCTGTGTCCAGCAACTTTCCCCCGTCTCCTCTCCCAGGCTAAAATGGTCTCAGGGTAGGTAGGAACCTCTCCATGAAATCCTGAGTTAGCTCTACCTGAGGCTTACAGGAAAACATTTGCAATGTAGAAAGCCCTTTTCTCTCTTGGTAAAGCCTGGCTTTCAAGACTTTTGTTTCACTAAAGTCTTTAGGCTGAATATTGAATCTTTCACTCTCTTTGCATTCCTGATTCTACATCCTAATCCTCCCTAAGGCAACAGATGCCTCTGGCAAAAGAAGGGGGAGGTCAACTTGGAAAATCTGAAATGAAGGGCAAGCAGGTACATTTCCATAAAATGGTCCCTGTTCCTAGAGGCACAAACCCAGGCTGACAAGAAGGCAGGAAGCTGCTCCATAACCACTCAGGAGTTGAGAGCGGAGAGCTTGATTCTGGAACCTGTCCTGTGGGTTGGGGCTTCTGAAAGCTTGCCTACTTGGTCACCATGTTGTATGGGACTAGGCAGGTTTGGGTGGAGGTAGAGGGATCAATGCTGGCCACTGGTGGGGAGTTGGAGACAGGGGCAGCCTTTAGGGAATTTATACACCTCTAGGAAGTTATTGGTGAATTGAGCACAAAAAGCCAAAAATTTTTGTCTTTACCACTCTGAAGCACCAAGACTCCGTCTTCAGCATTTATGCCCATATAGGCATCACCTGAGTATCTTGAGATTGAGACATTTAAAAACAGGTCAGGTCTGATTTTACTGAGCTTTTAAAGAAAGGCACCATACAGTCTCTGAAATGTTACATGGGCTGCTAACTTCTTTGAGGACACAAAGGTCTCTATTTTCTCAAGTTCCCGCATTTGCTGACACAGTCCCCTCCCACCCTGTACCCGTGACACCAGCTACATGCGTGATCTAGACTTCCAGTACATTTCTCCTCCCCACAGTCAGCTCCCAGCAGCTCCAAACCATGCCAGGGAGAAGGTCAAGGGCTGCCTGGAGTTCAGCGGACCTTGCATGTGCTTGTTAGCATCCCAGCTCTGATCCTCATAGTATCTGTGGCAGGCAAACACCCAGGCTCTGGGGGTCCGAATGCTTGGATTTAAATGCCAGCTCTAACCCTAACTCTGCCATTTGGGGGAAGTTACTTAACTTCACTAAGCTTCCATTTCTTCTGAAAGCCAAGCATACCATGAGATGCTTAAAGACGAATTTGAGGCTGACACATAGACACTGCTCAGTAAAGCGTAGTGATTTATAACAATTAATGTAATTTGATGATGGGCTCCCAAACCCCACTTTGAGCTCCATGTGTAAATGATATATGCTGATACTACATTAGATTTTGTTCAGCCTCTTCCTATCACTCCAAATATCTTCCACTTTGCAATGGGAGTCACTCGCCTATTCAGTGCCATATCCTCTTTCTCTTCCTACCCACAAGATTACCCCGAAAACAGGCTCTTGGCACTGGGCCCTGGTACCTGAATGGTCCGAATGTTTTTAGTTTATTATTAAAATGTTTGCCATTACATTTACATAGTACCCGGCTGGGTTGATTGCTTCATATATCGACGGTACTAAAGAGGATACTGAATGTTTTGCCTGCCAAGGGCCTTCATCTAGTTCAGCCTGAGCATACATAAAAGTGATTTGAATGGAAGCGTTTGCTCTATTATTTTGGTGATGGATTTAGGGAAATGGAAAGTAGCAAATTGCTTTGTTTTTGGACCTTTGCCAGGTCCATCCTGGTTATGGATAACGCTTGGTTGATTGAAGAAGGCCAGCTGCTGCTCTAATAGCCTAAATCAATGACCAACGGTGCCCATTAGCACGCATGTCATGTGTGCTGTAGTGAAAAGCGTTTTATAATTATGAATTAATAACTTTTCTATTATATATCAATATGATGCTATATTTTACAACTTGACCAGCCCTGCCATACTAATATTGATATTAAGGTCAACTCCACTTTTATGATATCCTTCAGAAGATTTACACACAACTCCTGGCTTCAACTGAAGGAGTTCACACTCAAAACCTCAGTTTCCACATCTGTAAAACAGACTGAATAATTCCCATGTCCTGGGGATGTGAAAATTCAATGAGATAAAGTTTGTGAGAGCATTTTTAAGCCTTTAAGCATTACTGTCTGATGTCCAGTGCTTCTCTAGAAAAGATTTCCCCGTGTTGTGTTGACTCTTTCAAATGGAATGTGTGGTTGCTCTTACTGTTTCCACAACTGTTTCAAGTGTTTTGTTGTTGTTTTTCTTTATCAGAGTGAAGTGTTTGGAAAGGACACATGGCCAAGGTTGACTCGATGATTGGGCTTATCCAAGACTTATGTGAAAGCATTTGGGTCTGTTGAGACTTCAGTCTGCACCTCTGGGCCACCTTGCAGGAGGGCCCAAGCCTGCATTTTGGGTAATGTCATAGGTTGGGGTCTCCAGAAAGCTGACTCAGAGATGTAGATTGGTGTGCAGGAAGTTTATAAGAGAGTGCTTTGTAGGTTGCCACCTGTGGGTGTAGGATTGGGTAGAGGAGAAGCTGGGCTCTCATATGGTCTCACTAAATGCTCAACCAACCCCCTAGGGAACTCTGAAGCCAGAATGGCCCTTCAGGCTGGTGTTGGGTTGGGGTGAAGGAGCCAGGCCTTTATAACTCAATGGTGATCTGTCATGGAATGTGGGCCATGAGACAGGACTGTTAACCTTAGGGGAGAAGATAGTCTTCAGCCAAGGCAGCTCCATGGAGGGCTGACAGCTGAAGGCTGTCTCCAAAGGCTGGGAAAATAAATCCTTCAGCCCTGAAGAGGAATCTGACAGGTGTGTTACAGCATCCACTACAGTTAGGAAGAAAACAAAGCCATCTGGTACCCACTGAGATAGTTTCCATTAGTCACTGCTGCCCTTAGAGACAGACACCCACATTTCTAGTGTTGTTACCTGGCACATTGGTGGGAGGAAGAGAGAAGGCTGTCTGACTGCTCCATCTGTGGAACCATAGCTAATCACTTGTTTGTGGCCCCTGTATCCGCTTCTCTTCCCAGCTCCCACCCCAATGGCACTGCCCTGGATCCACCCCCACCTTCTGTAGTAATACTTGCTTTTTATTTTTAAACTATAATTCCATCTAATTTTTATCTTTCGGGTATCCTTGTATTAACTTTCACATGTGATTATTTATGTGTGTGTGTGTGTGTGTGTGTCTTTTTAGGAATCTGTATTGGTATTAATTTAGGTATAAGTGAGTTCTCAGCTCAGTCCACCATCATAAATAAAGTATTATAAAGTGGATGCATTTTAGTTAAAAATAGAATTTTTTTTTTAAGCAGAAGATGAACATAGGAATTTTAAGGTTTATTTTTAAATGGAATAAAGATAGGCTAGAATTTTCTAAAGGAATACAGTAAATAGAATGCTGAGGTCATAAAAATAATTTTCTTCATCTATCCATACACACTCTTGAGAATAAAGGCAGAATTCATCAGGAACTTGAAAATGGAAAATAATTCTGGCTCTGATGGAGCATGTTGTTTTAAGGTGTGTTAGGCTATTTCAGATGATCTTCGCACTAGGAAGAGGAGGGGTTGGATGCCTTGGGAAATGTTGACAAAATCTGCCCCCGCTAACACACTCTTACCCTTGCTAGTTGAGAAAGACTTCTTAAAGGAGAAAAGAAATCTTATTTATTCAATGTCTAATGGTGATTGAGTTATAAAGTCACCTACAGACAATTCATGCTCTTCCATAGTTTGCTTTATTTTACCACATTTGGTAGTGTGCTATATAGATCCAGTTTATATTTAAAACTTTTGGAATTAAAAATATATACTAAAGTTTTTATGTGCAAGTTTGTTACCTGGGGCACAATTTATAATAGGGAAAATTCAGAAATAACTCATGGAAAATTTATATAAATTCTGGCACATCCATATTATCAAGAATCAGGTAGTCATGAAAATAATGTTTCTGAAAAATATTTAAAGATGTGGGAAAATGCTATGATTGAATGTTAAGTAAAAAAAGCAGAATGTAATATAATACATTCATAAAGCCAACTAGATTTTAAATACTTTGTTTTTAAAAAGCCTACTAGGATAGTCCACTGACAATTCATCAACATTAGTATTAGGCTGCTTTATAAGATGTTTCTTAGTTAAATTTTTCACATTTTTTGTAGCCTAATGAGTTCATGAAGGCTCAGCATATAATTACTTTCTTAACAAAATGTTTGTTTTTGAAAGTAAAAGAGAACCAAAATGTATTTCCTATACAAAACTCCACACCTTGGGGATTTGTTCATTATCCTCTGCATCCTTGAGTCTCTCTTCACCATTGGCATCACCTGTTGGGTGGAGCCCTCATAGGGAGGCAGCACAGCCAGCCTGACAATGCTGGGTCGATCCAGGATGCTGTGTCACTTACTAATGGTGTGACCCTAGGCAAGTTACGTAATTTCTCTCAATCTTGGTTTTCCAGTCTGTAAGATGGGCACGCTAATGGTACCTGTTTCCTACTTATCTGGTGAAGATTAAATGAAATAATGCACTAAAGTGCAGAGTACAGTAAGGAGCACAGACTAAACCTCAATAATGTTTGTCAGTATCACCATAAGCACTGTTGTCATTAACATTATTAGCCATCACTTGATGTGTTTTGAAGACAAGAAATGATTGACTACAGGCAACAAAAAATAACCAAAACAGCATTTTTAGCCTCTGTACCACTCTACCCCTACATCAGACCTAGGACTAGCTGAGGCACTCGGGGATGCAGAGGTATCATTTAGCTACAGACAGGCACAGATCTGTAGGTTCCCCCCTCCTTACTCTCTTTTTTCCTGATCCTACAGGGGTATCGACTCTAAGATGTGTTCTCCTCACGGCCAACTTGGGAGAAGTGGGGGGTCGTTTGCTCCATTTTAAGAAGAGCATTCCACAAAAGAAAATAGCTATAAAACATCAATAGGACAACATTTTCTTAGGTGGGTTTACATATTAAATCTCATCATTATGTAACTTCAGTTTTATCATAATGGTGACTGACATCTTTGAAAACTGGGTTCCAGAATGTCTTCCCAGTCTGTGTAATTTTCTGGATTGACATTCTGGATTGATGTTTTGTCACTTTCTTCACAAAAATGACAACATGTACATTAAAAAGATGTGGAGGGAATTACCTGGCAGTCCAGTGGTTAGGACTCGGCTTTTTCACTGCTGAGGCCCGGGTTCAATCCCTGTTGGGGAACTAAGATCCTGTAAGGCTCCTGGTGTGGCCTAAGTAAATAATAAACAAACAAACAAACAAACAATTAAATAAAACAAAAAGATATTGAAGGCTGGCAAACAGTATGTCAAAATATTAGCAGAGGTTATTTCTGGGTGGTTGGATTACAGGCATTATTTGCTTTCTTCTTTGACTTCCTATTTTTTCTTCCTTCCTTCCTTCCTTTGTTCCTTCATTCCATTCCTTCCTTTCTTTCATTCATATTTTTAAAATGAGGCTATACTATTTTTATTTTCCAAAAAAAGTTACTTAAAAAAATCCATCTAACAATTAGCTATAGAGTAATACCTTAAGTTCAGCAAACTTGATTTCAAAAAGCCTGAATAGACAGACAGACAGACACACACACAAACACACTCACCAATTTTTTTTTTACATGAGATTCACATTGGAACTTTTAAAAATAAATAGCAGAAATTTCTAGAGCAGGTAAGTTATGATTCAGTTTACACTTCTGTTTTCATAAGTTACTGCCATAGTGTGAAGTAAGGTACCCAAGTGTTACAAAAATATTAACAACATAATAAGTATTCATCTTTACTAATAGAATATTACACAGGGTAGGCCATGTCCAACTGCTGTGCCGTGAGTCCTCCCAGCCTCCTAGGAGGTGGATAGTAATGTTGTCCTCATGTGACAAACATGGAGACCAGGCGTGAAGAGTCACTTACTTCCTAAGATCACACAGATCAAACCTACGCAATCTGGCTCCAGAGTCTGCACCTCTGCCTTCTCTGACCCATGTGTATGCATATAAGGCAAACCTGGCAGCAGTTTACAGTGGTCACCTCTGCGTGGGGGGGAGCTGGAGCATCACAAATGTTAAATGTGTTGGAGAGAATAGTGGAGGGAATAGGATGATTTTTATTTTCTGTGGCTTCTTTTCTCCTTCCTCCTCTCTCCTCCCTCTGCCCTCCCTCCCTCTTCCTTCCTTCTCTTTTTCCATCCCTTCCTTGCTACCCTCCTTTTTCCCATCCTTCCTTTTTGAAAAAACAAACCTAAAGCCATACAAAATCTGGTCTTTAATTTTAAAGAATTTATTTATACTCTTAGTAGGATTTTGATCAAGCGATTTTGTTTTGTGTTCACTCTCTCTGGTATGCATAACGCCTGCTCTCCTTCTTGGGATATTAGGAAGAAAAATAATCTTTTGTTTTTTAAAAATGGAACTGTTTAAATGAAGGAAGCATGTATAATAAGCCTACCGCTTTAACTCAAGGATTCAATAAATCCTAGACGTTGCCTCAAATGTGTAGAGGTCTGAAGAGAGCTGTCCTATGAGAGAGTTCACTAATTTCAATTATCTGGATTTTATTATCACCTTCTATGGGTTGGAGAGACAGGATTTTGTAGAATGCCATCACCTGACGCTATGACAATGGGGTTTTACACCATTAAATCCAGAAAGCATAAGAGAAGGGATAAGAAATGAGAGGGCTTAAAAGCTATGCCAGTTTCATCGTGGAAAATATGACTTACTAAGCAACTATATGAAATAAAAGCAGGGAATGTCCACTCATCCATGTCATTGTATGTGAACTCCTTTCTGTGTTATACGATATTAAGTATTATCATCATCACCATCATCACCATATACTGCAGTTGTATTTAGCAGCAGGAGAAAGAGACAGCTGCACAATAGGTAAAGTTCTCAGACTTGAGTGTATGTCAGAATCACCTGGTGGCCGAAGGGGGCTTGTGCAAAATGCAGGTTGCCGGGCTCCATGCCCAGTGGTGCAGACTGAGTATGATTGGGAACCCAGGGATATGCGTTTGTCAAACATCTCAGGTGATTCTGATGCAGATGGTATGAGGACCACTCAGAGACGCTGATACCAAGCCTCTGCTTTGTCACTTGTTAGTCAAGACACTCCATCTTCCCACCACCCTGGGCATAATATTTAGTCTAAATTTCAGTTCCTCATCTGTATGAGGGGTGCATATAAATCCGCACTTTGCTCGCAGGGCCTCTGTGAGGATATAGTAAGAGCATGCCTGGGATGGGGCAACCTCTACTCTTCATGGTGTTGTCTGTGGAGACCAAAGGGGAGACGTCCATCATGCTGGTCATCTTGGTCCTCGCTCTGTGCCTGGGACAGTGTTGGGCTTAATGAACACAGCATGTTGGTAATGAGCTCACTGCTGGAGCCCAACTGCTTGGGTCCAGATCATGACTCTTCAATTTACTGTATGATCTTGGACAAATTATTTAACCTCCTGGTGCCTCAGTTTCCTCATCTGTAAAATAGGCGTAATTATAATATCCACTCCATGGGTTGTGGAGGGTGGTATTTTAAAAGTTACTGTAAGTAAAACTTTTAGAACAGTGTCTGGCTAATAGTAAAGTGTCACTTAGGAGTTAAATAAATAAATAAAACCTTGTTGGTTGAATTCATGCATGCACACATGCTAAGCTTCTTTCCGTTTCCCTCTTTCAACATAATGCAGATGTCTTCTTCTAGCTGACAGACTTTTAAAGTGGAGACCACTTTCAAGAGCCTCTGCTCCTGGGGGAAGGAAATCTGCAGGTATTAGATGGGCTTGGCAGCCAGCAGAGGCGTGTTGTTGAGACAGGGAGGCTCCCTGGGGCGGGGGTGTCAGCAGAGCAAGCTGGATTCAGCTCTAGTAACTAGGAGAGCTGACAGCTAACAAAATGAGGCTCCCTCAGTCGTCTATGAAGCAGACAAAGCAAGATATTTAGTTAATAGCAGCAACTTGTTGCCTATAATTTTCAAGTCCCTGGAAGCATATTACATGGCCCAGGGTGAGCCAGGGGACGGAGGAGGGAAGTCAGGGGGAATCTATTTTCCATGTCCCTTGTTGTGGTGTTTGACTCACCTAAAGTTAACACACTCATAGAACTTTGCTCAGAAATGTCATTGCTGAAATAAATGCGTTAAATTTAAACTCTGACTGCCCCAGCTCATCTGTTATGCAATGGGACTAGAAACAGCTCAGACTTAAAAGGCATCTCCAAGTTTTTCTCAGCCAGTGAGGCTTAGGCCACTTTGTTTTCTCAGATTGTTCAGCCTTGTCCAATTTCTGGATGAAAGTCCTTTGAATACTTCAGTGGCCATGCTATTTTTCCTCCGATCATCAACTCACAGTATAAAGTCTAAGCTGTGAAAAAAAAAAATCCAAGTTCCTTCCCATCCTTATTTTCTAGCCAACTATGGCTTTAGACTAAGTCTGTCTGTCTTAGGGAGAAAATCCCATTTGCACATTTTCTCTTCATTGGCTGGACTTGCCCACAGATTCTGGGTGGTGTTCAGGAGGCTGCTTTGTGTTTTGGCTGTGTGTTGGAAATTTTCTTCTGGGCCTATATATAGCCGGAGAAGGGGGATGTTGTTCAGCTCTTGCTCAACCTAGAACTAAATAACCTTTTTGCAAGAGATGAATACAAAGACCAAAACATTTTGAGCACTGTTTTTTGCTTTGCATTGTAATTTATTTTAATATAAAATATAGTTCTGTAGTCTGGTTACAGAAGGAATACATTGTAGAAAATTTGGTTATTACTGAAAAAAGCATAAAGAAGGAAATAAAACCATAAAAGAACTACTAAGAAATAACTAGTTTTATGTTTTTTTCTGACGATTTATCCATCTTTCCACTTGACCATCTGTCCACCCTTCTACCTATCCATCTATCCATCTACCCTTCCATTCATCCATCGATCCATCTATCCATCCATCCATCCATCCATCCATCCATTCTTCCTTCCTTATACCCATCCATCCATTCATCAATCCACCCTTCTATTTATGCATCTGTTCACCTTCTCATCTATCCATCCCTTCATGCTTCCATTCATCCCAGGAAGAAATAATAGTTCCTTAAGAGTATAGAATAGTGGTTGAGTACAGGCTTTTCAATGACTTGCTTTGTGCATTCATATCCTGCCTGTACCCTGCACTTTCGGTGCAACCTTGGACAAGTTTTTATGGCTTCTATTCCTCCTTTATAAAATGATATTAATAATAGGGTCTACCACATACAATTGCGTCAGAATTTAATGACAGAATCCATATAAGATGGTTCGCCAAGTGCCTGGCATAATGGAAGTTCTCAATAAATATTAGCTATCCTCATCATTATTATTACTCTTCCTTATTTGAGTTGCCAAGATTTGATAAGAGAACATATACTTAATACAGTGTCTAGCTATTATAATTATAAATGCAGTAATAAATACACACATGTATATTTTGTTTGTTACTGACTTCCATCTGTTTCATAAGCTCATTTTAAGTGCTATTTTAATGGCTGAAAATATTCTATGGTACAAGTATTTGTAACCAAACTATGAAAGTTATTCATTTAGACTTTATTTATATCAAATTTCTGTTATAATTAATAATGCTGTGATGAACATCCCTATTCATAGTTATTTCCTTACATTAAATTCCTAGAAGTAGAATTGCTGGTTATATGTTGTACATATTTGAAAGCTTACCATGGTGCCCAGCAAAAAGTCTATACCACTTTGCATTTCCATATGGATGTGATTTCCATATGGCCTGATTTTCTACACTCTTGCCAGCCTTATGTGTCTCTGCAAACATTTGCCAGTCCAGTAGAAAAAACGTAGGATCTCATTGCTATTTTATTACTCGTTTTTATTTAATTACCAGCAAAGTTGAACTTTGCCGTATGTTTTCTGACCATGTTTATTTCTATTTCTTAAAACTGTCAGCTTATAATACTTGTGCATTTTTCTACTGGGGTGTTTGTTCTTTTCTTAATGATTCTGCCAGCGTTTAAATTTTTGACTTTCTAATGGGAAGGTTTTGGAATTTACTCTTTTCCAATTTATGAAAATTGGTCATGGCCCATCTGCAGTATTCTGAACTTTGTCCCTGTGTTTGTTATGATTTCCTGAACTTTACTGTGTCCCTTCAGCCAATACCATATTCAGCCAAGTGCCATTGGACTTGAATACATTTCTAAGTGCCCGGAAGCTTCTTACCTCCCCACCTTTTAGTGGGCGTCCTTTCATCTCTGTGATGCTTTCCTGGTTGTTCTAAGTTTCAAGTTCATTCTGTCCATTGAAGAAAATAGTAGATAACAATAATAGGTAACTACTCCTCTTACCACGCCTTTTATGTGTCTCTTTTTTGGTCGTGTGCTCCTCTTTCTTTGTACTTCTTTTTAAACCTGTGCTTGTTAGGTCTCTGAACAATGACATCTGTGTAGGTTTCTCACCCCAGCGGTCTCCCTTTAAATATCGTGAAGAACCTACCAAAAGACTTCCCTCTAATATGTGGAGAAATCACTTTATAATGTGTGCCCAAAGATTCATTTTCTCTAATGGTCTAATGCAGAAATTGGTGAACTTTTCTCTAAAGGGCCAGATTGTATTGGGTTGGCCAAAACGTTTGTTTGGGTTTTCCTGTAAGATCTTACGGAAAAACCCAAATGAACTTTTTGGTCAACCCAATACATATATTGGCTTTTTGGTCTATGCCATCCATGTTGCAACTACTCAGCTCTGCCCTTGTAGCACAATAGCAGCCATTGACAATCAGTCATGAACATGCCTGGCTGAGTTCCAATGAAATTTTACTTAGAAAAACAGGCAGAGGTCCAATTTGGTCCACGGGCATGGTTTGCCAGCTCCTGATCTAAGTAAGAGAAAGGAATTGTTAAGGGAATGTCATGGGAGGGGAATACATTTTAGCTCGTTGCTATTAACAAGAAAGAACCTTCAACACTACCGTGACTGTGGGCTTGATTAGGTGGAGGATTCCCTGAAGCATTGCCTTTCTTTCCCCCGCCCCAGACAGTCCAGCGTGGGGAGAAGGCCCTGGGCAGAAAACACCGGGGGAGGGGAAGAAAAGAACGTGAGAAGAATGTTCCGAGGGCCTTATTCCAGCGACAGACAGCATCCTCAAGTTAAGGATGACTTAAAACCATGGTGAATCCCCACTCTGGGGGACAAAACACGGGGAGGGGTGTGGGTTCTGGCCCTGAATTGCATTTCTGAGCTTCAGCAGTTTCCCTTTAACACATCATTATTCCAGGAAAGTATAGTTTGAGCTGGAAAGGCTATAAGTCGGGTGTTTTGCTTGCTGACCTTGGTGGGGTTTGTTTGTTTTTGTTTCTGTCTCTTTGGTTAGCCACCTGCGGCATTATTTTTCTGAGACCCAAATTCCAAAAATCACCTAACTACCTTTTGGAAAATGACCTGTGTGCTGTGCAGGGCCTGCCTGTCTATAGTCTCCATGGCCTTGTCGTAGAAAGCTAACTCAGACTGGTGCCTCCATTGCCTCATTACAGGCTGCCCTCTTCATAGAAAGCTTTGTGAAATCTAGAAGAACAAAGGCAAAAACATTTTGATCTGGCTGAGGCAGGGACCACAGGGAAGAAACTGGACTGGGGGCCATGGGACCCACGTGACATCCATCAAATCCCTTCTCTGAATATTTCAGTTTCCTCCTCTGTCAAATGAAGGGATGGGGCTAGAAACGGAATATGGCTAATAACTTGTAAGCCCATGGCTCTGTCCTCAGTGCTTCCGATAGGCATTGCTGCTCCGTCACTGTGCTCTTCCTGGTTACCTGGAGAGGAGGCCTTCTCCATTCAGGCCTGCTCTAGCCGACCGTTCCCGCCCAGCCTGGGATGGTCTCTGAGTCCCTGCCCATCGCTGAAGTTTTGTGATTCTTACCACATGTGGATCTCAAACACGTTCCACTCCTCAATGGGGATTATTCATTGCTTTGGACAGCAGCAGTGCTAAAACATTGTCCATTTAACTACCCCAAAGTGTAGTTAAGGCTCTTGAAATCTAAACTTTGCCAAATGAATAGACCATTGCAGTTTGCCTCTGTCTTCCAGGTGCAATAGTTTTCCATTTTCTGCCTTGTGGTCTGTTACAAAGTGTTTGTCTCAAGAAAGCTGGGGAGGTGGGGGCCAGCCTTCCATTCACCCAAGTCTGTTTATGTTTCATTGCCAGGGTTGTTGTAAGATCCTGTGCCTTTAATAGATTTCCTGAGCTAATAGTTTGCCTTATTTACCTCCCTGGGCTATAATCGTTATTGTGGTTGACCATTTTGATAAGCTACTTCTGTGAAACATTCTCATATGAACAAGAGTCAGTTTTTAAGTGGTTGTTCTCCTTAACCTTATTTTCAATCACCAAAAATAATTCCCACAGAAAATCTTATTTTCTTTTCAAAAAATTCCCTCAAGTATTTAAACGTCATCATTTTTCCAATCCTGAATAATTCTCAATGAGGGTGACTCACTTTCAGTGGAGTGGAGTGGAGGGAAAAATGCAAGTGGGGAACTAGATGAAGTTGGGACAGATGGGCACCCATTCTGTCTATCATGTACAGACACTAGAGATGTAACTTTGGAATCTCATTAACAGCCAAGACAAAGCGGAAATTTCTTCCAGCTCTTTGGTTCACAGTATCCACAGAATAAAACAGTTGCTCAAATAATGCTCCTATACCTTAATCTTTGGGATTAAGACCTCACCTACACTTCTGCTGTGTGTTCTGACGTAGGAGGTACACAGATAGAGTTGCTTCTGTCTTTGCTATATTTAAATATTGCTTTAGACAAAAAATAATCCCGTGTGTCTTTTTTAAAACTGTTCAATCTTAAAGTCTTTTTCCAGATTAATATACACAAATCTGAAGGGCCTGACTGATTTAAGGCTTTCTGGTGAGGAGACTATTCACAGAGAGGCACATTCAAGAGAGTGAAGACTTTTCTTGGGGAAGTGGTATGGGCCACAGACCTCCAGAGGAAATTCATTTAAAATGTAAATGCATTGGGGATACTGCCTCCCAGTACTTTGTTTTTTGTGTATTTGACCCTCCACAGATTCAATGATATATCTAATTAAACTGGCTCCAAAATACAAACCATTACCATTTCAGTACATTTCCAATAAGTTTCCCAATCTTCCTGATTCTGGAGATACTGACCACTGGATGCTGGTTTCAGGCACAGGGGATCATTTTTCAGAATCTGGATGTAGATGGGCAGAGAGAGATCAGTTAGTGTAGGTAATTAATGACCTGAGAGCCTGGTCCCAAAGAGATGCTCAGGGTAGAAGACCTGACCAAGAGCCGTCCAGAGCTGTGATTGTCTGGGATGGGCCTTTGCACAGGATGGGAAGACCCAGCCCCTTCAGTGAGGAGTATGAGTTTGGTCTCATCACCACTTCCAGCCTCAGTTTCCTTGGAAGGCCCAGGACTTAATGACCATTTTAAACCCCTTTCTTTATTGTTCCTTTGCTAGAGTTGGAAATAAATAACTGAGGAGGACTCTCTGAGGTCAGCTTCTCTAGTACCTCGTTGGAATCTGAGGTCTCAGCTGTGGGGTCATCAGTGGATGAAACTGTTCTTTGCAAAGAGTAAAATAAATGGCATTCTTAACATGGAGTTTTCAAGGTATGCTTGTATTGATTGCCCTACTGAGTCTTCATGGAAACTACAAAACTGGCTGATTCAAGGTTCTTATCTCTGTTTGGAGGGTAGGCACCCGAAGCCCAGAAAGTTTAAGTGACTATGACGTTAAGTCATAGAGGAGGGCTTTTTATAGCTTGTTCTTATTCAATTTTTGTATCTCAGGGCTCACTTCCTACTGCCCCCCAGAGTACAGCATCGAGCCTGGCTCTCACTAGACCCCATCCCTGTCAGCGGCTCTGGGTGAAATGAGTTCCATGCTGGAACTCATTTGGAATATCTGTATTCTGTGCCTCTCTCTTGGAGGTTCTCAATTTTCTGGATGTCAAAGAGGTCCCCCAAGAAAGAAGCAGGTGTTTTGGAACCCAGCATATCCCATCTTTTTTTTTTTTTAATCTCACACTGCCTTTAGAAGGTAGAGGAATAAAGAACGCACTTTGGAAAATCCTGTTCTAGAGCTGCGGCACCTCCACAAGGCTAAGACTCAAGGACTGTTCTGTATTCATCTTAGGTTCCCCTGCATTTAGTATCGTAGGGACTCAACACATTGTTGACAGTACTAAAGTCCATTGGTCATATGCCTTGGATTGTCTAGAAGATTCCGTATGTCAAGTAGACGGCTCCACCATCTCTCTACCTGCTCATGCATTTAACAGACACTTGTTATGATTTGGGAATCAGAAAATACCATCCTAGTAGAACCAGGAGAGATCAGTGTTACATAGGATTGTGTGTTGAGGTTGTGAATACCACTGACCATGGTTGAACAGATAATGGGTTACACTTATTTTTATGGTCCTGACCCGAAGAACAGACCACACTTTAGGTTCCCATGTGATCAAGCAAAATAGCATGCCACTCAAGAATGAGTGATTTAGAAATACCGTGGGCTAGCAAGAATGTATGTATGTACACATGTATGAACGCTTCCTAAAGCTTATCACATCCTTATCGTACAGATGAGGAAAGTAAGGCTCTGAGGGCACTACTGTTGCTCAGTACAGTTTTGACTCCTTGTTCATAAGTATCATCTCAGAGCTCTGTGACCTTGGACAAGTTGCTTAACCTTTGTGTGCTTCAGTTTCATCACGTGTGAAATGAGGATGATAATATTTCCTGCTAAGGCTGTCATGAAGATTAAATCAGTTAACACCGTATGATACTTAGAACAGTGGCAAGCACAGAAAGCACTCAATAAGAATTAGCTCTTATGATTTATATATATATATATATATATATATATATATATATATATATATACACACACACACATATATATATATATATATATATATATGTATATATATATACAGCTTATGAGCATGCACACCCATGCACCATGGTCTCACCCACCTTATTCAGAAAGATTTGTTCTGGATGACATTTGACTGTTTCCAAAAATCAACTCCACTTTCCATGAGCAAAGATTTTCCTTCATAAAGCTTATTCAGAGGGGGTGTGTTTTCTCCTCTGAGCACAGTTCTTATAGAAGAGACCAAAAATACTTTTGGCAAATAAATATTTTGGCAAATAAGTCTGGCTAGAGTAAGTGAGTCACTAGGTGTCTACTTTGAAGGGAAAAACAGTCATTTCAGTGTACAAATTGTCGTCTCATTACTTTATTACACACCAGAAGGGAGTTTGGGGTGGAACGTCTATAAAGTACAATAGAAGCAGTACAAGTTTTTCTGTCATTTATCATTTAATTAAAAATAACTAGGGGGCTTCCCTGGTGGCGCAGTGGTTGAGAGTCCGCCTGCCGATGCAGGGGACACGGGTTCGTGCCCCGGTCTGGGAGGATCCCACATGCCGCGGAGCGGCTGGGCCCGTGAGCCATGGCCGCTGGGCCTGCGCGTCCGGAGCCTGTGCTCCGCATCGGGAGAGGCCACAGCAGTGAGAGGCCCGCGTACCGCAAAAAAAAAAAATAAATAACTAGGAAAACAGCTAATTGAAGTGCTCAGTGCAACTTTTGTGTTTTTTTCATGACACAATATGTTGACTGAGTTTTCCAAATTACTAAAAGCATTCAGGCAGTTCTGGGAACTTGGGTCTAGTAACCCTTCAGCTCTTTTTATTTAGAGTGTTCGCATTTTGCACTGGTGTCAAATACAATAATTATTTTCCACAGATATTAAATTTAGTAGAGTAATTGCTAAACACATTTCCACATTTGGCTCTCCAAGACCAAGTTTGTAAAATTTGTGAGCTGTGAATGGTAACTTTATACTGAATACTCTCCTGATAATTGTCTAAGAGATGTGTCCTCAATGATTGAGAGGGGAAAAAATGGAAAGCAGACGACAAAGTCATTGTAATTCCAATCGTGGACAACTGCAATCCCTGAGTTCTGTGTAAATTAGTCATTGTAGATTGAAAACAAATAAACAAGCAAATCCAAACAGATAAACCTCACAATCACTAGAGTCAATTAGATATTCAGAGGAAAAGTCTCAGTTTTTAATATGTTACAAAATCACACAAATACATATGTATTGGCATCAGCTGTTTTGACAGATGCGCCTTTAAATAGGAGAGATGCAAAAATAGATACAGGCAACTTTAATGTGGCCTAAGCAATGGCAAGAAACATTTACAACATGCTGAACCTTCACTCCAAAATAAGTGACCGCAAAGTAAACAAAGTTGGAATGTGTACTGAATCAAGTAATGGGTTGCTAATAATTGTAATGTACAAAAGTGATTAATTTATTATTAATTTTGATATGATATTATGATAAATTATGATGAATTTTATTTGTGGATAATTGCTATGGATTGAATCTTTGTGTCCCTCCAATATTCATATGTGGAAGCCCTAATCCCCAATGTGACTGTATTCGGTTGTGGGGCCTTTGGGAGATAATTAGGTCATGAAGGTGCCACCCCCATGGTGGGATTAGTGCCCTTACAAGAAGAGACACAGAGAAAATGAGGAAGGAGCTGGAAGGCTGGTGTGGGTCTGACCCTGAGTAAAAGAGAGAAGGAAGGAAGAAAGCCTGGGTGGAAGTACAGCAATGCTTTAGGGGAGTCCTTAAGCCCAAACTGCCCATCCAAGGACTCATGGGTCCTCCAGGAATGACACTGCTTTGTGTCCTTGTTGTGTTCAGTAACTGGCGGGGAACAGCATGTGGAAGCATGGCCATGGTAAGAAATGTGGCGATGGGTTTCAGTGCATAACAGCTGGAGTTTTGATCAGAATATTCCCTTCTGTTAAGGCTCTGAGAAGTACATCTTCATGGCCACCACAGAGGTGTATACAAAATATTAGTTCAATGAATGAAGAAGGAAGAAAGGAAGGAAGGAATTTTTCCCTCATGTTATGTTTACTTTTGGCTTTGTTAGCTACCTTTTTATTGAGTATCTATTACGTGCAAAGCCATTCACCTTCAATGCCTCATTTGGTTCTTGTAGCAACCCTAGGCACCATTATTATTCATCCCCATTTCGTAGATGAGGAAAATGAGACTCCAAATAGGTTAGGTAATTTGCCCATATCAGAAGCTACTACACGGCAGAGCACTGTTTCATAAAGTTTACTCTTAAAGTCTAGACCCTTAGCTACTTATGCTGTACATTATTAATGTATAGGAGATACAGGTGCAGAGAGACGCACTGCCCTGCAGAGGAAGTTCCCCAAAATTGCAAGGAAGAGGAGCATAGGAATGAATCCTAGGCTTAGGCCAGGGTAACCAAGATGTTCATTCATGAATTTGCATTGATCGTTCTTTTATACATTCACTCATCGTTGGCCATTCATTCACTGGTTCATCCGTTCAGCAAATGTTTATCAAATGCCTTTGCAAGGCAGTCCATGGACTAAGTTTTAATCTTTATGTCTTTGAGGCACTCACTGTCTGCACTGTCCATTTCAGTAAGCTACATAGGGCTATTAAGCGCTTGAAATGTTGCTGGCCTAAACTGAGATGTGGTGTGAGTATAAAATACGCACTGGGTTCCAAAGAGTTGGCATGGAAAAAATTGTGTAAAAAAATCTCATGAGCAGCTTTTATATTGATTACATATATTCATATGATCATTTGGGGTTATATAAAATTAAATAAAACATGTTATTAAAATTAATCCCACCTGTTTCTTTTTAGTTTTTAAACATAGCTAGTAGACAATGAAAAATGCACATCTGGCCCATATTATAATTCTCCTGGACACTGCTGGTCTGTTGAACTATAAAGATGAGTATAGAGGGCTCTGGGAGCACGGAGCAAGAAGCAGACGACTGTGGGGGATGTCTGCAGAGATGGGACATTGGAACTGGTCCTGGACAAAGAGGTGGGATTTTGACTGATGGATAACTGGGAAATGGCATTCCAGGTGGGTGGCACAGCACAGACAAAAGTATGGGGAGTTGAAGATGAACACTGCATCCCGTGAGCTGGGGCTGGGATTCTGGACAAGACTGTTATCTCAAGTTGGGTTCCCTGGGAAGCAGACTCTGAGCTGGAGGTTAGCGTGTTTATTGAAGTGCTTGTTCATTAAAGAGTACCCTTGGCTTCAACCAGTATTTGGATGTGGGCTGCCTGGGGAAGGTATGAAACCTTGGGTGAAGTGAGTCTCTGCAACTGAGGAAATTCCTGATGGGACCAATATATAAAGACTGTCCACAGAGAGCACACCCATCAGCTGGGTAACAAAACCTCCCTCGCAGGGTGAGCTGGGTGGCCCGTCACTGTGTGCCCTTCAGTTGTCTACAGAAATAGAGGACAGAGTGCTAATGCAGTGACCCCTTCCTTCCTCCATGCTCAGTGCCCAGGGTCTCACATTAGCTGAGTGAGTGGGAGAAGAATCAAGTCTCTGTGAGGTCAGGTGGGTACTTGGCAGTTTGTATAAATTACAGCCAAGGCAGTGGTGAATTTGTATGTGTAATGCATTTACCCACAGCCCCTAGAGTACACTAGAAGACAATTTCTTGGTGTTTAAAAGATTATCCTTTTAATAATTCATTGATCTTAACAACACAATACATCAACGGTTTACACCAAAGCCATGTTTTATCTGCAGTGCACTTCTAAATTGAAAGGTACCATAAAATAGCACTTAACTTTCAGAATCCTTATGTTATCTAAGCTTAGTTTCATATTTGTTTGATGATAACAAATGTCCTGTCTATTTTATTATCTAGTACAAGCTCTAATTTAGAGGCTCAGGAATAAATGAGGCGATGCCTGCAGATGGGTGGCGTGTGTGTGTGTGTCCTGGAATGTGTATGCAGGTTTGGTCTTATAGCTTATTGTCAGCATTTTTTTTTTTTTTTTTTTTTTTGCGGTACGCAGGCCTCTCACTGTTATGGCCTCTCCCTTTGCAGAGCACGGGCTCCGGACGCACAGGCTCAGCGGCCATGGCTCACGGGCCCAGCCGCTCCGCGGCATGTGGGATCTTCCCAGACCGGTGCATGAACCCGTGTCCCCTGAATTGGCAGGCGTACTCTCAACCACTGCGCCACCAGGGAAGCCCTATCAGCATTTTTATATCAAATGATAGTCATGCAGTGAAAGACATCTGCATTCCTGTCTCAGGTGACCCATTTGGTGTGAACGCATTTAAAAGAAAACTGTTTCTCTACTCACAATACTTATGACACCAAATGTATGGGTTTTCCACACCAAACAATTTCCCAGCTCTCTGGACACCAACTGGATGTTCTCCAACTGTATTCAACTCTGACACTAACTACCTGGAAGTAGAGCAGACCCCACAGGATAAGGGCTCAGTCCCACAAGACTTCTCCCACCTCAGATGCTGGTCACGAGTAGTGGGTCCCCAGGTCACCCACACTTCTCTGTGACTTGACTATAAATCAAGGAGTCCCACAATCCGCTCCTCAGCTTCAATAATTTGCTATATTGGCTCATAGAACTCAGGGAAATACTTTCCTTACGTTTACTGGTTTATTATAAAGAATGTTATAAAGGATACAGATGAATGGCCAGATGATGTGGTACATAGTGTGAGGTCGTGAAGGGTCCCAAGTGCAGGAGCTCTGTTCCTATGGAGTTGGGGTGCACCATCCTCCTGGCCCATGGACATGTTCACCAACCCAGAAGCTCTCCACACCCCATACTTCAGTGATTTTTATGAAGGCTTCACCACAAAGGCATAACCAATTATTATCGACTCAATTTCTAGATCCTCTCCCCTCCCCAGAGGATGGAGGGATGGGGCTGAAAGTTCTAGGCTTCTAATTATGGCTTGATCTTTTTGGTGACCAGCTCCCATCCAGAAGCTGCTGAGGAGCCCACCAAGGGTCACTTCATTAGAACAAAATATGCTCCGATCACCCAGGAAATTCCAAGGGATTTAGGAGCTCTGTGTAAGACACTCCTATCACCTTCATCACTCAGGAAATTATAAAGGTTCTAGGAGCTCTGTATCAGGAACCAGGGTAGAGACCAAATATTGGGTTGGCCAAAAAGTTTGTTCAGGTTTTTCCATAAAAAAATGTTAAAAACCCGAATGAACTTTTTGGCCAACCCAATATATATTTCTCATTATGTCACAGCATTCTTTTGATAACAAGGGCATGGACCTACAAAAACAGATTGAAATGTTAAGTTTTCAGAATAAGTAGAATCGAGAAGGAGCCAGATTTCTCTTTTCTTTTACTTGTTCTTATTGGTCCCACTATTTCCCGACACATGGCATTTTGGGTGTGTGCAAGTGATTACAAGTGCCGAAGGTCACCAGAGTTCCCCATTGCCTGAGAAGCAAGGTCAAAACCTGTACATATGGTCCACATGATGGGCCCCTCCGTACCTCTCCTGCTCTATCTTACACTTCTCTCTCTCACTCCCTATGGCCCAGAAACATAGCCATGCTTTTACTTTCCCAAACATGTCATGGTCTTTCCCACCCCAGTACCTTTGCACCTGCCATTCCTTCTGCCAAGAGTGCTTTATCCTAAGGCCCTTTCAGATCATGGATTTCTATCCGTTCCTCTGTTTAAATGCCAATACCACCAGAAGAAAACCTTCTTTGACTTTCAGGTCAAGTCTGAAGTTTATGCAGTCCCAGAGCACCACCCTTGTTTATAGCACTCACCACTTTCACCAATATCTTTGTTCCCAATGGACCGTGAAAACCCGGAGGGCAGACCCACCCTTGCCCAAAGCATAGCTGAACACTCACTGCGAAAGAGTATATGGGTGATGATATAGAGAAGACAGATGGGGAGTGAAATCTATCAAAAACCTCGGCTGCCTGGAGAAGGTAAGAGATAGGGAAGTAACTTCAGAGGTGGGAGAATTGAAAAGAGGATTTTTTTTTTTCCTTTCCTAGAATAAATAAGACTTAAACATGCTTGTAAGCTGCCAGGAAGTAGCCAGTGGAGAGGAAGTGATTGAAGATGGGAGAGAAAAAGAAGGTAATTGATGGAGCAACGTCCCTGAGGTTCCGTGAGGGATGAAATCAAGAGTGTGGGTCGGGCTTCCCTGGTGGCGCAGTGGTTGAGAGTCCACCTGCCGATGCAGCGGACACGGGTTCGTGCCCCGGTGCGGGAAGATCCCATATGCCGCGGAGCGGCTGGGCCCGTGAGCCATGGCCGCTGAGCCTGCGCATTCGGAGCCTGTGCTCCGCAATGGGAGAGGCCACAACAGTGAGAGGCCTGCCTACCGCAAATAAATAAATAGATAGATAGATAGATAGATAGATAGATAGATAGTGTGGGTCAAGAGGTGAGGCTAGGAAAGGCCAGCGCTGAGGCCGGTGATATTTCTGCCCAGCCTTTCAGCTTTTGTGTAGAAGAGTGAGGAAGGCATCAATCACTTCCTTTCTGGCTGGGTAAATGCCAGGAAATTCTATGGCAGAAACTTCCCCAGGCAGGAGGCTCAGAATTAATTGTGAGGGTTAAGCATAAAGCAAAAGGAGCAGGCAAGTCCTAAACACTAAATCCCAGGAATAGGGCCGTTTCAGGTCAAGGAACTGCGTCTGTGAATCGTCTGGTAGCCAGAATGCTGCGGGAAACCTCTAGGTATTTAATACTTGGCGATCACATGAATGCCCCTTCATAAGGTTGTTTCACATGGGCCAAGATGTATATTGATTTTTTTTTTCTGTGTTTATACTTCCAGGAAGAGAACATGATCTCTGGAATCTGTTTGAAGAATAAAAATGTCTGTATAGGAGAAAAAGATGTCTTTTACGTTGTCTTGTTCTTGTCCCAGTTTGTTTGCAGGCAGTGCAAGGCCCCCAACATAGAAATCTCCTTGCAGGTGTTCAAATGTGATTTAACTGAATAACAAAATCTTAGTGGAATATGGAGGATTTGCCTGAGGGTGTGTGTGTGTGTGTGTGCGTGTGTATAAATGAATTAATAAAGTTCTTGGGTAGCCAGGGAGCAGGGATGAGGACAAGCTGACCTTGTGTTTTATCTAGGATGATGATAGTGGGCTGAGCCAGCAGTGTAAAACCAAAATATAAATATTTAGTGAACAAACAAGTGCATGGGTGAACAGAAGAATGAATGGATCAAAGAATGAATGAATCTACCCATTACTCTTGAGGCTCTAGAAGGGTGTTCTCCCCAAGGAGGCACCTTGTTTGGGGAATAGTGCTTTAATATCTTTATGCAAAGAATAAATGAATAGCAGTCATGCAGCCAACACGGATTTATTGGATTAAATGAGTCAACGTCAATACATAAGACGGAACTTTGCACACACTAGGTGCAATGTGAGTGTTAAGTAGATAAGATGGACGTCAACTATATACCAAGCCCTGTGCCAACTGCCAGGCTATAACAAAGTAAAACGGACACAGCTCCTGCCCTCATGGAGCTTAGGATCCAGTGGATGGCTTCCCTGAACTTGCAGGACATCACTTCCATCACTAACATATGCAGAGCAGGTTTCCTGAGCTAACTTTCACATACTCAACCTCTAATCCCCCTGGACAATCTGAGAGGTATTAGTAACCTCATTTTCAAACCTCAGAGATTTGAGCAAAATTTCTGAGATTTCTTTTAGTGACTTGCCCAAGGTCACAGAGCTGTTAGGCCATAGAGCTAAGAATCAAACACACATCTATCTGATTCTAAAGCATGGGCCATTTTCCCCATACTAAACTGCCTCTCGATTGCCCATTTTAGAGTAGGAAAGAACTGAAAGGCTTATGTTGATGGATTTGAGGTGATTTGTAAAAGTTTGAGACTGCCATTTTTCATAATATCCATAGACTTTATACATCCACATGTCCTAACCTCCTGAACAGTACAATGCAGTTCTTTATGTTCTGAGGGTATTCCCCTTCTAAGTTAAAAATCAGCAAACCTACTGGGAAGAAGGGTTCCCTGGGGATTTGCTTTATAAAATAAACAGAAATCAATTTTGACTTGTTTTCTAATCATGATAAATGAAGCCAGGTTAGGGGGAAAAAAAAAGTCCCAGCATTAGTTGGGGATCATTTTGCCAGGATGCATTGGTCTTTGACAAGCAATTAAGAAGCCTCTGATTGTGGCTGGCAGTGCCACGGCTCAGCACACTCTTGATTAATTCTCATTTTCATTCTTTCCTTGGGATTTATTTACTCATTTCACCTGGAATGTGTTTAGCTTCTTAACCTCCCCCACCCCCCTTTCCTCATGTGTTTCTTTGCTTGGCTTCTTCCAACTTTACCTCCCCACTAATCAGTGCCATATTCATTCCTGCTGGCAAAATACCATACCATCTTGGCATTCATTCATTGTTCCTTTGTTCGTTCGTTCATTCATTCATTCATTTTCTATCCCATCTAAGCCCACCTCCATTGACCTTCTTTATTTCCATCTGGATATTCTTTTAAAATGCAGAGGATGTTTTCCTTGGACCACTTGGTAGGGAGGTGAGCAAGGAATCAACAGTAGGTTTTGAAATATCTTATCCTTGAGAAGTCTAAGTCTGGACAAAACTGAAGGGTCCTGGAGAAGCTACAAGAGATAGAATCAATATCACCATCTTCATCTTCATAGCTGTTAACTACTGAATGCTTGCTTTAGTCCAGGCACTGTGTCTGCATCTTTCATATGTTATTGCTTTTAATCCTGGCAACAACTGTACAAAGAAGGTAATGGTGGCCTCAATTTATAGACAAAGCGGCTGGGGCTCAGGGAATTTATTTATTTATTTTTATAAATTTATTTATAAATTTATTTATTTTTGGCTGCATTGGGTCTTCGTTGCTACGCATGGGCTTTCTCTAGTTGTGGTGAGCAGGGGCTACTCTTTGTTGCAGTACACAGGCTTCTCATTGCAGTGGCTTCTCTTGTGGAGCATGGGCTCTAGGTGCACAGGCTTCAGTAGTTGTGGCATGCGGGCTCAGTAGTTGTGACTTGTGAGCTCTAGAGCACAGGCTCAGTAGTTGTGGCACAGGGGCTTAGTTGCTCCATGGCATGTGGGATCTTCCCGGACCAGGGCTCGAACCTGTGTCCCCTGCATTGGCAGGCAGATTCTTAACCATTGCACCACCAAGGAAGCTCCCAGGCTCAGGGAATTTAAATCACATGAGCAGTAAGTGGTGAAACCAGCCCTCAAGTCTCTGTCTCTGAATTATTAATAGGACAACCCACAGCAGACACTAATTCACACATGGCATCAACAATAGCAGCGGTACTGGACACCTTCAATGCAAACCATTTGACCCAGCACCTTGGTTGGACTGAGTTTGCATGTCCACCCTATTGAATCATGACTCTCCCAGGGCTGAGATCTACACCGTGCCATCCCACGCAGCCCACCTCATCTGGGCACAGGAGTGACTTGGTGGGCGTTTGGCCCTATGAAGGGTCTTCAAATGCCCTGGCTGTCCCCAGTGGACTGTGTCACATGTAAAGTGGGAGCACTACTTCATGGTTGCTGAACTTGTGTCCTCAGACATTCCTCCCACTCCATTCCTTCCTGATTCTGAGCCTCCTAATTATTCACCCAACCATTCCTTTCCTCTTACCCTTAGGACTTGAGCCCTTTCCTTTTCCTTTCGATGATTCTTTTTACTTAGCCCTGGCGACCTCTGGAAAATGTTTGTCACAGTTTAGTTGCCCTGGGAACTTTCTACGCAGAACCCAGACTCTACCGGTTCTCTCTCTTTAGGGGGCAAGGGGGTATAAGGAAAGGGAGCTGGGCATTTCTGTGTACCACGTGTGTGAGGGGCTTTACAGTAACAAGCCTGGGATAATCCGTAGAGCACCTTAAAGAGTTAGGTTTGTTATCTGTGTTTCATAAACAAGAACGCTGAGGTATGGAGAGGTAATGCAGATTGATAAAGACCCTGCAGGTAGGAAGTGGTGAGTCAGAATTGGGCTCCGAGTCTGGGTTCCGTCTACTCCAAAGCCTGGTCTCTCTCTCTCCTCTCTGCTACTCTCTGGAAGTCATAGGACCCTGTGATTTTCTTCTAAACTGCTTTTTCTATTAAAATTATAACCTGTCATTAAAATATTTAAGCACACAAATTAACTGGTGCTAATTATGATATTTCAAAAAGTGACAAGCAATTCAGAGTGAGATTTAAAGGGAACAAAAAACACCTAAATATAACTTGGCATCTTTCGTAATAAATACAAACCTTTGTCAATCATGAATTTATCTAACCCTGATATGCCTCACGTCTAAACAGAACAGAACATTCTGTCTCATCCACCTTTTTGCCAGGCTCAGAAGCATGTAAGCAGTTTTTGGAAATTCTGGTACTTCAGAACATTTTGGCATGGAAAGCTGTTGCGAGTAGCTTTCTATTGAGTTTCTGATCTCTCTGAAGAGAGGTTGAAATGATGACTTTCAACTTAAATCGGTAGAAGATGTCAAATTTTCTCCTAGACACCCTCATTAATTCACATACCCCCGAATTCTTTGTCCTTTTCCACTTTGTCGTAAATTAAGACAGAGAAAAATGACCTCCCAATAGGATGGCGTGGTCTCTGGGAGGAAGGGAGCAATACATGGATGGACGACCATGCATTGCCGTCTTTGCTCTGCAGCTCTGTGTCACCCAAGGCTCCCTTCCCGTCAGAGCTTCATGGATGCACCATGAAATATGTTAACTAGTGGTCAGTGTTTGCTGGAGCCAGCCTTCTGCTCCCGACCAGCTGGGTGACTTGACTAGCAGGTCATTACTCCTTCTGGGCCATAATTTCCCATGAGGGGAGTACGCCATTGGAACTAGACGAATGTAAGTTTCCTCCATGGCTCCAACATTCTATAGGCTCCGACTCTAATTACTGCACTTTGTCTCCTCCCTGGAAATTTCTTACTGAGTCTGTGAAAGGAATGGCAGTGATTCTCCAGGGGAAGTGGGAGGAAGCCGAGGCAGCACTGTTAGCACAGTGAACTGTGGTGGCTGATGGCAGTTTCCCAGACCATCCAGTATGTTGAAAAGAGAGGAAGAGGTTGAGAATCACTGTTCTGGGGATCATCTCTAGACCAGCTTATTTTATAGGTGGTGATATTGGGGCCTAGAGAAGTTAAGTAACTTGCCCAAGGTCACTCAGCAATTCATAATGTAACTAACACTTAAGGGAAAAATTAATCTTATTTTACATCTCACAGTTATTTTTAAGAAACAGAAAAGTTACCATCAAAAAAGAAACTAGAGTGTTACAAAATGAATCCTCTGTGTGTACGAGAATTCTTACAGAAAGTTAAAAAAAAAAAATCACTTGTAAAGGAAAATCAGAACTTCCTGAACAAAAATGTTCAAAACAGTGACTAAGAGAAAGGTATCAGAGAGCATGTATCCCTTAGACCAGTGCCATCCAAAACAAATTTAGTGTAAGACATATAAATAAATTTAAATTTTCTAGTAGCCAATTTAAAAAAGTAAATGAACCAGGTGAAATTAATTTTAATGATATACTTTAACCCAACGTATCTAAAAAATTATCATTTCAATATATATGCATGTAATAAATCCCTGAGATATTTGACTTCTTGGTACTAAGTCTTTGAAATCCAGCATGCATTTATTTTACCCTTTAAGTACACGTCAATTTGGATGAGCCACATTCCAAGTGCTTAATAACCACATGTGCCTCGGCTAGTGGCTACCATATTGCTGTGTGGCACAGTTTCTCTCTGTACTTTTGTCTTTTCCCAAGCCCTGTCAAAATTTATCTTTCAGAGAATATTTAAATAGAATGTACTCTGATTTTTAATAAAAAATATATATGTGTGTGTATTTATGTAGGCATATATATGTTATATGTATACATGTATATGTGTATATATATGTAAATATATATTTATGTATATATGTACAGAGAGAGAGTGAGAAAAAGAGAGAGAACTTTTCCAAAGCAGCATGGAAAGAGAACTACTCATGTTTTATTTTCTTAAGCCAGGTGGAGAAGTTCCTGCAGGTTCCGTTTTTCCATCTTCCAGATCTTTCCAGGCTTCCAGATTTTCAGAAGGTCTTTATTAGGAGGCTTATAGCTTAACAGTCTCCCCACTAACCTTGTAGCTTAGCAGACCCCCAAGGTGGCAATTATGAGGGTACATTTAGCACAGGATTGGCCCTTAGTACCACTTCTCTGACATGAATTACCAGCTTCCAGAAGTTAGTTTTTGTTACTACATCAAAGTTTCGGCCATTTGTGCAGGAAACCCCTCAAAAGTAATCACAAGCCAATTGGCATTGTAACATTTGATCCTTACCATGTCCCCCCAAATTTGAGAATCTTAAAAGGATATTTCCTAGCTAAGAAAGAGGAATGTGATAAAGTCAGGCTTCTCATTGCAAGGATTTAAATGAGGGGACGCACCTGAAAATGCCTCATACACATAAGGTGCTAATTCTAGTGCCATGGAGCTGCGGTAACAAACTACCGCAAGCCTGAATGGCTTAAAACAACAGAGGTTTATTTTCTCACAGTTCTGGAGGCTACAACTATGAAATCATTGGATTTAGGCCCCACCCTAATCAAGTGTGACCTTAATTACATCTGAAAAGACCTTATTTCCAAATAAGGTCACGCTCTGAGGTTCTGGATGAATTTGGTGGAGACACTAGTCAACCTTGCCCAGCTTTCACTAAAAGTTTCCTTCCAAGATCTTCCCTCTAGTTCAGGGGGTCACACCTACCATTCAAGGTCTAGTCAATAACTTAATTTGGAATGTTGATTTTAGAAACAGAAATGGGATCTGATCATCACCTAGTTCAGTGGAATCCTTTCTTTGAAAGGAATTTTCATCACAATGAAGGCCAAAAAGAAAACAGAACAAAACACAAATGTGTGTTTGTAGGCGGGTGGGGAAGCCTAGCGTTACCTGTGACCCCCTTCTTTGCCCTGCACTCCGCTCTCAGAAGACTTCCTTAGCATCCCTCGGGTCTCCTAAACCTCTCTTTAATCATAATCCCTTTATTGTATAGCTCAAACCCTGATGTTTAGAGAGATACAGTGAGTTCTCCAAAATCACACCACAACCTGTGTCTGAGCCTTGCCTCAGCTACGAAGTGTCCAGACACTCAGCCCATCCAACTCTGGTATATTTTTCTTTGGAAAGGGAAAAACAAAACATTTCACACTTGGCAAGTTTTCTTCTTCTGTTTTGCAAAATTGTAAAAATTCATGGTGAGGCCAAAGCCATGATAACATTTATGCTGCCTCCTGTGGGTTTTCTATTTCCAAGTAGAGGAAGAGGCTAGAGCAGCCACCTTTGGGTCAGTGTGTTGAGGGAAACCCTCTTATCAAGGACTCTGGTCTCATTCTTCCTGCCATAGCAAGTCTGTGCCAGGCTCTGTTTCATTCCCATTTTTCACAAGTATTTTGAGTATTTTCCCCTCAAAATAGACATAGTGTATCTTGGAATCCAAACCATGGTTGAGCCTTCAAAATTCCTTAAAAAAAAAATTAGCTCTGCAAAATTAAAAAAAAAAAAAAAAAAAAAATAGGGCTTCCCTGGTGGCGCAGTGGTTGAGAGTCCGCCTGCCGATGCAGGGGACGCGGGTTCGTGCCCCGGTCTGGGAGGATCCCACATGCCGCGGAGCGGCTAGGCCCGTGAGCCATGGCTACTGGGCCTGCGCGTCCAGAGCCTGTGCTCCGCAACGGGAGAGGCCACAGCAGTGAGAAGCCCACGTAATGCAAAAAAAAAAAAAAAAAAAAAGATGAAAAAAAAAAAATAAAAGCATTTATTTTTTATAGCAGTTTTGGGTTTTACAGAAAATTGAGCCAATAGTACAGAGAGTTACCATATATACCTGTGCCCCTACTTAATGGCTTTCTCTATTATTTTGCATTAGTGCGGTACTTTTGTTACGATTGGTAAAGCAATATCTATACATCATCATTAACTAAAGTCCATAGTTTACATTAGGGTTTACTCTTGGTGTTGTACATTCTATGGGTTTGGACGAATGTATAATGGTATGTATCCTCTATTACAGCATCATGCAAAATAATTTCACCGCCTTAAAAATTCCCTGTGCTCCAGAGCCCCTTGCTCTCTGAACCCCTGGCAACCACTGATGTTTTTACTGCCCCTATAGTTTTCTCTTTTCCCGAATATGGTATAGTTGGAGCCATATGGAATACAGCCTTTCCAGACTGGCTTCTTTCACTGAGAGATATGCATTTAAGATTCCTCCATGTCTTTTCATGACCTGATAGCTCATTTCTTTTTCATCACTGAATAACATTCCATTTTAATAGCTGTTCCAAGCTGCTTTCCATGATTTCAACCTATAAAATTACTATGTCTGACTCTGAAAGCCAGATCTACAGTAAGATTAGAGGATCCTTCATGGGCACAGCCTCTTCTGCAGGATGCTGGGAATTCAGCTGCACACTGTCTTCTATGCCTTGCCCTTGTGTCTGGAATACCCCATACTTCTGCTCTAAGACCCTTCTAGAAAGCTGTATATTTTGCTTAATTTAAAACAGTATGTTATTTGGGGGAAATAAGATATATGATGGATTTATTTTGCTCATGATTCTATTAGACCACATTATCTTCAGCCTGGAGAAGAGACCTGAAGAAATAAGAAGTATGGGAAGAAGATAGGTCAGTTTTAAAATGAGGAAGGAAAAAGAAAACATTTGGAAACTTGACATTCCCCAGGATATTACCCCATGGGTGCTGAAGGTAATGAGAGATAGAACCTGTGAGAAGAGGTGGCTTCCCATCGAATTAAAATTCCAGAATGTTCCAGAAAGTGCCAGATTCAAGACCAAGTAGGGCCAACTAATAGTGAAAATCCCTCCCATATTGACCGGGTTGCTGAACACATGGGTGGTGTAGCTCATGGAGGTCAGAAGTGCTCTAAGTCACCTTCCTACAATGAACATGGCACCCTAGGTTAGCATCAGGGGTCATCCAAGCAACAGTCATGGGCAACAGACAAATGCCTTTTTAGAATTTTTTTAAAAATTCAGAGACAATATATAAATTCATTTTTATTTTAAAATTCAGAAAAACAAAAACTCCCTTTTCTTCCCTGCAGCCATATTCCTCTCTTGGAGGTAACCACCATTATTAGTTTGATGGACATCCTCGCAGAGGTTTTTCTGTGCATTTAGACACACATATATATGTCCACTGATACATAGAAGTTTGTGATATGGGTGAGCCATATATAAGAGAGATACTATTGATATATACTATGTGCAGTTTTCTGCAATTTGCGTTTTAATTTTTCAAGTCTTTTTTAACTGTTGCATAATATTATTTCATAAGGATGTATTTATACATTATGTACAGATGAAGAAATAGGTACTCCTTCCCAATTTTTGCCATTACACATGGCAGATGTATTAATGTTCACCAATATCTGGTCCTTTTCTACTTCCTGGTCATAAGAGATTATACTTCCCTGCCTTCTTGATGTTAGCCATTACCATGTCACTGGATCTCATCACGGAAATGTGTGTGGAAGTGACATGTGTCACTTCCAGAACCAAGTATATAATTGTTGGTGCTCAATTCTCCAATCTCTCTTCCACCCCATGAGATGCTGCCATCTTGGTCGTCTAGGTCCCTAGGTGTTTATGATCATCAGAATCCTCCTGCTGACCTGCATGAAGCGTGGGGCATGGGCAAGAATTAAATCCTTGTTGTTCTAAGTCTTGGAGACTTTGGAGCTCTTTATTATCACTGCATAACCTGCTCTATTCTGGCTGACAGTCCCTGCCATGAGCAGTATTGTGCATGCTTCTTTTGGCACAAGTGACAGTATCTTTCCAGGAGTGAATGTCTGTTGCAAAGTCAAAACATTAAATTGCTTGTAAAGCATCTTCTTATACATCCAACCCCTACTTTTCGTCCCTTGGCTCCTCTGCATCTCTTGACTTAAACTCCTTTCTATTATTTATTCATGGTTTATTAGATAAATATGTTCCCCAGACAAACTAGGAGCTCCCTGGAGTTTGCCTGTTTTTTTGCCCACGACTCCAGGGTTAGTGGTTGTTTCATTAAACTCTAATCTCAAAGCTAATCCCTGCTGGAAAATGTGTTCTGTCCTATGCGAAGGCTCCCAGACTCCGAGTCTCAAACCACTAAATACGCTGTGTGGGTGTTTTGTGGTGCTTATTGGTGGTCATGTAACATTGTTATTTTTCTCCAAACATTTCTAGTATGATTCACACTGTATAAAAGGATTACCTTTTGGTTTGGGAGGTACTAAATTAGAAAATGGGGCTTCCAAAACTCTCTATTCTCTTTCAGAGCACGAGAAGGTGTTCATTCCTACTCAGGGGGTCAAGGCTTCCCAGCTGATGAGTTTATTCAGCTCTGACCTGTGTAGCTGGGGCAGCAAATGGGATAGGGGTTTCTTTGAGGCTGGTATGCTCTCCGCCAGAAGTTAGCAGTAGGTGGAGATGCTGAAGTTGATGTAGACTCAGAGCTCAGCTCAGGTGCAAGACAGAGCCAGCCCAATAACTTACAGAATTTAAGCCCCAGGGTGGGGGGACTTGAGATCCCATGTTGACGTGAAGCATAAGAAGGTCAAGAACCAAAATGGAACTTTGAGAGCCTATAACTGAATTCCACAGTTTCCCTGAGCACTGAAATTCTTTGCAACTTTCATTCATTCACACCTCTCATCAAGGTGTGAAGTGTAATGTGGTTTGTGTGAAAAATAAACTTTTTAGGCATATTATCCTTTCTAGAAGCTTGGTCACAACTGGTGCAGGCAGAAGTGCATTCTGCTTCTCAGTGTGTGGAGGAGGAAGAGGGCAGGGCTGTCCTGGAATCCACAGCTCATGAGAGATCAGAGAATGTGGAAGCTACACGCTCCATTCAGGCATCAGTGTTCTCTATTACAGAATGGTCCCTGACTTCATTAATCAGACTCTCCAAATGTGTTTAACTCATTATTTATAACATCATTAAATCCAGTGACACCAAAAAGTGTCACTGTGAGCATCAGGCAAGTCCAATTTTAATCCTTAGAAAAGGTGTAAATGTCTTTCTTTTCCTCCCTCCCCCATCCTTATCAGGGAGGGTGGATGGAAGCTAAATTTGCACTTGCACGATGTGCAATGGTCTAAACTTTCACTGAATCCTAATCAACTTAGTATCCTGTTGCCTTTTTGAAATTGGATGATGAAATGTAACCCTGAGACAGCTTAAACAGAACTCAGGCCTGGATGCTTTCCACAAAATGGCCTAATTTGGTAGTTAGGGCGCTAGTGTTGTATGTGCGGTGATCAAATCCTGTGTTTTCAATTGTCCTTTTTATGGTTAATTAAGGCAGTCTTAGTGTACAGATTAATATCAGAGCAGCCTAATGTAACAGACTAAAGTGTGCCCTCCGATTGCAGGGAGAATGTCTTTTTGTGACAGTGGTTTTCCGGGTAAGTTTTACAGGCTTCTATTTTTGAACTTGACTCTAGGGGGCCAAAGCAGCACATTTTGAGATTGGTTTTGTAAACCATAACGAAGGTTTCTTTCTTTAGCAGCTTCCTGCCCAAAGACAGCAGAGCGCTTTGTACACACTTATCAAAGTGATATACAGGGATTCTTTTATTCTCTGCTGAAATACAGAGACCTGGGGGGAAATGCAGTCACTGATGACAAATCTTAAGCGTGCCGTGTGCACAGCAGGCATGGAGAGTGTAGAGCATCTAAAACACCCTCCTAAACTGGAGGGGCTGGTCAGGTGGGCGGAAGTGCTGTGCTCTGGGATGCCTTGTGCTCCAAGGGGGTCTTGTGAGTTTTGGTGGTGATTGTCTATCCAGAAGACTGTACAGCTCCTTGTAAAGCTGCCTCTTCCCTTGGATCATTCATTTTGCGTGAGGCACTTTAAGGTACCTTCTGAGATGCACCCTCTAAAAAATGGGCATGTTTCACTGCTCTTTGTTTTTATTTTTTTAATTTTTATTTATTTATTTTTTTTGCGGTATGCGGGCCTCTCACTGTTGTGGTCTCTCCCGTTGTGGAGCACAGGCTCCGGACGCGCAGGCTCAGCGGCCATGGCTCACGGGCCTAGCCGCTCCGCGGCATGTGGGATCTTCCTGGACCGGGGCACGAACCCGTGTCCCTGCATCGGCAGGCGGACTCTCAACCACTGCGCCACCAGGGAAGCCCGCTGCTCTTTGTTTTTAACACAGGAGATCATCAGAGGGGATCTGTAAGTCACAGCATCTCTAATACCAATTAACTATAGTGAAGTTATAGAACACAAAGGAAAGGCAGTCTGGGCCTTAAAGGATTTTAAGAAATGTTCAAAGCATTTCTGAGCACAGGTCTTTTTGGCTCTGTTTTAATTAATAGTTTAAAATAATTCATATTTAATATATCAGATGTTTCTGTGTAGATGATGATATTTAAATGCCTCCAGACACTGAATTCCTTTTCATCCTATTGATTGTACATGGAGTCCAAAGTTCAGTTCCATGGAGAGAACATTTATTTGTCACTTTCCATGTACATTACCACATTCAAGATGCAATAGGGTATACAGAAATGAATTAATTCACGGGCTCTGAGGAGCTCAGTATAGTAGGTAAGAGATTCATGTATAAATGATTCAAAAGAAAGGAAGAGTCTGGTAAATGCCATGATAGATGCATGCCCACAAAGCCCAGCAGCATATTTAGGGATATCAGCATTTTTACATTTGTTGAGATGTATAATTGTCATATATTTTAATTTTGTTTGCGAATTAAGAAAGCAGAAGATCTAAAGAATTTCCCCCATTAGGAGGTAGTTATATAGAATTTCTATTTCTGCATTTTTTATGTGACACATTTGGGTTTTTCTTAGACAAAATTAAATTTACCATAGTTCAGATTAATATGTAGCAAATGGAAATATGTGGAACTATTCAAAGACAAGGGAACTGGAAAACTCCCATATCCACACTCGCACAGCCACTCACGGTAAAAGTGATCATTGATAATATAAAGGAGACAAGTAAAAGCACCGGCCTTTGCCTCTAAACTGATATGACCTTAAAAAGGTAACTTACGAGGAGTGGGGTCAATGAGGAAGGAAGGCTGAATATCTCTGCTCTCATCAGAAAGGGTAAATGAAGAAAGATGCTCACACATGGCAGGGAGAAAATGGCCACATTAACTGCCCAGAAGGGACCGGTGTGTACTGTGTTGTCGATGGGGCAGTGGAGACCTGTGACTGTGCTGGTCTCGTGTGGGAGAGTCCAACAGAAGGGCATGCGGAGCTAAGCCAGACAAGTGCCCCAGTTTGGGGAAAGAATATATCAAGTCAAATTCAGAGAAAATGTAGACATTTTTAAAACCAGATACACTAACACAGAGCACAGTAACAAAAGAAATAAATGTTCTTAAAAGGGAAATTCTGGTTATATAACTGCAAATACATGAAAGATGATTGAGAAGAGAGAGAGAGAGAGAGAGAGAGAGGAGAAAATATATCCAAAGAGGCACATTGTGGCAAAATATGGACTTCTCTAGTAAACTTGATTTAAAAGAGAGCATATAAAATACACTGAGGTATATACATGAGGGGCATGACCCATAACCATTGTATGGACGCCTAAAGCTTCTCAACTACAGCAAGTTTCAAATAAGCCGAGGGCAGTGTGAAGAGGTTTGTCTAGGCCATTGTAGACTGACCTACTGTCAGGCAGATGGTGCCCTGGTAACGGATGGCAGGGTAAAAGCAGAACCATGCAGACTCAGGTTACCTCCGTTTTTTATGGTCAAAGAAAATAATCATCACCCTGTAAAAGGGTCGAAAAATATAAATAGGAGAAAATTGGAGTCCAAGATAGTTGAGAAGATGATAAAAGTGCATCCTATTAATTTAAGCGAGTTCGCATCTCTAAGACTAGATGAATTATTTCTCACAGAGGACACCGAGAAAATAGTGATTACAGTCTCAGCAACAGTTTGTGTAATTGTTGAGACATTGTGGAGAAGAGAAGTGTGAGTAGATAGGAAATGGGCATGACTAACACTTTTAAAAGATAAAGAAGGTAAGGGGCTTCCCTGGCGGCGCAGTGGTTGGGAGTCCGCCTGCTGATGCAGGGGACGCGGGTTCGTGCCCCCGTCTGGGAGGATCCCACATGCCGCGGAGTGGCTGGGCCCGTGGGCAGTGGCCGCTGAGCCTGCGCGTCCGGAGCCTGTGCTCCGCAACGGGAGAGGCCGCAGCGTTGAGAGGCCCGCGTACCGCAAAAAAAAAAAAAAAAAAAGATAAAGAAGGTAAGTCCTGGAAATTAAAGACCAATGAAGCTGAATTTAGACCCTAGTAAAATTCAGAACAGATCTATCCATTCATCATCATTCATCCATCTGTCCAGCCCTCCACCATGAATTTCTCTTCATTCAGCAAATATTAATTGAATACCTACTGTGTGCTAGGCACTGGGGATATACTGTACTAGAAAATGAAACATAGTCCTGATTCTACTAGGACTTAGATTCAAACGGGGGACTTATAAAAGCATGAGTTGTTGAATTGTAAGAGCATAATGGTGAAGCTAATACCAAAATCAAGGCAAGGAGGGTGTCACAATCCCTGAGTTAGTCAGGACTTTTCCCCTTGCAAATGCCAGAAACTCAATTAATACTGGCTGAGGCAAAAGGGTATTTCATGGCTGAGGTATGTGAGAAGTCCATGAATAGTCCTGGCTTCAGGACTGGCTGGGTATATATATAAGCTCAAGACAACAGCTGCACCAGGACTTCTTCATCTCTTTGCTTGGCTTTCTTCTACTTTGGGTCCAGTCTCCCCATAATTTTTAATAGTCAAGATAGCTTCCTGTAGCTCCAGGCTCAAGTTCTAACTTCATAACAACTCCAGTGAAGAGAGGCTGTGTATCTCCCCACAGCTCAAACAAAAGTCCAGAGTGAAGTTCACTTTTATTAACATGGTTCATGTGTTGATTCATGACCCCATGAATCAGCTATGTGACTAAAGTAAATAGAGCAAATAAACTGATGGCCCTGGCCTGGGCCAAGGTCAGACATTCCCTCCTGGTACCAGGACTAGAGTCAGCCTGTCTGTTCACGTGCACTGAGGGTCTGGGGTCGGGGGCTGGGAGCGTTTCCCTGTGAGGAGAAGGATGCCGAACAGGCATGGCTGAATCTCTGGGGCACTGCCCCTATAGACTGTGCTGGTCAGAAGCCTCAGGGAGCATCAGGATCCATTTTCTAACTTATAGCTTTCTTTTTTATTTTTTTTTTCATTTTCTCTTTTTCTTTCTTTCTTTCCTTTTTTCCCCGTATTTGCACTGGCTAAAACCTCCAATACAACATTGAATAAAAGTGATGCAAGCGGAAATCACTGCCTTGTTCCTGATCTTAGGGAGAAAGTGTTCAGTCTATTAAGCGTTCACACCACTCCATATGATGTAGGATGCAGGTTTCTTTGTATATGTTTTCTATCATGTTGAGGAAGTTACTTCTGTCTCAAGTTTGTTGAGAGTTTTTATCATGAATGAATGTTGAGTTTTACCAAATGCTTTTCTGCATTTGTTTCTTAACTTGGTGATCTGTGACTTCTCCCTTTTTTCTTGGTCAGTCTAGCTAAAAGTTCATCAGTCTTGATCTCTGCAAAGAACCAACTATTAGTTTCATTGATTTTCTTTATAGCTTTTCTACCTCATACTTTAAAGAGGGCACTGGCAAACTAGATTTTACCTGGCTGAACAACTATGTCATATAAGGAACTGGGAAGGGCCATGAAAATGGAATTCAAGTCTCTGAAGGACTGCATTCCAGAAGAAGAAATGGGAAGATTCTCTCACTCTCCAGAAGGTAGAACTCAGATCAGTGTACACAAGTTAAAGAGAAGCAAATGAGAGCAGTGTCGTCCCCTCTTCTAGAACCCAGGCTCCAGAATCATACAGATTTGGACCAAAACCCTGGCCTTACCCTCTGCTAGCTAACTGTATGTATTAGTTATCTAATGCATGCTGCCGTAACAGACCTCTCCAATTAAGGGGTTTGCCAAGTAGAAGTTTACTTCCTGCTCTCAAGAAAACTGTCCATGAGGATTTTATGATCCAGGTCTGATCATGGTAAACTCCACTCCTGTACACGTTCCATCGACCAGACCTAAGAGAGGCTGCAGAGTTAGTCTAGCCACGGCCCTAGAGGATAAGAAAACCTCTCTGGTGAATCACTAGCCTGTCTGTGCCATCCTGTATAGCTTGAAGTTTATCTTTTTGAGCTTCTGTTTCCTTATGTGTAAAAAGAGGATAATAATATCTGTCTCATGAGGGTCCCCCACGATCTACAGTATCTGGCACAGGTGGGAGTTTAATGAACGCTTGTTGCATGAATGAATGAATCAGTGAATGAATGAAGTAAGTGTAAGGACTGGTGTATGTAGTGCACTTAGAACCATTTTTGGCTTATAGGAAGGCTTCAGTACATGAGAGTAGTTATTACTGCTCTTGTTCTTGAGGCTTTATAAAGGAATAAAACCAGGCAAGAAAATTTCCAGCTCTAGTTTGAAGAGTGAAATCTCTCTCTCTGGGAGGTTTCAGGCAAAGGCCAACTCTTAGATGTGTCATAGAGTTAGAGTGGAGTCCTGCCCTCAAATGTCCTTTGAGGGCATAAATGATGAAGTGGGGCATCAGACAAACCATACTTTCACTTGCTACCTTGTGACCTGGCCTAAAGCCACTTTATTTTCCTGAGACTCCATGTCCTCAGTTTGAAAAACCTCCATGGCAGGCCAGCCATGACACTTCATCGAGATAAATCATATGAAATGGTAGAACACAGCCTGGTGCATGGAGATGGTAGGTGCTTGATAAATATTTGTTTTCTTTCCTTCTACTTTGCTGCTTTGTTGCTTCCTGTTCTATGATACAAACAATAGTCTTTATTCATTGCATTTGAAATGATTGTTGTAATTAAAGATAAAGAGAAAATTCCTGGGTTGGAATTGGAGATTGTAGCTCTGCACTTTCCAGCCCTTTCCATCTGCAAATGATCACGGAGTAACATAATTTAGGCATCCAAAGTAGTGTTTCCTGTTCTTTGGATTCAGGCTTGCATCTATCTAACAACTGGCTTCTCAGAATTTCCAAGAACTGTTAATAGGCAAATGAGTCATGAGTCAGTTTCTTCAAAGTTGATGGAGGAAAACCCATTAACTGAGGTATTTCCTAGGGAAACTGGATATATACAGTTTTTCTGTAATGCAAATCCAGAAACTCAAGTTTAACCAAACAGAAAATAATGATTAAGGACTTGCTTTTTAAGAGGTTGCTTCTCACCAATCCCTCTTCCCAACTGATAAAAATCAACATTATTTAAAAACAAAACAAGTTTAGGATTAGGACAAAACCCATCTAGTAATTCAATGGTTTTAGGATAAAATAAGTCAAAACAGAATATTTACTCTGGTTGTTGTGGTGGTGGTTTGGCTTTTTCTCAGTTGCTGTGCATTTGTGACTTTCACTTTGTTAGTTGGAGCCATTACATCCCATCCTGTGTTGTCAATTGGGTCCTGAGGTTATTCCAGCACCTTAAGAAAAGCCACCATCTACCTACTTTTACAGCTTTTAAGATAAACTGGAGAGCACTAGGAAAGCAGGGGAGTTACTGTTATCAATATGGAGTGTGAGGTTTCCTGTGCAATAGCACCACCTCTTCTAAGTCACCATGGCTGGTGTTTCTCAGAATGCATAATGATATAATAAATGACGTGTGTGCTGAGTGAAAGCTTTGAGTAATGGAACCAGCTAACATTTAGAATTTTATTAAGGACGAACTGTCTCAGATGTTCTTAGTGCTGTTATTACCCCAATCGTTAAAGCTGGTAATTCTTGTTTTTAAGGCATTTTGGAGACACTCATTGATACATGCTTGGGGGAAAAATATATATATATATAGAGAGAGAGAGAGACATCCCTTTCTTCCTTTAAAAAAGTTTCCATGAGACTCCAAAACTGTGTAAGAATAATACTCTGATTACTCAAGTGGGTGGATTTTGCAGTCTCTATTTCTCATCCTTTAATCATTTTAAGAGATCTGAGCTTTCTTCACCAAGAAGTGCAGACTGTGCTGTATGATCCCCCTTTTCGAGAAGAAGAGGAAGGGCAGGACTCACCAGAGAGCCTGGCCCTCCGGGTGGCTTCCTCTGTCAGCAGCTCCTGAGCTCCTTATCAAAGAGGAAATTAACAGAAAGTTAAGGGGAATGTCCCAGAGCAACTCTGGCCACCCAGAGTACCCTCAGCCAGTGTTTAAAGGGAGGCAGTTGCTACACTGTTCTTGCAAATAATTGCTAGGTGGGAGTGTAGACTCAGTGTTGCTGGATCCACCCATTTATTAGAAAAAGCTGGAAATAAGCCATAGCATCTGTATTCAAGGAAGGAAGAAGGGGAGAAGGCAGTGCCAGGCTTTTACCAAGAAGGCCAACACTTGCCTTGGAAACTCCTACCAGACTTCTGCTTAAATCTCATTGGCTAGAACAGGTCATGTGATCACCCCAGCTGCACAGGAAGCTGGGAATGTATTACTTAACCATTGTGGGAGAAGCAGTCAGGGAGAAGGGAGTTGGGAATGGGTGTTGGGACAGCTAACCTGAACTGCCTGCCAACACGTAGATACTATATTTAAATACTGACTCTGTATTAAAGGAAACAAAACATGTCAGAGTGCCAGATATGGCCCACAGACCTTGAGTTTATCTCCTCTGCTTAAGACAAACCAGTGTCTGTCCTTAGTATCTCTCCACCTGTCACTTCAATAATACACTGTTGGGGCTTCCCTGGTGGCGCAGTGGTTGGGAGTCCACCTGCCGATGCAGGGAACGCGGGTTCGTGCCGTGGGGTGGCTGAGCCTGTGAGCCATGGCCGCTGGGCCTGCGCGTCCGGAGCCTGTGCTCCACAACGGGAGAGGCCACGGCAGTGGGAGGCCCGCGTACCACAAAAAAAAAATCATAATAATACACTGTTTCCTGATTGTGTCTCTTAGCTTTCTACCACCAAGGACTTGTCTTTTTTTTTTTTTTTTTCTGTTTTCTCCATGGAATCCATCTGTTGGAACATTCTGTCTACAAAGTCCTTTTGTTAGGTAATAATGAGTTTTCATATTTTAAAAAATTCAACAAAGACTTGCACATCCGCCAACTAGAGCCTCTGATCAACACAGGATAACCAGCAGGAGAGTTGGTATAATTCCAGACAACAGTTTAAAAAAAATTTTAAAAAGACATTTTAATTAGAGTGTAAAGCTTTATCTTGCATAAGTGGATAAATTCCACTAGGACAGGGATTGCTAACTTTCTGTGAAGGGTCACCTAATAAATATTTTAGGCTTTGGGCTATACAGTCTGTAGTTCGACTATTCAACTCTATACTAATATTATAGTACAAGAGCAGCCTTAGATAATACATAAATGAATGGGTGTGGCCATGTGCCCATAAAATTTTATTTACAGAGAAAGGCTGTGAGTCAGATGTGGCCAGCACACTATAGTTTGCTGATCCTTGCACAAGGCCTTTAAAGGTATTAAGACATTTTCACACCCTGGTTCTTACTTTCTTGAAACTTCAGAGGACCTGACTGGGGACACTGACTTGGGTAATAAGCCTCACCCTGAACCACTCTCAGCCTTCCTCGTTACTGACTCCAAGCTCCTACTGCTCACCACACTACAGGTCAATAAAACGAGAGATGAGTTGTTGGGCCAAGGAATAGTGACTTTATTTGAAAGCCAGCAGACCAAGAAGATGGTGAACCAGTGTCCTAAAGAACCATCTTCTCTGAGTTAGCATTCAGGCTTCTTTTATACTAAAAGGGGAGGAGGTAAAAATCTGGTTCTGGTCAGACTCCAGAGGGGATGTGTTATTTCCTCCTTCCTGCAGCCATTCACAGGTGAGCCTGGTCAGGAGGTTTCTTGTGAAATAAACAAAGGTATTTTAGCTTAACATCCATTATATTGGAGGCAGGACTCCCAGACATGGGCCATTATGTATAATTTAAGCTTATAGGCAACATCCCTTTAGTGATTAACTTGTAGCAAAAGCAATAGAATACAAAGGTTAAAGGAAAAGGAAGAGATCCAATATGGAGTCAGATTTGTTCTTTCCTGTTGCATCCTGACTTTGCTGAATTCCTTCCTGCACTTTGGATCCCAACAACTTACTTAGAAATGCTCTCTCCACTTTCTTCCCTGTACTATAAAGTTCATCCATGGCTTTGGGCTTGGCTCTTTCTCTGGAAGTCTGTCCTGGATAACTAGAGGGTGGGGGCAATATCTCTTAGCTCTTTAGGCACACAGACTTCGGAGGCTAATGAGCATGGTAGAAATTTGAACTCTGCTTCTCTCCATCTTTGTAGCTCTAGTCAGTTTATTTGACCTCTCTGAGCAATCTGAGGTATGGACAAGTAGAGTCCAACTAAACCAGAGATCTCCTTTCCGCTATGTTGGTAAAGAGTTGTCATCAGTCCGTTAGTGACTAAGATAAGATGCTATACTTTGCTATGTTTTTATTTCAGTGTCCAGTTATAATTGTATAACAAACCACCATAAACTTAGGGGCTTAAAGCAACATCAATCATTTCTTTTACTCATGAATCTGCAATTTGGGAGGGGCTGGTGGGAACTCTTCACCTCTATTTTTCACAGTGTCAGCTGGGGTAGCCTGCAGGTTGGGGTAACTCAACATCTGAAGACTGGTGTCACTTAAGAGTTGTTCCTTAATGTGTCTGGTGGTTGATGCTGGCTCTTGGCCAGAACACCCACGTGTGACTGCTTGGGCTGCCTCACAGCACGGTGCCTAGTGGCAAGAATGAGCATCCCAGGAGAACAAGGTAGATAGAAATGTGTGGTGGTATTTTATGACCTAGGCTTGGAAATACCACTATGGAAATACCACTTTACCATATTCTATAGTGGTTGAGGCACTGTGAGCTTCCACTCGGGTTCCAGGAGATGGAACATAGACTTTACCACTTGATGAAAGTGTATCACCATCACCATCACATTGTTATAGGATAAAATTGTTATTAAGATCATAGTCTAGTTGTGGTTCTAATAATCACATTGATTAGTCCTTACTACACATGGGGAGCACTAAATGCTTTACCGTGTTATTACTTTAATCCTCACAACAATCCTTGGAGGTCAGTCTTAAAATTGACCACATCTTATAGATGAGGAGATGAAGCCACAGCCAGTGAGTACTGGAATTGGGTTTCAACCCAGGTGTAGACAATGGGTTTCTCCCATAGTGTAGACAATGAAGTGAAATGCAGTGCTCTAGGTAAAATGATAGAGGTGGTGTGGAGAACAATAGGAGGGCAAAGAAGGGAATATGTAGTTTTATTTAGGGATGGGGTTAGGAGAACTCCTGGAGGAAGTGTGTGAAAAGCTAGGGGTTGACCAACTCTGCTAGGACGAATATCATGGAATTTTCTGGAAAAGAGGAATGTGGGAAACCTGTACAGCACCAGGCAGTTCATCAATGCACAAAAGAAGCTTTACGGGGAAGAATGAGAAGATGTGGGCTGCTGGTTTGGTATATCCCTGGAGTTCAGAGTGACACCAGGAGCCTGGGGGCATGGACCCAGAGAAGCTGATAAGAGCCCCGAAAGCAGAGGCCTGGGAGCAGTGCAGACATGTTGTTAGGATGGTCCAAAGCTGGGGACCCTGAGCAGAGGCTCGCAGGAATCACAGTTGGCTGGGAACAGAACTGTGAGTGTGGCAGTAGCCACCAAAGAAAGCAAAAGGGGGGCAATGAAGGGATAAGATTAATCAGAAAGCAAGGGGCTGTTGGTAGCCCCACAGAGACGATGTAGATATTTCGAGGTGGGAAATAAAACTGCACCTATAGTTTTAAGTTTTGTTGCCTTCTACTCAGTTCTCCTTTTAGGACAGGGTGCTTCAGAGATTCTCAGACCTCCTTGCTCATTTCCAAAGATATATACCAGAACCACATAGATTTTTTTCAAACAGCAATTATTCATTTGTTTTCTCTCCTTTTAGGTGTTTCAGTTTTTGTAATTACAACAGTATATGTGCTCTTTGAAAAAATATATGAATAAGGAAGTATAAAGATTAAAAAGTGAAAATGTCCACTCTCTACCTCTCCAATGTACCATGAAAAGGGTAACAGCTATTAATAATTTGGTGTATGTCCCTCTGCATGTGTATTGAGCTGTGAACAAGCAGATACAAAAATAAATAAATACAGTTGGCCCTTGAACAAGGGGGGAGTTAGGGGCACAGACCCTCCTCCTGGTTGAAATCTGTGTATAACTTAGATTTGGCCCTGGTTATTCTGGTTCCTTCATATCCATGGATGCAATCAAGCTCGGATTGTATAATATGGATGTATCTACAATTGAAAAAAAAAATAAGAGGACCCACACAGTTCAAACCTGCATTGTTCAAGGGTCAACTAGTTGTTGTTGTTTTTAATAAATGTGATCATACCATTAGTACTGTTCTGCCATTTTTTCCATTCAATAATACATATCATGCATCCTCTATGTATGTGTGTGGGGGGAATATACTAAGGCTTTATTTTATTTTATTTTATTGTTTGGCCACACCACGCAGCATGTGGGATCTTAGTTCCCCAACCAGGGATCGAACCTGTGCCCCCAGCAGTGGAAGCGTGGAGTCTTAACCACTAGACCGCCAGGGAAGTTCCTACTAAGGCTTTTTGATGACTGCGTATTATTTCTCATCACTATGCAGTCATTCATTTGACCACTCCTCTAACTGATGGACATCCATTGTTGCCTCTAGTTTTTTACTCTTATAAGCATTGCAAAAATGGCATCTCTTCATACAGAACCACTGCATGTAGGAATGAATTCTAGAAGTTGTATGGTTGGATTAAAGATAGATCCATTTAAAAGTTTAACAGATACTACCAAACTGCCTTCCCAAATGTCGTAACAATTTATATTGCCACCAAGAACATTTGAATGTGTTCTCGTCCCCATACTGTCACCAACTCTGTATACTATCAACCTTATTCAATATTTTCCCATCTTTTGGGCAACATGGACTATTCCACTGTTGTTTTCATTTGCATTTCTCTTGAGAATTAGTGTCTTCCTACATAAATAAGAATTATGCAAGATGAGAGTTTTACAGGTTCTCTGAAAACCCCTCAAGTATCAGTAAATCACAGATTGGAATGGTTAAATTTCTTTATTGTTTTTAAATCCTGAAGTAATGGAGGATTTATAGAGAGCTTATACTTTTTTATTATATCTGATATTTAATGAGAAGTCACTGGAAAGGTTGGGGATTGGGATAAACACTGTGTTCATCAGATTAACTGAAACCACTTATCCTCTTCTCTTTGTGTGTCTACTCTTCCTGTTATTGATCAAGCCTCTGTTTCTGACACTGGAGTGGGAAGAACTAGCTCACTAGATCGCTCAGGTGTGAATACTACCAGTATGGGTGGCATCGTGTTCTGTTTGCAAGGCACTTTCTCTCTTACAGATGACTGATCTGTAGTTGTTTGGATGGCTTTCATTATCCATTTTGGGAACCATTATGTATACCTTTAAAATTATTGGATCACCTTCAAGAAATGTATATGTTATAATTTGAATCAGGTTGACGCTCTGTGCTTTTAACTGTTTACTGAAGTATAACCTGCATATAGAAAAGTGTAGAAGTCACAGATCTACAGCTTGATGAATTTTCACAAACTGAACACCCACCCATATAACTAGCACCCAGATGAAGAACAGTGTGACCAGCCCCTAGAGGCCCCCTGCAACCTCCCAGTCACTATTCCACAAGGGTAACACTCTTCTGACTTTTAGTAGCAGGGATTAGTTTGCCTATTTTGTACTTTATGTAAATGGAATCATACAGCGTGTTCTCTTTTGTGTCTGGCTGGCACCCTATCTTTTTAAATACTGTAATAGATCAATAGCTAACATTCAACAGTCACTCACAATGCACCAGGTACTTTTCTAAGCACTTTATATGCATTATATTAAACGCAGGTATGTTAAATATGGATCACATTTGGGTGTTTTGCGTTTTACTTTGAAGCAACTCTAGCTTGTATAGGGATGTCGAAGAAATTTATTTCCTTTTCGCATGTCCAATTTATATATTTTCTTCTTTATAAATAATTTAGTAATGTTAGAAAACTCTTCAGAGCCATAATCAAAGAGCTCCCGGTCAGCTCTCTTTGCAGTAGAAGATTGTAATTATCCTTTAATAAACATGTTAAGATGTTCTTAGGATACTGAGTGATTATGCCCCTAAATATATCATTTTAAATTGAGCACTTAAAATTAATGCCGTGAAGTTTTGGAGATGCCTAAATAAATCAGTGTCCAAGTTCACCCCAGGTAAGAAGGGCAGTGAGGATTAAACGTCTTCCTCTGTCCATTTCCTTTTCAGGAGATGATGACCTATCAGAGAGGACATAAATCACTCCTATTCCCAAATTAGATTAAAATTCTGAGGCCTAAAACTTGCCTTTACCTGCATACGCTAATATTAGACCTCTGGCTTCATCGTTTCTCCACAGGGGCAGCTTTTGCTGGTACTCACAAAACTGTTCTCTTTCTATTCTGAAGAGGGTGAATGCACCACTGAAGCTAATTCCAAACAGAAAAGCCACCATCTCCTCTTATGAAAGATACCCTAGGGAATAATCTTAAAGAGATTCTTATGATTGGGTAATTACACATGTGACTCTGCCCAAGAAACCAGCTTTCGACTTCACTTATACTTAGGTTGCACTCGCCTCCTGAGCTAAAAGCTGTACCTAACCTCTTTTATCTGACTACCCCCATAGCATTTTCTCAGCATGTAATTGAAGGTAACTAGAAAATAATATTAATTTTTATTTTGAAACCATGTCTGATAATAAACAAACAGGAAAAAATGCTTACAGTCACTGGTAAATATGGGGAATTCTGTTTCCCAGTGCTAAAACACATACATCTACTCTGGGAAAGATTTGAACCTGCACCAGGCTTAGCAAAATACCTCAGCCATTCAACTCTTGATACTCTGAGCATAAACAGAAGTCTGACAGTTCTGTAAGCAATGGGGAAGCAAGAATTAGACCTCCAGGGTTTCCTGTGGGGAATTAAGACAGCCATGGGATGGGGAGCCCCCTCCACCGGTTCTGTATCTAGCACAGAGTCTGGCCATGAGTGGATGTTCAGAAAACACCTGCTGAATAAAAAGGGGTTACGGTCCAGCCATCTGATAAATTCCATGCTAACCTGTGGGAAAAAAATCACTTCAGTTAGTGAGAGGAATGCAACAGCTTTGCATAAGGACAGATGTGGACTTACTATCTGAAGGAAGCTTTCAAGCAAGGCATTCAACATTAATGGTCAAGAGCATAGGTCATATACAAAAATTTCTTATTTATCTGAAATTCAAATTTAACTGGGCATCATTTTTTGTTTTTGTTTTTGTTTTTGATAACCCCCTCAGTCCTGCTAGCCCCATTTTTATAATGTGTAATTTTCAGGCAGTAATTTCTAAAGAAATAAAGGGATTATTTTTCAAGACTCAAGTGAGTTTAGCTATTTCTAGCTAATCTATAAGGGAAAATCTTAACTTTCCCCATGAACTTCTCCTTTAAAATAGAGGATGACACAGTTTTTAAAGAATTAACACTTGGGATGGAGCTTCCCAAGACAATACTTACGGACAGAGTGGAGACTATCATCCAACTGCTGGTCAAGTGATATCAACTCAAGATTGTATATATAACCTTTATTGAAAAATATGGTTTTTCATGGGATGATGTCTACTTGAGGAGGTTCTGATGGTAGGCCCAGTATTTACTCCTTAATATAGACCTTTACATTTTATACCTGGTATTGATGAAGATATGATGAGTAGAAATATTTGATATATTGATGGCATGTCATTCTGGTTGACACTTTTGATAACAGATTCAGGAATCAAAAATAATTTGATAGTCTAAAATGGTGGGCTGAGCTATTAGCAATTAACATACTTGGGTCCATACAATGAACCTCACTAGTTAAGTATGTGGGAGCCATGACTCAGTAGAAGCATAAATGAAAGCAAGAGTTAGCATATAAATTTAATTGTAAGATCAGTGTGTTGCATTACCAACTTTTTCTTCTCTCTTTTTCATGATATACCTTTGAGTGAGGGGGTTGTGTGAACTTTTAGGATGGCTGAATCAAATGATTCTGGGGGCCTATTTTCAGTTGTGCGATAAAATAGCTCACAACTATTCATGTAAAGTTCCTTTGGTCTCAAGACCTGTGTGCTGTTTGGATAAATGAGACATAGCTGCTCTCCAACATGTTTTTTTGTGTGTGTTTGTTTTTTAATTAATTAATTAATCAATTAATTAATTTGTTTTTGGCTGTGTTGGGTCTTCGTTTCTGTGCGAGGGCTTTCTCTAGTTGTGGCAAGCGTGGGCCACTCTTCATCGCGATGCGCGGGCCTCTCACTATCGCGGCCTCTCTTGTTGCGGAGCACAGGCTCCAGACGCGCAGGCTCAGTAGCTGTGGCTCACGGGCTTAGTTGCTCCACGGCATGTGGGATCTTCCCAGACCAGGGCTCAACCCTGTGTCCCCTGCATTAGCAGGCAGATTCTCAACTGTTGCGCCACCAGGGAAGCCCTCCAACATGTTTTCCTAGCACTGTGTGGTTAAAGAAGAAAGTTCAAAGGATCTTAGTGGGAAAATAATTCAGAAAACTCTGGTTCTCAGGCCAGTGGTTCTCAAACTTGAGTGTACATCAGCATCACCTATATGGTTCATTAAAATGGTTAGCCCCACCTTCAGAGTTTTTGACTCAGAAGGTTGGAAATGGGGTCCAATAATTAAATTAGTGAGGCTGCTATTCCAGGACCTCACTTTGAGACCCACTTCTGTAGGCCACAAAGTTCCTATGAAAAAGTTCCTGTCCTAAATACAAAAGTCTGTGAATAAGGCAATTTGGACCTGCACTCTGAGACTAGATAGAATCAGCTCTACTTATGGGTATTATCCATACAAGGGGTCATACTGGCATGGATTTAGGGCAAGGATAGATGTGGGGGGAGGCTGGGTCTGTCAATTTGCCCCTTGGGTATCAAGTTTTGTGGATCATTGATTCCTCTGAGAGTTCACTTTTGAAGTCCATGGTAACATAGTGCGAAGAGTGGAGATGCTCCTTCATCAGGGCCTCTGTGCCATGACGTCAGCGCGACATCTCCAAAATGATGCCACAGGATAGTGTTCAATTTCTTGTCAAGACCTCGTGTACCATTAAACAAATGGCAACCACAGAGTTCTCAATTCTGTTCTGTTAAGAAAATAAAAATAATAACTTGTATTAAACTAAACCCCTAATTGCCTGTTCCCTGCTGATAGGGTGGCCACACTCATTACATTGCTTTCCGGGTTTTGTTTTTTTTTCTGGAGCAGCTATAACACAAGCCATGACTCATACAATGTGCCAGCCTCAGAGATATGAAGACCCATTTACATAAATATCCACAATCACATTTACAAAGCTGTTTCCTTATTTCTCTTTGTTGCTGTTTTTTCAGTAGAGGTCAGTTTAGGCAGTCTTTAATTGAGGCTATTTTCACACACACACACACACACAGAATCTAGCTGAATTATAAATTCTACGAGAAGAGTGTCAGTATCTCTTTTCTCAGAAAGCTATTACTAACCCTAATACGGTACCTAGCACATAGTAGAGACACACAATTTGTGATTGAATAAATGTATATATCTTTGCAAGCCAGTGATCATGGAGGTTACCTGTTGATCCTTCATGTGTTATCTCTGAACACGCAGGAGCTTTGTTTTTTTGCTGTCAACCAAATGCAGATGATCTTGAGTGACACCTTAATAGTATCTATGTGTTCCTTTCTAAAGATATTTTGTAGCAAAGACAGCTTTTTGATTGTTTATGGGTTTAATGTTGTTTATTCATTGATCATGTCCACAGCATTTATTTTTAAAGATTTTGGTTTTCAAATAATTTATTAAAGTACAATTGCATAAAGGTAAATATTTTAAAAAGACACAAAATATAATACAGAAGAACAATAATGGGATATAATTACTAAAATTTAGTACCAAATTTGCTTTGAGTTTCCACTTAACCATGAAAAAAATGGAAAGGTGTTGGCTTAAATAGTTCTCATTGTTTGATTTAAAAAAAAAAAAAGAAGCATGCCAATTAACGGGAAGAGAAAAAATTTTCCTCTTGTCATTTATTTTTGGTAGGAATGTATTGTAAGAGCCTCTGCTGAAAAGGACTCTGAGTATACAAGGTACAGCTTCTCAACAGCTATTTTGCCAGAGGTGTAAAAACATTCTTTGCCTGGTTCCTTTGTATACCTTACCTCAGTAAAGACATGGAAAGGAATCATGATAAGGTGAATGCATTCCCACAGAGAGCTAAGCTTCCTGGTGATCAGACTTCATTTGGGAATAGAGCTCAGTGAGCTGAGAGGATTAAATGATCAATGTTTCTTTTAGATTAGCCCTCTCAAATATCCATGGTCTCAGCCAGCCTTAGAGGACATAATGAAGTAATTTCCATATCAAGCTTTCTACAGAGTGTCTGAAGTATGGGAAGTCTGTGGATGACTCAGTGTCAACATCACATGGCCTGCATCAGTGTTGGCTTTCTGTGAGGACATGGCTGTCCAAAGCCTGGTCCAGTGGGGACACCTGAGATGACATGAGTTTGTGTGTGTCTCAATTGAGTCCTCAAGAAGAGACAAAGATGTGAATGCCAGTACTTTGATGTGAGGGCCAGGGGGCTCCAGAAATGGACAGGAGACAAGGAGAAAGGAGAGAGTCAATGTAGGGTGGAATATTAAGCTGTGGTAGGTCACTAAAGTAAGTCCCATAGGAAAACTTGGGAAACAACGTAGAAGATGTGCCTCAGAATTATCCCACCTGAAGAAAGAGGAAAAGGGATATTGATAAATCAGTGCCCTTTAGTTGAGTGTATTTACTCCCACTTCTTTGGTTGAGAGCTACTCCCATGAAAGGGGTGTTAATTCCAAGGCACTTCCCACCAGAGAAGCTTCAAGACTGCCATATACACAGGCAGAGCAGTCTTCTGTGGTTCTGGGAAAAGTCCCCAGACACAGAACTGGAGACCCTGCCATCGGGAGTTGTCTGGAGCACAGTAAAACAGGGTGGGGCCTGTGGAATTTGGGCAAGACACTGGGAGCTTCCCCTCTGGCGTGTAAAATGGCTCTAGAAAGCAGTGGTCACAGTGTTAAGTAGCTCCACAGACTGCCAGTTCTCTATGAAACACATCATAGCAATTTGCCTCTATCAGTTCTCTTACCTCAAGTAGAGAGTCTCACCATAGTTTCTGAGTATGTTTAAATACCTCTCTACGCTTGCTAATCTCCTTTTTTACAGAAGAGAAAGTAGACCACAAGTTTATTATTTTTTGCAACACCATTATCCAGTTAAGAATGTCCTAACATTGTTTTGTTTCAGCTGAGATTTATCTTTAAGGGTACCTTCTATTTATGTACCCTGTCTTTAAGGGTACCTTCAATATGGTAGGACAATATTGTTTTCTTATCTACAGTAATGATATGCTTTCCTTTTGAAATTAATGTATTTAAGCAAAAAATGAAAATCAATGTGCAGAAAAAAAATAATGACATTACAAATATATCAAGCAATGTGCTGCTATATGTTTGACAACTGGCTCTCTGGAAAAAAAAAAAAATCTGTGATTTGTAGTGTTTGCCTATTTCCATTGTGTAAATACTCCCACCATGACTCAAGTCAGAAATAGGTACCGACATGACATCACTGAATGGGGATTTGGGGAAAATTGTGTGCAATTGGTTCTCATAAGCTGGAATTAGCCATCTCCAGGATACCTCTGGGTGCCACCGAAAGAGAAAGATAATCAACTCATAAAGGTTGTGTGCCATTCACAAAACACTCTGTGGGTAAAATGAGGGGCAGAACTTGTGTTCTCTTCCCAATATTCCAAAACTTTGGTAGGTAAGTGAGTTACAGGAGTGCCAGCTGACAGAACAGTAACAAAGTAACAAGTACCCAGATAGCTAAACCAATCAGGTGAGATCCCTGAGTATACACTTTCAAGTACAGAGTTGAGGACTTGAACCTATAAATGGGTAGAAATTAAATGTCTGTCTCCTCCACAATCCTGGTTGTTTCCGTTTTCCTCCAGAATGGGTGTTTTTAAAAAGCACTTCCTTCCCACTGGTTTCCTCTAGCTGTAGTGGTTAGCCCCAGTTCCCTTAATCTCTGAATTTTTGAAACTCATTTCTCAAATTCTGTTTATTATTGCTATTGTTGAATTTATAAGCCCTTGACTTGTGTGGGCATATTTCATTCCACTATAGGTCAGATGCTAAGCCTAATTTGGAAATGAAGACTTCAGTAAAAATCCTGATTCAGTCACATATATGTTGCCTTGAGCAAATTGCCCCCTTGCTGAATCTCAGTGTTTTATACCTGTAAAATGGAGATGGTAAAATTAACAACCAACTCACAGAGTAATTATTAGACTAGAATGAGCTAGTGAACAGCATTGTACTTGCTCAGTGGTAAAGCTGGATACAAACTTTAACAGTTGTAACTGTGATTGTTATTATTAACATTTACCTCATAGGTTCATCTGGGTTTTGCAATCCCCTGTTCCATAGTTTCTTTTTTAATTCCAGATTTGACTCAGGTGAGGTTGGCAAAGCAGAGAGCGCTGGATTCTTCTTACTCGCCTCACCTTAGCTGGCTCCTGCTTCACACATCTTTCAAGATGTTTGTAGAAAACTAATCAGCATCTACGTTTGTTTTCTAATTTTCTTTTGCTCCCACATACCATGGCCACTTGATTAGCAATCAGCACTGTGTTGGCAGTCACATGCAGGCCCCGTTCCTCTAATCAGGGATGTAGGAAGCAAATGCTGGTGTTAAAAGGGAACCCTTTTTTGAGCTCCTGTCCCATGACTCCTAATTGTTGTATTTCTCAAACTCAACCCAGCTGCAAGCTTTATCAGGGAAACATTTATTCAGATAACAGGCCTCGTGTTGTGAAAGAGGAGTAATTATTTTGCAAATGCATTTGAATCGCTGTGTACTATAGTGCAACTCATCTCCCAAATGGAGAAGATGCACATTTGAGCTGAAATGTTGCTTTGTAGATGGACAATACAGCATGCATATGACTGGGAGCTTCTGGTGAATGATAGAAAAATGGACAAATGAAAAGACACCAGCAAAATAAGAGGTAAAAAAGTGATCAAAACTCTGAAAACTGATCAAGGTGAACAAAATGCCTAAATGTCATTCATGAACATGTTTGTTCATTCATTCATTCATTCATTTTCCATGAAATATTTTCGAGCTCCTATTATATACCTTGCTCTCAAAGAGCTTATTTGGAGAGAAGCAATCACCTGGGATCTCACATCCTATAAAATCTAAATAATATTTGTCCAAACCTCCATTCCATGCCTTGTGAATGTTCCATGATATCTGTGAAATTTTTGGCATTTCATGGAGCTCACGCATCAATGGTCACCTCTAGCTCCAAGATCATGCTTCTGCTTATTTAGTTGTTTTGCCTGGTCATCCTTTTCATATTCTACAATCCACACATAGAAGATAGCCCCCATCTTTACTTTCACAAAAGTGTGCATAAAGCACTATGTGGGTAGCACACTTTACTGAATTCTAGAAAGTTGTATTTGGAGATTGTGTCAACTCCCCATGAAATATTAAACTTGACTATTCTTAAATGCCCTTCAGGCACCAGACTCATTTTCTTTGGCTGCATAAACCCAGCTCCGTTTCTCTCACATCTCACCATTGTCTTTTCCCTCCTCCCTTCCCATTTCTCCTTCCTTTAATTTTCCACACAGTATGCTGGGTCTCTTACATGGTATGAGTCTATTCTCTGTTCCTGCTCCTTCACTGAGTTCCAGTCTCAACTGCTTATATCCAGACCCAAGGTGCTCTCCAGTTCCATTTAAAAGGAACTTCCCTTGATGGCAGTTTAAGGAGTTCTTTACATATTCTGATTTTAAGTCTTCCTCAGATGTGTGTATTGCGAGCTTCTCTTAGTCTGTGACTTGTCTTTTACTTTCTTATTGGTGTCTCTTTTTTTTTTCTTTTAAATAAATTTATTTATTTATTTTTGGCTGCATTGGGCCTTCATTGTGGTGCACGGGCTTAGTAGCTCTGCAGCATGTGGGATCTTCCCAGACCAGGGTTCGAACCCATGTCCCCTGCATTGGCAGGTGGATTCTTAACCACTGCACCACCGGGGAAGTCCGTTATTGGTGTCTTTTATAAACAAATGTTCTATATTTTAATGAAGAATAGTAATTCATTTTTCCTATTAAACTTGCTTTTTATGTCTTGTTTAAGAAATATTTGCATGCCCCAAAGTTATGAACATTTTCTACTATGTCTTCTAAAAGCTTGCTTTCTTGAGTTTTCATGATTAATTTTTATCTCAAATTAACTTTGTGTATAGTGTGAGGTAGGGATCAAGATTTATTTTTTTCCCAGTTGCTCCAGAACCATTTATCAAGAAGACCATCCTTTTCCCCCACTGAATTAGTGACATCTTTGTCATAAACTGAATGACCTCATATGTGTGGTCTATTACTGTACTCTGTTCTGTTCCCTTAGCTTTTATATCCATTCTTACGCCAATACAAGAATGGCAAATTTTAATCATTTTCCCTTTAACATAGGCATTTAGAATACCCTGTGATAAGTGATTTTACAGTAGAAATACAGGCTGTAATATGTGCCAGAGGACCTAACCTAGAGGGGTCAGGAATTGCTTTCCCAGTGGGTATGTCATTTAGGTTGTGAAACACTTCCCAGATTTGCACTGCAGGGTGTGCCCACTTAGCAGTTTTCTCACTTTCTGATGGGTGCACTGATTTGGTTGATATAAACCATGTTGTATATGCCCTGGCCTGGAGTAATAATGCCAGTAAAACAAGGAAGATACCCAAGTAGACGTAGAATAACTTCATTGTAAAGATGTGAAACTGAAACTCAAAGAGAATATGTGATTTGCCCAAGGTCATAGAGCTGGTGGGTTATGATGTCTGGTTTGGAACTCAGATTTTTCAGTAGATCTAGCCTCTTCTGATGATACTGCATTGCCTCTGGTTACAGATACCCAAGGTCACTGAGACGGAATATGGTGATCCCTAGATTTGCCCTCAGTTCTGTTTAACTCCAAAGTTGATGCTCTATCCAGCATCCTTGACTGCCTCCCTGGAAAAGCTGAATTATTTGTATGCCTACAAAAGGATGAGCTAATTGATTCTCATTTTAATATAATAACTCTGCTCTAACACTACCAGTATGTGTCCAAAGAATCTTATGATGCATGACTAATTACATTTTTGAATTATATACATTTAATTACATATTTGATTTGATAGATTAGCATTTAGAATTATTGTCATTTCCCACTTACTGATCTTCCATTCTTCCATTCTAATTGTCTTTGTTGCATACTCCTTTCTCCTGCATAAAAAAGAAATATAGACATGATTTCTTCTTTCTGTATATATGTGTTATATATTGCTTTAGTGGCATGAGTCAGATGTGATAGCATAGATCTCTAATTACTGTCATTAGAGATCATTATCAGTTTTCATAATGTACCCTTTGCAGGATAGACATCATAAAATATAATTTTGTTGAAATGATTGAAATGTCTGTGAAAGATTTGTCTTCTGGTTTATAAGACTAAGTATCCAATAGTGAAAGTTTATATGACTCAAATGGAAAACTAATTCAGTATAAAAATGTGTAATTACTAGCATAAGGCTCTGAAAATCCTCTCTGGGTAAAATAGGCCTCTCCTTCCTTCTATTTGAGGCTCTGAGGACTCGGCTATTATCAGACAATGTATGTTTGATTGAGGCTCTGAGGACTCGGCTATTATCAGACAATGTATGTTTGACTCGGTATTTGTGGATAAAACCACCAGCTTCTATCAAGTCAATCAAATATTTATTGAGCACTTATTATGTCCAAGACACTTTGGGGAACAAAGAAATATAAGTCTGCCCTTGCCCTTAAGGCTATATCAAATGGAGACACAGTTTAGACTGCTATGATCAATTACACAGATGTCTCTAAATTCAGTATCTGGATGCTTAGTGTAAACAAGACAAAATGTGCTCATAATGAACCAAGTTTCCTTTGTCAAGTGATTTCACTTCCCACATCACTGAGGTAACCTTACATTTTCTTCCATCCTCTGCAATTATCAGCTTCAGCTGATTCCACAATCTACTGAGAAAGAGGGTGCAGGCAATATTGTCAGTCTGCATCTTATTCAGGTCTTGCTTCCACGGCTGTGAAGGCATTTAAATAGCCCTTTATCAACTCAGACCCCTTGAGATTGAGTATTTAATTTCTCTTGATCTCCAGACTTAGGAAATAACCCAATTCATTACTTAGCTATTTTTTAATTCATTACTGTCATTAGAGATCAGGAGAAGCATCTTACCAGGGCTGAGAGTACATGACAGAGCTCACCTCTCTTTGTACAGCACAATGAACAGGCTGTGGAAGGGCCCTAATTTAAAATCCCATTTATAGGATTTGGTTTTATTTTATTCTCCAGTCCTGGACTTCTGCTGGATGACTCACAGAGGCATGCATGGCCTAACCTGATAGAAAGGGGATTGCTGCCCCAATACATTCACCGGTACGTTGGGTCCTCAGTGAGCTATGGCACACTGCATGAGATTGCTAATCTCGTAAAAGAGCAGAAGAAATGGAGATAAAGCACAAGAGAGCTGCTTTCTCTAGACCGGGGTGGGTGTAGGGAGTTGCTTTCCAGGGGACATTTGGCAACGTCTGGAGATAAGTTTTGTTTTCACATGGAGGAGGAGTACACTACTGGCATCTAGTGGGCAGAGGCCAGGGATGCTGTTACCATCCTACAAGGCCAACCCCCGTCCCCCCCTCAAACAATTGGCCCCAAATTTCAATAATACCGCTGTTGAGAAACCCTGGGTACCTGCCCAATCCTGTCCCCTTATAAAACTATACGTATTTTGTTGTATGCGCATGTAAACTTATTTGTTTTTAACTGATTAGTGGGTTACAGACGGATGGATATATAGCCCTATCTATCTATCTATCTGTCTGTCTTTTACATCTGTAACTATCTATCCATTCCTTACTTCATTTCACAAAGTATTATGTGCAGTTCATACAAACCACACTAAATAAAGTACTTAAAAATACATCTACACAAGAGAAATTTTAAAAATACAGAGGGGCAAATATAAAGTCAGTAGTATCAACTGAAGAGAATATATGACACTGGTAATCTAAAAATCGGGACTTATAAAATTGCTTTCATTTTCTTTGAGCTTCCTGTTAGCCAAAACAAAAATGAAATCAAGCATTATATTTTGTTTTTGTTATCCATGAGGAGAAAATAGATTAAGCAGAACTTTTAGTGGTTCAAAGACATTTCTCACTTGGAACTTAACATAGATAAGGGATAGCAAATATTTTTCTGAGAAGGGCAAGATAACAAATACTTTTGGCTTTTGGGGCCATAAGATCTCTACGCTAATCATTTAATGGTGCCATTGTGTCCCCTAAATGACCATAGATGATATATAAACAAATGGGTATGACTGTGTTCTAATAAAACTTTATTTACAAAAACAAGCTATGGGCCAGACTTAACCCTCAGGCTATAGTTTGCAGACCCACAGTGCAGATCTCAGCAACACCTGTAGATCAAGTGAGAAATAGGTTTTAAGATGATGTTTCCTAGACTACCGAGTGAAAGCTGAACGCATCACCCTATGGGATACTAAGCAAGACTTTCTGTACCATCTATTGGCAATTTCTATAAAGATGAAAGAACAACAACAGCAACAAAGAGCCTCTTTAAGGTTCTTAGTGATATATATTCAATATGTGCATATCAGGGGGTTTGTATTGTTTTATTTGCTTTCATTTAGTTTTACTTTGGGCCAGACCCCTCTTTTTTTGCTGTGGAGGTACCCCAGTGTAATGACATCCCTCCCCTCTGACATTAAGTCTCATTTGCAAGGAAGAGAAGGTTCACTTTGTTCCTTCCATGTTGTCGTATGTTTAAAAGTTATGGAGGTGAGGCATCATGACAAGCAAAAGTATTTTTACCCTCAAAAATACTTCAGAAGATTTACACAGATGGAGGGACAGTGCTAAGTAGCCATGATAAAATAGCTACCTCCAGCCTCTGCCTGGAGAGTCCTTTCCCAGGGATAGTCTCAGTTCCTTCTGTGGCCTCAGCTTGGCTGTCACCTTCTCTGTGAAGGTTTCCATGGCCTATTGAAAGAAATCAGTAGTCTTCTCCTTTGGACTTGCTTAGAGATTTGTACCTCCAACTTTCATAGCAGTTTTTCTGGTGTCTTGTAACTTCTCTTTCACAATCAGTTAAAATCCTCAAAAGAAGGGTATGTGTCTTTCTGATCTTATACTCTCCTCCCGTGTCTATTACAACATCTAGTACAAAGTAGTACAAACCATTTGTTGAGTAAATGAATGAATAAATGGATGGAGGGATGGAGGGATGGATGAGTGGATGGAGACAGAGGGAGGGATAGATAGATGAATAGAATAATGGAAGGAAGGAATCGGCAGTTTCTCAGAAGTGTACGTTCGAACATAAGTAGCAGTGTTAGTTATAAAATATTTTACTGATTGGCAGGCACACTGACTAAAATTGTATCTCCAAATATAAAACTAATCTTAATCTTGGTTCGGTAACAAAATGAAATCTCAAGTCAACATATCTGACTTATATTTCAGTAGTATAAAATACATATTCCTAGAAACACTGAGAGTAAAAATGATTTGTATGTATAATCACTAGAGTGAAGTTCAAAGTGTTTTAAGCAGAATCTACATTTAGACTGCATAAATATATATACGTATATATGTATTTATTACAAAGGATGCTGTAACAGATTAGACACAATTGAATTATTGCCAATAACACTAGGCCAAAGTCTTTACAAGAATCTACATACATTAAAATATATCAGCTGTTCAAAGAAAGTTTAAGACTGTCTCTCTTCCTTATTGCTAACTCTGATTACTATCATTGGTAGCTGGCTGATATTAGCAACACCAGAGCTTATATTTTAGCTTGATATTTACCCTTGTAGGATCTATGACTCCTCAACAAGAGTTGGCAAGTATTCCTACTCCCTATTTGGATGTCACATCTGTCAGTCTGCATTTTGTATTTCTCCAGCTCTCTTTTCCTCCTGCCGTCTATATTCACTCTATCTATCTGACTACTTCTACCTCCCACTCACAGAAGGACTATCAAGAGGACTTGCAGAGTTGATACTTTTGGAAAAGGGGGAAATATTGGATCATGAAATCAGATATTATCCATCCTCGTGTCTTTTTTTTTTATTCAAGTATAGTTGATTTACAATGTTGTGCTAGTTTCTGGTGTACAGCAAAGTGATTCCATTTTATATATATACACATATTCTTTTTTATATTCTTTTCCATTTTGGTTTGTTACAGGATATTGAATATAGTTCCTTGCGCTATACAGTAGGACCTTGTTGTTTATCTATTTTATGTATAGTAGTTTGTACCTGCTAATCCCAAACTCCTAATTTATCCCTCCCCTACCCCCTTTCCCGTTTGGTAAACATAAGTTTGTCTTCTGTGTCTGTGAGTCTGTTTCTGTTTCATAAATAAGTTCATTTGTGTCATATTTTAGATTCCACATATTAGTGATATCATATGGTATTTGTCTTTCTCTTTCTGACTTACTTCACTTAGTATGATAATCTCTAAGTCCATCCATGTTGCTGCAAATGGCATTATTTTAAACTTTTATATGGCTGAGCAATATTCTATTGTATATATGTACCACATCTTCTTTATCCATTCATCTGTTGATGGACATTTAGGTTGCTTCCATGTCTTGGCTACTGTAAATCTATGCTTGTGTCTTGACTGAAATAGTTACGGTCTCTTAGTTTTCCCATTTGTCTATTATGTGTATATCTGTCTCAATTAATAAGAATGGTATAAAACTAGGTAAATTTTTACAGAGATACATTATGAAAGAACTTATTGTTCAAGGAGGAAACTTATCAAATTAAAATTTTCTTTGGATATAAAATATCAAAAACCATAGCTATATAGTCTGTATATGTTTTATTCAAATATTAAACTTGCAGGTTGGTGGGTGTGTGGACTTTTGCAATGTACCAAAAGTTATTTTGGCACTACTTTTCCAGACTTATAGAGTTCATCTTCCATATTTCCAATGAGAATCAAGTCCTCAAATGGAATTTTATTACAAACTGCGGAAAATACTATTTAAAATGGAAACCCTGACAAGAATGGGTGTCACGTGGCAGTAATGAATTCATGATGGGACTAGTTGAAAGTGTATGACATTTTAAGTGCCTCATCACTCTGAATTCATTTGGCATTTATTGTAATAGAAATGACCATATTGAATTCATTTGGCATTCATATGGACTTCACATGTATTTATGGAAATATAACATGGTAATTTAACATTTACTGTACTAAGCATTATTTAATGGACATTGAAAGACATTGTCATACAATGCTTAATAAAGCCAGTACCTCTAAAGTTAATCTTCTGTCAAAACAAAGAAATGAAAAATCATTTTTATTCCCCAAGCACATGAGTAAACTATTTGGATAAGCCAAAATTATGTATTTATTCCCCCAAATCTGCTTTCTAAATTTTTAAGCCAGAAGGTTGACTCTAGGAGCAAGACAATAAAGCAGATGTTCACTTTAGACTCCTTTATATTCTAAAATTGTCTGCAAATACATTAATCTCAGTCTAAAAATATTAAGGAAGATTTTCTTGGAACATCAGCAGTAAATTTAACACATGGCATGCCTTCAATAGATATATCTTTTTCTCCCCCTTTAGAGTTCAGTGTGCTCCTTTTAACATAGTTCTGAAAAATAAATTTCTTTTTCATCCTTGCAGAAGAACTATTTTTAGACCAAACAAATCATTATTTGAGAACAATCAAAAGATCAGAGTCACGTTCTTTGCTGGAAAGTGAAGGAAGAGTTCTTCATCAACTATGATGGCAATCTTTTCTTTTTCTTCTAAGAACAGTGTTTCATGACACAGTGTAAGACAGAGTTTGCTCTCAGCCACTTTTAAAGGTGCTGCTTGGGATGCCCTATCCTTCTTTGAATTTTTTCAGTTGTCTTGTTTACTTCACTGAAAAACAGAATGTTTATTGAATATTTAACAGAAGACACCAAATAACTAATACTCCTGGCTTGAATTAATCCAGTGCTCAACTATGATTGTAGAAATATTGCTTATTTTAGCATTAATTCACTGAAAATATATATTTTTTAAAGATGTTGGGGGTAGGAGTTTATTAATTAATTAATTTATTTTTGCTGTGTTGGGTCTTCGTTTCTGTGCAAGGGCTTTCTCTAGTTGTGGCAAGCAGGGACCACTCTTCATCGTGGTGCGCGGGCCTCTCACTATCGTGGCCTCTCTTGTTGCGGAGCACAGGCTCCAGACGCGCAGGCTCAGTAGTTGTGGCTCACGGGCCCAGCCGCTCCGTGGCATGTGGGATCCTCCCAGACCAGGGCACGAACCCGTGTCCCCTGCATTAGCAGGCAGGCTCTCAACCACTGCGCCACCAGGGAAGCCCCACTGAAAATATTTTAATGAGGGCTAGAGAGATTAAAAAGTTACTTATTTTTGTATATCTCCTATCTAGACTTTTTAAGTAATTAATATCACTTTCATACTACTGTAAGAGATTTGGCTAATGTGAATATCTTCCACCTCTGCTTTGTGACAGAGTTTACAAATTGCTATCAAATCACCACAGGTAATCCTCCTCTGTGACCCAGGGCAAGATTTTGAGGGCGAGAGTTTATGAGTTTCCTAGTGCTGCCATAACAAAGTACCACAAATGGGGTTACTTAAAACAGTAGAAGTTTGTTGTCTCTCAGCTCTAAAGGCTAGAAATTCAAAATCAAGGTGTTGGCAGGGCCATGCTCCATCCAGATGCTCTAGGGGGGATCATTCCTTGCCTCCTCCAGGTTCTGGTGGCTCCAGGTGTCCTTGGCTTGTAGTTGAATCACTCCAGTCTCTGCCTCTGTCTTCACATGGTGTTCTCCCTGTGTGTCTGTGTCTTCACATGGCATTTTCCTCTTCTTAGAAGAACATCAGTCAAATTGGATTAGGGCCCACCCAAAAGACCTCATTTTAACTTTATTACATTTTCAAAGACCCTATTTCCAAATAAGGTCAAATTTACAGGTAGCATGGGTTAGGGCTTCAACATATCTTTTTGGAGCATATAATTCAACCCGTAATAGATCTGCCAATTTTTAATAAGGCTGATATTTCAATGTGTACATTTATTTTTTTTTTTTTTTTTTTTTTTTTGTGGTATGCGGGCCTCTCACTGTTGTGGCCTCTCCCGTTGCGGAGCACAGGCTCCGGATGCGCAGGCTCAGCAGCCATGGCTCACGGGCCCAGCCGCTCCGCGGCATATGGGATCCTCCCAGACCGGGGCACGAACCCGTATCCCCTGCATCGGCAGGCGGACTCTCAACCACTGCGCCACCAGGGAGGCCCTGTACATTTATTTTTATAATTGTCTTTTATATAAAATTATAGACCAAAAAACCAATTTATTTGCCCTCAAGGGTTTCTTTGTTTTCTGCCATTTGTGCTAGAAATAGAGAAATAAAGCTTTCTTTACAGCAAGTTGTTTTTCCCATTCTTCACATGGCTGAGAAAGACTGTTCTGTAGTCTTCTCTTCTTTGGTCTAAGTAAATCTCTTTGGTCTCTGTGATATAGCATCTCTGTGTTAATTATGAGCTGCTTTGCTTTCCAAACTCAATTTTGCTTTCATTGTTTGATAGAAGCCACATCCTTACACAAACAGTTGGATACTTTATTTAAAATCAGAATCAATCTTCACCATGGCTTACTTGGAGTATCAGTTAAGTTTCTTTTGGAAGCAGGCAGCAGGAATCCACTCTAATATTTGGCATATAAGGAAAATAAAGAAAGAAGAGTATTGTTGGTGTATGTATTAGTTTGCTAAGGCTGCTTTTACAAAGTACCACAACTGTGTAGCATAAACAACAGATATTTATTATCAAACAGCTCTGGAAACTAGAAGTCTAAGATCAATGTACAGATAGAGTTGGTTCCTTCTGAGATCTGTGAGGGAGAATCTGTTCCATTCCTGTCTTTCACCTTGTGGTTTGTTGGAAGTCTTCAGCATTCCTTGGCTTATAGATGTATCACCCCGATCTCTGCCTTCATCTTCACATGGTGGTCTTCTTGTGTGAGTATCTGCATCTGTGTCCAAATTTTTCATTTTTATAAGGACTCCAGTCATATTGGATTAGGGCCCACCCTAATGACCTCATTTAACCTGTTACTTCCATAAAGACCCTATCTCCAAATAAGGTCATATTCTGAGGTACTGAGTATTAGGTCTCAACATATTTTGGGGGGGGGGAACACAATTCAACCTATAACAGTGGGATAGTGGTATGTGCATGAAAGAAAAGGAGGGACTGACTCATAAAGGAAGGAGACAAAAACATGTCTGCATGCTGGAGAACCTTCTAGAAATTTCTCACTGACATGCTTCAGCTTGGATGTTACCCATTGCTATGTGTCTATGTCCTGAATTTCAAATCCCTGAGGAGAATTTTATTGGTTCAGGTATCTTTCCTTGGATCAATCATCTGTGGCCAGGAGATGAGGGTATAGGACAGAATAGTCATGTTTTGGGGATTGTGTGTGTGTGTGTAGGGGTCTTGTCTCAAAGTGAGTGGAATCATTGTGAGACTATGTACTGACAAGAGGGCATCTCCTTACTATACTTCCCCCACTGAGATGCCTTACAAGTGTCTGTAGAGGAAAGGCTGTCTATGCTCCCAAAGAACAGATGGCTTTTCATTGATTCAATGCATATTAATTGACCACCTACAATGTATCCCATCTTGTTGCGGAGGTGTAGACATGAGCAGTGGGTACTGGTAGTCAGCCATAGCTCACCATGAAAGTGTTGGGCACCCTGGTAACAGCACCAAAAGTGGCCACATTCAGATTCTCAAACTAGAGCATGCACAGGCTCAGTCTATGGCAGTCAGTTTCATTGTGTCAGGATGCCCAGTTCCCCACATGCAGCATCCGCAGGGCTCTCACGTGCTTCCCTAGGCAGTTGCAGGCCTGGCTTGAGTGGAGGGAAGCCCAGAGAGCTCCAGAGAGGGGATCATTCATCACTGACCCATACTCTCTCTGGTGTCCGTGACTGTCTCCCCAGTGGGAAGTTTGGTGAATACTCAAGGGCATAAAGAACATAAATCCTCTTGCTAGTACAGCTATCATATGCCCATAGGGCCTGGGGGGCGCTCAGCGCATCTTCTTAAGTGTTCCATTTCCTTCCCGGGAGCCGCAGAGGTGCCACAAGAGATGAGGCCAATAAACCACTGCATCTGTTTGTTTGTCATTTTTCTTTAGTGCAAGTTTTACAAGACTGCCTCCCAACAGGGTCACGATCTCAACACATGTCACTTTGCTGTATGCTTCACTGGAACATTGGGTTGTGCTGGGGCTGAATTAAATGTACAATTACAGCATATTTTCTTGAAAGGAGTTTTGACAATGATAAATGCATAGACATTTTTTTGTGCTCAGATGACCTGATTCCATGCTGATCAAGTTGCTCAGGATTCACTCTGAAGAATCTGTCTCTTGTAAACAGTGAATCCTGGACACTGGCTGTGGATATATGGGCCTGGGTTCAAATACTGCTTCTGTCAATTTTGCACCATGTGAGCTTGCGAAGCTTTCTTTCTTTTTTTTTTTAAACATCTTTATTGGGGTATAATTGCTTTACAGTGGTGTGTTAGTTCCTGCTTTATAACAAAGTGAATCAGCTATACATATACATATGTCCCTATATCCCCTCCCTCTTGCGTCTCCCTCCCACACTCCCTATCCCACCCCTCTAGGTGGTCACAAAGCACCAAGCTGATCTCCCTGTGCTATGCGGCTGCTTCCCACTAGCTATCTATTTTACATTTGTTAGTGTATATATGTCCGTGCTACTCTGAACCTAGGGGCAGGACAGGAATAAAGACGCAGCCATAGAGAATGGACTTGAGGACACGGGAAGGGGAAAGGGTAAACTGGAAGCTTTCTTAATCCTACTAGCCTACTTAGTTTTCTCATGTATAAAAGGATGAGTTTAAATTACTTCCCGAATGGTACTGTTGTGTTAAATGAGACAACACTTGGAAAGTAATTAGCACCATCCCTGGCAAATAGTAAGCTCTCAATGAGTGCTGGCTAGTGTTCATGCAGGTAATTTGTCCTCTTAACTGCAATGATGGCTCTGACATGAATTCAGATACCAAGCATATGGGGAAAGGTGCTTTTTGTTATTCACAAAGCAGGGGATGAATAGGATTTTTCTACAGAGCCTTGAATATATAACAGTAGCTAATGTCTATAAATTATTTATGATATGCTAGACAATGTAATAAGTTTTTTTGTGGATCATATTATTTAGTTCTCATACAAACCCTATGAATATTTATCTATCTTATATATTGGAAATCTTAGTGGGGCAGATATAGCCCATTGGCACCTCCAGAAACACTTGTCTACCATTTTCCACTCTCCCTGTGCCACAAGATACTGGCCTGCATGGACCTTATCAACCTGGCTCTCTTGCCCTCTAGTTTCTGGTTAGGTTCTCTGGGTGTTTCAGTAGGGTCCTGGCAGAGAATAGATGACACAATTAAAATAGTTCAGTTGGAGAGAATGTAATAAAGTGACTACTGATTGACAGAGATGGTGGGCAATGTCTAGGGAAATTGCAAGGAATTACTCAGCTTCCTGGGCCTAGCAATGGTGGACACCATTACTACCACAAAGCTTATAGGGTAAAGGATGAGAGTAGTTACAGAATTAGTCAGAGAGAGATGTGTGAAAAGGGCTGGCTGTGACAGGACTGTGGTCCTCAGGTGAGGGATGCAGCCCGTCTTCATGACCTTTAGGAAGGAAACCTCCTCCTCCGTCTCTGATCTCTTGCTGGTGCTCCTCATTTGCTGAGCCCAGTTGGAAGCCTGAGGACAAGGCTTCCAGGTGAGCTACTTAAGGACAGAGCAGGGGGGAGAAGGGAGAGGGAATTCAGAAGGTCAAGCGAGTATACACAGACCATCTGCCTATGAACACAACACCAGTAACTGATACTTGCTTTAAGCAATGGAGAATTATTCCTTTGCTCTACTGTTCTAAACTGCCCATTTCCTCCTCCTTCTTTCTTCTATTGTTTTTCCTCATAAACTGTGATCTCTAAATATTGTAGTGGGAAACTTGAAATGGCTTGGCGTCGTCGAGTAATCCTGCCACTCTTAGATTTGAGGATATTTCATTGTGAAAAGGTCAAGATAAAAAAAAATACATTACTAAAACTCCATTTATCCTTTATTTTCTCATAATATAAAGAAAGGTTACTGCCAAATATGGCAATAAAGGTTTTATTGCTGCAATTTTTATGACAAAAACAAGCATATCTCTTAATGAATTTTGGTTTATTAGATCAGCAACTGCCAACATGGGGTCCCTGGGTCTTAGGAGACCACAATGGTAGCAATAGAGGTCTGCAAGCTATTTTAAATATTACAGAAAATCTAATATAATCATACTTTTACAAGTGATAAAGCCTCACAGACTAACAAAAAATCAAGATTCTGTACTTTTACTGAAATGATATTAGCTCTATGCGGTGACCCTAGTAATTTCATGCTGATCAGAAGCTGTGATTGGCAGTTATATGTGTCTTTGATTAATAAAACATGGGAGATCAAATGAATTATTACTTAATCTGTGCAGTTTGCTAGATAAAGTCTTTGAAAATTCAGAGTCAGTTGGGGGAAAATAATTAACTGGTTGCTCAGTAGTGAAATAATAAGCACAATACTGACTTGGCGTTTTTTCTCATGTGTGTCGGGAGGCCAAGGCAGGCTTCTAGATGGGCCAAAATCTGATGAAAAATTCAAGACAATTATTTGTTTTCAATAATAATAACAATAACATTAATGACAATCATGATGATGGCTAACAGTTCTTACGTGGCCAGACACAGTGCTGAAATGCTCAATGTGTAATATCTTATTTAATCCATCCAGTAGCCCTAAAAAGAAGACACTCTAATTATCTCTTGTCTTAAGTTGGGTTTCCTTAGAAGCAGATTCAAAGACGAAGATTTGTGTGCAGGTAGTTCATTTGGGAAGTGATGTCAGAAGCACTGATAGGGAATGAAGCAAGCTGGGAAGGGAGGGAAAGCAGTATACGATACATTAATGAACAGGTTGTTTCTGTGGGCAGCTGGGGTTCAGTCCTCCTCAGTATGTTTGGGAGACATGTAGAACACCAACGAGTTGCACCACACAATCGGCAAGAAAGGTGGGGTATTGATCCACCAGATTCTGTTTGTAATTGGTTGAAAGCTACTTCCAGGGGCACTGACTCTCAAGCACTTCTGGTTTGTCCTGTGTCGGGGCCAAGCATGCTCCTGTGGCTGGAGAAAGCCCTCAGCTGCAGAGACACAGATGATTTGCAGAGAGAAACCTTGGTGATGCAAGAGGTTAAGAGCTGGTACCAACATCTCCTGCATTCCTATCCTGCAGACACGGAAGCCAAGACTTCATGAGTTGAAGTAGCTTGTCCGAAGTCCCGGAGCACTTGTGTTGAAGTGCCCTTCCATAGCATTTTATTACTACCCATGACTAAAGCCTACCAATATACAATAGCCTACTGAGTTCTTACTCTTAGAGTTTATCTTTTTAACAACAGCTTTATTGAGATATGATTCACATAACATATATTTCACTTATTTAAAGTCCACAATTCCATGGTTTTTAGTATAATCACTGTGCAGCTGTCACCAGAATCGATTTTAGAACCCTTTATTGACCCCCAAAGAAACCCTATGTCCACCAGTGATCATGCCTCATTTCCTCTATCTTAACCTCAGCGTCTGGGAACCGTTAACCTACTTTCTATCTCAGTGGATTTGCCTTTTCTGGATGTTTCATATAAATGGAATCATATATTATGTGATCATTCTGTCTGGCTTCTTTCACTTAGCATAAGGTTTTTTGTTGTTGTTTTTTGTTTCTGCAGTACGTGGGCCTCTCACTGTTGTGGCCTCTCCCGTTGCGGAGCACAGGCTCCGGACACGCAGGCCCAGCGGCCATAGCTCATGGGCACAGCCGCTCCGCGGAATGTGGGATCTTCCCAGACCGGGGCACGAATCCATGTCCCCTGCATCGGCAGGCAGACTCTCAACCACTGCGCCACCAGCGAAGCCCCTTAGCATAAGGTTTTAAAAGTTCATCCCTATTGTAACATACATCAGTACTTAATTCCTTTTTATTGCCAAATAATGTTTTATTTCATGTTTATCCATTCATCAGTTGATGGGCATTTGAGTTGTTTCCACTTTTGGCTATTATGAATCATGTTGCTATGAAAATTTGTTTTTAAGCTTTTTTTTTATAGACATATGTTTTCATTTCCTCTGGGTATCTCCCTAGGAGTGGAATTGCCAGGTTATATGGCAACTCTGTTTTTAACATTTTGTGGACCTGCCTGACTCTTCTCCAAGATGGTCTCGGGGTTTATTGATGACGAATCTGCTGTTCAGCTGAGCACAGCCTGTCTCACGTTGTTTGGCAAAGGAGAAAAGTCACCACCATGCACTTGCACACATAGATTTCCAGAATTCCTAAGGTGTTCAGGAAGGGTGTTTTCAGTGCATTGTCAACTGTTGACGTAAGTTGATCCTGAATCTCCATGCCTGCGCTTGTTGCTTTTTACTTATAAATTATTAATACTCTAGCTTCATCATTCTTCATTTAGTTTATGATTATGGGTTGTCTGGTTAACCCTACTGGGTGTAGTGATGCATGTTTTCATCAAGAGTATTTTTGGCCTTCAGTTTCTAAATAGCTAGAATTTAAAGCCATATACAAGTGGCAGTTCATTAAACATGCATTTGTTTCTGTTTTTATTCGGCATCTGCTGTGAGTCAGGCATTGTATTTGGTGCTGGGAATACAGTGGGGGGGACAAAAACAGACACAATTCAGTTAGAGAAAAGTAAACTTTAAGAGGAACTGCACCAGAAGATGCACTTCTGAGTCATTGTTGGAGTCTTCTTCATAGCAAGCAGCTACTGCATCCCTATAATTCACCCTGAATCTAAGGCAAGCTTTGTTCAAAAATGCTATATTGTCATTTAATGCTGTTATATGGCTAATTATAAGCCACACAATAAAGAAATGGAAAAACCTCTTCCCCACAAGGAGCTTGAAATTTAAATAAAGAGAGAGAATGCTTTCCAAAGTGGCTTCCACCTAGAATAATCCAAGTAAATAAAAAGTATTAATACCTATGAGGGCAGCGATGGTTGAGAGGGTTTTGTCTTGCTCTCCCAGTATTCTGAGTATGATTTAATTTGGGGGAAAAAAAAAGTTTGGTGGTCAAATCAAACATAAAAATGTTAAGTCAAGGTTCTACCTAAGCAGTCTATACCTTCACTGCCATTGTCATGAATTTATTATTAACTCTGCCTACTGGACACCACCTCTTGGATGTCCCACTAGCATGTCATACTCTAGAAGTATTCAATACAAAATTAAACTCACAGCCTATCCACAGCTCCACCCTCCACCTAGCGCCAAACCTATTTTTTCTCCTATGCATGCTTCTCATTTTAGCGTATCAAGGGTGCCACTCACTATGCTGTTGTTCAAACCACAGATCTGGGCATGACTTCGCTCCTTCCAGTAGCTTCCTTCACCCGATTACCAGTCAGTCATCAAGTCTTAAGTTAGTCTCCCACATATCTCTCACACAGATCTACTTCTCTCCTTTCCTGTCTCCACCTTATGTCAAGGCCACCCGCAGCTCTTGCCTCCTAACTCTTCTCCCTAACGCTAGAGTTTACGCTACAATCTTTGCTCCAACGGGCAGCCAGTGGGTCATTCTAGAGCTCAGACCTATCATCTCACTTCCTTTTACAACTCTGAGTAGCTATTGCCCCGAGGTTCAAGTGCGTGTTCTTTAACGTGCGGGAGTACAACTTTCGTGACCTGGCACCTGATGACCCGTCCAGTTTTATTTTCACCACCCCCCTTGCTGGATGCTCTAAATTGAGCAGAGCCAAACCAAACCTCTTACCGTCCCTTAATGCGCTAGGTTCTTTGGCTTTGGAGAATTTGCTTAAGTTGAACTTTTGAAAGTACTTTTCCAATAGCATTTGGCTCAGTGGATTTCCATTCTCTCCTTGTATAGGTTATGACATGGATTCAAATGTCATCACGATGATCCCAAATGGCAATGGCTTCAGTAAGATAGATGTGTATTTCTATCTCAAGTGATAATCCAGACACAAGCAGTTCTGGACTGATGTGGTGGTCCCACTCTGTCACTTAGAGAACTGGTGGAGACAGGGATGGAGAGAAGAGAATCTGTCTGAGAAATCTGTGCAAGGCTGACTTTTTTTTTTTTTTTGCCTTGCTGCGCAGCTTGGGGGATCTTACAGGATCTTAGTTCCCCGACCAGGGATTGAACCCCGGGCCCAGTGCAGTAGAAGTGCCAAGTCCTAACCACTGGAGCACCAGGGAATTTCCAAGGCTGAATCTTTTTTTTTTTTTTTAAAGGGCTTCAAATGCTTGGCTTGCTTATTTGTTTTTTGTTTGTTTGTTTGTTTGTTTTTGGCTGTGTTGGGTCTTAGTTTCTGTGCGAGGGCTTTCTCTAGTTGTGGCGAGCGGGGGCCACTCTTCATCGCGGTGCGCGGGCCTCTCACTGTTGCGGCCTCTCTTGTTGCAGAGCACAGGCTCCAGACGCGCAGGCTCAGTAGTTGTGGCTCACGGGCCTAGTTGCTCCGCGGCATGTGGGATCTTCCCAGACCAGGGCTCGAACCCTTGTCCCCTGCATTAGCAGGCAGACTCTCAACCACTGCGCCACCAGGGAAGCCCCCAAGGCTGAATCTTTACGACCTGGCTTCTCTTGTTTTCTGGCATCTGTGGAATGTTGCTTCTGTCCTCATGGCCCCAGGTGGCTCACCACCACCTCGCATCCAGGTTAGTGGAAAGGAGGGACAGCAAGGACGTACTCCCATAAAATATGCAAATTGAGAAGCTGTATCCACGCCTTTACTCACAGCTCATCAGCCACAATTGGCCACACAATTATATCTAGCTCAGGAAGATCAGGAAATATTGGTCTTTCTTTAGGGAACAGATAGTTTCTGCTACATTCTTTCATGCAAAACTAATCTGGAGAAATAAATAAGTTTTCCTTTCAGTCATGTGCCATCTTGGCAGAGTTAAGAGCACAGGAGTCATACCCCTTTTCACCAAACCAGTGGTGTCAGATATTGGAACTTCAAGATAGATAAAGGCCATCAGGAGGGTGGCAGTAGCACCCACACTTACAAGTGATAAAACTGAGGACAGAGATGTTAAATACTTGTCCAAGAACATACACAACTTGTACATGCCACCTGCTGCCTTCTGAACCATATCCTGTGTTGAACAAACATGCACGACAATGTTTCATAGTGGCTAAGAACATCAGCTTCAAGCTTAGAAAGGTCTGGATGCATCACTTTTTTTTTTTTTTTTGTGGTCCGCGGGCCTCTCACCGCTGCAGCCTCTCCTGTTGCGGAGCACAGGCTCCACACGCGCAGGCTCAGCGGCCATGGCTCACGGGCCCAGCCGCTCCGCGGCATGTGGGATCTTCCCGGACTGGGGCACAAACCCGCGTCCCCTGCACCGGCAGGCGGACTCTCAACCACTGCGCCACCAGGGAAGCCCCTGCATCACTTTTTGATATTGTGATATTTATAAAGTTCCTTAAGTTTTCTGAGCTTCATTTTCTCACTAGGATGTTATGCACCTTAAGTGGGCTAATGCATGGAATGTGCCAAGGAAAATCATGGGCCAGTGATGAGCACTTAACACATGGCGGGTATTATTAGTTACTACAATGAATATTTCTTACACTTTTGTCACTATTGTTACCAGTTATTGCCACTGTTGGAGAAATGGCAGCCAGGAAATTGTTCTTATACCTTTGTGTTCTCACACCATTTCTTCAGAGGCAGACAAAAAAAAACCCCTGTAATAGAATCCTCTTCACTTTCTCTTTAATCTACCTGGCCCAAGGTGTCCACGCTTGCCTAAGGGGTGGTAAAGGTGGCTTCAGAGACCACTGCTCTGTCCCAGTCTCAGGAAGTTCACAGATCAGCGACTAAGTACTCAGACTCTGGAGGGAGACATGCCAAAGCTGGAATCCCAGTTTAGATGCTATCTGGCCTTGGAAAAGGTAATTGACTTCCCTTAGCATTATTCTCTGCTTCTAAAAATGAGAATAATATGAACATATACCTCAGAATGATTGTGGGAGGAATGACTGAGATCATTCACACACAAGTGTTCAAAACAGTATCTAGCATATTGTCCATGCTCAGTAAATGTCAAATCCCTTTAAGCATGGATTTCAGCAGAGGCAGTAGGGATAGAAAGGAGGATGCAGAGTAGAGAAACTTAGAAGATAGAATTGAAACACCTGGTGATGTTCCAGTGTTAAGGGAAAGGCAGAGAGAGAAATCCATCAAATTTATCATAAGAAAATCGATTATCTGATGGGTCGGTTCACCAAGATGGGAAATACAGAGGAGGAGCAGGTTTGAGGGGAAGAGAACGAGTGCAACATTAGATGTGTTGGATTTTAAATGGTCGAAGGATTCACCCATGGAGATAACAAACAGGCATTGCACGGTTGGGTCCCCAGCTTTGCAGAAAAGGCTAAGCCCAAAATGCTCACTTAAGAGAGTCATTCAACTCAGAAGTCACCAGGCACAGGTCACAGGCTCAGCTGTCTTCAGGGACCAGTGTGGTCAGGTGAAAGGTAGAAATGAGTAATGGTTAAGTCGGGGCCAACAAGGCAGGGATTGCCCTCCCGAAGGCCTTCAGATGCTTTTATCTGGGCGACTGAGCACATTTTAGGAGTATTCGGCCTGAGGGCTGAATGTGACTTTTCATCCAGGCAGATATTGAAGTGCTTGAAATGAATGAAATCTACCCCAGGAATTGCCTAGTGTGAAAAGAGAAGATTAAAGATCAAATTGAAATGTATGTAGACTGCTCTGGTGTCACTGAAATCTACATTGTACAGTATTTTGGCAAGGAACGAGGCTCTCCCAGCAGTGTTCATGGTCTGACAGCTGTAACCAATACCTAACATTTCCCTTTTGGGTATAAATAATTATCTTTCACAGCATTGGCATATACAGAGCAGGAAAATTCCCCATTATTTGGAAAGCCTCTAATCCACAATTCCTGCTTCTCTTCCTACATCTTTCCTACATTTCAAACTCATGTTTTGTTTAAAAAGAAGACAGAGACAAGAAAGCAATGGTGATAATATTATAATTACAGGACATTTATTTCACTCAAATCTGAATGACATTTTGGGGGGACCGGTGGATGTTTTGCCCCCTGCAGTAATTTCCTATTGCTACTGTAACAAAATACCACAAATTTAGTCACGTAAAATAAACCAGATTTATTCTCTTATGGTTCTGGAGGTCAGAAGTCCAAAATGATCTCACTAGACTAAAATCAAGGTGTCTACAGGGCTGCATTTCCTTCTGGAGGCTCTAGCAGAGAATCTGCTTTCTTCCCTTTTCTAGCCTCTAAAGGCTTGTGGCCCTTTTCTCCATCTTCAAGGCCAGCAAAGCTGCATCTCTTTGACCACTGTTTCTGCAGTCACCCACCCCCCACTCCCTGACTTTCTCTTCTGCCTCCCTCCCCATTTCTAAGGACTTTTGTGATTATATTGGGCCCACCTGGAATCCAGGAAATTCCCCCATTTTAAGGTCGGCTGATTAGCCACCTTAATTCCACCTGCAAAATCCCTTTGCTATGTAAGTTTACACATTCCTTCATATTGCTGAGATATATAGTCCATGGTTCAGATGTACCATCCTTAGTTTGATGAAGGACATCTGGGTTGTTTCCAGTTTTAAGTAATTTTGAATAGGGCAGCTATGAACATTTGTGTACAGGTTTTTGTTCAAATAGAAGTTTGCATTCTCTGAGACAGATGCCCAAAAGTGCAATGGCTTGGTTATGCGGTAATAGCATGTTCAGTTTTATACTAACTGCCACACTGTGTTTTAGAGTGGCTGTACGATTTTACATTCTATTAAAGAATTTTGAGCAGCGATGTGATCCTGTGTATGATTTAAAACCATTATCTGGTGGGTGGGTCAAGCATGTGTGCAGGGAGAGCAAAGGTAGAGGCAAGGAAATCAGCAGCGGTCCAGGTGAGACCCGGGCATGTCAGCACGTGGTGGGCGGGGTGCAGATGGTGAGAGGCAATCAAATAAGAGGCATGCGTGGAAGCTAATTGAGAGTCGCTGCCGAGTTGCTCTGGGGAGGAGAGGATCTGAGAGGACTCTGATGCTTTGGGCTTGAGCAGGTTGGTGAACAGTTTTCCTACTTGTCTTGAGAATGGGAGGACTTGGGCAGAAGCGAACATGGGGAGGGGGTGAAGGCCATGTTTAATTTGATGTGCCTGTCAGATTTCTTAGTGGAAACTTGTTGAGTGGGTGGTTAGAAATAGGCGTCTGGAGCCCAGGGAAGGGTTGGGAGGCTGGAGCTACAGAGGAAAAGGATAATGTATCTGAAAATGCCCAACACAAAGCTTGGCATGTTCACAGGCGAGAACTGTCCACTTGATGTGATCTCAAAGAAGAATTTTTTTCATTTTCAGCACTTCACAAAGAAAATAGGCCCTAGGTTTCATTTTCAGTAGCAAGTACAGACTACAAGAATGTGCAAATCAAAACAAAGGGTGATGGACACCAGTGTTTTCACTTGGTTTATTTCTGATATCTCCTAGGGAACTTCTTTGTATAAGTATATCCTAGAGAAGGTTTTGTCGTTCATTTGTCTATAGCAAGGTTGCAATGTGTTTTCTCTTTTTAAAAATAACAATTGCTAATGCAAACAAGTCCATTGTGATTTGTAATTATAGGAGAACTCTATACAAACCGTTTTTAGCACAGGTGTTACTATTTTATGTTGTGATTTTTGAGGGGTAAAAAGGATAATACAACGTACAGATACTTGCTTTGTTGCCAGAGCATTGGATTCTTAGGTTCTGGGGCTGTCCTGGCAATGACGCTTGTGAGCTGCAGCTGGGAGGAGAGCAGATATTTCACTTCTATTGATGGATAGGAATGTGATAGGTAATTGCCCCTCCACTTCCCCCACAAAAGCCAGCTCACCTTCAACCTTCCCAAAAAGGAAGCTGAGGGCCAGAGATGAAACATGACTTCCCACAATCAGTGTGAGGGGAGAGCACAGCCAGGCCTAAATGCCAGGCCTCCTGATTATTATTATAAGCCACCATTCTCTTTCCCCCATACCCACCTCAGAGTGCTCCTTGGAAAACAAAAATTTGCTAACCCACAGTTCTGAGGAAATGGAGAATAGAAAGTTGTGGTCTCTTTACTTCTTTAGGCTTCTTTCCACTGGCTAAACTCTTTAGATATATAATGTATTAAGTTCAGGCCCTAAATGATAGAGTTGAAATCAGCTGCCTGCAATTCAGCAAACAGGGATCGACTCCCTCTCTGCATTGGTGATTCAGTCTTTTGTCCATGAGAACTGCCTGAGAGACTAAAAAATGTACTGGCTGGGCTTCCCTGGTGGCACAGTGGTTGAGAGTCCGCCTGCCGATGCAGGGGACATGGGTTCGTGTCCCAGTCTGGGAAGATCCCACATGCCGCGGAGTGGCTGGGCCCGTGAGCCATGGCAGCTGAGAGTGTGCTCCACAAGAGGAGAGGCCACAACAGTGAGAGGCCCGTGTACCCCCCCCCCAAAAAAAATTTGTACTGGTACCTGGACCTCATCCTGGACCAACTAAATCAGAACCTCCGGAACCACCCCTCTCTTGGGCATAAATCCATGGTACAATAATAGAGACGCTGTGGTAGGCCAAAAAGTGTTCTCCCAAAAGATACCCTGTCAAATCCCAGGAACCAATGAATGTTAGCTTATTTGGAACGAGTGTCTTTGCAGATGTGATTATGTTAAGGCTCTTGAGATAATCCTGGATTGTCCATGTGGACTCTAAATCCAATTACAAGTATCCTTTCAAGAGACACAAAGGAAATCAGAGACCTAGGGAGGTGGTGATGTGACCATGAGGGCACAGAGGCAGCCACAAGCCAAAGACCACCTGAAGCCACCAGGAGTTGGAAGAGGCAGGAAGGAACACCTTGACTACACCTTGACTTTGGACTTCTGGCCTCCAGAACTCTGAGATAATATATTTCTGTTGTTTGCTTAGCCACACGGTTTGTGGTAATTTGTTACAGCAGCAAAAGGAATCTAATACAGACACGGATGTTAGTTTGCAAACAAACAAAGGAAGTTAGGAGAAATGGGATACATGAAAAGGGGTGGGAACTATGGAATTTCTGACAGAGGAGAAAGACGAGTGGTGTCAGTCCCACCCCTCCAGCCCATGACCCCTTCTGCTTGAAATGGTTCAATTATTCCAGAGACATTGCCACAAAGATCCAGTTCCTGCCAAGGCCTCCCTCCCCAGCAGACCCCAACTGTGAGCTCCTGGGGTGCCTCAACTTTTTTTTTTTTCTTAACATCCTTATTGGAGCATAATTACTTTACAATGGTGTGTTAGTTTCTGCTTTATAACAAAGTGAATCAGCTATACATATACATATATCCCCATATCTCCTCCCTCTTGCATCTCCGTCCCACCCCTCTAGGTGGACACAAAGCACCGAGCTAATCTCCCTGTGCTATGTGGCTGCTTCCCACTAGCTATCTATTTTACATTTGGTAGTACATATAAGTCCATGCCACTCTCTCACTTCGTCCCAGCTTACCCTTTCCCCTCCCTGTATCCTCAAGTCCATTCTCTGTGTCTGCATCTTTATTCCTGTCCTAACCCTAGGTTCTTCATAAACCTTTTTTTTTTTTTTAGATTCTATATATATGTGTTAGCATAGAGTATTTGATTTTCTCTTTCTGACTTCCTTCACTCTGTATGACAGACTCTAGGTCCATCCACCTCACTACAAATAACTCAATTTCGTTTCCTTTTATGGCTGAGTAATATTCCATTGTATATATGTGCCACATCTTCTTTATCCATTCATCAGTCGATGGACCCTTAAGTTGCTTCCATGTCCTGGCTATTGTAAATAGAGCTGCAGTGAACATTGTGGTACATGACTCTTTTTGAATTATGGTTTTCTCAGGGTATATGCCCAGTAGTGGAATTGCTGGGTCATATGGTAGTACTATTTTTAGTTTTTTACGGAACCTCCATACTGTTCTCCATAGTGGCTGTATCAATTTACATTCCCACCAACAGTGCAAGCGGGTTCCCTTTTCTCCACACCCTCTCCAGCATTTATTGTTTGTAGATTTTTTTGATGATGGCCATTCTGACTGGTGTGAGGTGATACCTCATTGTAGTTTTGATTTGCTTTTCTCTAATGATTAGTGATGTTGAGCATTCTTTCATGTGTTTGTTGGCAGTCTGTATATCTTCTTTGGAGAAATGTCTATTTTGGTCTTCTGCCCATTTTTAGATTGGGTTGTTTGTTTTTTTGATATTGAGCTGCATGAGCTGCTTGTAAATTTTGGAGGTTAATCCTTTGTCAGTTGCTTCATTTGCAAATATTTTCTCCCATTCTGAGGGTTGTCTTTTTGTCTTCTTTATGGTTTCCCTTGCTGTGCAAAAGCTTTTAAGTTTCATTAGGTCCCATTTGTTTATTCTTGTTTTTATTTCCATTTCTCTAGGAGGTGGGTCAAAAAGGATCTTGCTGTGATTTATGTCATAGAGTGTTCTGCCTATGATTTCCTCTTAAGAGTTTGAGAGTGTCTGGCCTTACATTTAGGTCTTTAATCCATTTTGAGTTTATTTTTGTGTATGGTGTTAGCGAGTATTCTAATTTCATTCTTTTACATGTCCCTGTCCAGTTTTCCCAGCACCACTTATTGAAGGGCTCTCTTTTCTCCATTATATATTCTTGCCTCCTTCATCAAAAATAAGGTGACAATATGTATTTGGGTTTATCTCTGGGCTTTCTATCCTGTTCTGTTGATCTATATTTCTGTTTTTGTGCCTGTACCATACTGTCATGATTACTGTAGCTTTGTAGTATAGTCTGAAGTCAGGGAGTCTGATTCCTCCAGCCCTGTTTTTCCTTCTCAAGATTGCTTTGGCTATTCAGGGTCTTTTGTGTTTCCATACAAACTGTGCAATTTTTTGTTCTAGTTCTCTGAAAAATGCCACTGGTAGTTTGATAGAGATTGCATTGAGTCTGTAGATTGCTTTGGGTAGTATAGTCATTTTCAAAATGTTGATTCTTCCAATCCAAGAACATGGTATATCTCTCCATCTGTTTGCACCATCTTTAATTTCTTTCATCAGTGTCTTATAGTTTTCTGCATACAGGTCTTTGGTCTCCTTAGGTAGGTTTATTCCTAGGTATTTTATTCTTTTTGTTGCAATGGTAAATGGGAATGTTTCCTTAATTTCTCTTTCAGAGTTTATCATTAGTGTATAGGAATGCAAGAGATTTCTGTGCATCAATTTTGTATCCTGCAACTTTACCAAATTCATTGATTAGCTCTAGTAGTTTTCTGGTAGAGTATTTCGGATTCTCTCTATATAGTATCACATCACAGGCAAACAGTGACAGCTTTACTTCTTCTTTTCCAATTTGGATTCCTTTTATTTCTTTTTCTTCTCTGATTGCTGTGGCTAAAACTTCCAAAACTATGTTGAATAATAGTGGGGAGAGTGGGCAACCTTGTCTTGTTCCTGATCTTAATGGAAATGGTTTGTTTTTCACCATCGAGAACGATGTTGGCTGTGGGTTTGTCATATATGGCTTTTATTATGTGAGGTAAGTTCCTTCTATGCCTACTTTCTGGAGGGTTTTTATCATAAATGGGTGTTGAATTTTGTCAAAAGCTTTTTCTGCATCTATTGAGATGATCATATCATTTTTCTCCTTCAGTTTGTTAATATGGTGTATCACATTGATTGATTTGCGTATATTGAAGAATCCTTGCATCCCTGGGGTAAACGCCACTTGATCTTGGTGTAGGATCCTTTTAATGTGCTGTTGGATTCTGTTCGCTAGTATTTTGTTGAGGATTTTTGCATCTATGCTCATCGGTGATATTGGCCTATAGTTTTCTTTCTTTGTGACATCTTTGTCTGGTTTTGCTATCAGGGTGATGGTGGTCTCGTAGTGTGTGTTTGGGAGTGTTCCTCCCTCTGCTATATTTTGGAAGAGTTTGAGAAGGATAGGTGTTAGCTCTTCTCTAAATGTTTGATAGAATTTGCCTGTGAAGCCATCTGGTCCTGGGCTTTTGTTTGTTGGAAGATTTTTAATCACAGTCTCAATTTCAGTGCTTGTGATTGGTCTGTATATATTTTCTATTTCTTCCTGGTTCAGTCTTGGAAGGTTGTGCTTTTCTAAGAATTTGTCCCTTTCTTCCAGGTTGTCCATTTTATTGGCATGTAGTTTCTTGTAGTAATCTCTCCTGATCCTTTGTATTTCTGCAGTGTCAGTTATTATTTCTCCTTTTTCATTTCTAATTCTATTGACTTGAGTTGTCTCCCTTTTCTCTAGATGAGTCTGGGTAATGGTTTATCAATTTTGTTTATCTTCTCAAAGAACAAGCTTTTAGTTTTATTGATCTTTGCTATTGTTTCCTTCATTTCTTTTTCCTTTATTTCTGATCTGATATTTATGATTTCTTTCCTCCTGCTAACTTTGGGGGTTTTTTGTTCTTCTTTCTCTAATTGCTTTAGGTGTAAGGGTAGGTTTTTTATTTGAGATGTTTCTTATTTCTTGAGGTAGGATTGTATTGCTCTAAACTTCCCTCTTAGAACTGTTTTTGCTGCATCCCATAGGTTTTGGGTCATCGTGTTTTCATTGTCATTTGTTTCTAGGTATTTTTTTATTTCCTCTTTGATTTCTTCAGTGATCTCTTGGTTATTAAGTAGTGTATTGTTTAGCCTCCATGTGTCTGGATTTTTTACAGATTTTTTTCCTGTAATTGATATGTACTCTCATAGAGTTGTGGTCGGAAAAGATACTTGATACAATTTCAGTTTTCTTAAATTTACCAAGGCTTGATTTGTGACCCAAGATATGATTTATCCTGGAGAATGTTCCATGAGCGCTTGAGAAGAAAGTGTATTCTGTTGTTTTTGGATGGAATGTCCTATAAATATCAATTAAGTCCATCTTGTTTAATGCATCATTTTAAGCTTGTGTTTCCTTATTTATTTTCATTTTGGATGATCTGTCCATTGGTGAAAGTGGGGTGTTAAAGTTCTCTACTATGATTGTGTTACTGTCGATTTCTCCTTTTATGGCTGTTAGCATTTGCCTTATGTATTGAGGTAATCCTATGTTGGATGCCTAAATATTTACAATTGTTATATCTTCTTCTTGGATTGATCCTGTGATCATTATGTAGTGTCCTACTTTGTCTCTTGTAATAGTCTTTATTTTAAAGTCTGTTTTGTCTGATATGAGAATTGCTACTCCAGGTTTATTTTGATTTCCATTTGCATGGAATATCTTTTTCTATCCCCTCACTTTCCATCTGTGTGTGTCCCTAGGTCTGAAGTGGGTCTGTTGTAGACAGCATATACACACGTCTTGTTTTTGTATCCATTCAGCCAGTCTATGTCTTTTCATTGGAGCATTAAATCCATTTACATTTAAGGTAATTATCAATATGTATGTTCCTATTACCATGTTTTAATTGTTTTGGGTTTGTTATTGTAGGTCTTTTCCTTCTCTTGTGTTTCCTGCCTAGAGAAGTTCCTTTAGCATTTGTTGGAAAGCTGGTTGGGTAGTGCTGAATTCTCTTAGGTTTTTCCTGTCTGTAAAGGTTTTAATTTCTCTGTGGAATCTGAATGAGATCCTTGCAGGGTAGAGTAATCGTGGTTGTAGCTTTTTCCCTTTTATCACTTTAAATATGTCCTGCCACTCCCTTGTGCTTGTAGAGTTTCTGCTGAAAGATCAGCTGTTAACCTTATGGGGATTCCCTTGTGTGTTATTTGTTATTTTTCCCTTGCTGCTTTTAATATTTTTTCTTCATATTTAATTTTTGATAGTTTGATTAATATGTGTCTTGGCGTGTTTCTTCTTGGATTTATCCTGTATGGGACTCTCCGTGCTTCCTGTACTTGACTAACTATTTCCTTTCCCATATTAGGGAAGTTTTCAACTATAATCTCTTCAAATATTTTCTCAGTCCCTTTCTTTTTCTCTTCTTCTTCTGGGACCCCTATAATTGAAATGTTGGTGTGTTTAATGTTGTCCCAGCGGTCTCTGAGACTGTCCTCTATTCTTTTCATTCTTTTTTCTTTATTCTGCTCTGCAGTAGTTATTTCCATTCTTTTATCTTCCGGGTCACTTATCCGTTCTTCTGCCTCCGTTATTCTGCTATTGATTCCTTCTAGAGAAGTTTTAATTTCATTTATTGTGTGGTTCGTCATTGTTTGTTTGCTCTTTAGTTCTTCTAGGTCCTTGTTAAACGTTTCTTATATTGTCTCCACTCTATTTCCAAGATTTTGGATTATCTTTACTATCATTTCTCCGAATTCTTTTTCAGGTAGACTGCCTATTTCCTCTTCATTTGTTTGGTCTGGTGGGGTTTTACCTTGCTGCTTCATCTGCTGTGTGTTTTTCTGTCTTCTCATTTTGGTTAACTTACTGTGTTTGGGGTCTCCTTTTTGCAGGCTGCAGGTTCGTAGTTCGTGTTGTTTTTGGTGTCTGCCCCCAGTGGCTAGGGTTGGTTCAGTGGGTTGTTTAGGCTTCCTGGTGGAGGGGGTAGTGCCTGTGTTCAGGTAAATGAGGCTGGATCTTGTCTTTCTGGTGGGCAGGACTGCATCCGGTGGTGTGTTTTGGGGTGTCTGTGACCTTATGATTTTAGGCAACCTCTCTGCTAATGGGTGGGGTTGTGTTCCTGTCTTGCTAGCTGTTTGGTGTAGGGTGTCTAGCACCGTAGTTCGCTGGTCGTTGAGTGGAGCTGGGTCTTAGAGTTGAGATGGAGATCTCTGGGAGAGCTTTTGCCATTTGATATTACATGGAGCCAGGAGGTCTCTAGTGGACCAGTGTCCTGAACTCTGCTCTTCCCCCTCAGAGGCACAGGCCTGACACCCGGCCGGAGTACCAAGACCACACTCATAAAAAGAGAAAAAGAAAAATATATATATATCATGGGTCCCGAAGTCTACTGCCTTAATTTTGGGGTGATTCTTTGTCTATTCAGGTATTCCACAGATGCAGGGCACATCAAGCTGATTGTGGAGATTTAATCTGCTGCTCCTGAGGCTGCTGGGAGAGATTTCCCCTTCTCTTCTTTGTTCGCACAGCTCCCGGGGTTCAGCTTTGGATTTGGCCCCGCCTCTGCGTGTAGGTCGCCGGAGGGCATCTGTTCTTCGCTCAGACAGGATGGGGTTAAAGGAGCCGCTGATTCGGGGGCTCTGGCTCAGGCCGGGAGGGAGGGAGGGGTACAGATGCGGGGCAAGCCTTCGGCGGCAGAGGCCGGCGTGACCTTGCACCGGCCTTAGAAGCGCCGTGCGCTCTCCCGGGGAAGTTGTCCCTGGATCCCGGGACCCTGGCAGTGGCGGGCTGCACAGGCTCCCAGGAGGGGAGGTGTGGACAGTGACCTGTGCTTGCACACAGGTTTTTTGGTGGCGGCAGCAGCAGCCTTAGCGTCTCACGCCCGTCTCTGGGGTCCGCGCTTTTAGCCGCGGCTCGCGCCCCTCTCTGGAACTCCTTTAAGCGGTGCTCTTAATCCCCTCTCCTCGCGCACCACGAAACAAAGAGGTAAGAAAAAGTCTCGCCTCTTAGGCAGGTCCAGACTTTTTGTCATACTCCCTCCCGGCCAGCTGTGGCGCACTAACCCCCTTCAGGCTGTGTTCACGCCGCCAGTCCTCTCCCTACGCTCTGACCGAAGCCCGAGCCTCAGCTCCCAGCCCCACCCACCCCGGCGGGCGAGCAGACAAGCCTCTCGAGCTGGTGAGTGCCGGTCGGCCCCGATTCTCTGTGCGGGAATCTCTCCGCTTTGACCTACGCAGGTACGTGGGGAGTTTCTTGCCTTTTGGGAGGTCTGAGGTCTTCTGCCAGCGTTCAGTAGGTGTTCTGTAGGAGCTGTTCCATGTGTAGATGTATTTCTGATGTATTTGTGGGGAGGAAGGTGATCTCTGCGTCCTACTCTTCTGCCATCTTGAAGTTCTTTCCCACACGTCTCCTCTTGATGCCTCTGTCCACTCCGCAGGCAACTTCTGTCTCAGCCTCTACACAACCCCTGCCCCTCCTGTGCTTTCACCCCTTCACGGTCTCAGAACTCACCTCTAACTACACGTTAGGTGACTGTTCCTTCTTACGTTCTCTCCGAGTCTGTCTTCCCTTATGTTTCTAATTACAGCTATAATTACGTAATAAGTTCGGTGAGAATTGATTTAAACCCCAGCTTCCTCACTGGAATGTAAGCTCCACGGGGACAGCGCCTATAACTGATTGGCATTTGCCCACCCAGCCCTCGACACCTAGAACAATCCCTGGGGCATGGTAAGCGGCCTATAAACTAGCTGAATACTCTGTACATATTGGCGAAATGCCTGAAGTACCCATTTTCCCTTGAGGAGAGGAGCGCATGGGAGCAGCCTTTCCCTGCCTTGCTTTGGAAGCCTTTGCAGTCCTTCTCCTACGGGAGCGATAGCGAGCTCACAGGAAAGCCACGTGGAGGAACAGAGGCAGCCTGCTTGTTCTCACAGTTGGACACAACAATGTGACCTCCTTTGTGGGAGCTCACACAGGGAGCAACCAGCGCCCAGTGGAGCTGTGGGCTTTTGAGACCTCCTGAGTCACTTTGTGTACTCTGGCTCTCACTTTGTACAATGTAATACTCAAAACACTGGAAAGGAAACACATGTCAGAGAGAAAAAGGAATGGAGACGGCTGAGATCTAATAAATCCATAGTGGGCCCGCTCTGTACTTATAAAACAATCTGAACGGTAGCGCACCAGGAAAAAAGACGCATCGACTACTGTAATTTTCTTGAAGTCCCCTATAAAGGGTTTTATTCTGTAATACAGCTAAATTTATGAAACGGCTTTATCTTGAAAGATCCCGATGGGCTTACTAAGCTGAAAAAGCATGAAGTATTCGGCAGTCTTAAAACACCAGCCGTGCCTTCTTGTGATAAGGGTGGGGCTCTGTGACAGCAGGTAGCCGTCTTATAAGGCGGGTAGAAGCTTATCCCCTCAGCCTTCGGGGAAAGGTAAAGAGCCAGGGAGAGAACGTAATTGCCCACACTGGGTAAGTGTCCCATGGGTGTTCTGTATTACTAAGGGCTACGGCTTTTTTCCTTTCTCCATGTGAATTGGAGTGAGGGACTTCTGTCAGTATCACTCTCCTCGCTTGGAGTAGGAGGTGGGTATCGACTCATAGCACTTCTTCACGGAAGGGAAATGTCTGTAAAGCTTCCAGTGGTTGATGGAGGTCAGGGGCCGCCAGGCTAATTTGAAAGCCAAACATTTAAAGAAGTAAAACATAACAACCTACAGTTTATCCAATAGTTAAAATATCATTTCCCTCCCAAAATTTACCTAACCCAATCCTGCCAAGTTGCCTGTAGTAGATTGTTCTTTGTTACTGTCCTGGTCTGGATATGGTGGCACCAACTTTCAGTGCATTAAAGGAGAGGTTTTTTTGTGGGTGGGAGGGGTGGGTAGCTGGGAGAGAAGGAAAGTTCTTCTTGATCACCTTCCAAGAATATCACCTTGCCAGGAGCTAAGAAAGGAAAATGGACCCCACAGGTGAGGTAACTTCAGTTACACCATGTGTTGTCAAAGAACAGAGTCCAATAACTAAAAGTAGGTAAGTGGGCTTCCCTGGTGGCGCAGTGGTTGAGGGTCTGCCTGCCGATGCAGGGGACATGGGTTCGTGCCCCGGTCCGGGAAGATCCCACATGCTGCGGAGCGGCTAGGCCCGTGAGCCATGGCCGCTGAGCCTGTGCATCCGGAGCCTGTGCTCTGCAATGGGAGAGGCCACAACAGTGAGAGGCCTGCGTACCACCAAAAAATAAAAATAAAAAAGTAGGTAAGATGTAACTAACTCCCCTCTCTTCAAGATTGTTAAAACTGATCCACCTCTAACCCAGAGCAAGACTTCCTCACATCTTCTCCTCTGCAGTCTCCCCCAGCCTACTTCTACTCCCAGCCAAATCACCCCTTCTGTTTTTACTTTTCGCCTTCTTCCTTCCCTGTGTTCTTTCTCAAAGTTCTAGGAACTGGGTTAGCAAAATGGTCTTCTCAGCTGGAGGAGAGCCAGAGCCACTTTGGAAAAGATAAGGGTGTTAAGCTTTGTTTGACTATATTCATTGATTTTTCTAAGTAGTAGTATTTTAAAGAGAAAGTTGGAACCTATAGCATGGCACCCTAATGGAGCCAAGTGCATAGGTAAAGCCTGACATTTGCAGGGCACATAGAAGCCCTGTCAACCAATCAGGCAACAAGTTGACAGAGCTACTTGGCCACCCCCTGCGGTACCTTGTGAGTCAGGCTCAGGAGCTGTCCAGCACTGTGTAAAGTGCTTTACACACAGTGACTGCATCATCCTTACATCAACCTGAGAAGTAGGTACTAGTCTTTCTGTTCTATTCATGAGAAAATTGAGGCTTAGATAGTCTAAACAACTTGCTCAAGGTCACACAGCTAATCAAAATGAGCTCAAACATTCCAATCCAGATTGGTCTGACTCAGAGCCTTTGTCTTGGAAGTCTGCCTTCCAAAACATATGAAGTTTTATTTTTAACTTTTTATTTTGAAATGAATTCAGACCAACAGGAAAGCTGCAAAAATAATACAGATAATTCCATTAGATCCTTAACCCAAATGTCCCAAATGTTAACATTTTATCACACCTACTTAATTATTCCTTCCTTCCCCCAACCATTTGAGACTAAATTGCAGACCTGGTGCCCCTGTACCTTTAATCTGCAGAGTGGTATTTCCTAAAAACAAAGATCTTTTTCTTTTCTGTTATAGAACCATGGAATAATTATCAAATTAGGAAATTAAGACTATTGAAAGAATATTATCTAATTACAAGCCTGATTCAAATTTAGCCAATTACGGTACTGATGTTCTTTATAGCATAAGGAAAAAAATATTCTGATCCAGGATCCAACTCGGGGTGTTACACTGTGTTTAGACCTCATCTCTTTAGCCTCCTTTTAATCTGGAAAACCTCCTCAACCTTGTTCTTTTATGATCTTTACACATTCTAAAATTGTAGGCCAGTTATTTTGTAGACTGTTCCACAATTTAGGTTCCTATGATTAGATCCAGGTTATGCATTTATGGCAAAAACACCACAAAAGCATCACAGAATCCTAGTGCATCACAAAGGGAGGCACTTAGTATCTACTTGTGTCATTACTGTGAGTTAACATTGTCACTTAATTAGGGTGGTATCTGCCAAGTTTCTCCTTTATAAACTTTATATTTTTCCTTTTTACTTAATCTTGTAAGGAGGTATTTCCAGTCTCACAAATATCTTGTTTCTTTCCATACTTTCATCCACTAGTTCTAGCCTTCATTGATGATCCTTGCCCCAAAATGTTATTAAGGTCATGGTTGCCAAATGGTGATTTTCTAATTGCATGAGTCCTTCTGCACTTATTAGTTGGCATTTTATTTAAAGGAAGAATTTTCCCTTCTTCCCCATTTGTTAACTTACATTCATTTTTAAAAGTTGTATCAGCATGAGTTTATGGATTCTTACTTTATAGGATTACAGTCTGTTGTTATCATCATTTCTTCTCATGCTGCAGTTGTCTACAGTTTGGCCAGTGGTAGGTCAAATATGCCGTTTTTATACCCAAGGATCCTAACATTTCAACTCTTACTGCTTCACTTAAAATCTGCCACCTTCCAGTTGCCTGTCTTGAATCCTTTATGTAGCGAATTTATTTTCCAAGAAGTCCTCAGAGCCAGTGATCCAGTTTCTGTCTGTTCTTGCTGACTAATTCTTGAAATAAAATTTGTTTAAAAAGCTGGTTGTAGAGGTGAAGGGTGTTAAGTGGCAATTCTCCCAGGAGGCCATACTCATGGCCCTGCCAGCTGCTTGGAGGCACGAGGGAGGTAACCTGTAGTCTTTCCTGAACACTTTTTGCTTTCTCATTTCTCTTTCCTTTTGAACACATTCTACCCTCTGCCTGGATAAATTTGAGTTCTCTACATTAACCCAGAAATGGACTCAAACTTCAAGACCCATATTTTCCTCTGCGAAGCCATCTCCATTTCCTAGGCAGAACTAATTATTCTCTATTTGGCAGCTCAATAAACCTTTGGTATAGCCTTTTATTATAGAATCAATCATATGGCATTGTAGTTATTTATTTTGCCATTTTGTTCCTCTCAATAGGCTATGAGCTTTTCACGAGTGGATTCTTATACATTACCTGTCTCGAGCAATAATAAATTACCATTTAACTGGGCATCCTGCATTTTTTTTTTTTTTTTTTTTGCTGTACACGGGTCTCTCACCATTGTGGCCTCTCCCGTTGTGGAGCACGGGCTCTGGAAGCGCAGGCTCAGCGGCCATGGCTCACGGGCCCAGCCGCTCCGCGGCATGTGGGATCTTCCCGGACCGGGGCATGAACCTGTGTCCCCTGCATCGGCAGGCGGGCTCTCAACCACTGCGCCACCAGGGAAGCCCAATAATAAACATTTTTAATGGTTTAAAATGCATTAGAATCTACTTCCAGGTCATTATATAAACCAGAGGACAGCAAACTTTTTTCGGCAGAGGGCCAGGTAGGCATCGTGGGTGATAGAATTTCTCTTGCAGCTGCTCAGCTGTGCCGCTGTGTGGAGAAAGCCCCCACTGCACGCTGTGGCTGTGTGGTAGTGAAATCCTTTTTGCATAAGTAGGAGTTGGGCTGGATTTTGCCCTAGGGCCATTAGTTTGTTGGCTCTTGGTCTCTCCCACCTCAGGATCTTCTCAATGTTTGAATCAACTCACTTTCCCTTAGAGATCCCTAATTTCCACTGGCTAATACCTGCATATCCTTACAGACTCAAACCTTACCTGTCTGGGGAGAGGGAAGAGCTCCCTGATCCATATAATAGATGAAGTTCCAGTGCTGTATTTTCCTTAGCTCCCTCGTTAGTTCCCTATCCCAGCACTCTTCACTGTTAACTATAAATATTTTACCTTGAGTGAAATTATCATAAGAGCAGGTCACTCACTTCCTGTTCACTCTGCTCATAACACTCTGTAAATGAAGACTACATGCATGAGTAACTTGGGGCTGTCACCCACAGGAGCTGCACAGTCTACCGCAGACACTGCTGGCGCCCCACCCATATCCCTGCTTCTTATCGCTTCAGGGCTTCAGGCCTAATTGACCTGCTGGGGAACACACACGCCCTGGGAGCAGCTCTCAAAGACCAGAGGGGCAAGTGTATAAGTACCCCAGCTCCCTCACCCCTCAGGTGAGATAACCGTGAGGCTTCCAGAATTCCCCACCAAGATTTGCCTCTTGCTTCCCTCACTGACCGTTGATTGATAACGAACCTTTTGTGGCTACATTGCCTACCTTATCTTATTTCCTATTCCTATAGGTGCTCCCTTTACCTCCCAAATAAACTGCTTGCACTTGTTTCGTGGTCACCTTCTGGAGAGGACAGACATAATCTTCACAACAGCCCTGTGGGGTGTGTATCATCTCCTGTATTTAAAAAATTCAGGAGTGCAGGGCAGAGGGATTAAGGCCATTCACTATATGCATGGAAGAGTTGGAACTTAAGCCCCAGCCCCCTGACTCCAGACCTTGGACATCATCCACTTGACCTCATTATTCCTGACAGGTATTCAACCAGCATGCATCAAATGCCTGGACAGCTGAATAGAGTTGTGACATAAACTCACCTGCCCAAATTCAACCCTGAATTCAAATGGTTTCTTCTTAGTCATAATATAGTACAAGATAGATTGCCCTGTTTAGATAAGAATGAAAACTAAAAAGCATGAACATTTAAGTCAGTTGTATTATTCCCACCTGACTATCTGCGCCATTAGGAGCCAGCTCTTTCAGATCTTACTGAACAGGGAGTATCTGCTGACTCCCAGTCTTGTGGCAGTTGATGTCACATGACCATTAACTTTGTTTGCAGTGATTGCTCTGCTCCGTGGAGGATTACTTGAGACTGAAGCCTCTGTAGGTGTTTCAAGCACTAACCCTCTAGTCCAGGAAGTCCCATACTGTTGGACCCGGCTGTAAGCTGATTTGTATTTTACAGCACCTTGCATAGATGGATTTCGAACAGAAGAAGGTCTATCTAGGTGAGGGGCAGCATGGGGTGAAGTTGAATCCCAAAGCCAAAACGCAGAGGGCACTGATTAAGTACAGGTTAAAAGAATGTGGGAAATAGACCAATAGAAGGGAGGAAGACAGTCCCTGAACAGGCTGCATCACAGAGAGCTGCTCTCGAGAAATGGATTGGGCAAAAAAATTCCGAGTGTGAGATCTGTGTTTGGATGAGAAACGAGGTGTTTGAAGAATAAGACAAGGGAAATGTTTATTCCATTTCTGCAGAGGCTCTTGGATTTCTGAGTTCCATTTCTACACTTCTGTTACACAGCTACTAAAGTAAAAGCTCATTAGCAGAATTACATGCTGGGCTAGCTCAGTGTCTGGAGCCATGGCACCTGGGGAAGATATTTCTCCTGTGTTATCTCACACCCCTCACATGCAAAGTGGGATAAAATAGCTCCTTCCCCGTGGAGTTGATGGGGGGAGAAAATGACTAGCTCTGTGTGAATTGCCAAGGATAGCGCCTGTCACATGGAAAGCATCCAACTCATGGCTGCCATTTTTATTATTATGGGTGGTGGCATTATTTCAGAAATATCCATCAGGATTGGCACCTTCCATGAATCACTGCCATTTGGGTGTGTCCACTGAAGTGGTTACTAAGGCAGACATCTACCTTGTCCCTAAAACCACTGAGAAACAGCTTATCAAATTTTTTTGCTGAAATTTATATAAAAGATCTACCACAAGTCTATCTTTTGCCATTTAATGTCCATGAAGGAAATCAGGTCACTCAGGCACAACTCAGTTTTAATGAACCCTCGTAGGCTTCTAAAGATCACCACTTTATTTTAGTTTTAAGTGTTCAGAACCATTGCTTTAATGATCAGCTCTGGAGTCTTGACCCAGAACAATGTCAGTCTCATTATAGAATTGCAGAATCCACTGCCGCTTTTGAAATATTTGGCATACTCTTTCTATGCCCTGTCTCAGTGCCCTCCTTGTTCTTCTGGATTGAATTATTTAGAGCAACTAGTTGCACCCTTACACACCCTTGACTCAACGTGTCTTTTATCTTCTGTGAGTTCTGTGTTTTTATTCTGATGCTCATTTTTCTTGGCATTTTGTCTTGAGGAGTTAGAGGCAAAGCAGATACTGAGGAGGTCTACGTTCTCTTTGCCATCCCTCTCCTTTGCCCACCTGAGGAAGCAGACTTTATGATTCAACTTTCTGTTCCAAACTCAGCTTGAAAGCCCATTTGGGTGTCCTTAGAATTCTTTCTGTATGTTAGCTCATATGAGACACCCCACTCCATATGTCTTGTTTTCCCACTGTTCACTGTTCAACTTAACAAAACATATATTAGGTACCCACTGTGAGGCAGACATTGTGTTATGCTTCAGAGATACAAAGGAAAATAAGATGTAGTCCCTGTTTCCAAGAGGCTCAGGGTAAAGTGAGAGATGCAAAAAGACAAATGCAAGACAGCATACAAGAACTCCGCTAAAGAGCAACACTGCCAAGCTGGGCACCTCCACCTGAGAGCTGGAGGAGCTGGGGGGGCTTCATGGAGGAGGTAGTGTTTGAACAAGTTTTTTACTTTATTCCCTTTATTTGCCTACCCCGCCCTATTCTCTTCTTTAGTCCTACTGGCCGCCATTGACAAGGTGTACAAATGTGTCTTTTTGCTTGTCTAGTATTCATGCAAAATACATATTGCCATTTTATGTCCATGAACTTAGTTTTTAAATGGATGTAAATGAGCCTGTGTTACTTACCTTATTCTGTTTTTTTACTTTCCTTCATTAAGCATTCTTTGTGTGAACATCTAGGCTGTTCCCACCTATTCCTATGGGCTGTGCCCCCTTCACACTTCATTTTTCCACTGTCTCGGTGTGGAACATCCGTTGTAATTCCCAACACCCCAAATCACTCTGCCGTAACGCGCTTTATGACTCTTTTGTGGATCAGTGTGAGAAGTTTCTTGGGTCACATACACCCAGGAATATGGTTGCTGGGTCATAGATATGACAGGCAGAATTGTGGCCCCAAAGATGTCCACTTTCTAAATCCCGGAATGGGTGAATGTGTCACCTGATACGGCACGAGGGATTCTGCAGGTGTGATTAAGTTAAAGATCTTAAGAGATGGGGAGAGGAGCGTGGATTTTCCAGGTGGGTCCAGTGTTATCACGGGGGTTCGTATAAGAAAGAAGGGAGGGCTTCCCTGGTGGCACAGTGGTTAAGAGTCCGCCTGCCGTTGCAGGGGACGGAGGTTCATGCCCCGGTCCGGTAAGATCCCACATGCCGCAGAGCGGCTGGGCCTGTGAGCCATGACCGCTGAACCTGAGTGTCCGGAGCCTGCGCTCCGCAACGGGAGAGGCCACAACAGTGAGAGGCCCGCGTACCGCAACAAAAAAAAAAAAAAAAAAAAAAAAAAGGGAGAGGCAGAAGGGTCAGAGTCAGAGATTTGAAGGTACTATACTGCGGGCTTTGAAGATGGAGGAAGCGGCCATGAGTCAAGGAATCAGGTGGCCTCTCTAAATTAGAAAAGGCAAGAAAACATTTCCCCTAGAACCTCCAGAAGGAACGTGACCCTGCCAACATCTTGATTTTAGCCAGACCTCTAACCTCCAGAATTATACAGTAATACATTTTTGCTGTTTTAACCCACTAGGTTTGTGGTAATTTATTACAGCAGCAGGAGGAAACTGAGACATAAGGCATGACTAGACTTATTTTGAGATGGTGCTAGATTACTCTGCACAGTGGCCACCCCGGTCTACACCCACTATGGCCATACATGAGGTACCTTGTCTCTGTACCCCCAGGATCATGTGGCCTGATCCAGCTTTCTGATTTCTGTTAGTCAAATATTAAAGAGAACTGGAATTGCCCAAACCAAAGTCAAGTGGGTAAAGCGGGGTAGGCATGGCCTTGAGCCCCTGGTTGCTCTGGCTGGATTGGCTGGTTTGGAAGCAGTGGTGGAGGGGGTGGGGGCGGGTGCTCAGAGGGGGGCTTCCAGGGGTCTGCATGGGAAGTGGAGACAAAACCAGTCCCTCCCCCCACTATGAGGACACAGGGCTTGGGGACTCCGTGGAAAAGAGCCTCAAACAGAGGGAAGGGAGCATAGGGCAGTGGTCAGAGGCAGGGCTGGGCATCATTCCCAGTTCCGCAGCTGCGGGGTGACTTTGGGCAACTTCCTAGCCTCTCTGACCCTTGTTGTTCTCCTCTGTGTGATGGGGATAATAATACCGCCTGCCTCATAGGACTGCGGTGAGGCTTCTATGAGATCATGAATGCAAAGCCCTACCAGAGTCAGGGGTAAAGAGTGAGCACCCAGTAAACAATGATAACATGCTCGTCATCACAATTATTAATTAAAACAATAATTACAGTTTCTTACGTTCCTCAGATCAGTCTTTCTTAATTTATAGTATCCATCGTGGACCTTGCTCTCCCTCTTGGAGAGGAATATACTGTGACAAATTTTTACATATTTAAATGCAAATAATTTTATACATTATTTTCAAGTTACTCTCCCCCTCCTCAATGGCTCCCTTAACACATACACCCCGGTTTCCGAAAGCCAGTGGTCTCCTTTCAAGGTTGTTCATGGCATAACGCATTTAGACGCAACGTATTTTTTTGACATCTATCCTGCAAGCTCTCTCCTCCCTCAGTTTTCGGCGCTAAATAATGCAGGAGAGGAGAGTATATCAGGATTGTATAAACGGCAGAAAACAGCGCTGTAAGGATTCTGTGTTGTGAAGAGGTGAAAGCGCCTGTTCAATGACCAATAACAAAGTGAAAGAGAAATGCAAAGGCATTGACGAGGGAGGAAAGGAAGGCGCTTTCCGAGATAAGATTTGCGGAGAGCTGAAAAGTAGATGGCTCAGGAGACAGTCGAAGAGTCTTCATCAGGCAGGAGCTTGGGATGAGTTAGACCAGCAGGGACCAGCTTTTGAAGGGCCTGGGCTCTGAAGAGGTTAGAAAATAGGAGCTTTACTTACTTGCTGTCCTCTGAAGCCTTCTGTCACTTGCGCGCGTGCAGGCGGTTTTCTCTTCCTCGGGGTCCCCGACTCTCTCTTCTTCCCTCCATTCATGAGTGGATTACCTTCCCCTGTAATTGTGGAGTTGTACGTCTCTTCCCTTCACTTTACTGGAGCTCCGGGAAAAACTGTACTTTGGACATTTTTCTAGTCATTCTCATCGTGGATTAAAATGATAATTATTGGCCGTTTAACCTGTCCCTGTGCTCAGTGCTTTGTGCGTTATAGAAAATACACCCCATGACAACCACGAATGCCTGTTTTACAACTGGGTCAACTGAGGCAGGTGGAGATTGAGACTTGTTTACAGACATACAAGTGGTAGACGTTGAAGGTAGGGTTTGCACTCACTCAGTCATTTTGACTCCTGAGTAGGGCTGTTGAGGTGGTGTTGTTACCGAAACCACGTGTGGCACAGGGCACGGGGAGTGGACTCAGCAAGTGCTTGACTGCAGCTGGCTAGTCGTGTGGTGCCAAGGCTCAGGATTTCCTTCCCCCGGGCCTGACCACGAATGGGTGACGGCAAGGTGGCCAAGGCAATGTCAGTGGCCTGTTCTAAGAAAGGGGCCTGAAACTCTTGGCCCATCAGTGTGGCTTTGCCATGTCTATTCTGGGCAGTCTGATCCCCCCATGAGGCAGTGACAAGAAGGGAGGGAAGGTTATATCTTTCCTCTTAAAATATTTTTAAAACAGATAAATAAACCACTGGAATAAATTTGAAAAACCTACCCTTCAAATGTTCTTAAAGACATCTGTGCCAATCAGGTTGGTAAGTTTCCATAATTGAGTTTCACTTTGAGTTGTGTGGCCCTGTGGCCCTGCCCTCCCTTGGATCTCTAAATAGAGAGTTTCAGCCATGAGCCCAATGTCCTTTGGGGGCTGCAGGGTTGGATGGAACGTGGGTGAGTAAGGGGAGCCAAGCCCCAGCCCTGGGAGGCACAGAGGGGGCCAGGCTCTAAGCCAGAGCTTAATAGTCATTTTACTGTCAGCATCAAGTCACCCAGACCAACAAGGAGAATGTGGTAAGCCTTTTCCTGCAGGCTTTTCTGAAAGAGAAAAGCAAGATCAGACCAAGCCATGCTGAAAGTAGAGGGAGAAGTGTGGCATAACAGAGGCACCATCCATAAGTGTGCGGTTGGAACATAGGGGAACCACAAGGGGCCGTGCAGCACTAGGGCTAAATGCAGGGAGCAGTTACCAGCCCATCCCTGGCCTGACAGGGCAAGAGGAGGGTGCCCTCCTGGGACTCCTGGAGAGACAAGGAGGCCACTGTGGGATCACCTGATAGGATCTGAGGCCTTCAGTTCCGAGACAGCCACCCTCAGTGTCCACAGCAGCGAGGGAGCAGAGGTATGAATACCTGCATTTTCCTCCCTCTCTTCCCTCTCCAATGTGTTTTGCCCGTTGGTCCAAGTCAGAGGGCCAGGGAGCAGGTTGACTGAGTCCATAAAGGCCATTCTCCAAGACGCAGAAGGTCAGGAGGAGGCAGAGTCGTTGCATTGAAGATGACTCAGTAAAACAGGGATTCTACACTTCCGATGACTGGGCACTATATTTTAAAATGACCACAAATGTGATTCTTGAGGGCTCATTCCACAAAAACACTGTGCTGAACCCTGAAGTAAGAACATCTCTCTTAATCCTCCCCAGCAATCTAGTGAGGTAGGTGGTGGTTTCCATGTTCTGAAATAGAAGCAGCTGAGGCTTCCGTTTCAGTGATTTGCTCAGGCAAAGTCCCAGAGCCCCCAAACTTCATGAAATGTATCCATGAACCTTCTTGTCTTTTCTGGTCCTCCTGTTTCATGTTCTTGACTTCCTAATAGTCAAGAAAATGTTTGTTTGCTTATTTGTTTCTTTGTTTCATGAGCACTAAAAGGCAACAACAGTTTGCGTTGAAGTCTCTGTCACCAAGTTCCTGTTGGCTGCTCCCCTCCTTAATTGAAACCCTGTGGTGCTTTGTCCTTAGTGATTCAGGACAATATGCTGCTGTTGGGTTTTTTTCCCTGCCCCAAGTTCTGTCATTTCAGCACAAAGGAGGCTAGGAGCCTCAGGAGCACCATCATCGGAGAGCTCAGCCTCCTGTGATTGGCCTACATACATACAATATCAGCCGAAGGCAGTTTTCAGTAGGGACTCCATTTCTGCAGAGACATTTTCCTTTGAGCTGGTTGCTGACTTGCACTTAGTCACTTCAAAATAATTCAAAGGGACAAAAATAATAAGACACTTCCATTTTGCCTTTCACTGGCATATCGCAAAACTAAATTAATCCTCAACGTTTGTGAATAAAGTTTCTGTCCTGGTACATTTGTTCCCTGAAGAATGCTTTATTCATCTTTTCTCAGTTCCCCAGCTCACATACCACAATTCCAGTTCCAAATCTCCCATCTGAGGCTTTCTCCCAGACCCCCATCCCTGGAGGGTGAGGTGGTGGATCCAGTCAGGTCTGGATGAACGCCCTCAGCCTCTTCTCCACCCCCCATCATGTCCCTTCCTCCTCTCCTTTCAGAGGGAAGAATGTCTTTTCTTGCCAAGGCTTAACTGTGGTTCATGGGGAAGCCTGTTCTGTATTTGGTTCCTTTCTCTCCATCCCCTTCAAGCGTTTTCCTTTCTTCTTTTTGTCAGAAAGAATGAAAAAATACACATAACACCCATCCATAAAACAACAACAACAAAAATATATATATATATTTTTTACTTGATCCCACTTTCTGCATTTCTTGCAAAACTCTCATATTTCTTGATATATCTCCCCACATACAACGCTCACAGTCAGCCTTTGCTTCAATGTTGTACCTACTTTTCTGAATGTTCTGCCCAATTACAATAAGGCTGTCAAAGGCTACTACTAGTTTCCTAGTCTAGACCATTCCACAGCCCATGCTCCTCAATTTCTACAGCTTCTAATACTGTTTTCTTCTTTTCCTACCCCAGCCTTGAAATTGGTCCTCCCATGGCTTCTATAGCTTAACACTCAGTTCCTCCTCCTACCTTGCTGTCTGAAGGCTGTTCCTTGCTATCCTTCCACTATGAAAAAGGAAGTATGGCATTGTTTTTAGGGACATGAACTATGAAGCTATGTTTCCTTGATTCAGCTTCCAGCATTTGCGCTTATTAGCTATGTGATCTTAGGCAAGTTATTTGAAACTTTTAGTCTTGGTCTATTTACCTGTAAAATGGGGATAATAATACCTATACTGTAGGGTTGTAAATGAGAATTGATTTAAAACATTTAGAAAAGTCCCAAGAAAATAAGAATTTATGCCATTAATATCTACAAGTTTTGGGCATCAGAACTGTGTTAATTTCCTGTTGTGTAAGCTTGTGTAACAGATTACCACAAGCTTAGTGGCTTAAAATAACAACAACAAAAATATCTTAAGTGCTGGAGATCAGAAGTCCTAAAAAGATTTCACTGGGCTAAAATCAAGGTGTCATCCAGTTCCTTCTAGAGGCTGTAAAGGAGCATCCATTTTTTGGTCTTTTCCAACTTTTAGAGCTACCGTCATTCCTTGGCTCATCGTGCCTTCCTCCATCTTCAAAACCAGCAGCATCTTTAAGTCTTTCTTTGACCCTGGCTCTATCTCTGTCTTTCACAAGGACCTTTGCTATTACATTGGGCCTACACAGATAATCTATTAATCCAAGGTAATCTTCCCATTTCAAGGTCAAGTGATTAGCAACCTCAATTCTATCTGTATTCTTAATTTTTTTTTTTTTTTTTTTTTTTTTGCCGTGTAACCTAACACTGTCACAGGTTTCAGGGATTAGAATAGACACTGTTTGGGGGAGACCTCTGTTCTGCTACTACTAGCTTGCTGCTACAGGAATTAATTTGTATTTACGTAGTTTCTTTGGACAACCATCTGAATTTCTATGGTTTCACCTATGAATTCTATAAAGAAGATTTTCCTTTCTGATTTCAGCTCAGTCCGAGTCTTTACTCAGGTCTTTTACCCCAGTTTGTTGCAGGACATCTTCTCCTGGCTGTATCCCACACTAACAGACTCTTCATAATCCCATAACCAATTCAGCTGCTTCTCCTAATGAAGTTCCTTCTACACATGGCCCACATTTCTCAATATTTATTGAAGAATGAGGAATCTTTCTGTCCACTTTGAGCAGAAATAAGTAAAAAAAAGGTTTGGTGGAGATCACCGTCAACCTGAGCGGGAGAGATGCTCCTTTAAATAGTAACTGTTAACATTCGCTAAGTGTGGCAGCCCTGAGAATATGCGTCCCAGACCTCTAACCACTGGAAGCATAACCAACCAATGGTTGCAGCTGCTGAGCTCTCAAGTCTGTGGCAGTTTGGGCTGAGGTCGTACTTCTTACTAGTTTTTCTCACAAATGACTCAGCAAGGCAGGGGTGCTAAGGCAGACCTGTTCCTGGGAGGCTTGGAGCTCATCTGACAGCTGATCTTTGCTCTGGGACGCCCCCAGGGCCTTGAAGTGCCTCCTTTAGACTCTAGGATACCTCTACTAGCCTTCCCTCACTCCAAGTCAGACTTGCCTTTCAGTCCGATGGCTTTCCCAGGTGCTCCCAGCTTCCTGCGCATATTCTCACCAGGTGTTTCCCTAATAAGATCATTGGTCTTTAGTTCCACCTTGCATCTGCTTCTCATGGATCTGGGCTAACATTCTCTGTGTCTGAGCTGGAGGGTTAAAGGGCCAAGACCTGATGGTGAAGTCCATCTCCTTGGATTCCTTGGGTTCCTTGGGTTCCAGGCAGACACAGAGAATTTGCAACCACCAGTAAGGGGAGTATTCACACAATGCAAACTCCCTGGCACCAGGAGGAGAAAGTGGGAGGAAAATGAGTTGTTTTAGAAACAACAGAGGGATCCATGAGACAGGACTTCTGTGAGCTGATGTCACGCTTGACATAAATTGACTAGAGATTTTGGAGCAGTTCAGCAGGAGTGTGTGTATGAGAGAGGGACTCTGCATACCCTGAACGATGGGGACAAATACATGTGCTCACGTCAGAGCATGTCTCTCTGAATGAATCTTCCCTCGTCCACTCTTGTACACCGTCACACCACCCCCCCACACCCCCTGGGGACTAACTGTGTGGGGGAATGGGTTTGTTCACTGAGCTTCCAACGGGAGGAACAGTGGGTGAAAGTAGACCTGGGTTCACGTAAAGAGGGCTTTTCCTGTAGGTATCTCATAGCTGGAGTCACATCTGCCAAAGACATGAGCTTCCAGTCATGGGTGGGAAGTTGGATTGGGCAGCCAGCAAGACTTTCCATACCAGAGATCTGTATGGATTCAACAATCATGAGAGTGCCCTATTCCAGTAGATTTCCAAATGTGGTGGATTGTCTGAAGCCATTAAAAAAAAATCCCAAATGTTCTAAATCAGGATCTCAGGGAAAGGGAGTAGGAAACTGGATTAAGCTATAACAAATTATTTCCCTTGTAATCCTGTTGGCCAGCCCAGTTTGGAAACCACACCTCCATATTCAGCAACACTGCCCCAGATTTTAGATAGAGTTCACCAGTGTCTTCACATTGGAAATATTTTATGCTATCAGAAGTTTGTTTGTTTGTTTTAATGTGCTTAAGAACATACACCGAGGTGGTTCAGGTGACTTAAGTCTATCAGAAGATCACACAGACCATGTAAGGAAATACTAGACACCATCTGAGCTTGACAGAATTAGGACTTAGTAACTTGCTTTTCATGAATCAACAGGACCCAGCAAAGTGCCTGGTACAAAATGGCTGTTCGGTAAATGTTTACTGAAAGAACAGACAAACGAATCACCTAGAAGCATTCCAGTGACTGGTCGGTCACCCTGCCATTCCCCAGATGCTGCCTCCCTTGCTCTCTCCATAGTGGTCATCACCATACTCATGATTCAGCTTCTTGGTCTTTGTTCATTCTTGGCCTCTTTTTTACTTTGCCTTTCCCCCTTAAGATCCCCCAAAAGAAGAGTTCTATTGAATTAATTTGCCATCTTTCAATCTATGGAGCAGAGATCTTAGGGAATGTGGCCTGTTTTTGGCACAAATTAACCAAGAGATAAGGATTTCTTTTTATGCTGCTCTTTGCTGTTTCAATCACAAAGAATGGTAAGGCGCGTGGTGCAAGGAATTCCCTATGGCTGCATTTCTCAGCAGGGGTCCATGGGATTCCACTGTCACATAGAGACTCAAGGACTTTGTGTTGCTTTGCTGCATCCCTCTCTGTGATGATGCCTTGTGTTGAGATTTGAAATGATAACGTGTCTCCAGCACAGAGAGGTCTTCCTCCCTCTGAAACGTTCATCACAGTCTGATGAGCCAACAGCCCTTCATCTCATCATTTCCTACCACTAGCTGCTGGAACTCCATCCTTGCCAGCAAAGCATTCCTGCCAGAACATGGCACTGCCCCGCCCACTGAAGCAGAGCTGTTTTTTGACTTTTGTTTTTCATATCTTAGAGTGACAGCCCTCTTCCTTAAATCATTGGAGATTGAGGGACACCCAAGGCAGCTGGCCCAAAAGTGTAGCAATATAAGTGTTCTGTGTGTGTGTGTCTGTGTGTTTTCTTTTAAAGGTAAAAAAACTACTTTTATAGAAGGAAACATGTTAGAGGCCTCCAAAGTGAGAAGAGTAGAAGGAATGGTGTTTTTCTTGGCAAGTCACTGGAGAATGGGAGGATAGGGGTGGTGACCCCTGATGTAAGGTAGAGAAGTGGGAGGCTAGAGCTATGCAGACAGAGCTTGATGAACATGGAAGCTTCTAGCAAAGCTGGAAAGGTCTAGAAAGAGAGCAAATCAGAGCAAATTCAGGTTTACAATTGGATGCTTGCTCAGTAAATTTCTGTCTCACAAGACAGAAGGTTCTCTGAGGTGAGAGGTGAAGACAGAAATGACATCAGATGGGGACATTACCAGGTGGACTGTCAGCTACTTGAGGCCTCCACTGTCTCATTCCTCCTTATGTCTCTAGTGCTGAAGACTCTGGGTAGCACCTAAGTGAGGCCTGTGGATGTCAGACAACAACTGACTTATGGAGGAATTAAGTAGTGAAGCAGCTAAGTTATTTTGAAATTGAAATCCAGGACGAGCTTTGCACTTACACAGAAAAGATGGACTTTCAAAAATTACAAAGATGAGAGAGAAGAGAGGGGGAAAGAGAATGAAGAATCAATGAACGAGTGAATATTCAACCTGTACCTGGAACATGGCGGTGAAGGGAGTTGGACAAGGAAAAAGGCCCCAAGAAAGACTAGGCTCCATCAGCCAGTAACGTGACAGACTTTTTTTTTTTTCCTATTATGCAGAGTGAAGATTTCTCAGCATTCATGTTAATGTTCAGGGTACAGGGTCCTTTTTGTACTTAGGCTAGCTCTCCTAGCTTAACCCATCTATTTAGAATTGATTCACTTTCATCCCCCACCTGGCCACTTTTCTCTTTAACCAAGCGTGATTTACATTGAAAATTTAGTTTAAAGTCTTAGTGTCCAAATAAAACTGCCCTTGTTAAAATCCCTGGGATCCTATTATAGAAATTCTCTCCAGGCCCTGCTCTCCATCCAACAACTGTTTAGTAAATTTCTCTTCTTCAATCCCCATCTTCCTTGACCAGCTCTTTTCAAGGGCCATTTCCTGTCTCCAAAGTTTTGAAGCCCAGCTCCTTTCTTATCAGCCAGTGGCCTCATTTCAGCCCGTCTAGGGGAGTATCATTACTGCCCTCTTTCCCAATGAATGTACACAGGATCACATCATGATTTTTTTTTCTTTCTCTGTATCCACTTTCCTCTCCTCCTGAACAACTTCTCTTTCTCTCCTTCCCAGCCCTAGCCCCTTGTGGCTGGTAGTCAAGAAGCCAGATGTAGCATTTCCAAAGTTCAGCTTTGGAATGGATAGCCTTTTGTTCTGTAGAAAAGCAAGGGTTCCAGAAAAAAAATATACAAACTTCATTTCCAGGAAGATGGCATATTCATTGTGCTTCCCTTGGAATGGTCAGCAGTGAGGAAGCAGGAATATATGTTTGTAGTTCTCACTCTCCTCAGCCCTTCACAGGAGAGGATTCACCTGGGTTCCTCCTGTACTTTTTCAGGATTTCAAGTCACTTGCATGATAATAACAGAGGAAGCCAAGAAGTTCTCATGTCTTTTTTTTCAAAAGAATGGGATTTCTGTATCAAATGGCACATTCTTTTTTTTTTTTTTTTAGAAGATGTTGGGGGTAGGAGTTTATTAATTAATTTATTTTTGCTGTGTTGGGTCTTTGTTTCTGTGCGAGGGCTTTCTCTAGTTGTGGCAAGTGGGGGCCACTCTTCATCGCGGTGCGCGGGCCTCTCACTATCGCGGCCTGTCTTGTTGCGGAGCACAGGCTCCAGACGCGCAGGCTCAGTAGCTGTGGCTCACGGGCCCAGTCGCTCCGCGGCATGTGGGATCCTCCCAGACCAGGGCTCAAACCCGTGTCCCCTGCATTGGCAGGCGGACTCTCAACCACTGCGCCACCAGGGAAGCCCTCTCATGTCTTTTTAACATTGAGTTTCTTACCAGATTCCAGCCCCAGGGCCCATACATCTGTTGGCTCTAGAATAGAAGAAAACCTTTGTTTCATTTGCCAGCACTAATCAGTGGCCCTGCTTTGAGAAAATTCTGAAGCCATACTGATCTCATTGGGAAAGAGGGCAGGAATACTGACTACCATAGATAGGGCTTGAGGAAGCAGTGGTGGCATTTCTGCCATGTTCATGCCATCCTTGGCTTGCTAAAGTCCTGAAGTGGGTGTGCCTGGCCTCTCACCTGGGGCAATCGCCTCATCTTGCATCCTGGCCTTCTGGAGGTCTCCAGGGTTGTAACTGGCACACCATTTCAAAACGTGTCTTAAATATTTTCATCAGATATTTAAACATTGGTCATAGATTTTTTTTTTCCAGTTGTGGGGGGATTTTGATTGTACTGGGTAGCTCCATGGTTCCTGCCTTCCCAATTTCCCATTCTCTAAGCAACTTTGATGGCCCAGGAAACCTTCTCAAAGGAATAGCAACACATTTATCAGTAGCTCACTATAGCCACACATTCATTTGAAAAACTGATCGCACACTCTTGTTAGGTATCACGTGCATTATATTTACATGGATCATATTTACCATAGTTTTGGTTTTTACTACTAAGAGAAAATTTAAGGCAAAAATCAAATATTTTCAAATATTTTAAAAAGTCTATATTGTAGTGTACCTTCCTCTTCATGCACCCCTTGTTAGGGGAAGACGCAGTTTTGCTCTAGATTGGTCAACATTATGTTGATGCATCTTCAGCTCACATTCCATCTCCTTACTTCGGATACCACCTCCTGCACGACTATGCTCCAGTCTGGCTTTCATCTCTTTTCCGCCTCTCTCAAGTCCAATTTAGTGCTTACGGAACTACCAGTCCACTCCAATTCCTCATCCCATGGCCACATCCAGCCCATAATTTATAAAAATTTTCCTGTGGTATGTGGGTAGCTGAAATGAGCTATTGAGGGCCAAAGCATAATCTAGGAGCATGGGCATCTCAGTCAACTGCTGAGGCGGATGTTGTACGTGGCGCAAGGCTACTTAAAGGACTGCTGATTTCGGCAATAAAAATGATCGTGTCTATCAGTGAGGAGAATTAGATGTTTGAACACAGCCAACCTCAGCCTTGATCAGGGTAGAGGAAGAGGGAAGGAGAAATTTAAAATTTTAATTCTGCCAATTTAACAAACCCACTTTATATCATTATCTAAGATGCAAGTGGAGGGCTGTACAAACTTATTAGAGAATTTTATGTTGATCAAAAAGAGTATAGTGTGCGAGCTATACAAAAATATCAGAAAGGGATGGGAAAGCCATTTCTAGCAGAAACTTTTCATATAATAAAAGTACATTTTCACGGAGGGGGCAGGAGGAGAGGCCCTGGAGGATGGAAGAGTGTTATGAAAGTGGAAGTCCAGTTATGAGCTTCCTTAAGGTCATAATTCCTGCAGTAGGAAGTGGTAAACTTCAGAATATCAGGCAGAGTGTTCATGCAGCGTAGAAGTGTGTTCTTGAGCAGACTTTGGCACAGACTAAATGTGGATCCATCACCTGTGGTTGGATGCATCACCTATCTAAATTTCAGCCTCTTTCTTTGTGAAACGAGGAGCTTGGCTTGAAATCAGTAGTTCTCAAACTTTACTGTGCATGAAAAGCACCTGAGATGTCTGTTTTTTTTTTTTTTTTAAAAAAGTGAATTCTCTAGACTCCATTCCTTGGAGATTGTGGTACATACCATCAGGGCTAAGTACATGGATGTGGAAAAAAAAATCTTCGGGTTGGACTCAGACGTAAGTGGAACTTCGTTTTGTACTTGGAGAAAAACTGTCATAGAATTAGTTGTGGGACAGTTTTGGGGTGGGATGTGGAACCTTAGAGATGGTCTAACATTCTAGGAGACCACAGTTCTGCAGTATTCCAGAACTATTGATACACCCCCCGTGTCAAAAAGTTGTAACTAAATGTTTGCACGATCAGTAGTTTGGTCTTATTTAACTAATTAACCCATAAGTACATTTTTGTAAAGCAACTGCTTAACTCAGTGTCAGGTGCCATGGGAGTTATATACAGAAGAAAAAAAAAGTTGCCTTGTGGTTCTTGTTAAACAGGAGATTAACATTTACTTTGAAATAAAGAAAAATAATAAGTAGTTAACCCCATAAGAAAAGTAAGCAATAATGGGCAGGAGTTCAGAGGGATAGAAAATTAGTTTAGGCTGAAGCAATAATCAAGTTATTAATAGAAGTGAAGACACTGGTTAGACATGACCTTGTACAAAGAAGAACTTGGACTCTGAAGTTCAATGGCCTCTGGCTGAGACCACTTCATGTGTCCATCTCCCCCAGGATCCCCAAAGTCTAGTGGTCTGAAGAGGTGTCTTCTTTGGACAGAGCTTAGATGGGCCAGGCCAGTTTTTCCTCTTTCTTCAGGTCTTATCTGGCCCTGTCTTCTGATTCACATATTGGTTCTTAGGTAAGTTAATACAGTTGATCCAATAACTGTCTACACTCCCGATCTTAGAGTCTCTTTCCTTCTGTTCACATTGCAGGACTCTTCTTTGTGGGCTGATTTTACATTTTATTTCGCAAGGGGAGTTTGTTTCCTCCTTTCCAAGTGCCTTGGGATCTCTCACCATAGTGCACTGGCACTGCTTAAACCATTGTTCCTTGGATCAGGAGAGCATTTTACATCTTACAGATACTTACGCTCATTACCCTGTCACTACTGATTTAAATTGTTGCGGGTCTAAGTCAGGGCTGGACTGATTTTTTTTTTTTTTTTTTTTACTCAGCTGGGGAAAAAAAAAAAAAAAGGGCCAGGGAGAGAGAGGCATGTAAACTGACTCTGTGCAGACTCTAGAAATTGATCTTAGACTTCCTTGCCAGCCTTGTTGTCAGGCCAAAATCCATCATCATTGCAAAGTAGTGTTTTGGGTGATTTTGGAGGACTTTTCCCACAAGAACTTATTTTAGATTAATAGGAAGCAATTGCAGCTGAATCATCGTCAAAGGCATGTTGTGTTAGACTGTGGCTCATAGTTCAGAGGAAGCTGCTTCTCAGCTAGGATTTAGTTGAGCGCTTCTTTTCACATCAGGGGAAACGTCTGTATCATTGTACTGTAAAACACAGAAAACAGGCCCTTGAAACAAACACCAGCAGAAACAAATATCAGCAGGCACTAACAAGCCAGTTTTCCTGAAATGTCCTTAGACTGGGTTCTGGTCAGGGTGGATCGCCTAAGAACAGCACTCACCTAGCCCAGAGAGGGGGCTGGCAAAGGATAAACACGTTACCCCTCCCTCCAAGAAACCCTGAAGCCACGATTCTTTTTCCAATATGATATCCCTTTTCAGGAGCGGAAATGCCTTCTGCAGAGCCAGCCATTCCCTCTGGTGCTGGTCTCAGGGGAAGTACAGCATCTGGCTCCCACTCTTCGCCTAATTACCCATCTGTTTGTGGGGAGGAAAGGAATGCTCTAGTCCCTTTCCCTTCCCCAACATTTCAATGTGCTGATGCATGAAGAAGAAAGCAGCTGCGCCTCAGAGCCCAGCCTGTGTGCCTCGCACTAACTGGCTTAGCTGTTCTGTTCAGTTCTTGGTCAGGGTTACCTGACCCTTGAGACCACATCTCTAAGTCCCTTACCATGGCTCTGTACACAGTGCGTGCATTTGACTGACCCAGTGCCCTGAGCTTAATCAGCGTGCCTGAGGCCCCTTCCCTTAGGGATGTTCAGAGATCTCCTTGCTCTGCTCTGGCTTACCCTTTCTGTCAGCACGAGCAAAGGGGCCCTGCAGTGGGCAGTCTTTAAATCCTCATTTCCCAGCTTTTACTGAACTAAAGACACCTTTGGTTATTTCCCCTCATCTGGAAGCCATGTTTAGAAAGATTTTGTATGCCAAACAAATTGCATTTAGTAAACATTCATTCATTTTCCTACTTTTTGAAGGTTAATCAAGGTCTGTGTCAGGGCCAAAAACTCTTATTAGTCTTTGACAAATGGAAAGACCAATATAAATCAATTATATTCAAGCCCCAAACAAACACCTTTTAGCTAATTGAGATGATCTGGTTATGGAAGAGTTTGCAGTTTAGTTCAGCTTTTTTTTTTTTTTTTTTTTGCGGTACGCAGGCCTCTCACTGCTGTGGCCTCTCCCACTGCGGAGCACAGGCTCCAGACACGCAGGCTCAGCGGCCATGGCTCACGGACCCAGCCGCTCCGCGGCATGTGGGATCTTCCCGGACCAGGGCACGAACCCGCGTCCCCTGCATCGGCAGGCGGACTCTCAACCACTGCGCCACCAGGGAAGCCCTAGTTCAGCTTTTTGAAATATTGAACCATTTCAGGCCACCATTAGCATCTAAGCAAAGTGGAAGCAAAGTGGTTAAGAGAATACTTTGGAAGTAGAAACACATAGGTTTAGGTTCCACTTGCCTACATATTAGTTACATGACCTTGGGCAAATTTCTGAATTGATGCGTCTCAGTTTCTTTGTGGGTAAGATTGGGATAATTATACTATTGATTCAATAGGATTATCATGAAGATAAAATCACATAATGTTTACAGAGCGCTTTAGAGAGGTGTAAGGCACGAAATCAGGAAATGTTAGCTGCTACTATCTTTATTTTCATCATTTTTATCAACACCGTCAATTATCATCACAACCCAAGATGCTTGGGAATGGAGACCCCAGATCAGGAATCCCTCTCTCCATTTTTGGGCAAATATTCATTCAATTCAACTGTAGCTGGGACTCCTAGTGATTCCTACTATATCCATCCTCCCTTCTTCAACAGCAGTAGCAATTTTAGCTGGGCACATGATCACCCGGCTAACGAGTAATTTTTCCAGCCACCTTTGCCAGGTGTGGCTATACAACTGGGTGATGGCCAATGAGACATGAGTAGACATGAAGTATGCATTTCAAGTAATGCCCTTGAAAGGAAAGAAACATGTTCTCCCTTCCCTTTTTCCCCCTCCCCTCCAGCTGGAATGAAGACATTGGTAGTAAGTGATCTTCAGTTAAGCCAACAAGGGCATATGCTGGAGATGGCATGGTAACAAGATGGATCCCCAACACCATCAAGCCACCATTCCAGTTCTGGACCACCAATCCAGACTGTGACATAAGGGAGAAAGAAACTTCTTTGTTGCTTTAAACCACTGAATCTTGTGGTCTCTTATTACAATACCACAGTGTGTCCTGAAAACACACCAACTATTTTCAGAGTAGAAGCGATACTCTTCCCCTGTTATACAACTTCCTGAAGTACAAAGACACATCAGCCTATTATGGCTTCCTTCTGATTGGATGTAACCAGATGACAACAGGGATCACGCTGCATCCATTGAGAAGAAAGATTACCCAGCCCCGCTGTAGGCTGCTAGGGGATCAATATATTTTAATTATGAGAAAGCACAGTGTTTACATTTCACACAGTGGCAAGAAGAAGGTCAAATCACAATCCTCACAGCCTTTATCAAAACCATGTACTCCTGTGTTTGTCAAGTGGGATTCAAAATTGGATGAACCTGAAGAGTTTTCATCTTCCAGTTTTCTCCCTTGTTTATATGGCTGTACCTTACAGGATTAAAAGGCTTACAGAGCAAAGCATAGTAAAGGAAAATGGAACCTTTGGGCAGACGAAATAACTTCCATTTTAGGAAAAAAGGCAATTAATGACTTGAGGTTTTCTGGGTGGGGCAGTGGCTAGGAGGTTACTATATTCCTTTCCTATTGTATATCTAAAAACATATGAGAAATAAAACTGTAGCACAAGCACACACACAAAGCAGAGTAAAACCCCTTCCTCTTCCCAGCACCTCTACCCAGTGACTCATCAGGTTCCTGAACTGGAACAGCACTGAGCTTTATGAGTATGGAAATGTCAGCTCTGAGAACAGTGTGTGTTTCTTTGTGGGAAAATTGTAGGCAGCCTTATAAAAGCCAGACCAGGACAAAGAGTGTCCCTGCCTTGTTGTTCTGCCTGACTGGCCTCCATGTTCATTAGCGTCATCTGATTGCTTAGCAAACACTTGCTGGCTTTTCTGTGGAGGCAGGTCATCCATTGGGATCAACAGTAACACTAATGATAGCAACAACAAAAACCACCTTGCTTAACCTTTACCCCTTATGAGGAGGTAGTGTTAGCCTTATAAAAATTAGAGAACTACAACTCAGAAATATTATGGAATTTACTTAAGATGACTTAGAAAATCATAATAAATGATTATAATGATGATGGCAACGATGACAATGACAGTAATGATGATGGTGGTGGTGATGGTCATGACAATAGTGATGGTGATGCCTCACTCTAGATTAAGTACCATGCTGAACATTTACTTACAGGCAAATGGAGACAATTAAAGTGCTCAGTGCAGTGTTTGACTCATTGTACACATTCAGTAACTGTCGGCTTTGGGGGCCAGGACTAAGATGAGGCAAGTGAGGTATTCTCTTAGGGCACAACGTTTATGAAGGGGTGCCAGAAAGCTCAGTAATCAAAACAAATAATATTTAATGCAATATTCTATTAAAAAAAATTCATGCAAAAATCCATGGTAAACAAAACATCAGCATGTTAAATGAATTTCAGACTTTACGTATGTACAACTTGCCCCGCTCAGCTCCCCCAATCCTGTTGCAGTCTCTCATTTGATGTTAATCTCAATTCATCCTCATAACAAGCCTGAGCCCAAGTTGTTATCCCCATTTTATAGATGATGATACTGAGGCTCAAGAGGTTTGCTCACAATTAACACAGCTGATCTGCAGAAGAACTGGGATTTAAGCTCCAGTCTATCCAACACAGAAGTCCAGGTTTTTCGCATTTGTCTACCTGGCTTCTAAAATAACTTTCTGCGTATTGTTAAAATAGCCACTGTAACTTTCTAGGTCATTTTTAAAAGGTGAAGTGTAGAAAGAGAGTAATTACCAGCTACAGCTCTTATCAGGGCAACTATGTTAGCTTAGGGGATGCTGATAACTTAGAGAACCCCAAGAATGTGCATTTATTAAATATCCACTCATATAAGTAATCCATCTAACCTGCTTAGAAATTCTATATAGAAGGCATCAGTGTTCCATTTCACAGATGGGGAAACAGTCTCAGAGTGGGGTGTTATGAACCAAAGTCAATCCATGGTAGACCTAGTGACCAGCTTGTCTTCCAGGCTGATGTAATCCTGTCCTTTCTACTGCTCCAGAATTGTCTACATTTGTCTCTTGAGCCCCAATGCTCTTTATATTTCAGCATAGCGATCTTCCTTGGAGAAATCCATTTTGCTTGTATCATGCATGGTTCTTCCTAGAATTATTTTTAATTGCATTAATGTATTGATTTTAATAACATTTTGTGTTTTATGTGATTTCAAAATTGGTATGTATTAACTGAAAACAGTTTGGAAAAGAGTGAAAAACAGAATAAACAAAAAAGTATTTCCATCATTCAGAAATAATCAGGGATGTAATTTTGGTGATGTTCTTTCCTGATTTTTTTTTTGTTTCCATTTAGAGTGATTTGCCTTTTTTCTGGACAACCCATCCTCTTAGTGATAATAGAAAATGATGATAGAAGAAAAGTAATATCTCAGGACTAGACTTTTCTGCCAAGGGCGTACCTTTGATTCCATCTACTCTTACCTCTGCTCGAACATTGTTCAATCAAATATCTGATACCACTTTCAACTTCCCAATCTAGGCCGTTTTATTGAGCTGTTATTCTCTGCTATAAATTAAGAGAAGTTGCCCCTATCCTATGACAAAGTAATTCTCAGCACTTATTGATAATCAGGTAAAAAGTGTTCCACATCCTCAGAATAACATACATAAACACAAAATTTAAATTAAATTTAAAGGATTTTACAGAGTCCCTTAAATCCTATTCATGCACCCCCTAAATGTTGGTGGAGCCCAAGGTTAGAAGCCCTGATATGTAGTTTTCCCTTGATACTTTTTTCCTGAGGATATTGTGTCTTCTCATTCCTAACCTTGACCAGAACTTTTCTTGATAAAGAAGCTTTTACTCTGTGCCTCTAGAATTTGTCTTATTCACATGACTATTTATCTTAATCTTTTTGCACGCTGATAACTCTTCATTCTCCCAAAACATCTCTTCAGACACCAAATGCACATCCTTTCAGGTTCCATCAGCAGTAACTTTACTACTGCATTTAATGCTTGAAGAGTGTCACTATCATGGAAACATCTCTTTTCTTGGTTTCCATTATGTTATATTCTTTTCACTTACCTCCTTATCTAACTGTACACTTTCTAACTCCTTTTTTATCCCCCTTCTCTCTTTCTGCTTCCTCATTGTGAATATCCCCCAAAGTTGCTAGTATTTGGCTATTTTCTTTTCTCCCTTGGCAGTCCCCAAACTCCTATGGCTCAACTCTTGGTACATGAACCTACACAGAGGTGATTTGAAGAATGTTTAGCAAAATGTGTGCAGCTATCTCCAAGTAATAAGATTTAGAATAATACCAATCTTTCTTACCCTTTTCTTTTTGGCATTTTAAACAAGAAACAAGTACTGTATGTAGACATATAATACACATTTATGTGTATATACATATCCTCACATCAAAATGAATTCTGATGGTCCCAAGATAAGTGTTCAAGGAAACCATAAAAAACTGGAAGAAATCCATCAGAGGTGACTTTTTTTTACAATCTTGTGGTTAGGCAGACTTTAAACATGTCACCAAAAAGTCAAAACTGTAAGCTGAAAAATTGATATAGTTGACTACATAAAATTTTAATGTTTCTGTACAGTAAAGAAAACCTCTATAAGTATGAAGGCAAATGACATACTGAAAAAAATGTATTTGTACCACATTTCTCAACGGATAAGGATCCTTTTCCAATAGAGTGTCCTCGAGCATATACTTTAACCTTTACATGGCTTTCTTTCCTCATCAATAAAATGAGGCTTGTGATGCTGCCTCACAGAGTTCTCCTAAGAAGCAGATGGGATAAAACAGTATTTATCAGTAGCTCTAACCTGGGGGCATTTTTGCTCCCCATGGGGGAATATGGCAATGTCTGGTCACATTTTTGGTTGTCATAACTGGGGATTGCTACAGGTGTCTAGTGGGTAGAGGTCAGAGATGTTAAACATACTACAGCGCACAGGACATCCACCCAGAACAAAGAATTATCCAGCCCAAAATGTCAATAGTTATCGTGGTAGAAAAACTCTGGTCTATATGGAGGATGTTGCAGAGTACCTGTCACATAGTAAGTGCTTAGTGAATGTTACCGTTACACATCTCTCCCTAGCCGTCACCTCTGTGTGCATGTCCTGTCCTAGGTACATTCACTTGCCCCCAGTTATCTCTTAAGGACAAAACATAATTTGAGGTACATCTTACTCATTGTGCACCCATTTTCTTTTCTCGGTTAACTCATCACTTTTCATTCCCAGCTTCCCCTTAAAAAAACTTCATAAATTTTATTGCCATCCAGATGAATCATGTATTCCTTTCAAAATCTAGAACACTTCCTTTGTGAATTCTACTACTCTAACTTTCTACTTTAAAAAAATTTTTATTTTATATTGGAGTATCGTTGATTAACAATGTTGCGTTAGTTTCAGGTGTACAGCAAAGTGATTCAGTTATACATATACATGTATCTATTCTTTTTCAAATTCTTTTTCCATTTAGGTTATTACAGAATATTGAGCAGAGTTTTCTATGCTATACAGTAGGTCCTTGTTGGTTATCTGTTTTAAATATAGCAGTGTGTATGTGTCAGTCTAACTTTCTGCTTTTAATCTGGTTATGAAAAACTGTTATCCTGATCCTGAGGAAAGATGGCTTTATATTCATTCTTAAAAACCCTCACCGTGACTACTCAGCATAGAAACCTGCACAGAGCAGGCAAGCAACTTAGGTTTGTCCATGTGAACCACTTAACAATTCCATTTTTTGATCGTTCTTGCAATTAAGAATGCATTTATAGCCCTCTGTTTGGACCACTTAGCACACGTTAATCGTGCACTGGTTTAAATTCCTATAACCCATTTAAGTGAGTTTATTGTCCATGTAGTGAGGCTTATTTGGTGTGTTCAAGGAGACAGTGACCAATGCTGATAATGCATATTTTTCATCTCTTCCTGCTCCGTTGATCCAGTATTCACACGTCATTGCTCACATGAATGTGGACCCGGCAGACCACGGCCAGGGCCTCAGCCACAGAGCTGCCACTTTCGTTTTAATTTAAGGAAAAAAAAAGAAATTGACTGGGAGGTATTTATGCAAATCAGGAAGGTTCTGAGGAATTATCTGGCAACTGGGTTAATGGATGTGCCATTCTTAGAAACGAATCTCACATTTTGCTTCTCTTGTTAGAAGGGGTTCAGTGTGGTCCTTTATGCCTGTGGATGACTGAAGATGCTTGATGTACTTCATACATGGCAAGGAACCCAAATCCTGTCCAGTCAGGGGGCTCACTCAAGCCACACTGGGGACCACTTTTGATTGGGGGGTCATGGGAAGGCCTTCCAAATGGCAGAATACAGTTGACCCTGCTATCCACAGGTTCCACATCCAACCACAGATCAAAAATATTCGGGAAAAAAAATCCAGAACGTTTCATAAAGCAAAACTTAAATTTGCCACACAGCAGCAACTACTCACATATTACTTACATCGTATTTATAATTATTTACATAGTATTTACATTGTATTAGGTATTATAAGTAATCTATAGATGATTTAAAGTATACAGGAGGATGTGTATAGGTTATATAAAGATACTACGCCGTTTTATATAAGATCTGAGTATCCTTGGATTTTGCTGTCTGTGGGGGCAGGGGTCCTGGAACCAAGCCCCTGTGGATACCTCAGACACCAAGGGACGACTGTGTTCTCCTTTGCTCTCTCACTGAATTCCTCTCAGGAGAGCTGCACATTTCAGATCCACCCGAAACTGCACTTCTTCAAGTGAGAAAAGTAATCTCCCTAAGTCCCAGCCATGTCCCGAGGACTCTTGGCATTTATTCAACAAATATGAACTGAGCTGCTCAATGTGCCTCTCTTGTCGATACTGAAGATATAAAAGTGTACGTAGTCTGTTGATTGGTGGCCCCCAAAGATACGTTCACATATATCATAGCCCCTAGAACCTAGAAAATGATGTTATTTGGATAAAGGTCCTTTGCAATTATAACTGAGTTAAGTATCTTGAGATGAGATGGTTCTGGGTTATCTAGATGGGCCCTAAATCCAATGTCAAGTTTCCTGACACACAAAGAAGCAAAACAGAGAGGAGGAGAAGCTCCTGTGAGGATGGAGGTGGGGATGAGGGTGATGCATCCCCAAGCCAAATAACGCCTGGAGCCACCAGAAACTGGAACAAGCAAGGGGTGGAATCTGCCCCAGAGCCTTTGTAGAGAGTGGGAGTCTGTTAATTCCTTGATCTTGAAGCCTCCAGAATGTGAGAGAATGTATATATTTCTGTTGTTGTAAGCAACAAAGTTTGTAGTAGTTTATTATAGCAGCCCTAGAAAACTGATACAGTGAACTAAAAAGACAAGAATCCCTGCCCTTGTGATGTACTCATTTTAGCTTGGTGCAGACAGACAACAGAGAAGGAAAATATATTGGATGTTGGATTGTGACCAGTGTGGTAGAGAATAAGCAGAACAAGGGGACTGGGATTAGGGGAAGAGCTGTGGTTATGAATTAAGTGATCATCAGGTAAGGGCTTACTGAGAAGGGGACATTCATGCAGGACTTGGAGGAGATGAGGGAACACATCATGTAGGTGTCCGGAGGAAGAAGCCCTGTAGATAGAGGGAAATGCAATGGCAAAGGCCCTGAGACTAGAGGTGTCTGGTGTATTGCAGGAATGATAAGGAAGCAAGGGTGAGAAGAGCAGGTCATGTAGAGCTTTTACTTGTGTGTATCCATTTACTCAGCACATGTTTATTGAGCGTACACTACATGTATTACTTCATGACGTTCTTACAACAGCCTAGAGAGGTAGGTATAAAATTCCCACTTCAGAGATGAAAACACTGATGCTCTGCTCAAGATTACTCAGCTCTCATTTGGCAGCACTGGAATAGGAATCCAAATTCAAAGCCCTTTCCCCAACAGGAAATGATTTAGATAAATAACTGTTACCTCATTTAAAATTCTTCTGTAAGTGTTTGGTCCCATATGACTGTCTTGAAAAGCCCAGCTTGCCTCGAGGCTAATGCAAATGTGGTTTGAGTTGAAAACTGCTGTTGGGAGGCGAGAGGGGTCTGTTACTTTGGCAAAGGTCAGGGGCGGTGAATTGCTATCTCTCATGATATCTTCAGAATCTTGCAGTAGCTTTGTGACTCCAGGTAGCCTTGACTGATATGATGGTTACTTTATCTCATGAAATGGATTGTGGGGTTTTTTTTCATTTAATATGTCAAAAAGCCAGATTCATAAACAGGGACAAAGTAAGGATGCTGTGTAGGGAGAATAAATAATGTAAAATAAATAAATGTAAAATCAGGATAGTCACATATGATCACAGATGCAGCTGCTGAACATGGAAAAGAGAACAGAGAAGGTACCTTATTTCTTATGCAAAGAGGTGCAACCCAGTTGCAAACCTCTCAGACTTGATCACATTGGCCTCTCATGTTGATCATTTTATGTTCTGTTCTGGGATGTTACAGGAAGAAGCCAGGCAAAGACAGGTGAAGGAACCAAAAGTGAGCTCTACCTACTGCTCCAACATAGCGTTAGGGCACAGAGGGGCTTACTAAGCCTCATGGGCAATTCCTACTGTTCCATTCAAAGGAGCCTCTGAATGTTTGATGGAAGTAGTTAAAGATCTATGAACAGTGCTTAATCAGCATACTCTGTCTCCTAAGTAATTCTGTAGGAGCAGGAACGTACATATTTATGATGCTTCTCTGCCACTTCTTTTATATTCTCATTTGGTTTGTTTTTGAGGAAATTCCCAGTGGGTTTGCTTGATGTAAATACTGTACTTCATCACATTAATAAGGGAGGATGTAGAAGAATCAAACACTCACTAAGTGCTCTCTGGAAAAAATAATGACCTCTATGAATGAGAGGGAAATTCCGATTCAGTGAAGATGTATTCATGGGTTAATTAATGCAACAGTGGAACACCGAGTCTGGCAGCAGAGGCATACTCAGGTGAGCTGGACCCAATTCCTGACCCAGTGGCTATTGGCTTTCTCTTGCAGCCATTATGGTAGATGGCAGGGACTCAGATGGGAAAGGAGAAAGAGAGGGACAGGGAAGGCTGCAAAAGGCTTTGCAGGCTCAAGAGGATGTGAGTTGGCCAGTCAAAATGGCCTTCATCAAAAAGTCTACAAAAAATAAATGCTGGAGAGGGTGTGGAGAAAAGGGAACCCTGCTGCACTGTTGATGGGAATGTAAATTGGTGCACCCACTATGGAAAACAGTATGGAGGTTCCTTAGAAAACTAAAAATAGAGTTGCCATATGATCCAGCAATCCTACTCCTGGGCATATATCTGGAAAAGATGAAAACTCTTATTTGAAAAGATACGTGCACCCCAATGTTCATAGCAGCACTATTTACAATAGCCAAGACATGGAAGCAACCTAAATGTCCATCAGCAGTGGAATGGATAAAGAAGATGTGGTACATATATACAATGGAATATTACTCAGCCATAAAAAAGAATGAAATAATGCCATTTGCAACAACATGGGTGGGCATAGAGATTAATCATACTAAGTGAAATGAGTCAGACAGAGAAAGACAGATATTATATGCTATCACTTATATGTGTAATCCAAAAAAAATAGTCCAAATGAATTTACGTACAAAGCAGAAACAGACTCACAGATATAGAAAGCAAACTTATCATTACCAAAGGGGAAGCAGGGGAGGGATATATTAAGAGTACAGGATGAACAGATGCCCACTGTATAAAATAGATAAACTACAAGGACCTACTGTATGACTCAGGGAACTATATTGAATATCTTGTAATATATATATGTATGACAGAATCACTTTGCTGTATACCTGAAACTAACACAATATTATAATTCAACTATACTTTAATAAAAAGAAAAAAAAAGGATGTGGGTTGGAAGAACTCTGAATTAACAACAATCATGTCAGCTCAGACCTGGACACCCACATTAATTAAGGTATTGGCTAATAGCTCTAATAAAGATGCTCCAGCCTTATCCATCCTTCAGGAAGGGGGCAGGGAGCAAGAGGAGAAGATAGCATCTTTTTTTAAAGGACATTGGCTGCAAGTCTTCATCTCATTTCACTTTGTTCTCCATGGGCCAGAGCTGAGTCACATGACCACACTCAGCTGCAAGGGATGCTGGGAAGTATAGTTTCTAGCCAAGTAGCTATGTGCGGAGGTAAAACCCAGAGAGTGCAGATGAAATTCCATTACCACAGGAAGACACACAGTTTCTTCCAGAGCCAAATGAATGAAATAATGCCATTTGCAGCAACGTGGGTGGACCTAGAGATTATCATACTAAGCGAAGTATGTGAGACAGAGAAAGCCTCTACCCTTCATTGCTGGATGAATATTTTGCTTTGCTGTCTCCACTTAAAAATTAGGTCAGTAAAAAAAAAAAAAAAAAAAAATTAGGTCAGAAGAAGAGAGATGTTCTCTACTAAAGCCTGTAAACTCTAGGGCCCAGCCCCTTCTCACTCTTTCTCCCTTTTCAAATCTCTTTTCTTTCCAGTTCCCTGCATTCTGCTACACATAGACATCCTAAAGCACTGTTCTAAAGTCCCTTGGCTGCAGGCAAGAGACCCGCCCCGCACCATAGCTCAGTGTGTCTTACAAATTGAGCTGGCTACTCTGACCAACAGCCTCAGGCATTCACCTGTCCGATTTCTAGGGAGAGGGTTGAACAGTGTTTTCCCAGTGTGAAGGGCAAAGACAAAGGAGAATCTCCAGTTGTGTGTGTTCATCTCCTCTTCCTCCCAGATACATAGAACTTGTCTCACAATGTAGTTTCTTTCAGAAGCAATGTTGAATTCTCATCAGAGCTTATGCTCACATTCTCACCAGGAGCATCTTAAATGGTTCTCTATCTCGGACAGGAGGGCTTGGCTTCTCTGGATTTTGCTTTATTTTGATTTGATTTGTTTCTTTTTAAATATTTGCAGTGGGTTCAGCATCTTTAAAATAATTCCTGCCAGGGCATTTATGAGGCCTGACTAAAATTATAGCAAGTTGTAGGGTCAGCCTCATCCATCGTGGATCAAAATGAATAGCAGACATTGAAAGACTTCAATTAAGTTATGACTTCTGTTATATTATTCAGAATATCCTCTTCCTAGCATGGGTGTTTTGTTTGTTTGTTCATTTTTAATGAGGCAAAAGTCCTTAATTTGCAATTCACAGTATAATTTAAAATCATTTTGAAACGTACTAAGTCCAGGGTCAGCATTGCATTTTATGTCCTTGAGGTCAGTAGCTTAAGACGGCTGGTGTTTTAGGTGCACAGTGTTGAACTCAAGTGTCCTTTAACATGAAACTCTATAGTAATTGTCATCTTCTGGATGCTCAGTGGAGGTACTTTCAAGTCTGAATCACATCTTTAATTCAAAAAAGGCTCAATGTAATAGTTAATTACCATGAAGGAGTTTATTACCATGTTAGGTGTATGTTTTTAGATGCAAGTGATAATATAACTTTTCATTAATACAGAGAGAAAAAATGTGATCTGAGATGCCTTCTCCCTGATGCATAAGAAAACAAAATTCAGACACATCTCATAAACAGTTTGGACTGACACAACTTACTTTCCCCCAAGGCAGCTCCTTTGTGAAAAATGCCAAAGCCTGCCTTTCTGGGCAAATCAAAGGCTAAACCTGGGAAAGATGGGGTGGGTTGGGGAAGTCTGGCCTAGTGCTTTGCTGCTTGGTGAGGCTTTAATGACACCACTCTCTGCCGTGTCGTTTGCTCAGTCTTTGTTGACAGGCCAAAACCGAACGAGGATTATTCACTTTTGTTATCACTGGTTTGCTTCTGATGGTGTCTAATCAAGAAACTAAGTGAAGTGAGCCATAACTCCAGCAAGAGTTTGAGGGGAGTCAGGAGCCATTACTAATGTTTAAAAAGCGGGTCTTTTCAAAATGATGGCAATTGGATTTTCAGAAACTGGTTTTACCCCAATATGATGTTTGGGTGAGTTAGAGTAGAAACTCCAGTTCCTGAAATTCACTCAGATAGGAATGATCTGATTTGCCATTAAAATGCTACCTGTTCCATTTTCTCCTGATTTGAGTGACTTAAATTCCAGTGATAGCCAGCAGTGTTTATTGACCCTTTACACTAGACACCATGGGAACCGATCTGTGAAATCTCTCTCACTTAATTTTCATCCTAGTCCTGAGTTATATGTATCAACCTGCAACCCATTTCACAGACGAGGAAACTACAGTTCAAAATTGTGGCTTAGCTTGTCTAAGATTTCATGACTTGTCAAGTTCTGAGCTCTGGTTCTCTAAACTATATTGCTGCCCTGAGAAACTTCCCTAAGAGCAAAAAAAAAATCTGGTGAGGAAATGCTTTAAAATTATTATGCATCTAACTTTTTCTTTTTTCCATATCCATACCTGGCCAAACAACAATGACAGAAGGTCACATTGTATTTGTCCTTTTCTCCAGTTGGTTACCTGCCTACTTACTTTGTTACTTTTATTCATCATTAAGTGATTGGTAGATGATAATAGCTAAGTAAAGGAATGCAAATGAAGGGAATTAATCCATTCATTGATTGAATCACCATGTACTGATTCATCATGTGCCAGGCACTGTTGCTGGCTCTTGAGATACCCTGAGTTTGCATTCTTGAGAAAGAGGAAGACAGTAAGTAGTATAAATAACAAAAACGTACAGTGTGTACATTTTGATAATGGGAAGTGCTAAGGACAAAAAAGCAAAGAAATGCCAAGGTGGGGAAGTATTGAAATGTTAGATGGCGAAGCCCTGTGGCAAAGGTGATATTTGAGCAGATACCTAAAAGAAGTTAGGACATGTGGAAGGGAGCCTTGGATATGTAGGGGAAGAGCGTCACAGGCAGAGTGTATAACAAATGCAAGGGTCCTGAGGCAGGAGCATGCCTGGGAGTTTGAGAAAGAGCCAGTGAGGCTGGAGTGACTGAGGGCAAGACTAGCAGGACATGATGCAAAACATGGACTAAGGTACATAAGGTATTGTAGATTAGAGTAAGAACTTGACTTTGACTCCACATTTTGAGTGGAGTGGTGACATAAACCTAAAGCTGTATCTGGACCTTTCTTTGCTGTGTTGACACCATTGCGGGTGGGAGTGGATGGAGGGGGAAACTGGGAGACCAGTGCAGTACCTGCTGCAATAGCCCAGGAAGGAAGAGGCCTTCCTCCCTCCTTTCTTTAGACTTCATAGATTTGTGTTTCATGTCTATCTCATTCAAAAGGATGAGTCACTGAATGACACTTACTTAGGCCTTTTGATATTAGCATCCATTATATTACATTTTCTGAGAGAGACGTATCTCCTTTAGGAGACGGTGTTGCAGAAAAACAACCCTCTCAATTTAAGCAGAGTGGATCAATAAGAGCTGTTTTTCATTTGCTTCAATTATGATGTTTATTAAAAAAGGAAGGCTGTGAACCAACTGTAGTTAAGTCTGTTATTTTAATAAAATTACACATGCAAGTATTTTAGGTGCCTTCCTATGTAGTAACAGATACTTCCCATTTTCGTTTCTCAAGATAATTCTAGATAATAGACCTCATTATTCCCATTTTACAGATCAGGAAATTGAGTGTCAGAGATTCTGTGCAAAAACTCGTAGAGCTGGGAGGGAGGACTCTTCACATCTGTGCATTCTGGCTCCAAAGCTGATATTATCTCTGTATATTTAATGGATATTTGTATTTTTAAATTAAGTATCAAATAGTGCATAGTTAATACTGGTTAATGTGTTTTTAATCAAATCATTGAGTCATGTAGCTGTTCAGTCATCTGGAAGATTATCTATGTCAGGGATTGTCACCCTTGAGCATGAACCAGAATCTTCTGGAGGACATGTTGACCTGTACATCACTGGGCTCTATCCCCAGAGATTCTGATTTAGTCTCAGATGGAGCCCAAGAACCTGCATTTCTAACAAGCTCCTAAATGGTGCTGATGCTGTTGGTTCTGGGACCACACTTTGAGAATCCCTAGTGTACGCCAGTCCTATCATTTATGCAATGAACAAATTGAAGATCAGGGAGGTTAATACTATTTTTAACGATCAGGAAAACCCCCTCCCGCCTGAATTAACTCTGCAAGAAAAATTGAACTACAGAGATAGATAACTAACTCTCAAGTAGAAATTTAGAGTTTGTTGGCTTCTTTGCTTATTTCAATTCAAGAGTATAAACCATAGGATGTCTTTGTTCTCACATTTCTCTTCATTTATTATCTCCTTTTGAAAATTTAATCTAGAGGAGCTCTGTCCCTCACACACTTTTCCCTTCTGCTGACCTTTATTTCCCCTTTTCACTTTGAAATTTGTGTTGTGCTTTGTAGTTGCTCAGAATATTTTAGAAAACATCATCACGTGGATGGATCTGTTACAGACATGGCTGGTGAAGGCTCTAGATAGCTACGCAGACCCCTACTGAATCAGCGTTGCTTTTCTTTCTTCCTTTTTTCTTTTTAAAGGAATTAGAGATAATTTGTGCCTTTGAGGCTAGAAACATCCTTTGGTGAAATCTATCCGTCCATTTTTGACGTCAGTCACAGTGGTGGTGCTTACTTGCGTCAATTGTAGAAAACAGCTATTCTGGGACTGCTCATCCTTCAAGGTGAAGTTCAAAGGTCGTTTCTTCCATGAAACCTAGGACTCAGGCTCAAACCAGACCACTTGTTCTTTTTTCCTTCCCAGAGAACTTAGTTCACACTTCAGTCGTATTCCCAGTTATGCAACATTGTCACCTGATTTTAAATGGCTGGCTGACTCACTGACTGCCTCGTTATTAAAGATAGGGTCTGATCTTTCTTCTGTTTTATGCGTATGGGACGCATAGAATCCTTGAGACTAGTTTGCTGAGTAGGTGAGAGACAGCAAAGCCAAGTAGTCAGAGGTGTGAGCTTTGCAGTTGTGCAGATTTGTTTGGACACTAGGTTCTTCTACACCTGTCACACAGGTGTAGCTTCACAGATATACCTGTCACACAGTCTCCATTTGGACTCAGTTTCTTTATTTGTAAAGTGGGGAGATAATACCAATATGACACACAGTTGTGAAAAATTAATAAGATACTGAGATAACTCATGCAAAGTCTTAACACATTGCCTGACTCATAGAAAGAGCTGAATAATATTAGATGTAAATGCAGTGTTCATCGACCCACTCTAACCTCTGGAGGGTTAGTTAAATGGGAATTGAGTTACTAACTTCACTACGTTGTGGAAATCCAAAACCGCCCCCCTAATTTATACTGATTTCTGGGAGCTTGTGTCTTCATAACCTGCCTTGCCTCTGGGTCCTGTGCCTTAAAGGCTGCCTCTTTCTTGAGCTATGCCAAGCAGACAGTAAAACATGGCTCCTGAACCAGTTTGCACAAGAAACACACATACACATCATTTATGAACACGGTAGATTTTACCAAGGATTTGAGGATCCGGGAAGTCATTCATGATCTTCCACCACCTCTCCAGCTTCCCCCTTTCTTCCCCCCCGCCCCAACCCCGATTCTGCTCTGCACATCTTCTTGCCCCATTTCCTGTTTTCTCCCAATTAACCTTTCATTATTTATGCAGAGCTCTTTAGCAACCACTGTGTTTTTCCCACCCAAACCCAATGGGAGGCTCAGTACATCCAAGGGTCTTGCCCTTGCCCGTCTTCCTCAGCACGCACTGGGGTTGAGCTTAGCAACCGTTGTATTCATTACAGCTATTATGAAGGTTTTCGAAGTTGTTACTGGTGAAAGAGTGAGAGAATGAGTTTACCTCATTCTCCCATCATTCCTCATGCACTCTTGTTAATTATCACCAGAGTTCATTTTTATACCCATTCCTCAGCCTAGAACTGTGTCCTCCTTCCTCAGTACCCTTTGAATGAACAGCAGTATGAACAAAAATTTGTATCCGTGATACCCAGGCTTAAAAGGCATTAAGAACTCAGGAAACCATCCAACTCAAACTTACAAAATTAAAGAGGAAATACGTGCTATAGTTCAAACGTGGTACTTTTCTGAGTTCGTTGGTATTTAATTACTTAAAATACACAGTAACCATCCCTTTGCATTGCTTCAATATAGCTACTAACCTCATGGAGATGTTAAAACAATTTGAGGGATTTTTGGTTTCTGTCTTTCTTTTTTGCCTTTTTACTCAAAGAAATGGTGATTTGCTTCTTGCTAATGAACCAAGCCCTCATCAGAGAAAATAAAATAAAATCACTATTTCCTTACCACCTTTGGGCTGGATAGTTCCCATTTCATTTTCCAGGAAGCTAAATCTTCAAATGGGTTCACTTACAGAGTGAAGAAAATCAGACATCTTAGTCATTTTGGGGAAAATCATGACAGACCCTCTACAAGAAAAGAAACAAAAATTAATGACAAATCACATGAGAAAATGACAGATCATTTTATGTGCGTGAAACAGACCTTGAAGACAAACAGTTTTGTGTGTGAGCTTGATCAAAAGCATGATTCTCAGCTAATTTCTTGGCTCTAAATTAAATTATTGCTTTAGAGACATAAAAAATGTAGATATGTACAACTCTCCTCTGCTCTTCTGGGTATATTCATCTTCTCTATGAGTGCTTGTCCATATATTTAATGACTGCAGATAATGGATTTTAAAAGTGTATTTAAAAAGTTAAACCTCTTGGGATTCTATTTGGAATGGAAAATATCTCCCAGCAGATTTTATTTTTGAAAATTAAAAGTAATACACGGGCATTGAGATAACATTTAATTGAGCGTTTGTGAGTCATTTTCCCCACTTTGCTGATAGTCTTTTGTGACTAATCATGCAACTGAGAGTGCAAAATACATTGGGAGAGTTTACTTGCCTTAGCACTCGGGTGGCTTAGAGTAGGTCTTTTGAAAAATGGGGGAGAAAAATGTGACCTTAGCCTACAGCAGGGGTCAGCAAACTTTTTCTGCGAAGAGCCAGAGAGTAATTACTTAAGGTTTGTGAGCCAGACAGGCTAAAGTAGCCATGGACAACACGTAAACAAATAGTGTGGCTGTGTTCCAATAAAACTTTATTTATAAAAGAGGAAGTTGGCTGGAATTGGCCTTCAGGCCATAAATTCCTAACTCCTGGTTTAGAGGGACATGTGGTCGTAAGATGACCTGCAAACTCTTTGTTTCTCTCAGCTGATTTTAGATTTTTATGTCAGTATATGAGTGTGAATTCAGCTCATGTGTTCAGCATCTCAACTGGGCATCTCAACTCTAGAAAGTTTGCAGTGCAGCTTTCTCTACACAGCTGCCATAAAAAACAAACCAAGGCAATGATGCCCATTTGCTAGTGTCATAATAGTATTTCCCTTTCACAGGTTCTATACACACCCCAAACCCTGGTTCACAAGGTGGGGTTAAGCATCTCACAAAGAGCCTTGAGGCTCCCTCTATCCATTGGCACAGGAGATGAACAGAAAAGCAGAAATAACATCAAAACCTCCAGTCCACATTTCAAAGTTGGGTGCCAGCATGGTATCTGATATAGGAACAGTCTGACAGGTCATACCTCAAAGACTGATTCATTTAGAAAATAGTTACTGAGTGCCTACTATTTGTCAGGCTCTGTGCTAGATACAAGGGTTACTAGGCTGACAAAGCCCCTGCAAGTGTGAGGGTTTTATTCTGCTAAGGGAAGCGGGGGACCAAGGGAGGGGTTGGACTGAGTTTCCTCTTTGAAAGTGGGACTCTGGTAAGCAGCTGTGTGGTAGCAAACAGAAATATCAGCCTCATCCATACAAACCTGTATTCATTCCACAAAGCATATGCCTAGTCTCTGCGGAGTAAAGAGAGAATGAAGACAGAATGAAGATAGAATGGCAAGCAAGACACTGTTCCTTCAAGAAGCTCACAGCCTAGTAAGGAGAAAAGCAAAAGAACAAGCGATGACGATCTGAATTCCTAAGTACTCTGGCACACCATGAAATTCACAGAAAAGGAAATTTAAATGGCCAATACTATGAGACCACACCTAACCTCACTATTCATCAAAAATATGCAGATTAACACCAAACTTTTTTCCATCTATCAAATTGGCAAAAAATATTATCCACTGTTAGTGTGAGGAAAGAGAACTCTATTACACTTTGCATTAGGGTCCAAGGCCATAAAATCTTTCTGGTGGACGATTTGTCAGTGTCTAACTAAATTTTAAACGGGCATTTAATTTCAATCAACAGTTTATAAGATGGGTCTCAACTGTAGAAAAATACTTGCACATATGCACAAAAAGGCAGGTCTAAATGTATTTATTACTAACCAGTTAGTAATTATGAAACAGGAAATACTCATGTCCAGCTTTAATGATAGCATATTCATACTAAGAGGAATTATCCAGTCATGAAAAAGAAGTATTTCTATATGAGCTGACATAAAAAGCTTGTAATAGGTATAAGAACAAAACTACTGTACCATATTCGTGTGTATACAGTTTGTTAATGTGGTAGAATATACACCAAATCGTGTGGTTAATGGGATAAGTGAGGGATGGATGAGGGGTAAATGGGTGCATTTCCCATTTCACTCCAGTGATATTAAAAACATTTTGTTGTATTTGGAAATGGCCATTAAAATAATACGTGTTGTAGGATGGGTGCATAGTAAAAGATTATCCACTGTGTAAGTTCACCCTTAATCATAGAAGGGGCTGCAATTCAGTTATCTATAGAATAACCAATCTACACCCCTGGAGTGCCTTACTTATTACTTTGAACACCATACTTCTTCAGAGTGGAAAGAAGTCATTCCTTTCTGCCTGATATTATCCCAGGATATGTCAAGTCATATTCCTAGTGATGGTATCTGAAAATCAACATAATCCAAAGGTCCTCTCTTCACAATGTTTGCAGTAAGATTTCGTTGTCTTAACATTTAAGTGTTTTCAGATTATATCCTTTTAAACATCTGTGATTCATTATCGTAAATATCACAGTTGTGTGGGACCATATGCTTCAGCTTGCAGCACATATACATAAAGAAAAAGCACGAGCAGTAAATTTCAGGAACCTTAGACTTGCCGTGGGTATGTGCAAAAAGAACATTTCCAGACACATGGGGCCTTCTGTAATCACAGTAATATGCTTGAGGTCCCCTATAAGAATCCTTCAATGCAAAAGTTGCCACTTTTGATGGAAAGCTGTGATTTACATTTGGCTCATGCACTTCCCATGATAATTCAGGTGGGGTGGAAAACAGCACAAAAGCCTTCAGCTGCACTGCCTTTTACTTCTTAAGGAAATGAATGTGGGCCATTGTTGTCAAGTGAAGACATCACAGGAAAATGGGATACATTTAACAAGTGATGAGATACTCTTGGCAGGCATCCTCTTGCATTCCCACGAGGCTAAAGCTAGATACGATGCCATACGGCATAAGGGATGCAATAAAAAATCTCTTGGCAACTGGAGGATGAATAGGCATGACCTAGAGGGCTGATCATTTTCTTGCTTACATCAGAAACCCATATATGCATACAAGAATTAATTGTGCTTCATGTATTGTAAGCCAGATCACTTTATTTTAATTTCCGGATAAGGTCTTGTCAACTAGACAGAAGCAATTTGTCTGAGCATCTCACCCACTGCAATTAGGGAGGAGGTGAATGAATTAATTGGTTACAACCAAAAAGAGTCCACTAATATTTTTGATTGCCAACTTTTACCAGGGCTAGTGCAGAGTGTAGCCAGAGAGATGGAGATGAAGCTATAGGAGGCTCCCAGGTTACCAAAGGATAGGTCAGGAAAAAGTTGTGAAGGTAGAGAAGTTGGTGCTGTGCCATGTGTTGCAGTCTGATTGGCATCCCTGCTGGTTATTAACAAGCCACCAACCTCGTCAATACCTCAGGCATACCTTTTAGGAAGGACACTCATTGTTGCCAGAGACAGTGTACTTGAGCCCCCAAACACAACTGTGCAGGTAGCACAAGGACATCTCTGCACAGAAACACTCTAGGTATCCACAGGGAATGCAGGGTGGGATGTTCAAAATGCCTCAGGATTTTTAATACACAAGATGCCCATCCACACACTGGCTACAGGTTATTTATGAGTTTTCATGAAAATCAAACTACTCTGAAGATCATGGATCAAACTTCCATGCTGTTTTTTCCCCTCCCCCATGTGCTGTCTCCTGTAATCTGGGGAATTGTGATGAATTTGTAGTAGAATAGCAGAGCGCTGGTCTGCAGAAAGTCCAAATCTCTAAAGTGCTTCAATAAAAGTTATAGATAGATCAATGGTAGCAAATTTCACACTTTTCTTTCACCCTTTAAAAAAACCATGCTAATAAAAGCTCTTGAATACTTTTAGATGATTTGGGTCTGCATAAAGATGTGGCTGGGTCCCATTCACGTATTTTCCTAAACCTTTTTCGGAGCCTAATTATTCCCTGAGCTTTGATCTACAGGGTCTTCTGGCTTCTGCTCTATGGGCTTTCCTTCTGATGGATTTAATCATTTACTTCAAGATTCTATGCATCTCTATCTTTGACACCTCTTTAACCTCTAGACAGACAATTTAACTTCCTGTTAATCCAAGTGCTCCTTAACTGCAGAATGACTTCTAACATTTACTTTGAATTTCACCATCCTGGAATAACCCTGCCTCTTCCCCCACGACCTGGAACAGGACTCTAGAATAGAAGTAAAAAGCAGAGTTCCAGCTTTGCTACTTAATGCTGTGTGGCCTTGAGAAATTTTTAAATCTCTCTGGGCCTCAGTTTCCTCATCTATTAAATACTACCTTTATGGGACTGTTGGAGAATTAAAATAAATGTTTATTAAGTATTTAGCTGTAAATGGTAACTATTACAGAAGGTAGACATCAACCATGAAAAACCAGCATTATGGTTTAGCAGGGTGTCTTAAAAATCTATGGAAATGCTTTGGATAATTCCCAAAGCATGTTCATACGAATCAAAACTCTTTAACCCTTGATGCCGCAGCCATTTACGTTCACTGAATTAGTATGAACTGGAGGGAATGATCATATTCACATGGCATTCACAACTACGTCATAAACCAAGGTTTGACATTTTACAAATTCTTGTTACCCCGTCAGTTTGTCCATTTTGTGCATCAGGTAGGTTGGTAAGCTAACCCAGTAAAGATTGGTTTGTTGAATTTTTTTTTTTGCGGTTCGCGGGCCTCCCACGGCTGCGGCCCCTCCCGCCGCGGAGCACAGGCCCTGGACGTGCAGGCCCAGCAGCCACGGCCCAGGGGCCCAGCCGCTCCGCGGCACACGGGATCCTCCCGGACCAGGGCACGAACCCGCGCCCCCCGCATCGGCAGGCGGACTCCCAACCACTGTGCCACCAGGGAAGCCCTGGTTTTATGTGAAAAAATTCCTGTCTTTAATCACTAGCTTTCAGAGACTTTTGCAAATATATTAATTAAAGGACACGGAGTGGTGCAGTGAAAAGCCTGGAGCGTGGTGGAACTGGGTTTGAACTCAGTTTGAACTCTATCACTAACCTCTGCGTGATAGGCAGCTCAGCCTCTCCAGGTGGCCCTCATTTCCCCTTCTGTAAAACCGTTGAAATATCATATGAGGATTGGGGTGGGGAGCATCACTGACTGAATATCTATTATGTTCTCGGTACTCTGCTAACAGCTTGGTGGTTAGCTTCTGCTCTCCTAGAAACCCCCTTCCTCTTACAGGTTCGGAACACTTACAGATCATTGTTTACTGAGTACTGTTTCAGATTATAGATTATAAACTCTTTATAGACCATCTTCTCTATTCACGGTAGCATTTTAAAATGTATTTCAGTCTTTTAAATCAGAAGCTGATTCAATACACATTCCCTGAGGACTCAAACTTTGTTTATTCAGCTTGGACATTTTAATGTCCAAGAAATAAATGTCCAATTTTATTTCTAAAATTGGGTTACCCTTGCCACACTCTCACCTGCCTTCATCTCCAAATCATCCTCATTTCTTCTAAAACCCAACAGCTTCTATGGGAGCCCAGAAAGAGAATAGTTGATCATCCTGCTGACAGTTCTAGGGAAGAGACTGAGTCAAAACTAAAGGACCGGGCTTCCCTGGTGGCGCAGTGGTTGAGAGTCCGCCTGCCGATGCAGGGGACACGGGTTTGTGCCCCGGTCCGGGAGGATCCCACATGCCGCGGAGCGGCTGGGCCTGTGAGCCATGGCCGCTGAGCCTGCGCGTCCGGAGCCTGTGCTCCGCAGCGGGAGAGGCCACAACAGTGAGAGGCCCGCGTACCGCAAAAAAAAAAACAGAAAAAAAAAACAACTAAAGGACCTTTAGGCCTATGCTGCTCAGTTTTGCTGAGTTGATGGTGGTCATCATTATAATTAGATCTTCAGACTTTCATAGCCAATTAAAAAGTTTGCCCACAGGATTTGCATACTTTTACCATTTGGTTTATGGATTAGTATCAATATTTACCTTAAAAGTTATAATTCATCCCTTCAAATGTTCCTAATGTGTAGCTGCATTCTTAAATATAATTTTATTGTGACTTAAGGCCAAAACATTGTCTAGAAGAACACATCCAATTTTATAATAAAATGTAGAAAAATTATACAGAAATTTCCTTTCTAAGCAATTTTTAGAGAGTACAACTCTTCAGTAAGGTGAGATATACTTGTTGATAACCCCTCACCTTGGATATTTCTGCTAACTATAACCCTGTTCATTGGCTGACTTTTTCTTGCTGCTAGAAATAATTTATTACCTAGAATTATGATCTGCTTGCTTCTAAGATCTACCCTATGGTGGTGTTTGGCCTTTTGACACAATGAAGCAATGGAACACCCATGCTTCAACAGGACATTCCTCCAAATGGTTGTGTGCTCCAACCTTCTGGACTCTGAATATCGTGAAGGCAGATAATCCACCTTATTTGTCTTTATGTTGGCATTTATCCCTTACTGCCTACTGTCTTTCATACTGTAAGTGGACAAATGATACTTTTATGAATTAATGTATGAATATGTTGAGATTTAGAATAATAGGATTTCCCAACTGTAAGAGACACTATCCGATGCTGGAATCTCTTCTACAACATTACTGCTCAGTGGTCATTTAAGTTCTACTTGAAAGTACCCAATGACCAGCAAATTATTTCACTCAGAAATAATGAGACCTTCCATATGGTACCCTGAATTTCATCAGGCTTTTCTAATATTTGGACAATGACAAGATCATGCAACTAGTAATATTTTTACTGCAGTAGCTTATAGCTCCCACAAGCACAACTGTAGGACACCAACCCACCTTGTTCCCTTGGCTTTTTTTTTTTTTTTTTTTTTTTTTTTTTTTTTTTTTTTTTTTTTTTTGGTGGTACGTGGGCCTCTCACTGTTGTGGCCTCTCCCGTTGCGGAGCACAGACTCCGGACGCGCAGGCCCAGCAGCCATGGCTCACGGGCCCAGCCGCTCCGCGGCATGTGGGATCCTCCCGGACCGGGGCACGAACCCGTGTCCCCTGCATCGGCAGGCGGACTCTCAACCACTGCGCCACCAGGGAAGCCCTCCCTTGGCTTTTATTCTGGTTATTTCTGGAAGGCCCCAGAGCAATGTATGTGGCCCACCTTTTTTGTTGTTGTTGTTATTCTTTTTTTCATTGGAGTATAATTGCTTTACAATGTTGTGTTAGTTTCTGCCGCACAGGGAAGTGAATCAGCCATACACATACACGCATCCCCTCCCTCTGGGACCACCCCCACCCCCACCCCTTCCCACCCAACTAGGCCATCACAGAGCACCGAGCTGAGCTCCCTGTGCTATACAGCAGGTTCCCACTAGCTCTCTATTTTACTGGTAGTGTATTTATGTCAAACCTAATCTCCCCCTCCCCTTCCCCTGCTGTGTCCACACGTCCATTCTCTACATCTGCCTTTCTGTTACTGCCCTGCAAATAGGTTCATCTGTACCATTTTTCTAGATTCCACATATATGCATTAATATATGATAACTGGTTTTCTCTTTCTAACTTACTTCACTCTTCATGACAGACTCTAGTTCCATCCACATCATTACAAATGGCCCAATTTCATTTCTTTTTATGGCTGAGTAATATTCCATTATATATATGTACCACATCTTCTTTATCTATTCATCTGTTGGTGGACATTTAGGTTGCTTCCATTCCTGGCTATTGTAAATAGTGCTGCAATGAACATTGGGGTACAGGTGTCTTTTTGAATTATGGTTTTCTCAGGGTATATGCCTAATAGTGGGATTGCTGGGTCATATGGTAGCTCTATTTTTAGTTTTTTAAGGAAACTCCATACTGTTCTCCACAGTGGCTGTATCAGTTTACATTCCCACCAACAGTGCAAGAGGGTTCCCTTTTCTCCACACCTTCTCCAGCATTTGTTGTTCGTAGATTTTCTGATGATGCCCATTCTAACCAGCATGAGGTGATACCTCAGTGTCGTTTTCATTTGCATTTCTCTAATAATTAGTGATGTTGAACAGCGTTTCATGTGCCTCTTGGCCATCTGTATGTGTTCTTTGCTGAAATGTCTATTTAGGTCTCCTGCCCATTTTTTTGATTGGGTTGTTTGGTTTTTTGATACTGAGCTGCATGAGCTGTTTGATATTTTGGAGATTAATCCCTTGTCTGTTGCTTCGTTTGCAAATATTTTCTCCCATTCTGTGGTTGTCTTTTTGTCTTGTTTATGGTTTCCTTTGCTGTGTAAAAGCTTTTAAGTTTAATTAGGTCCCATTCACTTATTTTTTTTTTTATTTTCATTACTCTAGGAGGTGGGTCATAAAAGAGCTTGCTGTGATTTATGTCAAAGAGTGTTTTTCCTATGTTTTTGTCTAAGAGTTTATAGTGTCCAGTCTTACATTTAGGTCTTTAATCCATTTTTAAGCGTTTTTTTAAAGCATTTAAGTGTGGGGCGGGGCCTAGTTGGGGTGACGTTTAAGTGTGGGGCGGGGCCTAGTTGGGGTGACGTTTAAGCGTGGGGTGGGGCCTAGTTGGCGGGACATTTAAGCGTGGGGCGGGGCCTAGTTGGCATGACATTTAAGTGTGGGGCGGGGCCTAGTTGGCGTGACGTTTAAGCATGGGGCGGGGCCTAGTTGGCGGGACGTTTAAGCGTGGGGCGGGGCCTAGTTGGGGTGACGTTTAAGCGTGGGGCGGGGCCTACTTGGGGTGACGTTTAAGCGTGGGGCGGGGTCTAGGCTCGACCTGTGCAGTGGGGGAAAGGCAGCATGGCCTGAGGGGGGCCTCAGAGTGTGGAGTTCAGGAGTTTGGAGGTAAGGCCTGGCCTGAGGGTGTGTGGGCGGTTGGAGGGGGTGTCAGAGGGGGTCTCGGAGCGCCCCGTGCAGAGGTAGGGCCCTGGGTAGGAATGTAGGGGCGGGGCCTAGGCTCTGTGCTGCCGGAGGGAGCCTCCGAGGGCGTGGGTTTAGGCCCGGGAGCCCAACAGGCTCCCTGGTGCACAAGTGGGCAGGGAAAATGCTGTCGGCACTCCCTTCTGTTCCCCCGCCCTCCTGAGGGTCTCCCCAGTCGCCACTGGACCCCTAACCGTGTGTGGGCCCCACTGGGTGTGGGAACTCCTCCCCCCACAGCTGCTCCTCAGGGGTGCCGGTCCCGTCTGTCCGGCCTTTACATTTGCTTCCCCTTCCCTCCCTCCCACTCCCTCGGCACCCATGCGGCCGGAGGGGACCTCGGTGGGCAGAGGATCAGGCCCAGGATCTCAGCAGGCTCCCGGGGGCCCAGGTGGGCAGGGGAAATGCTGGCCACGCTCTCTTCTGGTCCTTTGCCCTCCCAGCAGTGCCCCCACTTTCCCCCTCTGAGCACTGGATCCCTTCCCCTCCCCCAGTCTCCCCTCAGGGGCGCCAGTCCCATGCCGCTTCCACTTCTCCTCCCCACTCACTCCCCCGCAAGTCCTACCCAGTCGCTGGGGGTTCCTCCCGTCCCCTTAAGTGTCTGTGGTCCCCCACTGGTTCCTGGTAGGTGCCCTAGTTATGCAGAGACATGAACTCCATGTCCTCCTAGTCTGCCATCTTGACTCCACCACCTCTGTGGTCCACCTTCTTAAAGGTCCCTTTCTCTATATGTATGTCTGCTCATGGGGTATAGGGGTATTTGGGAAATCACGGTAGTGCCAGAGCATCACACACAGTCAGGATCTGAATCTCAATATAGACTCAGCCAGGACACTCTGCTACATGTCTCAAGACAGCTCCAACAGCAAGATCGAATATAAGTTATAGTGGAGCAAATTTCTTTTCTCATTAACTTACCGTATAGACACTCAGCGAGGGAGACATGTGTACACATAATTACTAGATAAATCAAAAACTAAGGACTAAGTAAGAGACATAGGCTAGTAATATGAAATCAGAGGGAGTCTCTGTAAATCTGAGACTTGGTGATTCTCAAAGTTGCTGAATCAGTGATTCCTGTTTCAATGATCAGGTGACTTTCAAGTCAGCTTACTCAAATCTTTACATTAGTTTGGGCCATCCTTCTCAGTTTTGTTTGGGGAGTTTCAAATTTGCTTATCTACCAAATTACAGTTCTGCTATTTATTCGTTCAACAAACAGGATTGAGTATGTACTGTGTCAGTCACTGTGCCATATAAATTCCAGTCTGAGATACAAATTCATAGTGATTATAACCACCATGGGATAGAAACTGCGTAGCATTTTTTCAGAAAACAACCTGCTGTGTTTAAAAAAAAAAATCAGTAGCAAGAGGAAAATGTAAGACCCTGGCAGAAAAGACTAAATCCAGAGCTAGCAGCTCAGTTTTTGATGGTAGGTAGAGAAAATCCCCTGCAAGCAGATGTGGGCTCTTTTCCAGGAGGGGCCCCTTAAGGGTTTACATGCAAAAAATAGGTTTCTGCTGAAGATCACTTGATGGAATCATTCATTATGATGTCTTTGGCTGACATGATAGAATTGAAACTCTATTTTATCAGACTTGGGATTGACACATGAGATGTATTAAGACCGTTTTATGTGCATTCTGCACCTATCAAATCTACACAGCCTTTGGAGGTGACATCCACTGCTGGGATAATCAGTCATGGTTAGGAGCATGCCAAGAACCTTACAGAAGCTCTGTGGATATCAATGCTGACTCCATGCCAAACATGGAACACAGGATATGGTTCCGTGCATTCAGGAATCAGGAGGGTAGACAGAATCAGGCTGGAGGATGTATCATACAGGGGATCTGGTCCAACGTGGGTGGGACTGAACATATGTTAATGAAACCTTGATTGACTAGAAGCCTTGAGTAATGAGGGTGTTCTGAGAAGCCGAAGGAAATGTTTTCTGTTTCTCTCACTTGGGTAAATCCAAAGAGCCTCTGGACTAAAGTCCTTTGAGTTCTTTCAAAGAAAGTTGGACCCTACTGAGAATGTGAAAAGCAATTAACTGATGGTCTGTATCCTGGGCAGAGTCCATCTGATGTTTCTGAACTAAGTGCTATTTCAGTTGTTAGAAAGGCATGGCTTTCCATGCCCCAGCGAAGACTCTGCAGATCAATGGATATGCAGGCCCTGCATGCTAAATGGAGCAATTGAATTCTGTTTGACTAACTGAGCTATGAGTACCAGGATATGTGGTACAGTCTTAAGAGGGAGTAAACAACGTACATTCTGCATTTTTGTTTGTTTGTTTTCTCTTTTTTTACCAGCATACTGCTGAAACAGAGCCATTCTCTTCTGTGTGCAAGTATAGGTTGCTAGAAATAGATCCAAGTGCGTCTGACTGTGGGAGGAATACACCTCCCAGGTTGACTGGTTCCAACCCCACACTACTACTGATCGTCACATATCCCCACACACGTGTACAAGTGGAGTCTTGGCCACCAAGACTCCACCAGGCCACCAACTCTGAGAGGCTTTAAAGTTATGTGTAGACCAGTCTCTACAAATGTATTTAGGACCATTTGCCCATGTAAGATACGAGTGCATGGATCACAGACTCACCCCAAAACACTTATAAGAATAGCACAGATTCCATATTTAGTTCATACCTATCTACATGAGCAGGCCTGCTCTATATTTTGCAGATAAATTTAAATCCATCTGCATTGTTATATTTTCTGGGATCATAATATGGCTTAATTTGCTTCCTCACACATTTCTAGATGGTAAGGATTCTATGCCTTTTCCATTTCCATCCCTAAGAACCACATTCGAAAGAAAGAAATAGAAAAGCATAAAATCAAGGTCAGGAAGATTAAGCCCCTTAATTCACATGCCAAACTTCCCATTTCAATTGTGGTTTTGTCTCCCAGCTAAAGTTTGTCTTTTTGTGACATTTGCATTAAGCCCAGAGGACATTTTGAGTGGAAACATGCTGAAAGCATAATTGAAACTCTGAGTGGTGCCATTCGCCTAATTTGCATTTTCCCCCAGGTGGAGATTTTTTACTTCCCCCCTTTCTTCTCCTAGGGCGTTCAAAGATTATCTCAGAGAATGATGTTGTGCAATTGATTCCAGTAAATCCCCATGTACAGTATATTATATATATAATTTTTTTTCCAGAAGCCATTTTAACTACCAGTGATAAACTATTAAGGAAGTCCTTTGTAGGTTCAGAATAGTACAGATAGCTCCTTTTCCCCCTCAGATAGAGGTTTTCAATATTTGTTCACAAGTTTAATTGTTTATTAGAATTTTTCCTTTCAGTTTTCTTCATGGTGTTATTCTGAGCTACTTAGGAGGTTGTCTCTATAGAAACATCTATTTTAAAAAAAATAGACATAGGCTATTCAATTTCATCCTTCATATGTTCTTTGAACTCTGCACCCTGAAACATGCACTGGCTTGATCTCCATTTAAAAGTTTGAGAATCACTGACGTTTTGATTGTGTCAACAAAGTTCATAATGTAAGACAATGCAGGGCTGATCCTATCAATTGTGCCCTGTAATAGGAAATTTAAGGTGAGATTACAATCAGTGGGGAAGTAGAGTCTGTTTCCTTCAGGAGGAAGAAGAAACAAAGAGTGTTGTGACCTATTTCTGTTTTGATTAATATTAAAACACGCTCGTCGGCGTGGTCTAGATTTGTGCCTTTTCTAAGGTTTTCGTCTTTCTCACGACCTCATTACTCATGTTGTATATATTATTTCAAATATCAGAAGCTCTCCTAGATTATATCAGATAATCATATATAATTATATCAGAGCCCTCCTAGATTTTAAGCCTGAGTAGGGTAGAGCCAGGCATGCATTTGTTCAAATGAGGGAGGAATATAGCCCAAGCCAGCATCTCTGGAAAATGGAACACACATCATTGTGAGGGTTTTAGTGCATGCATGGACAAACATATGTTTTTACTTGACTTCTTAAATTTATTTTAACATTTTTAGAAAAAAACACATTTGGCACATTCATCATGTACTGTAAAGATTATCTTCAAATAATTTTGTAAATGAAAATGTGAGTCAATTAGAAGAAAAATATTAAATGAATAATAGATCAGGTATGAAAGTATGGCTAGACTGTGAATCTGGAAGCTAGCTGGTTTTTAGGAAGGAGCACATTTGCTTAGGCAGACTAGCCTAGACTAACAGGCCTTAACCTCATTCAGCCACACTAGGTCTCGGTTGCCAGAGGAGAAAAGTCCTCACATCAAACGGGTAATGTGAGGATTCACCGCAGTCATGGATAGAAGACTCTCAGCACAGCGTCGCTCTTTTAGAAAAAAGAATGACTTGGGTTTTTGGCCTGTTATCTTTACAAACAATCCATTTGAAGAATATTTAACATCCCTTTGTGGCGTCCACTATGGGCAGGCACTGTAATTTCACTCCTTTGATGTCATTTTTCCTTCATGACTTCTTATGTGAGACAGGTAGGGCTTTGCCAAGAAAAGTGGGGGGATCCAAAGATGGGCAAGTTTGGATCAGAATCATCTGCCTCACTCCTTTAGCCTCAGCAGAAATGTCTGTAGTAACCATCCCCATGGTAACCGCATAGGCCAGAGCATGGGTACCTGGCTAGAAGGAGGTGGAAGGACCCAGGAAGCAGGCAGAAAACCAGCTCGAAGAAGGAAGCTGTGTAGAAAAGGAAAGTGAAGCTCCTTTAATGTCCAGAATTACAGGAATAATGATGAGAATAGTTCTTTTTCATGGGGCACCAGGGTCTGTCCAAAGTGCTTTATGTACCTAGGTATATATCTTGTTTAATGCTCACCGTAAGAATTATAGTACCTATGAGGGGAGGTACTGTTGTTTGTTCCTTGGTTAAAGGGACAGGTGGTTTTCCCAAGGTCTCAGGGCCACTACACATGAGCCAGGATTGGAAAAGGGCTTAGAAACCTACCATTAAAACGGCTTCTTCTTAGGGCACGAGAATAGCAGTTCCTGGCATGATAGGTCCCCACCCTCTTCTCTGTGCCAGGAATCTCTGGGAAATGTGGAAACCTGGCATCTTGACAAGGAATCCATTGTCCAAGGTCCTAGTTCTTGGCCCTGGCTGCATTAGATTCATCTGGGGAGTCTTAAAGAGATACTAGTGCCTGGACCCCAGCCTAGCTATGTCAGAATCTCGGTTCGGAGTTGGGACAGGTATTGCTACTTTTTAAAAATATTCTCTAGGTGATTCTCATAGCCTTGAAAAAGACCCACAGTCTAAAGCACTCACTCCTGAACTGGTAAAAGGTGTCTAAAATACATAAGACCCAATTATGCAACCCTAGTTACTTGATAGCACAAGTTGGGAAGAGAGCTAGAATATATTGAGGGCCTACTGTATGCCAGGTCCTGAATGTAGATGTGGTCTCTCAGTATGCCCTCACCTGGTACCTCTGACGACCTGGAGGGATCTGTGAGAGGCCTGAGGGGACAAGATGGGGGCAGCTGCCCTTTTTCCCCTCATTTATCATTTCTTGGAAATGGATGTGCCGAGAGCTTGAACTATAGATGCAGACTGATCAGACTGGGACCAGGGGTCTGCCTTTTCTGGGTGTGTGGCCTTGAGCATGTTAGTCAGTCTCTCCAAGGCTCAGTCTTTTCTCCCATAGTATGGAAATGATGCTTATAGATTATGCATTCTCAGTGGGGCTGTATGTCACCAAACAGGTGACATGGGTTCTTGGGAGAGAGGCAAAAATTGTACTTTGTGTGTGTGTAGAGTACAGATATACATGCAGTAAATAAACTGGTATACAGTATGTCTATTACATTGACAATTCATGAGAATGGTGGCTATTAGACAAAAACATCTAAAAACGTTCCTGGGTCAGGGGAGGTAATGAAAAAAAGTTGGGAAATGCTGCTATAGATGAGAATTGCTATGAGGCTAAAAGGAGAGACTGAATGTACAGTCTTGGGCACAGAGCCTGGCACTCAGATGCCACTCAGTAAATAACAAGTTACTGTTCTTTGTCAAAACTTCATTCAACACTCACACGCCAATCCCAACTATGCTTAGTGGCTATGCGAAGCTTTATTGGGATTATGAGGGAAGATAAGGCACCACCGCTGACTTCACCAGTGAGCTCAGTCAAAGCTAAGCACAGGAGGCTAAGTGCTGTCCTGAATGGATGCACACAGAGCCTGGGGAACTAAGGGGAGACCATGGCTGAGCTCTTCATTTCCTACCTGGCTCCACTGCTGGGCTCAACCAAGACAAGAGGTGATAAGGGGCCTTCCTTCTCAGTTCCCAGCCTTGTCTTCAGTATCTTCTGTGCCCAGTATGGAAGAGGTACCCGTGCACCACCACCACTAGAGCATCATTTAGCCCCGAGAGAGTAATTAAGTGGAATTGTTATTGATGGCCTCCTGTATGGAAAAGCTTTCTGTTCATTGCTGGAGATGAATAAAAGAATAAGATCCAATTTCTGCCCTTGGTTCTGATGGGGAAAACAGATACATAGAGTGGACCTGTTGATACGATATGATATAAAATTCACTATGTACCGGAAACGCTGGCAACGCAAAGAGGATATTTGGAGAAGTGGCCCAAGCTGCCTCTCCAAGAATGATAGAGTTAATGACAGAGGTAATGACAGAGTCAGCAGGGTGAAGAAGCTGGGAAGTACTTACCTTCTGCACAGAGGGAGCGATACAGCCCATCGAAGGGCAGGAGAGGAGCGTAGCTGTCGGGAGGTGCGGAAGTGGCTAATGTGGGAGACAGGGTGAAGATGGACGCCAGTGGGGTCAGTGGACAGCTTGGACAGGGAGGATCTTGGGTGTTGAGCATTGTTTTGCATGGGGAGCCAGAGCTGTATGAGACTCAAGAGGAGGAAAGTCAGTTCTGCAGTTGTGATGGACGGGTCCAGATTTCCTTCAAGGAATACGTCTTTCTGTGGCCTTCCAGACCCCACATTTCCCGGACCAGCTTATCTCTTCTTTGCTTTCTCCCTTGCTCTCTGTGCCCATCTCACTGGCTTACATGCAGCTCCCTGAGTGCCACAGGGCCGTTCCACATGTTGTGGTTCTGTCTGCCTGTAATAAGTCCCCTATTAATGTCCATCTCCACCCCTCCACCCTCACACTAGACTTCAAGCCAGGGACTGTGTCCCTCTTTGTTCAACATTATAACCCCAACATCTGGCATAACCTGGGCTTAGGAAATATTTGTGGAAGGAAGGAAGGAAAGAGAAAAGGCAGGAAGGAAGGGAAGAAGGAAGGAATTGACCTGTGAAACTAGAATCCCTACAGGGTCTTTCTATTCTGGGAAGATAATTATTGTGGTGATAATAACCATATTAGCCTTTGTATGCCTTCCCTAGCCTCCAGCCCTTCCCAGCTGAGACTGTCTTCTTTGGTCCTACCCAGGGACTAAGGCCAGACCAGCATCCTGGCAAAATAGACAACAAGTTCCCAAGCAGGCCCTGTCATCTGAGCAGTGTGCCTTCAGTGGATTGATGCTAACTGATGCTGACAATGGAAGCGACCTCCGTGTCTCTCCTTCATATAGTTCACTTCCAAAACCTGAACCAGCCACGCCCAATCACTCTTAGCTACGAGGATGGTCAGAAGAAGTGAACAGGTGTCTGAGAACTGCAGACTCCCAAGAGATCCCATGTGTGTACATTACAGAGAAGCCCCTAGAGCTGACTTGGCAGCCAGGAAAGGCGCTGGAGCCCTGACACAGAGGGACCTCGAGGTGGCACTGGCACCCTGTGAAGTGCTTCTGGGCTGGACGGGAACGTGGGAGCAGGACTGAGCTGGGGACTCAGGTCATTATATGCAGGTTCTGATGGGATTTCAGGAGGGGAGTGTTTTACAACAGAGCTTTGTCTTTACTGAGATCAGGTAGTGGTGAAAAGCAGACAGACCAGGGTTCAAATCTTGGTTTTATGATTTACAGACTGTGTGCTGGGCACCTCCTTTGCCCTCTCAGAAGCCTCAGTTACTTTATCTACAGACTGTGGAGGGAGGGGGTCAAAACTGTTGTAAAGATTAAATAAGGTCATGTACGTAAAATGCTTAGCACTGAGTCTCATGTGTAGAAAGTGTTCAACTCACATTAGCCATTATAATGAGCAGCTAAAATGGTTACTATCACCGTAAGAATTATGGTCCCAGAATAGAAAGATCAGCTTAATTCAGCAGTTATATGGCTTTAACAGTGTACTTGGACCCAGGTAGATATTGTCACTAAAAGACACACAAGAAGGTTCCTGGTAGTAATATTTTAAGAACCCCAAACTGGAAATAGCCCATATGCCCATTAACAGTAGCGTACGTAACTAGACGCAGTATGGCCACATAATGGAATTCTATACACTGACGAGGATAAACTGCGCTACTTGCAGCCACTTGGATGAATCTTACAAACATAATGTTGAGTGAAAGAGGCAGACATAAATGAGCACCCACTCTACGATTCCATTTGCATGAAGTGCAAGTACAAATGAAACTCATCTATGGTACTAGAAGTTAGGATAGTGTAGCCTTTGGGGAGGAGGGTAGGGATTTTACTCAGGGAGGGGGAGGAGGGGGGGCTGGTAATATTTTGTGTCTAGGGCTGGGTGCTGGGTACACGGGTGTGCCCACTTTGTGAAAATTCATTGAGCTGTACCTTCTGATTTATGTGCGCTTCTGTATCTGTCTTATGCTCCAATTAAAGGTTTAGTAAACAAACAAACAAGCCTGTTTAGCAGAGAGCTAAGAAAACAAAAGTGGGAGTGGGGAAGAAAGCAGGTAATACAATTCCACGCTTACCCACAGGGTCCCCAGAGTTTACAGAGGAAGGCAGATGGGCACACACACACACAGACAATAAGTGGTGATACCTGTAGTAACAGAATAGTGCACTAAGTAAAGACGCACCGCAGAGGGAAGTGTGATGGATCAGCTGTCACAGCTGCTGCTCATGGTAACGGCCCTGAGCTCCATGCGGTTCCGCCAGCATGGCTGCTGCTCGGACACGACCTAGCCATACAACTGTAGGAAGTGCCCTCACATCTATCCAGCCACTGTCCTAATCTGGGCCAGGCATCATTGGTATGACACCAAACTAACAGTTTTCTTGGCTTCTCTTCTTGCCCTTCTCCAAACCACTCTCTAGAACCCAGAGCTACTAAATTAGAATCTTTGGACTGGGTGCTCAGTACTTAAAAAACAAATCTCCCATGTTATTCTGATACACCCCAGCCCTGTGGGAAGCACTGATCTACATTGGAACCAGAACACACACCTGACCTTGACCCTCTCCACACTAAAAATAGTTCAGGGCTATGGACCAGAACACACGCCTGACCTTGACCCTGTCCACACTAAAAATAGTTCAGGGCTATGAGGCAGCCCCCTAACTTAGTGGCATTTCCTAATTTGTATCTGAAGGACATGTTCAGCTTCATTTCAAGCCTCTCCACCTCCCCAGCCCTGCATCATTTCAAGTCCACCTCTGGTCCCAGTGCACTGAGTTAGTTCTCTTTCTCTGAGTCTGTTTTGTTACTTCACCACCTCCATGTCTTTGAGTAACCTAGAACCCCAATACCCTCTTAGGGGCCTTCTAATTTCCCATTCATCTTCAAGACCCAGCTCAGATATCGTGCCTTTGAAGCTGTCCCTCAAGGCTCCTGAACTCTCTGGTTCTGCCACAGCACCTCATACAGAAGGGAGCAGATCGTGTCCTCAAATGTCACTCCACCATATCTGACTGTACGCTTTACTCACTACACTCCAGGGCAGGAAAGAGGTTCTCTTTGTGCATCAAAGGGCTTTGCACCTGCCTGGGCCATGGGAGGTGATTAAGGACGATTCTTGATTGAGTGAGGTCCTTCAGCAAGTCAAAGCCATATGGCTACAAGAGGGTGCTGTGGGGTAAGGGGCAGCATTCGTGGGTCTGGAATGCAGAGTGGTAATGCACATTTCATGGTCAAAGGTAGCTCCAGGACCGAGCTGCGCAACCTACTCACACTCCTGTTTCTGTTCATGTGTTTTGTTTTTGCCAGTGACCTTCAGTGACTGTAAGGGAAATGACAAGCTACACTATGAGATCTCAAGCCCGTACTTCAAGGTGAACAATGATGGCAGCTTAGTCGCCCTGAGAAACATAACTGCAGTGGGCAAGACTCTGTTCGTCCATGCCCGGACTCCCCATGCGGAAGACATGGCAGAACTCTTGATTGTCGGGGGGAAAGACATCCGGGACTCCTTGCAGGTAATAGAACTGCTTGGGATAAGTTGGGTCCAAGGAGGAATATTGCGGTCTGTATGTCTTATGGGAAAAATGGGTCTTTGGTTTATTATTGGTCAAGATTCTTTTGTTGTTTGCAAATGATAGAAACCTAACTCAAAACACAGTCTGGCCGGGGGAATTTTGGGGGTCATGTGACAAATATTTCAGGGATAGCTTTGCCTGCTAGCATGGCTATGTATCCGTGCCCATGTGACGACATCAGCTTTGGTCTTATCCATCTGTGGTTCCATTTTCCTTCTACTGTCTTTACTCTTAGACAGTCCCAACCATCCCTGCTTCCCTGTGTGGAGGTCTCAGCAGCTCCACTTCATTTGCTCAGTCTGATGTCACCTGAGAGAGCATCTCTTCCTGCTACTGCCAACCCAAGCTTGAAATCGAATCTCATTGGCTGTCCTTAGAGCGTGCGTCCATCCCTGAACCAGTTACTGTGTCCATTTGGTCCTGAGGCTCTGGTTGGCTAAGTCTGGGTCACATGCCTTGCCCCCAAACCAGGGTAGACTCAGCCCCACCTAAAGTATATGGACTGAGAGTGAAAAAGAGGGTCGTTAATTACTCAGAGTAAGTTAGGATGCTGTCATCTAAGGAAGGGAAATGGATGTTGGGCAAGAACCAGAGTCGCCCACTGGAGTTGTATATGAGGCAACCATGGCATATAGCGCTGCCCCTTTGCCGTGCACTGGTGCCCGTTCCTTTCCGCACGCACATGTATGCAGATCTCTGCCCCTGCACACGTGTGACTTTAGGAATGCCACAAAGTGCCCTTCAGACTTCCTGATTGTGTCATCCAGAAACATTTGGTACAATGGACTTAACCTACTCCTGCTTCACCAGGAGTTCAGAGACTCTGTGGCTTCTCAGTTATAGAAAGGGATGACATACAGCAGGACCCAGGCAAAATAATAACAATAATAATGGCATGTCCCCTGCTTGGTGCGGCTAGCCTTTTCCTACCGGCTGCTGGCCTGCTCTCACCCAGTTTTTTAAAGCCTGTGATTCCCACTGCCTTTCTCCATCTGCCACACTCCCCGTAACCCTGCTTTATCTGCTAATTTTGTTCAGTGGTGGAGTGAACACTGATTCCACAGCTGGGGAGCAGAGACAGTACAAATGGCAATGTGAGTGTTGCTTTCCTGCCAATGCTGTCTGTGTGATCTTGAAAGAATCATATATCTGCAGACTAGAGGGGTTAAACAGTATGCAATGGCAAATAAGTGGCATGTATGCTGCCCCACTCTGTCACCGTATACATGGCAGATATTGCTAATCACCCCTGGCTTGACCTGAGTATCTCTCCCAATACAATGCTTCTGGAAGCTACACTCCATTGGTCATTTAGAGATGTTTGTAGGGCTGGAATATATTTGCCATCCCTGGACTGGACAAGCTCCATAATTCCCCTTTATATCTGTGAATCTGTGAGTTAAGGGTAGATAGCAAGCTACAAATGAATCCACATTGTGCCACTGACGTTTTCAAAAGAAAATAGGATCTGGGTGAATACGTACCAGTGTGGTAATCCGTTGGCACCACAAAAGCAAGCTTATCTCTCACTTAGCCATGGTCATTTTCACAGCATCTCACTAACTGGTGATATAAATGACTTCCAAATATCTAAAGCAACAAAACTGCCAGAATGTGCAGCACAAAGTGCTTCTTGGGAACAAGTAAATGGCACAGAGATTCACAGAAGGGGGTTCACATGCAGGATGGAATGTATTTAGGTGAATATTGTTCATTGGGATTGACAGCTCATCTTTAAATCTGGAACAGACAGTATCATAGTATTTAGCTCAAAGCAGAGCAGAAGGGATTGGAGGCACTTCTTAGGACAAGACTTTGCTTTCATAGGCTTGGAGACCCAGGATCGTTACCAAGAGACTCAGTCTTGAAGAGCTGGTCTCTTGAGTTCCAGAAAGACACCCTTCTGGAGGCAAAGCTCCTTGGAGCCCCGGCTGTTTCTCATTTGTCTCTTTCTGAACACACCGTCCACATAGCTTGGCTGCAGTCGTTTGCTTCTTATAAAGCACAGTGGAGGCTGCTGTCCTGGTCAGTTTGCCAGGCTCCAGCTGAACAGGGCATTCATCTCCCGCCTCCAGTAATTCTATGAGGTTTGAAAATCGGCCTTGTGAAGTTGCCCAGATGTGTCCATAATACAAAAAGTCCAAAAAAAGAAAAGACTAGGAAAACAAAATAGCTAGGCAGAGAGGCCCTCTAAGGAAAGCACAGTCCTTAACAGATACCCAGTTGGTATTTTTGAAGCCCTACTCTGTGTGGCAAAGTGGGCCAGCTGCTAGAGAAGGAAAGCAGTAAGTACACTAGTCAGCTCCGCTCCTGGTTGGGGAGAGAAAGTGAACGCGTATGTTGATTAAGTACCAAGTAGGGAGGCAGTGGTGATGGCTGCTCTGTGCCTTTAGAGATGCGAGAGGGCAGGGGAGGTGGGGCTGGTAACTACAGCCAGTGAGTGCATGGCGCTTACTGTGTGCCGTGTGCTGCACTCACGGGCCACAGAGGCTGACTCATCTCCCCACCACCGATGAGGCACATGCTACTGTCCCCATTTTACAAACTGGGGTAAACCGAGGCACAAGGAGGTGAGTGAGAACCTGTATTGTGTAGCAGGACTCTCATAAGTGTGTGCATCTCAGGGTATGCTTATTAATGGGCGTTATTCCTAACCCTCGCAACCTCCCTGTGAGGCTGCTGTTGGCACTCCCTTCCTACAGATGTGAGGACTTGGCCAAGATCTCCTAGCTTGAAATTGGCAGAAATGAGATTGAGATTCTGGCCTCTCCACCTGTTCTCCTTCCTGCCACTTTGCCCCCCAGAGGACTGTGCCCCTTGGGTGGCTACCCATGGGTCCGAAGGTGAGGGCATGAGTTAGAGCAATATAGTAGCGATGGAGGGGAACAACCAGTGGAAGGTGTGGTTTGAAGGAAGAAAGGGCCACGATTCAGCATCCTGATGGTTCCACATTGTCTAGCCTAGGAGGATGGAGACGGATTGGACCAGTCAGGGAAGGCGTGGTGGGGACAGGTGAATGGTCCAGCTTTGATGCGTTGAGTTGGCGGCTCCTGGGGACATCTTGATAGAGACAGGGATGGATCTCTGGGTAAACATCTGGGGGAAAAGCAGCATAGTGGTGGGGCTTTGGCTTTGGTGTCAAACTTCAGCGGGTTCAAATTTCTGTTCCACCACTTATGATTACGTGACCTTGGGCAAGCCACTCATCTCCCCGCACTTCAACACCCTCATCTGCGAAGCAGGGTTAAGAATAGAGCTTCTATCACAGAATCACTCCATTGGGCTCAGCACCAGACACCAGGTGACCTGTCCCATCAATGGCATTATTTTAGAACCTCTCGAGAAGGGATAAGGAACCATGGGCTAAATGTCCTCTCTGGGACCATGACACAGAAAACAGAGATTAGAGGTAGAAGAAGAAAGTAAGGCCTAAGAGAGAAACAAGGGCACTGGGGCACCCAGCACAATCAAAACAGGAGAGATGTGGGTGGTTTCACATCGCTATGTTTGGGAAGGAAGGAATCTCTAAGACAAATGTAACCCCAGTGAAGCCCAATTCAGCTGCAGTAACTGGAGCCCAGCAATTCTTTAATAAAAGGATGTGCCTCTCTTACCTTACCTGCTCCCTGCGACCCCGTTTCACGGGAAAGCCTGTAGCCCAAATCTGTGAAGTCTGATTGTTAATGCTTTAATTATAGATGCTCAAGCTATTGCTGCCTTTTTAATGGGTTGCCCAGAAGCTAGTACCTTCCTGGTCCATGTAAGATCATCTTAGATCTGCATGGGTGGAGGAGCAGTTTAATCCCTTGTCTTTGGACAGACGAGGGGGGATGGTTAAGGAGGGGGCCAAGGTTAACCATGCATGCACAAAGGCGTTTTCTAGCCTGTGGAATGTGATCATGAACTTGACTCACAGAAGTATGTCTGGACAGAACCGTGGCTTGTCCCCACCAGATCTGCTGTCCCTCACTGCCTGGCAATGGTGAACATGAAGACAAGAGAACATTTGCTTTTATTTACTTACTTATTAATTGGTTAGTTATTTTTACCTTGAATATAGAACTCCAAAGGTTTACATGGAAAAGCTCTGTGTTTCATTCCTTTTGCATCTTGGATAGAGATGTCTTTACCTGCTGTGTAAATGGGACTCATCAACCTCATTTACACGTTTCAAGCCTGGGGAAAAAATATGCCACTCATTTATTTATATTTCTAATTTAAGAATTTGTAGCTTCCATAACTGTAGATTATGGCACCAAATTCTGACATCAAATAAGAACTCAATAAAGTCAGGCTGGGAAGTAAGAACATCACAGAGCTTGCAGGAATGTACTTTGAATTGATGTTTCGGAGCTAAAGAGACTGTAGCTACCAGCTACATTTTGAAATGTGAGAGTTCACGCTCTAAGCAACTCTAGAATTTAGACACCTGTGACCCAGGCAACTGGGTCTCATGAGCAAAGGAGGAGACATGCATATAGCAGAAGGGAGAGTTGTGGAGGCCCACAGGCTACAGGCTTGAATCAGGCTTCCCTGCCCCCAGACTGGGGTTATCAGTGCAAATCTGATCCCATCACTCCTCTGCTTACTTCCTCATCAGGCTATTTGGCTCTTGGGATAAATTCTGAAGTCTTTATATATGTGTGAAAAGGTCCTTTACAGTCTAGCCTGGTCTCTACAGCCTTCCCTCAAGCCTGATTCCTTTTCATTTCTAAGTGGCTTGACCTGCTGAAATGTTACTTCCTCCCAGAGCCTTCCCTGGTACCCGTTCCAAAGGAAGGTCTCCCCTGCTAGTTTCACTTCTAGCACCTGTTCTATTCCTTCCTGGCCTTCTTCTCAGTTGGTAGTTAAGCATTTACTTCCTTATTTAGGTGTTTGAAGTGTGGCTCCCTGATGAGACTATAAGCTCCCTGAAGGCAGGAATATAGTGTGTTTGCTTTCTACTTCCCTCTCTCACTCCCTGCTTTCCTTCCTTTCTTCCTGGTGTGTCCACTGCTCTATCTTCAGCACCTGGCACAGTGCTGGCGTATACTTGGTTTTCAGTAAATGTCTTTTGAATAAATGCATGAGTAGATTGAGTCCCTCATTTCATACCACTCCCTGCATTGAGCTCTGCCCCCCCCAATACCAAACCACATGTGGTTTCTTGAACTGGCCGAGCTCTCCCTCCCGTTCATGCTGGCCATTGCTCTGTCTGGATTATTCCCTCTTCGCCATGACCCCAGCTGCCCCATGGCCAGCACCAATTGACAGGGCTAACTCTTTTGAAACTTCTGGACCGGCAAAGATTTCTCTTCTTCAGGGACACCTCTCTGACTGTCCCCTGGCTGGTTAAGTGAGTTTTCCTCCATGCTCCTCAGAGAGCCCTGCCTGGTTGCCCCCCATCATAGCCTTAAACTTTAACCGTCTCGTTTTTCTGTGTTGGTTTTCGTCTCGATTCTGAGCTCTGGAACTCAGGGCCCTGGCTTCCATGCAGGAAGGCTGAGAACACTGCCCTGGAGCTGGACACCTTGGCATGATTCCCAGTGCCACGCTTGCCACCTCTGCTCCAGTTCCATCAGACGTAGAATAGGCTCATAATAGTATCAACTTCACAGAGATGTCACAAGGATTAAATGAGTAAATGTATGCAAAGTATTTAGAGCAGTGCCGAGCACAAAGTAGGGGCCACGAAAAAGCCAGTTATTCCTCCTCATCATATCATTAGAGTCAGACTGTAATACATGCACAGTGAGTGAACTGGGCAAATTCAGACAACGCAATCCTTCCTCCCTTCCAATAAGACCAAATTCTGTCACTTATACAACCTAGAGAATTCAAGATTATACGTGAACTTACGTGAAACACTGACTAAACTTCCGAGAGAGGATTCTTTATTCCTATGGGTTCACCTAACAAACATCAAAAGACTTGCAGTATGTAGAAGTTAATTACAAACAGTTTACACTTCTTAACTGGAAGTCAGTGCATGGTATTCTCAGTAAAGGGAAACTGGTCTCTTAATCAAGTTGCTGAAATTAAATGCAAAAAATATATATATATTTTCCCCCTTTTTTGGCCATTTTAAAAATCCCTGAAAAAAAAGTAAGATGAACAGAGAAAGTTATGACAGAGATTGAAAAGGCAAAATTTAAGGCTTGTTTACCTTGTTTGATCATTACCACTGTAAACATGCAATTTAAAAGACATAAGTTTGGGGCTTCCCTGGTGGTGCAGTGGTTGAGAGTCCGCCTGCCGATGCAGAGGACGCAGGTTCGTGCCCTGGTCCGGGAGGATCCCACATGCCGCGGAGCGGCTGGGCCCATGAGCCATGGCCGCTGAGCCTGCACATCCGGAGCCTGTGCTCCGCAACGGGAGAGGCCACAGCAGTGAGAGGCCCGCGTACTGCAAAAAAAAAAAAAAAAAAAAAAGACATAAGTTTGGCTCCTAATCCAGTTCCAAGAATCATGATGGAAATAGTTCCAAAAAAATAAAATAAAGGGAGCAATTAGAGGAAGGAGCAACTTGGGAGAAACCATTGTTTTTATTTTTAATATTTAAAATAAAATATGTCATCAACTGATCAGAAGCCAATATTAATATTGCTGTTAATTATGTATCTTGATCCTCAGGGGAATTATACCTTTTAAATCCACTGCTTTGCAGAATCTTAAGGTTCCATTTGTTAAGTACCTCTTGGAACGGTGAGTCTAGTAGCTCAAAAGCAGTGGCTGAGTGCCCCTCTGTTCCTGCATATGTATGTGTTCTGGGACATTTAGCTGAATTGTTGTGGATGATGTTAATTAACCGGGAGCTGGAATGACTCCAAACTGGGATTTAATCAAACATTTAGTACTTAATAAGTCATGTGGCACTGAAAAGGCACCTAACTCCTTTGAGGTTTGGTTTTCTCATCTGTACAGTGATACCCTGGCCTTGCTTATATACAATAATGGGGTACATGAAATTGAAAAAATATGTATTGTACCTAACCCAGTGCTAACAGGATTCTCAATCACGAATTGTTTATTCTTCACTGAAGTACCCAGTTGCTGTCACTTATGCATATTTTTTTCCATTTTTCCTAATCTCACACATTCTAGACAAAAATATTTTTGCACTTTTGTTACTGAGATAAACTCCAGTTTTTATCCTCCCTGAGCCAACCATTTGAGTCTTCTCCGTTCTGGCCACTATACCATCTAACCCCCAAAGTGCCTGTCACACTGCATCCATGTGACTTGACTTCATTTGTTTAAAGCATCTCTGAGAATGAGAGCAACCAGCTTATGGTAAAATTAATAGCCTTGTCTCCAGATCTTATCACATTGACTGGGAGGGGCTTGGAGTCTGTCAAGCTGGTCAGTGGTATTGATCCTGCTCCCATGAAATACGTTTTATAACCACCATAGTGGAGAACCAATCTGTGCATTTACTGTGGCCATAAAGAAATGAAGAGTTAAAGCTGTATATATGTAATATGCTCTGATTTAACAAGAGTGATAACTTCAAAAACCTGCAGAGGACCACTGTTCATGGCAAACGCCTCCCCAGTTACTATTAAGGGAAATTAGTAACCATTTAACTGTCACCCAAATTGGGGAAAATATATAGCTCCAAAATTATGGTACAGATCCACGAATTGGGCCTAGAATAGGGTATTAGGCTGTTACATTTTGACACACAACTAAATTGTTATGTTTATGATTCTTAGCTCCAGGATACTATTCAAATATAGTAGATGAGACATCCTTCGACTCATTAATTTAAGTAGATAACAGATGGCCTTGTGGATCAGAATCTAAGAAAACTATATTCTGAAGATTAATTTTAATTGAAATGCTTGGAGAAAAATAACTGATCCCATAGAAAGTCTAGATAACTAAAAGTAGCTTCTTTTTGGCTTGTGAAGACTCAAGATTTTATGTTGTACAGAAGTGTGGGCCAATAGAAAAACAATGCGAGCCACATATGTAATTTTAGGTTTCCTTATTTAGAAAAAGACACAGATGAAATTAATTTTAATAGTATATATTAAACCAGGCACTTCCCTGGTGGTCCAGTGGGTAAGAGTCCCCACTCCCAATGCAGAGGGCCTGGGTTCGATCCCTGGTCAGGGAACTAGATCCCACATGCATGCTGCAACTAAGAGTCTACATGCCTCAACTAAGAAGCCTGCATGCCGCAGCTAAGACACAGTACAGCCAAAATAATAAATAAATAAAGCTAATAAAAAATAGTATATATTAAACCATATATAGTATATATTTAACATATATATTTAACCATAAATATACCCAATGTATATATTGTATATTTTATATATACACATATACATACACCCAATATATGCATATTAGGTTAAATTTCATAGATGTAGATATTCTCTATATAGATATATCTCTATATTTCTGTATATCTATATATAGATACTCTCCATATCTATATAGATATATCTATATATATCTCTATCTCTCTACATATACATATATACATACATATAGGCATATAGGCAGAGATATATCTAAATAGATATGGAGAGTATCTATGAAGTGTGTGTGTATATATATATATATATATAAATAAATTTATCCCAATATATATAAAACCTAAAACATTATAATTTATCTAAGATATATCAATAAGTAATCAGGTGAACATTATTAATAATTTTTTACATTCTTTTTATACTGAATCTTTGAAATGCAGTATGTATTTTACACTTACAGCACATCTCAATGTAGATTAGCTGGATTTTAAGAGCTCAATAGCCACAAGTAGAAATTGGCTATCAGTTAGACAGGGCTGCCATGGAATCCTGCTGGAATATTTATAAATTTTGAAAGAGAAATGGAAAGAGTCATTCACTGGGGGCCTACTACATGTCAGGACATTGTCTTAGATGTTCTCACACATACGTCTGTTTTTCTGATCCTCATAGCCAGCCTGTGCCATTGGTAATCTGGTTCCTACTTTGCTGATGCAGAAGCAGCCCAGGTTCAGAGATGATTAGTGACTTGGCCAGTGTCATCATTCTGTCAGCAAGTGGCAGAATTGGGAATTGGGCCTGGACCTTCTGATTCTATGCAGTCCCTGCTATTTTAGTAATACTGACATTTACAACGGAACTAGTGCTTTTCTGTTCTACTATAAAGACTATGAAATGACATAGGAAAATTAAAACGTGGTTACAAAATAAAAAATGAATGCAGAGCTGAGCAAAAACTCCTAAAGAAATTTTAGGTAGGTGGACAAGTCCTGTGTTATCACAACACTTTTAAAAACTCTCATCATGAATAGAATCTTTGGAGAAAGAACCTCATGGAAACAGCACAAGGTTTCTATGTCCCTTAGGCCCTGAGTTCCTTTATTTCAGACCTTATCTCATTCATCTTCATAGTCCTAGAGTCTAGTGAAAATGTATTACATTTATACTTTTTAAATTATAATTTAAAATTTTATTTTAGTATTTATTATATGGATTTGATCCTCACAACAACGCCTTGAAGCAGATGGTGTTATTCTTGTTTTATGAGTCAAGAAACTGAGACTCAAAGAAGTCAAGAGGTCGGTCAGTCTCGGGTGGTAGAGCAGGTCAAGTGGCACCTCAGCATTCAAACTGACAGTGATTCCCTAGGCCCAGTGTTCTATCCACAGCTAGCTTTCCAACAGCTGCTTGGGGCTTTTCAAGTAAAAGGAATATAGAATCATCAGAAATTTTCACCTAGTATTTTTGATGGGATAAGATAATGTGATAGAATGCATATTTTTCTAGGCTCTCTGATATACTTCTAACCTCCTATCTTTTATTATTACCATAAGTGAAATACAAATGAATTCTAAGTGTAAGTATTGAGCTGGTAACCTGTTTTTTTAAACTTGCCTCTTATCTGGCATATGGAGATACCTGATCACCGTGGTCTTTGCCAGTTGGCACGGCTGCTCTTATTGGAGATGAAATGACGTAGGAAAATTTCAAACTGATTAGAAATTTTAAAAATCATATAAATCTGAGAGAGAATTCTAAGGAAATTTTTGGTAGTTGGAGCCCTGTGTTGTCATGACACTTTTTAAAAACTTCCCTCATGAATAAAACTTTTGGAAGTAGAACCACTTGGAAACAACACAAGATTTTCATATGTAAATGTCTCCTAGGCCACTCTGCAAAAGTCTGGTTCTCAATTCTGATTGAAAGAACAAACAAAACAATTTCAACGATAAGAGGGCACAGTTGTTGATACAGACCATGGACTGTCTCTATTTAGTTTTTTGGTGTCAATATTCGAAAACTCGGTAGCAAAGGAACATTGAGAGGATGTACCACTTACTCAGTCTCCCTCCACCAAGCACATGGGTTAATCAGATTACATGTTCTTCACCCAGACTTTTAAGGAAGAAGCCTGAGCATCTGGAGAAAATAAAGCAAAGAAGAGCATTATGCCTCCAACCAACCATATCCTCTATCTGCCCATGCAGGTTTCTGTGAGCCAGGCTTGATTTGTGGTACATGACAGGGTGGCAACTCCTCTTGGGCCACACTTTGATGCTGTTTGATCCTCAACTCAATTGCTTGTTCAGACAAAGACAAGTCTAGTCTCAAGCTATCACACAGACAAACAGGAATGAGCCTCTGGCCAGGGCCCAACCTCATCAGGCTTATTTTGTCTTTTTTCTGCTCCTGTTAACAGAAGCAGAAACCCTTGAGTCCTACCTTCTAGGGATGCTACTTAAAAATAATAAAAGTAATAATAATACAGTAAGTCCCCCACGTATGAACGAGTTCCATTCCAAGAGTGCATTCATAAGTCCAGTTTGTTCCTAAGTCCAACAGAGTTAGCCTAGGTACCCGACTAACGCAATCGGCTATATAGTACTGTACTGTAATAGGTTTCTAATACTTCTCACACAAATAATACTTATAAAACAAACACAAAAAATAAAACATTTTTAATCTTACAGTGCAATACCTTGAAAAGTACAATAGTACAGTACAACAGCTGGCATACAGGGGCTGGCATCAAGCGCACAGGCAAGAAGACTTATTAACTGGAGGAGGGAGAGGAGGTGGGAGATGGTAGAGCTGAAGGATCGTCAGCAAAAGGAGATGAAGGGCAAGCTGCAGTTTCACTCACACCCGACGCTGACGGCACAGGTTCTGGTTCCTTGCTGGGTTCAGTTCTATCTACCCTCTTGAAAAAACAGTCCAGTGATGTCTGGGTAGTAGCTCTCACCCTCCACGCGCCTAGAGCCCGAGCTCCGCAACAAGAGAAGCCACCGCGATGAGAAGCCCGCGCATCACAACAAAGAGTAGCCCCTGCTCACGACAACTAGAGAAAGCCCGTGCACAGCAACAAAGACCCAATGCAGCCAAAAATAAATTTTAAAAAAAGATACTATACTACTATACTCTATACAGTACTGTACAGTAAAGTACACAAAAGCACAACCACTTGTGGAGGATGCACACACGTGACAATGTATGCCAGGCACGTGAACTAACTTACGTGACTGGACATGTGCAAGTGCGTTCGCATCTTTGAAAGTTCGTAACTTGAAGGTTCATGTGTAGGGGACTTTAACAAACAACAAGAGTGCCTACATCCCAGTGGGGTCCACGACAGAACCACACTTTGTTGAATTGCTTCTTTCTTATAAGGCCAGAAGTATCAACAATCAAAAGGCAAATACTGTGGGTATGTGGGCATCAAAATATGATTATTTATTTATTTTAGTTTTGGCTGTGTTGGGTCTTAGTTTCTGTGCGAGGGCTTTCTCTAGTTGCGGCAAGTGGGGGCCACTCTTCATCGCAGTGCGTGGGCCTCTCATTATCGCAGCCTCTCTTGTTGCGGAGCACAGGCTCCAGACGCGCAGGCTCGGTAGTTGTGGCTCACGGGCCTAGTTGCTCCGCGGCATGTGGGATCTTCCCAGACCAGGGCTTGAACCCGTGTCCCCTGCATTGGCAGGCAGATTCTCAACCACTGCGCCACCAGGGAAGACCAAAATATGATTTTTTTTTAACAGAAAATAGATTTTGTTAACACTTGCTCTTCTTTATCATGCAAAGAGAGATAAATTATCGAAAAAGTACTTTAAATAATATCCCGTATACAATTTCAGAATTTGACTTATCAATAGACTTACACGTAGGCAGAGAAATTTCAAATGCTAACAAAGGTGGCATCTCACTGCTCTTGGCAATTCCCAATCTCCAAATCTGGTGAACATAGCCAGTTGGAGAGACCTTTAGGTGGAGAAAGAGTTTCCCTAAGGGATGGAGAAATACAAATATTCAAGGGCTACTCAAGGCCAATAGGGCTCAAAAAATGTGAGACTGCCTTCCAGGCAACAGTTCAAAAATATCCTTCTTGATTAGAGGCAGCCTTCAGTTGGCCTGAGTGTATTGCTCTAACTCCATTGACCCCAGTGGTTTGCCACCATCCTTCTTACAATTCAGAAGGGGAGATTACAGAGTCTTCCTCACTGTTCTTTGTCTCTTACACCAATAAGAGAAAATTGGACCTGAGTTTCAGGAGGGGGATTTTCCTTCCCTTGTTGTCTACATAGTTTCTCCTGCCTCCCAGCTATTTATGGAAATTAGATGGTTCCTTTAATTTTCTATTTTTGTGCAGCAAATCCTTTTGACAAAAGGTGTGCATTGTCAACCAATCCCTTCATCATATCAGGCAAATTGGGCTTCTGTTGACAACAACTTTTTACAACTCCTTTCCTTTGAAGTTAAGAAGCTGTAAACAATGATGGTTCTCCAAGAGACCCCAGGAATGGTCTGAATAAGTATAACTAGGCTTTTCCTGAAGACCACACCCTCATTCCAGATGCCCCTGTATGCTACTTATTTTTTTTAGCTTCTGTGAGATTTAAGACAGCAAATCAGGATGCATTATCTTCTTCCTTTCATTGTCCATTCTCACCCCAGTTAACTCTCACAAACCCCAGTTAACACAGATAATTGAGGCTTGACTGCTTTTTCACTCCAAGTCTCTCATTCAATTTGGACCTTGTTAGCAAAGCCTGGCTCCTAAGAGCATCAGTCTTATTTGCCTGGTTTCCCTGTGATTTCCTCTTTCACTCAGGCCTTTGGATATTTTTTCTACATCGAAAAAAAATGACACAGAAACTGAATCAAAGAAAAATAATGCAAAAAACCCAAGAAAGTCCCCCTATATATATATTTTCAAATTCTACATAAGTCTTACAATTTTGGTGTTGGTTTATTAGGTAAAGTAAAATTATATGCTCCATAAGGGTAGAGACTGTGACTGAACTGTTCATTGCTATAAATCTAGCACTTAATATAATACCAGGCACTGAATAAATACTTATTGAATGACTAAACAAATGCCAGAGGTGGAATGAATATTCATGTTAATAATGCTGATCATAGCCAACATTTATTTAACTCAGATTCTGTGCCAGGCACCTCTCTAAGTGAATTTCTTAGGTTAAGTCATTTAATCATTACAGCAACTTTATGACATAGGTACTGTTATCTTCATTTTACAGATGAACAGAGTAAGACATGGAAAAGGTATGTGACTTTCCCACAGTTATACAACTGGAATATTTCAGAGCTATACTTTGGACTCAGACTGTTCAAAAAGCTTTATCAAAACATTTTATCCTTTTTTGTCAAGATAGAGAAATATGAGCTAAATATTATCACTGAATATTAGTAAAGTAGATTCAGATTAGTTGAATAGCTGCATCTAAAAGATCTGAAAAATAATCTGCCAGCCTAAAGAATGGCTTCTGCATGCAGTCAATGGCCCTAACTGATTGAGTTCATCCCAGTGATGGATGAGATATGAAGACATGATTTTTAATTTGTAACTTTCACAGCTCTGGGGTCCTAACTGGACTGTAAACTCAAGATTCAAAAAGAACTCAAGTACCTACAAGGATGCACTGAAATTAATAAGGCAACATCAGTGGGTATAGATGTGAAGCCCCATCTATAGACAAAAAGAAAATTTTGGAAAACAGGATAGGCGTGATGTGAAAAGACTTGGTTGACGAAGAATTCACATTCATGGAACCACAGCAACTTCCTCTCTCCAGGTCCCTGCCATTGTTGCTACTCTGATTATTCATGCTTAATTTATTGCCCATCACCTTGAGCACTACTCCAAGACTTTTCCATTTTCCTTAAGCAATAGGCCCTACCCCACTGCCTGCAATTTTCTGCAGCTGGCCCTTCATTTCTCTCTGATGAAAAGTTTATACCATCCAACCTGAGCTTTTCTGATTCCCTCTTCCATCTCTGCCCACCTCCAGTCTTTCCCTCGCCTCTCAGAGGAAGACCAACTCTTCCTTCTCTTTTGGACCCTTCACTGTGCCCTTGACCCCACTCCTTTCTGCTTCAGTTTCATCATATGCTCCCCTTCAGTTTTACACCTTCAGTGGTTTCCTCCTCTCTCAATCCTCCCCTCTGCCTTCAAACATGCTCCCATCTCCCTAGGTTGAAACAAATTTCCATGGGGTGATTTCACTTTCTCATCACTGCCCTTGCCTTCACCAGTCTCCTGGAAAGCAAAGTCTTCACTGAAAATGTCTATTCCTTCACAGACTCACACCTTAATCCTCCCAAATGGGCCTCCTGCCCTCAACATTTTGCTGAAATTTCTCTCTTTTGAAGATCATGGAAAGAAAAGAGCTGGTTTCCTTAAAATTTTTCTAAGTCCTGAGCCCACTTGAATTCTCTGAAGCATTTGGCAACTTATTTTAATTTTTATTTTATTGAAGTAAAATTCATATAACATAAAATTAACCATTTTAAGTTGAACATATCCATGGCATTTAAAATATTCATGATGTTATGCAACCACCACCTACTTCTAGTTCCAAAATATTTTTATTACTGCCCCCAAAAACCCATCGTATCTAGTCATCATTTGATCCCTCTAGTCCTTAGCAAACACTGATCTGCATTCTGATTCTGAGAATTTACTCATTCTGGATATTTTATATAAATGGAATCATATAATATGTGGACTTTTGCAACTGGCTTCTTCTACTTAGCATAATACCTTCAAGGTTCATTCATGTTGTAGCATGTATAACTACTATATTTCTTTTTATGGCTGACTAATACTACTCTATAGATAGACCACCATTTGTTTATTCATGCATCCATCGATGGCCATTTGGGCTGTTTCCACCTTTTGACTATTGTGAATAGTGCTGCTACAAACATGCATGTACATGTATTTGTTTAAGTATTAGCTTTCAATCCTTTTGTGTTTATACCTAGAAGTAGGAATGGGATTGCTGAGTCATATGGTTTATGTTTAACTTTTTGAGGAACCAGCAAACTGTTTTCCATAGCAGCTGAACCATTTTACATTCCCACCAGAGCGTTTGACAGTTTTGAAATGCTCCTTGAAATGCTGTCTCATCTGCCTTCAGAGACATCGTACTCTCCTGGTTCTCCCACTCTTTATGTATATGGCAACCCCTTATATTTTTTCTCCTCTAATTCCTCTTCCTTCTCTTCCTGTCATTGGAGGTGTTCTTCAGATTTCTGTCTTGATTCTCCTCTGCTGGTTTCTACCATTCTCAACAATCTCATCCAACTGAGTGGCTTTAAACATCCCCTCTTTAGGATGTCTCTAAATTCACAGCTCCATTTCTGACTTTAGGTTGCTCATGTCTGCTGCCTACAGGACATGTCCACTTGTATGTCTTGTCTCTCGAGGTTAGTGTATGTGTATACAAACACTTACTCTTGTGGACCTCTAAACCTCATCTTCTTGGATTCTCTATTTCTTACAGTGGCATCCTTGTCTTCTCAGGCATCCGAGCCTTAATTTGTCTTTGATGCCTCATCACATGAGAAGTCAGTGGCACTTCTCATTCTTTCTCTCTCCCGTGAGGTTTTTACCTGTACACCTTCTCCATTATAGTAGCTACAACTAGTTAAGACATGACCTCCTCTGACCTGGCCTGTGACGGTGCTTTGTGAATAGCATTTCTCTTAAGTCTGACTTCTTCTCTTCCCTTTTGATCCAATCCACATGCCTATTACTGCTGAATTGTTCTTCCCAAAGAATAGCCAGGATCATATCATGCCCTATTCAAAGGCCACCAGGGGCTTCTGATGCCTACTGAGCAACATTCAAATTGACCCCAAACTGGCTTTGTCATTTTCACCCTTCACTGCTCTTCATCACTCATGTGATTCTCCCACCAAAGTAAGCTCTTATCCTCCACATTCACTTAAAATGATATGGTCTCTTCTACATCTCTCTCTCGGGGTGGTATAAATCGGTTGCAATAGGCTTACAGGAATAAAGACCAGATTAGGAGTTGTGATGTTAGCAGAATGATTGATTTATTTTTTTAATGATGTATATTTTAGCCAAACGAATGCTAATGCCAGTAGGTTTATCAGTTGCTAGGAACTTCTCTTTCTTTGAGATTTGTAAGTAATCATGGTGAAAATAATGCTACAGTTAATAACGAAATATGATACACTTGTAAATCGTACAAATTACATAATTTGCAATGACTGAGTGCCGGGAGCTCTATAATCTGGATCTCATTAAGATGCTCAGAATCCTTTACAAATGTGCTAGGGTTACCACTTATAGTGAGAGCTCTCAGGAAATCTCTGCTTATTGACCACAACAGCCAGATACAAACTTCATCCTACCTACCATCAAATGTAGCTGTGGGTAGAATTTACAATACCTATCATATTATTCATCATCTCATTAAGAATGAAGTATTCAAATTCCTGAGAGAAACTAAGACCCAAAATTGGATTGTTTCCTCTGAGGGATATAGCTCTCTTTTCTAGGACTTCACTCTTTGATTTATTTTGACTATGGCTTCTTTGGTCAACCATTTAATTTTTTTTTTTTTTTTTTTTTTTTGGTTAACTTTGTCCTTGTTGATGCTAATGCACTCCTGTCATGTGGAAATGAGGAAAATTCAGATACTGTATGAGAGAGAAAATGGTTAGATAAATTAGAAGCATGAATAATTTATGGAGAAACAATTCAAGCAGCTAACTATATTGTGCATTCTCTGCTTACTTCATGAATGATCCATATGCCAAGTCCATACAAGTTAATGTTTATTTCTAGAAACCTTTACCAAAATGAGCAAGAAGTAGTAAATGCCTCATTATCCTTTCAGAGTGCCTAATGATACATTATTTTCTGTTATAAAACCTCAAGGTTTCTGAATGCATTGTTATAAATCCAAACTGTCAACATTTCTTTGGCAAGGGAAAGAACAGCATCCTGTAGAAATAAGATGTAAGATTAACAATTCAGGTTCATATATTTTTATCGCTCCCTGAATTCTGCCACACATGGCAAAAAACTACAATCCATATTTGTTTTATAGAAAATATGCTATGAAGACCCATAAAACATTTAAGAATGTTTAGAAAAGCAAAAATGGAAATTTCAGAAATAAAACTTTAAGTAAGAACAATGGAAGATAGACCATCAGCAATTATTAATGAAATAGACATTTTATAAAGTAGTATTTGGCAAAGTAAATAGGTTGTATACGTTGGACCAGAGTTTAAAGATATCCTGGTTTTTCTTTCTACATAAGACAACCTACTGGGAAAGGCGAAAATGTGAGTCATTTAATAGTTAAGCCATTGCAGTCAAATTTCCTGGGTTTAAATCTCAGCTCTGGCATTCATCGACCTTGAGATTTGTGATAAATTCTTTTTTACCATTTTAAAACTTAACATTAAAAAAAAGATCTGTGAAATGGGAATAAAAATAGTACCTCCTAGGGTTAATATGAGAGTTGAATGACATAATACATGTGAAGATCTTAGAACAGTGCCTGGCACACAGTAAATACTAAATACTATTATCTAGTACAGAGAGAATGACCATGTCCTAATATGGTACATACAGTAAATGCACAGGGTAGGGAGTTCTGGCTTTAACTATAACTTAGTATAGGAGCTAAATGGGTATCATAAACTTAATGTAAGGCCTCAGTATGTGTCAAAAGGACCCAGTTTTCCTTTTTTTTTTTGGGCTTTTTATGTGTCCTCATTTTTAGACGTTCTCTCTTCTTGTGTATCAGAAGATACTCATTTTAGGATAATGCAAACAGGACCTATTTACAGTGATATTATTTAACAAGGTAAGGTGGAATATAGAATAACATGAGGACCCAGAAATATAAATTGATAAATACTCCAATTAAAAGCAAAGATTATTACACTGGATTTTAAAACAACAGCTATATATTGCTTAAATTAGATATACCTTAAATGTAAGGATACAAAAAGATGAAAAGTGAACAAATTTAAATAAACTTATCATATAAATGTTAACCAAAACAAAGTTGGTGCAGCTATGCTATTTTCAGAGGAAATATAGATGTTAATAAAAAAGTATTACTATAGATAAAAAGGGTTATTTCAGAATTATAAAACCATACAGCTGGTAGATGTAACAATCCTAGATTTGGCTGCATTCAATAACAAATGTAAAATAAAACTAATATATAAAGCAGAACTGATAGTAAAAATAGAAAAAACCCATAATCATAGCTAGAAATTTTAACTCGCTTCTCAGTAACTGATATATTAGTCTAAATGGAAATAAGGTTAATGGAAATTTCGATAGCGTATATAGAACACCGCATCGAGAAACTCCAAATACACATTCGTTCCAAGAACACATGGAATAGTTTCCAGTATATCATATGCTGGTCATAAAGTACATCTAAAAAATTTCAAAAGATAGAAATCATACAGAATATGTATTCTGACAATTGTGGATTTAAAACAGAAATCAACAGTAAAAAGAAAACTAGAAGATCCCCATATGTTTGTAAACTAAGCAGTATACTTTGAAATATTCCATGGGTAAAATAAGAGGTAATAGTAGAAGGTAGAAAACATTTTGAGTGGAATATTTTGAAAATATAACAAAACTTGTGGGATGCAGATCAAGTAAAGGAAAATTTTATATCTTTGAATGCATAACTAGAAAGGCTGAAAGTAAATGATCTAAATCAAAGAAGAATGGCAAATTTAACCCTAGGAAAATAGAGGGAAGGAAATAATAAAGATAAAAATAAAAATAATAAAGATAAAAATAAAAAATAACATAGAAGGTAGATAAAAGTAGGAAAAAATGTAAGAAAGTCACAAGTTGGTTCTTCGAAAAATTCATAAGTTGGTAAGTCCCTAGGAAGGATGACCAAGAAAAAGAAAAAAGGTGTGATTACCAATCAAATGAATGTAAAAGGAGATATCACTAGGGATCCTCCAAATATTAAAAAAAACAAACACACAAGAAAAGGGCATTGTGAATACACTTCTGAAAATCAATTTGAAAATTAAATAAATTTGACAAATTCTCTCAAAAAATAAAAACAAACTTACCAAAACATAACAAGAAGAAATAGAAAATCTGATAGTCCTATATCTATTATTTAAAAACTCTATTGCCTACAGAAACTCCAGGCTGGGTGACTTCATGGTGAATTCTACCAAACATTTAAGGAAGAAACTAAATCAATTAAAAAAAAAATCATCCATGCAATAGAAAAAGTGAAACCTTTTTAAACTTCTTTTATTAAGCCAAGTATAACCTTCATCAAAATAGCAGACATAAACATTAAAAGAAAAGAAAATTATAAGCCAATTTCTCCTATGTATACAAATGGAAGGTAGATAAATTGGACTTCACTAAAATTAAAAAGAAAAAAAAAAAAACGTGCTCATCCAAATACACCATTGAGGAAATAAAAAGGTAGGCTACAGAGTGGGAAGGATATTTGTAATATGTATATCTATTATAAGACATTTATCCAGGATACATTAACAGTTCCTGCAAAATTATAACAAAAGGCAAATAAACCAATTAAAAATGGTTAATGGGTTTTAACAAGCCCTCTACAAAAGAGGATATCCAAATGACCACTAAACATATTAAAAGGGTTTCTAAAGTCATTAGTCATCAGGGAAACACAAAGTAAAGCTATTAGGAGATTATACAGAGATATTATTACATACACACACCAAAATGGCTTAGACAGTACCAAGTGCTGGCAGCAACTGGAACTCTAACACACTGCAAACTGAACATCTGTGACCTAGAAACTCCACCTCTTGATCTATACCTAGAAGAACTGTATACATATGTACACCAAAAGACATTTACAAGAATGTTCAGAACACTATTCATAATAGCTAAAAACTTGAAACACCTCAAAAGCCCATCAAGGTACAAATGGATAAATTTTAATATATACATAAGATGAATATTATGTAGCAATAAAAAATACTATTATGCTTAAGAACCTCATAGACATAACATCACATGAAAGAAGCCAGATATGAAGGAGACGGGCCCAGATAGGTGAAGTTCAGCAATGGGCAGAACTCTCCGACGGTGGTAGAAATCAGAATAGTGGTTACCTTTGGAAGCACGATGACTGCAGAGGGCATGAGGGATGTGTCTATGGTGATGACAGTATTGTATATCTTGATCTCCATGGTGGTTATATAGGAATATTCACTACATGCACACACAAATTCATGAAACTGTACACTTGCAGTTTAATATATGAATGATAAATATTACGCTTTAATTAAAAGTTGAAAGTAAGTAAAAGGAAAGTGGCAGTTGGATGACTCTTCCTTTTGGTGAGTTAGCAAATATTTCTTATTGTCACCCCAGGTGTAAGAAGAATGCATACATACCACTGAAGCTGTAGCCTGATTCCTTAGTCTGACACACAAACCTGGCTAGAACCAGGTCCTAGCCTCCCTCCATTCCTTCTGGCCTGTACCATCTTGAATCTTCTTGACACCTAACAATGTGAAGTTTAAAGCCCCTGAGATAAAATCACCTCCTGCTCTAGAAGTGGGAGAGGAAAGGAGTTGAGACCAGCGTGAGTCAAGCATACCTGTATTTTAGGTACCACTAAGAAAGAAAGATGCTGACACTTAAATTTGGACACAGTCCTTCCTTAACATCAATTGCAAGATACATCTCTAGCTTTTAGAGACATTGAAATGGGGTAGGGGAAGTGGCTTAGAAATAAGAAAAAGGGGTGTCTTAGATCATTATGACTCCCAAGCAACTTTACTTTTAAAAGTAAGAATACTTATTTAACTCCATGAAATCTTTTTTGTCTTAAACACACAGATCATTTAATAATATTTTTTAGCCCTAAATACAAATTTAGTTTCTTGTTCTTTGTCAATTAAATGCTCTGTCAGGTTTGGAGTGTGACTTTAGCCCCTCTCCTTTTTCAGAGCCCTCTGAAGATTTTTTTTCATCTTTACCATTTTTTGGAGAAAAAGTAGTTTTCACTTCACTCATCAAATAAAAGGACCTGGGTAACAGAGCCTCTATGTTTGATTTGAGTGGGCTTTCTCATATATGCCACTGGCCAAATTCTTCTAGAAAAATATTTGTCCTTCCCTGATGGTTTGCAATTTTTGTGTTTCAACATGTGGGTGCCAAATAATGTGTTTCTCTTTTTCCCAACATATGTGTTCTTGTGACCTCACAGATTACGGGGATACCTTTTGTTCTGACAGATGCTCTTTCAGACTTCCTGCCATGGTGCTGAGGGATGGCACGGACAAAGGGTTCTAACTGCCAGGAGGATAGGGCTGGGCCTCAGGAGCCAGTCTTCTCTGCCCAGCTCTCTTGACCAGAGTGCGGAGAAGAGAATAATGATGTTTCCATGATAATGCTGTTTTTCTTGTGTGTCTTCCAGAAATGGAATTGGACACACAGGAAAGAACAAAAGAAGTCTTATATAGCACATTACAAACTAGAAAGCTTTTGAAGTCAGCATCTGGGATGGTCCTAGAAACAACATGCAGTCAGGGAAAAATAATTACTGCGGACACACTCTGACCTCAGAGAAACTGTCTGGTGATGAGATTACCTCTCTTCCAGGATCCTACAAAGCTTTGGAAGGATATTTTCTTTGCTTTGCTTCCTCCCCACCCTGCTGCCAGCCTGCAGTAGTGCCTCTTGCTCTGTGCTAATCCATTCTCATTCGAAGATGGATGTACTGTTTGGACTGCATCTGCTTTAGTTTGGGTTCCCCAGAAAGCCTGAGACAGGGACCTGGGTGCCGGAAATGTATCTGGGAGGTAGTCCAAGGGAGCAGGAGTGACGAAAGGGTAGAATGAGACAGGGAAGGAGAAAAAGCTAATCAAAAGGTAAACTATTGAGGTTGCTTCTGTGGGCATTAGGATTAATTTCTTCAGTTAAACAGGAACTGTGAGAGCCCTTTGGAATACCTCCCGGAATCATCCACCTGTAAGATGGGGATGCTGGAGCCTTTATCCACAGGCTGCCTACTCCCTTTGGATTGAGAGTTGTCCCAGGGGGTGCCAACTGCTTTGTGTTTAGAACAAGTTCCTGCATGTGTCAGAACAAGTCCTGGGAAGAATGACTTGAAGTCACGTGAACTTGGAGTAAGACCCTGGGACACGGTAAGTCTGTGCCCACAGAGAACTCTGCAGCACAGCTGCCGCTGAAATCAGAGGTGGCTGAGAGGATGTGACCCGGGCAAAGGCACGAGGGCAGGGGATTGCCACTGCCTCAGGGAGCCCCAGCTCTCCGGTGATGTCACATTCAGAGTGGACACAGGATTGTTTCGCCACCGCTGTGGTTTGAGCCAGGATGTTCCATGACAAGTCAGTCAGAGGACAGCGCAGGCTTAGAGGACTGACTTTCTGGATCTCTAACACACACATCTTCAGTGGAGTTTAGAGACAGAATGATCATCCTTCATGAAATGAACAAATATATTCAGTTAACTCAGACCTCCTTGATTCACCATATTTCTGAATACAATACTTTGGTTCTTCAAAATCCAAAGGTCCCTAGTAGACAACTGAGGCTCCACACCAGGGTGGCAGAGGAGCCACACTGGTGTGCGTGTGGGGGGCAGACTTAAACCATATCATATGAATTCCCAGAATCATGGATTGTGTGACTTTTCTTTGCGAAATGGTCCCCAGTGACCTTCTCCCTGTGCCAACCCTGGCATGTAGTGGAATGCGTACGTGGCAGGAGCAGATGGGTGAGAAGTATCTTTCCCAGTTGAAAATTCCTCTTACACACCCATCACTGGTGCTCTAGGGAAGATGCTCTCCCATGTGCCAAGGGACCAACATCAGAGGGTCCAAGGTACCCACTGCAAACTTGTCACCAAATGACTTTAATACTAACGAGCTCATGTTGCTTTTTCCACCACAGCTAAATGAAACCAGGGACTTGTGATTGTAACATTAGTTAGCAACTATATAATAATAATTATAAATATATAAAGGAATAGAGCAAATATAAAGAAGCCCTACCCCATGTCTCAAATATGGCAATTGTGAGTAATCTCTGCCCAACAGAAATGAAAAGTAATTGGACTTTGGGTTTGCCAATGCTTGTGTTAATGTCGGTGCTCATGTTGGCACTGAGGTGTCACAGGAGATGATGATCTGAGAGAAGGGCACTCTAGGGACATTGTGGGGACCGGGATTGGAGGCTGGAAGCTGAGATAGTGAGTGAGTCTGGGCAGAGAAGTAATTTATGCAGCAGAGGAAAATCAAGAAGGAGGTGTGTTAGCAAAATAAATGGTATCACAATTGCTGAGACTTCAGGACCAGGGGGAGTTGTGACGCCTCTCTTGGACTTTGGTTCTGGGCTTTGCATCTAGAAAGATAGAGCCTGGTCTAGGAATGATGGTGCTGAGTTCTTTCCCTTTTAAACATCTGATTAAACATCATCTCCTCGGAGAAGGCTTCCCTTATCACCTTACTTAAATTGGGTTCACCCTGTTAATTTTCTGTCACAGTGCAGTGTGCTTTGTGTGTGTGTGTTTGTTGCATTCACAGCATTTGTTACAATGTTTGACGTTTAAAAGCATTGTTTCTTTTCTTGCTTGGGGTCCATCTCCCATGCCACTTTGTTCCCCACTGTGTCCTTAATACTTCAGTGCCTGGAACATAGTTCAGTGCCTGGAACATAGTACCGCAGAAAGAGGTATTGAATTAATAAGTGCATTTCTAATTGAATAGCTGTTAGACCATAAATATCCAGTGATGTTTTTAATGTCTTATGGCTGGGTTCCAGGGATCAATGGGAAGTAACAGAGGATGGAGGTTCAGTTTTCTTTTACGTGCAGTGATAAACAGGGGAATGACCTTCAGACTAAACCGTAAGATGACCTTGCTGGCTGCTATGTCACAGGTGGGTTAGAGCCATCACATGAGTGGAAGAGAGGTATTTCAGTTATTTATCGCTGTGTAACAAAGTACCCCCAACTTAGGGACTTAAAATAACAACCATTCTATTTGGTCATGTTTCTGTGGGTTCAGAATTCAGGCAGGGTTCAATGGCATATCAGGTGGATCTTTCACTGAGCTGTTATCAGCTGCTGGCTTGGTTAGCCTAAAGATCCAAGAAAGCTTTACCCAGAAATCTGGCACCCCAGTGCTTCTTCTCTTTCCGTATGCTACCCTGGGCTTCCTCAGAGCTAATCAGAGGTCTTATGTGGTCATTGGCTTCCAAAGGGATCAGTCCAAGCATGTGAAAGCAAAACTACATCTCTCTTAAGGCCCAGCCCAGGAAGTTACACACCACAGCTGGAGTGGAATAGACTCCACCTCTTGATGGGAAGATTGGCAAAGCATTTACAACCATTTTTTAATTCATCCTAAGGAAAGACTAGTTAAGAAGTTGTTATAGTAAACCCAGCCTAAAATTGTAGTGATGGAGATGGGGAGAAGTAGACTGGCTTAAAATATTACTGGAGGAAGTCATGACAGGGCTGTGCAGGGAGAAGAGCTGTGCCATTTGTCTCTGTTGGTTTTCTATTACAGCTATAAAACATTATCACAAACATAGTGGCTTAAAACAACATAAATTTATTCTCTTGCAATCTTGGAGGTAGACTGAGTTTTACGAGCCTCAAATTAAAGTATTGGCAGGGCTGGTTCCTTCTGAGGACTCTAGGGGAGACTCCATTCCTTGCCTCTTCCACCTTCTAGAGGCTGCCCTTTCCTTCATCTTCAAAGTCAGTTTTGTAGCATCTTTTTGGGGGAGTGGCTTGGGAACGATCAGATATACTGGGGAGAGGCAAGTTCAGGGGACAGAATCAAGATTTGAACAGGCTCGGTATGAGAATTTTGTGAGATGTCCAAGTAGAGATCTCTAAAAATATCAGATGGATGTATGACATTACATTCTGAGCTGGAAATACACACTTTGGATTTGTCAGTCTCAAGTTGTCTGAGGATTTTTGAGGTCGTTGAGGAGAAGACTTCATGGCAGCATTGCCCAGTGGAAATATAATGCAAGGCACATGTGTACATTTAAATTTTCTGGTAGTCACGTTAAAAAAGTAGGAAGAAAGGATACAATTAGTTTTAATAATATCTTCTTAAACCCAATGTATAACATAATTATCATTCCATCATTCAATCAATATTTTAAAATGAGCTATTTTTATTCCATACTAAGTTTTAGAAATCTAGTGTGTTACAGCACACTTCAGTTTAGACTGGCCACATTCCTATTGCTTGATGGCTCCAGGTGGCTCGTGGCTATGTACTGGACAGTAGGGCTTTAGAGAAGAGATCCCAGAGGTTAGCTGGGAGGCATCCCAACATTCAGAGGTTGGGTATAGGAGAAGCTTGAAGGTAGAACAACCAGGAGAGAGTGGTATCACAGAGGTAAAGAAAGCCTGGAGAAGTGGGTGTGGTCAGCTCTGATGAATGCTAGAGCAGAGAAATGGGAGGTGGGCCATGGAGTTAACACAGAATTGCCGCTAATTAGGTGACAATACAGACTGATTGTGGGTGCGTGTTCATTTGATGTGTTGCTGTCTCCCTAGCTCTCTTCCCATTCCCTCTGGGTAGTAGAGGTAAGGGTCAGCAGCGAATACAGCTGCGGAAACTTCCATCTTCCAACACCTCAGCTAGACTATACCACCCCACTGTGTAGCAACTAGCAAATGGCTTTGGAATCTAAAAATAAGAGTGCAGACTGTCTTTAGCCAGAAAGAACTGCAGTTTGGATGAGGTCCAGGTATAGAACAATCGTCTCAACTCCTGTATGTTAGTGCAAAGCTTGCCTTCTGTAAAATGTCTTAAGTATAAGAGCTATAAAATAAAATACTCATGGATTATACTGTGGTGCAATATCTAGAAGTCATAAGACAGTAACAGCTTACAGGTCCTTCTAAAACTAGATATGAAATTTAAATTTGGCACGTGTAGGTAATTTCTGAAACACTGGCTTTTCCTCAGCTACATGGCAATGTTGGGTTTTTCCTTACCAAGTGGCTAAGCTGTAGGGTTACCAAGGACTCAGGGGATCTCTAGAAAGATGCAAAACTATCCGTTTTAAAATTGAGAAAATCCTAAGCAAGCTACCCTGGTTTTCCTGAGGCAGAGGAGGTTCCTGAGCTTGGGGACTTACAGAGTTAAAACAGGAAAGTCCTGGGCAAATGGGGACAAATTGTTCACCCAGTCAACCAAGGACCTCCTGATATTGTCAATCCAAAGAGAAGAACCACCTCTTACAAGTAATGCTTACAAAAGGGATTATAATACCTGAATGCCAATTTATTAATTTGCAAAGAGGAATGAGTGTGACAAGGACCGGAACATTCAAAGTCCGTGTGATCAGCATTTTCTTTTCCTATATGAAGCCAATCTATTAACTTAAAAACGGGAATAACTATCATAGGTGCTGAGATACACAAAGCACAAATGATCAGCAAATTCTCTCCCTGCATGGGGCTGATCTGCTAATTTACAAAGAGAAATTACCGTCAAAGAGACCAGATACTCAAAGTCCACGTGGTCAGCACACTTTCAGCTTCTCCCTCACTCTTTGTGGAAAGCCAAATCATAATTGGAAGACTGCTTAATGAGTATGAAGTGTGGTCAGAGTGGCTGTTCAGAGGAATGGGGCTAAGAAAGCCCGCTAACTTAATTCCACCCATGAGCCCAGACTGCCTTCGCCGTCCGGATGTCAGCTCTTTGCCTCAGCAGCACTTCCTGCCTCCAGGATGGGCACTGCCAGCATGGCATCTTGTTATCTAAGCTTCCATTGGTGGCCACCCTCTTTAGGTCCAGCTCATTCTTTAGATGTACTAACCCCTTCAAACAGATGGCTGAGTTTCACTTCCCTGGAGTCATTTTGTCCTAATTTTGCCTATCTTTATTCTTACTGATTATTTATTGATTTACAGATTCCCTTCCAAGGAGCAGCCTTCATTCCCTTACTACTGAATCTTAGGGCAACAGAAGGCAACTCACTATATCTCTCTGTCATCTTGATCAGTTTGCAGAGAGGCTGTATGGGGCAGTGGTGAAGAGTGTAGACTTAGAAGTGAGACAAGCCTACTGTCTGCTTGTCTACTACCACTGAGAACTTGGGCAAGTCACCACAGCCCTTGGAACTTCAGTTTCCCCATCTGTAAAATGTGAACCTTCCAAATTTGGTTGTGTCAAGGATTAAACGATAGAAAACACATGAAGGGACTAACGTAAATAGTATTTGAGACAGTCAATACTTAATAAGCAATAACAAATAACCATACAAAGGACTATCACTTTCTGTTAAAATTTTGAAGTTTTCATGTTTTTCAACCCAGACAAACTAAGATTAATGATCCAAAGGGCTGATTGAATGTTTAGCTTTAGAGATAAAATGCACATCCTATAATACTTTCAGTGCTATTGAATTATTACAGTCAAGGGAAACATAAATATGTTAGGAAAATGCTGGAATGGGTCAGGATGAAGAAATGTGTTTTAATGAAAAAGAAAAGGCAGAGCAGTAATATGACTTAGTTCCCCTCCTTCCTCCCTGACCCATTCTTCTCAGCCTGCTGGGCTCATTCCTCTTCCTCTCCCTGGCCTCTAAATCTTGGAGTGTCTTAGGCCTTGCACACTCTCCTTCCTCCATTCTACCACTTAGTCAAGCCAAAATCTTGAAGGGGGACCTAACGGGAGTATTCACAGCCTGGGCTAGGAAGCCCTCACCCTTGTTCTTAACTCCAGGGCTACCAGAGCGTGATCAGCCCATCATCTTATTGAATCTTCCCACCTACTGTATTAGTTGGGGCATTGCTGCCTTTCTACAGAAGATACAGCTAGTACTTAGTGAAATGGCAGCCTCAGCAGAAATGGAAACTAAGAACATCAATGGGAGATAGGTGCCACTGTCAGATCTTATGGGTTGAATCATAGCAGATGCCAGCTTCCAATGGGATGATCATGATGATCATGATAATTTTACATATTTTCTAAGTTTCAGACATTGTCATAACCATTTTATAGGCATTATCTCTCTTAGTCTCTAAAACTCCCTAACACATTGTCACAATGACGTCCATCCCTGCTTTACAGATAGAGGAACTGAGGCTCGTGGATGAAAACTAACTGATACAATGTCACGTAGCTATTAAGCGAGACAAACTCAGGACTCTGTAACTTCGGAGATCAGTCTCACAGGGATACACTACACTCTCACTCATGCAATAGCGTTCAGAATCTGGCAAAGGCAGGTCAAGTTAGCCAAGAATCTGAGGCAGTAGAATTCTCACATGCAATGCTCTGTTTTGTTGCAGCAGCCACTTTATTTAAAGACTAAGACATGGTCTTTGGAACCAGCTATCTGACAGTGCTCATGACTGGTCCATGACCCTTTGCTGTCACTAGCAGAGACTGGCCCCCCATCATCTTCATCATTAATGTTATTATTTTTGAATATTCCCATAGCTCTGAGAGAGGAATTAAGCAGGCAATTGGGATGGGAAGTGTTGGAATATTTTACATCACTGCAGCTGCACTATTTGATTTGAAGATCGCAAGCTCGTTGAGGGGATGGTCTGTGCACAGCTTGCTCACCACTTTTTTCAGCCTTTCCACCCCCTACTCCCTTGTTCTTTTATTTCTGCCCAGTATCTAAACTTTTTGAAGGAAATATGGTCTTTTGCATCATGACACATGATCGCCACCCACTGGTCAGAATGTTTTCACTGCAAAGATTTATAAGATTTGGGGTTGGGGGCAAAATATGTGTGTGTAACTGATTCACTTTGCTGTACACCTGAAGCTAGCAGAACATTGTAGGTCAACTATACTCCAATAAAATTTTTTTTTAAATTATCCACTTCCCATGCTCTTTAGTTCAGTGTCCAGGTACCCAAGAATAAGGGGGCAGTAACTGCTACAATTTAAGGTAAATTCTCAGAATCCCCAATGTGTGTTCTTTTTTTTTTAAATTTATTTTTGGCTGCATTGGGTCTTCGTTGCTGCGCGTGGGCTTTCTCTAGTTGCGGTGAGCAGGGGCTACTCTTCCTTGCGGTGCACAGGTTTCTCATTGTGGTGGCTTCTCTTGTTGCGGAGCACAGGCTCTAGGTGAGCAGGCTTCAGTAGTTGTGGCTCACAGGCTCTAGAGCGCAGGCTCAGTAGTTGTGGCGTACGGGCTTAGTTGCTCCACGTCATGTGAGATCTTCCCGGACCAGGGCTTGAACCTGTGTCCTCTGCGTTGGCAGACGGATTCTTGACCACTGCACCACCAGGGAAGCAGTGTGTTCTTAAATTATCCTGTAATACATCAAACAAAATGATTTTGTAATCATACATCTTGAATTATTTGTGTCGGTGTGTTTCTTCCATTAGAAGGGTAATCAGGAGTCTCAACCTCATTCAGCTAAGGCCACTTGTATTTATCAGGGTTCCAGCACAGGCCACAACTCACAGAAGTGGTTCTCTAACAGAACTGTGAAGCTGAAGGTGGATTTCAGATTTCTGATTAATAAATACCATTTGTAAATATGATTACATCGCTTTGGCAACACCATTATTTTCTTTTTAAGAAACACCTATAGAGATAGTGCATCCTACACTTCAGGTATTATTTTATGTGCTTTACAAGTATTAGGACCTTTATGTAGCAACCCTCTAAGTTAGAGATTATTAATTATCATCGTTATCTCAAAGATGAGAAACTGAAGTGTGAAGAGGTTAAGACAGCGTCCAAGTTCACCTATCTGGAAAATGCAGAGCAGTATGATTCAAACCCAGGAAGTCTGGCACCGGAACCTTAGCCACTAGGCTATGCTGCCTCTCAGAAACACTATCACTGTTTCCTCCAGCCTCACCATCTTGGGGCCATTCTTATTAGCTCTCCCTAAATGCTCACTTTGTCCTCCAATCCGATGATAACTCTGGTCATCACGGATAGGGCCTGGTCCAGGGGCTCCTGAGACCTCAAGTTTTACATACTGGGTTCTGTCCCTTACAAGAGCAAGCAGTTATCTTTTAGAAAAAAACAGAGCTTTTGAAATAAATGTTGATTCTTGTCTTCTCTCTTGAGATACAGGTAAAGTGGGCAGTCATTGTGGTTGCTGTGGACCAGATAAGGGAATGAAAGTCAGGAAATTAGGAAAAACTGGACCGATGGCACTTGAAAAATTCCCCAGATCTTTGAAGACAATTTCACTTTTTTTCTAAGGAACACCATGCTTCTCTAGATAGAAAAAAAATTCACCTTAAATATCATACTAGCTGTTCTGGAATCCTCTTGCTTCTTGGCATGCTTATTAAGAAATTCTGTTCTTACAGCAACAAATTTTAGCTTTCTTAGCTTCTGGAAAACTGTAAAATCATTAACTATTCTTTAAAAATGTAATACTGGAAGTACATGTTATGCCTATCCCTACAACTAAATATTTTGACATGAACCACTATAAATTTGATTGTGACAATTTGAGGGTGTTGGATATAATGACCTTTGGGGTCCCTTCTAGCCATTAGCAACAATGGATCTATGAATTTGGATCAAATAATAACAAAAACATATTTAAATTTCCCTTTATTTTCCTTTGTTCTTAATAGGTTAATATATATTGATTTTATTTCACAACTTGCATGGAAATGGGTGTTTCACTTTTGACGTTTTTATGATCTGTAGTTTCCATTCTTTTTAATAGCCTTGGTGCAGTATTTAAAAAAAAAGTATCTTGGTCATAAAAGCTGTTTTAGAAGCACAAGTTGTTTTAGGAAAGCAAACATGACTTATATAATCTACTTTCTCAAAAAAAAAAAAGGCCTTGGTAGCAACTTGGTTCAGGAGGAAAAAACGTTGGTGGGATTAGATGAAGAGGAAACACCCAAGATGAGTGACCTACACTTACTTTGGAGGGAATGACTGAACTCTTGATGTTTATCTGTGAGAGACTGTAGATCAGGAACTATGGAAAGGCCTTGTAAATCCAAATCAAAAGACCTAGTTCCACCGAGGAGTTGCCTTAGGTAACGGTATATGAATCAGGTTGGGTTAAGTTACGCTGCAGTAATAAACCGTCCTCCAAATATTAATGGCTTAAGCAACAAAAGCTTATTTATTGCTCATGCTACATAACCCGTATTGGTTAGAGAAGGGCTCTGCTTCATGTAATCATGCCCCCTGATGTCATGACTGCACCATCTTAATCTGATACCAGTAAGTTGTCCATGGCAAAGGAAGAGAACATTCCAGATTCTGCATTCAAAGCTAAATGATCTGTCCTGGAAATAACAGAGCCCACTTCTTACTGTAATCCATCTAGTATAATAATGACATAGCCCCATCCAGCTGCCAAGGGGACAGGAGAGTGTGATCATCGCCATGCTCAGAAGAAAGGAGACCTGATTACACACGAGCATTAGACGTCTCTACCACAATAGCCAGGGTGAACTGAGTGCTTGGTCTGTGCCAGGCAATATGCAGAGTCCTCTACAAGCAGCATGCTACGTGGTTCTCACAAACCCCTATGAGATATGTGTTTTCATAGTCCTCTTTTCTCAGATAAGGAGACTGGGAATCAAGAAGGCTAACTGACTTGCCTAAAGGTTACATATTAAGTGGTAGAGCCAGGTTATAAACCTGTGCTACCACTGCTCTTCTCTGGGATCCCCCCAAGCCTTGGCTAGAGCGCCAGACCACTTGCTCTCTGAAGGGGAGGAGGACATTCGCTGTCCTCGCTGATGCGTTAAAGGACACATCAGTGAGGGAGGGAGACATGTTCTCTTCCAGGAGCTGCAGGCCCTCTCCGCATGCCATTGGGAAACTAATAATTCATGAAATCAACTATCAAGTACAAGCATGTTGTAATGAGTAGTCATTGTTTCAAGTCATAAACATAGAAAGGCATTTTTAACGTGAGTATGTGAGAGAAATTTAACTACATTTAATGTTTGAACAAAGGTTTAAAAATACATATCATATATAGGTGCATATATAACCAATTTGAGAGGATAGGTACGCATGAGAGAATTCTGAAATAATTTATATGTGTGTTGATTTATATATCTAATTTATATCATATATAAATTAGATTATAACTTAAATGCATAGGGTTGATTCTGTCTGTCTGTCATCTATATGCTCACCTATCCATCCATCTAAACCAGTTTTCAATAGAAATATAATATAAGCCACGTACACAATTTAAATTTTTTGTATCAGCATTTAAAGAAGGGAAAGGAGACATGTAAAATTAACTGAATAATATGGTTCATTTATCACAGTACATGCAAATGTGATCATTTGAACATGTAATCAATGTAAAAGTTATTAATACGTCCCTTTTTTGAATGTAGTTTTTGAAATCCTGCATGTATTTTACATTTAGAGCATATCTCAATTATATACTAAACATTCACTGGAAATACTGGATCAGTATTCATAGCTCATAAAATGAGCAGTTCAAAAACTAGATTCACATGTTTGCGGTATTCCAAAGACACTTAAAAGTTTTCCAATAATTGAATTAATCCATTGACAATGACTGGATTGAAGAGGTTCTTGTGTGTAAGACTAGAAATGCTACCTGTGTCTGACTTGTGCATCTCAATACGATCCTATCTTGTGGACTGAGAACACAATTAGTTCTTCCTGGAGGACTCTGACTCATCATGGAGGCCCCCTTTCTATGGAAAATCAATAGAAACGCCTTCCAGCTGGGAGGAATTTCCCGTCAGAAGCTAGATGATATTTGTGTTCAGGAGTCAGTGGGACCATAAACTTGGAGTCAAAACACCTGAATTCTAAATATGAGTCTTCTTTCACTAGTTGTGTGGTCTTGGGCAACTCAACGTAAGTGTTCTGGGTCCTGTTTGGAAAATGAGGGCTTTCGTCTTCTGAAAGCATGATCCCGTCTGAGGGTCAGCAGCAGAATCACCATCACTATTAGAAAAGTAGAATCCCAGGCCTCACTTACTGAATCTGAATCTACATTTTAAAGAGACCCCCCAGGTTGGAGAAAAGTTGGAGGCAGACTGCCCCGGAGGATTTCTAACATTTCACTGGACTCTAAAATTTTGCTTATATACCTGAGAGTGAAATGTGGATATTTTAAGTTGTGTGGCCTTTCAGAGAGTAGTTCCATATACTAGGATCTGAAAGAAACCCATTTCAGATGACCACCACACTAAGATGTCCTGTGTGCTTGCATGTGTCACGTGCTGAGCTGGTCACTTCACTCAGAGCGGCTCATCAATTCCTCATCCTAATAATAGGACCTGCAAGGTGCTATTGCTATCCCCATTTTACAGGTAAGGAAATGCAAGTTGAGAGAAGTTAAGTAACTCTGTTAGGCTTGCATAGCTAGGAATTGTGAAGCTGAGATTTGAGTACAAGTTGTCTGGTTCTAGAGCTTGCACTAAAACCACCAAGGACGTTCAGTGCCCACAACTGTGTTCTTTCGTGTGTGTGTGTGTGTGTGTGTGTCTGCGCATGCTCTTGTGAGAATTCACATCCCTTTTGTATTAAACAGAGCATTGAAACTTTGATTTCCTCTGTGTATTTAATTAGGAACCACTATTTAATAACCCTGTGACAAAAGTTAAGCAGGCAGTCACCAACATGGTGATGAGAATTCCTAACATCTCCCTCCCCGCTGGCCCTCTCAAAAATTCCCCTGGTAACACACCAGCTAGATTTAAAGAAGCTGCTTCCACAGTCTCTGCTGAAGATCTTATTTACATAAAGAGAATATATTGGCCTTGGGGAAGCAGAGAAAAAAATGTGGCCTGCATGGTTACAAAAGGATCCTGTATCGGTTGTCCTGGTATTGTATCTCCCCATAATAATTGTAAACTATGATAATATAGTTAATGTAACATAATATAGTGTGACATGATCTATATGCACTATACCATAACATATACTATAACATGTATATATTTATATATACATATATAACAGTGTACCTATATATGTATGAAACATGTATGAAATGAAAATACAGGTACTATATTTAAGGAAAAAAATCTGCATATAAGTGGACCCATGCAGTTCAAACCCGTGTTCAAAGGTCAGCTGTACATACAATATAGAGTACGATGTAACAGCTGCACATCACGGAATGATTTCTCTGTGAAGGAGTCTTTGGAACTCCCCTTCAGCCATCATCTCCCTTAATCTTCGTTAGATACTATTATTACAGATGAGGAAATGAATGCCTAAAGCTTAAGTGTGTTGCTAAGTCAATATATTTCAATGATATTAACATTCAGTTATCAGTCAGTATTCGTATCCAGATCTGCTGGTTCCAGACGTTAAATTCACTGTCTGAAAAACACTGCATTAGACAAAGAGCAGAGCAGAGATTGTTGCCCTCCCTGTGGTGTCCCACCCGTATCCTGGACTCACCCCTCAGCATGGCAGCCTCCTCCCTCCAGAGCCTGCCTCAGCCCCTCCCTTGACAGCTTGCTGAGTCGGGAAAGCCAAGGAAAGGCAGGCTCTTCGGACTGACTCTCCAGTATCCTTGTCCATAGTGGACAATACCGGGACATGTTCTCCACTGTCTCTCAGAGGGTCTCAGCGGGACTGAGTTCACAGTGGTTACCTGCCCCTTCCTGTGTCCTCTACAGGCGTGTCTCCCTGCTCTGCCTCACTCCCCCACGTCCTACTTGTGATTCCTGGCATTGCTTTTCAAATAAAAGCCTTTCACCCAAGTCCTTCCTCAGGGCCTGCTTGGAGGGCACCACAAGGAGAGAGACTTAAGTGACCTTAGGAGGATCAGCTTGTGACAGTAGCCTGGCCAAGGTTTACCACCTGAGACCTCCCTCTTAGCATTGAAGTGACATTTCATCAAAAGTGCTTGAGGGGACTTCCCTAGCGGTCCAGTGGTTAAGACTTCACCTTCCAACGCAGGGGGTGTGGGTTCGATCCCTGGTCGGGGAACTAAGATCCCACATGTCTTGTGGCCAAAAAACCAAAACGTAAAATGGAAGCAGTATTGTAACAAATTCAATAAAGACTTTAAAAATGGTCCACATCAAAAAAAAAAAAAAAAAAAAGAGAAGAAGTGCTCAAGCTGCACTTTTCCTTCCCAGCCACTTTCACGTGTCTTAACCTTGGGGTGAATGACAACATTCTGGAGCTAGAATGGCCCAGGCGGAGTTCAGTAACCTTATTGTGGATGCAGAGGCAACCAGGTTGTGGTTTCTGAGCGTCGCGTAAGATGCATGCCTTGCGACGTGGCTGCACTCTCAGAACGTTTGGTTCAGATGACCTTTAATGTTCTCTGCCAGGGGGATTTTGGCACTGTATCTATTGTATTACATCAGGAGTCTCTGCAAAATGATGGCAAGGAAATGCTATATTTGGGATTTCCTGAGTTTTCCAGTAGAGATTATCGATCTCGTTTGGGAAGGCTTCCTCTTCTCCTTTGTGATCAGATGTCCCTGTGCTTCTGGTAAAGGTTGCAGATTTGTGAATTAGCTCAGCAGATGGAAGGTATATTTTAGAAGTCAAACCAGCTAAAGCTCTTTGATACTGAACATATTCATAGGCAGAATTGCTGCAAAAATTCTCTCAACACATTTCTGGAACTAGATTTTACCTTTATGTGGCAGAATCAGTTTTGTGACCAAACCATGAAAGAGAAGGAGAAAATGGTCTAAATGTGTTAAGAAAAGTATACAAAATGGCTGAAAGCTGATAAATGGCAGAGCCAGGACTGAGGTCTGCTGATTCCAGACATCCTGCCTAACGAACATAAAACTGGAAGGAAAACAAGAAAAAGGGCTATGAGGAGACCAAGTGGCCCATATGGGCATCAAACTCAACATGATGGCATGACCAAGCTTTTTTCCTCTGGCACAAAGAGCTTTTGAGCATTGTTTGATAATATTCCAAAAAGAAAATAATAGAGCCAAGTTTCCCAAATGTTCCATATAAAAACAGGAAATGACTAAAGCATTTATCCTGTCTTCTAAGTATTTCAAGGGTCTGGATCAAAACCCACCACCATGTCTTGCTCGTCTAGAGCTTATTATAGGGGTAGGGATGCTTAGACCTACAAATATCATGTCTCCTTGGCTAGATGCAGATCCTTTCACAGCATTATGGGAGCCTGCCTTCCAACTGTCTTTTTTTCCAACATTTTATTATGAACATTTTCAAAATAAAGTTGAAAGAAGCTCATACTGAACAACCATACTCATAGCGTAGGTTCTACAATGAACATTTTACTTGTTTTATCATATATATATATATATGTGTGTGTGTGTATATATATATATAATACACACACAAATCCATCCCTCTATATTTTCATCAATCCATCTCATTTTCTTTGCATTTCAAAGTAAGTGACAAATACATAATACACCCCCCCAAGTACTTCTGCATGCATATTATTAATTAGAGTTCAACATTTGTTTACGGTTCTTATTTTCCTTTTGAAGTAAATTTCATATAATATGATACATCCACAAATCTTATATATACCGTTTGCATTCTGACAAATGCAACCCAAATGTGCAACCCGAACCCCCATCAGGACAGAAACCGTCTCTTATCACCTCAGAAAGTTCCCTTAGGGCCCTTCCTAGTCACTGCCTGCCTCCGCCCCTACCCCCAACTCCAGAGGCTACTACTGTGCTGAATTTTCCCACCATAGATTTCTTGTCTGTTCTAGAATTCAGTGTACATGAAATCAAACAATATGTACGTATTTTTTGACTTCTCTCACTCAGCATAAGGTTTTAGGGCTTCACCCATGTTGTTGCATGTATCAGTAGTTATTCTTCTTTGTTACTGAGTAGTATTTCATTGCCTAGATTCACATTTTTTAGTCCACCCTCCTTATTTTTGGGTGCCTGGGTTGATTCCAGCTCTTGGCAACCATGAATAAACCGCCATAAACAATCATTCACCTACAAATCTGTGTATGGACATATGTTTTCATTTCTCTTGAGTAAGCACCTAGGAATAAAACTGCTGCGTCCTGGGGTAGATTCATACTGGATATTATAAGAAACAGCCAGTCCTTTCTCCAGAGTGGTTGTTCCACTCCCCACCTATGCATGAGAGTGGCAGTTACTGCACATTTTTACAAACATTTGGTTTTGCTGATCTTTTTCATCTTAGTTATTTTTGTACGTATGTAGTGGCATCTCATTGCGGATTTAATTTGTGTTACCCTAATGACTTGTGCTCATTGGTCATTTATACAGCTCCCACTGTGAAGGATCTTCTCACATATTTTACCCGTTTTTTATTTTTATTTTTTGTCTTTTTATCATTGATTTATAGGAGTTCTTTACATATCCTGGGTACCAGTCCCTTGTCAGATATATTTATATTTTACAAGTATTTTATCCCAGTCTGTGGATTGACTGTTCATTTTCTTAATGATGTTTTTTGATGGGAAAAAGTTCTTAATGTTAATTCAGTCTCATTTTAATGTTTTTCTTTTGGGGTATAGCTTTCTGTGTCTAGTCTAAGAAATCTATGCCTACACCCATAGTAGAGAAGATATTCTTTTGTTTTCTTCCAAAATCTGTACAGCTTTAACTTTTACATTTAGGTCTATGACTCTTTTAGACTTCAATTTTATGAATATAGAGGTCATGTGTGTGGATTTCTGGCTGCTGTTAAGGTTTTCTCTTCATCTTGGTTCTTTAGCAGTTTGACTATGATGGGCCTACATGTAGTTCTCTTTGTATTTACCCTTCTTTGGATTTGATTCTGTGATTTTATTGTATCACCATATCTGAGAAATCTTCAGCCACTATTTCTTCAAACATTTTTTTGCCCCAGTCTCTGGGACAAAAATTACCCATGTTAGACCTTTTGATATTCTCCCACATGTCCCTAAAAAGATCTGTTTGTGCCTTTTCTTTCTTGCTATTTTTTTCATTATTGAATGATTTCTATTGATTTGTCTTCAGGTTGTGTGACTTTCTTTCATCTTCACTTTGCTATTAAGACCAACCAGTGAATATTTTACTTCGTATATTTTATTTTCCAGTTCTAGAATTCCCATTTGGTTCATTTTTATTGTTTCTGTTTCTCTGCTGAGATTTCCTATCATTTCATCATATTTTCTTTTAGATACTTGATCAAAATTATAGTAGCTGCTTTCAAACCATTGACTAATAATTTCAAAATCTGCATGGGCCCTGGAGTTAGTATCCATCGATTACCTTCCCTGATGAGAATGGGTTATATTTTCTCTGCTGTTTTCTTTTTAGTGTCAATCAAAAATTGGATTGTACCCTGGACATCGTAAAAGATACGATATAGAAACCCTGGTTTCTGTTCTGTTCCCCCAAAAGAGCGTTTTGTTTGTTTGTTCTGTTGTGTTTTTAGCTTAGCTAAACACAAGCTTGCATACTCTTTTCTGCCATGCAGTGAGTGGAAGCTCAGACACTGGTGGTTGGAGAATGCCCATCTATGCATGGTTCAGGGGCCACATCGGCAGAGTTTTGGGCAGACTTCATACACAGAAGATGGGGTTCTCTGCCTCTGAGTCTCTCCTGTCTGGGTTTTCCCCGTTTACTGTCCAGCATCCAGGCTGTTGTCCTGAACCATTTTCTGTATCCTATAAGCCACTGACACTGGGTTTTCCATGAGACTTTTAGCTGTCCACCTGACATTGAATGGTCCTACCTGCAGACTGAGAGCCATGAAAATGGGAAACTCACCCAGTACTGTTTTCTTCTTCCAGCTGTTCACTTCCCTTCAGATTCTTCCTGCTTTAGTTCACTCTCCAGGCCTCCCAGGTAGTTATTTATTATATGTTGTCAAGAGTTTCTGGCTGTTAGCTACCAGAGGGTTCGTCAAGTAAGGCTGCTTAGCTGCCCCTGAAGTGGAATCCCCTGCACTACAGTTTTCAGTAGCTTCCGAGCGTTCCCTTGTAAGGATGCACCATCATTTATTTACCTTATGTTGATGGTTATTCATATTATTTTCCTTATTTGCTGTTAGGATAACTTTTCTCTGACATAAAATCAACCTCACTCTGATGCACACTTGATATGGAACTGAAGCAAGGGACAACATCTCTGAGGTAAAGTTGTCCCATCTGTAAAATGGGGTGATAGTAATCATAGCAACCACACATGTGCTTTAATGAGACTGAAATGAGGGTAGTACTCCCACCAAATGCAAGTAGTAATATAATGGAACAGCATATTTAAAATGCCTAGTACAACTCTGGCATGTAATCAACTCACGTCAGATGCTAGTCTCCTCTTTTTCTTGGCCTTGTTGTCATTATCCTGGTTATTAAATTTTTGCTCTTGCTCATAATTATATAAGTAAAAGATCGGGGAATGCATCACATGTAAGCAAATGTGTTTCTTCCTTTTTTTATAAGTAAATATATCAGGGTTTTCTTGCATCAGTCAAGTTGCTTTTGAGAATGTGATTTTAGTGGCTGCATAATAGTCTACTAAAAAATGTCGTTCTTTATTTGGATGATCCATGGTTTCTGGAAAAAAAAATCAAAGTTACATATGTATATTATGTAAATTCCTCTAGGGGAAAAAAATCCTTCAAAACACCCTTATTTCTAATTGTAGCCTAGTACTTACAAAATAATGTCAACCAGCTAAAGTTAAGTAGCAAATTTCAGAAGCTAGGATGCTCATTAAAAGTACTTACATATTTGGACTAAGAATAATGACATATCTGCCTCATCCCTGTTAAAGGAAATTGAAGTGCTTTATCAACTTTATTTCATTAAGATCCCCACAGCAGTCCTGTGGCCTGGGTGAAGGTCAAGGAGGCTCTGACTTTTGCAGATGGAGTGTCAAGTGTCATGATGATAAAGTGCCCTCTCCAGGATCTTCCACAGTGGGGAAGAGCCCTTTATCTCATTCCCCAGGTTTCTCTACTCTAGAGATGGCTCAGGGTAGCCATGAGTCTCAGACTGGGGTCGACAGCCAGCTGTCCTGATTAGCTGAGTCTAGAAATCCAAACCCAGGAAAACCTGAGTGCCTGTGTGTGAAAAGCATGGAGGGAAAAATCTGGTTTCTCTGCCACTCATGCTCATTCCAGATATTTATTGAATGAGTAAATGAACGGGAGAGGGATTTCAACCACATCCCCTCCTCCTGCATCCATGTATTCAACTAAATATTTTGCATGCACTATGATTGTCTAATGCAATTCTCGTGACAAACCTGTAAGATATATCCTATTCTTAGCCCCATTTTAAAGTTGAGAAAACTAAGATTCAGATAGTAACCAGCCCCAGTGTCCACAGCTAATACATACTTGCAAAGAATCTTGCAGTATTGAAATCAAAGAAGTCTGCTTGTGTCCTGCACAGTCTTGAGTAGTGAAAAGTCTGTTTCTCAAAATATAGAAGAAGCAATGAGGAGAACTTTATTATAACCTACCAGGAAGATTATCAAGTGAATGGCAAGGGAAGCTTGGCAGAAAGTGGGTTATTTTGCAGTCCCTATTAGTAGAGAAGGATCTCCAGGGCTATTTAGAGTCTTTTCATTTTAAGAAAGTAGATTCGAAACAATCTGATTACTTTAACTGGTATTTATTGAGCACTTACTGTGTATCAGCCACAGTGGCAGACCCAGAGGTTACATTGGTAAATGAAACAGATGTGGTATATATTTCATGGACCTAATAATATAGGGATGAAGACAGGCACTGAACAAGGGATTACAAATGTGCTAACAGGGGAGTTGTAGGACACTTGGACATGTATCAGGGACACCCACCTAGACCAAGGATCGTATTTCTAGAGTTTAAAGACAAGGGCATGAACATGTTTTTAAATAAACAGAGTACTAGCTAATACTGGAGATGAAAATTTTCCAAATTCATAAAGATCTCACTAAGTTGGAGCAATGGACTGAAACCATGAAGATGAAATTTCAGCTCTAGAATTAGGATAGACAAGCAAGTACAGAAATCAGGAGGTTTGGCGTGAGAACAGCTTACATCGGAAAGACCAGAAAATGTTCCTCCACTATAGGGTCAATATTAATTAGCAGTGCATTTGATGCTGCTGTTTTAACAGCAATAATGAATTCACACATTTGTTTTACAAGGCATGCAGAGGAAAAAACTATGTTTTAGATCTATTCCCAGATGGTATGTTTTGAATGGTGTCTTCCCTTTCCACAGACTTCTTTGGTAAGATGGTTTATTTTTTTGTGGGAAAATAATAAGTTTGGGAGCAATTAACTTGATCCTTAATAAGAATGATTCAAAACCACAATAGAAGCTGATATGCTTTCATGCTCTCTAAATTGCTTCACTAAATATATAGTAATTGGATATTTTTAAGAATTCAGACTCGCCCATAACTAAAGTGGAAATGATAATGGTTTGGTACAGATACACAGTTTTAAATACAGTATCTTACTTGATTCTCAGAATACCCTTAAGGGAAACTCCCGAAGGGTGTTTTTATGTGTACTCACTGTGTGTCTCGCCTGTTTGAATGAAGCATTAGGACAATTTACATAACTTCACACTGAACAGGATAAACAAGGATGTGATGAAATTAGAAAGGATAGTAAGACTAGGAAAGCTAGAAGGAAGACAAGATAAGGGCACTCAGTTTTCAACTGTGCAGCCCTAACACACTCGCTGGAGGAGGAATAAGAACACTGTCCCCATGTTGTGGATGTGAAAATTGAGATTTGGAGAAATTCTTGACATGCCCAGTGTCATAGAACCTGTGAGTAACAGATCCCAAAACACATGAGCTCCACTGAAATTCTGTTTCTCTCTCTACTACTCTATGCTGCCTTCCAATAATATGAAAAATGAAATTGGTATTGGAAAAGATGCCAACTCAAAGAGAAACTCAAGAGAACTATAGTTGGAAACTTCTTTTCAATATGTACCTCAAGCTGTGAATTGACGAGAATTCCACTCCCCCAATGCTTAGAACTTTTTAAATCTTAGCAGCTCACTGGTTGTTTAACATGCCTTATATTAATCATCTGATCAGAAGCTAAATATAATGCAGGGCATCAGGCTATTATAACACCCTTCTGCCTATCCCAAGTTATGTTGTGTTAAGTTGAGTCGTCAGTATTAAATCATCAAAAAAGATGGCTCCAGGTAAGTCTCACCATCTCATCAATAATACTTTACCAACTGTGGCTCTTTGGAGACCTGAAATTTACAGTGAGTTTAGCACGCTGCTGCAGACCCATCATAATTTTTATCATGCCTTGTGGCTGCACTGACTTCCAGAAGAGGCCATCCTAAAAGCCTACTGGGACCCAAATCAATTGTCAGATGTAAATTCAGGTGCCATAGGTAGCATTTTTCACACCCAACAAATTGTCTCTGGTTTTGAACTGAAGATCACATAAAAGATTGGAGCCAACTGATTGCATTATCAGCGGGTGGCAATTTATGTGGCTGGGGCAGATTTAGCGAGGGCTAGCCAGGGGGAGGATTTGTGACTTTGAAAGTGTTTGTTTTGATATGGAATATCAGGAGTTTTTGTTTGCTTCTTCCTGCCTTTTTCACTTTCATGTTTATCCAGAACTACTCACTTTCCCTTTGGGGTTTAGGTGCTCTGGGTAGAAAGACCATGTGAACCCTATTCTTAGAGCATGTTTGTGGAGGAGAACCCATGACTCTCCTTCAGAAAACAGTGTGCTTTCAACTTTAAAGATGGTGGGAAAATGTATTTATTTATTCCATAAATACTGAGCAGGTATCAGGGATGCATTTGGCTGCAAGAGTTCAGACTCTTCCATAATTAAAGTGGAAATGTTATTGGGTTGGTATGGATATACAGCTTTAAATATAGAATCTTACTTGATTCTCAAAATACCAACCAACCAGCCTGATTAAGAATAGCTTTTAAGGGGCTTCCCTCATGGCGTAGTGGTTAAGGATCCACCTGCTAATGCAGGGGACACGGGTTCGAGCCCTGGTCCTGGTGATCCCACATGCCGCAGAGCAACTAAGCCCCTGTGCCACAACTACTGAGTCTGCACTCTAGAGCCCACGAGCCACAACTACTGAGCCCACGTGCCACAACTACTGAAGCCCACGCACCTAGAGCCCGTGCTCCACACTAAGAGAAGCCAGCGCACTGCAACGAAGAGTAGCCCCCCGCTCACTGCAACTAGAGAAAGCCCATGCACAGCAACAAAGACCCAATGCAGCCAAAAATTAATTAATTAATTAATTGATTTTTTTTTTTTTTTTAAGAATAGCTTTTAAGTAGGGGTGCTTTTTCTTATTTAACATGAAGTCCCAGGATAGATGATTGTTCGGGTTGATTCAGCTGCTCAGCAGTGCCATGAGAAAGCCAGTTTATTCCCCCTTTTCATCCCACCACCCTTAACTGGCCGGTTTTAACCCTCATACTTGTCCCCACATGGTTGCAAGATGGCTGATGTGTTGTTTGGCTGTTGTGAGAAGGGTGAGCCAGCCATATTTGGGGAAACTTGGATTTATTTTCTTACTTGCAGGACTTCTCAGAGCCTTCAGTATGTTCATAGACATTGAGACCCTTGATGAGGGATAGTTATTATATTCAGCATTTTGCCAGAGTGAACATAGAGGTCTTCATTTTTTTCTTTGGAATACCTATTCAGAAATATTCTGAGTGGCACTGTGAAATGCTGCATTATTCCCAGTTCACACCCTTTATTAGGAGAGTTAAACACATTTGTCTCAAATCAGCACAGGCTCCTACACCTAAGGCAGGTGTCTAACTGCTCTGATTGAGAACAAATCAAGGCACCAGGGTCTTTGAAGGTGTCCCACGATGGGTAGATGGTGGCCCAAGTGCAAAATGATTAATAAAATAATAGCAACTCAGATGGCAAGGCACTGATCTCTTTAAATTCACATCAGGTTCTCAAGACACAAGTTAAAAATGGGTTTTCTTGGATGTAGCCTTGAGTCTGAAAAACAGTCTCATTTCCCCAAGAAAACTCAGTAAACCCTGAGCCTAGACAATACGGTGTTAGTGACTAAGAGCTACAGTGTTCACATCCTAGCTCTGCCATTTATAAGCTGTATGATCCTGGGTAAGATACTCTGAGCCTTGGTTTCCCAGTCTGTAAAATGGGGATAGTTCCTGCCTGCTGGCGCTGTAATGAATACTCCATGAGATAATGGTTGTAAAGAGCTCATTGCAAGAGAAGGGAGCCATTTTCAGCCCAGATCCTTATTTAGAGCTGATCTGAGCTGAATCCCTACCTTTTTAAGTCTAAATTGGATTCTCCATTCCTCAAGGTCTTGTATAACTTTAACTTCTAATTTCAAAGGAAGATATTTTGACACTGCTGTTCTGACCTTGGCATTTGGACCATGCTTTGAACTCAGGTGTATGTCTTTGCTTTACTGATGTTTTTTACTCCAAGAAATAGATACAGACCACCAGTCTTGAATCCAATTAATATATTGCTGCTAGAGATAATACACACAAAATCAAACAGGCAGTGGCTCAAACTGCAAATGTAAAATTTTTTGTAGAAGAAAAATTGGCTGAAGGATCAAATATTTTGGTATCATGGAAAACCACAAAAAATGTCCTGTGCAAAATTAGACTTGGTCAGAGAATGAGAACAAAATAAAGTGACAATGGCCAGAACTACACAGAGGAAATTTTATTTTATTATTAACTAGAAATTGATGCAAGAATCAAAACTTCTTTTCAAAAATACAGAACTGCAAAATTGGACTTGGTAGAATAAAGCCACAAAACAGAACCCACAAATCAGAAGTTGCCACTGGAAAATTTTAATTTAGCAAAAACCAATCAATGAATCACATATTTGGCATAAAATTTATACACAATGCAATTCATCCTGATGAAAATAATTTCATCATTAAAATTGAATTATTTTTAAATTTGAAATTATTTATGCTGTGTATGTAGAAAACTGAACAGTGACTTAATTTGGTTTAATAGAGTTTTCTTGAGAAATATTACTGGATGAAAATTGTTGGTAGAATTCTGATTCATTTCACCTGCTTTGAAATATGTATTAAAAGCTAGCAAGGTCAATATAATGAGATTAAAATATTCTTCACTAATTGTAAGTATAATGGTACCCGCAGCCATGAACATCATTTATTAATGTTCCTATGTATTCATTGAATTTCTAAACCTAAAAACATTTTCTGCAAATACTTAAGTCCATTTAGTATTGAATACAAGATAGGTACTAATTAAAAATGATCTTATCTGTACACTGGGAGATGCTTAGCAGGATGATTTCATAGTGTTAATAACGAGAGAAGCAGGGGGAAGAAGGGGTGTGGTATCACCTTTATTGAACACTTGCTACGGGACAGTCCCCAGGCTTGGGAAGGGCTTCGACGAAGGATAGCTCCCAGCTTGTGCACACACTTGGGTATCATAGAAGTATTTAGGAAGTACCTCCTGTTCTGACTTTGCCTTAATTCAGATGTGCGCTCCCCTTTTGGCTCATGACAGCAAGACTCTTCGAAATTCCTGCATCTTCAGCTTGTGCTGACACACAGCGGGTTTGACTCTGATGTTATTTTCTTATGCTGAGGGTGCCTTGTGGAGTTTCATGGGTTTTGTGCTTCCCTGCTGCCTGTTAGGCTTATAACTCACAGAGCTATGACTTTAAATGTCAGGATTGTCGCTGTAACAATGGAGCAAAAAGCAGGCTGTTGACATTCTTTGGACACAATTTGAAATACTCTTTTTTTTTTCCTTTAACATTTTCATGTTTCCAGGTGACTCTTGCCCACAGAACCAGGTCATAAGCCTAGAGTTTTAGTGAGATATGTCTGATCTAGAACCAGTAGCCCCCAGTTCCAAAAGCCATTTCTGATACAATATTGTGTAAACTGGTTTCCCTTTCTGAGTCTGGGCCTCTGTCTAATTTTTTTAAACTTTTATTGAAGTATTTGATTTACAGTGTTGTGTTAAGTTCTGCTGTACAGCAAAGTGACTCAATTATACATATGTATACATTCTCTTTCATATTCTTTTTTTTTTTTTTTTGCGGTACGCGGGCCTCTCACTGTTGTGGCCTCTCCCGTTGCGGAGCACAGGCTCCAGCCGTGCAGGCTCAGCGGCCATGGCTCACGGGCCCAGCCGCTCCACGGCATGTGGGATCCTCCCGGACCAGGGCACGAACCTGTGTCCCCTGCATCGGCAGGCGGACTCTCAACCGCTGCGCCACCAGGGAAGCCCCTCTTTCATATTCTTTTTGATTATGATTTATCACAGGATATTGAATATAGTTCCTTATGCTCTACAGTAGGACCTTGTTGTTTATCCATCCTATATATAATAGTTTGCATCTGCTAATCCCAAACCCCCAATCCTTCCCTCCCCCAACCCCCCACCCCCTTGGAAACCACAGTATGTCCTCTATATTTATGAGTCTGTTTTTGTTTCATAGATATGTTTGCTTGTGTCCTATTTTATATTGCACATATAAATGATATCATATGGTATTTGTCTTTCTCTTTCTGACTTCCTTCACTTAGTATGATAATCTCTAGGTCTATCCATGTTTCTGAAAATGGCATTATTTCATTCTTTTTAATGGCTGAGTAATATTCCATTGTATATATACATAAATACATATATGTATATATATGTATACATACCACATCTTCTTTATCCATTCATCTGTTGATGGACATTCAGGTTATTTCCTTATCTTGGCTATTGTAAATAGCACTGCTATGAACATAGGGGTGCATGTGTCTTTTCAAATTAAATTTTTGTCTGGGTATATGCCCAGGAGTGGGATTGCTGGATCATATGGCAACTCTGTTTTTAGTTTTTTGAGAAACTTCCATGCTGTTTTCCATGATGGCTACACCAATTTACATTTCCACCAACAGTATAAGAGGGTTCTCTTTTGTCCACACCCTCTCCAGCATTTGTTATTTGTAGGCTTTTTAATGATGGCCATTCTGACGGGTGTGAGGTGGTACCTCATTGTAGTTTTGATTTGCATTTCTCTAATAATTAGCGATGATGAACATCTTTTCATGTGCCTATTCTGGGCTTCTGTCTTACAAAGTGAAAAGGTACTATTGTAAGAATAAAGTTTTAAATGCCCTTTAGAGCTTCTCTAAAGAAGTTTGGTCTTTTATATGATTCAACATGTTTAAAGCTCTGTATATGTTCTCATCTGATATTTTAAGTTTTTATAGATTGAAAAATACTTCAAGTGAGTAAATAAGCCCTATGGCAAGTTTCTTGCTAGCATTTAGAAGCTGGTGGGTAATGATTATTAATATATGTAGAAGTTTAGAACAGTGCTTAACCAGCTGCAGCCCACATGCCAAACGAGGCCCACTACCTGATCCTACCAGTGGAGTTTCATTGAAACGCAGTCATGCCCATTCATTGATTTATTGCCTATGGCTGCTTTGGTGCCAAGACAGAGTTGAGTAGTTGTAGCAGAAACAGTACGGGCCCAGGGGAATTCCCTGGCGGTCCAGTGGTTAGGACTCCACACTCTCACTGCCGAGGGCCCAGGTTCAATCCCTGGTAGGGGAACTAAGATCCCCCAAGCCGCGTGGCGTGGCCAAATAAATAAATAAATAAGTCTTAAAAAAAGAAATAGTATGGCCCGCAAAGCCTAAAATATTTACTCTCTGGTCCTTTACAGACAAAATTTGCTGACACTTAAGAGTTTTACAAATGACTTTCCATCTCTATAGATTTAAATCTAAATACACATTTGGTTAAATATCACAGCAGTCTGAGAGGTGGGTATTATCCCCCTGGTACAGATGTGTAAACTAAGATGCACAGCTTGTAAATGGCAAAGCCAAGGATTAATTCCAGCCCACTAACACCACATCCCATATCTGGTCATGAACTCTTAGCCTTTCAGTCCTTCATCAATTTTATTTTACTAAGACGTTTTCCACTGTATAATTCATGTCATGACTGTATCATTTAATCATCCATCAAGCATCTCCTGTGGGGCAGGCACTGCTCTCTGCACTAGGGCACAGCGGTGGACACATCCTGCCATCGTATAGCTTACATTCCAGGTGTTGTGCACATACCTTACAAGTTCCCAGGGTCCTTGTCACACTCACCCACTCTGTCACTTTGGCTCACCAAGTGTGATCATGTATGATGCCAAGTTCAGCCACTGCAATACTGAACCACATGGATTGGTTCCCCACACCCCGACCCCTGGAAGTAGGAGAAGAAATTCACAGTCCAGTGGGAAGTGGCCTTTAGGGCACGCCCTCGATTTCTAGAATGTGATACAGACCAGAGATATCATGAAATACAGTATGATGGCTTATTTGCATGCCTTTCTATCTCATGATTTTGCTCTAAGGGCTACAATTAGGAGATGAGATCTGTGTAAACCGAGTCAAAAGTGTGCAGAAATTATGTAGATAAGTACATCTTAAATTTTGACGTGCATACGGGTTTTAATGTGGGGATCTTTTGAAAATTCAGGTTTTGATTCCATGTCTCTGGGGTGCGGTCTAGGGTTCTAACAAGCTCCCAGGTGATGCTCTGAGGTCCTTGCTTTGAGTAGCAAGATACTGGTGAACAGTCCAGGTTCCTCTAAAAATCTCTCAAATTTGATGCTAGAAGCCTGGAACAGGGCTGCGTTCCCAGATTTAAAGCCCAGGGTTTGAGCAGGCAAGCTCCATTGTGGAAGAAAACCAAAATCACCCCCTGCAGACCTGAGACGTTGGTTGGTAGTCCTTTACCCCATTCACCAGTTTTCTCTTCTCTCTTGCTAGCTCCCCCTCTTCCTTAATTTTAGCCTCCTCGCCCCCAGCCCATCCCACAGCCTGTTCTGTGGTTCAGACCACAGAAGCCAAACCCCTGGTGGAGATGCTAATAAGACTTTCTATTTTCTCTGCTCAAGTTCAAGTGAGGAAAGACAGCAGCATTTCCAGTGCAGACTTTTCACTCTCAATAATTCTGTCAGACTGACTCGCAAGTCTTCCCAGCCTGTCTGCTCAGACTGCACAAGCTGGTGATTAAAACTTAGAGCAATAATTAGACCCTTTATTTTCAAAGCAGATTTGATTTCCAGACCAGACTTCAACATTCATTATAATACAGACTAATAAAAACAAATCTGGGAACTTTTTTTTTTTTTAAGTTTTTGTGTTGTGAAATCTGTAACAGCGTTAAAACCATTTTGGGGGAAAAAAAATTCATGATCCCCCAGAAAAATACTCAGTGCACATTCCCTTCTGTTTCCCATCCAAATATATTGCACATATATGCACATAGTGTAGACAAAAGTTTGTACTATAATTTTTTCCACTTATTTTATAATGAACATTTTTTATATCGCTCCATGATCATCTTATTTTTAAAGGCTGCACAATTTTTCTTCTAGTTGACAAATCAATATGTTTGTAAACTTAAATAGTTCTCCTTTGTGGAATATTTCAGTGGTCGCCTTTCTTTCTTTTTTTCTTCCTTTCTTTCATCTTCCCTCCTTCCTTTTTCCCTCCCTCCCTCCCTCCCTCCCTCCCTCCCTCCCTCCCTCCCTCCTCCCTCCCTCCCTCCCTCCCTCCCTCCCTCCCTCCCTCCCTCCCTCCTTCCTTCCTCCCTCCCTCCCTCCCTTCCTTCCTTCCTTTCTTTTTCCTCCCTCCCTTCCTTCCCTCCTTCCTTCCTTCCTCCCTCTCTTTTCTCTGTCTCCCATCTTTGCCTCTTCCTCTCTCCCTACTTCCTCTTTCATCATCTTCTACTATCAGAAAAAGTGTGCCATGAACATTCAATAACCCTTTACCTTAAGTTGAATTATTTCCTTATGATACATTCTCAGCCAGCAGTAGGAGAAGTGTTTTGTTTTTTTTTTTCCCCTTCAGTATAGTCTGAGAAGCCCAGTGACCCAATCAGCATGGTGTTGCCATTCTCTATGAAAATCTCAGAGGGTGACACCCTAACCACATTTTATGTCTACCAGGCCGAATGGGTGGGTCTGACATTAATTCCAGTCCCTTATACCTGCGTTCATTCCTGGGCTATTGGAATGAGTCTTGACTGGAAGTTTAGTCAGCTCAAACCAGATCCCCGTGCTTACTGCACAAGTACTTTCTATTCCCACTTCCCTCTAAATATACAGTTTAGATATTAGTGCCTCAATACATAAGGTTATCCTGGAGAATAAATCTGTTAGAATATTAGCTTATTGAGGGACAGTTTGTTTTCTGTTTGGTTCACTGCTATATCCCCAGCATTAGAACAGTGCATAGCACATGGTAAGTGTTGAATAGATGTTTGTTTCATGAATCATTAAAAAAAAAATAAGATCAGAAACAATGTAGAAAAGTGAAAGATATCTTTACTCCAAAGAGTTTAAAGCAGTGGTTCTTAAGGCTTTGGAGGACGAATGCATCCGTCACATCTGTGTGTTAACAGATAGAATTTTACAAGTAATTTTTATATGTCCAAAGAATCTGGAAGTTTTCCCATGGACACCAGGCAGTGTTGGCATTAAGAATCCCTGGTGTAAAAGAACCTCTAAGTTCTAATTTATTTGACATCATCCTACCAAGCAGAACTTTGAAATAGTAGTAATCCATACCTAATGGCTCATTCAGTCTTTATTATAGTCTGTCAAGATAGGCAGTATTATTCCTATTTTACAGAAACAAATCCCAGATTCAGAAAGATTCAAAAGACTAAATCAAAGTGACACACTTACTAAATGCAGAGCAGGGACTAGAACCCGGGTCCTCTAATTCAAGTCCAGCCCGGTTTCAGTTAAATGCCTCCATTGACCCTGCATTGATTTGCACAACCTTTGTCTTCTTAGCATCTGATTGATGGTTATTGTTCGTGCAGATAATTTGGGCTTCTTTGTAATGATCAAGACGTTTATACAAGGCAAGGTCTCAGATGATTAGGACAAGGCGGGTGCTAATGCCATTCTCAGCTTCATCTGGAAATATCTAACTAGAGTTCATTAACTTGTCAACACTAGTTCCTTTTGAGCACCATACTGATATAATAAAATAGTGCAATCGATAGAAAACTTCAACAGGCTTCATCTGTCTTCTTTTGTTACTCCTTTTACTTTCTTTCTTCATCTTTTATTACTACTTTTTTTCCTGCCACTTTAAAATCGTTGTGCTTCTCATTAGCTGTGCAATTCTGTTTTATTGGAAATCCAGGTACATCTAGCTTTTCCCACACATCCCCATTATTGCCCTGAAGAGAGGGAAGCTAACCTTATCTAGACTCACTGAGTAAATCTGGACTCTGCTGTGAGATTGCTAACACAGTAAATGAATTTTTCTTAAGTATAACGTGGCTTACTAACTATGTGGAAGAAGATCTGAAAGTTTTGCAGAACTGCTTCCACTTATGAAATTAATTGTCATGGTGTTTTTTCCCTAGTTTTGTACAGAAGCTAAATAGTTCTCTGAGCTGATAGGGGAAGGCACTGTGGTTACCGTCTACTGATGGGAATGTGAGAGTGAGAATGGTTATAAAAGTGCCTTATTTTTTCTTCGTCCTTAACGTTGCTCACTTAGTTACATTGGGAATTCTGGGGCTCATTCAACCTCTTACTACAAAAGAAACACTCACACTTTGCCTATTCCTGGTGAGATGGACTTCGTGTTCTATTTCTCCCTCATCCCCTGCTCAGTTTCTGTCTCCTCCAAAACTTATTACATCATAGGAGTAATTGACTCTTTGACATGGATTTCTCCCGTTGGGCACATCTGGATTTGTCCTGAGGAAACACCATGGTTACTTTAATATGCTGATTTTACCAACATCATCATGTTGCATCAGTCCAACCATCATGAATTATCACATGAGTCCATAGCTGTCTCTGAGAGCACCCTGGAGACCAAATAGGAAACTAAGCATTATCCCAGAGAGAAGGCTCACTCAGGGATCTGCATATTTCAACAATTTCCCTGTTCTTGGAGAAGTTCTCTAACAGCTCCTGGAATGCAAGATGGAAAGCATCCTCTCTGTACCATAGCTAAAGGACTGATCACGGAAATGAAAGTGCAATTACAGAAAAATTACCCCTGGGCCATGACCACATTTCATGAGCATTTTATTGCCATCACGACTCATGATTTCAATTTTCAGAACTGAGAGTCTCTGCTGAAGCCCAATTTAAATCCTTAATATGAGAGTCTGTGCTTTACAGTCATGTGTCGATGCAGTCAGTCAACTGGGGTTTAGTTCCCTGGGCCTGACCACAGTTATGTGCTGGGAGGGAACCAACAGGGTCGCATATATAAACGGTACTGTGCTAATCAAGTGTGATATTTTCTCTTTTACTTCTGATCAACCACAAGACTAGATTTAAGACTACTGTTCAGTTTGGACTTGAAAGTGATGATTTTTACACCAGAATTCTTAATATCTGAGTTTTAGTTTAAAGGAAAAAGTGCTGATGCCTTTGAAAGTCAGGGCCATGCTGAAGTGTTTTCCAATTCTCATTTAAAAAAAAAAATCCTCTGAACACTTTTGGAAGTAAAAAAATCTTAATCTTGTTCTTTGAATAATGTCAAGATCAAGTGTACCTCTGGAGAATATTGATATAAAACCAAATCAGTACGTCCCCACTTGTTACTGACTCTCTGTGTTGCTTTGGGCAAGTTGTTTAACTTTTCTGAACCTTAGTTTTGCTCAACAAAAGTTAATGCTGCCATATAGATGGGAGATTCAGCTGCCTTTGTTTTTATCTTTAAAAAGAAGCATTTAGGGCTTCCCTGGTGGCGCAGTGGTTGAGAGTCCGCCTGCCGATGCAGGGGACACGGGTTCGTGCCCCGGTCCCGGAGGATCCCACATGCCGCAGAGCGGCTGGGCCTGTGAGCCATGGCCGCTGAGCCTGCACGTCCGGAGCCTGTGCTCCGCAACGGGAGAGGCCACAGCAGTGAGAGGCCTGCATATCGGGAAAAAAAAAAAAAAAAAAAAAAAAAAGAAGCATTTAGTCTAACAGATATGAAACATTCCTGCACATATATTCACACAGTCCAAGAGCCATTACGTTTCATATAATGAGAATGTACGATTCTTGGCAATCTGATAATCTGGACTTGCCTCTAAGCTATTACAATGCTGGTCTTTTTTTCTGAGTTTGGCTCTTTTTACACCTCAAAAAGACTTAACAGTGTTCAAGATTATGAGATTGCTGCCATATACAGCATTGCTATTCTTCAAAAAATAAGATTTTGCAAGCCGAAAAGTCAAAGAATCAGTGTAGACATGCATGATCAAAGTCTGTAAAATAATTAAAACCATTTCACAATTGCATCAGAGGTACTATAGCAGGGTTTTAGGAGTCATCTCACTGGTACAGCCAATACCCTGCTAATTGCCAGGGACAGTCTGGCTGCCTGGGTGACAACTTCTCCCTCCCTATCTTCCACAACTCGCTTGACTGAGATGATCAAGGAGGGCTTCTGGGAGGAGGTGGCATCTTTGGAATTTAAGTGGGAAGGACATTCCAGGTAAGATGGATGCTATGGGGTAATATACAAAAGCAGGAAAACATTAAACCTGTTCAGTGATCACGGTGCAGTAGCATTTGACCTAAAGTAGGTGATTCCATTAGAGAAAGAAAATTAGAAAAGTTGTCTGAGCTCCAGTTTTAGAGAGCCTTGAATGTCAGGCTAAGAGGATAGAGTAGACTACACTATAAGCAAAGAAGAACCATGACTTCATCTGTTAGTTTCTTCTTATAACACATATCCACTGAGTACCTATTCTGTGCTACCTTAAAGATAACATTTGGTAAATAGTAGTTCAGAATGCCTAGTCTAGAAGCATATCTAGATGGACTGAAGGAGGATGAGGCTATAGGGCCAGAGGAGAAACAAGTTAGGAGGCTATTGGGATGGTTCAGGTGAGAAATTTCACTGGTCCCAAGGATCTGGCACATACAGTAGAAAGTGGTACTGGGGACCAAACTGAAGAGCATGGCCTCAAGAAACATCCTTTGTTTGGTAGTTTCAGTGCTTGTGTTGGGACTTAAGAGTCCCAACATATATATATCTTCAACTTATCACAGTTTACCTTCAAATAATACTGTGGTGTTTCACATATAGTGTAAGAACCTTACAAACAGTGTACTTCCATGTCCCCCTTCCCCAGCCTTTGCAGTATGGCTGTTACATGTTTTACTTTATTGTATGTTGTAGATAAACCCCACAATACATTGTTATTTCTGCTTTAACCAATCAGTTACCTTTTCAAGACCTTTTCAATTACTTGTTCAATCACCTTACATAAAAAAAATAGAAAAAAAAGTTCTATTTCCCCACATATCCACCATTTATTGTGTTCATCGTTTGTGTAGATCCATATTTCCTTCTGATATCCTTTTCCTTCCAACTGAAGGACTATTTAGCTTTCTTTATGGTGCTCTTCTGCTGGTGTTGAATTCTTTCACCTTTTGTCTATATGAAAAAGTGTTTATTTCACTTTTAATTTTGGGAGATATTTTCACCAGGCTTGGAATTCCCGATTGACGTTTTTTCTTTGAGTGTTTTAAAGATTTGCTCCATAGTCCTCTAACTTGTGTTGTTTCTGGCAAGACATCCGCTGTCATCCTTATTTTTCTCTTCTGTTTGTAATGTGTCTTTCCCCCACTGCCCATGCCCAGCTCCTTTTAAGATTTCATTTTTATTACTAGTTTGAAGCATTTTGATTATGATAAGAAACATTTTGAGTAGTAAATTAGGAGAGTGTTGGAACAGATAAGATGTGAGCACTTAAAAGAGGCAAATTAAATGTGAGCCTGCACAGATTAATTGAAACTGATAGTTGCTTCTTTGAGTACAGTACTATCTATCTCTACAGGTGTAAAGGAGAAATATCACTACAGAATGTACCCTAAATGTATCCTAAAAGAAAAGTAATAGCCAACACTTGAAGAACACTGTATGTGCATATTTGTGTGGGTTTGTACACACACACACACACACACACACACAACACCAACAACAACCGTATGGTATAGGTACTATTACAGTATCCATTTTATACATGTTAAAACTGTTGTGCAGAATGGTTGAATAGTTTTAGCACATCGCTGGTAAGTGGCAGAGCTGGTATTTGAACACAGATCATCAAATTAACAGTAGTGCCTTCAACCACTGTTTTAAACTGCCTCTTACAGTAAATGGCAACCAGGTATATCAGAAGCAAGATATTGACAGATTTACGGGGCACCTTTGTTATAAATATTCCATGTTAAAGGGGAAAAAGATGCGGCTTCTTGGACCTGGAAGATGCTGCTTTCGGAGCAGTGACCTCCTGTCTGATCTTCCAGCCTCTGGCTTAGATATTGATGTTCCTTCAAATATAAAATGTCCATAATCTTAGAGACTAGTCATCTAGCTACACACCGTAGTGTCTCCTCATGGTTGCTACCCAGTGTGTCCAACACAAAATAGAAATTTCTGCAGGTGGAAGGGAAGGAGTTCACAAACGTGTTTGAACTCGGGCATCAGCCCATTTATAAGGCATGAGAAAGAAATGAAAAACACCAAAATTCTTGTAATTTCTCTGGCCTACCTATTGTACTGATAATGACAGTCATCATTTACTGAGAATCTTCTAGGCGCTAAGTACTTTCCTTCTAATTGTTAGAGTAAGGACCCACACTGCTACTGTTACAAACCTTATGTTTCTTTGAACTTTGAACTATTCTTTGCAAGTTACTTCACCTTGCTGTACCTCAGTTTCCTCATCCACATCATGAGGTTAATAATAGTAGCTACCAAAATGCTCTTTTGAAGATTAAATGAGATGATGTATCTATAAAGTGTCTAGGATAGTGCCTGGCACCTGCCAAGCATTCACTAAGTACATGATGCTAGTATTATTATCTCCATTGTTTCTTCTACTTGGGAGCCCCTGCTTTGTCCATCCAAACCTTAACTGTCCTGCAAAATCAAGTCAGCATTTAGCCTGCCACCCTGATCACTTCACTCGGGCACAATCTCCGTTTCTGCTAACAGTCAGGAAACACAGCCCGAGCTTCTCAATTGACTGTATTCCTCCACATACGCTCATTTTGCCTTTTCAACTAGATTAATTCATCATTCATTGAATTCATGTGTCGTCTGAGCACTAACCAGGTACCAAGGACTGTTCTGGTTTACCTTTCTTATTTACTGGTCTAGCGTTAGACCAGTAAATAAGAAAGGTAAAAAGCAAATCTCTGCCTCATGGATTTATTTATTGATGTGGGGAGGGAGAGGGTACAGACAAAAAATAATATAAATAAGCAAAGTATGCGGCATGTTAGATGGTACCAATGATATGGATATAAATAAAGCATAGAAGAGAGATAGGAAGTGTTGGAGGATATCATGCAGTCTTCAGTATTGGAGTCAGGGAAGACTTGGCTGAAGGAAGAGTACAAGCCATGGAGACCCAGGTGTAGGGCTTTCCTGGATGAGGATACAGCAGGTACAAGGGCCCTGAGGTGGGAATGTTCATGGTCAAAAGAACATCAGGGAGGTTAGTGTGGCTGGAGTGGAGTCAGCAGAGGGCAGAGTTGTAGGATATAAGGTTGACAGGTGAAGGAGGTGGGGCAGATTAAATGGTGCCTCACAGCCCGTTGTAATGGACTGGCCCTTCACTTTGATGTGAGAGCCACTGGATGTCCTGAGTGAAGGGATCACTGAGGCAGGAGCCATATCTTATAAATGATGAACCAATATTAGAGCAGAGTTTGGAGCTGACAGAGCATCCTCACAGCCTTCACAGGAACCCTGTGCGGGCAGGATTATCCCACCCATTTCAGAGGTGAGGAAGCTGCCGCTCAGAGAGGAGCAGTAACGTCCCTTCTGTCATGCGGGTTTGGTGGCATAGGCAGGATAGAAACCAAGATCCCCCAACTTCCAGCCCAAGAAGGCTCGACAGCAGGTAGAAGCTGAGCCCCACTGGTGTTCCTAGGTTGAATCCAATGGTCCTATAGTCCTCTTCACCGTTTCCTCTGTCTACCTCCTCTGGCTTCTTCCCTTCCTGTGTCTAACTAGCTCTAAAGTGCCTCTGGAGGAAGAACTTAGGGCTAGCTTATGCCAGGTGGGCAGAGCCGGGGTACAAGAGACTTGACAGTACCTTCATGTGAATTGGAAACGGCCATCCCCTCGAGGGCCACAGTCCCCATGGGCATAAGGTTGCATTAACACAGGGCGAATTTCAGCCCTTGCCCACCTCCTCCAAGGGCCTTTGTGCAGCACACAACCTGCACCACCGTGAATGACAGGCTGATACCTCTGCATGAATTTCTGTAGTTCACACGTCAATGTAACACAGTGGAAGTCACATGAAGATACTCAGTGAATCATGAGTGACTGAATTCTTTCTCATTTTTCATCTCCTAATGTGATGAAGACACTATTTGTCAGCCTATGGTATAGGATATAAAGTATTGCACACATTTTTTTGAGCATATACTATATGCCAGCACGAGTCTAGGCACTGGGGATATGGCTACAAAAAACTGACAAAAATCCCTGTGTTGATGGGTCTTACATTCTAGTGGAGGAGACAAATAATCAGTGAAATAAATCAACATAAGTATGTTATATTGTTACCTTGCAGAGAAGAGAAAAAGCATGGAATGGGGTACGAAGTTTTAGTGAGCGCCAGAAATGCTGACTAGACCGGCCAGGGCAGCTTTCACAGAGAGGTTGACGTTTGAGCAAAGATCTGAATGAAGTGAAAGAGGTACCATGGTAGACAGAATAATGGCCCCCAGGATGTCCACATCATAATCCTTGGAACCTGTGATGCCACCTCAGGGCAGAAGCTACTTTGCAGATGGGATTAAATTAAGGATTTTGTGTTTGGGAGATTATCCTGGCTTATCCTGGTGGGCCTAGATAATCACAAGAGTCCTTCTCAGAGGGAAGCAGGAGGCCAGAGACAGAGATTTGAGGATGCTCCAGTGCTGGCTTTGAAGATGGAAGAAGGGGCCACAAGCCCAGAAATGTCAGGGGCCTCTAGAAAGTGGGAAAGAGGAGGAAACAGACTCTCCTCTAGGGGCTCAGGAAGAAACACAGCCCTGACCACACCTTGGTTTTAGCCCAGTGAGACCTATTTGGGATGCCTGCCCCCCAGAACTGGAAGATAACAAATTTGTGTTGTTTTAAGCCACTGAGTTTGTTGTACCCTGTTGTTGCTGTATTATAGGAAACTAATACAGCAACTGTGTAAATATCTGGGGAAAGAGCATTCCAGGCAGGGAAAGCAGGAGGTGCAAAGGCCCTGAGGTGGAATGTACCTGCTGTACTCTGTGATGCCAGTATGACTACCTGGGCCAGAGTGAGTCAAGGGGACTTGAGGTACAGGGGGCCAGGGGCTGGGGGAAGATTATGTAAAACATTGCAGGCCACACCGGTCTTATTCCAAATGCCAGGAGGCCCCACTGGAAGCTATAAAGCAGAGAATTGTTGTCATCCAGTTCATGTTTTAACAGGACCACTCTGGCTGCTGTGGGGGTGATATAGGGGGTATGGGGGCAAGGGCAGAAGCTGGGAGACCAGTTAGGAGGCTTTTGCTATAATCCAGGCAAAAGAGGTTGTTAGCTTGGACCAGGGTGGTGGCAGCTGGGAAAGGGTGACAGAGTGAGAAACAGTCACATTCTGAATATATGTTGAAGATGCAGCTCAGAGACCAGATGAAGGATAGATGTAATACATGTTAAGTTTAGCTGGAAGAGATCCTGAATACAGTCCTTTCAGTATTCAAAAATTTAATGTGGAAAGATGGCACACACAGAAGGCCTGAAGTAGAATGGATAATAATCCAGTCTCCAAATAAAATGCTGTAGGTTCAAATCCTGGCTCCTCCACTTGTCAGAAGTATGTCCTTGAGCAACTTTTTTGGGCCTTAGTTTCCTGATCTGTAGCATGGGAGTGTAATGGTACATGCAGAGACTGTATGAGCATTAAAGAGAAAAATGCTTTGTAAGACCTAGTGTCTAACCCACAGTAAGTACTCAAAAAATGTCCTCTCTCATCATCTGGAACTCACTGATTTTCAAAGATATTTTTCTATTTGTAAAATGCTTGAAGAATTTAATGTGGAGAAGTATTTGAAAACAAATGAAGTCTCTCCCTTCCTGTGGGGCATGTTCACAGAATAGCTGGGATGCTAACACATTTCTCTTGGTCCCGTAATAGATTTCCTGTGCTCCATTATCAACTAGTTGCTGTATCTGTCAATCCTGGCTTTGAAAAAGGAGGCTGATCCTTCAGTCTTTTAAGGAAGAATGAGTATTACATGGCAACTGAATATTTATAACACACTATTCTCTTTTTAAAGCAGTTGTTTTACCCTCCCAACATCAAACCACTGAGCCCAAGGAAACCTCAGATGTTAGAGAACATCAAATATGGTCTCTTTTCCTCTTTTTCCTGGTAGATCTGACACACCTTTGAACCTTCAAAGGCCACAGTAATCAGTGATGTAGGGAGACGTGCGACATTACGTGCATCATTGTGAAGATGAATTTATTAATGTGAATGGCGTAGTGTGGAATAGCGGTTGGGGCTGAATTAAAATGTGAGGATCTGTATCTCAACAAAAACCACAGAACAAAGGGAGGAGAGAGACATGGAACAGGCTGATGAAAGACACATTACTGATTCAGGACTTCACTGAAGAGAGCTAGATAAAAGGGAGATACTGCTTAAGTAGCCTCATGTAACCCTGGTATCTTAATTAAAATGTCTTTAACAGAAGAGGAAGAGGAATAGTACTGAAAGTTTGGGGGAGGCTTCAATGAAAGAAAATAAATTTACAGAGGGGAAGAAAAGAGGATGATTTAGGTTAAATGTTGAGAATAACTCCTCAAGCAAAATAATGTTGGAGGGCTTCCCTGGTGGCGCAGAGGTTGAGAGTCCGCCTGCCGATGCAGGGGGCGCGGGTTCGTGCCCCGGTCTGGGAGGATCCCGCGTGCCGCGGAGCGGCTGGGCCCGTGAGCTATGGCCGCTGAGCCTGCGCGTCCGGAGCCTGTGCTCCGCAGCGGGAAAGGCCACAACAGTGAGAGGCCCACATACCACAAAAAAAAAAAAAAAAAAAAAAAAAAAAAAAAAATAATGTTGGATTTCAGTCATAAAGGATATTTGAAAATCGGTTGGACAAAGGAGGCAATAGACTTTGTGGCCAGAGTGGGAAACAGCTTTCTAATTTTAGAGTTTGCAGCCATAACATCAAGAAGTTAACAAAAAGAAAGAAAGTAGATAAAAACAGGAGGAACAAGGGTCTCAAAAATTGACTAAATCCAGAGAATGAGTCCTGGTGATATGTACTTTTCCCTTTTCTTACGTACAGGACACTGCCTTAAATGTCCTCCCTCCATTACTTTATCTGAGACAGGAACACGCTGTTCACCCCTGCTATTGGGAACGTTTGATTAGGGACCCTCCTTTGCCTGGATCACCGTAAGATTCTGCCTGAGAAGCTGGTTTAAGAAAGTAAAGAAGCACCTGGTTTTGGACCTGATAAAATCACACAGGGTTTTTCTCTGAGTCCATCCTAGAATAACCCAGTGGCATCCATCATCACCCAGTCTCTCGGGCACATGTGAGGCCAAACCTCATTGCAGGGTGGCTGTACCATCCACAGCCACAGCCACACGGTCTTCTGCCATTTAATGAGGCAGTTCAGCTGCAAGGGAGGGGAGAGCGATGTCCCGTCCAATCCGAAGATTAAATGCATCAGGTGTTACGTAAAAATGCAAGAGTTTCCTCTTCTCTGAAGTTGCCTTAAGGAATGGAAAACTCAAAAACTCCTTTGGAAAATGAAGAAAAGAGATACTACCAGCTTGCCATCTGCTATTTGATGGCATTCATTGAACAAATAGATAGTTATTAAATAACGTTTATTAAAGTGTCAAAGTTAAAGCATGCATTTGCATACTAGTGCAACCTGGCAGAAGAAAGCTAGAGTTAATAGAGACTATCCAGTAACTACTATGTACCCTGAACTGGAGGATGACACACATAGTATATAATAGGCTCCTGTTGCGGGGTGGTGTATGTGTGTGTTTCTGCGTGTTATCAGTCAGGTAGACAGGACTAGAGGTGAGTGGGAAGAGAATAGCCAGGTTAGAGGAACACAGGGCAATGAAGGTGTAAAGTCACCAGAGAGCCTGGCAAGTTTGGGCAAAAGCGGTATGGTTGGAGCTGTAGGGGTTGCGGCCAGAGAGGTGTGTTGGAACCACTTGGGGATGCTCAGCCATGGCAAGATCAAATCTGTTTCCAGTGGTGATGGGGGTTTGGCAACATGGGACAGGTCCTTTAAAACGTTCATCAACTTTGACCTAGTAATCCCATTTTTGCTAGTCCATTCTAAGGAATCCTGTTTAGAGAAAAACAAACAAGCAAAGAAAACTTTACATACAGTGATATTTTATTTGCATTTTAATAACAGAATTGGAAGAACCTAAACGTATGGGCATAACATCAGGAGAATGGTTAAATACGGGCTGATGCGTCCACATGATGTGTTGTGCAGCTACCAAATGATGTTTACAAAATTTGCAACATGGGCGGGAAGAAAACTTGCTATTTATCATTAGGTTCAAAACACAAGATACAAAATTATTCAGACCAATTTCAACTTGAGCAAAAAGTATATTAAAAGCAGGAAGGAAGAATTAATTTACTCACAACCCTGTATCAGACAAACAGAAATACTATTCTATGTAGTATATATTTAGAATAGTATTTCTGTTTGTCTGATACAGGGTTGTGAGTAAATGAATTCTTTTTATTTTGTACTGATTGTAAATAGAATAGGTTCATTATAGAAACTTTAGAAAATATATTAAAATACTATTTGCCCCCAAATTCTTACCTCAGTGTCTGTTTCCGGGAAGCCCAGACTAAGAGTGTTGAGGTCCTGGTTGTGACTCTACTATCCAGGGGGCCCCTGTATAAAAAGGAGCAATGAGTCATGAAGAACCTGCAGGTGGGCTACAGGAGAGCAGACAACATGTCAGGGAACAGGGTTCTAGAGAAGGAAGGGATATATTCCAGGGAAAATCCCCTGGGTGGAATCTGTAGGAGTTGGCAACCACTTGGGAGTGCGGTATGGCAGAAACGAAGTAAACCATCCATAGGAAATAAGCGTCTAGCCCTTCAACAGCTGAGAAAAGGGAAGCCGGAAACCTTATGGGTTTGGGCAAGAGTGGGTGGAAGGACAGGACTCAATTTGGTTTAAGACATGTTGTGTTTGAGGTACCCACAGGATAGTCACTATCATTAATTGTGAAACTTGCACTGGAAGAGCACTTGACGGACACCCAATACGTACGCACTGAATTGAAAAGCATTGTTTTTCCACATGTGGGTTTTCTAACAGGCACTTTCTTTGAAGGCCAATCACACATTTATGAGCTCACGCCAACCAGAAAGCACGGGATCTGGGCTACGTGCTCACGCATCCTGAATACATACTGAGATGAATACAGCTGTTGAGGCCGGACTACATATGTATGTTAGAAAAATAAGCCCATCTGTAACACTCCGCAAGATACCTCCAGGTGTTCAGAAGTAGCTCTTTAACATGCATATTTTATCAATGCCAGGGCAGATAAAGGAAAATTGTCTCCATTATATTCCCATCACCGTCACACATGGTTGAATGGACCTCTAACTAAAGAATGTAAATATGTTTAAAACATTTTTCACCTCTCTTGAAACCAGCAAGTACTGATTTGTGTTGTTACTGCTCCTGCTAGATTCATGAAATATTTCGGAGGCAATTCCGTCTTGGAAGTGTGATTTGGCACATTTTCATCCAAAGCGTTTGCTTTTATTTATTTTTTAACTAGCAGTTCTAACATGGGGAAATTGATGTTTTAGAGTAAGTGGTAGAATATGTGTGGGTGGGGGGAGGGTGTTTTACTTGTGTTTTATCTTTAAGTCCAACTTTTCAAGTAAGGGTGACAAATATCAGGAGGGAAAGTTTATTTAAGAAAATGTGTTCTGCAGGTGTGGCCCCTCAGCTCTGACAGGGCAAGGTCAAAGACAAGGTCAGATCCCAGACTTTTGCTTAAAACCATTCAGGGGCTCCTCATGGTCCTCAGGATTCAGAACAGTCCTATGAATGGAAGAGGCCTGCCCTCTCCTCCCCTTCCAGCCTTTCCCAAAGCTTCTGGAGCCCTACCCTCTCTGCTTCAGCCCTTCTGGTCTTTGGCCGTGTTCTGCCTCTGTGCCCTTTCACTTGCTGATCCCCTGGCCAGGAACTCTCTCTCCTCCTCGTTTCCCTGGATGAACCCCACTTGGCCTTCAAGTCTCAGCTCAATTGTCATTTCTTCCAGAAAGCTATGGTCTTCTGCTGGGCAGTCCAAGGGGTGAATTTTCTAAAAAATTTCTATAGACTCAGTGACTTCACAAAACACTGAAGGGTCAAAGAATCCAAACAGAGTGTGGTGATTGTCTTGTTACAGAGGCTATTTTTGGCTTGAGGAAATCAACATGGAATCATAGGCATCTTATTCATCTACTTATCAGACATAACTATGGAGCAGATACCATGAACCAGGCACTATGCTAAGCCCTGGATTATCTGAATTCTACAACAACCCTATATTCATTTAATAATTTTTTTTTATCTTAATAGTATTTAAAAAAATACTTTTTGGACCCCTGCTATGTGCCTGGCCTTGTACTAGGAACCAGGGCACACAGCAGCAAACCAGGAAGACGTGCTGCCTGGCCTCATGGAGCTGGTAGCCTGTGCAGAAGGCAGACATTGATAAACACTGAATGGATGTGTAATTAATCAGAAGCTGAATAAGAGCTCTGGATGCAACGGGCAGGCTGCAGGCAACCCCCCCAGCAAAAGAGACTGAAGAAGTCTAGAAGGGGTGCTTGAGCTGGGAGTACATGGATGGATCGAGGGGTCAACCAGGCACAAGAAGGGAGGAATGATGAGGAGCAACAGTAGGTGGAAAGCCCGGAAGTAAGCATTTGCGACCTGAGGATGCCGAGGTGGCTCGTGCTGCAGAAGCACAGCCAGGAGGACAGTGAGGGCACCTGAAGTCGGAGCGCCATTGGCAGCCAAACCTGCTGGCCCTTGCTGGCCTTGGTAACATTGGCGGCTTCATCCTTTCACAAGGGGAAGCAAATAACGGCATTAACGAGAGGAAGGAGAATGTTTTAAAAGATCTATTTGGCTGCTGGACAGAGAACTTCTGGAGTCATCACTCAAATTGCAAACTCCTCTGGTAAAACTTTTTCTCTGTTGATTACTTTGGCCAAAGCCGTTTCTTTCCCACCCTAAACATACTTAACAGAAATGACTGTCACATTTATTTTTATTGGGAATTTATCACTTCTTTGGTGCTAATCATTGAGATGCTCTGCTATGGACTGTCACTGTGAGGTTTCTTGTTTTTGGATCAGACATCCCCAAAGCCCCTGATAGTGACTCATTACTGGAGAAATCATTTCTGATGTCACTGGTGGTCACTTCTGGAAAACCATGGTGCCTGGGGACTCTCAGGAACAGTGGTCTGCACCCATTTCTCCCAGCTGTATGCCAGCAGGCCTTGGAAAGCAGGTGTGGGATAATTTACAATAGCAGATTGGCTTCGCCGCACCCTAGGAGTCCACCAGCCATCATCTCCCCACCCCACTCCAGCTTTAAAATTAGCTCCATAGTACACATTTCCATACTAATGGACAATTTCCATACCGCCCCATTTTATTGTCAGCATAACTCTGTCCTGTAAACCTGCAACAGATGACTCAGGTCAGCTGACATTTGGCCTCCAGAATATTGGGAAAATAGATAGCTGGAAATGATGCAAACTTAGTATATTGGCCCTCCAACTTCCTAAATTTGCCGCTGAAAGTTTGGTGTTTGTGGACTGTTTCTTCCTTTAAGTAGGCAAACTTCAGCCCCAGGAGGTAATAAAGCAAACTTTAAATCTCACCCCAGGTACAGCAACGCTGGCTGAATGGTGCATTTGATTGCATATGAAATGCAAACTGAGTAGCACAGAACCCTCCTCCCAGCACGTTGCAGCACATTGAGATCAGCTGCAAGAATGGGATAAATTGGAGATTGATTTCTGCTGCTCCACTCATTTGCAGAAATTTGCAGACAATTAAACTGTCCCCCTGCGTTAAAGGTATAGCCACTCCTTTTAGCCGGAGGCTGACTGACGTTTGCTACCTATCCTCTGCGAAAGTTAGAGTTGTGATTCTCCAGTTATACTTGAGTAAGGAGCTTTCTCCACGCACAGCCCTGGGGAGGTGAGTAGCATCCTGCTTGGATCAGGGGGCACTGGGGTCACAGAGGCCTGCGTTCCCATCTCTCACTTAAGAGCTAAGTGACTTTGGATAAGTCTCTTATATCTTTGAACCTCAGGAAAACAGGCATGGTGGTTCTACCTGTGAGTTGTTGGATGTATTAAATGAGATAATGTCACAGTGTGCCTAGCACAGTGCCTGGCACATAATAGCTACTCACTAAATAGCAGTGTTTCCTTTGGCAGACTCAGTGAGTCCAGGGCCAGGATGCCAAGTATATTTTAGGATTAGAAAGATAAGAAAGGAATAGGCTGTGACCTTCAGACATGAGTCCAGAACCCAGGCTTCAAACTCATCAAAGGAATAATTCTCATGACCTTTCAACCAGACATGGAATTCAAACCCAAAGCATCATACCTTTGCACGAAACCAGTAAAGGCTCCCCGCTGCCTGGGAAGCACATCAGACCTTCCCAACATGATCTACAGGACTGTCCACAGTCAGGCCAGGCTGAAAAGTCTCAGCTGGCACTGCCCTCCCTGCACTCCCTGCTTCAGCCAGAGGGATGCTGCCAGCATCTATGATGCTTTTCCCTGTTAAAATAACTTCTCTTAGCACATAATTTTGCCCAAAAGTTACAAAGTTGGAGAGAGAACAAAGGCAGTGGCTTGTGGCTTCTTTATAAAATTGTTGCTCTTTTCCCCTCTCATTTATTACCTCATGCAGAGACGTGAACTAGGGCGGGCACATATGAGTTCTCTGGCCACTTCCTGCCCCTTTGGGTGTTGGCTCATGAGGACGCTCTGCCAGGTAGCAAGACAGGTCCGAGCTGCTGTCTGGCCTTGGGTTCACTGTGAAGAGGGCAGGGCTGTTCCTCTCAAATCTCACTACTTTCTTGGAGTGGCTCTTGGAAGACTTTTCAGCCCTCAGCTGGACGTGGAGGGAGGGAGCCGTGACAGCCAAAACATGCAGAGTGGTCCCAGCTGTAGAGCAGCAGTCTGGGCCCACACCTTTCTGTTCCCCTTCGCTTCTGGGGCACCAGCCCGGTTAGTCTCTACTCCGGACAGCTCTTGCCTTGACGATGTCCTAGGTGGGTTCTCTGGGAACAAACCTTGCGACTCAGAGATCTTTGTGGAGAAGGGGAGGGGTGTCTGCGTCCACACAGAGATGAGGGCAGCAGGAGGGGGCAGTGGGAAGAGGTGAACCCAGGAGACATGGACTGCGATTACAGCAGGGCTGTCAGCCAGCCTGGGGCCAGTTGGGACCCTGGGTGCCCCTGAGCATGGTTGCACCTGGAGGCCGGGGGCTGGCCTTACACACCCCTTACCACTAACTGTATCCCTTTCTGCTTCATGATCTTCAAATCAACTATGAAGTGGAGGCAGAGTCTATGAAAATACTGTGAAAACATACTGTGATTCCTTTTAGGACATGTCTGGAGAAGGCAGATGCGTACAGACAGGAAGTAGATTCATGGTTGCCAGCGGCTGGGGCTTAGAACAAGGGAGTGAGCATATGGGCATGAGGTTTCTTTGGAGGCTGATGGAAATGTTCTAAAATTAGTTTGTGGTGATGATCACACAACTCTGTAAACTTCCTGATATCGTTGCATTGCACCCTTAAAATGGGTAAATGTAACGGTACTTAAATTGTACCTAGATAACACCTTTAAAACACTGTGGGAAGGCAGGAGGATAGAGGGACTCTGACCAGGGAGAGTTGACCCCAGCTCTCCTCTTCCCCAGATCCAAAGCTCAGATTTGCATTTTAGGAGGAATCTCAGTGCTCTGTGAAGACAGGGTTGGAAAAAGGAAGAAACGCAACAGATAAACATTTCTTTACTTTAACCCTTAAAATCAGTTCTTCACGTGGCAGCCAACATGAAATGTGTGTGTGTGTGTGTGTGTGTGTGTGTGTGTAGATATATATGTAATTGTAAGTGGGTTCATGTCATTCTTCAGCTTAAAACCCGCCCACAAAAAGAAAGAAACAAACAGAACACCTTCCCATGACTCACATCTCACGCAGAGTAAAAGCCCAAGTGCTCTCTGCAGTGTACGTGGCTGGCCATCCAGGATCTGAATTCCCTTTACCAGCTCCCTGGACTGTCTCCCCCGTTCTTCCAGGCCAGGTCTCCCTGCAGCTCACACTTGCCAGGGTCTGTTCCTGCTGCTGGTGGTCCCTCGTCCCGCCACAGGGCGCCTTCCTTGCTTCATCCTCCAAGGCCGCCTTCCCAGTGGGCCCGTCCTGGCCTCCCCTCGTCTGCGCACAGTCAGCCCTCCCTGCCTATCTGTTCTCCTGGACCGTGTTCACTGTCTGTCTCCTCCATCTAGAATGTGAGCTGCATGAGGGCAGGGAGCTTCTGTCTCTCGGGCACTGCACTGTCCCAGATGCCGAGAATTACTCCTGGCAGGAAGGAAGGGATCGACAGATAGTTTCTGAAGAAATGAATGAATGAAAATAAATCCACTCTTCCTCTCCTGGTCACGTTCTTCATCCTTTCTGCCTTCCTCCTTCCCTTGGCCCCCATCCTCCCCTCCCACCCCCAACCCCTCCCCTGTCCCTCACAGTTGCAGGGGCCTCCTCATTATTTCCAGGGTGCTTTTTGGGACTGTGTGATGCGACACCCCCAGGTAGCATGAAACTTGCTTTTAATGCACTGCCAATTTCTCCTGAGATTGAGAATCAGGGAGGAAAGCACATGAGATTGTAAACCCCAGTACCCTTCGACAGAAAGACACAGGCCCCAATCAGCCCATGGGAGACGAGAGATATTTATGTAAGGGTGACAATTCCCTGTAGTAAAATGCTGCATGAGTGAGTCTGCCAGAGGACAGAGTTCTGCCCTTTGACTTAAGCAAGATTGAAAGAGGCTCCTGCAAGCCTTCAGCTTTTCCAGGCTCAAAGACGTGGATGGATCATTGGTCACTGACTGAAGGCACATGGCTATTCGTGCACTCTCCTGTGCATGCCCCGTGTTTTTGTGTGTGTGTGTGTGTGTGTGTGTGTGTGTGTGCTTGTGGCTGAGGGAACTGTGTTGGTTTGCAGGGGGAAGGTGTGTTGTATGTGTCCTTGGGTCTAGGCATGTGATGTGTGTCTGTTGCATGGGCATCTGTTAATGAGTGTGTGTGTGTCAGTGTATGTGTGTGACCCTATCAAATGGATTCTGAGTGTGTACACGTGCACGAGTGCATGAGTGTTTGTGCTTAGTGAGAGAGAACTTTGATGTCAGTGTGCATGTGTCTAGTAGTCTAGAAATCTGGAGGTGGCTGCGTGTCTGCAAGTGTCTGTTTAAGATCTGGCCTCAGACCACCCACAGCTGAATTACTCACTCCTAAAAGGCACCGAGTGGCTTGTCTTCATTTCCTCACATCCGCTGTCCTGGTATGAATAAGACCATCCTTCACTTCTGTGCTGTTCTTTGGAGAGTGCAGACCACCTTCAAGTGCCATTTCTCATTTCATTCTGATAACCAAGAGCGCAGGAGAGTTCTCGTCCTTTACAGACGAGAAATTCCCCTAAAAGCCCTCCTTGTCCTCCTCTCTGGGGCTGATCGTGCTGCTGATGCACTCCCTTCCCACCTCCTTCAGGCATCCGTCTCCCTCTGGGGTCACCTCCCTTCTGTGTCTTCATTCACCCAACACTATGGCTGCCTTCTTCTGACCCCCGCCTCTCAGCCCAGCACCCTTCCTGGTCTTCCCTTGAGCTGACAAACTTCCAGCTTCTTCCAGCTTCTTTCCTTCCTCACCAAAGCCCTCACTTCTCATTGGTTCCTCTGACCCTGGACCCTAACACACTCCTAAAGTTGTCTTCCTGAAGTCATCAGTTCCCTGTTCATCGTCAACCCGACAGCCTCCTCATGGTGTTCAGCCTGCTGGAGGGGACACCTGCGTTGTGTGATGTGGCCGTGCACTCTCTCCTTTTGGAAATCCTCATCTCTTTGTCCTTTTGGTTTTCCCCCTTTTGCCAGCTAACCTTTCTGTGGCCTTTGCTAGCCTTTTAGAAACTCATCGGATGATTGAGTTCCTCCCTTTTCCCTGCACATAACCTGGATGGGGTCAGCTCCTCCTTCACGTCTAGCTGAGCTTGTACGTGCGTGATCGTGACACTTTTTGTCCCCATTCATCTCTCCCTCCTGAATGCAACTACTTACACACCCTCTAGGAAACTATGTTGGCTGCCCTCAAAGTCACAACACCCATCATCTGTTTCCAGAGCTGCCTTTTTCCTATTTACCCACTATCTTGTGTCGGCTGAAAAAAAAGATGCACGACTTAAAAGTTGAAAGTTATGTTTTATATGGTGAACATTCTTAGGACTTCAAGCCCAGAGACAGCATCTCAGATATAGGCTGAGAAAACTGTTGAGAAGAGGAAAGGGGGTAAGCCAGGATATAGAGGAGGTTTTTCAACAACACCAGGTACTTGGAACAAAGGGTTACTGTTAATAACAGAAAACTAGATACCTCAAGTTAAGGGATTCAGCGCTTTTCTATGTATGGGAAGATGCAAGAGTCTGGCTTCACTGAAATCATCCCTTTGATACGCACCTCAGCTATCTGGGGCCAGCATCCTGTGTTTTCTCATCCTGAGTTTCCTCGGGCTGCACCGTCCAGGCAGCTGTAGTGTGCTGGCTAGATCCTTTGTTTACTGATTTAGCAGGCAGTGTTTTACTTCCCACTTGGTAATGGCAGCACCAGAAGACAGGGAGTCCTAACACAGCCTCTCCTTTAGCCTGATGCTCTGATCTTTCCCACACCTCTGTCTCTTCTTCTGTAAACATCTCTTGAGTTAGTCACATACTTTTAAACCTCACTGCTTCCGTCTTGTCTTTCTTTGAGGTTACGGCCACATCCTGTTGCATTCAAAGGCTTCACATGATAGATTGACAGATACAAACACACACACACACACGTGCCTAGATGTGCATATGGTATTTGTCAATCAAATTAGATGCTATGGCTCCTCCAGGGCCCCAGTCACAGAAAAGCACTTGGCTTCAGAGCACACAGACAGACTCATTACCACAGACCTGACCAAAGGTAGACATGTGTCCACAAACACGTAGTTAATAGAGACACATAAATCACAAAGACAGAAGTGGAGCCACAGACATAGAATCGCAGTCATGGACCCGTTTTTTGTTGAGGTCCCTGCCATTGTAACACAAAAAAGTTGAGTTGGCAGAAAAAGGATGCCCCAGTCCTGCCCACCGTGGTGGGCTCACAGCGTCCTGTGCACGCGGAGGCCTGTCTACAAGTGGTCACTCTACCTCCACCCCCCCCCTTCCAGATGCTGTTTCCTATGCTGAGACTCAGAGCCTCCTGCTTCTCTTCGAAGGTACTTTAGAGCCAGGGGTTTACACAGGTGTCCTTATTACCAAGCTGCTGGGGTGTGAGGGTGAAGGAAATGGACTGGCAGTGTGGGCTTCAGTAGCTGGTAAGCTGGGAGGATGCCAGAGGTAGAAATGGGGACTCAGGAACCTGACCACTCTGGTCACCTGTCACCCATTCACAGGCTTGTAAACACAAGTAAGTTCTGTACTGCAAGCAATGGAATGTTTGTTACTGACAGTGAGTATGCTTTTCAATGGTTTACATACATTTTCACATATATCGTCATAATGAATGGAAACCTACTTTTGCTCTATTATAGAATAGAATCACCAATCCCTTACATTTGCATAGGACTTTAAATCTTTTTAAAGTGCTTTCCTAGACTTTCCTTCATACAAGCTTCAAGAATTTTTTTATTGTAAATAAGATTCGTATATTGCACGTATTTTACATGTTTTCTGTTCTTTTCACATTCCCTAATAAGCCTCTTTACAGATGTTATACATCAGTGTTTTATGGATGTAATCCACTCTGTTTTTCATTGTCTTCTCACTGTCCCACTCTTTCTTTCTCTGCTATTTTCTACATGGTTGGGGTTGGGTTATTTATTTATTTATTTGGTTGGTGTGTTGGTTGGGCTTTTTTTTTTTTTTTTTTTTTTTTTGGCTATGTTGGGTCTCCGTTGCTGTGCGGGTTTTCTCTAGTTGTGGTGAGCTGGGGCCCCTCCTCGTTGCGGTGTGCGGGTTTCTCATTGCAGTGGCTTCTCCCATTGCAGAGCACAGGCTCTAGGCACGTGGGCTTCAGTAGTTGTGACGCATGGGCTCAGTAGTTGTGGCTCGTGGGCTCCAGAGCGCAGGCTCAGAAGTTGTGGCACACGGCCCTACGTGTGCCTACACTATCAGCTGCTCTACGGCATGTGGGATCCTTCCGGACCAGGGCTCAAACCCGTGTCCCCTGCAGTGGCAGGCAGACTCTCAACCACTGCGCCACCAGGGAAGCCCCTGTTGGTTGGTTTTTTGTCATTTTAACCCTTTTGATTCTTTCTTTTCACTGTCTTTTTTGTTTTTGGTTTTGGTTTTGTTTTTTTTTGCAGTACGCGGGCCTCTCACTGCTGTGGCCTCTCCCGTTGCGGAGCGCAGGCTCCGGACGCGCAGGCTCAGCAGCCATGGCTCACGGGCCCAGCCGCTCCGCGGCACGTGGGATCCTCCCGGACCGGGGCACGAACCCGCGTCCCCCGCATCGGCAGGCGGACTCCCAACCACTGCGCCACCAGGGTAGCCCCTTTTCACTGTCTTTTACACACTCCAGTTTTCTGTCTTTGCTTGAATATTGAGTCTTTGCTCTTCTTAGAAACCAAGCAGTCTTTTTTTTTAAATTAATTAATTTATTTATATTTTATTTTTGGCTGCTGTGGGTCTTCGTTACTGCATGCGGGCTTTCTCTAGTTGTGGCGAGAGGGGGCTACTGTTCGTTGCAGTCCACGGGCTTCCCATTGTGGTGGCTTCTCTTGTTGCGGAGCACGGGCTCTAGGCACGCGGGCTTCAGTAGTTGTGGCGCGCAGGCTTAGTTGCTCTGTGGCGTGTGGGATCTTCCCGGACCAGGGCTCGAACCCATGTCCCTTGCACTGGCAGGCAGATTCTTAACAACTGTGCTACCAAGGAAGTCCCCAAGCAGTCTTTTATTTGGACTTATTCATTAAGGTTTTGAATATTCTTCTTCTATGTTCAGTATAGTTTATATAAAGTAGAGGGCAACGAATATGGTATTCTGTATTTTCCTACACATATTATCTTACATATTCTCTCAGCTAATTAGGTGAATTGCAGCAATTTATATAACCTCTCACAGCTTAACATTCCTCATTGGTTAAGGTGGGCTAGGATTTACTTGAGAAGTTTATTGCAAATGTTAGCAAAGACACATGTAAAGTGCGTAGCACATGGCCCAACACATGTTTAATAAATTGTTATTATAATAGTTTGTGGTTGTGATTGTGGAAGCAGTCAAATGCTGATCACAGTGGTTAGAACGTGGTCTTTACAACTGCCTTATTGGTGACCGCCTCAGAGTGTCTCCTGCTGATGCACCCAGATTTAACCTTCTCCTGCAATTGAACATTCACGTGGTTTGCCATTTTTGCTCTTTATAAATAATGTCTCACTAAACATCTTCCTGCTTTCAGTTTTTTCCTCTTTTGAATTTAGCATTTGGATGTATTCCTAGGAATGAGATTACAGACTGAAGGGATATGTACACTTGTAAGGTTCTTGATAAATAAATACTGCCTGATTACCCTCCACAAGAATAACATCAGTTTACAATCTGACCAAAATCAAGAGAAAGACTATTTATATACATTTTCATAGCCTTCTCTGGTCTTGTTTCCTACTTGACTTTTCTTATATAGAGTTTCCTTTAAAATTATTGTATATTGGGACTTCCCTGGTGGTCCAGTCGTTAAGACTCTGCACTCCCAGTGTGGGGGGTCTGGGTTCGATCCCTGGTCAGGGAACTAAATCCTGCATGCTGCAGCTAAAGATGCCTCATGCCTCAACTAAAGATCCCATGTGCCACAACTAAGACCCGCTGCACCCAAATAAATAAGTAGATATTTTTTAAAATAATAAAAATATGGGCTTCCCTGGTGGCGCAGTGGTTGAGAGTCCGCCTGCCAATTCAGGGGACACAGGTTCGTGCCCCAGTCCAGGAAGACCCCACATGCCGCGGAGCAGCTGGGCCCGTGAGCCATGGCTGCTGAGCCTGCGTGTCCGGAGCCTGTGCTCCACAACGGGAGAGGCCACAACAGTGAGAGGCCTGCGTATCGCCAAAATAATAATAATAATAATAATAATAAAACTATTATATATGTATAAAACTATATCACTGTCATATATATATACATGTACATGCATACACTTTTATGGAGCATGGGTCAGTGATGGTGTTTAAATATAATTTGCCACATGATTTTCATAGGAACTTATTGTCCAGAGTTTGAGATGCTTGCTTTTGGTGGTACCTCAGATAATTTTAGTGTGTGGTATTGAATGTGATTGGTTTATATATTGAAAATGACATCCCATTTTTAATTCTCTTTCAGTCCTCTGATTGGATCAAGGAGAAAGTCTCAGCTCAGTGCTCACAACCCTTTAACGCCCCTCTAGGCTTTTCTTATCTCCCTTTCAAAAAGAGGAAACTTTCCACCCACCTAAGTTTCCAGCTCAAATTTAATAACATCATTGATCTCATTGTTTATTTTTATGTTTTCATACTTTTTATGAGAAGCCATACTGGTACAATATTTAAAATAATGGCACAAAGTTTCCCTTTTTGCATCCATTTATTTAATTAAAAAGGTGAATTACAGATAAGACAGAAGTTCTCACAGTGTTGTTCCAATGATTGCAGTTTGGGACGTACTGTGTGGGGAGTGAGTTCCAGTAGTGGACCCACTAATCATAGCAAACAGACTTTGACAGAACATTGACTAAGAGTCTCCATAATGCCTGACATTATGGAACGTTGTGTTTGGAATACTGTGATTACCCCTCATCCCTATTCATTTGTGATTGTGAGGACCTTGCATTTGGCCGTGAGGAGAGCCACACTTGTATCCAGCGAGTTCTGTGGGTTAGTGACCAGCCAAGTAATCTCCTCACTTGACAGATTAAGAATGGGAATACACAAGCATGGAAGGATGTATAAATCAAGACTGACACTGTGAACTGAATGATTCAGAAGATGGGATTAAACAGCTTAATGATAGTCATTGTGAATCACAATGTCAGCTTTAGTATAATTCTAATGATGTACTTGCTAACGCTAATGAGGTTTGATAGAATAAAATTAACAATGTCCAAACAGCTGTATGCTTTCACAACAAAGGAGCCATATCTCAGAGCAGACTGCTACATCTTCTCCGTGGGGGATTTTAGTCAATTGATTTGTTTTTTCTCTTTTAGGATATATTTAAATTTGAAAGAACTTCTCCTGTCCCAAGACAAAAGAGGTCCATTGTGGTATCTCCCATTTTAATTCCGGAGAATCAGAGACAACCTTTCCCAAGAGATGTTGGCAAGGTAAGTCAGACAAAAGAAAACTGCCAAAGCATGCTTTTATTGTGAGATGAGCATAGAGGAGACAAGCTGACTCTGACTGGCTTGGCGACCAGCAGGAATTGGCCTCAGATCCTCTATGGTAAGAGGCCAAAGGTTTTTGCCAAGAAAAGAATGTCAAAGGTCATGAAAAAGGGAATTTACAAAACAAAAACAAAAACAAAAACACAACACCACCTTTGTCATGACTTTGAGATCTACATGGTAGATAATGATGTAAGAGTTGTGACATGAGGATGTCATTGGTTAAGAAATAGACTCACTGCTTTTGTAGATGATGCCCAGGCCATCAGCCAGATAAGTCCCCTTAGTATACCAGGATGATGATATGTGTCCTTTTATTTAGATCCTAGTTTTCAAATGTGTAGGTCCAGGAGCACCATTGGGTCACCTCTCTAAAAACAAAACTAGATCAGAGGAACTAAACCATACTAACGAGATCCAGAAAGCACAGTCAAATGAATCAGAGAAACAACTTTTCCAGGAAGAAATAGTCACTGTTAAATAGTCAGAAATACTGATGTTGCCTGGTCAGCACATCCTCTCCCCATAGAAAAGCTGACATGGAGAATTGAATTTTAACCAGTTCACATTTTTCAATGATCTCTGAATTTGAACAATGGTGGTTAGTTGAGTGGATGATCTGAATGGCTGGTGCTATTGGATTGTTTATCTAGTCATTGAATCAACAAGGAACACCTGTTATATGCCAGACTACAAGATTGAGATCGGTTTAGTGGAGGTGTGAACAAGCATACAAGCCCCTATGGTTATAGAGCTTGTGTTCTAGTGGGGAGATAGATGTTTTCAATGAGTAAATAAATGAGAAAACTGCAGAGGATAACAAATGCTGTGAGTAACAGACACAGGGTGATGTGAAGGAGAGTAATGGCAGGACCAGGGTGTAGAGGGAGGAGGGAATCTCAACACAAATGACCGGGAGCAGCTGCGTCGTATCCCTGACGTTTGAGTGGGGGCGGGAAGAATGAGAAAGGGGCAGCCCAGGGGAGGTCGGGAGAACCGTATTCTTGGCAGAGGCCACTGCGTGGGCAAAGGCCTGCAGGTGCTAAAGAATGAGGTGCATTTGACTAGCAAAACGCCTGGGTGGCTGCAATGTAGTGATCAAGGAAAAGAGTGATGAGAGTTGAAGTCAGAGAAGTTGGCCTGTCATGTGGGTCTTGGAGACCATGGTGATGAATAGGATTTTCATCGTGCATGCAGCCAGAAACCACTGGAAAGTCGTGTGTGTGTGTGTGTGTGTGTGTGTGCGCGCGTGCGCGTGCGTGCGTGTGTGTGTGTGTGTGTGTGTGTAGCGTCTGTCATGGCCTTTGTGTAGGTTTCCCTGAGGCCAAGGAGAGCACTCGCCAAGGGGCCAGAGTCCTCAAGTCTGCAAGCCTCTGCCCCCAGACAGTTTGAGACACAAGTGGCACCCTTGTTCTGCAGGTCTCCTTCACGTACGCTTGGTGTTTTCAGCCCTCGCTGTGCATCAGAATCACCTGGGGCAGTTAAAATACAGCTGCCAGTCTCCACCCTCAGAAATTGACTCAGTTGGTCAGGGGGTGAAGACCAAGCACCAGCATTTTTTAAGAGATCCCGGGTGATTCTGATGCACACTCAGGTTTACCGAGGTCTGACCTAAAATACTTTCTCCTCCCCTGCCTACCACTAAACTAGAACACTTTCAGTATTGGAATTTCAATTCTATTAATTAGTTTACAACAAGGGTGAATTATCACATCTCACTTGCCTGGAAATTTGGTTGTCCTGGCATAATTACTGTGAACACCACCTTTCCCCTTAAACTTGTCCAGCTTTGGACAATAAGTTATGTGGTCATCCTAAAGCTTCCTCCAACCCCATACATTTGTCCCCCCTCAGTATATTTAGGGAGTTTTCACAAGGCTCTTTCCTTGAGATACATAATGGATCAATAAGTATGCAGCTAACCAAGGACATTCTTCTGCATGGTTTCTTACTTGTTACAGCCTCAGAACACAATTTGTTTTTCAAGCTGAAGACTTCTCTCTCCTTAGCCCCTATGTACTGCCCACCTGGGTTCAACCCTGGGTTTCAGCCTGGGTTCTCTACAAACAACAGCTTTTCTAAGTGCAGTAGTCTACTAACATCATAATGGTGTGAAAGCCTCCCCAACCTCCCGATGGCTTTTACAGAATAACTGCACTGCCTTGCAAAAATTATGTGTTTGTCCATGCTTCTTAGGCCTTTGAAGGAACATATTTTCCTCTTTGTCTCTGCTTGTTTTTATTCATTCCTCTTATTCTCTTTATATCTTATATCATATCCTAATCAACTCTGCCTGTAGCTGACAAGCAAGGCTCTGTCGAGCTGTGAGAAGATATAGGAGTCTTCACTGAGTGCTGGGGAGGCTGGGAGAAGGGAAAAGAGACCCAGGAGGCAGGGCTTTGGCCTCCACACATCACCACTCCCATCCACCCAAACTCTGCGAGTCAGGCAGCTCTAATCTTATAAATATTACATATCAGATTTCAGTGTAGAATGCCATTTGAAGAAGAGATTCTGTGGGCATAAAGACAGTTGTCTTACTTTGGGTTCCCTGAGACAAGAATTCAAATGCAGGTAATTTCTATACCAGTAATACTGGTAAGGGAGTGAAGGAGTGAAGCAGGAAAGGGGAAGCAGCCAGTTGAGAGGCCTGTTTACCACTGTGGGTGACTGGATTGTAATCCCACGGAGAAAGGCTAGAAGATGGTGTCAGACACACTCTCAGGGTTATCCTGTCCACGGAGGAGGGAGCTGGGGTATTTATATACCAGCCCTATCCGTCTGGTTGAGGGCTGCTCCCAGAAGTCTAAACTCCCCAGCACATCCATCATGCCCTGTGTTCTGTGCACAGGCACAATGGCCTTCTGAGGCTTGCGGGAGAGCCTTTAGGCATCATGGCGGCTGGTGTGCCCTGAAAAGGTGAGGTGCAAGGGACTGGGACTGGGCACTGATGAACTCTGCTCTATCACTAAACTTGATATAAACACTGTTGCTTTGCAGGCCAGATTTTTTCTCTTTGTCTCATCCCCTGCTCCCAACTCGTTTCCTCAACTAACTTTCTTGTGCCTCGTGCCTTTGAAGCCACTGCACTTGCCTCTCTCCAATAATAAGTACTTGTTTCATCCCAGGAGGGAAAACCTCTGAAATTTAACCCAATTCATATCAATAAGTATATATACAGCCTCTGCTATTTACAAGGCACTGTGCAAGGGGCTGCTGATTTAATAGCAAAGGAAACAGAGTCCTTGATCTCACAGGATTAGAGAAGAGTAGAAAAAATCATCACAAATTCTTTATTTGTCACAGTAACGTGTAAGCACTTTTCATCTATTATGTTGAATTTTCATAATAACAACCCCACGAGGATCATCTTCCAAGGTGCCAAATGAGGGTAATGAGACTCAGAGGGACGGTGTAACCTGTCCGAAGTCACACACTTAACTGCAGAGGCACGCTTTGTGCCACCTCTTTGAGATTTCACAGTCTGCACTCTTAACCAGTAGGCTCAGGTCTACTGAGTGCAACCTGAGAATTGTCTTCCATGGAGTGAAATGTCCTTGCTGAAAATTACTTTTTTAAAATATCATTAAAACTAAGTTTAATTCCTTGAAATGTACCAAGAAATAAGATGGTTAGAGGGTGGATCAATGGATAGATATATGACAAAGCAAGTAGAGCAAAATGTTAATGGTGGAATCTAGGTGTTGAGCACAGTTGATCACTGTGAACTTCTTTCAACTTTCCTACGTGTTTGGAAATTTCATAATGCAATGTTGGGAAAAATTAAGTTTAAGTATAAAATTATTATAAAAGGCGGAAGAGCTGGCATGTTGGCATGAAAGTACTTTGTCTTACAATTCAGGATGGTGAATGGAGACCAAGTATTTGTCTCTTTATTTTCTTTTTTGTCATATTTTATCACAATCTGAATTTCTTTAAAGAAAGAAGACCCATATACGAAAGGGTAACGATATCAAAAGCAAGGTGCTGCAGCAAATTCGCCCCCGTGGGAGGTTTTTCACAGTTGAAGGCCATGCCACGTAGAATTGCATATTCACTAAAAAGCTATGCAGGCAGCTCTAGGTATTAGGCAAAGTTTTGACATACACATATTTTATCTATCTGCAAAATAATTAATTAGTTGGTAAGTAGCTAAATTATTAGAATTTGGGGGCTGGTTTTCCATCATATCTCTCAGTGTTTCTGAAAAAAGGGTAAAACACCCAGCTGTGAACACATTTCCTCAAACCTGTGATTTCCTTCCCATTTTTGAATTCTAGACAGCAGGGAGGATCTGGGAGTATGTGCCCTGGAGAGAAATGTATAGTTCCCAGCATAACCTTTTTTTTTTTTCTTCCTCCCCCTTCAATGTATGACTATTTCAAAATTTGGGCCATAAATAATTTCTCAGTTTTACCAATTTTCACTGATAAATATTTGATTGCGTCTGTAGAGATTTTTGAGTTGATTGAGAGCAGGGGACTTGAAATCTGTGAGGCAGCAAGGAGGTCTTTTGGAGATGTATTTTATTCTGTTTTATATTAAGTTTGAAAGGCAAGTAATTTATGAAATGCTTGTTAGAGATTCTATTTTCATCACAAACCCTTTTCATCAAAACCAATGAAAGTACATTTTACTGAAATTCCTTTTTTTATATCCCCTATAAATTGGTAGAATGAGCCTTTAGAAGGACATATTTAACCCAGGCTGGAAGAAACACGTAATGGGACCATGTGCCCTTCATAAAGGGAATCAACATAGATCATTAGACCAAATCATGAAAACCACTCAACCAGGACTCTGCTTTGATTGTGTCAGGAATGTAAGTCACACCTGAGGACAATTTACAGCAGGTCCTAAATATTTTTCAGAGTTCTGGATGTATACCATGGTTAGAGGTCTCCCCACATCCAAGAACTCTGTATCTCCCCTTTATGCCCACCTATGCAAACAGGTGCTAAGGAGTCTTACGGCCTTGGGATTAAATTTGTTTTACTCCATTTAATAGTCCTTTGTAACACTTTGCGAACCCATGGGTGCCAAGCTGCATCCCCAGAAGCTGGGCCAGAAAGCTGATACTAAATCCATCCCCATTGAGCACTACTCCATCTCACCTTTCTACTGAAATGTAGACTTAGGGTACCTTGCTCCATTCTATTGCCTGATTTATTTTATATAATCATCAGCCTTTTAAAATCCATTTTTTCACAACTTTTATTCAAGTCTAAGTACATGCCTCTTCTCAAAAATTTATATCTGTTTCGTTTCCCCATTTTCAAACAAGTAGCAGTTTTATTCAGTGACTAAAAGTTACCATTGGTTGTTGTATAGGAGAGAAATTTGAATATAGGTGATCAAAGATGTCCAGAAGCTTAGTGCTCAAAATTTTCTTGGTGAGATGACCAGCAGAATTTATTTCAACTTTCAGCAAACCTAGTTGTACATATGCATTTCATATTTCCATGACTTTGGACTCTTCCCTCTCTCTGGGACACGCCTTCTTCATCCTCACTCCATAGGGCCACCCCATTTACATTCTAAGGTTGTACATCCAATGGCACATTTGCATCACTGAAGAAAGTTCCACGTCTACTCTGTCCAGCATGGCAGCCTCTAACTACCTGTGGCTGTTGAGCACTTGAAATGTAGCAAGTGTGACTGAGGAACTGGATTTTTGCACTTTATTAAATTTTAACTAATTTTAATTTAAACTTAAAAACTACTGCTTGATCCAATTACTGGAACAACTTGCATGTGAATCTGACTTTTCAACTGTTAATTTTTTTAAATTGAAGTATAGTTGATTTACAATATAGTGTTAGTTTCAGGGGAACAGCCAAGTGATTCAGTTATACATATATATATATTTTTTCAGATTATTTTCCATTATGGGTTATTACAAGATATTGAATCTATCTTGTAAATTTTAATTGAAATACAGATTAAATATTTTTGTTGAAAATATAATGTCCAAATTGAGATGTAAGTTAGGATTTTAATGGAATGTATCTCATCTCATGTAGATGTCATGTTGCAATAAAATTATTTTGGATATATTGCTATGATTAAAATTAATCTCATGTTTTCTTGGGTTTTTTTTTACTTTTTTTAATGTAGCTACCAGAAAATTTTAACTTATTTATATGGCTCATCTTATATTTCTATTGGGCAATGCTGGGCTAAAGCCTATATTTAAAAAAATTTTTATTTTATATTGGAGCATAGTTGATTAACAATGTTGTGTTAGTTTCAGGTGTATAGCAAAGTGATTCAGTTATACATATACATGTATCTATTCTTTTTCAAATCTTTTCCCATTTAGGTTATTACAAAATATTGAGCAGCGTTCCCTGTGCTATACAGTAGGTTCTTGTTGGTTATCTGTTTTAAATATAGCAGTCGGTCTCCTCCATGGAATTTTTGTTTGATCTCCTTTACACATTTGTTTATACCTCTTAGATGACACAACACATTTTGAGCAGCAATATAGTTTCTTTTGTATTTTTCTTCCCATTAACTGTAATTTACCAAGGGTAGTGAGTGATCCAGTACAGTGCCTAACACATAGTAGGGACTCAGATATTCTTTGACTTGAATTCTAACCAGGTCTATGGCTGGTTGGCTAAGGTATTCACTGGTTACTAATTTAAGTGACCATAGCTGGTTTGTTAGAAAGGAATTAACAGACCATTATATGATCAGTCTGGATGTTTCCAGCAAATTTTAATTTTCCACAGTGGCAGTGAGGCTACCAGATAAATTGCTTGGCAGTCAACCATTATGTCAGGTCATATAAGCATCCTTAGCAGATCGTGATAGATTTGATGCTGATGGATTGTGTGTGTGTGTGTGTGTGTGTGTGTGTGTGTAAAGGGGGAGGGAGAGAGAGACAGAGGGGGGTAAAAAGGAGGAGGGGAGAGAGAGAAAAAAAAAGAGGCAGAAAGAGAGAGTGAGAAAAGACAGTGACTCTATTTCTGCATTTATTCATACATGCAATGACATTTTAAATCTTCTCAAATAAAAAACTCAAAACTTCTATTCACAACTGAGCAGAGTTAATTCTAACTTATTTTGACTAAGTCTAATGAAAGCTTATATTCACCATTAGCAAGTGTTGCCCTCTTTCTGCAAAGTTTAATTAATGATAAAACATAATTGAGTTGTTTTGGTTCTTTGCCAAAGACATATATATGCAAAAATGCCCTCCATGATATACATCCAGCGAATAAAGGCATCTTAGCCTATAGAGGAAGCAATATTTTTAGCCCTGAGTTTATCACCCTGCAGTTCTCAATGTGAAAGTTTCCTAGGGCTTTACTGTTATGTACTTTTGGCCTCAGACCAAATTTATGTTTAATTATTCGAGAACCTTAAAGGATCCGGCATTTCAGCTTGAGTTAGCACCCTAGAGGTAGGAGAATTGAGGAATTTTCAAATTCACTAGAGTCTTCCACATCAAATGAGTATCAGGATCTAAGCCAAACATGGCTCTCATTGTTGTCCTGTGCAGGTCTTATAACAACCCTATAAGGTACTACACCCATTTCTCAGGTGGGGAAATCGAAATTGAGAGAAGTTAAGTAACTTGCCCAAGGTAACACAGGTTAAAAGAGTGGCAGTACTGAAACCTAGGACTCTTCAATGATTTCTGCACTGTAACATACGCGAATGTTTAGTTTCCGTGGGTCTTTGCTGTTTGCATAGCACGCTCACATGCAGAAACCACACATACTCTCAGCAACCAATCTTATGTCCCTGTTGTACCATTGAGGAAACTGAGGCCAAGCACCATGCAAGACTTGTAGTCTACTTGTGGTACAGACTGGGTCATGTAAGTTGAGTTCCTGCAGCATTGCCATCTGCCATGTACTAGCGCTCTGGATGGATTTCAAAATAGCACATGGCATGGGTTAAGGAATAGGCTGTTTGGAGACAGAGGAAGGGACACATACGAGCCAGGGGTCAGCCAAAGGTGAGAAGCACTGCTCCCCATTCCCCAGCATCCTGCAGAGAGAGATGCTAGGGCCTGTGCAGACAGCTGAGCACACTGGAGAGGTTTGCCAGAGAAGACACTCTGCTCCCACGGTTCTCCCTTCTTAGCTGGCCAGTGGACAGGTAATCAGACTTCTGAGGGTATCTGGCAGCCTGAGTGCAGGTGCCCAGGTTTATAGGAGTCATCCGAGATTCCAGATGTCCAAAGCCAGATGCCTGGGGCAGTGGTAATACTAGTAAACTGGCTCCTGGGGACAAGGGGAGCCCTGACTTGTAGTGTTTGATGCTTTCTCTGGTGTAAATACCTCCGCAGTGGCCAATTGCAAGCTGCCAACTTGCAAAATTCTTAAATATTTAACACTTGGCTTTTACGAAGCAGTAGGAGCTGGCTCCAGCATACCAGTGACCTTGGGCCCATAGAATGTGACCCTGGATAGGGTCAGGATACACTGGCCCCATGTGGAGTAGTGCTCGAGTGGAACCTCCAGTTGGGGAAGTGGCTTACCCATTTAGCCACCCATCCCAGGGCTTTAGCTTGTTGCTTGTCCAGAGTGGGCACCGGGGGTCATTTCTGGACAGCTTCGCTCCTTGAAGTGCGCAAAGTAACTTGTGTAAGGTCCCACAGCCAGTGCAGAGTAGATGCAGACCTTGAGCCTGTGTTCTTTGAGCTCCTCCACGCCTCTCCTCTGCACAAAAGTTCCCTGAGTCAGTTTCCTGAGGCTGACAAATTCTGTGACAGTTGTCCCAATTCTACCTGGAAAATGAGAAAGGTAGAGATAAAATTCTCTGTGAAGTGTGGAGAAATGAAGGTTAACCGCACAAATGTTTATTTGATGTGTGTGTTTGCACACTGAGTGGAGGCCAGAGGTCATGTCTTAGCTTAAAGAGTAGACCACGTGTTGACAAGCAGAAAACGGCTCTCTTTGCTGTAAAGAAAGCTACTTTCTCCCTTCAGACCACATGTTCTTTGTCAGTATCTCTGCTGACAGCCCTGTTCAAAGGGAGCCACAAGGAACAGAGCGAAAGCAGAAAAGGCCAACTTTGGTGTAATTTAGAGATATCACTGCTCATTTTTCTCAGCCCCAAGACCACAGCTGACTCAGTCAATAAGGGCTGAGAAGGAGCGGAGCCTGGGGCACCATGGGGAATGGATTGGACCTTTTGTGTTCAGACCTCCAGTTCCAGTTGGGCAGAAGATCGAGGCAGAAATGGATGGAGACAGAAACAGGCCAATAGATGGTTTTCTGCAGAGGGCGAGGAGTGAATGAAAAACCCACATTTATTTCCTTTTCTAGCTTGAAACTAGCCCTCACTTCCAAATGGAGTTACAGGGGAGAGACTTCACTGTGGGGCTGGGTCCCTGGGCACAGTGCCTTCCAGGCACCTGGGCTTGGCCTGCCTCTGTAAGCAGTAGTGGGGGAGTTGGTGGATACAAGACCCTTTGTTGCAAGTTTAAACATTTCCATCTGTGGGTGTTTCATTGGAGATGCTAGTGTTTCCTCCTGTCTTGGGTGATTTGGATCATGACATGAAGAAAAGCCTCAGTTTAGGCCTCTTGGGCAGGGAGATAGTCTTCCTATGCTGAAAAATTGGGCCTCACTGATTCATTCATTCATTCAGAAATATTTATCAAACAACTATGTGCCTGGCATTGCACTGGCTACTGCCCATAGATTCCCCCTCAAAGAACATCCATTCCAGGGGAGACACAGACCTGTAAACAGGCAGGTAAGCACCGTGATAGAGAGCTGTGGAGCATGGAGACGCTAAGAAGACGGAAGACGTAATTCCCAAGTGGACTCCTGACTGTTGTGCACCAGCAGGCAAGGGGGTGGACAGAAGGAGCATCTTCCAGGCAGTGGGGAGGCAGGATCCGATGTCTGGAGGCAAGAGAGAGGCTGGTGCGTCCGGAGAGCGTGAAGAACTGAATATGGCCGTGAGGCAAGGACAGCTGTTCTGGGAGTAGCTGGGGAAGCTAGGATCCACGCCGGACCCAATCCTGTAACTCGGAAAAATGGAACCAGCCAGAAGTTGTCCTTGCCTCACGGCAACTCCGTAGCGTGCTGAGGAAAGCCACCTCGATGCTGGGCATAGCTGTGGGTCGGTAGACCTTTTGTGAAAGTAAAGGAACTATTTTATGCCCCTCAACAAAGTTTCACCTTTAGTGAGGCTGCTGTGGTGCCCTTCTTTGAAATACAAGATCACCTCTCCCAGAGGAAACAGAGGTACCTGCATGTTCCACAGAGGTGGACATGCAGACTGGAAGGAAGATCTTTCTTTCAGAGAATGGATTTATTTTGCACCAGCAACAGGCTTGAGGGAACAGCAGACTCGCAGAAGTCCCTTTCCTGTGTCTACCCAAGTTTGAACACAAATCCTGCCTGACCCATGCCTAGGGATTTTAGTTTAGTCCTTCTTTGCAGCAGATTTAAAATCTTTTCTGTTTTTTTCTGGCAGCTCAGAAATGCATAACAACTGTGTTCACTGTTGGCCTTCTAGCCTCAAATTCATTCTAAATACATTTCTTAGTAATTTCTTCTTTGAATGCTGATGTTTGGCTGTGCATTAGTATACACAATTCACAGGCTCTATGTTGCTCAATTTTTAGTTTATTTATTTGACAACTTGAAATTCCTTACAAGTGGTGCTTTTATTTTGTTACTTGCGTCTGGAAATCATTCCTAACATACCATAGAAGAGATCTGTCTTATCTTTTTTTAGTAACTTTTTCCCCTTATTATAAGAATAATAGATGTTCGTGTAAAAACTTTAAAGAAAAAACACATATTTAACAGTAGAAAAACCTCCCCAGTTCCCCTACTTGAGAAAACCACTGTTGACATCCCAGGACAGTGCTTCTTGGCCTTTGAAGTACATACAAATTTGTGAAAACACGGATTCCTGGGCCTCATCCCCAAGGTTTCGTTTCCGTAAGTCTGGAGTAGCGCCTGAGAGTCCCCATTCTAAGCAGCGCCCCTGGTTCTGCTGATGCTCCCAGTTCTGGGGCCTACACTTGGAGAAGCTCTATCCTAAACATACACTATCCACACATGACCATCTGGTACTCAGTGATTTTTTTCACTCACCGGTGTCTCAGAAACATCTTTCAGTCCTCAAATGTCTTTCTTCATGTGGAAAGGCTGTGCGGTATGGCATGCTACTGGTCAGCCATCCTTGAGTTCCAGGGGTTCTTAATGTGGGGTCTACAGGCCCCGAAGGGGTCCATGGATAGATCAGTTCCCTTTGTAATCCAATTTTTTTATTTTTTGCTCCTAAAATATTTTTCTGAGAAGGATGCCACATGATTTACCAACTGCCAGAGGAGTCCATGACACAAAAATGGTTAAAAACCTCTTATGCTATCCCCAGTGGATGGCATTCAGTTGTTTCCCTCCACTAGTTCCCAGCTGTAAATCATATTGCTGTGACCATCACCATTTATAAATCTTTGCATGAATATATATGTATTAGGCATATATATGTATATATGTGTATACATATATTATATATATTAACAGTGGTTACCTTACATGAAACTTCAAACTGTACACAAACAGTCAAAGCTGGTCTAACAGCGTATTTCAGGAAAACAGCAAGTTGACTCTCTCCTACATGGGATAGGCTTAAATCCACTGTGTCCCTGTTCTAGTAAGTTTTTTTGTCCATGTCTACTTCAGCTCTGCTTCCTTCTGGCACCACCAGCTTCCCCTCCCCACCCATCCCATAACCCCTAGGTCTAGAACATCTTTCTTCTCATTATGTTGTGCATTATGCTGTCATCTGGGGCAATATATCCTCAGCCCTGTTGAGGATTGAAAAATACAGCTAATTGGATATATGCATTCCATCCATTCTTGGGAATGTGAAAGAACACTCCTGAAGCCTCTAGTTCTACCTGTGGTCCCTCCAACATTAAAAACGACCTCATTTGTGTTGTCTCCTTTCTACCTGAGCAGGGCACTGTTTCTTGCGGTCCTAAACTTTTGACACCAAGTCAAAGAATTTTCTAACAAAGTCTCTTTTTTTCTTTGCTAATCGAGGTGTCATTAGGAAATATCAGACACTAGTTGAGAAACACTGGTTTCTTAATACTCTGCTGGGGTGAATTCCTTCATCCATCTGAGCTGCTCTTCCTTAGGTGGGCATGGCAGTAATACTAATACTGATACTAATACTAATAGATTCATCTATGGTTAAGCTCCATGGACACAACTTGGTTACTGCTTCTTTGTACTAAAGTGTCCTACCTCTTCCTGATTATTGACAGTGGTGGCATCCAAGTGCAATCTTCTCTTCTCAGTTGGGACCCTGAAAGCCTACCTTCTTCTCTTGTCTCTTAGAAGTAGCCATCATGCAAAAATTCTTAAGACATTAACATGATACAAAATGACTGAAGAATGCCTCATGATTTTGTTTCTTCTCACTGTTTCTGTCTCCTGGGAATGGAATGACCCAAGGCTTATAGTACCAAGGACCCCTAGCAACACACATTCCCCAGATAAAGGAAGACTTGCTACATGGTAAATGACCAAGAGTCCTGGCCCACTCATGTACGATTGTTGAATAGACATTTTGCACCGTTCAGTGAACCACTGAGTATCTGAAGTGTCCCCTCGTCCCCTTCCTAAGTCAGAGGAGTCCCCCTGGAAGCTCTTGCTGCTCTTTGGTTGTGTTTATATTTATTGGTATTTTAATTTTATCCCTTTCTCAATTCAGAGAGATCATAGAATATTAGAGCTGGGAGGAACCCTGGAGATGGCCTGGTCCAAACACCTCACTTAAAAGATAAGACGGGGGCTTCCCTGGTGGTGCAGTGGTTGAGAGTCCGCCTGCCGATGCAGGGGACACGGGTTCGTGCCCCGGTCCGGGAAGATCCCACATGCCGCGGAGTGGCTGGGCCCGTGAGCCATGGCCGCTGAGCCTGCACGTCTGGAGCCTGTGCTCTGCAGCGGGAGAGGCCACAGCAGTGAGAGGCCCGCGTACCACAAAAAAAAAAAAAAAGACGGGAAGTGATTTGTCCAGCATCAGCAGGCGGGAAAAGTGCTGCCCCTCCCTCTGGTGCCCTTCTGCCTGCGCCTGATCTTCTGAGCCTTCATTGTCCTGAGAATGAAGGTCTTCAGGCTCCCACAAGCTCACCATGATTGATGGTCAGGTGTTCCAATTTCTAGGATTGTTTTTGAGACTGATCCCTTATCTTTTCATTGCTCTTATCAGCATTCCTAGAGAGTGGTCCAACCTTAAGAACTCAGCTGATGGCCCCAAGTGTCCTTTCAGGGTCAGTGCACACTGCAGGACCAACTCAGCCTTTGAAGGGAAAGAGCTTCCTGAGGAACTCCAGGAAGTGGAAATATAGCAATACAAGATTCCACCTGTTTAGCACCCTGTTCTGTCTGAGAAGAGCCACTTACATTACCCAAACAGGATAATTTGGAAAGCATAATTTCTCCATTGGTTGTTCGCCCATGTTGTTCCCATTTTGTCCTCAGCATCGAGCATATGTCTGACACAGACTGAGCTTTCAGTAAATATTTGTTTAATGAATGAATGAATGGTCAGAAAGGGCCAACTCCAGTGGTCTGCCCACAATGGGTTAACAGTAAATAAAGGACTCACCTTTACCTCTGCCTACAGGTACTTACATATTCTTTTATAGGCAGAAAAAAATGCTATTAAGTTTAGGATTAATAAAAATAATTTTTCTTTATCATATCAGTTAATAAATGGGTAAAATGATGAATTTGGTAGAAGAAAGGAGACATTTGGGGAAAGATTCAGAAAGTTAAATGTAATATATGAGTATGTATTTATATACATATTAAATAATTCATATTATGTAACATGTAAAGTACATTTTGTGTTGTGAGGTGACTCTTGCTGTATTTAGTTTTGTGTAGAGAATGGTTCCTTGTAGGTAAATATTATAGGTAACTAAGACAAAAATGTGTTAAAAAGTGAACCACTTGGATGCCAATATATTTTTGTAATGTTTCATACAGTAGTTCCCTGTCTTAAGCAAACTGAGGTTAACATACCCATTTTTATTACTGGAAGGGTGGGATTTATCATCATGGCTATCCAAACCATGGGAATAGCCATGGGCTATTCTGGGAATAGCTAGGGAAGCTGGGATCCATGCATGACCCAATCCTGTGACTCAGAAAAATGGAATGAGACAGACTCACATTTGATTTCTGTTCTGTTGGTGACTAGCTGCTTGACTCTTAGACAGTGACTTAAACCATCTGAGTTCTGTTTCATATATGAGACAAGGCTGGTAGCACCTTCCATCCACGTTTGGGGAAGGATAAAATGAAATCACCTGCTTGATCATGGTAAGCATATGGCAAGTGCTTGGCCAGCAAGTCCCTCCTTTCTTTGTCTCCCTTCCTGGCCAAAATCAGCCTATAGAGGTGTTGAGTCACTGTGAAGATTTCTTCCATGAGGAAGTGAGATAGGCGTTTACTTATTTGGATGTTGAAGGTGTCTCTTTTCCTGTAGTTGATACCTTTCTAAAGAGTCAAAGTTACCATATAAGTGAACATGATTTAATCAACATGATACTTTATTTATAAATGATGCTAGTTTGATTAAGCATTGTCCAGGCAGAATATTTTTAAAAATCAAGGCAGTAGTCTAGTCCACCTGTCTGCCATTTCCTGTGTTGTAGTTGAGGAGATGGGAACATATGATCCGCAATAAATGCCAATGTAGGTACCATGAGATCTTGGCCTGGAACATTATAGACACATCATAATTTTTTGACTGAAAAAATATCTATTTCCTGCAGTTGTTACATCACTTATACTGTACCTAGATCTTGCCAAAGGAAAAATAAAAGGCAAAAAGAGAGACACCCAGACCATCGATTTGTCTATTTTTTCCCTGCTCAGGCTAGATTTCCCGAAAAAATCACCCAAGATTCCAGCTGTCAGAATGAGTTCATTACCTGTGAGCAGAAGGCTCCATCCACCCAGGTGTCTGTTTCAAGAGCAGCATCCTCTTTTGCAAAATGTTGGCAGAAATGGCCTTCTCTCCCGATAAACAGCAGCTACAGAGCCTGCTTCTCCTGTGCCACGCAGGGTAGGTCAGTGGAGACGTAGGAGGCCCCAGATTGCCTGGAGAATAGTGCAGCATGATTCCACTCCACTTTGGCATCATGAGGTTTGCAATACAGATGGCCCGGCTGCAAACGGAGTTGCCGTGGATGGCGCCCCTTACCCTTGCTGATATCAGCACGGGGATATTATGTTCAATTTTTCGTCTCCATCCATATGCTGCTCCTCCAGTTTATTTGTCCACATGAAGGGAGATGGAGCACAAAGCAGTAGGACATCCAGTTCTGCTTTAATTACAGTGATAAGCTGTTTGTCGGGGTGCCACAAGCTGCAATGCTGCCTTGTTCCCTGACAAACTCAGAGCGAGGTTGACGCCAACCCCACTGTGGGCCACCGATCGCTGGTCTCAGCAGCAACAGCATTTGGTTTGATATTTACTGTCTGAAACCCAACAGTTACGACTCTGCCATGCCAAGCTTAATGAAAAGCAGAGAGTCACTATCAGAGAGGGTATGTAATTTTGAAGACCGAGGCTTTCGAGCGGAGTCACAGGTGCTGGGAGCATTCCTGGCATGTCACTGGCGATGTTGTCATTATGAGTAGCAACAATGCAGTCACTATTTCTGAGCTGGTTTAACTGTTCAACAGACACCGAAGGCCACGTCAGCACAGTTCAGCAAATGGAAATAAATATGCCTTCATTCAGGGTCCTGTTGCCTTGCTGCTTTGCACTTGTTTTATTTATTTTTCTCCTGAAGAAATGACTACAGATTGGAAGAATTATTCCAGATCTCTGATTCACTTTAGACATTGTGCTCTCACTTATTTATTTATTCACTCATTCAATATTTATCGAGTAGTTATTATGCTAGATCTTAGCAACATAGCAGCTGACAGACTGACTTGTGCTCTGCCCTCAAGGCTATCACTCACATTTCACGGCAGAAGGCCCCACTTTTAGACAGAGTGATCAGAGAAGGTTCCTCAAAGGATGTGAAACTGAAACTGAGACTCAAAGGATGATAAAAGCCATATTTGTAGCCAATAAAAGAATGTTCCAGGTGGAGGGACAGCATCTGCTGAGGCCCCTATGGTTGTGTAAGACCGTGTAATAGGAAGCTCACCCATTGTGTCTCATGCAATGTAGGGGTTTGTTTATCTCACAGAGCAAGAAGCTTAAATGTAGGCAAAGGCTTTACCTGTGCAGCTATGTCAGAGCCAGCAATTCTGCAGTTCTTTTAGTCTTTCCCTCTGGGTCACAAGATGACTACAGAAGCTCAGCATATCCATCATATCCAAGGTCAAGTCAGGAGTGAGGAAAAGGTTATAAGACAACAAGTTGTGTCACTTTTTTTTAATAGGGGGAAAAGCAAATGTTTTTCCAGAAACTTCCAGTAGATATCTGCTTATATCTCATTGACCAGAATGGTGTTCCATGGGCATCTTGAGTTGCAGGGGCAACTGGAAAAGCAAGAATTAGCTGGGAATACTGGCAATCCAAACAAAATTGGGATCTGGTCATCAAAGAAGACAGGAGGACATGGATATTTTTTTTAAAGTGTTACGTTCAGAGTATTAAAGATCAGACCAATAAGGCTGAACACCAGTGATGGAGAGATGGGATGTTTGAGACACGGGTAGGAATCACGTTCTACAGAGCCGTGGTAAGGCGTTACTACCTACATTCAGTCACGTGTTGAAATTTGCATGTTCCACCTTCTAAATGTTCCTCACATCTTCCTGCCTCCCTCCACCCTTCTCTCTGAAGGTCCCAGTTTAAGGTCCCTGAGACTCGTGGTCATTTTCTGACTCGGCTCATTTGCCTCCGTTTCCTGCCTGCTCCAATCCATTTACTGTCAGTGGCCTTTAAAAAGTAAATCTATTAGGTGAACTATGGACTTGGGGTGATAGATGTGTCAGTGCAGTTTCATCAGTTGTACCAGATGTTCCACTCTAGTAGGGGATGTTGATGGAAGGGGCTCTGCATGTCTGGGGGAAGGGGGTGAGTATGTGGGAAATCTCCCTACGTTTGCTTAATTTTGCTGTGATGAACCTAAAACTGCTCTAAAAAATAAAGTCTAATAAAAAAAGTAAATCTGCTTAAAATCCCTCGTGGCTCCCTACTATAAAGTTCTAAGCTTCTCCGTGTGAACTGCAAGTCATTTTTGACCTGGCCCCTTGTACTGCAGCCTCATTCCCTATCACTTCCTCCTTCCACAGTTTGTCACGGCCTTCCTGTGTTATGTTCTAGAAATATTCAGCATGAATATTTTTCCCTCCCTCAAGTACTTTTCTTCTGGTAAATTCCAGTTAGAGCAAGTGTGCTCTCCTCTGAGCTTGACTTGACTTGCTCACGGAGAGGGAGCTTCCTTCCCGTCTCACCTCGTGCTTCTCCCTGGGATGGTACACATCCCACCGGAGGGCTTCTGTCTTTTCACCTGGTGTCTCCTTCCCGCTGTTGTCTGAGGTCATGGGGAGATGCAACCTCGCCTTACTCATCTTGGTTCTCTGGGCCTAAGCCCAGCACCTGTGCACCAACATAAGCCATAACTATGGGGCCAGTGGAATTCATAAGAAGGTCAGGACTCAGTGGGCTCTGGTTACTCTTTGCGGCATTGCTCTGTCAGGGACCAGAGGGATGGCTGTAGGCACAGGGGCTGAGAGAACATAGGCAGCGGCATACGGACTCAGAGTCCTTTGTGATTGGCTGGCAGGACTAGGAGAGCCGTAGGAGCAATGGACAAAATCGAGGACTGTGGAGCAGGGCTGCCTTGCTTCAATCCCACCCCCGCCATTTGCCAGATGACTTTGGTCAAGAGAATTGATGTCTCTGTGCCTCAGTTTCCACGTCTGCACAATGGAGGTGATAACAGTACCTGCCTATTAGCATTTCCCTGAGGATGAAATAAGACAGTCATTGAGAGAATTTTGGCATATGGTAAATTCTCAAGCCATATTAGCTATTGTTGTAGAGTGTTACTATTACTGTGATACAGTTAATATCTTCAGACTTAGGACTTACAGCATGTAGTGTGAATGTCACTTTTGAAGAACCCGAGATAGATTTCCCCTTATACCACTAATATTTATCCTCAGAGACACTATTTTGCTCATTCAAAAATACTTACTCATTTTTTAAAAGGCCATTTTCAGGTCCTTTTTATACAATAAGGAGTTCTATTCCAGTCCTAACAATAATGTCCTAAAGAAAATCTTATTATACTCATCATCTTAAATTAAGGTAATTGAAAACCACTGTTGAAAAGTGAACCCCAAATGTATCAGAAAATTAATTCAATTATAAATACCAAGAATTGACTGTATTTGAAGGTGCATGAAGTATAGAATCATAGTTAAACATTTAAGGAGTGTGTCCTTATCTTGTTACTATGGCTACAGGTTACTCCAAGATACAGTGGTTCTGTGGTAAAAATGGAATTACATTATTTCCTGTCCATATTGAAATATTCAGCAACTAATTTCCTGTAGCTTCATAATAAATCATGTTAATGACCTCAGAGGTGGAAACCACAGTGGTGAGATCGTCTCCGCGCTTTAAGGTTATTCCATTAAACAAAGCAGAGAGAACACGTTTATACTCATTTGACCAGGAAGTACAGGGAAGCTCTTAATAAGAGATGGCAATGACATCTCATGGGGAGGTGCTAACTTTGACTCACGTGTTCAGTATTACTTATTCATTGGGTCCATGATGGGATCACCACTGTGAGAAAATTAGTTTCATACAGGCAAAGACTGAGAAGGAACTCAATTCCACAGATAGTTCATGGAGACCTATTATGTGCTGGGAACCTACCAGGTAGAACTTACCCCATACTCTATTCTTTTTTTTTTTTTTGGCAGTACGCGGGCCTCTCACTGTTGTGGCCTCTCCCATTGCGGAGCACAGGCTCCGGATGCGCAGGCTCAGCGGCCATGGCTCACGGGCCCAGTCGCTCCGCGGCATGTGGGATCTTCCCAGACCGGGGCACGAACCCGTGTCCCCTGCATCGGCAGGCGGAGTCTCAACGACTGTGCCACCAGGGAAGCCCATACTCTATTCTTTATCTGTTAAAATTTTTATAGTAATATTTGTGTACCACCAAAATATTCAGAACAGTAGGAATAATGAAAAAAGCAAGTGTAAATGAGGTCTAAAATCCCTATCGTCAGAATCAGTTACTCCAGAGTTCTTCATGAAGTCCTGCAGATGGCAAATGATTAGAAGCATCATGACGTTGGAGCTGGCTCATCCCAGCTTGAAGCAGCTGATATGCATCTTTCCCCAACTCTGTTCACTTCAGCAGGTTGAAGTCGGCCATGAGGGGAGTACTTATACCATGGAAATGGATCAAAGGCCTAAATGAAAAGTGCAAAACTATAAAACATAGGAGAAAATCTAGATGACCTTGGGTTTGGTAATGAGTTTTTAGATAGGACACCAAATAGCGTGGTACAAGAAAGAAAAAGCTAATAATTGGGCTTTATTAAACCTTCTGCTCTGCATAAGACACTGTTAAGTGACTGAAGAGAAGTCACTGAGAGCAAATATTTGTAAAAACACATATCTGATAAAGGAATGATCTCCAAAACACATAAAGAATTCTCTTTTTAAAATAAATTTATTTATTTATTTTTGGCTGTATTGGATCTTCGTTGCTGCGCACGGGCTTTCTCTAGTTGCGGCGAGTGGGGGCTACTCTTCGTTGCAGTGTGCGGGCTTCTCATCGCGGTGGCTTCTCTTGCTGTGGAGCACAGGCTCTAGGTGCACGGCCTTCAGTAGTTGCAGTGTGTGGGCTCAGTAGTTGTGGCTCATGGGCTCTAGAGCACAGGCTCAGTAGTTGTGGTGCACGGGATTAGTTGCTCCGCGGCATGTGGGATCTTCCCGGACCAGGGCTCGAACCCGTGTCCCCTGCATTGGCAGGCGGATTCTTAACCATTGCCCCACCAGGGAAGTCCCCAAAGACCAAACTCTTAATGTGGCTTATAACCCTCATTCTCTAACCTCTCCTGCCTCAGTATCTCTCTCTCTCTCTCAACACCCTGTTTCTTTCTCATCCCATCTCTCTCGCTCTGTCTGTGGCTCTCTGCTCGCCTCTTATTTCTCTCTTCCACTTATTTCCTTTCCTTTGTCTTTTTATCCCTGCTCTTTCTCCCTTTTCCCCTTCCTCTTCCTCATCATTCTTTCGTCATTCTCCTTCTGTTACCCCCTCATCCTCTCTCTCTCTGCCTCATTCTCTCTCGCCCCTTGCCTCCCTCCCTCTCTCATAATTTCGATTCTCAAAGCGTGTCTCTCCACACCTCACATCCTGGGCCTTTGCCTATGCTGCTCCCCATGTCTGCAAACCCCTTCACTTCTCCAGCGACATCACTGTCACCTTCAACTCCACATTTGCTCACGCACTCACATACTGACTCACACCTGCCTATGTCGTGTTGATCCAGATCTCAACTTTGAAATTACTTCCTCCAGGAAGCTGTATTTGAACCTCCCAGTCCTGTTCAGACATCTCGCCTAACAGAGCTGCTTCTATCCCACATAACAGCTTTTAGGACTTAGGAAATATTTTCCCTTCTTGTAAGACAAATCTCCAAGGTAGGACAGATACTTGATGAGGGGCACTTAGGCTAGATTTTAATCTCCCCTTTCCCACTGCCTTGTGGCGTGAACAACCTGCACAACTGGCCCTGCCCCTTAACCGTCTCCATTACAGCCTCTGCTCCCCCATCGCAGCAGTTAGCATATTGTGTATTTGTCTCTATTACCTGCCCCTAACCCCCACTAGATTATAAGCCCTATCTGTTACTTACATTCTGTGTATATTTCTGGTGCTCAGCACTTGGCCTGATGTGAGTTTGAGGCTAAATAGTTTGCCTCTGAATAAACAAATGAATTAATGAACAAACAAGCCTCTTATTGAATGGATTAATCAGCACACAAATGAATGCACAAACTTCTTCTTACAAAAATTTTTACCACCTCTACCAGGAAATTAGTATTATTTAAGTCCTAGAGTACTTTTCATGCAACTCTACTCTTGAAACATCACTTTTGAACTGAAAAGATTTCCTTACTTGTGTTATCTCTTGTACTAAACTGTACATTTTCCAATATCAGTCATCATCTCTTATTCATCTTTACGCCTAGTCTAGTGACAAGCACATAGTACGTGTGCAAAGTTTGTTTGTAATAAAGTGAAATTAGTCCTATTCCCATACCACTCACCTTTACTGTTCTTAGTGACTCAGGCACTTATCAAGCACTCCTTTATCTCAGATGCTTAGAAAGATGAAGAAAGAACAGAGTGTCCTTGCAGGAAACTCGCAGTCCCATCATAGAGGCAGACACATAACTGAAGAATAGTGGTACACTCTGCTCCATGACAAAGGTCATCCATGCAGCAGCTGCATTAGAATTCCCTGGGAAGCTTCAACAGAGAATTCCACCATGCCCCACCCACCCACCCAGTGAAGGAAGGTCTCTGTAATTCTCCTTCATACCCCCTTCCCATCATTCCCATCCAAGATACTCATTCGCTGTCTCCTCCAGCAGGGCACACATTCCTGTAAAGTGCATCACTGGGCTGATGACCATCATTTCCTAAACCTGGAACCTGATTATTCTAACCCAGCACATGTAAAATGAATTGGAATTTGGACAAGAAATTCCAAGAAGTGTTTTCTAAGAGGTGCTGGTATGGTGCAACGAAGCAGCCACTTTTTTCTAGCATAGGCTTAGAAAAATAAAAGCCCAAGCTACTTAGTCCACTAGAAGTAAAATCAGTAAGAAGCTTTTTTCAAAACAAACAAAAAGAGAAGATTTGTGGTTCAGTCTAGAGCAGTCGACTTTTGGAAACCCTTTCCTTCCTGAGGAAAATGAGACAAAAAAGAGCTTAAGCCCCTTTGTCAATGTGCATGAGAAATATCACTTGTGATTAAACTGCTATGAGAAATGTACTCAGAAATGTAGGAAATTCTTGCTATGTCTTTCTAAAATTGCTGTTTGATGTTTTATATGCCAAAAATGACTTTGTGAAATAGTGCTCTCTTGGAAACCACTTAAGTGACCCACAATAAGAAAGTCATTAAATAAATTACAGGGTGGATATGATAGACTATTATGCAGTCATTAAGAATCATGTTCTCAAAGAATTTTTTAAGTATATAGAAAAATGCTCAAAAATATTATTAAAGGAAAACACAGGTTACAAAAACAGTATTACAGCATTGTTCCAGTTTATTGAAAAATTATGTGTATACACCAAAATGTTAATAGCAGAATTTCAAATGGACTGGTACTTAAAGGTGATCCCTTTAAAATGTTCTACTTTAACTGTTTCTATACTTACTCAAGTTCTCTATAATGATCATGTGTTATTTTTAGTGTGGCCATTTAATTGATTGTCCGATCTGGGACACTCTTGAAAGTGAAAGAGGGATCTCTAGTAATAATGTCACCAGGACCACAGCAGGAAATGGGACTGTTTTGGACAAACATGATATGTGGTTGTTATGGGTTGAACTCTTCTCCAAAATTCAGATGTTCAAGTCCTAACCCTTAGTACCTCAGAATGTGACCTTATCTGGAAATAAGGTCATTGCAATTATAATTAATTAGGATGAGGTCCTATTCAATTAGGGTTGCCCCCTAATCCACTGTAACTTATTTCCTTATAAGAAAGAGAAATTTGGACAGAAGCGTACACTTAGGGTGAAGAGTATGTGAATGCAGAGGCAGAGATTGAGCCAAGGGATGCCAAAGATTGCCAGGAAGCCACCAGAAGATAGTGGGGAGGCATGAAACAAAAACTCCCTTAGGGTCTTGGAAGGAAGCAACCCTGCCATCACCTTGATCTTCAGGACTAGGAGAGAGAAAAATTCTGTTTGGTTAAGCCACCTGCTTTGTGGTATTTTTAATGGTAGTCCTAGAACATTAATATGATGGGCATTGTAGTTGTTTCATATTAGGAAAACAGGAACAATCCCAGGGTGGGTAGAGTAAAATGAAGTTCCACATAATAAAAAAAGCTTGTTCACTTAACTGTTACTGTGAAAAATTGTATTATTATTCAAAAGTATTTGCTCCTTTTCTTTTCCTGGCCTGTCCCTAGGAAGCCCTGCCCTGGTGGTGTCAGGCTTGAATGTGGGACTTGCTTCAACCAATGAAATATGAGTGGGAGTCACATGTGTCATGTAGAAGTGGGAGTTTGAAAGGCCATGCCACAGTTTTGCCATCTTTGCACCTTGCCATGAGACCAGCATTTCCTAGAGGGGCTGCTTCCTTAGCCTGGATCCTGAAATGAAAAAGATTTAGAACAGAGTTGAAACTGATCTGTAATAGACCTTTAACATGAGATAGGAATGGATCTTGGCTAATGTAATTCACTAAGATTATGAGATTGTTTTATTAACACAGCAGAATTTAGCCTCAACTGACTATTAAAACATTGATTGAGAAACTACCAGGTAGCATGCCATCAATGAAATAATACATTATACACCCATCTTGCTAGTCAGGAGCTAACTGTGTACCATTTGCCTTTAAAATATGAAGTTTTTGGCCCCAGGTGTGTTCTATATATTTTTTTGTAACACCTGTAAGTAAATGTTAAATTAGGTTATTTCATTTGTTTTTTCTATAGAAAAAAGTCTTTATATGTTCTCATATTCAAAGTGATTCTTGGAATCTTGAACTATGTGTACAGACATAAAGTTTGTCAATTAAAATTTTATGGTTTAGGGAAAGAAATTCCTGTGAAAAATAAACCTAAGTTAATTATTCAGTTATTTAATTCTCATTTGGAAAATGAGATGTTCACATACTACTAAAAGTTATATTAAAGGGGTAAAGACCACTTTTCTGGAAATAGTCCAATTTGTGTCATTTACTGTTCAAGAATGTTAATTTCAAGGAACAAGCTTTGAACACAGCCAAATAAGTTATCAAAGGCAAGTCATCTCTGACCGAGAAATGTTTGAAAGCAACAGACTGCACAAGGAAAGGACAGAGGGGAGACTCATCTCAAGTGGAGGTCCAGGTGGAGGCAGAGGGTCATTTTCTAAAGTCAGCATTGTAAAGCAAAAATTGCACGGTGTCAGAATTATCCTTGAAAGTCCCTTACATGGCACTTAAAATGCCAAGACCCGAGCCTTTAGAAGTTCAGAAGCCAAGGATTAATGTCTTCTGTTCCTCTGAGGCAGTGAAGGCCAAGGTCTCATTTGAAGGGCGCAGAGGACAGTGGGGAAGAGAAGGAGTCTCCGTTTGTCTCGGTTCCTCATTGGGTCCTTCTGTTCCTTCTCTGGGTGACTCTCCTTCAGGGGCCTGTCTCCTGCCTCTTCCCCTCAGTAGTGCATATAGCTGAAGTCAGATAAGTTACTTGTGCACATTAAGCAACTCCAGTCTTTACTACAGTTTTAAAATGCAAAAGGAAATGTACTGGGGGCCCATTGTGTGCCCTGCCGTGGGCTAGATGCTGAGGAGGTAAAGGGTAAAAACACAAACCAAAAGGAGACCTTGGAGGAGTGGGGAAAACTGACATGCCAACAGAAAATGTGAATACACACTGGTCCCGTTCAGGCAAGAGGTCAAATTAAAATTGCACCAGACAGTTAAATAGGCAAGGAAGACTTTATTTAAGACTACTGCAATCGAGGAGAGAGATTGAACTCAACTGCTGAAACAAAAGGGGGGAGGATTTTCTCAGCACAGGGATGAGCTAGTGGAGAAGTACGGGCAGGTTGGTCAGTGACTGGCCCATCTGTGTTTGCGAAGTGGCGCTTACAAGAGTTGTTTCCCACAGAGACGGAGAGACAGGAGTGCTGTCTCCTTCGATGATTACACTTAAGAGGAATGGTTTATTGCTCTTTGAGAAAGATAAAACTAGCAGTAAAACTAGCAGAAGTTGGGAAAAGATTTACATTTAAAAAGGCAGAGAAAGAATTATAATTTTAAGTTTTCTAAAGTAAGTTTCTTAAGAATAAGGAGTTCCAGGGCTTATACTCAGGAAGAAACCTGTCTAAAGTTTAGTCAAGCTGAGGGGGAACATGAAGGTCATGTTCATCAGAGATAAGCACAGGTCCTATAAAGAGTAGTTCTCAAAACTTGTCTGCACCTTAGGAGTATCTGAGCTTCCACAAATCTCCCAGTCTAACACATCTCAGATACACCCCAATACCAATTGCATGTGAATCTCTGGGGTGGACGCAGGCATCAGCGTGGCTTGAAGCTCCCCAGGTTAGTCAGTGTGCAGCCAAGGTTGAGACCAGGGGCTACAGGTATGATGCGAGTGTGAAGGCTGGGTCAGAATTAGCCAGGGAAGAAGAGCATTCCAGACTGAGAGAACTCCATTAGGAAAGATTCTTCAGTAAGAAGTGTTTTTGTTTGTGCCTTGAACATAGTGTTGGTGTAGATTAAAGAATTACCAGGCCCCTTGAGTTGAATCAGTACACTGTCGTGTTACACCAGCTTGCTTCAACATGCCAAGGCCTTTTCATCTCTCTTTGTTAAGGGTCACTGGTTCTTTAAAAGCACGAGTATTCATGGATTCTGACGATGATTCATTCCATAGTTGCACCATGCATCCCTAACCAGTATAATGAAAGCATCTTCCTTTCAAGGGTCTAATCCGAGCATTGTGCCACATCTATGGCACTCTAAAACACACACCAATTCTACAAGGGTGACATGTCCTCTTATGGTAAAAGCGTTTCCTTTAGGGTATCGGGTGCCAGCGTGCCCACGCTGATCAAGGGTGCTCTTTTAAGTTGAAGAAAATTGATTTTGTTGTGGTTGCTGCACCAAGGTTGATGTTTTCTTCAAAGACTCCAGATAGAAGGCACCAGAGGCAGCTAACAAGCCCCTAATAGGACTAAATTGGGTGTCACTCACCTGCTTCCAGGGCTTGACTTCGGCCTCTTGGTGACAAGAAACCAAGCTAAGACAGCATCCCTTTTTGTTGCCTCCTTCCATAAATGCTGTGCTGCTGTATTCCTTATTCACTCAGCACAGATGTTTTTATGGCCATCATATATTTACACTAACTCAGAGGCTTGCCATCAAGTAGATAGACGCATCCCTCTGATCCGGAAGGCAGCAGAACCTCTGCTCTGACACTGCAGGTGAAAAGAAGGCCTGCTTTTTCCCCCACAGTGCCCTGCAAAGGAGCAATTTTCTGAAATCTAAACAAGGGTGTCATAATTAATTAGATGGTGTTTTCCTTTTCTTTTTCTTATCATCTTGTCCACATCAAGGGCAAGTGGGTGCCAGAACTCAAATGACGGCAGGCACTGTGGTTCCTTCAAAATGCTGGTCTCAGTCAGTGTGCTTATTATCCGATCCTGATTCCATAGATTGTCACGGAATTGACGTTTTAGATTAATATGAGTCTCTTTTTATTGGTTTTTAATAGCTAATTGCCACACAGTCCATCTCATTAACTGTACTGTGATTCAGATCAACCACTGAGATGATTGCAGATAACAGACCAACGTTATCAGTTGGGTGTTCCCTTATAATGATCACCAGCCACATAATGAACCATGTGTGGATTCACTGGGCAGGGTGTTGGTGGCTGTGAGATATTAAGGATGCTACAATTTAGTATCACTTCCCATTTTGGATGAGTCAGAGAGATTTTGGAAATATCTTCACGCTAACCCAGTTTACAGTATAGTTACATTTTAAAGTCTAAATACAGTTGATTGTGAAAACTGTGTCACATCCTTTAAGGGAGCTAGAGTTTCCTCTTTATGGAAATGCAAAAGGACCCCTCAATATAATACCACATTACCTAAGCAATGAAAGAGAGAAATCTGGCTTCAGCGCCCTCTCAGATTTTTATAGAAAAGGTCACCAGCAGCCCCCAACCAACACATGGAGTGGACTCCTTTCAGGGATCCTGCACCTTGATCTTTTCATTCTTTCATTGAATCAAATAATTATAAGGTGGGTTCTCTGTTCCAGACATTGAGTGACGTAAATTCTGGGAATATGATAAAGAAAACAGAGCTCCTTTCCTTATTCTGGGAGCCCACAGTCTCTTGGGGAAACAAACAGGGAAGAGGCAACTCCAAGCCTCCATCCTTCTCATCTTACTTTAAAGAAACATTTCTCCTTCTTGTTATTCTTTGCTTTCTGCTTCTTCACCAAGGTGTTCTCATGCTTCTCTCGCTACCTCCTGGATGTTGCTTCTTCTCATCCTGCTTTTGGATGCCTTTTTGCCCCAAGATAATTGATTGTGAGGCTTGCTGTGGGGTGCGTTTCTTCTCAAGCACCTTCTGTCTTTACTTTGCTCACTCCTCCTGGATAACTCATTTACTCTCTGGGCTTTCATTACTACATATATATCAGTAATTCATGAATCTGAATTTCAACCTTCACCTCTCACTTGAGCTCCAAATCTATTTTCACTCTCAATCCCTGGATAGTCAGATACCTGAACATCCAGATACTCAACATGGTCCAATTTTGATTCTTCATTTTCCCTTCCATGTCTTGTAGTCTGTCTATTTTCTCTGTCTTGCTTAACTCTCCCATTGGCCCAACGTAGAAGACTGAAAATCATCTTGCTTTTAAAAGTACCCCAGAAAAAAATAGACCATTCATCAGTTTGCTGATTCTGTATCTCTAAGCGACACTGAATTCCTGCGACTCTAGTTGAGTTAAATTTATTCCTAGCTTTTTAAAATAAAGCCAATGAAAGACCAAAGAGATTACTACAGAAGCTGCATTCTGGTGAATTTGCTGAATTGATGACTTTTAGTCAAATCACATTGTCATATTTCAAAAATACCTTCTAAACAATTAGGGGTCAGTATTGTGGGGTTTATGATTGTGTAATGATGGGCTAAGGTCTGTATGAGAAAGACCATCAGGCTGACTGGAGAATCAAACTGGTCAAGATGTAGACACTGATGTCTGAATCTCTCCCATGAATTTTTGAGCAGATGTTAAAATAGATACAGAAAAAAGAACCTTTGGAAAGTAAGAAACACAGACTTCTAAGATGTTGGGACACTGTAGTCACTAAAAAGGATATAACTTTCATTTCTTATTTGAACATTTATGACATTGATTTAACCAGTTCAAGCATGGCCTTTCAAGCATGTAAAATCGCATGAAGTTGGGCTGGATTGGTTTTAAGGGTCTTACGTAAAGCATGTTAGCACATGATCTTAGATATGTCATAATTTAAATTGTGAATTTTGTAAGAAAGCTACACTTTAAAATAAGTTTGATCAGTGTGGTTTTTCAAGCAGATAGCAATTAGGATTGTGGTTGTCATAGGGACAGATCCACAACAATGGAGGTGAAGGATGATGGCTTTGATTTATCAGAATGACAATTCTTCATGTTTGTGAAAGTCAGCAAATGAATTTGACCCACCACATGTGGACTTAGATCAGAGGTCACCTTTAGCATATGGTCAACGTGACACTTAACGTGGCCTTTCAAAAGGCCAGATCCACAGTGATAACGACCATTGATAATTCTGTAAACCTATCCAGCTGCCTTCGATAATGTGACTTATGATGTGGAGGAAAAAAACAAAGAGGTGATATTTTATAAATATCAATTTTCAAAAATCTCTGATCTGGTGGCATTAACTGATGAGCTCAGAGATGCTTGGAAACGTCCCTGCCTGCACAACAACTGCAACCATGGCAACCTGCATTTTAAAGGATGTCGAAGATGTTTTTAAACATAAGGTGAGAAAAACAGTTTCTACACAAATGTTTGCCTGGGACCTCATGTCTAATTCTGCCAGTACACTTGTTTTTCCTTTACTGGGACTTAATGCAATGTAGAAGCTTTCCTGTTGGAGGAAAAATTGGACAATCCAGGGCAGTCACAAATCTTGAGACCACTGCATTGCTATGGAACTGAGACCTGCCTTTGCACAAATACTGTGTCAGCACGCCTAATGTTCTTATATATTATACATGAAAAAGATTGGCGACTCTCTCTGAATGCTTTTGAATTTTTGATGTCATTTGTTCCTTGTGATTTTTAAAGCTATATTGGGCTACCCTATATTCTAGGACAAATTAAGAAAAACCTCAGATTTCTAGAGAGAAGTGCTAATATCTCCATAAAGTGCTGGATTTCACTAGAAGATAGAGAACAACAATCATGCAGTGCTCAGTATTTGAACATTGAACTTCAGTACTGAAGAAATCCTCAAATGAGTAAGGTTTTCTTTTTTTTTTTTTTCTTTTTTTGCGGTATGCGGGCCTCTCACTGTTGTGGCCTCTCCCGTTGCGGAGCACAGGCTCCGGACGCGCAGGCTCAGCAGCCATGGCTCACGGGCCCAGCCGCTCCATGGCATGTGGGATCTTCCAGCACCAGGGCACGAACCCGTGTACCCTGCATCGGCAGGCGGACTCTCAACCACTGCGCCACCAGGGAAGCCCAGGTTTTCTTAATAGTCAGATTTTATTTTATTTTTTAAACAAACAATTATAATTCTATTTGAACTGGGTATAAGGATAGGGAGGGGCCTTTTAAGGGGGCAGGTTATAATCAAAGATTCCTATTAACTACTTGGAGCTAGAAGCAGATTTAGTTCAAACAAACACAGACGCTAAATAGGCAAACCAAGCATTATGAGTTTTTATTCTGTTTGCCACTGATTCATATGTCTTGTCTTGGCAGACCACCAATATTTGTCTCCCCACCTTGGCTCTGCATGGGTTTGCATATTTATAGAGTTAAAAGGGCTGCCCACCATGGTTCCATTTCGTATCCACTTTCTTTATTTCTTACCCATCCATCTCTGTCACTCTCACAATACAGCTCTCCCCAGCTAATTACATTAATCAACAACAACAAACACCAACTCTAAAATTCTGCCCAAGATGGGAGTTTCAGAAGCCTGAGATACTATGTCAAATAACCCATCATGGTTGTTTGAGGACATTGCAGCTCAAAATGAGGTAGCAATCGAACCAGAGAAGAAATTGGTCATTGTTAATATGACTTCTCTGTACTTAGGAATCCATGTTTTTCTATCAATGCCAATTTCTCTCTCCACTTTCCTGGCTCTAATTCAGAAGTAAAGACAGCTAGCCCTTTTGTTCAGGGATTAGGTCTGTTTTACAAGAAATTAAAGGAAAATAGATACCAACATAGGTTAAACATGAACTGTATCTCAGACATAACATTACATATACTCCTAATACTTCCTTACCCATCATATAATCAAGTCCCAAACTCTGTTTTATAGACAATAAAAAATAGCCCATCTGTTACATATGTGAGGTCCAGCCACTGACCAGAAGCTTTTCATCACCATTGTTATCATCATAATCATTTTTGTTGTCATTGTCATCATCATGATGCTTTTTTTTTTTTTACATGATGTCACTGAACCCTTCTAACAAAATGCCAGGCCATTTTATTGTACACATTTTACAGATGAGTAAACTGGAGTTCAGGGCTACTGAGTGGTTTGTTCAAGAATACACAGCAAGTAAATGACAAAGCTGGAAATTGGATCTGGCTTTCTCTAATGCTAAACCTCAGTTTCTTTAACCAGCATGAGGGGTTGGACAAGGCATGGTGTTAAAACAGCACCCTGAGTCTGAGTAACAGAGGTGATGCCCATGGGGAAATCAAGGACAGGAAGTACCCGTTTGCATGGTTCTCAAACTTCAGATTGCCTACAAGTCACTAGGTGGGCTTATTAAAATACTTACTGTGGACTCTGCACCCCTACCCACCCCCCCAACCCCCACACACATAGATTCTGATTCAGTAGGTCTGAGACAAGTCAGAAATCTACACTTCTGACAAATTCCCCAGGTGATTCCCATGGAGGTGGTCTGTGGATCACACTTGGAGTAATGATTTTATAGATGGATCGGGGATTTGAGAGCCCTGATACCCCAAATTATGGAGCTAGCTGGGACAGCTCCAGAGCTCAGCATACTCACCTGTATAAGAAAGCTCCTCCTTTCCCTAATTCACTATTTCTAGATTTGGTGCAGAGTCCAGGTTGTTACCCATCACGTGGTCAAGACTTGTACCTCAGTTAACTTATAATAAAAAAACAAACAACGGTTCCCAGTTATTAAACACCTGTTGAGCACAAGGCTCTAAGCTGGAAGCCCATCACCTTGTGTAGCTGCCTTTGCCATTATCACTGTAGCAGAGGCACTGGTGCTCAGCAATATCCAGCCCTCATCTCCTTCCTGGACACATAGAAAGATTCTATTTTCCAGCCCCATTGCTGTCTGATGGAGCCACTTGGCTGGTTCTAGCTGAAGCATGCTGTTTTCTCTCTTTCTTTCCCTGCTGTGGTGGCCCTGGACATATTTCAGATGGTGCCAGCTGCCGGAGGCTTCACAGCCTGGGTTCTTGAGCAAAAAGCCCCCACTGACCACACTGAATTCACAACCTGAGCATGAGGTGAACTGACCTGTGTTTTGTTAAGCCTCTGGGGTTTCGTTCTGCTCTATTCTATTTTCATTTGGCAGCCTAGCCTAGCCTAACCTTAAAAACAGCAGCAGCAACACCGCCACCCTCACAGTAATCACATTATTGATGCGATTTATTTATTATGATAAGCAATGCTTACTATGTGCTGAACACTATGGCAAGCACTTGGAAAACATCTAATTTAATAACCACCCCGACACTGTAAATAAGGCGGTTATTAGCTGTATCTTATAGTCACATAACCAGAAACTGTTCAGACACAAATGAAAACTCAGTCTGATTCGAGAGCCCATGTGTTTAACCAAAACACTGTAAGTTGCTTAAATGCCAGGGTTGGTGCTTTAGATGCTTGTCGCATCTAATTCTCTGCCAACTCTAAAAGGTGGGCATTATTGTCTTGATTTCCCAGTGAAAATACTGAAGACTGTAGAGCGGAAGTGTCTGCCCAGGCCATACATGTGGTGGAGTCAGGTCACAAGCCAAAGTCACTCTCACTCATAAATGAAGCATCACGCATGCTCAGAACCAGCGTGTCTAAGCAGGTGATTTTGATTTCTCTCAGAGTTTCAGAAACATCTAGGAGCCTCAAGACATATAAAGGAGGGTATTTAACACACGGGTTCAAGATTTCAGGAACCTGAGTCAGACTTTTCAGGTTAAAACCACTGCTCCACCCTGCACCACTATGTGCCTTTGGGTAAATTACTTTGTCTCTCTCTGCAAAACAGATTGAATGAGATAATTCTGGTTAAGTCTAGTGCCAAATAGAGGCAAAGTACCAAACAGAGGCAAAGGAGTCTTGTGATTAGAAGATTCACAGACAGTTCTGCCTGGCAGGGTTAACAGTGGTTCGCAAAGTTGCTCAACCTACCTTCTGGACAAGCCCTTGGATGCTTTTCTCCTATAAAGTAAGGTACATGCAGCTATGCTTTGGGTTTCTTCTAAATCCCTTTGGTTAGAGGTGGGACTGGGTCTGCAGCTCCCAGTTTCTGGAACCCCACTGCGATGGCTTCCCTTTCTCAGGTCTCCGGCAGGCCAGTCTGTGGTGAATCCTGAAGGGCCAGATACACTGACTAGTGAGATTCAGGGATGTGGTCAAAGAACAGACTAGGACCCTCAGGAAGGCTAGCCACACGATTCTTGGAAGTCCGGAGGTATCGGGGCGGACGAGAGAGCCCACTGGGGCTGTGGTTGTAGGTCTCATTCCAGTTACTCTGACTTAAGGGAACAGACCTTTGTCTGCCTTTTGAGTTCCTGGGATGAGCTGGTTCACTTTCATGCTGGCTTAGTCGGTACAGTGGTATCTGGGCTCCTGGTCCAGCTGAAGTGGGAGCAACCTTATCTTCTGAAGGAGGTTTACAGTGATGGCTACTCCCAGTAATAGAGATTATCAAGGGCCAGTGCCCCTTATTAAATGCCTACCATGTGCTAAGCAGTACAAAAATGATCTTCCGTGCAGTCAGCATTTCATTCCCTTTATGCAGTGAGTGAGCATCATTGCTATTCCCATCTTACCGATAAGTAAACTAAAGCTCAGAAGTTTAAGTTGCTTGCCATAGGTTATCCAGGTTAAAACGGTGCTGGAGATTGAACACAGGGCCCTCTGACTCGGAAGCGCTGCACTTGGAGCGCAGCTTCTGACCTGGGCACTGAGCTCTCTGCAGACCAGGCTCTGATCGCTGGCAGGGAGTGCCCGAAGTGTCCAGTGGGAGTGCTGAGAAGACTGTAAAAGAGCCAGTTAAGGACTTGGGCTGGAGGAATTGGGGGGCTCCCTAGAGAAGAAGGTCTGGAGGCTCAAGGATAAATGGCCAAATCTAGCAGTTGATTCCAGATGGCAGATGGGGAACTCTCAGTTTTCCCAGGATATCCAGAGCACACCCCTAAAACTGATCCCCCAAGACAGACACCCTTCCCAAATGGATCTGTTGGAAAACAATGGAGAAAATGCTGCATGACCCCTTCCTTTCTTGAAGACTCAAAATTCACAGTAATTGACGGATATTCTAAGGTTCATTGTAATGAAGAGACTAGTTTGTGTGCTTAACTCTTTTATTAAAAAAATTTTATTGGAGTATAGTTCATTTACAATGTAGTGTTAGTTGCAGCAAAGTGAATCAGTTATACATATACATACATCCACTCTTTTTTAGATTCTTTTCCCATATAGGTCATTACAGAGTACTGAGTAGAGTTCCTTTTGCTATACAGTAGGTCCTTATTAGTTATCTGTTTTACATATAGTAGTGTGTATATGTCAGTCCCGTTCTTCCAGTTTATTCCTTCCCCTTCCTTTCCCACATGGTAACCAGAAGTTTGTTTTCTACATCTTTGACTCCGTTTCTGTTTCGCAAATAAGTTCATTTGTGTCATTTTTACTTTAGATTCCACATCTGAGTGATATCATATGATCTTTGTCTTTCTCTGTCTGACTTCACTTAGTATGCTAATCACGAAGTCCATCCATGTTGCTGCAAATGGCATTATTTCATTCTTTTTTATGGCTGAGTAATATTCCATTATGTATAAGTACCACATCTTCTTTATCAATTCATCTGTTGATGGACATTTAGGTTACTTCCATGTCTTGCCTATTATAAATAGTGCTGCTATGAACATTGGGGTGATAGTGATAGATATTAATTGGAAACTATTGCTACTGTTAAGATTGCCTGGAAACTTGGACATAGCAGCCAAAAAGTGTCCTACTGCTGTATACTGTAATATTTTATAGTCACTTAACAATATATATATATCCCTGTCCTTGGGGATTGACAGATGACAGTCTCTTTTTTTTTTCAATATAGTAATTGTCAAATATCTACAAGGATAGAGAATGGTATACTGAGTGCCCAGGGCCTCAGCAGTTAGCTACAGGTGGCCACTCCTGTTTCTATATCTCTGGTCCCTCTCCCACTCCCATTTTGAAACACATCCTGGATCTTATTGTATCTGTAAATTTGATCTTGGTATTATAGTGAAATATTGGTATAAACTTTGTTTCTCAGCCATCTTGTAAATCTGCCAGGGTTGTGAAGACAATTCCCTACCAAGCTAAATGGAGCCCTTCTATTATAGCATTTTGGCTGTGGGGCAAGGAAGACGTGGACTTAACTTTTTGAAGAAAATACCACATTTTATCAGATTAAGTTAACTCTTCATTTCTAATTTGCTTTTGGCTACAGCACCCTTTTTATTATGCAAAACCTATCAACCCCTGCTAGAAGAAGCTTTGGACATCTACCAAGGAAGGCATTTGAGGAAGGAGTACTTGAAGGCTCCAGAGCAGGAAGCCAGGTTCTGTGCCAAGACAGTTTGCTATGGAGGATGCAGAGAGCACAAGTTGTGAGGGCAGCCAGGAGACTAATGAAGGTCCAGGCTGGGTGGTGAGACCCTGAGCTGGTGGTTACAGCAGAGGAGGATAAGGCAGTGAGTATTGGTGACAGAGACATAAATTAAAGATGGAGGCGGAGTTTGATTGCAGGATGGCTTAGAAATAAGCATTAGGTGCCAGTTTGACCTTAAAATAGACATTACAGACCTGGAATTGAGGAGAGAAGTGGGAACTAGAAATGGGCTTTAGGTCACTGCCCTCTCCTCCTGGAGGGACTGTGGAGAGAAGTTACCAACAAAGGGGGACTTTGGAAAGAACCTTCAGCAAGATCTCTCTACAGGCTGCAGAAGACAGGACAGGAGCCTGAAATAAGCAGTGATCAGAGAGGAGGGAGGGCCTCATAGAATCCAAGGCATGAGGGTGCTAAGCTCAAAGGTTCATTTTCTAAACATGGAAAAAATGAAATTATGGGGAAAATGAAGAATGTGCACTGTTTGTGGAAAGATAAAATCTACCTCAGTCAGAAAACACCTTACCATAGCAGCGGGCAGCGATACTGACAGTTTGCAGTTGGCGACCAGATCTTAAACTATATTGGGGCAAAAAAGGGTGTTTAACAAATCAGTTCTCAGCAGATGTTCCCTGGCATTAAGAGTGTGAATTCTTCCTACTGTAAATGAATAACCAAGCACTGCCCAGGTACAATGAGAAGTGAAATACCAGACCTGACTGTTATATGTAAATGTCTAAGGCAGTGTTTAAGCAGGAGGGGGCAGGAGGAAGAGGGGTCTTGAGCGGAAATGGGTTTTGAGGACCTGTCAGCCTTGACTGGAAGAGTACTTGGGCTAAGATGAGAGAGGGGTACAACTAAGCACGTCTCGGGAGCCATCCAAGTCAGCGGATAATTAACCGCTTGACTCTTCCCTCCCCTCCTTTTCAACATCGGCTTTTTATTATCTCGGAAACATTTAAACTTCAAAAAATTGTGAGGAACACAGGCTTTCCAAGCCGACTTCCACTGACATGCCATTTGGTTAATTTATGTGGTTGGGCAAGAGGTTCAGAGAGCTGTAGGCTCACCCAGCCTCATTTCCATATTTAATGTATTCAGGTGCAGTTACGATAGTGCATCCCATGTTTATACCCAACTTTGTGTCTTTTGAAGTTCACATTTAACTTTGCATTGACAAAACACCATTTACCAATTCAGATTTTTGAAAAATGTCCATTGGGCACCGAATAGCGTTTGCAGGATGAGCTGATTTTAGCCTTCCTATGAGGCAGAGCAAACACATATCACTGCCGTTCGTGAAACATATTCACGGGGCTGCGAATCTCTCAACTGTTTGAAGAAAGTCCGAGTAGTTGCCTCTTGCCTCCTATAGTTACCTCCCTAAGATGTTATGAATGAAGCAATTGGATTCTCATGTTTGGAAATTCCTCTCTTTGCTGCATTTTTATTTTGAGAAGTGGGAATCAACATGAAAATGCACTGTGTAAGGAAACATGGCAGGATTTTCCTAGTGTTTTAATAATCCCATTAAGGTTTATAAATATTTTAACTTAGTTATTGGCAAACATATTTACAATGGTACGTTCCTGCTGTATACTTAGGCTTTGATTGGGTACTAGATTCTTGTCCATAGGTACAACTGGTAGTCGTAAAAGAAAAAAAAGGTGATAAGATTTGCAAAAACCTGGGCCCAAACGTTGGTTTTATTACTGAGCTGGTTGCTTGTGCAAGTTTTGCTTCATCTTTCTGCGTTCCACTTTATCCTTCGCCTCTCCTAAAGTCTCTTCCCAAACTCTTTCAGGTCAACTTCATTTTTTATTGCTTTTTCCTAATTACAGTGTTTTCAAAATTTGTCTCCCTCCCTCTGATTCCCATTGTCAAATAGTGCAGCTGGGCATTCAGCACCATCTAATGGATGGTGCCACCCAAAGAATAGAAGAGAATAGAGTAGAATAGAATAGAATAGAGTAGAATAGAAAACTAAAATGCTGTGAATGACTATATCATTCTTTCCAGCAGAAAGTCTCCAAGTGTCTCTGCCCTTCCTTAGTGCAATGCTAAGATAATAGGAGCCACTTCATAAATATTTATAAAATGACAGAATAAACATTAGTATTTCATAGATGTTGACTCCATTATTTTATTTTTAAATAAACTTATTCTGATTGTAAAAGCAATGCATACTTATTGCTGAATGAAAGAATGAATGAATAAAAGAGGGAAATAAAATTAGCTTGTAATTTACTACTGAGAGAGAGCCTCTGATAACATTTTGGTGGTTTTGCGTCTATTTTTTTCTATCCCTATAAGTATTTAATATATATACACACACACACACACACACATACACTCACCCACATACATATGCACACACACACCTGTGTGTGTATGTATGTACATACACATTTACATATATCTGTATGTAGGATCAAATTAAATGTATTCAGGTTGTATTCTGTGATTAAAATTTCACTTTGTGGGAATGTTCCTTTCATTGAGTTCTTCAAAACTATGGGGCTTCCCTGGTGGCGCAGTGGTTGAGAGTCCGCCTGCCGATGCAGAGGGCACGGGTTCGTGCCCCGGTCTGGGAAGATTCCACATGCCGCGGAGCGGCTGGGCCCGTGAGCCATGGCCGCTGAGCCTGCGCGTCCGGAGCCTGTGCTCCGCAACGGGAGAGGCCACAACAGTGAGAGGCCCGTGTACCGCAAAAAAAAAACTATGATATTTAATGTCTATGTAAGAAAATATTTTACAGACTATCAGTTTATTTAAGCTTCCACTTATTGTAGGTTATTTAGTTTTCTACCAAAAATTCATTGTTTTAAATAATTCTGTAATGATGGTTTAGGTACATGTATGTGTGTCCATAGTTATCTAATTTCTTAGCATTGATCCTTAGAAGTTGAGGTTTGTATTGGCAAAAAATAAATTCCTTTAACAATTAATACATAATTATCAAAATGCTTTGCAAAGATGTAATACTGAACTTTATTGCCACCTACAGTATATGAAAGTCCCTGTTTACCTTTCCCTTACCAGCATTAAGTACTAAGGTTTGCTTAAATCTATCACTTTGATAGATGACAATGATAAAATACTGTTATCTTTTTTTGCCATTTAAAAATACTAGTGACTTTTTTTTTTCTCTCTCTCTCTCTGTCTCTCATTCCTCCACATCTTGTGAAGTAGCTCCTTGTTGAGCCCTATTCCCTTTTTTATTTGGGTATAAATAAGTTCCCTATTGATTTGTAAGTGCTTATTACTTACTATGGATATTAATCTCTTGCCTGTCATATGTAGTGGCAACTTTCTTGCCAGCTTGTTATTTGAATTAATTTTGCTTGATGTTTTGAGACACTGATTTTTAAAATCTTTAATCAGACACAATATAATTTTTCTTTATGACATATTCCCTTGTTTTTACAATTAACATCCTTAGCCTATTCTAAGATTAGAGTCATGCTAATACATATGTTTTTCTAAATTTTTGTGGCTTCGTGTTCACATCTGATTCTTCAGTCCATCTAGAATGTATTTTGATGTATGCTTTATTGTAAAGGCCCATTTTGAGTTTTCACCCTCCAAATTCATTTTCCTTCCAAGAGTTTCCTTTGTGTTTTTTTTTAATATCCGCTCCTTTTCTGGTTTTGTGATACAGTTTTTGTTATGTTAAATTGTAATCTATCAGAGTTTATTTTGAGATCCTCTCATCTATTAAATTTTGCAATAATTCTACACTGTTCTAATACTCATAGCTTTGTAATGTGCTTAATATATAGTAGAGCAAGCCCTTCTGAAAAATGCTATTGTCAAAATGGCTTTAGTTATTTTGCCTTAATTTTTCCTCTAGAAGGGAAAACCATTATCATTTTGTAGGTTCCTACCCTCAATGACTGTTACTTGTTTTCTCAAAGCTGATATCATACTTCAGACATAGACAAGAGGTCAGGGGCAGTGAGAAGTCAGGATGTATAGAAACATTTCCTTGACTCTGATGGAGAACTGGGGTTCCTGAACTGGAAGACAGGCTACAGATAGGGCAGGGCCATGGAGTCTCCCTATTTTCCGGTTAGAGATGCTGCTCTGTTTCATTAGGCAAAGCATGGAAAAGTCCTAATTCATTTTTTCCCAATTCCGTTCCATCTGTCTTTGAGGTTCTCCTGGTAATTATCTGTCAGTCTTAGTACTTAAAATTGTTGGAATTTAGGATATATTTTATTTCTTCAAAGATGTTTTAGTGAGAAATAAGAGATTCTGCTTTGGAGCATCCTGGACAGATTCCCTAAACAGAAAGTACTTCTAAGCACCCATCTTTATAATGTATCTAAATTTTAAACACTTACTGTTGATGGAGTAAAATTAAAAGGCCAAGAATTGGTAACAGGCTGTGGCAAAAGCATGGATGAGAAGTATAGGAGATATAGGCATGTGCTCATTTCCTGACTGGACTAAATTTGTCAAGATCAGTGGAAACTAGTTTTTTTGACAATTAAGAGACAACAGAGGCAGCATCAACTAAAATTACAAAATTGATAAACCTTTGCCTTAGCCCTCTTCTTTCATTTCTAGTCCCTTTCTCATCAGCCTCTCCCCTCCAGAGTTGCTTTCTCTTTTGTATTAGGAAGGTTTTCTAATAATAAGGTTGTCCATTCCATTAAAATAGGTTGCTCATAAATAATCTCAGTTTCCTGGATTAAGATTTCACAAGCCGTGTGTCCAGCACTTAGGCTGACACAAGATCAGTGGACAGTAAATTTTGAAATCTCTCTGTCTCTCTCTTCATTTCCTTGTCTGTCTGCAATTTCCTATATGCCATCAGGGAATTTAGTGACACTACAAATAGCATGCATCTCCCATCTCCTTAGAACCTGTATGTCTTTGGAAATGTGGAATCCCTGGCTATATGTTTCTAGGCAGAATTATGGGCAGAGTCACAGTTTCCTGACATCTTTCTTGCACAAGTTTGAACACCATTTCCAGTGCAGATCAACACATGAAATTAAATGTTTACCATGCAGTTTTATAGTGTGATCAACTTTCTTAAAATCTGTCCCCCTACTTTCTCTTACTGAAGCCTCATTACAGCCCTATGTGGTGAGAAAGGCAGCTGGTATTAGTCCCATTCTAGAGGGTAGTTATTTTGGTTTGAATTGTGCTCTCCCAAAATTCATATGCTGAAGTCCTAACCCCTAGTACCTCAGAATGTGACCTTATTTGGAGATAGAGTCTTTATAGAGGCAATCAGGTTAAAATGAGGTCATTACAGTGGGCCCTAATCCAATAAGATGCGTGCCCTTATAAAAGGAAGAAATTTGGACACAGAGACAGACACACACACATAGGGAGAATGCCATGTGAACATCAAAGCGGAGATCAGGGTGATGTGTCTGCACTCCAAGGAAGGCCAGAGATTGCCAGCAAACCACCTGAAGCCAGGTGAGAGGTTTGGCACAGATTCTTCTTCACAGCCCTCAACAGGAACCAACCCTTCAGACACCTCGATTTTTCACTTTTGGCCTCCAGAACTGTAAGACAATAAATTTCTGTTGTTTAAATCACCTAGTTCCTGATGCTTTGCTATGGTAGCCCTGGGAAGCTAATACAGTAGCTAATAGAAAACAGAGAAGGCTAAGTAGCTCCCTGTGGCGGGGCACGGTTTCGTTAGGCAGTTTGATTCACTGAACCTTCTGCTGCACCAGAAATTCCCATTTCATCAACCACAATGAGCATGATGAGTTCAAGACCAGCCAGTCTGACAGTGAAGGAGATGCCATGCTGGACCAACCCAACACTCTCCCTCCCTTCCTTTGATCTACCTTCTGCATGTCCCAGATTGCATCTACTGGACGTTAAGAGGCATTGGATGTTCCCTGGATGTTAAGAGCCATTGTCGTGGAAGGTTCCTGCTGCTGCTGTGACTATTAAAGCTCATGTTCGTGGAGAAATTACCCTATGTCAGACTCATGCTGAATACTTTATGCCGATTCACATAATTCTCAGCCTGAGCCTGTGAGGGAGGTGCTATGACCATCCTCATTTACAGATGCCCAATCCCAGGCTCTCCTTGTAATTTATCCCTCATCATAGAGCCGCCACTGTGCTGTGAATCCAGTATTTGAACTCAGGCAGTCTGACCCTGGAGCTGGCATTTAAACCACTTTAACTGCTGGGCAATATGTTCTCAAAGGTTGCAAAGTGTTGTGTTAAAGATTGTGAAAGTATTTGCTGTGGAACTTCTCAGAGCTTTTAACATGCTGTTATCTTTGGGAATCTCTGAGAGGATGATAAAGTTAGCAGCATTTCCAGTGCGTGCTTAACCACGGAGAACTTTTTGCCATGGGAGATCTCTTGGGACTGGTATTTCATGATAGAGTTGCCAGATAAAATATGCCTCAGTTAAATTGGAATTTCAGATAAACAGTGACTAATATTTTAGTATAAGTATGTCCCAAATATTGCACTGGAACATTTTGTATTTTTATTTGCTAAGTCCAGCAAACCACTTGAAAGATGCTTTGAAAAATATGTGGCACACAGCCAGAACTCCATGACTCTCCCTATCTTCTGGTGACATCTGCATTTAGGAAGTAAGCAAAGAAGATCTGCCCCAAACTGAGGTTCTGCCCTGTTACCTTCCCAATATCCAGCTCACTAACCCTCATCCTCCCATCAGTGGAGTTATGATTAGAAGCTGCTTCTCATCTTCTGTGACCTAGGGCATGCTATCACAGACCCAGGGAACAGGCACATCCTTGGTTATTTCAAAGTGACCATCACCCCAGAACACAGAGGTATGACCTGAAAATCACAACAATCTTCCAGTCACCCCCCGGAAATGTAGTTATGGGGACAGATGCCCATAAACCCAAAAATCTGATGCTTTGAGGTTGGTTGGTTTGTATGAAATCTCTCCTACAGTATCTCTCTGCTCCATTTCCATTCCAGGGGAGTTGGAGGCTTATTGAGTTTAGGAGGAAATGGGTTCCTAAAAAAGATCAGGTCAGCTCAGTGTCTGTCAGATCACTGGAGCGCGTCTTGAATGCTGAATCCTGTCATCCATCTCCCTTCAGAATCCATCCCTTCTTATTAATCCTCCATCTGTTACTACTGCTTAGAGGCATTCATAAGTCACATCTTCTTGCTTGGCGTTACCTTTTTTTTAAAAAAGATGAATTTGCCTTTCCAATATGTTTCCGTTATCTTGACCGATACTTCAGAATTTCTTAAAGCCTTACGGGTTGAAGCAGAGCCAAAACAAATGACCACTCGTGTCATTCAGAACCTCTCCAAACCGTATGAACTTTACCCTTCCTGGCCATGCAGGGGGCTCTTCGTGCTAGTATGTAGGAGTTCAATTCACGTTCCAGCCACATGAGGCTACTTAAATTTATACTTAAATTAATTAAATTTTAAAAAATAAAAACTTTAGTTACCCAGCCACACTAACCATATTTTAAGTATTCAAGAGCCACCTGTAGCTCATGGCTACTGCCTTAGATAGCTCCAGTAAAAACTAATTCCATTATCACAGAAAGTTCTACTGGGCAGCCCTATTCTAGAGTCTCTCTTTATTTTTGAAATTACCAAAGAATAATGCCTGTGATTTTTGGCCATGAATGTCAGCTCTATTTGGTTTGGACAGAAGAACTTAGGATAGATGTTTCTGAAATAGAAAATTTAGATTCTTTTATATCTTATATATAAAATAACTTCACGGTACAGTGGTTCAGCTGAAGATGCTAAATTATGTTCTTAACCCCCACTGTAGCCCACTGGTAAAGGCAGAACTTCACAGACCCTATGAATTTGGTTCCATTTCTTTTTCTAACGAGCCAGAACAGAGACTGGGGAAAAGGGAGCGTTGACTGAAAAGAACACAGGAGCCAGGAGAGGCTGTGTAGGGTGGAGGGGTAGCACTTACCAACTCAGAGGTCTGAATTTGAGCTGGGTGACCACTAAGTGACTGAACAAACCCCTCTCTTGCTGATCGTTAGTTTTGAGAATAGCTTTGAACAAGTAGACTTTTTCACTCGGAAAGCGTAAGAATGAAGATAAGTAAAAGAAAAAAAAAATATATATATACATACATACATATGTATATATACACTCCTTACCCTGCCAGCCAGATGGATCACCAATACACCAAACGCATTAGAGATCTCTACAACTTTCTTTATGCATATGTATGTGTTATATTCACAAAATGTGATCAACATATGCATACTATTTTGTAACTTGCTTTTTCAATTAATATCCTTCAGTACCTTTCCAAGTCAAGAGGGCATGTTCAGCGTTGGACTTTGAGGTGTTCATTAGTCTGTTCTGTTGGTGTTTTCTTGTGTGTGATTGCCTTTTAATTTTTGTGGGGGTTTTTTTGTTTGTTTTATTTTTTGTTTGTTTTGGCCACACCGCACAGCTGGCAGGATCTTCGTTCCCCAACCAGGGATTGAACCCAGGCCCCCAGCAGTGGAAGCGCTGAGTCCTAACCACTGGATCGCCAGGGAATTCCCTGTAGGTTTTAAAAACTATTGTTAGACATCTAGTGGGTTTACAGTTTTTCCCTAATTATAAATACCATTCCACTTAACATCCTCAACTTCATGCGTGTCCCTAGTTATTTCCAAGAAATAAATTCCTGGTAGGGGAATTACTGGCATAAGAAGGGGTCCGGGGGTGGATGTATGTTATTAGTGTTTGGGATGTGTTGTAGTTGTCCTTCCATAGTTGTCAGATTCCTGATTTGTAGCTCTGTTGTCCGTGGGGGTCTGAGTGTAGCAAGCTCTCGGCTCCCTTTTTCCCCAAACAGCCCCAGCTAGAAATGACCTTAGGTCCCAAGGTCAGGAGAAGGTCAGCCTGAGCGTGACTATTAAGAGATTCCTTACCCCTGGATGCTACCCCAAGTTCTGGGGCAGCCCTGTCTGCTAGAACTTTCTGTGCTGATGCAAATGTTCTATATCTGCACATCCGATATAGTAACCACTAGCCACAGCTGGCTGCTGAGCACTTGAAATGTGGCTGGTGTGACCAAAGAACTGGATTTTTAATCTTATTTGATTTTAATAGCCACATGTGGCTTGTGGCTACCATTTTGGACAGAGCAGTTCTGAAGACATACTTCTAAGCCTCAGATATATACTAAAGTCTTTACCACTTTCTCTTTTTTTAAAGATGGCAATTGGTAATATTGCCCATAAATCCATGACATGCACATTTGCTTGCTTCAAACTGCCTTCACTTCCCCCATTAATGCCTCAAGGGCAGAGGCTAATCACCTAATCAACAATTATGCCTTGACACCCCCCACCAAGTCTACTACATCACAAAGGAGGCCCTCATTGAATGAGCAAGTCTAAGTCAGTCACCTTCCTCAAAGTTCAACTCGGCTGTGACAGACTATGGCATATCCCCAAGCCAAGGTACTCATCCAAAGTGTGGAAGTTTCGTCAGTTGGGGATTGTGATGGCAATAGTTACTACCTGTTAGTGTTGTAGTGAGGATTAAATACAAGGAGAGAATTTAGTACAGTGCCTGGTACATAGAAAGTCTCCAGGAGTGGTAGCCATCACTGTTAGCCCTGACCATGTGGCAAGGTTCCCTCCAAGATATAGGATTACTTGTCAGAACTCATGCCTGTTCCCAAAATCTCTTTCAAGGCTATTTAAATGTGTGATAAAGTATTTAGTATTAGAAGACTTGGCTTGAGAACAAGATGTGAAACTGAACTGGGTTCCCCTGGTTGTGTACTCTCACTCGGCACTTACCACAATGATAATTGTTTGTATTGTTATCGTGTCTTAGATATCTGCCTTTCCCACCATGCTATAAAAACAAAGGAGAAAGAGCGTGTTTATCTTGTTCACTGCTGTGTTCACTGCTGTGTTCACTGTGCCAAACACAGAGTAAGCATTTAATAAATCTTGAATGATAGATTTAAGGCAAGTGGGTAGAAGGCAGGAATGATGGGGCTGTAAGAAACCTAGTGGAGAAATAAAAAATAGCACCAGGAACCCTGAAATCTAGTCAGCAGCTTACCATTGGTCCAATGAAAAGCCATGGTCTCGGCTTCTCTACTCTGTAGAGAGAAAATTAGGAGTTTCTAACCGCAGCACTGTTGACACTGGGGCTGAATAATTCTTTGTTGCGGGGTGCTATCCTGGGCTTTGCAGAATGCTTAGCAGCACACTTGGCCTTGACCCACTAGATGCCAAAAGCACCCTCCCTCCACTTGCAACAGCCAAAAATGTCACCAGACATTGTCAAATGTCCCGGGGGTGGGGGTGGGAGTGGATGAAGGAAGCGGGGGTGGAGGCAAGATAACCCCCAGTTGAGAACCACTGATTTAGATCATCTCTGAGGTTCCCTCCAGCATCAATAGTCTAAGATTCTCCTTGGGACAATATATTTCTGAGCATGTGAATTTTCTAGCATTTCATAGATCATTACAGAATTATAAGAATATTTCCAGCTATTCATGCAAATCACTGTGGCCTGATTATCAATTTAATATTTGGATCACTGGGCCATTAAAATGCTGATTTGAAATTCAATTTTCTGTTTTTAAAAATGATCACTTTGTGAAATTATATCTGTTATGCGGTTGATTTTATTTAAATGGATTGTATAATTTCGCCCACTCTGTGTTCATGAATAATGCTTTATAGTTGAATGTCAGAATGTCTGCTAATGACCCTAACCATCATAGCTCATGTCTATAGAATCCATGTAGTTACTGACAGGTTGGCTTTACTTTTTTCATCTTCCACTGTTTTTCCCCGAATAAGACCTTTAATTAGTGCTCATTAAGATACACGAATAGCCTGGTTTTGGCCCCTCCTGCCCTCCGCATGTTCAGTGTACCCCCGTCTAACTTATTACAGTTGCTTCTGGAGGCCACAAAGAGACATGCACTTATTTTCCGGAACAGTGCGTTCATGCATTTCAGTGCACAGAGAAAATATACCTTGACCAAATATGGAGGTATATTTTTGCAGAAATATTTGTTGCATGGAACCTGTATGCATGAAGTCTCAATAAATGTGCCACTATCTTAGTGATTATGGAACTGGAATCTCACATCAGAGGTAGTGTGGTAGTGGCCTGGCAGGAACTTTAAGCCTCTTCATTGGAAAACCACCTTAGTAAGGGGGTCAGGGAGTCCAAGAAGCTGAGGGTGACCTTTGGAATTTGTTGGTCCCATTGATGTGAAATCAATATTTCCCATAAGATCAAAGTACTTATTATGTTCCAGGCAGTGTCCCAAGCACTACCTTCTGCCATCTCATTAATTCTCCCAATCCTATCAGACAAGTACTATCATTACCGCCATTAGATGAACAAGAAAAAGGAGTCTTCCTCACTGGGAGATGTTGAGTAACTTTCCTGAAGTCACAGAGCTGGTATGTCACTGAGCCAGCGTGTGAATTCAGCTTTCTGTATTTCTGGAATCTGCATAATTCTCCATGATACTCCTATATTGCCTCTTGATTTAGGATAAAGTGCACGTCACTTTTCCCACCTAAAAGAAGCCTTCATTAGCATCAAAAAAAAGTTGGTTCAACATGTATTCATATCAAAGCAGGTTAAGTTTTTTTAATGTGAAAATGCTGATAAATGGGATATGATTGGAAAATAAATCACTTTTCATGTTTTCTTTGGGCACAGGATTTTAATTCATAGATTTATTGAAGTTTAGTATTTGTAGCTTTGAGAGTGTGATTTGCCTCCCTTAAAAGTAAGCCTTGGTTTATTTAGTGAGAAGACACAACTGTGCCAAAACACAGTGACTTTGGAGCATGGTGGTTATGTATTTTAAAATGTCATTAGGTTCATGGTAGCTTAGAAGTAAGCTTTTATATATGAAAGCATTCTCTTCATCACATAGCACTAAATCAATCAATATTTCTTTTAATTTATTTTTATTTATTTTTTGACTGTGTTGGGTCTTTGTTGCTGCGCGGAGGCTTTCTCTAGTTGCGGCAAAGGGGGGCTACTGTTTGTTGAGTTGCGCGGGCTTCTCATTGCAGTGGCTTCTCTTGTTGCAGAGCCCGGGCTCTAGGCGCATGGGCTTCAGTAGTTGTGGCACACGGGTTCAGTCGTTGTGGCTCGCGGGCTCTAGAGCACAGGCTCAGTAGTGGTGGCGCACGGGCTTAGTTGCTCCATGAGGTTAAGGAAAAAAAAACTTGCTAGAAACATTTTTAATAAAGAATATCATATTCTGTTTTCTTTAAAAAAATTAAGTGTCGAGGAATGAAACCAATATAAATGGCCTAGAGCATCAGACTTTTATTCCAGGAGCACAATTTGAGGGAAGCCGCATGGATGCCAGTACATCATCAGATCTGTAGAGAAATGCCCCATCAGTAAGTTTTCTACAGTTACAGTCTGAAAGGAGTCACATGTTTGAAGTGTGTGCATTGTACACCCTACATAAAACCCACAGGGCCCTAGTGCTGCAGATTACCCTAGAACTTTCCAGATCCCTAAAACCATGCCCCTTTTTTCATATACATAATGGTTAGACAATGCATGCCAATTTTAACTCCACAAAAATGGTCACTCTAGTTAATGCGTTCCGTAAAACAGACAGACAAAGGCTGCTTAATCCATGTTGCTATAGTCATTTGTTGGTTTGTTTATTTTAATCCACAATTTGCAACAAAATGGGGTTCTTTTTTTTCTCTTGTGTGAGAAAACATAGTCCTATTAAAAGCAGACTTCTTCTCTAAAATGAAGTCATTACAGCAGATTTAAATTCATGTGTTTTGGTGATTTAATAAACATCCTGTTTGGGGACATTAGTGGTTTAAAGAAATCAATCGCAAACATTTTGTTTCGCACAAGCACTGAGTATTTCAAATCCATTTTCTCACAATGATGTGTTTAAAATGAATTGTTCTGTCGACTGAATTTTGATCATGTTTCTGGGTATTTGAGATAAAAATGTGTGAACGGGTGTCAGGAGTCATCGTGTCTAGGCCCAGCTCTGCTGCCAACAAGAAGTGAGACCTCAGGCGAGTCATTTAGTATTGGGACTTCGTGTTTCTCAGTCGCAGGGGCTGTTTAACTGCAGTGTGCCCTGAATTGACTACACGATTTTGTGTGCGGCTTGAGTGAGGCCCCACCCCCGCCCTCACGTTCAGGTTCAGTAGGTCTGCGGTGGGGTCCAGAGCTCCTGACAAGCCCTGCGAGATTCTGGCTCAGGTGCCCAAGGACCCCAGCAGGGAACCTCGGCTGTGGATAATGCCAGAAGCCACATCACGCTTGAAGCCTCTCTCACCACCTTTTGGACGGCACTACTTGGCATGTACGCTTTTCTTCAGTAAAGCAAGTACATCCCTCAGTTATGTCACCATTAAAATGAACTTCAGCTGGAATCTCAGGTCTGGCTGGTTCTGTGAGCCCACCTTGGAGAAATTAAGGAAGGGTGAGTTGAGCGAGTTGTTGAAAAGAGGGAAGGAAGAGATGAGGGTGACCAGGAGCCAGTGAGGTTTGTGGAACGGAAGTTCTGAACCTGGTGTGTCTGACCCTTGATCCATGGATGGACGTTGGTGGGCGGGGGGGTCTCTGAACATCTGAAATGATAAGAGGGGTGTGGGTGTGTGTGGGTGGGTGTGTGGGGGGGTGTGTGTGGGGGGTGTGTGGGTGGGTGGGGGTGTGTGTGGGTGTGGGTGTGGGTGTGGGTGTTTATCTGGAAAGAGAAGGATCACAATTTACATAGATTCCCCAAGGAGATGTTGACTGCAGAATGGTTAGAACCGTCCTTCTTAACTGTGTGATGGCTTGGATCACAGGCTTTCCGCATAGAAACCCTGATTTCTGGCCCATGTGTTCTGGTTATTAGCTGGAAAAGAGCTGAGTCACCCTCTGAGACTTTACCAACTTCACAGTGTTGTTTGTGGCTCCACATGAGAACGTATGAAAAGTATATGTTACCTGGTACTTAATAACGGCTCAATAAATATTAGCTCTATCCTAATTAATATTTTATGGAGGCCCATAAAAGGAGCAAAAGCAATTTGTGTGTGATACATTGAGAAAGGAAATGATGACTAACTAATTTCTTCCCTGCCTCCTGCTGGCCATGCCCTATGTCACTTGATAATCTCTTTCTCCTGACCTGGAGCCTTCCTTTCACTAAAGAATAACAAATAAAGCTTGCTCTATTCTCATGCCTCTGGTCTCCCACCGAAGCCATAAACTGTGTATTGTCAAGGCTTCGGGAGAAACTGAAAATGTAATAACACCAGGTTTAGGCCCCTAGGTCTTCTCTCTGCCACGGGTTTGCTGTGCTCTGCTGGGAGAATAAATCACCTTTTGAACCCCTCTGGGATGTTTCTGGGAGTTTCACTGAATGGTCTTGTCTGTTTACTTTATGATCTCCACGTGAAAGGTGCGTAAGAGCCTATGACCGCGCTCCTCTCCATACTTTGTCAAAGTCTGTGGACACCTGAAACCCTGCATTAGTCCTGCCCCACTATGACCAAAAGGATTTCATTTAAGAATTTATACTATAGACGCTAATTGAGATCACTAACATTTGTATAGCTCTTTGAAGTTTACAAAGTACTTTTCTTATGTTTTCCCATTTAATCCTCACATAGGACTAAAAAAAGTTAGTGGCTTAATGGGAACAAGCGGAAACCAATTTCATAAAGTGTTAAATACACAAAATTATAAAGTAAAATGAGACTGACTTCCTCTAGTCATAAGGAAAAAATTTGTCTTTGTGATCTTTCTTCATATATTTAAAGGCATTTCCCTTTTCTGAATGTTCTGCTTTGAGTTTGCCCTCTTGTTTTAGTTTCTAAATATATCTGGCCGATTGCGGCAGTTTTCAACCTGATTCAAGACGAAAAAAGATCTTTGACCTGCAAAGTCCACGTGATTAAAATTAGCTTGGAGTTTTCAGATAATGTTCCCATTCTTTAAATTACAAACAGCTTTTATCTTAACTGAGCAGGAAGAAACGTTTAAGAAAACTTCCCATCTTATTTGTATTTCAGCCTTAAAAAAGGAAAAGAGATATTGTGAAAAAATTCAGTCGTTTGGGTGGGTAGATAAACACAAAAGGTTTTAAGTATCCTTGATATTCGTCAACACGGCAGCTCTTGGCTCTTGTCTGAAGAGCTCTCATCTGCTGAGTTGCAGACCTGTGACCTCTAGATAAAGTTTCAAAATGCAGGAAATATTTATCTCCTTGCTATGACCTTCCATGCACAAGACATGAGCCATGGATTTGTTTCCTAGGGAACTAGTGACTGAGGAAGATCTATAATTAAATCTGTGAATTATATGCTACACATGGGAATTGGGTACACACCAAGTCCTTTAGAAAAATCCAGTAATGTTACTATAGCTTCAACTGGAAGAATTAAAGTCAACTTTTCTTGGGATGTTTTTAGCAGCATCATTTAGAATCTAAATATTAGAAATCTCTGCATTTCTCTCAAATGTCAGTGTGTATTCATGCTGGTTTCCATTTCCTCTGGCCCCAGTGTCCCTCCCCTGTAGGACAGCAGCTGTCACTGCTGTCCAAGAGGGCACCTTGTGTGGAAGGCTGGGGCATATCAGAAGCCAGACATCTGATCTTAGAGCATCCCAGTGTCAAAGCTGGAAGGGATGTAAGCCAATGGTTGTCAAAAGTTTTCTGAGCTTCAACATTTGTTCTTCGAGTAAAATCCTATCCAAAAATCCAGTAAAGCAGATGCAGCTGAATCAGTTGTGTCCGGCAGTAAGGGAGGAGGAAGCATGGAGGGGGAGCCCAGTCCTTTGAGGCCCTTCAGCCACCCTCTCCGTCACCACAACCAAAAAGTCAGGGGCGAGCTGTCCATCTCATCTTGAACATCAACATCCAAGCCACGTCACTAATTACTGAGATCCAGAGGGGGAGATATCTGCAGTCTCATTGGTCAGGCATCTCACAGCTTCTGGAGTTAAATGCTGGTCAGAAAAAAATGTAAAAGGTCAGAAACATGAGTAGCTGCTTCCAAACCTGGCTTGAATATCTTTTCACATATAATTTCCCTGTCTGGAGGCTTATGAGAGCCAAGCTTTCACTGTGGTGGTTTTTTTTTCTCATCTGTTATAGCCAATAATAGGCCTTTTCCTTTAACTCTTAAAAAAAATAAAACTGTTGACTCCTTTACTTTCAGTGGGATTGTGCTCCCCATATCACCCCACAACCAAAAGAAGGACCCTATAAAAGCGAAGGTAGGACCACGAGAGAGGAGATGTTTATAGATACCAAGGGTTGAGTGTAAACGTAAAGACAGAGTGGATGCTGATAATCATGGTAATAATACTTGACACATAAACCTGCTCTGTACTATACAAATCGTAACTCACTTAGTGTCTGTGACGTCTAAGCACTTTATGTATTTTATATATTTGTGTATGTATTTACATATAAGCTGTGTTGTGGGTTGTGTATATAATTAGCTAGCTAGCTAGCCAGCTATTTATCTCTTCCCAATAACCTCATGAGGTAGATAATATTATTCTCCCCATTTTACAGATAAAGATACTGAGGCACAGAATCCTAAAGATTCTGCAGCTGGTAGTGGCAGAGCTGAGATTCATATTCAAGCAGCCTGGCTCCTGAGTTTGTACTCTTTACTGTGCTACACTGACTCCTTTTTCTTGGAGTACAAACTGTGTGACCTTGAGCAAATCACTAAATCTCTATCAAATTCCTCCTGGGAAAATGAAATAAAAATAATAGCACCTCAGAAGCTTGCTCTCAGAATAAAAGGAGCAAATGGAAAGCACCTAACGCATCACCTAGCACATAGAAATTCCTCAATAAATTGCTTTGTTGCTATAGAAATCATCAACTATGTGTCTAAATAGAGCTTCTAAAACTGCCAAGTAACTTAAAATGATAGACTTCAGGACCAGCTTGTCAAATTTGATGCTAAACACAGTATTTTCTCTGAGAATTTAAAATTCTACATGTAGTTTAACTTCTCTCAATGGTAAATTATGATTCTTCATATTTAGACAATACCACTTCATCTGAGGAATATTCCTGAATATAATACACTCCCACCGGTATCCTGTAAGATGTTTAGTTAAATCTACTTCAACCATTTACGTGTTGACCCAGACTATTTCTGGAAATGTTTTGTAGGTTATCATAACAAGAAAAGGAATAATCAATAAAATAAACAGTCACAGTTGTTTGCTTTAATCACCAGGAACAAGATCATAAATGCAACAGCTCAGAAAAGCCGATTTCTCATTTCTTCCCATCACTGACTGATGCACTTGACACATTTTTCACTAATTCCCTGGCATCTTCCATTCATATGTGCCCTGAGAATCTTTACCTCTTATTCCTGGAAAGTGTCTGGAAAACAATTATCATCTCCCTTTTGTTCCTGCACTGTCTTGTGGAAGAAAAGAAATTATACCTTAGAGCAGATTTTTTTTTAAATAAAATAGTATTTCATAATGAAATTAATGCTTTTAAAATTGTATTGTCGTATTTTGAAAGGCATCCTAGTTGTTGGGCTTCTCAAGACAGCCTTATGATCTGCCTCTGGTGTTTCGGGTTCTCTTGTTTTATTTTTTGTCGTTGTTGGCATTGTTTTGTCTTTGCTTTTTTGTTGAACACCATTTAGGAGTGTATTAAGAAAAAAAAAAAAGACCCATGACACATCCAGAGGAGAACAACCAAGTTGGGATCACGCGCATGTCTCTTATGATCACATGCATGTCAGTATCATGTACATAAATGAGCCCAGTGTCACAGGCATATTCATGGGGCACGTGGGTGAAATATGCTTCCAGGTTTGCCTTGCACACCCACTGTGAGCCCAGCTGTTTGCTCACTGCTCTTCTGGGTGGTCAGTGTGGATCCAGAGCTCATCAGAGGCTCAAATAGACCCCTGGACATCAAGGTAGACTCTGCCAACACCAGCGTGTCTGTGATTGATCCACCTTTTGCCTTCACAGCTGCTTCTGCATATTGGTAGCTGGACAAGCACAATTTGGTGGATTTTTGAATGAAGCACAAGTCTAACCTGCCCCTATGATGCCTTCAAATTTAGGACCTTTAGGAAAGGTTCTATGTTAAGGTGTCTTATCTCCAAGAGGCGCCATTTACATCTAAATACTTTTCCTGGCAGGGTTAACAACAGTGATTCTGAATCTGATAGCACATTAGAATCACCCAGACTCCAGAAAAATCCTGGCACCCAAGCCCCACTGCAGCCCTAGTAACCCACCTGTGTAGAAGATCGTAGTATATGGTCAGGCTTGAGAACCACCAGGTTCAGGGTGAGAAAAAGTTAAATTCCTTGGTGCTGAAGTTGTATCAGATGAGTTCATTGTAACCTGGGAAAATCGAAAGCTTGACTCGAAAGAGTGGGGCAACAGGAGGATGAGTTCTGATGGGGAGCGTGAGCTGGAGAACGATGCGCATCAAAGCAGGCAGATGTCCCCAGGGAAGGAGAAGGATGGATGGGGAGGTGGTGATTTTAAACAAACATTGTAACCTGCTATTTCATGAGCATAATTTATTCTCTGACGAACTGAGGATAGGCTGTGGGGAGAGGGAGACGAGGTAGGCAAGCGGGGAGCAGTTGCAGTCACTCAGGTTCTAGAACATACAGGGGCTGAACCCAGAGCCATGGTTGTGGGAGGGGAGAGGAGTGATAGTGATCAGATTCTGGATATGTTTGGAAAATGTTCTGGAGTGATGATTGCAGCTCTGCCTGCCAGGCTGTGTGCCTCCGTGTACTTTCCTACATTCTTCTCTAGTCCTTGTGGTGGTTTTGCAAAGAAGCCAGCATCATCCCCATCTCCTAGGTGAGGAAATGAAAGCTCAGAGAGATGCCATTACTTGCTTAAGGCCCCGTGTCAGGCTTTGGACATGCATCTGACCCTCACCCCTGACCTTTTTCTACTATGACAGGCTGCATCCACTCCAAAGTCTGCAGAAAATTTAAGACTTTTGGAATTTCTTATTGCATCAATATGAATATTATTAAATTTCCTGTAAACTCAAATTTTGTCTGTTTAGAAAGACCATGGATCTTTCTTTTTAGAAATTGAGGTGTTTAAGATTAATGACCAACCATAAAATTTGACAAACAATGATTACAGTTTCCTGTGCCTCCTTCAGCGCTTGACACTCTGCCTTCTTTTCTTTCCGTTATTTGTCAAAGTGGGTTTGCACATCGCTGACCAAGACCTCGGGATGGGGAGAAGGTGGAGCGCGGCTGTTGGTGAACCCGTATTTTTAACTTCCGCTGTAACGATGGGCTCTCAGTGATAGAAGTTCATTGGCATCTCCTCACCTTGCATTAGTAATACAGCACGGTGCATTCTGCATTTTCATTAGCTGTGTTGGATAGACTCTTTAGAAAGGAAGTCAGTTCTCTGTTTCAACCAAATAAATTCAGTTCTTGCTTTGTGACAGATAATGTAAAAGCTTTCTTGTGTGTGCGTGTCTCCCACCCTGATTTGGGGCCCCTTTCTGGCTTTAGGGTTCTGTGGATTCCTTCCCATGTCCTTGCAGCATCCCAGACACTCAGCTGCAAGCCCATGCCTCCAGCTCCTCGCATACAGTCATTCCTTTTGAGCAGGGTTGCCTTGTGCCCAGCTTCTCTGGGATTCCCCAAAGTCTCATCTCAAAGGTTTAACCCTCCTCCACAGCATACCCCCTCACCCCATTCTCAACCTCTAGTTCTTTCTTTTGCTGATTGCCCCAATATTAACAAGCTGAGGCAAAAGTAACTGTAGTAGTCGGAAAGGGATTCTATTAGTCAGGACTTGGAGCTTGTATGTGGCAGAAGCTCATTCACACAGCTGAAGTAAAAGGGCATTTATTGACTCCCCAAGCCAGGAAAGCCAAGGGTGCATCTGGCTTTAGAACAGCTGGATCCCGGATTCAAATAACTGCTTTTCCTGCTCCTCCTCTGCACGTTGGCCTCTTTCTCTCCTTCTGTACATAGACTTCCTCCAAACAGCACAAAGAGCCTTCCTCTAGCATCACTCAAAGGCAGCTCTAGCAGAAAAGCCCTAGGGAGAATACAATTTGGTCCAAGTTTGAGCAAATACCCAATCCTGAAGCCATCTCTCTATGGCCAGAGAAATACGAGGCCAGAGAAACAGGTTTGGTTTGGCCAGAAGCACATCCCCGTGGGAATGGGAGTGGGAGTGGAGGGCTGTCATAACAGGATGATTGTGGCACTAGCTGTGTGTCATGGGGCAGGTGGGAGGGCTAATCCCAGAAGGGGCTGGGGAGCCTGCTAGCTAAATAAATCTAGCACTACCCTCCTTCACTATACTTATACCAAAGTCAAATTGCATATACAGCTCTAGAGTTTCACATAAAGGGATCTCAGGGTTGGGGGATGGATCCCAGCATTTCATTCAATTTTAATTCAATTTAGCCAGCATGTTCTGACCACATGTCCCCACACAGTACTAAGTTCTTCTAGATGATAAAAGGATGACTACTGCGTTCACTGTGCCTCAAGGAGGCTGTTCATTAGGGGGGGTCTTCTTAGATTATAAGGATTGATCAATTCACATGTCTCCCTTTGATGCTAACTAAGACAAAGGAGAAATAGCCCGAAGTGTTAACACTCCGTCTCTTGAATTGAGTTATTCTTCCAAGGCAATAAAATTTGAAGATTGCAATTAGTTAACCATTATGAAGACAAATCTTCACATATTTCTCTCACTGTGGTGACATTTAAAATGCTTCTTGCTCTACCAGATAGTCAATTGGATTTTTTTTCCATCTTCTCATAATGGCTAATTGCTAAGCAATTGATTGAATCCCCTTTTGTTATCACGTAATTACTAAGCTTGCTGAAACAACTGTCTTGGCCATTTCTTAGTCTGCTCATTTTGGTCACCTCAAGGGCAGGTTTGGGGAGGACTGTCCTTATTTGGTTAATCTCGTTGCAAATTATCGATCTGATTGCTTAATATAGTGATTCAGAGCAAAAATTTAATGGGCAGAAAGGCTTAAGTGAGCCTCAGGGAAAGTTTCTTAACCTAAGCCTCAGTTTTTTTGGCCTGTAAGATGGAGATAATGTGTCTACCTCATAAAAGTTTGGGGAGGGTCACACGAGATAACACATGTTAAGTATTTAGCACTGCTGGGACATAAGCATGTAATAGAAAGTGTTTATTTCATCTAGGCTGCTGCTGATACATACTTATAGGAACTTGGCAAAAATTCTTAACCATCTTGTGCCTCAGCTTCCCATTCTGTAAAATGGGGGTAATAAAGCCACCTACCTTGTGGAGTTTATTTGATGACAAAAAGAGACAGAAAAGCATATTGGATTAATGTGATAATCAAAAGAGATGGTAAAGGCACCTAAAGCATTGAGCCCGACACCAACCAGTACTGACGCCTTGGTCGCTATTGTATTATTTTCAGCACCTGGCACGGTACAGGCCCAGGTGAGAACCCTTCGTCTTGCTCCTGAACCTTTGGAAACACTTTGTAAATGCAGGTCGGAAGCTGCTTCTGTATATGCAGTGTTCCTCCTCCGCAGACTCACAGTATCCAACGGGGAACCACTAAGTGCCAGTTACATGCCAGGGCTGGTTTGTGGGTTCATCTCCGTGGAGAATGTGGGGAAAATAGAGAATACAGGGTCTTCTTCCTCAAGCTGTTTGGAGTTGTGGCCTTTAGAAGAATTATTGCTCAGTGCCTTTTTGACATTTCCGGCTATTATCACAAGATGAAATCTTGCTTATGGTGCTCTGTGTGATTCCCATCCCTCTCTCCACATAAAAAGAACAGCATGCTCTGAGAAAAGTTATTTCCCCAGAACCGTAGCCAAAGAAGAAATGTAGAAGAGGGCCCTGGCAGGACCGGTGTTTCCCTGGGTAATTGCATGGACATAGATTTGGCTGCTCTGCCTTGCTGCCTTTAGCAGGGAGCTTGAAATGTGCTCCTCAGTGGGTATTTGCCTGGTGTGTCACCTGAGCACTCCCCAAGGCAGTAAATTCCGAGAGGCTGATGGAATTTTCATTTCTGGGTGGCCCCACATGTGTACACCAATGCACGGTTGCCCTGCCAGTGCCCAGTGAGTGGGCAAGATGAGAATTGCATTAAACACAGAGGAAACAATGCATCTAAAAGATGAAGGTCTGATTTTCTGTGCAGAGTTTAAATGGTACATGTGTCTTCACAAAGAACACAGAAACCACTTCTCTTAAAGAGAAGAAAGAACGGAACTGGGCTTCCCTGGTGGCGCAGTGGTTGAGAGTCCGCCTGCCGACGCAGGGGACACAGGTTCGTGCCCCGGTCTGGGAAGATCCCACATGCAGCAGAGCGGCTGGGCCCGTGAGCCATGGCCGCTGAGCCCGCGCATCCGGAGCCTGTGCTCCGCAACAGGAGAGGCCACAACAGTGAGAGGCCCGCGTACCACCAAAAAAAAAAAAAAAAAAAAAGGCACTATGTACTTGGGCTTTGTAGAGGGAGATCTGGCCAAAATGGAGACGTCCATAGGGGGTGTATGTGTTGGAAGGCACATACCTAGCCACCTGGATCACCTAGTGAGTGCAGGTGCTTCTGCCCTGATGGGTGGCACTGTGAATTGGAGAATTGTCAACAGACAGGTAATTGTGGAAGCTATGCTTGAGGAAAGGCAGCAGCATAGCCGTGATAATAGTTACCTTGCTAAGCGATGTTGAGTCAACCCAGGTGCCAGCTCTTTACCTGCATTATCTCATTTTCATCTTTGAAGCAAACCTCCAGGTGGAGATTACCCCCATTTTACAGTGGAGAGAGCTGAGGGCTAGAGAGATTTTGTAGCATGTTCTCTGACACACAGATAATTAAATGGCTGAGCAAGAACTTGAACCCCAGCTCTGCATGCCAGTTGTACACTCTGACCCTGCTCCCTGGGTACAGGACAAGGATTGTTTGTATTTCCCTCTTCCCCACTGGAGAAGGGGGGCTCTATTCTTGTGGAGGAGACCCCAATTCTCTGCAGGATGGATAGTAAGAGACTACATCCTCAGTGGAAGCAAGGTGGGTCTCCTTGAGACCCTTTCCCACAACCTCTGAACTCCATTCATTTTTGCAAGAGTGACATTCAAAAGCAGAGAACCTGAGGGCGCCTGTTTTGGCAGTTCATGGATTTCTTGCTGTACCTGCTCTTCTAACTCAAAGCACTGCCTTCTGTTCTGTCTCCCTCTGCATCTCCATCAAGGAGTGGTAGAAAAAAAAACTCAACCTGGCCTCAGACCAGCCTCACTTTGATTGACAGCTTTTCTTGGAAAGTTCGCTCCAGCTTTTTAGTTCCATTGTGTGCTCTATGAAATGGGGCTAATGATGCCTCTTTAGATTATGAAAATTCATATGTAAGAGAAGCCCTTGCTAAGGTGCCTGTTTGAAAGCAGACACTTAACTAATGTCAACTTCTCCTCCTCCTTGCCCCGCTGCCACAGTGGAGAGGGAACATTGAATATTTCCATTAGAAAAGCTGCCATTCACACATGGGACTTTTTTTCCTGCATCCCAGTGTTTATAGTTTGAGGAATTCTCCACATTACAATCCTCAAGGACGCCTGATCCCAACATTTGCGTGTTTGAAGACTGGTTTTTCAAAGAAAGCCCAGGGTGGCCTTGGGCTTTCTTTTCTTCTGCTGCATCCATGCAGGATACACGTAAGGATTTAAGTGCATCCTGACATGGCTTCAGGAGTCACCTGTGTCCTGAGTCCTCAGAAGGAGAACCTGGGCTTTTAAGACTCACAATGTGAGGCTGATCATGCTTGCTGTTAGCAGTGCAGATCCAGCACAGTTTTAAAAGCAAAGTGACTGCATAAAAAGAAAAAACACATGGTTTTCCTGTCTCTCCATGGAACCTCTACTTCCATTAGAGAAAAAGGAGAAAACCCGATTAGGAAGGATAAAAGCATAAATGGAACTGTGTCAGCCCTCCCGAGGTGTCATCAGTTACTCTACAGGCAGATGTTTCTCACCTCCCACTCAGGGCGTCTCCTGTAACAGCCATTTTCATGGCCAAAACAATAAGGAGATAGATTAGGCTGGTCAATTTGTCCCTTTCCCTTTTCATGGGTAAAAAGAAAGTGACTTAACTAAACCTTTTTTCTTTAGGATGAAAAGAGACTCTAAAAAACATTTTAGTAGCAAACAGCTGTCCTAAAGTAGGTGAAACAGGAATTGATTTTCCTTACCTGCCTTCGCTGGATGTTGAGGGGATTACCTGAGAGCAGGTGTGTGGCACCACTTTGAAGAGTTGGGCCAGGTGTTATTACACTCAACATCATTCTGGGAGGCATGATTGCTACATGATTTGCCAATTCTACAATGTCCCTTTTCCTCATTGATGGGTACCTTTCCTACCTTGACATTCAAACGCATAACGAAATGAAATTTTAAAGCTAATGGTAATGTTTTTCACATATAGGTAAACATATGTAAAAGAATAGCCAAATAGAAATAACTGTAAGATATTCTTCCCCTTTATTTGAGTAATGCCACTTCTGGGAATCTATCCTAAGGAAATACTCCAAAATGCAGAGAATTTTCTTCTTTTGCAAGATATTCTTGGTAGCTTCATTCATATTATTCATAATTGAAAAGAATCAAATGCCCATTATTAACGAATTGGTTGTTAAATGATGTATGTATTTTAAGATATTGGGTAGCCATTAAAAAGGAGTTAGTAATAATAGGGAAAATGCTCATGGTATCATATGTTAAAAAAAATAAAGATATGTTTATGTTTTAATGCAGTTGGTATAAAAAAACCCAGCAAGGTTTTCTATAGGCAGAGACAAGCTTATTCTGAAATATATGTGGAAAGGCACAGGCCCCAGGAGAGCTAAGCAATCTTGAAAAAGATGAGTAAAGTGGGAGGAATCACTCTACCCATTGTTAAGACTATGTATGTAGCCATAGTAATCAAGACAATGTGGTACAGCAGAGAAAAAGACACATAGGTTGATGGAACAGAATAGAGAACCAGGAATGAGATCACCCGGTTTTCCCCACCGATTCTCGCTAAAGATTCAAAAGCAATTCAGTGGAGGAAAGTTAGCTCCTTCAGCAAATGGTGCTGGCGCTATTGGACACAGGTAGGCAAAAGATGAACCTCAATTTAAGCCTCATGCCTTAAATAAAAGTTAACTGTAAAGGGATCATGGATGTAAATGTAAAATGTAAAACTATTAAATCTTCAGGAAAAAACTGGGAGGAAATCTTAGGGATTCAGGGCCAGGCAAAGAGTTCGTAGACTTGACACAAAGGGCAAGATTCCTAAAAGGAAAATTTGACAAATTGAACCTTATCAAAATTTAAAACTTTTGGCCTATGAAAAGATAAGCTATAAACTAAAAGAAAATATTTACAAACTGCATATCTGACAAAAGATTAGCATCTAGAATATATAAAGGACTCTCAAAATTCAACAGCAAAATTCCCAATCATCCTAATTAGAAAATGGGCAAAAGACATGAACAGACATTTCACCAAAGAGGATATACAGATGGCACATAGGCACGTGGGAGGATAGTCTACCTCATTAACCATGAAGGAAATGCAAATTAAAACTACAATGAGCTATCAGTACACATCTTCTAGAATGGATTAAAAAAAAAAAAAAAAGGGCTTCCCTGGTGGCACAGTGGTTGAGAGTCCGCCTGCCGATGCAGGGGACACGGGTTTGTGCCCTGGTCCGGGAAGATCCCACATGCCGCGGAGTGGCTGGGCCCGTGAGCCATGGCCGCTGAGCCTGCACGTCCAGAGCCTGTGCTCCACAACGGGAGAGGCCCGCGTACCGCAAAAAAAAAAAAAAGTAACTACAACACATTCTGGTGAGGATGCAAGAAACGGGAACATTCAGACACTGCTGATGGGGATGTGAAATGGTACAGCCACACTGGAAACCAGCTTGGCAGTTTGTTGTAAAACATGCAATTACCATAGGACACAACAGTTGCACTCCTGGACATTTATCCAGAGAAATGAATACTTAGGTTCATATAAAAACCTGTCCACACATGTTTATAGCAGCTCATAGCAGCTTTGTTCATAACTGCCAGAAACTGCAAAGAACCCAGACGTCCTTCAACAGGTGAATGGTTAAACTATGGTCCATATGTTGATCCATGGAACACCACTCAGCAATAAAATTAATGAATTACTGATACACAACAACAACTTGGAAGAATCTCCAGAGAATCATGCTGAGTGAAAAAGATCAATCCCAAACATTACGTAGAGAATGAATTCATTTATATGATATTTTGTAAATGACAAAATTACAGAAACAGAGAACAGATTAGTGGTTGCAGGATCTAGGGATATGGGGGAGAGGTGGGCATGGTTATAAAACATCAACGGGGGTCCCTGCGGTGATGGACTGTTTTGTAGCTTAATGGTGGTGATGGATACACAAACCTACACATGTGACAAAATGACATAAAACTAAATGAACACACCCACACAAATGACTGCAAATAAAATGGAGCTCTAATAAGATCACTGAATTGCATCAATGTCAATATCCTGATTGTGCTATTGTACTGTAGTTTTATGAAATGGTACCACTGGGGGAAACAGGGTAAAGGGTATTTCTTGCAACTGCATGTGAATCTACAATTATCCCAAAGTAAAAAATATTTAAGTAAAATATATTTATGCAGTTGTATGCATTTAAAAGACGGAAGGGAATCATTGATATGTTAAAATAATTGTAACTATCCAGGGGGACGTCATCATCGAACATCTGTTTTTCTACCTTTTACCTTGGTTTTTCTTTCCAGCTTTTTCATAGTGTACATGTTAGTTTTATAAAGAGGAATAAGACAGACCTGATTTTTCATTGAAAAAAAAGTTCATTGCCAAGTACAATTTACAGTAATTTTTTTAGTTTATTCTGAAACAGTCTCCTTACTCCTTCTTCCCTTAAACCCTGAGTATAAAGATAGATCAGTCCCACATACACACACTGCATACATACACCACACGCACAGACATAAAATTTTGACCTCAAGAATAAATAGGTTGGGACTCAGTGTTCAAAGCTTCACATTGACAATTTGCAGCTAAAGATGTAATGAACTGTTGTCAGCCTTGATGGACATTTGACCTGGATGGAGCGGGGTAGGGGGCGGATGAAGTTGGATGCCTCACTGTAGTTTCTACTTACGATTCATAGCCCAAGTCTGGTGTAGAGATAGAAGGTGCATCTTGATGGATAATAAAAGAGTAAAGACTTAGATGAAGAAAATAATGAGAGAGGAACTATTTAGCAACATGTTTTACCCTTTCCACCCCACTGTGTGGCCTCCATCCTTTGGGGCAGACATAATTTGAAAGCCCAGAGCATATGATTGGTAGTAATCACATAAATGCATAGTATGGGAACAGGGCTCAGGAACCTATAAAAGTTTCACCTCTGCTTCCCCTTAGGGGAGGTATCTAACCAGTATTAATATTTTAGAAATACTAGAAGGTAGAAGAGGAGCCATTATTCATGACTAGCACCTCCATGGTATGAAAATTAAATAATGGATTTTTTTTTTTTTTTTTTGCGGTACACGGGCCTCTCACTGTTGTGGCCTCTCCCGTTGCGGAGCACAGGCTCCGGATGCGCAGGCTCAGCGGCCATGGCTCACGGGCCCAGCCGCTCCGCGGCATGTGGGATCTTCCCGGACTGGGGCATGAGCCCATGTCCCCTGCATCGGCAGGCGGACTCTCAACCACTGCGCCACCAGGGAAGCCCCTGGATTTTTTTTTAAGAAAGAGTTGCTAGAGTTGTGGAACTATAAAAAATATTCCTCTCTTGGGGATGTTGCATTTTTTTGCTTTTATCTTCTCCTCTTGAGAACATTATGATTTACTTCTATGATAAGCTTATAACAACTAAGGAACTTGGAAGGAGGGATGAGCTAGGCTGGGAGGGAGGGGGGTTAAGGCAGCTGACAAATGAGCCTGGGTACATTTGTTTGGCTTCAAGTCAGAAAGCCCCAGGACTGTGCAGACATTCATTTTCCATCGTGTAGCATGTGCACCTGCACAGATGGGCCGGGGCCCTGGGCCCTGTAACAGGGAGCACCCACTGTGCCACGTGGCGTGGGGTCTGAGCAGGCTGGTCTGTTGAACAGGAGCCCTCCAAAGAAGGCCTTTCATAATCCAGTCCCAGCCTTGGAACAACCAGCCTTGCTCCTTATGGAGGCATCTGGCTGAGCCATGAGAAACCGAGCAGCCAGGAGTTGGTGTCAGACCAACACCCAGAGTTCTGGAATAACTCAGCTGGGCTCAGAAGTTTCCATGTCCCGTCCTGTCCCCAAGCCAGCTGTGTACCTTGTTGGACAATTGACTTCACCTCACTGAGTCTCACTTTCCCCATCTTTAAAACAGAAATAATAGTTACCTCCCTGGTAGAATGCACATAAAGCTCTAGCATGGTACCTGACATTTATAAGACCTCAGTGAAAGCAGTTATTACCTAGGATACAACTTGAAGGTTTTTAAAAATACTCTTAATTATTAAAATTAGTAATTTATTTTATAATTCTATAATTATTATAATTATTAAAAGTCATGCCGATATTGACATGGTGTTGTGGTTAGGTGTATTCAGATGATAATTGTTGACATTGATTGAGTGCCTACTGTGTGCCAGCCATAGTACTGTCTACTCACCAGAACCTCAGGGACGTGGGTCTATTGTCCTCATTTAGCTGAAGAGGGAACTGATGCTCACATGGGTGAATAGATTTGCTCAAGGTCAAAATCCAAGGACACATTAGAGCCAGAGTTCAAACTGACCCAGAAGCCATTTTCTAAACCATTGCACCACAGAGGGAGGAATGATAGATACTGCACAGCACCTAGAGAAATGGAGGCCCAGGGAATGAAAGAGAACCCTTGTCCAGCCAGTGGGTAGAAAGTGGCTGAGCTGGTTTTAAACAGAGATCCCCAGATAGCGCCTCATCCCTCGCCTGCCTCACAGGGTGCTGATCCCCACATGCTCAGAGCTGCTCCAAGTTCAGACTCAAGTAATCACAGCAGCTGGGAGTAAGAAACAACCTCAGAGTCTGTCTGATATTGATCACCTCGCCACCTTCTTCGCCAGGTGGGGTGTGAGCTTGGACACGCAGTGGCAGCCTTCTCCACCACCAGTCTGCCCACGCCATCAGCTAAAGCTCTTTAACCTCTGGATGTTTTCCTTCATTTGAGCTGAAATCTGTCTGTTCTGTATCTTGGCTTTTTCAAAAGAACAAAGTGAAACCAGTCTCTTCTGCGGGTATTTAGGTGATGCCCCAAACTGTGCCTCCTGCCACCATCTTTCTACATTTCCAATCACTTAAGGGGCTCCACTGTGTTCATCTTCTGTAGAACAGACCACCTGGCTTCTCTCTCAGATACGTGCTTCCTCATGGCTCCCTACCTCACATGTATCCCTGGGATAGAACACTGCACACAACATGATCTGTTTAGGAATTGTCACCCACAGGGCAGTAATTGGGCAGTTGTGTTGACCCATGGCTGGTTAGAGGATTTGTTGTCATGACTTGAGAGGATCCTGAAGCCCATACACAGCCCCCACCAAGAGCTTTCCATTTGTTGTGCCTCTTCTGAAATGCTTTGCCAAAGCCTTCATTGACTCAGTTTGAATGATCCTCTCTTGTTGGGCTTCCCTTGGAAAATCCATAGTTTAGGCAGCCGGAAGCTTCAGAAGAAGAAAGATCTTGACCTATGCTGATTCCATCACATCCATGGGCCTCTTAACTTTCAGGGAGCATGCTGCTCTATTCTTAAACGTGGATGTCTCATGGGGACCATTGAATTAGGAGGTGACACTATTCGGAGGATACCAGAGCACCCCTCAGAACTCAAGCCCAAGAAGCAGAGATGGTCCTTACCAGAAATTGATAAGCCATTTTGAAACCAAAGTAGCTGTGCAGGTTCACTAATTTATGAACTTTTATCATTTTCTTTTCTCTCTGACCACACAGTCTCTCATTTCAGCATCCCTTTACATAACTTCTTTATTTATTGCAAAGTATTTAAATGTCTATTATTCGCCATGCACTGTTCACAGCAACAAACAAAAGTCCCTGATACCTTGGAGCATATATTTTAATGGTAAAGGAAGATAAAAAACAGATAACTATGTCAGGTGATGATTCCGTGAGGAAAAACAAAATGGTTATAGAGGATGATGTTGGAGGGGAGACTTTTTTTTGAATAAGGTGGTCAGGGAAGTCCTCTCTGAAGAGATCAATGTAATTAAAGAATTGAGAGACAATGATGAAATGAGCCATACAGGTATCCATTTAGTAGCATCCTGGTGAATTAAAGCCATTCACCAGACACCACTGGGAAAGGGGACTGTGATATTTTGGTCTAAGAGTGTAATTTGGAGACCAATGCTGGGGCATAAGATTAAGTCATGTTGCAGTGGATCATTTATCAGATGCAGGGTGGTAACACATGCCATGCTTGAGCCTGATGTGGCTTCACATACACACAAGTATTCATTACTCTCTTTTTTAATTTTCCAAGTAGACTATTTTCTTTGTCAAGGTCTGCACTTATGGCCCAGTTGGGTCTCCCCAAGATGGTAGACTCAGCTTTCAAGCTGATAAGACTTTAAGGGTCCACAGCCTTCAGCCAACTGAGTCAGTCTCTTCTTGTCCCAATCCCAGGATCCACAAAGAGATGATCAGGTTGGCCAGGCTCTGCTTTTGTATAACAGCCTATGGGTCAGAAGAAGGTAAGCCCAGGGCTGAAACAGCAGTGGACCCAAGCATGGCACTTTGCGGGAAATGACAGCAAAACAGGATTGGGGGATGTGTGTGGCCTCAGCGACATTTGAGGCTGAAGGCAAAGGCAGGTTATAAAGAGCCTTGAATGCGTTTCTGGGGGAGCATGATTTTTCCCTGAAAGTGATGGTGTAGGGGGGCCCTTGAAAGGTTTTAATCAGGTGTAATCCGATTGTGAGAGAGAGTAGGTGCTTCAGGGGATGAGGCACTTCAAAGCCTCACACAGGTTCTAGCCGAGGCACATGCAAAGCAGAATAGAATGTCAGGCTTTCAGTGGAAAATGATTGAAATTGTATTTATGTTTGCTTGTGTTTCCAAGCGTCAGACTTAACATTAAAATTTGTCCTGAATTATAAGAATAACAAGAATAAGCATTGAAATTCTCAGTGAAAGGGCAGCCAACACGCATTTCCAGGGAGAAATTGTTCGATTGTTCGTGTTTATTACTTCCAAATGGGAATAGCCCCAGGTTCATAATGCTGATTTTGTTACACTGCTTTCTCTGAACTGTGGTTCAGATGAGTGCATAAATATTTGGTTTAATATTTCTTTGGGAACCGTAAAAATCTGAACTGATGGAAGGGAGAGGAGCAGAGCAGTGGCCAGGAAGGAAAGTTCGGCAAGTTAGTAAGAGATTAAGTATGTGTATTTCAACAGTGCCCAAGGGCGTGATTAATTTATTATCCTTTTACATGGCAGAAGGCATGCAAAACCCCCCAAACTGCACCGTTACTATGCCAAAGCTCAGAGAGTGTGAGAAGGTAAAGATGTTCCTGCTGGGAACTTGATGTACAGAGGAAATGGGTGACCCCTTGGGTACATATAAATCTGGAAATTGAGACTTGGAAGTCCTTAATCTTGGCTCTGCCTAAGATGAGTATCTCTGCTCCTAGTCTTCACAGGGTGGGTGTGTCAGCAGGAGTCCAGACCAGGAACACTTTCAACAGTGCCAGGTTCCAGTGCTTTGTTGATTCTACTCCTGGGGCACTCCCACACAACCCAGCAGACTTTGATCAGGTGGCCATGTGGAGCGGGGGTTAAGGCCATGGGCTCTGGATACTTGGATTCAAATGCAAGGCCATTATGTAACTGACTTTGGTAAGGTGTTTGTGACTCAGTTTCTTTCTTTGTAAAGTGGGGATTAACATCAGTACTTACCCCCATAGAATTGTGGTAAGGATTAAATGAACTTATGTATGTAAGATGCTTAGAATAGTGTGTGGCAGAGTCTTATTTTTCAATAAATGGTAGCCTCTGTCATAGTCATCATCATCACCACCGTTTAATAATCATAAAAATAACAATTGCCTTACATTATTGAGTAGGTTTATGTACTGATGCATTAGGTATCTCTCAGATCACTTATCCACAGTAACCCTTTTAGGATAGGCATTATTTCCCTCATTTGGCAGAGGATGGGAATGAGGTTCAGAGAGGCCACATGACTCCCAGTGTGTCCACATTGTTAGTGAGCTCCAAGCTGCAAACCCTAAGTGTCCTAAGCACTCTGTGCATTAGTCAGGATAGGTTAGGTTCAGTGGTGGTAATAAGCAACTCCCATTTCAGTTGATCAAAGTAAAAAATCAAAAAAAAAAAGTTTTAACCGAGCTCCATGTCCATTGAGGGGTTAGGTAGGGGCTCTGCACCTTGTCATTTTTCTTTCTTTGGGATCTAGGTTGATGAAGTCACCACTATTTGGAACATAGCTCGTCACCTTGGAGAGGGCAAAAAGAACCTGGCTAAGCACATCATAGCTCTTAAAGCTTTTACTCAAAATTAGCTGAAGTTACACATGTCACTTTCACTCACACTTCATTGGCTAAAGCAAGTCCCCGTTCCTGAAGAGCCAGAATATTAAAGAACAGCCTCAGTGACTACTTCCCACTACCATACATCTGATTCATAAGTAGAAGAGACAACAGGTATAGAAAATCTAGACTTTTCACTATGGGTTCCAAGGGACCATCTTTTGTGTGTGTGTGTGTGTGTGTGTGTGTGTGTATGTATCCGTTATTTATTTGTCTGGTTTTTTTTTTTACAACTTTATTGGAGTATAATTGCTTCACAATGGTGTATTAGTTTCTGCTTTATAACAAAGTGAATCAGTTATACATATACATCTGTTGCCATATCCCTTCCCTCTTGCGTCTCCCTCCCTCCCACCCTCCCTATCCCACCCCTCCAGGCGGTCACAAAGCACTGAGCTGATCTCCCTGTGCTATGCGGCTGCTTCCCACTAGCTATCTATTTTACGTTTGGTAGTGTATATATGTCCATGCCTCTCTCTCGCTTTGTCACAGCTTACCCTTCCCCCTCCCCATATCCTCAAGTCCATTCTCAAGTAGGTCTGTGTCTTTATTCCTGTTTCACCCCTAGGTTCTTCATGTCATTTTTTTTTCTTAAACTCCATATATATGTGTTAGCATACGGTATTTGTCTTTCTCTTTCTGACTTACTTCACTCTGTATGACAGACTCTAGGTCTATCCACCTCATTACAAATAGCTCAATTTCGTTTCTTTTTATGGCTGAGTAATATTCCATTGTATATATGTGCCACATCTTCTTTATCCATTCGTCCAATGATGGACACTTAGGTTGTTTCCATCTCCGGGCTATTGTAAATAGAGCTGCAATGAACATTTTGGTACATGACTCTTTTTGAATTATGGTTTTCTCAGGGTATATGCCCAGTAATGGGATTGCTGGGTCATATGGTAGTTCTATTTGTAGTTTTTTAAGGAACGTCCATACTGTTCTCCATAGTGGCTGTACCAATTCACATTCCCACCAGCAGTGCAAGAGTGTTCCCTTTTCTCCACACCCTCTCCAGCATTTATTGTTTCTAGATTTTTTGATGATGGCCATTCTGACTGGTGTGAGATGATATCTCATTGTAGTTTTGATTTGTATTTCTCTAATGATTAATGATGTTGAGCATTCTTTCACGTGTCTGTTGGCAGTCTGTATATCTTCTTTGGAGAAATGTCTGTTTAGGTCTTCTGCCCATTTTTGGATTGGTTTGTTTGTTTTTTTGCTGTTGAGCTGCATGAGCTGCTTATAAATTTTGGAGATTAATCCTTTGTCAGTTGCTTCATTTGCAAATATTTTCTCCCATTCTGAGGGTTGTCTTTTGGTCTTGTTTATGGTTTCCTTTGCTGTGCAAAAGCTTTTAAGTTTCATTAGGTCCCATTTGTTTATTTTTGTTTTTATTTCCATTTCTCTAGGAGGAGGGTCAAAAAGGATCTTGCTGTGATTTATGTCATAGAGTGTTCTGCCTATGTTTTCCTCTAAGAGTTTGATAGTTTCTGGCCTTCCATTTAGGTCTTTAATCCATTTTGAGCTTATTTTTGTGTATGGTGTTAGGGACCAAGGGACCATCTTGATTTTTGGTAGAACCACAAGAGGCAAAGTCAGGGGGCCCAATGAGCAGGGGGGTGAAACTCACAGTCTGCATTAAGAAACCAGAAACTCAGGAAGTGATACATAAGAATCCCAGTTATTCTGTTGGACAATAAAGAGATGCAGAAGTGTGATACTGATGGGCAGTGAATGGACTTTGGGCCCAGACAAGTAAGGCACAATGACTGAATGACCCAAAGATGACTTCTTTTTCTGGTCTGCTGTGACCTCTTTGAGCACATCTCCCATGTCGCGTAATGTGGGCTTCATAGAATATACTGAACTGCGGGCCCTTGAACACTCTGGAACTCGTGAATCGTCAGTAAATATATTGAAAAGAAGAGAAGAAGTTAGAGGGAGATAATATGTTAGAGGAAATTATACTCAAGAAGGAAACATCTTATTAAAATCATGGGAGAGAAACAGACCATCAGGCTGAGTGAATGGTGGTGTCAGTTTGGAATACACTAACAAATATAAACCGAGTTCCCTCAGTAAGAGCAGCATTGTGCCAATTATGTATGTAAATATGTGTATTTAAATATACATATTGGTCCTTTTGTGGCTGGCTTATTTCACTTAACATGATGTCTTCATCCATATGGTAGCATGTGTTAGAATTTCCTTCACTTTTAAGGCTGAATAATAATATTCCATTTTATGCCTGTACCACATTTTGTTCATCCATTTACCCATTGTTGGACACTTGGGTTCCTTACACTTTTTGGCTATTGTGAATAATGCTGCAGAATACTCATTCTTTCCATGTGTCAATGGATCATTTAGTAAAGATGATATTGCACTTGGCCGTGAATAAATTTTTAAAAAACTCGCAAGAGTAGAAATTTCATAAGCCACGTTATTCTATGACAAGTTGGAAATAAATAATTAAAATGTTAGAAATACTTGTAAATTAAGAAATACTCTCATAAAAAAAAATTCTAGGGCTTCCCTGGTGGCGCAGTGGTTGAGAGTCCGCCTGCCGATGCAGGGGACACGGGTTCGTGCCCCGGTCCGGGAAGATCCCACATGCCGCGGAGTGGAGCGGCTGGGCCCGTGAGCCATGGCCGCTGAGCCTGCGCGTCCGGAGCCTGTGCTCCGCAACGGGAGAGGCCACAACAGTGAGAGGCCCGCGTACCGCAAAAAAAAAAAAAATTCTATAGCCTACAGAAAGTAACCACAAAATTATAACTATCAGAAAATAGTGCAAAAAAACCCACCAATTAAACACTGAATCCTATGGAACTCAGCTTAAGCTGTGCTTAGGCATAATCTTAAGTGCCTTTCTTATAGAAGAAGGGAAACAAAGCTGGTGCAATGATAGTGCTGATGAAGGGTAAGTGTAGTGTATTCAGATTTCCTCCCCCCATCATGTGTTACTGGAGTTTGATTTTCCTTCCCAAGTGCTCCATCCTGCCCTTAACCTTAGCACCCTCCATGGGAGGATGGAGACCATTTGAATTCGGTGGTGAACACAGCCAGCCCTGCTGGTATGAGAACCCCTGGTCTGTGCAGTTGGTCTCTAGCCATCCTCCTCCTCCGGTGGATTGCCAGAGTGTTGGTTCTGTGCTTCTCCACCAGGTATTTTGGAACTCTTGGCACTGGGTTTTCCTTAGTCCCCCTTGTTAATTTATAACCTACTGGTTGAAAGTTGTTGAGCAGCATGAGGGTGAGAGACGGGCATGGATCTAACAGCTGCCCAGACTGCTGAATGGCTAAGTGTCTTCAAGTTCAAAGGCATGTCAAAGACTAAACCACAGATGAGAATTAATTACTGCTTACAAATCACCTTAGAGAACCAACCTACCGATTAAAAAAAAAATGCCTTCTAATAACTATAGGTAAAGGCAATAAGTGGGTTTTTTCCTATTTAACATGAAGTAGAAAACAACTTCTAAATTAGCATATACACCAAGCTCCAGTAATTACTCTTACATGTTTTAAAAAAGTTGTTTTGGTTTTGAGTTTTTTGTTGTTTTTTAACTGTATAATAAGTAATATAGGCTCATTTTATGAAACCAAAAATATTCTAGAGCGAAGGAAAAAATATCATCCCTACCTCCATCCCCCAAAGACCTATACTATTCACATGTGATTTATTCCCTTTGGAAATGTGTGGGGGCGGCGGCTGATTATTTTCTGGTTTTTCATCCTTTCGATCATATTGCTTCTATACGTAGAATCTTTTATCCTTTGAAAATAAGTATCTCCTGATTTTCTAAATAGGTAGAATTAGAGCATTAATTTAGTTGGCTATGACAGGGCAGAAGTGCTAGGGTATTTGTGTTGGAGCTGCTTTGTGCAGCGAGCACAGTGTTTGCTTAGACAGAGGGTCTTCACACAAGGGAACCCTTTGCAGATGATAAGGATGGGGAAGCGTTCTAGGTCCCTTCATGACTCCTGGGCATTACCACTGCCTGGGAAGTTAACTTTGGGGATTTGTAAAAAGAGAAATGAGAAGATACTGAGGTTGCATAGGTAAAGTGACCACATTTAAAAAAAAACAAAAAAAGTACAACAGACTTTAATTTGTGAGTTTATGAAACATTTTGTGATCTTATAAAAACATGCAAACAAAGTTGCACTTTTTTTCAAAGCTTTAATCAGATGTCTTATATGTTCCAAACCCAGGAAATGTTAAAAGAATAAGAAATAAATAGCCCAAGGGACAATCACCACCCCCAACAAAGAGGCCATCTGCTCTCTGTACCTTAATGGACCTCAGTGGTGAGCAGGGCTAGACCCCGACGATGAGGTGGTCTCCCCGGAGCAGGGCAGAGGGTCAGGAGAAGCTCCAGTGAGTAGGCAATCCCTGGTGCCGAGTCCAGGAAGACCAGGAGGGGCTCTAGCAGACAGGACGGGGGGATAGGAGTCCAGCTGACCTAGGTCAGAAGCAGGTGGAGGCCCATCAAGGAGGGCCCTGGGGGAATTTCATCTGGGAGCAATGGGGAAACATTGAAAGTTTTAATCTGAGAACTGCCTTGGCCAGATTTGTGTTTGCATTTTGGAATGACCGTTCCGGTTGCAATTAGGACGAGAAGGGAAAAGAGAGAATCAGAAACATGGAGGCCAGTTAGGAGACCACTGTAACATTCATTTACTTACTTGGTATGCAAATATTTGCTGAAAACTTACTGTGAGTGTTGTGTGTGTTCTTGGCCCTGACAACGTAACAGTCAAAACTCTCTAGTGGAGATCTGAGTTAAATTACAGGTACTGGAGATTGGCAGAGGACAGAGCTAGAAGTTCTTACAGTAAAGAGAATATACAGAACTTGGCGATTGTGGCATTTTGATGTATCAAATACATTTTCCATAGGGGAAAAAATGATGTCAGCACAACTAAGGAAATGTCTGAACCTACAGGGAAGCACTGTAATGGGCAATTAAAAACCACACTGACTGAATAAAGACACAGACCTACTAAAGAATGGACTTGAAGATACGAGGAGGGGGAAGGGTAAGCTGGAACAAAGTGAGAGAGTGGCATGGACATGTATACACTACCAAATGTAAAATAGATAGCTAGTGGGAAGCAGCCGCATAGCACAGGGAGATCAGCTCGGTGCTTTGTCACCACCTAGAGGGGTGGGATAGGGAGGGTGGGAGGGAGGGAGACACAAGAGGGAAGAGATATGGAGACATGTGTATGTATAACTGATTCACTTTGTTATAAAGCAGAAACTAACACACCATTGTAAAGAAATTATGCTCCAATAAAGATGTTTTTGAAAAATACCACACTGACTAAAGGTAATGTGGGGTTCTGGACTGGATTTTGGATCAGAAAAATGATAGAAGTAGAAAACTTGGTGAAACCTGAATACATAAAATCTGGAGGTTAGTTAGTTAATAGTCACGCATCAATGTTAATTTCTCATTTGTGACCAATGTTCCATGGTTATAAAAGATGTTAATATTAGGGAAAATTGGATGAAAGGTATATGGGAACTTTATACTATCTAGGCAGTGTTTCTATAAATGGAAGTTTACTCCTACCCCCAAAGTCTGTATCTGTCTATCTGTCTATTAGATATAAAATATACTTATATTACATAAATATAATAATATATAAAAATATTACATACTATATATATATATAACCTCCAACCACATTGAATAGAAAAATTATAGAATAATTTATACAAAATGGTCCTATTTATAAAAATGTAAAAACATTCAAAATTGTTATATATTCTGTGAGTCTGTATATATGTATATAAATTCATAGAATACCTTTAAAACACAATGCAACTTAGTATTGTTGGCTACCTGCAGCAGAGAATGGAGGTGGGAACGGGATTCAAGGGGGGACCCTGGCTTTGTCTGTAATACACCACACTCAAGTAGGAAGGAAGTAGGCAGTGAAAACACCCTTTGAAACTCAGACCAAGCATCACTTCTTGCTGCAAGCCTCTGTATTTCCTGCCCCTTGCTGGCTGCGGAGGACTCTGGTCCCACCTGAGCCATGCCACCGACACAACTGATGTTCCGGTCACCCCCATTGCTGCCTGGGAAGTGACTTTACCCAGGTATGCAGCAGGACTCCTGTGTGCTATTTACACGCCCTTCCCAGAGTGTCGGCACGCGGCATCCAAGTTCTTTCTCATCATTAGCTATTTTTTTTTCATTCGACTCAGAGAACAAGGAAGGAAAATCCCACTGTGAAAAGAAGTGTTGAATTACAAAGAATAATAGGAAAGACCAGCTAATTGTGAAGCCCTGCTATGTGGTATAGTGTGTGTTAACAGCTGCTGCAGTAGCAGGGACTCATGACAGGATTTGTTCTGGGCAGGAGTGCACTGGATTTCTTACATTCCATCACATTAAACACAAGAAAAGGATGATAGCCTTGGGGCCACAGCCATAGAGCAGCATTTGGACAAATCTTAGGAGTTTAACGTAGTATAATAAAGGTCATCTGGAAACCCACCTGACTTGCATGGAACAGCTTTGATGTGTGGCTGAGGCCACAGAGCTGTTGGGTAATTCCTGAATCTAAATTGAGCCAAGACTCCCATCTTTCCTGGGGAGAATGATCCCTACTCCCATGCTTTCTTCTCCAAGGTTCCTCCATGCCCTGGGGTGCCTTTGATACATACGGAAATATGGGACTTGGAGAAATACCAACTCTGCTTTACTGACGTTCTAGAAAACAGGCTTTTAAGAGTTCCTAATAGTGTTATATGTTTAAAATAGGTCTGGAAGGGAGGTAGCAAACAGACGCAGCCTTTTTTCCAGCAGAAGTCTCCCAATAGTAACGGTGGAAAACATCACCAATCATAATGAGCGTGGATGGCGCTGAAATCCATCTAAATCGGTGGTCCTCAACCCCGGGTGTGCATAGAATCATCCACGGAGCCTATTAAAGCACAGATTGCTAGACCCCACCACCAGGGTTTCTGATCCAGGGGGTCTGGGTGGAGACTGAGAATCTGCATTTCTGAAGAGCTCCCAGGTGATGCCCAGGCTGGTCCAGGGAACCATATCTTGAGACCACTTGTTGCAGGGAGAATGAGGCCCTTCACTTCCCTGTGCTGGCGGCCCTGTACGGCTCATCAGTCTGGGGGCACCGTGCCTGGTGTGGCTATGAGCGCTCCTTCAAAGCAGATGCAACGCTGAGGACCAGGAGGCAGGTTCAACTGATATGTTCAAAGCCAGGCCTTTAAAAACAAAATGTTGGGCTTCCCTGGTGGCGTAGTGGTTAAGAATCCGCCTGCCAATGCGGGGGACACGAGTTTGAGCCCTGGTCCGGGAAGATCCCACATGCCGTGGAGCAACTAAGCCCATGCGCCACAACTACTGAGCCTGCGCTCTAGAGCCCGTGAGCCACAGCTACTGAAGCTCGTGTGCCACAACTCCTGAAGCCTGTGCGCCTGGAGCCCGTGCTCCGCAACAAAAGAAGCCACCGCAGTGAGAAGCCCGTGCACCGCAACGAAGAGTAGCCCCCGCTCGCTGCAACTAGAGAAAACCCACATGCAGCAACAAAGACCCAACACAGACAAAAATAAATAAATAAAATAAATTTTAAAAAATGTTGAGAGAGAGAAGACTTGTGCACTGCTGAGCAGCAGTCTTGCTCCTTCCCCAGAGAATCAGTCATTTAAATCCAGCAACCAGCACTAATTAAACAGGGTTCTCGCCAAGACCCTGCTTCCATGAGGTCACGTGGTTCAAGATCTCTAAGAGAGAGAAAGGCAATGACACAGACCTGATCTTTACAGCAGGAGGAAAAGTTGCCCTGGGAGGATTTCTGAGTCTAGAATTCAGCTTTCCATGTTGAGTGGCAGGTAGAGGAATGGGAGGATGGCAGTGTTTGCCTCAAGAGAGCTTTCAGGACTGTCTCCCACTGTGTTTCTTCCAGAAGGTCTGGGGTGCTGTGCTCCCAGCCCTTTCAGAGCAGGGAAGGGTCAAGGAAGGAGAACAGATCACAGAAGCCTTCTCCTGACAGGTGCTTTCTAGTGGGTGTGGTCAGAAGTCCACTCTTAGGAAGCAGGACAGTTCCATAGCCTTTGTAGGTTTCCCATGTTCATTTCCCTTTAGTTAATATGGCCTTTGGAGAGGACTTGTCCCACGGGTGTGTGTAGGGGAGCAAAAGGAAGAGGTTTTAATCCATATTTGGGCTGAAGTGGTAAGAGCAAGAGGGGAGCGATGGTAAATGTGAAAGAGATGAAGAGGAACAGAGTTGGCTCAGGTGCCCCTTCCCACAGTAAGTCTGTTTCCAGGTCACTTCTGTCCTGAAACCAGAGACTTTTGTGAGTTTTGTTTCTAAAAAGGACATGTGTTCCCTTAGAAAGGGATTTTTTTATATTGTGGCTAAGATGTGTTTTATGCCTGGAGGTGTCAGTCTTACCCATTAACAACAATGGCATGATGTTGTTATTATTATCATTCTTACCTTAGTATTCTAATTGTTAGCTCTGATTTATTGAGACCCTTCTATGTGCCAGGAAGTGTACTTTGCACACAGTATCTCAACAAACTCTCAGCAACCCTGGGAAATAAGTGTCATTATCCCTATTTTATAGATAAGGAAATCGAGAGGCAAAGAATCACATTCAAGATCACAGGACTGATCGTCGGCCAAGCTAGGATTGAGACATGTTTGTCTAATCAGTGGGGCTCCTCATTAAACAGATATTGGTCTTGGTCCCTGCGGTATGCCGGGCACTTTGCTAGTCGTGGGACTCAGTGGTGAGCCCGATATGCTGAGGCTGTTGACCTCATGGAGCTTCCAAGCAGTGGGGCTAATGTCAGTTGGATTCAATCGAGTCAAGCAGTGACTAAAACTTCTGTTCATCAGAAGATACCACATACCTTATTTTTAGTCTTGCTTTGGATGATATTTTCTGTTAATTAAAAAAAATGCAAGCAGAGGTAACTGGTGTTTAATCAAAATTCTCAGTGTATTTTAATAAAGAATATTTTAAATCAGAAAAAAACTGTACTGCCCTATGGACTGCGTCATGCTCTTACTCCACTGGTCCTGGCAGAGGAGGCTTGCCATGAGGCTCATGCTGCCTTAGGCACCACTGCCACCTGGTGACACATGTCAGAATTGCAGGCATGGTGCCAACAGAAATGCCATCACCACACCTCTTCCTGATCCACCAGAAGGCACATTTCTGGTTCAGCCACCTAAATCCTCCAGGCTCAGTTGAGTATATTCCAATAGGTGCCTGTTTACTTGTAAATTGATGACAGCCAGATCAGTATTAGCTTTCTTTTATCTGTTGTTCTGAATGTCTATTGTGTTAGTGACCTTTATAGTGTTATAATCAAATTAATGTCTGCAGGTATTGATGATAAAGTGATATTAAATATACATGAATGCTTGTTAGAACTCTAGAACTAACCTATGCAAATTATGATTTTCTCTTTAGTTGGATACTTTCAGATGACATCAAAACATAACATAATTTGCCCCCTAATTACCTCTCAACCTCACCTCTCCTCAAACCATTCTGGAATTTTCGAGGCTTTCTCACCTGCCTGCTGCCTGTCTATGCTGTTCGCTCTGCCTGGAACTGCCTTCCTATATCTTTACCTTTTGAATTTATTCTTTAAATGTCAGATCAAGGCTGACCACCTATAGAGAATTCTCTTAAAGTGAATTCAACAATGACGGTGTTGCATAGCAGTGCCCCTAGGGAGATGGAAGATGGCTTCTGAATCCCATCCTTGTTTCTTTAATAACTGTGACCATGGCAAACTTGCGTAATCTCCCTGAGTCTCATTGATTTCATTCATTAAGTATGAATAATAATGTTCCCTGCCCCCAGCATTGTTGTCAGAGTTTTTTAAAGTGTGTGTAAAATTCCTTCTCAGCACCATGCCTAGTACCTGGTAGAAGCAAGGGCATAGGTGGCGCTGTTGATGACTACATACATGTAGATACCTAGAACCCTGGTTAATGCCTGCCTGGTATAGGACTGTCAAATGTTTTCCATTGCTTATTTGGTCTTACTTGCAGAAAAAAAAGCCTGTTTCCTGGGAGTTAAAAATAATATAAATGTCCAACCTTGAACTTCATGAAGTTACTTCCCTCTTAGATTCATCAATATACATCACCCCAGGGCTGGTAAGCTTCCCCGGCTGAAAGCCACAAAGATTTGCATATTAGGATGAAAGGTGTTAAATAGTGATGCTATTTTTGGTGATGCTGCTTTAGTCAAGTTCATCCAGCACCTCTGCGTTGGCATCTGTGATTAGTGGATTGGTCACCGAGGTGTGTTTGTACTGTGCTTTCTCTGTGTTTTCCAGCCAGAGTCTTAAGTGTCGCTCTGTTTCTCTGACCAGGTAGTCGATAGTGACAGACCGGAAGGGTCCAAGTTCCGGCTCACTGGAAAGGGAGTGGATCAAGAGCCTAAAGGAATTTTCAGAATCAATGAGAACACAGGTAGCGTCTCCGTGACACGGAACTTGGACAGAGAAACGATCGCTACCTACCAAGTGAGTACCCCTCCCCCCCAGTGCCCACCCCGCACGCAGAGATGTACCTTTCAAAGACTACTTCCCTCCCACTGAGCTCATTATTTCTGTGCTTCATCAAACCCGGGGCTGTGCGGCTTTAAGTGTGTCTCTGTGGAAGCCAAGTGGCATTGAACCCTGACAGAGCAGCAGTGGGGGCCCCTATCTCATCAACGGAGCCCCCCAGGTCTGCGCGAGACTTTGGGCACTAAAAACCAAGAAGGGGGACCCTGGGGGGATCTCAGAGGAGGTCAGAAACCCTACATTAACATTGGCTTTCCAGAAACCAGCTTGATAATGAAGAGCTGTAAAAAGCATAAACCCTTGGACCCGATCATTCTACTTTTAGAAAGCCATCTTAAGGAAATAGGGAGGAATTTAGTTAGATTTTTATACAATGATGTTATAGCAGGACACGATCCTTAAAATGGAAACAGTTGCTAAATATTCAGCAATATATAATGGTTAAATTATGGCACAATTTTGCAAGGAAGTTTTCTACACCATTTAAAATATTTTTCAAGAAGTTCTAGTTATATGGGAGATTTTCAAGATATTGAATGGAAACAGACACACCAACACATATGGTATCCTCATTACAGATGGAGTATTTACACATATCATGATGGGTATGTTTGTGAAGAAGCATGATAGAGGAAAAGTCAAAGTGTTGGTGGTTGTATTTGACGTTGTTGATTTTTTTTTCTGATTTTTCTACAATGTACTTGCTTCTCTTTTCTGTGGAGAAACAGAAGGCTATCTGTAGAAGGATAGTTTCAGAAGTTGACACCTGTTCAAGATTCAGAGACCAAAGTAGTTGCACACAGATATTGGGGTGAGCATTAAATCTCATATAGGCTCCAGGTCTGTCCTATCCCCTCTCTACGACACCCCCAAGAGTCCCATCTCACAGCCTCTGTTAAGGACCCAAGCCTCTGAGGGCAGTAAGCTCATTTTTCAAGAAATGGGACAGGATTCCCAGCCATTGTCGGGGCAAGCCCTCTGTGGGATGCAGGGCACTGAGCTGGAAGCAGGCACTTGGGAACAAGGCCCAGTCAACAGAGTTTGCTTTCCATCACCATTGCCCATCACATGCGCCTTTCCCTGGATTGGGCTCTGGGGGGTGGAGGCCAGTTTCTAGGAGTGGACTTGGCATCTCTGGTTTTCTTCGTCAAAACACCGTGTAAGAACATCCCAATCCCACTTCAACGAAATTACTTCCTCTTCCCTAAAAAAACCTCCATATTCTTCCTTTTCTGCAGACAGAGGGTGGAGGGGCATTGCATTGGAAAGTCAAGTGTTCTGGCTGGGAAATGGGTACCCTGGGTCTAGCCTCCTCTGTCACCATGAGATACTGACCTTGGGAAAACCAAGTAAGCACTGGTCCTCAGGATTCCACCCATAAAATGCAGATAACACTCGCCTAGCTACCAGCTGGATTGCTGTGAGTTTCCAGTGAGAAGATAGAAGAGGGCATTAGAGGCATTAAAATACTAGACAAATACAGGGCAGTGGGTGAGGAAAGGCCCATCCAGCCTCATGCTGAACGGTGTGTTCCAGGGTCCCGGGTCCTGGGAGGACCTCCCTCTCAGGAACTTTGCCAAAAGGCAGATGCTGTGAGCATCTGCAGGGGGTACCATCTGTCAGAGGATGCCAAAGGGTGACCAGTGTGCATCCTCAGCGAACCCCCGGCAGGGAATCTGGTTGTTGTAGAAATTGAATGCTGGCACCCTCAGAAGTTCCCAGGTCCAGCTGGACTTGACGGTGACCACAGGTGACCTGGCAGCTGTCAGTGTCCAGGTGCTGTGGATAAGCCAGCTGCAGACCATGGGTAGATGCCCTCTACTTTTTCCCTGCCTGTGATAGGAATATCTCTTAATTTTCAGACACAAGGAACTAAAGATATGATACATTTCATAATTTCATAGCATGGTGATTCAGACCCCTGGGTTAGCAAATTGCCATTCAAGTCTCAGCACTGCCGTTTACTGTGCTGTTTTTATCTTGGGCGACCCACTTACCCTCTCTGAGGATTTTTGATTCTCCTCCACAAAGTAGGGATAGTACCAGCATCTCTAAGGACTGTATAAAATGAAATAAAATTATTTTTGCAAATTCTTAGCACAATGCCCAGCACCTAGTGAGCATTCAGTAAATCAGAGCTGCTCTTATTCATTTTTCTGCTGAAAAAGATTTAAATTTTTTGGTTAAGTTCGGCAAGTTTTTAACATCAGTTTCCTACCCTCAACCATGAGAAGGTTGGCATCTACCACAGACTCATGGTTTTTCCTTCCGTCCTGACAGGAACTGACCTTCATAGCATTTGCTGCCCCTCTTTTAAGTAACGAGAGAGATTCCTGGAGGAAGCTGAGCTCTAGAATTACGTAGGAAATTAAGAGGGTACAAGGTAAAGAATAAAGGAGCGGAAGTCTTCTCGGTAGTGTTCTGTAGCCTGGAAATAGGACTAGCGTGAATCAGAGAAACTGGAAAAAACTGGTTGCCAGGAGCGAGAACTGGTAAATGAGAGGCTGAGAGATGCCTTTTTGGGGTGACTCCGCAGGAGCTATTTTAAGAGCTGAACAATAGTTGGGATGCAGGCATGGCTAATTGATCCTCTCTGATGTTTGTGGGACCCAAAGGTGGATTAAAACTTCGTCACCCTTTTGGGAGTCCTTCCACATTCAGAGAGAGATTTCTGGGCTCCATAAACCAGGGCCCACCTGAGAGTGAACATTCTCCTTAGATGGCAATGACCTTGATCTCCAGGGACAGTGAGGGGAAGAGGCTTTGGGGCAGTTACAGCAGGAAGAACTCAAACACCAACATTCAAGGACTGACAGGGAGTGGGAGTGATGGTCAATCAGGTGGCTTGGTTTTGATATTGCCAAAGATGCCAGTCAGAGATTTTCTTCAAGGAGAATTTTTGATTCATGAAGTGTCCCTTTCCTCTGGCTTCCGAAAGCTGAATGCAGGACTGTCAGGTACAGCTGTGCAGGGGTTTTACTGCACAAGGGGTATGGCTGAGGGATGAGAAAGGCCTCATCCAGCCCCCAGTTTACTCACCAAAAGCTGCACTGCAGTTCAGGGCTGTGTCCACAGGGAGAGGGCGGCCCCTTTCTAATGCTCACAAAGGTATCAGAGGGCAGGGCTGAGTAGAAAACCCCATGATATTTTTATTTTTAATTTGGGTCACTTTTATTTTTATGTAAATGATAATAGTGATTAATATCAACGGCTCTGGGGTCAGAAAATTGTTGTTCAAGTCTCAGCACTGCTGCTTACTGAGCTGTGTGACCTTGGGCAACCCACTTACCCTCTCTGAACTTGTGATTCTCATCCATAAAATAGGGATAGTACTAGCACCTTTAATGCTTGTATTGAGTTGGCCAAAAAGTTCATTTGGGTTTTTCCATAAGGTGTTACAGAAAAACCCGAACGAACTTTTTGGCCAGTCCAATAAAAGATGAAATGACTAGTTTTTGCTAACTAATAGTTGCTAAACAGCTAGTAAAATAGAGTCTGGTCTGTAGCATAGAGCATCTCATATTTTTCCTTAAAGTGAGGCCATGTAGTATGGAGCAGTTACAAACAATTTTGCATGTAGCCATGCTGGCTGAATTAAAAGCACAGCTTTTATGGACTAGCTATGGGAACTTGGGCAGGGTATCTACCTTGATTTTATCATCTGTGACATGGGGACAATAATAATACTGATCTCATAGGATTTAATGGACTAAATGAGTTAATGCGTGTCAAGCGTTTGGAACAGTACCAGGAACATGGTAAGCCCCATACAGTCTTTTTTTTTTTTTTTTTTTTTTTTTAGGAGCTCTGGTTTAATTCTGTTCTGCTCTGTTGTTCCTCCAACACCTGCGTTTTATTAGGTATAGTTTGTTCTCTTGCATGCTTTTTTTTTTTTTTAGATGTTGGGGGTAGGAGTTTATTAATTTAATTTATTTATTTTTGCTGTGTCGGGTCTTTGTTTCTGTGCGAGGGTTTTCTCCAGTTGTGGCAAGCGGGGGCCACTCTTCATCACGGTCTGTGGGCCTCTCACTATCGTGGCCTCTCTCATTGCGGAGCACAGTCTCCAGACGCACAGGCTCAATAGTTGTGGCTCACGGGCCTAGTTGCTCCGCGGCATGTGGGATCCTCCCAGACCAGGGCTCGAACCCGTGTCCCCTGCATTAGCAGGCAGACTCTCAACCACTGTGCCACCAGGGAAGCCCCCAATACAGTCTTATCACATGAGTGAGAATTAGTAAGGGGAAAGGCAAAGGAGGTAAACGAAAACTGGTGGTGGCCCAGCCTTCCCATCTCAAGCATGAACTTCTCTTAAATAATCGTGAGTTTATTTGTGGTTTCATAATGTACTCGGTAGCGTATCGGTTGATTCATCAATTCATTCATTCTTAATATATTTGATTGAGGACCTGCAGGATGAGGAATATAATGGGAAATAAGACACACCAGGTTCCCTGCCCTCTCGGAGCTTCCATTTTAATGCCTAGGCTTTGTTTCAAAATAAATGGATTTAAGTTCCTCGCCACTGTGTACAGGTGATATGCCAGGGAGTTGTGCCGTGTTCGTTGTTTGTCTTGGTTTACCCCTGGCGCAGGGCCACATGTGCCCAGTGGAGAGGCTGCTGGGGCTTGGCGGGCATACAGTGTCTGAAAGGAGTACCAGGGCTACAGCAGCCAAACGGCGGCCTGGCCTGAGCCACTCTTCACCAGCCTCACGAGGACCCGGTTTCTAATGCCAGGTCCCCCATGCCTCTCGCTCTTCAGTTTAGTCTTTGTCCTGTTTTCCTCGTGTCCCTGCTGAGGAAGGTCCCTACCTATTACTCTCTGTTTGGTTCTGCTATTTCTGGATTTAATGAGAACTGGGTTCCTGCCTTCTCAATATATTTTGGGCACAAGAAAGTTGCAAATCCACTTCATTTCAAGCACCTATTTAGAAATGATTTACTGTCTTAGTGCAGATAGATCCATCTTGTCCCTGGTGGGCACTGTGGTTGGTTGCAGATCTGCTTCTTCAAAGAGCAGAATCCTGGGTCTCCAATTCCCACATTTTACTTTCCCCTCTTGCAAGTTTAAAAAGCAGAGAGCACGTGGGTGAATTTTGTTGTTGTTTATTTTAAAGGTAAGTGCTATTCACGTGCAAGTTCATGCTATGGTGCTGGCATTTTCCAAATCCAGCAAGAAAGCACTGTGAACTAAGCCTCAGAGATTTGCACGAAAAGAAATAGTCTGAGATAAATTTGTCCTTGAGCCCCTGAATGTGTATCATCATTAAAGTTACTGTTTATTGAACTCTACATGGCTGATGTTGTGCTAAACAACTCATGTACATTGTCTTACTTAATCCATTTCACACAAGAGACTTCAGAAGTAGGTGTTAACACCATTTTATAGACAAGCAAATAACTGTTAAATAACTTTTCAAGGTCTCCCAGCTGGTGTGTGTTGAACCTGGGATCCATATCTGTTTCTCTCCACCTCTAAAGCCCTGAATTTTCAATTACTAAGAAACACTTCTTCCTGTTTTACCTCCAACTAGACTCTGATGTCTAACCTGCAAATTCCTAGGCCTCTTTCCCAGGAACTCCACTTATTGGAAGGGGATTTGACTTGCTGGATGATCTGTTTCTTCTTAAATACTGTCTTTTTCCAAGACCCACGGCCACCTGCCCGCTCTCCCTGTTGCAGCCCCCAAAGGGCTTCCCATGCTTCTGACCCGAAGTGGCACCTGGCAAAATAATTTAGCTCTTGCAGTATTGGAAGCTGACATATTAATGCAAAGCCTCCTGAAATATTACTCATTATTATGCATTTTGCCGGCGTTTGAGTGATTTGTGAACTCTTCACTGGAATAAAGTACTGTAAATGATTCATGAATGACCAAGTTTATGAAATTCTATAAAAATATTAGCAGGTGGTAATGATTCACTCACGCTGTGACTATAATCTGCTGGCTGCAAATTTGTCAATATGGGAGGACAGGAGCGGAGGGGGAGACAGAGTCTGTTAGGCGGGTGGGGGGGTTGGAGCTGGGCCCAGCAGGGGGTGAGAGGTGAAACAGGACCTTGGTAGTGGGCAGGTGTCACGGGCAGGATACCTTCACCCTGCTCCATTGTCCACCGTGGGAGATGCACCAAGCACTGGGGATGTCACAGTTGGATGGGAAAAGAGGGGAGCACTTGGAAAGAGAACAAGAACTGACATTTACTGAGCACCTATTAAATCCCCAAGAACTCTCTAGACCTCCACATTCACAAGCTTTATTATCTTGTCCTTACTGAGGTGTTAGCTGAGGGCCAAATGGTTCCCAAGATATATTATTGTTTAATGTGGGTGTTAACATTGATTGGACATTTACAACGTGCCAAGGCTCTGTGCTAGATACCTAAGTGACGATCTCATTTAATGTTTACAAAGGTGAGCTTGATGCCGTTATCATTCTCAATTATAGAACTGGTAAAGGGAACCATCTGTGTTCTTGGTCTTAGAACTCGAGTAGGATTTCATTGTGTCCTTCTGAAAATGTGCTCACCTTTTCTGGGATACAACTTGCTCTTCTTTGAGCCAATTTCTGGATAAGTTTTGACTTTATGGCTAAGAGCATTACTGTGAATTTGGAATACACCAGACAGGCAGAGGGTATCTATCCTTGCTCCTGTGTTTCCCTTCATTTGTGCCTCAGCCCCAGTGCTAACACATATGACAATTTAGCAGAAAGTACATTAAGATGAAAAATGCTGCTGTCATGTGGAAGTATGTGTATCATAACGCTAGCAATCATAAGACAATTGGGAGATGTAGATTTACTCAGAGAGTTATAACAATGTCCGTGTTGTACATGGATGATGCACACATTACCTTGATAGAATTGCACTGCCCTTGATAATACTTGTACTTGGAAATCCTCCCCCAGCCCTCAGTTTTGGGGACAAGCTAATACTTTCTTCATCCTCTAGTCTGATCTTCCCTATGGCTGTCTTTTTTAGTTGTGATTCCTCCAACTAACGTGCAAAGAAAAGGGTTTATTGCAGGGTACAGATGGCTTATAGAATTGCCAAAGAGACCCAACAACAATCTGGTTAACTTGTAAAACTACCAGAAACAGGGGTGCCACAGGAAATACCCAGCCATATATGATAAGATTCTAGTGCAAGGGTTCTCAACCTCAGTACTACTGACATTTAGGGCTGGATAATGCTTTGTTATGGGGGCTGGCCTTGGGCATCACAGGGTGTTTAGAAGTGCACCTGGCCTCTAGCCACTAGATGCCAATAGTATCCCCCAATCCCAGTCGTGACAATCATCCAGATACTGCCAATTGTCCCATGGAGGCAAAATTGCCCCCAGCTGAGAACCACTGTTCTAGAGGAGTCATCATCACTGCCATCTCTTCCTGTCACCCTGCTCCTATGATGCTCAGGACTCGGTGGTAGCGACTCTGCCTTGGCTGGCCTGAAATGCTGGGTGACTCTGATCCCATGCTTTCTGGAACCTCCAGTCCCCAAAGCAGAGCCACTGCCTGTGTCTCTCACTTCCCTCACTGAGTCTCATGGTGAGATGTGTTCAGGGAAGACCCTGTATCATAGGAAGGACTCCAGCTGAGCTAGCAAGAGGCCTGGGGTGGGGGCTGTCACCTTCAGGGTCAGCCACGCCATCTGGGATATAACTTGCTCTGGATGAGTTATACAGTACAATTTATTGCAGGTGAGAGGTGGTCAGTGATGAGGATGGCTAGCCGAGGGCCAGTGACCAGTCTTTGCCTGGAGAGTGTGGCTTCACCCCTATGATCTCGTCTCAACATTTTGGTCCTGTCGATCAATAAGACATATGGCCTAGGAAAGCGTCCTAACTGGGAGGAGACAGAGGACTTTGGTTAAAAGTTTAGGCTTTAGAATCAGACCTACTAAGGGTAGACAGACCCTGCTAACAGAGGAACCATATGAAATTGCCATTTTTATAGTTGAAAAAAGGGTGAATAGTGGCCATTTCATGGTTTGTCCTGATACTGTATCACCTTTGGAAAGTTATTTTCTTCTCGACCTGTTTTCTCATCTTTAGAATGAGGGTGAGGCTGCAGGATCATCTCCCGTGGTGCTGTAGGTGGTGAGCGGGCTGTGTAAGAATGGCGCTCCACACGGCCGCTTACTGAGCGTTCCAGAATTGGAAGCCATCACTTCATGTACCAGTTTTGTAGTTGAAGCTCCCTGCAGGGGAAATAGAGGTGAAGCAGGTGCTAGGCATCCAGCGAGCAGTTAAATGGTTGAATGTCAGTAACGCCGTGTGTTCCTCCGGAGAAGGCAATCATCCAAATGGGCGGTTTTCAAAGCGCAGCCCCCCAGACCAGCAGCAGCATCTGGGAACTTGTTAGAAATGCAAATTCTCAGGCCCCACCTCAGGGCCTAACAAGCCCTCCAGGTGGTTCTGATGCTGGCAGACGTTTGAAAACCTCAGGTCTAAATACACTGAGTGTCAACTTGAGGGCAGCTGGCTTGATTCATTAATTTGCCTCAGTGAAGGTGGCCTTTGAGCCATTTCCATTACAGTGCTGCTGGGGTCATAGGTTTGTGCCTGAAAGGTGCTTATTTCTCCAGGTGCCCTGGTACGCCATGTGAAAGGCCTCTCAATCCAATCCATGCTCTTCAAAACTGCCTTTGTTTTTGTTTCGTTAATGGCCCCTGAGAGCCAGGCACATTTGTCCCAAGCCTTTTTGCTCTTTCTTCCCTAGACTTTGGATGACTGTTAAATACCATGTTACTGAGTCTTTGCTTATTTCTCGGACCAACCTTTTAGGCCAGAGATGAAAGTGTATTCAGAAGATTTGAGCCAGTTCAGGCAAAAATAATTCCGGTTAGGAAGAAGCTGGCCCTGGGCTCAGCAGAGCCAGCTTTTCTGCCATCTTAGATCTGTAACCTTGAGTAAGTTATTTGTGGTTCTCAAACTGCTGCACTTTAAAAAAGTCACCTGGGGAGCTTTTAAAACCCCTAATGCCCGAGCTGCACTCCAAACCAATTGGATCAGAATGTGTTGGAGTGGGACCAAGCCTCAGTCCATTGATCAAACTCTCCAGGTGTTTCCACTGTGAAGCCAAGTTTGAGAACCACTGAGTTAATATAATTCATTGACACCCCAGTTTATTCATCACTAGGATGGGGGTTAATGACCCCAACCAGGTGGATGTGTTGTGAATGTCAAATGAGATATACAGGTAGGAGTTCCTAACACACAATAGCAGAGAATCAGAGATATTATCTCCCCTCAATCAACCGCTTCAGTCAGTGAATATCTGAAACAAACTCCTTTCTGATGTCTCTTTTGAGACAGGCCCTTAAAAAATTGAAATGCAGAGAAACACAATTCGATAAATAAGTAAACGGATTGTTTTCTGACTCACTTTAGAAAAAAATAATTCAGGAATTGCTCGCAGCCTCTCCCCGCGCCAGTACCTCCAAGCATCTCCGTCTCACTCTTTCCCGATTGGCTCTGCATGTTTCCAAGCACCTCATTTTGCAACCTGGGCTTATCTGCCAGGTGCACCTGGTGAAACTGAGGCATGAAGAGGTTCAGCGACACAGCTGCGGCAGCCGCAGACATGGATTAGACCACTGAGTTGCTCCTGACTGGTTACTTATTTGGTCCACTAAGCAAAGCTGCTTCCTCACTCAGGGCTCTGGAAACATATTTTCTAAACTTCATTAGCACAAACCCCTCAGAAGAGTTTCAGCTTGAACCTTGGCGGGTGGGAGAACCCCGCACTCCTCCCTCAACTTTCTCCTCCCCTGGCCTCCCAGGCACCCGGCCCACAGTCTGGACCTCCCAAACGTTCAGGGCATGAATAAATGTGTGATGATCAATTTTTCTTTTTTCTTTTTTTTTGTTTTAGTTATTGAACTATAACCAAATCTTTTTCCTCGTAGCTTTTTTTCAAATGACTTGGTGGCTTTTTTTTTTTTTTTTTTTTGCCCAAGGTGCTGAAGAACCACAAAATATCAGGATTGCAAGAGCCTTTAGACCCATTTTATCTAACCTGCTAAATTTATAAGTAAGAGCAAGTTCAATAATTGACCAATGGCTTTGACCCTCAGTACCGAAGAAAAATGCTGCTGCTACTTTGTTGTCCCTCCAAAACAGGCACGGTGGCCACCCGCTCTGGGACTAGATCCTGCAAACACAGATAAGACACCCATTCTAGCTTTCACCACCCACTCTCCATCTATTTGCATCATCAGTAGGCATACAGGGTTGTTTTCGGGTTTTTTCACATTTTGTAGAAATGAACTGGGGAGGGAAGGAAGGAGGAGTTTGTCGGGAGCCCGGACGAGGAGGGGGAGGAGCTGAAGAGAAGATGAAGACGGGCTGTCCTCCTCCTCTGACCCCTTAGAGTGAGCTTGACACTGGGGTTAGAGGGCAGAAAATGATGGAAATTTTTTTTTTTATGAGATACTTTGCAAAATTGGAGGACCAGAAGCTAATTAAACCAATGGCAAAAGACCGGGTAAGATTCCAGGTTCAAGCACTACAGCTGTGAGGCCAAGTGACAAAGGATGACAGTTCTAAAGCAGGCCATCCCCCTGCCCAGAGACTCCTGCAGCACCTTGGCATGGGAAGGGTCGGTAACTAGGGGGTGGATCACCATGGCGAAGCTCCCTCGGGTGGTCCAGATGAAGGAGGAAGAAGCTGACACTGATCAGGGGGCACTTGTGAAGTCAGCTTTGGGTTTCCCAGGACGTACCTGGAGTGCTGTTGTGATGGGGGCTAAGTTCCCTTTGAGCAGGTGGAAACCCAGAGTCCCGTGGTGGGGAAAAAGTGCACATGTGACCCATGTCCTCGCTGAGGCTGCGGAGCTACAGACCTCCAGGTCACCCACCTCAGTTCTGGCCAGCCCCCTGCTTAAAGTTTAATTGAAACAGACTGCATCAGTTAGAGATTGGAAATGGAGTGAATCTGTGAGCAAAATCCCAGAATAAAAAGGAGAGTGTGGAGGAGCCTTCCCTTCTGCCGGCTGAGCCTTCTCTTCCAGCCAAGAGAAGTGAGGGAAAGTGGACAGCACTTATGGAGAGGCGACCTGGGACAGCCAAAAGGTTGTGCGCACACAAAGGCCAGCATGCACTCAGCAGCCCCGTCAAGCATATTTCAGATCAACTACAAGATTTACTGACTCAGCCGACATCAATGGGGTGCCTAACTCATGCCAGCCATTGGTTCAAGTTACTGGGGATAGAGCAGCAAATCACCACCAAGTTTCTGCTTCATGGAGTTCTGTCAATATACAGACATTAGTGGGTATGTAACACATCAGGTGGTTATACATGCTGGGAATAAAAACGGAGCAGATTAAAGATGCAGAGGGTGATGGAAGAAGCTGCGTGGTCCAGGCAGGCCTCACCTGCACTTGACATTTGCGGGGAGGCCTGATGGAAGGTCTGAGGGCAGGAATGCTGTCGTTCCCTCTCAGGTATCCTTGACATCAAGGATTCTCATCCAGGGTGACTGTGCCCCCACAGGGGACATCTGGCAATGCCTGGTGACGTTTTTGGTTGCCCCAGCTTGGTGCTACTGGCATCTAGTGGATCGAGGTGGGAGATGTTACTCAACATCCTACAAGGCACAGGACAGACGCCATGTGTCATGCTTTGCAGGCACCAGCATGGGGCTGGCCTCTTAGAGGATCTGGTTTGTTCACTGAAATATTCATCAGGCTTGATAGACAAGAGGTCTGTTCATTTCTAGGGCACAACAGCACGGGATACTGTCTCTGTCCTTATAAAGCTCTTGGTCTAGTTGGGGATGATGATTTGTAACAAGACACCTACACCACCATGGGACAAGGGCAGGACCAGGAACAACCTTACAGAGCGTGGCCATCAAAGCAAGTGATGAAGAATGAGGAGGAGTGTTAGCCAGGGGACAGGAGGGGGCAGGGCAGGAGAGTGTTCCAGAGAGAGGGGGCAAAAGAGCTTAAGCTGCTCTGGAGAAGTGGGACAGTGACTCCTGAGGGAAATAGGAAATGGACTTGACTAGCGAGGAAGTGGGGACTGAATGCCGAGGAATGAGCTTAGACGTAATAGCCCTTGGTGACGGGCAGATGTTAGAGTACTTCAGGCTGAAGAGTGACACGATCAGATTTGAATTTTGCACAGACCACTCTGCTTGCCAGTGGAGGACAGTGAGAGGCAGCAAGTCCTGTCCCTGGGTCTCTGAAGCCAGAGTGGCACAAATCAGATAAATGACGTCCTCTCCCGGAAGACCTGGGTGGTGAGTTCAAACTCATGGTGAAGATATTAAATATTCCTTTGGGTGAAATAAGTAGCAAGAATTGGGGGACCTGGTCCCACCAGGGCTTGCAGAGTAGGGTAAGGAGTTTGGATTTTATTCTAAGGACGCCTAGGAGGGCTTTAAGCAAGGGAGTGACATCCAATTTGCATTCCAGAAGGATAAGATTTATTCGAGAAAGCCAACAATAACATTCAAATTGCCATGAAATAGAAATTAATTCAAAAATGCATTCATTTGTTGAGAACCCAGTACCTAGCAGGCACTGGGAGAGAGAGATAAAAGATAAACCCTGCCTTCCCCGAGTTCAGCCTTAAAGTTCCCTTCTAGACAGAGTAAACCAGAAAACCTCTCCTTATTCTAAATCCATGGGTGGAGGGGTGGGGAATGCTTTATGTGTTTGACTGGTCCTTCCCATTTAGTTTGGCTCAATCTCCAGGCCAAGAGAGCATTCCCTGTTAAAATTCCAAGCTTTTAGTTCTTTCTTCTTTGTGAGTTTATCAGTGGGCTATCTCAAAATTGTTTATTAAACACAGTTGGCTGGAGCTGTTAGCTGTTGATTTGTTTGACTGGCAGCTGTTTTAGGATCTTTATTATGAAGAAGGCTTATCTTGTTCTTGCAATAAGGCATTATGTGGCAAAAGATCATTTCGATATTAATTTTCTTTCTTCTGATGGTATGGATATTTGCATAATGGACTCCTTTAAGCAAAGTCCGTGTTTCTGGTACCATGTTGGAAAGATGGCATGCTTGCTAAAGGAGCTTGATTGTGTTCTGTCACTTGTAGATGCTCATTCCCTGCCTGCAGCTGGGGTCAAACTGAGCCTTGGTCAGTGTGCCAGACCAGGCACTCCAAAGGTGGGATAAAGTGAAAGACAGGAGAGAAGGCCTCCTCATTAAATGATGGCTTAGCAAGTCAAACATTAATGGATCCAAGACTAGGTTGACGATGTTTGACAATGAGAAGTCAGGAGGAGAGCCCTGTGTCCTTTCGAAGTGGATCATACCCTCCTGGCTTGGGGTGTGCATTGAGTCAATGGCTAACACCTGGGGGACGGCACAGGTAAAGGTGGTAGACCCAAGGTAGAGGTCTTCAACAGCTGGTCATAAAGGCTCAGAAACCTGGGGGGCTGGCATTTCACAATTGGGAATGCATTTTCTATTCCTTTTGAGTTTTTGTGTGTGTGTGTGTGTGTGTGTGTTTGTTTTAACATCTTTCTTGGAGTACAGTTGCTTTACAATGGTATGTTAGTTTCTGCTTTATAACAAAGCGAATCAGCTATACACATATATATATCCCCATATCTCCTCCCTCTTGCGTCTCCCTCCCACCCTCCCTATCCCACCCCTCTAGGTGGTCACAAAGCACTGAGCTGATCTCCCCATGCAATGCAGCTGCTTCCCACTAGCTATCTATTTTACATTTGGTAGTGTGTATAAGTCCATGCCATTCTCACTTCGTCCCAGCTTACCCTTCCCCCTCCCTGTGTCCTCAAGTCCATTCTCTATGTCTGTGTCTTTATTCCTGTCCTGCCCCTAGGTTCTTCAGAACCTTTTTCTTTTAGATTCCATATATATGTGTTAGCATACGGTATTTGTTTTTCTCTCTGACTTACTTCACTCTGTTTGACAGACTCTAGGTCCATCCACCTCAGTACAAATAACTCAATTTCGTTCCTTTTTATAGGCTGAGTAATATTCCATTGTATATATTTGCCACATCTTCTTCATCTGTTCATCTGTCAATGGACACTCAGGTTGCTTCCGTGTCCCGGCTGGAGAAAAGGGAATCCTTTTGAGTTTTTAATGCAGAGACTAATCCTGAACTCTACGTCACCTTAGTTCCTGTTTAGTGTTTCTTACTTTCTTTTATGTGAGGCTCTCTGTTAATTACCAGAAGCGCTTAGTCTCTGCCCATCTACAGAAAAAGTATGATGACCTCTGAACTAGATGGGCCCTCATGGCCCTTAGGAATTGGCAGCTCCATAGTCCTTTGACAACCTGAGAGCAGTTTTTGAGACCGTAGTCAGTCCTGAAAGGGAGCTTATACATTTCCCTTTTCTGGAGATTTCCAAGGAAAGGCTAAATTTGTGGGGGTGCTGTCAGGCTCAGAGGTGAACTAACTCCACTGGGACAGGCTCCCCAGAGGCATTTTCATGGAGATGCAGCAAACCCCACTTCTAGATCAAGGGCAGGGGCAGCCTGAGTGTGTCTGCACTCTGCTTCCTGAATAACTTAAATAGTGGTTGGAAAAGGCTTTGCAAAGGGAGAATGGCCGTGCAGATGCTGTAAGATGAAGCTTATCCTTGTTCCCTTTCTGGCAAGTTTCCCTTGGGAGCATCGCATTGCTCAGCGGGGCTCGAGGCAGGCTGGGGCTGTCCAGCCCGTGGGCTGCACCTGAGGCCAACTCTTACTCTCTAAGTAATAGAATAAGTGCCACCACGGTGATGCTGAGACTGTCGCTTTGGGGTTTCACTCTGCCCTCACTACCCTGGCATTGACTCAGTGTGTTAGGCAACCAGTGTTAGTTTCCTGTTTCTGCCATAACAAATGATCACAAGCTTGGTGGCTTAAAACAACACAGATCTGTTACCTTCCAGTTCTTGAGGTGAGAAGTCAAATAGGGGTCTCCCTGGGCTAAAATCAAGGTGTCAGCAGGAAGGGCTTGTTCCTTCTGGAGCCTCTAGGGGAGAGTCGGTTTCCTTGCCTTTTCCAGCTTCGAGAGACCCTGGCCTTCCTTGGCCTGTGGCCTCTTCCTCCGTCATCACGGCTGGCAATGGTGAGGTGGGTCCGTGCACACTGTTTTCCCTCCCCTTCCCTCTCCCACTTGTAAGGACCCTGTGACAACATTGGGTCCACCTGGATTATCCAGAAAAATCTTATTCTAAGTTCAACTGATAGGAAGTAAAGGTAAAGAGCAGGTTAGGAATCAATCCAAGGTCACACAGCTGGTAAGTGATAGATGATCTCACCTTTGGCCCCAGCTACAGTCACCTCTAGGACCTGGGGACAGGGGGCATAGCCGGTAGTGTGAGCACAGGGCTCCCCTCTTTTGCTGGCTGTAAATCGGGAGGGAGGGAGAGGTAACTCACAGCTGACCCTTGGTGTCACCCCTGTGGTTCCCTTTCTTGAGGTCGGAGGCAGATAGTCGTTTCTCTGATGTGTTTTCCTACCAGAACTTAAATGTTCCAGCTTCTTTCACACTTTGCTCGTTTCCCTTCTTGAAGTGTCATCTTGGTGTTGTTTGAGGATCATTTTCTTCAGAACAAGTGAGAAACAAGGAACAGTTGGACACTTGATTTTTGTTTGCGCCTGAAGTGGCCTCGGGCTCAGCGCTGTTTTGGCTCTATCTCTTAGCACGAGGTGCTGCTCTGAGGCCTTCTTTTCCACAGGTGAGACAGGGGCACTGGATGAAGTGTTAATTCCTCAGCCTCAGGAGACAGGTCCCTCGCTCCTGGTGTTGACCCCAGGCTAGCCTTCGCCGCAGGGGAAAGCGCCCTGGTGTTGGACCCAGTCAGCTCCGAGTCCAGGTTCCTGCCCCAGTGCGACTCACACAACATAGTGACAGCCGAGCTCCACATCACACTGTGTCCAGCTCAGATGAAGCCCTTTTCTTCAAAGTTAACTGTCCCCTAGCACACTAGGGATTTGAGAGTGAACAAAACACGTCTGCTGCTCCCTCAGGAACCTTGAAGGAAGAGACTGTTTTTGTGCATTTTTCACTTGGAGAAACGAAGTCTTAGGGAAGTATCAGGAAGCAGGTCACACAGCCGGTAGGTGACACAGTCAGGTGACAAACCCACTTCTTTTCCATCCAGAGTCCAGGCTCCACACACTGGGTCTGTCACACAGCATTTAAATGCTGGGTTTGCTCACTGTAAACCAGTGGTTCTCATTTAGGACTCATATTGGCCCCCAGGGGACAGTTGGCCATGTTGGGAGACATTTTTGGTTAATACAACTGGGGGAGGGGTGCTACAGGCATCTCGGGGATAGTGACCAGGAATGCCACTATCCATCCTACAATGCACAGGACAGCCCTCACCACAAAGCATGATCCAGCCCCAAATGCCATAATATCACGCTGGGAAACTCTGGTGTAAAATGAGAATAGGAAAACCTACCCTATAGGGTTGCTGTGAGCTTTGAAAGTGGTAACGTATGTGCTCAAACATGGTAAATCTTCTCTCTACCAAGTCCTATTTTCACCAACCAGACTTCATTTTAGCCAGAATCTTGATATGCTGGGGGCTCCACCTGTCCAGAGATCCCCCCTTAATTCTGAGGAGCAACCAGTAATAGGGTTCTAGAAGAACTCACCAGTGCTCATTTTTAATTCTGCATGGTGTTTAATTTTTTTTTTTTCCTCATTGCGGAAGACAAATTCCATTTCCTTACTCCTAAGGGAGAACTAATTCCAGCAAAGGCCATTTGTCTTTGGTACCTTAAGATCTAGATAATTTACTGCAAGTTTATTTTTATTGAAAATTATGTAGATATTATTCAGAAACACAATTTCCAACTATACGCACATTTAAGCAGATTATATTTTAACTGCTAATACATACACTGAGGATATATGCTGGAATGTGCATTTCTTAAGGATACCTTTTTTTTATGACACTCTGCCTTTGAGATCCTCAAACTTGTGTGCTATGAAGTGCTGAAGGATTAAGATATTTTCCAAATGAAAATTGTGTTATTATAAGTTATGAGTTGTTACCATTCGGCTGCAGTTCAAACCCATGACACTTTATATAGCCTATATGATTAATTCAGAAATAATTTGCATTTAAATGCGTTTAAGGTATTTAACTTGTGATTCAAAATGTACCTATTTTAAGCCTGGCAGAAACACTCCAGTCTCTAAAGTGTGTTGACAGCGCCCCCCCATTACATAGACCTAAGAAGGATTCAGATATTAATATAGACTAGCTTTTTCAAACTGTGAAAAACAGAAGAACTGAGAGATGGCCTGAAGACACACACACATACACACACACACACACACACGCATTCACTCACTCACACATACACAAAAGGGAGTTCTGTGCTCCCTTGGGAACAGTTGGGAAACATTCAAAGTTTGAGAAACATTGAAAACCCTAATTGCTTCTTTGAAGTTCACAGTGCACCTTTGACACAGTATAGACATTTAGAAGGCCTGCAGTTGAGAACTTATCTAAGCCAGCATATTCCGCACCTTTAAAAACTAAACCTCATAACGATGTTCTCCTATAAGAACTATTAAGCATTATAGAAATCACACTGTGGTTAATGTTTCGTGAGAAAAAATGTAAGTAATGAGACCAGAAAGAAATGGTCAGGGTGGAAATGCCTGATGGATGCCAGCATGCCTTCCTGAGATGCCACGTGTTCTGCCATCCTGGGAAAACAATTCTGGAGACAATTTGGCATCAGCGTTCTCCATTAACGTCGTGGAAACTAGGCTTCTCCCCCTTCCTGTTGTTTTAGCTAATCAGGAGGTAAGGGAGTCTGTGAACTGAGGGACGGACAAACAAATGCCGGCCATCCACTCAGTGGGCTCTTACTCGCCATAAAAATGGAATGCAGTGCTGATACCTGGTACAATGTGGATGAACCTCGGAAACATGCTGCTGAGTGAAAGAAGCCAGACATATTGCACGGTTGCATTGGTAGAAAATGTCTAGAAGAGGTGAATCATAGAAACAGAAAGCTGATTACTGGTGACAGCTCATGAGTACTGGGGTTTCCTTTCAGGAGGATGAAAATGTTGTGGAACTAGATAGTAATGGTGATTGCACAACACGGTGAACGCACTAAATGCCATTGAATTGGTCAGTTTAAAATGACTGATTGGGGCTTCCCTGGTGGCGCAGTGGTTGGGAGTCCGCCTGCCGATGCAGGGGACACGGGTTCGTGCCCCGGTCCGGGAGGATCCCACATGCCGCGGAGCAGCTGGGTCCGTGAGCCATGGCCGCTGAGCCTGTGCTCCGCAACGGGGGAGACCACAACAGTGAGAGGCCCGTGTACCGCAAAAAAAAAAAAAAAAAAAAAAAAAAAAAGACTGGTTGAATATTATGTGAATTTGACCTCAGTTGTTTTTTTTTTTAATAATGGGAAATAAAAAATGGTGAGGGAGGCAAAAGTGAGAGGACAGGAAAACCCAGGTGTTAATACCAGGAGGGAGAGGGCAGGGCAGAAAGAAATGGAGAAAATCAAGGCGGGATGTCCTGCACATTCTCAAAGGCAGCCTGGGCACCTTGTCCATAGCTGACAATAAGTTGAAGAAATTACAGCCCAAGGATACAGATGTTGAGTACACACAAGGGGCCATTGAGAGAAAGAAGAGCAGCATCTGCCCAGCTCAGCAGAGAGCTGACCAGCAACCCAGACCATGGTGATGTTTTAATGATCGGAGCCTGTGTGATCATGGTGATGTTTTAATGATCGGAGCAAGTGTCTTTGCTCCCAAGGTGGAAGCAAGTGACCATGAAACTAACTAAGCTGGACTTTCAGGGCCCTTTTCTTATTGTGGCCCCTTCTGAAGCCCTGTTCCCAGTGTTGTGTTGTGATTGCATGCTCTTCTGCTTAGAGGAACCCCACCCCCGCCAACTGCATGATTTTCATCTTCTTCACAACCTGAATCAGTCTCTGTGACCATAGCCTAATGGAGCCAGGCTGAGGAACAGTTGCATTTCTGTTTGAATATGGTCAACACTCACATTCATTAATGCCTACTAAAAGGCAGGCACCTTATATATCGGAGAAGGACTAGACAAGTGTGGTCCAGGAGAACTTTTTGCAGCGATGGAAGTGTTCTCTACGTATGCTGCCCGATATGGTAGCCACATAGACGGTAGTCTAATACAGTGGCTATTGAGCACTGGGACTATGGCCAGTGCAACTATGAAACTGATTTTTTTTTCTTCTGTTTTAGTCTTAATTTAAATAGCCGCTTGGCTGATGGCTATGGTATTGGAAAGTGCAGGTCTAGGAAGCAGGGTGGGCAAAAGTGCCATCTTCAGCATCACGCAGGTCTTCGTTTGGATGTTAGTTTTACCTGTCACTAGCTATGTAATTTGAGGCAAGTTGCTTAATCTGTAAGGCTTGGTTTTCTCATCTATAAAGAGGTAGAAATGAGAGGACTTACTTGCTGGAACTGCTGGATGAAATGAGATACTGCCTGTTAAGTGCACAGGACTGGGCATCTAATAAGTACTTCACTAAACATTATTTGTGCCTTTTGATACTGGTAGTTCATCTATACTTTACACAGTGGTGTTTTGAATAAACGAGGGTTAGAGAGGTGAAATAACTATGCTCAGAGTCATATAACCAGAAGGCAGAGAGAGGAGTGGGAATTTATTACCATGTGTTCCGAAGTCAAAGTCCATAGTCTTGCTGTTGCCCTGTGCTTCCTCCCCTTGGAAGCCTGGTTACCAAGTTCATCTCCACCTGGAGAATAAGATGGGGGCTTAGGAACAGGTCTTGTTTTTCCCTGTAAGCTGCTCCATTAAGTATGAGCTGCTCTGTTGTTTGCTGAGAGCAGATCTCTTGGAGGGGTTGAAATCCTAGGGAAAAAATATGAATGTGTGAGTGAGTGTCTATCTCCACAGTGATCTTTGTTTCATGGCCAGGTTGGTTCTAGCCGAGTTCCAGGCTGGACTAGCAGAGAGGACCCTGGTTTCTGTCATCTCGGCCACCTAAAGTTTCTGGTTGAGCCAGATTTTTCAGACACACTATTTATTCAACCAGTCTTTTTAAAAAAATCTTTATTTACATTTATTCTTGATAAAGAAATATCATTACAATACTAACTTTATTATTGAAGAAATATTTGTCTCAAAAGTGTATCTTTTATAGAAAACCATCTTGGGTGACGCTTTCAGGGACTTATGAAGGGTGTATCGGTCTAGAATTGCGTTTGTCGGTTGCAAGACTGTTGTTTTCTTTTTTAAACTTTGTGACTATACTGCAATTAAAAAAAAGAAACCAGTAGTTTAGTTCTGCACAAATGTTTTATAACACTTAACTCTTCCAAAAATGATCAATAATGACATTTTCTATTCAGTAAAGGAAACTAAACATAAAGAAAATGATTCCAAAGTTATTCCACTGATCTTGATTCATGTTTTTAGACCTTGAACATCCCCTTTTGAATGCTTTTTCATCATGCTATATAAATTGCCTCTAAGTCCTAGAAAACTAGGTCTGGCATAGAGGCAAGACAGTCTTCTTTCATTCCAACTTTGATTGTAAAGAACATATGCACCCCGCTGTCCACAACTCGGAGCTAAGAGCAAATTTGGGTTTGGAGTGAATTACATTCAGATCTGAGAGATGAATCAGCCATTGCAAAATGGCCTGTGTGTGCACTTACTCGCATCTCAGTTGCATTCTCAGGAAAGCTTAAGGAGCTAAGAATCAGTGCTGGTCTAGGGCTAAGGCTTCCCTTCCTACTCTAAACACAGTGCCTGCCTTGTCACACTGGCTGTTTAACAACCCTGCCCATGTCATTCTTAAGAGAAATAGAGTAAGGTTTCATTAACGAGAGAGATCAGTGGTAGTTCAGTTATAAGATATCACTGCAGAGGGAAAGCAGCAGGGTTAGCTCCTTGAGTTGGGAATAAAAAAGATGAACGGGAAGAGGAAATGCAGTTAGCGCTTCACTGCCTGGATGCTTTGCCATGGATGCTCGAGAAGAGAGAGGAGAACCCTTTCTAAACACAGATAGTATACCAAAGGCAATTAATATTTTGTAACCTGCAAAAGATACACTTGCCACGTTAAGATTCACAGACCTCTCTCCAATGCCATGACCCCAGCATGGTCTTATTTTGTGATCCATCAAGCTGGGGGCATCACACTGGCTAACTCACAACAACTGCATGGAACTGTAAGCCTTCCCCAAAGGTTCTGGGGCTCCCAGCGCATCAAGAAGACAGGACAGTGTGGCATCATTCTGGTCAGTCTACTTCCTGTGACTGATCTGCTTATTCTGAACTGTACTTGTCTTTTCCACCTGCCCCACACATTCACTTATTCACACATTCATTAATTCAACAGATGATTACTCAGCTGCTACGACCTGTCAGATAGTGTTCAAGGCACTAATCAATGACCCAGAGTTCCTGCTCTCAGGGAACTTACAGCAGCAGAGCTGGCAGGGGAGGATAAATGCCCCTGAACGACATTAAATAGTGTGCGGAGGATGGGGAAAGCAGGACATGAGCAATTTCCTATTTCATGTGAGACGGTTCTGGCTGGCCTTTGTGAAGAGGAGACATTTCAGCAGAGACCTGATGAAAGAGAAGGATGTGAGCTATGCAGATAGCTGTAGGGAAAGAGAGCCACACAGGTGAACAGCAGCCAGGTTGGGGGCAGAGAGTGTTACAAAAGATAGGGTCCTACAGTCTGGGAGGGAGCTCAGGGAAAAGCTTATGTGAAGATTTTTAGCAGCTCTGCCTTGGCCGGGGTGCCACCAATTTTCCCCCCAGGGCCTGGGCCCCCTTTTAACTGTCAATGACAGCAAGTGCGAAGGCCCTGGGGTGGAAGTGAGCTTGATATGTTTAAGGAAGATGGGGGAGAGGAGAGATCATGCAGGGCCTTGTAGGCCTTTGCATGGACTCTGGACTCTGGGTAAAATGGGAAGCATTGAAGGTTTTGAGCAGAGGCAGGATGCAATGTGACATTTTTTCCTAGGAATCCTGGCAGGGCCGTGGCAAATAGGCTGAAGGGGGCTATAGAGGAAACAGAGCTAGGCAGGAGGCTATAGCAGCAAGTCAGGTGGGAGAGGGTGGAGCATGGATTAGGGTGGCCCAGGTGGAGGTGATGAGGGGTTGGATATGACGTACATCTTGAAGAGAGAGACAACAGAATTTATGGCTGGATTAAAAGTAGGATGTAAAAGACAGAAGCATTGAGGGTAATTAGGAGATTTTGTCTTGAACAAAAAGGAAGGCCAGATTGCCATTTACTGAGGTGAGGTGGCTGAAAGGAACAGGTGAACAGAAGAATACCATGTCATATGCAGATGCCATTAGAAAAATAGGTTGATCATCTTCTGGTGCTAAAGGATTTCTTCCAAAAATTTCTGAGTTGCAACCAGTGTAAACCCAGACCAAGGTTTTCTAAATCAGATATGTTTGGAGCAGGTGAATGGCCCAGTCAGGGTGGGCTGGGCTTATAGGGTGTGGAGAAGGCCCAGGCAGAGCAAGCCTATCATCCTCAGTCACATGAACCACTGTGGCTTCAGGGAGTTAGATCAGCACGAGAGGATCCGCATGGAATAGGCAGAAGTCTGTGTCCCAGGGAGATAGAGCAACACTTGGGGAAATTCCTAGAAAGTCATTGTTTTAGAGAATTGCCTTCTTGGGGACTATATTAGTCAGCTTGAGCTGTCATTAATGAAATACCACAGACTGGAGAACTTAATACCACAGTCCTGGAGGCCAGAAGTCCAAGATCAAGGTGTTGGCAGGGTTGGTTTCTCGAGAGGCATCTCTCCTTGGCTTGCAGACAGTTGTCTTCTCACCATGTGCTCACATAGCCTTTTTTCTGTTCGTGCACTTAGGGTATCTCTCCCTCTACTTTTTTTTTTTTTTTTTTTTCAGTATGCGGGCCTCTCACTGTTGTGGTCTCTCCCGTTGCGGAGCACAGGCTCCGGACACGCAGGCTCAGCGGCCATGGCTCACCGGCCCAGTCGCTCCGCGGCATGTGGGATTTCCCCGGACTGGGGCACGAACCCGTGTCCCCTGCATCGGCAGGCGGACTCTCAACCACTGCGCCACCAGGGAAGCCCCTCTCCCTCTACTTATAATGACACCAGTTAGACTGGATTAGGGCCCACCCCTTATGACCCCGTTTCACCTTAATTAACCCCTTTAAAGTTCCTATCTAAGTCTCAAAATACATTCATATTGGGGGTTAAGACTTCAACATATGAAGTGAAGAGACACAGTTTGGTCCATAACAGAGACCCACGTTGATGAAGATTCTGAGGCTGCCTCCAGATCAACAGGGAGGAGAACTATGATCATTGACAGTGTCTCTCTCAGGGAAATAGATGCTCATGCCACTTGCACACTCTCCCTAGCTGAGCTGGTTTCTCATCTTCCCTGGCTCAGATGGAAATACCTTCAAAAACTACTAGTATTTTCAAGCATGTACTATATGCCAGACACTATTCAGGTAGCTTTTCTTATTCTTTGTAAGAACCCAGTGAGGTAGGTACTATTATTATCTTCATTTGACTCTTGAGGAAACTGGGGCACTGAGAGGGTAGGCAGCTCATACAAAACGTGGTTAGTGATTGTGGAGCCTTGTCCTGGGTGAGCTGGAATATGAGGCCATCATACTTACAGTTAGTGCGCTGTAGTCAGTTATGAGCTCTGAGCCTCAGTGAAAGTGAAAGTTTGCTGGAATAAGAAAACTAGCAAACACACACTTTATCCAACTGGCTTAGATGTAGATTTTTGTGGAAGTGTAGCATCACCATTTGAAGCGTGTTCTTTTTCATTTAGTACGAAGTTTTCTCCTGCATGGGTTTATCAGCTTCATAGAAAAGGCTTTCACAGGACCCCCTGATTCACATCTCTAGAAAAGGAGAATTCTAAAGCCCGTCCACATGTCTTCCTCTAAAATTAGAAACATATGGGTGTCAAGCTTTTGACTTGGTAAAAGTGTATTGACTGCTCTTTTTTCTTCTGCATCCATTTGTTTTTACTGCTGAGTTTTCTGTCTGTATCTTTGTCCACAGCTCTGTCTTTACTGATAGTGTTTGTTTTAGATTTGTGAGCTTCAAGAGGGCTGAGACAGCACTCTGTAAAATGGGCTTCTCAATGTTGGCACAGCACTTTGTTAATAAAGGCCCAATAATTCATTCAGCAGACATCTAGTGAGAAGTTGCTGTGTGGCAGGGCAGAGTGCAGGGCACGTGGCTCATATTCAGGGGTGCAGCAAGGAGGGCATCCATTTTCTCACAATTATATTAAGAATGTTAGAGCAGCAATGTCGAGGACTACTGTTTATAGGGCCCATCTCATCTGCCAGAACGTGTTTTACATACATTCTCTTAATTAGTCTATACTGTTGAGCAATTGTTCCCTAAATGTCTTCCTTGGAACACTGGCAAAATGTTCATGGATGCTGTATGTGTCAGGCATCCCCAAGACCACCCTCGCTTTTGGTAATTCGCTAGAAGAACTCACAGACTCAGCATGTAGTCATATTCAGGTCTAAGATTTATTGCAGGGAAAAGGTGCCTGGGGTGAAGTGGGAAGGAAACCAGGTGCAAGCTCCAAGTTCCTTTCCTAATGGAGTCACACAGGACGTGCTCAACTCTCCCAGCAACAACTTGTGACAACATGGGGGTTGTTCACATGGGCATCCTCTGTCTGGTTTGCAGCAAGACTCCAGACTTCCAGAAAGAAAGCAGATGTTCAGCGTAAACCATATATTTTTGTACACACAAGTTGTACACAGTTAACCACCTGTTAACTGTGGTTAACAGAAACCCTCCCAAAATCCAAGCTCCCAGATGCCAGCCAAGGGCAAACTTCGGAAGCAAGACTTTCTAGGGGCAGCAGTCTCTACAGTGTTAGCTCTTTTCTATACACAATGCCATAGATAGAGGGATAAATAGGTGGTTAGATGCCCACTTACATACATACTAGTTACATACATACATACATATATACGTATATACATATCCATAACCAAGTTTGAAAAACCAGTTTACCAGAGTGAAGCTGGTTTCTTTCCCTCTGGATTCTAATAGTCCAGACTTATTTGACCAGGGGTAACTCCCATCATCTCCCAACAGAGCATCTTAGAAGACTTTTGCTTTGTAGAAAATGACTTCAAGAAGTTTTGGTGGGAAGATAACATTGGTCTTGTTAAATGTAAGATCAAACACTGGAGGAAGTCCATTGCAGGAAAAGTAATTTTAAAATGTGTGATTTATCTTTTACTTTACACTTCAGCACTGACAGATAATTGTTAAGTAACGTCTCAGATGGTGCTCAGAGGTACCAAGAGAGAAAAGTGCTAAAACTGAGCTGGCCTCCTTTGGGTATAAAGTCTAAGAAATCCATTTAGATTTAGAATTCTTAGTTGTGATCTTCACAAACTAATCAAGGGGTCATCTGTTAACTAAATAATTAGCTTTTTCATTTGAAATTAAATTCAAATTGTTTGTCCATGCACCAGGGTTAGATCCTGAGCTCTGAAATACAATTTAAATGTATTTTCAGCATGTTGAAAACCTAAGCTAATTCTTGTTTCTTCTCTCACCACGAAGTTTTTTGCCTAAAACCCAAATTAGTTCTTATTTATTGTTATAATCAAGATTATAGAAGAGCCTTTTATTCAGTTAAGTACTAGAATTTGTTCGTTCTGCAGATGCATTGTTTTTGGAATCACTGATAAGACAGGAACCCAATTTCCACTAACATATCCAAGAGAGATTTTTAAAAGTTCACCTGTGGGAAATTTTCTGCCCCTGGCCTGGCATGCTTCTTCATCTCTACATGTGTCCATGGTTCATTCATCTCCCTTTGTTTTTGTTTTTCTTCTAGAATGTATACTTTTAGAAGCAATCACTAATTCCTCTTGGTTTGATCTACGAAATATTTCCTCCTTGGTCCATCCATAACATTACTTTCTCAGTTCTAATTTTCATTCTCACCTGAAGAGGTGAGACTCTCCCCTTTGGCTTTGAGGCACCTGTCTCGATTCCTCCCCAGTGTTGCTGCCAGAGGCCTACCACTGGATCTGGTCACTTCCTTGCTTGAACCATCAGCACTTCTCCGTTGACTTCAGGATGAGTTCCAACGGGACACAGACTCTTTGCCATCCGTCTCCTTCAGTTCTCTTTCCAGATACTGCTTCTGCTCTACCATGCTGAGCTACTCGTCATTTCCTTACTGCATCTTGCTGCCTCAGTACCTTTGCACATCCATATCACATGGGTTGCTGGGATGGCTTCATCATCCTTGGTGATGACTGGCATGAACCCGGAAGGACATCTGGTTTGATTTGGGGAAAGGGTGAAAATGGACGTAGGAATGTTTGAATTAGGTCTTCTGCTCTAGGCAAAGGGATCCTGTGAATTTAGGATTAGAGATCATCTGATCTATGTCATCCCAGGAAGGAGGGAAGAACTGATTCATAGATTTGATTTTAAAGAAAAGAGAGACAGGGTCTGGCAGGTCATTTAATTTAAGTCCACTGGAAGGTGGGAGCAGGGAATAGAACCTGTGGCGATATATTCTGTACCAGATGTAATTTACTTGCACACTTAGAGAGAATAAGGTTCCAGATGAGGATCTCTGTGGCTGAGTTGTAAAGAGCTGGAAATGTTAAAAGATTTGATGAGGGCTCAGCTTCGGAGATGCTTCAATGTGGCACATACCCCACTCTTGTGTCAGGATCTAGTGCGTCCCCTTTCTGCTTCATTCTGGACATTTTGAGGATGGAGGCCAGGCTATCATCATTTTTATTTTTTAAAAAATGACCACAGTAGCACACTGCCTGTAAAACATTTGTTACACACGTATGTTATTCAGATTTGGATGTTTCCCCCCACCCCCACATTAGATCACCTTTTAATACTTGCCATATTGTTTAAATTCTATATCCTTTCAATGGGCAAACCAAACAATGCTTCAGTATCAAATCCAGAAATCAAGCCTAAATGCACCCTCTGAATATGAGCTAGTGAGTCATGGCAAATAATAAAACAGGCTTCCAAAGGACAGATGATTCTTAAAGAGAGCTGCTGCTCTGTAAATGTCACCCATGGATTAGGGTCCTTTGTTCTGCTCTGTCTCTACAGCTCTGTGTAATAAGTCCAGGGGACACCGGGTTGTTGGGTAGGGGAGTAGAAAGGGGCGGGGGGAGAAGGCAAGATGAATCTGGAGGGGAAGGTTGATGTTTTGTAATTTCTAAGGGACCCTCCTGATCAGGGGGTGCTCACGAGATTGGGGGAGAGTTTGAACACTGTGAGAACCCACTGGCTTTGTTCCCCTTGCAGCTCCAGCTTTGCTCCCATCAGTGGGGACAAGTGGACGGAGAGCTACGAGGAGGGGACAAGGGGACAGAAAGATCAGGAAGGGAGAGAAGAGTGTGCATGTGTCTCTGTGCAGGTGAGGAGGAGAGAGAACAGGGAGAAATGAAAATCCTAAACCCTGAGACCGTGTCTGTCCTTCAGGAGTGGGTGTGTATTTGCTGCTGTCTGCAGCCTTTCCTAAGCCCTAGGGAGCTTACCAGAGACTTCATCTGGATCCACAGCACCAAGTCACCGGCAGGAGGTACTGTCATAGGCAGGTGTAATTGTATGGCACTAAAAAATTGATTCACAGGGTTATTAATAACTTAAGATGAAAATAAGGCTAAGGAATCATCAGCAGGTGGTAGATCAAGAGAATTCGTACAACGTAGCAACTCTTTTTACCTTGGGTTCTGGGACATTAACTTTCCCAGTTCCCTTTCTGTCTCTCGGAACTTTTCCCAGAAAGCACTCATGAACTTCCCTCCTTCTCATCTTAAATGGAGCCTTTCACAAGTTTCTTCCCTTTCCTTTTTTCTATTTCCAACCCTTCCAATCTTAACCAAACCCGTAGCTTTATCCACCACTCTGTGCAGGGCATTTCACTGTCCAGATCAGAACTCCTAAAATCCAGTGTCGTCAACTGCCACATGGATCATCTCCAGATGAACTTTTGCTGTCTTCCCCTTCCTGATCCCAAAACTGAACCCAACACTCTTGAGTCTTTAATTCTAGCAAAGAATCTGCTAATGTCTTTCATTCTTTGAGTCCAGAAGCCCTCATCGCATTTCTTTGTCCTGAAGGACTGGACTGGAAATCATAGTCAGTCTCTTGTATGACCTTTAGGAATAATTTTGAGTGGGGGAAAGTGCAGTTCCAAATCCAGGGAACTCAGAGATATTCCCCAGAGCTTTACTCCTAACACACCAGTTGTTCTGTGCCTGGACCTTGACCTGAGCTTTCCCTGAGTGATTGCCAATGCTTGATTCTCTTTAGCAAGTTATATGTCATAGAGAACCTTTTTTTGAGATACATCGACCAAACCAATTAGAGGATATTGTGCCCTCTAACTCAGAGGTTGATATGCTGAAGCCAACTAGTACCAGCTCTCCTGAGATGGCTTAGAATCTCTTTCCAATTCCATGTTCAGTGTTTGTAGCTTGACGTCATTTGTGACAGGAGAGTTTACACCCTGAGAATGGGCAGACGTGACAAAGCAAAGATTTTTCACTTTTCCAGGGATCTAGGGTTAAAGGGTTAAGCATTTACCATTATACCCTTGCCCCTACCAAACTTACAATGTTCTGTACAGTTAGTAATGTCATTACCTTACTCTGCTTGAGGCACTCTATTAAAGCTTCACTGATTTATCTCGTTTAATCCCCATGACAACTTAGGAGAGAGGTGCCATCATTTTAGCCAATTTACAGGTGAAGTGAATGGATACTCAGGAGTAAATCAAACAAACCCAAGGGGAAAACAAGACTCAACACCATGTGACAGAGAACAGCCCCATGTCATCTAAGTATATTTATAGTAGAAACCAGGTCAGGGGCTACTTGTCCCAGAGGTATCTCTGTCTCTAAGTGATGTCCATTCCAAGACCATGGTGCTGGAAATTATGATGGATTAGACTTAACAAATTTTGCATTCTTGGAACAAGTAGTATTTGGAAACTTTGAAACTGGTGTTACAGATTATCTACAAAAAGAGTTCATGAGACAGGTCCAGTTTCCTGTCTGGATGAGAACTTGCCAGTAAAAGATCTACATCCATTAATAGCATTTTTTTTTTAACATCTGTATTGGAGTATAACTGCTTTACAATGGTGTGTTAGCTTCTGCTTTATAAGAAAGTGAATCAGTTATACATCTACATATATTCCCATATCTCTTCCCTCTTGCATCTCCCTCCCTCCTACCCTCCCTATCCCACCCCTCTAGGTGGTCACAAAGCACCAAGCTGATCTCCCTGTGCTATGCAGCTGCTTCCCACTAGCTATCTGTTTTACGTTTAGTAGTGTATATATGTCCATGCCACTCTCTCACTTTGTCACAGCTTACCCTTCCCCCTTCCCGTATCCTCAAGTCCATTCTCTAGTAGGTCTGCGTCTTTATTCCCGTTTTACCCCTAGGTTCTCCCTGACCATTTTTTTTGGTTTGTGTTTTAGATTCCATATATATGTGTTAGCATACGGTATTTGTTTTTCTCTTTCTGACTTACTTCACTCTGTAAGACAGACTCTAGGTCCATCCACCTCACTACAAATAACTCAATTTTGTTTCTTTTTATGGCTGAGTAATATTCCATTGTATATATGTGCCACATCTTCTTTGTTCATTCATCTGTTGATGGACACTTAGGTTGCTTCCATGTCCTGGCTATTGTAAATAGAGCTGCAGTGAACATTGTGGTACATGACTCTTTTTGAATTATGGTTTTCTCAGGGTATATGCCCAGTAGTGGGATTGCTGGGTCATATGGTAGTTCTATTTTTAGTTTTTTAAGGAAACTCCATACTGTTCTCCATAGTGGCTGTATCAATTTACAGTGAATAGCATTTTTAACTCCAGTTTTTCTGTAAGTGCTCAGCTAACGACCCCCCAAAACAGCACTGTCATTGACCAACCAAGTAGTTGTTTCTTTGCCGAAGGGACAAGAGATAAGAAAGGCCAAATAACTCAAGTTACCTGAGACCATTAGCAGCTAACCCTTCAGCTAATCGACTATACCCATGGGGTGATAGAGTGATAGTAATTGTCAGTTATCACTGCCTTTAAGATATAATGCTTTTGATCTAAGTTAGATTTCCCATAACTATAAATCTGAAGAACTATTAGGAAGTGAGTCAACTGTCTCTGGGGTCTTAGCTGAAAGGCCAGGCCTCTGAGATCTAGATGGATGGGCTGTGGAACAGAGACCTTGTCTCCCCACCTTGCTGACCACCGCTGGATGGCAGCTGGAAGCTTGGTTCCATCTGAGGAGCAGGCATAGTGTGCGGTAGATCAGGGCACTGCGTGCCGTCGCCTGGAAGGACATCAGAGCTGAGGCTGCCGAGAGGGAGGTGTACGTGAAGAAAGGCACCTGCCCCCACCCAGCTGAGCTTTATAAGCATTTAACATGCAGACCCAGAGGGGTGCCTCTTTCCCCAGGAAGACCCTTTGAGGCTGGGTGCCCCTGTGTAGACTGATCTGTGGGTGGGAGGGGAGGTCAAGCCCTGATGTTACCCCAGGTCTTACCACCCCCCCTTTACGTCTTTCCACTCCTGTGCCAAGCCGATGAGCTAGCCTCCCCACCCCCCAAGTATATTTTTATTTCAGGATATGAGTGGCATTTTTAAAATTTGAGAAAGTTTTCATTTCTCTTGATGTATTTGCTGTATCTTTAGGCAAGTATTTATTAGGACATTATGGTTAATATAATCTTGGCCGTAACTTCCTAATGAATGCAAACGGGGAAATAAGATTTTACTAAGCAAGGACGATCATCTTGAAACATTATAAAGTTGTGTTTGTGGAAAACATTTTAGGAGTACACCTGTTCTTAAAAGCGAATCTCATCCTCCTTTCTTGTGCTGAGGACTCTTGGGGGCTTAGGCTCAGCCAGATCGGGTGTGACAGGCAGTTGTGTGATGTTGCTCAGGGGTGAACATCGGCATCTCAGCCACGCTGGGCAGCTCAGCATGTTGACTGAGGCTCAGCCTGGGCTAGGGGTGATTCCCCTCCAGGGGAAAGTTGGCAACGTCCAGAGACATTTTTGATGGTCACGAATGGAGAGGGGAGTGCTGCTGGCATCTAAGGTACAGGGATTCTGTTCACCATCTCACAGTGCACAGAGCAGCTCCTGCAAGCAAGAGCGACCTAGTCCCAAGTGTCAACAGGGTAAGAGGTCAATAGGGTAAGAGGTGAGTAGTCAGTAAGGCAAGAAGTCCTGAGTTAAGACAATAGGCTCAGGACTCACATGGACTTGTGATCAAATCCCAATCTGACCTTGGGCAGGTGACCTCAACTGTTTGAACTTCCGCATCCTGGTTTTAAAGTGGGTCTGACCATTAGACCAAGCTTACTGGGTACTAGGAGGATTGAGGCAGTGCCTGTCAAATCTTCAGCACAGCTCCTGGCACAGAGTGAGTACTCAATGAAGAAGTGAAAACTGTCACTCATAAATCTTCTGGTTTTTGTCATCCTGGAAGTAAAATAACTGGGAAAAAGTTTCAAACCAGCCTTCAATTTTTTTTAAGTTGCATTTTTTCTAACAAAATCCTCTAAGCTGGATTTGTTTCTATTTCATAATTCTGTAAAAGGCTTCCTATGGGCAAGTAGTTTGGAGGGGGTCCCGCTGTCCTCCACTGCTAGAGTAGGGGTTCTGACGGTAGTGTAACTGAGATGGCCCATTCTATGTGGATTCTGTGCACTGAAGCTCAGAATGTGATGCAGCTGTGACCCTGGAGGGCTGCCTCATCCACCTGGGTTTCCCACAAGTTAGCCATCTTGATCAAAGCAAGAGGCAGCCTGTGTCTGAGGTGGAGAGCTGTGAGGTCACGTTGAGAGACCCATGCACATCAGCCGTAAGATACCCGTGCGCTTCATTGTAAAGCAGGTCAGAGAACGTGAAAACAGAGCTGAGCTGATGATATTGATGAGCTGTCACCTGAAGGGGTCACCTAGCCTTTCAGTGAGCTTCACGAGCCACATTGCCCTTTCAGGTGTCATTTTGCTGTGGTTTGACAGAGCAAACTGCTGCCCTGCTCCAAATACCCTTAAATAAGGTCACAGGACATGCATAGCACAGAGCCTGGCGCACACAGTAAGTGCTCTAAGTGTTAGCTTTGGCTGTTATTGTTATTTCCACCTAGAATTGCCATTTATGCATGCACCACTGCCTGTGCACACGTGCAGGTACATCTATGTGATAGATTCGCATATTTAAGAAACGGGGCACTCTGTACTCTCTAATACACACATACACGTGGACATATATAGTACATACAGATGCAGTGGAATTGAACTCTCCCAAACCTTTGTGGTAATAACATCCTGCTCAGAATCCATCTGTGGATGGAGAGCCAGCCCACCGAGACCAAAAGAGTGAGCAGCCCCTGGATCTGATCAGAGTTCCTAAGGAGGGGACACCCCAGAGTTCCCTTGACTCAAAGATGGTGGCAGGAGAGGTCAACTCTGAGTGTGGGAGTGAGCTGGCCACTTTTGGAACCAGTTATTCGTCATGCACCCTGGTGCAGGTTACGTCACTTCTTCAAGCCTTATCCTGCCCATCTGGGGGATGGGACCACAGCTATGTCATGGGGCTGCTATTCGATACGTGAGAAAGTCTGTAGCTCACTACCTGGCATCCAGTCCTTGGTCATTACTTGAAATGGAATTGAGGGTCTATGGTGCCAGGACCCTCTAGGAAGACTCCTAATCTGAGATTCAGGAATCCTTTTGAAAAAGTGCCTTGTGTTGTCCTTCACCACCATCAGCCATTTACATTTACATCAGCCATTTACGTCATTTACTATCAATATTTCTCCTTTCCACTTTGGCTGACAAGACACGCAGCGTCAGATTTGTAGTTCAAGCATAACTACATCTGTGGATGGCATGCCGTGTCCATCCTTCCCTCCTTTTCTCTCTTCACTGACCCTTCTTTTCATCTATTTGTAATTCCACATCATTGTGCTTAGTTTTGCAAGCTACCTCGAATCCAGTGTGGATTCACGTGAGGTATAAATAATTTTTTTTTAAAACCCAAGGCTTGAATCCGTTCAATAATTCTCAAGGTTTTTGCTTAGCTTTTTTGTGCTTCTTCCAATTTGAGACCCACAATAAAAGTGACTGGCCCAGCTCCTCTTATTGGCAGACTGTAACTATAAAGATAACTGATTCCTATACTGAATCTAATAGGATCAATTAAATTCCTTGTAAAAATGTCCCTAGTAGGGGAAAATGCTGGCTGAGATGCTAAAATTCATCTGTCCAAAAGCAGGAGGCCAGCTCTTTCTTGTGTTTTTGCAGCTAATCAAAGCACTCCTCCTGCTTTTCACAGCTTCCTTGCCCAAGGTGTCTGTGACAGATGGCTCTTGAAGCAGCAGGAATGCACAAAAGCTCTTGTTATTATTTTTAATAATAAATACTGACTCTAAAGGAACTTGACTGTGGGAAAGATTGAGTATTCAGTCGTTGAACGTGTGCCAAGTTAGGGCACATGAAGCCCATTTCTCATCATGGGCTGTGTGGCTGTGACAGTGGGCTTTGAAATTAGGCAAAGAAATGGAGACGCGGGCCCGAAGGCCAGGCCTCCCCCACTTCCCCAGCTTTAAACTAGGGTTAGTTGCTTTTTATTTGCTTTAGAAAATTAGGACTGCATGTAGAAAATGGCTTTCCCACAGATAAAGACAATTCAGCTCTTACAGGTTGGGAAATGTCTTCATGGGCATATTCAGGGACTTGGCATTGACTCCATGTGAGAAAGTCCCTGCCATCATGCCCAGCAAAGACTGGCACATGTGTCCTGCCCCAGCATGGCTCCTCCTGTGAGGGCTGTGCTGGCCCAGCTGTCCAAGCCTCATTTAATCCCCCTGAGAGTCCCCTTCTTGGCATCTGGACACATTGCTTCCCTGGTCCAATAGCAGAATGAATTCAGCAATCTGAGACAACTTCAGTTGTGATATTTGTCATATTCATCGTAGAGTGGTGCTGTGGTGTGGACAGGACTGGGTTCAAAGCCCACCTCTGCCTCTTCCTGACTGAGCAAGCTTTATAGCTTTTCTGTCTCTTTATCTGTAAAATGAGAATATTGGTTCCTAATACGTAAGGTTTTTCTGAAGATTATAGGAGACAACATTGGTAAAACACTTTATGGAGAAACTGACTATATGCTGGGCACATAGTAGGTATCAGAAAGGAGAAGTTGACAGCCCGATGATGGTCAAACCTGGGAGAATTTGACCTAGATCCAACCTTCAAAGGCTGTTGAGGATTAACCAGCTGTATATGAATTGGCTCAGTGTAAGTGAAATTTTTAAAAACTTTAAGTATTTATGAGGAATTGATGCTCCAAAACGATCAGAAACCAGTGGTGCTTTCATTTTAAGTATCACCAACTCAGAGCCCTTCCAGGCCACAAGGAGATTCAAGAGAATCTTTCAAAACATTAAAACTATTTCAGGCACCTGCAGTGAAGGGCATATGGTCCCTGCCCACAAGCAGTTCCCAGTCCCTCCTGAGCCCCTCCGAGGTTTGCAGCCTGGCCTTGCCCTTGGGGAGTTGTGATGGGCCCTGATGTAGTTCACGCTCCCTAACTTTCCCTTTCTCTGACAAATGTGTGTTGCTCACCTGTTATATCTCTCTCAGGGCCTGTCTGCTCTGTGTTGTGGGGAACAGTAGGCAAAGGTGGTTGCCCTTGAGCTTAGTATCTGGTAAGGAAGCAGACATTAAACAATAAGTGATGAGTTTTTTTGAAGGAAAATTACGGGACATCATAGGAACGCAGAATGGGAGATCTTAACCAAGTCTGCGGATGGAAGAAGGCTTCTCTGAAGAAGAGATGTCCAGTCCTTCTTACCTGAGCGTGAGCGGGAGTGAGCCACACAAAGGAAGGGTTGCATCGTGGACAAAGGGACAGAATACACAAAGGCTAAGAGGAGGGAAAGTGATGGTATATTTGACAAATCCAAAGAAGCCCCGTACAGCTGCAGCTTAAGTGGAATCCATCTGTATTTTCTTTTTACTAAAACTGAAATGGTAAAATAAATATAAGCAGCACTTAAACCAATCCCAAAAGCCCAGGTTCAAGAACATTGGTCTCCCCCTTCCTCATTCCCTTCAGCTTTTAGGTTCAATTCATTGTCTCCATCGGTCCCAGTTCTCTGATGTTGGGTCCTTGATGTAAGAAGTTTACAAAAGGAAACCTGTCAGGGGAAGATACCTCTATGAATCTTTTAGGAAGATGAACCCCAGTGGGTGGGGCCACACACCAGCAATGCTGATTGTCTTAAAGATTTATCATTACACACTCTTGATGAAATATGTGAGGTGATAGATTAAACCAAGCACCTTTATAACCAAGCACAAATTGGTGGTTGTTTAGGGGCTATTTTTGATGTAGCCCATGAATTGTACTAATAACGTTCATTTAGATGAGTGAAGGCATTGATTTAGCTGGAAAGCACAGCTCTACAGAGGCATAGCCAAAGTCTGACTATTAAAAAAATTTTCAACTGCTAATATTTTCAGCTGAAGGAGCCGAAAAAGGTGTAGCATATTTGAAATTGCAACACCCTGTTGAGAAGAGTCTGCTTTTACAACCCTGGTTGCTGATTATTAAGATGAACCTTCTTAATGTACCCAGTAAAAATCAGACTCAAAGATATCTAGCCAGCTTTAGGGGCTGCATGAGGAAAAGTATGCCGGTGAGGCCTTGGTGCTGAAAATAGTGTGTCTGCAGCTGATGAAGATGAGAGAAAGGCAGGCTGTGAAAGGTTGGGTACAGTGTTCTGTCTTCTGCATGGCTTTCTGGAGTTGCCTGGGGACCACTGGCGCATCTCAGATGTGACCAACACATAGTGCCAGGGATAGTTAACAGAGCCAGGGTGGCAAACGCATTAATGCAAGAAGAGAATCTGCCATTTGGAGACATTAATTTAACATGACACCAACAGGAGTGTTTATATGTGCTCGTTGTGGTGTCAGACATTCTGCTCTAATTGAGCTAATTAAAAGTTAATGGCATGGAGCACATCATGATGCTATAAATGACAGGCACATGACCAGTCCTCATACCTTCTCATTCAAGTAAATCTTTCACTCACCATCAAATTCCACTTCCGAAAGGTTCATTCCACATCACTGCCCCGCCTTCTCCCTTTGAAGAGGGTGAGTGCTGTTCCATTTGATATATAAACAAAGGGAACTGGAAAAGATAAAAGGAAGCTTGTGTGCTGTGTCTTAGTATCACCCGTAATTGCCAGTCGTGGACTTAGGTGTCTCAGTGGGAAGGGGGACAAGCGTGTCCCTCATTACGGCTGCGGTGGGACGGGGAGGAGGTCTGCTGGATGCGTTGGGCAGGTGACAGGATGGGACCGTGGCTCAGAGGGCGAGCTTAAAGCAGGTTGGCGCAGGTCTTACGAGGTGGGAAAGCGTCTCTGGGCTTCCTTTTGTCATCTGTGAAATGGAGATAAGAGGATCCAGTATCCACGCCATTGGCTGCTTCTTCCAGTGAAATGGGTGAGTCTCTCTCAAGCGCTTGACATCCTGCTGGGCACGTAGTCAGTCTTCAGTAAAGGTTAGATGATGCTGACTGGGGGGTCTGTCTTATGTGCGTGGGGAAAACAAAATCCCCAGGCACGGTTTTACTATGCTTTCTGCCCTTGTTTGGGCATCCAAGGGGGTTCTGTGTGTTAGTTTATATGTTGGGTTGTTTTATTAATTTATGTTACGGATGTCTCCAAAAAGGGGTGTGCAACACACACACATGTAACACAGGCAGAGGAGCACTTGAGAATCATTTATGTAAGACAAGGCAAAGCCAAATAGAAAAGGTCTCAGTCTGGAATCCTAAGAAACTCACCGGTTGACTTAAAACTGAGCTCCAGGCTCCTGTGCTGTGAACCAGAGCACCTGTTCCAAAGAAAGAAGCAAACTTCTTCAGGGGCCTGAGTTCTGAGGAGAATCTGTGGTGGGTCATCGTGGGACCCAGTGGACATAAGTGTTGAGTAATTTTAACAATTAAAAGATGGAGAGATGAAACAATTCTTATACGGCTCTTTCTTGGGACAACTCTTGGTGAAGGTCAAAGATGGTGACTTCTAAACTTTTTTTGTAAAAAGAAATAGGTTTTACATCACAATCCAGTACCCTCAACACACACACACACACACACACACACACACACACACACACACACACACACACACACACACACACACACACACACACACACACACACACACACACACAAAATACTGACTCTCTACCCTAGGTGGTGCTTGCTTTCCAGTTTCTATTCTACACTTTTCTGTTATTTGAAGCACTGGCTCTGACCTATAAATTGATTCCATAATCTGAAAATGAATTGTGACACCCAGTTTTAAAAACACTGATACAAGTTGTTAGGTAAGAACATATTTCTCTGAAAGGATGTAAGTGGAGTGACAGGGATGAGTGTCTGGGGTTTTGGAAAGAATAAATTTTTTTTTTTTTTTGCGGTATGCGGGCCTCTCACTGTTGTGGCCTCTCCCGTTGCGGAGCACAGACTCCGGACGCGCAGGCTCAGCGGCCATGGCTCACGGGCCCAGCCGCTTTGCGGCATGTGGGATCTTCCCGGACCGGGGCACGAACCCGTGTCCCCTGCCTCGGCAGGTGGACTCTCAACCACTGCGCCACCAGGGAAGCCCAAGAATAAATTTTTTATTAGTATCCATTCCTTCTCTGTCTCCTCCCCGGCATGGTGGGTTCTGCCTGGCCCAGAATCCCACCAAAGGGAGCCTGTGGGCACTGTGATTGCCATTTATCTCAGCCTCTCTCGGGGACTACCCCACAAATGGGTGTGCATTAGAATCACCTGGGACCGTAGGGGGTCTGGGTAGACCTGAGATTCATCTCCAACCAGCTCCCAGGTGCCGATGCTGCTGGGCCCCAGACCACACTTTGAATAGTGAGGGGAGAGAAAACACAAAGAGGAAAGCTTGTGTTCCCAAGCAGCCGCCGCAGCCCCATCCGCTCACGTCCCTTTCTCCTTCAAGGTCGCCGTGTTGTCTTGCCGCTCACTTCTAGAGAATGATTATGTCCTTTATTTACCTTCGTTGAATTTTTTTTTTAAACCACTTGGATGAAGTTGAAAACGAAAAAAGAACGTATCTGAAAAGCTCCCAGAATTGACAGTAAAACTGATGAAGCAGATCTTTAGAGAGGCCATGAAACCAAGGAGCTCTGGGCTTTGGTGGCAGGAATTGGTGGCATTCCCTTCAGGTGAATTAACCAACGCCAAGATCCCCTTGGGTCCTTGCAGAGACACCCAAATTCCAGGGTGGGTCCCAGTGGCCTACCTTGGGTCACAGGTCCACCCCTTAGGAGAGGACAGGGCATCTTGACTGACAGACCCACCAACAGGGCGATCACCTGCTTTAGTCACCATCCAAAGGGGCGTGTGTGATGGGCAGGCAGACACAACAATGGAACGCTGGGTCACTGACCATCTAAATGGCAATGAGAGGGAAAGAAGTGCTGTTTGCTGAGCTCTGACTCTGGGCCAAGCACATTACAGATATTATTAACTTAACCGTTGGCTTAACGTGAGAGTTATCTACTAGGAATGATTTTGCTTCCAGGGGATGGTTGGCACTGTCTGGACAGTTTTGGTTGTCACAGCTGGGTTGGGAGTTCTGGCATCTAGTGGGTGGGAACCAGAGAGGCTGCTAACGGTTCTACAATGCACAGGACAGCCCCCAGAACAAGGAAGTTATCCCGTCCAAAATGTCACTATGCTGAGCTGAGGAACCTGTGATAAACCTGAAAGACAAAGACACTGGTGTCTTTCTCTTTTCTTCATTTTGTGCGGGGCAGAAAGTTAGGTGACAGTCACTAATCAGATTTGTCCAGTCCCATCCTGGAGTCATTCCAACCTACCAGGTTTTAATTTAACAGTAACACATGGGAAGGCTCCGTGTCTGAGGTTACCTGGTACAGCTGTCTTCATGCTGGCACAGTGAGAAGTTACCGAGTGATTAATAGCCATGGAGTTTCCTGAAACATCCAGGTGGAAGACACAACCATCTTCTTCTCTCTTTTAATATTCAGTTGTATAAATTGAATATAACAGGGTAACAGCAGGCACCCCTGGAGACCTGGGTGTGGGGTTTAGCCTCATGTGACCTTCTCTAAGTGTAATTTCCCCAGACCACATGGTGGGTAATGGGCTCCATCTCTCGGACTTATCCACGGGGAAGAGGACATTAAGTCTGCACGGCTGCGCCATAATCAGATATGCAGGGAGACAGAGCTGGAGGAAACTTTTCCCCACACTGTCTCCCCTGAAATGCTTGTCAGTAAAAGTAGACTTGGGGCAGGCATTTTGTTTGAAAAGATGAAATTCCACTTCCTTTCAAATACTGTATAGTCCAGGTGAAGAGCCAAGTGTTTTTTCTAATTATGCTGTGAGCCTTTGGGAAATGTGAACATGTTTTGCATATTAAAAGACCTGGATTTTCTTGAGGACCCAGGGGAATGTTCTCACTGGAGTGCCCCATCTTCACCTTGGGAAGAACCATCCAAATTAAAAAAGAAATCTAGGGCTTCCCTGGTGGCGCAGTGGTTGAGAGTCCGCCTGCTGATGCAGGGGACACGGGTTCGTGCCCCGGTCCGGGAAGATCACACATGCCGCGGAGCAGCTGGGCCCGTGAGCCATGGCCACTGAGCCTGCGCGTTCGGAGCCTGTGCTCCGCAACGGGAGAGGCCACAACAGTGAGAGGCCCGCGTACCACAAAAAAAAAAAAAAAAAATCTAAAGCCGGAAAACAATTATAAAAAAAAATGAAAAAAATTCCAAAAAATTCGTAACTTTCAAGTGAAAGGGTTTCCTTAAAAATTCATGAAATGAATATAATAAACAGACTGGGATAATTTGAAACAAAAACATCAACAGGTTTTCTTTTGCACGTGTTTCTGAAATAATTGGTGTGGTTTTTGATGATCGGAATTTTCTGTTTTAAAAGCCTTCTCCCATCATTTTTCGTTTTGCCTACTTGGACTACCAAATGATGAGATTTTTGCCAATTAGTCTAAATTCATTAGACCTGATATAATTATATTTCAAGCAAACCAGCTAAATTGATACTATGTTGTTTGTCCTAAGAACGACTAAGTGAGTCATAGGAAATGGGGATGTATTCTTTTAAACTTGATATTCTTGGATCTTGGCATATTGTCTGGTATTCAATAACATCTTGTTAAATAAATGAATACACTACAGAAATAGATATAAATAAGGAAGGAAGGAAAAGATGGACGGGCTGAGTGTGATTATATGAGAAAAAACAGGACTCGTAGCTCCTAAAGAGACTTGGCATTCATTCCTGTGGATTCAGTGATATGGGTGTTTCCATAAGGTCTCAGATGAGAAATAATTTCAGAAATCAACTATTTCAACTTTTTGCACACAACATCCTCTTGCCTGAGGTGGTTGTCCAGTTTCTTCTCAAACACTTGGAGCGTTTCCAGTGGTAGATGAGAATGTAACAGTAACCTTTCATTTTCAGAAGATCAGGCTATAAGTAACTGCCTTGTACTCAGCTCAAATCTGTCTTTTCAAAAATATCCATTTTCCCCTGATTCTTCCCTTTAGAGGTACGCAGAGATCTCCCAGCCATTCCATGTGACAGATTCCAGGTATTTGAGGGCAGATTCTTTGACGGTCCTTCAAATGCAGGATCTTGACTCTTTCCTAGATGGTTGATGTGGAAAATAGCCCCTTAAAATATGATCTTCAGCATGTGGCTTAGCCATATCATCAGATATTATTAAAATTCATTAATGGCAGCTAGTCTGATTATAACAGGCATGTCAGTGTGTTCATCTGTGTGTCCCCAGACAGTCCCTTTCGAGAGGTCGGCTTCTGCTGGCATGGTCTCCCCTCTCAGCGCTCCTGGAAACACCTAAAAAAATGGAAAGGCAGGGCTTCCCTGGTGGCGCAGTGGTTGAGAGTCCGCCTGCCGATGCAGGGGACGCGGGTTCGTGCCCCGGTCTGGGAGGATCCCACATGCCGCGGAGCGGCTAGGCCCGTGAGCCATGGCTACTGGGCCTGCGCGTCCAGAGCCTGTGCTCCGCAACGGGAGAGGCCACAGCAGTGAGAAGCCCACGTAATGCAAAAAAAAAAAAAAAAAAAAAAAAAATGGAAAGGCAGACTTGGCCCCTTACCAAGTCTCTTGACTCAAGACCAAGAAGCCTAAGTGGGGAAAATTGTATAGCAAGCATTAAGCCAGTAAATCCCATAGGGGTGTTCAAGGTCCCTGCACCACAGACATCACCAACTGTGGCTGCCTTTCACCTCACTCGTGGTCTTTCACCTCTTCTTGAGTCTTCTCTTTGCCCACAGGTAAGTGCTTCTTAGCCTTCACTTGCCGTTCCTGGTCACAAGTGGAGGTGTCTCCTTGTAACCTTCCGTTGTGACACACAGGGACCTCCAGTTCTCAGCTGAGCTTTCTCTAGTCACGCTCTGATTGCAGCTGTTGCGACAGCTGTTGCTCCAGATCTCCGGGTCTGCTTCAACATCTTCATTTGCCACGATCTCCAGCCTCGCTTTCCTCTTCAGCAGAAGGGATTTGGGGGTTGGGGGGAACAGAGCTGGTGAAACCCAAAAGTGCAGCAAGGACCTACGTTGTTGGTTGACACAGTTAGAAAGCCGTTGGAAATCATTAACGGAAAACCCCAATCCAAATGTTGTAAACCATGAGGAACATTTCTCGTTTCACAAAACGAAGCCTGGAGGTGTAGGAAAGCTAAAGGGATGGTTAATTCAGCATCTCTCCAGCATCAAGGATCGGGTTCTTTTCCACCTTTCTGCTTTGTCACTCTTAGCCTGCTGCATTATCCTCAGTCTGACTCTTCCCATGTGTGCAGGACAGCTGCACAGCCACTAATGTCACAGGCGGACATATCAGCTTTAGGTGAAAGAAGAGAGTGTATTTTCCTTTGCACCTCTTTTTTCTCCCCTTTCCTGGAAGCTCCTTTCCCTAGCACGTGTACCCTCATGCCTCATTGGCCAGACCAGGTGAAATGTCTGTCCTAAACCAATTGCTGGCAAGGGAAGTGGGGTGACCAAGAATGGTAGATTATCATGATTTACCTCTTTGTTTGGATGGGGATACCCTCCGTGGCCACATGGCTGTGTGGGAAATGGTGGACCCCAGATATAACTGATTATTCTGCCAAAAAGGAAGGATTTCAAATAAACAGCGAAAAGTGCCTGCTATGTTTACATCACGTCAACTTCCTTCCTTCACGAATGTGTTTGCCCAAACATTCAACAGACTATCAGTTTACTTTTTATTCTAGGCATTGTGTTAGGCATCGAAAATGCAATCATAAATAAGACACGATCCCTGTTCATGAAAGGAGGCCTGATAAAGTGATGGCTAATTGCCCAGGCTTTAAAAGGCAGAGCTCTGATCGTTAATCCCACCTCAGTTCATTCCAGCTGTGTAACCTTGAGCAAGTTACTTCACCTCTCAGAGCCTCGACTGCCTCACCAAAAAAAGGTGATGATAATATCCTTTCCAGAGCAATTGTACAGATTAAAAGTTAGGTAGGTAGAGATAGATAGGCATACACACATACATACACACATGTGCATACATGCACACTCACGCATGTATATTCACAGAGTGATAGGACCAGGGCAAAGCCCTGATAATAGTAATTGGCATAATAATAATTTAAAAATACAGTGATATATATGTATATGTACATATGCATACACACACATATGTATGTATCCATATCCATGTTATATGTAACCTTCACAATATGTAGAAAGGAATTTCAGAAGTTCCGTGGGAGCACAAACAAGACACCAACTGGATGGTAACTATCTATGCCTGAGCTGTGTGCAGCTGATGCGTCTGGCACATCTTGGTTCTGTTCATAGAAATGCTGCTGCCAGTTGGCTCAAGAATGCCATGGCAGGCACCACAGCTGTTCCTACAGTTACCACATTTTTTTCCAGACTAATAGTCAGGACACACAATCTGTTAGATACTTTTTTCTGATTTGTGCATTCACTTGTGTGATATGAATTACAGAAACATTCCAGACTGGGTTTAATTATATATAAACTATATGTGTACATATATTATATATAAACTCTATATATGCCTATAGTTTTAGATATGGTAACTATATATCTATAGATGTATAGATGCTATATAGCCCTATAGATATAGATATATACATCTATAGATATATCACATTTTTGGAAAACATTAATGACATGAAATGAAATACAAATCTCACTCCGTGTGTGTGTAGCATCCTGGTCTCAATAATTTTCCTAGGTGTAGGCATTCCTCCCACACTACAAAGTTATCAAAATTTGAAAAGAACACAATGTGATGACTAACTAAGGAATATGATTTCTATTCCATGATCCACGACTGGGTAAACAGTGGAAGGTGGACACAGGTTCACAGGAAATGAGCGCTGAGAACACAACAGAGAGGCCTGGAGCTGCTCTGCTTGCCTGTCCCATTGGTTCCTGGGTTCTGTGTGGCATGAACTTGGCCACAGCTGAACTGCAAGAACAAGGCCAAAGCAGAAAGTTTGGAGGGTCAACAGAGAAGATCTTTGGTTTGTTGTATTCCACTCTGACCTCCTCGGCTTTAGCTTTCAGTAATCAAATACATTTTATCTGTAAAGATGCCTTTCTGGTCAATGTTTTAAATGGAAAAACAATAATTTAGTGAGTCCAGAACTCTCTAGCATCTCCTTTTCTATTAGAAAAGCAATTTTTGGAAACCTGAGGCTTCTTAGAAATGCAACTGTTGTATTGTAGCTTAACATAATTTAACATAATTTACATTGGCACAGAAAACTCACAGGATGGCCTGCCTCCATGTCACAATCCCCCTTCCCAGGACTCCTGAGAACATCTAAAGTGCAGGACAAATCCTATCATCACAGATTTGTATTATGAAATTTCATTAAAATATTAGGTAACATATTATTTCTGTAAAAGCATAATAGATAGACACTCTGTCCTTTATGTCTCAAATACTGATTATCTAAACTGTGCCAGGTTCATCTTTTTGGACCTGGGGGTGGAAGATATAAAGATGCAGTCTGGCGAGAGAATGAAATTCCTAAACAGTTACGAGAATAGTATCGAAAGTGTTACAGCAGGGTACAGAGTGCTGTGGGAATGCAGAGCGGGGATCCCCAGCCCACTAAGAATTCGGGGGTCACCTCGGTCCAGAAAGCCTGCAGAGAAAATATGGAAGTGTGAGCCCTTGGTGGTTCTGGCTGCATAGTGCTACCAAATTCACCTGGTCCCAACTATAAAACATCTAATCCTGTTGGCAACAGAAACATCCCTGGAACTTCATGTTGTTATCAGTTAAGGTTTCTGCCTTTAGTTGTTCTACCACTCCGTGTATAGTTTGAATAACTGGTTTTTCTTCACAACACACCATGCCTCTGTATCTCTACACCTTTTATAACTCCATTGCGGGGATGGAAGAGAGCAAAATCCCTTTGTTTCTATCAACACCGTCTCGCTCGTTGATTCTTTTATTCTTGTCCCAAAGAACCACTTTCTGAGTCCACTGAACCCTCCCAGCCCACCTCAGTCATGGTATATCCTTACTCCCAGGTCTCGTTCCATAGTTGGTGTAGTATGGGAGCACCCCAGAGAATCCTGAATGGGCATTTGACAAAGTGAATGTGGTATGTTTGAAGAACACGGGATCTGGAATAAGTTTTGAATTTGAATCCAGCTCTCTATAATTTACTAGCTGTGATGTTGGGGAAATCACCTGATTTCTCCATACTGTAAATTTCCTCATGTATTGAATGAGTTTGATGGTGCTAATACACACCTCCTAGGGATGTTGTGAAGAATAAATATAATAATATACAGTATGTAAAAAGCACTTTGTAAAAGAGAAAAGGTTATGTTGACCTCAGTGGCGGGGAGGGGGTGGTAGTAGTGGGTTAGGTCCTATGCTTCATACACTGCCCATCTCTACCCGATACCCTGCGCACAGTTTCCCATGACTTTGTCTTTGACCTCTGACCAACTTCCTTCTAAACTTGCTCTTCACCATATAGCCCTAGACACACAACCGCTCACCATCCAGAGAATTTGGCCACCGGAGAACCATTCAGTCCCTCTGTACCTTGGGGATGGTCTGATCTGGTTTGTCAGCCCTACTTCTTTAAACTCCCTAGAAAGCATTTCTATGGTAAGTTAAACAGAATGGATTGAGGCTAGATTTACTAAGTCCTTTGAAATGGTTCTATTATTTCTAATGCAAGAAAATAATGTACCATACCTCCTGAAAAATATATCTTCTGCAACATTTTCATTAATCTCTTTATTAAACTAAACTGGTTTCTCTTTGGAAATCAATTACTGAAGTAGTGTTGAGAATTTTAATTTCCACAATATACCAGCTAGAGGTACTGCTGTTTCTTTATACACTATTACACAGCAGGGCAATAATCTATTGAAATAAGCCCAAAAACGGGGCAGCTTGTAATTAAAACAGTATAACACGAATATTTAATGACTCTCTTAGTGCTAAGATGGCCCTGTCGTGCTGTGTTTGGGTGGAATAAAATGTGTATTTAGGAAACAGCTCTATATGGGAAAGTGGACAAGCTCAGGGTTTACAGTTTGGGATGTGGCCATGTTTCATTGCAGTAATATACCCACAAGGAAATACGGTTTGTTTTGGGCATCTGAGAATTACAACCACTGCTTGTACAATGGGAAGCTTCCCTATTAAGCTACCCCCATTGTGAAGTTTAAAATAGTTACATCATGAAATAGAGAGCATGAATTATGGATGTCAGTATCCATGGAAAAGATGTGAGTGTGTAAATCCTTGGGCTTCTGCACAACACACATGTGTAGGTGTGAATCCATGTGTGAAGGCAGGTCCTGTCTGTATGTGTGAAGGCGTTCATCTGTGTGGATTTAGCACTTAATCATTCTCCTCCAAGTTTAGGGGATGCTTCATATTTTTCAAGACACGTTCCTATCTATCGTCTTCTATCCTCCTAGGCATGTTTTCTCATGATAAGAATTATTTATACATCATTTACATTTATAGATTTGCTGCTTTTCCTCATACCAAAGACATTTTTACAGATTCTGTGTTTCTCTTCTCCTCCCTTCCCTCCTCTTCTCTTCCTGTCCTTCCTTTCTTTTCTAAGAACAGTAACATGATGGCACTTTCCCTTTGCCTGTTCCTTCCTCCACATTTCCACTGCCTTGTGAGTCACTCTGCTTATAAATTTTCTGCAAACAAAACCTCTTTATTCAGAGGCAGCCTCAGATCCAGCTCCAGCAATATTTTTAAATAGGCAAAATAGAATTCCTGAAATCGGCAGTGTGACAAGACAAGGCAACCTGTACTTCTCAGGGACTCAGGGTGGGCCCTGGGCAGAAGTGTGCAGGGTTCATTCACCCCAAGCCAACTCGGGCAACTGGAGGCCCTAACACAAAGCATTTGATGCTGCTTGTGAGGCGGGCTTGCTGTAAACACTGATGCTGTGTTTCCCCAGTGTCAGTCACTCACTTCCCAAATTCATGATTTTTGCTCCCTTTGGCTGCCAGCTTTACCTGATCCTAATTCTCTAATATCTGTACAGACATAGATTTTGTGTAATACTTATTGTTGGCTTATCACACATAAGCAATAAATCTCAAAATTTCATCCTTACACCATCTAAAATCATCTTGCGTACCACTGAGAGAAAGTGTTTTATTGCAATCCACAAACATATACTAGCTTCCTTCTGGGCCGAATGTTTAATGACCGGTTTTAGGATTCTGCCACGGATCAGCGTCAAGTCATGGACCCATCCTTTCTCTGTTCTTGTTTCTGTCTGAAAATCAGGCCAACGTGCAACACAGAGAACCTCCAGAGGGCTCTGAGATGAGATGGAAGAGGTAGTCACGCCTCTTTGCTAACCAGGAAACTAAAGCAGACATGGCAGTGAACCAAAGCCCACATATTTGAAAACATGCCTTGAACCAGGAGACTTGCATTATCAAATGGTTCATTGTTTACTTTGGCGGCAGGGGTGGCGGTGGCGGGGGAGGGGGTCGGGTCAGGCTCTTGGCCTATCAGATCCAAACAGGAGTTGGTGGTTAGAGGAATTGATCGTTGCAGGAAGTGATAAAATCAGGTTGAGCAAATGGGGTTGAATAGAGCTATGTGTACCTTGACAATCTAATAATTTGGTGTTATTTCAAACTGATATTCTTTAGTGATGTTGGATATTTATTAAGAAGGAGAGGGTGAGCCCTGTATGTGAGAAGAAAGGGGACCCTCTGGTGGTGTCCTCTCCATTTCCCCCTTGTCTTGAGCAATTCAACTCCAGCCTTGAATTTCAAACATTCCTTCCACAGTGATCTGCCCTGTGCCTGCAATGACCAGGCTCTGCTCTGGGTGCTGGGAACACTGTCAGGAACAGCACCAGTCCTTGCCCTCAGAGGGGGGAACATTCTGCCCCACTTAGCAAATAAAATCCTACGGTTACTTCTTCTTGGAAGGCAATTTATTGATTATTACCGCTGATACACGTTCCTCTGAGGGCTTAGGTTCCATCCCCAATAGTTTTTCAAAGAGAACATGGTACATCTCAATCACATACCATATTCTCCCCAAGAAGTCTATGAGCGAAAATGTTCATGTCATGAACAAAGGGATATTATAAATGATATTTTAGTCAACCTTATAGGTGAGTGTTCAAGGCAGCTCCGCAAGTAGGCTGCTCCTTATTCTGGCTTAAGACCACTAGCAATGTTCTTGAATTGGATTTAGATAGCAACTCTGCCCTCCGCCCCACATGAGGCAAAAGTGACCAAAAATTATGGCTGCTCTTCAAGCCCCGATCCAGAATAATGGGCTTCTATTAAAAAAGGCAGTATCTGGAAGTAATAGTTAAGAAAAGAAGGGCATAATGCATACCCAAGACCATAAAATTCTGGAAATCATAATATTGCTGGTTTCTCAATAAAAATAAGGAAATAATTCATGGTACTTGAGTGGAATGTAGCACTTGCAAGCCAGCTTTATTTATAGAACCCCTTCTTTTATCTTTCCCTGCAAAGCCTTTGACCAGAATTGTTCACTTAGGATAATTAGAGGAAAATTCTGTAATAAATCCTATGTGAATATTGATTACAAATCAGTTCCAGTAAAAATGCTACTGTCCAGTCATCTGTGCCACTGCAATTGGGAAGTGATAATTTATGTTCAAGCCTCTTCAGCTGGATTAATCTCTTCAAACCTAGATGATCCATATGAAGACCTTGTCACTGCAAATTATTTTTGATCTGATGCAGCCAACATATCATAATGGTAATAAATAAACATTTGGGTTGTGTCTCAGACTTTACAAAGTGCTTTCCCATTCATTATCTCTCTTAATTTCCATAACGATTTTTAAATAGTTAATTCTTTTTTTTAATTCTAATTTTATAGAAGTATAGTTGATTTACAATGTTGTGTTAGTTTCAGGTGTACAGCAAAGTAATTCAGTTATACGTATACATATATTCATTCTTTTTTAGATTCTTTTCTCATATAGGTTATCACAGAATATTTAGTAGAGTTCCCTGTGCTATGCAGTAGGTACTTGTTGGTTATCTATATTATACATAGTAGTGTGTGTGTGTTCATCCAAAGCTTCTGATTCATCCCTCCATGACACATTTCCCCTTTGGTAACCATAAGGTTGTTCTTCACATCTGTAGGTCTATTTCTGTTTTGTAAACAAGTTCATTTGTATCTTTAAGATAGTTAATTCATTTAACCAATATTTGAGTCCTTCTTGTTTATTCATTCAACAAAAATTTATGAAGCACCTAGCTGTGTCAGACACAGTCCTAACCACTGGGATGCCGGGCAAATAAGACAAAGTCCTCAGTCATACAGAAACTGTATTCTAGTGAAGGAGACAGATGATAAATTAAAAAATTACACAAATGTATGACCTAATGTTGGGAAGTGGTAAGAACTGAGAGGCCAAGGGATAGAGATTAACATGGAATGCTTGTACCTCTGTAGATGTAAAGGGTGTGCAGCCCTAAGTGATGTGAAAGCATGAGCTGGAAGTACAGCATTTCAGGCGCAAAGAGAATATTTGGTTCCTGCCTCACATATAGTATTGCATTTTGCACTTAGAATGTCATACCACATGAGTATTTTTCCATGTTCTTAAAAGTTGAATTTTTTTTTTCTTTCTTTTTTTTTTTTGTGGTATGCGGGCCTCTCACTGCTGTGGCCTCTCCCGTCGTGGAGCACAGGCTCCGGACGCGCATGCCCAGCGGCCATGGCTCACGGACCCAGCCGCACCGTGGCATGCGGGATCCTGCTGGACCGGGGCACGAACCCGTGTCCCCCGCATCGGCAGGCGGATTCTCAACCACTGCGCCACCAGGGAAGCCCAAAAGTTGAATTTTTAAAGCTGAAAAATATTCTGTTTTATGATGCCCTTATAGATTTTATAGATTTCCGAAAGTTTCAGTCCAGAGCTCATCAAATCTCTCTTCTCCTTATGGGGTCCACCAGGCTGCACAGGAACAGCCAGCAAATCATAATCATCTGGGTTAATAGGCCTGTGTGGCCCCTAAAGCTTTACTAAGCTGGAGAGACTACCCCCAATACCTGGGGATTGGGCTGGACACACTTAAAGAGCTTTTCTCAAAAACTGAAAGAAGGATAAGCTGTGGAAGAGATGATATGGGAAATGGGATCCATTGAATGCCTAGGGGTTTCTGTGTGGACCAGTCAACCATGTGTGGATTTTAGAAGAGGATTTCACTGTGTGATGAGATTGCTGGGAAACAGCTTTTCCATTTCCGTATTCAGTTGTTAATGTATGACCATACGCACACCGCTCTCAGATTACCCAATCTCCGGTACCATTGCTGTGCTCGATGCTCAGGACTGGTGCTCAAAGAAGAGGCTTTGGTCTCATATCTCCAGTGCTTGTTTTTTCAGCAAACCACAAAGTTGATATTTATTGAGCATTCTTCATCCTGGTTATGGTGTGTATGGCTTCTTTAATCGAGCAAAATGGCTCTAAAACAATATAAGTTCTTAAAGAAGCCTACAGGGTGGCCTATCTGAAAGCAGCCACAGAGGGCTATGTAAAAGTGAAGGCTGTCTTAACGCTATGGTTTCAAGTTCATCTGCTGTTTGTTGATGTCTTGTGGTTTCCCTGGGAGTAGTACTTCAGTGCTATGGAGCTGTCATCCCAGTCTTCATTTTCACAACTATCCACTGAGGCAGGTTTAGTTATCTCCACATTCAACAGATGAGGACATAGAGTCGTAGAGGGGTGAAAAAAACTGCCCTTGGTCAAACAGTTGAGCTTAATCCCATGTGTAGATGTCAAAGGTCTTAAGCATTGACCTGTGTCAGGCTGCCATATGTAGAGGTACGAATATCATCTCTGACCACATTGCTCACACTTTCTACTCTTCCTCTGCATCCCTCACCTGAGGTTAGGCCCTCTTTTCACTATCTTAGCCCATTACAACAGTCTCTTAAGGCCAGTCTACATGTGTACCTCCAGGCTTCCCCGAGGCCACCCAATCTGTGGAGCCAATACCACAGACCTTCATTTTTTTTTAATTGTAGTATAATTGTTTCACAATGTTGTGTTAGTTTCTGCTGCACAGAAAAGTGAATCAGCCATATGCATTCACACATCCCCTCCCTCTGAGACCTCCCTCCCCACCCCCATCCCACCCAACTAGGCCATCACAGAGCACCGAGCTGAGCTCCCTGTGCTATACAGCAGGTTCCCACCAGCTACGTATTTTACACAAGATAGTGTATTTATGTCAAACCTCCCAGTTCATCCCACCCTCCCCTTCCCCCCCTGCGTCCACACATGCAGTCTCTACATCTGCCTTTCCATTCCTGCCCTGCAAATAGGTTCATCTGTACCATTCTTCTAGATTCTAGATATATGCGTTAATATATGATATTTGTTTTTCTCTGACTCACCTCACTCTGTCTGACAGTCTCTGTGTCCATCCACATCTCTACAAATGACTCAATTTCATTTCTTTTTCTGGCTGAGTAATATTCCACTGCATATATGTCCCATATCATCTTTTTTTTTTTTTTTAAATAAATTTATTTGTCTCATCTTTGGCTGCGTTGGGTCCTCGCCGCTGTGCATGGGCTTTCTCTAGTTGCGGCGAACAGGGGCCACTCTTTGTTTTCTCATTACGGTGGCTTCTCCCATTGCAGAGCTCGGGCTCTAGGCTCACGGGCTTCAGTAGTTGCAGCACGCTGGCTCAGTAGTTGTGGCTCGTGGCCTCCAGAGCCCAGGTTCAGTAGCTGTGGCGCACGGGCCCAGTCGCTCCGCGGCATGTGGGATCCTCCCAGACCAGGGCTCGAACCCGTGTCCCCTGCATTGGCAGGCGGACTCCCAACCACTGCGCCACCAGGGAAGCCCCCATATCTTCTTTATCCACTCATCTGTTGACAGTCATTTAGGTTGCTTCTATTTCGCACTATTGTAAATAGTGCTGCAATAAACATTGAGGTACGTGTGTCTTTTTGAATTATGGTATTCTCAGGGTATATGCCCAGTAGTGGCATTGCTGGGTCATATGGTAGTTCTATTTTTAGTTTTTTAAGGAACCTCCATACTGTTCTCCACAGTGGCTGTTTCAATTTACATTCCCACCAACAGTGCAAGAGGGTTCCCTTTTCTCCACACCCTCTCCAGCATTTGTTGTTTGTAGATTTTCTGATGATGGCCATTCTGATGGGTGTGAGGTGATACCTCATTGTAGTTTTGATTTGCATTTCTCTAATAATTAGTGATGTTGAGCATCTTTTCATGTGCCTCTTGGCCATTTGTATGTCTTCCTTGATGAAATGTCTATTTAGGTCTTCCACCCATTTTTTGATTGGGTTGTTTGTTTTCTTTGATATTGAGCTGCGTGAGCTGTTTGTGTATTTTGGAGATTAATTCTTTGTTGCTTCATTTGCAAATATTTTCTCCCATTCTGTGGATTGTCTTTTTTGTCTTGTTTATGGTTTCCTTTGCTGTGCAAAAGCTTTTAAGTTTACTTAGGTCCTATTCACTTATTTTTGTTTTCATTTTCATTACTCTAGGAGGTGGGTCATAAAAGATCTTGCTGCGATTTATGTCAAAGAGTGTTTTTCCTATGTTTTCCTCTAAGAGTTTTATAGTGTCCGGTCTTATATTTAGGTCTTTAATCTATTTTGAGTTTATTTTTGTGTATGTTGTTAGGTAGTGTTCTAATTTCATTCTTTTACACATAGTTGTCCAGTTTTCCCAGCACCATTTATTGAAGAGGCTGTCTCCATTGTATATTCTTACCTCCTTTGTCATAGATTAGGTGACCATAGGTGTGTGGGTTTATCTCTGGGCTTTCTATCCTGTATCATTGATCTACATTTCTGTTTTTGTGCCAGTACCATACTGTGTGGATTACTGTAGCTTTGTAGTATAGTCTGAAGTCAGGGAGCCTGATTCCTCCAGCTCCATTTTTCTTTCTCAAGATTGCTTTGGTTATTCAGGGTCTTTTGTTTTTCCATACAAATTGTATAATTTTTTGTTCTAATTCTGTGAAAAATGCCATTGGTAATTTGATAGGGATTGCATTGAATCTGTAGATTGCTTTGGGTAGTATAGTCATTTTCACGGTATCGATTCTTCCAGTCCAGGAGCATGGTATATCTCCCCATCTGTTTGTGGCATCTTTGATTTCTTTCATCAGTGTTTTACAGCTTTCTGAGTACATGTCTTTTGCCTCCTTATGTAGGTTTATTCCTAGGTATTTCATTCTTTTTGTTGCAATAGTAAATGGGATTGTTTCCTTAATTTCTCTTTCTGATCTTTCGCTGTTAGTGTATAGGAATGTAAGTGATTTCTGTGCCTTAATTTTGTATCCTGCAACCTTACCAAATTCATTGATTAGTTTTAGTAGTTTTCTGGTGGCATCTTTAGGATTTTCTATGTATAGTATCATGTCATCTGCAAACAGTGACAGCTTTACTTCTTCTTTTCCAATTTGTATTCCTTTTATTTCTTTTTCTTCTCTGATTGCCATGGCTAGGACTTCCAATACTATGTTGAATAATAGTGGTGAGAATGGACATCCTTGTCTTATTCCTGATCTTAGAGGGAATGCTTTCAGTTTTTCACCATTGAGAATGATGTTTGCTGTGGGTTTGTCATATATGGCCTTTATTATGTTGAGGTAGGTTTCCTCTATACCCACTTTCTGGAGAGTGTTTATCATAAATGGGTGTTGAATTTTGTCAAAAGCTTTTTCTGCATCTATGGAGATGATCATATGGTTTTTATTCTTTAATTTGTTAATATGGTGTATCACATTGATTGTTTTGCATATACTGAAGAAACCTTGTATCCCTGGGATAAACCCCACTTGATCATGGTGTATGATCTTTTTAATGTGTTGTTGGATTCTGTTTGCTAGTATTTTGTTGAGGATTTTTGCCTCTATTTTCATCAGTGATATTGATCGGTAATTTTCTTTTTTTGTTATATCTTTCTCTGGTTTTGATATCAGGGTGATGGTGGCCTCATAGAACGAACTTGGGAGTGTTCCTCCCTCTGCAATTTTTTGGAAGAGTTTGAGAAGGATAGGTGTTAACTCGTCTCTAAATGTTTGATAGAATTTGATTCAACTGTGAAGCCATCTGGTCTTGGACTTTTGTTTGTTGGAAGATTTTTAATTATAGTTTCAATTTCATTACCTGTGATTGGTCTGTTTATATTTTCTAATCTTCCTGGTTCAGTCTTGGAAAGTTGTACCTTTCCAAGAATTTGTCCATTTCTTCCAGGTTGTCCATTTTATTGGCATATAGTTACTTGTAGTAGTGTCTTATGATCCTTTGTATTTCTGCACTGTCAGTTATAATCTCTCCTTTCTTATTTCTAACTTTATTGATTTGAGTCCTTTCCCTTTTTTTCTTGATGAGTCTGGCTAAAGGTTTATCAGTTTCGTTTATCTTCTCAAAGAACCAACTTTTAGTTTTACTGATCTTTGCTATTGTTTTCTTTATTTCTATTTCATTTATTTCTGCTCTAATCTTTATGATTTCTTTCCTTCTACTAAATTTGGGTTTTCTTTGTTCTTCTTTTTCTAGTTGCTTTAGGTGTAAAGTTAGACTGTTTATTTGAGATTTTTCTTGTTTCTTGAGGTGAGCTTGAGTTGCTGTACACTTCCCTCCTAGAACTGCTTTTGCTGCATCCCATAGGTTTTGGATCATCGTGTTTTTGTTGTCATTTGTTTCTAGGTTTTTTAAAATTTCTCCTTTGAATTCTTCAGTGAGTTCTTGGTTATTTAGCAGTGCACTGTTTAGCCTCTATTTGTTTGTGTTTTTAACAATTTATTTTTCTGTAATTGATTTCTAATCTCATAGCGTTGTGGTTGGAAAAGATGCTTGTTATGATTTCAATTTTCTTAAATTTTCCAAAGCTTGATTTGTGACCCAAGATGTGATCTATTCTGGAGAATGTTCCGTGTGCACTTCAGAAGAAAGTGTATTCTTCTGTTTTTGGGTGGAATGTCCTATAAATATCAATTAAGTCTATCTGGTCTGTTGTGTCATTTAAAGCTTGTGTTTATTTATTTTCTGTCTGGATGATCTGTCTATTCATTTAAGTGGGGTGTTAAAGTCCCCCACTATTATTGTGTTACTGTCAATTTCCCCTTTTATGGCTGTTAGCATTTACCTTATATATTGAGGTGCTCCTATGTTGGGTCCATATATGTTTATAATTGTTATGTTTTCTTCTTGGATTGACCCCTTGATCATTATGTAGTGTCCTTCCTTATCTCTTGTAACAGTCTTTATTTTACAGTCTATTTTATCTGATGTGAGTATTGCTACACCAGCTTTTTTGTGATTTCCATTTGCATGGAATGTCTTTTTCCATCTTCTCACTTTCAGTCTGTATACGTCCCTAGGCCTGAGGTGGGTTTTTTGTAGACTGCATATATATATGGGTTTTTTAAAAAAATAAATTTATTTACTTTTGGCTGCACTGGGTCTTTGTTGCTGCGTGCGGGCTTTCTCTAGTTGTGGTGAGCGGGGGCTACTCTTTGTTGCAGTGTGCAGGCTTCTCATTGAGGTGGCTTCTCTTTTGTGTGGAGCACAGGCTCTAGGCACGCAGGCTTCAGTAGTTGTGGCATGCAGGCTCAGTAGTTGTGGCTCGCAGGCTCTAGAGCACAGGCTCAGTAGTTGTGGCGCACGGGCTTTGTTGCTCCACAGCATGTGGGATCTTCCGGATCAGGGCTTGAACCCGTGTCCCCTGCATTGGCAGGCGGATTCTTAACCACTGCACCACCAGGGAAGCCCACAGGTCTTGTTTTTGTATCCATTCAGCGAACCTGTGTCTTTTGGTTGGAGCATTTAGTCCATTTACATTCAAGGTGCTTATCAATATGTATGTTCCTATTACCATTTTCTTAATTGATTTGGGGGTTTTTTTGTGGGTCTTTTTCTCTCTTGTGTTTCCCTCTTAGAGACGTTCCTTTAGCTTTTGTAGCAAAGCTGGTTTGGTGGTGCTGAATTCTCATAGCTTTTGCTTGTCTGTAAAGCTTTTGATTTCTCCGTTGAATTTGAATGAGATCCTTGCTGGGTAGAGTAATCTTGGTTGTAGTTTTTCCCTTTCATCACTTTAAATATATCCTGCCACTCTCTTCTGGCCTGCAGAGTTTCTGCTGAGAAATCAGCTGATAACCTTATGGGGATTCCCTTCTATGTTATTTGTTGCTTTTCCCTTACTGCTTTTAATATTTTTTCTTTGAATTATTTTTTGTTAGTTTGATTAATATGTGTCTTGGTATGTTTCTCCTGGGGTTTATCCTGTATGGGACTCTCTGAGCTTCCTGGACTTGGGTGGCTATTTCCTTTCCCGTGTTAGGGAAGTTTTCAACTATAATCTTTTCAAATATTTTCTCAGACCCTTTCTCTTTCTCCTCTTCTTCTGGGACCCCTATAATTCAAATGTTGGTGCATTTAATGTTGTCCCAGAGGCCTCTGAGACTGTCCTCAATTATTTTCATTCTTTTTTCTTTATTCTGCTCCACAGCAGTTATTTCCACCATTTTCTCTTCCAACTCACTTATCCATTCTTCTACCTCAGTTTTTCTGGTATTGATTCCTTCTAGAGTATTTTTAATTTCAGTTATTGTGTTGTTCATCACTGTTTGTTTGCTCTTTAGTTCTTCTAGGTCCTTATGAAACATTTCTTGTATTTTCTCTATTCTGTTTCCAAGATTTTGGATCATCTTTACTATCATTACTCCAAATTCTTTTCCAGGAAAGTTGCCTATTGCTTCTTCATTTATTTGGTCTTGTAGGTTTTTACCTTGCTCCTTCGTTTGTAACATTTTTTGTTGTCTTGTGTTTTTTGATGGGTGGGGCTGTATTGCTGTCTTGGTTGTTTGGCCTGAGGCATCTAGCACTGTAGTTTGCAGGCAGTCGGGTAGAGCCTGGTCTTGGTGCTGAGATGAGGACCTCTGGGAGGCCTCACTCTGATTACTATTCCCTGGGGTCTGAGGTTCTCTGTTAATCCAGTGGTTTGGACTCAGCTCTCCCACCACAGGAGCTCAGGCCTGACCCCTGGCCTGGGAACCAAGATCCCAGAAGCCGTGTGGCACTGCAAAAGAAAAGAAAAAAAAGGAGCAGTACTACAACAAAGAATAAAAAGTAAAATAAAATTAGAAATATAAAAAATATATTAGGAAAAATAAAAATATAATTGAAACAACTACAGCAAGGTAAAACAGAACCACAACAGGAAAAAAAAGAAAAGGAACAAGCCAAAGTAGAACAATAACGAAGTATAAAGAATTAAATAAAATTAGAAAAAGAAAAGATTAGAAAAAATAAAAATATAAATGAATCAACAACAAGGCAAAACAGACCCACATCCTAAAAGAGGAAAAAAAAAAAGGCTGGAAAAGGCCTTGGTTGTGTGGGGCGGAGCTTAGGCGTGGGTGGGACTTAGGTGGGGGTGAGGTTTAGGGTGGGGGCGGGGCCTAGGTGGGGTGACGTTTAAGTGTGGGTTGGGGCCTAGTTGGGGTGACGTTTAAGCGTGGGGCGGGGCCTACTTGGGGTGACGTTTAAGCGTGGGGCGGGGCCTACTTGGGGTGACGTTTAAGTGTGGGGTGGGGCCTACTTGGGGTGACGTTTAAGCGTGGGGCGGGGCCTAGTTGGGGTGACGTTTAAGCATGGGGCGGGGCCTGGTTGGGTTGACGTTTAAGCGTGGGGCGGGGCCTAGTCGGGCTGACGTTTAAGCGTGGCTCGACGTTTAAGCGTGGGGCGGGGCCTAGGCTCAGGACCTGTGCAGTGGGGGAAAGGCAGCATGGCCTGAGGGGCGCCTCAGAGTGTGGAGTTCCGGAGTTTGGAGGTAAGGCCCTGCCTGAGGGTGTGTGGGCGGTTGGAAGGGGTTTCAGAGGGGTTCTCGGAGCGCCCCGTGCAGAGGTAGGGCCCTGGGTGGAGGTGTAGGGGCGGGGCCTAGGCTCTGTGCTGCCGGAGGGAGCCTCCGAGGGCGTGGGTTTAGGCCCGGGAGCCCAACAGGCTCCCTGGTGCACAAGTGGGCAGGGAAAATGCTGTCGGCACTCCCTTCTGTTCCCCCGCCCTCCTGAGGGTCTCCCCAGTCACCACTGGACCCCTAACCGTGTGTGGGCCCCACTGGGTGTGGGAACTCCTCCCCCCACAGCTGCCCCTCAGGGGTGCCGGTCCCGTTTGTCCGGCCTTTACATTTGCTTCCCCTTCCCTCCCTCCCACTCCCTCGGTAGCCATATGGCCGGAGGGGACCTCGGTGGGCACAGGATCAGGCCCGGGATCTCAGCAGGCTCCCGGGGGCCCAGGTGGGCAGGGGAAATGCTGGCCGCGCTCTTTTCTGGTCCTCTGCCCTCCCAGCAGTGCCCCCACCCCCATCCCCCTCCGGGCGTGGGATTCGTTCCCCTCGCCCAGCCTCCCCTCAGGGGCGCCGGTCCCATCCCGCTTACACTTCTCCCCACTCACTCTCCCGCAAGCCCTATCTGGTTGCTGGTGTTCCTCTGGTCCTCTTAGGTGTCCGTGGTCCCCCACCAGTTCCTGGTAGGTGCCCTAGTTGTGCGGAGATTCCAACTCCGCCCACCACAGACCACCTAAAGGAAAGGCCCATCAAGCCACAGCTCTGCTAAAAGCCTCCGTGACAGTAGTGTAGCTGGGCAGGGCTGCAGGCAGAGAGGTGGCCTCGGGAAAGGCTGGTTTTATTCCTGGCTGGAGATGGAGAGAATGTTCTGGAGAGTTCATATTGACGGAAGGGGTTGTTAATCAGAGACCTCTCATTTATCTCAGGCCTTTGGTACATGTTTTTTTCTCTTTCTAGAATGTTCTTCCTTCCACTTATCATTTGACTCCTACCCTAAAGGAAGCTGTTCCTGAGCCCCTACTCAGGACACTGCCACGGGCTGCAGTCCCTTACTCTGCTTCTCCTTAAAGCCCCTACGGCATTTGAACTTGTTTGTGTGGCTATTTAGTTAATTTCTATAAATGCCACTAAACAGTGTACTCCTTCAAGAAATAGAGTCTGTCTTTTCTCCCAGAGAAATCCCTACTCCCACCATAGAGACTGATTTGTGAATGCACAGAATGCACTTAAAGAAAAAAAAAGTTAATTATTATGTAAATTTTTTCAAAAGGGGTCTAGATTCCTAAAGCTCAGGTTCCCAGACACCCTGAGGCCAGGGAGTGTTTTGTTAAACATGCAGATTCTCAGACTCCACCCAGGATTTATATATTAGAAACTCCTGAAGTATAGACTGCAAAGTGTTTATAAGAAAGCTTCCAGGCTGAATCTTTTTCGGATGAGAGTTTGAGGACCTCTTTCTTAGCGGATAAAATCTAGTCTCTGTACACATTTGTTCCATTCAGAAGTGCTCATCCTGTACTCTCAGTGAGTCCTTCTCTTCCCCCCTCCACCCCTGTTTCAAATTCCAACCATCACCCGCACCCACCTCACCTAGCATTCCGTATTTTTATCCAGAGAACTTGTCTGTCACCACCCACTAGTGTATAAACTCATGAGGGCAGAGATTGTTGTCTGGGTTATTCCTTCCACATCCCCATTCCCTGAACAGCACCCGGCACATAGTAGGCGCCCAATAAATGTTTGAATAAACAGTTTGCCCCATAGAACATTTAAAATATTCAAGGCCCTACACCACTGGGAAAGGAGAGATGCTGAGCCACTGTAGCTTGAGATAATGTTGACGTTCTTCTTTCATTTTTTTCTTTTTTCCTTTTGATTAGATGACACTTGAGAAATTAGGGCAGCCATCATGCTGTCTCTCCAAATGTTGTTGGGTCATGTCCACCTAATAGAAAGGCAATTTGGGCTGCTAATTTCTGTCTGATCAGAGTAATTGAATTCAGATGGTGAGCACAAAATGCCTCTTTAGAGTACTCAAGACAACGCAGCAATTGATCCTCATCCAGTCTTCCTAACTTTTTTATGATGAAGAGCTATGTTTTATTGTCTTGATATGTTGAAATAACTGGGAAGGACGGCTGAACTAGCAAAGCAAGTGGGAGGGGCTCGAAGGGAGGGGGTGCCGTTTTCCTCACTGGCGTTAGTGAAAACTCAGGGGTGAGCAGTTAAAAGCTTTGGTTGTATGTCACCCATAGTGCCTACTGCCTACTTGATGTGAATTAGACCTTCCAGTCAGAGCAAATAAGTCCTGTGCACGGACTGGGTACCAAGCCCTGGGTTAGTGGGGTCGGTGGCAGACGGGGAAGAGAGAATGACATAGCAACTGCTCTTATGAACTTACAGATTAATGAAGCACTTTCAATTTTATGCTTTATGTCCTGTCTTGGGAAAAAAAATGAGGTGGCTTATAATGAAGACCACAGGTCCATTATGACCACTTAAGTAATCACAATAGAAGAAAAACATGTATAAGGAAAGAAGCCCATAAACCCTGAGTAGTGAGCAAGACTAGTTTACAAGATCCTAAAACAACAGGGTTGAACAGGCTGGTAATGATTACTCAGAGTTTTCCCTGTCCTCTCAGACTGTTTCCTGAATCCCTTTGAGAAGTAATCCACTCTGTCCCATCCACCCCTTTCCCTAATAGCTCTTTCTGAAATATCTATCAAGCCAAGATCTGTTTTCCACCCACTGATCCTAGCCCTACTGCTCTGGAGCCACCCAGGAAATGCCCAGTCTTTCTACACCAAGTCCATCACTGAGTACTTTGAGGATGTCCTCATCTTCCCTCTGTGTTCTCCCCACCAGCACCTTGGGTGTTTCCTCATATAACTTGCAAGCATCCTGAGCCTGTGATTGTCCCTCATGTACTTTTGAGTTTCCAGAGGTAGCACAGTACCTGTTGCAGAGTAGGTGCTCAGTAAACATCGGATGGACAGATGCCGCAGTACCCTTATTACAGGAACTCCCTCTCGCTTTGCAGAGGGAATGCATGGTATTCCATTGGGGGGTTTCTTGCTCATGGTTCTGACCTTGCATGTGGATGGGAGCTCATCTAATTCACAAATATGTTTTAGTCGTCAAGTAGAAGGTTGAACAAAGCCTTGCTGAAGGTCATAAGATGAGGGTCTTTCTCAAAGTATGGGGAGTTTGTTTAAAATACAGATGCCTAAGCTGACTTACTGATTAAGGAATTCTATCTGTGGGGCCCAGTGAATCTACATTCTAACAAGTCCATGTGTACAATACAGTTTGGGAATCTTTTTAAAGGCTTAAAAAGGGGAAGCGTTTCTTAAAATGTCCCTGGGAACTCCTGAGACTTTTTCTAGGGGTTCACAAGGTCAAAACTATCTTCATAGTAACCCAAGATGCTCTTTGCCTTTGTCACTCTCATCTCTCATAAATGTACCATAAAATTTTCCAGAGGCTAGCTGGTGGGTACTTTGGCAATAGGCTGAATGCAGAAGCAGCTAAGAGAATCCAGCTGTCTCCCCGCAGTGCAGACATTAAAGCCAGGCAGAGTGCCACCCTTCTTACTACATTTTCTTTTGTTTAGGAAAATATAGTTATTTTTTCATTAAAAAAGAGTTAACGTTAACAAGATATGGGTTTATTACTTTAAGTGGATTAATGAATACATAGTTTTAGGTTCACAGTTTTAATTTCTAATATGTAAATGTTGATAAGCTATAACTCACAGAAACAAAAGGCCTTTGGGATCCTTATTTTTAAGAGCATGAGGGATCTTGAGACCAAAAAGTTGGACAACTGCTGCTACCAAGAAACAGACTAAATTTGTTTAAAAAAAAAATTCTCTATCTTTACTCAGCTATATCAAATAGTTGATCCATATCCATTCAATTTGTATAAAATTATGATTTCTATTGGTATAAGTTCTGATACTTTCCCTTCTCCAAGGAGGCTGAGGTGTTTTTGCAGTATTGCAGCATAGAAAGGAATCAGCCACCAGATTTTTTTTTCCTTGCTTAGAAAAAATATTTCATAATATTCCCCCAGACTTCCTCAAAATTCAGCAAATTTGAAGTCATCCAATTCTATGTTACGTGTATGGGGGAACAAAACCTCAATAGATGAAAAAATGTAAAACATTGGGGATTTAACTTTGAGATTTTATGAGATCACATATCTATCTGGCTCCCTCTCTCTCTCATTCCCAAGCCTAAATCAGAACCAGCCCAAAGCCGTGTTATGATTTCCTTCTTGTCCTTCCCCATCCACCATGCGCCCCTCGAGCCAAAGGCATCTTCTAAGCAAAAGACTTAGCCTCCTAGAATAGTGCTTCCAAAGTGGGGAGACAGCGGTGCAGGGATAAATGTTTAGTAACTGGCTCGGAGCAGGCGGAAAGCAAAGCCCCGAGCTGTAGCTTTTGCTCCTCCCCATAGTGTAAGTGTTCTTGGTGTCACAGTGTTGGGAAGTGAGGCACCCAACAGGCTCTGGAAGAAGGAGCAGGAAGCTCCTGCCACCAAAGGCTCTGCTCCTGGATCTGGCAAAGCCGGCAGATGTGACGTTTTCCAGGGTAGTCTTCATATGCGAGCAGAGGAGAAAAGAGTACAGATGCAGGAAAACACATTAGGGGCCTGAGGACTCTCCTTGAGGACCTCTGTTTCTCATTCCCTTAAGAACTTGCACCCATAGTAAGAGATGCTGCCAAGAAGGGAGACTGAGACCAAGATTGAGGCCTGGATGCCAGGAGAGGGGTGTGGACCAGATGTTGAGCCCCAGTTTCTTCATCAATCTTATCAGGATAACAGCTAGCACGCTGGGCCACTGTGAAGACTAGATATAAATGTAGAAAGCCCACGGCACTCTGTCTGGCTCATAGTATGGTAAAGTCATTTTTATTTTTATTTTTATTTTATATTGTAATGGGCACTTTTCTTGACAGAATGAATCAACTCATTCTGAATTCAGGTTCTGACTACTTTTGTGCAGGTTCATCTCATGTTAGCATTTTTTTTCTTCACATCGTTAGATTTGAATTGAATATTTAGTCACAGGAAATTGCTTTAAGTTCTCTGGGAGTCCAGAGGTAAGAATTCTGTATAATAGATACAAACGGGTCTGATGTCAAGGCTAGATTTATTCTAATTAAATCATTGTAAGCCACATATTTTTATAGATCTGAGGTAGAAGAGAAAGTAAATACGCCATCTCTGAGGATTTGTTGGTGGGAATTTACATGCCTCCCTTCCACTGTTGAGTTTGACTTTAAAATATTCCCAGTGCCAAGAGGCTCCTGGATGCACATTACAAGATAATTGTTTTAAAATTCTATTAGGGGAAAACCACAGCACAATAGCTGAACTGCAAATGCCAGAGGTTAGGGAGAACGTAAACATCATTCAAACACCACACATAGCTGCCACATTCTGGAGATCATTGCTGAAAACTGGTATTAAATCTCACCTTAAAGTTCAGGGGCAATTTACCCATTCTTAATAATGGATCTAAATTACCCTGGAAGGAGCTGGCTATTCAAATATATGGGGTTGGGACAATTGTCTCTACATCTAGGAAAAACATCATCAGCTTCCTACCATACAACGTATAGCAATATACACTTTTAGATGGATATGAGATCTAAAAATGAAAAAAAAAACGTAAAATATACCAAAAGATAATACAGGAGATGCTAAAAATATAACCTTGGACTAGAGAAGGACTCCCAAAGCAATGCTCCAACCCCAGAAACTATAATGAAAATATATAAGCAACTAAAACTCCTGTGTATTTGGGAGACCGTAAGGTTACAAAACAAATGACAAAATGACAGGAAAATTTTGCTACATATATAACAGGCAGTTACTGTCCTTAATATAAAAAGAGCTCCTGTAAATCAGTAAGAAAATGCAAAGTAACATGGAAGAAAATTTGGCAGACAAATAAATTACCCCAGTGCCCTGAGAGAGTCAGTCTTTCCTTCCAGCCAACTGGGAGAATTACAGGGGCTTCTCACTGCCTTGTTAGCCGTCAGTCAGGGCTGCTGATGGATGGATTTTCTTCAAAGCACATTTTCTTACTGTCCATGGCCTCAGTGTTGACAGGCCAGCATGAAACCTCATAAACTTGGCATTCAACTAAATGAGATAATTAATTCTGCTAGCACAGTTATAGATATGGTAAGCTCTCCATGAGTTCAAGTTCTTCACCCTTTATTCATAGGATCGTTGAGAGGATTGAGTGAGAGACTGTGTGTTCAGGAGGCAGGAAAGTTCCCTGCACACAGTGGGGCTACTCAGTAAATGTTAGTCCCCTTCCCTAAGGCCCTCCTTCACCCAGACCTCATCAGGGGTCCTCCATCCCGGCTGCATGTTTGGATCACCTGCCGAGCTACTGGACAACACCAATGCCCAGACTCCACCCCAGACCAGTTGACTCTGAAGCTTTGCTTGTGCAGCCCTGTGCATTTAGAGGGGTTCCACAGGAGATTCTAACATGCAGCCAGAGGAGATGCTCTACCTTAACATACTTTGGAATTTTCACTGTGGTTTAATTTATCCTTGAGGTTCCTTCTCCATCCCACCTTGCCATTATCTGCCTCTTTGCCTATTGAAGTCTTAGTTTCAGTTGGAAATAATCTCTTCCTCTCTGAACTCCTATAGCATCTGTATCCATCCCATGCACGTGCCTTTTAATCATCTTTTGTTGTGATAACATATACTTGTGAATTACCTTCCTGTCTAAAATTGTGAGCTCCTTGAGGCCAAGGATCTTATTTTACTTATTGCTGTATCTACGTGATGTCTGCTTCAGCACAGGACAAACGTAAGTCCTCATAAAGTATTGACTGGTTAACTGAATGTAAGTGAGTGAGGACAGACACGTGTCTTTACCCAAGCTTAGAACCAGTCACCATGCTCCCTGGGATCTGAAACCAAGCCCCTGTCGTCCTTAGCTTATCAAGTGCTCCTCTTCTTAGAGACAGCCTTATCAGCCAACTCAGCTGACACTTGTCAAAAAGTGTGAATTTACTGTCAGTCATGGAGTTCTTGGTCCCTTGTGTAGTTGAACCAGATTCACTGTAGTTCTGGGATCTTTGTAAAACCCTCACAGTTGGCTTCTCATTTTGGATTCTCAGTCCTGAACAAAGGGATCACCTAGGGGGAGGAGACTTAAGCAGTTGAAAGCAGGGGTTGGTTCTAGATAGTGCTGGAGTCACTAGCTGTTTGACTTTGGGCAAGTTGCCACTTAGACCTCAGTCTCCCCATCTGCACAATGGAATAGAATACTGTTGCCTGCCTTACAGGTAAGAATACAATGAGACCGTTCACATTAATATATTTATCATACTACCAGGAACATCGTGAATGCTCAGAAAAATGATGGCCTGCAGGAAATAAAAACATGGTTAAGATTAAAGATTCATAGCACTCTGAAGAAAATTGGAAGAGAATTTTTTGGTGGAAGGAGGTCAGGAACTAACATTTCCCAGCCATGTTCAAGGCTAAGAACGTCTTTGGTTAATTTAGTGCTGGAAAAATGGCAAATGTTTTAAATATATAGTATACAACATAACATAACATAATGTAAAAATTTAATGAGCATGATTAACATAATAAATAGTATACTTAATATATAATGGATATAAAATAATTAGTATATGATTAATCTAACATAAAATAATACAGTATAATATACTGTTACATAATATAATATGTACATGACTTTTTTTTAACCCTTTTCAGACTATGCTGAAGAAAACAAAGGCCAGAGTTTGGTAGTAAAATAATTTTGGTAATAAAGTGAGGAAACCAGATAGGTTCTGTTGAGCTGGTTGCAGCTGTTTTGTGATTGTCTTTTAATTATAAAAGGTCTGGCGGGCTTCCCCACACACTCTCCCCCATAAATGTTAGCTCTGGCTCAGAGGCCTTCTGTCTACACCCAGTTATTCTCAAACGTGATTTCTCCCCCCTTTGTTTTTTGTTTGACTTTGGAACACCTCCTTAACCTTTAGAGGAAGTACGTTTTGTCTGGGGAACCGGGATATTCATGTGATCCTATCTGTAGACTCTTGGCAAGAGAAAAAAAGTCTGTATTAATGTGTAAAGTCCTACATAAAATGAATCCAAGGTCCCATGGAAAAAAATGTTATTATATGGTTTTATCTGTGTTCATTATTCTCTGAAGTAACCTGATCCCAGTCACTTTCTCATTGGTGCTTTTAATTAGGTCTGTCCATTAGAAGTACAATCTTGAGAAAGTAATAATGCATTGTTTTAGAGACTGCATGACTGAGCTGACAGTTCTGTGTTTCATTTGGGGATGGGGGTCTACCTTAGTGCTTCATTAAATAACTGAAGTAACTGGATTCTAGAATATGTTCTAGGTCTGTTGGCAAATATAATGGCCATATTTGCATTAAAATATCCAATGACCTATTGAAAAAAATTTAACACCGTTCATTGCTGCCAGGCATCGGAGGATACTGGGAAGAGGCCAAGAAGTGTGGGAAGGCTGGAGGTCCCCTCTGCCTGAGTTACCCCCTTTCGGCCCCGGGCTTCAACGGAGCCAAGAGCCGTTGCATAAGAGCTCTCCAGCTCAGCCACCTTCACCTTGACTCGAGTCTGAGTCCAGTTGCTTCTCCCCATTCCCAGTGTTGGAAACATGAACTGGATGCCAGCTGACCACTCATCCAGACACTAGTAGCAGTTTCCCCTCAGTCTAGGACCTGGGTGAGCCTCCATTCTTCCCCGTCAGCCCCAGGGGACCCTCCCGAGATGCTGTCCGTTACTTACCATACTAGGGTTGTTTTTTCTTTGACAAATACCTTTTCCATATTTGTGGGCAAACCCAAAGAGTCCTGTCTTCACAGCTTCTGCCATCCCATATGGTGTCTTTGTGCAGATATAATAACGGGCCCTCTCTGGGTATAGGCAGCCTCATAGGTGTATATTGTCTAATTGTAAAATATATTCTTTTCTTGTGGGTGGACTTAGGTTGGTGGGCTGGATTTTCAGTCCCCTTGGCATATCCACCCTCTTGTGTATGTTACAACCCCTAAAACTATAGATGGTTACCCCTGAGGACACCCCTCCTTCCCTTCATCTACGAGGTGCTTTTTCTCCAGTTTAGGGCCACCTACATGAGATAGAGCTTCCAGGTTATCCTGGGAGTCTAAGGTACATGTGTGAAAAAGCCATTAGTGCTTGCAAACCCACAGATCACTTTATATGTCATGCTTATTCAGCAAAAATCAGTGGCGCACTCAGGAAGCCCAGCACAGAGGAAGACCCCAGAATGGCTGGGGTGAAATCAGAGATTTCCCACAGAGCATAGTCATTTCCAGAGGAGTCCAGATAAAGATGAAGTGAATGAGACCATTGAGATACTCGTCTTGGGGGCCCAAATCTTCAGTCATCAAGAAAAATAATATTTTAATGCAACATTTTAAAAACTCAAAATTAACGCAAAAAAAAATCCATGATGAAGAAAGTATCAAAAATTTAAAGACAGATCAAAATGAATGCAGAAAATCCATAATGAACAAAAGATCAGAATTTTACATAAAGGCAGCATCAGGATTGCTGATTTTTCCTTTTAGCCTCAGGCTCCGATATGGTTCACCTTGGCACCATGACTGATCCTGTCTTTATTTTAAATTTTGAGGGTTTGTTCATCATGGATTTTCTGCATTCACTTTGAATTTGTAAAATATTACATTAAAATACTATTTAGCTTCATGGCTGAGTTTTTTGGTACCTCCTTTCCGTTGTCATGGAAAGCAGGTTCTGTACTCCCCTCAGCCTAGTCCAGTCCTGATCACTCACTGCCGGTTAGTCCCCATTGTTGAGGGTGCTAGGAATTGAGCATTGCACCTGCTCCTTTTAATTCCTGACAACGATGCGGTGTGAGGTCTCTTATTAACAGAAGATCAGACAAGGTCCACACTAGGTGGAGGAGGGAAGCAAATTAGGTCTAAAGCCCATTGCTTTGGCAACGTTTAGTAACAAGGGAAAGGAAGACACGGAGGAAGCAAGAGCAGGTGCAAAGGCACAGGAGCGAGGCAACAGAAGGCAGCTCCCTTAGCTGCTTGGAAGCCGCCCCACCCCCAGCTGAAGGGGTCCCACACAGCCAGCTGTGCACACAGGGCCTCCTGAAGGTGACATTTCCCACAGCAGAGTATTGCCAAGAAGAAAGCGTGCATCCGGGACTGTGTAAGGAAGCTGATTACTTAACCTTTTCCCAAAGAGTCTTCGACAAATATGGCATATCCCCAAACGAATTATTTTTCCTTTCATCAAACTCAAGTGGACACATCTCCATTTCTCTGCAAAAAGAGCAGCTGCTGCGCAGTCACTCGAAATGCAAAGTCTGAATGGAAATTAATGCTGTTGATGAAACCAGCGGTCTAAAACATTAAAGGATTTTGGACTGAAAAGACAATGGCATTTGCATCCATTTGAACATCCAGGCAGGTTTGCATAATGGAGATGTCAGTTGTACTTCAGGAGAAAAATCAACCTACCTGGGCTCCCATTAACTCTGCCTGCTAGATACAGCTCCCTTGCAGGGATGGAACACCACCATTCTTTGCCCTTTTGAAAGAGAAAAACATGAAACTCCTACATTCAAGTGAGTCTTCAGTGAAACAAGAGTGAGACCCATCATGAGCTGGTACCTACTCCCCCATCTGCAAGAACCAACACAGCAAATTTCTGTTGGAGTCCAGGACCAGGAAGACTTGCTGTCTGCCTATAAATGTGCATTAATTTGGTTGTCAGAAAATGAACAGTACATAACCCAACCTTGGACCCTATTGGCCTCTACTACTAGAAATCCTAACATCAACTGCAGGACCCAATTATATTAATCTCATTATTTTTTGGTGTCTGCTAACAGCTTCTCCTTGGGCTTCTATTTAGAGCAATGTGTATCGGCTGTGGGCACACATCAAAACCATGTGGTGTGCTTTTTAAAAACGCAGATGCTGGGGCTTCCCTGGTGGCACAGTGGTTGAGAGTCCGCCTGCCGATGCAGGGGACACGGGTTCGTGCCCCGGTCCGGGAAGATCCCACATGCCGCGGAGCGGCTGGGCCCGTGAGCCATGGCCACTGAGCCTGTGCGTCTGGAGCCTGTGCTCAGCAACGGGAGAGGCCACAACAGTGAGAGGCCCGCGTACCGCAAAAAAAAAAAAAAGAAAAAAAAATGCAGATGCTGGAGCCCTATTCTAGTGTTAGACCCAGATATGGACATTTTTTTCATTTACATGTTCAAAGACTGCTTTCTCAACCCAGTGGAAAGACAATCCAGGGTAGACTATTAGATTTATTTCTAAAGGGGCAAAGAAAGGTTTTATGGTGGCCTCACACTGTTTGATGTAACTAAGAATAAAACTAGCCTTGACTACTCATAGCTCAAAACCAGTGGAGGTTATGGCAAGGGAAAGGTGGATAATTCAACTCCAACTTATTTTGACCTGAATTTAGGCCAAATGAGACTTCTACCTGAATTATTCAGAAAAATGCCCTGAGTTGCCCCTCAGTACATCTGGTACAGCTGGTCCCATGTATATTCAAAAAGTGTTTTCTATGATTATTTTCGATGTAGCTAGTGTCACCTTGACCAGATCAAAGTTCCCCACAGTTAATTTTTAATATACAAGTTTATCACATCCCCTTTAATCATACTTGCTCTCAGTGGATTTGAGTGAGTGAATTCATCTATACAGCAGAGTTAACTTACAATGTCCTCCAGGTATTTTTCACTGCTGGCTTATGTCACCACCTTTGTTTACATTTAGTTCAGAAAGTACAAATTTAAGAAGTGGTGGGTTGTAACTAGACATAAGATCAATGCAGTGAGTTTCTGTTTAAGCTTTAACAACTCAGTAGCTGTCAACTGAAGCGTGAATGCAGACATCAGTAAATCCCAGTTAAAATACTCCAGTCGTAGTAATCACAACAGGAGTTAGTGGTGTTTTCTCCTCCACCCAATGAAGCTCTTAGAAGTAGCTTCATTAACATCTCATTTCTGGTTTTGTTCTGGTTTTGTTCTGATCTTCTCAGTTTACCCCACTCTGGGATTCCCTGTCCTCTATCACGGGGTCACTTTTCATGTGGAGCTTTTTTAGAGCTGATGTCTTTCTGTTTATTCCTGCTGTCCTTGGACCCTCAGTCTCTCCCCCTGCAATTGCTTGGAGTGTGTCATTAAAGTGAGCAGCTCTCGGCCATCATGACATCAAGTTCAGCTCTATCTTTGTCTTGCCACCTCTATTGCTGTTCTGAACAAGTCTGCCCAGTTCAAAACTCAAGAGCTCTCCTGAATAAGGCCTATCAACTATCCTCACCAAGTTGGCAATTTCTTTTGGATGATAAAACATGATTATGAATATTTGAATATTTGAATAGAAATCACTGGGATGCTCATTAAAAAAAAACAAAAAACAAAACACTGTCAATTAGTATTGCATTTCTGTGAATTCCCTCAGGGCATATTCAGAAAATCAGTATTGTAAAAGCTTGAACAGTTACATTAGTTTAGCTTGATTGTACACTGATTCTTTTTTATTTATACTTACATGGAATAATACATAAATAAGAATTGAATCTTTTTTTTTTAAACAAAACAAATGAGTTTGCTTTTGGAAGACAGTTTTAGAATTCCTGTTGGGTAATTAGGTCCCAATCCTTGATGCCGTGGGTTTTGGTATTGAATAAATGATTGAATCTATAATTAAACACGTCCCTTGGACTGAAGTTACTAAGCAGGTACTTGGGTCAATTACAGAACAACAATGAACATTGCATCAGGTGTTATTACAACAGTAATTATAGTGGAATATTATATTCTATTTTAAAACACTTTTTTAAGGATGGGTTATCAGTAATGGAAAATGCATTGAGTTTTTATGACAGATTTTTGCACTACACATTTCTGATAAGGACAAGATCCTCTGTTAAGAGGTCAGAGACCTACCTTGTCATGTAAAATTAATAACTTCATCAAGTTATTTTTAACAGCAAATATTTATTAAATGCTTACTGTGTTAGGGACTGAAGATACAAAGACATGTGATCTGACCCATGCCTTCTGGGGCTCACGCTCTAATTTGGGAGCTATAGCATGTGCAGAAAAAGGGAGATGTGGCAGCCTTGCCATTTGAAAAAGGAGCTCAAAGTCCCAGACAAGGCCACAAGACCTCACCATGTCAGCAGTCCTCTTCTTTGTAGACTTAGAAGCCTGATTTGGTGTCTACATCCAGAGATGATTTGTATCTTGGAGATGGACTTTTACTAATTAAACTCATGAGAGATGTAAGCCAGAATGCAAATGTATTCATTTATAGTGAGAAACCAAAGATTAGCTGGCTTCTGTTGATAGACAACTTTTAATTCAGAGAATTAAAGTTATGTCTGGAGGAGTCTGTTAATCTTGTGGAAAACTAAACTCTTGTCATTGAATGAAATCTCTCTGTTGCAGAAATTTCTATAACTTTCTATGTACAGAGGACTTTGTAGGGTGAATTTCTCCAACCAGCAGCTTTCCACATTCTTAGCTCTTTTTCCTCAGTGATGGTGCTTTCAATCCTAACATGTGTCCATAGTTTCAAGACATGCTTCTCCTGTTCTTTGTGCTTCTTTGCCTCAGTTGCCTTCTTCTCTTTCATCACATTTATCAGCCATGCCAAGCATTTCATTTGCCTTTTCTCTTTTAAACTTCACAATTTTCCTGTGACTTAAATTACACCCCCATCTTACAGATAAGAAAATCAGTTTGTACTGAGATTCAGTAACCTGGGTCAGATGGGCAGTGCCACAGTCAGGAGGTATATTGTGTGGTCAGTTCCTGGAGGATAAGTGTGAAGAAACGGTACCAGTCATAGGAGTTCAGGGTGGGGAGGGATAAGCCTGAGCATAAGCAATGAGAATGACTTAAGGCCAGATATGTTTAGAAAAGGGGAGGGCAGAAGACATGAGAGTGGGAACACAGAAGGGGTCTGTGATCTGCTAGTGATGTCTGCCAAAGAGGGAAGTGGAGGATGTGGTAGCGGAAACCTCGGGCATTTACCATCCAGGCTGTGTGTTGGCAGTTCTCAATGAGCACTACACACACACCCCTGATGGAATGGATCCCTGTCATCGAGGTAGGGCACACAGTTTTCAAGACAGAGGTAATAGTTTTGTAGTGAAATATACTCTCACCAGTCTTCCTATAATTTGACTATTCTGCAACATATTCCAACTAAGTCTAATAGCAGATTGCATTTAGACCCAATAACACGTAAACGTACACTCCCTTACGTGGAAAGGGGATTTTGTGTTTCCATCATGATGGAACCCAGTTTTGTGATGGTTTGGAACATTCCATACATTGAGAAAAATTGCTGGAGAAGGTGGGGAGCCACTGGAAACTTCCTAAATAAAGGAATGATGAAATCAGATATGTGTTCTGGAAACAGATCTGAGGCAGACAGAATGAAGGAGAGAGGGGTGCCTGGTGGGCTGTGGATCTGTTTTCATTGCAGTAGTACTGACAGGAGGTAAGGGGGGAAATGTGTGCATAAGAGCAGGGAGATCTGAGGGGAGGCGATGAATATAAGAAACGTGGTCTCAAGTAGCTCTAACTTACTTCCCCTGCGCCAGGACGTTGTTTTTCCTTGAACACTTTTTGAATGCCTACTATATGCCAGGTACTGTTCTCAGTAGTTTTTGAAGTCAGATGCCTTTGCCAACATGTTGGAGAGAGCTCTTGAAATAGTACAGTATATGCCGGGCTTTCAGTCAAATAGAACTTGACGTACTTCAACCAGTCAAGGAGATTTCAATGTCAGATAGGGCTCTGGTGTGAATCCTTGTGAGTCTTGCCTTCTGCACAGTGCCCAGCACATAAATGCTTAATGTATCCCGTGGTGGATAAATGGACAGGTAACCAAAGGAATGGAGTAAATAGACTCATAGGAGAGCATTGAAGCTCAACTTTTATATGCCTGAAACTATTTCATAGTGAGCTCTGGACTCTTCTTGAGGAAGCATATTTCTGTATTCCGGTCTGTGCAGTTGTTGAAAATAAGAAAAAAGGTGGAAGACGCCAATACAGATAAAAATATTATTTATCTTAGAATGTAACAAAGCCAACAAGAATGATAACTTCTGAAAGTAGTATTCTTCCATATGTAGCACCTAGATAATAGGTACCTAAATTTCTGGAGTGCGTGTGTGAAAGCGTGGATCCCTGGGCCCTGCCCCAAACCTACGAAGTTAACCCCTCACAAAGGGAAAGAGAACTTTGAACAAGCTCCTCAGTTCATTCTGTTGCACTGAAAACATAGCGATAATCACTATTCTAGAGTTAGAGCCAAGCTTTTTGAGGACTTGAAAACCCCAGGAAGTAAGGATCTGTTATGGAAGTAGCTAATATGAGCTGGTGGATCTCCTTTCTTTTTTTTTTTTGTTTTTTTTTTTGCGGTACGCGGGCCTCTCACTGCTGTGGCCCCTCCCGTTGCGGAGCACAGGCTCCGGACGCGCAGGCTCAGCGGCCGTGGCTCACGGGCCCAGCCGCTCCGTGGCATGTGGGATCCTCCTGGGCCGGGGCACGAACCCGTGTCCCCTGCATCGGCAGGCGGACTCTCAACCACTGTGCCACCAGGGAAGCCCTGGTGGATCTCCTTTGAAAACCTTTTAAAACATCAGGGGCACTGATCTCTCTTGCTTAACCTTTGAACCAGAAGGACCTAAGGTTCAGGGGCTCAGATGGCCCCAGCATGAAACCCCCCAACACACCAGCCTCACTGACTGTTGCATGAGAATGTCCCAGCTCCAGGATCCTTAAGTAAGAAGAGCCAAGGGGATTTTCACTCTATACAATGTGATGTCTTTTCCATTAGTAGTATTAACAGGAAAGTGTTATCTTTAGGGCATCTTCCTTGTTTTATGTATTTAGCAATAAATTTATATAACCTTTACTGCTTCTGAGTATAAAAGTAATGCATGTTTGTAGTTTAAAAAAATTAGAAAAGCATAAAAAGAGTAAAAATTACCCATAGTCTTAACCAGAAAAAGATAAGCACCCTCAGTATATCTCCTTCCAGACTTTTTAGTGTGTGAATACACACAAACTTTTACCAAAATGGAATCACTGTTTTGCAACCTGTTATATCCAGTCTGAATGGAGGTGATATCTTTCTAAGTCATGTATATCATCATTTTTTAATGACTGCAGAGTATACCACAGTGTGGATGTTCCTCTTTATTTTATTATTTCCTTATTTTTGATGTTTGAGTTCTTTAAGTTTCCATTTTAGGTTGTGGGGAAAAACAAGATGAAATTACAGAACATTGTAAGGGAAGGCATATCAAGATGGAACTGCCCTATTGTAAACTGCCTGGCTCATGTCATAGCCCAGAAGACATAGACTTCCCTGGTTGCTGTGCCTAAACTCTTGCTATTTTCATTTTTTATAGGAGGATCCCCCATATTCCCCCCAGGTCCCCATCACTCACCTGCTTTTCCCTGGCATGTCATTCAACTTCACGAGAGATTGTCTTGCTTCACTTAATTATTCATCATTCATTGCACAAACATTTTTATCAAGTGCACCCTATGTGTCAGCACTTTGTGAGATCTTCACTTTATTTAGTGATTAAAATGTCTATGATCCTGCTCTCATTAAGGTTACAGACTAATGATAAAAGCAGAGTCATTAACCAAAAAGGCTAACTTAGAATATGCCAGTCCCTATTACTGTAATCTGAAGTCCTGGCAATCCATGGAAGTTTTATTAGGTAGCTATTGCCGTGTAACAAATTATCCCAACACTTAGTAGCTTAAAACAACACACAATTATTAACTTACAGATTTCTTTAGGTCAGATGCCTGGGCATGGCTAAACTCTGCTTCAGGGTCTCTCACAGGCTGCAAGCAAGGTGTCAGCCACCTCCAGGCTCAAGTGAAGAAGGGTCCACTTCAGAGCTGCGTGGTTTTTTAGAAGAACCAAGTTCCACAGGGGCTGTCAGATTGTGGACCTCGGGTCCTTGCTGTGTGTTGGCTGGACGTCACTCTCTGTTCCTTGCCATGTGGGCCTCTCCTACGTGGCAGCTAGCTCCATCAAAGTGTGCGAGCCAATAAGTAAACAGAGAGTGCCAGTGAGATGGCAGTTCCAGTCTTTGTAACCTGATCACAGGAGTGACATCCCGTCACTTTGCCATATTCTGTTCTTTAGAGGCAGTTAAGGGGAGGAGATTACCCAATGGTGTAAATACCAAGAAGCAGAGATCATTAAAGACCATCTTTGAAATCAGTGCTGCTCTCATAGAACTTACAGTTAGTGATGAAACCAAAGCTGTTTAATGAAAAAGGTTGACTTAGAAAACACTCTGCAGTCTGAAGTACTGGGAATTCATGGAGCTTCACATTTAGATTCACTTTTAAGTTTAGGGATATGAAGAAATAGGTCGACATATTTGCATTTCCTAAGTGTGCACTTAATGTTATTTTTATGGGGGTTTTTTGCAGCTTGCTGCATACACGTCTGTGTCAATATTTTCGTTTTATTTTCTCAAACCTGGGAAGTAGGGATGGAAGATGTTATCTCAAATTTAGAGATGGATGAACTGGGCCCCGGCAAGTTACCAGCTGAGTCGGCTGCATCTTGCTCCCAGTTCATTTGTTGGTCCAACAAACACATACGCACAAGTATTACATGCTCAGCACCAGAGCAGGCAGCACGTGGGGTGTGATGCTGGACAAAACCCCCGTGGCTTTTTCCTTCCCAGACCTAGTTCTTGTCAGAGTGAAATATGAATCAAATAATCTCCCCAAAAATAAGGTTTCAGACTTTAAAATTCTGCAGTGGGTGGAAAGATCATGGTTTGTGCAGTGTTTGCATACAAAAAGTCATCCACTGCATTCTTAAAATTTGTCCACTTGTCTGGGTGTGTGATGTTTTTAGGACCTTCTAGGAAGGAAGGAAGGAAATGTACATGGCACTAAGATAGTTTGTTAAAGAAAACATAGCTGCCACCCTCTTTATATATTATGGGTATTATTTCAGAGGTGATGGATATGTTCATGGCATAGATGGTGGTGATGTTCATGGCATAGATAAAGTATATACTTATCTCCAAACTCATCAAGTTGTACACATTAAACATGTACAGTTCTTTTATGTCAGTTGTACCTCAATAAAGTGATTTTTAAAATAGGATTAGAACAACCATCAGTCACGTTTTCATGGATTAAATTAAAATTTCACATCTCAAATTAATTTTATCATTTTGAAAGCCAAGTTTTAATTAAGCTTCCGAGACCCAGAATTTAAGTCAAAAAGGTATTTTTCACACTGTACAATCAGGGCTTCTTATATACCCCAAAATGAGTAAGTATAAGGGAAGACAACTTAAATTTTCTCCCAACTCAATCCTTTAACTGGTAGCTATTCAGCAAAGTCAGTTTTGCAAAGTGTTATAAATATCCGCTATTTACCAGGAACTAGGAGAGGAGAGACAAATAAGATCATGGTCCCTGATGTTAGGGGAGTCATAGCCTAATAAGTGGAATCCGACAGGTCAAAGGAGAATTTCAAAATAAATGCCCTGAGAGGCAAAAGTAGGGCAAGATGGAGGAGAGGCACCAAGCCAAGTAGAGGTAAGAACAGGAATGTCGGAGACGGCAATGGGGTGAAGATGCTTTTAGCTGCAAGTAACAAACCTCTAACTCAAACTGATAGAAACCTAAGTGAGGAAAAACTTCGTCAAACTGGAAGGTCAGAAGAAGGGCAAACTCCTAGGTACAGTCACCACAGTGGCTCAAAAATTCCATCAATGTCTCAGTTCTTTCCATTTTCGGTGGCCAGTGTCATTCCCAGTCTACCACTAGCTCTTGGCTGGTATCAAGGTGGCTCCAGCAATCCCAGACACGATGACATCAGAGAGAGGAAGAGGGGATACAAGGACCCGGGATTCCCATGGCAGCTTAGATGGGCATCTTGGGTGGGATTGAGGGGTCAGCCTTCACAATTACCAGGTAAGGTTTTCCCCGAGGACTTTAGACCCGGCCTGTCTTACAGGATGAATAGGAGCTTTTCTGGTCTGTAACTGTTAGAGATGGAGAGGGAACCACCTCAGCGTGTGCACACCCGTTGGCACAGAAGATCACAGTTGTCCTGGGAATTCCAAGTACTCTTGACTGGAGAAGTGGCGTAGAGACCAGATGAGTGATAGATAAGTCTGGAGGGGAAGGTGAGGGATGGATTATGAAGGATTATGAAGCCGCTCTGAGAAATGTCGGTTTTATCTCGAAGGAGCTGACAGCCCACCGAAAGACTTGAAGCAGGGGAGCACTTGAGATGGATGTGTGAGTTCAGCCTGGAGCAGCGCATGGAGTGGGTTGGAGGGCAGGGCGAGGCCAGAGTCCTGGAGAGTGAAATTGTGTTGATAACCCTAGAAGGGGTCTGAATGGGACCAGGTAACTTGTGAAGAGGGTGAGTTGAGGGGAGATCAAGGTGGTGATTCCCTAGAGGTCTAGATAAAAGTGATTATGCATTTGGGAAAATCAGAATCTAAGAGCTGGCTACTTAGATCAGACATAATAACATAGCGTGCATGTGAAATGATAGATACTAGCGCTCAATACCTATGGGATATTGGCCAGCTGGATGAATGAAAAGCTCTTATAAATGCCCTTTGGCATACATGATTGACCAAAATGAGGAACAGTGAAAATACTTGTGTTGTACAAGTGAGAAAGTGGATGGGATATTTATAAGCAAGGCGTGGAGCAGATATCCTGTGGGTTAATAGGCTAGTAATTAAATTCGTGTGATTTAAGCACCTTGGTAAAGCTGCTAATACGGTGAGTTAGGCTTCAGTAGCAACTTCTCCCTCCCTCTTCTGTGTATGAGTGAGTGTGTGTGTGTGTGTGTGTGTGTGTGTGTGTGTGTGTGTGTAGTTCATCAACTCTTAAAGTGTTCAAGACAGAACTTCCCCATTTTGCATATTTTGCAAAGGAGCCTTTTCTTTAAGCTTCCAGTGTGTATAACTGGAATGAGCTACGCATTCTCCCAGACCTGCAAGCTTTTGTCTTCTAAAATAGAATGCTCCCATGTGAGGTCAGTTTGTAAAACCAGGGCTGACTCATTTGTAGTCAGAGGACTGTCCTGCTTTTGATGACTTCCCACTATGTAAGCATGGTTCACATAGAAGCAAGGAGTGAGTTGATCCCTTGACATAATTACCCACATCTGTTTCTAGGCATCCAGCTGAGTGTATGAGGGGACTGTTGACCACAGAGAGCCTCCTGCCTGGGCACTTCTGCCCAATCTCTCTTCTCTGGAAGGACCTTTTAATCTAAATGTGTACTGAGGAGTTTTGATGTCTTGAAGTTTTCATTCTAATCCCAGAATATTGTGCTTTGGAAGGATTTTGTCTTTCCTTTTGTGGCAACAAAATATCGTGGGAAAAGTCTGGAAGTTGCAATTATCCCTTCTAAGCTTGAATCCTAGTTCTGCCCTTTAGCAGCCATGACCTTGGCTCAGTGAGTATAGGAGACAAGGCATGTGATTTGGTACCGGGCAGAAGAGAGTTTGTATCATAGTTCTGCCAGTGAATAGCTATGTGACCCTAGACAATTAATGTTCCATTTTCTTTCATCTGTAAAATGGGGTTAATACTGCTTAATTTTGGTATTGATGAGGTTATGGCATACAGTAAAGCGATTAGCAGAGGTGCAGGCACATAACAGCGACTCTGTATATTACAGGACCTCTTAGGCCCTTTGTCCTGATCTGAAACATAGGAATAATAAAAATGCCTAACCTGCATTTTTGATATGAGCACTCCAGTAATACTTCTGGAACAGGGTTTCTCACCCTCACCCTTGTCACTACTGACACTTGGAGCCACATAATTCTTCCTCGTGAGGGCTGCCCTGTGCCTCGTAAGGTGTATGCCTAGCAGATGCCAGTAGCATCCACCAGCCCCAGGTGCAACAACCAAGAGCACCTTCAGATACTGCCAAAAGTCCTTGGTGGGGGTGTGGATTACCTCTAGTTGAGAACGATGGTTCTAGAATATAGAAGAAAGTGCCTAGCCTTTTGGAAGTGTTTCATAAGAAAGAGTAGCCCTATTTCTAACCTATCTATAAAACTGTGAAAAGAAGTAAAGAAAGCAAAATATTATGTTTGCTTTCTGAGCCCCTAGATAGTAATGCAGAAATGACAGTAGTGGAACAAATAAAACTTTTTTCAGCATGAATAAACTCTCCCAAGTTTAGCTCCAGATACAAACCACAGTTGGGTCATGCTACCAACCTTCAGAGAGCAGTTGTGGTAAAGGGATTTTCAGTCATTTCTGCTGTAGCCTGTTGTGTCCAGGGAGTGAAAACTGCCAGCCCCTCCCCCACTCCTCTTTGGATGATTGTGTGGGTCAAGTTGACTTCCATTGTAAGCACATGTGTGTTTTATCTTCGGCTTCATTATTTTTCCCTTTCAATTATTTTATTTTTTTAGCCCTTCCCCTGGGAGAGGAAAGGTCAGTTCAAACCTATTATCACATTCCCTGATCAAATCTTAAAGCAACAGGAATGTCACTTCAGTGTCTGGAAAGGTGTAGGGGCATAATTCAGTCACTTTATTAATAGAAGTGGAGGAGGATTGTAAAAGGTATTTTTGTTAACCTTGAGGAGAAAGGAAAGATACTGCACCACACACACACACACACACACACATACACATACACACATACACACGAACCCCTACCTACCTTCATTTTTTTTTTCCTTTCCTTTTTTTTGGCTATGAGATTAAATGAAGAAGAAATTTTCTTCTCCCCAGAAATGTCATCGCTCAGAACAGCATTTTAGCACTATTATCGAGTGTTAACATCTGAGTGAGGAGTAATTATTTTCCGATAATACATGCGCTGCACTTCAGCTGGTTATGGCAGGGCTTCCATGCTGAGATCTATGAGGTATAGATTATACATTTCAATGCTTATTCAAAATATGTATTTTTCATGATTGATGAGGACTTTGCAGAATGCCACCTTCATAATTTGCGTTTTTTAAAAAGTGGTTCTGTAAATCACTGGCATGGATTATCTCAATCATAAGTCAAATGGTTCTCATTGTAAGTGTTCTAAAATATGCTTTTATTAAGTAGTTTATGAAAAAATCAGGGAGAAATATGCCTTAACATACTTTTTATATTTTATTACTATTCAACATATATTTTTTGCTACTTTAACAAAGAAAATGCCGACTCTTATAATACCATTACTGTCAAATTAAAGATTAGCCTTTCTCTTCCCAAACACTTATATTTTGTGCTTAGCTCAAAACCAGGAATGACCTTTGAGTGGATTTAACAGGATGCTTGACAGAAAGTAAAAATTCTCTGTTTGGTCAGAGAAAACATAAACAATGAGGCTAAACTCAGCTTTAATAAGTCCCGGCTTTTTTTTTTTTTTGTAAGCTTTCAAGCCCCAACAGAGGATTCTGGTCTTATCTGCTATAAAAAGACCTTCAAACTTGAAAATTACATTTAATCTCTTCATAAAGGGACTAGGAGTTTTTCAGTATGATGCAAATGGCAGGAAAAAGACACTTAAGCTCACAAAGGCAAAAGACACTGTTACTTTAAAAGGCTTTAAGAAAATGTTAATGCTGAACCTGGATGATTTAAGATGGCAATCCATGAAAGAAACCCTTCTTGAGCCAACATTGTAGCTAGGGCTCTGGCTGGATGAAGAAATGGAGCCCTTGCTTATAGGAGATTCCCCTTGGAGTGTGGAAAGTTTAGAGCTGGGTAGAAACCAGGGGGAACAACTGAGACTCTAGAAACACACGCCTATGTGGAAGCCAGCCTGTGCATCTTTGCTAGAGCTGAAGCTAGAAGTGGTGCTTACTAAGCTGTCGGAACCTCAAGAATAAAATCCGTAAGCTGCAGTAGGAATTTGGGAAGGCTCCAGGGAATACAGGGCAAGGGAGGGAACGAGGGAACCAGCGCAAGTCGTGCTGGGTTGGCTGCCAAGAAAAACCCCTCCTCTGTCCCTGAATCTGTTCCTCCTGTCACCTCACTACGCCTCAGTCCCCAGAACCGCCCTTCACTTGGTTTAGGTGCTTATCCCTCCATATTGTAATTCTCTTCTGTTTTCTGTTGACTTTGCTGTTTCTTCTGCATGAATGTGAGCCCTGTAAGCATCAAGCTTGTATCTGTTTTGTTTACAGCTTTATACCAAGCACTTTCCTACTGCTAGGCTCCAGAGTGATTTTACCATGATTAAGGTTGAGATTGAATTGGGGGTACTAGGAAGTTCAGAGAAAATCTGTGTCAAAGTCAGATCCAAGGGGTGAGGTCTCTGTCTTCAGCAGATGTCCTTTGAGGTGTGATTCAGCCTCTAAAGGCACCACCTTCCTTTCTTAAAGTGGGCAAGTGGTGTGTTTGATTCTGTCCCATAGAGAACCTATACAAAGGGTATGAAATAACTCATGAGTGCATTGGCTTCAGCCTTCTGGAAGGGAAATCTTTTCTCTCCATAGGACTTCCATGGGATTTTTTTTTAAACTTTGTGGGCTCCAGAAATTCTTCCAGACAAATGGCTGCTTCATTTCTGAGGTGGTGATTTATCCCTGAAGGGATAATTCTCAGCAAAGGTGTCTCTCCTTCATCATAAAGGAATAGCAAAACATTTATAAAAGGGAGACAGAGCTTCAGATGAGTAGGTATAAAAGTTCTACGCAATATCAGTGGTTGAAATAATATGCATATGTTAATTAAGAATTCCGACATACTTCTTTTATAACGTCCCTTATGAAAGATAGTTTTCCACATTTACTTTGTGTTGGAAGTGACAAATGAAATTAATATGCTTCATAAATTGCCCTCACAGAGGGTCAATTAACAAGAGAACTAACCTTGTGAAAGTCATTTTGAAAGACTAGTTATGTCAATAATATTCCCTGTCAAATTGGGTAAAAGTGAGAAAATTAGAAGGCTGTCAAATAAATAACAGTCTAAGGTACTGAGTAATTGCGTTTTTGATAAGGTAAATTAGTTTCTGCAATTGTTGGTTGAGAAACAGGAAATGAATCGTGGAAGTTCTGAAGATTTTAAAACCATGTGTGTGAATATACATGTGTGCACATATGTAAGTGTGTGTAATGGATGTCTGTATACTTCTGCACACACACATATGTACAGGGAGGTGGAGAGGGCGGTCATACAAAGGTTCAAATTGGAAGTAAGATGGGTCTGCAGTCCTTAGCCAGGTCCATTCCCTGTTCCTCCGCCAATGGTCTTCTCCTTCAGGCGCCCAGCCAGCTCCCACCTCTCTGTTCTTTCCTCACTGGACTCCTTTTCCCGTCATTTCTACCTCTTTCCCTCAGTCCTTCAAAATTAATCCTTGTGCATGCGCTCTGGACTGGGCAGTGTCCTTAGCCATGGACAGGCACAGTTGCCCCTGCCCTCACAGAGCTGACACTCCCGTAGGAGGGAACTGAACTGAAGCTGAGGCTTTTTCCCTGCAATACATTTGCTTCAAGGCTGTAAAAGTACCAGGGAAACAACCCCAATTGGACCCAGTTTGGAGACTGAAAGAGCTACGGTAGTCTTGATTCCGTGGCTATTTTCAGCCCAAGTCACAGTACAGATGGTTCCAGAGAGGCCCCAAAACACACACAAGGCACTCTGACAGAAAGGCTGTCCTTTGCCAGGGCAGACGCAGCTTGGCCAGGCCCGCTTTCTTCCTCCCTTTGGTAAATGCTTCCTACAAGGAGCTCCCTTCTCTCTTGCCTCCTCTGACATCTCAGTTTCCTTCGTCAGAACCCTCTCATGGCTGCGATGTCCTGCTTGTGCCAGTTAGATCCTTGACTGTGTCTCAAGTTCCTATTTGCCATATGAATCAGAGCTGAAAATTCATCTGAAGTCTTGGTGGCCTGTCCCCATCCCTCCATGACCTCTCTGAGACTTGGAGCAAGTCCACTCTCTTGTCAGGACGTGTGCTCCCCGTGTGTGAAATGAGGCTGTTTTGCAGCAAGGAGATATGTTAAAATTTTTTTTTTTTAGTAAAAGTTGTTATATTTATGTGTACACCAGAGCCCAGACACCCATATGTACGTGAAGCAAATGGTTTGTGTCAGATCCTTTTCCTTCCCCTCGACTATCTCCCTGTGTCTCCCCATAGTCAGGGAGTTTCCAAAGCCATATGCACTGCGTCTGTGTTTGTATAATGTATATACACACGTATTTTCACATGCATACACAAACAGTTTTTTTCCTAGGATCCCCATTTTACAGAGTCAGAAACTGAGTCTCAGTGGGGCGACGTGAGTTGTGGGAGGCCACACCATAAGGATTGGCATGGGGGTTGAACCCAATCCAGTTTGATTCTAAGACCTGTATTCTCTGTGATGCCCTGAAGGGTCATTTCTTCATAGCTAACTTCCTCAGCTGGGACAAATATAACCCCTTCCTAATGAAGGAAGAGTCTTAGGAAATAATATGGCCCCGCATTTTGTTTTCTATTGGCTGACTGACACATTCCTGCTCCAAGGTCCTTTTTGTGTTTTCTGCCCTTGGTTGAACAATCCACTTCTCTCCCTGGTCTGCCCCCTGCAGGCAGTTGCAGAGGAGCTGGCCAAGCTTGTACGCACGCAGGTGTGGACCAGTTCCAAGTAATGATCTCTCATGAGCTGCTCAGGGTTCTGTGACTGAAGGACAGACGAGCGGTGGCCAACTTAAGCAGTCGTAGAATCATTGGATGAATGCTGGCTGTATTCTACACAGTTAAAGTCTGACAGCTGGGTCTCCGAAAGGACAGGAATAGGCTCACTTCTGGGAATTCCAACCAGAAACTCTTGAAGACTCTTTTTTTTAGGCAGAACCAGTGGAATAACTCCTTTCCACCCACCTTCCATCTAAGCGCCCTTTGCATCATGGTTCCCATTTCTGGGAGAGAGCTTCTGATTGGCTTAGGTTGGGTCACGCGCCTGCCTCTCTTGGGCAGGACTGGAGGAAATAACATTGTGATTAATAGTCCCACCAGAACCACGGGGCGGTGGGGGTGGGGGGTCAGTTAACAGCCGAAGGATTAGCAGTGCGCTGTTACTTATAGAAGGGGGTCATGGATACAAGAAACCTAAGCTTCTGAACCTAAGCTGCAAATCTGCATGCACAGCTTGGCAGCAGTAAAGGTAGCAGCTTGTGGGTGTGACAAAAGCCAGGAGTTCAACTCAGAAAATCTGCACTTAGGTCCCAACCTGGCACCTCTTGCTGTGACACCTTGGTTTTAGAGTGCATCATGCCAGAGCCTGCTGTAAAGTGCAATTACCCCAACCCATCTCTCAGGGAGTTACTGGGGGATCACATGAGATGCAGCTTCTCGAAGTGCGTGGGAAGTCGTTACTCAGCCCATCTAGGTCTAAAGTAGGAAGAATTGACATTAGGGTCGCAAATAGCAAGTGAAGCCCAGGAGCATGTTCACAGGTTTGCACTCTGTTTTAAACACTTGTAAATATCTCTCCTGGGCCATTTACTTTTGTATAGTTGAGAACATTGAATAAATAACAGTCTTTTTTTTTAGAGGGGAGTCTGTATTTCTTTTTTTTAATAAATTTTTTAATTTTTTGACTGCATTGGGTCTTCGTTCTTGGGCGCGGGCTTTCTCTAGTTGCGGCGAGTGGGGGCTACTCTTCATTGCGGTGCGCAGGCTTCTCACTGTGGTGACTTCTCTTGTTGCGGAGCACGGGCTCTAGGCACGCGAGCTTCAGTAGTTGTGGCTCTCATGCCCTAGAGTGCAGGCTTAGTAGTTGTGGCGCATGGGCTTAGTTGCTCCGTGGCATGTGGGATCTTCCAGGACCAGGGCTCAAACCTGTGTCCCCTGCATTGGCAGGTGGTGCATTGGCAGGCGGATTCTCAACCTCTGTGCCACCAGGGAAGCCCTAGAGGGGAGTCTTTGAATTATGAAGGACTGGCAGATTTCACAGCTATTGATATTTTGACAGATGTGTTGGTGACTTGAAATCTTTGAGTTGAAATCTTTGAGTGCAATTATCTTTGAAATTGTGGATGTTGCAAATGTAGATATTGATAACCACCTTGATATATGCAACCTTCTCTATACACTGCCCAGTGTATCATAGCCATCCTTCATATGAGCATTGCCACTAACCTACGGCCGGCAACTGCCTTTTTGGTAATTTTGCTCCATACTCATAACCCCATAAAGCAATAAAACCCCTTAAAAAAGATGAGACTGTCATTTTCAGAAGTTCTCAGCCCAAAGTTGAAGAGCCTCAGGCCATGAGAGATTTTTAGAAGAAGTATTGGCATAGAGTATTGGGGGGGGGCTGTGCCAGTAGATGACTCTCAAGGATTTTCACCAACGTAAAAGACTTGCAGTCCCTGGCATTACCTATTTAAAAAGCGAGAGTTTTAGAGGAACACAACTTATAATGAATTATAATTGCGTTATTTTCCATTATTTAGTTGATGTTAAACAATAGAGTCTGGAATTGGCTAAGGAAAGACAGTTATTTGAAATACGTGCTGTTTTGAATAAACTGATCCTGACAATGAGCTTTTACAGGGTTTTATGCATGACTTACTACCCATATTACATTGCTAAGGTAAGCTACTTAAAACTGTGGTGCAATATGATGTTTTTCAGTTCATTCGTCTGTTGCATTAATGATGGAATGTATTTTCCATCACACAAGTCCTATTTATAATCAAGACATTGTTGTTCTGTAGATCAACTTAACCCCTTACACAGTGTAATTTACCTGCTGTCAGATCTCATTTGAAGAGCTGTTGTCTGGCATTGCCCTAATCAAAAACGTGCCCGAGTGTAATGAGCTATGCGTGTTGTGTCTAGTATTATTTATTTTTAATAAACTTCTGTTTGCCCCACCACCGCACTTTGGGAAACTGACAATGTGTAATGTTTTCCATGTTCTTCTTCTTTTTTAACCAAGTATCTTCCCAACTGGGGTAATGAGTCACAAAAATCTGAATATTTTTGTTCTTCTCAATGTGTCTTAATGGATAACAGCTGATTAGAGAAATGTACAGGAGAAATATCAAAATGATTTAGCATTAAAAACGAGACTGGTGATTAATAAGAGAAGTAATTTTCTGAACCTAGGCTAGCTGGGTGACACGTAAAGTTAGGTCAGCTGGTTTCAGGGACAGAGGCCACTCTTGGGTTTGGGGAGCCTGGCTGGGTTGTGAAATGTGGTCAGTATGCCCCATCCTGGCTAGTACATCCCCCGAGATTGCATGTCGGCGTGTTCAGCTGTGCAAGTTATTGAAGCCATTTCCATTTGCTCACATCACACGGCTGCCCTCCACCTTTGCATAGCCCTTTCTAACAGTATCCACCCAATGGACACCTTCTACCCTTCATTACAGGCAGAAAGTCCAAGCCCCAGATCGCTAGCGGGTAGTTACATCATATACACACAGAGTTTATGCAAAGACAAATATTTTGCTTGGAAACATGGAGAGAGAGAGAGAACCATGTCAATCATTTGGGTGTTTCCTCCCCTTTCTGCTCAGCAGACCCCTGCCCTTAGTGAGGGGAGGAGCGGCCTCAACCACTGCTGCGGCCTCAGAGTGAGAGTATCTCAAAGCTGTGTGTGAGTCCAGCGCCTGAGATACGGTACGTTTTGTTCATCTGCACCCTATGGAGATAAGCCCACAACTTCATCTGGGGCTCCGCGGAAGGTCAGCCATCTGTTCCGACAATAGAGAAAAAACTGAGAGATGTTTCTGCACTGTACTTTCTGCGTGAATTTACTGGTTTCAGAAGGAAGTTTTGCTGTAGTCTTCACTTTGCATGTTGATTTTATGTCCTAAATGTTGCATAAGGCACTACCTCACTCTCAGAGCTTTGGGGCCCTGTACCTGAAATGGGGTTTGTGCACAGCTAGTTGATGGTGCCTGTGGGCTCTTGGGCATTTTCCTTCTCATCTTCAGTCTCTGCTCCGAGCAGCGTGGTCTATCTTAGGGCGTTGGAGCTTGAATCCACGGTCCACCCTATGTGTCCTCGGGCAAGGCACTTACCCTCAACCACAAAATGGGCCCTCCTGCTGATGTTACAGAGCAATGGTGAGGAGGATCAGAGTTCCGGAATGCAGAAGCATGTCCAGCACAAAGGGGGCCTTTCCACGTATGATGCTTCTTATAATTGTGACCATCGTGGAAGCCTGAGATTCAGCACTTCTACTGAATCCAAAGCAGACCCTTAGGTCCTTTAGCAAAGTGAGGTCCATACCACTGAGAACTACATACAGGTGGAATTGATTTATCTGAAGGTGACTGATGTCTTAGGTAGCTTGTGCAGGGGGCAAAGAAGTAAATCCAAAACAATAGCACAGAACCTTGGAGCCAAAGCTATGCATATTTAAAGCTCACCTCCAACACCACTGTGTGTGTGCTAAATGTTTCTTTGACATCACCTGTTTCCTCTCTCTGAATAAGTAGTGATAGCTGTTGTCTGGCTTAATAATACTACATAGGACCTATAGACATGTACTTGACCATTTATGCTTTGTGAAAGATTTTCTATTGAGGGAAACAATATATTGAATATATTACAAACTCCGGATTTGTAAAAAAGAAAGAAACAATCTAAGCTTTAGGAAAACTTTGATCCTTTCCTCAAAGTATTCTCTTTATCGTGGAGCTCTGAGTGTTTCTTTTCATATTACCTAGTGATGTTCACTCTGGGTAACCGATTTGAATCTTGTGGATTCAAACAAGGTTCTTAGGTGACTATCAGTTTATATCTACATTATTAGTGTTCTTGTTATGCTGGGTGTATGTACTTTCAGCTCGTTTACTCATTGATCCATCCAGTCAGCCAAGATTCCATGCCAGAATTGTGGTAGGTTCTGGCTTAACATAGAAAAACAGACAGAAAATGGTCTTCGCCCTTGAGAGGTTAATATTTTGAAGTCATATACTAAAACGTACATACAAATACTGAATAATTACCACAGTATTTGGCACGCTGACCAAGTTCAATGGGGATCTAGTTTAAAGTATTTCATATGTGTCAAGGCTCTGGATTTTCAATTCGTCATAAACTGGGAGAAAAAGGGAACAATGTCAAAGACAGGCAAGGCTACTACCTAAAGTTGGAGGGAATCAGCCTGGCTATGAATACTGGCTCCAAGTGGGGGGGTGGAGCAGGTGGAGGGTAGTTGGATGTAATCATAGGGGAACTGGGGAATGCGGTCCCTGGAGCAGAGTAGTGAAGGCTGCTGAAAGGGCTTTAGGGGGACAACTCTGCAGGAGAGAGGTGAGATGCATCACAGGCTAACTCATTACATTGGGCACTCTGAACGGAGTCTAATAATATTAAAAATACCAGCAACGCGTGCCCTCTGCCTGGAATTCTACCATATATTTGATTTTGTTCTCATGGCAAGACTGTTAGTTGGAGTTTTTACTGCAAAACAAAATTGCAGTGGTTTACAGCAATACATATTTATGTTTCTTGTCCCCATACCTACTGGTCAGCTGGGGTTCATCTGTTCTGGGCTGTGTTCCAGGTTGGTTTAGATTCCAGTAAGTCCCATGTGCTGCTTCTTTCTCCTTGAACAAGTGACCACCCAGCTCTAAGAACATAGCAGAGTGAATCTCGATCAGGGCTGACTGTGGTTTTCAGGGATCGTTTGGCAATGCCGGGAGATGTTTTTGGTTGTCACACCTGGGAGGAGGGGGTTGTTACTGGCATCTAATGGGTGTAGGCCAGGGATGCTGCTACACATCCCACAATGCTCAGGATAGTCCCCCACAGTAAAGAATTATCTGGCCCCAAATGTCAATAAAGCTGAGGTTGAGAAACCCTGTCATAATGGATGGCAGAAGCCCAAGAGGCCAAACTAAGCTACATGAACACATTTAAAGCCTTTGCTCGTGTCATATCTGGTTGAATTTCATTCATCAAAGCAAATCGCATGGCTAAGTGCAAAGTCACTGGGGTCAGGCTGTATACTCTTCCAACTTTCCTGGAGGTACATGGCAGTGAGAGCCGGCCAAGAGCCGCAAATAGTCCTGTCTAGTGCAGCAATGCCCCCATTCACAGATGAGGAAACTGAGGCCCAGAAAAGGCTGAGTAATTTGTCCAAGGTCACCCGGCTAATAAGTACCATGGCTGGGACTGGAACCCAGGCTTTGTCCTAGTCCCTTCCTAAGTGGTCTACACTGCTTCTATTATATTTGGATTTAGAGTTTAGCCAAAGGGGAGATCACTGGAGGCAGCAGCCGTCAGCCTCAGTTTCCCCTCTGTGTAATGGGGGTAGTAAGGTACCTGTCCCACAGAGTAATTGGAGGTGTTGAAAAGATAGCAATGTTGATGATAATACAGTGTCTAAAACGTACCAAGTATTTAAATAAACGTAAGTTGCTGCTACTGCTGCTGTTGTTGAAAGAGACAAGGTGATGTGGGGTTCATTTCCGGTAAGGATGCTCTTCCTGGGTTTTCTTGGATGTGAGTTGTCTGGGGAAATTGATCCACCGCCTTTCTTTTTTTTTTTTTTAAGTTTTAAATCATCCCATTTGGTGTACCCTTTTGGTGAACTTAAGCATTTGGAGGTTGTCTGACCTTCAACTGTTGATTAAAAGTCATGTCTACTGTTAAAACTGAGTTATCTCTCTTTCATCTTCTAAAGGCAATAAGCTAGGGATTCACATGGAATTTAGACAATGAAAACCTTTTGAGGTTTGATTTGAATGAAAGATCCCAAGTGAAACCTTCTGATTCTGTCTGTTTTACACAAGTTGCTGCTTTCATTCTGTGGCTCCGACTCAGCCTCTAGGACATCCTGAAAGCAAGCTCAGTAATCCCAGTGTGGCACCCTGACTCCTGCTTAGAGGCAGTTACCAGCTCAATGAGTTTGCTGCATTAGCACCTTCCTTGTGTGGTTTCATGGAAATCAAAGGAGGGGATTGCCTGGGGAGTTCTGGTATTGTCCTTCTGAACCTTGGGATTGTCTGCCAGGAACAAAGGGCCGGGCGGAGGTACTCTTGTATACCAGTGGTTTTCTCTGTCAGGGGTCAGACGGTGGTGCAACCTGTCTCTTAAAGTCACTGCTGGCATCTTATGGGCACATTTGGTCCAATCCAAATGATTGTTCCAGACCCTGTGCTGGGTACTAAAAATTGGAAATGGGTAAGACCTTGTCCCTACCTCTGAAGGGTCCCCAGAGACAAGAAGAAAAATCAAAACCAAAAATCATTATTCAATCATTACTCATTAAGGTATATACAGAACTATATGAAGGCAGAGTACAGGCAGACTTCGGCGAGAGAGGGGTGCCCAAGCACGGTTTGCAGGATGGAAACGGGTTCTCTAGGCAGGCATCTTACAAAGTCACACTCCTTCCCTGCCTCTTGTCTGTCACTTGATGACACTTGAGAAGGATATGTTTTATTTTGGTGCACATGTTTACCTACTAACACAATAACTGCTGTTCTTCTTTAAAAATCTTTGCATGTTCTGGTGTCAGCGGCTTGACTTTTAGAATTTTCTTTGACATTCCCTCTGTTCATTGTCCAATGTTTGCTGCCTGGCAAAGGTAGCATCCCAGTTTTACTCTTTGCAAAGTAGACACCCCAGAAGTCATCAAAGACATGGATGGAAAGTAGGTGAATCTATTTCCAGTGAGGTTGTTCCTCCTGTCCTAGCGTGAGCACCCCTTTTTGTTCCTGGGTGTGTGAAAAAAAGAATGAATTGAGTATCAGAGAATAGTAAATCATTTCTTCACGATTTACTTTTTGTAGAAGTATAAAATATTGTAATCATCAATATTTTTTATTAAGAACAAGGAGAATAAGATTTAAATTACTAAACAAAACAAGTGATAAAGGAGTGAAGCAAGTTTCATAAAACATCATGTCATCTATGCAAAGCTGTAACACAACGAGAGAAGCAAAAAAAAAATGTCAGGAAAGGGAGAAGACGGGTGAAGAGAAAGAAATTGTTGATGGATTTAAGAATGAAAGGACAGGAAAAGCTATAATAGGCTCTAAGTTAATGATCAGGTCAAGGTTAAAATTTAAGGGATAATTGAATGGATAGCTGTTTCCAGTTCTTCACCTGCTCATTCAAAATCTTCCAAAACTCTAAGCAAATGAAGTGATCAGTGCCGCCCATCAGCAGTAGGGGACAGGCATGGGAACTAGGCTTTGGGGACCACTGCATGTGGCCCAACTGGTCATACCTGGGTTGGACTTTGGCCATCTTGGACTATATATTCTTTTTAAGAATCAGTCCAAGAAACAGGACTTCTCGTCCAAGATCCATTTGGGGAAAGTAGACATTTTCGAGACCCAGACATTGCTAGCGTGTGGCAAGCTGCATATAGAATGAAGCATTTGTCTGATTTAGCAGTAAAATAAGTCAGAACAAATGACAGAAATCAGGTAATAATTTTAAAATGTTTATCACCTGTGAGAGTGTTGTCCCGCTAACCTCAATTAAAGCAAACAACATTAAAAAAATAAAAACCTCTTTTATTTCTATGGGAAGTGATTTTTCTCCTGATAAAATACTCTGAAGATACGTTTTTCAAATAAGCAGTGCTGGAAGTCAAAAAAAGTAAGAAATCCAGCTACTTTTGAGCTTTTCTTGCCATTAGAGAAAACAGTTTTCAGTTGCAGATTAGAGGGTGTGGACCAGGTATGACGAATGAGAATAAAAAACTATCACTTCCAGCCAAACAGCCCCAAATCAGAGTCCGTTAGATTTTTGGCTTGGGTTAATAAAGGTTACTGAACTGATTTAGGAATGCAAGGGTTTAGGAACTGCAATGGAATAAATCTGAAAAGAAGAAATATCCCCAAATCAATATCTTAGTTTGAATTTGAAGTCTTTAGAAAGTTCAAAATTATTAAAAATGTGCTAAAGGAAACGTAAGCCATATGATGTTACCAGGTAATACTGTAATGAGAACTGAAGGTTAATGAAACATTTCGTAGAGTTCCTTGACAAAGTGCGTGGAATCCAAAGAGAAGGAGATTGAAAGTAAGGGGCCCTGCTGCCGTCTCACCTTACAGCTTTGAAAACTAGTTGGTAAAGGGCTCAGCCTGAAGTTGCAGAAACAGGCATCAATCCCTTGTGGAACAGTGGTCCATTATTAATATGCTAATTTAGGCCAGCTCACCTGAAATTACCTTTCTAAAGTTGACTTTGTCTTACACCACTTTCTTTACAAAGTTGGCCAGAAAGCTCTTCGCAATGTATAATTTCACAGAATTAATTAGTAGCACAGCAAATTGATCAGTTTGCAAGCATGTCACACATCATTCATTGGCAATGGAATTATTTAAATTGGTGTTGACTGCTAACAGCTACACAGCTATTTTTCAAAATACTAAGGTAGGAGAAAAGGGAAATTACAAACATCATCTTTTTTTTTTTTTTCCCTAAGGATGCAAATCCCATCATGAAGGCCCCATCCTCATGCCCTCATTTAAACCTAAGTATCTCTAAAAGGCCTCTTCTCCAAAAACCATCATGTTGGGGGTTAGGGCTTCAACATATGAATTTGAGGGAACACAGTTCAGCCCACAGCACTTGTCTTTATTGTTCTGATTATAAATGTTACACAGTACTTCATTGGTTATAACACACCATTATTTTGGGTATGCTAAGGAAGAAAGAACTGCTGTCAATTAAATTGACATACTTTATTACTTAAAATGTTATACTTTACTGAAGATTTCCTTTCTTTAGAAAGTTATTTTTACATATCTCAATCTTTTTCATAAAATGGGAGGAAAATGAAATAAGTTGGTTAAGGTATTTCAAATTTATGTTCAGAACCTGATTCTTCTAAATAATTTTTTTCACCTAGTTGTCAATACTCGTTTTTCTTCATATGACATCATCTTCTCTACCATTAAGAGCATTGATGTTGCAGCATTTTTTTGAGTCCTTCACTGTTTTCTCCAGAACTTTTCTTCCAAGTTGCAGACATGCATTCTACAAGTTTGATGCCATTCTTTCATGATCTCAGAAGGAGGTTTTTTTTTTTTTTACATCTTTATTGGAGTATAATTGCTTAACAATGGTGTGTTAGTGTCTGCTTTATAACAAAATGAATCAGTTATACATATACATATGTTCCCATATCCCCTCCCTCTTGCGTCTCCCTACCACCCTCCCTATCCTACCCCTCTAGGTGGTCACAAAGCACCGAGCTGATCTCCCTGTGCTATGCGGCTGCTTCCCACTAACCATCTACCTTACGTTTGGTAGTGTATATATGTCCATGCCACTCTCTCACTTTGTCCCAGCTTACCCTTCGCCCTCCCCATATCCTCAAGTCCATTCTCGACTAGGTCTGCATCTTTATTGCCGTCTTGCCCCTAGGCTCTTCATGACATTTCTTTTCTTCTTAAATTCCATATATATGTGTTAGCATATGGTATTTGTTTTTCTCTTTCTGACTTACTTCACTCTGTATGACAGACTCTAGGTCTATCCACCTCATTACAAATAGCTCAATTTCGTTTCTTTTTATGGCTGAGTAATATTCCATTGTATATATGTGCCACATCTTTATCCATTCGTCCAATGATGGACACTTAGGTTGTTTCCATCTCCGGGCTATTGTAAATAGGGCTGCTATGAACATTTTGGTACATGACTCTTTCTGAATTATGGTTTTCTCAGGGTATATGCCCAGTAGGGGGATTGCTGGGTCATATGGTAGTTCTATTTGTAGTTTCTTAAGGAACCTCCATACTGTTCTCCATAGTGGCTGTACCAATTCACATTCCCACCAGCAGTGCAAGAGTGTTCCCTTATTTCCACACCCTCTCCAATGTTTCTAGATTTTTTGATGATGGCCATTCTGACTGGTGTGAGATGATATCTCGTAGTTTTGATTTCCATTTCTCTAATGATGTTGAACATTCTTTCATGTGTTTGTTGGCAATCTGTATATCTTCTGTGGAGAAATGTCTATTTAGGTCTTCTGCCCATTTTTGGATTGGGTTGTTTGTTTTTTTGTTATTGAGCTGCTTATAAATTTTGGAGATTAATCCTTTGTCAGTTGCTTCATTTGCAAATATTTTCTCCCATTCTGAGGGTTGTCTTTTGGTCTTGTTTATGGTTTCCTTTGCTGTGCAAAAGCTTTGAAGTTTCATTAGGTCCCATGTGTTTACTTTTGTCTTTATTTCCATTTCTCTAGGAGGTGGGTCAAAAAGGATCTTGCTGTGATTTATGTCATAGAGTGTTCTGCCTGTGTTTTCCTCTAAGAGTTTGATAGTTTCTGGCCTTACATTTAGGTCTTTAATCCATTTTGAGCTTATTTTTGTGTATGGAGTTAGGGAGTGATCTAATCTCATACTTTTACATGTCCCTGTCCAGTTTTCCCAGCACCACTTATTGAAGAGGCTGTCCTTTCTCCACTGTACATTCCTGCCTCCTTTATCAAAGATAAGGTGACCTTATGTGCCTGGGTTTATCTCTGGGCTTTCTATCCTGTTCCATTGAGCTATCTTTCTGTTTTTGTGCCAGTACCATACTGCCTTGATTACTGTAGCTTTGTAGTATAGTCTGAAGTCAGGGAGCCTGATTCCTCCATCTCCATTTTTCTTTCTCAAGATTGCTTTGGCTATTCGGGGTCTTTTGTGTTTCCATACAAATTGTGAAATTTTTTGTTCTAGTGCTGTGAAAATGCTATTGGTAGTTTGATAGGGATTGCATTGAATCTGTAGATTGCTTTGGGTAGTAGAGTCATTTTGACAATGTTGATTCTTCCAATCCAAGAACATTGTATATCTCTCCATCTATTTGTATCATCTTTAATTTCTTTCATCAGTGTCTTATAATTTTCTGCATACAGGTCTTTTGTCTCCTTAGGTAGGTTTATTCCTAGATATTTTATTCTTTTTGTTGCAATGGTAAATGGGAGTGTTTTCTTGATTTCACTTTCAGATTTTTCATCATTAGTATATAGGAATGCCAGAGATTTCTGTGCATTAATTTTGTATCCTACTACTTTACCAAATTCATTGATTAGCTCTAGTAGTTTTCTGGTAGCATCTTTAGGATTCTCTATGTATAGTATCATGTCATCTGCAAATACTGACAGCTTTACTTCTTCTTTTCTGATTTGGATTCCTTTTATTTCCTTTTCTTCTCTGATTGCCATGGCTAAAGCTTCCAAAACTATGTTGAATAAGAGTGGTGAGAGTGGGCAGCCTTGTCTTGTTCCTGATCTTAGTGGAAATGGTTTCAGTTTTTCACCATTGAGGACGATGTTGGCTGTGGGTTTGTCATATATGGCCTTTATTATGTTGAGGAAAGTTCCCTCTATGCCTACTCTCAGGGTTTTTATCATAAATGGGTGTTGAATTTTGTCGAGAGCTTTCTTTGCATCTATTGAGATGATCATATGGTTTTTCTCCTTCAGTTTGTTAATATGGTGTATCACGTTGATTGATTGGCGTATATTGAAGAATCCTTGCATTTCTGGAATAAACCCAACTTGATCATGGTGTATGATCCTTTTAATGTGCTGTTGGATTCTGTTTGCTAGTATTTTGTTGAGGAGTTTTGCATCTATGTTCATCAGTGATATTGGCCTGTAGTTTTCTTTCATTGTGACATCCTTGTCTGGTTTTGGTATCAAGGTGATGGTGGCCTCGTAGAATGAGTTTGGGAGTGTTCCTCCCTCTGCTATATTTTGGAAGAGTTTCAGAAGGATAGGTGTTAGCTCTTCTCTAAATGTTTGATAGAATTCGCCTGTGATGCCATCTGGTCCTGGGCTTTTGTTTGTTGGAAGATTTTTTATCACAGTCTCAATTTCAGTGCTTGTGATTGGTCTGTTCATATTTTCTATTTCTTCCTGATTCAGTCTTGGCAGGTTGTGCATTTCTAAGAATTTGTCCACTTCTTCCAGGTTGTCCATTTTATTGGCATGTAGTTTCTTGTAGTAATCTCTCATGATCTTTTGTATTTCTGCAGTGTCAGTTGTTACTTCTCCTTTTTCATTTCTAATTCTAATGATTTGAGTCTTCTCCCTTTTTTTCTTGATGAGTCTGGCTAATGGTTTATCAATTTTGTTTATCTTCTCAAAGAACTAGCTTTTAGTTTTATTGATCTTTGCTATTGTTTCCTTCATTTCTTTTTCATTTATTTCTGATCTGATTTTTATGATTTCTTTCCTTCTGCTAACTTTGGGGTGTTTTTGTTCTTCTTTCTCTAATTGCTTTAGGTGCAGGGTCAGGTTGTTTACTCGAGATGTTTCCTGTTTCTTAAGGTGGGATTGTATTGCTATAAACTTCCCTCTTAGAACTGCTTTTGCTCTATCCCATAGGTTTTGGGTCGTCGTGTCTCCATTGTCATTTGTTTCTAAGTATTTTTTTATTTCCTCTTTGATTTCTTCAGTGATCACTTCGTTATTAAGTAGTATATTGTTTAGCCTCCATGTGTTTGTATTTTTTACAGATCTTTTCCTGTAATTGATACCTAGTCTCATAGCATTGTGGTCGGAAAAGATACTTGATACAATTTCAATTTTCTTAAATTTACCAAGGCTTGATTTGTGACCCAAGATATGATCTATCCTGGAGAATGTTCCATGAGCACTTGAGAAAAATGTGTGTTCTGTTGTTTTTGGATGGAATGTCCTATAAATATCAATTAAGTCCATCTTGTTTAATGTATCATTTAAAGCTTGTGTTTCCTTATTTATTTTCATTTTGGATGATCTGTCCATTGGTGAGAGTGGGGTGTTAAAGCCCCCTACTATGAATGTGTTACTGTCGATTTCCCCTTTTATGGTTGTTAGTATTTGCCTTACGTATTGAGGTGCTCCTATGTTGGGTGCATAAATATTAACAGTTGTTATATCTTCTTCTTAGATCGATCCCTTGATCATTATGTAGTGTCCTTCTTTGTCTCTTCTAATAGTCTTTATTTTAAAGTCTGTTTTGTCTGATATGAGAATTGCTACTCCAGCTTTCTTTTGGTTTCCATTTGCATGGAATATCTTGTATGGAGGTTCCTTAAGAAACTACAAATATCCATCCCCTTACTTTCAGTCTGTATGTGTCTCTAGGTCTGAAGTGGGTCTCTTGTAGATAGCATATATATGGGTCTTGTTTTTGTATCCATTCAGCCAATCTGTGTCTTTTGGTGGGAGCATTTAATCCATTTACATTTAAGGTAATTATCGATATGTATGTTCCTATTCCCATTTTCTTAGTTGTTTTGGGTTCGTTATTGTAGGTCTTTTCCTTCTGTTGTGTTTCTTGCCTAGAGAAGTTCCTTTAGCATTTGTTGTAAAGCTGGTTTGGTGGTGCTGAACTCTCTCAGCTTTTGCTTGTCTGTAAACGTTTTAATTTCTCCATCAAATCTGAATGAGATCCTTGCTGGGTAGAGTAATCTTGGTTGCAGGTTTTTCTCCTTCATCACTTTAAATATGTCCTGCCACTCCCTTCTGGCTTGAAGAGTTTCTGCTGAAAGATTAGCTGTTAACCTTATGGGGATTCCCTTGTGTGTTATTTGTTGTTTTTCCCTTGCTGCTTTTAATATGTTTTCTTTGTATTTAATTTTTGACAGTTTGATTAATATGTGTCTTGGCATATTTCTCCTTGGATTTATCCTGTATGGGACTCTCTGTGCCTCCTGGACTTGATTAACTATTTCCTTTCCCATGTTAGGGAAGTTTTTAACTATAATCTCTTCAAATATTTTCTCAGTCCCTTTCTTATTTTCTTCTTCTGGAACCCCTATAATTCGAATGTTGGTGCGTTTAATGTTGTCCCAGAGGTCTCTGAGACTGTCCTCAGTTCTTTTCATTCTTTTTTCTTTCTTCTGCTCTGCAGTAGTTATTTCCACTATTTTATCTTCCACGTCACTTATCCATTTTTCTGCCTCAGTTATTCTGCTGTTGATCCCATCTAGAGTATTTTTAATTTCATTTATTGTGTTTCTAATCGTTGCTTGATTCATCTTTAGTTCTTCTAGGTCCTTGTTAACTGTTTCTTGCATTTTGTCTATTCTATTTCCAAGATTTTGGATCATCTTTCCTATCATTATTCTGAATTCTTTTTCAGGTAGACTGCCTATTTCCTCTTCATTTGTTAGGTCTGGTGGGTTTTTATCTTGCTCCTTCTGCTGTGTGTTTTTCTGTCTTCTCATTTTGCTTATCTTACTGTGTTTGGGGTCTCCCTTTTGCAGGCTGCAGGTTCGTAGTTCCCGTTGTTTTTGGTGTCTGTCCCCAGTGGCTAAGGTTGGTTCAGTGGGTTGTGTAGGCTTCCTGGTGGAGGGGACTAGTGCCTGTGTTCTGGTGGATGAGGCTGGATCTTGTCTTTCTGGTGGGCAGGTCCACGTCTGGTGGTGTGTTTTGGGGTGTCTGTGGACTTTTTATGATTTTAGGCAGCCTCTCTGCTAATGGGTGGGGTTGTGTTCCTGTCTTGCTAGTTGTTTGGCATAGGGTGCCCAGCACTGTAGCTTGCTGTTCGTTGAGTGAAGCTGGGTGCTGGTGTTGAGATGGAGATCTCTGGAAGATTTTCGCCGTTTGATATTATGTGGAGCTGGGAGTTCTCTTGTGGACCAGTGTCCTGAAGTTGGCTCTCCCACCTCAGAGGCACAGCACTGACTCCTGGCTGCAGCACCATGAACCTTTCATCCACACGGCTCCTCAATTTGGGATGATTCGTTGTCTATTCAGGTATTCCACAGATGCAGGGTACATCAAGCTGATTGTGGAGCTTTAATCCGCTGCTTCTTAGGCTGCTGGGAGAGATTTCCCTTTCTCTTCTTTGTTCTCGCAGCTCCCGGGTCTCAGCTTTGGATTTGGCCCCGCCTCTGAGTGTAGGTCGCCGGAGGGCTTCTGTTCTTCGCTCAGACAGGACAGGGTTAAAGGAGCAGCCGCTTCAGGGACTCTGGTTCACTCAGGCAGGGGGGGAGGGAGGGGCACGGAGTGCGGGGCCAGCCTGCGGCGGCAGAGGGCGTCGTGACGTTGCAGCGTGACGTCGCGGCGTGACGTCGCGCCAGCTTGACGTCGCGCCAGCCCGAGGCGCGCCGTGTGCTCTCCCAGGGAAGCTGTTCCTGAATCCCGGGACCCCGGCAGTGACGGGCTGCACAGGCTCCCCGGAAGTGGGGCGTGGACAGTGACCTGCGCTCGCACACAGGCCTCTTGGCGGCGGCAGCAGCAGCAGCCCCAGCGTCCCACGCCCGTATCTGGGGTCCGCGCTTTCATCCACGGCTCGCGCCCGTCTCTGGAGCTCCCTTAAGCAGCGCTCTTAATCCCCTCTCCTCGCGCAGGAGGGAAGAAAAAGTCTCTTGCCTCTTCGGCAGGTCCAGACTCTTTCCCGGACTTCCTCCCGGCTAGCTGTGGCGCATTAGCCCCTTCAGGCTGTGTTCACGCCGCCAGCCCCAGTCCTCTCCCTGCACTCTGACCGAAGCCCGAGCCTCAGCTCCCAGCCCTGCCCGCCCCAGCGGGCGAGCAGACAAGCCTCTCGGGCTGGTGAGTGCCGGTCGGCACTGATCCTCTGTGCGGGAATCTCTCCGCTTTGCCCTACCCAGGTACGTGGGGAGTTTCTTGCCTTTTGGGAGGTCTGAGGTCTTCTGCCAGCGTTCAGTAGGTGTTCTGTAGGAGTTGTTCCACTGTTCCACGTGTAGCTGTATTTCTGGTGTATCTGGGGGGAGGAAGGTGATCTTCGTGTCTTACTCTTTCGCCATCTTCCCCGGAAGTCACAAACATCATCTTGAATCCAAACTATAGAAATATTTCCTAACTTTGGAATTGAAAGGAAGTGAAGATTGGCCTGGAGCCCACTGGTCACAGGTGTTATGAGCACAAATACCCATGACTTAGGAAGTTATTGCAAATGAGTACAGGTATAAGAAAACCACAGGGCAAGCATGGAAATAAAGTCTCACTCAGCCTTAGTTTGGGGGATAAAACCAGGGGGAAATAGAGAACTGTTTAAATGAGAGTTACTGCCATCTTAGCAGGTTGCCATGTAGAAATGACAGCCACTAGGCTGTAATACCTTCTTTCATTTTTTTTTTTTCCTGGAAAATCTGGGAATCTGGAATCTTATTTAAACACTCCTGCTTTAAGATGTTGGGAAACAAGTTTTTGAACATTGTAAGGACTAACTCCTCGTGAATATGTCAGGACCAGTTTCAACCCACGGGTTATCAGCAGGAGGAGGCCTGGTTTAGGGGCTCTGGATCAGCTGGGTAAGGCAATCAGAGAGGGCAGGACCTTCAGCATGGCTGGTTGTAGACCGGAAATTCACTTAGTGAAAAAATAACCGGCCTCAGGAAAATAAGGGGCCTAGAGCCCTGGCATAATTGAGAGGGCTCAGAAACATCTGAGGAGTGAAACGGAGGGCTCCAGCTACAGACACACTATGTCGATGAGATTGGAGGTGAGATTAGAGCCTGTGACATCTGCGGGCCAGAGTCTCCCTGGAGCAGCACTTTAGCACAGCGGAAGCAGCGCTGGCTGCGCTCCGCGGGGACGGCAGTGATGAGTGAGGCAGACGCAGGCATCTTGCGATGAGGCCTTTGCTTCAGTAGTGATGTGGCAGCCAGAAAGCATAAGTGAGTGTCTAGCTTTGGGTGTATTGCTCATGTCTGTTTTCTCAAAAACACAAGCACAAATGCCCTCTCGTACATTCATTGTCCAAAGATTGTTCATTTGTTCATTGACTGATTGATCGGTTTCATTTATTCAACCGACAAATACTGAACACCTAATATATGCTAGAACTGGGGAGACAGATGAATGCAAAACCAATCTTTACACTCAGATAGTTCAGGGTCTAAGAGGGTCACAGCAATACCTGCCTGCAAACAATGCTCGGCATCTCTGCAGGGAGCTAAGGGCACCCAAGGAGGCATTAACTCTGGCTCTGTCAAGGAACATGCCAGAGGATGCAGCATCTAGACTTGCTTTTACTAATGGATTCATTTTTAAAAGCTTCATCTAGCCTGTGACTACAGTCATTATAATGTCAGGACCGTCTCCTACTTTCTCAGTACCTACAGGTTATAATTAAGCACTGATATTCATAGCAGAGATTCCGAGCCCCTCGGGAGTTAACGACTTCCTGAATTTTCAGAGAAGGATTACACTTTGTTTAATTTAGCTGGTATTGAGTGTTTTTTCTTGAATTTTAATTCTCTGAAACCTGACATATACATGGAACGTAGTGCTCTAAATGTACTGCTCTATCCTGAAAAGTAACTTTATATCCATTTATCTAATTTGCCCTGTGAAGGAAGTTGGTCAGGTATTACTGTTGCCATTTTGCAAATGAGAGAAGGGAGGTGATGGTTGGCCTACGGGCCCCAAACCCGCTACGGCCATGACAGATCCAGGATTAAAACCAGAATTGCCTACTCTCAACCCTGGTTCCGAAAAATAAAGTTAAGTAGAACCTACCATTCTCTAAATGTTCTGAATAAACTCGAGTTTTCCGCACCGTTATTCCTTAACAAAAATCACTGCCGTAGTGCACACCATCCTCAACTTTCCCCTGAACCCCTTCAGAAGACTCCCTACCAGACTGCCCAACCCCCTCTTGGACCCTTCAGTCCAATCTCCACACATCTTTTAGAATTATCTTTTTAAATTCAAATCTGAGTTATTCCTTCACTACCATCCCCTACCTCCTGACCCATAGAGGTTTCACTTTTAATGGCTTTATTGAGGTGTAAATTCCCACACCATATGTTGAGAGTTTAGCTAAGCTACTGCATGGCATTGCTGCCTCCTTGGCATCTGTTTTGTTTGACCAAACAGCCTGCAGTGACCTTAACCTGACACCAGGTCCTCGTACAGGTGCCCACCCTGGAAAACAGCCCGCAGAGTCACAGGTGTGTGTAAGTTCCTGGCGTGACTTCCCCAGCAGCCCATGCCTTCCGTGTTCTCCCCTTGAGTCCCAGGGCCTTCCCCTTGCTCACCTCTTAGATAAGGCCCCTGTGAAGTTACCAAAACCCTGCTCTTTTGGTTTGAATTTGCCAGTCTGGCCTTAGCCCAGGAACCCGACACCACTTCACTGTCTTAACTTAAGTAAAGGCATTCACCCCAGGTCCCGTTGCTCTCTGTCTGCACTCTGCCTTGACCTCCCCGTGGGGCCCCTCCTGCAGGACTTGTGAGTAATAAACTTCTCTCTTTCAGTTTCTCTCATGGTCTGTCATTGAACCATGGCTCACTATCTGACACCCTATGCTCCACTTAACAAATGATATTTTAACAGTCATAACACCGTACACTTCACTCATTTAAAGTATACAATTCAGTGGCGTTTAGTATATTCACGGAGCTGGACAACCACCACCACAGTCATTTTTAGAACATTTTCATCACCTCAGAAGAAGCCCTGTCTTCCTTAGCAGTCACACTTCCTCCTCCCCGACCCAAAGCAGCCGCCAGTCTACTTTTCTGTCTCTATTGGTTTGCCTATTTTGAATGTTTCATACAAATGGAATCATAAAAAATATGGTCTTTTATGACTGGCTTCTTTCACTCAGCATAATGTTTGCAAGGTTTATCCATGTTGTAGCCTGTGACAGTGCTTCATTCTTTTTTACGGCTGAATAATGTTCAATTGTATGCATAGGCCACATTGTATTTATCCATTCACTGTTGACGGACATTTGGATTGTTTCCACCTTTTGGCTTTTATGAATAATGCTGCTATGGACATTGACGTACATGTTTTTGTGTGGACCTATGTTTCGTTTCTCTTAGGTGTATGGTTGGAAGTGACCTTGCTGGGTCCTGTGGTACCTCTATGCTTAACCATTTGAGGAGCTGTCAGAGTGTTTTCCACGTGGCTCTATGAGAGGGTCTTAGAGGTGCTAACTCACCCTGAGGAAAGAGACCAAAATGCTTCGCACCGTCTACAAGGCCCCACTGGACCTGGCCCTGCCCACCTGTTCAGTCCCAGCCCATTTCACTCTTGCCACTTTTCTCATCTGCTCAGTCCCTCTGGCTTCTGTGCAGTTTCTCAAAGGTGCAGGCTCTGTTCACACCCTCTCCCTCCTCTTGCCCTGTCAATTTCCCCCAGAGATGCCTTCCCTCAGCTTCCCCCACCCACAGTCTAAGTGGGATCTCCTTATTACATCCTTCCTTGTTTAGTAATTATTTACAAAATGCAAATTTAATTCCAGTGAATGGTGGCTCTAGATGAGCTAAAAACAAATCTTAAGGCTCCGTTTTTAAACTACTGTAAATGAAGGACCTTGTGCAGAACTCGAGGTATAGTAGGGGCACAAACATATGTGTTGAATGAATAAATAATGAGAGAGTTTAGTTAAAGAGATGTCCAGGTGTCAAGTTGGGCTTATCATCTACATCAAAATTCTTATTTCTTCCTGGGTATTTTTCTGCTTCCTCCTTCCGCACTGAATGTTCTAGAATATGGGTCAGAAAACTGTATCTTTAAAGGGACAGATAGAAACTTCCCTGGCACTCCAGTGGTTAAGACTTCACCTTCCAGTGCAGGGGATGTGGGTTCGATCCCTGGTCAGAGAGCTAAGATCTCACATGCTTTGTGGCCAAAAAAACCAAAACAGAAAACAGAAGCAATATTGTAACAAATTCGATAAAGACCTTTAAAATGGTCCACATCAAAAAAAAATCTTAAAAAAAAAATAAAAATAAAGGGCCAGATAATGAATACATTAGACTTTTGTGAGCTACACAGACTCTTTTGCAGCTATTCAACTCTGCTGTTCTAATGTGGAGGCAGCCTTAGACAATAGATGAATGAATGAGCGTGGCTATATTCCAATACTTGATTTACAAAAACAGACAGTAGGCCGCATTTGAGCTGGAATCACCAATATTTGATTATCTTTGACTTACAAAGTCTGCAGCTTCCTGTGGTTCAACGTAACAGAACTCAGAAGAGAAGGGAGATGGCAGATAAATTATGGTTCGTTAGCACTTACCCTTCACACAGCAGTGTCGTGCTTCCTGGGCCATTTGCTCCACCATCTAGGTAGCAGGGAGAGCTGTACACCTACTCATCTCTGCAGGCCCAGAAGCATGCAGAAAGGGATGTCACCAGCAAAGTAATGAGTTGCATTGGCACTTTGATTCTGGGCTGACCAGGATGCTTGAGGAAGTTGGGTGTCTCTTTGCCCGGGGGAAGCTGGATGGCCCAGAACAAAGCCAAATGCAGGCTGACTGCAGTGTGGATGCAGAGTAGACGGTCTGTACTCTGAAGCTTAGAACCTGTGCACCAAACTGAGGTGGGGGCATCTGGCCAAAGGAGAAAAGGTGGAGCAATCTGGATGGAAATCCAGAAGAATCTAACAGGATGCTTCTGATGATGACACAGTCATGTCTGGCTGTATGAGGCATTTTCTTGCACAAGCAAAAAATCAGAGAAGAGATGCTGAGCTAAGGTTATAAGGATGGTAAAGAGGGATTTATGTAAGAAATATGAGTCAATTCTTGTAACTTGCATTTGCCTCATTTATAAAGGCAGGGACAGATGGGATCATTTTGGAGAGCTAGAATTTGTATTAAGTTCCAGTTGCTTTATTTTCTTTCATTTAAATATGCTTATTAGTAATATGTGTGTCAGAACAAAATAATTTTCTATCAGTCATTGGCAAACAGTGAATAATCCCATGTAAAATATGTTTGCATACTTTAGACAGTTGTAACGACTTCACTGAACTTGGTTTCTTCCTCTGAAATAGGCAGAATGTGCTTCTGTCGAATCCTTCATGCACTGCCTTTTAGCTGGATTCACCCTCAAGGAATTCTTGAAAGATAGGTGTTCTTTCTTTCTTGTATATTGATCTGTCCTCTAGATAAAAGAAACTTCCCTGTAAACTTAAAGCCTTCAACTCATCTATTGTTCATTTGTTACATATATTGAAAACCTACTATGTGGAATGCACTGTCCTACTGTGCTGTGGGAACCAGACAGGCACTCCTTGTCCTTGCGAGCAGACTTCCTAGTAGAAGTGGCGGAGATTAAAGAAATGACTGCATAGTAGGCCTGTAACAAGAGCAGGAGATTAAAGAAATGACTGCATAGTAGGCCTGTAACAAGAGCCTGGAAACAACATAGGGACAAGGTTTGGACAGTGATGGAATGATGGCTAGTTTTGATCAAGCAGTTAAGGAAGGCCTCAATTTTGAGGGAAGTTGTGAATAATGAAATGAAGGAGCGAGCCCCAAAAACTTCTTCGGAAAGAGTATTTATAGGTGAGGGAACAGTATTTTCAAAGACCTGGAGTGGAAGTTAACAGGCTCAAAGAACTCGAAGGAATGTGTGGCTGGACTGGAAGGATTCTGGGAGAGTGACGGACGATGTGGTCAAGGTGCGTCCATGTTCATGCCAGGGACTTGTAGGCCACAGCGAGGTCTTTGGACACAATCTGTGTGGGATGGTTGAGAAGCAAAAGAGCAAAAGGTCCAATTTGCATTTTAAAGGTAACCTGGAAAGCTGCGTGGGGAACAGAGTGTGGGTGTAAGAGTAGGAGCAGAGAGAGCAATTAAGGGATACTGGTAGCAACACAGGTGACAGAGGGTGGCTCAGCCAGAGGGTAACAAACAGATTGTGAGAGATGGTCAGATTCAGAGGAGAGAAGGAACAGGTGACAGGACCAGCTGATGGACTGGGCGTGGGGAAAGAGGACTGGGCATCAAGTTGGTGGGCCACAGTCTTCTTCAACTCAGTAGCTACACCACCATTCACCTAGGAGCTCATTTTGATTCCTGTCTTGCAAAGGCAGTGTCAGAGTTTGAAATGCTTCAGGAAAAAATGGGGAAGAGGAACGGGGACCACTCAGCTGCATTCCATTCTGGCAGTGATGGAAGCCAGGTGGTCCTGGTTATGTGTGTTGCTCATTACTGTAAGGGTCTTATGCATAAGTAGCAAGCTTAAGCTTTTGCCCTGCTAGTCAACCTGCCCTAACCAGAGGCAGTCTGTGTTGTGTCTTAGCGCCTTCTGTTTGGCAATAGCATGAGGAGAATTGAGCCGTTGCAGAGGAGCTTTTCCCAAAGTGCAGTCTTTAGGCCACTGCCTCCGAATTACTCAGGATGACTTAGCATAGATTCCTGAGCCTTGCTGAGAACCTACTAATCCCTGGGGTTGGGTTCCAAGAGTCTGCATTATCCACACTTCCAGGTGATTCCCATGCAAATTAAAGGGTTTCTTTAAATTATGGTAAAAAAACACATGACAAAAATTTCCATCTTAACCACTTTTAAGTATACAGTTCATAATGTTAGCTGCATTCACACTGTTGTGAAACAGCTCTCCAGAACTTTTTCATCTGGCAGATCTGGAGCTCTGTACCAATCAAGTAACAACCCCCTTTTCCCCTCCCCTCAGCCCCTGAGAGCTACCATTCTCCTCTCTGTTTCTATGAATTTAACTACTTCATTTTTTTTTTAATTTTAAAAAAAATTTTTGGCCCCGCCACTTGGCTTGCAGGATCTTAGCTCCCCGACCAGGGAGCAAACCCGGGCCCCGGCAGTGAAAGCGCCAAGTCCTAACCACTGGGATACCAGGGAAGTCCCTAAATTTGACTATTTTAGATTCTTCATATAAGGGGAATCATACAGTATTTGTCTTTTTGTGACTGGCTTATTTGACTCAACATGATATCTCCATGGTTCATCCATGTTGTAGCAAGTAGCAAGATTCCTATCTTTTTAAAACTGAATCATATTCCATTGTATGTATATATTCCATTTTGCTTATTGATTCATCCACCAGTAGGCACTTGGGTTGCTTCCATCTCTTGGCTATTATGAATGATGATGCTTTGAATACAGGTGCACAAATAAAATTTTAAAAGCATTGTTCTCTAACATGAGAGAAACTTTCAGAAATGGAACTGCTCTATATCTTGATTGGGGTGATGGATATAAGCATAGAACTAAATACACAGGCATATGTGCATGTACACACACACAAATACAAATAAAAATCAGGAGATCTGAATAAGATCCAGGATTCTATTGACATCAGTGTTCTGCTTATGATCCTGGACTATGGTTTTATAAGATGTTACCAATGGGGGAAACTGGATAAAGGATGCAGGGTATTTCTGTGTTATTTCTTATACCTTCAGGTAAATAAAAAATTATTTCAAAATAAGTAGTTTACTTAAAAAAGAGAGCATTGCTGTCACTGTCCTGGAGATTAGAGTGTGCCACCAAAAGGGGGGACCCAGTCTGGAAACGGAGGTATGCCTGGGAGGGCAAGGAATCCTAGGCATTGTTCCAAAGGAGAAAGTGGAACAGGAATTGAGGCCAACCCAGAGGGCTAAGTGGACCCAGTGATGTGCAGTCCAAAGTCCAGACAGCAGGACCAGTATAGCAGCAATGGGGACCTGGATGTCTGAGGAGAGCCAGAAAAACAACGAGGTCATCTCACAGCTGAGTCCCCAGAGTGTGGGCCTGAGCTGGTCACTGACACCTTCCTCAGGACACATTGGTTCTGAGTACAGGATGGGAGAGAGAGAGGGAGGAGAAATATTGTGCGGGCCCATGAACTTGGCCGAATCCATTCCTCACATGGAGATTGAACAGCGGTCTTGGCACCAAGAGGCTGGTGTATCTTCTTGATTCTAAATGAGCTTCAGTTTCCTACAGGCAGCTTCTGCAACATATCAGTGACTTCCCTGAGATGCTTGAGTTTGTGAACCTTCATCAAGACCATAATGTTCTTAGGATATTTTTCTTGCTTCACAAAAAACTTTAAGGATGCTGGCAGCCACTATTTATTTAGCACTTGCTCTGTGCCAGATGTTTTGCTAAATGCTTTACAAACGTCAAGTATTTTACCTCATGACAGCCCCATTAGACAGGTCCCATTCTCCCATTTTAAAGATGAAAAAGTTGAGATTCTAGGAAGGTAACTGAGTAGGTTTAAAATCACAGAATTGATAAGGGGTAAAATCAGGGCCTGGAGCCAAGTCTCCCTCAACCCAAAGTCCACGCTTGGAGTCTCAGCCCTTTGCTGGTTCTCAGAATTTATCAGTGAGATTAAAAGTGAAGCTTCAAAGAAGAAGCAAACATTGATAACAGTGATGGTTCAGAAAATAAAGCTGATGAGACCAAGTTCCATATTATAAAGTTCTGTTAAATGCATGAGACTCTTTTTTATCCAAAATCAAAGACCTGTGAAGTTGGGAAAAGCCAACCACCCTCTGTTTTCTACCATAATACTAATGATCTCTTATAAACCTAATGTTCCCCTGCTTCCCATTAATCATCAATACTAAGAGATGATAGATGTCCTAAAGTTTAATAGGTTCCCATAACTCCCCATTTGTGATAAACTATAGCCAATCTGTAGTCAATTTCAAAATAAATTTTATAGATTCTTTTTTAACTGTGAAATTAACACATGCCCATTACAGGAAATCCAGAAAAGTGCAGAGAAGCCAAGTTAAAAAAAAAATTACCTGCAATAAAACCACTGTTAATATTTTAGTATAATTTTAATAGTGTAATGTCTTTGCCTATTTTTCAAAAATTTCATCATGTAGTACTACTTAGCAATTGGATTATTTAATTCATACAATGAACACCATGCCATTAATATTTTTCCATTCCCTCAAGTGTTTCTGCAATGTAGTATTCTTTGTGCAAATACCAAAATCTATTTCATCAATATCCAGGTAGAACATTCTGTTGTTTGTAATTTTTCCTATTTTTAAACAATATTGAAATGAGTATACATGTTACTAAACACCCCTTATTCCCTGGCACACACATATAACAAGTAAAATCACATGTTTTCAAGGCTTGTGATGCATAGTGACAAATGGCGTTTCAGAAAGATGTTTTAGTATCATCAGTAATGTATGAGATTTGGTTTTCTGACAAGTTTGTCAAATACTATTAGGTTTTTCTAATTATTTTGGCAATTATATAAGCAAAAAGCCATCTCATTTTAATGTTATAATATATTTATTGCTTTTTTCTTTTTTTGCTTTGCTAATTGTTTTTTTCTATTGATTTTTAACCAGCTCTTTGTATATTCAGGATAGTAGGCGTCTGTTTTACATGATGCAAATATTTTGCTTAGTTTTCTGTTTATTTATTGTATTTTAGTGATATAAAAAACTTGGATTTAAGTAGTTTAACCTCTCAATAATGCACATAATAACTTGTGCATTTAATACTGGTTTGGAAAGGCTTTCCCTACTCTATTACATAAACATTCAAATATTCAAAAAAATAGACTTTTTTCTTCCTAATACTTTAATCCATCTGGATTTATTAGGCTATAATTTAAATTTTTATATTTCAACCTTAATTTTGAAGAAAATCATGTTTCATAAAACATTTTAATACTTATTTAACTAAATGACTTCAGATCTGTAAACTAAAAAAAAAGAAAGAAAGAAACATATTTCATTGCTTTCTATTCCTCTGAATTTCACTTTAGGAAGGGAGAAGGGCAAGTGAAAATAAAATCACCCGTAATTTTCTCCTCCAGCTTTGTTTTTAAAAGTATTATATTTGTCACCTTTGCACGAAAATCCCCTCAACCTTTGTACGTATCTTTAATGGATCTGGCATAATTCCAACATCCATGATTTATATAAATTCTCCTTGAACCAATTAAAATTTTCAGCCTGTGTCCCCTCTTGGGGTAGAGGATATTCACTGGGACTTTACCCAGGCTGCTTCAATAAAATTATTTTGAGTATCTGCATAGATTTCTTCCACATAATTAAAGTTACTTTCAAAAGTTAAATAGAAAAATGCCCTCAAAGTCCAGCGTGGTTGTGAGCATACATTCATAAGAAAAAAAAAAAAGTGTTTTCATTATGTTTGGTGGAAAACATACTTTAAAAGTAAAATTTCACATTCACTAAAGAAATACTATGGCTCTAAGCAAAGCAAGCTTTTCAAAGAACATTTGATAATAGTATCAAGATCTTTAATTAATCATCTAACAAGTAGGAAACTTTTATCACCCCTTTGATCATTTTTTTGAGGGAGCTGTAAACACCACATCCAGTCCATAAAGGGGAAGATTACACACAGAACTGTGTAAATGAAGGTGGTGGAATGTTAAAAAGGCTAAAAATATCTTTTCCCTGGGAACTCTCCAGGAGTTGGTCCATAATGAGATTCAACTTCGATAAATGAATAAAGCTGAGAAAAATAACTTGAATATGCAAATGATTGGTGTCAGAGAAATCTAGATTAGTGTAATAGGAAAGCAATTTTGAGGGGTAATGGCTGACACAGAAGAATTGAATCGAGGGTACTGTATCCACATTTGCAAAAGTCTAAAGAAAGGTCTGTTGGGAGTGAACAAATGCCCAAGTCGCCAAACCTCATCTGATCTAACAAAGCTTTGTTTAGAATTTCCTATGTGTGTGCTACACACACTCGCTTATCTTTTTATTCCTTTAGCAAAGAGAAAAATGACATTCTAAACATCTTTGTTACATGCGCCAACTTAGATACGGAGAAGTGAAGTTCCTTAATAAGACAGGCTCACCGTGTGACCCAGTTAGCCTGGGACAGTCTTGATTTCCACCTGTTGTTGTGGCTTAATTGTTGATAGTACCTGCTTTCATTCTAAAAGTTGTTCCAGTTTGAACAATTAATGATGTGGCCACAGTATCAATTTTCTATTGCTGCTGTAACAAGTTACCACAACTGTAGCAATGCAAAACAACACAAATTTGTTATCATGCACTTCTGTAGGTTTTGAGTCCAACATGGAACTCACAGGACTAAAACCACACGCCAGCAGGCCTGCATTCACTTCTGGAGGCTATAAAGCAGGCCTTGGCTTTTCTAGCTTTGGGTGGCTACTCACACTCGGCGCATGGCCTCTTCCTCCACCTTCAAAGCCAGCAGTGGCTGGTCAAGTACCTTTTCACATCAAATCACCTAGACTTTCTTCTCTTCCTCTCTCTTAAGGACCTTCATAATTACGTTGAACCCACCCAGACGATCCACACTGATCTCTCTGTTTTAAGGTCAGCTGATCAGCAACCTTAATTCCCCTTTGCCAAGTAACCTTACATATCCACAGGTTCCAGGATTAGGACATAAAACTTTAGGAGGGTCATTATTCTGCCAACCACAGCCACTTTATAGGTAACAGAGCTGAAGTTTGAAGGCAGGCTTTCTGATTCAAAGTCTAGTGTAATTTCAGTGATCGGTGAGGATGTCTTTGGTGGAAAACCCTTGTTTGGTCTTTATGAGATGTTGGTAGGTGGGGAGGGTGTGAGAATTGCAAACAAAAATTCAATAAAAATATCGATCAGTGCCTTCTTTACTCGAGGCACTTAATTTTGGAGATCATCTGTTATAAATAATCTCATAGTAGCCTACTTATGCAAAATCTCTGTGGGATTCTTTATCTCCATAGAATTTTTATGGAATTTTTTTTTAAAGCTATGAACATCTTTGAGGTTCTCAGGACATAGTTTCAGCTGCCTTCCAGGAATATCATATCAAGTTTAGATTCCCCTAACATGGAACCTGGTGCTTATTTCACTGCACCTTCATAGTCATTGAGTCCATCTTTTCTTTATCCTTCTCCTCTATGGAGGCAAATGCTGGCATCTTATTTTCCATATTTCTTTCAAGGTTTTGTGTAAATCTGTATGTCTAAACTTGTAGTCACGCGTAACTGGAGATGTCTAATACTTGTTAGACATTTGTATATCCCTAATTGAATGCAGTGAACTTCTAGTTATCATTTTGCATTTCTAGCATTATAACTATTCTTATTATAAAAGATGGTATTTGGAATGAAAGGAACAAGGCCCATCTTTTTGACTTATAAATTGGTTCAAGTAGAATTTCCTAAACAAGTATTTCAAAGCAGCATCCACGTTGGAAAATGTTTTAATGTCCCAAAGAGGTAACTTGGAGGGCATCTACTCATTTGGGTAGGAGACATCATATCTGTGTCCAAAAGAGAAACTGAGTCACATTATGTTAGAGTTATAGCTCATAAGTTCTCTTCATTTTCTGTGATGTAAAAACATATGGTTGAAAAGCATGTGAACACACACGCATTCCACTGATAACCAGTAGTTTAACTATATCATCTCAAATAAGTAATTTACTATGCTGTGTATGTTTTACTTCATTTGAATATTTAGCCCGAAGCAGAATTATCAGAGTTCAAAAAGATCACTGAAGTGTTTTCTAAATTATTTTACTTTAAAATGACTCATGAGTCTATAGACTGTGTATCTCACACTTTGTTTCTTATCTCATTGGTCCAGGTTTGACATCTGTTACTGGGGTCATCTCATAGAAAAAACATGGTGTTTTAAGAGCCAGTGTCTTCATTTTGGCCTTCACCCAAAAAACCTTGTAGCATGTTTTTCATCAGTTCATCCCTTTGGATCAGATCACAGTATCAAATTTTGTCTGACTAAATTGTGTCTTTCATAAACAGAGCAAAGAGAATAAGCCAAATGAAGGGCAAGATGTTAATAGCTTGTTGTGACACCAAAGGCTAGTGTGCTTGTACGTGCTTTGTAATTTGGCTCGTTAGGTTTGTGTTGCGTTGTTTTTTTAAGGGATTCCTGTCTACGCATGTGCACAGCCCATCTCCATTATTATGGTGCAGTAATTGGTTTGAAGAGTCATCAGTTTGCATGTTGTGACTTGACAGTTCCCACTTCTGGTGGAGACACCCCCAGGATATGGAAGGAGAATCGAGAACCTAGGAAGTGGGGTTCAGGAATGGTGGCCTAGGGAACCCTACGTGCTTCAGCCAGAGCTCCTCTGGCAGCGTAGCTTCCATTCTGACTCCTGTGGTTTTTCACCACCTCCTCCCCATTTCAGAGGTCAAGCTCCCTCTCACCCTACACACAGGACTCAGTGACCTGGTGTCCACCTACCACGGCCCCTGAAGTGGAGCGATTAGTTCACGTGGTACCTTCATGTGGTACCTTCATGTCTCCAGTGTTGCATAAAGTAATTTTGCCTTAAACAGATTAAGAGTGATTTTCATACCTTGTTCCCCTCCCCATTTTATTCATCTTGGTCATTTGAGAGCTACAATTATAAGAGGTCCAAGTCTTGTCTTTTCAGAAAGTCTGTGACATTTCAGAAGGGAACATGTTGTAGCTAGGCTGATGCTATAGTATTTCCCAACCTGTCACTTGTGGCAGGGTGTCACATTATACATAAAGGCTCATGGTGTGTTTTATTATGTATTTTCATGTGTATTAGGAAAAATTTTAAATAAGCTCACCATACCCCTGAATTCATGGATAATTTTGCCTTGGAGGAGTCATCAGTGAAACACAATCTATGTACAGCAAAACTATTAAGTAAATAACATAGTTAGTAAAGAGGAATTTTTAAAATGTAAGGGAAGTCCATGAAAGAGCATTTAGCAAACAAGGGCACAGTGGGGGACAGCACAGATTTTCAAGTCAGATCTAAGTTTGGATCCAGCTGGATCACAAACTAGCTTTTGACCATAGACCAGGTCCTTAAATTTCTCTGAGTTTTGCTGCAATGGGTATTTCTCCAGGTGGTTTTGAGCCAAATGAGGCAACACATAAAAAGCCCAGACATGTATTGGACACCAAATAAATGTTAGTTCCCTTCTTTCAAAAGGCAAGTTATCAGTTTAATGTACTTGGGTGTTGTTTACCGCTGTGATTCTTGTTCATGAATTAAGACTGCACAGAGTCAGCTGGCCTTCGGTCCATGGAGCCTGGGACTGACGGTCAGCTCCTGTGTGCCAGGAATGGAGAGACAGGACAGATGGCCAAAGCTGAGGCCAAAACTTTGGACTCCAGTCTCTTAAAGAGGGATTGCCTCTCGTGAGGAGGGCTCTATGCAGTCAGCGATGAGTCAGGTGCCTGATGTGTGCCAGGCACTGAATCTCAGCCTTGGGGATTCATTGTTGGGCATGAACACCCACCCCACCTCTGTCTTGATGGGGCCGGAGAGGCAGACATTAGTTGAATTGTCACACAAATAATCAAGCAATTACATGTTATGGAAGGTGTTATAAAGGCAGGGTACCAGTGCCATGGGAGTGTCAACCACGGACACCTGAGGTAGTCTGGAGCGGTAATGAAGGATATTCTCTGCCAGTGATATCTGAGATCTGAAGGATGGATGGGGGCTGACCAGGTGGCAGATGGGATGCTCATGTCGGCTAGGAGGGTTGCACGTGAAGATACCTGTGCTGGGAAGGAATGGGCTGAGTTGGAAGAACTGAAGAAAGATTGGTGTAGCTGGATAATGAGAAACAGAGGGGCTCTCTTGTGATGTGAAATGAGTTTGGAGAAGTGGGCTGGGGCCAGGTGATAAAAGAGACTTGTCACAGTAAAGGAATGTGCTGTTATCGTAAGAGGAACGAGAAACGATTGAGAGGTGTCCATTCTGGGGTGACATAAATAAATAAAAATTTTGAAAAGACACCTTGGAGGCCTGTATTAGTCAGCCTTCTCCAGAGACACAGAAGCAGTGATTGTGTTAGAAGGAACTGACTCACACAATTATGGTGGCTGAGAAGTCCCAGGATCTGCCTGGGCCGGCTGGAGGCCCAGGGAAGCGGGTGGTGTGATCCAGTACAAGTCCAAAGGCCTGAGAACCAGGGAGGCCGATGGTGCTTATTTCAGTCTGGGTCTGAAGGCCTGAGAAGCAAGACCACTGAGGGCAGCAAGGAACGGAGGCCCCCGCTCAGCACTCAGGTGGGACGACAAGGGCGAATCCCTCCTTCCTCTGCATCTTGTTCAGTGCAGGCCCTCAGTGGATTGGCTGTGCCCACCCCCACTGGGGAGAGCCATCTACTTTACTGAGTCCACAGACTCCGATGTTAGTCTCATCCAGACACACCCAGAAATAACGTCTAATTTGAGCACCCCATGGCCAGTCAAGTCGACACATAAAACTAACCATCACAAACCCCTTAGAGAATAGATTACGGCAGGCAATATTAGTAGCAGGGGCACCCATTAGGTGCCTGTTGCAGTGGCCCAGGTGGGAAGTGTCAGAAGCTAATCTCTGGAGGTGATGATGGATTTGGAGAGAAGAAGGTGGATTTAAGACAAATTCAGGAGACAGAACAAGCAGTATAGACCCGACTCGTTGATGGAGTGGTTGGGGATAGAAGGCCTCACTTGGGGAAGAGGGTGGCTTCTGAGTTTCTGCTTTGATCCCTGGGAGAAGGACCACCCTCTGGGCAAAGTTTAGAGTGAAATGATTAACATGACACTGGATTTATCATACTTTCTAGTTGCTCAAAAATCCTTGCCTCCAGAGAGAGGAGATATGGGGATATATGTATACGTATGGGGATATATGTATACGTATAGCTGATTCACTTTGTTATAAAGCAGAAACTAACCCACCACTGTAAAGCAATTATACTCCAATAAAGATGTTAAAAAAAAATCCTTGCCTCCAATAATGACATTTTGGAATATTTTGATTAAATTATTTAAATATAAAATAGTTCTGCCTTCTCTAGCAAAGGCTGAATGAAGCTGCCCTTTGAAAACTGGGCAGTAGGAGTTGGGTTAAAATTCACACCCCAAACAGCCAAGGACTTGGCTTTATTTCAGCCAAAGACACCACATATCTTGGATCTGAATCCTAATCCCCCACATTCTACAAGACTTGGCTAGCATCATAGGCCACAAGTAAGACAGAGGAACAGAATTCACATTGGCCAAATACGCAGATCTGTCAGAACTGGGTGGGGCAGACTCTAGATCCAGCTCAACATAATGGAAAGACAGACACTAAGGAGATACATTTGATCAGAATGAAGGCCAAGTCAAGTTCTTGGCAATTTTGGGAGGACAAAAGGCCGGACCTTCATTATTACAGGAAATTGCTCCCAAAGCTTGATTTTTATTTTCTTCGTTTAGCAGTATTCTCATGGTAGCTTTAAAAATCAGCATAAAAGCTCATTCTCTGTAAGATCTCCTTTGTGTGCAGATGTTAAAAGGCTCTGCCTATTTAATTTCTTCTTAGCTAAGGTACTCATGCATTATTTTATCTACCCCAGAAATCGAAGTGTGTGTGTGTGTGTGTGTGTGTGTGTGTGAATTTGTTAGTGAAAGGATGAAGTAGTGTTAAAGAAAAAATGAAAAACAAATTCCTCTACCCAAGTATACCTGGTTTCATGTTTGCTTACTACTTTCAAATTCTGTCCACATGTTTAAATCACACATGTATAGTACACATGCTGTTTTTTGTGTTTTCACACAGTATTCTAAGTAGATCAACAGAATTGAATAATTATTTTATCTAATGGCTGTATTCTAGTATCTTGCTACAAACACATTCATTCAACTCGTCTTTTTTGCACTGGACATTTAGTGGACGCCAGTGTAATTTCATTATTAGAAATAACACTGCAGAAAGTATTTCCATGTATGTAGTGCAACCTGTCTCAAATAGAACCCAGAGTGGTATCCAAATGGAACAAAGTATGTGAGTCCTTCATAGATTTGGTGAATTTTGCCATGTGACTTTCCAAAGGGTGAAACCAGTTTATAACACATTCAGGTGGGGTATAACAAACGTGTTTCTCTTTTCTTTTCCTAATTAGGGCTAGTTTTGACAACAGTATTGATGATAACAACAGTAGCAACAGTAGCAGCAGCTAATATCCTTGAGATGAGTTACATAACAGGCATTATATAAAGTGATCTAGAAACATTGTTTATAACAGTTTAAAATGTAAACTCTGGAGACTGACTTCACAGGGCCAAATCCAGACTCCACCACCTAACCTCTAATTGGCTTCATTCCCTCCTCAGAAATGGTTCATAGGGTCACTGTGAATATCAAGTGAGTTAATATAGTAGAGAGCCTCGGTAAGCCCTGGATAATGTTGGTTACCATTATCCCTAATAATGAGTGTTTTATGAACCCATTTTACAGATGATAAAACTGAGAGATTAAGTGTATGAGTTGAGGTCACATGACTAGTGAGAAGTTGTGCTGGGATTCCAATTGCAGAGACCATTTCCCAAGGATTCCAGCTACAGAGACCTTTTCTGACAGGAATGCTCAACAGGGTCCCAATGCAGGGACCACCACTGATATCCAAGAAGTGTCACTGTGGCCCCTGAGTTAAATCAAGGAAGTATCAGGCACAGAAATGAGAGCATAAAGTCTGCATGGTTCACTGGAAAAGCCACGACATAATTCCTTGTTACCATGCAACAGTAAAGCTGGGTTTTCTATGCTATTTTCTTCAGCCTTGAGATCTGAAGGTAGTTCCATATGGAATTGTGAAATCCCTGCTAGATTATAAAGGCCTGGTGGGCAGGAGTCCCAAGGTCTCATTCAGGACCCCTGCAAGCACCTTCCTTGCCTCAGGAAGGTTCTCTATAAATACTTACTGCCCTGAATTTCTCCCCAATATTACCATAAACACTTCCGGTTATTTCTTAATATACTCTGTTCATAACTGCTTAGTCAGTTCTTTTTATTAGCATAATATTCCATTTAAGCATAATGATGTTGGAAAAACAGAAACAATGTAAGCATATTTTCTCAGCTGTGACTGATTGCTGGTGTTTAGTGTTTCCTTTTTTTTTTTTTTTTTTTTTTGGACTTCCTTTGCAGATTTGATGAATTAATTGTAAATTTCCCAAGTGGGACTTAACATGAACTGATCTTTGTCTTTTATTCTGTAATGTTTAGTTTCTATTCTAGTCCTGGTGACTATCCATTGAGACCAACGTTTGAATATTGCCAAGGGCTCATAAAATTGCTGATATAACCTCCTTTCTTTCTCCAGAGAACCCTACTTCAATTTTCATAATGAATGAATGCCTTCTTTCTCCCCCAATCTCTTTCCTCCAATAGCTACTCGTGGAGACCATTGATGTCAACGGTAGAACTCTCGAGGGGCCGGTCCCTCTGGACGTCATCGTGATTGATCAGAATGACAACAGACCCATCTTTCAGGAAGGCCCTTACATCGGCCACGTCATGGAGGGGTCACCTACAGGTATGTTAGGTTGGCTTACCGTTCGCATAATGGCTTGGGAAGTGGCATCCTGTGATCTTTGGGGCTTCTGGAGACTGTTTTATTGCCGCTCTGACTTATTGTTGGTATGCATCAGCACTGACATATTATTTCCCTGGGTAGCAGCAAGAGCTGGAGAGCTGCAACTCAGAACGTGACTGGCGTGTTGCAGACTAGGAAAATGTCTTCCCTTGTGCCCAAAGGTGACCCTTCAAGGAGGACCAACATATCGGTCTCCCATGTATGGCTGATGTTGGACACCATGTAAATGTCTAGCTCACCCTTCTGAGGGCCCAAGGCTGCGCTTGTGGTATAGTGGAACTCTGAAGAAAATTAAGGTCCCCACTGCAAGCTCCTCAGTTATTTCCCTTCATAAGTGCGTTTTAATAAGAACCATTTGGGGAAAATGGGTAGGCCTTTTTTTTCCCTTTCCTTAGAAGACATGGATAGAGAAAACTTTTCTCTTTGGTCGAAGGGCCAAAAGCAAGCATTTTATTTCTCTCTCTGGCAATACATGTACCTAGTGTTACAGAAATCACTCAAGGTTACTATGGAACTCCTGGTATCTTTTCCCCATGTTTCACCTTTCTATCACAGAAGATTTTAGAATTGAGAGCTCCCTTTTCTGGCTCATAGCTACTAATTAAAGCATTCCATGACCAGCAGCAGCGGTCACTCCTGAGTATAATGCTTGAGAAAGTGAAGAGCAAAGTAGAAAAATCCCTATTTTAAGGCTGGACTTTGATTTTAAGCTTTCAGATACATTTGAGTGAAAAGATGCCACATGAAGAGTGTCAGTGTTGCTGTGTCTGGATTACGCCAAACAACTGCTGTAAGCAAAGGAGTCACTCCTCGCTGATGGGAGATGGAAGCTAAGGGGCTGCTTTAGCTGGTTCTTTTTCCCCCTTTACTGAATGGACGGGATGTATCAATAGCTTGTAGATACTGGAGGCTCCGGAAGCATTGTCATGGCAACCTGCCTAGACTACCAGGTGAATAACTGTATGCAAGGTGCCTAAAAGCTCCCTTCAGCTTTGAGGAGCTGGGCCTCTGTGCACTTCATCAGTTAGATCCCCAGGGGCAGAAGCACCCTCTCCCTTCCGGGATTTGAATGCATTCTGTAAAAAGGAGAGGGCCTTAGGGGCAGCGTCCTGGAGAGATGGACAGCGGGCAGGTGAAGGTGGGTCAGGTCACTTCAGGGCAGACCTTCCCCGTGGCACCGCTCAGTGGGCTGCTTTTGATGCAGAGATGGCTTCTGGTGAGACACACCCTAGAATTGGGTTGGATGCTTATGGAAATCTTCTTAAACAAGCTGATGTGCAGAACAAGTTACGAGAACCGATAGGGAAAGCTGTTAAAGAGACTGGAGTTTGAGCAGAGCAGAAAAATGATTCCCAGTTTCCATCTGTGGTACCTGGGCCCTGAATGTGAGTGACCGGAACTCGAGATGGGCAGGAAGAGTGTTCTAAATGTAAATGACAGTGGTTACATCCGAGTCGGCTGTGAGCATGTATATGTCTTTGTATATTATGTGTGTATATGATTAGACGATGTCCAGTTTTTCTCCCACTGTGCCCTTCTTTAAAGCTTGAGAAAGAAATTTCAAATTTTATTGCTTTGTATACATACCGTATTTTCAAAGCAAAAGGGAATCTTTTATGTGTGTTGAATTTCTTAAAAGCACAAAGCAGTTCAGTTAGGGTGGACACATACCCAGCAAAACATAAATCACCTCAAACTTCTATTTATGATTGGTATTATCCTATAAAAATACATAAAGACTTGTATATCTGTATGGAGTAGTTTCTTCCAGCTATGCAGAATTTGGCCTGAGTCATTGTTTTCTTTCTCAGTACCCTCTGGGTTGGACTATAAAGCAGAAATTGACATGGAGTCAGTCAAATTTGAGGTCAAAAATATGGAAATGTTGTGGAAAAGTTTTAGAGGAAAAAACACTTAGATTACTTAGCACCCTGTGGGAGAGCTCAGGCAGATGGCCCCCGAAGCGTCTGTGAGGACAGTGGGGAGCTGGGAAAGAAGGTGGGACCCATTTTCCAGTCCCCTCCCAACCTAAGCCACTTGTAAGTCATAACAACAAGCCCTGACAGGCTAGAGAAATGATCGCCTCTTCTGTTTCCACAATGGCCTTCTCGTTTGTGGCTTATGGAATCCTACGTGTTGTAGACCTTGTATCACATCCATTTCACAGAGGGGGATGCTGACCCCAGAAAGAGTTCATTGACTTTGCCCAGTTCACACAAATGACTGATGGGGGACAGTGTTCAGGACTTAACCTGCAGCGTCAACCTTCAAATCATGTGCTCTTTGAACTGACCCACAAACTTCACGGTGAAAATAGCCATTGAATGATCCTGACATTTAGGTGGGCACTTGTTGTGTGCCGACAGCTTTCTATCACTGTATCATTTCCTCCACTCTGCCCTGAGGGCTGGGCACCTCTCTTCCCATGATACAGATGAGAAGACTGAACCTCAAAGGGGTCTGGGAACTTGCCTGATGTCCCTCAGCTGGTGGACAAGCTAGAATCAGGGTCCGCGTCTGGCCTCAAGGCACAGGCTCTTTCTTGGGCACCTTCTCTCACATAGACTCTTTGCAGGCCCAGACTCTTTGATTTAGCTCCTGAGGTAAAATAACCAGCTCTTCTGACCAAAGAGCCAGGCTCCTTGAGTCACTTTTCATTTAATGTGAGCCGTTGCTCCGTCTCTAGGGTTAAACGATGTTAAACATGGGAGCCCTTTTTATCACTCACATCACTTTCTTCTGCATCCGCATAACCAGAGCCAGCTTCGTGGGGTGGGACCTGCCCAGCCTCACAGGGCCCCAGGCTCTGAAGGGCTCCACGCTTGGTTTAATGCTCTGTTGTCGCCATCTTAAAATTCTTAATAATTGTTCAACAAGGGGCCCTGCATTTTCATTTTGCACTGAACCCCAAAAATTATGTAGCTGGTCCTACACATAGCACTGTGGCCTAGAGCTGGGTTTGATGCTCTGCCCGGCTTCTTAACAAGATGAGACTGTGGGCAGGTTACTGAACCTGCTAGAAGCCTCAGTCACCTTGTCTGTAGATGGGGTGGGTGTAGAATAATACCTACCCTAGAAAACTCTATGCAATGAGTAGATTAGGCAATGTGCTTCACTTAATGCTTGGAATATAATAAGTGTTATAACATTTCTTGTTATAACAAGAAATGCCACTGTATTGTTAATGCTCCAATTATTCTTACTATTCTGGCGGCCTATCCTTTAGGGAAGGCAAGGCAAAAAGACATGCAGTTTGTGTGAAGGAACATCCATCTCCCAACCAACCAAGCATGATTTTCATGTTGCAGTGTACCCAGATGCCATCAGCACCAGTCCATCATGGAGGAAGGTCACCCATACTTATCTGTATGTGCAGACAGGAGGCCATTTCTGGCTGGTCAGCACTAAACTCCAGGCTATTATTTTGGGGAATCATTACTAGATGAAGGAAGATCAACAGAAAATAATAGTTTTTGAACTTTGCAGATTATGGACTGTTCCTTTTGTGGAGTTGCAAGGCATTGATTTATGGGACCCACGCCCAGGCCCTGGCTGTTCCTCAAAGAAAACCAGAGCTCCGTGTGTGATGTTTTCTGAATGCCCAATGCATTCTGAGACCTCATGAGTAGGGGGTAGGTAGAGGCTGGGACCCTTGACGTTTCTGGAGGACACACACACCAGGGCCCTGCAGCGCCTGCTGGCACCAGCTCCCCAGTGTTCTTTGCCACTGGTGGTCCTCTGGGCACCATTGAGAAGGGCTATCCGTGAGGAATGGTGTGCCGGGCTTCCAGAAACAGACCCTAATATGAGGACTGAGGGCGGGTGGTTTACCTGCCAGGTACAGGATCGTGAGTGGGGAGAGCTGCAGGAAAGGGAAGCAGGCCAATTTCAGGTGCCGCGTTAAGCCAGCTACCAGCGCAGGCAGTTCTGAGCTTGATCCCTTAGGGAGAGAGGGCTCTGGGAAATGACGTAAAACACACACGTTGGAGTTAGCCCAGCTCAGGATCCAGGGAGCTGGGCTATCCATCCCGCAAGCCCGGCAGACATCCATTAAGAGCTCTCCCCAGAGGGACTTTAATTAATTCCCAGACCCTTTCGGTCAGCTGGGACCACAAGCAGGGTTTCAGCAAGCTGCGTTCCAGAAGCTCAGGGGCAACCTTCCAACAAGATACAGGAGCTGACTTTTGCTTCCATGCTGTTGCTTCCATGCTGTTGGCCACCCTGCCTGTCAGCAGGGGCAGCTGGGAGAAGGGAGCCCACCACCCAGACGGGTGGGGTAGCTTGAGATACATCAGGGGAGGGAGTTAATGGGGAAAATATCCTAGTCCTCAAACTACATAACTGAGAAAGATGAATGTAACGTTGACCTTTCTCTTTAGAGAGAAGACAGGACCACAGGACCTAGAGGTCTGTGTTCTGAGTCCTGAGAGATAACCCACTGCTTAGTTGTGTGCTGACACTTCCTGAGGCTATTGAATGGATAGAGGCAGGGATTAGCAGCTAAATCCTCATCTTCTAACTTCTGAGAGCTGAGGACCCATACCCTCTCTTGCCCCCTTTATTTTTTTTTCCATGCAGTAATTTTACTGAGCATCTACTCTGTACCAGCAGTATTCTAAGCTCTGAGGGTCCAGCTGTGGACCTGCCAGATGCTGCTCATTCCCTCCTGGTCTGCAGAGCCAAGCAGGGAGACAAGCAACAGATAAATCAGAACTGAAATTGGTGGGCAAGGCAATGTAGCCATAGGGACCCCTCATCCTAGGAGGGGGGGGAGGCCAGCCTCCCTGAAGAGGTGATACGAGGAGAGCAGGGGGCTTTGTCTTTTATTTTATCTCTGGGATCCACCTGAGTTTCTGTTCTTCAAGTCTCAGTTACTTTAATTTTTAAACAAGTCCTACCATGGGAGACATGAGGGAAGCAGCCGATCAAGTGGTCTTTGGGACAAATGGCTGTCCCAGGAGCTCAGCTTTGCTCGGCAGTTGATATTTTCTAAAATAGCTTGAGCCAAATAAAGATGGCTTTGATATTTGAGGTTGGTATTTGAGACCTAGCTTAGCATGAATTCTCAGTTTGTTGGTATGACCTGGTGGTAGAGTCCCTTTTCTGGTCACCTGTTTACTTGTTGCAGTAATTGCATGTGACCTTTTGGTCCACCAGCTCTCTGGTTTTCCTCTGCTGGTATTTAGACTTTCACATCAAAGGTTCTTCCATTCTCAGCTATTCCAGCGAGTCCTGTGAGCTTCTGGAATAGTGGGCACGGGGCTATTTTTTTCTTAAGTAGATAAATTTCTTTTAAAAATGAGACTCCACTTTCTTCCCCAGCTTTTTTAAAGTAAAATTACCCTCCAGTCTCACCATCCGGAGGAGACCACAGTTGCCACCTCAGGGAGCATGGTTCTAGGGCTCTCCCTGGGCACCTCCACACACAGGGATGCACGCACACACACAGTTTCATAGAAATGGAGCTCTGCGTGCTCTTCTAGCTCACTTTCTTCACCCTGCAGTGTCCTATGGACGTTTCTGTAAATCAGTAAATATCAAGCGACACATCACTGTTTTAAGCAGCTGGCGTCGGGATCTACCATCATCTAGTCAGCCAATCCCCTGTTGACTTAAGTTGTTTTCACTTTTCCCTACTTACAATCAGTTCTACAGGGGAGAACACGTCTCTTTCTACTTCTGTGACAATTTCTTTAGGGTAAATACATGCAAGTGGAATTGATAGGATAAAGGATATGCTTATTACATTTTGATGTATATTGGAGTGACACTTCTAATCAGAGGATTATATTTGTATCTTGGCTAAACTCATGCATGAAGATACAATAGTCTTTCCGTTCACATATGAGCATACTGATGGACATTTATTTATATTTCTGGATGATACCCAATATCTCTAAGGCTTGTGGTCACTTCACTAACTGTGTCTGTAGGCTGTGAACGGCCTTGCTCTAAACTTCTCCCCAGATTGCTTGGCCGAGGAAGAGGACTGAAATTGTTGATTCTGACCCCTCTCCTGGAGTCATCATTGGAGTCTTAGCTGAGGGAAGTTGCCTAGGAACAGATGTCGTTAACAGGCCTGCAGTGTCATTCAGTTTGAATTATGATGCAAATCACTCCAGTGCAGTTGAACATAAAACAAAATTTATGAAGGAGTTGCTGAAGGAGTTGCATAAGCTAATCAGAGACATCTTCCCAAAAGGAAAATTCCAGAAAATAAAGAGTATCAAAAGTGTTGAGTTATCTGGACTTTGCTACCTACTCAAGAAGCTGAATGTCCACCAAGTTGCTTCTAACCATATCTGGGGTCCCCAAGTGATGTCTTACAGGGGCTCTGAACCAAGCCTATCAACAGCCTTGTCGTAGCCACTATTATTTTCCCTCCTTTATACCCCAGCCCCTCTCTGATGGACACTATTGTGTATGTTGCTGCTGGTCCACTGGTGCCTTGGAGATACCACAGGGCTTGGTGAGACAGGGGAGGATGTCTAGAGCCCTATATTCTGTTCAAAGGATACCCAACCAGTAAAACTGTGTGTCACATCTTAAATGTGGGGAACTTTGAAAACAGCTCTTCTCATTTTTGTTCGTAGCCCTCTCTCCACCTAAATTCATATATGAGTCAGTGGGGCTAGAGACCAATTCAGGACACAAACACCACATTGTTTTTGGATCACTGTTCTCTCTAACCATGAAATCTTTGTTCCTTATGTGTCTGTCTCCCCTCTGCCCATCGCCCACCCTTATACTCATTCATGTCAGGTCTTTGAGGCACTGAGGCTAACCCAGTGACCTGGAGAGATATGGCTTCTGTGCTCATGGAGGTTACTTCCTCATAAAAATAAATACTTGATAGCCCTGACCCACTAATTTGCTGGATATATTTTAGTCTCAGGCTGGGAGTCATCCTTCCATCCCTACCCATTTGGGAGAGAGAAGGATTTATGACATCAACTATGGAAAAATAAAATAAAATTTTATTAATTAACTTAATTAAAATAACAATAGTTTAACTTGAAGGGAAGGTGAAGAGGCATTGGGAGCCTCAGAAGCTTAGTGATCATTCTATAACATTTTGAAAGAATAAATCTGATGGGGATTTCCAGTCAAAATGGAAATGAGGTGACAGTTGAGCAGCTACAAAATAAAAATGAAAACGTCCTTGAGTTGTTACAGCACCGAGCACGGTGGACTGCAATGCCACTGAAATCCACCCCTGATGCCTGAGGATCCACTCTGAACAGCCCAGGAATTCTTAGTGTTATAGATGAATACAGCAGGGTGGCAGGTCCACAATGGCACTAAACAATTATAATTTTAGGGAAACCCTTATTTCAAATCAATTCCTGATGACACTTCATTCAGCAAAACCGCTTAAAGAAAATTTATTGGGCAGGGTCTATGAGCCAGATAGTGTTCTAGGTGCTGGAGATGCAGCGGTGGCCAAGACCAGTTAGCTCTCCACTCTTAAGGCATTTGCGTTGTAGTGGGAAGAGAAAGATAATTAACAATGAATGGAATAAACAAGGTAATTTAAGACGTTTGGATAAAATAGAACAAGGTGATGTGATAGAATGACAGTGAGGTCAAGGAAGATCTCTCTAAAGAGGTGAGGTTTAAGCTGAGACCAGTGAGAATCCAGGAGCCACAGTGTCGGGGCCAAGCAAGGACATTCCAGGCAGAGGGATGAGAAAGCGTGAAGGTCTGAGGCAGGAATGAAGATGGGGGGACAGAGGTGGTCATTGTGGTGGGAGAATGTCAGCGAGGAGAAGGGCACCTGGTGAGTTCCAGGGGATAGGCCAGCCGAAGTCAGCAGACTGTGGGCCACGGGCCTAATCTGTCCTGCTGCCTGTTTCTTTTTAATAAAGATAATAAAGTTTTATTGGATTACAGCCGTGCCCATTCATCTAAGCATTGACTGTGGCTGTCTTCACATGACGCTCTTAGAGTTGGGTAGTTGGGACAGAGACTCAATGTCCCACAAAGCCAAAAATATATACTACCTAAATATATATGTATTTAAAATTTATAAAATATATATTTATATATAAATACCTAAATATATATATAAACTATCTAAATATATATTTTAATATATGTTAAATATTTAAAATATTAAATATAAATATAAATATATATATATATATATATATTCTTTACCTAGCCCTTTACAGAAAAAGTTTACAGACCCCTGAGTGAGAGCTCTGTAAGTTTTGATTACATTTTGAATTCAGTAGGAATCCCTTGGGTGGTGTTAAGCAGGAGAGTGGTAAGGTCTGATTTTACTGTTAAAATGTGACTTGTGCTACTCAGTGGAGAACAGGATTAGGGCAACCAGGACATGTCAGCACTCCAGGCACGCGAGGACTGTGGCCTGGGCCGGGGTGGGAACAACGGAGGTGACTAGAAGAGGTCACGTCAGTTTTTTGCGATGAGCCCATGATGAATGGGGGAATACTGAATATTGACTCATTTTATGGTGCCGGATTATTGTAACCAATGCCATCTATTTGAAATTATGGTAATACTGTAAACCTTAATAGGTTTATAAATTTTCCTCAAGTATGAACTGGATTTTACCTTCGATTTTCTTTCTACGGCATAAGCTTAAGGCCAGGGGACCAGACTGTCTTTTCATCCTCAACTGTCAGCATTTAGCAGAGTTCCAGGCACATGGTAGCCCCTCAATAAATTCCGTTCAATGAACAAGTAGCCCCAAATGGCAGAAAGTATGAATCACAATAAACTTCCCTTTTTATTTGATTTTTAAACAAATGTTGTCTTTATTGGCAATTTATTCCTCTTCTAACAAATATCTCTGGAGTGCGAGTTCGGTACCAGATATGCTGATGCTTAGTAAGGATGGGTTCAGGGAGGGATGCATGAAAGAGACACGGACCCTGACTCGGAGGAGTTTGCAGGGGAGTGAGGCAGGCAGGTGAAAAACACATCCTGAGCCCGCGACAGTGCTGCTTGGGGAAGGCAGGGGCCACGGGAGCGTCTCACTAGGACCAGGGCGGGAGGCGGCGCTGGCCCCCCAGGAAAGAAGCCAGGATAACCACCTGCATAATGTTTCTAGTACTGGACGCTGGCCTAGGTTCTATGCCTATACCTTAATGCAATCCTTACAATGCTTTTACAGTCGAGGAAACAGAAGCTCAGGGAGGTTAGGTTACTTCCCCAAAGTCACACAGTTGGTGGGCGATAAAGCTGGGATTCGAATTCAGCCTAACTCCTGTGCCCTTTCATTTCCTCTCAACTATGGCACCCACTGTCCTTTTACCACTTCACCCATGAAAATGCTAAGATCAATCCAAATCTGCCGCCCTAGGGAGCATTTCCTTGTATGCATATGTGTGAGTGTGTATGTATTTGTGTGTGTGTATGTGTATACACACCTGTGTAGGCATGCATGTACGTGTGTGTGTCGCATTTGCCTTCTCAAATACAGCCAGATCCTCCCCCTAGCGTTAGTCCAGGAGACGCTCAAGAAGAACTCTTCTCCAAGATTCATAAGGCATGCTGGCCATCAATCAAGACAGTCTACAGATGTCAGTTAGAAAAGATTTATAATCAGCAGAAAGCTTGATAAACCAGCTTTTACTGCAGCACTGTTGCACTAAGAATCCTGTCCCTTCTGAGGGCAGAGTCTAGGGCGGCTGCTTCCATCCATCTATACAAATACCTTTGAGTCACTCCACCTTAATATATGAACAGTAGACTAAAAGAAGCCCTGAGTAATTTAGGTATAGAACCACCTCCCTTCTTAAGTAAATTAAAGAGATTCAGTATTCTGAGTTCAATGGGAAGAGGGCATATAAAATCCCTTTTAAGTATATGTTCTTATAAAATATAGGTCATGAATTGAGTTTTCCAGTATCAAAGAAAAAAATTTAATAGACTTACGGCTTTCTTGCTTTAATTATGGCTGCATTTTTAAAAATCAATCATAGTCCCCAAAGCTATTTCATTATTCAGAAGCCTGGCTATTTTCAAAGATTTCTTTAAAGTTTGGTTTGGGGAATTTCAGTATTTTCTTGTTCGTTTTTTGTTTTTTTTCACTTCTGTTTAGTGTGCCACAGTTTTTTTCTGCGATGTTCCTGGTTTATAGTGGGCTGCTAACGGGGACACCCGTTCATGGGGAGGGCAGGCCAGGGCTCATGTTTCTGCAGTTGGCCTCTGTATCTTCAGGAAAGGTCACTTTTCAGAATGATGGAGGACCTCATGGTTCTCTTCCCTTGGCCGTCAAAATCGGACACAGTGAGGGGCTTGCCGTCTGTTCCTCTGCTTCTGTTCTCAATTCTGCAACTTCACCCTCTGTCTTGCTGGGCAGGTTCCATGCTCATTGGCTCACACCAAAGTCATAAGCCAGGGTTACAGGTGATGACTTGAATAGTAACCTAGACATGCAGAATTAAGTTAATCTGGTTTTCTGCGTGTAACACATCGTTTGAAAATGGCTGGGTGGATTTCTGCTAGTTTGGAAAAGTAGGTTTGACATGGTTTAATATGAAATGTTGACCCATGCCACTAAGACATAACCCAAGAGACCCATGCTGCTGCTGTCAAAGAAACATGTTCTGTGAATGCAGACATCACAGAAAGAGTAATGGTGCAGCTGAGGATCATTTGCCCTCCTCCCCAGGCACACTGGGTGTCACATTAGGGGAGGCGAGAGTGCAACTGGCACCTAGTGGGTAGAGGCCAGGGCTGCTGCTAAACACCTACAATACACAGGATGGCCCCCACAGCCCAAGGTTATTTGGCTCAAAAATATCAATAGTGCCAAGGTTAAGAAACCCTTCCCTAGATGGAGAAAATGAAGAGTATCGGGTATGAGGCCCAAATCTAAAGTCTGGAGGGGAGATGCTGCAGAGTGTCAGCCCTGGTCGGTACCAGTTTGTGGTGAGCTCGGGGATGAGTGATGGCCAGAACCTCCTCCTCTAAGGATGCCCCGTTAGCATGGAGCTCAAGTTACTAGTGAGTGCCTGTGAGGAGCGGGTGCCGGGCCCTGCGCTCCCTGTGGTAAGGGGTTCCTCTGCAGCACCTCACTGACTCACTCCAGGAGTCCTGAGAGGGAGATACAGTGAGCATCTCCATGTCTCCAAAGAGGACATTGAACCTTAAAGTTAGAAACCAATCTTTCCAGGAGAGCAGAGACCTCTTCCCTCAGTATCCGTTCTGGTCTCTTTTAGTAACAGACCCCAACGTACCCCACTACAGTGTCAGTGTGTCCATATAAAAACTCTATTGTCCAGCCTCCCTTGCAGCTAGATGTGGCCATGTGACAAATACCAGCCAGTGAGCTGTAAACAGAGTGTTGTGTTGGATTTCTGGGATGAGTTAGGAGCCAGGTCAGCTGGGGAGAGTGCCCTTTTGTCCTCCTCCTACCACCTATTTCTTATTGCTGCCTGGAATGAGGATATGATGGCTAGAACTCGTGCAGCCACTGTGCTTTGTAAGGTGGCTTTGAGAATGGAAACCATGTCCTAGGGAGGTGTACAAAGATAAGAGATTGGATTCTGTTACTTGTGGAATATCATGTTAGCCCTAGGCTGCGTCTCCAGAATTATTTTACATAAGACAATAACGGACTTCTGTCTTATTTAACTCACTGTTACATTGGGTTCTCTGTATTTGTTGCCAAACCTAATAACAGCTGACATACGCGGTGTCACTCAACCAGTAAGAATTATAACCCAGACCATTTGACTCCAAACCATGCTTAACAGCTATGCTATGCTGCTCAGGACATTCAGAGCCACTTACACCTCTGTATGCATTTCATGCCACCAGTTTTTGTATGGTAATCAGAAAATTGAGCCTTTACTGGAACAAAAACGGTCTTTGTCTCCTCTGTTATCTTAGAGTTCTTTCCAGAAAGCATCCTGAAGTCTGTTTGTCATTAGATATTTTTATTAGGTTAAAAACATACTTAATGCCTTGTGATGGCAGCTTTCTAGGCATAGAGGTTTTGATTCCCTCCGATCAGTAATTTCAGATCATAGTCCAGTAGTGATTATCTGAAAATACTCCAATAATGCACGTCATCGTGTGGCTGCCATTTACGTCAATGTGCTGACCTCCTGTCTAATCCCAAGGACTAGTGAGGGAGGGGAAAGGTACAGGGAATGTTAAGACGGCCCTAGAAGGTTCTCAGAGAACATTAATTTTTCCCTTGCCCATGGAGATGCATCGTAAGGACATGCCCGTCAGTCATCAGGAAGATCAGTATGTTCTGACAAGAGCACAGCACGAGGGTTGAGACCACTGGCTCCTGTGTCCAGAAGACTGGGTTTTCAGTTATGTTTCCACTGCTAATTGCGAGACCTTGAACATGTTGTCTTACCTGCTGAGCTTTGGGTAACTCCTCTGCAAAATGAGGATAACAATAATGCCTCCGAAGGGAAGCTGGGAGGTTCAGTGAGAAAGTGGATGTCAAGCGTCGAGCACATTGCCTAACGAAATACTACACGTGCTGGAAGTATATTACTAGCTGCTGACCGATTTTTTTTTTAATGACAATAGATTCAGGAGGGTCATAGCGCTGTCACCTCGCATCTTGCAGAGGAGGGAGGAACTCTGCCAACCACCAAAGCCGAATTCCAATCCTGGCTCCTTCTCTTATCAGCTGTGTGAATTTGAGCCTTTAGTTCCTCATTTTGAATTGACGATCATCCGCTGTGGCAGCATTTTGTATGAGTTTGAATTAGACAAATTGAAATGCTGCAATATGGAAATATTAACAAAATCTCATTTGTACACAAATTTAGAAACAATGTGATCTCCCAAATTTGAAGCATTTGCCAAGAATTAAATACTTTTCAAAGTGGCTGGCAGGGTTTAGTATAAACCTTAATGAAATCAGTTCACATCCCATACGATTCACTGATTCACCCATTCAAAGTGTAATATTCAATGGTTTTTCGTATAGTCACAGAACTATGCAATTACCACCACAGTCCATTTTAGAACGATTCCACCATCCCTAAAGGAAACCCTGTATTCATTAGAAGTCATTTCCCATTTCCCCCCCAAATTCACCAACCCTATGAAACCACAAATCTACTTTCTGCCTCTATAGATTTGTCTGTTCTGGACATTTCATTTAAATGGAATCACACACTACGTGGGGTGTTGTGACTGGCTGCTTTCATGCGGCATAATGTTTTCAAGGTTCACCTGTGTCGTATGAACCTGGTACCAGTACTTCATTCCTTTTTATTGCTAAAGACAGGGTTCATTTTTAAATAAAGCCGCTCTTGCCATAGTTGATGCTGTTTTAGCTTATAAAAATGAATATGTACCATTCTTTGTAAAGATTAGTCTTGAATTATGTGCATTTTCAATTATTTGAGATATTCGAGAATGTGTCCCTTACATAAGGTATACCTGTGCTCTACTTATTTTGCAGTTTTGTTATAAGAATTAAATGAGATTTTATATATATATAAGTTCTTGCCAGCCCCAGTATATAGTGCCCCCTCAAGAAATGGTCCCTCTCTGTTTGGGGTTGTTTGTTTTATAGCACATCTAATTTGTTATCTGCTTTTGCGTTTCCCTCACCCTAAGGAATTCCCATCAATAAAGATTCCAATCAATTAAGTAAAAGAACTACTCATAAGTGTTTTCTAAGGAGATTGCTTACCAGGTATCCGAAAAATTCTTTTTAAAAAAATCCAGTTTCCACTAAAATGTCGAGTTTTTGGAACAATACAATAGTTCAAGTTAGATACCCCTTCATAAATGTCCACCAACACCCATATATTCGTGAGGTAATCTAAGACCTTTACTTTTGCCACCCTGAGTACTTTTCTATTATGGCATTGTCATTGTCAGGTGTATGAGATTTAGCGAAAGAAAGCTTTTGAACACAACCACACTACAGTCTTCCTGACATATGTCAGCCGATGTGTAAATGAAAGACATTCGGGCATCCTCCGTCTTTCACCCCCTCCCTTTGCCCTTGGCAGGTAGGTGCCACATCCAGCAGACATCTCTGCTCCTTCACCAAGCCATCATGGCTTGCCTCATGGGGGAGAGACATCAGGACAGGCACTTCCACATTCGTCATTCCACTTCATCCGCCCAGTGATGCTGAGTGTTATTACCTCCATGTTTCAGATGAGGAAACATAAGCTCAGAGATGTTGGCACAGATAATCAGAGGAGAAACTATGTGAGTCTGGCTGTGTCTGACCTCTAATCCCATCTTCCTTCAAGGAGACTACATTTCCTGTCTCAGTGTGGGATAATTACTTCTTAGTATGCCTGCTTATCCTCCACAGTAAGACTTATTTACCCTTATTCATTGGTCTCTGATGTAAGCATTCAGTGTTGTTCCCCAGCCAAGGCTGTGCATCTAAATAAGAAATGTTTATTTTACTGCTTATGGGAGATGCAACAGGCAAGTGACAAAAACCACAGTGCAGTTTCGGCTGAGAGTTTTTCAGACTAAGAAGCTGCTCTACATTGTGACTGTCTACATGGATTTTTCCTTATATCCTGAGACAATCCAGCTGTGTCTGGTCCTAATTGTAACTCAAAGGGTAAGGTCAGGCTACATTACAGAAGGGCAAACACCACCAGAAGAAACAGTTCTAGAGTTAGAAAAACCATAACCAGGGATCTAGCTATTAAATTCGTCTAGTAAAATATCAATCAGGAGCACTTTCTGCTGCAGGTAACAAAACAGCAGTTAAAGTGGCTTTAAAATCTCAGGTTGATTTGTCTCCTATTTCCTGAAGCTGAGAGGTGCGTGGCTGCTGCTTGTGCTTCAGTGATCTGACAGTCAGTGTCTCTGTGTGTCTTTGGGCTTCCTCTTGTGGCTGCAAGACTTGTCCCAGCCCTAAACTCCACAGCTATATCTATGTTCCAGGAAGAAGAAAGAGGGGAAAGGTGACAGTGTCTTCGCCTTTCATTAGGAATGCAAAATCTTTACTATAAGCCCTCAGTGGTGTTTCGTTAACCAATGCCCTGAGCACAGCTTGTTGTATGATTACCCCTAGTTGCAGGAAGAACAACTTACAAACCAGTATTTTATATATATAGATGCGCGTGTACATGTATACGTATATGTGTGTGCGCACACACGCATGCATGTATGGCAGGCTAGAGAGAAGGGAATTAGGAATAGATGTGGAATAGATTTAGGATTAGCCAGTGACCAGTCTCCACACAGTACGCAAAGTTTAAGGGATTTATTTAATTTTTAAAAGGTTAAAATGCAAGAGAAACCATCTTCCAAGATTTTGTTATGAGTTTGAGAATTAGTTGGAGGGTAAGGCATCACTCAAAGGATTTCTTGGTTAAGTAAATGAAGGAAACAAAGTCAAATTGGTTTCTTTACTGCCCAAGTTCTCAGAGGCTTCAAGATGCTAAGGGTCTTCTCAACCACCAAGATGATGCAGCACTAGAGAATCTGTTACAAGCAGGATGTTCTGTGAGCCTGGCGTACAGGAGATGGTAGACACTTTGGAAAGGCAGCTCTTGGTACTGAACTGCTGGATCATCATGAGATACCCGAGTAGTTATGCTCCCCTCCAGAGTGGCAGTTAGAGACCCAGGTTGAATATAAGATGGTCTGAGAGCAAGGCAATGAACACAGTGAGGGGTGCCAAGTGTCCGGTAGACGTCTGACCTTGGGAATGTCAGGACCAGCAGTGGAAGGAGGGGAGCTTGTGAGTAGCCTGGGCATAGGGACCACATCATTGATACTTCCTGACTCTCAGTCCCTGCACATCCACCCCTCTGGGTTTAGCAAGCTTCCTTCACAGAGCCAAAACTCAAAAAATAAAAACTTTGCTGAACGAATATAAATGTTATATAAATCTTAACCAAGAAGTTTACATTTTCATTGGTTTTGGAGGATCCCCTCCCCTCTTCTCATGAAGGCTAACCTTTTGGCCAGGTCCTTGCTAGGAAATTGACCATTGAGGATCCTGAAGGTAGATATAATAACTTCAAATGGAAAATGACAGACACGTTTTCTGCATGAACCTAACCAGAATAGTGGTAGATGTGTTTTGGCCTTTCAGGTAGCCTCTCCCTCACTTCCTACTTACCAGTAAGTGCCCAGCTTTGCTATAAGGATAATATGCAGGATCTGGAGCTATGAGTTTAATACACATCACTTCGTTTCAGCCTTACCCCAAAAAATAGATAAAGAATCTTTCATTTACAGATAAGGACCTGGAACTTGGTGGGCAGTCAGCTTACCAGAATCTCACAACTTCCCTCCGTATCTTCCCTCATACCATGCGAACACAGCAGTATAAAATAAAGCATCTAAGTGAAAATATTTATTCCAGGTGGAAGAGGTGACTTTAAACTCATGGTGGCTTTTACCGTTTGACCCATAGGAAAAATGGGCCAAAACTGCCATTAGCTTGATGACTCTAGGGACCAAAGAAGGTAGAGGGGTAACTTTGGACTTTAGTTTTTGCATGTTTGTATTAGTCAGGGTTCTCCAAAGAAACAGAGCCAGTAGAGATAGATGGATAGATAGGTAGATAGATAAAATAAGGCATTGGCTCACACATTAAAGGAGGCTTAGAAGTCCCCAAATCCTCAGTCGGCAAGCTGGAGACCCAGGAGAGCCAATAGTGTAGTTCCGGTCCAAACGCCAGCAGGCTTGAGATCCAAGAAGAACCAAAGTTTCAGTTCAAGTCTAAAGATAGGAAAAAAAGAATGTCCCAGCTCAAAGCAATCAGACAGGAGGAATTTCCTCTTAGTCAAATCTTTCTTCTCTATTCAGGTCTTTAACTGATTGAATGATGCCCACCCATCGTGGGGAGGGCAATCTGCTTTACTTAGTCTACTGATTCAAATATTAACCTCATCCAGAAGCATCCTAACAGACATACCCAGAAACAATGTTTGATGAAATGTCTGGGCACCCTGTGGCCCAGTCAAGTTGACATAAAATTCACCATCACAGTGTTGTCAACAGAATTCTGGCCTTCATGATCTCTACCCTCAGGTCTTACCCCTGGGGTTATGTTACCTTACATGGCACAAGAGACTTTGCAATGTAATTAAGGTTACTAATCATCTGGCTTCAACGTAGGGAGATTATCCTGAGTTATCCAGGTAGATCCAAATAATCATATGATCCCTTAAAAGAAGAAAAGCAAGGCAGGAGAGTAAGAGAGATGAAGCAGCAGCATAAGGTTAGAGAGGTAAGGCAGGAATTAGTTCAGGCAGTTTCAGAGCCTGAGAAGGACTCAACCTGTTGTTGGCTGGAAGTTGGAGTTGGGTAGGATGAGAAGCATGAGACGGAAATCCATTCTGCAGATGTCCTGAATAAGCTAGATATTCTCTTGCAAAATGCACAGGGACCCCACGTGTGGGAAGTGACTCTTGCTGCGAGGCCCCTTAGCATACTTGTTTAGGAATATAACCTCCCCTGGCCTGTCTTCCATTCTGGAATTCCTAGGATATCGGAATTGAAGATCAGAATGAGTCATGGAATGACCTTCTCCGGGAGTGCAATGATTGCTAATGTAAGCATAACGATCAACAGAAATACTATAGAATTAAAACTCTAAAACCATTTTCCCTAAGTAGTTTGTGGTCGTAGCAATAGAATTGATCACCTGCATCACCAGTTTTTTTTTTTTTTTTTTTTTTTTTTTTTTTTTTTTTTTTGTGGTATGCGGGCCTCTCATTGTTGTGGCCTCTCCCGTTGCGGAGCACAGGCTCCGGATGCGCAGGCTCAGCAGCCATGGCTCACGGGCCCAGCCGCTCCGCGGCATATGGGATCCTCCCAGACCGGGGCACGAACCCGTATCCCCTGCATCGGCAGGCGGACTCTCAACCACTGCGCCACCAGGGAGGCCCTGCATCACCAGTTTTAATCTTGGCTCTGACAGCTTTTCCAGGATTAGAGTTTGGGAGTGTTTGGAGATTTCCATGATATTGAACAAATATCTGAAAAATGATATTGAACTTGTTTGCTGTTTGTAACCACATCTCAATAAGAAACAGATGGCACACTCAAATTAACACAGTTGTAGGAGGGCCCATTTTACAAAGGCCCTATTTAAAAGGGGAAGTGCAAAGGAGCCAGGAAGAGCAGAGCCGTTATCATCCCTAGCTCTGGGGACTGAGGGAACAGTTACAGAGCTGGAAGGAGAGAGTTGTGTACAGGGGCCACCCTGAGAGGGGCAGAGCCCCTCAGCGTGGGGTACAGCCAGCCCAGGGCAACCCAGAAGGGAGGGGTCCAGGGTAGTAAGCACCCTGACCTCACTCAACTCCCACAACTTCTCATCTCCAAACCCCACAGGAAGTCAGAGGGCTTGTGCAGTCCATTCAGGCCACGTGCCAAGGACAGAGAGTACTGTAGGGAATGGAAGATATTCCATACACAGTATAAACTTCTTGCACATTCTTGCTGTTATTCCCTAAAGCAAAGACTAGACCCACATGCTTGAATGGAGAAAAGCTTTAGTCCTACCCCTTGGCCTGCAAATTCTGGACTTTTGGAAGAATCAGCAGTGTGCCACACACATATTTAAATATAATTACATTTTACCCAAGGTAGAGGGTTTCTTTGTATCCATTTAATCACTGTGAATGATAGCCATGTAACCTTTGAGAAGGTTTCAGGCCATATTCCATTGGTTTCTAGACTATTAGAGGGAATGTCCATCAACAGATGAATGGATAAAGAAGATGTGGCACATATATAGAATGGAATATTATTCAGCCATAAAAAGAAACAAAATTGAGATATTTGTAGTGAGGTGGATGGACCTAGAGTCTGTCCTACAGAGTGAAGTAAGTCAGAAAGAGAAAAAGAAATAATGTATGCTAACGCATATATGTGGAATCTAAAAAAACAAAAAAAGTGGTACTGATGAACCTCGTTGCAGGGCAGGAATAAAGAGGTAGACATAGAATGGAAAATGGACTTGAGGATAAGGGGTGGGAGGGCAAAGCTGGGGCAAAGTGAGAGTAGCATCAACATACGTACACTACCGCGTGTAAAGTAGTTGGCTGGTGGGAAGCAGCCGCATAGCACAGGGAGATCGGCTCGGTGCTTTGCTATGACCTAGAGGGGTGGGGTAGGGAGGGTGGGAGGGAGACGCAAGAGGGAGGGGATATGGGGACACGCGTGTGCATATAGCTGATTCGCCTTGTTGTGCAACAGAAACTAACACAGTACTGTGAAGCAATTATACTCCAATAAAGCTCTATTTAAAAAATTAAAAAATAAAATAAATAAAATAAACTATTAGAGGGACTTGCTTTTGGCAAAGTTGAGTGTTATTTATTCTTTATGCGTGCCTTTAAAGAGAACATGTTTTCTTTGCTGATAAAGTCAACTATCAGTGTATGTGCTGCTGTGTTCACTAATATTTGACTAAATAATGTAATATCTGTGTAGAAAACAGTCCTCACACTGGAGTTTTCCTGGGTTGTGCATTTTGCTTTGTCAAGGTGTAAAGAGCATCTGAGTTGGAACCCATACCCCCTTCAGGATATGAGAGGATCCGGGTCAGTGAATCGTTTCAAGGTAGAAGAAATTTAATGAATACACCTTGGGCTAATCCTCCATTAGCATTATTACAGGACCATTAGTCTGTCTCGGATGCTTTCCCACACACCTGATGGCATCATAGAATGACAGGTCTCTCATTACAGATGCAAACTATCTTACCTCCTATCTCCTCTCAAACTCTGACTTACTTTAGTGTAAATGGTACACTGCTTCCGTGAGAACCTGATGCAAACCAGCTCGATCCTATTCTGAATTATTTCCTTTCTGCCACATCTCTGTGTAGGTAGCATGTATACACACACACACACACACACACACACATATGTTAGGTTGAGTCAATTCTCTCATAGCCATGGGTATTTCGCATATCAAGGAATTCTGAAAATGATGTCATGATGTAATGTAGCAGCAAGTTAATTTGCTAGGTAGGGATTAAGAGCTAACAAATTCCCACTCTTTAAGTTCCTTTAATTCCAACTACCCAAGTCACAGCGTTCTGCGTATTCCCCAGCCTACCAGCTGATGTGCTAAAAATGGTCTAACTGTACTGCTCTCAGACATGCAACAAGCTAGGCCAAGCTGTTTAGTTACTTGTGATCTGTTTACATTACATAGAAGGTTGGTCAATTAGAAATACTCATGTTTCTTAATTAAGGAACAAATTAATTTTTAAAGAAGTTCTGAGACCCCCCTGCGTTATGGCAGATAAGGGACTGTGCGTGTGGTCTGTGGTTGTCTGTGTAATTCTTTGCAAGAAGGGTCTGAAGTGTGCAGTGACACAGCTAACAACTTTGGAACCAAATATTTGTGGATTAAAAAATGTAAGCGTTCCACTGACATCTGGTGACTATCTTTTGTGTCTGAGAAACTGTGCCAGGGGACTCTGAGAACTCAAAGACGAGTACATCAAAGTCAGACCCTTAACAGAGCTCAGGACAGAATGGAGGAAACCATACTTACTAAAAAGCTAAATGCTGAAAGAGAGGTGAGCACATTACCCCTGGAGAACATTGAGAGCAAAGCAAGCTGATGGGGTGAAGAAAGGCAAGCCTGATGCATAGTAGACACGTTAAGACACTTTTGACTCCTAAGTGTGTCTCTGTCTGTGGGTATAAATCATAGATGCAGGCTGCAGTCTCTTCCTCCTGGGATTCTCTCTTTGATGGGGCTGTTGAACATTTGGTGAGCTTTATTGTAAGTCACAGGGACTGTCAGTCTTCCCATAGCTGTATTTCATTCAGGTCCTTCATTGTGCCCACTGGAGGTGACAAATCCTCTAACATGCAATCACAAGCCATAAATGTAAAAATAAAACAAAAGTTACTTGACTGAGAAACAGGAGATACTTTCTGAGGCTGAAGCCAATGGGCTCTTGTTTCTTCTACCTGATCATGACTCCCACATTTATGCTATTTCACAAGAATTGTAACCTGAAAGCCTTGTTTTGGGAAGTCAGTAGAATGGATCTTGGAAAAAACAAAGGCAGGAGAGGTAAGATTGGTCTTTGTTCTGGTGTCAAGATGTCTGGTGGAAAGACCCTAGCACACAGCTAACCAGTGAGGCACTTTGTAAATATTAGAAAAAGGTGTCCCCTCTGGGCAGATGAATTATAAAAATGTACCCCTCTGGGTAGAAGCAGACCACTGAGGTGTTGGTTTGATGAGTGACAGATGAGTTGTTATAAAGAAAAATATACCTCTTCCTACAGGAAGCAAGAGGTGGGCAGGCTGCTTATCAGTACCCTGTGGGCCCTCACAACCATACAGAAGACCCAGGTCTTTGCTTCCTAGAAGCATCCTCACAGCAGGAGCAGTTTCACCATTGTCACTACCGTTTATTGAGCCCCAACTAAGTGGTGGGCATTGTGGTTGGCTTCGCATATAATATTAATTCTAATCCTTGAAACAACCATGAGGTATAGATGCCACTATTGATAATGAAACAAAGACTGAAAATGTCTGCCTTGCCCTGAAGTGTACTAGGACTAGGAGTGGGAGAGCTGCATTATGAACTTGGCCTTTCCAGCCCATTTGTGCCTTCCTCTTAAGTGGAGAGCAGTTTCTTGGAGATGGAAGCACATGCTGTGGCCATGAGCTTGTGGCAGTATTGGCTCTCATAGGGACAATATTTTGTTCTAGTGGTGACTAATGATAATATACATGGTTTTGTTTCCCACTCCTCAAAAATGGGTCCCATGGAGTTAGATTGGTCATATCTTCAGGAAGGATGCAACTGTGGGTCCATCTACATAGGCAAGGAAGTAATCCAGCATAGTCGACTGGTTAAGACTCTGACACCAAATATGGCTGGATTTGAATTCTAGCTCCATCTCTCTCTCTCTCTCTTTTTTTTAAAATTAATTAATTTATTTTTGGCTGCTTTGGCTCTTCGTTGCCACGAGCGGGCTTTCTCTAGTTGTGGAGAGCAGGGGCTACTCTTTCTTGCAGTGCGCGGGCTTCTCATTGTGGTGGCTTCTCTTGTTGTGGAGCGCGGGCTCTAGGCGCGTGGGCTTCAGTAGTTGTGGCACGTGGGCTCAGTGGTTGTGGCACATGGGCTCAGTAGTTGTGGCTCATGGGCTCTAGAGCACAGGCTCAGTAGCTGTGGCGCACGGGCGTAGTTGCTCCACGGCGTGTGGGATCTTCCCGGACCAGGGATCGAACCCTTGTCTCCTGAATTGGCAGGTGAATTCTTAACCACTGCACCACCAGGGAAGTCTCCCCGATCCATGTCTTATTTGTATGACTTTAAGCAAGTTACTTGGCCTCTCTGAGCCTCAGTTACATCCTCTTTAAATTGGAATAGTTGCAGTTAGTTATAAGTATGCTGTTCATAGCACCTTCGATTTGTACAATAGTAAACACCTATGGAAAAGTAGAGCTGTCATTACCATTGCCCAGAGGTTGGTACAGACACCCCAGTTCAGCCTAGGATCCAGCTAGTGCTCCCAGCCTTCTGAGCTCACAGCATTGGCTCATGCTGAACTTGTGCTCAGCCAGAAACTTGAGTATATATTTTGCACAATTATTGCCGAGATAGATCTGTCAAACCTAGAACTAGTACATACATACGTTTGTGTATATATTGGTGTGTGTATACACATATGCTTATTCCTGATGTCACATTTGCCAATTATAAGTTTTATTTAATCAGCTTTATGCTGTGGAAAGAATTTAATGTCTTATCTCATTAATCTGACTTATTACCAAGTATTCCCAGTTCCTTTTTAAAAAAAAAAATCTTAAAATCTCATATGCATTCTGAATCTTCACCTAAGTCATAGCAACTCTGTAGGTTTGAGAGGGTACTGACCACATCTCTCTCAAGTGTCAGCTAACAAATATTAATTAGATACCAACCATGTGTCAAGAACTGTGCTGGGTGCTGTTGACTCTTCAGTGTCCAGTGTCTACCATGGCGCCTGGTACAGTGTTACTCAAAAACATCAGATGGATGGATGGATGGATGGATGGATGGATAGATGGCAGATAAGGTTATTGAATAGAATAAAGTTCTAGATCTCTGTCACACCACAAAGATCTTTTCCTAGAAATCAATTGTACAGTGTTTTGGTGAAGTTGATTAACCAGTTAAAAATTCACCTAGGAATATGATCACACAGCCCATATGTTCCCCATTGTATCTATAATGTGATCATAAGAGGAGTTTTCAAATGCCTTTCTCAAGTAATTACACTAAATCTTTGACGTTCTCCTGGTTCATTAGTATGTAACAACAGGCTTCAAGAAGGAAATTAACATACATGTGCCCCAGGAGACATACATGAGGGTGTCCATTGCTACATATGTTAATCAGCTTGATTATGGTGGTGATATGTATATGAAATATACATATCACAATGATATGTATATGAAAGCATCAAGTTCTACACCTTAAATATATACAATATTTGTTTGTTGATTATACCTTGATAAGGCTAGAAAAAAATAATAATTTTGGTTGCGTGCAGGAGTAGAATGTCATGCAAAAAGAGTAACATTTTTAAAAAGGTATAGTCTCGTTAATATGCTCTGTTCTACTTATTTCCCCTGGACCTTCAAACTATCATAAGAGTTGCTATGGATCAGCCTCACATACCACCTTGTGGGTATAAGTTCTAGTATAACAACATATTGTTTACCTGTTTTAAAATTTGTCTATTTTACACAGAGAATGTAATAATCTAAGCATCTATTGAGTGCTTTTATTTTTTTTCTGAGAATAATGAGTATATTGACTGTTGAAATAAAAGAAAGGATTAAACTTAACTTGGAAGTAAAGGCAATAAATTGAAAATTGCCTAAATGTGCATCCATAGGGGAGTGGCTAGATAAAATTAAATAAACATTAAATTGCAGTAGTTTGTGTATTTTATATGTATACATATACATATATATTCTCTGAAGGTAGAGCCCAGAAACAAGAAAGCCAATTTTAGTGTGTATTCCATATGATGCAATTTATTTAAAAATTAATAAATATATATATCTAATATAATATATTATTCATGGAAACAAATATATGCCTAAGATAACCTGAAATGGACTGGAAGCTTACATACTCTGTACAGTGGTTCTTGTTGGTAAAAATGTTGATGGGGGATAGAACAGGGAATGGCAGAGATAAGGACTTAAGCTAGGTCTGTGATGTTTTATTTCTTTGAATAAAATAAAGGCGAAGCAAATATGACAAAATGTTAATAGTCGGCAATTCCAGATGGTGGGTGTACGGATTTTTAGTCTCTTGTTCTTTGTGCTTTTCTTTGTTTTCTTAAGATTATCAAAATACAGAACTGGAGAAGAAAGGTAACCCTCACTGGTTACTGATCATCAGCCCATCCTTTCTATTTTTGTCTCCAGGTTTTTTTTAAGGTATAAGATACGACAGATACATTTGAAACCTTCCTCTCTACCTACATTATTTAGCATTAAACTCAGCTGCATGTAACAGGAAACCATCTGAAATAGCAGTGACAAATTTATTTTTCTCACATAAAAGACATCCAGAGGTCGTATAGGGCAGCCTTGAGATGCCATTTGGACCAGGTTCTGCCATCTAAGCACATGGCTTCCACCCTCAAGACCACTTCAGGGCTCAAGATGGCAGATGGAACTCCAGCCTTTATATCTAGTTTCTGGACCAGCAGCCCCTCCTTCCCTTCCCATACTGTACCTCTGCTTACATCACATTAACCAGAATCAGTCACATGATCACATAACTGCAAGGGAAACGGGGAAATATAATGTTTCACTAGGGGATATTACCCAGATTTGTGTGTATGTGTGTTTTGTTTTGTTTTGTTTTGTTTTTTTTAGTTAAGAGAAAAATGTATAACTTGTATGTTCTTCTCCTTCATTTATTTATTTATTTACTTATTTATTTATGTTAGTATGGGCTGATGGGATTTTACTTTTATTTATTGGGTTGTTTTGTGTTGCTGTCTGTTTTTAATGCTATGCTCAAATTATGCCATGTTTGGCCAGTGGGAGCCAAATGTTGGGGCTTTTGATAGTTCATCATTTTTTTTTGACTACTTTATTACTTTCTTATATAATAAGGTATTCTGGGCTCAAATTGTACTTTTCCTCAAATTGTGCCAGTGCTGGATTTAACCACTTCACCAAAGAACCCTGGTTTCCTTCAGTGGAGAGTAATATTTAGAAATTAAGGACTGGGTGTTTGGTGAGCTTATTACTGCTCGGATGTCATTGCCTCCAGGCCCTCTCAGCAGACAGAGTGAGGATACATGTACACTACACACACAAAATATACACATGCGTATATATACATGTATATACACATGCATGTGCATAGACATACATCTATAACTACTACATCTGTCTTTTCATCCATATATAGCATTTTAAAACACAAGTTCAAACCAGTATGTCCAGTTCCAATCCAATACCTCAAGGCTTTTTCTAGCCGTCCCACCTTTCCATACTCACCTTCTTCGGCAGTGGGAAACCCGGCTGGCAGTATCCTCAGTGTATTTACTAACTGGCATGATCAAATCACTCAATGTAACTGGTCTCCCAACCACGCCAGCCATCCCTTCTGCCTGCCATATCAGCTCCAGTCCCCCCAGCACCCACATCTCAGGCACCAGCAGGCACTGGTCCCTCCCTTCATCCCATGACGCCATGCATCCATCAGGTCTCCATCAACTCCTCCATGCCAGTGAGGAAAGGGAAAAGGTTAATCAGGTAAATTTATAGACAGATAATGTGGGATCACTAAGAGGGTTAAGGTAAACTAGAGGTAATCCAAAGGGGCTTCCTGTAGGAGTCAACCCCTTGAACTGTCTCAGGGACAAAGAGGCATTAGCATGTGAAACACCAAGAAGGTAGGGGAAGAATGTGTATTCTAGGCAGAGAGAACAGCTTAGACAATGGCCTGGGGGAAGAAAGCTTGGTGATACCTGAGAAATGCATGTGGGTCGGTGGAGCTGGAGTGAAGTAAATGGACGGGGTGGTGGTGGAGAGAAAGCTGGACAGGTGAGCAGGGCCAGATGGTGAAAAGCCTCATATGTATCAGTTTGGGGTAATGGTGAAAGCTTTCATTTCTCTCTCTTCAGTTACACATTTGGCTTTTAGAGTCTCTAAATACCCTCAAGTGAACCCATCTGTCATTTCCAAAGTTCAGTTTCATCTATCAGATGCACATCTCATGAGGCAGGGACTCTGTCCTAATTACCACCGTACCTCCAGCCTCTCAGAAAGGCCCTGGCACATAGTATTTGCTCAATAAGTATTTGAATCACCAATGTATATTTTTATTTCAAATAGGCTCTTCTGATCCCCATTCAAAACCACACAGTTGGCAGATCTCAGCCAACTCCCAGCTCAGGCAGCCCCACTGTCTCTACATTTGCATGGAAAGTGTAATGGGCCATAAAAATGCATTCGTTAGCAGAGGCTTATACATATATTTTGCAAATATTTCACCCTATAAAAATATGGGGCCAAAGTACAAAATCCTTGAGAGGCAGCAGCTGGAAGTATTAGTTGAAATTAGAGAGGATCATCATTTTCATTAAGCAGTGCCAAATTTTGTAACGCAAGTAACATGTTCATGTTAATTCTAAGAAACTGCCTGCCTCATTAGGCAGATAAGGCATTCTATGATTTGGACACAGAATAACCCCAGTGATAAATGCATCTCCTGTATTATGATAGCTTCCACCTCACAAATCCCTCTTTTTGCAAAGTTGCTACAAGCAAGGTGTCCTGATCACATTTCAGAGGCCCATTTTACTAGTCAGGATAAGCTCAGCTATGCTACAGTAATAAACAAACCTCACAATCTCAGTGTCTTAACAATGTAAAATGAATTCTTCATGATGAAATCTGGGATACGAATAGGGCTACCCTCCTTCTTGTAGTTGACACATCTAGAACATCTCCATGGTCTCCATGGAAGAGGAAGAGGGATGGAGGTGACATGTGGCTTTTTACCTCCCTCAGCTCAGGAAAGAAGCATCAATTCTGTTCTCAGTCCAGTGACCCAGTACTAGTCATGTGGCCCCAACCTAACCACAAGGGAGGCTGAAAACGCAGGGAAGTGAGTGGACTCTTTGGTGAATACTAGCTATCTCTGCCATCCCCGGCATGTCTCACTCTCCCCATTTGGACTGAGAAAAGGAAAGAGAACTGAGTCACCTTTTTGTTGACTTCCTTCTAACCCAGGACCCATCTGAAGGTACTTGGGTAGTTATCAAGACGCAGTTTATATTAACAGTATAGAGGATGAACTTCGACAGCATGCAGCCCCAGCACCTCCGTTTCTAGCTGTAGGTGCTTGGACAATCACTTTAGCTTTCTCAGTCTTATTTTCCTTGTCTGAAAATAGAGTAAACAACAGTACCCACCTTGTAGGGCTTTGAGGATTAACCATTTGGAAACACATCCATGTTCAGTAAACATGTGCTACTGAAGTGATGCTGGACCCAAAAGCACACGGGCTCCTTCACTATGACAGGAATTAAATAGCCCCAGCCAGTGTGGAGAAGGGCGTACAGCCACAGTCTCTTGACCAAAGCCAGCAGCAGAACCATCCAGACAAACCAGCCTTGGGCCATTGTCCACAGAGGAATGAGATTCTGATGACAGATGTCAGAGGCAGGGATATTTAGAGACACCTGGACACTAACCCTGCTTTCTTCCCGTACCTCAAGAAGGCTGTTGGTAATAACAACTTTCTTAAGTGGAAGAAACTCTATTTCTTGTGTAAGTTCTTCTAGCACGATACTAAAACTCAGGTATAAAAGAAGTGTTGGGTGGCAGTAAGTGGGATTCTCAGTTCCTCCTACCCTTCCTTAGTAGTGTTACCAGCAGATTCTAGAAGCCAATTTAAGCAACAGTGAAATATGGTATCCTTGCTCTATGTGGCCACTTCACTTCAGCTAAGATTTTGTATCTGTAATTTTATGAGGAGTTATACATTTTAGGATTATGTTTGGCTGTACATAATAGGAAATATAGCTGCTGTGGCTTAAGTAATTTGTGGGTTATTTGGTGGCTGCTCTTCAGCCTCACAGTGATGTCAGGGTCGACCTCATTGTAATTCTGTTAATCTTTTCCCTCAGTATTGTAAGATGGCTGCCTCAGCTCCAGCCATCACATCTGCATTTGAGGTAGAAAGAAGGAGAAGGAATGGTATCTATCCCATCTTTTCCACTGCATCTGAAAAGCCAAAGACTCCCTGAAGCATCATCCTTAGCCCACTGCTACAATAAATTTCTGCCTACATTTCATTGGGCAGAACTATGTCATATAGCCACCCCTGATTGCAAGGGAGGATGGGAAAAGTAAATACTTGTTTTCTTACAAATATCGGTGTCTGGAAATGGGTGTTAGGTCAATCAACCCATAATGTTTGCCCCTCAAACTTATCCAAATTGTTATGTAGGAGGAAGAGGAGGCATAGCATCCATTCCTTGGATCACCTGAAAATTCTGTGATCAGTTCCCTTTAATCCATAGTTCCTCAACTAGAGGGTTGTGTCTTCTGCAGGAAGAAAGCGCGAGATGTTTCTTACCCTCCACTGAGAACTAAGTGCCTATGGCAGGTCTTGGCTCCCTTCCGGTTGTTTACTCTTGTCCAAGTCACTGTGATTCTGGAAGGTATTGGTCCTCAGTGGAGCTCAGAATGGATATTAGCTCTTGGATGCATTTTATTGATAGGGGCACAGGAGGGAAATTATACTGCTAAGGACTGTCACCCTGGCCAGTTAAAAATCCAAAGTAAATGAACTGAACAAACCTCCCCCTTAAATAGTGCTCAGAAATCAAAGAGCTGAAAAAAATGTAAATGGAGATTTAAGATTCATTAAGAGCTGCAAAATTAGCTTTCTTGTGATACTTTGATATGTTTTTCTTGCAAATCTCAAGAACTTTAGTTTGCGGTGAGTTTTGGACATGGTTGAGACTGTCTGACTTGTGAGTGGGTTTAGTGGACAGTGGGGGCCAAGGAGAGGAGGTTCTCAACTTGCCCATCTTATGATGCCCTCTGGCCCCTACCAACTGCCCCCTTGACACATTAGCTTTCTGGTTCTTTTATCTGCCTTGAGACAAGTTTACCCAGGTGTCAAAGTGCTAGCTGGAGTTGATTTTCTCTGTGCTCATTTTAACACAAAGGAGTTGAATGTGCAGGAATTTCTGCTGTGTTTGGAATTTTGCCATGAGTGTCAGCAAGAATAATTATTGGTTAACTTTTATCCTCTGGACTCATTGGCGTTTGTTATCAGGACTGGGGATTTGACTCCTACTGTGGGTGAGACCAGCAGTGCAGCACTGGTGGCCCCAGGCTAGATCTAGCTGGCAGATGTGTTTTGTTTGGCCTGTGCAGTGTTTTGAAAGTAGGAGATTTCATTCCAGAATCACATTTCTGGCTTCTCTTGAAAAATGGGAAGATTTCACGATAGCCGTGACAGCACGTGTGCGCATGCGTCACCGCCAGGCCGGAGCTGCCTGTCTGGAGCAGGGCAGCCACACCCACACCCACACCCACACGCACACCACGCCCTGCTGCCTCACACTCTGCCTGTGTCCCTGTTCACTCTCCCAGGAGTCCTTAGGAACGCAGAATCTGGGGCTCTGCGGCACAGCTGCCCATCGGAATCTGCATTTTAACAAGATCCCCTGGGGGGTTCTTGTGCTCAAAAAGTGGGAGAAGCTCTGGTCTAAAGCAGAGTTTTTCATCCTTGGCTGATAATAGGAATCACCAGCACACTTGTGAAACATCTACCTCCCCAGCTGCACCGCAAAGCCAGTCCCATCCTGCAGGGCAGGGACCTGAGAACCCATACATTTAACAGGTGCCCCAGGTGACTCTACTGCTCAGATAAGTTAGAAAAGCACTGCTCAAAGAGCTGGTTCTCAAATGTGAATATGCGTCAGAATCACTTCTTATTTTTTAATTTAATAAAACATTTCATTATTACAAAAACATCACGTGAGCATTGTAGAAATTTAGAAAACGCCTTATTTCATGACCTGTTTTTCTAGGCAGATATTTGTTTTTTATCCATTTTAACCCAAATGAGATAGTACCATACATGTTATTTTCAAACCTGCTTTTCTCAGCAATCTCCAGTTTCTATAAGAAAAAATTTTTTCATTTTTTCCAGTTTACCCCAAAATATTCTTCACAATTAATTGTTCTGTCTCAACTGAAATCCATTCCAGGACCACGCAGTGGGTCTGCTTGTTCCATCCCTTATGTCTTTTGATCCAGCACATTCTTCCCCCTCCCCCCACCCTTTTTTTCCTCTGCAAAATACTGACTTGTTAAGGGAAAGTCCCACCTTTTGGACGTCTTACCCTGCCACTTCCTCATGGTATCACTTAGCTTGTTGCTCTGTCCTGGAGTGATTTTTTTTTAATGCATATGGACTCCACTAGGACTTCCTGAATTAAAGTCTTCAGGAAGCAGGGCCTGGCAGTCTGTAGTATTTGTAGTTCCCTCAAATGGCTCTGAGTTTGAGAACTAAGTCATCCTGATCCATTCAGCAGGGAAAGATGACACAGCCCCTAAATCTACCAGGAACGTTGCCTCGTGCATCTGGATTCAGATGGGGTACTGAAATGTGATATATAAGAAAAATATATGTTTTATCATCCAGATGATCATATATATTTGGTCTTTCTCTGAGGTTCCTGGCTCGCAGCTCCCCAAACCCTTGGCATTTCCTAAGTGCTGAGAGTGATCAAGATGTCTTTTATCATATTCATGAGGTGACTTTTGGACAGCCCCTAAAAATGGGAGCTGGTTGACAGCGGAGCTAGCCCGTGATTAGAGGGTTGGAACTTTCAATACCACCCTCTGACCTCTGGGGAGGAGAGAGAGGCTGGAGATTGAGTTCAGTCGCAGTGGCCAATGATTTAACCAATCACGCTCTGTGACGATGCCTCCATAAAAACCCAAAAGGATGGGGTTCAGAGAGCTTCTGAGTCAGGGAACAGGTGGAGGTTTGGGGAGAGTGACACACTTGGAGCAGGCAGGGAAGGCTGTGTCCTTTCACCATACCTTGCACCTGGCCCTCTGCATCTCTTCCATCCGGCTGTTCCTGAGTTACATCCTTTTACAATAAACTGGTGAGCTAGAAAGTAAAGTGTTTCTCTGAGTTCTGTGAGCCTTTCTAACAAATTAACTGAACCCAGGGAGGGGGTCGTGGGAACCTCTGATTTATAGCCTATTGGTCAGAAGTACAGGTAACAACCTGGGTTTGCAACTGTGGGAAGGAACGGGCTTGTAGACCTGAACCCTCAACCTGTGGAATCTGATGCTGGTGGACAGTGTCAGAACTGAGTAGAGTTCTTGGACTCCCTGCTGGTGTTCAAGAATTGCTTGTTGAAGGTGTGGCGAACCCTGCCCTGCCCCCCCCACGCACACACATTGAAATCAGGAGCAGACACCAAGAGAGACACTTTAACATCAAGGTCTGGAGTCTCTCTGTGATGCTTTGACTAATAGGATCCAAGCTTGGCTGTTTGTTTATCCTTATTCTGTGATAAGAAAATCAACTTTGCTGGAAGGAGCCTCTATCTGAGGCTGGCAGCTGGGACACTTTCTAAGGCCTTATCTATGCTTGTAATTTTCCTAGCAGATTTCACTCTCCCTGAGTTCCTGCTCATGATAACAGGGGATGTGTGACTGAGGAGGGATACAGGAAACCTGGAGCACTCCAAAACATCTTCAGACGCTGGGTTTGAAGCTGAGAAACTCAAGAACACTTGCCACAGCCTAAGTCCCTTCATATGGCTTTAAACAGATATGTTGTGAAGTCTGTGGGCTCAGAGGCACGAGTTCTCTGAGCAGCCTTCTGGTCTCCCAGTAGGCCAGCGGCCAGTGGTCTCAAGTCAAAAGTTAAATGTTCTGAGGCCCCGCATACCCCCAAATCTACATACGTACCCGGGAGGCAATAAGTCCCACGTAAGGCTAAAGCCAGGGTCCTGGTGCAGTGGATTTTATGTCCCATCTCCATGATAAATGTGCTCGTTTTTTCCATGAGAACGGCCACGAAGATTTTTAATTCGCCTAAAGGTAATGTGTGATTTTGAGATGTGATTAGGAATTGTCATTCCCACAGTGAACAGTACCAGCAGGAACTGCTAGCAGTCACTTAATAGAACTCCTGGCTCTAAACCCTGCTAAGCCTACCCCCATCTCCCCGACAGCCACACCCAGAGATCAGACTGTCTCCATCGATTCTAAAGCTTGGAAAGTCAAGAAAACTGTGTTCCAGGAGCTGGTTCTCAAACTTGGGCGTGCATCAGAATCACCCAGATTGCTTTTTATCTCTTAATTAAAGGAAAATATTATTACTACAAAAACATTATGTGCATTATAGAAGTTTAGAAAAAGATAAGCAAAACTAAGAACATGAAATCACCATAGTCATGCCACCCAGAGATGACTGCTGTTAACAGCTCAGTGTACGTTTTTGTAGATAGTTTTCTAGGCAGGTTTGTATGTGCACGTGTACGGATCAGCCTCTCCTTTGGAGTTTCTTCTTGGTGGAGCGTTTGATCCATCTCAGTGCAGCTTCCCTCTCAAGGAGCTCACACCCCGGGCTCACCCCTCCAGGGTCTGGATGAAGTGTCTGAAAGGCCAGGTTTCCTCTTGCCTCCCTAGAGTGGTACCCACAGGGCGCTGGATGATGGTAATCAGCTGTGCAGCCCTGATCACAGGGTCCCATGATTCAAGGGGATCTTCACGCTTTGTGTACTTTCCTCTCCATTTGCTTCCACTTGGGGCTTCCTCGTCATCTCAAAATTGCACAGCACCTGTCTTAGCTCAGGCTCCTGTAACAAAATACTGTAGATTGGGTGGCTTAAGCACAGACATCTATTTCCCGTAGTTCTGCAGGCTGGAAATCCAAGATCAAAGTGCTGGCAGATCTATATACAGTTGGCTTCTCTTAAGTGAACAAAGCCAGGGAACACGTGTGCCCTCGAGACGCCGTGGTGACAGGCTGGGTCACACACACCTTTCCTGTCTGGCACCGCGACTCTGAGGCTCTGCGTGCTGCCTGCTGGGGTTCTCAGAACACAGGTGTTGCTCCTGTTCCCCTTGTCTGACCAGACCTCTGGTGGAGATGGCTCCTTACAGGGGTCGCTGAAGCAGGAGAGGGGAGCCTCGAACTGGGGAGGTCTGCTCTCACCACCTGCTCCTGAGCAAGTGCCAGGAAAACCCACTGGAGCTGACCCCGGGCTGAGCAGTGACCTGGCCCTTAGCGGGCTGCATCCGTCCTGCTCTTCTTCGCTTTCAGATTTCCTTCCTGATTCAAACCATGCAGTGGCATCTGCTGGTGGGGCTGGATGTGCGGGTGCAGACTCCCCCTGGGTGGGAGTCACCTCTGCTGCCTCCAACCCCAGGGACACTGAGAGGCTAATAAGCACCTTCTAAGACCTTAACACCCCTCTGTGACACTCATCAAATCTTAACCTGCCTACACACATTTTTAAAAAAATAATAAGCCTCCAGTATAATATAAAGGAAAAAATGATAGAATGTTCAGCTTAATATGTAAATGCTCAGGCATGACCACCTTGGAGACATAACGAAGTTCTCCAAGGTGAGAATCCTTACACGAGATAACCATGAAAGCATCCGCTACAGGCGTGGGTGGACACGGGTCTGTTTCATGTTGGTCACTCACATGACACTTAGAGAGATACCACCAGTTAAGTGACTTTCCAGAACTGGCAGGCTCTGATCCAAATGAAAACAAGAAGCTCCCCTCTGTAGGCGCAGTGGCTGAGTCCTGAAGAAACACAGAGTATACGCAGTTGTGCCAAAGTATTTGGGGTTTAAATGTAAAACTGAGTTACAGGTTCCGGAAAACACCCCACACACTTCCAGGACATGCCCCTGAGCATATTGTTTCTGTTGTCTTCTTTGAATGACTTCAATAGCCTGAATTCCCCTACTGACCCCACGACCTAATAGCTGCTTGGCCCTTTGCAGGTCTCAGTTTCCTCATCTCCAAAATGTGTGCACAGAGGAAATTCAGCAGTAGTTCCTGTCTCAGAGGATACTTGGCACAGTGCTTAATGGGTTAGAAGTATTAAATGAATGCTAGTTTTTATTTATAATTTATATTATATATTATTTATGAGTGTCCTTAAAATTGCCATGAGTGAGTAAGTGCTTAAAGGCAGTGAGCTAAGATTCTGAATGCTATTTCATGGATTCTAGAGAACTGAACTAGATTCTAGAGCCCCAGTTATCCTCGTAATGTCCCCCCTGCCAGAGTTCTGAAGCTGTAGCTTTGAAGCTGTTTCTCGAAGAGAGTCACAGCAAGAGCATCACAGGCATGTTCACCATCTCTTAGACGTGTGCTCTGGAATTGCTTGGCATTTCTCCTTGAATGGCTTCAGGCCCTCGCCCAGGACCCCAGCTTCCCCAGACCGAGCCCTAAGTTGAGATGTAAAACAAGAAAAGATGCCAAGAATACAGCCTGGTTCAAAGGCAGAAGCAGCACACGTAAAAGAATAACAATGTAAGAGCTTCTGCAATTACATGCTAAATTATTTGGTGCCATCTTTAAATTATGTAGGAAATAGAAAAAGGAAAATCTCCAGAGTAGGCAGGAGAAAGCTTCAAGAGGAGGGAGGCCGGAGCTGGTGCTCAAGGATGGAGGGAATCTGGGTCAGGAGAGGGTGGAGGAGAGAGGATGAACAGGTTGAGGGAGCTGGGAGGAGGGGGGCTTGGGCGGCCTGGGTGGAGGGTGGTGCCCAGACCTGGGCAACAGCCCTCTCAAGATCCAGAGAAAATTCCAACTAGAAGAAATACATATATAGTGTATAAGGCAGAATCAGAGTGTCACAGATGTCCTGACAGCATGACATATATAGTGTATAAGGCAAAAACAGAGTGTCACAGATGTCCTGACAGCATGTCCCCAGGGATACACCTGGTGTTATTCCCTGAGACCGTGTCACCCAGAGCTGGTGCTAAGCTGATGGCAAGTGGTGCCTGTGGAAATGCTGCCTCTGGGTGGGCAGGAGCCTCTGGCTCTGCACTGGCTCTGTAGTCTGGGAAAGGAAGTGTTCTCATGAGAATACTATTCTTGCCTTTGGGAGGGGCTGTGGGAACACGCAGTTACTGCTGGGGGACCTTTCCGAGCACACATGCTTGTTTACGATGATGGATGATGGGCTCAGGACTGAGCCGAATCGATTCCTTTTCTGGAGGTGGCATGAGAACCCCGCCTGGAATTTCTGTTACAATCTGCTGCCAGAGCCAGCGACTGAGAGACAAAGTTCATGCTTACTGGAATGTCGTGCCCGCTAGGAACCGGGTGGCTACTAGGCTGGTGCTCCCTGGCCCAAGTCTTGCGTGGAGGGGGCGCAAGCATGTATGTGGCAGCAGTGGTATCTCACGGGTGTCCGGGAGCCGGGCTAAACATATGCATTCACCCATTGATTCATTCATTCTACAGACACTTGTTAATGTCAGGCTTCTGGCCTCATGGAGTGTATGTCTCCCTCTAGTGGAGGGAAACCATAAACAACGTGAATAAGAATTACATAGAGTATTAGGTAACGATAGCTTGAGAAAAAAATCAGCACGAAAAGGGACGCGTAGGACTGGGGTAAGGGTACAATGGGACGTTGTCAATAGAGTGGTCAGGGAAGGCTTATCCGAGAAAGTAACATTTGAGCACAGCCTGAAAGAGGTGAGTCACATCCGTAACTGGAGAAAGAGCATGCCAGACAGGAAATAGATTGTGCAAAGGTCCTGAGGCAGGGACACGCCTGGCTTGTTGGAGGGACTGTAAGAAGGCAATGTGGATGGAGTGCAGTGAGAAGGGAGAGAGAACCAGGAGGTGACTTTGGGAGAAGCCAGAGGCGCAGATCCTATCCGTCCATGTAGGCATTGTAAGGAGCCTAGCTTATACTCACAAGGAAAGGCAAAACGTGGCCTGACCTTCGTTTCATAGGACCTCCCTGACATCTGGAAAAGAGACCGAGGTGGAGGAGAATCTAAGCAAGGCACCAGTGAGGAGGCTACTTCAGTCATACCGGCGAATTGGGCCAGGGTGGGAGCCATGGTGGGTGACGAGTGATGGGCAGGCTCCACATGCATTTGGAAAGGAAGGCAGAGCTGCCACATCTGTGATGAACTGTATGTGGGCCATGAGAGAAAGAGAAGAGCCAAGGAACAGCTAATGCTCATGACCCCCAGCAACCGCCTAGAGACCCAAGTTCTCCAAGGCGGCTCTGTTGTCAGTGGTGACCCGCCCCCTCCAGCAGTGATATCCGGAAGGTGTGATGGCTGGAAGTTCCCGCCTTTCAAAGTGGCTTCCCCTGCCAGCAGCATCAGCTGTGCAAAGCTTGACCTCCTGGAGGCTTAGGGTGCGGGTGTGAGGGTTTATTCTTCCGGAAGACCCTCTGCCCAGCTCTCCCACGTTGAAGGGTGGGGTAGAGGGTCCTCACAGAGCTTCCTTTCAACCCCGTCACTGTTCAAAGGTGATAGAATATAGACCTGTGTCAGGAGGGCTAGCGGGCTGCAGGTGTTGGTGCGGTAAGGTAGGTATCGTGTAGTTATTAAAAGCTGAGGCCAGCTGGAACCTGAATTCTAAATAGTTTCCACATGGAAAACTAACAATTAAGTCATAGATTAATAATTAATTAATTCAGGTGAATTTATGTCACCCTTTTGGGTGTGTGTTTGTTTATTTTGTTTGTTTTGGCTGTGCCGCGTGGCTTGTGGGATCTTAGTTCCCCGACCAGGGATCAAACCTGGGCCCTCGGCAGTGAGAGCACGGAGTCCTAACCACTGGACAGCCAGGGAATTCCCTATGTCACCCTTTTGTGAACATCAGTTTCCTGATCTGTAAAATGGGGTGATCCATTCCCTGCCTCATTGGACCATTGAGAGAAGGACAAAACACTGAGCACAGTGCCTGGAACTGTGCCAATGACCAGTTATGGAGTAAGTGAACCGACGGTCTTCATCTGTCACATGTCAACTCATTCCCTCCTGTCGTTTCCAAGAGACGTGGAAGGAGCCCAAGTCCCCTCCTTCCTCTGCTGTTTTGCTGGTCTCCTCCCTTCAAACCTTTCTCCTCTGTGTCAGGTCATAATGATTTTACTTTGAGTCACAGCAGGACTTTTTACTGAGTGTCTATGAAGAGTCAAGCTCTGTGTTAGGGGCTTTAAGAGAACTCTGTCTTGTCCTCACCTACCAGCAAAGTGAGAGGCATGCTGGCCATGCATAGAGGGTTCTTGAGATTAATGGCTTTTCTCAGGTTAGTTAGCAAAAAGCAAGTGAGGAGGGAGAATCAGAGGGACTGCGAGGGTGTGAGGTCACCCTGTGAATGGTGGTGGTGGTGGTGGTGGTGGTGGTGGTGATGGTGATGATGATGGAGAAGATGAAGATGATGAGAAAAAGAGGATGGTGGAGGAGGAGAGGAAAAGGAAGAGATAATATATTACATATCCTGCCAGGCTTTGTTATTAGAATGTTCTGTGTTTTAACTGTTTAATCCTCATAGCGACCTTTTAAGGTAGCCCCTATTATTTCCTCACATAACAGCGAGGAAACTGAGGCTCTGTGAGGTTCAGTCACTTGCCCCGTGTCACACAGCCACTGAGTGGAGATGCAGGCTTCGGGATCCAAGCAGCCTGGTGTCCGAAGCCTGTAGCCTTGGTGCTGTGCCGTGGTGCCAGCCTCAGGCTGCCATCTGTCCATAATCTCCTGATCTTATCCCCTAGCACGTCCCTCCACAGTCATGGGCACCCCCTCCTTCTTCTCGGGGCGTACCTCTCACAGTAGGTTGTGTGTCCCCAAAGGACTTTGGGGGTCACAGTGGCACATGTGTCACTTTGATTAAGAAGACATACAGCTGGTGAGAGCCAGCCCCACCTCTTTCACACTGAATTTAAGCCAGTCAAGAAGCTCAGCCCTTCAGTCAAAAGCAGGGTCATTTCTCAACAGCTGATGTGTGTTCTTGCTCAGGCTGTGATGTATCCCGATTTCTCTCAGGGTACCCTCAAATGCCCGAATTTAAAACATACTAGAAAGTGTATCCACAGGTGAACATTCTTCTGCTCTGATGCGACTTTTAGAAAGTCTAGCTGTTCTTGACGTGCAAATTAATCTGTAAGGAGCGTGAGCGTGCGAGAGAAGCAGGATGCATTATTCATTGGGAAACAGCATCTTGTATTTTAGAAATGAGAGCACGCCAGCGTTGATTTAATGCCACCCCAGTGCTTAGGAGGAATTTGGTTAAAGATACACTTGTAGCCTGAAGAGTTTCTTATTTGATAAGTTATGAGAGGTGTTTCGAAGACATTATGTCCATGTGAAGCTGGAGATGGAATTGTTTATCTTTGTATCTACTCGTCCTGTTTCTCCAGTGAGTTGGCAGAGCTCTTGATGGTAAGAATCAAGTCTTATACCTACTTAGAACTGCAGTGCCTGGCACATTGCTCCATCCCTGTTCAGAGCAAAAGAAGCCTTTGTTGTAAATGAGAAGAACCCCAAGAGAGAAAGCCTTCCAGAACGGACCTGGAGTAGTTCACTTACCTGCTGAGACTCACTTTTACTCCAGATGCCCAGTGGCCATACTTGGTCTATTTGAACATATCTAGAAAGGCCTCTGCTGTCCTGTAGGAAAATAATGTCCACATCTCTAGCCAGTCATAAATAGAGCCATATATTCAGTTACTCAGCGATTCTCAAGCTTGACTGGTGGTTCTCCACCTTGAGCATACATCACAGTCACCAGGAGGGCTTGCTGAAGTACTGACTGCAGGGCCCACTACCTGGGCTTCTTACTCCCTAGGTATTAATTTCTTAGGGCTGCCGTAACAAATCACCACCAGTTTGATGGTTTAAAACAACAGAAATTTATTCCCTAACAATTCTGAAAGCCAGAAGTCCAAAATCAAGGTGTTGGCAGGGCCACACTCCCTCCAAAGCGTCTAGGGGAGGATCCTTCCTGCCTCTTTCAGCCTTTGGTGTCTCCAGGGCATCCTTGGCTCGTGGCTGCCTTACTTAAATCTCTGCCGTCATCTTCACGTAGACTTCTCTCTCTGTCTCAAATCTCCCTCTGCTTTTCTCTTATAAGGACATTTGCCATTGAATTTAGGGTCTACCTTGATAATCCAGGGTGATCTCTTCTTGAGATCCTTTACTTGATTAAATCTGCAAAGACCCATTTTTAAAATAAGGTCGCATTCACAGATTCCAGGGATTAGGACCTGACATAGCTTTTAGGGAGCCACCATTCAGCCCACTACACCAGGCCTGGAATGAGTCTTGAAAAGTTGCATTTTTTGCATGTCTAACACGTTCACAATTGATGCTGTAAGTAGCTCAGAGGTTAGAATATGAGGGCTGGGCCGCTACTCTGAAGAGAGAGAAATAACAATGCCTTCTTTGAAATAGCACCTTTTCTTTAGAGTTCTTAAAGTAGATTTTATCTCATGGGATTGATTCATGGTATCCATTAAGCAAGATGCATAGCTCTACCACTAGAATTAATTTTTAAGTTGCTAACCCTTAATTATTTGTAGAAGATAGGACAAAAAATGTTGGAAGCAATTTGGAAATGGTCTTTATATTCAGTCTATAATGGATGCTATTTAAAACAATTGGTTTTCATATTCTCATATAAATGACGCTTCTAACAGTCAAAGCCATAGTGCTTTGTATCCTAAAAAGGATACAAGGACCATCAGACTATAAATTGTGATTTTTTCATTGCTGTGGCATGTTTCAGTAAAATGATGTTTCTGAAGAAAGAACACTTCATTCTGGATTCAGATCCTGAGTGTGCTCCCTTTCTGTCTGTGAAAAGTTGGGTCTTCGTTTTCTTGTCTAAACAGTGCGGGCGATAATATTTTGTCCTAATAATTAGCAGGCTTATTATGATGATCAGTTAAGAGCACTTTGTAAATTGTCAAGTGTTTTGAAATATGTTATCTCTGTAATGATGAAGTGGAAATATAAAGTGAAGTTAATTCTTGTAAATCTCTGTACTAAAGATAGTTCTTAAGAAGAACTCTAGTCCAAAATATGTTAATTTGGCTTCTCCCATGTATTGCCTTTTTCAAAGATGACCCCAATATTTACTATCTCACGTGGTCTTCTTCAATGTGACCTTGACATTCCTTTCATTGAGTTATAGGGACTTTATCATATCCTCTTGGATCTAAGTGGACTAGGGACTCACTTGTGACCAATAAAATGCAGAAGTGACTTCTGAAGCAGGGTCATAAAAGGCCATGCAGCTTTCCCTTTGTTCCCTGGGAATCTTACTTTTAAGAGTCCTGCCACGCTGAGGCCACCATGCTGTGAGGAAGCCCAAACTAGTGCACACAGAGAGACCACATGGAGGGACCCTGAGACTGCATGAAGAGAGCAAGAAAGAGGTGCCCAGCCAGCCAGTCCTCACCCCACTACCGCCGCTACATCCATCCTCTGACTGCAGCCAAGACCCCAAGCTACAACCCCAGAACTAGTCCAGCTGAGCCCTTCCTGGATTCCTGAGCCACAGAAGCCCTAGGAGCTAATAAAAGCATTGTCTTGAGCCTCCAAGCTATAGGACAGTTTATTACACAACAGATAGCTAGAGCGTCCCATATAAGTCAATATAGCCAATGGTCTGATTGTCAATTATGGGTTGAAAAGACCATTAACACGGTAGTTAATCAAATGTGCTGTCCCTTCTAGCCCTACACACCCCCACCGACAGCCCTTTTGCTACTTATCTTTTCAATTTCAAATATACCTTCTAGTAACAGTCTAGATGAGATTCCCTTTTTTTTTTTTTTTTTTGCGGTACGCAGGCCTCTCACTGTTGTGGCCTCTCCCGCTGCGGAGCAAGGCTCCGGACGCGCAGGCTCAGCGGCCATGGCTCACGGGCCCAGCCGCTCCACGGCATGTGGGATCCTCCCAGACCGGGGCACAAACCCGTATCCCCTGCATCGGCAGGCGGACTCTCAACCACTGCGTCACCAGGGAGGCCCCGAGATTCCCTTTTATGCTAACAAGCAAGCACAATCCTTTGCTTCCCAGCCCTACTTTAAATTTGTATTAAAGCTTTTATTTGAGTGCAATTACTTAGTGTTATGTCTCTTCCACAAGACTCTGGATTCCAGGATGTCAGGGATTCTGTTGGTTTTTCCTCACCTTTCTATCCCCTGTACCTAGCATAATCCCTGACACCTAGTAGGCATTCAGAAAAATAGCCATTGTTTAAGAATGAACAAACAATGAGGATTGTACCCAACTCACTGAAAAATGTTCTGAAGTTTATATAAAGGACATATGTAGGATATCAGTATAAACAAATGCCAAGAAAAATGTATGATGCAATATAGCACCTTATTGATTTCCTATAATTGTGTAGTGCCTAAAGGTAGCATCTGTTTTTTCAACTGCTCCCTTATAATGCCTGCCTTTAAGATCCTGCAAGAAAGCAGAAGGGAAGGAACATCCTCAGGCCTGGAGAATTCAGAAGGGTTTCTTTGGAAAGGATTTAACAAATATCTGAGAAAAGTTAGAGGGCATCTTGGGACTCCTTGGTGGCCGCAAAAGGAATGACTTTTTTGAAAAAATCGATCCAGGAATGTCTGCCTGGCTGCCCTTTTTTCTTCTCGCTGTAAATTTCCTCACAGTGAACGCAGATGTTGGAAAGGGATTGTTTGGTTTTCTGACATACAGATGCAGGGAGTTTGTCTGCTTTCTTAGTCAGGCTTCTCATCTCTTGAAGTATAGCTTGTGAGCCGGGAGGGGTACCAGATGGCCCAACTCCAGGGCACCAGTTATGTAAATTCTGTGAATGGTGACCCCTCCGCCCCCGGGAGGACAGTTGCCGTGTGAATGGAGCCTCCTGAAATAGTGCCACTTGGCAACCTGGGTCTTCCCCACTGCTTCTAAGATGTGCAAACCATCCCATACCTATGTGTCATCCATCTTTGATTCTTTATCACAGTGAGGCTCTAATAGGTCCCTGAAAACGTAGACTTAAACATAGGTAAATACAAGATGGTGACTTGAATCAGGTGTGAATTGAGTCCCATTAATCCTTAATCTTTCCATTTGGCCCACAAGTTGTCCATGTTGCCTTGCACGACTGGTAGCCGTCACTTGAGATCCACTCAAGACTACTGAAATTATTTTAAATGTTGGTGCTGTAAGCCAGTGTGTCAGTATCATTCCTAGGACTAAGGATGGTAGTAATCACTAGCATTTCCTGAGTACATCGATTACACTAAATTCTTTACACAAATGACCTCATTAAATCCTCACAACAACCCTGTATAATGTATATAGTAGTAATATTCCCATTTTAGAGATTAAAAACAAACAGGCGCAAAGAGATTCAGAAATTTTACTAGTCACATGGCTATTAAGTAGCAGAGCTAGAGTTTGAACCCAGCCTGGCTCCAGAGCTCGAGGTCTTGAGGACTCCTGGCACACCAGTGGCCATCCAAGGAATGACTTTTTAAAAATATAAGAGAGAGATATCCCAGAATGTGGATGTTGCTATCTTTTTTTCTTCTTCTTCTTCTTACGTATTGCCTCACAGCATACACAGGTGTTCAAGATCAAATTCTTGGTTTTCTGCCATCCAGAAGGTTACTTTGAACTTTGATACTATAAACTAGCCTATCATCATCATCATCATCATCATCATTATTAATTCAGAACTGTCTGGCTCCCAGAGTGCATCCTATTGACCATGCGCTCTACCATGCCTGTCACCTTTTTGTCTTATACAAGCTCATCGTCACCAATTATTGAAAAGTTGTAGAACAGGATAGAGAACAGTAACCCACCCTCAAAAGAGCTCCCACTGGCATGTCATTGCACCAGGGGGACGTGATTATCTAGGCCACCTTAAATCCACCAGGTTTTATTAGCCAAATGACAGGTATCAATCCACAGAAATACTACAGGCCATTTCCTTTTGCTGAAACTAAAATACACCTAACCCAGTAATTCTCTCCAGAAAGGATGGCCAGTTTAGCATGATTTGTGTATAGTAAACTCAGGTTGGCTCCTGTACCTCGTTTTGCTCATTTACAAAATAGAGATAATAACTACCTTGTAGATCAGTGCCATTTAGATGCTATGATGCAGGTCAAGCACAGCGTTGTGCCTGACACATAAAAGCTAGCAAGAAGTCAAAAGTTACATCTGTCATTGTCATTATTAATAAGCAATTTGGGTCTTAGTCTTCTTTGAATTAAATTATATTACCTAATTTAAGTAATGAGACTACATTTTCTTTTCTACCCCATTCTCTTTAAACTTAGATATAGTATGTCCCTTTTCTCCTTGTTGATGTGTCCAAATTTTGAAATTGAATTTGGATCCTAATTTTTTAATCTCATCGATAACCAGTTACAGTCTGCCCTTCTGGAGGACGCCCCATCTTAAGCATGTCTGAGCTCCCTTTGCCACCCTGATTTATAGTATGATATTTAGCACCCTCAGCTGCTTCTAAAACCCAAAGGGCAAATTGGTTACCTAGCAACCACATAAATGCAATTGCTAATGGTACAGTTTAGCCCTATTTTGTTATAATGAAATAATGTCTTACAAGAATGAAAAGCTGAGGTGTGCTCCATGAAGTCAGTGCTTTGGAGAAAAAATGCTTCTTCAAGACAGAGTAGCAAAGCAGGAACTGTTCTGGTCATCCCCTGGTTTTCAGTGACTCATCGTTTTCTAGAATGGAGGTCCCACCTGGGAGTCCTCAGGCTGGGAGAAGACAGCAGCCACATTTAGTTTGTCCAGAAATCTTTAAACGCTTGTAACTTTGGATACTTTGGGGGGGAGTGGGGCATCCACAACCAACAGTATCATTCCCAGGCCACCTCACACAGGCCTGCCTGACCTCCAAAGGCATCTGACTTTGAACCCCTTGGTGAAGAGCATCATAATGTTTCTTTCTTCTCCCCAGATGAAATCCATAGATAACATTACTACCAACACACATAGTTTGGAAACAATTCTCAATACTATGCCATGATTTTAATACAGTTATAAAGGAGTAATGAAAGTAATTTACAATAAAATAATTTATTTTTAAAATGTAAATGTTCAGGCATGACTCTAATGGAAGATAAAAATGACATAGTCATATATTTGCACCTATTTATAGTGAATCAGCTTGGATTTAGGAGAAGTTCAGAAACCATTTTGTGGAAGAGATCCTGGAAAGGGAAAAGCAGAGGTACACATGAACGTGAGGATGAAGTAGTGCAGATTAAAATCACACAAAAGACCTTCTGTTTGTGTGCAGTAGGTTCTCTACTCAGAGAATTACGTAGAAGATTTTCACCTACATGAGTGCTGGATGGTACCCTGAGAGTAAAGTTCAAAATGGGATAATTCTTTATTTTATTTTATTTTTAATAGATTTATTTATTTATTTACTTAGCTATTTTTGGCTGCGTTGGGTCTTCGTTGATGCCCGCGGGCTTTCTCTAGTTGCAGTGAGCGGGGGCTGTTCTTCGTTGCGGTGCACGGGCTTCTCATTGCAGTGGCTGCTCTTGTTGCAGAGCACGGGCTCTAGGCACGTGGGCTTCAATAGTTGTGGCACATGGGCTCTAGAGCGCAGGCTCAGTAGTTGTGGCATGTGGGCTCAGTAGTTGTGGCTCGTGGGCTCTAGAGCACAGGCTAAGTAGTTGTGGCACACGGGCTTAGTTGCTCCGCGGCATGTGGGATCTTCCCGGATCAGGGCTCGAACTCATGTCCCCTGCATTGGCAGGTAGATTCTTAACCACTGCGCCACCAGGGAAGCTGGATAATTCTTTATTGAGGGGACTGTCCTTCAAATTTTAGAACTTTTGGCATCTCTGGTTCTGCTACTGAAATCCAATTGATTCCTCCACTGATGGTAGCAACCAAAAACTACCCTAAAAACTTCCAAAATTCCCATCTTGGATTTCAGTGCTGGATTATTCTACCTGTCTGACCTTATTTCTTACTTCCCCCAAACACTAAACACTCATTCATTTGTAATCCATAGACTATGTGATCCATGTGAAATGCTTATTAACACAGAGTCTGGGCCAGAATAAGAGCTTGGTAAAGGTTGTATTATTGCTTTACTGAATGCATCATTCAGTACTTTCTTTTTGTATAGCACTGTAAGACATGGGCATGATAAAATTTCATATATATATATATATAGTATTTTACACATGCACGTCAAATATTTCACAGGAGTAGATAGTGAAAAGTCTTGTGCCAAAATCCTCCTCAGTTACCCTCCCCAGGGCAACTACTATGTATAGTGTGTCTTTCCAAAATCTTTGTTCAGAAGCAAACACATATATCCCTTTTGCAGTGTTTTTCCAGTGATGGAAGCCTTCTCCACAGCCAGTTCTGCATCCTGCTTTTCCACCAATTCTTCCTCTTGGGGACTGTGTACGGACCTTCCTCATTCTCTTTAATGGTTACATGGTAGTTCATTTTATGGATGAACCATAGGTTTTAAAAACATTGGTTAGATTGTTGTTTTTATAATACAGAAATATCTAAAGCAGAAAACAAAGTAGTCCATACATAACCTCAGGATCCAGAAAAGCAAAGTAACAGTTTTCTTTTAGCAAAAGGAAATAGATGCAGATGGTAAAAAATAAAAGCAGGGTGCAGGTGACAGCACAATATGAAGAGTCAGAGTCTCCTTTCCTCTTCTGAAGTTTCAGTCCCTCTCCCTAAAACAACCATATCAACAGTTAGTGCCATGTGTATTCTTCCAGAAAAAAGAAAGTATAAGGATCTACTGGCTGTGTAGGCTAAATAATGTCCCCCACACCAACCCCAATGAGATGCATGCATCCCAATCCCAGAAACCTGTGATAATGTTACCTTAGATGGTAAAAGGGACTTTGAAGATGTGATTAAGTTAAGGACCTCGATTTAGAGAGATTATCCTGTTGGTCCCAGTGTAATCCCAAGGTTTCTTATTAAGAGAGATACAGATGTTCAGAGAGGAGAGAAGATACTGTGCTGCTGGCCTTAAAAATGGAAGGAGGATAAATGTCCATGGACAGAGGAGTGGATAAAGAAGATGTGGTACATATATACAGTGGACTACTACTCAGCCAGAAACAAGAAGGAAAGAATGCCATTTGCAGCAACATGGATGGACCCAGAGATTAACATACTAAAGGAAGTCAGACAGAGAAAGATGAGTATCATAGGATATCACTTATACGTGGAACCTAAAAGAAAAATGATATAAATGAACTTATTTACAAAACAGAAATAGACTCACAGAGATAGAAAACAAATCTATGGTTGCCAAAAGGGAAAGGGCAGGTAGGGATAAATTAGGAGTTTGGGATTAACAGATATACACGACTATATATAGAACAGATAAATAACAAGGACCTCCTCTATAGCACAGGGAACTATATTCAATATCTTGTAATAACCTATAATGGAAAACAATCTGAAAATATATATATATATATATACCTATATATACAATATATATATATAACTGAATCACCTTGCTGAACCCCTTAAACTAACACAACATTGTAAATAACTATACTTCAATTAAAAATAAAATTTTTTTAAATGGAGGAAAGGGACCAGGTGCCAATGAATGCAAGTGATCTCTAGCAGCTGCAAAAGACAGGGAAACAGGTTCTCCTCTAGAGCCTGCAGAAAAGAATGCAGCCCCATGGACCCATTTTAAGTTCTGACCTCCAGAACTATGAGAGAATAAATTTGTGTTGTTTTAAGCCAATGAGTTTGGGGTCATTTGCTATAGCAACCATAGGAAACTGATATTCTAGGAAATATTTATTTTTATTTGCCTAAGGGCCATACTCCACCCATGGACTCAGTTGTTCTTTACTAATAGCACCTTGTTACCTAATTTTTCACGGGCCCAGGTCTTTCCCTAAATTAGGTTTTTGAGCACCGCAGAAGCTGTGCTTGGTTTCGCATTGCATTCCTCTTGGCTTCCCTCTCAACAGGAGGCAACATAGCTGCTTAGTTAAAACTAAAAAAGGACACGGATGAAGTTAGAGCAGGCAGCGGACATGCTCAGTGTCCCTGTGCCAGGAGCGCTCAGCCTGCCTGGATCTCAGCTGCAGCTCTAGTGGGCTGCCCACCCTCCATACCAGCATCTTCCCAATCAAGTGCTCTTTCAAAGCCAAGGGCATTGCGTACCAATACAGGGCAGCCCAGAATGGGGAAAGTTAATGTCTACAGAGGTAACCACCAGCTAGCTGGGGACAGGAGTCAGGGGATCAATGTCCAGCCCCCTATCTATGGAAGAGCAGTTCTAAGATGAACCTATTCCTGCTTTCTCAGGGGTGCCCAGTGGGACTGAGCCCATTTCCCACTGGTACCTGGCTGGTTCAGTAACCCATCTCTATAGACTTCTCCCTCCTCATCTTCCTCTGTGCCCTCACTCCTGTTTCCTGAATCAACCCCCAAATAAACCACCGGCTCTCCAGCTTTTGTCTCAGACCCAAGTTAAGACAGCACCCCAGCGTTGCCTCCTTTTTCTAGTTGAGGACTCCTTGCCAAGTCATTCTTCTAAACCGTAACTTGATTCTCTATTAAATGAAGATAGATTCTACCTCAATAGATTGTTTTAAAGTTGAAAAGAGATACTGTATACGAAATGTCTGGCACGTTCTTAATAAGCCACTATTGTTAAAACTATTTGATGACTATTAAATAACAGTAATTGCTTTATAAAAAGTAAATTAATAAAATACATACATCAACTTACTGATAAAACCTGCATTTTCTAAAATTGGTCTTGACCTTCAAAGGATTTCTCCTTCCTTCTACCATGTTTATTCAGCAGAAATTGTGAATATGTGCCAGGCTGTCCTCTAGGTGCAGGAATACCACAGTGAACACAGCAGAAAAAATCCACATCTTCATGGAGCTCAGGTGCACATGGATTTGTTCAGCAAATGGCACTTATGCCCTGGAGGTACCAAGGCCAAGAGAGCACAGTTGTTGCCTCCATCTCTGCCCTACCTCTGCCCATTTAGTTAAAATATGCACAGCTAGAAACATTGTAGCTTTATTTATTCTGTATGTTTATTAGGCTCCAACTGTCTGCTAGGTACTGTGCTAGGCCCCCTTCTTATATGAAGATGAATACTTTTGGCCCCTGAACTTAGGAAATGTATAGGCTGCTAAAATGTATAGGTTCATGAAAAAGCTCTGCCCACTTTTCTAGCTAGCTTACTTTCACTCCAACTCAGAAAAAATTTCTTCTGATCACTGGTTCTAATACAAATAAAATGTAGTGATTCATTAATCTCCTTAGCCTATAATTGCAAATTGGTTTTTCTCTAGAATATACCTAAAGGAGGTGGTGCCCATTAAGCAGTTCAGGGGAATTTTATTTAAACTGCAAATACGATTAGTTTACTCATTTTTAATTTAATCCCCAGGAGGCATTTTGGAAGCCTTCCATTCTCATTTGACCTAAAACCATTTTTTAAAATTATTGTTCTCCTAAATTGAAACCCTTTCCAGCATTGCACATAAGAAGTCTTAAAACTCATCTGTTTTCTCTTTTGTAATTGACTTACAAATGCATAATTGACTCACAAATGCATAATTGACTCTGCATGGCATTTTATTTTATTTATTTATTTATTTTTAGCTTTTTTTTTATATATACAGCAGGTTCTTATTAGTCATCAGTTTTATACACATCAGTGTATATATGTCAATCCCAATCGCCCAATTCATCCCACAACCACCACCACCCCCCCACAGCTTTCCCCCTTCGGTGTCCATACGTTTGTTCCCTGTATCTGTGTCTCAATTTCTGCCCTGCAAACCGGTTCATCTGTACCATTTTTCTAGATTCCATATATATGTGTTAATATACAATATTTGTTTTTCTCTCTCTGACTTGCTTCACTCTGTATGACAGTCTCTAGGCCCATCAGCATCTCTACAAATGACCTAGTTTCGTTCCTTTTTATGGCTGAGTAATTTTCCATTGTATATATGTACCACTTCTTCTTTATCCATTCGTCTGTTGATGGGCACTTAGGTTGATTCCATGACCTGGCTATTGTAAATAGTGCGCAATGAACATTGGGGTGCATGTGTCTTTTTGAATTATGGTTTTCTCAGGGTACATGCCCAGTAGTAAGATTGCTGGGTCGTATGGTAGTTCTATTTTTAGTTTTTTAAGGCACCTCCATACTGTTTTCCATAGTGGCTGTATCAGTTTACATTCCCACCAACAGTGCAAGAGGGTTCCCTTTTCTCCACACCCTCTCCAGCATTTCTCGTTTGTAGATTTTCTGATGACGCCCATTCTAACTGGTGTGAGGTGGTACCTCGTAGTTTTGATTTGCATTTCTCTAATAATTAGTGATGTTGAGCAGCTTTTCATGTGCTTCTTGTCCATCTATATGTCTTCTTTGGAGAAATGTCTATTTAGGTCTTCTGCCCATTTTTGGATTGGGTGGTTTGTTTTTTTAATATTGAGCTGCATGAGCTGTTTATATATTTTGGAGATTAATCCTTTGTCCGTTGATTTGTTTGCAAATATTTTCTCCCATTCTGAGGGTTGTCTTTTCATCTTGTTTATGGTTTCCTTTGCTGTGCAAAAGCTTTGAAGTTTCATTAGGTCCCATTTGTTTATTTTTGTTTTTATTTCCATTACTCTAGGAGGTGGATCAAAAAAGATCTTGCTGTGATTTATGTCAAACAGTGTTCTTCCTACGTTTTCCTCTAAGAGTTTTATAGTGTCCGGTCTTATATTTAGGTCTCGAATCCATTTTGAATTTATTTTTGTGTATGGTGTCAGGGAGTGTTCTAATTTCATTCTTTTACATGTAGCTGTCCAGTTTTCCCAGCACCACTTATTGAAGAGACTGTCTTTTCTCCATTGTATACCCTTGCCTCCTTTGTCATAGATTAGTTGACTGTAGATGTGTGGGTTTATCTCTGTGCTTTCTATCTTGTTCCATTGATCTATGTTTCTATTTTTGTGCCAGTACCATATTGTCTTGATTACTGTAGCTTTGTAGTATAGCCTGAAGTCAGGGAGTCTGATTCCTCCAGCTCCATTTATTTCCCTCAAGACTGCTTTGGCTATTCGGGCTCTTTTGTGTCTCCATACAAATTTTAAGATTTTTTGTTCTAGTTCCGTAAAAGGTGCCATTGGTAATTTGATAGGGATTGCATTGAATCTGTAGGTTGCTGTGGGTAGTATAGTCATTTTCACAGTATTGATTCTTCTAAACCAAGAACATGGTATATCTCTCCATCTGTTGGTATCATCTTTAATTTCTTTCATCAGTGTCTTACAGTTTTCTGCATACAAGGCTTTTGTCTACCTAGGGAGGTTTATTCCTAGGTATTTTATTCTTTTTGTTGCAATGGTAAATGGGAGTGTTTCCTTAATTTCTTTTTCAGAGTTCCCATCATTAGTGTGTAGGAATGCAAGAGATTTCTGTGCATCAATTTTGTATCCTGCAACTGTACCAAATTCATTCATTAGCTCTAGTAGTTTTCTGGTGGCATCTTTAGGATTCTCTATGTATAGTATCATGTCATCGGCAAACAGTGACAGTTTTACTTCTTTTCCAATTTGTTTTCCTTTTATTTCTTTTTCTTCTCTGATTGCCATGGCTAGGACTTCCAAAACTATGTTGAATAACAGTAGTGAGAGTGGACATCCTTGTCGTGTTCCTGATCTTAGAGGAAATGCTTTCAGTTTTTCACCATTGAGAATGATGTTTGCTGTGGGTTTGTCATATATGGCCTTTATTATGTTGAGGTAGGTTCCATCTATGCCCAATTTCTGGAGAGTTTTTATCATAAATAGGTGTTGAATTTTGTCAAAAGCTTTTTATGCATCTATTGAGATGATCATATGGTTTTTCTTCTTCAATTTGTTAATATGGTGTATCACATTGATTGATTTGAGTATATTGAAGAATCCTTGCATTCCTGGGATAAATCCCACTTGATCATGGTGTATGATCCTTTTAATGTGTTGTTGGATTCTTTTGCTAGTATTTTGTTGAGGATTTTTGCATCTATATTCATCAGTGATATTGGTCTTTAATTTTCTTTTTTTGTAGTGTCTTTGTCTGGTTTTGGCATCAGGGTGATTGATAGTGGCCTCATAGAGTTTGGGAGTGTTCCTTCCTCCACAATTTTTTGGAAGAGTTTGAGAAGGATAGGTGTTAGCTCTTCTCTAAATGTTTGATAGAATTTACCTGTGAAGCCATCTGGTCCTGGACTTTTGTTTGTTGGAAGATTTTTAATCACAGTTTCAATTTCATTACTTGTGACTTGTCTGTTCATATTTTCTATTTCTTCCTGGTTCAGTCTTGGAAGGTTATACCTTTCTAAGAATTTGTCCATTTCTTTCAGGTTGTCCATTTTACTGGCATAGAGTTGCTTGTAGTAGTCTCTTAGGATGCTTTGTATTTCTGCAGTGTCTGTTGTAACTTCTCCTTTTTCATTTCTAATTTTATCGATTTGAGTCCTCTCCCTCTTTTTCTTGATGAGTCTGGCTAATGGTTTATCAAATTTGTTTATCTTCTCAAAGAACCAGCTTTTAGTTTCATTGATCTTTGCTATTGTTTTCTTTGTTTCTATTTCATTTATTTCTGCTCTGATCTTTATGATTTTTTTCCTTCTGCTAACTTTGGGTTTTGTTTGTTCTTCTTTCTCTAGTTCCTTCACGTGTAAGTTTAGGTTGTTTATTTGAGATTTTTCTTGTTTCTTGAGGTAGGACTGTATAGCTATAAACTTCCCTCTTAGAACTGCTTTTGCTGCATCCCATAGGTTTTGGATCATCGTGTTTTCATTATCATTTGTCTCTCGGTATTTTTTTATTTCCTCTTTGATTTCTTCAGTGATCTCTTGTTTATTTAGTAAAGTATTGTTTAGCCTCCATGTGTTTGTGTTTTTTACTTTTTTTTCCCTGTCATTGATATCTAATCTCATAGCGTTGTGGTCAGAAGAGATGCTTGATATGATTTCAATTTTCTTAAATTTACCGAGGCTTGATTTGTGACCCAAGATGTGATCTATCCTGGAGAATGTTCCGTGCACACTTATGAAGAAAGTGTAATCTGCTGTTTTTGAATGGAGTGTCCTATAAATATCAGTTAAATCTGTCTGGTCTCTTGTGTCATTTAAAGCTTCTGTTTCCTTATTAATTTTTGGTCTGGATGATCTGTCCATTGGTGTAAGTGAGGTGTTAAAGTCCCCCACTATTATTGTGTTACTGTCAATTTCCTCTTTTAAAGCTGTTAGCAGTTGCCTTGTATATTGAGGTGCTCCTATGTTGGGTGCATATATATTTATAATTGTTATATCTTCTTCTTGGATTCATCCCTTGATCATTATGTAGTGTCCTTCCTTGTCTCTTGTAACGTTCTTTAAAGTCTATTTTATCTGATATGAGTATTGCTACTCCAGCTTTCTTTTGATTTCCATTTGTATGGAATATCTTTTTCCATCCCCTCACCTTCAGTCTGTATGTGTCCCTAGGTCTGAAGTGGGTCTCTTGTAGACAGCATATATTTATCAATATGTATGTCCCTATGACCATTTTCTTAATTGTTTTGGGTTTGTTTTTGTAGGCCCTTTTCTTCTCTTGTGTTTCCCACTTAGAGAAGTTCCTTTAGCATTTGTTGTAGAGCTGGTTTTGGTGGTGCTGAATTCTCTTAGCTTTTGCTTTCTGTAAAGCTTTTGATTTCTCCATGGAATCTGAATGAGATCCTTGCTGGGTAGAGTAATCTTAGTTGTAGGTTCTTCCCTTTCATCACTTTAAGTATATCATACCACTGCCTTGTAGCTTGTAGAGTTTCTGCTGAGAAATCAGCTGTGAACCTTCTGGGAGTTCCCTTGTATGTTATTTGTCATTTTTCCCTTGCTGCCTTCAATAATTTTTCCTTGTCTTTAATTTTGGCCAATTTCATTACTGTGTCTCTCGGCGTGTTTCTCCTTGGGTTTATCCTGTATGGGACTCTCTGTGCTTCCTGGACTTGGGTGGCTATTTCCTTTCCCATGTTAAGGAAGTTTTCAACTATAACCTCTTCAAATATTTTCTCGGGTCCTTTCTCTCTCTTTTCTCCTTCTGGGACCCCTATAATGCGAATGTTGTTGCATTTAATGTTGTCCCAGAGGTCTCTTAGGCTGTCTTCATTTCTTTTCATTCTTTTTTCTTCTGTTCCGCAGCAGTGAATTCCACCATTCTGTCTTCCAGGTCACTTATCCTTTCTTCTGCCTCAGTTATTCTGCTATTGATTCCTTCTAGTATAGTTTTCATTTCAGTTATTGTATTGTTCATCTCTGTTTGTTTGTTCTTTAATTCTTCTAGGTCTTTGTTAAACACTTCTTGCATCTTCTCGATCTTTGCCTCCATTTTTTTCCCCAAGGTCCTGGATCATCTTCACTATCATTATTCTGAATTCTTTTTCTGGAAGGTTGCCTATCTCCACTTCATTTAGTTATTTTTCTGGGGTTTTATCTTGTTCCTCATCTGGTACGTAGCCCTCTGCCTTTTCATCCTATTTTTCTGTGAATGTGGTTTTTGTTCCACAGGCTGCAGGATTGTTGTTCTTCTTGCTTCTGCTCTCTGCCCTCTGGTGGATGAGGCTATCTAAGAGGCTTGTGCAAGTTTCCTGATGGGAGAGACTGGTGGTGGGTAGGTAGAGCTGACTGTTGCTCTGGTCGGCAGAGCTCAGTAAAACTTTAATCCACTTGACTGCTCATGGGTGGGGCTGGGTTCCCTCCCTGTTGGTTGTTTGGCCCGAGGCAACCCAACACTGGAGCCTACTGGGCTCTTTGCTGGGGCTAATGGCAGACTCTGGGAGGGCTCACGCCAAGGAGTACTTCCCACAATTGGGAAGTGTCCTTGTCCCCACGGTGAGCCACAGCCACCCCCCGCCTCTGCAGGAGACCCTCCAACACTAGCAGGCAGGTCTGGTTCGGTCTCCTGTGGGGTCACCGCTTCTTCCCCTGGGTTCCGATGCGCACACTACTTTGTGTGTGCCCTCCAAGAGTGGAGTCTCTGTTTCCCCCAGTCCTGTCAAAGTCCTGCAATCAAATCCCACTAGCCTTCAAAGTCTGATTCTCTAGGAATTCCTCCTCCCGTTGCTGGACCCGCAGGTTGGGACGCCTGATGTGGGGCTCAGAACCTTCACTCCAGTGGGTGGACTTCTGTGGTATGAGTGTTCTCCAGTCTGTGAGTCACCCATCCACCAGTTATGGGATTTGATTTTGCTGTGATTGCGCCCCTCCTACCATCTCATTGTGGCTTCTCCTTTGTCTCTGGATGTGGGGTATCTTTTTTGGTGAGTTCCAGTGTGCTCCTGTCGATGATTGTCCAGCAGCTGGTTGTGATTCTGGTGTTCTCGCAAGGGGGAGTGAGAGCACGTCCTTCTACTCTGCCATCTTGGTTCCTTAATCTCAATTTCTTACGTGTGGCATTTTAAAAGGGCAAAGTTTCCATTTGCTTCTTGATTTCTTTGGAGTTTTTCTGTTTTCCTAAGCCCTCTTCCAACAGTATTCCGAGTGACTCCTTGGGTCTCCTCCCCTTGGTAGTCCCATCCTGCTGACATCTTAATGGAGGGGTCACTTCTGTTCCCAGCAGTACTGGCACCAGAGGATTTGGCCAAGTTGGGGACAATTTTCAGAGTCCTTATTTGCAACTAGATATGCACCTGGCCTCATTCTCTGACACTTGGACAATTTTTTCATGAGTCATGTGACTATAAATTATCACTGTGATCATTGTTAGAGTAAGAAGTCATCCAAACAACAAAGAATTGTATATTTCCCATTGGCATAACTGTAAACCTCATTCACAAGTATGCATACACACACACACAAACCATATACTTTAAGTAACTTTAGAAGAGGCACAAAAATATGGCAGCTGTGATTTGAAAAAGGGTTTTCTAAAGATAATATTTAGTTAAAGCAAGCAAGCGTAGCAGTGGCTGCCGCTGTCCTGTTGCCTTGTGTGGATATGGACACTCATCTCCACCCTGTATAAAGAGGAAGCAAGGAAGAGGGCGAAGGAGGAAGAGAAAGGCAGATGCGAAGCCAGAGTTGGGAACACAAGGCTTCGCTATTAATCCAGGTGCTTCACTTGGGGAAAATTGGTGACTCATTTGAATCAGGGCATGGAAGGGGTGTCTTATTCTTGGTTTCCCAGAAGCCAACACGGAGGCAAGGAGTTGAATGGAACTTGGTTTATTTTGGAGGTGCGGAAACACCATTAGGGAAGTGAGGAAATAAGACAGGGAAAGAAAAGCAACTAATAATGGGTGATTATCCAGCCAGTTACTTCCATGGGTGACTAGAGTCCAATCCCACTGGGAAACACTAGAAAACAGTTTAAAAGAAATAAGGCTTCAGGGCTTCCCTGGTGGCGCAGTGGTTGAGAGTCCGCCTGCCGATGCAGGGGACACGGGTTCGTGCCCCGGTCCGGGAGGATTCCACATGCCGCGGAGCGGCTGGGCCCGTGAGCCATGGACTATGCTCTGCAACGGGAGAGGCCACAACAGTGAGAGGCCCATGCAAAATAAAGAAACAAACAAACAAATAAGTAAATAGGTAAATAAATAAGTAAATAGGTAAATAAGTAAGTAAATAGGTAAATAAGTAAGTAGGTAAGTAAATAGGTAAGTAAATAAGTAAGTAAATAGGTAAATAAGTAGGTAAGTAAATCGGTAAGTAAATAGGTAAATAAGTAGGTAAGTAGGTAAGTAAGTAGGTAAGTAAGTAGGTAAGTAAATAAGTAAGTAAATAAGTAAATAAGTAAGTAAATAAGTAAGTAAATAAGTAAATATAGCTTCAGAGAGAGAGAGAGAGATGTGGGAGCTGCGGTGTTTATATACCAGTTTCCATCAGTAATTGGTTGAGGGCTGCTCCTAGGGGAAGTTAATTCCCCAGTCCTCCTGGCCTGCCAGGTGCTAGAGTGGCCTCCTCTGCCTTTAAAGAAAGCCCTCAGGGAAAGGATGAAGGTTTCGTAGTCAAAAGTCTGCCGGCAGGGAGTGATAAGACCTGGGGCTGTGGATGAGGCAGCAGCAGAGTCTGTACAAGGGATGGAAAGAGTTCAGCTTGGGGTGGCGGAGTTCAGGCCCCCCTAGAGGCACCTGGGTGACTAGACGCAGATCTCAGTAAACACTGACTTGAGTTTCACTATTGATCTTGATCCATTGTGTAATCTACCCATTGCTTGTGCTTCATAAGGACTAAATTTCCACCATACATTTCTCTAGCCCGTTTCCGTCTTGCAAATGACATCTCTCGCACAGTGAAACTCCCTCCTTGATTTTATAGAACAACGTGACCAGTGAGTCATTCATCTTTTCCCCAGAAGCAGGTTCTTGAGCGGTACAATCTGTGTCATGTCATTTCTCAACAAGACAGAAGAGATTTGATACTCTAGGAGTATCATTCAATCCAGGTTATTTAACTGGCTGCTTCTAATCCTGACTTTTGTGTCTGGTTGCTTATACATGTTAACATGGGATTTCTGAATTAGACTCTGAGAAGTGTTCCTGGAAGATATTTAAAGCCTCCTTGAGCAGGTTAGGGTCTTATCAAAATGTATTTGACATTGGGCATGTCAGTAAGTTGGTGAAGGGGTCCCTGGGAGTTGCAAGAACAAATCCTGTTAACAGGTAATAAGATTATGAGCACAACCCATGTAGAACACATGGTTTTATCAGCTGAGGCGGAGCACTGAGATGCCAGGTTGTTAATGGAGTTCAGTTTCTCTGTCTTTCATGGGTTTATAAGTAGGCAAAGTTTATTGCTATCTAAATTACCAGCAGAATCAAAGCTACATCCAAGTGTGGAGTGAGTATTTATTTATTTCTTCTACTCCTTAAAAAAAAAAAAAGAAAGAAAGCGTCTTTGCTTTCTAACCATTTTCTCCTCTCTTATACTGCAATTTCCTCCCATCTTCTGAAAATGTTAGAAAATGAACCAAATGTGAAAACTCATGTTGCATTTTGGAGTGTCTGACCACAATCTACAGACCCAGATAATACCAGATTCTAATTTCAGTGTTTAGGAGAGTAAAGGTTATTGGCTAATGGCCTTTGAGAAAGGAGAAAAAAGTACTATGTTGAATGCAGCAGAAACCCCCATTTTTTGTATTAGGATCTTTTGTAAGCTCTAGCTATATAGTGTAATCATAGGATATTCTCTCTTTCTTCTTTTATGTCTTCGTGGGTTGCTTTAAATATGCCTCGTTTATATATACTACCCTTAGAAATCCTTTTGTTACTCTGCATTGAACTTTTTTCAAAAGTATTACAAAGAAAGTTCTATTTGATCACATTCAAGCAGCGGAATTCAGTCATAGTGTTGAGTACCCACCTGTACTACACAGTGTACTCACCCAGATCCCTATTATGATGCGCTACAGGTGTTGAAACATCAGGATTGGAGCAGCCATTGATAATCCAATCAATCTTTTCATCTATTAGTGCTTCCAGTCTTTGCCCAAATATGCAGTATTGAAATTCAAAAGTCAACTCATGCCTGAGTATCTTTTTTCTCTCCCCCATCCGATAGGTCACTTAGTTCATGCTGATCCATCCACAGCAGTGATGGTTTGCATTCCTGCCCACCTTTAGCATCCTCCGGACACACTGGGCTCTTTCTGTTGCTCAAAGGTGCCAAGCTCATTCCCATCTCAGGGGCTTTGCCCCAGATACTCATTTCACCTGAAACAAGCACCCACTGACATCTGAAGAGCTCAGTCCTTGTTATTCACCTCAAATGTTACTTCCTTATAGAGGTCTCTTCTGGTTACCTCACCTGAATTAGCATGCCACTCAGCTGCTCTCTGTCAGACCTCTCACTTGTGTTTTCTCTCTAGCGTTTATCACCAACTGAAAACATCTAAGATGTATAACCATTGCCTGGCCTCTTGCCAGCCTCCCTGTTGCTGCATCTAGAGCCCTATGACAGCAGAGGCCTTGTCTCTCTTGTTCTCAGCAAGATCATCAGTGCCCCAAACAGGGCTTAGCACACTGTGAAATATTTCAAACAAATATTTGAAGGACTGAATACATTTGTAAATAAAACATTGAGACACGCTTACAATCCCTTTAGCACTTAGCACATGCTATTTTTAAAGGTGATGTCTCAAATAGCCTATGATGCTGCAAAAATTATTTTTTATCCCTTTGTATCCTTGGTACCTAGTACAGTGTTTCATACATAGTAGGTGCTCACATATACAGGTTAGTGAGTGGTGTGAAAATGCAGGGAAATCACGTACAAGGGAAGGAAGCTAACATGTGCGGAGCATCCATATGCCTGCTGGCATCTGCTTCTCATTTAATCCCCTTAACCACTCCATAAAATGGATAGTGGCATCCTTGTGTTAAAGCTGAGAAGCCCAAGCCTGTGACCACACAGAGCATAAGGACAAATCGGGGTCCAAACCCGTATTCACAACCTACTAAGAGCAAGATCTCTGTGAATGTTTGTGAAGGAGGGAGAGAAAGGCAAGTACAAGTTCATGCTAGAACTTCATTCCAACAACGAGCCCTTAAAAAAGAGCTAAGTGCACTTACCCATGTGGAACGGTGGGTCTCTTTCCACACTATAAGACCGTCTACAAACAAAGGTTTGTGAAAGTCAGACATGTTGCCACCATAGCCATATTGTTGGGGCCACCTTGGAATGGGAGGCAGGTCTCCCATCTATACTTATGGTTCCCCAAAGGAAGGAAGCCTCCAGGGGAGGGGGATGGGGCACATCAGCTCATTGCAGGTGGATGTCAGGACTGGAATATACAGGCTGCTCTAAATGCTTGTTATCCATGAGTTCTTATCCACTGTGAAGTCATGAGCCCCTTTGAGATCTGGTACAAGCAGAACCATCCAGTCTGCACATAGCCACACATTTATGGTTTCAGGACGTCATGAACCCAGGGTAAGAAGTACAGCTTTAGAAAATCCCCAGAACTATGAACAGTGGAAATTTTTAAATAAAAGAAGTGATAGTTCATGTTACCTACTTTTAAAGGAAGTGTAACTGTGTTGTATAACCCATAGACACAGTTGGGGAAAAAAAGAAAAGAAAAAAAAGCCATTCATCATAACCTAGCTACTGTTTTCCTTTGTCTGATATATTGGCATTTTATTTCACTATGCATATACAGTTCTACATTTGGCTTTTTTTACTTAACACATCATAGCATCAAACGGTTATAACAGCGTTTCACAATCCGTATTTAATTGGAAGTATGTCAGCATAACATTATTGTAATATTCAAATGAAGAAGCACAGTGATGCAATGACAATGGTCTCTGTTTTGTCTAATATTATTTTAGAGCCCATTAAATTTTGTAATGCGCGTTCTCTTCTGTCTAGAGGCCCCCCATAAACGTCTTCAGATCTCACAATAAGTGATGTTTTAAAACGGCACATAAGAGTATTTAGCTTTAATGTGATCACCACCTCAGGCCATAATAAAAACAGAGTTTCCCCCCAATTATTATCAGTCACTCCTCCTCCAGACTACACCGTGATAAGGCTGAGCTACTTTCATTCCTCACCAGGCGACTAATCATCGCTTTGCCAAGCATTCTTTATAAATGGAACGGAATGAATTTCATTATGCAATGCAGTAACGTTCCCCAACTAGAGATTAGGGTGGAATGATCTTGGGGAAAGTGACAAAAGGATTAAAACATATGCACCTTGAAGAGAAATGGTCCCCTCATCGTGCAGCCCATAAACAGGCTGCAGCACCTCCCACCCATCCTCCAAGCAGCCCTCCCTCACCGTACTCGCCTCATCCACCTGCCGCCTTCTCTTTTTGTCCTTTGAAAATTTCAGAAAAGCTGACAGTTCACTTCCTTTAACAAATACCCACTTGTCAACCTGTATGGTTTAGTGAAAGTGCTTTCCAGAAAGTTCCAAAGACGTCCTGATTGCTAAATACAATAGCCACTTCATTTATTCTGACCTCTCCATGAGAACAATCATAACTTCTTGTGTATCTCTTTATTTTACCTGCCCTCACCTGGCTCACCTAAGCTACACCTCCATGCCCCTCACTGGATTGTCTTCCTTGTGTAAGTATCCCCCAGCTTTCAGGGAGCAATGCTTTCTTTTCTCCACAGCTGGAAATCCCACACCCACGGGTTGAGCTATACCATCCACACCAATCCCTGCCAAAGGAACCACTTCAAGCTCTGGTCCTCTCCTGAGTGTCCACATTTGAATTTCTAACTTCCTGTTAGCATCTTCACACAGATGTCCTTGAGGCACTGTTAATAGCTTGAAAAGAAATGTAGAGAGGTGGATAAAAGCACAGATGCGGGAGCCAGAGTGCCTGGGTTTGAATCCTGGCTTTGCCACTAACTAGCTGTGTGTCTTTGGGCCACCTAATTAACCTCTCTGTGCTTCAGTTTCCTGATCAGTAAAACAAGTGTAAAAATAATACTTGTCTTATAGGATTCTTGTGTTTCTTATAGGATTCTTTTATTAGTTCTGCTAAATAATATGTGCAACTCTTTGGAACGGTGCCTGGCACATGCTAAACAATCTTGAAGTTTTAGCTATAATAAAATTTAGAAATTATTTTTATCAATAATATTATTAGCTAACTTTTTCTGAGTATTATCTAAGTGCCTTACATGGATTATTATACTTATCCTTAAAACGATCCTCTGAGGCAGCCAGTACTATTACTTTCACTTTGCAGATGAGAAAACGGAGACAGAGAGAGGTTAATTCACTAGCTCATGGACACACAGCTTTCTCAAGGTAACATAGTAAGTGGCAGAGCCATGATTTCAACTGGTGCAGTCTGACTTCAGAGCCACACTTCTGACCCATTTACTAGGCTACCTTCCCTGCCCAATTGAAGGTTGAAATCAAATTATTTTCTTCTTCTTTAAAGTGCCATCCTCTCTTATTTTCTCTCCCCTCCCAGAGACCACCTTTATGCCCCTTTTCTCTTAACCTGCCAATCAGCACATGCCGCACTCAGAATATTTCCTTCATCTTTTCCCCATTCTGTTCCTGCTGCCACAGACCAGTTGAACCCTGCTCTCCAGCTTAACCTGCTCTAACAGTGCCTTACTGGTCAAACTACCTTTGCTCTCTTGCCTTTACAATTCATCTTTCTCACTGATACCGCAGTTACTGTTTAGAAAAGAAAGCAAAGAGCCTCCAGATTTATAACATTAAGGCGGAGAGGTTGCAGCAAACAAACACTTGAGCAGGCAAGACAAATACATTTTAAATATTTTTGCAGCAGCCAGAGAAATTCTAAAGCAGCAGTCAGTGATTTACACCGATCACCAGGGACGACATCTCTTCTGAAGCAGACAGGCCTTAGAAATACAGTTCTGGACTCAGCAGACATTTTCCCTAGCATGTAAGCAGTCAGGATTCTCTCTTCAATTTGGATAAATCCCTCTCTGCTTTGATGGGGGGCCTGAAGTGTCGCTGAGATGACAAATCTGTTTCACAGCAAAATAGTTCCAGTCACCTGGAGAGAGAAAGAGAAATAATAACTTTCCCCTCCCCTCCCCTGGCATCCTTCTCAACCCCTCAACTTGGAAAACATCTGTACATTCTTCAAAGCCCAGGGAAGATGTACCTTTTCTGTTGAAGCCTTTTGTCACCTCTGCCAGACACTTAACTTTTTTTTTTTTTAAATCATGCAGCAGAGCATGGAGCTAGGAAAATGGGTCTATAGCAAGAGCCAAGGTTCAGACACTGGTTTCACTACTGATTAGCTGTGTGGCCTTCAGTGAGTTACCTCACCTTTCTGTGCTGTGCTTTCCACATGTGGAAAATGGAAGGCTGTACTAGCTCTAGCTTCATATGATTGTTGGGAAGATGTTTTAAAATTTTTTTATGAAAAGCAATTATTGTGGCATATTGTAAGTATCCAGTAACTGTTAACTGCTGAAATTTATAGGCTAAAAAAAGTACATCCTGGAAAATTATAACAGCCATGGCAAGCATTGGGGTTTTTTCCCAAATCAAAAGAAGATATAGTAGTCTGAGTTTCCATTCTTCTTAAAGAAAAAAGAAAATGTCAGGCTTTCTTACATTCTATAGGTCAGTAGGTTGTCCCTGCAGCTTGGGGGCAAGGGGACAACACAGAGAGGGCGTGGGGCAGATTTCCAGTTACAAGTTAAGGTTTGATCCAGTGTCGTGGGCATTTGATTGAATCTGTACAAACCAAGATTCTGTTCAAGAACTCCCTTGAAGAGGAAGTAATGTTAGAACTTGGCCTGTGATCTCTGCCTCCTTGGAATTAGTTTTTAAAAAGGAAGAAGAAAATAGAATCTCGGTGATGAGAGCTAGGACATGTCATAGCTTTTTAAAGTATGACTCGCCAGGTGACAGTAGGAAAGGTGAGGTTGACAGGAAGAGACTTTACAGTTCAAACTGGAGTGATGAAGGGCTTCTTTTTCCCTTCTTTTCTCTCTGTGAAGGTTACTTGCCTTCTTTGGGGAGTTGCAGGCCCATTCGGTAAATGACGTGTCGTATGGAAAAGGCTCGGCAGAAGCTTCTGTTCTGATAGGGAATGGCAAAAGTTTCCCACGTTCACGAGGCACCGGCAGATGCCACCCAACTTCTCACTGCCTTCCTGACACTTCACATTTTTTCTGAAACAGCAAACAGCACACGCCACTCTAGTGAAGTGGGCAGAGCAGGGGCTAAAGAGCAGCGTGTGGAAGTGACTGCTGGCCCGCCTAGAAGCTGTCCTCATGGATGCTGGCCCTTCCCTTCTGGGAGACCCGTGGCCAGCTCCATCCCCATCCCACCCCCACCCGTGGCCAGACTCTTGAGTCTATGTGTAGGTGTATTGAAATGATACTGAGCTCTTCATTAATGCCATCTTTGGAAGACTACCACCTACCCAGCCCAGGCACATCTAGGAGAGGCCAAATGATGTGCTTCATTTTAATTTCTTTAAGTCCAAGAAACTATCCTTCATTCATTGATTCATTTTCTGGGTGGATTCCAAAAGCATACATGGGTCGTTGTCTGCCTGGTATTATACTAAGTACTGGATACTAATAAGATGGTATCCTGCCCTCAATACAGTGGGAAATCCAGCTATACGGATGATGGTAGCTCAACAGATACACCCTATTGAGACCTTAACTGTATGTCAAATTCTAAGCTCTCAGCCTTGTGTGGATTATATCATTTAACCTCCTCAGAAACCCAGTGAAGTAAATTCTATTTTTACGTCTTTTTTCAGATCAGGAAAATGAGCGTGAACAAAATGAAGTAGCTTGCTTGATCTCACTGATAATAGGGGAAGGGCTGGGTTTCAGATCCGCGTGCACCTTGCCTCTGCTCCCCATAGACCCTTACAAAGTCCCAATGCACTAAGTGCTATACGTGTACAAACAAAGGGACAGTCAATTCTCCCTTGTAGGCAGGATGCAGAAGATCATAGGGAGGTTTTCACAGGAGGTAGTATTTGTACTGAAGAATGAGGTAGGGGTTTGTTGGCAGAAGAGGCATTCCATGTTAGAGAATGTGCATATACAAACGCCCAGATGTTTGAAATGGCAGAGGACCCTGCAGGACTTCCAGCTGGAAAGGAATGTCAGAACCAGATTGTGAAGAGTCATCTGTGGTGTGCCAGGGATTCATTCATCACTGTGTTCTCTAATACCTACCATAGCGACCAGAATAGGTATTGGATGAACGGATGGATGCATGGGTGGATGGGTGGATGGATGGATGGATGGATGGATGGATGGATGGATGGATGGGTGATTAGATGGATGGTTGGTTGGATGAGGTATTTTGACCTTACTTAAATGTGGCACTCATAAAAATTAATCAATTAAATTAATCACTTAGTACATGTGAATATTATTTATAAGTTCAATTGCTCTATTTGAGACCTACAATAATAGTAACTTCAAGAGATAGAAATGTATTTCTCTCCTTTCTCATGAAATAGCACAGTGGCAGAGAATTTCAGGGCTAGTATGGTAGCTCCATGTGGTAGGAACTCAGCTTCCTTTGGTGGTGGTGTACATACGGTGCTAGGTACCACCCTCGTCCACATGGTCCCTGATGGCTGTCCACAACATCCATGTTCCAGAAAACAGGAGAGGGAAAGAGGCAAGGGGATGGCACCTCCCTTTAAAGGAATAACATAGAAATTGCATATAATAATTGTGTGTACATCCTGTTGGCCAAAATTTAATCATATGACCACAGCTAGTTGCAAAGAGATCTGGAAAGTGAAATATTTATTCTGGACAGCCATATATCTGGCTGAGAATTATATTATTATGGAAGAAAGAAAGGGAGAACAGTTGTTGGAAACAACCAGTCATTTCTGCTACTACCTGTGTACATGATCAATCACTAGATCCCCAGTAAAGCAGTGATGGTCTCTTGGATGTGAGGTCAGTTACCCTTCCGAGCACCAGCTCTGCACCACACCCTGCATGGACGGAGGAGGCATCTGGGACAGGATTCCACGTCCTTTATTGACAGCAACTGAACTGGGAATTACAGAGCAACTGCCATACTCTACCAGGAAGCATACCTAACATTTGTTGAGCCAGTACCAACTGTCAGCCACCGTGCTTATCACTTTACATTGATCAGGCAAGTGCTCTTAGATGCCTATTATACCAATGAATATACTGAGGTCTTGAGAGGTTGAGTGTCTTATCTACAGTCACACAGTTAGGAAGTGGTGGAGGCAGGATGCATTCCCAGGTCGGAACAGCAGTGCTATAGTTCAGGGATACATTTGGGCCATCGATTGATATTGATAATCATCTCCGGGCATCACCCACTGTTGCTTTCACACTGGACCATCCATCACACTGAACCATGGCTGTAGCATTTTTCCTATACAGAGAGGAATTTATGCAACCCCATTCCTGATATGCTGCCCCAAACCCACAGTATTATATAAGGTGATTTCACTGATAAGTTATCCCAAGGCATTTCTGTAGATATACTGATATGGTGGTTATATACTAAAAAATATATGTTCTAAAAGGCATTTTTCTCTGGTTATTTCTTCCAGCAGGTTGAGGAGTTACCTAAAATTATTGAACACTCTACTTCCAATCCAAATAAACTATATTGCACACTCAGCTCTATATAATAACAAGAATTTCTTTTCTCTGAATAGGCCAATCTTTTTGAAAGGGTTTTTTTTTTTAGTTACAAATACTATATACCTAGATTCCAGCTTGAGAGAATTGATGACTCAAATTTCATCTTGAGAGGTAGATTAACTAGTTTTAAAGAATGATATTTAAATGGAAGACAGTGAATTTCCTACTACAAATGGAGAGAATAAAAATATAGAAGAGAAACTCTCATGATTAGGGCATGGAGCTAGGTGCTGTAAATGTTGGCTTGACCCTCCCTCTCAAGGAAGAGCTGTCACACTCTCTACCAAGGAATTGTGCAGGTGATAAAAAACATCACTGGGGCCTCCCTGGTGGCGCAGTGGTTGGGGGTCCGCCTGCCGATGCAGGGGATATGGGTTCGTGCCCCGGTCTGGGGGGATCCCATATGCCGCGGAGCGGCTGGGCCCGTGAGCCATGGCTGCTGAGCCTGCGCGTCCGGAGCCTGTGCTCCGCAACGGGAGAGGCCACAACAGTGAGAGGCCCGCGTACCACACAAAAAAAAAAACCCAAAAAACAAAAAACATCACTGAACACCACCAGGTGAGGGCATCAATTAAGGGCAGGTAATGTGTAATTTGGAGCAGGATGTCTGGCTGGACACAGATTCGGAAAATTAGAATTAGTTGAAGTCTCAAGCAGCTTTCAAGCCTAGAGATTAGTGTTGGTTAGAGAAGAAACAATTCAGTACCCAGGATAGCTTCTAATGAAGCTATGGTTCCCAGAGATCTGTGCATACAGCTCCTAGGAATATGTGAGTTGTCTCTGTTCTCTCTCAAGGTAGTTCATGGTTCAAGGGTTCTCAGGTGATAATGTATGCACACAACTCAGCACATGTTAGGTGCTGACTGAATGGCAGACATTACCAGTTTCATGAGTGTTTCAGCGATGGCCATGCCTTCAGCCTTGGCAGGAAGCTCCACCAGGGCCTCATGTCATCTAATATGTTTAGAGCCTTGTCTTGTTCTCCTCAACAGATTTGTTGTCTAATATTCACTTTCTCTCATGCTGAAAGTATAGAGGGGGCCTTAGGTAAAGGCTAAAAGAAAATAGAAGTTATATAATGGTACAAGGGTTAAGAAATAGTCAAAGAAAATAAGCAATGTCACACTGTCAGTTCCCCAAATGAAGATAATGATAGCAAGTACTATAACAATTGAAAGATGCAGAAAAGGAGGTGGGAAAGTAAAAAACAAAATTTGGCATTTTTTATTGGAATTAAACATTTTGAATACTTCCTAGCTTTTAGTGGGCAGAAGGAAAGTGAGTTCTTCATTCAGAAAGTTGAGATAGCTAAGAAAGGGATCCCATTGATGACTGCCACCCACTCTCTCCTGCCCTGAAGTGCGTGGTGTTACTGCATGAGTGGGAGTTCTTGTGGATGGCCCCACCCAGTTCACCCATGAGAGCTTTATGATTTATATCATTGTGATTAAGGCAATAAGTCAGGTTTGGAAACTATTTGCATGTAGGTGATAGTAAAAGCTGTGGAAATGGATAGAGTTAATAAGGGAGAATATGAAGGAAAGTGAGAACAAGGGCTGCATATAGAATATAGGAGGATCACACGTATTGTGGGATGGAAGAGGGAAGAGGAACTGGTTAAGAACCCTTTCAGAGAAGAAGAAAAAGCTCAGGAGAGTTCAGAATTAGTGAAGCCAAGGGAAGAATGAATATCAAGAAGAGGGTTGATTGTTTAGGCTATATTTAGCTGCAAGTAAAGGAATCCAACGCACAGTAGATTAAAGAATACATTTAATGAATTCACATAAAGTGACTGGCAGTAGGCAGTTAAGGGTAGTTCAGCTCATCATGCCATTGAGAATGTAAGTACTCTACATCCTTACACCTTATCACCCTCAGCATGTTGGCTTTTCCCTTGCGTTTGTTGCCTAATGGTTGCAAGATGGCTGCTGCAGCTCCAGACACATCAAGATCACATTGAAGGGGAATGAGGTGAGAGTAGGCAGGGGAGAGAAGGTTCAAGGTCCTTTCTTCTACTGGGAAATAAAAACTTTCCATAAACTCCTGCAGACTTTTCATAACTTTTTTTAAAAATTTATTTACTTTTAGCTCCATTGGGTCTTCGTTGCTGTGCGCGGTCTTTAGTTGTGGTTAACGGGGGCTACTCTTCGTTGTGGCATGTGGGCTTCTCATAGCGGTGGCTTCTCTTGTTGCAGAGCAAGGGCTCTAGGCATGTGGGCTTCAATAGTTGTGACACACGTGCCCAGTAGTTGTGACTCGCAGGCTCTAGAGAGCAGGCTTAGTAGCTGTGGCGCACAGCCTTAGTTGCTCCGCAGCACATGGGATCTTCCTGGACCAGGGCTCGAACCCGTGTCCCCTGCATTGGCAGGTGGATTCTTAACCACTGCACCACCAGGGAAGCCCCATAACTTTTAATTATCCAGGACCAATCACATGGGCACTCCTACCTGCGTAGGGGACTAGTGAAGTCTCTGGCTTTTCTGGGCTCTATTCCCAGTGTGCAGTAGGAAGAAGTAAGTTGGGAAACGGCTTTGTGGTGGCCAGCCAACAAAGACTGCTCTGGTATAACTAACAATATCAGCGTTCTTCCTGGAATTAAAATGCTTCTTCTGTTAAGTTAGTTCTTTTAAATAAGCTAATAAAATAGCCAAGATCATCACCCAGAGAACCTTCTTATTAAAGCAGGAGACAAAGTTTTGGCAATCCTCAACCATGATATTTCAGTTGTTAAAATTGATGGCATTTCTTATTTGTTAAAAACTATCACCATCTGGACTTCCCTGGTGGTGCAGTGGTTAAGAATCTGCCTGCCAATGCAAGGGACACGGGTTCAAGCCCCGGTCCGGGAAGGTCCCACATGCCACGGAGCAACTAAGCCCGTGCGCCACAACTACTGAACCTGCGCTCTAGAGCCTGTGAGCCACAATTACTCAGCCTGTGTGCCACAGTTACTGAAGCCCGTGCACCTAGAGCCTATGCTCCGCAACAAGAGAAGCCACCGCAATGAGAAGCCGGTGCACCGCAACGAACTGTAGCACCTGCTCGCCGCAACGAAGACCCAATGCAGCCAAAAATAAATATAAATAAATATATTTAAAAAAAAAAAACTATCACCATCTGCAAGCATTTAGCTCATGTTTTTCTGACATAAAAGTTAGGTCATAACTCACTTATAGTAGGAGTCTTAGTTTTTAAGAATCAATCATTCAGAGAAGTTGGTAGATCTTGTGGATTTATTTGAGAGCTCCTTAGCTGAGAATTTATCATAGTTTGAAGGCCATTTCCCTTCAATTAGATATTCTAGGACCTCAGGAGTTTTTCTTGGTACTATTTTCTGTAAGTTGTATTGTACTGTGTAAAAATAATTTGTTTTGAAGATGTCTTACCGGTGATCTAAAAATCATATTAACACTCACCTAAGAAATCATAAAGTCACTCTCTTTAGCAGAGAAACTTAAAACCCAGGGCCATTTCATATTATGTTTTGGAGATGTGAGATGTTCAGTGGGGTTCAGTCATGATAAACTAGAGCATCAATGATTGCAAGTTGGGCCAAAGTTTTAGAAAAATATGATGGTCTGTGAAAGTGTTTGAGATGATGAATCAGCTGGTTTCTTACGGTATCAATGCTTATAATTTGAAACAGAATAGATTTTAATTTCTTGCATGAATTAATTAATACTTATGATAGATTCCTTTAAAGCTTTTCCTGGTGTCTGATCAAAAATAACAGTTCTTCAGGTCTATTAAGTTCCTTTAACTTGGAAAAGCAGGAAAAAGTTGAGTCTCTGTGCTGCTAAAGTGATCTGTGAATTAAAGAATGTTTGACTTCTGCCCTAACCTCTAAAATCATCTAACCATTTGCTGATATGACATCTCACTTGCATGTCTAATAGGAATTGTGAGTACAGTGCCAGCTCAGTATAAACGGAACCAATAGCCCCAAAAACCTACGTGTCCTTCTTCCTTTATTTTCCCTCCTGCCCCACATCCAACCCACCCAAAACATATCTCAAGTCTGTCCTCTTTCCCATCCCATCTACCATCGTGGCCGTCCTGTTATTGCTACAATAACAATGCTTTCTCCATGCTCAAGAATCTCCTCTTCAAAACGTAAGTCACATGATGACACTCCCTGTCGGGCTTCCCACTGCCCATAGAATAAAATCCTAATCCTTTGCCAGGGCTCAGAAAGCCAGCCTCCCAGGCATCATTCTTCCCTCTATTGTAAGCTCCCCTGCATCCCCAGGTCCTTTGTTGCTCTCACAACATGCACATGGCTCAGGACCCTTGCACAAGATGTTCCCTTAGCCTGCCTCTGCTCTCCCTTCCCATCTTTGCCTGCTTTGAGGCCTCAGTTTAAATATCTTATCAGACAGGCCACCTTGACAACCCGTGCTGGATGTTTTCCATCTAGATCCACTCCCTACCCCTTGGTGACCCTGCTGTGCACTCCAGGAGGGTGAGTCCTGTCTGCCCTGTATCAGTGGGCTCCTTTGCCTTCCGGCTTCCTGTTGTGTTCAGCCAATCAGGAATACCAGCAGGAAACGAGAGGGAGGAGTAAGACTGAGGTCAATAGACTCCTTTCTCCCTATCCCCACCCCCGTGGGGTCAGTGCTGCCTGGCTGCGTCCCTTAACCAAAGGTCATGGCTCCTACCCAGCAGTCTTCTCTCTTCCCCCTCCTCCTCCTTCCTCCCCTCCTCCACATCCTCCCTGTCCTCTCCCCTCCTCCCCTCCCCCTCCTCCCCTCCCCTCCCCCTCTCCTCCTCCCCCTCCCCCCTCCTCCTCTCCTCCTCCTCCTCCCCCTCCTCCCCCCCTCCTCCTCCTGTTGCTCTTCCTCTTCTTTTTCCTCTTCTTCTCCTCTTCTTCCTTCTCTTTCCCCTTCTCTCTCCCCTCTCCCCTTTCTTCTTCCTTCTCCCCTTCCCCCTCCATTCTGTTCTGATGACCATTCTTCCAGGTGCTGGAATGGTAAATATAACTATGTCTTGTGTTTTCTCTCCCTCCCATGTATTCGTAAATAGTCCATTTATAAACGTATCTCAATGTATCCCCATTTGAGTGTGCCTTATGCTTCCTTCTGGGACCCTGAGCTACACCATCTAACAAAAAACTGTTATTCTCTTCCATGTCATCCCATTTTAACTCTTTACACAGCTCTTCACATACCTATGTGATGTTGTTATTTGTTTGTTATCTGTCTCCTCCCATGGGAATGTAACTGCCAAGGGAGCAAGCATTTTATCTGTCTTGTTCATCACTCTGTTTCTCCCTAGTGCCTAGAAGGGGGGCACTGAATAACTGAGTTAATATTTGATCATAATTATGTGTTAATAAATATTAGAAACATTGAGTATGGATTGTGTGTAGGATTAAATTAATTTTGAATGTCATTTAGTAAGCTGTCCGTGGCATATGAACCAGAGAGAGAATAGAGACCAGGGAGAGTGAATTCACAACTGGAGAAGATAATTATGTACCAGACAAATTCGGTGTCACTTCATCATTTAATGTATTTCATTAAATGTGTCAATATTTTCAATCCCAAATAGAAAACCAGGAGACAAAGTTTGAAAGGGGAAAATACATCTGCGACTGGTCACTGGGAAACAGGTTATTATTCACTAATTGTTGTCTTGGGGCATCTTAATATGACTACTTTCCATCTCACTCATCCACTTCTTCCTAAAGAAGTGGGATATTCAAAGGACTGAGAATCATGACCAAAAACAGACAATGAAATAATCTCCTGAACACTTGCTGGTGGAGGTGGTATGAGCCAAAGCCCTTACAAATTGACCACAAATAATAATTGTAACAGGATGGCTATAGTTGGGAGACAGAAAAAAAGGGATGTCAGCTGCTTTCAGTGTTTTCAGTGAGCTTACAGAGCAAGTGGAGATTCTAGGACTTAGATGAGCTGTTCTGGAAACCTAAACTTCCTGAGGGGAATGCATGTGTGATGTCCTCTCCTCTCGCAGAGTGTCATAACTCTGAAGACAATATCCCAAGATTGGTGTGTTGGCACTGGGGAGGATTTGGGAAACAGAATGAGCCTTGAACATTCTTCTTCACTCACCCACCCATCTGAATTACAGGCACAGAGACTTTCCCAGGAGCTGAGTCCAGTAATGGGGGGCACATAGGCAGACACTGTCTCAATTAATTGCTATAAAAGTCCAGGGAAGTAGGACTGAACATTTTACAGTGGAGGAACACTTTCCAGGGAGAACTCAGTCAGACAGCTTCTGAGTGACAACAGACATGGATCTTCTAGGTCTCTGACTGCTGGTAACATTTTTTCCAAGACACAGCTTTCTGGGGATATTGAAATAGTCAATGCTAGAACATACAGAATATGTGATAGGGAGTGAGACAAAACCAGTCTGCATTCATCCAAAGGCACATTTTCAGATGTTTTAGGCCTTTAAACTATCACCCTCCAATTGCCCATCTCCTCCTGAGTCAAAGTAGAGGTTTTTCTAAGAAGGCAAAGAGTTCCTACATTGCTCAATAAGAGTTTCTACCCCATTCAGAATGCATCTTTAGAAATACGCAGCAGATAAAGGAGCAAAGTAAAAACCCACCAGACCAAACAAATGAAGAGGAAATAGGCAGTCTACCTGAAAAAGAATCCAGAGTAATAATAGTAAAGATGATCCAAAATCGTGGAAATAGAATGCAGAAAATACAAGAAATTTTTAACAAGGACCTAGAAGAACTAAAGAGCAAACAAACAATGATGAACAACACAATAAATGAAATTTAAAATTCTCTAGGGGGCTTCCCTGGTGGCGCAGTGGTTGAGAGTCCGCCTGCCGATGCAGGGAACGCGGGTTCGTGCCCCGGTCCAGGAGGATCCCACATGCCACGGAGCGGCTGGGCCTGTGAGCCATGGCCACTAAAAAAAAAAAAAAAAATTCTCTAGAAGGGATCAATAGCAGAATAACTGAGGCAGAAGAACGGATAAGTGACCTGTAAGATAAAGTAGTGGAAATAACTACCACAGAGCAGAGTAAAGAAAAAAGAATGAAAAGAATTGAGGACAGTCTCAGAGACCACTGGGACAACATTAAACACACCAACATTCAAATTATAGGGGTCCCAGAAGAAGAAGAGAAAAAGAAAGGGACTGAGAAAATATTTGAAGAGATTATAGTTGAAAACTTCCCTAATACGGGAAAGGACGTAGTCAGTCAAGTCCAGGAAGGACAGAGAGTCCCATACAGGATAAATCCAAGGAGAAACACACCAAGGCACATATTAATCAAACTACCAAAAATTAAATACAAAGAAAAAATATTAAAAGTAGCAAGGGAAAAGCAACAAATAAAATACAAGGGAATCCCCATAAGGTTAACAGCTGATCTTTTAGCAGAAACTCTGTAAGCCAGAAGGGAGTGGCAGGACATATCTAAAGTGATGAAACAGAAAAACCTGCAACCAAGATTACTCTACCCAGCAAGGATCTCATTCAGATTCTATGGAGAAATTAAAACCCTTACAGACAAGCAAAAGTTAAGAGAATTCAGCACCACCAAAACAGCGTTACAACAAATTCTAAAGGAACTTCTGTAGGCAGGAAACACAAGAGAAGGAAAAGGCCTACAATAACAAACCCAAAACACTTAAGAAAATGGGAACAGGAACATACATATCGATAATTACCTTAAATGTGAATGGATTAAATGCTCCAACCAAAAGACATAGAGTGGCTGAATGGATACAAAAACAAGACCCATATATATGCTGTCTACAAGAGACCCACTTCAGACCTAGGGACAGATACAGACTGAAAGTGAGGGGATGGAAAAAGATATTCCATGCAAATGGAAATCAAAAGAAAGCTGGAGTAGCAATTCTCATATCAGACAAAATAGACTTTAAAATAAAAACTATTACAGGAGACAAAGAAGGACACTACATAATAATCAAGGGATCAATCCAAGAAGAAGATATAACAATTGTAAATATTTACGCACCCAACACAGGAGCACCTCAATACATAAGGCAAATACTAACAGCCATAAAAGGGGAAATCGACAGTAACACAATAATACTAGGGGACTTTAACACCCCACTTTCACCAATGGACAGATCATCCAAAATGAAAATAAATAAGGAAACACAAGCTTTAAATGACACATTAAACAAGATTGACTTAATTGATATTTATAGGACATTCCATCCAAAAACAACAGAATACACTTTCTTCTCAAATGCTCATGGAATATTCTCCAGGATAGATCATATCTTGGGTCACAAATCAAGCCTTGGTAAATTTAAGAAAATTGAAATCGTATCAAGTATCTTTTCTGACCACAACGCTGTGAGACCAGATAGCAACTACAGGAAGAAAAACTTAAATAATACAAACAAATGGAGGCTAAACAGTACACTACTAAATAACCAAGACGTCACTGAAGAAATCAAAGAGGAAATCAGAAACTACCTCGAAACAAATGACAATGAAAACATGGCAACCCAAAACCTGTGGGATGCAGGAAAAGCAGTTCTAAGAGGGAAGTTTATAGCTGTACAGTCCTACCTCAAGGAACAAGAAAAATCTCAAACAAATTAACCTTACACCTAAAGCAATTAGAGAAAGAAGAACAATAAAAACCCAAAGTTAGTAGAAGGAAAGCAATCATAAAGATCAGATCAGAAATAAAGGAAAAAGAAATGAAGGAAACAATAGCAAAGAACAGTAAAACTAAAGCTGGTTCTTTGAGAAGATAAACAAAATTGGTAAACCATTAGCCAGACTCATTAAGAAAAAAAGGGAAAAGACACAAATCAACAGAATTAGAAATGAAAAAGGAGAAGTAACAACTGACACTGCAGAAATACAAAGGATCATGAGAGATTACTACAAGTAACTCTATGCCAATAAAATGGACAACCTGGAAGAAATGGACAATTTCTTAGAATAGCACAGCCTTCCAAGTCTGAACCAGGAAGAAATAGAAAATATAAACAGACTAATCACAAGCACTGAAATTGAAACCGTGATTAAAAATCTTCCAACAGGGCTTCCCTGGTGGCGCGCAGTAGTTGAGAGTCCGCCTGCCGATGCAGGGAACACGGGTTTGTGCCCCGGTCCGGGAGGATCCCACATGCCATGGAGTGGCTGGGCCTGTGAGCCATGGCCGCTAAGCCTGCAAGTCTGGAGCCTGAGCTCCGCAACAGGAGAGGCCACAGCAGTGAGAGGCCCGCGTACTGCAAAAATAAAAAATAAAAAATCTTCAAACAAACAAAATCCCAGGACCAGATGGATTCATAGGTGAATTCCATCAGACATTTAGAGAAGAGCTAACACCTATCCTTCTCAAAATCTTCCAAAACATAGCAGAGGGAGGAACACTGCCAAACTCATTCTATGAGGCCACCATCACCCTGATACCAAAACCAGACAATGACGTCACAAAGAAAGAAAACTACAGGCCAGTATCACTGATGAACATGGATGTTACCTTAATATATGTTAGGTAATATGTTACCTTAACATAATAAAGGCCATATATGACAAATCCACAGCCAACATCATTCTCAATGGTGAAAAACTGAAACCATTTTCTCTAAGATCAGGAACAAGACAAGGTTGCCCACTCTCACCACTTTTATTCAACATAGTTTTGGAAGTTTTAGCCACAGCACTCAGAGAAGAAAAGGAAATAAAAGGAATCCAAATGGGAAAAGAAGAACTAAAACTGTCACTGTTTGCAGATGACATGATACTATACATAGAGAATCCTAAAGATGCTACCAGAAAACTATTAGAGCTAATCAATGAATTAGGTAAAGTAGCAGGATACAAAATTAATACACAGAAATCTCTTGCATTCCTATACACTAATGATGAAAACTCTGAAAGAGAAATTAAGGAAACACTCCCATTTACCATTGCAACAAAAAGAATAAAATACCTAGGAATAAACCTACCTAAGGAGACAAAAGACCTGTATGCAGAAACCTATAAGACACTGATGAAAGAAATTAAAGATGACATAAGCAGATGGAGAGATATACCATGTTCTTAGATTGGAAGAATCAGCATTGTGAAAATGACTATACTACCCAGAGCAATCTACAGATTCAATGCAATCCCTATCAAACTACCAATAGCATTTTCACAGCACTAGAACAAAAAATTTCACAATTTGTATGGAAACACAAAAGACCCTGAATAGCCAAAGCAACCTTGAGAAAGAAAAATAGAGCTGGAGAAGTCAGGCTCCCTGACTTCAGACTATACTACAAAGCTACAGTAATCAAGACAGTATGGTCCTGGCCCCAAAACAGAAATATAGATCAATGGAACAGGATAGAAAGCCCAGAGATAAACCCATGCACATATGGTCACCTTATCTTTGATAAAGGAGGCAAGAATATACAACGGAGAAAAGACAACCTCTTCAATAAGTGGTGCTGGGAAAATTGGACAGCTACATGTGAAAGACTGAAATTAGAACACTCCCTAACACCATACACAAAAATAAACTCAAAATGTATTAAAGACCTAAATGGAAGGCCAGACACTATCAAACTCTTAGGGGAAAACATAGGCAGAACACTCTGTGACATAAATCACACCAAGATCCTTTTTGACCCACCTCTTAGAGAAATGGAAGTAAAAACAAAAGTAAACAAATGGGACCTAATGAAACTTAAAAGCTTTTGCACAGCAAAGGAAACTGTAAACAAGACGAAAAGACCACCCTTAGAATGGGAGAAAATATTGGCAAATGAAGCAACTGAGAAAGGGTTAATCTCCAGTATATACAAGCAGGTCATGCAGCTCAATATCAAAAAAACAAACAACCCAATCCAAAAATGAGAAGACCTAAATAGACATTTCTCCAAAGAAGATATACAGATTGCCAACAAACACATGAAAGGATGCTCAACATCACTAATCATTAGAGAAATGCAAATCAAAACTACAATGAGGTATCACCTCACACCGGTCAGAATGACCATCATCAAAAAATCTGCAAACAGTAAATGCTGGAGAGGGTGTGGAGAAAAGGGAACCCTCTTGCACTGTTGGTGGGAATGTAAATTGATTCAGCCACTATGGAGAACAGTATGGAGGTTCCGTAAAAAACTAAAAATAGGACTACCATACGACCCAGCAATCCCACTACTGGGTATATACCCTGAGAAATCTATAATTCAGAAAGAGTCATGTACTACAATGTTCATTGCAGCCCTATTTACAATAGCCAGGACATTGAAGCAAACTAGGTGTCCATCGACAGATGAATGGACAAAGAAGATGTGGCATATATATACAATGGAATATTACTCAGCCATAGAAAGAAACGAAATTGAGTTATTTGTAGTGAGGTGGATGGACCTAGAGTCTGTCATACAGAGTGAAGTAAGTCAGAAAGAGAAAAACAAATACCGTATGCTAACACATATATGGAATCTAAAAAAAAAAAAAAATTCTGAAGAACCTAGGGGCAGGACAGGGATAAAGACACAGACGTAGAGAATGGACTTGAGGACACAGGGAGAGGGAAGGGTAAGCTGGGACTTACCCTGGGAGGGAGGGAGGAAGGAAAAGTTATTGTGTATTCTTAAGCCCTAGATTTCCCATCTTTAAAAGGAAGATAATAATGGTATTTTCCACGTAAGAGTGTTTTGAGGATTACATGTGATAATACAAGTTAAGATGCTTAGAATAGTGCCTGGAACCTGTGAACACACAGAAATGTTGGATGAGGGTCACGATTATGAGGAAGAGGAGGAGGAGGAAAACCTGGCCCTGGCAATTATCTCCTGAACGCCCACTAGACGTCTGGTGCTGTGCAGGATACTAGCATCACAGACCAATTAAACGTATAGGATTCACATTCCATAAAGCTTCATTTGTTTCATTCTTCAATTCAATGTCTGTCTTTCTTTCATTTATAATTTTACATAAAATTGCAAATTCATTAGAAACATGTTTTTCTCTTTCAATTTCTGCTATACTGACCCTGAATCTAAAAGTAACAAGGGTTCCACAAGAATCTCTTTTGTTTCCTTTTGTTTACTGGTGGATAAGGTTTAAGAATTATGTTAAGTTCTCTGCAGCTCTAAAGCACTGCAGGTATTTTCAACATAACATGTATATGCTTACCCAAGAGAGCATCTTTTAACTGCATCATTATTGAGAGTTCTCATTGTATTTGATTCTTACGAAAACATAAAGAGGAAAAAAGGCCTAAAGCAACTTACTCCTTACTCTTTCAGTGGCAACATGATTGAGTGGGAAAAAAAAAAAAAGCCTATGTTGTATGGACCTTTTCTCAGAGTCTGAAATAAATTTTTTAAACTGATTTTCAGAATCCCTATAATTTCAGAGGCAAAGGTATATATATTGAAGAATACAATTATAACTATCCTCAAAGACTGTAGTCATGGCCATGTACCTGTCGCAGTAAAATTCTTTATTATAAATGATTGCATGTGAAGCCCCAATAATATATGAGATCAAAATGTATTTCTGTGTTTGGGGGTTGAAAGATCCACAAGTCCCTCTGCCCCTCTTCCAGTTTCCCCTGCGGCATCCCTGGCGATCTTTAGGGCTCCAGGGAACATCGGGATTGGTGGGAAGTGAATCCTGGTTGCCTATCCCCATTTCCTATCATCCTAAAGCAGCCTAGGACTTGGTTGGGTACCGTAACTGGACTTCCAGGGACCCACAAGTAAAGGATGTGAATGAGAACTTTGCCAAGATAAACAGTTAAGGGAAGGGAAATCTAATATGGACTGAAGACTTTCTACATGCCAGCCTACCTCTTACTTGTATAGTTACTATTTGTTTTGTGTGTGCAGTGCCCAGAGCTCCATCACAAAAACATCCTTAGAGCCATAGTCAGTTAATTCTAATTGCACAAATCAGTTGGATTCCTGAGGCTCCTGCCATGGCCCCCACTTTGGAAATGTCTGTTACTGTTTCTTTTTGAAGCTGCTGTCATAAGACGTAATGCTGGATGACATATTGCCTAGACTCAGATAAATGAATATAATTATTATTTGGCCATTTTCTTAATTTTGGAGGGATTACTAAGGTTCATCAAAGATAAAAAGGAAGAAATTAAACATTTTCAAAAATGGTTTTGCAAGAATGAAAAAATAATTCTTGATCCTAGACAAATGCTCTTGGAATATTATTATGTAATGTCTGATTTTCTTCCTCTCAATTATAGTTGTTTCATGCATGTTACAGATGAAGCCATTGTATCAGTCAGAGACCAATTTTAATCCCAAGGTTGATTAGACAGTTAGCTCTCCCTGGCTTGTGCACCGTCTCTTTGTTCTACATCCTTATACTCACAGAGCCATTGATTTACACACGAATAAGAATTTGGCATGATTCATTAGTGGAACATCTTAATGAACACTTGGTTGTGTTTAACCTTTTGCTGCAACAAAAGTCTCAAGGTTGCCATAGTAATGGGAAATTAAATCCATGGAGCTGTTCGTCCTCCTGAGTAGCTCGTATCTGCTATCGCACCATAGTACGCCTACGACCTGGGTCAAGAGCTGTGATTCAGCTCTTTGCCAATCAAGTTCCAAGCTGTGGGTGATATTTGCAAAAGGTCATTCTGCTCCCGCATCATTAAAATGAATGAAACAACTGGAATGTAAACTGGGAGGAGGAGGGGAAGATTGTCCCTCTGGCCATTTGAAGACTCAGTAATTGAAAGGAGACCAAGATGTCATCTGACGTTGGTTCTGACCAATGTTCAACTGAGCCATAGGACATCCCTGAAAGATGGTTGTTAGGCTGTTGCTTGCAGCTATCCAGGAAGGAGGGTCCAGCTCTGGAGTTGCACAGCTCTTAATATTCTTTCCCTCCAACCAGCCACTTACCCTGTAAGTGCCCAGCCTCTACCAGGTGTCAGTTCCTGAATAAAACCAGCTCCCTGTGCTCTGGAGCCTCACAGAAAAGGGTAGCTAGTTTAGAGTGTCCCAAATTAGATCACACTCCCAAAATAATTCTTACTTAGCTCATTAACTCCCTTCGAAATATCTTTCTCCTGCTGATTCCTCTCCCTTGTCCTCCCTTCCATTGTTGCCTTTGGAACTTTCTATTTTCAACTTCCTTGTGTCTTCAGTCATGTTCTACAACACATCCTTCCTCCTCACCTCTAGAGAAGCTTAGCCCTTTCCCAGCTAACCTGCAGCGTACAAGTATATCTACCTTTCATTTTCCCCTTCTTCCCTTCTTTCTTTCTCTTCCTTTCTTCCTTTTTTTTCTCCTTTCCTTTCTTCCTTCTATTTATTCTTTCATTCATTCAACAGTTATAAAGGACCTAATATTGTCCAGCACCGTTACAGGTCCTAAGATATAGTATTGAACCATCATTAAGCTTATATTCTATTGGGGAGACTGAAAATAAACAAGGTTTAAAAAAATAAAATATATAATAAGTCAAATGATAAGTGATGTAGAGAAAATTGTTCATTTTTCTTTTTAAGTGGAGTTGGTTCTTTCTCCAATTCTCTCAACCCCAATATTTCAAAACTAAGGTCAATATTTTGGGGATCCCTTGGAAGAGCCTTTCTTCTATCACCCTGTTTCATCAGCTCCTTCTCTGAAGCTCACACCATCTGATTATACTACCTCCACACCCTGGCCTCCAGGTTTCTTAGCCCCGTTCATCAGGATTCTGGAACTCTGAGTCCTGGTTTCCCTGTCTACCCTTTCTCCTTTCATCATCAGAGTGATTTCAGCATCTGATCTGAAGGTCCAGCTTCTTGACTTCCATTATGTCAATGATGTTTATCTCCCTTTCACTTGAGCAGACAACTCATAAGACCACACTTTGCTAATATCCCAACTCCAATATCTCCTACCCTAAATTTTCTCCTGGACCATGACCTTCTGTTCATCCTCTTTTCCTCTCCTACTTAACCAGCTCTTTAACTTTATGCAGATCACAAACACACACACTAATCTTTTGCCCATCTCCCAGCCTCTTGGGCTCACTGCATTCTAGAATCAATGACTGTCTTTATTCTCCCCTAGGCCTTCAATGACTACAAGCCCTTTTCACTTGTTCTATCAAATCTATATTCCTTATTAATACAGCCCCTCTATTTTCTCCCTTCTTATTCTTAAAGTGTGTGGTAGGCACAATAATGACCCTTCAAATGGTCGAAGTTGTCTTTGTCCTAATCCTCAGAGTCTGTGAGTATGTTACCTTACATGGCCAAAGGGACTTTGTGGATGTGATTAAGTTAAGGATCTGGAGATGGGAACAATAGCCTGGATTATCCACGTGGGCCCAAGGTAATCACAGGATTGTAAGATGGTCATACAAGGGTCAAAGCTAGAGATAAAAATGTGACAATAGATACAGAGGTCAGAGTGATGTCACCACAAGCCAAGGAATGTGGGCAGCCCCTAGAAGATGGAAAAGGCAAGGAGTGGGTTCTCCCTTAGAGCCTCCAGAAGGAACCAGCCACACTGACACCTTAATTTTAGCCCCCATAAGACCCATGTCAGACTTCAGATCTCTAGAACTAAAAAACAATAAATCTAAATTGTCTTAAGTCACTAACATTGTGGCAATTTGCTACAGCAACCATAAGAAACCCATACAGAGTGTAACACCAGTAGATGACGCTGCAAGGCATGCAGGGACCTTCGGGACCCCCGCCTGTGAGGCCTGAGCGCAGTTAAGCACTGGTGGCCAGCTGCCTTTCCCCTACCACCTCCTTCCGCAGGGTTGACCAGGGCCCATTTGTAACAGCATGAGCCTCTGTTCCTCTAACAACATTAATAAGTATGCTTCTGCAGCTCCTTTCAGGGCCGTGAAGATGTTTCTTAGAGCCAGTCAAGAGCCTCTGACAGCTTTGGCAGGTCTGTGTCACTTCACTTGTGAAAGGTGACAGGAGGGCCAGAGTGATCTGCAGCTGGCCCTCTGGTTAGTCCAACGGGCCTGAGCTAAAACCTTCAAAAGAAGTGGTCTCTGGTATATTTTCTATTTGTGCATGACACAGAGAGGAATCATCCATGTTTATAAGATAAATGCGAAAGCTTCGGTGGCTAGGTATCAGCATTTTAATAGAGGGAGAATGCTGCATTTTGACTGCCTGTATTTATCCTGTGAGGGGAAAAACGAGTTTTATTATTGGGCTTGATATGACCTTCCATGGGACTTGAGGGGATTCAATGCCTGGGAAACACTGCAAAATAGCAGGAGGCAAAAAACAGTTGACTATTATGGGAAATTCATTTTTTATTTTTAAAAACATTGGAAACATTCTGTAAGTCACCATTAGCTTAGCCTCAGTGGTTAGATTTTTTAACTTCAGTACTTTTCTGGTTGGTTTTTTCATTTGTTTGCTTGTTTGTTTTTTCATTGACAAGATTTTCTTATTATGTTGTCAAGTTAAAGGATAGAATTCTGCTTTTTAAAAAGCTATGCCTAGAATAGAGATGACAGTGACATTTCATGATTTATAATGCTTTGTTAAATAACTCCCTGAATAAGCCATGAAAATAAGCACTCACCTACAAAATCAGATCTTTCAGTGCTTGGCACCTAGGAAGTAAGATGCTCCAAAATATTTGCTGCTAGAATGAAAAATAAGTAGACATATTAGAAATCAGTCTGTAAGACAAGGAAACGGACAAGATTCTACATCTGCTTGATAGTCTCTTCTTGCCTTTGTTTGTGGAATAAGCCACACATAATCGATGGTTTATATTTTAGGGGAATTCTGTTTGATGCATTGATTCTGTTGTTTTCAGGTTAAATCAGTTGTTTCAAATTACCCTACTCTCCAATGCATTCAGCCACTATTCTTGGTTTATTTGTTAAAATAACCATAGAACTGGACCATAAATCCATTGCATTTATCTTTAGTAACCAGTTCTAGGGATTTGTTCTACCAGTTTCCCTCTTAAGGGACACAGATACCTGCTCTCAATATATTTCCTGGAGGCAAGTGTCTTTTCCTCTTGGCTTAGTGGGACAGTTACAGGGGAAGAGAGTGGGAAGTCTGTCATTTAAGGAGATGGTATTGGTATGCTTGTATTTGGTAGTGGGACAGGATATGGCTGTCTGGGTTAGTTGCGACTTCTTAGTTCCATAAGACGAGGTCAGAACAACAGCTTTCAGGGAAAGGTCTCTATTGCGTGTTGTGAAATCGCTTCAGAACCCAGAACTGTTACCTCATTTGTGGAAGGAGAGGCCCATTTTCCCTGATCAGTCCAAAGCAGGTCTCTTTGACCCGTCTTTGACTAGGGTCGAACCCAAATGGTTTCTTTATGAGACATGGGTCTGCCTTTTTCTTTTTGCAAATCTCTTCTCTGACACCGAATCCTAAAGGAAAAGGGTCAGCCCCTTCAGGCTGGAGTTTGTTCGTCAGTGTATTCCCCTGCCAGGTGCCGAGTAGATCTGCCATCATGTTTGTGGAATGAACCCATTGAATTATACACTAAAAGACAATCAAAAAACACGCGCGCACGCATGCGCGCACACACACACATCCACACAGCACTGAAAATGATCCAATAAAAAGAGAAAAGAACACGAGGGAAATAAATAAAAGTATATGACTAGATTTCCTGTCCAACAACCTAGTATGTTATTTGATAATTAGAACAACTCCCTTTTCCTCAATTAGGATTGGCCATCGGTTACATTTCCACTGGTCCATGGTCTCAAGACTTTCACTGTGCCCCACCTCAGCTCCTCCTCAGAATGCCAAGAAGAGCGGGGCCAATTTTGGCTTATGTTTCCAAGGAATTCGTATTTTGCTTCAGTCACTTGGCCCAAGCAGAGATCCTCCTGTAAAATACCTTTGCAGTATTCCACTATGACATGTACTCTCTGTTGACTTTTTTTTTTTTCTTTTCTTTTTGCGGTATGCGGGCCTCTCACTGTTGTGGCCTCTCCTGTTGCGGAGCACAGGCTCCGGACGTGCAGGCTCAGTGGCCATGGCCCACGGGCCTAGCCGCTCCGCGGCATGTGGGATCTTCCCAGACCGGGGCACGAACCCGTGTCCCCTGCATCGGCAGGCGGACTCTCAACCACTGCACCACCAGGGAAGCCCTCTGTTGACTTTTAATTGCTTTACAATTGTTGAAGCTAAAGCAGTTGGTTCTTATTTACTTCCCTCTTTTCTTCAACATTACAAATAGTAGACTCTCTGAATTAAAGGGGATATTAAATATAATCTTATCACATCTGCCTTCTGTTGTTTGAAATCTTGCTTCTCTATCTCATAAATTTCCAGCCTCTGCTTGAATATTTCCAATGGTGGAGAATTTACTCTCTCTTGAAAGAAAGTTCATTCCATTCATTGTCAAATGAAGTTGTAAGAAGATTCTTTGTCAGCATTGATGTGAAATTCCTATATTCCTATCCAGTAGTCGTATTTCTACTTAGTGGCTTCCCCTTCCATATGCCAGATATTTGGGCGGGGGGGTGGGAGTAGTTTATCATGTGCCTCTTGTCTACTTCAATCTAAACACCAGTTCTTTCACTTGTTACTTAGTTGGGTTGATTGAATCAACTGAGTTGTCACAAGGCAAGCGTGCGTTAGAGTTCTTTGGACCATCTTGGTCCTGTCTCTTCATGGCTTTCATTATCCATCCAAGCACCGCAGCAGGAGATAACAGCAGAGAGGAAGTAAGGCAGAGGTGTATAAACTATGGAGGTCTTTGTAGGGCATTGTGTGAACTTCGGATGTAGTCTGAGTGACACGGGGAGCCACTGGAAGCTTTTGAACACAGGAGGGACATGATCTAACCTATGTTTTAACGTGATCCTTTTGGCCACTATGTTGAGAGACAGACTGAAGAAAGAGGCAAGAGTAGAAGCAGGAATACCAGCTGGGAAGCTCTCCAGTCACCCAGACCTCAGGGGATAGTCACTCAGGCTGTGCTAGAGCCAAGATCGCTGAGAAATGGTCATTTGTGAGTATAATCCAGTTGCTCAGTTGGAAATTTATGATTCACAATGAACACAGCTTGGAAGCGAATGGGGATCCCAGTCACATGGAGCTCTGTCTTATCCACCAGGCTGTTGTGCATGTTGAATAAGAGAGAATGAATTGTCAGAATGAGCTGCTGGGATATGACAGATGCACATGCTGCAGTCATTGTTAGAGCTATTCCAGGCCCAGAACTCAGCACTCACATTGCATCCTACCATTCAGTCCTGTGCCCTGCTGGTTCCTAGTCACAGATGAGGAAACTGAGGCTCAGAAACGTTAGGAAATGTGTCCCAAGTGGAATGACCGGCAGAGGACAGACTGTGGTCCTACACTTGAGATATTTTCCCGTGGTATAGAGAACAGTGAAGGAGGATTCATCACCCCACCCCACCACCTTGATCGCAGCTGCTGTAAATATAGTGGTAAAAATGGAGCTTTAAGGGAAACCTTTAGACTGAAGTCCAGGAGGGCTCTGACCCGCAGAGGCCACCACGTGTCTCTCTGACTGTGGGTAAAAAAAGGTATAAAAGACTCTGAGGCTCATATGAACATCATGAGCTGCCCCGAAGGCCCCCAGGAAAGTTCTGGAAGGCAAAGTTGCATGACACAGGCAGCTGGGTCTCTGCAGCTGCCTCTTGCACACAGCCTTGGAGGCTGCATATCTGATCAAGAAGAGCAAACAGGTCTCTGGGGGTATTTTCCTTACTTTAAAAATAACCATGACACCTTCAATGTGTGCTGTTTGAAGGAAACTCTCATCGCCCTGTTTGACTTGATCCTTATGGCTCCTCTGCATAGTTAGGACTGGATTATTTTCATTTTGCAGAAAAGAACCCAAGGGCGAAAGAGGTTATATTACTTATCCATGCTCTCAGGGCAAGTCTTGGTATTCTGCTTTCCAGTTCCCTTGCCTCTCTATGGCACCGTGCCTCCGGGAAGGAGAGGCACAAAGAAGCCAGCAGCAATATTTATTAAGCACCTACTATGCGCCAGATACTAAGGAGCAAAGCCAAGTCCCTGCACTCCTGGAACTTACTCGTGGGAAGAGTGTTAGGACCAGGAAGGAGTTGCCCTGCGTTCTAAGGCTTGACTCTTATTCCTTTGGGTGTGATGATCAGTTGGTTACCCAGTATCTTGGAGCCTCACTTTCCTTACCTGTAAAATGGGGGAAATAGAACTTATCCTGCTTTCTCTTTAAGCTTGTCAAGTGGGTCCGTTGAGTCAGCAGGAAAAAAAAAAAAAAAAAAAAAAACAACTGTGACGTCTAACTCAACTTCCATGTAAATAGGGACTTCTATTCCATGTAATAGAATTCATGATGTGAAAATACATGACAGACTACATTGACCCAGTGTAAGTAAGATCGTGAATGGTTCTCTTCATGCACCTGCTAATTTTACCAAAGGCAGTTGTCTTCATTGTCTGTGATGGGAAACAGTTCCTCACTTCCATTTTCATTAGCTCATGGACCAGGTGTGATTTCTCCTAAAAATCTTTGACTCAGGAGCACTGCCACCAGAAGATTCATGAGCCTGGCACTAGAGAAGGGGGGCCCTCCCACATCCAGCCATGTTGACCTGGTGACAAATGAGGGAAACTTAGGCTGATGTAGATTCCTTGAATATGCCATTAGCCACTGTCATGTCATGTTACACTTGTTTATGCAGGAACCATGCAGGAGATGAGAGTGTTTTTTAAATGCCCTTATTACTCGGCATTGTGGTATTGGTAATAATTCTCAATGATTATTTTTTTTTCCTCAGTGCAAAACACACTCAATCTAAAAATATGAATTACACTTAGAGGCTCATTGAAAAGTATTTTCTTTGCATGGGGTGAAGGGAAATCAATCTTTTCTATTGCTTATTTTTCTTTTCATTGTAGCAGGGTCAGTATTCAGAGCACGATCGGATGGCCTGTATTTTACAAGGTGAGACGTTTCCCAGAAGTGCAGCCTAGGGCTCATTAGTCCAGTGCAGAAGAAATTGCTCAAAGCAATTTGAAGGGGCACCGTTAATAGCCCAGTCTTGTTTGTACATAAGCTGAGGTCCCACCTTGCAGCTCAGGTTAATGACGATTCTCCAGTAACTAAATTCATTCTGCCACAGGTTTAAGATGGACCCTGTTAGATGCAGTTTGTGTTACATTGTGGAAAAACCATAGTGTTTGTCATCGTAAGACCTGTGTTTGAGTCCCAGCCATGCCTTTCAGTAGCTGTGTGGCGCTGGCTCTGAACTTAATTCTCCACTGGTGTGATGGGGGTACTTTCCTCAAGGATCATCAACAGACGAAATGATTCCACATGCTCAAAATCTAACTTAGAATCTCTCCTCCACTCCCTCCATCCTAAACTCAATAAAAGACCCAGCATCCATCCAGGGCCCAAAGTAAGAAAGCATTTAGTAATTGTAGATCCAGTCCTTTCCTGTGTTTCCCCCAGAGCCTACCCGTGCCCCAGCCTTGTTGATGTCACCCCTTATTAATATGTCTGATATGTGTCTATTTCTCTCTGTGTCTACTGCCACCACTGTAGCCAAGGGTATGCCATCATTTCCTTCTTGAATCATTCTAAGAGCCTTATACCTGACACACCTGCATCTATTAAGCCCCCATTTAATGTGTCCTTATTGGTGCAGGTAGAGTGATCTTTTTCCCAAACACTGACATCATGGCACTGCCTTCAGAACCTTCAAAGCTCCTTGTTGCTTCTGAAAGATAAACCAGTGTCTAACTATGACGTGGTCCAGCCCTTGCTTTCTCTTTTTACCCCACCTCATTCCACTCCCCCATGCCCCCTGCACCCGACCCTGGCCTTCCTTGAACATGCCATGCTCTTCCTCCACCATCCTGGGGTCTTTGTTAATACCATTCTCTCTGCTGACATGCTCTTCCCTGACCCTCACATCCAGGTCTAGATGACTCTTCCTCAGCCTTCACACTCAGCTCAGCCTATAAAATGTGGCTGTGCCCCTAAGTGAGGCCAAGCCCCTCTGTGACTCCCTCTCTCCACACTTACCACTGTTGTCCTCCTACATTTCCTGTTGTCACTGGTTGTTGCCTGTCTTCCTCATCACACTGCAAGCTATACTGTGTGAGGTAGGAATCTTGTCTATTTTGCACCCCATTAAGTGGCTAGTGCCAGGCCTGGCACATAGTAAGCACTCAATAAATATATGGGGAATGAATGGGATGTGAGTGCATGTCATATATTTTTAATTCTTTAATAAAATAAACAACTGAGAGTTTACTTTGTACCAGACACTGTGTTGAGTGTTTCCTCATAAGCAAAGTTGTGGTGAAGTCAGTTTGTACCAGCTTGAGCCACCTTGATTGTGAGAGCCAATTGAGTATGTTTCTTCCTAACACCACCTTCAGAGATTTTGGTAGCTTGAAATCGATTGGCCATAGTGAGAGTATTTACACCACAAAAATTGGCAAACTTAGAAATCAGGTTGTGTCTCCCCGCTGCCACCCCCCACCCCGAGGAGAGCTGGTTGTTAAACATTTACCAACGTATCAAATGAAAAGGAATTTCTGATCAAGAGCATCTGGTATTCTTATAAAGAAGTGGTATTATGTTAATTATTCAAAACTTCAATGTAGTTGATATATGTCAGTGGAGAGGAGAAAATGGAGAAAGGAAAGATGCCTCTGGGTGACTGCGGTTGACATTGTTCCTTGTCTTCCAATCTGTCCTCCTCTTCCTCCACAGGAGTAGAAAGATCCTTGAGCACATGTCCGCCCAGAGTAAAGACTACATTTCCCAGCCTCCCTTGTGGCTACATGTAGCCATATGGCTAGGTTTGGGCCATTGGGCCACGTGGCTGCCTCCAGGGATCTCCCTTTGTAAAATGCTGGTGCTTATCCATTGTCATTCTTCTTTGATCCCTGTTTTCCTTCCTGCTGGGTAAAATGTGGGCAAAAGATGAACCCATAAGCAGCCATCTAGGGAATAGAGGGCCCACGTGGCAGAGCAAGGAGATAGGGTCTGAACACCTCCAAGATTAAAGGGCCCCACCCCAGCTCAGGACTGCCTACATACAGACTTCTACATGAGAGAAAGAAACTTCTGTGTTTTCTTTAGAGGTTCTTTGTCACAGCTCAACTGTCTGTTGAGAAGGGTGTGTGTGTGATAAATACATTTATTATATTTGTGTTATATATATGGGGTGGAAGGTGTATGGAAGAGATCAACTCTTCTACACTATCTAATGAAGAGATTTCAAACTACTGTGAATAAGCTGCTTGCAAAGTATTACACTTTGTTTTAGTGGGGTTTTTCTTTTAAATAGTTACAAGTCTATCTATAAGAGATAGCAAAGAAATCAAATCAGCATTTACCCCATTATTAAGCTATAGCCCATGTTCACTATATTTTGCCCACTGCTGTTTCCTCCAAGCCTTTCACCTCACCCGGCATTTAACAAGCACTCAATAAATAGCTGTTTAATAAATAAACATGTGGTCTCATAGACCCCAGTCAATTCTTTACTGAACAGGTTTTCATAGCCAGTCCCACTGCATAGTAACATTCTAGAGTAGTGGTTTTATTTTGGAGTGATCTTGCACACCCTCCCCAAGGGACATTTGACAGTGTCTGGAGGCATTTGGGGTTGTCAAGACTGGGGTGTGCTAGTGACATCTCATGGGTAGAGGCCAGAGATGGTCCTTGGTATCCTACAGTGCACAGGATGGCCCCCACTGCAAAGCGTTATCTGGCCCCAAATGTCAGTAGGGCCAAGGTTGAGAAGCCCTGCTCTAGAGATTACTGAAGGGCCTATCGCCAAATTAAAAAATTTAAGGAAGACTGTAACAAATGCTCTTGGTCTGAAATTCCATTTCATTGGTTATTTTATTCTGGGGCAGTCTCACTGCATATGTTCCTCCATATTGGAGTTTATAGTGATGTATCATGTGTAGTGTTTATTATCCTAAAAAAAAAAAGCATCAAACAATGAATAGTAACATGCCCAAATACTCAGCTATTTTCTTTGGCTCAGAAGCCTTTATGATTTTTTTCAAACTGGTATGAGGGCATCAGTCAGATAGTGAATCTGTTAGATTTACCTGGACTGGTAAAGTAGGATCTCTGAAAAAATTTGGTGCCTTTAAATGCCTGTCATTTAAAGCATATCATCAGTGATTCTCCGAGTAATGTATTCCATGTGTAATTTCAGTTACATGATGATAAAAAGAAAACGTTGAAAATTTTGGTCAACTTCTATGTGTGCAGCTGGGAGACCTTCAGAGTCTCTCAAGGTCTGCTGTGAATGTATGATTTAGACCACAGTTCCTCCATTGTGACATTTAATCCATAGAGATAAATCATCATGCGCCATTGGTAGGGCTCTTTATGAATAAACAGGCCTAAAATAATTATGTTTGAAACTCCATCAGAGCCTCCATCAGAAACTCACCATCTTTTTTCTTTTTTTTTTTTTTTTTAATGTAAGAGACTAGGATGATGAAACTGTTTCCTGATTGTTGTGCTTGGGACCAAATTAAATCAAAGTGAAAACAATAAAATGAACTTTCCCTTGGCTGTCCTTGAGGTATGCTGGGTCCCATTCCTTTCTCACCAGTAGATGGGCGTTCATGAACGTTAGATCCTGACCTTGGCCTCAAGAAGGTGCTGTAATGTGTAATGGTTAAGAGCACAGACTCTGGAAGCCACTTCTCATTTACTGACTGTGTGACCTTGGGCAAGTTATTAGACCCCTTTGTGCCTCAGTTTCTTCACCTGTTGGAGGAGATAATAATAGTCCCTACCTCATGGGGATATAATAAGTATTAAATGAATTGATATCCATAAAGCACTTAGAACAGGCAGCATGTTCAGCTTGTTAAGCTTGTATTAATCAAATACAAATTTGATTAATAAAATAAAGGCTTCACCCAGTGACCTACCTATCTTTATGATTTTTCCAGTATGCCACCCAAGCCAGAAAAAAATTGGGCTTCCCTGGTGGCGCAGTGGTTGGGAGTCCGCCTGCTGATGCAGGGGACGCGGGTTCGTGCCCCGGTCCGGGAGGATCCCGTGTGCCACGGAGCGGCTGGGCCCGCGTGTCCGGAGCCTGTGCTCCACGGCGGGAGAGACCACAGCAGTGAGAGGCCCGCGTACCGCAAAAAAAAAAAAAAAAAAATTGGGCATCCTTGATTGCCCCTTTTCCCACTTACCCCAGATCCACTCTGTGTAATAGATCAGCACTAAATGTCCATAGATAGATGAATGGATAAAGAAAATGTGGTTTATACATACAGTGGACTATTATTTTGCCTTAAGAAAAAGGAAATCCTGCCATATGCAGCGACATAGATGACATCATGCTAAGCGATATTAGCTAGTCACAGAAGGACAAGTGCTACATGAGTCCTCTTGGGATTCAACTTAAGGTAAAAAGCAAATAAAGAGTATTCATTCTATATAAATGCATTTTCTTGCTCCAAGATAGCCAGTCAATGCCCAAGCCCTCTCACATCTGCTCCTGGATGTCTCTCCTACGCTCCCATCTCTCCATCCTCCCGGCTACTCCCAGGGTGCCCGTCCCCAGCCTCTCTGCAGCCTGCCTCCCCCACTCCATCCTACGCTCCCGCTGCAGATAGAGCAGCTTCAAAGGCAGAAACCTGGTCAGGCCACTGTTCTGATGAAAACCCTGTGGCGGCTCAAGAGGCATGTTCCCAAATCAGAGAGCCTGGGTGGCTGTATCAAGCTTCCTACAGGGGAGCATCAGGGACTTGTCCTAAAGGCTTTTCCAGAATCAGATGAGACTGAAATGTTTGGTCTGTGATATTCACCAAGGCCCATCAACCCAACTCCAGCAGTGATTTCCAGCTGGTGGAAATTTCAGATCATAGGATGGAGGGGGACTGAAGGTACCGAATGCTGCTTGGACCTAATGACACCAGGTCTATATCGCTGACATCTTATCTTGCTGTGAGTTCATTTAGGAATTCAAGCATCTGAACTGAATATATTTAAGGTGGCATCAGTGAACACACCCAGCCCAGGGCTGGGTTCACCGTTGACTCTCAATAATGATCTGTTCAGTCCTTATACATGCACATATACATATATATTTCTTTCATTTACCACCAACCTTGAGTTTTAATTTCTAGGGAAACTTAAATTCATTTGTTAGTCAGATTTCAAACACAAAACGCAGGAGACATTATTTAAGGAGCAAGAACACAAAATGCAGAAAGCTAATGAACTCTCTCCTACTAAAACCCAAATGGTGAACTACCTTTCTTACAAATCTGTGTTTTTAAATATTTTCTCCAGTTCACAGTTGTACTCCCCCAAATGGCGGAGTGATTGTCTTAAAATATTTCTTCTGATGCTGGACATATTCTGTATGTCTGAGATTGTCCCAGAAACTTTCTGTGGCAGTGAAGTTGAAAGAGCAGAAATCTAAAATGCAAAAATTCAGAGGGTTGAAACCAATAGGAATGTTAATCATTTCAAATGGAGAAACTAGTAGAGGGAGCACATTTGTCATGCATATCCTCATTACCAGCATACAGCACCTGCCATAGCTTCTAAAGGAAAAGGAGAAAAAGGAAACACTGTAATAATGAGAAAATATACAAGATTTGAAGTCAGGAAGGTACAGTTCAAACTGCAGGTCCCCCCCCAATAGCTGTGTGACCTTGGGAAGGTACTTATCCAATTTGACCTCAAGGTCCTCAACTTTTTTTTTTTTTTTTTTTTTTTGTGGTACGCGGGCCTCTCACTGCTGTGGCCTCTCCCGTTGCGGAGCACAGGCTCCGGACGCGCAGGCTCAGCGGCCGTGGCTCACGGGCCCATCCGCTCTGTGGCATGTGGGATCCCCCCGGACCGGGGCACGAACCCGCCTCCCCCGTATCGGCAGGCGGACTCTCAACCACTGTGCCACCAGGGAAGTCCAATGTCCTCAACTTTTAAATCAGAATAATAATAGTAATATCTACATTCCAAGGCTGTTGTATTGGAAATAGCAGTGTCCAGCACGTAGCAGTTAGTCAAGAAAGAGAAGCTATTATTTGTTGAGTTTTCCACTGTCATTGCCTTTCAATGCCAGAGGCCAACAGGAACACACCTGTAGTTAAGCAAGTTGGGTTTGTTGCTCATTACAAGGAGGGAGAACATACCCCGGGGAATGGTGGGCATCCTTGTAAGAGGGTGGGAGGGAAAACTTATAGAATTGGAGCTCATGTTAGCTGCCTTGGGGGAAAGTTCATAAAAGTGGAGCGTTACTCTGAGTTGGATGCTCTTGGGAAGCAGAGGTAATTCTATGGCTGGGAACCTACTACATCTCTGTACAGGTAGGTGGACTAGGGCGAGGCCACAGCTGTAGTCAGCAAAGAAGCAGCTGTCACTCTTATGAGCCTGGAAGGGGGCTGGCTTGGAGAATGTTCAGGTCTGTCTGTCCTCAGACTTGATTACAGAGTGGTCTGTTCCTGTCCTGGTCCACCGTGGTCACGTAGTGGTCTTGTATGATGTTGACGTTCTGCGAAGTGGTTCGTGTCCAACAAGAAAACACCAACTTCCAGCTACTGGTGCCAGGCTGGCTCCTCGCTGTCAGTGGCTCCTTTTCCCTTCCTCCCCACATCCATTCAACAAGCATTTCGTGAGCGTTGTCGACCCCCAGTGTCCACTTCCTGACAGTTTATATTCTATAGAAAATATAACAGGTCAACAAAACATGATGATGTTGTGCTGAATGCAAAGAAGAAAATAATATAGCATGGTTGAGAATGACCGAAGAGGAGGGCAGCTGGAATCATTGTGGTCAGTGCCCTCCAAGGAAGCAACATCTGAGTGGAGACCTCAAAAGGCAAGAAGAAACTGGTACCACCTGGACTCAGGGGACACGTGTTCCAGGCAAAGGAAGAGCCATTTCAGAGGCTGAGACCCAAAGGAGCTTTGCCAAGGGAAGGTCTTGGGGGAAGAGGATGCCAGGCAGGATTTCAAATGCTCGGAAGTGGGAATGAGCTTGAAAATGAGTGTGGCTTTTCTGCCAACATAGCACCCAAAGGAGAGAATGGGGCTGGAGAGGTGGGCAGGGGTAAGACCGCGTTGAGTCTGTGCAGGCTGTGGCAGAAAGTCTGGCTTTTATCTCAGAGTAAGGAGAAATCACTGGATGATTTACATTTTTTTTAAAGTTGCCTTGGTCCCTGTGCAGGTGGAGACTGGATTGTTGTGGGTACTGTAGAGGGAGGGGAAAGGTGGTACATGAAGTGGAAGAAAGCTCTCATTGTTAAAATGCAGTAACGTTAGAATGTGGGGACATAGAATTATAGACTCTTAGGCTGATGACACCAAAAGGGAGTAGGTGACTGGCCTGGCCCAGTCATCTCCTTTACATGTAAGAGAATCAACTCGGACCAGGACAGACTAAGTGACTTGCCCACATATTGTTTAGTTAGTAGCAACGGCACCAAAGCAGAGGCCAGAGCCCAGAACATTCCTCCATCCTAGTGCCCCCAAGCACTGTGCAAATGAGGATTCACTATACTGGGGGGAGGGGGTCTCTGTAGCTAGAAGTTCCTCCTATGAGGACAGTCAGGAGTCAGATGGGGAGGAGGGGAGTCCTGGAGCCCTTCCAGCACTGCTGTTCTTTAGCCTTTCTTAATTGTCCGTTTGGGGGTGTCTCCCAAGGAAGGAAGCACGAGCCCGTGACCATGACCGACCTGGAGGTGGATATCCTGAAAAGCCTGTCCTCTGCCAGCATCCCAAAGCTCTGTTTATCCTTTGACACACACATTACACTTCTAGGAATTCAACCTCATAATATACTTAACGATTTACCGTCTGCACTTTCATCAGAAAAGTGTTGCTATGACCGGAACATTTAAAAAAAAAATAAAAGTGAAAGATTTCTAATAAGAAACTGGTTATAGTACAACCATGGCCAGTAATCATCTGGTTTACCCTGTAGGGTTCTACCAGCTATTTCTCCCCATTCTGATTGGTTGGTAAATACGTTCTACCAGTTGTTCAATACTTTGAGTATGTAAATGATGGAATATTATGTATCCACTTAAAAGATAACTATTTAATTACTTGGGGAAAACTCCACATTCAACATTGACAAAAAGTAAGCTACAGAACTTAAGGACCACTTTGTTAATCTATATAAAATGTATGTTCCTATTGAAATATTAATGATGGCTTTCAATGACCAGTGGAATTATGAGTGGTTTTTATTTCTTTTTGGTCCCTGATATTTTGTAAATTTTCATATAGGAACATGAATAAGTTGTGATACATGAGAACAGTTTGTCTGTCAGTCAATTTTTGCATGCTGTTCTTTATAGTTAGGCATCTTCTATGAGTGGCCCTAAGCTAAGCTCATGCTCTTCCTGATATGACTTCTGATGGTCACAGCTGCCACCAAGGTGCTGGTTAGCCCTGTGAGGGCTTAAATGCCTGAATTTTCCTGAACCAAAATGGAAACAGGGTCTAAAAAGTACAGGCGTGCCCACTGGGACACTCCAAGTAGAATTTACAATGACTCAGCTCTGGAAAAGCTAGCTTCCCTGTAGTGATGGGCCCCACACCCTAGTCTAAGAAAAAATGTTTTAGGACATCAGAGGGGATGAACCAATTCATGAGCCCTTGTTGAGTACTACTATATACAAGGCTTTGTTCTGAGTATTTTTAAATATAGGATTTTATTGATGCAACATCCTTATGAAGTGGGGATTAGTAATGGGGTTTTATATATAAGGAGGATGGAATTGAGAGGATTTAAAGGATTTGGCCTAGGTCATACAGTAAGGGTTGGATCACAGTCTGGAAGCCAGATGTTTCTTGTACACAACAAAAATGTCTATACCTGTATCTGTCAGCCAGGTTGGAGGAATACATAGTCCAGCTCTGATGTGTGTCCTCCCCATGCCCCACTGCTACCAGCATCCTAACTCTGGCTTTGTTACTAATTGAGTGCATTAACGGACCCACATCATTTATTCTCTCTGGACCTCAGTTTCCTCATCTATAAAATGGGACGTGAAGGTATTTGATGTAGCCCAACAGCCTCAAAGAGTATAGGATTCTACGTGAGTTGAGATCTCCCCAAAGACCTTCACGCCTTGTCTTCCACTTCCATGAGCAGCTATTTCAAAGCTGCCAATCTGGTGACTCTGCCAAAACCCCCGTCTTCAAGGGGCACAGAGAAACCCTTGGCCAACATCTTTCCGGATGCAAATGCTTTGCTCCTGAATCTCATGCCACCTTGAAGAGACCGATGCTGGACGAGCAGGATTCAGTTTTGTCCTGAAAAACTTGTACATGGCATTTCTCCCCCTTTTCTTTACAGTCTTTTGAAGTCAATACTTTAGCTTTTCCATGATGTGAGGCTTGTTTTTTCCTGGGCTAGATGTAACAAAGAGCTTTCCAAATAACCAGTGACACCTCAAGTTAGAGCTGCATTTTGAAATCGTTCTTTAGAATCCTTAAGTTCATTGGGCACAGTGAAATCAGAATGTTACCTTAATACCCTGCCAGAAATGCGTGGAGAAGATGTAGAATGTTTATAAATGAGCATCCAGTGATGTGTGCTTGGTAATTTCATTCAAAGATGTAAAGGAAGAGATGTTACAAGGGACATTTCTGTTATTTTGTCAAATGCTGTTCACCAAAGAACAAAATTTCAACCTATATTCTTGACCTTCAGGGACTTTTTTTTTTTTTTTTTTACATCTTTATTGGAGTATAATTGCTTTACAATGGTGTGTTAGTTTCTGCTTTATAACAAAGTGAATCAGTTATACATATACATATGTTCCCATATCCTCTCCCTCTTGCGTCTCCCTCCCTCCCACCCTCCCTATCCCACCCCTCTAGGTGGTCACAAAGCACCGAGCTGATCTCCCTGTGCTGTGCGGCTGCTTCCCACTAGCTATCTATTTTACGTTTGGTAGTGTATATATGTCCATGCCACTCTCTCGCTTCCTCCCAGCTTACCCTTCCCCCTCCCCGTGTCCTCAAGTCCATTCTCTAGTAGGTCTGTGTCTTTACTCCTGTCTCACCCCAGGTCCTTCGTGACTTTTTTTTTTTTTTTTTTTTTACCGTCACGCTCACATGGAACCTAGGTTAGCTCAACTCTTTGATGAGGCTGCCGTACAGGGGGCAGGGAGCAGGCAGCTATTCTCATGTGTGAGAACACACGTTTTTCATGGAGCTGACAGAATTAACTACTTTCTCTGATGTTCGGGGGAGCAACAGTGTCTGTTCTTACACTGAACAGGCTGTGCCAGCTGCACCAGAGATGGGATGGCACCCTTTGTGCTGTCAGAGCAGAGATTTTCAAAGGTAATTTTGACCAAAGCTCCTAGAAGATGTGCCCCCCCCACCGTGCTCTTGGCCATGGAATTGTGCTAAGGGGCCTGTAAGCAGCAGCAGGAGCACCCCCGCAACAAATGGTCTTTCCCAACTAGTTACAATAACTGCTACTCCAGGATGGGCAGGCTCCTAGATGGGTCTCCTTCAGCGTCTGAAAACTAAACCAATTCTCTGACAAGCTTCTGGATGGGAGGGACATGGACTCACCTGTGCCCTTTCAGGGAGATCATATTGAGTTCAAGAGCTTTGTCGAGAAATCTTTTTTCTAAAGCATCATCTCCTTTGGTGTTGCCAATGTGGAATGGACTATTCATCTTGCTTCTATTCTGGGGCTCCACTGGACATCAATTCTAATAGTAGCTTTTCCTTTTCGACCACTTCCCAAAATTATACTTCTCTTTTTCTGTCTAGCAGCTTTGGATGGTTCCTTCACCGATGGAGGAGTTATCCACTGGTACAACAAGTGGATTTTTTCTTATATCCAGAACGAGCAGAGTTCTGTTGGTTTCAAGGGCCTTTAGTAAAGCCTTTGCTCCTTCACTGGTGAGGCCACACTGCTGCAGGTCAAGTGCTCCAAGCCACAAATCCTCACTAAGAGATTCTGCAAAAGCACTTGCACCCAGGTCACCAATGAGCGTGTTGCAGTTCAGAGTGATGCACCTCAAACCAGCCATACAGTCAAGATCAGGTCTCCTGGAATGAAGACTCTCAGCCCAGGTTCCTTCATGCCTGCTGGTAGTCAGATACCTGATGATCTTGGCCATGTGATCTGCTCCCTGCCATGTCAGGTTACATCCCGTGAAGTTTACTGTCTTAAGAGTGATAGAGTTCTTTACACCTTGACAAATAATTTCTAAACCTCCGTCTCCAAGTGGATAATTCGCAAGACACAGGTGCACCAAAGTGGCCAATTTATTCAATCCCTTTGTTACCATAGTTAAGTCTCTCTCTCTCTCAGAACTAGCCCATTTAGCTCCAGGTTCCTTAGCACACCGACGCACTTACAGAGCATTTAAGGGCTTTACACAACGAGAAGGTCACATCTTTATTTCTTATCGCAGGAACACGACTTCTGTAAACTTTATTTCTGTCACAACCTGTCTCACCCAGCCATGGCTGGAAGAAGCTCTGGATACAGATCAGGGGCAGAGGGTGCTCAGGAGCGGCGCCCAGTCCACCCCACAGAGGCAGTCGGCATTAAGTCCAGCAGGCCCTCCCGCAGGGAAGTGCGCAAGGCAGGCAGAGGCACTGAGTCCTGCAACACGCACAGGTCCTCACAGCGCGGGAAGAAGTCGGCCGCAGTGTCGCCGTGCAGCTTCACCGAGTGATCATGGCCCGAGCGTGGCCTCGGGGACGCTGGCTGCGGACACGAGGCCCACACCCGCCTGGGGGCTCCGGCTCGCCTCCCGGCCCCTTGGGCGCTCACCGCCCGGCGGCTGCAGCCCCGCAGCGTGTGCAGGACCTGCGTCGCAGCCAGACGACGCAGGGCCACGGGCCCCAGCTAGGCCGGCCCCTCCATGCCGTGCTCCCGCGCCGCCTTCCGCGGCGCATCGCCCGCCCTTGGCGCCAGCCTCATCGCCCTCTGTGCGCAGGGCTCCAGGGACTTATTTTAAGATCGTATGGCTTTTCCTAAACAGCTGCATTATTTAGTGAGATTGAACTGTCAGAGACTTTAAAATAAAGCCCACCAAGATACCAGCCACTCTGGAGTGCTACAGCTGTTCAGGCCCTGATCTGCATATTCCATCTCAGCAGACTGAAGCTCACAACTGAAAAATAGCTCGAAAAATACTTATCACTTTCCATGTCAGATGCAAGAAGGAATTCATCTGAAGCTGAGAATTTGATATAATGGGTGACCTACTCCTACAGTGATGCTCAGAATGGCTGATGGAGTTCTAGCTACATTTACACTACTTTACCCCTGAGCAGGCCACACCTTTGAGAAAGGCGTCGGTAGCCCCTTACAAAACAGGTGCATGACCCACGTGGGTTAACTTTAAGAGCAGGCTTGGAGCACTGGACCTGCAGGCATGACCATCATTAGTAGCATGTTTTCAGTGCATGTACAACGTTCTGAAGAAGTTTAACTTATACATTTTGGGCCTGAACAGAGTGAAATCAACATTTTTGCTCATAAAGAATTTTTATCAATTGCTAATACCTCACTTTTCCCAAAGGGTGGAAAAAAGAAATAAGAATTCAAGATTATTGTGTTGAGTACCAAGTACTCTAGGGGTTCCCTACAGGAATCAGTGGCACCTCCCGTAGAGGCAGATGGTGATGACAGTGGTGACAACAATGATGATCATAATGATGATTATGGTGAGGATGACAGTGGTACAGATGCTAATAGTAATTAGTTACAGTGCTGCTGCTGATGTGATGATGATGATGGTGATGGTGACAAGAGTGACAGTGATAACCACATGATTATGATGAAGGGACTTACACTTACTGAGCCCTTGCTGTGTACCAAGTAATACACTGAGCACTGAATATTCATTATCTCATTTAATCTTCTGCACCATTATATGAAGTACATTACATGCTGTGATTTTCCCATTTTATAGATGGTGAAACTGAGACTTAAAGACATGAAGGAACTTGCCCTAAGACAATGGTCTTAAATTTTTCTGTGCATTAGAAACACCTGGAAAGATTTTTTAAAATCTTGACCAGAGGTTAAGGAGCTTGTCCAAGTTCGCCCAGGTGTTGTGTGGCCAAGCCAGGATTCACAACCGGGCCATAGGGCACCAGATTCATGCTCTTACCCACCTGTCTGTGCCATCTCCCTTGTGAAGAGCCTCTGACAGTGTGACCGTGCCCAGGGAACTTTCATGGTGCTCATCCATGCCCTCGTCAATGTTTTCAATAATAATAAGGATAGAGCTGAAATGCAGTGCTTCAAGTAGTAGATCTTTGTTGGAGTGTGCTAGAACCAGTTTGAATCTCTGTCCACCAAATTAATTTCTGTTTCATTCACAATATTCCTTCTATGCCAGCTCCTACTTTCTCATTTAATTCCCACACAACACTGACAGGGTGGTAAGAGTGTTCCCATTTTTCAGATGAAGAAACTGAGGTTGAGAGAGGTTAAATAATTTTTACAAGGTTAATAACTGCATCATTTTCACCAAGTTGAGTCATTCTTATACAGAAGAAAGAAAAGTTACTTCAGAAAGGCTTTCTAAGTTTTCCCCAAGATGAATTTCTGGCCAAGAACATCATATCCTGCTATTTGCACACGTGGCCTCAATTTGTCCACACTTCTGTGTCATTAAGGAGGTGGCTTTATCACCTGGTTGCAGAAATGAAGAAGTCAGGATTCCAGACTGATAGCCTCCCCAACTGCATTAACATTCCACAAAGGTGTCAGAGAGTTTCACACTTAGCTTTAATTTCTCCTCACACATTTTTGTTGGAGATAAAGATAATCATGTTTTTCCTCTCTCTGTCCTTTTTTTTTTTTTTTTTTTTTTTTTTTGCCTTTTGCCTTTAGAATTCAGAATGGATGCCTTCATCACTTGGCTGAGTAAAAGTGAATGGTTGAGATTCCTAAACTTCATAGTTAGAAGCTATCATAAACATTTCAAAATTTGGTCAGAAGGAAAGCAGGGAGGAAGGTGAAGTCTAGAAATATAACTCAGAGTTCCTAGTCTTCCCTGATGTAGGTACCTGGGGAAACACTGAAGTGGCAGAGACATGATTCCTGCAAATGAACTCAAGCATCAGATAGTTCATAATACCTGTGCCTGTGGATGCAAAAATGCAACTTCAAGTTTTGCAAGGAATTATCCCCTTCCTACTCACCCCAAATATTTTATTAGGGATAAAAATACACAAGGATGTACATCAATTAAATTTAGAAATAGGTACTCAGGCAGAGATAGGTCAGCTGAGCCTTTTTTAATGGAAGTTGCTTACTGAGATCAGCTTCCACTATTCGGAGCCCCATTCCTCTGGTTTTACAAAGTAATTTAAATTATTCCCAGCCTCAGAGAGGAAAAGGGGGGTCAGAAAATGAAAATTAGCAGAGTAAAGAGGTTCTTTTTTCTGAACAATGGAAGAAAACCCACACAGGGATATAGCACCATTTAACTCTGAAGTTATTCTGGCCTATTCTCTATATCTTCTCTTTCTGGTGCTAATGAAAGAAACAGGAGCTCCAGACAGAGAGGTCTACCCTCTAATTGATTTAAACAGAGTTCAGTAGACTTCTGTTGTCTAGTCAGCCGCATAGAGGAGTTGCTGAGAAAGGAACATCTGGGCAACTTGAGCACATTCCATGATGATTTCATTAAGGAGTTAATGTAACAAATCCTACCATAAGTCTTGAAGCTATGCTGTTTGGGCTTTTGGCCAGTTCTCAAGACTAACTCTAGTGATACATTACTGCCACCTGGTGGCAGCATACCTGCATTGAAGGGGTTAAGAAGTAAGGAAATGTTTTCAAGAAAACAAATCCACCACCACCAAACCACCTCCCCTAAAAAAATTGTGTTATTAAGAAGTTAGATGGAAGAAGCAGGAGCAAGACTGTGGAAAAGCTCATCCAATGGGCACATAAACAGCATTGAAAGTGTTGGAGCCAAGGAGGTTCAGATGAAATTAGAGCTTTAGGAAGATGAGTCTCATGTCTGTGTACAGGAAGAAGAGTGTGAAAACAGGCAGATTACTGCAATAAACCAAGTGTGAGATGTGAAAAGAATAATAGAAGCGGGAATATAAAGTTGGAAGTAGACGATGTTTAAAAGTCAGTTGCACACACTGTGTGCCAGGCACTGTACTGGGCCTTGAGCAGTGTACAAATACGAGTCAGACCATTTCCATCTCTCAGGAAGCTCCCAGATAAAGCTGTGCTGCTGATCCAAATTCTAGCCTTCAACTTGATTCACTCTTTGTTCTCTGAACCCACCTCTCTGGACCCCAGTTTGCTCATTTGAAATGAGGAAGGCTGCCCTTGAGAGTTTGCAAAAGCCCTTTGGCTCACAGACACTGACATGAGTTGGTCTACAGATATTTCCAAGGGAAAATATTAGGAAGAGGGCTGCCTGACTCTGTGTAGGTGATAATGGAGTTAAGTGGGTTAAAGTTTGGGTTTTTTTTAATGCCAAGGCCCAAGCCAAGCTACGAGGGAATTGTGGCATCACTGATATATAGAGAAGTCAGTAAGAAAAGGCTCATTTGCAGTTAAAGAGGGGGGGAAAGGAGGTAGGTGTGGGGACACCTTAATGTTAGACGTGCAAATGCCAGTACCCAGGATTCTGCCTTCCAGCTGGGAGGAGCGCCAAGAGCGGGGAAGGGGTTCAGCAGGTCTGTGCATAACAGTTAAAGTGCAGCCTACAGAGTCCCAGACTCCTGGCCCGTTCTTCCCTAGCTGTGTGTCCTTGAACAAGTTATTCAACATCTCTGAGCTTCGCTTTCCCCCTGTGTCAAGGCGGCAGGGTAAGAGTGCCTTTCCATGGACCTGTGATGAGTGTTCTGTGGGTCAGCATGCAACAAGTGCCAGCCCCTGGTGAACATTCAGTGAACATTAACTGCAATTACTATTGTCATTCTCCTCCTCACCATCATCATTATCTATAAAAATGGCAGTTTTCCTCAGAGACGAGTGGTGGGGTGAAGAGTAAGAGCACATATCCGTCCCTGAATGAAGGTCCAGCTGGAGAAGATGAGCTTGGGGGTGGGCGGGGGGAGGGGGAGGGAACGGAGGGCGGGGTCTTCAGAAGGCGGGGGTTGCACTGGTTCAGTGCTGCCGAGGCAGTGAAGATGTGAAGGAGAGCCTAGAGCATCCCAGGGCTTGGTGACTTACAGGTCACTGGAGACTTTTCAAAGAGCGGTGTGCAGAGAATAGAGGATTCCTCAAGGGGAGACTGAGGAGCCTCGACGGAGGGACGAAGGGTGAGGGAACAGCAGCACGCGCGCTCCTGGGCGCTGAGTCGCACCCGGCAGCCCTCGAGCCAGAAGACTGGGTTCATTTCACAGCATCAGGAGTAGATCAGGGCCAAGTGCGCGGGCTCTGCAGGCTGCAGCTTCCACATTCACCTACACCTCAGATGTCCTGCATTCCTCGGGACAAAACCAACAGCCACGATGTAATTCATTTCTACAGTGATCTCTAACGATCTATGATGTGTCGTCTTAGAATGCCAAGCCCACAAGGATAGGGGCCCTAGATGGTTTTTTGAGACCCAAGATGAGAGGATAGTCAATAAAAGCAAATGATGAGGTTAATGGTAAAGATCTGATGGCACCGAGAGAAAAGCGACCGACAGACGAGGATCACTAAGCCCCTGCCCTCACGCCTGTACTGCCAGCTCACAACATTGCCACATCCCCAGGTACAGCTCTGATGCTGAGTAGGAAGTGTTGACTTTTTGGTAAGGTGCTTGCTCTGCAAATATCACTTCATGTATCAAAACAGAAAGTAATTCTCTCCTTTAGTCACCGCGAACCTGGATTTCTAATCTTTGGTATTTCACTTCCACCGCCTGTCCCTTCAGAGTTTTTTGGTTCTCTACCCAATTCTCACATCATCCCCCACCTGAACATGGAGCTGGCAGATGATCCTGGTGGTGACAAGGCTCTGGAGCAGGACTGACAGGCTCAGGTCCCTCTTCTGCAACTCACTTGCTGTGTGATCTCGCACAAATCATTTTGCGCCTTGATTTCTTTGTCCATCAAATGTGGGCATTAATGCTCAACCAACTTCACAGTGTTGTTTTAAAGAGTGAGTTACTGCAAGCAAAGTGAAACCCAGACTGGAACCTGGTGTACGGAAAGTGCCCTACAAATGGGGGCTGCTGTTATTATTATTATTTATTTTTTTTTTTTTTTTACTGTGAGAGGACCTCTAATGAAAGAAAGAGCATTCAGTGCCGAATCACTGGTCTTCACTAGCGGAACAGAGATGGATGGTTTCCCCCCCTGCTCATCACTAGGGAGGCAGAGATCAAGCTCGCCCCAGCTCCATCTCAGTGGGCAGCCAAATGGGGAAGGCAGATGTGACTACAGCCCTCTGTGATTGGTGCTATGCCAGGAGGTGGACAAAATGTGCATCCCTGGTGGCTCCTGCAGGGAAGTTGCATGATGCCCAAAACCCACCTGTGAGACCCTCAACCCTGGATGTTCTTGCTTAGCCATTTGGCCTCTGTTCTTCAAAGACTAAGATGTAGGGACTTACCTGGTGGCGCAGTGGTTAAGAATCCACCTGCCAATGCAGGGGATATAGGTTCGAGCCCTGGTCCAGGAAGATCCCACATGCTGCGGAGCAACTAAGCCTGTGCGCCACAACTTCTGAGCCCACGTGCCTAGAGCCTGTGCTCCGCAACAAGAGAAGCCACCGCAATGAGAAGCCCATGCACCGCAGTGAAGAGTAGCCCCCACTCGCTGCAACTAGAAAAAGCCCGCACACAGCAACGAAGACCCAACGCAGCCAAAAATAAATAAGTAAATAAATAAAATTTTTTAAAAACAACAAAGACTGAGATGTAAATGGCACAGAGCATGTTCTGAGTCAGAATTACATGGGCTCTGGAGTTAGACCGGCAACACATGACTCAGCCTCTCTGACCCTGTATTTGCTCATCTGTGAAATGGGTAGAGGGACAATTTTCTACCCGATAACATCCTTGTGAGAATTTATGTAGAGGGTAGTATCTGATCCATTACAGAGGCTTTGTATATTTTATTGGAATGCCAAATACAGCTTTATCTTACTTGACTGAATAAAAAAATTTTTTTGAAAATCAAGTTCTGTATCAAGTTTGAAAAGGAGAGTGTGTGACTTACAGCACTTCTTAAACTTGGCGTACATCAGCATCACCAGGAAGACTTCTTAAAATCCGGATTGCTGAGCCCCGCTGCTAGAGTTACTGGTTCCATACATCTGGGTGGAGCCTAAGGACCTGCATCTCGAACAAGCTCCCGGGTGATACTGATGCTGGTGGTCAGGAACCCACCTGGAGAAACACCAACTTCAAGATGTCCCATGCTTCTAAAGCAGAGGAAAATCATGTCTTATTTACATTTCTCTCCCCCTAATTTTTTTTAACATCTTTATTGGAATATAATTGCTTTACAATGTTGTGTTAGTTTCTGTTGTATAACAAAGTGAATCAGCTATATGTATACATATAGCCCCATATCCCCTACCTCTTGTGTCTCCCTCCCACCCTCCCTTTCCCACCCCTCTAGGTGGCCACAAAGCACCTAGCTGATCTCCCTGTGCCATGTGGCTGCTTCCCACTAGCTATCTGTTTTCCATCTGGTAGTGTATATATGTCAGTGCTACGCTCTCACTTTGTCCCAGCTTACCCTTCCCCCTCCCCATGTCCTCAAGTCCATTCTCCACGTCTGCGTCTTTATGCCTGTCCTGCCCCTAGTTTCTTCAGAACTATTTTTAAATTTTTTTTTAGATTCTATATATATATGTGTTAGCATACGGTATTTGTTTTTCTCTTTCTGACTTACTTCACTCTGTATGACAGACTCTAGGTCCATCTGCCCACTACAAATAACTCAATTTCATTTCTTTTTATGACTGAGTAATATTCCATTGTATATATGTGCCACATCTTCTTTACCCATTCATCTGTCAGTGGACACTTAGGTTGCTTCCATGTCCTGGCTATTTGTAAATAGTGCTGCAATGAGCAATGTGTACATGTCTGTTTTTGAATTATGGTTTTCTCAGGGTATATGCCCAGTAGTGGGATTGCCGGGTCATATGGTAGTTCCAGTTTTAGTATTTTAAGCAACCTCCGTACTGTTCTGCATAGTGGCTGTACCATTTTACATTCCCACCAATTGTGTAGGAGGGTTCCCTTTCCTCCACACCCTCTCCAGCATTTATTGTTTGTAGACTTTTTGATGATGGCCATTCTGACCGGTGTGAGGTGATACCTCATTGTAGTTTTGATTTGCATTTCTCTAATGATTAGTGATGTTGAGCATCCTTTCATGTGTTTGTTGGCAATCTGTATATCTTCTGTGGAGAAATGTCTATTTAAGTCTTCTGCCCATTTTTGGATTTCTCGCCCCCTAATTTTTATTTTCAAACTTGAAATTTTTATGTTTGGTGTTAATTTAAAAAGGAAGCTTTCAGTGCATCTAGTGTGTGTGTGAGTTGGATGCAGCTCAGGGATTTTGCTCTTCCGTTTAATCTTGGCTTATCCCTGTGGATCCATGAGTGTCAGGGCTGATATTTCCAATTCCCGACTTGTGCCAAATTGAGGCCCATCCACCTAGTCAGTCCTGATGATACATGCCCTCCCCACCACCCCATCGTATGAGAGGAGACACATTCCAGCCCAAGGTTCCAAAATATGATTACTCCCAAGACTAGAGAAAAAAATGTATTTGAAATATTTTCTTAAAAATTAATGTTTATTATCAACCTCACAACAGTTGGTTCTATGCTAGTAAACGAGGTAACGTTATGTTTCCTGTGTTATTATTAATATGATTTAGCTACTCATTATCAGTTTAATAATACCTTACTCCTATAGAAGATGATTCATTTATTCACTCATTTGTTCAGCAGGTGTTTATTGATTATCTCCTTGGTGCCAAACTCTGTGCTAGACTGTGAGAATAGGGACAAATATACACATTGTCTATTGGGGCATTAAGGGCTTTATAATGAGTTTTTGGTTGTGCAAGGGCAAAAGCATTCATGGTTTTTGTTTCATGCAGCATCTCACTTCCTTGGTTAGTTTTGTGTTTGGTTGATTTTGTTGTTGTTTGTTTAGGGGAGGTACTTATAGCCTGCCAGCCATTTTGTAAGTAATAATATATAATAACCAGATATTGGGTTCCCACAAAGATGAACAAGATATTTAAAGAAGCTTGCAATTAAACAGAAGAATTAAACATCTGCAGATATATCTACAGTGCAGTGTGATGACAAACAATAGAAGCAGCTCAGTGGAAGAGATGATTTATTTGTCTGGGATGCTTAGAGAAATCTTCCTAGATGAGATGATAGCAGAGATGGGTGTTGGAAGGGGAAGAACTTATTCGCGCATTGAATGTTAGTTTCTGTCCATTTCCCCTCATGTGGCTCCAGGAACACCAGCATTTCACCTGATTGAGATGCACGGTGGCATAAGAAACCCAACTGCTACTTTCTCCTCAGTGCCTTTGGCCAAGATCACTTAAATTTTTGAGCCTCAGTTTCCTCATCCAAAAAATGGGAGCAGCATTACATCCCACACAAGACTGTTGAAAGGGATAAAATGAGATAATATTTGAAAAGCACTTAGCATAGTGCCTGACATGTTATAAGCACTTAATAAAATTAGAGTTGCCTTAATTATTGTAATTGCCCCAATGTTGGTGGGTGTCATAGGATACAAAGTGGATTTAGACCCATTTACAGTCTAATTTAATGGTGGGGTCTTCAGAGCCTTCCATATGGATGGTGCATTGTGAATGGACAGGAGGAATGTACTCGGCTGTATTCCCAAGAGTGTGTGACAGGAAACCCTTCATCCATTGTGCACCTGCCAGAGCCAGGGTTGCACAGATCACTCTTTGGTTCATAGCCCCACCCTGTACCAGCCCACTCAGACTGGGGGACTATATTTGCGTGACTGTATGTCACTCCTTTGAATTTCATGGTTGAAAGCTTACCGTGAATCTACGGCTCCAGTTCAAAATGGTGCCACCCTGTGCTCCTTGCTTTCCCAGGCAGGCTGCGGGTGCAGGTACCTTCTAAGGAACTGGGTCATAGAGATCTTCTCACCTATATCTTTGCAGCTTTATCTACGGTGGTCTCTCAGGGACTTGGGCATGCCATGGTAGCTGTCTTTGGAAACATGTCTGCTTTTAGGAAAGATTAACCAGAAGACATCTTTAAATTACACCTATGCCCTAATAGTGTAGGGCATAGTTTGTATGTGTCTGAGAGACCGACTCAAAAGTAAGTTCTATTTTGTATGCATGGTACATATCCCCAAATAAGTCCCAAAGAAATCACACGGCAATTTGACTTACCTTTATGAATTCAAAAAACACCTTGTCAATATTAACATTAGAAATCAGCCCTAATTGCTTCACTCTGACGTTGCTGTTTTTGTGTCTTTTCTTCTAATTTGTGTCCACTTGCATCCTATATTCGTCGTTTTATATTTTACTTTTTTTTACCTAATATATCGTAAGCATGTACCAGATTTCCCCCCAGTCATTATAATTATAACCTTTAATGACTACATAATGGTCCATCAGGTAGCTAAATCTAATTTATTTGGCCATTTTCCTATGGTTAAACAGCTAGGCCATTGATTTTCAGATGTTTTTAGCTGCAGAAACTGTGTTTTAAGAAACCATATGTAGAATCAAAAAATACTCTATGGATTCTTTTTTTTCTTGAATATCTAAAGTAAAAGATGATTAACTTCATAAAAAGCTCTCAAGCTGTAGTTATAAATGCCAAGTTCCCATTACCACTGCCTCCATAGCCCTAGCCAGAGATAATCCCTGTACTAGCCTAATTTCTAGATGTTTTCATCTGTGTTTACAAACAAAATAGACGTATTTGATACACATGGGATAATACAGGGCATATTGTTTTTAACTTGCTTTTTCCCCCACTTAATATGCCTTGAAGATGTGCCTTGTCATTGCGATTAGATCTGCCTCATTCTTTTTACCTTTTGCATAATATTCCCCAAATGGACCTACCCAGGGTTCTTCCTCAGGCCCTTCCCAGTGGACAGTTAGGCTGTTTACAGTTTGTATCATTAGACACAGTGATCCAGAGTGCTCCTGTATCTACTCTGCATCCTTTTAGCTCCTGCCAAGATCCCCTCGTGGTGGTGGTTCCAGGTTTTAAAACCTCCAGTTTGGGAGATTTCCTGTTTTCAGCTGCTGTAGATAATAGTGCAATGAACGTCTAAAGCATATTGTATGTTTTCCCCCTTTCTTGAATGTCATCAGGAAAAATGGCTGGATGTAGGCTGAAGCAGGGAAGGAAATAATAGTGGCACTTTTGTGACACATGAGACGTACTGTTTTCCAAAATTAGCTTTACCATTTGCTCTGCCTATAGCATCAAGTGGGGGATCCATGTTTGAAGTCCCCTCCCTCTTCACCCCAGGGCCCTGCGCATGAGTCAGTGGCTCCCCAACAAACACGGAGTAATAGTATCCCACACTTACTGAGTGCTTTCTATGTAGCAGGTGGGTGGTGATGCCTTGGCAAATACCTTAGCTTATTCGATTTTCAAAAGTAGCTTGTGAGATAGGTGCCATTATTATTTCATTTTCCAGTGTGAATACTGATGTTCAGACGGTCCCAGAGTTTGCTCCAGGTCATAGACTTCATAGGTTATGGACTTGGGACATGAACCCAGGTACTTCAGATTCAGAGATCAGGTTCTTAATCAGTGTGGGATACAATGCAGACCACGTGGGGTGGGACAAGGAAAGTGGCAAGATCCAGGCGACTCACTATAAGCCCCTATACCTGGTGGTTGGCAGCTGGACATTCAATCAAATATTTCCTGAGCATCTAAAATGCACACAGCCCAATGTGAACACTGGTCTACCTGGGGGCGGGGCACGCCCCCCCAGGTCCCGCCTATTCTGTTCTGTTTGCCCAATCACAGCCTTGTCTCTTTGACCTCCATCCTCCCCAGGGATTTGGTTGTAGGTTCTCGTTCCCTCCTTCCAGATGTTCTCTTCTTCCCTAAATATTTGTTTTGTATATTCCCACTGGGGAGTTCCGACCGTTGCCACAGGTGGCTCCTTGGTTTGCCGTTTACTGCTTTCAGCTGCATTTTCCCCAAAGGCCCCTCTCATCAGCAAGTCCCCGGATCACTAAGAAGGTCAAGCTGTGCAGTATGTGCCTCCTCAGAGCCCTTCACGCCAGTCGGTGTCCCTTTCTGCCAGCAGAGCCCTGCGTTCCCTGTGGCCATCTCCCTCTTCTTCTGTGCTCGCTGGAAACAAAGCACTAACTGGACTTCGCCTTCTATAGCTCTGGAAAAATGACAGGCTACTGCCTCCAATTAGTTTCTTAGACAGTGTTGATGAAGAGGCCTGTGGCATCCTTACGAGCACAGAAGGGCTGGAGCGGCGGAGTCCCCTGCTGCATCTCACCCACCGTTTTCAGGCAGGTTGGTTTGTGCTGGGCCTTTCTGGCCTGTGTTCCGGATGCTGACCCCACTCATTCAGAGGTCTGGACTGCTGCCTTCTTTCATCTGAGTAATAGTGATGGGGAGTCGAATATGTGCCTGGCACCGGGCGCCTGCTGCCCAGACAGCAGAGAACAGGCCAGACACATCCCCTGCCCTCCAGGAACTGCCAGGGAAGGTGGGGAAGTCGGGATGTGGCAGTTTAACTAACAGAGTCAGGTGTCTCCACAAGTTTAACTAAATCAAATGTGCCAGGGCCAAAAGCGTGGAGAAAGAGAAGGAGCAGTTGAGTGGTGGGGCCCTGTGATGGGTACTGGGATCCACACGGCCCCTACCTTTGGTGAGAAGGCTGCCCAAGAGATCAGTTGCAGCGGAACGTGAGAGGTGCCGCCATGTCAGCAGTATGTGCAGGGGACGTGGCTTCGTGGAATGTGGGTGTCACCCTTTTGAGTTCAGAGGTGGCTTCTGGGAAGAGCAGATACTGGAGCCACCTTCAAGAGTTTATCAGATACTTGAGGGAAATGTCTTACAATTCTGGGGCTTTCTCCCCAAATTCTGACTTGACCGATCTGATGCTGCGCCTCTAAATGTGCACTCTTAAGTTCTTCCCATGGAATTTTGCTTCTCCCGAGGTGGCAGATCTGATAACCCTCACTGGACGTGAGTGCAGCTGGCCTGGCCCAGGGCAGAAACAGAAGAGGGTCCCAGGGGCAGAGCAGGGGCTGCTCGGGGTTTCTTAAGTACCCCCAGGCTCTAACTCCATCAGAGGCCAAAACTCACCCATCACTTCTGTGCCCGGGGGTACACGCTCCTTCCCAGCTCCACCCAACTGGGAGCTTCCAGGAATCCAGAGGGTTGTCTGCATCAGGCCTGGGGCTTCTCTGCGTCCGTGGCCCTGCTTCTGCTGAATCCAAGGTCTTGGACTGGCTTGATCCCAGATCCGCTTCTCCTCTTGTCCTCTGGGCTCTCACTGTGTTGGTCTGTTTATTTACTTACTGTTTACTTTTTTATTTCCCTCCTTTAAGTTACGTAGTAAATTCATGCTTGTGGTAACAACTCAAAGCACAAAAATGGCTACATTAAAATGAACCTTTCCACCCCTTCCAGTTCCAACCCAGTACTTCCCAACATCATCGCCGCTAACAGCTTGTGTGTATTCCTCTTAGGTGGTTTCCTCATCTACACATAAATATCTTCACACAGGACTTGACTTTGTTTTCATTTGATTTTACAAAGCATGAAGTTACAGAAGGCAGTTTATTTTATTACCTACCTCCCCACCCAAGAAAAAAATTGTGATCATGTTTCCATGACAATACAAATTCTCTCTTTTCAATAGCTATAGTAACACTGTAATTTATGTATCCCTTTCGCATTCTCAGGTTTCTTCCTGTTGTCTTGCAAGCCTGAGCCATCCAGCATCAGTCTTCCTCGTGGACTGTCTTTAGATGCTGGCACATCTCGGTCCTGCTGGATAAATTCCCACCAGTGGCATTGCCTGTTTCTGACATTCAGTCCCCTGATCCTGTCCCCCAACAGTTGTCTCTTCCCTGGATCCAACCCAAGTCTGATGAGATCTCAGTTTCACACCATGGTTTAACAATGAGAAAACAGCCTCCAGGGACTGTCCCTGGATGGTGTCTAAAATGGGAATGTCATCATGCAAAAGCAGTGTCTATTTACCAACTATGAAATGACTGTTTTTCATGGATTTTTCTTTTTATTTGACATCTCAACTGTCAATCTCAACGTAAACACTGGTTTTTGCTCTAGGACTAGTCTGATTTAAATACCATAATGGTCAACTACACAATAGCGACTTTTCTTTTGTTTGTAATTACAGCAAAGTTATATACAGGATTCCCATTTCCTGATTTTATAAAAAGAGAAAAAAATTTTATAATGAACATAACAGAACTCAGAAAGTCCACTGACATTTTGTCCAAAAATGTTCTGTTACCCTTGGAATGTAGCAATGCTGTTGATAAGAAAGCCATCTTGTTCACCTTGTTTATCCTTAAAAAGCTCAAAGACTTTTCTTCTTAGCATGCCTTCCAATGGGAAGGAGGACAGAGACATGATTAAATTTTCAGGCAGAAACACATGACTATAAATAATTGACTCTCTCATGTTTCATGAGCCTTAACCTCATACTTTCAGAATATTTCTTTTATTTCAAAATGTTTATTTACTTTTCTCCATTAACTTTAATTAATTTTGCCTTTGGCTCATAAACAGGTGAAACTGAAAACTTTTATTTGCATTTTTATCTTGAAGCAAGCTAACTAATTAAACTTTCCAATTTGGTTTCACTACGCCATACCAGAGCCATAGGAAAATGGCTGACATGCATAGATTCGTGACTGTTTTTCTAAGAAAGAAATGGAAGGAGCTTTTGGAAATTGCGATGGTTTTATGGAAATGCTAAAGGTAAAACCTGTGTTAAGGTTCTCTCCATCACAGGAAGAGAGCTGAGCACATGAGGTACAAAAAGAGGTAAAAGGAAGGGTCTAGAAACTACATGCTGGTGAACTTCCCTAGACTTTTAGAAAAAGAATTTTTCTAGAATTAATTAATATAGAATTAATATAGAAACGAATTGTGAGCATATAGTTTTCAATAGTGTTACTCAGCTGGTGGAGAAGAGGAATGCCCAAAGCATAATTTATTAGACCTCAGCCTGATTCATGACAAGTCCTTCCATAAAATCTTAGGAATTATTAAAAAAAAAGAACACGCAATGTTAAAAGTGGTAAAAATCTAAGACACTATCTTGGAGAAGATATTTATAGCACATTTAATTAATAAAGGATAAGTAACTAGAGAGTATATAGGCCCCCTAAACTCAGTAGGAAATAAAGCAAAAAAAATTTAATAGTAAAAATATAAACAGTCATTTTGAAGATTAGGAAACTTAAATGACCAATAAATGTACAAAAATCTGTTCAAACTCGTTAACCATCATGAAATTCAAATAACAACCACAATCTGATATTATTTTATGTCTACCTGATTGGTAAATATTAAGTCTAGAAATACCAAGTGTTGGCAGCAATGTGGGAAAACAGGGACACTCATTCATGGCTGTTGGGAGTATAAATTGAAACAACTTTGGAGAACAGTTTCTCATTATCTACAAAAGTTGAAGACGTGCAATGTATTCCTCGGTCCGTGCCTGCAGGGAACTTCCATATGTGCACCTGGACACACGGAAATGGATGTCCCTAGCAGCATGGCCGGCAGCAGCAAAAATAGGAAACAGTGTATGCGCAAGCTAAGAGTCCCGTGGCTGGTGAGTGACAGCTCAGTCGTGTGATGAACTGCCCTGTGGCACTGACAGTGGACCCCCGCACTCGCCCCGCCCCTCAGCCCCCGAACATACCACGCCGTGAAAAACACAGTTTGCAGAAAAATACTTACAGTGTGATTCCATTTCTAGAGAATTCAAAAACATGAAAAACTAATATGTTTAGATAATATGTTTAGATAAGTTCCCGATAACCACTTTCCTCGGAAGGAAGGACGGGGGATGAGATCAAGGGGAAACATGCAGGGGTTACAGTGGCGTCGTACGTGATATTTGCTAAGCGGGGTGGTGGGCAGAAGTGTGATTATATTCTTTCTTATACCTTGCTATATGTTGTATATGTGTGTGTACATGTGTGTTGTATGTATGCGTATATATGTGAATTTATGTACATATATTCCTGTGTGTGTATGAAATAATTCATAATTTAAAAAAGGAAAGAGAGAAATATGAGCTAGATGACATTTACCAGGCACTAATCTTATCTTATTCAACATTTATATCAATAACTTATCAAAATCATGCTTCATCCAGAGTAGATATGGGATAGCTAATCCATCAGATGATTGAATCAGGTTTTCTAAAAGGCATGGACACGCTGTAACCATGAGCTGATGATTTAATGTCACAGAGCTGAATGTAAAGTCTTTGCCTGAGATTCTTAAAAAACCAGTTCACTAAATCAGGGTGAGATTCCCTATATTAAGTAGTATTTCATGCGAAAGCAGTGTTGGGGTCCTAGTTGACCACAAGCTCGAAAGGCATTTCTGTATAAGTGAGTTAATGTCTTCTTTAGGAACAGTGATCATCCTCCCACAGCCTGCACAGCGCAGGACACATCTTGCATATTTCGCTGTCAGCACCTTGATTTGAGTAGAAAGTTGACAAATTGCAGCAAGGTTAGAAGACTAGCAATGAAAGATGCATAGATAGATAAGTTTTCAGTTCATCAGAGGGAGATGTGGAAGAGCCAGAGCAGAGCGAGAGGTTTGCAGTAGATTGCTTCCAGCTCAGTGCACACAAGATCTCACCAACAGTCAGACATGCCCAAAAAAGCAGCGGGCGGCCTTGTAAGGTGTACGCTCATGTCCCTGGGTGGTCAAACAGAGACTGCATAACTCACTCTCCCTGCAGTCATACTGGAAGGTGGACTCCACAGCTCTGATATCCCTGGCACCTCATGGCTTCCATGACTGTGATGACTGTGAGAATAACCAAAGAGAAGTCACAGGTGGAAATAGGAAGCCATTTGGTTTAACAGAGACCAAGGTGGAAGCGTGGAGCATCACAGGGCAGACAGCTGAGTTCAGGACCTTCCACAAGTGCTCTGCGGTTCCCCCAAGTAGCAACACCTGCCCTGCAGGTGACACCTTGGTCTGTTCAGCAGGACCTGTCTCTCTGCTGAACTTGGACCTACGAAAGGGGCTGTTGTGGCCCAATTTCTGGCTCTGGACAAGGAAAAGAACTTGGATTTGGGAGGCTGGAGACCTGAGTTTGAATCTTCCCCTGCCTCCTGTTTGACTCTGTGATCTCAGATCCATTACTCTATTTTTCCGAGTCTTTTTTTCCACTGTTAAAACAAGGATGAGGAGGCCTATTTCAAGGAGTAGAGATGATTAAATAGGAAATAGGAAGCAACTGGTGTATTTAACCCAATACCCCTGAAAATTGTGAGTAAGAACACTTCTCATACTCTTCACTCGTTCACTCATCCATTCATCCAACAAAAGTCGATGTGATACTTATACCCCAGGTACCCTGGTAGCCTCCTAGCCACTGGGAATATGCCTGTGGAGATGGTAAGCCCTTCCCTCAAGCTGCAGTCTAGTAGCTGATTCTGACACTATGTACACAGTTTCAACCCAGTGTGCACAGGACTGGGGTGAAGATAAACCCGGGAGGGAAATGAGGCCAAAGAGAAGGAATATTTCATCCTGCCTCAGGAAGGAGGTTGGGGGACAGACTTCCCAAAGTGTTCTAAAAAATGAGCAGAAATTACTGAGGTGACACAGGACCAGCAAGGGGGAGAGGAGAGTATGAGAGTCCAGGCCTGAGTGAATGGCATGTGCCATCATCATGGCAGGTTTGGGGAAGTTCACGTTCAGTGTTTCAGCCCAGATGAGCTAGCTTATACTGCTATAGCCCCTAAAATGCAGTGGCTCACCAAGAAATGGTTTATTTCTTCTCGTGACAATGGCCAGCGGGGGCCGTTGGGGACTCTGCTCCATGTCACCCCCTCTCTGGGATTCAGGCTGACAGAGCAGAGCAGCTCCCATGTGGAACACTGGCAGTGGCTGTGCAGAAGGAGAGATCGAATGGCATGGGGACCGCCTCTTAAAGCTTCCGACTGAAAGGGACACGCCTCCCTCGTGCTTACGTTTCATGGGCCAAAGTAAGTTGCAGGGCCACACCTAAGTCCAGCAGAGGAGGCCCTTACACGTGGCCGGAAGAAACCAGAAGTATTTGTTGATGGCGGTAACGGCCACCACAGTCAGTGTGGCAGGAAGGGGAGGGGACAAAGATGAGGGGAGAGCAAAGTGGGGGGAAACGCCAGCCAGGCCAGGAAGGCCCGTGATGCTTTATTCTAGATTTTTTTTTTTTTACTGTATCCAGCAGGAGCCATCAAAGTATATCATGTCTGGGAATGACACAAGGAACCGCTCAGTTTAGAACAGTTAAATTGGAGATAGCAGGGATGGTGTTCATTCATTTGTTCCACAAACATCCGCGTTGGTGATACAAAGCAGAGAAAGTCCACATTACATTTGGTGAAGGAGGGGAGATCATCAGTCAACAAACTAAACAGACGAATTTATAACATTTCAGAAGGTGATAAGTTGTAGAAAGAAAAGTGAAGATGGAATAATAGTTTGGAACCTCTTAGAAAACAAACTAGTAGCTTAAAGGTGAGAGAAGGGAATGCATTAGGAAGCCATTAGAAGGTACTGGGTCATCTCTCAGAATCGTAAGAGGGTAAATGAGATAAGGTGTATGGAAATGTCTAAGGCAAGATGCTTCAATAAACATTAGTTGAATCTGAACTTAGAGTTGGAATAGCTCTTTTGAAGCGTTCAGTCCCCATGGACGCAGATGTGACATGAACACTTTTCAGGAGAGTGGATAATAGACAAGCTGGTTTATTAAGATGGAAATTTTCACAAGGGCTTAAATAAAGATTCAAGTCAATGGGCACTGCCTTTTTAATTGATAAGAGCGACTTGGAGGTAAATGTGAGATGCTTGCTGCCTGTGTGGCTATAGAATTGGGGGAATTCTTTAAACCTCCCTGTCAGCTAACTGTGAAGTGGTGATCTGTATGAGATCTCGTGTGCCTTTCTGTAGAATAAGTGGATGAGATGAGAAGCAAAGTTGCCTCTCTTACTCCTCTTTTTCCATTCCTCACTCTGACAGTCAGCACAATTCACAAGGAAGCACCTAACAAACTCTCTCCCCTCCCACTTCCATGCCCTTCTGGCGCTGTGAACTTGAAGTTCACTGGCATTGTTCTGTGTACCAGAATCACAGATGCTAAAAGTTGAGGGCGTTTTCAGAGGTGATGTGATGGTTCACTCTCCTTTGAAAGCAGGATTCCCTTCTGATACCCAACAGCAAGTGTCGTTCAATCTACACACACACACACACACACACACACACAGCGCGATGAGAGCTCACCGCTCAGCAGACAGCGCCTTCCATCACTGGACAGCTCCCTCGGTCGCCATGTTCTTCCCCAAGACCAGTCCCCTGGTCTTGAGTTTCAATATAAATGTGAAATCATTCGAGTATTAGAAGGTAACATACTCCCATTTTAGGACATGCTCTCTTCCAATCATGTTAGGCTAGTTTTAGTCTTTCTTTTTCTCTATCCTTCCTTCCCTTTCAGTCTTAAAAAGGTTGAAAAAAGGGCCCAATTACTAGAACTAATCTTTACATCGCAGTAGCCCTGCCATCTAGACTGTCTGCCGTGCCCTCTCCTCCTGACAGGCTCTGGTTTGTCTATTTCCCTTGTATATTATGGGAACCAGGATGATCCAGGATTCCAGCCATGATCCAAGTAGAGCAGAATCCAAGGGCAGGGATGGAGAGTTCTAACCCTTCTCCATAAACTTTACTTCTCAGTACTGGCAAGAAATATAACCCATAATAGTTGACATTCAAGGAAAACATTCTTATTGAGCCCCTTGGACTGGATTAACTCCAAAGCTGCTTTCTGTCAAATGTTTTGTGATTCAAAGAAGGAAAAATAACTACACTGTGCACATTTTTCTTTCCTTAAAGATTGGAAAGAAATGAGGAAAAAGCTTGTCTCGTTCATGTTTTTATAGAAATAGAAAGCACGTGTCCTCTGTGACAAAGATATTTCTTTCCCTCTAAATCCAGCAGAGCCCATGAAGAGCTTAAGTGTGAGTGAATGTCACACATTCACCTTCCTGGGCCACTTTGCTACATTTCTGTAAAGATAAAATGGCTTTCGCAGTATTGGAAATCTTGAGATTTAGGAGCTGGTCCCTTGCATGTCTTTGGGAATTGAGCCTGGAAAATGTGTCCATCGTTAGCTGACCCCAAGAACAGAATTTATGCCCTCTGAGGGCAGATGCCCAGCAGCTGTTTGTTCTTCACTGAATTGATTCTCAGGAAACTGATCCAGAAACATTCTTGGGGCCATAGATACGCATATGTTTCTCATGTCTGGTCCTGCCCTGCCCTATCCCCACTGTCTGCCTCCATCTGCCTCATTCTTGGCTGTACAACAGGAGTCTAGCTTCCTCATATACCTGGGTTCCAACCCCGATTCCACCAGGCACTGGCTGTGTGACCTCAAGCCTGGCACCGCTATTCCTCCAAGGACAACCTGGGGATAAGAACAGAACCTCCGTGAGGTCAAGTTCATGCACTAGGGCTTAGAACAGCTCCTCATGCACTGTGAGCAGTGTGGTAGGCTGAATGGTGGCCACCCAAAGAGATCAAGTCCTGGCCCCTGGAACTGGTAAGTGTGACCTTATGTGGAAGAAGAGCCTTTGCAGACATGATTAAGGATTCTGAGATGAGGCAGTTACCCTGGAGTATCCACGTGGGCCAGTGTAATCACAGGGGGCCTCAGGAGAGAGAAGCAGAAGGTGTTAACACAGAAACACAGAGAAGGTGATGTGAAGGCAAAGCAGAGAGAGATGGGGCCACAAGCCAAGGAATGCCAACGGCCACCAGAAGTTGAATGAAGCAAGGGACAGATTTTCCCCAGAGCCTTCAGAGGGAGTGTGACACCGCCCACACCTTGACCTCAGACTTCTGGCCTCCAGGACTCAGAGAACAGTTTTCTATGGTTTTAAGCTGCCTTGTGTGTGCTAATTTGATACAGCAGCCCTAGAAAACGAGTGCAGTCTGTGAGGGGTGCCTCAGGAGTGTCCCTGGGACATCAGCCCTGAGGGGGCAGACACCTGGTGACACTGTGGGCAGCTCACGGCAAATCCTCAATGCGTTCTCGCTCAATTAATGGATTCAGACGGCTGCCTTCCTGCCTCTGCCTTCCTCTCCATCTCGTTTTTACTCTCTCTTCCCTTCTGTCCCTGATGAAACTTAACCATCTGCGAATCATCCCCTCGTGTAAGCTTCAATCTCTCATTTAGTTGCTGGCTGATCCCTTCCTTCCCTCAATCACGGGTAGTGGGCTTCTGACTGCTCACATTTTGGCAAAATGAGTTGCTTAGGACCCTGTGGCTTACTTTAGTGTTTCTTTTCTCTACTGAGATGGGGTCTTTTGTACCACAATACTTTCCTATTTTGCGGGCCATGTCTGGGGCAGATGGTATTTAAGAGGTTGAATTCAGGGCTACCTAAATGTTCAAAAGCATGGAAGGCAGTGGTTGATGTGATGGGTGCTCAGGGCCTTTAATTCGGTGCTTTTTCAACTTGACTTGCAAATTCACTTGTCTCAGAGTTTCCAGCTCTTAAAAAATCTTTAACGTGCCCACTCTCTTAGCAGGAGGGAGAGTTTGAAGATGGCCAGTGGTGCTGTTTTGCAGGCTTTCATACCTCTTTGCGCTCAGTAAATGGGCAGGTTATTCTGTGGAAGGAAATGTTTTAAAGACTTAAATGCTAAGTAATAATCAAGTAGTCCGGGGGCGAGCAGACAGTTCACAGTTGGTAATGCAGGGAAAAACAACTTGAGACTGTCCCCGCCCTAAATCGCAGCTGGGAGCTGCTAAAGACATTCTTAAGTCAGCTACCGTATACCAGTGGAGATCCATGCTGCCCACCACGAGATGCTTTCAGAACGACCTTGAATGTGCTTTTTACCAAGTGCCTGCATTGCACTGTGGTGCAATTTTGCGTTTAAGCGTTTCTGTCTCTCCTAGTTGAATGTGGGAAAGTTGAGGAGCAGGGACTGTCTTATTCATCTCCGTATCCACGGTCCTAGCTCAGGACCTGCCACAAAGTGGCCCCAGTAGAGTGGAGCTGAAATAAATGAATATTTGCAACACACAGGCAGAATTTCTGCTTTACTTGGAGTGGGCACAGGACTGGCCCGTGAGAGCATGTCTTATATTGAAAATGAGATTCTTAGGTTGTGCAAATGCAAAGGGTCCATTACACACTGATGAGGCAGCTGTGGTCTCTCCAAGCCCTGCAGGTAACATGGGCTGGTAGAGCACGAAGAGACCTTAAGCGGGGGTCACGTTTGACTGCCGCCATTTCCATAAATCTCTTGTCTGTCCACAAACAGTCTCTGCATCCTCCTCCTCTGTAGCAGGCAACTATTACAGTACAAGGTGCCCTGTTGCAGATCCATATGGCTCTCCCGGGCTTTTAGTGGTAGTGAATCACCCCACATACGCACACACACCTGTTTGCACACCCTCACTTTCAACTTTCTGTGTATTTCCTGCCTCCAGAACCCTAGGCCATAAGGGCCCTTATGAAAGGGAGGCAGAAGGGTCAGAGTCAGAGAAGGATATGTGATGAGGGAAGCAGAGGTCAGAGATATGGAGAGAGATTTGAAGATGCTGTGCTGCGTACTGGGAAGATGGAGGAAGGGGCCAAGGAGCCGAGACACGCAGGTGCCCCTCTAACCACACGGCATTCCCTCTGCCACTTCCTACTCGTGGCATCAGACCTTTGGGCATTAGAGGGTAGCTCTCCTGGCCCTCCCTTTGCAGGGCAATAGTGGAAGCTTACGAATTGATCTTGGCTAACAGGAAGAATTTCAGAAAAGACAGACATGGCTAAAGGAAAGACCGAGATCAGTTTGGCAGCTTGCAAGAAGGGGCTGTGTTTTGATTATCTGTGAGTCACCCAGTGCATGGAACAGACCCTGAAATATTACTGAGGCTTAATATTGAGTTAAAATGAGCGCCTCCCTTGTATTTGATAGTCTACGTCTATTTATGCAACCTAAGATTACCTTAAGAAAAAAAAAATCTATTTCACCTAATCGTGCATTTATTCAGACTTGACTTCTACCTCTTTATCAAAAGAGGTGCCTGTGAGCTGTGCCTGTCTCATCTTGTAATAATAGTCATATTCTCAAAGAACACAGAGTCCTGGGTTGAATATTACATATATTAACTTCATTTAATCCACAAAACAACTCCATTGGATGAGTACCATTTTTATCCAGGGGTGCATCCAGTCAGTCCAGCCTGAATCATGTGCCTGTTGGTTCTCTCAGCTTGGGAAGCAGATGTCTTGGTCTCTCCCCTGCCAGACTATTTCCAAGAAGAGAACATTCCAATCTGGAAAGGCAGCACCATTAGGAGGGTGAAATACACACACAGGAGAGACAATTTAAGAACATAAATGAAGTGAGGAAATGTTCATACAGAGTGAGCCGGATGCTACTGGATCTATTCTCCATTTATTCCATCACTAAATATTTACTGAGCACCTACTGTGTGCCTGACTGTTACACTCTGTGTGATACAAGTGTGAATCAGATATGCATCGCTTAGTTTTACGTAGTGTCTAAGTTATTCCATGAGTGGTGTCCTGATGGCCTGGAAGAGGTAATGCAGCTTTCAAAAGTGACATTCGCCCTGGAGCGAAACAGTCATGGCAAGTGGAAATGACTCTCCAGTTCCACATGGCAGGATTGTCAGGGAGAAGCTTTGTCACCCTTCTCCAGGCTGAGAGCCCAGACACCCAGAGGGGTCCCGCTTATATTTCAATCCCAAGCGCGTTTAATTTCAGATTTGTGTGACCCTGATCAAGCTCCTTCATCAAGTTTTATTCTTCATAAAAGATCCAATTCCCCAGACTCATAAAATGACTCCTTCTAAGTCAGTGTTATTTTATAAATACTTCCCATTGCTCGCATAAATCACAGGCAGCTGACTTCTCAGCCATAAAACAACAGCTTGCAACATCACTATGGTACCCAATATGTATTTACTTATCAAGTTGAAGAACACGTGTTTGCTAAATCAGCAGCATTACAGCTCCACCAGCAATTTGCCGACACTTTCTTCCCATTGAAGGCAGAGTCTCGAGTCTCGGATGTGCCGTATTTCCGCATCCTGCCTCATTTTTATCTTGCTGCTGCAGTAATCACCAGCCCCCTCCTCCTGCCTCTGCAAACCTCCCTGATCCCCTCATTGATCATGCCTGTGACTTCAGGCAGGTTATTTACCTAACAGGTGCAGTGCTGGGGGCATCGATCATCTATCTGTTCTTCACCACAACTCGGGTTGCTGGCCCTGCTGGTCCTTGGGCTCCCGACGTGGCTCAGAGATGCCCCAGACAAGCTCTAGTGGGTCAGAGCAAAAGTGTTCTATAGCCAGTCTGCAGGGAGAGTTCTTGAAAATTAACTATTCCACGTGCAAAATGTAATCTGAAATGTCTAAGGGACATGACCTGTGCTGGAGTGGAGTGGGACAAAGGCATTGTGGCTCAGCCACTGACCACTGGATAGCCTGGTTGGTGGGCGAGTGATGTCACCCATTCAGGTGTCTGCCCATTTTACAGGTGAGGAAACTGAGGCTGTGTGAACTTGCATGTATTGCCCAGATGACATGGCCAATAAATAGAATTTCAGAGTCTCCATCTGTCTGGCCCCATCTATTGCCAGGATCACATTCTCCAGATTCCATGCCGGGTCAGTAGATTCAGAATTTCTGAGGGTGAGTTTCAGGCATTAGGAGTATTTTTAAATCTTCCCAGGTGATTCAGATGAGCAGCCAGGGTGAGTTTTAGGCATTAGGAGTATTTTTAAATCTTCCCAGGTGATTCAGATGAGCAGCCAGGGTGAGTTTCAGGCATTAGGAGTATTTTTAAATCTTCCCAGGTGATTCAGATGAGCAGCCAGGGTTGCAAGGCATAGTTCCACATATTCCTTTAATTTCATACTGGTGTGTGACCCACATCTGGTGGGACCCAGATTGTCAAGCATAAGTGTCTTATTAGAAAGAAGGCAGCAGCATAGGATCCAGGAAATCAAGGCAGAGGCCAGGAAGATAGCAGCTCAAGAGCTGGGAGCCAGAAGAAGCTTGCACAGGTCTCCCAGGGGAGAGAACCCAGAGCTTGGGAGGCAGGAGCCGGCACTGAGCAGGTCGCGTACCAGTGTGGACGCTGTTTAGACTTCTTGAGCTGTTACGTAATGCTTCCCGCCTAATAGGGATGAAACCACTGGGGAAGCAAGGAGTTTTATGAGCAGTAACCGCTGGAGCCCTAATGATGGAAACAAAGGGCTCTGCGTTATGGCCTGATTGGCAGGATCTCTGACCGAGATTCCCGCCGTGCCCAGGGGGGTCTCGGTGCCTCTTGTACATTTCCCAGGCCTCTTGCAGGTCTGGCTCCTGGCTCTTAACCAGGACAGGCTGCATAATTTGTGGAATGAAAATGGGGGGCCCCTTGTTCAACAATTATTAAGACTGTCAAGAGGGTGACAGGAGAGCATTAAAACAAGCACAAGGCCCTTCTGAACACAGCACCCCGGCCGACCACACAGGCCGCACACCCATGAAGCTGGCCCTGCTCTTGAGCTTGCCTGAGACACCGACCTGGCCATAGGCTGCAGGCCGTAGTGGTGATCTGCGCAGTTTCTGGATGAAGCACTTAATGAGTCTGCACGTGGCTTTGCAGCTCTCTGCTTCTCCCACAACAGTCAGGAAACCATGTGTCCCAGTGGCAAGGCTACAAGATGCCAGGGTCTAGGTCCCTACATCACAAGTGGGAAAGAAACCCCTTGAAAGGGAGCCGCAATATGAGTTGAATCTGAGGGAGAAATTAACCCTATGCGTTAAGCCACTGACGCATGGATTGGTTTGTTATCTCAGTTTAGCCCAGCCTAATATAGGCTAAACTGAAATAACAAACCAATGATTTTAAATAGCAAAACTGCCTCACCTTTGCTCTTAAAATGATGAGGGCAATAGGCCTATCTTCAGACTTTACTTAGAAATTAATATTTAGTGCAAGTCAGGCATTAATTATTTACCTGTTTCTGCTTATACCTTCACCATTACCTCAAGCTGTAATAGAAGGAAGATGATAACAAATAAAAATATTCATCCTTTATTCATTCATTCATTTACCTTATTCATTTATTTATTCAATCATGCATTCAACAGCTGTTTACGAAGCTCTTACTACTCTTACGAAGCTCATTATCCTGTTATCTTTGAAGATTTTCATGCTTTGAGTTATATAAAATTTAAGCAGGGGGGGCTTCCCTGATGGCACAGTGGTTGAGAGTTCGCCTGCAGTTGCAGGGGACGCGGGTTCGTGCCCCAGTCCGGGAAGACCCCACATGTGAGCCATGGCCGCTGAGCCTGCGTGTCCGGAGCCTGTGCTCCGCAACGGGAGAGGCCACAACAGTGAGAGGCCCGCATACTGCAAAAAAAAAAAATTTAAGCAGGAAAACTAAATGATGTTAGAATTAGCATGTTCTTCTTTTTTAAAAATTTATTTTATTGAAGTAGATATACAATGTTGTGCTAATTTCTGCTGTACAGCAAAGCAATTCAGTTCTACATATACATACATTCTTTTCCATATTCTTTTCCATTGTGGTTTACCACAGGAGGTTGAATCTAGTTCCCTGTGCTATACAGTAGGACCTTGCTGTGTATCCATTCTATATATAATAGTTTACATCTTAGTATTAGCATGTTCTTAAACATTATATACTCTGTATATTTGCATATTCTGTGGTACTAATATTTGAGTCACTGTGAGGGGAATAAATACAGAAGAGATAGTATCTCTGTGCTCAGTGAACTTCACATCTACAAGAGAGAGTTCCAAAAGAGAGGCAAATTGTTTCCATTATTTGGGTATGGGATTTTAAAAGTGCCGTTACTTTTAGAGACCCAGGTATAAATAACTCGAAGATGGTGTTTCTCAGCCTTGGCACTTTTGACCTTTGGGGCTACATAATTCTTTGTGGTAGGGCCTGTTCTATGCATTGTGGGGTGTTTAGCAGTATCCCTGGCCTCGACCCACTAGGTTCCAACATCACATACCCCGCCCTGGTTGTGACGACCCCAAAATGTCTCCAGACATTCCCCAGTGTCCCCTGAGGGATAAAATAACCCCCAATTGAAAACCACTGCTCTAAGGAGAACTAGAATTGCTTTTTAAATATCTCTTAAATTGGTTAAGCAAACAAACAAAAAATACACCACAATTTCCTTTTTTTTCTTCAGTTTTATGGAAAAAATATTTTCACATTAGAGAATTTCAGCTACTTTGTACTAATCCAGTACTGGGGATAGAGATTCCACTTTAAAATGCTTTTCTTGAAGTATTTTAGGCAAGATCAGTTAATTCAGCAGTGTTTTCTGGATCCTTTTTAAAGAGCTGCACAGAAAGGAATTATAAATAAAAAGATTAAATAGAATTTTTAATAGGTTTTGAGAAAAACATTACCTCAAAATGCTGGATGAGGGCTTCCCTGGTGGCTCAGTGGTTGAGAGTCCACCTGCCGATGCAGGGGACATGCGTTCGTGCCCTGGTCAGGGAGGATCCCACATGCTGCAGAGCAGCTGGGCCCGTGAGCCATGGCCGCTGAGCCTGTGCGTCCGGAGCCTGTGCTCCTCAATGGGAGAGGCCACAACAGTGAGAGGCCCGCGTACCGCAAAAAAAAAAAAAAAAAAAAAATGCTGGATGAAACAAAGAAATTAGGGCAATAAAATTAATCCTGACAGGAGGGACCCCAGTTTTACCATGTGTTACCTTCTATCTCAAAAACAGTTATTTTTCCTAACATCTGGCCTGCTGCAGCTCAGACAACAGCTCACCAGAGAAGTAGGGCAAAGGCACTGTGGAGATTGAACATTTAGCAGGCGCCACGGAAGAATTGAAATAATCATAAGGTGGTTCTGTTGCCACCATCTCTTTATCGCTATAAAAATAAACAACCTTTGAAAACAGATGGGGGACAGCCATTGCTCAACTTGTCATAACTTATTACATATTTGACTGTCAATTTGTATTTAAAAAACCAACTAGCTCCCGGGAGGGAGAGCAAATTTGAGAGGAGAAGTCGATCGCATTTCAAATCAAGCCTGTGGTAATTGCAGCTACACAGAGGCACTCCTGGCTGCTATTAAAGGAAGTGGGCGACTATCTCAAATTTGAAGTGTTCTCACTTTTAAGAACAGAGTTGTCTTCTTATTTGAAGGTACTTACTCATCTCAAACCTGCGTTGAAAGTATATACTTTGTGCCAGTTTGATTCAGTGCTTTAACAGAGAATATCCATTAGGCAACCACCACGCTCAGCGGTCAGCATATTGCAGTGATTTATGGTGATGTCATTGGTAGCCCCAAAAGCCCAACATTTGGGAAATGGGTTGCGTTCTCTTCTCATCAGTTTTTTGCCTGTACCTGTCCCTTTTTAGTTTGGTCCATCCCTTAAATATGGTGTGCTATTTGGTTAGTTAAAATGGCAACTTCCACACTTTTTTAAATTATAAAATATTTTCTAGCTTCTATGTGAAGATTAATCCACTTACACTCCTTTACCTGTTATCTATTGCTGTATAATGATACACACCAAAACTTAGTGGCTTAAAACAACAGCCATTTAGTTCATTATTTTGCAAGTTGGGATGGGTTCAGTGGGGCAGTTCACTTGCTGGTCCTGCCTGAGGTTGGCCATGTGACTGCTGTCACGTAGAAGCTCAGCTGGAGCTGAATGGTCCAAGATGGCCTCAACTTCCATGTCTGATGGGTATTTAGGGATGTCGGCCAGGGAGCATCAGTTTCCAGACATGTGGCCCCTCCAGCAGGAGAGCCCAGATATCTTTAGATGGCGGCTGCTTTCCAGGAGGACAAGCTCTTGTGAACAAGTACTTCCAAACCTCTGTTTGTATGTTTCCATGTGTCCCATTGGCCAGAGAATGTCAGATGGCTAAACACACAGTCCAGGTGGAAGGGACAATACAAAGTTATGATTTGCTGGGGGCTACTAATAGGACAGTCTTACCCCCTGATAGAAAGATTATCTCTGGATTCAAGATGACTTAGGTGAGTGGAAATCAATTTGAATATTTGAAAATACCTACCAATTGTGACTAGATGTTTCTACACTTGTCTAAATTACTGCCCTCTAGCTCTAGGCTAAAGCAACAAAATTTACTTTCTAGAGTAAAACTATTTAATAAAATGTGTTTATTTTCTTCAATCTTTACTTTCTCCTTTTGCGGAGAACATTAGTTGTGACCACATGAAATAGCAAACTCAAAATGATGATGGCTTAAACAAGATGGGCTTTCACCTTTCTTTCATTTATTTCTTGTTCATGTAAACAAAGCCAAAGGGAGGAATTCCAAGCTTTCCTTGAAGCTCCATGGTCATAAGAGACTCGGGGACTCATATTTTTTCTGTCTTTCTGCTCTACCTTTCTATCATGTGGCTTTTATTTGAAGGGCCACCTCATGGTCCACAATGGCTGCTGAAGCTATAATAGTCATCACATCTGCATCCCAGGCATCAGGAAGTGAGGAGAGAGGGTGTTACAAAAGCACACACATTCTGGATGAGGTCCCTTTAAGGAACCTTCCCAGGAGTCTCACACACTTTACTTCTAATTATATCTCATTGTCTAAACCTTAGTCAGTGGCCACAGTAGCTGGCAGAGAAGCTGGGACATCTAGCATCTCACCTAGTCAGCAATGTGGCCAGCTAAAATCAGAGTTATGTTACTGAGGAAGCAAGGAAGAATGGATGCTGGGTAGCAATTCACAGTCTGAGCCGCAGTCTCTTTAGTAAAGCAGGGTTCAAATCCTGGCTCACGGGGTGACTATATGGCCTTTTCAGTCTTTGTTTCCTCACCCGTACAATGGGTTTAACAATATGACATACCTCCTGGAGTTACTATAGGATCAAATAAGTTAGCACTAGACACATGCATCACATGTTTGTATTGTTGTGTCTCTACTGCCTCCCACTTGGCTGGGGCTGGGGCCACACAGGGGAACTTCCCTGTCCCAAAAGGGAAGTGGAAGGAAGAAGGGTGAACTCTTTATAGTGGATATGCCGTTTTCTTACACTGTAATCTATCACCAGAGGATATAGGAACAATATTTAGTTACTGTCTTTGGGGGAAAGACTTGCCTCTACCTACAGTCAAGACCAAAGGTTGAAAACTGGTGAGCCTGGGACTAAGCCTGCCATGATCTGTTTTGTTTGGCTTTCTTAGTCCCACTCAGTGATCTCTTGTATTTTACATTTGAACTAGTGTCCAAAATGTAAATATTTTAACAGTTTATATGAAAATCCAAATTCCCACCTTGTCTTGAAAAATCAGAAGGTCTGGCTTCTCCAGACTTGCATTTCAGAAATGCAGTACTTACCCTGAACTAAAAGGTAGCTGCCCCTTTGGCGGACATATACCCTCTAGTTAGCCACCACCTCTCCCAACTGTATCAAAATCACTTTACTCATGTAAGTGACCGTGTGGGCACTGGGTGGACATTTGAGCTTCTCACTCCTGACCCAGCTCCCATGACCCCACTCTGGGAATGGGGCCAGAGAGCCACACCCTCAGGGCCAGCCTGTCTGGGCTACTGTCAAAAGAGAGGCCAAAGGTCATTGGCATCTTCATCAAAACTCGCATTATCAAGAACTTTTTAGGTCTAAGGCACAGCCTGACCACCAAATGAAAACTGCGAGAGAGTCTTTGTGCTGGTAAATGACAATCCCTAGATAATTGGGGAACAGAGGGTCAGGCCCCCAAAGGAGAAATGGTGACAAAGCTGAATCTCCCAGCTTGGCCTTGGCCTTGGATCTAACCTGCTTTCCCCCTTCTCTCCCCACCAAAGTCAGAGTCAGAGTCAGAGCACCTCTTCTCTCTCCTCCGGACTATCAGGCAGGGCTTTAAGAGTCTCCTCACCCACAGCAGACAGCCCACCTCCTTCCCCCACCCCACCTGCTAGCCGAGTGTTTTGGAGGTAAGCAGAAAAAGTTAAAGTGAATTATGAGGAGCAGCTTCTGATTGGACACCCCCTCAAATGAAGATAAAGCAGGTCTGAAATGCTAACGTAGGTCAATGGGGAAATAAGACATTATTTACGATTCATTCCATGGGCGCCTTTTCAGGAGTGCATGCGCTGCAGAGTGCGGGCTGCCTCTGGATACCTATCAGATTGGTTTGGTATCTTCTGTCAACTAATCTTTGACAGTTTCCCTATTAATTCCTGGGTACACGGAAACACTGACAAGATCAGAGGAAGATGAGTCATGCATGCATGTGCTCAACAGAAGTTTCTAGGCTTATCTAAGGGAAGAGAGGGATTGTTTCCTTATGAGGTTTTAATTGATCTCTGCTTCTATAGATCCTGTGTGTGAGTCCCAGAACTAGTATGAGTTGCAGTCTATGTGGTTGGGTCCCATGAGACGTTTGGCCCATCACCATCGTCATGGCAATGGGGCCCCCCGCCAGAACTGAGTTGCAAATGGCAGCAGTCAATAAAATATCAATAAAACTTACCAAAAAATTAAAAATTTAAATTAAAATTTAATTAAAGATTTTTAAAATTTTTAATTTAAATTTAAAATTAAAATTTTTAATGTTCTCATTGGGGACATTATCACCTCCAAGAGGGAAAAAATTGGTGCTTGGGGGGGACATTAAAAACATGAGATATTACAGTGGTTTGTGGTCCTCAAAGGGCCATCATAGATATCTATGGCAGGGGATGACAGGTAGGAAAAAAATATCTAAAAAGACTCTTGGTGTCTTATTAGATATTAGTGATCATGAAAAAATAAAGGTTGAGAAACACTGCATTATTTCATTCAACGCTACGATAGCCGGTTAAGGGAGATGCTCTTTTGTAAGTGAGAAAGTTGAGGTTCCACAAAGTAAAGGAATTTGCCCGAGGATATCCAGATGGTTCCTGGTGTGGCAGGATTTGAAAGTAGACAGCCCACATCCTCAGCAGTGCCTCTAACACTGTTCTGCCTGCATTTGTTCACCTGGTTCTCTTCTCGCCGTCAAGAGCTGTTGGGAGAGAGCTGGGTTGTGTCCACGTGTGTGGTCAGAAAGCAGTCCCAGCCTGGTTGACCAGTGGGGAGTTGCACGTCCCGGTCCCGGGCCACTGATGTCACAGTGGCAGCGATTTTCATGTTTGTACTCTGACAGTCATGACCATGAGATATGTCTGTATCTGATAGCAGAACTTGGCCTATAGGGTGACACACTTATTCTGGTTTGCCCAGGTCTGTCCTGGAATGCCCTCAGCCCCGGGCACACTGGCTGGTTTGTCATCCCACATCTAGAATGCTGATTGGGCGTTTGGAATCAGGATGCTCAGAACCCCTTCAACCTGAAGGACTCCAACAGAAATTTAGTTTCAAATCAGTGTCAGTGTGACTAGACATACTCCGTGATACTTCTGTATCCCTCCCACCCAGCTAAACAAGTCAAGGTGCCTAGAGTCTAAGGGCTTTCCTTCTGACACGGGAATAAACACGAAGGAGTGGGTTATGCTGTGCCGGATCTGTGGCCATGTTCTCTTTTAAAAGTAACCTCTGAGGCGCATCCCTGAGACAGTTCAGTCACAGAGACAGATGTTTGGGTGGGGCTAGAATGCCCTACCTCCTCTCATGAGTTGGATGCTTTGTGATGACGTGACATTTTGTCACATCTAAGGAGCTCACTTAGTGATGCCTGCCGTCTCTGAGCATATCGGTTTTTATGTTTTGCATCCCCCTGGAAAGCACACAGTTGCTTCGACTGTGCTATCGAAGTGTATTCACTGCCAAATACAGACGTGAATGTCCATGTCCATGTCTCGATATATTATTCACTTATAGGAATATCATTTTTTTTAAAAGCCTGACACTTTTGATCATGTAAAGGAAATGTTTGGGGATGAAGACAAAGAAATGTCAAGAACAGTAGAATTTGGTCAACTGTGGCACAGAGCGAGCTGTCTTTTGGAGTCTCCCACTCTTGAGGCTGGCTGACCTTACCTGGAGATTGAAAACAGCCCCTCACCTTCAGAGCTGCACTCCACTTCTCAAGGGTGTGACTATGCCTGAAATCACAAGGAAGCGGAACTTCAAACACCGGCTTCAAGGTCATGACACCAGGCAGCACATGTCTTTAATCAGAGAAACACAACCAAGAGGAAGGGGCTACTGGCCAAGACAAAACTCTCCTAATTGTTTATCAGCCTATCACATTGGCAGCCATGTCCTTCGACAAAAGAAAATGATGGCCTGACTTGAGGCTTTCAGCTAGCAGCCTGTAATTCTTTTGCTTTGGAGGGACCACTGCTAGTTCATCTAGCTCTGGGAGTGACAGAGTGATTATCATTTCTGTTGACACATGGGAGAATATTGTGATGGAGAAGAAGACAGAAGTGTACTACCTGGAGGACCCACACGTGTGTCTGTCATATAATTATCATTTCTCTGCCATCAGGAAGCACACATAGGCACCAGATAAGCACAGATGAGAAGCCGCTGGGCTGCTGGAAATAAATGAGCCCTTCTTCTCAGAGTCCAGACTGTGGGCGTGGGCAAGGTTAAGGCGTAGGGGCCATCCATAGGCCCTGGAACAACTGTTCTGGTGCCTACATGCTGGACATCAGCCTTGGACTTGGAATTGGTGTATGTCTGCTAAACCCAGGTCCAACAAGGACCTCTGGGGGGGGGAGGAAAGAGCTCAGAGGTAGTGGGGGAGCATGCCTGGTTATGAAAAATGTCCAGGCAGTGCTGTCCAATCTTCTCACTAATGAGTTATCCATGGCTTCCGGTCACTGTGGAATAAGGCAAAGCTATGGTGAGTTGCAAGAGTGCAATTCTACCCAAAGAACATTGACAGAGGACCTATTGAGTGATAGCTACCCAGCTTGTAAATGTGAATAGAACACAGTCTGTGTCCCCCAAGGGCAAAATTTAGGACCATGTGACCCATCACATAAAGAAGTTCTTAAAATGAAGAGGTTCCATCAACAGAGAAGTTTAGGAAATTCTACAGATTCTGTTTTCCCATGGAGATTTACAACATGCATGTGCTTATTAAGGATGCTAGGAAGTTCTCCAAGAGGGAAACCTGCTCACCTGTGCTTTCTGCGTATTTCCCAAATGTGTTTCTCTGATGAACCCATGGAACCAGGGTCCCTTGGAAACAATTTAGGAAATGCTGACTTAGGAGGCTTATCCAACCATTGCAGAGCCTGGAAGTATGAAAATCATGATCCAGCCCCCAGAGCAGGAGTAGTTGAGAACAGGGTGTCGGGCCCATCAGATGTCCTGGGACTCGGGATAGAGCCTTGATCCTAGAGGAGGACTAGAGTGCCGTATGGAGAAGCAGTGGCGGCTCCAGAATGTGTGTGTGAGTGTCTGTGTGTGTGCGTGTGTGTGTGTGTGCATGCACACGCATGTGTATGTGTTATCATAGATTTGTGATCTCCACAGTCGAAACCCAAATCTATAAACTAAGACTGTGGACAAGGCGGGAGGGAGAGGGTAAGGCAGGGCAGCTCTGAGATGAGGGACACTGGGACTCCTGCCATAGCAGGTGCTGCTTTCTACGGACAACTTACTTCTGAGCTCCTTTGTCTGAGGTCATGGCCTGCACCACCATGATGGGCTCAGAACCCAGGACAGGACGATGATAAAAGGCATCTTCCTCAGAACTCTAACGTACCAGGCACTGCACCGAGTTATTTAATGTATTGTCCCATCAAGTCCTTACAGTGACCATGGAGAAAAGTGTTACTAATGTCCTAAGGTTACGAGGGGGCATATGGGGAAACTGAGGTTCAAGGAGGGTTGATTAACTTGCTCAAGTTCACACAGTTAGTTAAGACCTGAACCTAGATGTTACCCCAAGGTCATTTTCTTCAATGCTGCAAACCTATTTAGATGACTTAAGCAATGCTCATTGTCCACACAAGTGGGCCTCAGAAGGAAATCCAGGTGTGTGTTCATAGCAGGGTAAAGACAAAGGCAGGGCTTAAGACCAAGTTCACTTGCTCCCTAACAATTCATTAAAATAAAAAACATCTTCTGTGTAACCTTGGGAGTATTCCAGGATAACTTTTTATCATCCCATATTATCAAATCTGTAAAAAATAATACCAAAAAAGACATTATCAATGAATGTCCTAGTGGAAACTAAAAATTCATCACCCCGAGAGGTCTTTTTTTCCTTCCTATGAAGCCATGACAATCACAAACCATGATGGCTTCATTTTTTTTATACATTCTTTTGCCTGTTCGTGTCTGACTTCAATTAAAGGCATATTAAATAGGGCACAGATCCATCAGTCAAGCATTCATTAGACACTAACAAAGTGCAGGGCACCAGGTCACAGGTACTTAGCTGAGGACTGTTTCCTGTGACATCCGTGGTGTGGAGGCCTCCTTCCAGGTCTTTGCCTGCATGGAGCTCACTTAGCATGGCCCAGGGTGAGATGTGAGCCTGGAAGTCGCCTTTCATTTCTGACAGAGACCCCCAAGTGGGCCTGTTTTCCTAGACCAGGAAGGCAAATGAGTGTACCCTTGACACTAACGCTGACAGGCTGGCAGCGGCTGCCTGGACCACTGGGCAGAGAAAGAACCCTGATTCCACAGTGCAGCTCAGTGAGCAATAGCACAGGAACCAGATGGCTTGCTGACATCTTCCAAAGGCAAGGGGCAAGGAAGTGGGCTGCATGTGCCGAGAATTTTCTATTCTGACACTGTCCCTGAGGCCTGCCCTGTGACAGTTTCACAAAGAAACAAAGAAGGGCAAAGACACAACACAGAGTAGAAGATGTGTCTGGATGCATCTGGTTTAATGGCAACATTGGTGAAATTAACTGAGACTATTTAACAAATTGATGAGATGAACTGAGACTATTTAACAGATAGATCTTACTTTAGGATGGTCAGATCCGTTTGCCTGATCATTCGGACCTAATGACTGATAATCTGATTCTGATTATGGGAAAAAAATAAACTGGCTTTGATGGCTTGAGAAGCACTGTTATAAAAGGGAAAGGAATACCGGGATGGTGACTGAACTAGATGAACTCTGTGTTTCCTTTAAGCTTGAATATTTTCTGTATATGAGTATTCCTGCTGGGGACGATAGGTCTACTGGTTCCATCTCTTACCCATTAGCTCACATGTTGTGGGCTCAGAGGATTCAGAATCAGAAGATGGGGCCCTACGTTCACAGAAGAGTAAACTACAGTGAACAATTAGAGTTGGGCATGTCACCCTGAGCCAAACATGGTGGCTCGCAGTTGTCAAGACCCGCAGGTAAATGTGCCAGATTCCACTCTAGACCATGCTTCTATTGGTATTTATAATTATGGTCCCTTTAAATTAAATTTTAATCACAAAATAATACATGCTCCTTGTAAAAATGATCAAACCATTGCAGATTGGCCACCATCTTCCCTCGTCCCTGCATCACCATTAATTCCAGTGCCCTCTCTCCTTTCCCAGATTTAACCACCAAAGCCAGTGTGAAGTTCACCCTTATAGACCTTCTTCTATCCATTTATGGACATAAACTGTACCTGAAAAATATATGCATAAAGTTTGTGGAATTTTCTGTGTGCAAATAGGTTCATAAAAATGATGTTATACTATGGATAACATTTTCCAACTTGACATTTTTCAGTTTTGGAGAGCCTTCCATGTTAGAGCACATTAGATGTACAACCTTTTCTAAGTGCTGCAGAATATTTCACAGTGTAGGGATAACATCATTTTAGCAATTCCTCTGTTGTTGGATGGTTAGGTTCTTTCCAAATGTTTCTCGGATCCTCTGTAAACATCCCTGCCAAAACCCCTTGTTGACACGTGCAAGTGTTTCTTGAGGGTAAATGCCAAGAGAGTGAATGCATTTTTTTTTTTACTAGTTGGTATCCAGTTGTCTTCCAAAGCACCTAATGCCAGTCACCCTTCATATCAGCTGTGTGTGAGCGAGACCTGTATCCGACACCCTTCTCAACCTTGTTATAATCAAATAGTCTCCATCACTCTCGTCTTTATACCATCTTTGCTTCTAAAGTGTCAGCATTGCGGCTACGCACAGAGCGTGCTCAAGTAACACCCACGCCCATTCCCTGTAACCGGAATTAACTGCAGTACCTTTCCCTTTGAGGCGCCCTCCTTCCCCTCGCTTACACCTACTCACCCACCTGCACTGGCGACCTTTCCTGAGCCTCTGGTTAGATGAGGCTGTTCTCATCCGTATTCACATCACCCTCTCTCAATGCACTGTGAATGCTTTATTATTTTCTTTTTTTTTTTCACATCTTTATTGGAGTATAATTGCTTTACAATGGTGTGTTAGTTTCTGCTTTATAACAAAGTGAATCAGTTATACATATGATCCCATATCTCTTCCCTCTTGGGTCTCCCTCCCTCCCACCCTCCCTATCCCACCCTTCCAGGCGGTCACAAAGCACCGAGCTGATCTCCCTGTGCTCTGCGGCTGCTTCCCACTAGCTATCTATTTTACATTTGGTAGTGTATATATGTTCATGCCACTCTCTCACTTTGTCCCAGCTTACCCTTCCCCCTCCCCATATCCTCAAGTCCATTCTCTAGTAGGTCTGTGTCTTTATTCCTGTCTTACCCCTAGGTTCTTCATGACGTTTTTTTTCCCTTAAATTCCACATCTGTGTTATTTTCAAACGCTCACTCTCCTGCTTAGTGCCGACCTGCCAGACCCCAAGCAATGTGACTTTTTGGCACCTCTTTTTCCCCCGACACCCAGCCCAGGGCCCCCCATGTGGTAGGCATTCAATAAGAGATTTTTAAATGAAGGCCATTGTCACAGAGCCATATCCACAATGAAATGAAAGCCCGTGGAAATAAACAGCATATCGGGAGAAGGAAAAATTAAGCTGTCAATCTGCTGAACAGCAAAGATTTCTTTATTTCAGGTCTTTTAACGTGATGGAGGCGAGAGGGAGGGCGGAAGGAAAGCTAAAACCTAACGGAGCCAGGGAAAGGTTTTGCTTTTTTAATTTGGAAAGTGATTGACACATCACTCCACTGCCATTGCCCAGGTGCGGGGAGGGGCTCCGCCCATCGCTGTCCCCCAAGTGACCATCCCCTGCTCCTGCCCCCTCAGGGACCACGGTGATGCGGATGACAGCCTTTGACGCGGACGACCCGGCCACGGATAATGCCCTCCTGCGGTATAATATCCGTCAGCAGACGCCTGACAAGCCCTCTCCCAACATGTTCTACATCGATCCTGAGAAAGGAGACATTGTCACCGTCGTGTCACCTGCACTGCTGGACCGGGAGGTGAGCTGAAAAGCACACAACTTCTTTTTCATGAGAATTGAACATGGCTTTCACATGAGGGAAGATGTGCGGCTTCCGTCAGCGGCACTTTATGTAGCAGCAGAAATGAGATATTTACACATGGTTGGATTGGGGAAAATCTGTCAAGGGTGATGGGATGTTACGTGAGCCCAGAAAACACGCACTGGAAAAGCCATGTCCTTTGTGGTTATTTGCATTCATTCAACTCGATGCCTGTTTCTTCACTGACCACTTACTCTTTTTTTTTTTTTTTTAATTTTTATTGGAGTATAGTTGATTTAGTTTCAGGTGCACAGCAAAGTGAATCAGTTATACATATACATGTATCCACTCTTTTTCAGATTCTTTTCCCATATAGGTCATTGCAGAGTACTGAGTAGAGTTCCCTGTGCTGTACAGCAGGTCCTTATTAGTTATCTATTTTATATATAGTGGTGTGTACGTGTCACTCCCAATGTATCCCTCCCCCCTGTCCTTACCCCCCTGGGAACCATACATCACGGACCACTTACTCTTGAGGCCCCAGCGACTGTGGGCTCTGCCTGCCTCACCTGTCTTGCCAGGAGGGTGGGGGAGGGAGGGGGAGCGAAGTGACTGTCCCAGATCACTGACACTCTCCTCCCTGTCACAGAGTCAGGTAGCTTTGACTTACTTCTTTCTCAAACCTTCTGCTGCCTGCGCCAGTGTTTCCGCCCGAGCCTTTCTCTCCCCTCAGTCTCTGCTCTTGTCCTGCAAGGCCGTCTCTATGGAACCTCACCCATCTTCCAGGTCATGTGTCACAGACAGGTGCCCTGTGGACCTCAGTCAGCCCACATGCCTGCTCTTTGGTTTGGCCCAGGGTGTTTTAAAGTTTCACATTAGTCGCCATATCCAAATATTTTGATTTCATATTTTTTTTAATTCCAATTTCTAGCCTTTCTGAAAATCAGAAATTCTGGAAATCGGGGCCCCAATTTCCACATGTGGACGATGGGTCAGACCACTCGTGACAGTCAGGTGGAGCTGGTAACAGCTGTCGCACTTAGGGGGGCATGTGTTCCTGGCCCACTTACATCCCCTACATTTGTCTGCTGGCCCTGGCCTATTTCCCAAGTTCCAGGGCCACCCTGTCATTCCCCACAGGCTACCTTCCATAGGATAGCCTCTTGGCCCTTCACACAGCATGTCAACCCACTTGAGGATTCTCTGCCTCCATCACGCCCCCAGATGTGCCCCCATCCTGGGATCCCTTGTTCCCAGCAGGGCATCGTTCCATGGACGTGCCCCCTGGCAGTCACCCTGAACTTCTGCAAGCACCATCTGCCCATGACGAGCGCTGGGTTTCCCTCACAGTCCTGTACATTTTCCCCTCTGTGTCTTTGATTTAAAAAATCCCTGGGTGAGAAATGCCTTCTCCTCTCCTATCTGTTTTCCTCGCTGTAGCTCTTCACAAGATTCTGGGTTAGATCCGCCCCATCTAGGAGGCGGTGCTCCACCTCTGAGTCTTCCACAGCCTTCTTCCTCCTCCAGTCTCTGACTGCTCTGACCTGTAGCCCTCACATGGCATTTGTCACATACTCCTTTACACTGTCATCTGTCTCTTTAAAGAATATCCCCTTCTATCAGACTTCCCTCGCGGTCCAGCGGTAAGACTTTGCCTTCCAATGCAGGGGGCGCAGGTTCGAACCCTGGTCACGGAACTAAGATCCCACCTGCCGCGTGCCCCACCCCCCGCAAAAAAAAAAAACCACAAGAATATCCCCTTCCTCTTGGTCTAGACCTGATGCTGTAGCCAATAGTCACATGTGGTTATTTAAATTTTAATTGACATCCTTGAAATTAAAATGTAAAAGTCTATTTCTTGGTCAGACCAGCCACATCTCAAGTGCTCAGGAGCCCTGTGTGGCTAGTGGCCACCATACTGGCCAAGACAGAGACTGTTACCACCATCACAGAAAGTGCTAGTGGGCACCGCTGGCCTAGACAGTACATTTCTTGAGAACAGAGATTGTGATCATCTGCATGTTTGTTTGCCCACTACCTACCACAATTTCAACACTCCTAATAATAGGGTTTTTGGCATACTGGCAAGAATGAATTGGAGATGACACTAAGATTTTACATGTGAAGAGTGGGAAACAGTAGCTGGAAATGGGGAATTACTGGAAAGGGAGGAAGAGATTGAAATTTGCATTGAAACTCTGATTGTCACTTGGAAAATGTAATCGTTTCTCGTTAAAAATAGGAAGCAGAAAAAAGAACATTTAAGTCCATTTCCTCCATTTTGTCTCTCATTCTTTTTCCAAACCTCCCTATTTTTATGACTGCCTGACTGACGTATTATCTTCTTCAGAGGCAAGTAAGAACTTTGCATTTCTCCCTTTATTCCCCTCCCAGCACGCATGTGCGAGAACACACACACGCACACACACCAGCTTTCCCATAACCTCTAATTCTCCTGAAGGCACTTGCAAATTCTTCCTACAAGAGAAGGGTGATTTCTCCATCTCAGCTTCTCTTTTTACTGGTAGAAAATGCTTTGTAAGTCTCTATTTATAAATCAAAATGATAATATATTAGATCATTCCATTTTTAAGGTTTATTTGGGGGATAAATGTGTCTCAAGTTCATGATCTTGTCATTTGGGTTTTTGTTAAGTAGCAGTAAGTATATTACTATGGGAATTGAAGTAAGCCTTTTCAGCTACAATACATAAACAGCTCCAAAAAGGAAAAAAAGATCAACGCAATTTAACCAAAATTGGAAAATCAGTGAAAATGAATGAAAAGTGACATGTTTCTGTGAGGGTTTCCAGAGTTCAGTGTTGACCCAGGCAACATGGCTACAATCTGAAGGAAAGAAATGTCCCTGAATTCAGGCAAGGCTTGTCTGTTTACTAGTGCTGTGCTAAGATCCTCTTCGGCAAGTTTGCTGAAACGGTAAAACGTGACTTCAAGTTACTTATCTTTAAAGGGACAGAACTTGTGTGTCAGACTTCCCAAGAGTATGTTCCAGTTTGCAGGGTTTTCATCTCACTGTACCTTTCCCAGGGTTCATGTCCATATGACAAGTTCCCGCAGCGGGATTATGGAATTGTTTGCTACTATTTCTGGAGACCTTCTGAGAAGGCATCCTGTCTTAGGTGTGGTTTCAAAAGTCTCCTTCTGGATCATCTGGGCAGAACACTTAAAACAGATTTATGCACCATTCGTTTTTAAGAAAATATCCCATTGGGAGCCCTACAAACTTTGATGTGATTTACACCAATGTTAAGTGTGGTTACCATGTATTCACTCACAGTAACTCAGATGGCGTGTTTGCGCATTGAATGGGTGTTAACAAACAGGATGGGGACTCCTCCTAGAGCTGGGGCCCCTGAGATTTCGCAAATGGTTTGCTCCTGTCTGGCCCCCGCCTTGTGGGAGTGGAGGTTCCGGAAGTTCAAGCATTGACCTGAGCTCGATTGATGTAAAGTTTTCACTTTGATTTTCCATCTAGTACATTCCCAGAGAGGCCCCCGACAGGACCCCAAGAGGGAGGTGGGAAGGCTCTGTTTCTTTGGAACCTGCCCGTCCACCTTCCCTGCCTGTCACACAGTCACTCTGTCCTGAGGCTTGTCACGGAGGACAGGCTAGGACGCCGCTCAGTGCTCTTCAATGCTGCCATTGTGGTTGCTTCCCTTTCTTCTTCCCAGGACGCCCTGAGCGGGGCCAGGGGAGACAGGTGCCCCCACTGCGCTGCTCCTCCCCACGCTCTGAGGAGGAGAGGATTGTGTCAGCGTGTCCTCCCTGCATAGTCCAAGTCCTTAGCTCAGGAACATCTTTAATGCGAGGTGAAGGGAAGGAAGGGTGTCGGGGGGAGAGAAAGGCAGGCAGCGCGAAACGTATGGCCCCTCTGTGTGCTCAGGCCGCTGTCTGGCCAGGTGACCTCCTTTCATTGCCCAGGGTGTCATGGCAGCCTCTGGACCCGATTGCAGTGCAGAGCCGGGAGCGAGGCCGCCCATCTCTCACCCACCCTAGGCAATGGGAACATGCTAGAAGGCAGCTCATCCACTTCATCTTCTGAGGACCCATAACTGACCCCCTCCTCTCCCTCCTAACTACGATCAGCCTCTGCCTTGGCTCCAATTCTGTGGGCCAGCCTTGCCCAGCAGGTGCTGTCTGTCCAGTGGGCATCTCCCTGAGATGTTCCTCCTCCACTGAGCCGTGACCTTGGGGAGAACACCAGGCCAGGTGGAAAATGATATGGTCGGTGGAAGGGACAGTGGGTCAGTCCCTGCTTTCTGTCCAAGGTTAACTACATTGTGGCTTCCCCCAAAACGGGTGCATTTGCAGGCACAGTGACCAGGAGTCCTCTGGGGCAGCACAGTTGACTGCGGGCCTTCTTTGGATAGTGGACCACCTGGGAATGTATAGCCTGGAAAAGAGGGGCTCAGAGGGAACAGGAGGGCTGTCTTCCTGTTTAAGGAGGGCTGGTCTTTGGAAAGAGAGAGTGGATTTGTTCTGCTTACTCCCCTAGAGGGGAAGAGTGGAATCAACTGGGACACTGGTTCTCAAACTTTGCTGAGGAGCTTTAGAAACCCCAGTGCTCCAAACAAAGCTGGATCCGTAAAATCAGTCTCGTCGGGGGTAGAACACAGGCGTCAGTAGTTTAAAGAACCACCCAGGTGATTCAAATGTGCTGTGAATTGCACGGTCTTCCTGCCTTTGGAGAGCATGTTTCAGTGTTCCTGCTGACCTAGGTGGTGGGACCTGGGGAAAGAATCCTGGCCCCATGATTTATCTGGTTTTTGACCTAGGTGAGTGTACACGTCTCCTAGGACTGCTGTAATAAGTACCACAAGCTGGGTGGCTTAAAACAACAGAATTTTATTCTCTCACAGCTCTGAAGGTAAGAAGTCTGAAATCAAGGCGTCAGGGGGGCCAGGTTCCTTCGGAAGGTTCTAGAGGAGAATCCTTCCTTGCCTCTTCTAGCTTCTGGTAGTTGTCAGCAGTTCTTGGCATTGCTTGTCTTGTAGACACATCACTCCAGTCTCTAGCTCCATCTTCACATGTCCTTCTTCTGGAACAGTGTATCTTCACATTGTCTTCCCTCTGTGCATGCCTGTGTCTTCCTATAAGACACCAGTCATACTGGATTAAGACCCGCCCTAAAGACCTCATCGCTGCTCGATTACATCTGCAAAGACCCTGTTTCCAAATAAGGTCACATACACAATTACTCGGGGTTAGGACTTCAACATATCTTTTGCGGGGACACACTTCAACCCATAGCAGTGAGTTATTGGACCTCTCTGTGCCTTGGTGTTCACCTATAAAATGGGAATAGCAGCACCTACCTCAAGTGGGTTGTTGGTGAGGGTCAGATGTGTCAAAATATGTAAAGCACATTGTCTATTCTAAATAAACACAAGCTATCATCATTAGCATTACTGATTTAGTAGTAAATTTTAAGAGTGGTTAGTCAGTTCCCTGTTTAGGATACAGTCAAACTCAGACTGCCCTTTGTAGGACATAACAGAAGGGATTCAGTTAACCAGTAAAGCTTATATCTTTAATGTCTTTTCCAACTTTGAGACTATAGTTCTTAAAAAAAAACATTTATTGAATGCCTTTGGTGTGTAATTTGTTCTGTAGGATGCTGCCTGTGAGTGCCAGTTCCCCACCTGGCCAGCTGTGTAACACTGGGCAAATCATTTACCTTCTCTGAGCCCATTTCCTCATCAGTAATCACTGGTAATGACATCTGCACTACCAACTGTATCGCCTTTTTGAGATGTGCACAACCCCCTCTCCTTCTGCAGATAGCAAAGCATGGTACAGTCGTTACCATTTGTCACACTTCCTATGACTGCTGATAACTCGGGCTCCAGTTCCCATCCAATGCTGCTGAGAGCTTTACGTACTGTTTCTACCCACATGTCACAGACATAAGAAGAGTCTCCCCAGATGGTGCAGAGTATGTTCACTTTATTCTGTGAGTCATGACTCTTCGTTTTTGCCAGTGCTGGGCTGGGTTGTACTGCAGTTCCTTGGATTCACAGCTGAGTCGTGAGAGCAGCTGCAGTGACCATGTATTGCCCTTGCCTTATCATGAGTTTGATGTTACTAGACATCAAGTTTGACTTGGAACTTGGTGTATTTTCCATTATAAGCTCTTGCATTCACTTTTCTGAAACCATTCCAGAACATACCCTTTCTAAAGAAAGAGATCTTGGATCTCTGTCCCATCTCTGTATTCCCATTGCCAAACATACTGCCAGGTAAATAAGACACTCGGTAAAGATTTGTTGGATGGATGGATGGATGGATGGATGGATGGATGGATGGAGGGCTGGATGAAGGGATGGATGGATAAAGAGATGGATGGAGGCATGGATGGATAAAGGGAGGGATGGAGGAGGAGGGATGGAAGAAGGGATGGACAGAGGGATGGATGGATGGAGGGATAGATGGATGAATAGATAGATGGAGGGACGGATAAAGAGATGACTGGAGGGATGGATGGCTTATGTTCCTTCAGTTTGTATCTATGAGTACATAGGTAACAGACTATCTCAGAACTTACTGCAAGATCCACACCCTAGCATGGGTATATAAACAGAAGAAATGATTTTATTTTAGTTGAGACCTTACTCTTGCCCTTGTGTAATCATCCAGCAATCTAATGTATTCACCTTATACGTACCCTGTGTGAGGAACTGCACTAGGCACTAAGAATACCTTGGTGAATAGGATGGTCATAAGGATCTGGGCCTCTTGCTTAAATGGGGAAATGTTTGGAGAAAATCAGGACCATATCCTACTAAACGAAATTGGGTTCATTGGGGGCACTGTTTTATTCTTTCATATAACCATACTCAGCCCCTCATTCTGATAGCTCTGTCTATGTTTTTAAACTATGTCTGGCTGCACTACAAAGTAAAATCAGATAAAGGTCCCTAACATTTGATAACTGGTTTATTTAGTCGATCATCTTGGCTGCTAGACTGAAATTCATCAGCTGAAATCTGCCAGCTTTTCTGAACATAGCCAGCGCAATCTACAACTAATAAAAGTAGCTAATGGTCAGTTTGGAGGGTTTGTTTTCTTTTTCTTGCTTGCTTTTTTTTTTTTTTTTTTGCGGTACGCGGGCCTCACTGTTGTGGCCTCTCCCGTTGTGGAGCACAGGCTCCAGACGCACAGGCTCAGCGGCCATGGCTCAGCCGCTCTGCGGCATGTGGGATCCTCCCAGACCAGGGCACGAACCCATGTCCCCTGCATCGGCAGGCGGACTCTCAACCACTGCGCCACCAGGGAAGCCCTTTTGCTTGCTTTTTTCTTGCAAATGCAAACAGTCTCCAAATGAGGCCCTTAAAATGCAGTGTTAACATTTCCATTGTAAAAGTATCGTTAGTCTTTTTAAGAAGTTTGAGCTGAGCACTTTCCTTTGTTTGAATTCTCTTTTCTCTTTTTTTTTTAACATCTTTATTGGAGTATAGTTGCTTTACAATGTTGTGTTAGTTTCTGCTTTACAACAAAGTGGATCAGCTATACCTGTACATATATCCCCATATCTCTTCCCTCTTGCGTCTCCCTCCCTAGCCCACCTCTCTAGGTGGTCACTAAGCACAGAGCTAATCTCCCTGTGCTATGCACCTGTTTCCCACTAGCTATCTGTTTTACATTGGTAGTGTATATATGTCAGTGCTACTCTCCCACTTCATCCCAGCTTACCCTTCCCACCCCACTGTGTCCTCAAGTCCATTCTCTACATCTGCGGCTTTATTCCTGCCCTGCCCCTAGATTCATCAGAACCATTTGGTTTTTTTAGATTTCATATATATGTGTTAGCATACGGTATTTGTTTTTCTCTTTCTGACTTACTTCACTCTGTATGACAGACTCTAGGTCCATCCACCTCACTACAAATAACTCAATTTCGTTTATTTTTATGGCTGAGTAATATTCCATTGTATATATGTGCCACATCTTCTTTATCCATTCATCTGTCGATGGACACTTAGGTTGCTTCCATGTCCTGGCTATTGTAAATAGTGCTGCAATGAACAATGTGGTACATGTCTCTTTTTGAATTATGGTTTTCTCAGGGTATATGCCCAGTGGTAGGATTGCTGGGTCATATGATAGTTCTATTTTTAGATTTTTAAGAAACCTCCATACTGTTCTCCATAGTGGGCTGTATCAGTTTACGTTCCCACCAACAGTGCAAGAGTGTTCCCTTTTCTCCACACCCTCTCCAGCATTTATCATTTGTAGGAGATGGAGACTCTTGATGTCACTGAGATATAACCCTAATCAGCCTGTCTCCAAAGCCCATGCATTTTCCCCCCCAGTATATGGATCAAAATTTTTACTTATTTGGATGGTAACCTCACAGAGGAAATCGATTTTGAACCGTCTTTTCAACACAGGAAAGCAAAACACGGAGTTTTGAGGCAGCTTTTGCGCTGATTAAGATGTGGGCTTTCAGTGCCTGCCAGGTGGCCTTCTTCCAGGTTACAGAGCCCAGGTGGCTTCTAGAACTTGGTGCAAAAAGTCCATGGAGAAAGGTACTCTCCTGCCTTAGTTTGGAAATACAAATTGGCCCTATTTGTTGGGTATTTTGGCAATAAGAATCAAATAGCTTTTTTAAATGCCCCTGGTATTCTCTGACTAAGCAGTTCTACATAATCAAGTATCCACCAGTGGGAGTTTTTGTTGTATTTATTTAAAGAGCTAAACTAAGTGTCCAAGCATTGAGGATCTGTTCAACTGTTCGATAAATTGTGCAATATTCCTACATTGGGCTTCCATTAAATCATGTAAAATGATGTGGTAAAAGAACATATGATGATATGGAAAGATTTTCACATATGTTAACAAGCAGTTCGCAAAGCACCACATAGGCTATGATTTTTTGTTTATATATATATCTTTATCATCATCATCTTATTCTATTCAGGCTGCTATAACAAAATACTAGAGATTGGGTGGCTTAGACAACAGGAATTTATTTCTCACAATTCTGGAGGCTGGAAGTCCAAGATCAAGTTGCTGGCCAATTCAGTTCTTGGTGAGAGCCCCAGATGGCCATTTTCTCGTTACGTCTTCCCATGGCAAAGGGAGGATGCTCTGGTCTCTCTTCCTTTTCTTATAAGGACACTAGTGGGACTTTCATGACCTCATCTAAATCTAATTACCTCCCAAAGGCCCCACCTCCCAATACCATCCCACTGGGGGGTTAGCACTTCAACATATGCATTTTAGGGGGTCAGAAACATTCAGTCCATAACATATATCATCACAGTCCAAGATGTGAAAGGGTATGTGTAAATGTGTTAGGAATGGTCATTTTCGGATTGCAAGTGATCTTAGTTTTCCTGCAGTGCAGTGTCTAAGATGACAGTCTTCAGATTCAGGTTGCTTGAGTTTGAATTTCAGCCTCCCCACCCCCACCCCACCTCTTACCATATCTGTGATCCTGGGAACATTAGTAGCTTGAACAACTGGTAGCCATAATTTTCATGTCCATGTCATTAAATATTCTTCTCCTACGTCATTGTTAATGCTCCCAGAGGGCTCCATTGAATGAAAGTGGCATAAAACAGAGAACAAACCCCTTATGGTTGGAACTGTGCCTTTGTTTCCTCACCTGTAAAATGGGAATCATAATAGTCTCCCTCTTCGGTCTGTTGTGAGGATTAAATGAATTAATACAAGCACATACTTAGAAGCATAACAGGTTTGGGTTAGCTGTTGCCGTTATCTGTATTTTCTAGTTTGGGTACAGTGACTGTGTATTGTTTTGGTAATGAAAATAAAATTCTGTTCATCTTTTTGGAATGCAGTTATATCTGGGTCTTGAGGGCAGGGGATTCCAAGTCAGGACACCACACCACGATGGCTCAAGGGGCAGCATGACTGTCACCTTTGGGTTCAGACGCTGGTTCCTATGTGAGCCAGTTTATTCATTGACAGAACAGTGGGAATCATACCAGGCATCGTGGCCTCTGCCAATATTGCTAGGATCACAGGCAACACATTTAAAATGTCAGGAAAGAATGTTTTTAAGGGTGTATTAAGGTAAATCTTGTCAAAACTTCCCCACTTGACATGCTAAGCATTCTCATTTCTTCAGGCCCCATGGCCATGGCAGTGGCTTTGCTTGTCAGGTACCTATGCTGCTTACCTTTCCTTTCATCGGTTCCAGCAGGCAGCTTAATAGATACAGTGTGGTGTGTGTTTCTGTGTTTTTAAGACAGCCATGGGAAATGAAATTTTTTTTGACCTTTGCAAAGAACAGCTGTAGAAATGACTGTTGAAATTCAATGAACAGCATCTCTATTTATGGACCTCAAAAGTAGGAACCAAGATTAAATTCCTTTAGATATTTGCTCCCCTGTGTCTTATAACCTGTTTTGCAGACTTCTTTTACTCCATGGAAGACTCCTTGGGTTCTAATTCTTGTTTTCTGTCTCCTTGAGCTCTGGATTTCTGGGATGGGGAAGAATGGAAAACTCCATTCTTACCTCTTCTCAGTGTTCGATTATCTAATACACGGGGGAGTGTATGTTGTACTCCCCCAGACATCTACGGTGTGAACAATTACAGCATCTATTTTTTCAGCCAGGCATTAAGTCAGGGCCATAACCCTCATAGGACCACCATACCCATTTTCCACAGGGGTAGCCAAGTTCCCGAGGGCTGACGTGACCTTCCTGATTCACATGCTGGAAATCCATGTGAGAATTGGACTTGACCCCCAAACCTCTGCTTTGTCTACTCCCCGCAGGCTGCTGAGAAAAAAGCACAGACCATATTGAGGGGAAAATCTGGACACCTAAAGGACAACCTTATAGTTTATAAAACTTATTCAGGCATTTCTTTGTTCTTTGCTCTGAGCCTCTTCACACATTTGAAAAGTTTGACTCGGTTTCCCTCAGTTCTCCAGTTAGAAAGGCTGTGGGGTGTAATGGCTCAGAGCACGGGCCTGGGAATTTTAGAGCCCTGAGGAGGAATCCTGGCTCTGCATCTTGTTAGCTGTGTGACCTTGGACAAGTCACTTCACCTCTCTGAGCTTCAGTTTCTTCACCTCTAAAATGGTGCTTATAATGTGACCTATAGGGTAGACAGAATATGCCCCCTCGAGACGTCCTCATCCTAATCCCCAGAGCCTGTGAATATGTTAGGTTACAGGGCAGAAGGAACTTCACAGATGTGATTAAGTTAAGAATACTGAGAGGCAGAGATGATCCTGGGGTTTCTATTTGGACCTGATATAATCACAAGTGTCCCTGTAGGGGGGGAAGTAGGAAGGTCAGAGTCAGAGAGAGAAAGAGAGATTTCAAGATGCTGTGCTACTGGCTTTGAAGATGGAGGAAGGCGTCACCATCCAAGAGATGTAGGCAGCTTCCAGAAACCGGAATAGACAAGGAAACAAGTTCAGAGAACTTCCAGAAGGAACGCAGCCCTGCCAACACCTTGATGTTACCCAGTGAGACCCACTTTGGATTTCTGATCTCCAGAACTACAAGATAATAAACCCATTTTGTCTTCAAGTCACTAAGTTATATAAGATGTTACAGCAGCCATAGGAAACTGATACAACCTGCTTTGCATGGTTTGGAAGAGCGGAGGTGATGACATGTGAAATACATCAGCTTTGGCACGTAGAAAGCTCTCAACCAATAGTAGCCACTGTTACCAGTAACAAAATAATGATGAGACTTGAGGATGACACAGATGTGTTCTATCCAGGGGTGAAGTCCGCTTGGCCAGACTGTTATCAGGCCTATCAGGCCTATCATTTAATAGCTCGGGGCCTATGTGGAAGGTGGAGTGTCTGCCATCCAACCCAACCAGCCCACTTGAGTCAGTGGAAGGAAATGCCAGTGTTGCCTGCAGGAGGTGGCTTTCATTAGTTCTCATTAAGGGCACGGTAGAACCTGTTGCTTCTGCTTTAGTTCTGTGCCTTACAGAGTCTGCACCGGAGTGTGGATTTTGCATCCTCTGGAGAGCTGTAATCACGGGTGCTGGATATATGTTGATGAGACCAGCCACATCCTCATTAATTAGGCAAAGGGTAGAAGGTGAGGGCTTTCTTCATTCAGGCAAATGCTATAGTGTTGGGGTGCTAGGAGTCCATGAACAATGCCCTTCCTTCTTTCTCCTCCCAAATTAGAGCCCCCTAAGGAATAAGACACAGGACAACTGGAGACCAGGCCATAGGCTCAGTTACCAATGAAGCTGATCGACAAGGAGAGCCGTGAGTCTGTGGCCAAGGAAACTTGCTGATCCTTTATGCTTGAATTAGAGACTTGGCCCCCCTGAGTCACAGGCAGACCGGGACAACCACAGGCTACACCCACCTGCGTGGAGCCCACCCCAGGAATCCTCTCCCAGGCAGAGAGGCAAAGCCTGGGGCAGATAGAGATGGCAGGAGGAAGAAAGAGAGACGCAGAGGGAGAGCCAGCTGGGGAGATGCCACCCTCACAGCCCAGTATCTCCATCCACTGCCCTGGGGTGGAGTGAGGGCAGGAGGATACAGCAGGACAGCCTTGGCCCATAAGCTACCTTCATGCAAGATAGGAAGAAGGACCTGTTCCTCTGAAGGGACACAGGGCACAGGGGAAGGGCCCAGAGTGTCCACCAGCTCATGTCCTTCCACAGAGAAACCAGAGGATGGAAAAACGGAGCATGGCCCTTGGTTCTTCTCTTCTGAGGGCTCTCTGGGCGGGAGGATTTTAGAGGGGTTTCTTGAACCCAGCACAGAGCAGATTTCCTGTTGAAGAGACAGAAAAGGGCGGACACCATCAAAAAGCACTCAGCGTACCGAATGTCCCCACAGGCAGAGGGGGACAGTGAAGGCTTTGCTGGCCACTTCTTTTGTTGTGCAGGGTAGAAAATGGAGCGGGACGTTTATAACCTGTTTTCCGCTCTGGCAGGATAAGAGCCAGCCCTGGAGCTGGGTCCACCCTGAGTAACTGGCTGCTGTGGCTTCCGGCCAGAGATAACAGCTTCATCCTCTCCACCAGACACCCAGCCAGAGCTCAGCCTGACAGCAGCTGGTGTTAGAGCAGATAACGAGATTACCTGGCCTCCCAGGGTGACCAGCGCAGCCGCTTCAAAGAATGTCCTTAAATAACATTTGTTTATAGTGGTTTTTTAAAAATAGGGCATATATTCATACAAGCCAGCAGTTAGTGCCCTGCCAAATAAGTCCCATGCTGACATGTGAATGTAGTTATTAAAAAGAAAAATCAGCCTCAAATAAAGCATCAAAATTTCCAACTTTAAAATCTCCCTTCTCTGTAAAAAATTCCTGTAATTTTTCCTAGAGGCAGGGCCCTAATCTGAGGTCTGTGGATAGAATCTAGGGGGGTGCATGAACGTGAATGAGAAAAATACTTCATATTTATTTTCATTAACTACTGACTACAAGTTGTATCTTTTTCCTTTGGGAGCGTAGGTAAACCAGGACAGTGCTGGCTGTTTCGGCAACTCTTGATAACCAAAGTCACAGATATTTTCATAACCCATCACAGTGGATGGAGATATATCCAAAAAATTTCCCCTGCAATTTTTCTTTACTTCTTTGAAATTAATGTAATAATTAGATTTAACACTCAATCTTGTTACTGATGAGTTGATAAAGAAGCACATGTACCATCAAGTTATTTTCCTTATATTTTGATAACTGTGTTTAAGTATAATTGTCTTCCTTTGTTATCCTATGCATTTATTTTATGTGTTTAAAAACATATTCTGAGAAGGTGTCCACAAGCTTCGTCAGGCCCCTAAAGGTGTCCATGGCACAAAATGTCTAAGACTCCAGCTTGGAGGAACTTGAGGGGAAGCTACATCTCCCGTGTTTAATGCTCCCTCTTCCCTCTGGGAGAGCCCACATGTGTTGGGTTCATTCTCCTGCCCTCCATCTCACTAAACAGAGACATTCTTGATGGCCACTCTATGCCTTTGCCTTCCTTGTGACTGGCTGTCACAGAGCCCAAGCATAGTGGGTCCCTAGGGATGCTTTGTTAAGTGACCTATCAATGATTCTCTGAATTGATAGAAAAGGAAGTGAGAACCTATCAGATTGTAAATTTTAAACCTTGGGCTTGTGTGGACCCCAAATGAATCCATTGATTCGTCCAACAATTGGTACTAGGGAAGGAATAACACCCTGGATGTTAGTTTGGCGTGGTACTTTGCTTGGTTGGCAGATCTTGTAGCCAAGGAGAGAGGTAGCCATGGTCTACACAGTTAAAAGTGAAATATAGCTTTAAGTTCATGTGCCCACTCTGAAGGCTATCAGTGGCTTTCTGGAGTGCTGTGTTGGGAAGGATTCTGAGTCACATTTGGTTTCTCCAGTAGTTGATTAGCAATGTCTTCCCTGAGAGAGGAAGGTAGGAGTGGGGACGCTCTTGCCATGTCATTTGTCATCTGTGACATGGACGGATAGAAGAGGAAAACATGGGGTTATTGAATCTTTGATCAAGGTGGTCAGTGTTGATTGAGCTCATCTCCTCTCCAGCAAACTCTCCAGCATAATGGCATGATAGAAATAAATAAGTCATAGATACAGACTTTGAGATGCTTGGCCAAACTCGTGTCTCAAATACAAAGAGAGTTATGATACAGTACCTGCATGCTTACTGCTACAACACAGGGCCATGCCAAGAGCAAGGAAGAAGGAATTCTATGACCGCTTGAAGAAGATGAGAGCTATCCTGCTGGCCACATTAGCCACTAAAATCTGCCACCTCCCCCAGTATTCAAATTTTGATCATCCAAACAACATCTTTCAGACTACTGCCTTCTACATTCAGAAGCAACACAATGATTCTCTGTCTGAGCATGGGTGCCGAGAGGATCTGACAACAGTGCCTCCAGAAAAGAGAAATACTACTTCAGTGAAATGTAGTATCTAGAAAAATGCCGTCTGTACCAGGGACCTGCTTGGCTATTTGCCCTACTTGGTTCTAAATAACAGGTCAAGGGAAAACATTTAGCCACCCATAAATGCTCACCAGCCTTCCATGTATCAATCTTATGGGTTTGTCTATAGTGGAGGGGAGCCAGAATGTAGAGGCGTGGTGGGGGAAGGGAAAGAAGAAAGGAGAGGGTGGGCATAGTCGCCCCACTGTGGCACCATCTCTGTCTTCGCCTCTTACTGTCATGCAAAGAGGAGAAAACAGGATTCCCTGATTCCAACCTCTGACCTTAGACTTGAACTTAGCTGTCCCTGTCTCTGGGGAAATTTAAGTCAAATACATTTGAAGCCAGTGGTATTTTCAAAGCAGTCTTCATTAGAAAGACTAAGTCCTTCAAAGGGGTTTAGAAGCAGTATTAACTAGTTCATACTCTTAATCCCATTCCTTTTTTTTGTGTGTGTGTGGTACACGGGCCTCTCACTGTTGTGGCCTCTCCCGTTGCGGAGCACAGGCTCCGGACGCGCAGGCTCAGTGGCCATGGCTCACGGGCCCAGCCGCTCCGCGGCACGTGGGATCTTCCCGGACTGGGGCACGAACCCGCGTCCCCTGCATCGGCAGGAGGACTCTCAACCACTGCGCCACCAGGGAAGCCCTTAGTCCCATTCTTAACAGTAGAATAATGATATTTGGTTGCTTCTTTGGAAGGGAATTAGAGAATAAAAGAAAAAAAAAATTTCCAAAGACAACCGGAATACTTAACTGAGCTAGACTGTTGGTATCTAAAGCCACCCTGCCTGTTGGCATAGCTATCTGAATTGCCTAATCCTATTTAATGGTGCATGCTCAAACATCCTTGTTTTTAAAAAAAATTGACCAAGAGTCTTATCTCTTAATTTAAAAATAATTTTTGCTTAGTAAATGTTAGAGTCTTCTGAATCAGAGCAATAATTTCCTTCTAGTGTCCCTGGTTCAACAACTTACTCACTGGGGCTCTGAAGGGGAGAGTGAGGAGATGGAATGGAAAACTGGGGATAAACCGTGCATCCCCTACCCCTGCTAATGCAATATGGGGGTGGCATCAACCCTCTGACTCTTGGGTCAGATAACGTGGCAGTGCCCTACACTCACCACTCCCAATGGGCTGTCGGCTTCTTCATCCCTGCAGCTGTCAGCCTGGAGACTTCCTCTTCCCATGGGAGTGTGCTCAGTCTTCTGGGGGAGTTCACGCTCAAGGAGCAGCCGTCAACCCTTGAGAGACAAGAGTTATGGACGATAAATATCCCTTCCTCACCCTTTGAGTAGGACAGCTCTGAGATGTGTTCTACCCAGTCTCCTGATAACCCCGCAGGATTGAACCCCAACTGCCCACAGTGATAACCTGCTCATTACCGCCCCATATATTGGGTTTTTTCTTATTTTCTGTCTCACTTCTCCTATTCACTCACTTGTGCTTCTTGGGATCACCTCCTGAATAAGCTATTTGCACCCAAGTCTTTGCCTTAGGGTCTGCTTCTGGGAGAACAAAATGAAATCAGAGAGCCAGCTAGATCCATCCTTCCCTTCTGGTCTCTATATTTAAGATGTCATGCAACAGATACAGGTGCCATGTAGGACTGAGGTGTGTCAACTGAAGAAAAATGCACAGCCTAAAGGTTGAGAGTTAATGTTTTATTTGGCAGACATTCTCAGGACTTCAAGCCTGGGAGACAGGACTCTCAGATAGCTCTGAGGGACTGCTCTGAAGAGGCGGAGCGGGGTGCGGGGAGCCAGGATATACAGGAGTTTTTGCAACAAAGACCAAGTAGTCAGAACATCAAAAGATTATTGTTAATTAAAGAAAACCAAACATCTTAAGTTAATAAAATTAGTGCTTTTCTATGTATGGGAAGATGCAGAGTCTGGGCTCATTGAAATCATTCTTTTGATACGCACCTCAGCTCTCTGGACCAGTATCCTCTGTGTTCTCATCCTGAGTCTCCTCAGGGTGCATTGTCTTGTTGGGGCGGCTGCAGCAGTTGACTGCTAGATGGCTGGCATCCTGTTTCCATCCTGAGTTCCTGCAGGGCTCACCTTCGGGGGCTGGCTGTAATGTGGTGGCTTGATGGCTGCAACATCCTTTGTTTACTGATATGGCAGGCAGCATTCCTAGTTCACAGGTATGAAGACCCTACTGATGTGTGTGCGTTTGTACTTTGCTGTGCTGCTAACAGGTGCATGGAGTTACAGGCTATGCAGACGTGTGTATATGTGAACATAGCTGTGCGCACAGGTGGATGTACACTTGTCTGTGGCGGGGGGTGGTGGTGGAGCGTGCACGCATCGCAAAAGCCCTCCGTCCTCCCTTCTGTGACCCCTGCTGGAAGCTGAGATTCCAGAACCCCTCCACGCAACCCTCTTCTCCTCCACCCCTCAGGGCCTTCCTTCTCCGAAGGTCTTCACCCTCCTAGCCTGGGATTTCAAAGATGTGAGAGCTGATGCCCACCTGCAAGGTGCTCACACAGTGTAGCAGGGAGACAGGCGTGGAGATGACTGTTTATAGCACTGTGATATGCGGGATCAGGGACATGCACGGCCAGAGAAGTAGCTTTGTCTCACAGGACTGGGGAAGATGGCCACGAATGGGGTGACTTGATCTGGGGGTTCAGAGCAGCGATCTGCAAACTTTATCTATGGGAGGCAACATGGTAAATATTTTAGGTTTTCTGGGCAATATGGTCTCTGTTGCAATTACTCAACTTTGCCATTGTAGCACAAAAGTAGCTACAGACAGCACAGCATAAACAGATGAGCATGGCTGTGTTCCAGTAAAACTTTATTGACAAAAGCAAGTGGTGGGCCACATTTGGCCCATGGGCCATAGTTTGCTGACTCCTGACTTAGACAGTAAGAAGAAGGTTTATGCGAAGAGAGGGAGGAAGACTGTTACTGCCAGAGGGAAGAAAACATAAAGGCAAAGAGTAAGACATCAGAGGAAATGAAACAAGTTATCAAAGAGTCCTTATTTGGCAATAAAGAGCCACACTAATAATAGAACTAACTTTTATTGAAGATTCAGTATGAGCCAGTCATTGGACTGAATACTTTCCATGAATTCTCATTTCATTCTTACACGCTCTGAGTTTGGGGGACTGTTATTTTCTTCATGATACACATGAGGATGCTAAGCTCGAAGGTTGGTAACTTGCCCAGGGTCACGCAGCTGGTAGGTGGCAAGGTGACAGGAACCTGGTCAGAATAATGGAAGCCTGGTATGATTCTGTGGGCATGTCTCCTTCATGTCTATCATTAACTCAACTTTAAAGGATTTTTTTATATGTTTTTGCTTTGTTTTATAGTGGGATTGGATTTGTCAGCTCAGTCCAGTAAGCCCTCTGAATGGATGGCTGAGATGTGGCTGACGGGTTTCTCCTGGGGCTATTTTGTGAGAAAGAAAAGAAAAAGAGTGAGATATTTAAATTCTTCAAGGATATTGGTTTCGAATAGATAAAGTAGAGAACATTTTTTATTCATATTAGAAGTGGTAGTTGGATGTGTGTGATTTTTTGCTTTCCGAGATGGAGAGAGAACACAGCACAGATCTCAGAATGTGAAATATGAATTTAAATGACATTTTGAGGTAACTGATAAACACACTGTCGCACAATTGGACTGAACTTGCCTGTGAAAATCCTTTTGCAGCCCATAAATGATATAGTACAATTTGAAATTATAGAGATAAGTGGACGAAGTCTAATGGAATATTAAAAATACACAACATGCCAATGAGAGAATAACTTTCTTTGGCAAAAGTTGCCACTTCTCAGGCTTCCCTGGTGGCGCAGTGGTTGAGAGTCTGCCTGCCGATGCAGGGGACACGGGTTCGTGCCCTGGTCCGGGAAGATCTCACATGCCGCGGAGCGGCTGGGCCCGTGAGCCATGGCCGCTGAGCCTGCGCGTCCGGAGCCTGTGCTCTGCAACGGGAGAGGCCACGGCAGTGAGAGGCCCACGTACCGCCAAAAAAAAAAAAAAAAAAAAAAAGTTTCCACTTCTCAGAATGTTATCAGGAAATTAGCAGTACCTTGACAGATGAAGTAATCCTTGGAATAAGGAATTTTAAGAGAAGGACCACAGTAGTTGGGAAATCCTTTCTGGAATTCTTCCATGGAGAGGATGAGACCCAGGGGCACGAGGCTAGAAGCTGATGTCCTCACCACCAGTGTTTCATTTCCCACATGTGCTTGGGGTGCTCGTCTGCCTACTTAAAGACAGAACCACACATTCTGTGTTTTCAACAAACCGTCCAGGTGATGTCAACGCACACTAACATTGAGAACCGCTGATCAAATCCAGCGGGCTTTTTAACCCTGATCCTGGAAAATCAGCTAAATCCAGAAAGTATTTCACAGATTGGACAAAAACATGGGAAGAAAGAAAAACCCCGATCTCTTTCGCTTGAACCTCATGTTAAGCTCCAGGATTATGCTCGCCAAACAATTCACGAATTGTCTTTGAGCCTCTGATGCCTGCTAGCACCACAGGAAATGGACTTTGAAACAAAGTAAGTTGGGTTGGATTTACTTTTTTTTCCCCAGGTTGCAAAGCATCAAGCAAAGATCAACGGTCAGGTCTGAATATGACCCGAATCCCATAGCCTGTCACTCAGACCCTGCCCCCAGGATGCCCAGTGGAAAGGGTGACAGCAGAGGACTTGAAATGCTGCCTGCTCCAAAGTATCAGGTCCCCTTTATCTGGAAAATTTCTCCAAAAGTTACAAGACAAATTTCTTTTATATCTGGTTCAGAGACAAAGATCAGGGTTTTGCCAGTCCTTCTCCAGTCTCCAAATAATTGATGAAGACTAAGCTTCAAAGTAGGGAAGTAAAGGCTGGAAATATAAGAGAATGTTTTGGGCCAAAAGTTGCCCCATATACCCAAAAGGAAGCATCTTGGAGGTTAAAAATGTGTCAACAGAAGCTGAAAGCATTGACATTAGAATGAAATTATCCTGTGTGCTATGTAGGAATACAGCCTGGGCTTAGAGACAATTCCTAATATGGCCAACATTTATCATGCTTTTACTATGTGGCAGACATAGTTCCCTATATTTATTTACATGCTTTTAATGCTCACCGCCACCCTGTGCAGTGGGTGTCATTATCTCTTTCCCTACCCGGTGGAATAGTGTCCCCTAAAAATTCATGTCCCTCAGAACTTTGGAATGGACCTTATCTGGAAATAGGGTCTTTGCAAATGTATTAGATGAGATCATATTGGATTAGGGTAGGACCGAAATCCAATGACTGGTGGCATCCGTAAAGAAAAGAGAGACACACAGAAGACGCAGGAAGAATGCCATCTGAAGATGGAGGCAGAGACTAGAGTGATGTCCACAGGAAGAACTGGGTCACCAGCAAACCCCCAGAAGCTGGGAGAGAGGCCTGGAACGGACCCTCCCTCAGAACCTCCGGAAGGAACTAACCTTGCCAACACCTTGATTTTGGACTTTCGACCTTCAGAGCTGTGAGAGAATAAATGTCTGTTGTTTAAGTCACCCAGTTTGAGGTGCTTTGTTATGGCAGCCCTAGGATACTCATACACCCCCAGTTGGACATGCAGAAATGTGGACTGAGAGAGGTCTTCTCCTGCCCAGGCTCTCACAGCCCTTCTGTGCTGTGTACTCTGGGTGGGCTGGGGAGGGCTTCAAGCAAGTCATTTCACATTTCTCAGCTCTGTTTTCAGAAGAGTTAATACATTTTTACATGAGGACTCGTACGTCATCTGGGTGGTTGGATTGGATTACTTTTAAGGATTCTTGGAACCAACTTTGAGCCTCTTCGATTAGATTCTAGAAGCTTTGAAACAACCACTACAGAGTTCATTTACACGGCATTTTCCGTTTAAGCATTGCTTTTTTCTCTGCAGTAACTTCAGAGTCACTGCTGTTTTATGAACTTAGGAAGAGTTAACAAGCAGTAATAAACAGTCGGGACTGGTTCTTATTTCAAATGTCTGCATGTGTTTGGTCTTTTCAGTGACACAACTGAAGATGAGTTCTGTAATCAGGAGAGGAACCTTACACTGTATTGTAATTTCCCTTGATGGAAGCTAGAAAAAGATAACAGTTTAGATTCACAGGGGTGAATGACTAGAAAATTACCCCAACTGTCAAAGTTTTCAATGTTAAAAAGCAATGCAAATTTTCTCAAATACTTAGAATTTCTTAGATGTCAAAACAGAGATATTACCAAAATATGAGAACTGGGGCTTTATATGCAGGTTAAAAAAAAAAAACCTCATTCTTTTTCCAAAAGCCACAATATTTTGCTGAATGAATGAAGGAGTGAAAAACACACCAAGCAAAGCATTCATTTTGTTTAGAAATAAATTAATAACTTTTGTTTTATAATGTATTCACATACTCTAGCATTAAAAAATAGTGTGTGTATATATATATGTGTGTGTATATGTGTGTGTGTGTATATATATATATATATACATACATGCGCTAGGAAAAATTGAAGAAATGAAAAGCTGCCATATGTGGGTGTAACGTTATCTTGTTATGTTCTTTGTATTAGATGAGTTGCTTCTGTTTTCTATTCCAACCCAGAAAATTAATTCAAAACTTGCTCCTAGTGGTTTATTCTAAAACTTGGTTTTTGAAGACCCCATCCAGGAGTATGTGGCGAGTTGTTATCTTTGCCATGAAAACGTGTAACAGCTATCCTCAGATAGCTCTTGTCATGTGTTGACTCAGAGGGGTGGGTAGAAACTTTCCTCCAAGTATTTTGCACTGTTAGAAAATTTTCTTTGCGGTGCTAAAGAATGAAAAGCGAAAACAATTCGACACCGAGACTGTCTGGAGAGCGTTGCTCTGTTGAGGTCCTTTTATTCTCAGAGTCGGGAGAAGTCTCTGTAATTTGGATCTTGAGCCAGGCTTGCATGACATTTCTCTTTGTGAATACTCCACTAATTTCTAGCCCATAAAAATCATGCCAGCACTACAGTGAGCTTATGTATGAGGCAGAATCAAGAAGCCAAGGATCTGACTTTATTTCACATTTTCAAAATGGAACGAAACTTTGCAGAAAGCAATTTGTGGGAAACAGTTCTTTACAGTGCAATGAGTTATGGGTTATCTCAAAGGAGCGTCATCTCATTCTAGATATGGGATTTTAATGTGAGAGCTGGCTTACTCGTGTGGGGGGGGACATCTATCTGAATTGTTCTCCCTCCTATTTATAAAGGCAGATAATTTTTATGGACCAGTAGATAATTCTTGAGCATCTACTCTCTTCCAGGTACAGAATCTGGAAATGAGTGTATAGTGGTAAATAAACCAGCTGCAGCCCCATCATCACAGAATTTATAACTCAGCAGAGAAGACATTAAATAAGAAATACAAATGCTCTGAGTGTTACCTGGGGCAAGCTTGGGAGTATACAATAGATGGAGCTTCACCTAGCTGGGGGAGTCGAGGAAGGCTTCCTGGTGGAAGTGGCACCTATTTTGAGACTTGAAGGTTGTTAGCCAAGAAAGGAGGTAAAGGAAGTGGTAGGGATTGGAGCAAAAATATTACTGATAAAGGGACCAGTGAATTTATATTGCTGGCATATTTAAAGAATCGAAAGAAGTCTAGATACATTGACTATCATGTTTTCCTAGATGAGTGTATAGTAATTCTGGCAAAGGTAAAAGTGAAGTGAATTCCTAAAATCTCTTACTGACTCCAGAAAAACTCTTTAGAGTCACTGGCTGTGACCAGATCTTTCACTGGGTACAATCAGTTCTAGCATAAGAAGATGCTCAAGAGGGTGGCTCTGAGAGGGTCCTGGGAGAGTGGGCCATATTGAACCTGAGAATCCCTCCAGGACAGTTCAGGAATGTGGAATGGCCAAAAGAGGCTCATTAACAGATTGTCAATCTAAAAGCAAATTAGTGTGTTAGGGCTAGACTAGGTTATGCTGCAGTAACAAGTCAACCTAATACTTTAGTAGACATAACACAACACAGGTTCTTTCTTGCTCAAGCCACTTGTCCATCATGGACCTTCTGAGAATCTCTGCTCCACATAGTTACCAAGCGACCCAGGCTGACAGAGGCTCTGACAACTTGTTCTACGTGGAGCCCGTGACCTCTTTTGCGGCTGTGGCAGAGGAGGAAAGAGCCGAGGTATTGAACACCAGCTATTAAATGCTTCAACCTGGAAGTGACACTTCCCATGGGCTAAAAGGAATCGCATGGCCCCAGAAAGCTGAAAGGGGGTGAGCATCCTGGTGGATCATCACCAGGAAGTTACTATCCTTGTTGCAGCTGGAGTCTGGGAAACAAGGCAAACTGGTTGAGAGGCTGGAAGACGGATCCAGAGGGCAAAACTCAAAGGAGAGAGAGAATTGCTGAGAGTCTGAAATAAGCTGATTAGGAACAAAGCAATGTATGAATGGAGGAAATGGACAGTGTGGCGACTTTCTTTTAGCATTAATAATAATAGTCAGATTGTCAATTGTACTCACTGAATGCTAGCATTGGGCTTTACACAGATTGTCTCATTTAATTTTCCCATCAACCTTCTAGGTGTCAACTTAAAAAATGCACAACGTGAGAGTTGCAAGTTAAGTTTTATTTGGGGCAAAATGAGCACTGCAGCCCAGGAGACAGCATCCCAGATAGCTCTGAGACACTGCTCCAAAGAGGCAGGGGGGTAGGTCAGTATATATGTGATTTTGGCGAAGGGGGAGTACATGCAATCAAGCACAGATTTTTTACAGAAGGTTCTGCTAGTCACAAGGAACAGATGTCACCATGAAGGATTTCAGTGCTTTTCTACATACGAGGAGATACAAAAATTGAGCTCATAAAACTGGCTCCTGAAAATATCTAACTATCTGAAGACGTGTTCTGCCAGTTTTTCCCAGAGCACAGAGGGCCTCCTCTCTGCTCTCCACCCTGAGCTCCTTTCAGGGGGTGTTGCAAGTCAGCAGCTGCAGCAGCACATGATTTACTCCTTATAGAGGTAGATGGCAAGTGCCGATGGAAAATGCCAATTTGTAGTTGACACAGGGTAGGTGCAGTTATGACTCCCATTTTACAAATGAGGAAACTGAGCCCTGGTGAAGTGACTAACCCCACACCTCAAGTTAGTAATACTGGAGTTAGCATTCATCGATCCCGGTTGCAGCATTGATCCCACTTCTCAGAGCCAATGAACTTTACCATTGCCCTTAAGCCTGTCAAATCTGGAGGAATGGAGAGTGGAGTTTGAAAGAAATTGGACACATTGGAAATCTGAGGTCATTTAGTTAGGTTAGAAGACAGTTTCTACGTAGAGATGGAGAGAAGTGCCTGGAGTCTTGTCTCAGCCAAGCAGAATGACTTCGGAGGGTATGATCAGGAATGTGGGTTTCTCGGGCCCAACATTAGAGCCCAGTAATAACAAAGGGCCTTTATGGGGCGGTTTGTGACATGTGACCTCAAAGCAGCCCCCAGCTTGGAGCCTCTAGAAGAACTGTGGAGTGGCCTCAGTAATATTCCAGATACATAGAAAGAATCAATACTTCAAAAAAACCAAACACTTCTGTGAAAATGAATTTCATATCATATTTTTATATTCTTCATTTGAAGGAATCTCAGTGAGTTAACAGAGAGAGAAAATTAGCTACTTTATAATACCTTGACTATTAGACTAATCCAGTTACAAGTTTATAGACCCTTTGATCAGGAGCCAGAGAAGTTGTCTAGGAAATGAATTAAAGCCATTTCTAAAATGTCCGAAAAGAGCTGTTCAAAGAAAACTCTTTTACTGAACTTAAAATAGCCTAGGCAAGAGATAATGGGGGCTGAGAGCAGAGGTGGTGTGAGAGGAAAGAGGAGGGACCCCAATACAAGAAACATTGCAGGGGTACAACCCTCCAAATTCGAGTGGCAGGGGAGCAAGAGTAACTAAAGATGCATGAGGAATTTAACACTTAGGGAGTTTATTGGAGCTAGGACAGCGGAAGACTCGCAAATGGTCAGAAAGGAGATACGAGTCCTCAGCTGACAATGTTGACTTTGAAAGACACATGAAAAGAATTTAGGTGAGAACAGACAGCGAGCAATAGCAAATAAAGGTCTGAAGTTCAGGAAAAGAGACAGAGTCTGGGGGCTTAGGCTTGGGTACCGTCAAGATATCAACATTAACCAAAGCTGAAATCGGAGGAACTGACAATGTCAGGTCCTGGCAGGGATGTGGAACAACCAGGATTCTTGCATTTTGCCGATAGGAGCGTACATTGGATCACATTGGAAGTGTGTTGCAATACGTTCCAAAACCCAAATATCTGCATACCTTATAATGTAGCAATTTATCTCTGTAGACTGCCCCCAAGAGAATTAAAAAGCTTATATCCACCAAAGACACACAAGAATAGTTTCAGCAATGTTTTGTATAATGGCCCCAAATTGGAAACTATAGAAATGTCCACTAATGGTAGAAAGATAAGTAGGTAAGTAGGCAGACAGATAGGTAGATAAAGTGAAGTAGGCAGTAATGAAAAGAATGAACTGCTCTACACACAACATGGGTGACACCTATGGGCTCAATATTGAATAAAAGAAGCCAGACACAAAAGAGTATATTGTGAATGATTCCATTTCTATGAAGTTCAAGAATAGGTACAACAGATCCATGGCAACAGAGGTCAGAATAGTGACTACCTTGGAGGGATGGCAGTTAGAGAGCCTACTGGGTTGGAGAATGTCCTATATCTTGAACTGGGTGTTGGTCACACAGATGTTTACTGAAGTGGGCTAAAGGGTCTGGCCTATGGGAAATGCTTGGACTGTGTTTGGTCTTGGAGACCATGAATGATATGTTTAAGAAAAGATAATCCATGTCTAGATGTCATCACAAGCATCTACTCTATGATGGCGTTAGAGCCATGTTCTTGCCTACATATAATTTTGCCAAAGTGTCTGCCACTCGATTGCCAGTTTTGATTACGGCTTCCCAGTCTGTAAAATTGTTCTGGAAGGGTTTAATGGAATGCTCGCAGGAATGAGGTATTATCAGCTTTAGAGCCAGAAGGGGGCCTGGCTCCCTCTGCAGCTGACTGGTCAGAGCCCGGAGGGTGCTGATGGGCACTGGCTAGAGAAAAGCATGGGGTCTGCCATATGACTCTGCACAGCTCAGGGTCTTCATCCAAGTGAGCAAAATCCCTCAGAAGGAGAGCGATGGGCTGCCCCAGAGTGCCTCTCCTTAGGTTTCAACCATTGTCTCCCAAATGCCAACTTTTAAAGTTTCACCTTCATAATTTTTGCCATATCTGTCTAATACCTAACATTTACTCCCTATGCTTTATAACAGCACACTTGCATTTATTCAATAAACATGTCCAAGTAGGAAATACCATATCGCCATTGGGCCACTTTAATGGAAAACCAGTATTTTTCTGACACATATTAAATTTAAATTATTACATGTGCCACCCCATGTCATAACTATGAGTAATTTGCTCTCACTGTTTTAGGTCCCTTCTGGCTTTAAGGCTTTATAGTTTAAATTATAAAGTAATCATCCCCCATGTGTGACTTGGGAAGTCTCTCAAGAGAGAGGGTACTCTTTGCTCCCTGAAGTTAAACACAAAGCAAAAATGGAAAAACCAATAATCTTAAAAAAAAACACCTGAATTCTTGTGCTAGTATTAGTATTAATAGCCAGGGACCCTCTGCAGGGTTCTTAACTTAAGGGTGTCAACAACACCAATAAAATTCGGGGTGAAGACAGCTTATTCCACGGTCTCCTGAGAGAATTGGATGACAATACTGCCTAAACCCCTTGTCAGGCGTAAAGGGATGTAAAAGTTTCACAAATATTGACGCAGTCATTGGCTGGTGCAGCTGGATATTAGAGAAATCAATCTAAATTGTATGTGGAGTGACCAGCCACCTACCGAAGAGAAAGTGACTGGGTGATTCTTACAGCTGTTGATTTTTCCATGGGTACCAGCTGGCTTCAGAGTCAGATGGGCCTGGTTAGTGTTGCTTCTGCCTCTGACCTTGAGCTGCTGACCGACCTTTAGAAAGAAATTCAGCCTTTTGGCTCTTCAATATACCTATAGTATGGGGATAATAATTCCATTCTGGGAGATTGTTGAAACAGCAGAGAGGCTGTGCTCAGAAAGTGTTGTTATTTTTCAAGTGATTTTCTGAGAGTGAGCAGCCCACATGCATCCCAGCTCCCTGCACTCTGGGTGCTGCCCGCTTAGGGAGGTGACTCCCTGGCCTGCCCTATTAGCCACCCCTCCTTTGCAGCCTCCACGTTTTTATCGCATCTTCATGGAAAGGCCATAATGGTTGCTTCAGATCCATTTTAATGGATCACGTCAAAATGGGTCCTGCCATTTTTTTTATGTCATCTATTATTTACCTGCTGGAGCGTACACTTCCGTCTGTGTCAGTTCATGGTACGGACTGTCAAAAGTTAAGATGAGTGTATGTAATAAAGCACATTGGGGAAGAAACTTCCATGGCATAATATGCAACTGCAGAGTTTCCAATGTTAATAATTCAGCCGGTGCCAACCAGGCCTTGTCTCTATTTTACACTTGAAGCAGGTAATACTTCATTTTTTCAAGTGTAACCATTTTTGAGTTACAGGAACACAAAAATGGTCTGTGGCCAATAAATATCTAGTTTTATACTGCTCAATAAATGAAAATTAAAAAGCACAGCCAAGTAGCTGAGCACACTGGCTTCTAAACCCCCGTGGAGCCGCTTGTCATCAGCATGTGGGTGGCACTTGACTTCCCAACCGCTGTCCCTGTCAGGATCTGACCTCCTCCGAATTCAAGTGGTGACCAGGGTGTCAGGCTGGCCTGGAGTCCAGCCTCGGAGCCGTGCATTCTTTGGGGACTTCCCATGGAGGCCATCTGGCCTCACCTGTAGGTTCAACCCAACTCAACCCTGACAACTGAAATAATTTTTTTTCAACAGTTCACAACTCAGCCCCAAAACTAGCCACCCTGTGACTATTCTCAGCATGATCCCTGCCAGCAGCACCAAGCCCCTTTCAGACTCACCTTAGCAGGTGCTGTTCACTCTGCCTAGAACTTTCTTCATTTCCAACCTTACCTGGCTAACTTATAAGTGCCCTTCAAATTCTAGCTGAAAAGTCACTTCCCCAAGGAAGCCCTTCCTGACCCCCTGACCACCCCCCAACGTTATACCCTCCACTAGTGCCCTGATCATAGGTGCTTCTCCTCAGTGCACCTTGCCCTGCCGCTTCTAAATAAATACACCCACATGTAATGAGCACGGGATCTGTGTTTGTCATATTCGCCCAGTAGCTCCAGCACCTAGCACTGTCCTGGCACATCCTCAGTAGGTGCTGGCGAATAAGTAGCTGAATACATGGGTGGAGGGAAGCCAGGTTGGCTGGTTGGCTGTCTTGCTTGAACACCAAACTCCACTCTTTGAGCCTGACAGCTGAATCCCCTTCAGACTTTCTAAACCCAATCACCTGTCTCATCATACACCCCGCTCTTTCCATTTTCCTTTAGCAGAGACTCGGATCCCACCCCAGAATCCATTATAGGGCCTGCATTGTGCCGACAGATGCTTCCCTCACCGGGACTACCTGCCACACATATGCATTCACCTTGGGCTCATCCACTCCCCACCGCTGAGCTGGATATACTCCAGGGACCCCCCCTTATCCTGTGGTCGACCCTTGACAGCCGTTGCCTTCTGGGTCCAGGCTGTCTTCTGAGGACCACTCCCTGGCAGCTGGCTGGGGCTCCTTCTAGCCCCTTTGCCTCCACCCAATTGGCATATCCAGTTGTGCATCCCACATCCTGTCCATTTCCCCCCAGCCTGCTGCATTGCTCCAGATGCACAAAGAACATTGGGAGAAAGAGGCCAGAGCGACAGCAAACCCCATTCCACTACTCGAATCTTACACCATACAACTCCTAGAAGCATCCACCATTCCTGGGAAGATGACACAGCCAGAGCCTGAACCAAGGCCCTGGAATGTAGGTCACCATCTCTGCCCCAGCCCAAAGGGAAAGCCTCTTGTACTTCCAAAGTCACCAGTGTAATTGGCACCTTCCAACCAACCTCCTCAGGTCACAGCTCTTAATCACTTACCAGACAGTCCGCCCACAGGAACTGGGTATTATTTCAGTTGTAGAAATTAATGAAATGGAGACCAAAGTGTTGAAATGTCACCATATTTGTCATGACCTTACCATTCAGTCAATTTGTTTTCATAGAGATTCTTGTGGATTTGCATTATGTGCTGTTAAGAGAATGAATAATGCATTATTAGAAGAATAAATGAGCATGTAATATGCATGAGTAATATATTCATACCAGGCCCGGGGAAGGAGTACATACTAATTTAGTTTGTTTATACAGAAATAGATTTAAAGATGTGTAACCATACTGTTATGAGTCCTTTACAATTATAGAAGCAGAAAGTTCAGACATGACTTACAACCATAGTGAGCAGACCAAAGAGGCACAAGCTTTGTGCCTCCGTTTTACTGCAAGGAGTTGGTAAAGCCCTCAGCCCTCTGAGCATCGTTTCTTCATCTTTAAATGGGGGACATAACACTACCTTGCAAAGCCATGAAACCCAGAGAAGGGGTTGTCGATGGTGGGGTTTAGTGAGCTGCACATCACACATGAGCAAGACATGGTGCAGCCAGTAGACCAAGGTTTTTCTCTTCGTAGATTCTTGCTGTGTCACCTTGGACAAAATATTATTATTACTCTATATATTCACATTATTCTCCATCCCTTTCTCCTGATATTTCAACCCCAAACCAGAGGCAAACAGTGACAACAGACACATGTCTGGCATCTTAGAGCTTGAAGAGTGCTAATTCTTTTCATCCCTGCAGCATCCCTGTGAGGTGGTACTATTTGATGACTATTTTACAGGTACAGCTCAGAGAGGCTAGGTAATTAAACCAAGGTCACAGAGCCTTTATGTGGTAGCACTAGAACTCGGGTCAGAGCCATCAGGAAGCTTAACCACTGACTCCTTCACCTTCCCCAGCCCCAGCCAGCTCAAGTTTCTCCTTTACTTTAACACTTTGTCCCAGTTCTGGGGGCAGGGAAACTTCTGTGGTAGTCCCAATTATTATCTCAAAGCGGACAAACAGAGTGGGAATTTGGTGGAGGCAAAGGACATTTTCTCAATCGCCATAACTGCAGTACAGGAGGAAAAATTTGAGAATGGTCAGTGATTTTTTTTTTTTTTAACCTCATCTACCCATCGCGTTAGAGAGATAACTCTGGTCAACCTGAGTCTGTTTTCGTCATATGTAAAATCGGGATAACAATACCCCTGAGAGGGCCTGGGAGCAGATGTGAGACAACACCCAGCAGAGGGCTTGGCACCCATGAGCAACCCCACAGACGCTCGCTCCTATTACTGTCGCTGTTATTAGGGCGACAGTAGCATTTGCCACCTTAAATACCTTTGAGATCACAGACATCAGTATTAGACTGTAACATGGAAACAAATCTATATTTTCTCACTAATAGTTTAATATTCATTTAAGTATCAAAACTTCAAACAGTATGAGAACCAGAAGAAATCTTCAGGTCTCCCCTTGCATGGGTTCGGTGATTTACCCAAGGGCACACAGGGAGTTAATTGGGAGCGCCGGAGCTAGACTCTACAGGTGCCAACAGAGCCTTTAATTAAAAACACACATGATGGGGGCTTCCCTGGTGGCGCAGTGGTTGAGAGTCCGCTTGCCGATGCAGGGGATGCGGGTTTGTGCCCCGGTCCGGGAAGATCCCACATGCCGCGGAGCGGCTGGGCCCGTGAGCCATGGCCACTGAGCCTGCGCGTCCGGAGCCTGTGCTCCGCAGCGGGAGAGGCCACAGCAGTGAGAGGCCCACGTAACGCAAAAAAAAAAAAAAAACACACACATGATGAGCCACAGGTGTGCTCCCCACCACACACATACGCATATTTTGTTCTGTCTACATATTCCAAACTCGCACAAACTCTTTAATAATCCTAATAGCTGTGATAACTAAACATATTCAGTTTAATAACCGTTTAAATCTAAATAATACCCCTGCTGCTATTCCAAAAGGAATACTATAACTGACTCTTTGCCGTAATAAAGATGGGGAAATCGGGGTTGATCACATTTTAAAGGGGGAAGTGTATCTAGAGAGATTTTAAATAGCAAAATTAAAAATGCAAAGGTGAAATATTTTTTCCATTAATGTCTTCTCCTTAGGGAAATGTCTCCTATTGCAGCCGGGCTGTCTGAATGGGCTTGTTACCCTTCTGTGGGGCTTAGAGAGCTCCTGTGAGGCTCGTTCTCAAGGTGATGCAAAAGTAAAAGCCTCTAATGGGCTCTTCTAAGAGCCCTTCGTGATAGCACTTACATTCACACATATGTGGCATAAATTTTGTTTCAGAAGGGATTTACTGCTGTAAATATCAGATCACCTATTTCTAGATATTGCAACTGGTACTTAGATATAATTGCATCTAACACTATTAAGAAATGCTACTCAGTGAAAAAAATTTACTATGCTGGATGTGCTACTTTTTTATCCTTATTTCTGAATAGTCCGTTTATGGTTCAGCTTTGGTTTTAGTCAAGATAGAGACTGATCAAAGTGAGTTACTCCACGTTTCTTTTGTTATTCATTATGGCTGAGGAATCGTGGCTGTGTGACTGTTGAACTAGCAGTAGTCACCTTGAGAAATGTCCCAAGAGTGGTCATGCTCAGTTACTAACAGGGTAGTTATGGTTAAATTGCTTGGCCCACCAGACTGAAATACAGTGGATTCATTTTAGGGAATATGAAAATCTCAGATTAGAAGAAAAGATGGAGGTCATTCCACCAGAGCCCCCTCCCCATGAATCCCTCTGCCTTTCTTTGAACATTGCATGTCTAGGCAAGCTTGCTGCTTTGAGAAGTTCAACTCTATGGTTGGACATCTCTGAAGTTAAAGAGGTAGCATAGTAATGGCTGGGACTTTAGAGGCCAATGTACATGGATTTGAATCCTAGCTCTGTCACTTAGAAGCCACTCTTGTAGTATGTACTAAAATGATCAATAGGCATTGCCTTTTACCCAGCAATCCTACTTTGGAAAGCCATCCTAAAAATAGAAAACCTCAGTTCTTGAAGATAGATATACAAGGCTATTGTTGAAGCATTGTTTTCTCCAGGCACAAAAAGTAAAAGGTTAAATGTACACTGTATTACATCCATTCTATGAAATATGAATTGGCTTAAAAAAATAACTTTAATACCTCTGACTTAGTGGCCCAGAGCAATGTATATAGCTTGAGAAGAGAAATGTACATGCCATTTTTTGTAAAAAGAAATCACAATAAGTCCTTGTATATGTTTTTGTAGGATTCTGTAAGGATGGTGAAAGGCATGGGTGATATGTACTAGTGTTATCTTTGAGTAGGGTAAATGGATATGGATATTTAAAAAAAAACAAACATGGGGCTTCCCTGGTGGTGCAGTGGTTGAGAGTCCGCCTGCCGATGCAGGGGACACGGGTTTGTGCCCCGGTCTGGGAAGATCCCGCATGCCGCGGAGCAGCTGGGCCCGTGAGCCATGGCCGCTGAGCCTGCGCGTCCAGAGCCTGTGCTCCACGACGGGAGAGGCCACAACAGTGAGAGGCCTGCGTACCGTGAAAAAAAAAAGTATTAGGGAGCTGTGGCTGATGTTAGAGCAGGTTTGCTACTTCATCTGTTCATTCAGTCATTCGACAAATATTTATTGAGCCCTTAGAATGTGGTATTGTGCATGGTGCTAGGAATATAATGCTGATCTGTCTCCATAATCGTGGACAAGTTCATTAACATCTAGGCCTCAGTTTTCCCAGCCATACAGTGGAGATATGGTAGTGTCCATCTCTTAAGAGTGCTGTGAGGATTAAACGAGTGAATGCACACAAAGAGTTTAGGACAGTGCTTGGCACAGAAGAAGTGTTTGGAGCAGCTAAAAATAGAAATAACCATTCAAGCTTTGGCTCACCTCTCTTTAGAGTGGTCAGTGAAAGGAATTCACCCAGGAAAGCGTTTGATTGAATACCCATGAACAGCCATGGATCTCTTTGGCATTATGAATCAAGAAATCCATTCCATAAATATCTTTTGAGTATATACTGTGAGCCAAAACTATGCCAGTGGCTATGCAGGGAAAAAGTGAGCAAAAACTAAACGTGTGTTGTTTCCCTGTAGCTTATAGTCTAGTAGGAAAGACCTACTAGTAGTCAAATAAAGATACCAACCAAGGTAACACGTGTTAAAAGGGTCATGGTTCCCAGAGAGTCTATAGTAGGGTGGGTTGGCCCGACAAGGAAGTCATGGGAGGCCTTCTTGTGGAAGTGATATGTGGGGTGAATCAGGAAGATGAGGTGGTGTTAGCCAAGCAAGAAGAGGTAGAAGGAACATTCCAGGAAGAGAGAGAGAGTATGAGCAAAGGTCCTGTGGCCAGTGTGAGCATGGTGAGTATTAAAGACTGAGGTAAGGCCCATGGGATGGAGCATGGAGAGGAACAGGAGCCTGGGTGCAGGGGAGGCTGGCAAGCTCGGCAGGGACTAGGCTCTGAGGGACTTGTGGGCCATGTTTTGTCTTTATCCTAATGGAAATGGGAAACCCTTTAAACACTTTAAGTGGTAATGAGACATTCGAAGATGCATTTTGGAAATATCACTCTGGTTTGAGTGTTAAGAGGAGACAGAGGTAAGAAGAACACCAACTAGGAGACTGTTCTGTTGGCCCGAGCGAGATGTGTGCTCGTCTGATGGTGGAGACGAAGAAGGGTACGATCCTGAGGGCGGTCTAGGGACAAAGCAGCAGCACGTGTGTCAGGTTGACTGTCATGGGTACAGAGGGACAGATGGCAAGGATGACACCAGCAAGTCTTGACTGGGGCGAGGAGAATTCGAGATGGGGAGGAGGGAGTGGAGGTGGCTCACATCACAGTGAACTCACGATCTCAGTCAGGTGAAGCGCACTCATCTGCTGAGGAAAAGAGTACTGAGGAAAAGTGTGGATCTTAAGGGCGTGCAGACACTTTGGAATGGCAGCTGTGGGGACTGTAGTAACAAGGATGGCTTGCAGAACTGATGACTTAATTGAAATCAAATTAAAATACAGGAAAACCATAGATTTAGAGTAGGCATTTCATCTGATGTGTCTCAGAAGGCCCAGCAGTATGCTCTGTCTACAAAGCAGGTGCGTGGTTAGTGTTTGCTGAGCAACTAGACGAAACCGAATTTCATGTGACCTTCTCAAGCCACCTGTGGCAATAAATTGGCTCATCTGTACCAGTCAATTTGTCCTGCTTTGTTTCTTTCAGTAGCATTCCCTGTGTAGCACTTTAGGCTACAAACCAAAAGGTAAAATATACTTCATTTGGTTTAAATTTTTTTTTTTTAAATCTTCACCTGGCTGGTTTATTTATTTATTTATTTTTACATCTTTATTGGAGTATAATTGCTTTACAGTGGTGTGTTAGTTTCTGCTTTACAACAAAGTGAATCAGTTATACATATACATATGTTCCCATATCTCTTCCCTCTTGCGTCTCCCTCCCACCCTCCCTACCCCACCCCTTTAGGTGGTCACAAAGCACCGAGCTGATCTCCCTGTGCTATGTGGCTGCTTCCCACTAGCTATCTATTTTACATTTGGTAGTGTATATATGTCCATGCCACTCTCTCACTTTGTCCCAGCTTACCCTTCCCCCTCCCCATGTCCTCAAGTCTATGCTCTAGTAGGTCTGTGTCATTATTCCTGTCTTACCCCTAGGTTCTTCATGACATTTTTTTCCCTTAAATTCCATATATATGTGTTAGCATATGGTATTTGTCTTTCTCTTTCTGACTTACTTCACTCTGTATGACAGACTGTAGGTCTATCCACCTCATTACAAATAGCTCAATTTCGTTTCTTTTTATAGCTGAGTAATATTCCATTGTATATATGTGCCACATCTTCTTTATCCATTCATCCGATGATGGACACTTAGGTTGTTTCCATCTCCGGGCTATTGTAAATAGTGCTGCAATGAGCAATGTGTACATGTCTCTTTTTGAATTATGGTTTTCTCAGGGTATATGCCCAGTAGTGGGATTGCTGGGTCATATGGTAGTTCTATTTGTAGTTTTTTAAGGAATCTCCTTACTGTTCTCCATAGTGGCTGTACCAATTCACATTCCCACCAGCAGTGCAAGAGTGTTCCCTTTTCTCCACACCCTCTCCAGCATTTATTGTTTCTAGATTTTTTGATGATGGCCATTCTGACTGGTGCGAGATGATATCTCATTGTAGTTTTGATTTGCATTTCTCTAATGATTAATGATGTTGAGCATGGTTTAAGTATTTTATTTGAATGTTTTCCTTATCAGCGAGACCTGAATATATAATGTGTTAGAAACTGAATTCGGTAGATACACAGTTGTTTAATTCTTAGGAATTGGAATATGAATGACATTGAGAGAAAAGAAAAAAACATTTGCCCACACCCTGCCTAACCTAAATAAGATTTAGGTTATGACTGCAGGACTTTTCAGAACCTTTATAATTCTAAGGCAAAAGCTCCTTAGGCATTATTAATTCTTTGGGGGAAATGAGTTGCAAATAATAAGTACATCTAACTATCACCTGATATAGTAGCATTCTTGGGGGAAAAATGTCTGTAGTAGATTGATTGCCTTGAATTTTTACAATATCAAATTTTAGCCCTTTGGAAGGGATTGTACTGCAAAATTCTATCTTGGGAACATTTGATCAGGCCATTATACTATTCTTCCCAGGTTTTCCACCATATTTCTAAAAGAATACTCTTTTATACCATAACTATATTCGAGATTGTGCCTATTTCTCCATTGCCTTCCTAGGAATTTAATTTTGTTGTCTAAATGGGGAAAGTCTGTTTCCTTTCCCAGTTATGGCCCAAATAATAAATGTTGATGTTACTGTGCTATAAAAATATGTCCTCTATAAATTGCTTTACTTGTCATTAAGATGTCACCTCAACAAGTTGAACACGCACAATGTTTTTGTGAGACATTTGCAGTAATCTTAAAATACCTGCTGTGTCTATACATATTCAGAAGGCTGTAATGGAAATATGCCAAGTGGCTCAGGAGAAAACCGTTCATAAAGATTAGGAGGGGGGCTTCCCTGGTGGCGCAGTGGTTGAGAGTCCGCCTGCCGATGCACGGGACCCGGGTTTGTGCCCCGGTCTGGGAGGATCCCACATGCCGCGGAGCGGCTGGGCCCGTGAGCCATGGCCATGGCTGCTGAGCCTGCGCGTCCGGAGCCTGTGCTCCGCAACGGGAGAGGCCACAGCAGTGAGAGGCCCGCGCACCGCAAAAAAAAAAAAAAATTAGGAGGGACTGGGAAGTTTTGGCTCTTGTTGCTTGGATCGTGCACAATGGATTTGTTTCTGGGTAACTTTAGGTTATTTCTTTCCAGATTTATTTCAGTTTGCACAGTTTCCCAGGTATTAGTCATCAATGTCGCCCAAAGCGTTTACACTCTACTCATCTCCAGAGACAATCAGAATCTCGAGATTGAAATGACCAGTTAAGACAGACCAACAATCTGTTGATCTAGTGGAGGAAAAAAATACAGTTTCAATTGAAAGGACTTTTATGAGATTTCACCCAGGCAGTTGAGTCCAAATTTATAGTCAAACTATAGAGAGAAACTTGAGAGAATAATTTAAAGAAGGAATGCAATCCTCAGACAGTAGGATGTCCTTGTGGGTGGGTTGCAGAAAATGTGGTGGTTCCATAGAGGAAAAGTGTAGAGTGGTGGATCAGTGTCAGCTGAGCACCATCATGGGATTATTTTATCAGTGATTTGGATTTATGCACAGAAAGAAAGGCATAGTTATCACATCAGCAGATGAGGCAAGGTTAGAAGGGTTACTTGTCCAATTAGAACGTATAATGTGTTTTCAAAGAAATATTAAACTAGAATGATCCACGTGCAAGTATTTCCAGGTTGGGTAACTGGAACTGGAGCTGCTGGTTGAAGGGTATATAGAATTGTTTTAAATTATATTAGATGATGACTAATTGCCCATCACAAGTATCATGCCAGCTTAACATTTCCACTAACAAGGCACACACATGAACCCATATAAACAGTCCTCTATGCTGAGGACTTTTCAGAACCTTTATTATACCAAGGTATATTATAAACCTTCAAGGGAGGCATCTGGTATACAAAGTGTTTCCCAAACTTTGTTTTTCAAGGAAATACTACTAATACCTTGAGGATCTGTTATCCTTAGAATGCAGTTTGGGAAATGATAGTCCAGATGAAAGTGAAAGGCTTGGCTCTCTACAAGAAGCAAAAGCTGAAGAATTGAAAGAGAGAAAATCTGATAGGGGAGAAGACACGGAGGTGAGCCTGAGAGCCATGTCTTTAAAAGTTCACAAAGAGTAATCATGATAATCCAGCTGTTACTGTCAGAGCACTTTCTATGCATCCGGTACTCACTTTGTCCTCAGGAGAGCTCCATGCAGGAGAGGTACTCTAATTATTTCCATTTTATAGATGATGAAATTGCTACATAGAGGCGAAGTCATTTGCCCAAGGTCGTGCAGACAGACTAAAATTGCTTTCTCTGTGCGCCCCCTGAGAGGGATGGGGTCCACAGAAAAAGGTTTCAGCTCAACATTTGAAAGAGGGCTCAGGCAGTCAAAAACTGTCCATCAACTATTAGGAACAGCAAAGAGAATTTTTGCATGATGTGGGCATCGTCCATACAATTCCCTGATATTCCATCCGTGGTTCATCTCTCCTTCTGCAGCTCATTCTTTGACCTTAGATACAATTCTCTTGGCTCTGAGTGTTTCTGATATATAGGCGGCTTGTCCTGGACAAGACCTACTTAAAAGTATTTTGTGTTATTGTCAAACCAGGACAGCAGTTTGTTCGGTAAAGGTGGCCGTGGAGACCACTGTGAATGCAGATACTGACTTGGCTTCCTCTTGGCGTCTACTGGCTGAGGTCTTTATTGTCATTCCCGCTCATTCCCAAATGCATACGCCAGTCCCATCTCAGGCTCTAAGCCCAGCCATCAGCTCCAGCCTCTGGCCTGTGTTAGTGTCCAGTGACCAAGGATGATGGGAATAAGTCCAGATACATCTAGCCCATCTGCCTGTTGAATATTATTAGGAAGGTGCCAACACGCTTCCTTAGACATCTTTTCAATGTTTTTATTGTGGTAAAATACACATAACATAAAGTTAACCATCTTAACCATTTTTGAGTGTACAGTTCAGTGGTATTGAAGACATTCATCATATTGTGAAACCATCTCCACCATCCATCTCCAGAACTCTTTTCATCTTGTGAAACTGAAACTCTGTACCCATTACACAATCATTCCTCATTCCCCTCTCCGTCCAGCCCCGGCAGTCATTTTACTTTCTGCCTCTGTGATTTTGATTACTCTAAGTACTTCATATAAGTGGAATCATACAGCATGTGTCTTTTTGTGGCTGGTTTATTTCACTCAGGATAATGTCAAGGTTTATCCGTGTTGCACATTCTGCATATTGCAGAATTCTCTTCCTTTTTAAGGCTGAATAATAGTCCATTATATGTATAGACCACATTTTGCTTATCTTTTCATCTGTCGGCGGACACTTGGGTCGCTCCCACGTTTTTGCTATTGTGAATAATGCTGCTATGAGCATGGGTGTATAAATATCTCTTCAAGACCCTGCGTTCAATTCTTTTGGGTACCCAGAGGTGGAATTGCTGGATCATATGGCAATCCTATTTTTACTTTTTTGAGGAACCACCATACTGTTTTTCACAGGACCTGTACCATTTTACATTCCCACCAGCAGTGCACAGGGTTTCAATTTCTCCACACCCTTGCCAGCAATTGTTTTTTGTTTTTCAAACAGTAGCCAGCCTCATGGGTGTGAGCTGGTATCTCATGGTAGTTTTGATTTGTGTTTCTCTAATGATTGGTAATATTGAACATCTTTTCATGTGCTTATTAGCCATTTGTATATCTTCTTTGGGGAAATGTCTATTCAAGTTCCAGAGAAACGTTTTAATGTTATACTGTTGAAGCCATAAAGACCTAAGTGGAGTACTGTAATTGTTCTTGTAAGGAAAATGGTTTGTAAATTTGGAAAATCCATTGTAAATTCTTGGTACCCCGCCCTCTTATTACTCCCTCCCTTTCTTCATCCGACCAACCTGACTCATCTTTCAAGACATGTGGCAGAGACAGTGTCTTCACCAAACCCATTTCCTTTTCCTCTGGCCATAGGATTAGACTTAATTTCCCAGTGTCCTCGCAGTTGCGCAGGGCAGTGTAACAGAGACTATGGAATTTGCTAGAAGTCATTAGACCACTGCCAGGCCTCCTCAGCCTTTTTCCCCATCCACCAGCTGAACTAAGAGCAGCACCCCAGGGACAAAAAGGAGGGCATATTCCAAGAAGGAAGGACCTGGATACTGGAATCCCCCATGACACTGAGCATACTGGGAGAAATTAATGTTTATCTGTTAAGTTGTTGAGAATTGTAGTTTATCTGTAACAGCCGTTAGCATTGCTCTGCCTGATATAAGACTCAGCTCTACCTTATCAGGTATCCTCACAGGTTCAATAAGGTCCTTTCCCATAGGAATGCAAGAACCCTAGACAGAATTCGAGACTCACGATACTCAGGCCACATCTTTCTCGTCTGTCAGTGTGTTCCATTCCCTAGCACAGTGGCTGGCATTTGGAAGGCACTCAATAAATATTTGTTAGCTACTATTATTACTGTCAACTTTAGTATTAGTACTACATGACCCTTACTTCACTTAAACCTTAAGTAGGCCATGGATAAGCATGGTATCAACTCAGAGCATGTTAGAAATGCAGAGTCTCAGGCCCCACACTAGCCCTACTGGATCCGGATCTGCATTTTCACAAGACACTCCCCCACCCCGTGATGCCATTCCTGCTGAGCTGTGCATACTCACATTTGAGAGACATTGCTCTAGACCAGCCATTCTTAGCCTGGTTGCACATTAGAATCATCCTATCAGAATCCCTAAGACACTGTTTCTGTTTTTGCTTTTGTTTAAAGGCTACCCTGGTGAAAGTAATACGCGGCCAGCGTTGCAAACCACAGCTCTGCATCAGTAGTTCTCACACTCCGGCATGCGTCCCCAGAAGGCCTTGTTAAGACACAGATTGCTGGATCTCTTTACATACCACAGTGTCTGATTCAGTAGATCTGGGGTGGGGACCAAGAATTTGCATTTCTACCAAGTTTAGTTTCCTAGGGCTGCCATAATAAAGTACCAAAAACTAAGTGGCTAAAACAACAGAAATGTATTATCTTACAGTTCTGGAGGCTACAGGTCTGAAATCAAGCTGTCGTCAGTGTTGTATGCTCTCTGATGGGTCTAGGGGTGGCTCCTTCCTTGCCTCTTCGTCTCCTGGTTGCTTGCAACCCCTGGTGTCCCTTGGCTTGTAGCTGCATCTCCCCCGTCCTCTGCCTTCACGTGGCATTTTCCCTGTTTGTCTACAGATACCTGTCTCTGTGTCCTGTTTTCCCCTTTACATAAGGACACCCATCATACTGGATCAGGACCCACACTCATGACCTCATTTTTGTCTTGTTTTACCTCTGTAAAGGCCCTGCTCCCACATAAAGTCACGTTCTGAAGTGCCAGGGGTTAAGACTTCAACATATCTTTTGGGAAGGACGCAGTTCGATCCATAACACCAGGTGATACTAATGCTGCTGGTCTAAGGACACCACTTTAAGACCCGCTGCTTTACTGTAAGCTACAAGAGTGCAGGAACAATATTCTTTATTCTCAGCCTTTTCTAGCCAGAGCCTAGCCTGTGGCTTGACACACAGTCGGTTTTCAATAACTATAAGAAAAATCAATTAGTATTCCTTCCATGAGGCAATTTGGCCTTCATAAAAGACTTCAGTCTTTTCCTGATGCTGTTAGAGGCTTAACATGTGACATTTCATATAGCAGAGGCTCAATAAATGTTGGGTGAGTGCACATAGCTGTCACCCCTCATTCAAAATGTGAAAGAGACCCTTCCTGGGTCCTCATGCTTTCCTTCCACCTTATGAAGCCAAATGACAGAATGCTTATTAAATGACATGGCTCCTTTAATGGGAAATTAATGATCTACAGAACATGTGGATGGTTAGCAGGAGTTGGATGAGCTCACTGGTGATGGTAATTTGTTGATTGCCCTGCCTTGGCCCCCAGTGAGAATCATCTCTATTTAGCAAGTGCTGTGAGCTATCAGGGTAAGGGGAAATCTACCTCTTTGAATCCTAGGAACCTCTTGTTGAATCTTCATAAATCACTGTGAATTTTTACCTAAGTCAGTGTTGCTTAACTGAGGGTGGGGGTGGGGGAGGGGTGATTGTGCAACCAGGGAATATTTGGCCAATGTCTGGAGACATTTTTGGTTGTCACATTCAAGGGGGTGCGACTGGCATCTAGCAGGCAGAGGCCAGGGATGCTGCTCAACATCCTGCAGTGCACAGGACAACCAATTATTTGCCTCCAAAAGTCAAAATACTAAGGTAGAAAAACCCTAACCCAAGCAAAAATAACGTGGACGTGAAGTTTCCTCAGTGAACAAGACCTTGATTTTGGAACCATCTCATCAGTGACGTTTGGTGTGGTCCGTGGTGGGCCAGCCAAGGAGAGTGCAGCTTTGTCATTTAGCATCTGGTTGTTTGCAGTGGTGTTGGATCTTTCCCGGATTAAAACAGAGACCTTTCGGTCGCTCCTGCACTGTGGAAAAGGAACTGCATTGAGTGGTCCCTACATGTCAGGCTCTGTGCAGAGTGCTTGGTTCACGTCCTCTCGTTGAACGTGAGACGATGCCCCTCCTCCCAATATCTCTGAAATAGGAACTCCACGATCCCACATCCCAGATGAGGAAGCCCCAGCTTTAAGGCTGAATGGTTAACCCAACATCACATGGTGTTGAGTGGTCAACTCCTACGGCCCAGTCTATCGGACTCCTGCGTCTATATTTTTGTTCCCTGTTATATTCTGGGTTTGAACCCGGGTTAAAATCCCTGCTCTGTTACTTACTGATTGCGTGGTCTTGGGCAATGGATTTAACCCTTCACTTTTTGTTTCCTCATCCGCAAAATGAGGACAAATAATAGTTCACAGGATTTCTACTAGGATTAAAGTATGTAAAATACCCTGGCCGTTAAGTGTGAACTTAATATATATTAGTCTTTCTCACGCTTACCAGCCATTACATTTATAGATATTAAGAAAGAGAAATTTATAAGTATGATATGTAATTCTTACTTGATGGGACTTTCTATAAACTAACTAGGAGACTCCATTTACGGGAAGGATACTTAATGATGAAGCTTTTATTCTGTTCACCTCCCTCAGGGAGTATTTAAAAATACCTCACAAACTCACTGTTAGAAACCCATGTTCTTTACCCAATCGGGACTTAATTAGTCCTTCAGCTTCTTAGCCCTGCTTCTAAGTCATTCAGTGTTAAATCCCAGACGACCCTGGTTGGGGAGACGTGGAAACCTTCCAAGCACAGTTCAACATGCTCGGGGCCTAAGAAGACTTTACAGTAAGAGTTGGGGGATTTTAAAGGATATCTGATGTCAACAAAGAAGAAGAAAACAGTTTTGTGGATGCGCTAAATTAGATACTTACAAATTCTGTTCCTCTCTCCTGGGAAGGATTCATTCATTTTCTCCGTGAGCAGCCTCATTCTTTTGGGCCACCAGAGGAGGATTTGTAGATTAGAGATCTGTCCCCACCTTTCTCATGCTTAAAAAGTCTCATTCTCCACAAACATCCTTAGAGGGAAAAGCCTCCTTTCTGGGCGTGGCCTTCGCTCCTGTTCACAACCTGCCGCAGCTTCCTGTCCCACCACATCTCTCCTGCCACCCTGTGGAGTCCCAACATCCCGCTTCCTGCCACCTCCAAGTTTATAAATATTTATATCTACTGATTCCCTCTTCATCCACCCAAGGAACTCCTACTTCAAGACCCAGTTTGGATATCGCCTCTCTTCTACAGCTTTCCTCAACCCTCAGCCTCCCAAGGGAGAACTGACTGGCTTTCCCTGAGAATATTCATCCATCCATCCATCCACCCACCCATCCATTCACTCATTCATTCAATGCCAGCCACCTACCAGATGCTGTTTTAGGCACTAGAGTCTGAAGGGGAGCAAGAAAGTGTAGGGTTTACTTTCTAGCTGGGGAATCAATATAACATAAAACATAAACTGATACTTAATTCAGGAAATGATAAGTGCTATGAGGACATTAATATGGAGTAAGGAGAGAGAGTGTAACTGGCAGAGGAGAGTGTGATATTTCACAGGGTGATCAGAGAAAGCCTCTTGGAAGTGAGGTTTGGGCTGAAACCTGAATAATGAGATAGATGCACTTATACCCCCAAAATAGCACTTGGTACATCCGTGCAGAGGTCTGTGTGGCTCCTTCCCTCTTAAGAGGCTATGAACTCCGTGAAGACAAGACTCTTGTTTCCCTTGTCTTAGTAGCCCCAGAATCTTGGCATCCTCAGCACCTAGCACCAAATCTGCAGGTAGCGAGTAGCCACAGATGAGTGCTCAATTCACTTGATTTAATTTAACTTAAAGCTGCGTTTCCAGTTGTACCAGTTATTCATCTGTTGGCCATGCCACTGATTTTTTTTTTTAATCAAATAAGAAAAAGGCTGTTGTGCCTTGTTTCTCTGGGTTCAAGGCATTCTGAAAACACACTTGGAAATCCATTTAGGAAATGCAATATAAATGCCAAATAATATGTTAGGATTGGTGCCATTTTTACAAATCAATGACATCTAGGTTAACTCATGTTTTATGCTGTGCCTCCTAGTCTTTGCTCAACGAAATCTGACTTCTACTTCCTGGGTAGTTAAGTCTGGGAAGAAACAATGGTGAGGAGGAGAGGCTGTGAGGGCTTCTCTTTCCATGGCCTCAGAGAACACACCAGCCATCTGCATATCAGTAACGCCCCCTTTCACAGTCCTCACAGGGCTGTCCTTGCTTGGATGATGTATGTCTCTGCTGCTTTAGCATCATCATGGCCAAGCCTGCCTTGTCTGAAATATCCAGTGTCAATCTGCATCTGGCACGTAGTAGGTACTCAGGAAAGACTTGTGAAATGAAGAAATGCATGGAGACACAACAACAACAGGGAATGGAAGGGACATTTCTGGTCCGGAAAAGCCTTGGCTTCAAGTTCAGGGGCAACTGTTATAACCTACATAGTCCCTGCAACTCACAGAGCTTAGAGTCTAGTGGGACAGGGGAACTTCAGTCAAATGAGGGCACAGATAAATGTGGAATTATGAACCGTAATAAAAGCTAAGAAGGAAAGACATAGAGTATCTAACTGGGAGCCTTGACACGGGGGATCTGGGAAGCTTGAGACCCTGGAGAAGTGATTTTGGAAACTTGATCCAAAAGACTGAAGTAGATGAAGGAGGAAGAAGGATGTGTAGCTGGAGGGAACATGAGGCACAGAGAACCTTGCATGGGGCAGCAGGAGCTGATGGGAAGAGGCCAGTGGTGTGAGACAGGCTGACGAAGCAGGCCATGGCTGGATCCTCTTCTTTTTCTTCCTTTTTATTATTGAAGTATAGTTGATTTACAATGTTTCAGGTGTACAGCAAAATGACTCAGTTGCATGTGTGTATGTGTGTGTATTCTTTCTCAGATTATTCTCCCTTACAGGTTATTACAAGATATTGAGTAGAGTTCCCTGTGCTATACAGTAGGTCCTTTTTGTTCATCTATTTTATATATAATAGTGTGTATCTGTTAATCCCAAATCCCTAATTTATCCCTCCCTCTCTTTCCCCTTTGGTGACCATAAATTTGTTTTCTATGTCTGTGAGTCTGTTTCTGTTTTGTAAATAAGTACATTTGTATCATTTTTTTGAAATTCCACATATAAGTGATATCATATGACATTTGTCTTTCTCTTTCTGACTTACTTCACTTAGTATGATAATCTCTAGGTCCATCCATGTTGTTGCAAATGGCATTATTTCATTCTTTTTTATGGCTGAGTAATATTCCATTGTATATATGTACCATATCTTCTTTATCCATTCCTCTGTCAGCGGACACTTAGGTTGCTTCCATGCCTTGGCTATTGTAAATAGCGCTGCTGTGAACATTGGGGTGCACATATCTTTTCAAACTAGAGCTTTTGTCTTTTTCGGATATATGCCCAGGAGTTGGATTCCTGGATCATATAGTAACTCTATTTTTAGTTTCTTTAAGGAACCTCCAGACTGTTCTGCATAGTGGCTGCACCAATATACATTCGCACCAACAGTGTAGGAGGGTTCCCTTCTCTTCACACATGGCTGGATTCTTTTAAGCTTTGTTAGAAGTCTTCATCTATATCCTCAGAGCATAGGAAAGCTTCCGAAGGTTTTGTATGGGGAGATGATGTGAGTAGAGTTGATTCTGGAATCATCGACCGGGCTGCTGTCTGGAAAGTGGGTTGCAGGAGCCAGGAGTAGCATGAGAAGTTTGACTGGAGCAGGTGTCCAGGTGGGAAGTAATGATCACTTAACCTAGTGGTGAGGGTGCAGGGTTGGGAGAGGTCGTCAGGTTGAGAAGATAAACCCAGCAGGACTTGATGGTGGTTTACTTTAGATCAGTGGTTCTAAACCAGGGACAACTTGGGGCTATCCCACAATGTCTGGAGACTTTTGGTGGTTGCAGCAGGTGGGGAGTGAAGCACAGAGGTTGGGACAAGGGTGTGCCGTTGGCATCTAATAGGTGGACACCGGCGATGCTGCTAAATATCCTGCAGTGCACAGGACAGCACCCTCCCCAACCTGGCTCCATTGCCAATAGCGTTGAGGTTGAGAAACCCTGCTTTAGATGTAGGACACAGTGTCAAAGATGACCCTCAGGTCTTGTCTAGCTAACAGGGCAAAAGGTCATGCCATTCTCTGAGAACTAGAGACCCTGGAAACCCAGTTCTTTCATAGGGGGAATGTGGGGTGAGTGAAGACCATGAATGAGTTTTTGAGACGTTTTGGAGGCCTCAAAAGTGTGGAGCCATCCAAGTGTGGAGATGGCTTATTTTCTGTCCACATGTTCACCAGTCCTAGGAAAGCAGCCTTCTCTACCCTGTTGGTGCCATTTCCAGCCACCCCTGCTCTGGATTCCCACCTCCCCAAGTCCTACCATTCAAGATCCCATTCACTCCTTCCTTCTGCCTTGAAGAGAAGCCTCCAGCCCTCTCATTCTAAGGGTTTTACTACCATCCCTGTAACAAAATAGAGAAGGGTAACAAACGCTTCAATAGCATTTTCATGTGAGGATTTTATTTGCTTCCTCGTGTGTCATTTTCTTCTTAGGAAAACTAAGGAAGAAGTGTGATTTTTCCTTCTGTCTGCATAATTTCCTTTCCCATCTGGCTAAGTGCTTGTCAGCAGCCAGCAGATCAAGAACCACTCTGAAAGCTTGGAGGAGCAGAAAGAGGCCGAGTGACCCAGTGAAAGCCAAGCTTAACCTCTGTTCACAGGTCATTAACTGCTCTCTCTAAGCTCTAGGGACGTTGCCTTGGCGGGAAGGACACAGACACGCTGTGATGGGTCCTCGGGTCTCACCTGTGAGAGCCTGGGGGTGCACCTGAAAGTCAGTCCCCAGGACCAGCCCCCCTCTCCGGCTTGTCCATCCCTGCTTCACCCCATCTCCCTTCCTCTGTGCTGAGCTCCTATTTGAAAATAGGCAAAAAAAAAAAAAAAAAAAAAAGGAATTTCAGACCAAAGTACTAAGTCAGCATGTTGAGTGGATTAAGTTGTGTGCAAGCTGAACAGCCACACGGTGGGGAGCACAGGAGAAGGATGTGAACCCCCAGGCAGCCCTCCCCCCGTGGCAGCTTCCATATGTTCTGCCAGCGTGCGCCCCCATGTGTCCCACTCTGCGGTCCCCAGTCTGGCTGGGGATAATATCCCAGCGTGGAGCACCACCCCTTCCACGGCACGGTGACCACATCTTTACCTCCCACATCACACTTATCCACACTCAAAAACAAAAACCTCTGCACAGCATGAGAAATCCAGTTAATAAAACCGCTACCACACTGAATTTGCAGTAAGAAAAAGGCAAAGCAAAACCCATCAACTAGAGAAAGAGGCATTCTCCATAATCCTTTAGAGGAAAAGTTGAAGGAGGACTATAAAAGCTTGTTCCTGTAATCAAAGCATTTGTAACTGTTGGTGGCACCAAGGGGAAAGAGAGGGGCCCCAAGAGGGGAAACCATAAGGTTGGTTTTAACTCTGTGAGTCTGTCTTCCCTCCTGGCTTGCTGATATGATCAGTGTTGTTTGTACCAAAAGGGGATTTATCTGACCAAGCAGAAAATGCACATTAGCACCAGCTGCTCCAGGTTGGAGGCACTCTTACCTTCTAGAGAACAGATCACAGCTTGTTGTTCTGACTCTGCCGGATTCACAACTTGAGAGCACAGAACACGCTTCCGGGAAATGCATTCTGCCGAGTGGCCAAGCACACTGGGGCTCCAATATTGTTAAAGCCCCAAGTGTTTGACCGAGACACAAGAACACCTGTCACATCTCTTGGTCAGCTGTCTAGCAGGAGCTTCAAGCCAGGAAGAACTAGAAACGTCAAATCCCCTAAAGAAGCCTCTTTCATCCAGGGGGGTGGGGATGGAAGTTGTCAGTGCTCTTGGCAAAGCCTTCAAGCATCTGCTTTGATGACTTATTCCTCATGTGAGGAGTGATGTAGTTTCACAGTAATGTGCGATAGGGAGCCATCAGTGACATTTGGTGATTTGACACTGCCGACAGCAGTGTCTTAATGACAGATGATTGACTGATAGGAGGTCAATTGCCAAGCAGTTAATCAGACAGCACATTCTGCCCTTAATGGAGGAGTTGGCCCGTGTATGCACACTGGCTGTGGGAGAAGTTCCTGAGGATTCTAGCTGTGGGTCCGTCAGGAAGGAAGAAAATGTCAATCCTTCTGTGTTTTACTTGCGAAAACGAGGCAGAAAGTTCCACGGAGGTAGGGCCATATCCATCTTGTTCACCGTTGTATCCTTTGTGGCTGACACATAGTGGACATTGACTAAACATCCCATAAATAAGTGAAATAGTGAATGAGCTGGAAGCCACCATGCTTAGCCTATTTCATTTCCAGGATTTTCCATTTCTGCTGATGGTAAACCCAACTCCCAAGTTAGAAATCTCTGAGTTGCCTTAAATTTCTCCCTCTCCCTGTCCTACCAGGTCCTGTGTATTCAACCTTCTACTCTAGGAAAACATCTCTGATATGGCCCTTTGTCCCTCCCACTCGCTGGTAAATGCTCCCACCTCCATTCTACGCCTCATGCCCGCCCGTTACTCCTTTCAACATGAATTCCATCATGTTACAACCTTGCTTTAAACCAATCAAACAACTGGTTTTCGACCATGCGATATGCTACCGTATCGTTGCAGCCTGCCTTCTTACCACATTCCAGCCTCCTTCTCATTGCACTGCACACACCTGGGGCTTCGCTGTGTGCTGCTTCTCACCTTTCCACATACCTGCCTTGCATCTTCATGTTTCCGAGTCTGCTCATATATTCATTCGACCTGGACTTCCCATCCTTCTTTTCTCTACCTGGAAAAATACCCTCAATCTTTTAGACATGTCATCTGGGGAGCCTTTTCTGATCCCCCTACCCCCTTGGTGAAATCATATCAGCTGCCTTTCTGTTCTTCCATTTATCATCACTTTGCGGTGTCATCAATTTGTATACCCATCTCACCTCCTGGCCTGTGGGGGCATCAAGTCAGGCGACCGTAACATCTTCATCAGTGATGAATATGGTTCCTGGCACATAATTACTTAGTGTTAGTCAACAAAAATGGATGGATAGGTGGATGAATGGGTGGATGAATGGGTAGATAGATGGGTGAGTTTATAGATGGGTGGGTGAAATGTATAACAGAATGAATGGAAGAAGTTTTTGCGTAGATAATAAATTGATTAATTCCAGGAGAATACTAGAACAATAATTTGATAACTCTGCCACCCTCATCTATGGGATAAATGATATGACACCATTCAAGGAGAGCTGAATGTCCTCTTGGTCTATTTGTCATTTGGACTGGGAGTTCTGGGGTTCTGGGTACACAGTGATCTAGAAGGGACCCATGGGACCTGGCTGGGCACATTTCCTTGGTCCTGGGGACCCTGTACCATGGAGGAGGGCACAGTTGCCTATGTCTAAAGGCATTATCTCACCAGGAAATGTTGAAGTCACGTGGTCAAGGAAATGTCAGTGTGTTAGCCGATCCAGTGACTACTGGAACTCTCCGTTACTGCGAAGACTGCACTAATTGCTTGGTGCTCACGTGATAAATCCTTCCTCAAGACATCATCCTGGCACAGCCCTCAGTCCCCTAGTCAGGCATTAACTAATAGGGGAAATGCAAAATGTTGATACTGCAGAGTATAGAGACAGAAGAGATTCACACTGAAAGTGCAAATTACTTTCTTTGCAGTGGTGGAAAGTCACATTACTCTAAGATGCTGCCTAATTATCTGTAATTATGCCCAAAATAGTCAAGCTAGTTTGCTAGCCAGTTGAGGAATCGCATCTTAAATGAATTTGTCACTAGAGAAAGAATGTGGGAACGCGGCAAAAGAGATTACTATATTTAGGGGAAAGATGGGGGCAGATCACATCCCAGTTTCTTCTCTAAAAGCCTGTGATTGTGTGTAAGCATTTTTGCTGAGGGAGCATTTATCACAGCTACTCCATTTAGTATTTTACAATATTCAGAGGAAACTCTAACGTGAGCTCCAGGCTGTCCTGATAGTCAAATAGTTAAATTATATGTGAGTGAGATCTATTATCTAAATTCATAAAGTAAACTGTTTTTTTTGTTTGTTTTTTGGGGTTTTTTTTGGTATGCAGGCCTCTCACCGCTGTGGCCTCTCCCTTTGCGGAGCACAGGCTCCGGACGTGCAGGCTCAGCGGCCATGGCTCACAGGCCCAGCCGCTCTGCGGCATGTGGGATCTTCCCAGACCGGGGCATGAACCCATGTCCCCTGCATTGGCAGGCAGACTCTCAACCACTGCACCACCAGGGAAGCCCAGTAAACTGTTTTTATATTTAAGATTTTTTTCCTAAATATTAAGATTTTTTGAAGTAAAGGAATGCAGTTCCATTGTAGAAAACACAGGAAATATAAAAGTTATAAAAATAACATTTATAATCCCATCAATAGCAGAGAAAACTACTGCTATTAGTAACTGGGTGAGTTTCTTGTTAGTTCTTTACTATGCATAGTTTAATAACATTGGAATTTTAATATATGCATCATTGTCTAGTCACATTATCTCACTTAACTTTTATGAGCATTCTCACCTAATCAGTAGGCATTAAAGCATAGATGTTTAATGTCAAAATAATAACTGCGGTTTTGATGTACCATCATTTACTTAACCACCAGTTTATTTTAGACATTTTTTTTTGCTATTATAAATAATTCTGCAATGGACACCTTGTACAGGTATCTTTGCCTGTGTCTCTGCCTGTTTTCTTAATAAATGCCTAGGGGTGGAATGACTGGGTCAAAGGGTGTGATCATTTTAGGAGGTTATAGATTCAGATCTCAGGGCAATAGTGCTACTCCTGTTTGAGTCTTGCTTCCCAAATTTTCTAAACCTGGGTGTAGAAACAGTAGGTGGAAGTCTGGCTGGGAGAAGAAAGGAAGCTGTGAACACTGGAAAAAAACAAAAAAGGAGAGCCAAAAAGCTGAACTCAGCCCGAAAATCATGGGATCCCTGGAGACCGGAAGAGTTAGTGTCAGGGGACAGCAAGCCAAACAAAAATAAGACTGAAGAAGAGATAAGGAAAAACAATTTAATGTAGGTATTGGAGGGGGCATTAAATGGTGATGGAGGCAGGGATAAGAAGGCGATGGGAAAATGGAGAAGAAAATGTCGGACTAGCGCTGATGGAAGGGTACACCACTTCCTAAGAACGTCCATGTCCCAGGAAGGCAGGGCCCTGCAGACCCTGGGCCACTGGGTGCAAGGACCAGTCAACATGTACTGGGTGCAGCCCCTCATGGCCATCTTACAATCAGAGAGTGCTCCTCTGGCACTTTGCCAGCCCGAACAGCCAGGCGGCTTGAAGGAGGGGAGGTCATTCACTGTAGCACAGCGACTAGTTCACCCACGGTGTGCAAGGACACCATGCTGTGTGCAGTGGGAACTCAAGCCCAGAAGCAGAACCATGTGTATCTTAGAAGCTTGTCATTCAAAGTGCAGTCCATGGACCAGCCGGATGGAAAACACCTGGAGGTTTGGTAGAAATTCATCATCTCAGACCCTGCCTGGCCCAGACCTACTGAATCACAATCTGCATTTTGACAGGATCCTCCAGGTGATTCATGCCCACGTCAAAATTTGAGAAGCCCTTAGAAGACACCTTTTCATATGGATTTCAAACTTTGCTGGTGCATAGATTTAAAAGTGCTGGTCTCGGGCTTCCCTGGTGGCGCAGTGGTAGGGAGCCTGCCTGCCGATGCAGGGGACACGGGTTCGTGCCACGGTCCGGGAAGATCCCACATGCCGCGGAGCGGCTGGGCCCGTGAGCCATGGCCGCTGAGCCTGCGCGTCCGGAGCCTGTGCTCCGCAACGGGAGAGGCCACGACAGTGAGAGGCCCGCGTACCGCAAAAAAAAAAAAAAAAAGTGCTGGTCTCTCTGATTCCACATTCATTGGAAAAGCCAAAGATTTATGTGAGCACTCATAGTTAGCTGAATTACACGTGCTTTTAGAAGAGTGATTTCCAGGTGTAGGACGCTTAGCATAGGTGGAGAAAACCCATCGATAAGCCCAAAGCTGCTTGAAACCTTTGTGACATTTCGAGAACAGCGATCTGCTTTGGGGATACTTTCCAAAGTCCATCAGAACAGGTGTTCCTATCACAGGTTTTAAGCAGAATATAGCAGGTTGGCTAACATTGCATGTCCTCTCAGCTCCCAACCCCAGATAGTAAAATATTTGCCATTCCAAGCACTTTACATAAAATACCCATGCAAGGATATTCTGCTCTGTTTATATCATCTTTTTATGTTTCTTCAATGAAAAATAATTTTGGAACCATGGGCTTACCAGAGGCAGGCAAAGCTAAGGCCTGGAAAAGCAAGATTAGTACCTGGAATGTTTTAACTGTTTTCTCTACCATGCTAAGTAATTCAACCTGTGGACAACATTAATTTTAAATGTAATTACGAAGAGAGTTAATGGAAAAATTATGTAGGCACAGTACAAAATTTCAGTTTTTCATTTTCTTTCTGCCTGCAGCACTGTTCAAAGTTAACCATTATGAGGGGTTTGGAGACAATTTGGGTCTGGCATCAAGTCTGGCATCAAGTCAGATAAATTATAATTTTTAATTATTGTTATTATGGTAAAGACTTCATAGGCTTTAAAGTAAGCCAGCCCTCAAAAATCCTTGCTCATGGTTTTAAATGGTAAGGAAGATTCCTCAGAGTTAGCGTAAGGTGGAAAAGAGGAAACAAATACTAGGGAAGAGGTGCCCGGAGATAAAGAAGCCCACCACAGTCATCAGAACCGTGAGCACACAAATACTGGGCATCTACTCTGTGCCAAGCAGGATGCAAAGTGCTTTACATGCATCCTGTCTTCCAAATAGAGATAACAAAGTTGAAGCTTGGAGGGGTCAAATAAATTGTCCAGAATCACACAGCCATTGTGAGGGGCACCCCTGCTCCTACAGGCACACCAGAATTACAACTCTTTACGGCGCAGCTGTCAATGAGAGAGAGGTCTCAGAAATAAGCCCAACTTATGTGGCCAATCTGCCTATGCCAAAGGAGGCAAGGATATACAACAGGGAAAAGACAGCCTTTTCAGTGGTAGTGCTGGGAAAACTGGACAGCTACAAGCAACAGAATCAAAATGGACTACTTTCTTACACCATATACAAAAATAAACTCAAAATGGATTAGAGGCTTAACTGTATGACTTGAAACCATAAAACTCCTAGAAGAAAATATAAACAGTATGCTCTTGGACCTCAGTCTTAATATCTTTTTGGAAATGTCTCCTCAGGTAAGGGAAACAAAAGCAAAAATAAACAAATGGGACTATATCAAATTAAAATGCTTTCGCACAGCAAAGGAAACTGTTAATAAAACAAAGCATAAACCTGATAAAGGATCAATATCCAAAGTGTAAAAAGAACTCATCCAACTCAAAATCAAAAAGAAAACCAAACAGCCCAATTTAAAAATGGGCAGAGGACCCCAATCAAGAATATTCCAAAGAAGACATACAAATGACCACCAGACACAGAAAGATGTTCAACATCGCTGTCATCTGGAAAATGCAAATCAAAACCACAGTGCAGTGTCACCTCGCATTTGTTAGAATGGGTATTATCAAAAAGACAACAATAAGAGTTAGCAAGCATGTGGAGAAAAGGGAACCCTTGTGCACTGTTGGTGGGAATGTAAATTGGTGCAACCGCTATGGAACTAGTATGGAGCCTCCCCCAAAAATTAAAAATAGAAACACTATATAATCCAGCAATTTCATTTCTGGGTATTTTTCTAAAGAAAATAAAAACACTAATTCAGAAAGGTTCATGCACCCCTATGTTCATTGCAGCATTATTTACAATAGCCAATATACGGAAACAACCTGAGTGTCCATTGAAAGATGAATGGACAAAGAAGGTGTGGCATATAGATAGATGGATAGATAGATACACACATACAGACAGACAGACAATGGAATATTATTCAGTCATTAAAAAGAATAAAATCTTGCCATTTGTGACAACGTGGATGGACCTGGAGGATATTTTGCTACGTGAAATAAGTCAGACCAGCACAAATACCATATGATATTGGGTTGGCCAAAAAAGTTCGTTCGGGTTTTTCATGTTACGGAAAAACCCAAACGAACTTTTTTGGCCAACCCAATATCTCTTAGATGTGCAATCTAAAAAAGAAAACGAATGGAAAAACATAACAAAACAGAAACAGATTCACAGATACAGAGAACAAATGGGTGGTTGCCAGAGGGGAGAGAGACGGGAGGATGAGTGAGGTAGGGAGATTTAGGGAGAGTATTAGGTATAAACTTCCAGTTATAAAATAAATGACACAGGGATGAAATGTGCAACATGGGGAATATAGTCAATAATATTGTAATAACTTTGTAGGATGACAAATGGTAACTCAACTTATCTTGATGATCATTTTGTAATGTATAGAAATATCAAATCACTATGTTGTGCACCTGGAACTAACATAGTGTTGTAGGTCAATTACAGTTCCATTAAAAAAAGTCATATAGCCGTAATTGGTTCAGTCAGGATTTGAATCTGGAGCTTAAGTCCTTCATCACCACAGTCTCCTCCCTCTCTCATTTTGAGCATTTCTGACAAATCAAGGGACATGGAGAACAACAGGAAATATTTCCACAACATCAAGAAAACCACTTAGAACTGACCTTGGCCCTGACTTCAATAATTTATCCAGCAGCGGGGCAAGCTTGTCATGGGGCACCCCACAGTTCACTCCACATTTGGGCAGTTGGCAGATGGGCAAGTTGCCAGCTGATGCCAGGGAGCTTTTTAGCAAAAGGAATGTCCAGGCGTCTGCCTGCTGAGGCACTCACAAGCTGCAGGGGTCATTTCTTCCTGATGCAACAAGAGTCCTTCTGGGTGAACATAATAAATCACCTCTTATTGAAGGGATGAGAGTTTGGGACCATCATATTTGCTTTCTGCTAGCCCTTAGGGTATCAGAGTGAATCCGCATTGTCTAGTAGGATGTTGGAAGGTCATAGGTCATGGGTCACAAAATTAGATCTGGATATACTAACGACCAGGAGCAGTTAGCAGAGAGTCGATGCTTTCAAAGAGACCCCTCCACTGGGCACACACATTTGTAGGGGACAGGGACATATGTAATACCTGTGAAAGATATTTCCATTAAAACAGCTTAAAGGTAAAAAATGGAGGGATGGAGTACCCAGATTTGTCTGAAATGCAACAGCCTCTTTCCTGACTGGTTATGCCTCTGGCGGCAGCAGTGTGTATATAATGGGTGCCTAACGCGTGAATAATATATGTGTAATGTATGTGTCACTGCCTTAGAATAAGAAACGTGGGCACAGGTCTCGGACACTTTAAATAATTTACGTTTTAAATCTACATCTTGTTGGAGAGTAATCTGAGCCTGCATGTAACATTTATGAATGCAAGTGAAACTTCTGTTTTTTTTCAAAGCCAAATTGCCTTTTATTGAACGTTTGTATTTGAGTAAATTTAGTTGGCATCATTTCAACTTTGTTGAAATACCTAGTGCTTAAAGTGAGTGATGTGGGCCCTTGATATGATTTAATGAGAACAACAGAGAAATTGCTCTGGGGAGGGGTAACCTTTAAATAACTACCCATGTGGTAAGTGAGAAAACAAGATCCATGGTCATGTTCAGTGTGTTGGTGTCCGGAGTCCAGTGCCTGCAGTAATGTCAGGTCCTCTGTATCTACGGCAACAGCCCAGAGGGGTCAGTGTCCAATACCGTGAAGAACCATATGCTTGCCTCCCACGTGGGGTCAGCATCTCATAAATAAGTCATGCTGGAGGCTGCAGAGAAGCAGGAGCCCTCTCCTGGAGCTACAGAGAACACCTACTCATTTGTTTTAAACACCGCTGTTTTGATCAGAAAGAAACATTGCATGGAACTAGGAAGACAGAGTGAAGAGAGATATATGCAAAGATTTCATTCTAAAAAGTTAGTGAAGTGATTCTGTAGCTAATGATATCTAGTTACAGTGTTGTTGAGTTATTACTATGGGCTAGTCACTGTGCTAGTCTCCTTACATATGTTACTTTATTTCATCTCTGTTTAAAAAAGCAAAAACCCTGAGGTAGGCACCCTAACTGTATCCATTTTCCAAATGAGAAGCACAGAGTGGTTAATCAACTTTCCTCCTGTCACAAAGAACAAGGAGTCAGCTCATAGCATTTTCTCGAAACTTCATGCTTTTGTGCTTCCCCAAATTCTCTGATTTGGAATCTTTTCATTAAATAAAATTTAAAGATTAAAGCAGATGAAACAACTGACCAGTATACCTGTTGATTACTCAAATGATGGGGGCCACATTGTCTATTTCCTTCCATAATGACAGTGGAAATACTGGATCTTAGGGTTTGGAAGGGTTTTGAGCTCATGAAACCCTGATCCATTCAAGTTCCTATGATACCCCAGCTCCTTTGAATGGAGCCTGCTACCTCCCTAATCATGTATATGGAAAACAGATACTCAGTGGCTTCTCTGTGCTAGTCCCTGGGAGAGGAGCTGAGTGAAGTCAAGAACAAGATACACAAAGTTCTTCCCAACATGGAGCTTAGGCTCTGTGTTCTATTCCTAGCTCTGAGCTGAAATCTTCTCTATTACTTTTTTTTTTTTTTTTGCGGTACGCAGGCCTCTCACTGCTGTGGCCTCTCCCGTTGTGGAGCACAGGCTCCGGACGCACAGGCTCAGCGGCCATGGCTCACGGGCCCAGCCACTCCACGGCATGTGGGATCTTCCTGGACCGGGGCACGAACCCGCGTCCCCTGCATCGGCAGGCGGACTTTCAACCGCTGCGCCACCAGGGAAGCCCCTATTACTTTTATCTATGGTTCCTAGCTCTTTACCCCGTAGCCACAGTGCTAAAAGTTGCATTGCTGCCCCATGACAGCACTTCAACTATGTAGAAGCATAGTCATACCCCTTGCGCCTCCATCAAGCACAATCCACCTACTCTCAGTTCTCTCATGGTCTCCACCCTGACACCTTCTACTCAGCAAATATGCAGCAGTTTCTCTTTAATATGGCTCTCAGAAGTGAAAGCAGAATCACACAGCCCAGATGTATCATAATGTACGCTGGTTGGGGTGACTTAGGTTTTGGCAAGGATTCATTTGGTTGGAGGGAATAGAAACCCAAGCCATCACCTCAGAGAGTAAAAATACCAAGTGGTTTCGCAGCTCTCCAGGGAAAGATAGACCACCAGGCCTGAGGCGCAGGAGGATTTGGGATGGCTCCAGGGACCTCAGCAACAGGGGTCCCCGGACCTTCCTTCCTCCTGTGAGCTCTGCCATTCATGTAAGTAGGCCGCTTTCTCTGTGAGACGTCTTTTTGCATTGCTGCAAATGTATTCAGTCTCTTAGAATCTCAATTCCAGATTCACACAAGCTGACTATGTTTGGTTCAACCTTGATTATGAGTTGGTTCCCCTTTGGGGTGTGTCCGCCTCTGGCCCAGGAAGCTGTGCCCCTAGGCAAGCTACGCAAGGTTACATGTTCCGTAAGGTCACTCCCTCCAGGGGCTGAGGGATGAGCAGATTAACCCAGAAGGGGAAGGGCAAATTGGAACGACCGTGAAGTATAATCATCCGTAAACTCATGGTATGGCTCTTAAGAGTCTGTTTCGTTTAAGTTTCCTCTCCAATTTTCTGTTATTACCAAACCAATCGATCATTTTTGATTGACTGTTCTTTTCTTCCCTTGAAAAAAATCCATTCTGGTTTGTCCATCACTCCTTCAAAAGAAATTTGGAGGCAGAGAGGGAGTGCTGTCAAAGTATGTTTTCCTCCCTCTCTGTGGGGGGTCAATATTTAAGTCAATAGCAACACAGTATGAAAAGAGAAACTACTAGCACCTAACATTTATTGAGTTTTTACTAGACTGTTGGCTCTGTTCTAAGCACTTTACATGTTTATTTCTTTTCTGCAGCGATCTTAGGCAAAATTGTTCGACCTCCGTGAGCCTCCATTTTCTCATTTGCAAAATGGTGATAATCCCTGATACACAAGGTGATGATGAAATTCAAGAGATAATGTAGCTAAATTTCTTATTAGTGCGTAGTATGTGCTGAATAAATGGTGCCTGGTGATTGCTGTGATGGTGTCATCAACTCTAACCATGCTTAACAGCTCAGTAACAGAGCTGTTTTTTAATTCCTTAAAAGAGACCATTGCTCTGCTGCTGACTAACCCGTTTGGAGGCAGAGCACCGAGCTGAGCTGGGGATTCAGATCTCCAAAGGGTGGGAGACGAATAATAAAAATGGTTAAAGTGCCATGTTGGAATCCAGGAGAGCTGCAGGACTATAGAGCCAGGACCCCAGAGAGCACACATCTGTCCACAGAATACTACGGTCAGGACGCTGGAGAGCTCACAGTGGCTTCCGTGTGCTTTCCGTATTCTTGATCTCAAAGGAAAGCAAAGCTCTGCATTAAGAACCCCAGCCTTGTAAATGGTCTAGTCTTTTGTTTTATGGGGAGGCTCTGTTGACAGTGGAACTCTAGGTGCTGAAAGGATAGTTCAGAACTAGAGTTCTGATCTGAAGAGGGCATTGGAATTCTTTTTTTTCCCCACAATATATATTTTTTTAATTGAAGTGTAGTTGATATATATATATAATATTATATAAAATACAGGTGTACAATATAGTGATTCACACTTTTTAAAGGTTATACTCCATTTATACTTATTATAAAATATTTGCTATATTCCCCGTGTTGTACAATATATCCTTGTAGCTTATTTTATACCTTACAGTTTGTACCTCTTAATCCCCTACCCCTATATTGCCCCTCCCCCTTCTTTCTACCCACTGGTAACCACTAATTTGTTATCTATATCTGTGAGTCTGCATCTTTTTTATGTTCTGTAGTTCATTGTATTTTTTTTTTAGATTCCACATCTGAGTGGTATCATACAGTGTTTGTCTTTCTCTGTATTTCACCACTTAGCATAAGGGCACTGTGTTTTTGATTGGAGTAGACCAGACATCAGTATCCTTGCCAAGAGTAAGAACTTTTCATCTTTCCATCTCTGGGGAGTTTAGTTCTAGGAAGCCAGAATAGCAAAAACATCAAAAAAAAGGAAAAAAAAGAAAAGAAAAAACAGACAACATTAACTTCCTTTCTTATGTAACCCAGAGTGGACAGGAAGCAAGTATCGTAATCTGGTTCAGCGAAAACAGTGGGTTACATTTGGGTTCTATAAAATATCAGATGTTTGATTTTGCCTAGTTCAATCTTCAATCTTAGTAGCCATATATGAAGTTGCACAAGTAAAAAGAAGCTCATGAAAATAAACTTTCCGGCAAATGTAAGACTTTGGATAAAACGTATCTTGGCTAAATGGATTGTCTTTTCTCTTAATGAACCTTCGTGCGATGTAGGCTAGGTGAAGAGTTTCTCTGAAGTTGATGTGCTAACACCCACGTGGAGTGTTTCTGCCTGTCTATTTTGGGTAGAAGAGACTTAGAACGAAAGTATCCTTGAAGGGAGGAGAATGTTAAGAAATAAACCATGTTTGTGCTGTGATAGAACTAATATCAAACACTGCCAGTGTGTCTAAAACATAGCTAGAAGTGCTGTTCTACGGATAGAATAAACAACCCTGAGTGTATATTTGGTTCAACTGTGAGACAGCCAAAAGGAACGAGGACCTGGATTGTGTCCTGAGCTTGAACCTTGGAGAAGTCCCCTTTCCTCTCTCTCTGGGAGTGTCTCCTCATCTGTTACAGGAGGAGACCTGGATTAGCTGGTTTGTGAGGTCCCTTTCACGGTCAGAAGTGCAGAGTATGTGACTGATGAGTGAATGAACAGATTGCTTCTTGTCACCACATTCCAGAAATAGTTGATGGATTTGCAGAGAAAGGCAAGAAGTGGCATATACTGGTTGCTTCCTTTTCCTAGGTCATCCAGCAGATCCTAATCATGTGGGGAAGCATTACTGAATTCCAATTATGTGGAGTATTACTAATTTTAAGGTAATGGTTATTCTTTGGGGGAATGTAAGCAGTCATGGAACCAGGGTGGATTCCTGCGATGGACAGTGCATTTATTCACCTCAAATTCAACATGATGAAAATGTTTTTGAAGCTATATTTTTCTATCCTGGAAAAAGACTGAATTTAAGGTGGTGTTCAAAGAGAAAAAAGCACCTATGAGCAAATGTATTAATTAGATTTTAAATGTTAACTTTTTACTGTAGAATTCATCCATTGGTTAAGCTGAGGTCTTGCTTGGGGGTGGGGAGGAGGGACAGTTCTCTCATCTCTCCTGATAGTCAGTGTGCTCGAACCACACAGATTGCTGAAAGTTGTACATGTCATTCTGTGAATCCTCTTGACTACAGCGCGGGTCTCCTCTAGAAAAGACCACTTTTAGGAAGGCACATATGTACAAAACAGCAAGACTGGGCTTCCCTGGTGGCGCAGTGGTTGAGAGTCCGCCTGCCGATGCAGGGGACGCGGGTTCGTGCCCCGATCCCGGAGGATCCCACGTGCCGCGGAGCGGCTGGGCCCGCGAGCCATGGCCGCGGAGCCTGTGTGTCCGGAGCCTGTGCTCTGCAACGGGAGAGGCCACAGCAGTGAGAGGCCCGCGTACAGCAAAAAAAAAAAAAAAAAAAAAAAAAAAAAAAAAAAAAAACAGCAAGACTTCTTGAGAAACAGATCAAAAAGACTATAACTACCCAAACCAAAGCTGCCTGTCCTATTTTCTGCCTTCCCTCTGCCTCCTTCCAGGGTTGACCCACCCTCTATCTGAGTAACATGGCACCACAGCCATCCAGGAGAAGAAGCATGATGTGTTCTTTTCTTTATTCAGTGAAGCAACTGTGAATGTGGACGCTGGAATCTGAGAAACCCGGGTCTGAATATCAGTCCCTTCAAATCCTGCCTTTATGACTTTGGAAAAGTAATCTCAACCCTTAGTTTCCTCATCTGTAAAATGGAGATGTAGATCATTCCTCACAGAGCAGTTATGAGGCCAAATGAGGTCAAGTATGTGAAATGATTAGCACAATGCCTGGTACTTTGTAAATGTTCAACATATGGCAGGTACTACTAGTGTTATTATTACCATTGTTATTAATCAAGTGCCTTCTGTGTACCAGGCACCATGCAAATTGCCAGGGATGCAAACTTGGACCTAGTCTGGGATTTCAAGGAGTTCAAAATCTAGTGGAGAAGAATGTTGGGTAAACAAGTAATTATGGAACCAGGTGGTAAGTGTTATGAAAGTAAAGCATTGGCATAAACCCAAATTAGGATCATAAGAGGGTGAGGGAGGACTTCTTGGAAAAGGCAACATTTGGGCTGAGTTTTAACATGAATATCAAAGAGGTGAAAATATTATGTGACCTGTTTGGGGAACTCTAGGTCCATTCATGAGGCAGAGTAAAGAGACTAGGGGTATGAGAAAGGAGCGCAGCCTTTCCCCTGCCTGGCTCCTCAGCTCTCATGTCCACCAAAGCCCAGTTCCCTCAGAGCCCCGTTGTAAATGCTGTGAATTATTCTTTCCAGTGAGAAGTGATCTCAGGTAGAGATGGAATGCCACATAGCGCCACCATGGCAAAGGGAATCTCTTGTTTTGTCTGTTACTTCTCAGTGTCTTTGAGTCTCTGCCTGCATCACTCTCGTGCCCTGAACCTGTCAAGTGTCTGGGTATTTTTGCATGTTTGCAGTTCATCAACACCCTTCAGGTCCAGTGATCCTTCTCAGACCCTTCGCCTTTAGAGAAACAGGTCACACCTGGCCCAAGGCTTCCTCCTTGGTTTCTGGCTAAAATTGACCTCCTCAAAGAACCCTGACCCCAGACTCCTGCTGGACACCATGCACTGGAGTTCTCCAAGCCCTCTTCTCTGTTGCCGGCACACGCTGCTGTTTCAGCCCTGACAGTCCTCATCTCAGATCCCTCCCTGGGATTCTCATCCCTCTGCCATTCTTCTTTTTTTCTTGCTTGTAGAGCTTTTCTGGAGAACTGATTACCAGGCCCCTTCTCTCCTCGAGAGTGCTTCTTTGTCACAAATGATTCCACTGTTTCAGGACCTTTGGTGACATTTAGTTCATCTCCTGTTGTCTGCTTGGATGAATACTTGGGAACTCCCTGAGAGGAAGGACGAGGCAGTAAGACATCTGAGAAATGCAATCTTTATGTGGTGGGTGAAGGTGATGGATTTTCACCTCCTTTCTTACACTTTTTCCAGTTGCATGGGAACCTCTGGGCATTCACCCTCCTCTTCTCTGCTTTCAGCTGATTTACTCTTTTCTAGTTATTATTTTTCTGTGTACCTTGTCTGATTTTTCTTCTTTCAGTGTCCAGTTCTCATTCTGTAGCTTTTGCACTGTATTCTCAAAGTTGTGTGTCTATTGGCCTGACAGTTCCACAGTGCCATTCCCATATCTGGAGGAAATGCCAAACGCCTAATTGATGTTTGGCACCTCTGCTCACAGTGGAGGGAAAGGTAGGCATTTCTCCCAACACCCATCCTTCGTTGAGAAGGGAGAGACTGTTCTTCCTCTTCCTACAGCTTGTATTTCAATGCATAGAGAATGTCTTCCATATAGGACAGGAGTGGCCTGCTGGGATGGGGACCTCTGCCCCTCTTTGAACCCCTTACTCATTCTTCTTATAGGAGGAAGAGTTGCTAAATGAGTGTGAGTCTGGAACCTCCTTTGGGTCATGTCTACTGTTAGATAAGATCCCTGCATCTCAAAGTCAGTATCCCAGCTCCATTCTTCATTCTTCCCCTTTCATTTTTTCCATCCAAATATAGTGGGCCCTTTGTGCCTGGGATCTGAGCAGGCCCCTAGGCAGGCTGGAGATTTGCCCTCATAGTCCTGTCTTATAAAGCAGGATAGAGGATCCAGTGGAGTCCCAATCTCCAGTTCATTTTACAATAGTACTCTGCCCTCAGAGTTATCAGTCACCCTGCTCAGAAATTAATTATCAAGTTCATCATTTCTCATCTTGCTGGCTCCTTGCATGTCACTTCCAGAGGCAGAATCCCAGAGGAGGAACCTCAGACCCACAAATGTCCCCATTCCCTTGTCTCTCATCTCATGATACCCTCTGCCCAAGTCTCTCACCTTTCCTCTCTCCACTTCCCCATGTTCACTCCATCCCTGGGGCACTCACCACCTGCCATTCCATACATGTGAAATTATAGGCTCTTTGCTGTTGTTCCACCTTCACCTGGAATGCCAGGTTGTGAACAGCTTCCCGATTTACCATCTGACCAACCCCTACTTGTCCTCCAAAACTCAGATTCCGCTTCACTGAATCTGATCAGATTCCAGGTGACCTCTGACTTCCAGGCTGGCTGAGACGCCCCTCCTCCGTGCTTTTTTAAGCCCACTCCATCTCCATCACATCTGTCATTACCATGTTCTCTGAACACTTCCCCAGTAGCTCGTGAGTCTTTTGAAGGAAATGCCATATCGGTGGAACTCTCTATTCCAAGAAACATTATGGGCAACCAGAAAAGGCATGAGGCACTAAATCAGAGATTAACAAATGCCCCTTTAATTAAGGGCATGTCTGTTAACTAGGAAACATCTGAACTTATGAGGTGCAGATGGGGAAACCAAGGCACAGGAAGAGTCGCTGGCAGAAGGCTTAGCCAGTAAATGGCAGAGCTGGTACATTGAAGATTTATAAAACAGAAACATGTACTTGTTTAAATTTTTAAAAGAAAATGTGCACCAGTTCTGATCCTGTAAATTCTGTTGCCTCTAGCTGCAACCAAAGTAACAATTTGCCCCGCAGTAACAATTTGCCCCGTTCTACACAGAGGGATGCCCCTGGCCCTGGAGAATCCTGTCTCCTTCCCCCCAGACCCAGCTCACAGGCAGGCAGCAGGCTCATCAACTCATCCAATCCCCTTCTCACAAGCTCATTTCAAAGACATTTCATTGGTCTGCACACAGGTGCTTGTGGAATGAAATGAAACTTGCCCCAAAACAAAGGGGAAAAAAGCCGATCCGATGCAAAATCTATCTGCATTTCAGAAGCTGTCAAGATGAAAAATGAAGCCACGACTTTGGCCTTTAAAAATATTAATTTCTTGTAGAGATGAGCTGGAGAGTGGTAGAGAGAAAATTCCCTTATCTCCTAGGAGGAGCAAACAGGACCAAATTCTGATCCTTCTTCCTGGGTCTTTGCAAACCCAGTGAGTACTTGTTTGCACTTCATTTGTGAAGTTTCCAAGCATAATGAATGTCCACATGTGTCCTGGAGTTATCAGTGAATCTCCTGTCCTGTTCTGAGCTTAGTTGATATGATTCGATGTGCTTTGGCTCTGTTTTTTTTTTTTTTTTTTTGCGGTACGCGGGCCTCTCACTGTTGTGGCCTCTCCCGTCGTGGAGCACAGGCTCCAGACGCGCAGGCTCAGCGGCCATGGCTCACGGGCCTAGCTGCTCCACAGCATGTGGGATCTTCCCGGACCGGGGCACAAACCAGCGTCCCCTGCATCGGCAGGCGGACTCTCAACAACTGCGCCACCAGGGAAGCCCGCTTTGGCTCTGTTGTTTGGGGTTGGGGGATGAACACAATGGAAGCAAATCTGGCCAACTTCTGACTGGGGCAGGGTTTAGGCTCAAGTAAGGGCACCAGCAGTGAATGAATGAATGAATGAATGAATGCCTTGTTGCTAATAGACAGGAAGGACCAAGAAGTCACAGGAGAGAGAAACGCATCCTGCTAACTTCTGACGGTCAGACTTCAGGAGAGGGTGTCTGTTTCAGTAAGCTGCCTTTTCAAGCAGTTATGAAGGGTCCTCCATCTCCCTCCCCTCCCTCCTACCCAGTCTGCCCCCCAGAAGCCCCTCATGACCTGCTCTCAAAGGCGTTCACTGCGCTGCACCGTCAGAGCCTCTGTCCTCTTTCTGCCCTGCGCCTCTCTTGCCTGGGCCATTGCAGGGTCTCATAACTGACTCTCCGTGCTCCCGACTCCACCTCCTCCTACTGCCTCCAGAACATTCTCCTTCTCTAAAGCATCCTCGCCTGCTTAGAAATACTGATAGCTCTGTCTTGCCTAGTGCATCAACTCCAGGTCTTCAGCATCTGCTCTCAGACCCCTCTGCCAGCCTCCTCTCCTCTCCCTCTTGCTGCTCACTTCAGCCTCCCGCCATATATGTGTAACATTATTCCACAAACATACACAGCTTTTTCATGCTCTCTGTCTTGTGCACACACTGTGCCTTCAGTCTGTGTGCCCTTCCCTCCCTGGTCCACCTGAGGAACTCCTATGCATCTTTTCAGGCCCAGCTTACATGCCCCGCCCCAGCCACCTTGCACATGGTCTGTCAGTTACTGACCAAGTGTCCCTGTAAGCCAGTCTGCTCAGGGCCATCTCTGAGAAATTGGTGTCCTCCCTCCCCAGGGACTCACTTTAGGCAGGTTGCAGGGAGTTGTGGGCTATGAACTGGACGCTCTGTTTTCTCTAGAAATGATATTCAAGAGATACTTGGATGAATGAAATAATAACACATGCAGCAAATATACTTTTGTTCTACTTTTTCCAAAAGTCTCATCCCCAATTTTCATCAGATTCAACGGAGAAAAATCCTCCCAATTCCTAATCATCTCCTTCCTGAGATAACAGGGCTCCGTCCTCTGTTCATGTAGACTCGAGGTGTGCTCACAGATGTCTGGACATCTGGTCTCCGGCCTGTCTGCCTCTCTGCGGAAGCCAGTGGTTTTAAACTTACCAGCCATTCCCTTTCTCAGACTCAGGCCTGTGGTTCTGTGTGGCCTGTGTTTTCTTATAAAATGTACCAGTGCGTGGGGAGAAGTTCCATCTTGTGGCCAGAAAGCAAAGCAGAGGAGACCGGGACATAGGAGGGCCTGACTCATACCACGCCAAACGGAGTCTCCACGCCCTCCGTGGCCACACAGCTACCTGGAGAGCTGGCAGAAGGGCCGCATGGAGTCCTTCCTGTCTGCCCACCCATCCTCTAAAGCCCACCTCCTCCTGTTACTCTCAGGGCTCATCTGGGGTGACGTTTAGCTCAGGGCCTTGACTCTGTGTCTCCCCTTGAGATGATGTCCCCATTTGCTGCTTAAGCAAACACTTCCTGAGCTCGGACAGCATGCTAGCCCCAAGCCAGGCAGTGGGGACAAAGCCGAGGAAAGCTGGATTCCTGCCCTCACGGCGCTCATGCTCTAGTGAGGGGAGAGCCTTGCCCTCCCTAAGAAGCTGCTGTGAGAAGAAATGAGGGCAACATTCCGAGACAACTGGAAATGATGGCTGGAGGACTCAGCACCGGAGACCAAACCCATCCTAGAATTCCAGAAAGTTCCCTGTCGTCCTTTCCTTACAACCATCTGGTCTCAACTCAGAGGCTGGCAACCCACACTGAATGTTTGAAAGCAGAGAAGCTACATCTTTCGCCAGCATGAATGAACAACACCTACCAAAGGAAGCCAAAATATACCCTGTGAACACACACATGTTTCTACAAACGTAACAGTCCTTTTCACTTTGTGTAATTACCAAAATGTTTGGAACTAATTCCCAATGGAAATCATCACCCAATTTGCTCCGTATGGATTCTTTTTTTTTTCTTTTTAAGATTTTTTTGGATGTGGACCTCTTTTAAAGTCTTTATTGAATCTGTTACAGTATTGCTTCTTTTTTATGTTTTGGATTTTTGGCCACTGAGGCACGTGGGATCTTAGCTCCCTGACCAGGAATTGAACCTGCACCCCCTACACTGGAAGGTGAAGTCTTAACCACTGGACAGCCAGGCAAGTCCCTAGATTATTTGATATCATATTGCTGCCAAGAAATCTAAATGTCCTACCTGCAAGGGAATTAAAAGACAGAAAATTATCACTCCCCGGCAATTCATACCGATTCAGACTTGGAGGGACAAAAACAAAATTGACAATTGCTGCTGGAGGAGGCTTGAACAGTCTTTATTTCATTTTCTTTAGCTTGGCATCAGTCCAAGGTTTTATTCCCTTTTTTAAAAATTTTGGCCCTTAAAGCAATAGATGTTGACCACATAAATGATCTGTACATTGAATTAGACTAATAACCTAAATTTAAGCAAATTTGAAAGAATGGTCTTGACAGGGAGACAGCAGGCCCTGAGTTAGTTCTTCGAGGTAGCAGTGATCATATGCCTCTACCTACCAGATAATCAAGAAATGTTCGCCTGACTCTCCCTAATGTGAGGCTGGCATCTGCCCTGAGAATCCAGCACAGGGAGTTTACTATGAAGGAGAAGCAGGGGTAAAGTTTATTCTCTCTTTCTCTTTCTTCTCAATTTTAACTCAGCCTTAAATTAACCACCCTCTTGTCCTCCAGCCCTGCTTTTTCTTTTCATCCTGATTCCATGGTTGGTCTTAACTCCATCGACTTAGGTGCCCAAGGTGGAAAGTATCCCCTTGCTCATCGCATCAAATACACACACTGGCTATGGAGCTGAGAAGTCATTCTGCCTGTGTGCAGATCCTGGCTCTGTTACTTGCTTCTGGAATAACTTGGAGAAGTCATATAAAGTTTCTGAGCCTCAGTTTTCTCATCTGTAAAATGGGTGTGTGTGGTGCTGGTGGTGATATCCTTGTCGCAGGGTGCAGTGAGGGTCAAATAGGATAATGTTTAGATAGTTCACACAGCTTCACCTATCTTCAGTGATCAATAAATGTTATCTCTTTTCATAACTATCATTACCCTAATTGATACCTAGGTCTTTTTGATTCCATTTCTTAAAATTTTCTTTCATTTCCCTCCTACTCTTCCTTCTGAACCATCTCATCTCACCTGGATGGATACAATATTGGTGTCTGATTCATCCCTTAAGTCCCCAGTGCTGAGCACGGGGCCTGGCACCTCATAGGACCTCAATAAGTCCCTGTTCCGTTGGATTGAATATTCTAGCTTTAGCTCACCAGTTCTGGTGTGTTATTCCTGGGTTTTTCTGGGACATGGGCAGAAGAAAAGCTGTCGGACGTGTGTAACCGCCAAACATGGCATTCCTGGTTTGGAAGAATTTGTAACAGACCCAGAATATACTTTGGAAATTCAAATCATACATCACTTCTCCTATAAACTTTAGTGGCCATTTCTGTTTAGTTTGTTTTAAAGATCTGATGCATTTAAAGTTTCAATGTGGGAAAGTTATGCCTTCTCCCTTTGTTTTATTTCCCAGCGCTATGACCAATGAGGCAAAGAATCCAAACTCATTAAGTTTCACACATAAAGAATTGAAATGTATACAGTACTTACAGACACTGCAAGCTGAATGATGAAGCTCTCTTTTTAGGCCTTGAACATGTTGACACACTCAATATTTTTCATCCACAGAATGCGGTATGAGCATTGTCTCGCAGCACGTAACATTAATATTATTTTTATGATTGCACAACGCAGTGACACGTTGTTGAGCTGCTGAGAAATTTGAAGAATAAAAAAGATTTAGACACTGAAAGAACCTTGAATCATTGAGTTTGGAGAGGTAGGGGAGAAGGTTGAAGTGTGTCTAGGAGCTGGTTACACAGATTCTGTCAGATGAACTGGAGCCAACATATGTATTTCTTAGACGGCCTGGACCCTAGGATCTAGTGCCGGTGGGTGTGGCTCAGCTCAGCTCGGTCGGAATGTAGTGGGCTGGGGCTTGCGCTAGCGCAGCAAGAGAACCAGGCCAGACATCTACCAGCTTGGAGGTAACCAGTGAACTTGTAGAAGGTCATACAACCACCAGGGGAAGGAGATTGGCTACTGTGATGGTCATTCTCTTGCTTCCCCGCTCCTGTCCCTGTGGGAAGCATCACTGATCAGTCATGGCACTCTTGCCTTTTGAGTCCAGATGCAACCTCAGGGTCCTGCGCCTGGCGCAGAGTTGTCATTAAAAAAATCTGATTTTCCATGTAAATAGAAATCTACCTAACATTCCTAAAACTATAAAAAAAATTAAGTATAAAACAAAGGCAGAAAGAAATCCAAGATATGTAAATGAGGCTGCATGTTTTTAACGCAGTAACTCTTTTCTTATCACCATAGCAGATTGTTTAAAGGTAAAAAGACAAGATTTCTTTAATCAACTCACTCATTTAGTTGATAAACATTTATTGAGCACCTACTAGATGCCAGTTATATACATGCTAATTGAGTAGCTGCCCACTTGTCTGGGCAGTTCTCAGCGCTGAACCTTGGGATGGGGAAGCCCAAACCATCTTGCCCCAGGTTTGAGGGAATTGCGTGTCCTGGATTTAGGGAAGAAACTGGGATCCCCAGAGACCTTCTGCCCAGTCTCCAGGTACAAGAGTTTCTCCAAGTATACCTTTCCCAGGAAGCGCCCTTGGGCCCCATACCCCTCGATTTTCCAGTTTTGAAATCGGAATGCTACTGATACAGACCGTGCAGTGTTGTCATGAAGATTCTGATGAGGGGTGCCTAGCTCAATGAAGATGCTCCAGAAATGGCAGCAGATGTTGTCACTGTGGTGACATTGCTATTGTTGTCATCATCCTTCCTCTGGGTGCATACCCTTGACATGTCAGACATGGATACCCAGCTCTCTGAGCTTAGAAGCCACGCTAATACACTTGAGTTTGCATCCAAAGTCTACAGTCTGATTATTGACACATTTGACTGCCCAGCTTCAAGCAGAGAGGACACACCAGGCCTTCACTGCAGTGTTCTCTTGGAAGCCTGTGCTTCAAAAACCCTGGTGAGAAATAGCAGCTGGGACTCCAGACCAGGTACAGATCCCAGAGTCTAGATGAGGTTGACTGTTTAGGCTACTCTGAGGTCAGATCGAGGCTCAAATCTTGACCACCTCACTCACTACTTACCAAGCTCAGAATTGGGAGTTCCTTCAGCTCTTACAGCCTCAGTGTTCTCATCTGCAGGTTGGAAATTGCACTTAGTGATTCCTAGTGAGTCTTGACATATAAGTTCCCTCTCTTCCCAAACCATGACCAAGTCATACCAGGCAGATCAGAATCTGATGTAACATCTCCCCAGGAAACAACGTACAAGAAACCATAATTTCACATACAATTTCTGAGGTTAGGAGATGTCCCAAATTCATCCCTGGGGTGTCCATGAACTCCAGTTTTAAAACCCCAATCCATGAAGAGTAATTTTTTTTTTTTTTTTTTTTTTTTTGCGGTACACAGCCCTCTCACTGTTGTGGCCTCTCCCGTTGCGGAGCACAGGCTCCAGACGCGCAGGCTCAGCAGCCATGGCTCACGGGCCCAGCCGCTCCGCGGCATGTGGGATCCTCCCGGACCGGGGCACGAACGCGTGCCCCCTGCATCAGTAGGCGGACTCTCAACCACTGCACCACCAGGGAAGCCCCAAGAGTAATTTTTAAAGAGATCAATTTGTATGCCTACATCAAAAAAGAAGAAGACAAATAATATGACCTAGAAATTCCACTCCTAAGTATATACACAAGAGAAATAAAAACATAGGTCCACATGAAAATGTATACATGAGTTCTCATAGCAACATTATCCATAATAGCCAAAAAAGTAGAAGCGACCCAATGTCCATCTGTTGATGAATGGATAAGTAAAATGGGGTAGATCCATACAATGGAGCATTATGTGGCCATAAAAAGGACTGAAATACTGTGAGACAATAAATGTCTGTTGCTTTAAGCCACCCAGTTTGTGGTGCTGTGTTACAGCAGCCCCAGGAAACTAATATAAGGGACTGCTAATACGTATGGGTATGTTCCATCCAAACATTAGACCTCGTGGTGCTTTCACAGGCACAGAATACCACGTGGATAATGGATGCTTTGGGGTAGGAAAGAGTTAAACAGCTCTGATCCTCCTGTGCTTACTGGCCAGATCCTCCTCATGACTTATGGATGACCGCATTAAAGGAGGCAAAGCTGGGAAAAGACGAAGTTTCCCAGCACAGCCTTTAAAGGACCCCCATGTCACACCTCAAGGCCAATTAACATTTAGTCGAATTCTTGGTTCACACCCCAACCAGCTGTCGGGCCGGCTCTCTGGAGACGTCTGCGTGTTTGCTGAGATATAAACGTGCAGAGCTGCACACTGACATTTAGAGAGCCGCCTCGAGACCTGTGTCCTTTACTTAATGTGCTTTTTCTATTGTAATGGGAGGGCTGAACAGACGCCCCTGTTAGAATTGCTAATGGCCGTCACTTCTCGGTTCAAGGAAATGGTTGTCTGCTTTCAAGCAAATCCCGGGTCTTGGGACTCATGGCTTTGCACTGGAGCCTAGGACATGAGGAGGAGAGAAGAGCAAGAGGCCACATCCAGAAACACACGCCTTGTGATCCATTCCCCCCGCCGCCCCAAATCACATAGAAATGTCCAAATCACCTTGACCTTACATTTCAGTTCAGGTAATAAAACTTACCCTTGGGCGTCCCTGGTGGCGCAGTGGTTGAGAGTCCGCCTGCTGATGCAGGGGACGCTGGTTTGTGCCCTGGTCCGGGAAGATCCCACGTGCCGCGGAGCGGCTGGGCCCGTGGGCCATGGCCGCTGAGCCTGTGCGTCCGGAGCTTGTGCTGCGCAACGGGAGAGGCCACAGCAGTAAGAGGCCCGCATACAGCAAAAAAAAAAAAAAAAAAAGAAAAGAAAAAAGTACTCTTTTTCCAACCACTAAATAATGTTTATTGCAAAGAAATTAGAAAATTAGAAAAGAATACAAAGAATAAAATAAAAATTGCATAACCACACCAGTCAGAGGTGATTGCTGTTAATATCTTGCTATACGTAATTCTCCTGCCCTATTTAAAAATTGCGTATAGATAAGTCCGTTTCTTACAAAAATGGGATCTCCGTGTTCATACAGTTTTGTTACCTGCTTTTTCCTCTCAACAATGTAATAGAAACATTTTCCATGCCATTAAATATTGTCTGACTAAGCATTTATTTTTAATGTGGGTGCCTCTGGCTTGAACAGCAGCAGTTTTCAATACTGCAGAGAGCTATGCTGGGTGGATTTGAGTAGATTTTTTTCTCACAGTATTATGATGATGTTTAAATGGTGTATCTGTGAAAATATCCCTGGCCACCCGTTCCTGGATAGGGAAGAATGTCCAGCCATTCTTGATTTGCTCACACCCTGTAAAATATCCATTCCTTATAGCCACAGGGCCTTTTTCTGGATGGTAAAATATGCTGGGACTGAGGGTTCCAGTGTACAGACCAGCAGTGAGTGTCTGGCTGATTGAGAGCTTGTCAAGGGGACATGGTTACACGGGTACACCCCATCTTTCAGGGCGGCTGAAATGTAAATAACCATTGTAGGTTCCAGGCTGACATATATTACAGGGAAGATGTGAGAAACATGCAAATGTTGTAGGTTTCAAAAGCAGATAGCCTACAGCAGGAAGTAGGGACTGCCTTCAGGATGTGAGGGACCCTTGAGCCAAGCCCTCAAGGGCAGGTACGGTTTGGAGAGACAGAGGGCAGTAGACGTTTGGGTAGGCACTGGTCTGCTAGTGTTTAATGAACATCTACTGTACACCTGACAATAGGCAGGTGTCATGGATGTGACAATGAAGAGACATCAGTGATCCCTGGCTCCTAACAGCTTACAGCTTTGTAAACATATGGCACAATTCAGAGTGATAAGCGGTCCAGTAAGAGAGCATCCTGGGTGCAGTCATAGTAATAGTAAATGCTCAGCAAATGTTCACTATTGGGTGTTGTGCATTTATCATTTCATTTAGTCCTCCCAACAACACTGTGGGGTAGATACTATTATCGCCCCTCTTTCACAAATGATAAAAGTGAGACTTCGTGAGAGTAAGTCGTCCACGGTCAACACGTGCAGCTGGTTGGTGGTGTTCCCTTCATGATGCACTAATCATTTTGCAGGCATCCTCTTCCTTAATCCTCATGACAGCCTTTCAAGGTAGATGATGATACACCCATTTTCAGAGGCAGTATTGGAAGCACCGAGAAAGTTAAGTGATTTGTCCAGGTCCACACAGGTAGTAAAGGGTGGGACAGGGCTGCATCTAATGCTGTCTGATTCTGAGGGCCACACCATCTCCACACCTTGTTATTATGACCTCAGCAAGAGGTGGATCCTGGCTGGTCCAGGGGACTGTTACTCACGAAGATTCAGAGTTTCCTAAGGCTGAAGTCACACTCGATCATTCTTTCCAATTTTAAGTATTTATTAGGCATCTTTGATGTCCAAGAACTATACTGATGGGCACAGAGTCACAGCCGTTGAGAAGCTTACAGGCTAGCAGGGAGCTAAATGTGCAATAGTGATAAGGTGGGTATTTATTAAACGTAAGCACGCATAAGGCACAGTGTGAGTACAGAAAAGTAGACTCCAAAGTAGACGTGGCAGAATCCAGACAGGCTTCACAGAGGAGTAACGTGGGAGATGAGATTTAACCGATGAGTAGGCGCCTGCCTGGGGGACACTTGGATGGAAGCCGTCCTAGGCAATGGGAACAGTGTTTGCGGAGGCATAGAGGTGAAGAGAACCTGGCAGGGTTAAGAAACCATGGCCAGCGATTAAGTATAGCTGGGCTAACGAATGAGGGGAGGCGTGGTAGGAAATGCGATTAGAGGGGGACAAATCTCCAAGGGCCTTCAAGTGCCAATCCACAGAGCTGAGACAGGGTCCTGGTAGCAATAAGGAGCTGTGGAAAGATTTAGAGCACAGCAGCAGTGATCAGGGTTGAGTGTTAGAAAGATGATTGTCATGAAAATGCACTTGAGGTGGTGAGATGGCGCTCAGGGGGACCACAGAGGCTTATTTTTTGTGCCTTGAACTAAAGGAGAAGTAATGGGAATGGAAGGAAGAGGATGGATATAAACAATTTAAGGGGTGGAATTGATCAACTTGGTAATTGATTAAATTGGGTCTGGGCAGGTCCTAAGTCTGAGATCAGTGCACCACCCAGTTTTCATTTCTGTCCATTTCATTACTTTCCCGTTTCTTTTACGCTCTCTTATTAAAAGTTCCATGGGGTTGGAGTTGACAATAATAAGAAGTCTGAGAACTGCCAAATGTTTGTGTTGATTGCTGGGCCAAATAGCAACACTTAGCATCCCTGTTAGGTGAACAGATCTCTGTTTGTGGGAGTCAGTGTTTATAAAAGAAAGAAAAGTGCATTCTGCATAGAAGGGGTCATTTATTCTGTTTATTTTTAAAATACTTTTATGTTGTTATAATCCCAGCCTTTGATTTTTAGGTCTATAATGAAATTTGGGCAGATGGGATTTCAGCTGGCATTTAATGAAATATGCTTTTTATTTTTTGTAAGTTGATGAAAACCTTTTTCTCTTTTATAAAAATCACAACTATATTCATTTGTCCATCCAACAAATGAATATGGGACTTTTGGAAAGCAGGTATTTTCTCTGCCCTCATAAAGCTTATAGTTGAGTCATCTCTCCAAAACTACATCTTCAGCATTTGCTCCTATTTTAAATAGGTGCTCACTGCCTTGAATATCAATAGAGCAGAATAGCAAGAATGTCAGAAGTCAGTCCTCAAGAATTACTTAACAGTGTTTTTAAAATATTTCAGAGTTAACTATCCATCCCACATGCCTCTACCTCAGGACCTTTGCACTTGCTAACTCATCTGCCTGGATTGCTCTCTCCCAGGGTATCTTTGTGGCTCCTCCTTGGTCTCTTCATGGCTCTGATCAGATGTGACCTTCTTTGAGCCTCCACCCTCACTCCAGAACTCTCTATCCCCCTTCTTAATTTTTTCCCATAGCATCTATCTCTATTGGTTTTGTTACAGTCTGTCTCCACACCTAGAAGATAAGCTCCATTAAGCTGGGTGGGGCGTCTTTGTGACTTTTGTCTGCAGCTCTATCCCCACCAAGTAAACAAACACATGGCTCTCAGTTGGCCCTCAGAGAACATTTGAGGAATAAATGAATGAACCCTCTCTGAGTCTCAGGTTCTCAGCTGCAGCCTGGGGGCGGGGGGAGGGTTTGCTGAAATGTGAGTGAAAGGAGAGCAGCAGAGTGTCAGGATGCTTGGCTGGGGTGGGGGGGGTGTGGACCACAGCCGGCGTCGTGGGCAGGTCAGGCTGCTTAAGCTGGACAGCACTCAGCCAATGTCTCTCTGTCTTTATACCGATGTTTTCTGGTTTTTACACAGCTCTTGGCTTAATACATTTTTCTCCATTGGGCCCAAAATACAATTTAAAAAGGGAAAAAAATATTCTGAGGGTATAGATTTAATGTCATAAGCATCACTTTGGAGAGGTTTTGTGTTTATTTTGTCGTTTTTCTTTTTTAACACTGTAACTTTTAAAATGTAAGGTATTTCCTTGTAACCCAAGGCATACATTTTTCTAGTAGGAAAAAATAGTAAATATAGATAACCCAAAACAGGGAGGAAAAAAGAATATGTATCTGTAATTCCATCATACTGACCTAACCATTGTAAACATTGTGTGTGTGTGTGTGTGTGTGTGTGTGTGTGTGTGTGTGTGTATGGATGGATGGATAGATAGATACAGAGATGGACTTTTAAACATATATATATATAAAATCTTCCACTGGCCAGTGGTTACAGCTACCAGTGCACCATATGCTGGGCCGGTCCAGGTGGCCTTGCCTCCCTCAGTGTCATGATGCTGCTAAACCAGGACCTCTTTCCACCTTCCTGCACCCTATAACTCCTTCCCAAATTGCTCCAAAGTTTGTATTCTGCTGTCTCAGGAAATAGCAGTCAAAGCGAGACACAGTGACCCACGCTCAGACAAGGGCAGTGGGAATAGCGAGGATGGGATAATGTGAGATTCTTTTTTAAGAGAGTGTCAGAGGGGATGAGAGAGGGTACCAGGGCCTCCTAGTATGGTGGCCTGGGTGGAGGAGGACCCCACAAACCAGGACAGGGAAGGAGTGTGCTTGGCTCAGAAGATCCTGAGTTTGCTTTGGGACGTGCTGTATTTGCAGTGCTTGTGAAACGTTCAGGTGGAAATGTCAAGCAAGCAGTTAGAAGTGTGTATCTGGGAATTAGGAGAGATTTGGACCTAAAAGAGACAGGTGGTAATTGAAGCTGTCAGAATCAGTAAGGTGGGGAGAAATGAATCTGTGGGAATACCGGGGTCTCCAAGAAGGCAGACATGTAGAGACTTGGTGGAGAGTGTTCAAAGAGCTGCCCGTACCTGGCAACTGATCCGAACAAAGCTCCGATCCTTCCAGGCCCAGCCCATCCAGGGCTGGTGTGAACAGATGGGAAATGGGTTCTCATATAGAACCCATGGGCTACCACTAAGAGAGGCTATGAGGTGACGAGGGGACCCCAGAGTGTAGCAGTTACAAGTGTAGGCTGTGGACCCAAGAACTTGCGTTCCAGTCCCGGCTCCATCATGGAAGAGCTGTGTGTCCTTGGGCGACAGAATCCTCACTGATACAGTGGGAGCTACAGTCTTACCCTCCTAAGGGGGGGTGGGTCACGAGGATCGGCAGAGGCAAGGCACACGAAGGGTTAAGCACCACTTCCAGCACATAGCAAGTGCTCGATGAGGGACGTAGCTATGATTATTAATAATGCCTGACCGTCTGAATGGGACCCAGCTGGACTGGTGAGGAATGAGTACTCGTGGCCTGGAGCAGAGAGGGCCGTCCATAGGTTGGGGTTAGAGCCAGGAGGGAGCACGAGGCACAGAGGTATGGTCTCGTCCCAGGGCTGAGGTCTGACCCCCATCGGGACCTGAGCTGAGGCTCTGGGATTCCCTCTCGGACATCTCTGTAGGCAACAGAGCTCAATTCTCCTCTACTTTGAAAAGGGCACTGGAGAGGAGCTGGAGGGAATGCGGAACACTCTATTTATTGTTATTTTTAAAAAATAAAATGGAAAGGAGCCCTCCAAGGGCATGTTCACGGGTTTCATTATTTGTGAGGAAAAACACACCTGGCTTTATCAACATTCTGTCCGTCTGCGAGGCTGGGCCGGCAAAGGGCAAGACCAAATGTTAAGTCGTAACATTTGACTCCTTGCTCAGCTAACGTGCAAGGGTGTTAATAGGCTCAGCTCTTGTCAGCCGAGCCAAGACGATTTCAAGACCAAAATGAATGACGCAGCCAAGATCACAAAAGAGCCGCCTTGTGCGAATGGGGCAGGAGATCGCGATGCACTGGGTGGTCTTGTCCAAATAATGCGGGAGGAGGTGAGCAAGAGGACTCACTGTTCCAGGCATGAAAGTGACAGGAGAGCCTTCCAGAATAATCCACAGCCGGGTTATCCTTGTTGCCTTTTCTCCCTAGTGATGCGAATTCGCTTTTGGAACAACAGCAGTGGCATAATTGGGATCCATCTTGTATGATTTTTCCTCGGATGATTTAGAATTAGTTCAGTCTGTCTTCAAAGAGGATAACCCAATGACAGCGTACAAGGGCTATCCTGAATTGCTTTCCTGTCCTCGGGTGGGGTGGGTGGGGGTCAGTGGCCGATTCATTACTCTCTCAGTGGGGTCCTTTGTTTCTAAAGCTACCTGGGATTATTACAGCAATAGAACTCTAAAGCAAAGTAAGCTTTGCCTAAAAACGCATTTGGCTTCAGAGAAAACATACAACACTGATGAAAAGTAACCCTGGATGGCAGATTCCATTAAGAGGTCACATCTGCATGGGAGCAGGCTCTAGGAAACGGGGATGGATCAAGCTTGACAAAGGCCGCTTAGACTGTGCTTGTCTAAGGGGAGGAGGTAACACTGATTAAATGTCTGAAATTAACAGGCAAAAGGCCATTAACATGCAGAGAACCAAGAGCAGGCAAAGGTGGTAAAGCCGCAATTGCTCCAAGTCGTAGGCATTTAGAACCTAATTTTAGAAACACCCTCCAACCGTCGGTGGGCTCAGGTGCTTTTGTCACTGGGAGTCAGTAATTGAATTTTCTGGACGTTTTGACCAATATGCATCTTTGTGAAGCTGATTACACAGCAGAACGCAATTTTTAGCCTGACTTTAAAAGCATTACCTTCTGCTGTGTGATTAGAAAACACGCAGAGAGTGGCGCCCTTCTCACTGCACTTGATCTGGGAGAGAGGAAAGGAAAAAAAAAACCTTGCTATTCTATGTCACCTAGTAAGATTCATTTAGATTCTATGCAGATAATTTAATAACAGATTTTGTAAAACCTTAACATAAGGAGCCACCAAAAAACGTATTATCTTTTATTACCCATACAGAGAATGACATTTTAGAAGGTAATAAATCGAAACCCAAGAAAAGCTATTTGTTTTCGGAGACTGCTTGGCAGATGACAGGGATACCAGTTTCCCGATTTTATACTGTGGCACCTATGGCTCCCCAGGGTCACCTGAGGCAGCCCCCAGATAGGTTTGCTGAGGCCTGTCTGAGCAACATTCCCTGGCCCTCTCTTCTTTTTTGAAAGGTCGTTCCCATCCAGACCTCACTGCTGAGCATTGGGTTGTCCCACCTTTACCGGTCCCCCTTCCGTCTTACACAGTCGGGATTTGTGACAGGCCAAGAGCTGAGCCTTGGCTTGGGACCTGCCCTGGGGCATCTGCCATGAGGTGGGGGAGGGCTCACCCCACCAGCATCAGAGAAGGCCAAGCCTCCCTTGGCATGGATGCCTCTCTAACGGGGAAGGACTTTCCCTGCTCGCTCCTGGAAAGCTAGAGCCTTATCACCGTGCCCTACCCTGCACAACCCAGCCTTCTAGAGATAAGCTCAGCCCGTCCAACCTTGCCCAGGCCCTGCCTTAGGACCCACAACTGCTGCAACGCAGAAGAGCATCCCTGAGACCAAGTTTTCTGCGTACTGATCCGCATCACCATCCTTTGATTTATTCATTCGTCAAATATTAACAGAGAGTACCAGGCACTGGGATGGCTGTGTGATTTTTTTCCCCAGGGGGTTTAGAATTCAATTTATTTTCAAAGAGTGTAACCCAGTGGCCGCATAAAGGCAGTATTTTGGGGCCTCCATGTCTCAGAGGGCCAGGTGTCGGGGATATGGCAGGAGTAAGTTAGAGACAGGGTCCTTGCTTCCATCGACAGCTATAATGAATACTCGGAAAGTGACTGACCTATTGAAAACCATGTATTTTGAAGAGAAAACTCTCCAATAAACTGATCTGGTATTTACCACTTTGTAGATGGGAAGAAATTCATCTCCTCTTCCTAGTGGACAGAGTTGTAGGAAAGGTCTGGTTGATATTACGCTTCAAAGGATTGAAATGGAAATATTTTCCAGAGGAAAGATAGTGGATGCTATTCTGGGAAGGTGGGCAGTCCTGGGAAGGGGGCAGCTGGGAGTGAAATAAAGGTGGCAGCTGGTAACAATGAGCACTACATGGGGCAGGGAGGCTGGCGAGCATCTTGGCTCTGCAGGATGCTTGATGAGCGCTCTCCAGAGAAGCTGTATCCATTCCCTACGGCTGCCATAGCAAGACCACAAAATATGTGGCTTAAACAACACACATTTATTATCTTACAGTTCTGGAAGTCAGAAGTCCAAAATGAGTTTCACTGGGGTAAATTCAAGGTGTCAGTGGGGCTGATTCCTTCTGGAAGCTCTAGGGAAACATTTGTCCCCTTGCCTTTCCCACCTCCTAGAGGCCACCTGCATTCCTTAGCTCATGGTCCCTTCCACCATCTCTCCATCTTTAAGGCCAGCAGTGTACCATCTTCTTCATCATCAAGCCTCTCCCCGCCCCCCCTCCCTCCCTCTCTCTCTCTCTCTCTCTCTCTCTCTCTCTCTCCCTCCCTCCCTCCCTCCCTCCCTCCTTCCATTGTTGCATCTCCTTCTCTGGCTCTCCCACCTCCCTCTTATAAGGACCCTTGTAATTACTTTGGATCCACCCGGATAATCCAGGATAATCTTCTGCTCTCAATATTCTTTACTCAATCACATCTTCAAAGTCCTTTTAGCCACATAAGGTACCATATTCCCTGGTTCCAGAGATTAGGACATGGACATCTTTGGGGGCCAGTATTCTGTCTACCACAGAAGGTATGAAAGCCTCTAGGACCAAAAGGTTGATGGCATTTAGAGCTCACTTCCACTGTGCCCTGTGCTTGACTCATGAACCTGACACTGGGCATCTAACAGGTTAATCACAGAGACAGACATGTGAAGGGAACATTTCTGTGTCATTAAGTCAACCAAGAAGAAAGCATTCCCCATAACATACAGGACTAATGCAGAGGAGGAAGGAATAATTCTGGGAAGAGCAGAAAAGCTTTAGGAGGGAAACACATCTAAGTAAGGTTTATAAGGACGAGTAATTCTCCAAGGGGGTGGAGGGAATCATGGGTAGGGAGGGCCTCCCAGGCAGAGGGCGCAGCATGAGCTAAGGTGTCAAGGAGTGAAGAGCCCGAGATGCTGGGATTGCATGTAGTCCGGTGTTACAGGAGTGCAGCGCTGTGATTGAGGAGGTCTGGGAGATCAGGCCAGGATGGTGGTGTCTTCTGTGCTTTAGGGGCTTGAACCTTATCCTGTAGCTACCGAAGGGCTGCTGAAGCATCTTGAGGAGGGTCCTGTGGTCAAGTGGCAGTTTAGACAGCTCACTGTATCTGGCTTTGGGTGGAGAGGGGTCTGGAAGAGAGCAGAGGGAACCAGTCTGGAAGCTGTTGTAGTAACTCAGGTGAGAAAGGATGAGGACTCGAAGTCATGTGACAACAGGGATGACGGAGAAAAGAGGATGGACTCAGGAGAGGTTGGGGAGGCGACATCAGGAACACTTGATGGGCTCTTTAAAGTGAAAGCGGGAAGAGCTGAGGACACCTCCCAGGCGTTCAGCTGGAGGAGATGCCTCCAAGAGGAAGGCCGTGTTGCAGGGACGATAACAAGTTTTGTCATTGGTCCATGAAAATTGAGGGAGAACATCCAAAGGAGACATCCAGAAGATGAAGCAGGCTCGAGGGGCAACCATAGTGTTATTTAATGCCTTACTGGGAGTACATTTTTTCTAGAAAGGGGAAAAAAAGGAAAATTCCACGGAGAGAGAAACTTTGGTAAACTATGTTTCTGTTTTTCATTTAAACTGCATCATAAACAGGTGGGTTTTAAGTTAAAATAAGGGTGACCTGCATTTCATCAAGTGTTCATTCAAAACGATGCTAATCAAAGTGCGATCCTCAGATCAGCAGCGTCAGCATCTCCTAGAAACTTTCTGAAAATGCACATCCTCAGGCCCTACTCTGGACCTCATGAATCATTAGCCCTCTGAGTGGGCTGAAAATCTGTGTTTTAATGCACCCACCAGGGAATTCTGATACAAGCAAGTTCCAGAAGCACTGACTGAGACATTCTGTCTTAAGCAACTACTATGTACTGGGCATAATGTTGCCATGGCAATTCAAGGCCAAAAGTTTAGAAGAAACAGGCTAACACAGTAAACAGTGACTGTGAAAATATATAAAAACGATAGAGAAAGAGCACTTTAATTTTATTTTATTTTCCTTCAAGTTTTAGACGTCTGTACTTCCTTGTCTCAATCAAACAGATTAAACCAAGCAATTCTTTAGCATGTTCAGATCTGCCCCAAACCAACCATATGCTTCTTGGGATTCCCTAACTCTGTTTCCTCAGGCTGGGAGCTCCTTGAAGGTGGGATGGACTAGATGATGTCTGAGATACTTTCAAGAAACAATGGATTGTGTCTCTTCTCATCACAAACCTTGATTCCAGCCACACTAGTGGCCCTGTGTTAGGTGGACCTCCATGCTGGTGCTCAGGCTCCTTTTCCCTCTCTGAATTCTCTGCCCTCACAGCCTCCTTCAAAGCTCAGCTCCAGCCTGCATTATCCTGAAGCCACTTAAAAACCACAGTAGCCCTCCCAGCTGCACCATTCACATCTGAAGCTATTGCATACATGTTCAGCACACACTACCTGGTGCCTTGTGGAGCCACTTACACATGTTTTACCTTCAGCCAAGCCATGAGTTCCTTGCAAGTAGGGAATATATTTTAACTTCTTGTTCCCAAGGTGTCCTGACCAGAATCAGAATCAGTCTTCAGTTCTTATTAAACCATTGAATTTAATAGTGTTTTAGGATTAATAGCTTCTCATCTTCTTCCACAGAAATTCACTTCCACATCAAGACCCCATTTCTAATCCTATAGTAGGAGACTCTCCTCTGCAGGAACGTCTCCTTCCTCCCCCCACCAAGGTCTGGGCTAAGTGGCCTTTCTTTTGCAATAACCACAGCACTCTTCTTACTCCCATCTCATTCTGCTGAAATTACCTGGGAATTATCTAGCACCAGGTTTGTCTCCCTTTACTTATTACTGCTCTCTAGCACAATGCCTAATGCGTCGTAAGTGCTCGGTAAATATTAAATAAAATTCATGTCGCCTTCCTGAGCACCCCATGTCCTGACCCCCTTGTCATAGACCTTAATTGGTACACTTCGAATAACACTTATCTCATCATACCTTACATACTTGCTTTCTGTTCATTTATCTAAAAATGGACTGAAAGCAGCATCTGTATCATTCATCGCATCCTCGCAGAGTTACTTGAACCTAGTAGACACTATATACATGTTTCAGTGTAATCAACCTGAACGTCAAATATTTACCGCCTTGGGTCTGAAGGGTGTGATTTTTCCAGGTATGTTATGAATGGCTTTGGCATTTTATTTGCCGTGACTCATCAGTAATATCAGAAGAAGTACACTTCACATGGAAATGTTTTATTTGAGTTTGGTATCCCTCAACCTGAGATCTATCACTTAGGTTATTCCAACTGCATGTGTCTAAGAGGCTGTGTTTATTTCCCCTGCTGCTTCCCCACGCTGCTGGCTTTGTCAGCAACCAGTAAATCTGGGGAAGTGAGCTATGCCTTCTCCTTATCCACCACACCCCAGCCGAAATGAAAACACAGCAGATGACGGCCAAGTACATGAACGCTCACATTGGCGGTGAGCGGCAAAGTAAAAGGAGGCCTGAAGACAAACACGAGTCAACCCAACTTGCCGTGTTGCATAGGAAGATGGAGGAATGTCACTCGCTGTCTGCAGTGGGCAAAGGGCACCTTTTACAAGGGGATGTACACGGTTCCTGCTGGATTTATGGACTACCTTTCCCCAGTGTTATGTGGCCAGAGTGGATAAATCAAACTCCAGACAGACAACAACTTGTTCTGCTCCAGATAATGTTTTCACCAATCTGCTTGCAGTATTTATAGACCAGGTGTCAGGTGCAGAAGAATGGGGTCCCTGTTCAGGTGCCATATCACAAGGAGTCTCAGCCTATCCGAGCAAAGCTGATGAGTAAATAAATAAACAAATTGCATTACCTCTTTCCCATAAATCTCATATTAATATTTCTCATTAACAATACCTTCAGTGTTAGACAACAAAAGGATTTATTGAAAAAGACTCTTACAGATTTCCTTGACCCTTAAAGCACAGTTTATAAGCTGGCGCCAACTCTTACCAGCTCATAATAACTGATTGTGTATATCACTTTCCAACTATGTACTCTATGACATCATGTTGGTAGCTTGAAATCAGCCATGGTAAGAGTATTTAAACCACCAAAATTGACAAATGCTGCAAATCAGGCACCTGTGCTGTTAAAATTTACAGGCACATCACTCTTTGTAATTCATTATTTTATAAAAAATGTATCTATAAGTGACTAATTAGTGCATAACAGCCATGTGCCAGGCACTGAATTAGTAGCTGAGAGATAAAACTTTAAACAAGACAAGATCCCTGACCTCATGGAGCTCAAGTCGTCAGGGTCAACATAGCCAATAAACAAGTAATCAATAAATGAGAATATTACAGACTGTGATGGTGCTGGAGAAAAACTGTATTCATTATTTATTGCAGCATAACAAGTTACTCCAAAATGTAGTAACTTAAAACAAGAGATATTTCCTATCTCACAGTTTGTGTGTTCAGGAGCCTGGGCATGGCTTAGCTGTGTCCTCTGCTCGCTGGACTGTCACAGAGTTGCAGTCTATGTGTTGGTGCAGAATTTGCAGTCTCATCAGAAGGTTTGACTGGGGAAGGATCCACTTCCGGGCTCTTCAGTGGTTGCTGGCAGCATTCAGTTCCTTCTGGCTGTCCCTGGAGGCCATCCTAGCTTCTTGCCACATCCTTAGAAGACTTTCCAAAGGTTCTACTACATAATAACAGCAGCCATCTACACATGCCAAGCTCCATGTTTGGCACTTTACCTTACCTATTTTAATCCTCACTTATCCTAGAAGTATTATTATTCTCCCCATTGGACAGGTGAGGAAACTGAGGCAGGGAGAACTTAAGTAACTTGACCAAGTTCACTCAGCTACTGAGAGGTGGAGCCAAGGTACCAGTAATTGATCAAATGCTGATTGTCCTTCCCTAAGTGTCGGCTACCCCATTATGCAATAAGGTCCCTGCCTTCATGGAGCTTCAGTGCAGTGAAGGATGACCATCAGAAACGAGCAGGAATTCACCTAAAGGAGGGAGTAGAGGTGGAAAGGTCAAAAGTAAGAAAAAGTGGGGTACAGTAGAAGGAAATCCAGTCTGGACAAAGTGAGAAAAGAGGTACGGAGGGCAGTTCAAGATGAAGCAAGAGGAGGATGGGGTACCACATGGGTTAATGGCAGAACCTTTCTCCATGTAACATTTATTCATTGATTTCCCCCCACAGCTACCATTATGGTTGTTATTAGTGATAAATGTTCCGTTAAATGCTCACTCGTATGGCAGTCACGGTAGCTGTGTAAAGCATCAAGGGTCCAGTGATTGATTACATGCCATATTTAGTGACATGGCTTGATTCCTTTTTTTCAAGATGGAATGTTTGCTTTTCAAATCAGTGATCAGTGAACCCAGCCCGTGTCTGTGGAGATACACCCAAGGCTTTTTCTTGCAGACACACCATCTTCCTTTTGTTTCTAGGATATATATTAACTGGTAACAAGTAGACACCCAGGAAGCGATGGCAAATACAGTAGAAATGCACAGCTGCAGAATTCAAACCAGGAGAGCAGCTTGACTCTTAGATGTGTCTTACAGATCAGATAGCTTAAAATAAAATCACAGCGGTCAATTTCATTCTCCCAGTTTTGACACAGTGCTTCTCTTTGTCAAAATACAGTCCTATCTCCTTGAGCTGGAGTTCCCCAAAGGATAAGCCATTCCCTGAGAATAAATGGCTCTGGTTTGGAAATGCCAATGATATGCTCAGACCTTTGAGATATAATTTAGTTCAGGGAAACAGTAATATATCATCATTATCAATAATGAAAGTAAATCACCCAGCTTGCGTGCTGCATACTGGCTAGGTGTTGGGGTCAAAGGCATGGTCCTTGCCCTTGAAAACTTTGTCATCCACTTAGGGAGATAGTAAATGGGCATTCAAAATAAGACCAAACAGGAAACATAGCCTTCAAATTAGTCAGGGTAGGCTAGGCACTGTAATAAACTTCCCTTAAACCTGAACAACAGCTTGTCTCTTGTTCACCTCTCAGTCTAAAGCAGGTCAGCAAAGGGTCTCTGTGCCATATAGTCATTTGGAGATCAAGGCTTCTTCCTCTTTGGGAATAGAAAACACGGAGGATTACGTGGGATTTTTAGGGGCCAGGTCAGTCCATCACTTTTGCCCACATTCCATTGGCCAGAAGTGGCCATGCAAGTTCCTCTTACAGTCTAGCTGTATGCCCTTCAGTCCAAAGAAATAGGATTGGGTAAACAAGTAACATTGTCCTCACCACAGTTTCCTCTGATGGCAAGAAACCAAAATTGATTCTGGCTGACTTCAGTGCCAAAAAGAATCTCCTGAATAAACACCAGGTGTGTTACAGAATCCAGAGGAGAGTTGAAGTCAAGAGCCAGCATAGACCCAGATCTCAGAGGCAGAGCTTGCATCTTTCTGGTTAGAGCGGTGCCTTCTGTGTAACTCAGCCGGAAAGGCTCTTTCTGTTGGAGTTGATCATACCCATCTCCCCTCTGAGCCTTGAACCAACTGAGAGAAATAAACCCAAGAATCAGATCGTGCCAAGGAGAGTGCAGCTTGGCCTTTAGAGGACAATGAGCTTCCTACCCCCTGTTCAGTTCACCCACCAGTGACAGATCAGCTGGATGGCTGAAGGTCTCATCCCCCAGATGGGGTGCATCCCGTATGGGCAGAGAAGAGTACCAGGGTGGTAAGTGTCCTCCCAGAACATTCAAGAAGGTAAAATCCTGGACTTCCCTGGTGGCACAGTGGTTAAGAATCCACCTGCCAATGCAGGGGACATGGGTTCGAGCCCCGGTCCGGGAAGATCCCACATGCCGTGGGGCAACTAAGCCCATGTGCTACAACTACTGAGCCTGCGCTCTAGAGCCCACGAGCCACAACGACTGAGCCCACGTGCCACAACTGCTGAAGCCCGCAGGCCTAGAGCCCGTGCTCCGCGAGAAGAGAAGCCACTGCAATGAGAAGCACACCCACTGCAACAATGAGTAGCCCCTGCTCTCTGCAACTAGAGAAAGCTGGCGGGCAGCAACGAAGACCCAACACAGCCAAAAATAAATAAAATAAGTAAACAAGTTTATTAAAAAAACAAAAAAAAGAAGGTAAAACCCTTCTATTGGGTCCAGGAGCAGCATGGGAGAGGCAAGAGGGTTTGCCCTACGTTCTGTCTCCATGATGCCTGGTTTCACATTTCATAGAATCTGATCATCCCACCTGGGGTTAGGGAGTTAACTGTGACTCGCTCAACTATTGTGAGGGAGACAGACGTGCATGTGGCCACCAGGGCCTATTCCTCTGCATCAATGTTTCTTCCCAGACGATGGGCAGCTGTGGGCTGCCTAGGACCCTTGTCCAGCAGAGTAACAAAGGCAGAGTGACCTCTGAGCGGTGCAGAAATGCGCATGTGTATGTATATTTCAAGTAAGAGGGATTGGGGCAGACTTCCTAGAAAAGGCTCAGCTGGAGTGGGAGGCAGGTCAGAGATGAGTGGAAGGTTTTCCAGGTGTGTAAGAGCAAGGGGGCTCATACATATGCAGTTTTTTCTCTAAGTCTTCCACATTTCAGAGGAGGTGCTTTTATCATTGGCTGCTCGGTTTTTATTACTTTTGTCATTGTGAAAGCAATTATGTTTATTATAGAAAAATCCCCAAATACTCATAGGCCAGTGGACTTCTTATCTTCGAGTTGCTTTTCAAAGTGGAAATCTGGAAACAACTCAAACAAATGACCGTACAATAGGGAATGATTGAATAAATTATGCTGGTCTGGAAACAACTCAAACAAATGACCATCCAGTAGGGAATGATTGAATAAATTATGCTGGTCTGGAAACAACTCAAACAAATGACCATCCAGTAGGGAATGATTGAATAAATTATGCTGGATCCATACAGTGGACTGTTATACAGCTGTTGAAATGAATAGATCTATAAGCAGAGGTGAAAGTGATATGGTAAGATGGATTGTACAGCGGTGTGAATGCTATCATTTGTTTAAATATATGTGTATCTAAAATGTCTGTGTGTGTGTGTGTGTGTGTGTGTGTGTGATGTGTAGGACAAAGGAGGGAGACACCAGACTACTAACAACATTTACCTCTTGGAGATGGGGTTGGGGGTGGGTAGAGAGGAATGCTCACTTTCCACTTTAGAAATGACTGGATCGTTTCTATTTTCCTTACAATAATTGGATATTCTCTGACAATACAAACATATTCTTTGGTAGCCTTAAGTTTGGCAGAAAATTGAGACTTTGGAACATCTCATCTCAAACCTTGCAATATATCTAGTTCATAGTCTATTTGATTTTCCACTAGGTTAATCAATCGAGTTCCCATTGCAGTCATAAAGTTTTATTTATATGAGGAGACAGGAATTGGCTGGTTCATTTTTTTAAATTATTTATAAAATTTGTTAAACTACAGGAGAGTTAAGCCAATGTGTCCTTCATTTGTGCCAGCGAAAGAATTTGTATGTACCTCTGCTTAGCTCTGACTCTTATTTTGTTACAGTTATATGTGAACATGCCTGTCGTCAACCGTAAACATCTCTGAACCCCTTAAAGAAAAGGACCCTTTTCCCATCCCTATACCCCCAACACCATATTTAGACTCGATATTCAATAACTTCCAACTAAAGGAATGCATGAACTAATGAAAGAAAAAATTACAATAACTCTCTTTGGTCAAAAAAAATATTTCTGCAGAGGGGAAAATTTTAAAAGGAAAAACAGTGTATTCGTGAAATTATTGGAATACTCTTGTGAAGAGCCTATTGTGATACTCTAGTGTGATGCAATCGCTCTTACACTTTCTTGCAGATAACCAGATAATTGATCATAGCAGTCGTTGCAGTATTGGTCAGAATTCCCTTGTTGCTTCTCACAGAACATCTCAATTAAATGTCTTAAGGAAAGGAGAAATTTATTAGCTCATAGAACTCACAAATCTGAGGGGTAAATTCTGGCTTCAAGAATGACTATTAAAGAGCTCAAATTAGGTTAAAAGAACTCCATCCCTACCTCTCAGTTCTGTGTTGTCTTCTTTCTCAGGCTGCCTTTCTCTGTGTGGTTGCAAATGGTCACCACCAGCTCCAGATTTTGGTCCTACCACCTTCAAGTCTAACAGAAAGAGGAGTTCTTTTGCCTACAAGTTCTAAAGAAATATGTCCTAGAACTGAGTTTCAATCCCAGGTGGCCTAACTTGGGTTATGTGCCTATCACATGGCAGTGGGAATGGGAGGCCCTGATTGTACAAGCCTGAGCTACATGACCATCCCTAGTCCAGGGACAGAGTCCACCCTACCTGAACTCCACATGTACTAAGAGTGTGGAAGGGATGATACCCCCAAAGGAAGTATAGCATCAGTACCAGAGGAGGATGGGATGGACGCTTGGGAAGGCAGGGCAGCACATATCCACTAGAGTTAGCACTTGAAGCTACCCTGGGGTGTGTGTCCACAGCTACCTTCACTGCAAGTTGGAGAAGGGCAAGTGCTGTGAGAAATTTACATCCTTGTTCGACAGCCATTATAGAATCACGCTCATCCCCCAATGTGCTTCATGGGGCAAGGTCAGCTGTTCTTTAACGACAAGCCATGCCTGGGGTCATAAACAAAACATCCTGATAGGAATGATACGAAGATCGGTAAGATCTTCTTGAAAGCAATGTTGAAATATCAATAAAGACTCTTAAAATGTTCATACTCTTTAGCCTAATAATTCCACTTCCTGGAATCCATCATTTTTTTTTAAAGTCAAAATACATTGAGAGCTTCCTGAATAAAGATGTTCATTGCAGTGTTATTTAAAATTGTCAAAATTTTAAGAAAACTAGAAATAACCTCAAGTCCTAATAATTGAAGATGATGAAATAAATTATAAATTATGCATATGATTATATTTTATGCAACCCTTAAAATAATATCAAGGAATTATGGTGGTAAATGATATTGCATGAAGGAAATGATATTAAGTTTCCATCCCCACAGCCAACTCTAGTCTATGAATAGTGACTGTCTTGCCTTGGAGAGATTCCAAAGACACATTTATGCACAACAGGTAAGAGTGCTATGAAAGGCGCCTGCCCTAGATGGAGGGGGGCACACAGCGTCAGCCCGAGCAACGTGCATGTCCCCTATCCCGAGTGATAACCCAGATCTAAATGTCATCTTCTGTTGTGCTTCTGCTTTGTAGACTCTGGAAAATCCCAAGTATGAATTGATCATTGAGGCTCAAGATATGGCTGGACTGGATGTTGGATTAACAGGCACGGCCACAGCGACAATCATGATCGATGACAAAAACGATCACTCGCCTAAATTCACCAAGAAAGAGGTAAACCCCTGTTGAATGCCAGCCTTGTGGTCATGGCCGTGATTGCTGATTAACATTAATTCAGTGTACCACAGCCCTAGCCAGCTCCCTGCTTGGGACATCAAAACACTCTGTGGAGAGAAGATGGTGTCTTGCTGGAATACTTTTTTACATTTTTATCTTTTTTTTTTTTTTTGTAAAGCTGAAAATACCAGAACATTATGAAAACAAAAGCATTGAATCTTGTTAAAGTCCATAAGAAGACAACTTTTAATGCCAAAGTGCCATTTTCATAGTTGTATTGGTGTTATTTAGTGCTGAATTGTGTGAGTCCTGTTGTGATTTTTTTTTTCTTTCTTATCATGGGTAGTCTTTTATATAACTAAAATTCATGGCCAACATTTTACATAATGAAAAACACAAAATAAGAAATCTGTAAATTATCAGAAATGGGACAAGGACATCAGAAAATAATACATTTTATATAAATTATAGAGGACAGTTACAATGAAAACCCATTTCTTTCCTCTCTAACTCAATTTTACAAGATAAAGTCAACACATATTATTCTGCAGACTAAGAGTGCATAAACACTGTGGCTCTTTCAAAAGACAGTGGTCAAAGACAAATGTTATCATGTCATATATTGTTCCTAGTTCTTAACTGGAGTTGAGCTTCCTTTCATAGTCTTCTTTAGGTGATGGTAGTTTGGCAAGATTTCCATCAGGAAATCCGGCTGTAGTGTCTGGGGCTGTGGTCGCTCGGTCTGCACCTGACGAAGGCAGTCTGCGCCGTAAATCACTGTGTTCTCAGGGGTGACTTCAAACGTGTTCAGGTTGCAGCAGGCCCCGATGATGCAACCACTTGTCAATGTTACGTCTCTGCCTACATACGCTTTTGATTCAATAACATGATTATATCCTATTTTCATGGCTTGGGAATAACAGCCACCTTCAAACACATTATTATTGGTGCCAATGATCATAGGTTTGGGCTCTGGATCTTCAGCATCAGGAGTGATATTTTCAGGGTGAGCATTTATGATGAGCACCTGTTCTTCTATTAGGTTACTTTCGCCGATCACTATGGGCCCGGCTTCCGCAATGATTCGTGCTTTAGGGTGGATCACTGTCCTGGGTCCTATAGTTACATCACCCTTGATTTCACTCTCTACACACACAACTGCTCCAGCTGCAATCTTCACACTTTTTTGAGTCTTTTCCGCCATGGTTTGGGCCTGACCTCCCTATTGTGATTTTAGCATAACAATAACTATTTTTTTCAGCAAGTACAGATTGAGAGGCCAGACGGAAAAGCATCAAGAAGGTAGAGCAGATTTTCTTGGCCATAACAGGGTGGCCCAGGAGCTTATAAGTAACAACCAAGTTAGCTTGTCTGGGAGAACCATTACTTATTCGCGGCTCCTGTGCTTTTATGATTGTGGATCGTGCTTGCTGTTTCCCATTTTTTCCAATGGAGCAAGGTTTGGGGACAGGCTGAGTATGCAAGATTTCATCCAGCTGCTGAATTTGTATCCAGGCTAGGAAGTCACTGGCACTGAGTATCTGATGGAAGTGTGCTACCGTCATGGTTTCTTTGGGGGTCAGGACCAGAGCCAAGGACTTGACGCCCCTCTCACTGAGCAGGAGCGTAGCATCAGTAATGACAGCCCCGTCGTTTGCCAGACCTTTGCTGGACATCCACCACCACCACGGGCTCTCCACCCTCGATCCATTGCCTCATCTGACCGTGTGAGGTTGGATTCGTGAGCCACGTTTTTTACCCAATGAGAGTGCTTATTTTAAGCTCAGAGAATCTCAATCTCCAGGGTTATAGGCAGAGTAAGTGGCAGAAATGGGATGTGAGCACAGCTCCCTGTTTACCATGCTCTCAGCTGCAGTGCTTTGCTTCCAAGGGAGCCATTGATATTTTCTGAATGCCTCCTGGACGTTCAGAAAAAAGATCCGTGTCTGGATTTGCAGTTGCCCACCCCTCTCTCAGGTGTCTCAGGGCTACCCCAGGTGGCCCTTCTCAGCCCCCTGGCTCCACAGTGACCTCTCCACATTAGCAGCCCTACATGACTCATTCAGGAGGTGGAAGTCTCCGCCTCTGCCAGTGGTGTCTTAGACACTCAGGATTCTAACCTCAAAACAACAAAGTCCACGTAGCTGATACGGTCTATTCTGTTGCTCCCATGACACTGTTTCTATAGCTGCTAATACAGATTGCTTATTATTCCCATGTTTCTCAAACTGTGTTCCAAGAAATTAGTTCCACAAGTTATTATCATTATAGGGCAGGGGGTGGGGAGAGATTTCAGGGTCAGGCAGATGTGGAGAACACTTGAGATGAATGATGTGAAAGATTTCTTTTACTGTAGGACTTCTGGGTACCTTTAAAATGCTTTGTGTTTCTCTAAGAGGGGTAGGTGTGGTCTGTAGGGTTTCTCAGACTTATTTGGCCTGGGAATAATTTTTCCTGGTCCATCTCACCATGGCTCATCAAGCTGGTATTCATGGGATATTCATTGGGAGATATTGGTTTATCTGCAGAATTTCTTGCAAACCTCTTTCAAAAGGATAACTCAAGGCACAGTGTAATATTCAATATAGACATAGTAATGAAAATAGAAATTGGATAACCCCAACCTAAAATACGAACACCTATTAACGTTACCAGGTGGGTGAGATTAATTAGTTATTTCAGTGGAGCCTAAACTAAGCTCAGAATTGTGTACCTAGTTATGGACTAAATATTGTGAATGAGAGGCTTTTGTTGTTGTTGTTGTTGTTATTAATAGCAATGAATTCAAGGAAACATTTTAACATAGATCTTAAAGTAAGAGACCTTAAGTAGTATAATGGAAAATGTATTCATCTGTGAATATTGGCAAAAGCACAAAACTCTCTTCAAATGGACATTGGGGGCTTCCCTGTGGCGCAGTGGTTGAGAATCCGCCTGCCACTGCAGGGGACCTGGGTTCGAGCCTTGGTCCGGGAAGATCCCACATGCCACGGAGCAACTAAGCCTGTGCACCACAACTACTGAGCCTGGGCTTTAGGGCCTGCGAGCCACAACTACTGAAGCCCGTGCCTAGAGCCCATGCTCTGCAACAAAAGAAGCCACCACAATAAGAGGCCCGCACACCGCAACAAAGAGTAGCCCCTGCTCACCACAACTAGAGAAAGCCCGCGCACAGCAATGAAGACCCAACACAGCCAAAAATAAATAAATAGATTTATTTTTTTAAAAAAAATGGACATTGGACAATGAGCTTGAGATTCCCTCAGGGCAGAGCTGATGTCACAACTCATATGGAGAGACAAGTAACAAAATGAGAAGAATGGGTAGCTAGCAAGCACATCAGATTCTCTCTCTTAGATATTAGGTATCCCATAGGAGTCTTTGCCAATGTTGGATAAATCAAATTCACAATTAAATTTTCTAACATGTTCCAGGATGGCTGATGTTCTTTGTCATTGATTCATACATTTTGGACACCAGAACGCTAGAGGCAGTATAACAGCGATGTGAAAGGCTGGGCTCTGGACCAGAACTGGATTCATATCACACCTACCAGCCACGGGATCTGAGCACGTTCACCATCTACATTCTCGTTTTGTCACCTGTTCATGGGGCTGATCATAAAGCCCACCTCATTGGGTTTTGTGAATGTCAAATGAGCTGAATGGTGAATAGAGCACTAGTGCTTGTCACCTCGTGTTCTCTGGTGTGTTGGCGATGGGGATATGGTGGTAATTTAGAAGGTGGTAGTGAGGACAGTGATGACGAGGATAGTGGGACAAAGGCAGCGGCGAGGAAGGTGGTGAGGAAGGTGGTGGTGAGGAAGACGGCTGCAGTGAGCAAGATGATGATATGATGGTGACGATGTTTCTAAAATTCAAAAGGCCAACTGACGTTCTTATCTAAAGGGCCATCTCCCCTCCATGTTGAAAGGCTGCTGTTTTCCTTGAAAGCAATCTATGAACCTGCTCAAGCACTTCAAAATATGTGATTAAGACCCTCAAGTTCCAGGGGAGAAGTAATTCTGGAGGAGAGGTGGCAGAATCTGTAAAACTCATCACTGTGGGCAAAAGCAAAGAAGGCTAAGAGGAACCTGTTTGGCGGAAAAAGAGGACTGATAAGGACTCAGCCCAAAGGTAGTGGTCTTGGGTGTGGAAGTGGTCAAACAGGATGAACTAGGAATAGAGAGGAAACATGGACCCTGTGATCTTAAAGATGAAATAATTTTCAGAGATGAAGGTCAAGATTCAGTCATCCCAGAATGGAAATGGTGGTCATTTGGGCTTGAAGGTATCTAGAAACCTGTCCAAGAAGATGTTGTCTTATGTAAGTTTCTGCATATATTAGGATATTTCTTAGGAAATTCATAGAAGTATATGGTTCTTATCTTTTTTAAAAATTCTATTTTACATGGTCTTCCATCTCCAGAGAGGTGCATTTTTTGATCTGTTTAAAAGAGGAGTTTCAGTTAGCCACAAATAACACACAGGAAATAATGCTCTGTTAAATGACTTAAAGGTATAGTTTCTCTCACACAGAAGTCCGTAGGTAGACAGTCCCAGGCCAGTATGGTGAGACCATGATATTGTCAGTTTACCATACTCCTCTTATCTTTCTTCTCTGCCTTCCCCAAAGCTGCCTCGTGGTACAATAGGGTCACCGCAGTGCCAGCCATCATGTCCATGTAACAGGTAGAAAGAAGCAGGAAATGAGAGGAGGACCTGCCACCTAAGTAAACGTCATTTAAAAAGATTCCCCAGAAAGTCAAATGACTTACATCTCCTTAGCCTTCCTGGTCTGTGAGGGAGACTGAGAAAAACTCCAACTGTCTTTAGTTGGCAGGTTGCAGCCTTTGGTAATATAGGGGTTGTTACTAAGGAAGGAGATATTTTAAAGGGCATTTTAAACAGCACATTCTTAGTGCAAACTAATATCTTTTGTTCCCCTTGTGTTTATTCACACTGACTGTAAGCTTGCTGAGAAGCAAAGCCCACGCCTCTCTTATTCTCTGTTGCATTCCCAGTTGGCACTCAGTAATTCACTCTCTGCCGAATGTTTCCTGAAGGTGATTTTAACTGGAGAACAGTGTCACTGGATATGATGAACCAAGTACTTTAAATTGTTACTGACACATGAAATCAATTTTTAGTCATTGATTTTCATGAAAATTTGGGTTAGAAGCACTAGTCTCCCTATGGAGAGTCTTCCGTGAGTTTTCCTAATAGCTTTCGCACGTGACTTTAACTGTTAGTTTATGTTTACATGTTAGTTGTGACTTTTCTAGATTAGGTATTTGGAAATGATTTTAGGAAATCTAATTAAACTTTCCAAACCCAGAGTTTGGATTATAGTTAAGAATCTCAGTCCCATTTAGAGCAAAATGACTTGTCCATTTCTCTCTCTAAAGTTGCTTTTTTTTTTTTTAAGACATGTGATTTGTACTTATAGCATAGGCGATGCTCAACACATACTGACTGAATAACTCATTTTCATGTAAACCCCAGGTCATGAGGATTAACAAACTTGCTATTATTTTTAAAATAATGTGTTTGCAAATGATTATAAGGTTTTTAAATGAGTTTTCATTCATTTATTCAATCAGTTGCTTTTCAGATTTTAATTAAAATGGCAATTGGTAATGAAGACTGAATAACAGGATTTTTTTTTTTTGGCTATTTGATGAATTCTTTCTAAAGTAAATGTTTCAGTGTTCAAGCTATAACATTACAATACATGTAGTAAAAATGGCATAAATCTTAAAAGGCCCTGTCTTCCTGGAAGATGAGAGATGGGTAAATGCTTTGATTTTCATAAAGGGGTGAAGATAAATGGTGTGAGCTGGAAGCTGGCAAGGTGAAACTGAGCCACCAGCAGATATTTGCATTAAGTTATCAAGGGGGTGCTGGGGTCCAGTCTCCAATTCCTAAAAGTCTTCAAGGACCTTAATGCTTTAGGAGTCTTATTTTTCTTGGGACTATGAGCTTTCATAATAAAAATATTTTCTTAATTAACTGCCTAATTCACCCTATAATACTTTTTCTCTTACATGTTTGACTGAAAACTCTGTTGTCTCTTCTTTATATAATAATTATGCAAAACCATTTTCTATAGAAAGAGAGCAAAAAGACTAGTCTTCCTGTAGCAGGGTTGATAGAAATTTGCTCTGTATTATTGAGAGTTTAGAAACATTTTTTCACCTTTACCACATTATTTCATTGTTGGAAAACTCATGTAAATTTTGAGAATTGTGGTTAAATTTAAGGAAATCTCTATCAAGTTTCTGTCATATATATTTTTTTATATATGTATGTATATATACATATATATATGAGCTCTGCAATTTCAAATGTTCTTGTATAAAGACTAATCTTTAAATTGATGACACTTGTTATTCGTGTCACCCACATCCTTGTTTTGAGACATATAAGAGTTTTATATTGTCTTTATTGATGTTGGTATTGCAGGTAAATCACAAGAAATTTAAATCTTTACCAATGTGTTCATTATGACTCACTTCTCTTCATTAGTAAGTTTATCAATCAAGGAACTATTTTATTTCTTACATCAGAAATTTACTTTTTGCTCTTAATGAAACATCTGATGCAAGATGATGTCAGGATAACATTTGTTTTATTCCTTAACTTTATCATTTTTGCTTTCTGTAAACCAATAAGAGTAGAAAAGGATGACTTTAAATCAGTCTAGGATTGAATTAGTTCATCATTGAGTTTCAGTCTTACATGAGGGCTATCGTGGTTTCCCTTACTCCTGGGTACAGCCTTTCTGGGGCCCCAGCTGAAAGATGGGTATTTTTACAAGGGCCCTTCCGCCTTGGACACCCTGAATTTCAGTGGTCTTGTCATCCGCATGAGACTGCTGAAAGCTCTGCTCAGCTTCCTGATCTCTTAGCAGCACTTTCTTCTCAGATTCTTAGCCTTTGTCCCTGCGCCTTTATAATTTAGAAACTGCGTTAAGGGTAAAAGTTCCATAAAGTATTGGCTTCACTTCAGTAAACTTCCCTTCTCAACAGGATCCTGGATTCTCAAGTTCTGGCTGTCTTCATAGCTCTGTAGTGCTTTCAAATTGGTGGGGGGTTTTGTGTGACGTCTGTATTCTTGAGCTATCCTATATTGAGTTGACATGAGTATTGGGAGTTTTCTGAACTCTTTTGGATCTTTTCATTTGTTTTTGGTAGTTTGATGGCCCCGGGTATAAAACTCGTAAATGTACCTTTGTGTGCTAAAGGTCTAACTGAAGTGAATGTATTTATCCACTCCTCCAGGATTCCATGCAGTATATTTGAGTGCTTTAAATGAAACTCTCCATAAGAGTTTATTTCCCTTAGGAGAGCCCTTTAAATTCAGAGGTGCCTGTGTCTAAACACTGACCACCTAATTATATATGCTGTTTGCTCAATAGAGATTAATCCAGAAAACCAACCACATACTTCTTAGAAGATTGAACCCATTTCATTTATCTGACACAAGTGACTTTTCTGGAGGGTGGAGTCCAAACATACACTATTGGGATCTTTATCCCGTGCTTTGAGTGGTGGATGGAGCTATCCCAATATGTACAGAAAGGGAATATTTGGAGAGAACAGAGCAGTGTGATTTCAGTGCACGGATACCACCAATTCCCAACTGTGCAAATGGTCACATCCCTCCAGATTACATCACTTCCTGGTCCATCTTCGTCCAGGCCAACATCTTGTCCAAGGACTCCAGGAGCCATCTATTGCAAATTGCATTCCCAGCTTCCCATCATATAACTGAAGAAGGGTTGGCTGTAAAACAGCCAACACCCACGTTCCCCATTTATCTTCACTTGGAAGGGGTGAGTTCATTGCTTTCTTCTCCTGCACCAAGGTCGTAGAAAAACATGAAATCATCAACTAAATCTCCTAGTGTTCAAATTTCAGAGGTACTTGAAACAACAGGTCTACAGCTGGATTTCTCGACTAAAAGAGAGTGAAGGGAAACATTTGTTCAAATGTAAGCAGTGCTCTATAAATAGAAGCCATCATCCAAACAAGATTCTTCCTGCTAAGGAAAAGGGTAGTGTGTGCTTTCCCAGATTTAATTGTTCAAAGACAGCAGGATGAGAAATCTGGCATTGGCAAAAATGCCCATGTCGCTTATACACTGTGTTTGTGATGTCAAAACATCTGGATTTGTTAAAGTGAAAAACTAATCTACCCTGTGGCTGGTTCTTCAAGCCCCTTGTAGAGGTAGACCAGATGGCCAGATGATTTATTGCATTAATTGCTCTTTCATAGTTATACTCATGATGCGTTGATCCCTATCGTCCCTGTGTGAACCTCTATGCAGATTCTGTGCCTTGGCTAACCCTCTGGTTATGCTCAGAGGGTCAGCAGCAACTCAGTGACAATGAAAGCAATTTTTTACTACCTCTGGTGGAGTCTCACCACTGAGCCTGTCTCCCAACATCGTTTAGATGCTTTGATATTTAGGGACAGGTCCGTTTCATCACTGCCTCTGGGACTCAGCACAGGGGCAACATCAAAAGTTTAACTAGAGATGAAATTATTATTCATGCAGTAAATCCTTTTTACCACCTGTTGTGTCTCGGCTTCTAATATACTATTCAATATTATTGCAGTTCCATATTATATACAGGGTTGCATGTACACCATCATATGTCGTTATGTAATATTCTGTTATGTATTCTATTCTTTTCTAATATGTACCCATCCTAGTTTGCACTTATTTTATTCTAATAATATATAATATTCACCTTCCAATGTGCCATACGGTTAAGTTACTTATTTGCTTATTCTCAGTCTCCCCAAATTAGAATGTAAGCTCCACGCAAAAAGGAACTTTGTCTCTTTTGTTCCCTGCTCTGGCCCCAGCACCCAGCTTTGGAACATAACCAAATAATGTGCAAATGAGTGAATAAATTATAAATGTTTGAGAATAAGCAACAGAGGCCATGGAAAAGTTAGAGAGTGATGTTGCTGAAAGGGGCTTTAGAAAGAACCTCATCCAACCCTCTGGTTTTAGAGCCGAGGGAGGCTGCTCAAGGCTGATTGCAGATCCCAGGCCAGCCTCATTGTGGCACAAAATACTGCTGCCGGTGAAAAACCAAGGCCCTACTGTAGCACAAAGTCATGAGGGACCCTAAGATTTCTCATTTTTCTGTGGTGCAGAGAGCTGAGAGGGTTGGAGTTAAATTCCTTTCAAGAAGCTAATAAACGAATCTGCATAATTGCAGAGAGCCCTAAATCTACTTCCCTACCAGTCAAGTAAAAAAAAGAAAGAAGGGCTTTCCCTGGTGGCGCAGTGGTTGAGAGTCCGCCTGCCGATGCAGGGGACACGGGTTCGTGCCCCGGTCCGGGAAGATCCCACATGCCGCGGAGCGGCTAAGCCCGTGAGCCATGGCCGCTGAGCCTGCGCGTCCGGAGCCTGTGCTCCTCAATGGGAGAGGCCACAGCAGTGAGAGGCCCGCGTACCGCAAAAAAAAAAAAAAAAAAAAGAAAGAAAAAGAAAGAAAGAAAACTCAACGTTAACAAATAATACATAAAGGAATCATTAGAGTGGAGACAGACTCGGCTTTTCCTGCTAACTTAAAAGCAAGAAAGAAAATATTCCACAGCCCCAGAGTTCTGTGTGGGTTCATTCTTCTAAGTGGGATTAAACAAAATAATCCAGAATTGATTTTAATATATTCATTTGTTTCTGAACTAAAATCTGTTTTAGTTACAGGCTGAATATCAGTTTTCCCAGTATAGGCAGCATTTTATTTTGCTGTCGACCTGCCCAGATCTGAGAAGACAGGAATTTATGAGAAGTATCTTCTTCAAGAAGCCTGTCTTAACTGAATGTACCTATTGCATATTGTAACATTATACTGTTGCCTTCCAAAGTGCATTCATTCCTTCATTCACTGATTCACCAGCCCATCCATCAGAAGTGTATCCCATGATTCCTCTTTGCCAGGGACTGTGTTAGGCTGGGATGCAGTGTGGTGAGCACAACATCCCAGCCTAACAAACATGGTCCCTGACCTCAGGAAGTTATGGTCTAAAGTGGGGACAACTGACCAGCAAAGCAAATAGCTACATATGGTCCCTAGTGACAAGATGGAATCACCGTACATGGACACATCGTGCACACATGCTGTGACACTCACTGAGGAGGTGACATTTACAATGACTGTGCTAGTGTCCTAGGGCTGCTGTAACAAAATATCACACACTGTGTGGCTTGAGCAGCATTAATTTGCTCACAGTTCTGGAGGCCAGAAGTCCAAGATCAGAATATTCACAGGGTGGTTCCTTCTGAGGAAGCATCTGCTCATGCCCGTTTCTTAGGTTTCCAGTGGTTTGCTGTCAATCTGTAGCACTCATGGGCTTGTAGATGCGTCACCCGTCTGCCCTCATCTTCACATGGCCTTTCTCCCTGTGTGCGTGTCTGTGCATAATTTTCCCGTTTTTATAGGAATGCCTGTCATATTGGGTTGGAGCCCACCCTGCGACCTCATTTTAGCTTGGTCACCTCTGTTTCCAAAGAAGGTCATATTCTGAGACACTGCCAGTTAGGACTCCACCAGGTCTTTTTGGGGAGACAAAATTCAGCCCCTGCCAGTGAGACGTGGGGGTATGCAGAGGGTCCGTGTGAAGACACGGAGGCTGGGAAGAGCATGTCTTGCTTGAGGAACTGAGAGCTGTCCAGTGTGGCTGGAGCAGCCTGAGAGACGGCGGGGGATGTGAGACTGGAGCCAGTCACGCAGGCAAGGCACGGAGGCGGTTCACCGGAAATGCAGTGGGAAGACACTGGCGGACACCGTAAAGGGTAGACCTTCCAAGACTTGGAGCCCCCATGCTGCTCAGGAATACCATGGTTCCTGTGGTCAGAGACGGCTGGCGCTGATGCCACCAGGCACACACGACCCACCACCTATGTCCTTCACAGAACTGGAAATAGCCACAGCAGGGAACCAGCATTAGTGGACATTTACACAGTTGTTTTTAAGCTTATGAAGCCCTTCCACACTCCACGTACTCTCTCCCACCTAAAACCTGGACAACCCAGTGAAAAGGGTCTCGTTCTCATCCCCGTGCAGATAAGAAACCTGAGGCTAAGTGGGCTGATTCCTCCCCAGATCACTGGGGAACTAGAGGTTGAGATTCTGAACTTTGCACTTCCTTTTTCCTTGCAAATTCAAAGAGTTGTCTTCTCTTAGCAAGTGTTCCATCAATAATAGCAGATATGGGCTTCCCTGGTGGCGCAGTGGTTGAGAGTCCGCCTGCCGATGCAGGAGACACGGGTTCGTGCCCCGGTCCGGGAAGATCCCACATGCCGCGGAGCGGCTGGGCCCGTGAGCCATGGCCGCTGAGCCTGCGGGTCCGGAGCCTGTGCTCCACACCGGGAGAGGCCACAACAGTGAGAGGCCCGCGTACCGCAAAAAAAAAAAATAATAATAGCAGATACGTAGTGAGCTTTTATCAAAGGCAAGACTGGCCATTCTGTCAGAAGTTCTGTCTGTCCAGCACTTCTGGACCTGCTCCTTCATCCTCTTTATCCTCATTAAACAAACATCCAGAAGCCAATGCAAACATCTGAAAGCACTTGCTTTGGGCCAAGCAGTGTCCAAGAGGCTTACTTACATTCCATTGTTCACTCCTGCTGCCAACCCTGAGACTCTCATTGTCATACCCATTTCATGGGTGTGGAGACTGAGGCTCAGAGAGCTGAAGAACTTGCCTGGAGTCTAGGCCCCATGCTTTCAACCCTGCACTAAGCTGCTTCTGCACCATGCCGGCATTAACGACTTGCCAGCGGAGTGTCTGTAGACCCCATTCTCAGAGCACACCTGCTGACCAGCCACAGCTGTTATGTTCCTATTCCATGGTCTTGCCCTTCGGGTCAGCTCTCCAGGATTCCTTGGCAGGGCTGTTCCTCAGAGAACATCCATTTGGTTTCTCCGTTTACACTTGTGCACCAGGGACTGCTGAAGATGCAGGGCTTATAACCTCCAATCTCAGTTCTGCTTGAACTTTTCCAGCATCACCTCATCACCTCCTGCCTCCCTGTTGCCACACCTGCCTCTCTGTTCAAATCAGGACAGTGTTTAGTGCAAGCGCTAGATACAACTACAACACACACACACACACATACACACACACACACACATACACTTCTGGGCTTGCCAGGGTGAGTGTAAGCTACTCTTTCTCCCTCCACAATTTCTTCAAATTAAAAAAAAGGGGGCTTCCCTGGTGGCGCAGTGGTTGAGAGTCCGCCTGCTGATGCAGGGGACACGGGTTCGTGTCCTGGTCCGGGAAGATCCCACATGCTGCGGAGCAGCTGGGCCCGTGAGCCATGGCCGCTGAGCCTGCGCGTCCGGAGCCTGTGCTCCGCAACGGGAGAGGCCACAACAGTGAGAGGCTCGCGTACCGCAAAAAAAAAAAAAAAAAAAAAAAAAGGGGAGAGATCTTTATTTTTTTTATATATATATATATATTTATTTTATTTTATTTTATTTTATTTATTTATTTTTGGCTGTGTTTGGTCTTCGTTGCCACGCTTGGGCTTTCTCTAGTTGCAATGAGCAGGGGCTACTCTTTGTTGCATTGTGCGGGCTTCTCATTGCCGTGGCTTCTCGTTGCAGAGCACAGGCTCTAGGCGCACGGTTCAGTAGTTGTGGTGCATGGGCTCAGTAGCTGTGGCTCGTGGGCTCTAGAAAGCAGGCTCCGTAGTTGTGGCGCACGGGCTTAGTTGCTCCGCGGCATGTGGGATCTTCCCGGACCAGGGCTCGAACCCATGTCCCCTGCATTGGCAGGCAGATTCTTAGCCACTGCGCCACCAGGGAAGCCCGGGAGAGATCTTCTAATCGCCATAAGTAGTCTTGTGTCTTTATTTTCATAGGTCTAGTGGGCAAATATAATAATCATTTCTTACAAGCAAAGAATAAATGAAAAATGTTTTCATCCAGAAAACCAATTTTTTTAAGCTAACAGTGATTAAGTGCTTATCTTTGGGAGGTACTAAGTGCTTAGGCATCTTAACTCATCTAATTCTCATAGCAGCCCTATGACATAAGTACTCTTATTATCCCCGTTTCACAGATGACAAAAGTGAGTCATGGGAATGTTAGAAATGTTCCCACGGTTATAGTATGCTGGGGCAGGGATGCCACCTCCAGGTGTCTGGTTCCAGAGCACAGCTCTCAACCATTATGCTAGACTCACTTTCTGAGATTTTACACATTGTTCTGGTTCTGTGGGATTCAGAAGTGAAAGAAGCCAGGCCCCCGACACACTGGCCTTTTGTTAGTTTCTCAACAACCAAATCAAATAACCTATGTTGAACGCAGCAACGTTGTTGGAAAGATATTGACAGTTCCACTTTATATACCTTCACGTGCATATCTAATTCAGAATCTTCTGGTATCGCTATCAGTGGCTTATAATGGTATACTAATTATTAGATATCTCGATTGAAATCCAGGTTTTACTCACTGGAGAATTCGGGCAAAGGCCTATAAAGCAAGAAGAACTTTGGTTCATTAACTAGGGTCATTTTTATACTAGTCTGCTACCTCCGATAACAATTTTTAAATCTTTTAAATTTATAACTGTCGTTACTGCAGTTCCTCGAACATTAATGAAATAATGTGCTTCCTCAAGTTCACAAATCTTTTGTGCATTTGATATACTTGTTCTGAGTTAGCAGGGTTGAAAGTGGCCTCAGCTCTCACTCATGCCCTCACCGCGTGCTTAGCTAATAGAGGCAGTGAGCTGAAGGCTGGAGATTTAAAGCAGATGGGCAAGCCCTTGTCTTCTTGTGGCTTAGTAGGGAGGACAGATATTAAAGGAGCGCAAGAGGGGTGCATCCCACAGATAACTTTAGAGAGCTTTGGGAACATGACCTAAGGAAAACAGACGTGGTCGGAGATCTGGAAAGGAGAGGTCATAAAGTAATTTGTCATCCTCTTAAGTCTTGGCTTTGCTAAGAGAAGTGATGCAGGTGGTGCTAGGATAGCTCCTTCTGAGCTAAGCATGCAGCTTATGTAAATGCCCTGAGGCATGCACATGGCCTTTGAGGGGCTGAAAGAAGGAGCTGGGGCTAGCCTGTACTGTGTCCGCACAGGGGTGGGTGAGAGAGGTGGCCCACCCTGGGTGGGTCTGCTCCCCCACTAACAGACTTCAGGAAGCCATGCATTTCCCTTAAGGTCCCCCAGGTCTCCCAGTCGGAATTAACGGGCTCTCTTTCACCAGCATTTTGTTCCTGCCTCAATCACAGCATTCTTCCCAGCACGCGCTGGATCAGCATTATAGGTATCCATTTCTGCCTTCTCCAGACTGGAGCTCCCTGAGGGCAGACACAGCTTCATTTGTCACCTTCCTCCCCTTTAGTCACAGAACAGTGTACACAGAAGGAGCGCAAAGAATATTTGTTGCATTAAATCAAATCCAACAAACAGCGCTCTTGCCCGGCAGCTCTGCAAATAGAAACAGATGCCTTTGCTAATCGCCCCTAGATACATGGTTTAACACAGGTTCAGTTCAGAGCTGTAAATCTATATATCAGAGCCAGAACCAGTTAGCTGTCTGGTTTGTAATAGCCGAGCACTGGCCTCCCACATGATGGGCTCAGAGGAAAGCCTCAACAAACCCCAGCGAAATGAACTGACCACTTAGAGCAGCCTTGTATAGAAATGGTCAAAATATCTTTTTTCCTTCAGCTCCAGGAAGTTGAAAACACAAATCAATTTGATGAAGACTGAGACTAGAGGCTCAGTCTTCCTCAAGAAAATGTGCTTTTAATTTCTCCAGAGTTAAAGATCGTTTGCTTGTACTCATTTTGTTGTTGAAAGCAGAAACTCACTTTGAACCAGCATGAGCAAATCCCAGAATGCATTGGTACTCATCCCTGGGGAAGGCATTGGTCCTCATCCCTGAGGAAGGCATTGGTCCTCATCCCTGGGGAAGGCATTGAAGGGCTTTCTGACCTTAGATGTGGCTGCCTCCAGGGCTCGGACAGCATCATCAGAATGTTCTCCATATGTCACTCCATCTCTCAGCTCGGCTTGTCTCTCTGTATTGGCTTTATTCTCTGGTAGGCTCTCTCCTCGTGGCAGGTGAGATGGCCTCTGGTGACCATAAGCCTGTGTCCCCATGGCTTATGTACAAAGGAAGACATGCACACCCTCCCTCTTGCCCAGAACCAAACAGTAATCTCACAGAAAGACTTTGGTTGTACTGGGTCACAGGGTCACTCAGACCAGACCCTGAGTGCCGGGGAATGATGAAATGATTGGCCCACCCAAGGTCACATTCCCATTTCTGAGGAAGAAAAGTGAGGCCTGTGGTTGATAGCACCAGTGTGACCCCAAGGGGTGGGGTAGGATTGTTCCCTGAAAAAAGGGATGTGCACAGATCGAAGCTACATTTTCCATCTACCCAGAACCTGTTTGAAAGAGAATGAGCTTAGCCTGGTGGTCACAAGCAGGGCTGCACCAGGCCGCCTTGCACTGCCTTTGCGAGAGTTGACTGAGTGCATCTCTTCCCAATTTTGTGTGCTTGACATCACGTTGGTAGCTTGATTCAGCCGTGGTGGGGACACAAGCTACAAATCAAGGCTTTTTTTCCCCCTGAGGAGTCAGTTGTTAAGCATTTACCAGCACACCGCTGTGTGTAAGTTAATCATGTTTCCCCACCTAAATATAAATAAAATTGTGTGTGTGTATGCGTGTATGAGTGTGTATGTGTATGTGTGTGTGTCTGTGGTGTGTATGTGTGTATGTAGGGGGAGTGTGTATGTATGTATGTTTACGTGTGAGTGTGTATGTGGGTGTCTGTGTGTCTGTGTGTGTGTGTGATGAGTCCCTTGTGTTCCCTTCGAACATCCACGGTCCCAGGAGAGGCTTAATTCTTCCAGACTGGTTTATTGGCTTCTGCGTTCTGAAGCCCCCATGCACATGTTTAAAGAATGGCGCATTCACACCCTGACCAGTGCGAGAGGCCCTCACTGTGTATTTTTTTCAGATTCATTCTCTCCATCTCCCTCCAGCCCTACCCCACATGCCAGTGACTGACTAACAGGGTCTGTTAACTGGTTTCACAGTTATGGGGCCGTCTACTTCCTCTGCCCGTCCTGGGATTTGGTATTTACCTCTCAGACCTGTAGAAAATATGATTTTTTTTCTCTTTGCAATTTCTGCCACTCATATTCTCCCCCCTTTTTACTTCAGAACAGTGAGGGGTGTCATTCACTAGTACTGAGCTGGCGCACTGCTGGCTCACAGTCCCAAGGGGAGGGGACGGCTCAGCTGCTGGTACTTGGGGAGAGTACAGTGCATCTGCACCCTGCGCTTTGTGAGGGCAGGTCTGGAGCTTTCTCCAGGAGGCACCTCAGCCCAAGGACCTGTGAATCTGAAGACAAATTCAGCCTGCACTTGTGGGTGAGCCGTGGGATAGCAGGAGACAAACACGAATGAGTGAGGTGGCGCAGAAAGTGTAGCATCTCAAAGCCAGGTGAGAGGAGGGCCTTTCCCTCAGAGCAGCTCTGCCCAGCTGAAATGACAGGGAACGCGGTTGCTTCTTATTCCGGGGCTTTTAAATTACTTTAGCTGATGTTGCCACGCAGCGTGCGGCTGTTTCACGTCTTCATCTTTGTAACTGTTTCGAGGCCAGACTTGATGCCAGAGGCCCAAGGAGTACAGGGAAACCATCAGCCATCTGGACATGTTAAGACACGGAGCCGTCCTGGCGACTTCCTGTGAATAATGCGGTTATAATTGTGTTGCTGGAATATAGTGAGGGATAAATACCAGGATGAGGGATCTGAAAGTGCTTAGGATGTAGTTGACACTCAGGTGTTCCATGAGTATTAACTAAGCACCTCCTATGAGCCAGGCACTGTGATCAGGGAAATTTAAAGGTGAGTGAGTCAATAGATGATATTTGAATGCAAGTCATAAACATGGTTTCCTAACCTGGGTGGGAGTGGAGGGTTCTTCCATTCTTTCTATTTAACTCATAACACCCCTTTTGCTACTTGCTTGGTGGCTGACCTCAACCTCTCTGATCTCTCTTTTGTCCCATCTCTCTTTCTCAGCAGTTGACTTTGTCCCGTTTCCAATTCGAAATAGGTCCCATGGGAGGAGGCGGCAGAGCTGTGCTCAAGAGTAGAGCCTTCATCCAGACACTATCAGAAACCTTTAAAACCTTTCCTATTCATTGGTCCAGTACATGCACGTCCAGAAATGCAGCCTAAGAGAGTAGATGTAGGTCAGCATAGATGTATAAAAACTATTCCCAGGAGCCCTCTGACCTGACTAGTTCCAATTCTACCCATTGGTTAACAAAACTTGTTAATTGCAAAACTCCCTGGGGCCTTTATCTTCCTCCATCTGGCCAATACTCACCCCATAGCCCTGCCTGTGAGGAAAGTGGGCATTTATTTTTTTGCCTTTGTCCCATCTCTGTTCTGTGTCCACTGATAAGCCACACCCCATTCCCCTTATCCATGTGACTTCCTGATATATAGTCTAGATTCCCACAAACCCGGGGAGAATATCTTACCTATTGGGGCAAAAACTGACCTAAGACAAAAACTAATTGCCCTCAATTCTAAGACTAAACAGCCTCTGCAGTCTATATTTTTTAATCTACAAGGTTATGGGCTAAAGTGTGTCATCTATATCCATTCAGTATTTGATTAGGAGGCAAATAAAATATATTCGAGGTTGTCTGGGGGTTTTCCTAGCTGGGCCTGTGTTATCTATGGCCAGTCAATACGACCAGTTTATTTGTGCTTCTTTCCCACCTGAAAACTTGAGAAGCTGATTTGTGAAATAAAATTGAAATTGCTTATTCTGTCAAAAAGCTTTCGATGGGCTTAATACCTATTTCTGGAGAAATTTTAATAACACTTATAGGTTTTAAAGTCAGCAGGAAACCTACAATCAGGACTGTTGTATTTCCCCAGTATCAAGCATAGGGCTCACATGTAATAAGAAACTCAATACTATTTGTTGAATGAGTAAAATTTCAGGGCAACTGGTAATTGCTGGTCTATAAAAGTTCTCTTCCTTATGTTTCTACTACTGAGTAAAAGTGATTTTTGTATTTGTAACAGACTAGACTCATTTCAAATGGAAATATTAATCTACAATTGCCCTCGTACACGAAGCACCAAGTTCAAGGCAGAAATAACAAAGCCGGTTAACCAATATCAATTTACCTAAATAGAGATTGCCCAAAGAAATTTTGTCAGCAGTCTGAAAACTTTCTCATAAGATTTAAAAATACATATTTTATAGTCAAGATGCTGCAGAAGCCTCCCAGGACTAATTCATATCTGGCCGAGAAAAATTGCATTTTCCCATTTACATTCCAAAGTCTGAACTTTCATTTTATAAATGAATTTTCCCTCCAATTCAGAAACCACTGGCTGCATTACAAATTTTAAGGCTACTATTACAGGACCATAATTTTAAAAACCCAGGGTTGTCCAAGGGATTCAGCAGCATGCCATCTCTCCACTTTATTAAAATGAACGAACAGATGTACAATTTATTTCTACCAAGCTATCATCTAAATTCATAAGCTATTTCTCATGTGTCTGAAATCCACGTTGATTTCCCATTTTCTTTTCCTTAGAAAAAAAGTTACGGTCCTTCATTTATCACTCTGGGGACATAAACGAGAAGTATACTCTCCACTTCATTCACTTTAGACTAATATCCTCAGCACAATTTAAATCCCATCTCTTCAGGGCTATTCAACGTGAGCAAGGCAGTGGAACAACCAGCATCCAATTGGAAAACTCCTCAGCCATCTATGTAGAAGATTGACAAGCCGAGTCACATGAGCTGACACCTTAGATGCAGAAGGAAGGGGCTTTGCAACACACCTTGACTCCATTGAGTTAGACAAGACAGTCTACTAGTCTGCTGACAGTGTCAGTAACCAAAATATATTTTAGCTTCTATCTTTGTTAGCGCCCTCAGATCACCCTTACTTCCCAGGCACTGCCTGTTGTCTGACTGGCAGCAGGAGGCAAATAACAGACGCATCTTGTGTTAATGGACATTTAGCCAAGCTCGTGTTGATCTCATATCTACTTTAGGGCTCTGCACTGCCATTTTCCTGGCTCTGTGAGCTTAGACATATTACTTAACCTCTCTGAGATCTGGTTTATTTCAGAGTAAAATGGAGATAAATGTACCCACCTTGTAATAAGGGTTAAATAAAGTAAAACATTTCAATGTCAAGGCCAATAATCTATGGCAAGCATAGTGCCCAGCGTGCGGCTCAGTAAAGGGGCCATTGTGATGCTTATCGCATCCCAGAGATGTGTTCCTGCCCCGTAACAGTTGGGCTGAAATTACAGCGCACTCCCTCACCCTCTGTCCTCAGTCTCGAGTTTGCCAGCATGGCTCAAGGGAAACTTAAGGAAGGCATGTTGTAGCCAGCAAATGCAATCAATGAGTGTAGGTTGGAAAGGATACAGAATGAAGCCCTCAGGCTATCTGACAAAAGTCTGCTCCCTGAAGAATTCTATTTATGAAATTCTGCCATAACTGGGCAGTAAAACTTACCTGAGTTTCTAGGTTGGCATGGAAATCTGCTCTGCATCCATAAATACATCTTGGGTTTAGGGCTTTAATAAGATTCTGAGTGGATTTGTTTTCATTTTTGTTTTTTTCCATGGCCCCGTTGCCTGGAGAAAAACACCCTGTTAACTTCATTTGCTTGAGCTCTGTGACCATCCTGTAATGTCAAACATTACAATGTATTTCTCCCATGTAACATTTTGATGGGGAAAAGGTAGCTTCTCCTGGTGTCTGGAAGACCAGCATAAAAATGATGGAGGTCTTTCATTTAGCAGAGACGCAGCTTCACGTGGACAGTGTCAACAGGGCAAGCTCCCCAAAGAGCGGTAACAGAGGGAAGGAAAGAGGAAAGTCACATCAGGAGGGGCCGGCAAGATGGCTTCTCAGGAGCCACTGGAGTGCCATTTGTTAGCATTCGCACATTAAAATATTGTTGAGGGGAGCCGGCCTTGGTGACCTGTAACAGCTCCCGGCAGAGCTCTATCCGTGTACGCTGTCAATAGCCCCCTGATTAAAGCAGCCGTGTTGCCACCAATGAGTTTGTAGGCTGTTGGGAGACATGGGGCCCCAGGCAATTCTTTCGTCTTCGCTTGACCAAACCACGTGTCAGGGTCATGGACCCTAGACACCCAAAAAAGATTTAAGAGTATCATTCACCAACTGGGCAGAGTAATAAGATAAACTGTCCATATGACGAGTCTGCTTTGGGGTTTTGAAATTCCAGCAAGGAAGCAAATGCCACTGACAGCAATGTGATGGAGAGTACAGGATTTTTTAAAATAATGACCCTGTTCTGTCTCAGAAGATAGAAGCCAAGGAGGAGACGACGAGGTGGGGAAGGGCCTTCATTTGTCTGGTTCCCAGTTGTCTCTCTGTTCACACAGTTGCTTTGACTAGAAGGACCCTTTTTATTACGCCCAAAATCCCAGTTTTGATTCTGAGTCCTTGTATCCACAAGGCAGGGTAGAGTGATGTGCGGAGATTGGTCACATGCTAAAGTCGGATGACTCTTAGCTTCAGTCCCATCTCCATCATTTGCCAGCTCTTAGATATTATATGGGTTCCTTAATTCTTTTGGCCTCAGCCTCCTCCCCTGTAAAATGGAGATGTTGATGACAGTGACCAGCAACTCTGTGCAGGACAGGTTAGCGAGGTTAGGTAACATGCCCAGATTACAGCTGGTCCACCAAGGAGCTGGTGTCAGACAAATGAGAAATTATCCTCTGGCTTCCCTGGTGGCGCAGCGGTTAAGAATCCGCCTGGCAATGCAGGGGACACGGGTTCAAGCCCTGGTCCAGGAAGATCCCACGTGCCGCGGAGCAACTAAGCCTGTGTGCCACAACTACTGAGCCCGCGCACCTAGAGTCCATGTTCCACAACAAGAGAAGCCACCGCAATGAGAAGCACGCTCACCACAACGAAGAGTAGCCCGCGCTAAGCCCACGTGCAGCAACGAAGACCCAATGCAGCCATAAATAAATAAATAAATAATAAAATTTATTTTAAAGAAAGAAAGAAATTATCCTCCAGGTCAGCCATGGATGGTAAAGTTTTGTCACCTTTGAACCCACATTACTGAGCCTAAGAGAAATCCCATCACTCTTGGATGAACAAAGGCTGCACCAAGAGTAATTTTATTGGCTAAGAACCCCAGAATTGTCCCATTGTGTATGTTGGTTCAGGGTGTTGGAAAACATCCCTTCTCCTTACTCAGTGTTGAAAAGCGTATCTGAGACGTATTGCTTTGAACATGTTGATGTACCATCTTTTGACAGTCCTCACCGCTCTATTAGCTAAATCAGCACAAAGGCCGAGTTAACCAGATGAGGAAAGAGTTTGTTTTAATGCTGCATGGAGTGTTTTCTCATAGGGGCTCATTTCTCCGTTGAAAGATTTTGTTTCACTTCTGTTACGATCTTTCTTACTCAGAGGGAAAGTGGTATCTTGCTGAGTTGCTTGCTCATAGGAGGAACACATTAGCTTTCTGTGGCACTTCCTCTCTCTCTCTCTCTCCAAAAAAACGATTTCCTGTCAAAATGGGGTGCATTTGAATCAGAGGTCTGGGCCTGGTACAGTGTATGGGAGCCCAACTGCAAAGTGGATTCCACCACGAACAAGTTGATCCCCCTCCAAATTAACAGTAAAATCGGCCATGTAGCCCCAAAATGCATAATTTCAGGCTTACATAGAAAGGTAACTTAATTTTTTCTAACTTTTCATTTTTAAATTACAGACATGCAGGAAGTTGCAGAAATGGTGCCTAGAGCCCGTTGGCCCCTTTATTCAGCTTCCCCAGTGGTAACATCTCCTGTCAGTGTAGAACAACAGCAAGACCAGGAGGTGGATATGGGCACGGTACCGTCAACCAGACCTGATTCAGTTTCCACCAGTGTGTGTGTGTGTGTGTGTGTGTCTCTACGCATTTGATCACATGTGGAGATTTGTATACCCACCACCACCATCAGGATACAGGACTCCTTCATCACTACAAAGGGCTACTCTTGGTACCCCTTAATAGTTGTACCCACCTTACCTTCCCCTGACATCTGGCCTTGTCCCCAGGCACCACCAATCTGTTATCCACTGCTATAGTTTTGTCATTTCAAGGACGGTACATAAATGGAATCATACAATCAGTAACTCTTTAAGACTGATTTTTTTTCACTTAGCATAATGCCCTTGAGAGCCATGGAAGTAGTTGCATGTATCTATAGTTGTTCCTTTTTATTTCCTGAGTAGTATTCCATAGTGTGGATGCACTGGAGATTGTTTAACCATTCACCTAGTAAGGAATATTTGGCTTGTTTCTAGTTTGGAGCTATTGCAGATAAAGCTGCTATGAACATTCATGTACAGGTTTTTGTGAGAATGTAAGTTTTTGTTTTTCTGGGATAAATACCCAAGAGTGTGATTGCTGGGTCATATGTTAAATGCATATTAGTTTTATAAGAAACTGCCAAACAATTTTCCAAAGGAGCTGTACTATTTTCTCTTCCTGCCAATGATGTCTGAGAAATCCAGTTTCCCCACATCCTCATCAGAATTTGGTGTTATCATTATTTTTAATTTTAACCTTTCTGATAGGTGTTAGCCATATTTCATTAGGATTATAATTTGCATTTCCCTATGTGACTAATGGTATTAAGCATCTTTTCATGTGCTTATTTGCCATCTTTATTCTCTTCTGTGAAATGTCTGATTGTGTCTTTTGGCCACTTTTTAAATTTTATTTATTTATTTCTTTATTTATTTATTTTTGGCTGCGTTGGGTCCTCGTTGCTGCGCGTGGGCTTTCTGTAGTTGTGGCAAGCGGGGGCCACTCTTTGTTGAGGTGCGCGGGCTTCTCATTGCAGTGATTTATTGCAGAGCATGGACTCTAGGCTCACGGGCTTCAGTAATTGTGGCATGTGGGCTCAGTGGTTGTGGCTCACGGGCTCTAGAGTGCAGGCTCAGTAGTTGTGGTGCACGGGCTTAGTTGCTCCACGGCATGTGAGATCTTCCCATACCAGGGCTCGAAGCCATCTCCCCGGCCTTGGCAGGAAGGTTCTTAACCACTGCGCCACCAGGGAAGTCCTTTTGCCCACTTTCTAATTGGATTGTTTAGAGTTGTTTACATGGTTCATATACAAGTCCTCCTTCGGAGACATGGCTTGCAAATATTTCAATCTGTGGTTTATGTTTTTATCCTCTTAATACAGTCTTTCACTGAGAAAATGCTTTTAATTTTGGTAAAGTTCAATTTATCATTTTTTATATAGATTGTACTTTCTATGTCAACTCTGAGAACTCTTTGTCTAGCAATGGGTCCTGAAGATTTTCTCCTGTTTTTTTTTTAATTGCGGTATAGTTGATTTACAAGATTATATAAGCTTCAGGTATACAACATAGTGATTCACAGTTTTCAAATGTTGTACTCCATTATAGCTATTATAAAATATTGGCTGTATTCCCCATGCTGTACAATATATCCTTGTAGCTCACTTATTTTGTGCATAGTAGTTTATACCTCTTAACCCCCTGTCCCTATGTTGCCCCTCCCTGCTTCCCTCTCCCCTCTGGTAACCTCTGGTTTGTTCTTTATATCTATGAGTCTGTTTCTTTTTTGTTATATTCACTAGTTTGTTTTATTTTTTAGATCCACATGTAAGTGATATCATACAGTATTTGTCTTTCTCTGTCTGACTTACTTCACATAGTATGATAGTCTCTAAGTCCACCCATATTGCTGCAAATGGCATTATTTCATTATTTTTATGGCTGAGTAGTAGTCCATTGTGTATATATACCGTATCTTATTTATATATTCATCTCTTGATGGTCACTTAGGTTGCTTCCATACCTTGGCTATTGTAAATAGTGCTGCTATAAACATTGGGGTGCATGTATCTCTTCAAATTAGTGTTTTCTTCTAAAAGTTTTATATTTTTATGTTTTACATTTAAATCCATGGTTCATTTTGAGTTAATTTTTATATAAGGTATGAGATTGGAGTTGAGGTCCTTTATTTACCCGTGGATGTGCAGTGGTTCCAGCCCCATTTTATGGGCATGTGTGTGTGGGTCTATTTCTGGGTTCTCTATTCTGTTCCATGGATCTGTGTCTCTCCCTCCACCAGTACTGCACTGTCTTGATTACTGTAGCTATGTAGTGAGGCTTAGCATCAAGTAGAATGATTCTTTCCACTTTACTTTTTCTTTTTCTAAAGTATTTTAGAAAACAACTTAATTTTGAATGTATTTTGAATTCAATAGCATTTTATCCCCTCCAAAATTTTTTTCTGATTTAAACATAATTCATTCCACTATTTTAAAAACCTTTAAAATATCATACAAGCATATAATATACAAAGTTGCCAGATCTCTCCACTATCCTGATAGATGAGTGCTGTTAACGTTTTAACAGATGTCTTTTCCCTACTTTCTATTTACAAAGATGGGCTCACATTATGCATACCATGTTGCAATTTCATGAGGGTTTGTACCTTTGTCCTTATCAGTAAAATGAGAGAAATAATGCTCCTTACTTCCTTAGGCTATGGTGAGGATCAAATGATATAATACGTGTGTAGGCGGTTTAGCCCTATCCCTGGCACAGAGTAAGCGCTCAGTCAACATAGGCTGTTGTTGCTGGTATTTTTATTTTTCCCCCTTTTGGTTCTGCTCCCTGCTTTGGGTGGTCTTGGCCTTTCTTAGTGACAGCAAAGGGCAGAGAAACACTCCGTAATGTTTAGCCATTCAAGGCAATTGACAGAAGGCTTCAGGAGAATGGGTTCCTCCATCTCCCAGCTAAGGTTCCTTCCAGCTGGGATGAACGAGACACGGGGTATCACACCTTCTTGGTTTACTTCCGTGAGTGGTCATTTCGAGCATGTCAGCAGCATCCCAGAGGCTCCACAGCCTTTATGTGTGATTCAAGTTGATAAGACCTCATGGTCTTATCCTTTGTCTCCTGCACAGCCACCCACCGCCCACACACTCTACCCAACCCCTGCTCTGAGTGGAAGCCCAGCAGGAAGATGCTCCACCCCTAGAGACCACTTGCTGAATTCTCATGTGGCCTGTCTCTATTTTTATACCTTTAACCTGGGGAGAGGGCTCTACCCAGGCAACTGGTAGCATCACCCACAGGGTCAGCCCCACACTCCCAGCCCCTGACACACAGCAGCTTGGTGAACTCCATCTGTGTCCTTGGCTCCTGCAATATCGACCCTTAAGGAGTCTGTAATCTCCTCTCTATCTCAGCTCTACCTTCACATGTGCCCCTTGGCATGGCCCACTGTCTCCTGATTTCATTAACACATTTTATTTCTACTAAGTAAACCCAAGGTGTTTGCATCATCAGATACAATAGATTTCCCTTCTGATCAATAATGCCAAGCAATTAGCTCCCTCATCTTTTTTTAATAAATTTTTATTTAGTTCTTCGTTTATTTTTGGCTGCGTTGGGTCTTCGTTGCTGCACGCAATCTTTCTCTAGTTGCGGCGAGCAGGGGCTACTCTTCGTTGCGGTGCACGGGCTTCTCATTGCGGTGGTTTCTCTTGTTGTGGAGCACGGGCTCTAGGCACGTGGACTTCAGTAGTTGTGGCACGTGGGCTCAGTAGTTGTGGCTCACGGGCTGTGGAGCGCAGGCTCCGTAGTTGTGGCGCACAGGCTCAGCTGCTCCACAGCATGTGGGATCTTCCTGCACTAGGGCTTGAACCTGTGTCCCCTGCGTTGGCAGGCAGATTCTTAACCACTGAGCCACCTGGGAAGTCCTGCTCCCTCATTATCTTAATGGCTTTGTATCGTGTTCTGTTTCATTGGTGTCCCATGGTTTGACCAGTCCCCTATGGATGGACATTTTGGTGGTCCCTGGTTTTTCCTTTTGTAAATATCACAGCAGTAAAAATGCTTGAATATGTATCTTCGTGCGCACGTATGAAGGTTTTTATAGGATAAACTCTCACAAGTGAAACGCTGGGTCCAAAAGGTATGAGTATTTATTTAAATTACAGTTTATGGTCCCTTTTCCAGTGTGATCAAAGTACTTTTCAATTACCTTCATCTTTTGCATCTCCTGAGCTACACTGGTTTCTGTACTTGCATAGACACCTGCCTCACAATGGAGGAAGACCTGCCCTGCTGTGAATGGGCTCCAGTGGATGCACAGAAGAAGAGGTTCATGGTCCAGGGAAGCACCTGACTTTCGGGCACAGAACAGGGACAGAATTCTAGACCCAGGAAAGGGCCCACATTCGTAGCAGGGGCCCCAGTAAAGTGGGATTCCAAGGGCCATCAGCCCAGCACACAGCATCGAGGAAGCATGCAAATGTTAGCTTTTGCTATTGATATTACCATGCTATTAATCATCATTTTTCTGCTGTTAGTCTGCAGAGCATGGCTTTCTTCAGAAAACAGGCATTTTGTACCCAATTATTTGAGTTTTCTCAGTTCAGCCAAATCCCCATGCTACAGCCTGTTCCAGCAATTCTGGGGCTGTGAAACCCCCTCTGATGGCCTCTTTTCTAGCTGCTGGTTACATCAGAAAGAGTCAGCGCCCACCTGTCACCTTTACCTGCTAATGAGCCCCTGAACTCGCTGCCCTCAGGCGTCCTGTTTTTTTCTTTTCCTCCCCTGAGGTCTGTACCACACTGCTGTGACTTCAGGCCTCCTCACTTCCTTGTGGCTTAAATTACACTAACCTTGCACCTGTTCCCTGACTGTAGAAAGAACAAGGTCGCAGGCAAGTGACAGAAGAAGCTCACCATTGTGTTTTGTTTGTGAAGCTGTCTTCCTCTTTCACTTGTGTTACTATAGCAACAATGCTAGATGTGGACTCTCTTTGGAAACACTCCCTTCCTGCAAAAGATGTGTGTGTACATGTGCATACGTGTGTGTGCATGTGTGTATCTCTGTGTGTGTGTTGCATCAACTTACTTATGAGCCTCTTTGAAACCTGATGGTCCAGGGGATCTATTTCCATTCAGAAGTTGCTCTTATTGACAGAGAAGACAAAGTGATGGATTTTTCCATGTTCAAGGATAACTAGCATGTGTATCCCCAGGAATGGCCCATTTTTTCATCCTCAACAATCTTCACAAGTTGACATGTGAAGAATGAGTATTGTCCAGAGGTGGCTGTTAGCAGGGTGCTGTTTCAGTTGCATGTCTATGGGGAGCCCTCCAGCCAAAAAGGAAGAGATTATGTTCAGGTGTCCCCTTGGCCGACCCCACCAGGGCCCAGAAAGTTACCAGCTACCATGCCTGTTATGGTCCCTGTTACAATTCCCTTGCCCTGGGCAGGCCCTCTGAGATGCGTTAAAAACACAAACTTCACATACGGTAACTGGAGGCTAAGGACCACAGATTTTGGGTGGTTCCTTGGTTTGCAACCTCTCCTTAAATATTTGTAAAGGCAACAAAAAGATGAGTTCAGGAGACGCAAACCCATCCCTTGGAAGGACCTATGTGGGGTTACTGAAACACAGACGACTCATCATCCAAACATTTAGCTTATACAAGTCTGTATACACTCGAAGTCACATGTAGATTTTTCCTACAAGGTGGCCCAAGAGTAGAACAGCCTCCCAGGGCCATGAGAGTCTCCATAAGGACCCTTTTGGAGACTTTGAAGGATCATTTTGATCATATCCAATTGTGTCTAATGCACTGATTTTAGAAACTGTTGTAAAAAGACTGGGCTTCCTGGTAATTATCGTAGAGGCAACGGCCAGGGCCCAGGACCCACCAGCATCTTTTCTGGGTGGGGGCAGTGGACACGGTCACCCCTCCTCCCAGGGGTCCTGGCTTAGTCCCTGATTCCTCAGTTTCTCGACTGCAGTTGCTCTAAGTAGTTAGACTGGAGGCCTCAACCATTGGGTTCTATTAACATGGAAATCTCTGTCCTCAGCTCCTTCTGGCACAGGCCCTGGGAATGCCAAAAGTGCTGAAACGCTGCTCTTGACTTGCCCAGATTTTCTTCTTTAAGAAAAAGCAAATCCAAGCCCGTAAGCCACCCCCATCTCCCTCTTTCTACATCTCTTGCTCCTGTCTTTATTTTCTAACTTACTTATCTCTCCTTCTTTCTCTTTCCCTCTCCAGTCTGCTTCTCTCGGCTCCCTTTCTCTGTCTCTCTCTTTTTCATTTATTGTTTCTTTTTTTAAAATTTTTTTATTTTTACATCTTTATTGGAGTATAATTGCTTTACAATGGTGTGTTAGTTTCTGCTTTATAACAAAGTGAAGCAGTTATACATATGCATATGTTCCCATATCTCTTCCCTCTTGGGTCTCCCTCCCTCCCACCCTCCCTATCCCACCCCTCCAGGCGGTCACAAAGCACCGAGTTGATCTCCCTGTGCTATGCGGCTGCTTCCCACTAGCTATCTATTTTACGCTTGGTAGTGTATATATGTCCATGCCTCTCTCTCGCTTTGTCCCAGCTTACCCTTCCCCCTCCCCATATCCTCAAGTCCATTCTCTAGTAGGTCTGTGTCTATATTCCCGTCTTACCCCTAGGTTCTTCATGGCCTTTTTTTTTTTTCTTAAATTCCATGTATATGTGTTAGCATACGGGATTTGTTTTTCTCTTTCTGACTTACTTCACTTCACACTGTATGACAGACTCTAGGTCCATCCACCTTACTACAAATAACTCAATTTCGTTTCTTTTTATGGCTGAGTAATATTCCATTGTATATATGTGTCACATCTTCTTTATCCATTCATCCAATCATGGACACTTAAGTTGCTTCCAGTGTTCATTGCAGCTCTATTTACAATAGCCAGGAGATGCCTCTCTCTTTTTCGCATGTGTAGCCCTGCCTTCTTTCCCGGCACTGCCCTCCCCCCACTGGCTCTCTCTTTCTCTCTCCACCTCTTTTTTTCTGTGTGTCTCTCTCTCAGTCTCCCCACTCTCTCCTCTCTCTCCCCTCAGCTTGTCTCATTTCCCAGAGGCTCTCCCGTGCTACCTGGCAGTTCTCACTGTCCCACCTGTCACTAGGGAGGGAAAAATCAAGCTGGAAGACTTCAGTTTTTTACTTAAAAGTCCTTAACTCTGTGAGAGCTCCTGTTTTCCATACTCACAATACAGCCTCCTTACGGCCCTCCCCATGCACGTGGAGCAGCCAGAGGCTGGGGTTGGACAGTGTCTGGCCTGTTACGTGTGAGTTTCATGAAAAGCCTCCTTGGCACCTGTTCAGCAGACCCGGTAAGGGTTCTTGAACAGTATGTTTTCTCCTGTAATTACACCTCAACAATGACCAGTTATATTGTTCCTTAATTGCAGATAAATTTGCAGTCCTGATTTTTGTGTCCCCTAGCCCTCACAGCAACTTCCAGGGTATTTAGTGCTGTGTTCTCGCACAGTGGGGGCCAAGGAAATGCAGGCCCCTCTCGCGAAGGGAATGAGAGCCACGGAAGAGTGGAGGGAGGCTTTTGCTTCGCTGTGCGTGTTTTGTTGTTGTGTTCTTAATTGGAGAGTCTAGAACACGTTATAGACTTGAGAGGCGGAGTGAGTTGGCAGGTAGGGAAGCAGGACAGGAGTTGACGGTGGAAGGGGAGGGGTGGGACCCAGGGCAGAAGTTCACATTGAACAGGAGGGAGAAGGCCCTCTAGTCTCCAGGTTTCCAGGCTGGGAGTGCTGGACATAGAGGGCACCTGTATTCTGGCCTCTCTGCCCATCAGGGTCAGGCAGCAAGGGCCGAGTCACCAAGAGTTGGTAGAGCGGTCAAGAGCAGACGTCTCAGACTTGATGTAGCCCTGAATCACCTGGAAGCTGATTCTGAAGGTCTAGTGTGGGGCCCCAGATTCTGCATTTCTAACTAGCTCACAAGTGATATCCACGCTGGCCCAGGGACCACACTTCGAGTAACGGGGGTTTGGAGAATTGGGAAGGGAAAATGGATCACGGACAGTAATTCTTCACTGCCGAATAAGCTTGGGTCTGAACATAGTTCTAACTGGACCAAATAGAAAAATTCCGAGGTCCATCGCGAAAGCCCCGCAGGTGACAGGGCTGCCCCTCAGAGGAGGGCCCGGGTCTCTGCTGCACCTGAGTCCACTTAGCATGCACAGGCTTGAATGTGTTTATTGAAAAGTGAGAGGCAGGCAAGTGTCAAGAAGAAGGAAAAGCAAGAAAAACTACCTTTCTTCTTTTATAAAAGGGATTATCAGTGGCTAATTCAAAAATTGTAGAGTAATGAAAACTACATCAATAATTTTCATAATAATTACAGTCTTTAGTTTTACCCTTGAATGTTTTTCTGGCAATGTCTGATTCAATTACCCTGGAAAATGTTATTATGCTATTTCAGTTTTCCCATGAGACTTGAGTCTAAGGCCAACTTGCTGATAAATCTTGCCCTGGGGGAGCTCATGGGCTGCCATTTACAGGCAGATACTTGTTAGGGAGCCCCTGACCTGGTTTAGCTAGATTAGTGATTCTCAGCCAGGGAGGATTGTACACACACACACACACACACACACACACACACACACACACACACACACGCTCCCCTGGGACATCTGGCAATGTCTGCAGGCATTTTTGATTCTTACAGCTTGGGTGCCCCTGGCATCTGGTGGGTGGAGGCTACAGATGCTGCTCAGCATCCTACACAGAACCCCCCCCACAACCCAACAAATCATTATCCAGCCCGAAGTGTCACTAGCACTGCTCTTAAGAAGCCCTAAGTTAGATTAAAATACATTTAGGAACTAAAAAGTACTGTTGGTCAGGACACCTCTGATTATACGTGACACCAAGTCTAAGTAGTTTTAGACAACAAGGGAAATTTATATTGTCAGAAATATTATTTAGCAAAACTAGTCTACTCTAATGACAGCAAAAAAAGCCCAAAAGAACAAAGTTTATTTCTCTGGTCACTTTCCTTGTAATTGATGTGCACCGTTACAAACTTCATTTCTGTGTTCTTTCTGTCTGTGTTCATGATAACAATGTGCCTATATTGCTTATTACGTGTCTGGCATTCATCTTGACATTTATAAATATTCCCAGTCATCATAATCATCCTATAAGGGTAGGGACTATTATTTTTCTCATTGTGCTGATGAGAAAATCAAGACACAGAGAGGTTAAGTGACTTGACCAAGGTCACACAGCCAATACGTTACAGAGTTTCAGGGGGTGTTAAACATGAGTAACTTTCCATCATTCATTCTTTTCAACATGAAAGATGGCCATCGGGGCACCTCTCTCCCCACACAGACTTCCGGTGTGACTCCACCCTGGGATGAGAGCCCAGAAGAGACAGAGAATGATTTTTCTAATCCTTCCCCTCTCACTGGGTCTGATTCCCAAGGGCATGATTCTCATGCATCTCTTCTACCTGTGGGACTCAGATGTTCTCAGAAGCACCACAAGCCACCTCTGGGAAGAAATATGCAGAGGTGCTGATGGGAATTACAGTTGGTCCCATGGGGTCTATTTGAAACAGGAATCAATCGTGCAGACACAGACAATGGATTTAGAGCAGTTTCTTCTGACAACAACATTTGGGATTTAAATATAAATTAGAAGCTGTAAGGCAATTCCATGTGTGAATTGTACAAATCCCTTGTAATGAAAGCAGAAGGTTTCTCGTGTCCTTATTTGTACTGGGGCATTAGCATCAGGAGCCTAACCAAGTGTGTCAATTTTCCTACTGCTCAGGAGATTAAAGGTGTACTTTCTCTAGTTAGAAACAGCTGCAAGGGGCACGCATGGAGCAGGGCTTTTTCTCCGTGAGCTCCGGGGTGTCTGTCTCATTTCTGCATTAAGCTGAGTGATACCACATGCAAATAGGGGAAAGGAGGCTACTTGAAGTGGGTTAGTCAAAGGAGATAAGGTGCCCATAGATCCCCCTTCTTCCCAACCCCTCCTGCCATTCAAAGAGGGAAGCTTCATTCTCAAATATTGCCTTTCCTCACACAGGAGGGGGCAGTGAGCTCTGAGAAGCCGGCAAACAGTACATGCCCTCATGTGTTTAAAAGGTGCCACCCAAGCACTCTCTGCATATTGGTGAATGACTTAGATCTCCACCGCATTACACACAGAGTCACCATGTGACCCAGCAATTCCGCTCCTTGGTATCTGCCCAAGGGAATGAAAGCATACGTCCACATAAAAACATGTCCATGGGCTTCCCTGGTGGCGCAGTGGTTGAGAGTCCACCTGCCGGTGCAGGGGACACGGGTCTGTGCCCCAGTCCGGGAGGATCCCACATGCCGCGGAGCGGCTGGGCCCATGAGCCATGGCCTCTGAGCCTGCGTGTCCAGAGCCTGTGCTCCTCATCGGGAGAGGCCACAGCAGTGAGAGGCCCGTGTACCACACACACACAAAAAAAAGTCCATGAATGTTCAGAGCAGCATATTCACAATAGCCAAAAAGTGGAAACAGCCCACATGTTGATCAGTGGAAGAATGGTTAGATAAAATGTGGTCCATCCAAGCTGTGGAATATTATTCAGCCAGTAAAAGGAACAAAGTACCAACACAGGTTACAACAGGGATGAACCTTGAAAACAGTATGCTAATTGAAAGAAGCTAGACACAGAGGACCACATATTGTGTCATTCCATTTCTATGAAATTTCCAGAATGGTAAATCCATAGAGACAGAAGGTAGGTTAGTGATTGTCAGGGGCTGGGGTGGGGGGGTGGGGGTGAGGAATAGGATGAGTGCTTAATGGGTACAGGATTTCTGTTTGAGGTGATGAAAAAGATGACCTCCAGGAGATAGCCCTGTGATTTCATTGGCAAATGTATTCCGTTGGTCTTTTAGCAGCTCCTATAGACTCCTGGATCAGAGAACTGTAAGAAATCTCAAGGGTCCCACCAGTGGCATCCTTTGGCACTCCCAACACCGGCTAGGACCCACACAAGCTAGAACAGGTCACAACGATCTTTTTAAAGTTCGATCCTAACACTAGAAGGGGGCCTTTGGAGTCATTTCAAGCAACTGTTCTCACCTCCTGGCCATTCATCAGAACCATCTGGGGGAGTTTTCAGAAATGCAAATGCCTAGGCCCTACCCAAGGAGAATCTCTGAATGTGGGACCTCAGATCATGAGTAGTTTTCAGATGATTCTAATGTGCAGTCAGCGTTAAGAACTCCTGCTCTAGCCTGATACCCTACGCCTCAGATAAGCAAACTTGGACTCAAAGAAGTTACAGAATTTACCCGTGAGTTAGAGGTAGATCAGAACTTGCCCCATTTCACTGAATTTTCCACACCTGTAAATTTGCAGAATTGCATAAACCAAATTCTAAGTCTTTAGAGCAGACCATGCTATTGTTCCTAAAGAAAAGTCATTCTTCATCCAGATTCAGATGTTTGTGTCGAATGCGTATCCCTGCAGAAAATCTCTTTGCTTCTCAAAATTAAGCTATTTTTCAGTTATCTCATCAAATGTACAAGTGTGTTTTGCCTTTTCTTTCAGTTTTTTAAAAAGAGAAACTCAAGCAAAGGAGAGAGATTAATGTCAGATGAAATAAAGTTTCCATACCGGACATGTGCAGAAAAAACAATGCAGGCATATTTGCTCCTTGGTTTTTATTTTTCTCTCACCATCACATGTAATATTTATTTCATCAGTTCCCTAAGGCAGTGATTTTCAAACTTCATTTCAGCAGCAAAACTTTTTTTTTCCAAGCAAAATCTTAGACAAGAACTCTAATATATAAAACGGATAAAATATATCTAGCAGATTCCTCGGGCAGTTTCAGTCTTTCTTGTTTAGAGGAAAATACGTGGTACATTCGTGGGACTCCTGCACCATCCCTCAAACAGTCTTTGTTCCAAGAAACAGAGTTTGAGAACCATTGCCCAGCTGTATTATTTTTCTGCCAGTCTTCAGTGGCTGTGTGTTCTCATTTTGTTTTGAGGACAAAAAGATATGTTTCAGTATTTGAGTCTTTTCTTCCTGAAAACTTACTTTTTAGCTGCAGTATGCGTCTGTAATTGGTAAATTCGAGGAGCTTCGGTAGGCGAGGTCACGTGGAGGAAAAATTGCATAAACAAATTTGGTGGACCGTCGGGCCCCCAGCAAGCCAGAACCTGTCTGGACATCCTCCTCCGAAGTCAGGTACCCAGCACCTCCTCTGTGTCTGCAACAACCATGGAAACTCCTCCTAGGAAATGAATCAATACAGAAGAGAGTGCACTGAGTGGGGAGGGGAGGATAATTCCTGCCGGAGCACCAAGTGAATATTGTTTCCCTCTCTTGCCTATTGGCTCATCCCCCGGCACCTGTAGAGCTGGGAGGCTGCGTGACACTTGGTCTTTCCTCTCGTTGGAACAGGACCCCAGACGCAGCCCTCCAGGCACGTAGCTCTCCTCCCGGCCCAGGGCTCCCTGGGGTGGGGGCTTGGGGGTCACATCCACTAGGAGACGTGTGCCTCGGCTCTCCTGGACCAAGGACCACACTGCCTGGCGTGCCAGCAACTCTGCAGAGTCCTCCCCACTCAGGAACATGTTTCTTTGCCATCGAGCTGCTATTCCTTATTATCATTGAACTATTTCCACATTCAGCTTTTCTGTTTCCTCACCTGTTTAGTAACAGTGTGTGGCGTACTAAACACAAATGTTTAGTAACATTTAACTGAGAAGACTCGTAACCCACGGAGGAGTCTAATAGGCCGGTCTCTAACTGTTCTTTACCGCGGCTACAAGGGACTCTCTCTCCCCACAATAGAAATAACTTGCAGATACTTTCAGTAAAGCATCTGGCACAAAAGAAAAACAGAATAATTGTCAGTAGAAGAAATTAATGATAGTTGGATCAGGAGAGGACTTTGATTCTGTTCTCTTAAAAAGAGTTTTTAACTTTTAGCGACAAGCAGTGAAATATTTACAGACTCAGTGATATGTCTGGGATTTGCTCCAAACAAGACAGGAATGGGGAGAAGTGGGCGTGTAGATGAAGCACAATGGGAGCATAAGTTGAAAATCTCTGAAGCCTGATGATGGCACATGGGGTTCATTACTTCATTCTGTCTGCTTTTATAGCTGTTTGAAAACTTCCATAGCAAGATGTAAAAGAGAAAAAGAAAAAATATTTGAGGATATATCTGTGAAAACCAAATCTTCATCAAAAGGACCACATTTACGTCCTGAGAGAGGGAGACATCCATCCACCACAGCTGTTTTCCCAGGGCTCCATTAGTTGCAAGGAGTAGAAACTCACATGAGACGGCTGGAGAGGAGATGGGGTTGCTTAGAGGCACGGGAGCTTCCCCACACAAGAAGCACAGGGAACCTCAGGGGAACAGGAGCAGGACTGGGAAACCAGTCGGAGATCAAGGATGCTTCCTCATCTGTCTGTCTCTGAGTGCCCCCAAGATCTCTTGGTTTTTCTTTCAGTGTGTCCGTTCTTTTGCTTCTCTATGCATCTATTCGTTCATGTCCAAATGACAAAAAATGGCCACTCCATTTCTCATCTACTCAGAAACTTAGGACTTAAGGACCCTTTGCTCTCTGATTATATAGGCTCTATTTCTCTGAGTTCATATGCTTAGAGAAATCATCTGATCGTTCATGAAGCAGCCAATAGATTGGTGACTTGTGAGTCCAGTGCCACTTGTGGGTCCAGTCAGCTCTGGCAACAAAAGCTGGGATCGTGTGATACAAATGGCCCTCTAGTAGCACTCTTTTCAGCAGGAGCTGGGGAAGGTATAGTTTCCTCAGATGTTTTATGGATACAGGTACCCTGAACTAAATCTACTCAGAAACGTTAAGAATCTTCAGAAAAGGAAGACTGCCATCCACCATTAGACTGTTATCATCTCTGGCACGTGACGTACAATTTAGTTCACTTTCCTTTTTCTCAGTGAGAATAGAGAAAAACTGGTCATTCTTCTTATCGTGAGACCCTCCAACACATGTACACTGTCATCTTCTCCCCTCAGGTTGTATTTTCTAGACAAAAATGATCCCCAAGTTGAATGTCTAATTATAGCACTCTCACTTTATGAAAGAGGTGGTGTTGGGCATTTTCAGAAACAGAGACAAGATCCGTCTCACAGTTGAGAGGTACACGCCCCAGGCTGCCTGCACCTGAGAGGGCGGGGAAGTCTCTGTTCACAGTTGCCGGAAAGCCCAGCTCTAGCATCTGCTTTACGTCTTCTCTCTGTGAACTGTCTCCCATGGGTGTTGAAAACCAAAGGGCTGACACCACTCTTCATTTTCAAAGAGCAAACGATATTTAGAGAAGAGAGAGTGTTGACTAGATGGGAAATGAGTAAAAGATGCTCACCAATGTCTGGGGCCATTATGGGCTGTCGGGTTCCCAAATGGTCCCCTCCCATCTTGGTATTACTTCGGGGCCTGTCCATGCACATCCTACTGGGACATGGCTAGGGAGGGACTCAGTAGGCACGGTTGTCTTGAGGGCTTGCTGATGAGCAGACCGTGGTTCTCAGCCAAGTAACCTAGAGTCCCTTGTGGGGCTCTGCTGTTCATCACTTCTTAGACATAAAGCCTTCTTTAAAATACTGAATAAACTCTATACTTACTAAGTTTGTTATTTAAATATTATCTATATTATATTGTGTACTTTATATATATAATTACATTTTATATTTTTATATGTATTTTAAATATTTTACATTATGTTACATATATATAAAGTACACATAAACATTAGCTGTAAGCTGAATTAAAATGTCCTCCTATGTTTTCTTCTAAAACATTGATTGTTTTACCTTTCACAATTTCTGTATGGTGTGAGGTTGGGAATCAAGATTCTTTGTTTTTTCCATATGGCTAGCCAATGGCCCCAGCACCATTTATTAAAATGACCATTAGCTGTAAACTAAGTCATATCCAAACATAGATGCAGCCTGGGATGAATGACAGTGGACAAATGGTAGAAAACGAATTGTGTGAGCAAAGCATATAAAGAAAATGGGGTGATCAGGAGGGAATGTGTCAGTCTGCTGAGCTGTAAACCCATGAGGGGAGAGAATAGTGTCCCTCTCATTTACTGCTGTACTTCTTGTGCCTGGCAGACCCCCTGACATGCAGTAGACATTTAATGACTATTTATTTAAATGAGGTGTTGCATCTTTCTACCCCAGGATGACTCCTAATCATAGATAGAAGGAAACCAGATATCTGATGCAGCTATCCCTTCTAAATGTGCGTGTGATGAGTTAACATCATTTGTCTTGGTGATAAAGATCAAGACAAGGATATGCAAGTTTGTGAGTGTCAGGTATACACGACTGAAGAGCCCAGACCTTCTTCCACACCCACCGAGGGAAATAAGCTATCTATACACGACAACCACAATGGAAGGCAGACTGTGATAAAAACAGAAAGAGTCCCAGGGGTTCGAGCCATATTCTCCAATTTATTAGTAAGCATTTCATATGATACAGAATGAAATCAATCATCATCACCATTGCTAACAAATACTGATTCCTTACTCTATGCCAGGATCCTTAAATATATGATCTTATTTATAGCAATCACAGTTTCTACCCTTTAGGCTATCAGCAAGAAATTAGATTTTTCCAACAAGCTGCATCGTTTATGTAAATACAGACTCATAAAAGTGCTTGCAAGTTCAGTTTCTTTTGATGTCTCCCTCACCCTTTTATCCTCACAAATAGAAACTGAAGTGTGTAAAACTTTCCGGGGCCTTATCTTTTAATTTTTTAAAAGCCAGGGCCCAGATGACTATATCCCAGCTTTTCAAGTTCAACATCAATTCTCCATGAAACCCCAGGGTTAGCAGCTCATGAACCTGGACTTCAGCGATCTAGCAGGCAGGCTTGCGTGTGTCCTGTCCCTTAAAGTCATCAGCTGTCACTTCTCCCCCACCTGTGGCTTCCTAGCCTGCTGATCATTATTTCCATCTTCCAGGTTAACCTTAACGACCAACTCTTTGCTCTATGAGGAACAGTGTTCATTCTCAGTGTAAATTCAAATGCAAGCCCCTCTTCCCCTGGTGATGGGTAACCTTTGTGGCAAGTCCAAGTAGTCTCTTCCTAAATGTCCATCACAGAATTCACCTCACCTTGGCAAAGAAAAGAAACTGAAATAACTCAGTTCTGAATTGAGAGGAGAGAGGTAATGAAACTCAGTATGTCCCAAGGCAGCCGCCCACACTGATTATGTAAAAACACGTTTTGCATCTCGTATTTGATTTGCTGCACAGTTTAACAGAAAAGTAACTTTATTTTTTTTCCAATTAAATGAAGTAATGTTACAATCCGTAATTCCTCCTGCTCTAGTATGGTAAATTAATGTCTGTCTGTTGTTTTTAAATCACAGAGTGAGCATTGCTGTAGAAATATAAAATGGTACTGTTTCATTTTAATCTACTTAATTTTCCATTCTTGAATTACATAATGGGGTTAAACATTGAATAGAATAAATAGAATGAGTATTTAATTAAGCAATAATGAGTTTCTAAATGGATGCTCAAGGAAACTGGCTTTATAGTTTATGCAAGAATCAGATAATGGTCTTAACAAAGACTCTAATAATTGTGTTGAATGTTTTCGGTATTTAAAGATTTTTTCCTGAATTCTCCCAGGAGTAGATTTAAACATAATCCAGTTCCTTGATTAGGCTTCACTTGGTTCTCAAGACAAATTCTAAATGCCTTTCCCTGGCCCACAAGGCTGTGCATCATCTGACTCAATTCTCCTCTGGAGTCCAATAGCAAACAGTTCTCCCCGAGTTCTCCTTTGCTCTCCCGCCACACCCACCTCCCCTCTGGTCCACAAATGCCCCATGCTTCCTTCACCGCTGGCCTTTGCACCTGCTGTGCCAGATGCCAGGAAGGCTCTCTCCCCTTTCATCTCACTAACTCCTCTTCTTTCAGTTCTCAGGGAATTCTTCCCTAATGACCTTCCCTAGACTGGGTCAGGCACCACCCCCTCTCACCACGCCCCTCAAGCTTCAGGCTCTCCAAGAGCTATGTTATTTCTTCCCCAACACTTCACATAGTTTTATAATTAAACATATGCCATGTCTGTTGTCTTGTTTACTAGTGTATCCCTAGAATTTATTTTTTTATTTTTCTATTTTTTAGAATTTAATACTATACCATGCGTGGTACACAGAAGCCGCTTGACACGTATTTGTTGGCTGGCTGGCTGGAATATGGATGGATGGGCAGATGGGTGGATGGATGCATGGATGCATGGATGGAAGATGGAGGACGGATAAGTGGATGGAAGGATGGATGGATGAATGGAGGATCAATAAATGGATGGATGGGTGATGGAGGGTAGGTAAATGTGGCTGTGGACACATTACTACATCTAAGGCTATATTCGGGTCGTAATGCATGCTGTGAGAATCTCTAAAACATTATCACCTTCCCGTTCCACTTGGACTCATTTGCCCACACACTGAAAAGGTATTCTGCACCAGCCTTTTGGTGGGTGTCATGAAAAGGTGTCATGGGAGAAACTGCACAGGCTTTTCTCACCTATACATGGTCTAAGTATTAATTTTACAAATTCATCCATCCATCCAGAAGATCTTCATGTGTCCAGCACTGTGCTGTGTACTGGGGACCAGGCGCCATAAGCGCATGCCTAAACTCCTAAAATCAGCAAAAAAAAAAAAACCACGAATTTTTTAGGGTCAAATAAAATTTTAATTTTTTTCCTCACATCAGGGGGGAAAAAAATGAAATTTTTAAAGCCTATGAAAATCAAATGTGGTAGGAGGGACCAACAAACGTAACATACCCAGTGTCTTCGAAAGTCATAAGGCATCCCTGCTAGAGATGTTCTGGAGAACAAGGGAGGTCAACCCATCCCTCCTGCCCTGCACCATCCAAGCAAGTGGCAGAATCAGGCATCCATCACCATGCCAGCCTCTCTTAGTCTCACTCCAGTATAGCTTCATCCCTTCACATTTCCTCTCAGCCCTCACCTTTGATGCCAGGCCCCATTTCCTATTTTAAGACCATTCATTCACTCAACAAACACCTACTGTGTCCCTTCTATGCACCCAGCATTATGCAAGGGGTGGAGAGAAAGCCCTGAACAAGACAGACACACGTGGAGCCTCCAGCCTCCTCAAATCGTGATCTGTTCTTATAGTGTCTTCCTCTCAGCAATGTGACATTCACCTGCCTTGACAAAGTAACTCCTCACCTGTGGACTGGATGTAATGGCATTCTCACCTGACTGATGGTTTCCAGCATCCTCTAGTCTTAGCACTCCCAAACCCACTGAATTGTCTGCCTGGTGTCCCAAGGTACAGGTGTCAGAACAGCCACAGGGACAGGTTATGAGCTGAGGTCTGCTGTGATCAGGAGGGTCAGAGAATCAGTCCTCTGGCTCTGGACCACAGCAGGGGGTGGAGGACTGGCCTAAGCAATGGAACTCTTGAGTGGGCATGAGTAATAGAACTCGTGGAAAGCAGACGTTACTGGAGTCCAGGAGATTTGTATCTGACCTTTGGTTCACTCAAGGACTTCGGGCAAACCTCTTCCTTCCTTCTTTCTCTGTGCCTGTTTCTTTATCTGCCACCTGTGGGATTGGATAGCACGTGTGTCCACTCCTGGACACATGGCAGACAGCAGTAGCTGATCACAGCTCTCCGTCCTACTGATCCCACATGCACTGCAGGCCCCTCAGCATGGGACCCAGGCAGGCTTGCAATGCACAAGGGCAGGCTCTCACATCCTTACTTTGGCCATTCTTGACCTTGAACTCTCATGCTTCTCCATCCAAACTACATATTAGAATTATCTGGGCAGGTCAACAAAACACTGCAACCCACGCCTTACCCCAGACCGACTAAATTGGAATAGGGTTATTTTTTTTTAAAAACAGTGTTTTAAAAAAGCCCTCCAGGAGATTCTAACAGGGCTGGGAACCACCAGTCTAGATTTCAAGCTCAGGAATTCCATAATTTTTGTGATAATGGGGGAAAGATAGAAGTTAGGCCTAACTTAAACAAGAATCAGAGGAATCAAGTCAAAATAATTGTCTCGTGGAGCTGTTTCTGTGTGACAGTATCCTCCACTTCCCCCTCACTCCAGCTCCTTTCCATCCAGTGTGCATGTTCTAGGAATTTCCCAGCACCGCTTGTAGGGAAGGGAAACAGCTCACCCAGGTTTGCTGAGTTGTGATAGACAAATTAGTTCCCGTCCCCATCCCGTCTCCCCCAAGGCATCAAGATTATGGCTCGTGATTAATGATTTGTAAGGCAATTAATCAGCCACCGCTTTTGAAACCTCATTTCTCAAATTACTTGTCTTTGAACATAAGGGCTTTCTGACATCCTCTTACTGTCTCTAGATTCTCTTTCCTACTAATTGAAATTCCAGGATATTTCTTCTTCTTGTTGTCAGCTTATTGGTATTACTTGTATATAAAATATTTGCAAACAGATTACTATTCACCAGTAGTGTACAGAGGTAAGCACCAAAACAATACTTCATGCTTCCAGCTCAAAGCAATGTGCTAATGATGGCTCGTGAAATTCTCTAAGCTGATTTTTCATTTATTGATTTATTTTTCACCACACCTACTTGCAACAAATATTTGAGATGTGTCACAATAAAAACACAGATACAACAAAGCTCCAAACAATTGATTTATATGTTTCCTTAGAAAATATGTTTCCTTCCTTTTAAAGTCATGCTAGGTGTGGGCAGGGGTGGGAGGGGTGAAATTGTCTTCCTTCACTAAGGAAGATGCTACAATTGAGCAGAGGCTCTGGAGTCAAACACTGGGGTTCCAATCCGCGTCCCTCCATAGATGAGCGATGGCGGTGTGATTATCTGGTTACCTTGTCGGTTAGGGTGGGTGAGGCTGTAATAGGGGCGGGGCGGGAGCACAGCCGTTACCACGCAACCGTTACCGCGAGACCTTAAGCACGGGAGGGTTAGCAAGAGACACTTAGTGTGGCAGTTAGAGGTCGCTCGGCCAACGGTCCGCCCAGGGTGGTCCTCCTGGCAAGAGGTAAGAGGTGGACGGCGGCCTTCTCCCTGGGGCCCTCCAGGCCCTCCCCGGCCTCAGGCGGTGGGTGAGCTGGACGGCCCCAGGACAGGCTGGCGGCTGTGTCCCGCAGAGCTCCAGAGCCCTTGCCATGGCCGCCCACTGGCCGGGCCTAGGCCTTGAGGCCGCGGGAACTTCTCTCCCATCCCCTCCTCCGCTACCTAATGGCGACGGCGGTGTCCCTGGGTCCATGGGACCCGGCCCGCTCTGCCCGAACCCTTGGGTGGCCTGAGGCACCTGAGGGCCGGCTGGGTCATGGGTGCCTGGCTCCCTCACTGATGACGGCCGGGCAGGGTCTGGGGACCTGGCCCTGAGGGCACTGCCAGCCGGGCCTGGGCACTGGCGGGAGGACCCAGCCTGGGTGCTGGACGAACGCTCCCGGGCAGGGTAACTGGCCGCCGCGGGGACCCCCCCCGCCCTCAGCCAGGGCCTGGACCTCAGAGGGCGAAAGTTGAGCCTTGGGACCTTGCCCGCCCTTGTCAGAACAGAGAGTAACGTTTGTTTTGGTGGAGGTTTACAGGAACACCGTGACCCGACGGTGACCTGACCTCAGGAACGAAGGATCCGACACCAAGAAGTCTGCAACAGCTAACCGTTCCCCTCCCTCACCTTTCCTGTAAAAGGGCTTCGCTGAAAGCTTTTGGGGAGTTCAGGGTTTTTAAGGCATGAGCCATACATCTCCTTGCCTGGCCCTGCAGTAAACCTTTCTCTGCTCCAAACTCTGACGTTTTGGTATTGTTTGGTCTCACTGCGCGTTGGGCATGCAGATTTGCATTCAGTAACAAGGCTACAAGAACAAATGGAAACAAAAATGCATAAAGGCTCAAACTCAATACAAGTTTGTTTCTCATTCAACAGCAGTTCAGGACAGGCTCCCACCCACCTCCATGTGGTGACTCAGGTACCCAAGCTCATTCCCTCTTGTGGCTCCACCTTCCCCTTGGGTCTCCTGGTTGTCTGCATCCAGGTAGCTAGAAGGAAAGGGGCCCAGAGAAGAGGCACAGCTGTTCTCTTAACCCTCAGCCCAGGTGAACCCAGGCCAGCTGCGGCAAACATCACTTCTGCCCACATCCTGTAGGAGAGAATTCAGCCTCATGGCCCCGCATAAGGCGGAGAGAACCTGAAGCATATCATCTGCTGGCACACACAGCATCACGATCTTCCTCTGTTATGTTAGTCTTTGTTATTTAACGAGATGGTATGGGTAATGTGCCCAATACCAGGCATATGGTCAGAGTGCCATCAATGGTCTTCACTATGTTTTTTGTTTTTTGTTTTTCCAAAAATAGTGACGGTAATGGTCCACTTTGTTTGCAGTTTCAAGCCACAGTCGAGGAAGGAGCCGTGGGAGTTATTGTCAACTTGACAGTTGAGGACAAGGACGATCCTACCACAGGCGCGTGGAGGGCCACCTACACCATCATCAACGGGAACCCTGGGCAGAGCTTCGAGATCCACACCAACCCGCAAACCAACGAGGGGATGCTCTCCGTCGTCAAAGTAAGGGTGCTTCCAACTGCCCCTCCCTCCTCGCCCGAGCACCCAGGGCCCCAGGTCGAGGATAGACCGGCCGCTGTCTCCTCCTCCTGGAATTAAAATGGGAAAAGGCTTCAGCTTAGGGGCGTGCTTGTACCCTCATGGCTATAAAACCAAGTTGTTCTACAGGTTCCGGAAGACCTAAACTTCTGTGTAACCTTAAAAAAAAAAAACAACAACTTAATTTTTAAATGAGATTCTCCATACACTTGATAACGAATTATCAAAGATATGCAAAAATGGGACCTGTGAAGGTTTTCTAAAGATCCATGGACAGACTGTGCATTATTACAGTTCTTCTTGATCTTCCTTAGCAGAGTTGCAGTTACTGTCAAACACAGCAGATAGTTACACACACAGGAGGCTTCTCCCTGTGAAACCGCCTGTGAGCACTGCTGCCCAGCAAGCTGACCTCTCTCTGCTGCAGGGGGACCGAGAAGGAAAGTGACAGTGATGTAACGGGAGGGCTCAGAAATGTGGGAGGGAGGGGGTGGCAGCAGAGCATGCGAGGCTGGTGGTCCCCGTGTCCTGGGGGAAAGGGGTCTGGGAGGTTCTGGGAGAGCTGCTGCCAGACCAGAACGTCCGTTGGAACACAGCTTCTTTTCTGGTGGGTGCAGCAATTTTCCTGAAACGCAGGGAGCGGTCGTGTTTATAGTAATCGTATTAGTGGACCAAGCAGGAACGTTGTTACATACTCCCTGTGCGCCGTCGGCCAAGATGCTTAATTGTTTTCTGCGTCTCGGTTTCCTCATCTGTAATATGAGGATGATGGTACAACCCACCGCTCCAGGTTGTTGTGAGGATTCACAAGCTAATATGTGACTGGCACATGGTGCCTGTGTTCGTTTCCTGGGGCTGCTATAACAAATGACCACAGACGTGGGAGCTTCAAACAACGCAAATTTAGTCTCTTACAGTTCTGGAGGCCAGAAGTCCAAAATCAGTTTCACAGGGCTACAGTCGGTGGGGCTGGTTCTTTCTGGAGGTTCCGGGGGAGAATTGATTTCCTCGTCTTTTCCAGTTTCTGGAGGTCACCTGCATGCATTCCTTGGCTCATGGCCCCTTCCTGTATCTTCAAAGCAGCAACCCAGCATCTTCTTATCTCTCTCTGACTTTGACCCTCTGCTTCCATTGTCACACCTACTTTGACTTTCCTGCCTCCCTCTTTTTTGTGTGTGCAGTGTTCTTTAATTTTATTTATTTAATTATTTGTTTGTTTGTTTATTTATTTATGGCTGCATTGGGTCTTCGTTGCTGCACGCGGGCTTTCTCTAGTTGCGGCGAGCGGGGGCAACTCTTCGTTGCGGTGCGCGGGCTTCTCATTGCGGTGGCTTCTCTTGTTGCAGAGCACAGGCTCTAGGCGCATAGGCTTCAGTAGTTGTGGCACACGGGCTCAGTAGTTGTGGCTCACAGGCTCTAGGTATGCGGGCTCAGTAGTTGTGGCACACAGGCTTAGTTGCTCCACAGCATGTGGGATCTTCCCAGACCAGGGCTCGAACCCATGTCCCCTGCACTGGCAGGCGGATTCTTAACCACTGTGCCACCAGGGAAGCCCACCTGCCTCCCTCTTTTAAGGACCTTTGTGGTTCCATTGGGCCCACCTGGATAATCCAGAATCTTCTACCCAGCTCAGGGTCCTTAGCTTAATCACATCTGCAAAGTCCCTTTTGCCATGTAAGGTAACACACGTTCCAGGGATTCAAACATGGACATATTGGGGGGTGGGGTCATTATTCAGCCTAGCCGCAGGGCCATATAAACGTTCACACCAACAAAGTTCCACAACATCCCTGGGGGCAGAACCCGGAGCCACTGAGAATGGCAGATCTCAGAGAAGTTTCCGGCTTTCTCCAGAGGATGAGGGGTCTAGGTTTCTCCCTGTCCTTTTCAGAACCTCGTCTGAACGGAGCCCCAAACGTCTCCCTGAAAAGAGCAGCCTCTGGGTCTTCCCAGTTCTTCTTCCCTTGCCAGGACTCCCAGGAGATCCTGGCACTGCCCTCCTACATTCAGTGCTATAGTTTCAAAGCTGTTAAAGTCGTAAAAAAATAAAACATAGCCACTGGCTGTTCTCTAAGGTTAGCCCTGTATCTATAGTAGGCATCAGGCAATTTTCCAAACCTGCAGCTGGAAGACAAAGCTTGGGTAAATATACATCCCCGACATAAACCCTGCAGGAGCACCGTTCTCCCGACCTGTGTTTGCTACAGCTTGAGGAAAATAAAATACAAGCAAAGCTAGACTGGAAAAGAGTGTCCTCCTCTCCCCACACGCCTCCTTTGGCCCACAGTGCTGTGAGTCTTAAATGTTAGCATATAGAAGAGTCACCTGGAATGCTAGCTGAAATGCAGGTTCCTGGGCCTGCCCCATACCTGCAGGGTCAGAATAGGAGGGAGAGTTGCCCCAGGAGAGCACAGCCTTGTGGACGAGCACTGCCGTAGGACAAGGAATTTGCACCTGCAATTCCTGGGGAGGAGGTGCCCACAGAGCCTGGGGCCCTCCCTGGGCCTCCATTTTACTAGCAACTGGACTCCCTTTGCTTCAGAATTGGGATGGAGGCATCCCCTCTTTGGCTGCCTGCCACATGAATTTGTATAAAGGGCCTTGAGCTTTCTCTGCTTCTCAGTGCACCTGAGTTAAAACCCCAGGATATGGGCTTCCCTGGTGGCGCAGTGGTTGAGGGTCCGCCTGCCGATGCGGGGGACACGGGTTCGTGCTCCGGTCTGGGAGGATCCCACATGCCGCGGAGCGGCTGGGCCCGTGAGCCATGGCCGTTGAGCCTGCGCGTCCGGAGCCTGTGCTCCGCGACGGGAGGGGCCACAATAGTGAGAGGCCCGCGTACCGCAAAAAAAAAAAAAAAAAAAAAAAAAAAAAAAAAAAAAAACCCAGGATAGCCTTCTGGAGGCTGGCCTGACCATGCGCCCTGGGCTCTCCACCTTGCTAGCAACCCAGTGCATTAGCTAGGAATGCTTTCAGTTGTATGTAACCAAATGCCAGGCTGATAGTGGCTTAAATAGTCAGGAGAATTTCATGATCTTCATAACTAGATGAAGGTAGGCCAATCTAGGATTGGCTGGCAGCTCAAGGTGTCAGAGAGCCAGCAGGTGGCACCACAGATGTTTCTGATGTTTTCCTCATGGACATAAAATGGCTGTCAAAGCCCCAGGCATCACACCTTCCTGCTGCTGTGTTCCAAGGCAGGAAGCAAGGAGGCAGCCAGGCAAGTGAGAGAGAGTATGTGTGCCCTCATGGGCCCCTCTCTTCTCATTAGGGGAAAAAATGTCTTTTCCATGGGTCCTCCAGACAATTTCCAATGATGTGTCACTGACCGGATGACACGTGCCCACCCTCAGCTGCAAGGAAGGCTGGCAAGTCTGAATCTTTCCTCTAGGGCCTCTGCAGTGAGAGGTGGGGGGACATGGCCATGCTGCAGCCCAACCACAAGCAGCTCCGCCCTATCCAGTTAGCAGTCGGCATACAGGAGAACTAGAGGAGGTCTCAGGACTGTGTGGTTTCTGGGGAAGTCCTTCCTCCCCACAGGACTGAATCCTAACAGTTCTGCCAAATGAGTAGCCGTGTCCTCTTTAAAACCTTCTAGTCAGGAACACCCTTAGTTGCTGTGTGAACCTATTTCAAACTGTCAAAGAGTTACTCTTTCAGCTGAATATAATCCACCCTGCATTTTAAGTCTCTTCTCTCTTTTGTCCTCAGAGGAGAAGGAAGCATTGAGAAAGCAGGCATCCTTGATCCCCAAACCTGTCACAGGCTTAAAACTTACTGTCGGATCACTTCCAAAGCCTCCTTCCTCTGGACAACAAACCCCAGATTCTTTACCCTTGCCATGAGAGCCAGCTTTTCCAGCCTTGAAATCCTCCAGAACAGTGGTCCACACCCTCCTTTGACACTTGATGAAATATTAGTTAAATTGCATCTCTGTAACTTTATTGGAAGTGTTTTCAATTTCCTCCCGTCCCTGACACACAGACCCCACACCAGACAAATCACATTAATCAGATCATAGGCCCGAGACAACGGAGGGCTTCTTAATGCAGCATGACCCAGGACAGGCCTCGGAAAGGGTGGGAGCAGAGACCCACGTTTCATCAGCTCCTGGTAGACTGGCCCTGGGCATCGCCCCACTGGTGTCATTACACCCAGCTTTGTGCAAACAGAAGTAAGCACTGCAGAGGTCCTCCTCTTGGGAAAAGGCTGGACTCTCTCTCTCTCTCTCCTTCCCTCTCTCTCTGTGCCACTGCTCACATCTGCATTCCTCAGAAGCCAGCATCCTGCTGAGGAATGTCAGCCTCGAACATACCTGAAGAGGCAAGGCAGGAGGGCAGTGGCTCTTCCAGCTATTTCTACCCCGTATTCCTCTTCCTCACTGTCTTAACAGCCTCTTTTTATTATATCCGACTCCAGGCCAGCTGCTGTGTGAAACACCCAGCAGCATCATCTCCTCTTATCTTACTACAATCCTTCGTACTAGGACTTTACTGATGAGAAAGCTGAGGCTCCAGGAGATGCAGTGATGTGCCTGTGGTCCAGTAGTATTCATTAGAGTTCTTATGGCCAGGACTTGATCCCCTCCCCTCTGGCTCTGGGAGCAAATAGCGCTTTCTGCTACTAAGCTGCATTGCTTCCTGGTATGAATGAAGTGGCCCAAGGCAAGACAGAGGGCTGAGTCCCCATCAGCATTACTTGTGGAAATACCACCCTGTACCAAAAGCAGTTTGTTATCAGCTCGGACTCTCTCATCAGACTCCCTGTATCGCATCTCGGCTCTGTGCTACTTGTTAGCTGTGTGACTTTGACCAAGTTACTTAACCTCTCTGAACCTGTTTCCTCATCTGTAAAAAGGGTCTAAAATCACCTACTGTTATGAGGGTAAGGTGAGGATTAGGTGAGATGATGCACACGGGGCCCTCCTAGCACACAGTAGGTGCACAATGAGAGATGGATTATGTCACGAAAAGTAATGAGGGGTTGTGATGCAGATCAAATATTGTATGTATATTTATACATAATATGTAAATATATTATAAGACATATGTGTGAATGGGGGAGCTGTGAGTACCCCACTGTTATGGGTTAAATTGTGCCTCCCCCCCAAAAGACATTAAAGTCATAACCCCCAGAACCTGTGAATGTGGGCTTATTTGGAAACAGGACCACTGCAGGTGTAATTAGTTAAGATGAGGGCATAATAGAGTAGGATGGGCCCCCAATCCAAGATGACTGGTGTCCTTATGAGGAGGCAGCCACGTGAAGACAGAGATACACAGGGAGAAGGCCAGGTGATGATGGAGACAGGGGTCAGACTCATGCGCTGCCAGCCAGGGAACGCCCGAAGCTGGGAGAGGCAGGGAGGGCTCCCCTAGAGCTTTCAGAGAGAACATGGCCCTGCCAACATCTTGATTTTGGACTTCTAAGCTCCAGGACTGTGAGACAGTTCATTTCTTTGTATTAAGCTTTGTATTAAGCCACCTAGTGCTTTGTCACCACAGCCTTAGGAGACAAATGGTAAGATTCCCATTCCTGTCGGGACCCTGATCCTCCTCCTCTGCCCCGGGCCGGGGCGCGCCACTCTCTCCTGCTGCTACCGCTCACGCTGCTGGCCTCGAATCTGCTGCCTGTGAAGAGCCCTGCAGAGCTAAGAAGCTCAATAAAACCTCACCCTGCTGGCGTTTGCATCATGGTAGAAAATCCAGTTGGGCTAGATTCAGGATTTCATAGTCTCAGCATGCTGTCCTTAACTTTATTTCCAGGAAGATGGTGTGTTCCTGGGAGCTGGTATAAAAGAAATTCTCAGGCCTCGGGTTGCCTGGCTGGGTCTGCCCGTGCTGGGGTGCGGTCGAGAAGGTTCTCAGGAGAGGTGGACGCTCTGTGTGTCCATCCTGCTCAGGATGCTGCCCAGCAGACTGTCACTACCTAGCAAGACCAAGGCTCAAGTCCCCTTCAGTGTCCTAATTAGGATGAATAACTCTGCTTTCCAAGCATGGCAGCTCCCTGGCCCATGTTTGGAATTTATTTCACTGGGGTTGCAGATTTGGGGCTTGACTTGGGAAGGACAGAGATCTGTTGCTAGAAAGGAGGATGAAGTGGTAAATTATTCTTGTGTTCCAGGGGTGGAACCACAGTATAACTGGGCAGCTCCTAGGTACCAACAGCTTGATATCCGGCAGCTCTTAAAATCTTAATACTGACCCTGCTGGGAGTTGCTCTAGGTGAGAGCGGGAGGGGTGGTCCTATTACAGCCGGAAGCACTTCCAGGGTCAGTATTTCCTGTGTGTGTGTGTGTGTGCCTGTGCATATATATATGCATGTGTGTTTGTGCGGGTGCACTTTCACAGATGTGGAGTGCAGGGCGTGCGTGTTAGCTGTAATTATTATGAGAGATAATGTAATTTTGCCTAAAGCTCTCCCAACTAAACCTGCCCAATTCCAGATTCTACCCCCTGCACCCGTAGAGCTCTTTCCCCAGCTTCGCCATTCTCACCTCTGATGCCACATTCCCAGATCCCTTACGACGTGTGCTGCCATGTCCTTCCTTCTGGTTGAGTGTGAATCACCTCCCTGTACTCACTTCAGTCTCGTCCTCCCAGCAAGAATATCCATTATGTCCTGGGTCTGATGAGTTAGCTACTTGTTTTCCCAGGAAACATTAGGAAAATAGCTTGAAATAAGAAGTGTGTCCTTATCTCACCTAAATGTCTCCTCACACACAGCCCCATCGACAGGAAATGTCACCATCACTGCATCTCCTGGTTTAGAAAGAAAGTGACCTAGTGAATGTCGTCCATGACATTCTGTAAGGGACAGGGCACCATATTAATAATGTCTACAATGGGGTTTCCTTAATATCCTCTGATTCAGTCTACACAGCAGCAAGGGAGGTGGTTACCCTCAGCCCCTTTACAGAATCACCTGGAAAGGGCCTCAGCAGGGTTGCTCATTGGTAGGACAGTCTGCCGTATGTGGGACTGTCCCAGGCATGGCCATGTATCTGGCATCACTGTCCCCTGCCCAGAAAATGGCCACAGAGCTGCCGAGTCATGGGGACAAATAAAAATGCCCCCCCCCCGTGTTTTCCAGTGCCCTCAGGTGGGGACGGGCCATGCAGCTTAACCCCTTGTGCGTCAGCCTCCCGGATCCTCTCCTCTACATGACGCCCTACTGGAGAAATGCGCACCCCCTAGAGCCCCCATGAGTGCCGGAGTTGTGAGGTCACAGGCTACCGGTGGGAAGGCTTTTAATGTCAGCGCTGCCAGGGAGTCACCTAAAGAGATCTCACAACAAAGGATCCAGGTCTCTGGGACTCATGTAATTGTTGTAAGTTATTTCTCAATCTGAAAAAAGGAACAACTTCCATACCTAATTTGTTATCGGTATGTTTCATACTCTTTTTTCTTAAAGAGGACCCCAAATTGCATCAAGCTTCTTAGCCCACAAAAGCTGGATCCACCCCTGAGCGTCCACACGGCTCGGGGACTGTCAGAGGCCTTCGTGCAAAAGCGCCTGCCCTTTGTGGCAGACCCACGTGCTGAGCCCTTCTCTCTGCCTTTCAGCCTCTGGACTATGAGATTTCTGCCTTTCACACCCTGCTGATCAAAGTGGAAAACGAGGACCCGCTGGTGCCCGACGTCACCTACGGCCCCAGCTCCACAGCAACCGTCCACATCACCGTCCTGGATGTCAATGAGGGTCCGGTTTTCCACCCGGACCCCATGATGGTGACCAAGCAAGAGCACATCTCCGTGGGCAGCGTGCTGTTGACGGTGAATGCCACAGACCCTGATTCCCTGCAGCATCAGACCATCAGGTGAGTGGGCGGCTGGGTAACCTGAGACGGGAGGGAGGCCGGCAGCAGTGGCTTTTCTTTTCTGGTTGCAGGGTCTGGGTTGTCAGGAACAAACTACCATTAAATTAAACTCGTTAATGATCTGGGTGAGCAGGAAGTTTGTGTCATAATGAAGAGCTGGCGGCTGGTGGCACCAGGGGACCAGGCTCACTAGTTGTGGATGTTGCCCCTGCACCTGATTCCTGGCAATAGACGAGCCCGGGAGCAGAGTGGGGCTGTGTGCTCAAGTGTCCAGAGGGGTCTGCTGGTGCCAAGCACAGTGTGGAAGGGACAAAGAAAGGAGCCGCCACATATGGCCCCTTGCATCTCAGACACCTACTTTATCAGCTGCCACAACTTTATGAGAAACGCTAACTCCATGTACAGTTAAGGGTATTAGGAGTTCAGAGAGATTCAGTAACTTGCTCAAGACTGCCCAGCTTACACTGCCCAGTAGTGGAAGAAATTAGGTTGCAAACATTGCAGCACAATCTGCAAAGTCCATGCTCTCCGCTAAGTGCTCTGGACTCTGAACTATCAGAAGGGAAAGGAGTAGACATTGCCTGGTACTTAGAAATGGACCATCAGGGTTGGGTTTTCCGCTGATGATTGGCAGACCGAAAAAAAAGGTCAAATTTTCGGTGTTCATTTCTTAAGCTCTGTCCAGTACTTCAGAAGAAGGGGTTTTCATAATGAGATTTAATTAAATGATCATTATCCACAGTGCATCTCATGCTAGTGGAGATGAGATGCCCTCGCTGGTGCGACGTTTCACAGTAAACACATTGACACGCAGGTCCAAATGCACGCCTGTCTCCGCTAAAGAAAGTAATTGATCTTCCTCTTCCAAAATCTGATCTTTTCATATGAGGTACCAATAACCAAGTATTAGACGCACTTCAAATAAACATGTCTTATTTTCCTGATTTGAAACACCTGAAAATGTGCCACTATCTCCGCATCAGCCACAGGACCGTGGAGCAAGCTGGCAGAAGTTATTTTCCAACCCCCAAAAGGGGATTTATTTTTACAACAAAACTTTCTGAAATGCTAGACAAACTAGATAAAAGTACAAAATAATACCAAATCCTGTAATAATGTAAATCTGAAGTAGCCATTCTTTTTTTTCCTTTTCTCCTTTTTTTTCCCTTTTCCTGCTCAGTATCTGGCAAAGGAAACATACAATTTAAATATCAAAGAGAAAGCTTTCCTTAAGTACTTAGATCGGGAAACCTGTAGCTTAACAGACTGTAAGGTAGTTGTATAAATTTAGGATGTCTTTAGGGGAGCTTAACTGTTAATTTGCACTTGCACAAAGAGGTGACTCCAGGGTGGGTAGGAAATGGATTTAAATGGGGCTGATGTTGCGAAGCCTGGGACTGTGCCTTTGTTGGGTAACTTGGGATGCTGCCAGACATGACAGTGTTAATGTGATGGGGAGGGGCTGAGGCAGGTGTCGGGATCTGGGAATAGAGGTCCTACTAAGGTGGGACAGACAGTGGAAGAGGTGGGTCTCTCGGCGTTCTTTGTTTAAGACCAGCTCTGGCTGACTTAGGCAAAAGGGAGAATTTGCTGGAAGATTCTACACACAGTTTATAGAATTTTTCCCCACTGGTAACCACTAGTTTTTTCTCTATACCTGTGAGTCTGTTTCTGTTTCTTATATACATGTTTGTTTTCTTTTTTTAAGATTCCACACGTAAGTGATAACATAAAGCATTTGTTTTCTCTAATTTCACTAAGCATAATGTTCTCTAGGTCCATCTATGTTGTTGTAAAGGGTAGGTTTTCATTCTTTTTTATGGCTGAGTAATATTCCATCATATATATATATATATATATATATATATATATATATATATATATAAAACATCTTCTTTATTTGTTCATCTGTTGATGGGCACTTAAGTTGCTTCCATATCTTGGCTATTGTAAATAGTGCTGCTATGAACATTGGGGTGCATGTATCTTTTCAAATTAGTGTTTTCTCTTTTTTGGATATATGCCCAGGAGTGGAATTGCTGGATCCTATAATGGTTCTATTTTAATTTTTTTGAGGAACTCCACACTGTTCTCCATAGTGGCTGTACCAATTTATATTCCCACTAACAGTGTACAAAGGTTCCCTTTTTTCCACATCCTCTTAAGAATGTATTACTTCTGGTCTTTCTGATGATGGCCATCCTGACAGGTGTGAGATAGTATCTCATTGTGGTTTTGATTTGCATTCCTCTGATGATTAGTGATGTTGAGTAGTTTATAGAATTGAAGAATATGTTTAGAACTGGGCCAAGGTTGCACAGGAACTTGGGCATTGTTGAGTCTCTAGGTAATGGGACCTGACGGGATGGCACTGCAGGACCTCACAGGGAGAGTGACCCGTCTCCAGCCACTGTCCACTCTTGTGTCACTCGGCTCAGGGGTCACATGCCCAGGGGCAAGTCCACTTTCCCTGAGCTGGAGCCATGCACCCCCGACTCAGGGCATCTTGACAGGCAAGAGAGATGATGTTCCCAGATGTGGCTGCCCCTCTTCACCCCCACGGCAGGCAGCCGATTGAGAAAGAGGAAGGAAATCCCATCTGGCAAATGGAGTGTGGTGCTTGGAGCGTGGCAAGAGGCCACGGATAGCAGCCCCGGCAAACTGAGTCGGGAGACAGGAGCCTGGAGAGGGAGCATGTGACTGGCAAGAGCCGAGACACTGAGGGGCCCCAAGGCCAGGATCTGAGCCATGGAGAACACAGACCGGCTACTGGAGCTGGGTTCCAGTGGTCCTCCATTCCATCTCGGGTGGAGCGCCAGTGGCGCCCACTGTGAGAAAAGGAGATCAGAGAAAGCAATTTGTAAATTACTAGACGTGAGACTTGGCGGTAAAAAGCAGGAGCGTAGAAAGCTCTGCAGAGCTTCCTGTTTCTACACTTGCTCATTACAGCTGTGACCCTCAGTCACAAGTGGCCAGGACCCATCTCAGACTGACTTTTGCCAAAAATGCATATACTGGCCCACAAAACTGAAAATGGGGACAAGGACATCCAGCATGAGAATTCAGGGGCTCAGAACATATCCTCTCCCCGCCTCCTGGCTCTGCACTTGCCTGGGTTGGCGTCATCCTCAGCCGTATCCGTATGGCTGTAGAGGGTCAAGGCCTCCAGCAATGCCAGTCCTACCAGCAGAAAGAGATCCTTCCTAACCAGTAGTATCAATACTTGCCCAAGGGCCAGGTTTGCGTCTCACTGAGCCAACTTGGACACACACCTGTCTCTGACCCAGAATGGCAGGAGGCTGGCTGGGATGTGCCCGGGGCTAGTCCTGGTGCGTGGGCCCACCGTGGACCCAGCATCCAACCATAATGAACTGGGATGGTGGTTTCCCAGAGGAATGCAGAAGGCTCTTCCCAGAAGGTGGGAATGGATGCTGAGTCATCAGGGACCACGGAGAGCCACTGTTGACCAATTTCAATGTCACGAGTCCCCTCAGAAAATATAGCTGCGGTGTTTCTGTGGCCGTTTGCCTAAGAGCTGTAACATTTACAAATGGGTCTGGCTGAGCAGTGTCTGGACAAATCACTTTTCCAGCATTGAAGCAAACTAAATGCATGTGTATGTATGTATGTGCGCGTGCATGTATGTGTGTGTGATGCACATTTCTGTCTCTGGCCTGACTCCTCGGACACAGTCCTTCCTGCTGGGATCCCGGTTGCCCAGAAGTGGCCCCTCTCTCAGCCTGGCACTGACGGGGTCTCCCTCCGCCCCTCCCCTCTCTCCGCCCTTCCTCTCCTGGTGCTGGTTCTGAGCCCATCAAAGGCAGGGATAACATCCCTGACACGTCGAGCTATTGTCACAGGAGCTCTTCAGGGAGAAAAGGCTCATTAATTATCTGCAGCCTTTGATCCTGTACACGAGAAGCACTGTCCCCGATGGGCTGAGGGGAGGGGCCGGGCCGGGACCTGGTTTTCTAATAAACCGCACGTGGCTCCCCAGAACTCTCACAAAGACACGATGACCTTGTGAGTGGTGGTGGCGGTGTTGTCTTAATGATTCTTTGGGGAGCAGGCATTGGAAGAGGGAGGAACTGAGAACTCCTATTTTTATCTCAAGGAGAGCTCCGAGTTCAGCTGACAAAGGCACATGCACAAAGATGCTGCCAGCGCCATCTGCCCCCGTCTTGACTCCCGGCAGTAGCTCGGCGCTGGGCTCTGCAGTTGTGCAGGTTATGCGGGCGTCCCTGTCTGTGTGTGTGACTCTCTGTGTCCACGTTGTCGTTCTCTCTTTGTCCCCCTCTGTGCTGACTACTCTGGGTCTCTCCTTTGCACTGTACGTTTCTTCCTTGTCTCCCTCTGTGTCTGCCTCTGCCCTTCCTCCCGCCCCATCACTGTCTCTATCTGCATCTCCCCCCTCCCTCTAGGTCCATCTTCCGCTCTCGTCTCATGGCCGCCTCTTCTCTGTCTGATCCTCTGCACCTTCCTTCCTCCCGTTCCTCTCTCTCCTCTCTTCTCTTTCCTCCTCCTTTTCCCCCTTTTCCTCCATCTGCTTCCTCCCCCCTCCTCCTCCTCTTCTTTCTCTCCGGCTCTGTCTCTCCCCCTCCCCGCATTTCTATCTCTATCAGTATCACTCCAACACTCTCTGTGCCTCAGCTCCAATAACCCCGTCTCCTCTCAGATGTCTAGCCAGGCCCTCAAGGCATCTTAGCACTGCAGGAGATGCTCCACCCCAAGCAGCCTGATTCAGGTCCTGCCCCCAAGTTGACAGGCACTTTGACCTCCTCCCTGAGGGCAGCCTCCTTCCCTTGTCAAAACAGGAAACTCCTCCCCACTCCCAGCCCCCATAAAGCTTAGGACCTTAATTCTGACTCATTCCTGGTCCTGTCTTCTGTGATGGAAAGCCCGTCTCAGGCACAGTGATTCTGCCGCTGCCACTGTGATGCCCTCTTTTATCTCACCAGGGAACGTTAAAATCAGTGAAAGGCGTCTTGATCTCTGAGAAGCCTGTAACTCTAAAGACAGGAGGTGTCCAGGCATCAGAGTGAATATTCTCACTAAAAAGCCTGAGTTATTAAAACTTGTTTAAAAGCCCATTGCATTGTGCTTAGCCAAATCAAAATGGACAGCGGTGGGCTAGTGACAGATGAAATTCTTCTTTTTAATGACTTGTGTCTTCTTATCCTTATTATAAAGTTAAGATAGTTCATGGAGGAAACTTTTGAAAAGGCAGTTGAGAATAAAGAAGATAATTTTAAAAATCTGTAATCTTCCCACCTAAGGAAATCCCCTTTTAACAGCTTAGGTGTATCTCCAGTCACATGTGCGAGTATTTCCCTTTTTTATTTTCAAAATTGGCTCACATCACCCATTTTGTTTTGGAACCTGTCATCTTTACTTCCCAGTATATGGTGAACAGCTTTCCATATCAAGAAATAGCCACTAGTTTTCATGAATAGTATGCTCTCTACAATGCTATTACAAGAATATACTTATTTATTTATTCATTCCCTTGTTGGCTATTTAGACTGTTTCCAATTGTGTGAAATTATTTTAAAAGGTCAGTGGACATGCTTGTAGCTAAATTGTTTAATGCATCATTAATTTTCTGAAGAATTTTCTGAAAATATTTTGCAAATGTGTTGATGTTGTTAATGCTTTTTGTCATATGAAGACTTCTTTGTGTCTTTATCTAGGCAATCACATTTCTGTTTTCCCTTATTATTTGAATTGATGGTTAGAAAGTTTCTGTGCTCCAAGGTCATGTGAACGTTGACGTGTTGTAAACCAGAGCTGGTTCCCACACCCTGTCCTCTCAACCTGCAGTGACAACGAGACAGGCGTCAGCTTTCAGGGTGGAGCCTTCCTCCGTGTACACGAGACAGGAATCTGGCATTTCTCGATGACAGTTCAGTGTCTCCAGTGAGGAGTGGACTCGTGCACCTGATGTTGTTGGCTAGTTATTGTCAGAAAGAGCAGCTCAACGATAATTATGCTAAAATGAAAATGACTGTATTTACCCAACATTCTCTAACAGTGAAATGAGAAGCAGGACTCACTGTTGCATCAGATCTGTTGCTTTGGTTACTCTGGGGATGCAGCCGGCAGCTCAGTCATTTTGAATGGTCTGAGAGGACTTATTTCATTCTCTGACCAATCCGGGGATTTCTATTGAGGCAACCAAGTAGCAATTCCTATTCCAAACATTTTTCAGACAGAACTCATCTTATCCAGGGTCTGTAGTAAACAACTCTGCCGCAGAGACTTCTGCCCACACACTGAATACATAAGACACGTGTTGAGGAAAAATATTGTCCCCACCCATGTGAAATTACCCATTACCCCTCAACATTTTTTGGGGAAAGGATCATTCATCCAGGGAACCCCGCAAGTGTGCATCTAGCAGCACCGTATCTGTGAGGATTAAGTTTGGCTCAGTATAAAAGGAAAATTCAAAATGATGGTGGCTCAGAGACGATAGAAGTGGGGTTTTTTTCCCCCTCATATAAAATAAGTGTAGAGCGGCTATGGCAGTCCAGGGCTAGGATGGAAGTTCCACAGAGCTGTCAGGGGCCCAGGCTCCTTCCTGCTCACCATTCAGTCACCTCGAGACTGGCACCCTCTTCCTCATGGACAATTATTATGGTTGCTAGTGCTTCAGCCTTCACATCTGCATTCCAGACAGTAGTTTGGGAGAGAGGGAAAGAAGAAGGGAGTCTCTTATATTTTAAGGAGTCTTACTGAAAGTCGATCACATTTCTATTTAAATCTGATTGGCCAAAATTAGTCACATGGCCAAAACCTAGCTGTAAGAAATACTAGGAAGTATGGTCATTTAGCTGGATAGCAACCAACTTTTAAAACTGGGATTCTTTACTAAGGAAGAAAGTAAGAGTGGGTATTGTGAGGTAACTAGAAGTTTCTGCCATGAACACCTTTGGGGGATTGAACCTTTCTGTGTAATAAAAAACTACAGGGTAGGGCTTCCCTGGTGGCGCAGTGGTTGAGAGTCCGCCTGCCGATGCAGGGGACGCGGGTTCGTGCCCCGGTCTGGGAGGATCCCACATGCCGCGGAGCGGCTGGGCCCGTGAGCCATGGCTGCTGAGCCTGCGCGTCCGGAGCCTGTGCTCCGCAACGGGAGAGGCCACAACAGTGAGAGGCCCGCGTACTGCAAAAAAATAATAATAATAAAAAAATAAAAATAAATAAAAAATAAAAAACTACAGGGTAAATTTTAAAAGATGAATACGTGCCATGAAATTAGATTTTTACACAATAAAAATAACAGATAATTGTGTTACCAAAGACAGCTGCTTGAAAAAAGCACAAGCATTATAGTTTTCCATTCATTCCTTTACTGAATTCATGTACTGGCATTTATTTAGAGGCTACTATGGGCCTAACACTGTTGGGTGCTGTCTTTTCACTTGTGAGAATGATCTCTGCCTACAGCCTCCGGGGAGCTTATAGTCATAAGAGCAAGAGCTTTGTTGCAAATGGTGATGCCCCCGGAAAGAAGGAAGAGGGAGGGAGGGAGGGAGGGAGGGAGGGAGGGAGAGAGGAAAAGGAAGGAAGGAGAGAAAGAAATTGTTTCCTTGAGAATTAAGAACCAGTGGTCTCCAGCTGGGGAGAAAACGCCAAGCAACAGAAATTACTTATTTCCAAGCATCATTATGGTCTCGCTTATCAACAAATTCCTGAATTCCCCAGAAGTGCCACTATCCCCATGCCTTTGAGCTGGTCTCTGCCTCCTGGGAATTGGGCACAGGACTAAACTAGGCAAAGATTGCCACGATACCCCTGGACACATGTATTTTGCTGGTACTGTGACTAAGATGCCTAACATTTTTATATAAAAGTTTACCAAAAGCACTGTCTCCAAAGTCTTATTTAACTCTCACAACCATGAGTCTGCCTCTTTGCTGATGAGGAAAACGTAACCTCTCTGAACCTCGGTTTATGGAAAGAAAACACGCAAATGAGGTGAACTCCTGGCGCTTTCCTCGCCACCGCCTCGTCCATAGCTGTATGTCCTTCTGATGTTAGTTTAGGCATCGTCTCTGCAGGTGGGCTACCCTGACCTTCAGACTGCACTCCAAAGGGCTTTCTGAACGTCTGGTGTAATGCTCGTCGTGCTTTACTGTGATTCCTGACCTAATTGTCCATCTTCCACTGAACCTCGGGTTCTGTGAGGGTAACGATCATGTTTATATCCATCCCTGGTAAAACACAAGGGCCTCATCAGTACCATTTAATTAATTAAGCACTAAGGCCCAGCACCAAGACCTTCAAACTTTCCAGGAGCCTACAAAAATGTCAAGGACGTGAACATATAATCTGTCACCTCCAAAGTTTGAAAAGAAAACAGCAACATTGAAGTTAATAAGATCGAGTGTCCACAGCACCATGACTTTAGCAGGTTGAATTTTTTTTTTCACATCTTTATTGGAGTATAATTGCTTTACAGTGTTGTGTTAGTTCCTGCTGTACAACAAAGTGAATCAGCTATATGTATACATATATCCCCATATCCCCTCCCTCCCAGCCTCCCTATCCCACCCCTCTAGGTGGTCACAAAGCACCGAGCTGATCTCCCTGTGCTATGCAGCTGCTTCCCACTAGCCATCCATTTTACATTTGGTAGTGTATATATGTCAATGCTACTCTCTCACTTCGTCCCAGCTTCCCCTTCCCCCCGTGCCCTCACGTCCATTCTCTACATCTACGTCTTTATTCCTGCCCTGCCCCTAGCTTCATCAGTACCACTTTTTTAGATTCCATATATATGCGTTAGCATATGGTATTTGTTTTTCTCTTTCTGACTTACTTCACTCTGTATGACAGACTCTAGGTCCATCCACCTCACTACAAATAACTCAATTTCTTTCCTTTTTATGGCTGAGTAATATTCCATTGTATACATGTGCCACATCTTCTTTATCCATTCATCTGTTGATGGACATTTAGCTTGCTTCCACGTCCTGGCAGGTTGAATTTAATATTTGCAAAAATGTCTTTACATTTGCCAACTGTTTGTAGATCTCTCGTTGTAGAATGTCTGAGTCAGCTCTAGAGAAATCATAGGGGATTATTAGTGAAATATTCCCAGTAGTCAAATAATTCCAAAAGCAAAAGTAGTGATATAAAAATTATCTCAAAAATTTTACAGGAAAAAAATGTACTTGCAATGTGAGTACATTTCAATATGTTTGGTATGACTTGGGAGGAGGCCACCATGGACAGAGAAAATTCTTAGAGGCTCAGAGGTCCTTTTTTTTTTTTATTATTTTATTGAAGTGTAGTTGATTTACAATGTTGTGTCAGTTTCTGCTGTACAGCAAAGTACTTCAGTTATACATATACATTCTTTTCCATTATGGTTTATCTCAGGATATTGAATATAATTCCCTGTGCTATATAGTAGGACCTTGTTGTTTATCCATTCTGTGTATAATAGTTTGCATCTGCTAACCCAAAACTCCCAATCCATCCCTCCCCCACCCTCCTTCCCCCTTGGCAGCCACAAGTCTGTTCTCTTATGTCTGTGAGTCTGCTTTTGTTTTGTAGATAAGTTCATTTGTATCATATTTTAGATTCCACATATAAGTGATATCGTATGGTATTTGTCTTTCTCTTTCTGACTCATTTCACTTAGTATGATAATCTCTAGGTTCATCCATGTTGATGCACATGGCATTATTTCATTCTTTTTATAGCTGAGTAGTATTCCATTGTATATATGTGCAATATCTTCTTTATCCATTCATCTGTAGACGGACATTGAGGTTGCTTCCATGTCTTGGCTATTGTGAATAGTGCTGCTGTGAACATAGGGGTGCATGTATCTTTTTGAATTGTAGTGTTGTCTGGATATGTGCCCAGGAGTGGGTTTGCTGGATCATATGGCAACTCTATTTTTAGTTTTTTGGGGAACCTCCATACTGTTTTCCATATTGGCTGCACCAATCGTAGGTCTTAAAACAGCCCAGCGCTTGGCCTTTGGAAGTGCTTAGTAAACAGGTATAGCATGGTTTGCCAGCAGCTGGGGTGGAATTTCTGTGTGCAGACATTTTGTGCATAAGCAGACATGGTTTATTGTGATTACTATTATTTTTCATCTTCAGGTATTGTCTAGTGTCTAGCAACCATGGAAATATTTGCATGTGGCCTTGTTTTAAACCAGTCCCAGGAGGGAAGCCTGAGCAGGACCGATCGGCCTTTCACTGGGCTTCCCAGGTCTGTGAAAGTTACACTAAGGAGTCAGGTCCATCTGCCGGCTTTTCTTCCAAAGCCATGATCCAAATTGAACCCATCCTTTGAACACAGAATACCTGAATCAGATCCAGATTAGATCCTCATCACTCTGAAAACCACAGCCTACTTTGTTCTGATTTCTTTGGGTGTTTTTAAGTCATTTCCCTCCCCTTCCTCCTTTAGACTTGGAGGCTTTTAAGCTCCAAGGTAGATTCATTCATGGGCTCAAACTGGTACCGAATGCAACATGTGGTGATGAAAATTCAGTCCCAAAAGATTTGTTAAAAGGCCCAATTTCAGTTTTCACTGGTCTTCCTGTGAGTCATCAAGCCTTTTTCTTTAACACCTCATTTAATCTAATATTGGAGCCCATTCAAAGGAAATCACAAAAAAAATGATAGGAAATCAAGCAAAAGTCATCAGCTGGCTATGGGACCTTTTGTTCTGTATCTTCTAAGACCTTTGGAAGCAGATGGCAAAAATCAGTTCCCCTGGAAATTAGGATTTTTGTCATCACTGTCATTTCTCAGGACCACAGAGGTTCAAAACGTGTAGTAGCTCAGCATTTATTGGGAGGAGAAAGGAGGGTTGTAACTCCCCTTTTGAAAAAGCCAGATTTCAAAACCAGATTTAAGAGTTTAATTTGGGGTGACTCCCACCTTTTAAATTTTAATCAGAAGTTAAAGACCAAATAATAACATTTCTACCTGGGGAAATGAAAAGAGCCTCCATCCACTAAAATATATTATTAACAGTTCGTCTTAATTAAATGTGGTTACTGACCTCAATAATAGGATATGGGGTGAGGTCATTTCTGTTTGTTTTTTTTTTTTAACGAGTTATTTCTCTCTTGAGTCAACACAGAGCTTGAAATGTAAATGACTTGTTTACAGTGGCACCTTTGTAATTTTTAATTAAAGTGACATCCTTCCATTGGAAGTTTATGGTGGCAATATGTTGTATTGCGTACTCTGCTGTAGAATTTTTAATTATTTATGTAAATATATTAAAACAGCTCACTCTTATTTTTAGCAATCAGATTTTCTGTTATGAAGATGGCAGTGGGAAACAAGCTCTAATAAATTAAACAACTGAATCTTTAAAGATTAAACAGCTTCAGTGGCTAAAAATAGAATTCTGGCTTTTATAGTGATCCAGAGATGGAAGATTTTCATTATTGACCTCAATTAGAGGTGCTCGATTTGGTTACTATGAAACGTCTGACCATTTGGAAAAACAGTTGAAAGGTTATTTTAAAATTTACCCACCTTTTCAACCTCCATCTATGTTGTTATAAACTGTTCATGGGCCAGACTTTCATTATTGACAGCATGGTTTCAAATTGGTTATATTTTAGTATAATTATGATGGTCACTCTTTGCAGCCTAAGAAATTAATTCTCAGAACCAATAAAGAAAATACTGACAAATGTTAATATTGTTTCTCGCTCAGTGTCTTCTAAGCTGTTAAATCTGCTTAGCTGGTTTTTTTTTTTTTTAATAAAGGCGTTTGTGTTAGATGAGGGTTGCTACAGAAGCTATCAATATAGCATTGATTGAGAAAGCCACATACTTCAGGATCGCAACAGAAGTCGGAAAATAGCTGATGTATTTTATTATCTCTATCTGTCAGTCACCAGCCTTGCACACTCGTGAAGTGCTTATCACAGCATTAGCACTAACACAGGTAATGAAACCGTAGACAGAGAACCTTGTAACTAATTCAAGAAATGTGCTTCATCTCTGCTCCCAGTTTGATTTCCAAAAGGATCATGAAGCTTTGTTTTCAAGTGATGAGACTCTAAACTACAGTTCTCCTAATATGTTTAATTCAGAGTTTTCCTTGTATAGTCTAATGGTGTTGGCAGGAATCTCAGGATAAGGTCAGACTTTATGTAGCCGACTTTTAACAGCCTTGGTTTCCCGTGTGAGGGCTGCACGTGTGAAATGGGGCCTCTGGATTTGGGTTAGGATGAGATAAGCCACCTCTTTAATCGTTGAATTTTTCATTCATTCCACAAATGTTTAATGAACACCTACAATATGCCAGGCCCTTTTATAGGCACTGGGGATACAGAAGCAGCAGAAACAGTTAAAATTATCTGTCATCATGGATATTACATTCCCACAGGGGGAAATAGAAAACAAACAAGAAAATAAATTTTAAAATAAATAGTATAGGGCTCCCCTGGTGGCGCAGTGGTTGAGAGTCCACCTGCCGATACAGGGAACACGGGTTCGTGCCCCAGTCCGGGAGGATCCCGCGTGCCGCAGAGTGGCTGGGCCCATGAGCCATGGCCGCTGAGCCTGCGCGTCCGGAGCCTGTGCTCCGCGACGGGAGAGGCCGTGGCAGTGAGAGGCCCACGTACCGCAAAAAAAAAATAGTGTAGACACCCTCTTGCAAGAGCACCGGAATCACAATTAACTGCTGAACAGTCATCAACAGGAAGACACTGGAACTCACCAAAAAAGATACCACACATCCAAAGACAAAGGAAAAGCCACAATGAGACAGTAGGAAGGGCGCAATCACAATAAAATCAAATCCCATAACCGCTGGGTGAGTGACTCACAAACTGGGGAACACTGATACCACAGAAGTCCACCCACTGGAGTGAAGGTTCTGAGCCCCATGTCAGGCTTCCCAACCTGGGGGTCCGGCAATGGGAGGAGGAATTCCTAGAGAATCAGACTTGGAAGGCTAGTGGGATTTGATTGCAGGACTTCGACAGGACTGTGGGAAACAGAGACTCCACTCTTGGAGGGTACACACAAAGTAGTGTGCGCATCGGAACCCAGGGGAAGGAGCAGTGATCCCATAGGAAACTGAATCAGACCTACCTGCTAGTGTTGGAGGGTCTCATGCAGAGACGGGGGGTGGCTGTGTCGCACCATGAGGACAAGGACACTGGCAGCAGAAATTCTGGGAAGTACTCCTTGGCGTGATCCCTCCCAGAGTCCGCCATTAGCCCCACCAAAGAGCCAGGGTAGGCTGCAGTGTTGGGTCACCTTAGGCCAAACAACCAACAGGGAGGGAACCCACCCCGACCCATCAGCAGACAAGGAGATTAAAGTTTTACTGAGCTCTGCCCACCAGAGCAACAGCCAGCTCTACCCACCACCAGTCCCTCCCATCAGGAAACTTGCCCAAGCCTCTTAGATAGCCTCATCCACCAGAAGGCAGAGGGCAGACGGAAGAATCAAGAAGAACTACAGTCCTGCAGCCTGTGGAACGAAAACCAAGTTCGCAAAAAGATAGACAAGATGAAAAGGCAGAGGGCTATGTACCAGCTGAAGGAACAAGATAAAACCCCAGAAAAACAACTAAATGAAGTGGAGATAGGCAACCTTCCAGAAAAAGAATTCAGAATAATGATAGTGAAGATGATCCAGGACCTCGGAAAAAGAATGCAGGCAAAGATCGAGAAGATACAAGAAATGTTTAACGAAGACCTAGAAGAATTAAACAACAAACAGAGATGAACAATACAATAACTGAAGTGAAAAATACACTAGAAGGAATCAATAGCAGAATAACTGAGGCAAAAGAACAGATAAGTGACCTGCAAGACAGAATGGAGGAATTCACTGCTGCAGAACAGAATAAAGAAAAAAGAATGAAAAGTAATGAAGACAGCCTAAGAGACCTCTGGGACAACGTTAAACGCAACAACATTTGCATTATAGGGGTCCCAGAACGAGAAGACAGAGAGAAAGGACCCGAGAACATATTTGAAGAAATTATACTCGAAAGCTTCCCTAATACGGGAAAGGAAATAGCCACCCAAGTCCAAGAAGCACAGAGAGTCCCATACAGAATTAGCCCAAGGAGAAACACGCCGAGACACATAGTAATCAAATTGGCAAAAATTAAAGGCAAAGAAAAATTATTGAAAGCAGCAAGGGAAAAATGACAACATACAAGGGAACTCCCATAAGGTTAACAGCTGATTTCTCAGCATAAACTCTACAAGCCAGAAGAGAGTGGCATGACATATTTACAGTGATGAAAGGGAAGAACCTACAACTAAGATTACTCTACCTGGCAAGGATCTCATTCAGATTCGATGGAGAAATCAAAAGCTTTACAGACAAGAAAAAGCTAAGAGAATTCAGCACTACCAAACCAGCTCTACAACAAATGCTAAAGGAACTTCTCTAAGTGGAAAACACAAGATAAGAAAAGGACCTACAAAAACAAACCGAAAACAATTAAGAAAATGGTCATAGGAACATACATATCGATAATTACCTTAAACGTGAATGGATTAAATGCTCCAACCAAAAGACACAGGCTCTCTGAATGGATACAAAAACAAGACCCATATATATGCAAGAGACCCACTTCAGACCTAGGGACACATACAGACTGAAAGTGAGGGGATGGAAAAAGGTATTCCGTGCAAATGGAAATCAAAAGAAAGCTGGAGCAGCAATGCTCATATCAGACAAAATAGACTTTAAAATAAAGAATGTTACAAGAGACAAGGAAGGACACTACATAATGATCAAGGGATCAATCCAAGAAGAAGATATAACAATTATAAATATATATGCACCCGACATAGGAGCACCTCAATACATAAGGCAACTGCTAACAGCTATAAAAGAGGAAATCGACAGTAACACAATAATAGTGGGGGACGGGGGCCTCCCTGGTGGCGCAGTGGTTGAGAGTCCGCCTGCTGATGCAGGGGATACGGGTTCGTGCCCCGGTCTGGGAGGATCCCATATGCCGCGGAGCGGCTGGGCCCGTGAGCCATGGCCGCTGAGCCTGCGCATCCAGAGCCTGTGCTCCGCAACGGGAGAGGCCACAACAGTGAGAGGCCCGCGTACCGCAAAAAAAAAAAAAAAAAAAAAAAAAAAAATAGTGGGGGACGGGGCTTCCCTGGTGGCGCAGTGGTTGAGAACCTGCCTGCTAATGCAGGGGACACGGGTTCGAGCCCTGGTCTGGGAGGATCCCACATGCCGCGGAGCAACTAGGCCCGTGAGCCACAATTACTGAGCCTGCGCACCTGGAGCCTGTGCTCCACAACAAGAGAGGCCGCGATAGTGAGAGGCCCGCGCACCTCGATGAAGAGTGGCCCCCGCTTGCCACAACTAGAGAAAGCCCTCGTACAGAAACGAAGACCCAACACAGCAAAAATAAATAAATTAATTAAAATAATAATAATAATAATAGTGGGGGACTTTAACACCTCACTTATATGAATGGACAGGTCATCCAAAATGAAAGTAAATAAGGAAACACAAGCTTTAAATGACACAGTAGACCAGATAGATTTAACTGATATTTATAGGACATTCCATCCAAAAACAGCAGATTACACTTTTTTTTCAAGCGTGCACGGAACATTCTCCAGGATAGATCACATCTTGGGTCACAAATCAAGCCTCAGTAAATTTAAGAAAGTTGAAATAAGATCAAGCATCTTTTCTGACCATAACGCTATGAGATTGGAAATCAATTACAGGGGGAAAAAAACGTAAAAAACACAAACACATGGAGGCTAAACAATATGTTACTAAATAACCAAGAGATCACTGAAGAAATCAAAGAGGAAATCAAAAAATACCTAGAGACAAACAACAATGAAAACACGATGATGCAAAACCTGTGGGATGCACCAAAAGTAGTTCTGAGAGGGAAGTTTATAGCAATACAATCCTACCTCAAGAAACAACAAACATCTCAAGTAAACAATCTAACCTTACACGTGAAGGAACTAGAGAAAGAAGAACAAACAAAACCCAAAGGTAGTAGAAGGAAAGAAATCATAAAGATCAGAGCAGAAATAAATGAAATAGAAACAAAGAAAACAATAGCAAAGATCAATGAAACTTAAAGCTGGTTCTTTGAGAAGATAAACAATATTGATAAACCATTAGCCAGACTCATCAAGAAAAAGAGGGAGAGGACTCAAATCAATAAAATTAGAAATGAAAAAGAAGTTACAACAGACACTGCAGAAATACAAAGCATCCTAAGAGACTACTACAATTAACTCTATGCCAGTAAAATGGACAACCTGAAAGAAATGGACAAATTCTTAGAAAGGTATAACCTTCCAAGACTGAACTAGGAAGAAATAGAAAATATGAACAGACAAGTCACAAGTAATGAAATTGAAACTGTGATTAAAAATCTTCCAACAAACAAAAGTCCAGGACCAGATGGCTTCACAGGTGAATTCTATCAAACATTTAGAGAAGAGCTAACATCCATCCTTCTCAAACTCTTCCAAAAAATTTCAGAGGAAGGAACACTCCCAAACTCATTCTATGAGGCCACCATCACACTGATACCAAAACCAGACAAAGATACTACAAAAAAAGAAAATTACAGACCAATGTCACTGATGAATATAGATGCAAAGATCCTCAACAAAATACTAGCAAACAGGGGCTTCCCTGGTGGCGCAGTGGTTGAGAGTCCGCCTGCCAATGCAGGGGATACGGGTTCGTGCCCCGGTCCGGGAAGATCCCACATGCCGCGGAGCAGCTGGGCCCGTGAGCCATGGCCACTGAGCCTGCGCGTCCGGAGCCTGTGCTCTGCAATGGGAGAGACCACAACAGTGAGAGGCCCACGTACCACAAAAAAAAAAAATACTAGCAAACAGAATCCAACAACACATTAAAAGGATCATACACCATGATCAAGTGGGATTTATCCCAGGGATGCAACGATTCTTCAGTATATGGAAATCAATTAATGTGATACACCATATTAACAAAGTGAAAAAGAAAAACCATATGATCATCTCAATAGATGCAGAAAAAGCGTTTGACAAAATTCAACACCCATTTATGATAAAAACTCTCCAGAAATTAGGCATAGAGGGAACCTACCTCAACATAATAAAGGCCATATACAACAAACCCACAGCAAACATCATTCTCAATGGTGAAAAACTGAAAGCATTTCCTCTAAGATCAGGAACACGACAAGGATGTCCACTCTCACTACTATTATTCAACATAGTTTTGGAAGTCCTAGCCACAGCAATCAGAGAAGAAAAAGAAATAAAAGGAATACAAATTGAAAAAGAAGAAGTAAAACTGTCACTGCAGGTGACAGGATACTATACATAGAGAATCCTAAAGATGCCACCAGAAAACTACTAGAGGTAATCAATGAATTTGGTAAAGTTGCAGGATACAAAATTAATGTACAGAAATCTCTTGCATTCCTATACACCAATGATGAAACATCTGAAAGAGAAATTAAGGAAACACTCCCATTTACCACTGCAACAAAAAGAATATAATACCTAGGAATAAACCTACCTAGGGAGACAAAAGACCTGTATGCAGAAAACTATAAGACACTGATGAAAGATATTAAAGATGATACCAACAGATGGAGAGATATACCATGTTCTTGGATTGGAAGAATCAATATTGTGAAAGTGACTATACTACCCCAAGCAATCTACAGATTCAATGCAATCCCTATCAAATTACCCATGGCATTTCTTACAGAACTAGAACAAAAATTCTTAAAATTTGTATGGAGACACAAAAGACCCCGAATAGTCAAAGCAGTCTTTGGGAGAAAAACAGAGCTGGAGGAATCAGACTTCCTGACTTCAGACTATACTACAAAGCTACAGTAATCAAGACAATATGGTACTGGCACAAAAACAGAAATATAGATCAATGGAACAGGACAGAAAGCCCAGAGATAAACCCATGCACCTATGGTCAACTAATCTATGACAAAGGAGGCAAGGATATACAATGGAGAAAAGACAGTCTCTTCAATAAGTGGTGCTGGGAAAACTGGACAGCTACGTGTAAAAGAATGAAATTAGAACACTCCCTAACACCATACACAAAAATAAACTCAAAATGGATTCGAGAGCTAAATGTAAGACCAGACACTATAAAACTCTTAGAGGAAAACATAGGAAGAACACTCTTTGACATAAATCACAGCAACATCTTTTTTGATCCACCTCCTAGAGTAATGGAAATAAAAACAAAAATAAATAAATGAGACCTAATGAAACTTAAAAGCTTTTGCACAGCAAAGGAAAGCATAAGGAAGACGAAAAGACAACCCTCAGAATGGAAGAAAATATTTGCAAATGAATCATCGGACAAAGGATTAATCTCCAAAATATATAAACAGCTCATGCAGCTCAATATTAAAAAAACCAACAACCCAATCCAAAAATGGCAGAACACCTAAATAGACATTTCTCCAAAGAAGACAAACAGATGGCCAAGAAGCACTTGAAAAGCTGCTCAACATCACTAATTATTAGAGAAATGCAAATCAAAACTACAATGAGGGGTCACCTCACACCCGTTAGAATGGGCTTCATCAGAAAATCTACAAACAACAAATGCTGGAGAGGGTGTGGAGAAAAGGGAACCCTCCTACACTGTTGGTGGGAATGTAAATTGTTACAGCCACTATGGAGAACAGTATGGAGGTTCCTTAACAAACTAAAAATAGAATTACCCTGTGACCCAGCAATCCCACTACTGGGCATATACCCAGAGAAAACTATAATTCAAAAAGACACATGCACCCCAATGTTCATTGCAGCACTATTTACAATAGCCAGGTCATGGAAGCAACCTAAATGCCCATCAACAGACGAATGGATAAAGAAGGTGTGGCACATATATACAATGGAATATTACTCAGCTATAAAAAGGAATGACATTGGGTCATTTGTAGAGACATGGATGGATCTAGAAACTGTCAAACAGAGTGAAGTAAGTCAGAAACCTAGAAAAATGGTACAGATGAACCGGTTTGCAGGGCAAAAATTGAGACACAGATGTAGAGAACAAAGGTGTGGACACCAAGGGGGGAAGTGGGGGTGGGGTGAATTGGGAGATTGGGATTGACATATACACACTCATATGTATAAAATGGATAACTAATAAGAACCTGCTATATAAAGTAAATAAATAAAATTCCAAAATTCCAAAAAAAACATCTTTTTTATTAAATAAATAAATAGTATAGTAGCAAAGAAAGAAAATAAAGCAGAGAAAGCAGTGGGGTCTGACATCTCAGTCAAGAACTGAAGGAAGTGAAGGGTGAGCCATGCAGATATCTGGGGAAGAGTTGTCCAAGTAGGGGAAATGACTGGTGCAAAGGCCCTGAGGCAGGGTGTTCAGGTGTGTGAGATGGGGTGGGGAGGTCAGTGTGCCTGTGCAGAGTGATCCAGGGGGTGAGGGCAGGTGGGAGATGAGGCCAGAATTGAGTGGGGGTAAAGCTTTTACTATCAATAAGACATAAGATGGGAAGTTAAAGGCTCTGGTGGTTTTAGAAGACCGTCGGTGGGGAAGGGAGAGAGCAGAGGACCGGTGGGGAGGTGCTGCCATAATCCAGGTGAGCGGTGGAGGGGCTTTGGGCTGGGCAGTAGCAGTGGAAGCAGTGAGAAGCAGGCAGATGCTGGAAATGTTTGGAAGGTAGCGGTGTTACCGAATGCAAGTTCATGTGCCCGACGCACAGTGAGGCCAAACAAACTGAACCATCGGGGTTTGGAGCAGGGAAAGGCTTATTGCAGGGCCATCCAAGGAGAACAGGTGGCTCATGCTCAGAAAACCCCCAAAATCCCTGAAGGTTTTCAGCAAAGCATTTTTAAGGGCCACGTGAGGGACTAGCTTCCCAGGGTGTGTGATCAGCTTGTGCACAATTCTCTGGTTGTTGGTGATCAGTCCTTAGGCACCAGAAGGTCTGGGGGCTGTGTACTCATGATCATCAAGTAGTTCATTTCTTCCATTTGGTCGTGGTTTTAGCATCTGAAAAACTCAGGAAACTTGCATCAGATACTGTTATCTAGGTGGGTACTTCAGAGAAAAACTAAAGCAGAGGGTATGGGGGAGGGGTCTGTCCCTGTCCCAGGAAGGCCCCATAGGGCCCCGCTAGGTTACAGTGGCAAAGGGGACTTGCTTACCAGATGTGTGGTGTGTGTGTGTGTGTGTGTGTGTGTGTGTGTGTGTGTGAGAGAGAGAGAGAGATAGAGAGAGGGAGTGAGAGAGAGAGTAGAATGAAGGTTGACTCTGAGGGTTTTGTCCTCAACAATTGGAAGAACGGGGTGGATGTTTATGAAATAGACAAGCTCACTAGAGAAGTGACTTGGGGGAGGGGAATGTCAGGAGCTCAGTTCTGATCATGCTGAGTTTGAGATGGAACCAGGGAGCAGGTGGCCTGGCTAGCAGGGAGAGTCTGGGCTTGAGATAAAAGTCAGGGCGTCAGCCACATGCAGGTGGAATTTACATCCCTGAGCCTTTGCGATCCCCAAAGAGGTGAGCAAAGGTGGAAAAGAAAGGAGGCCCCGGGGTGAAGCGCTCAGACATTCTGATGTTCTGTGGAGCAGCCCTGCCCAGAATGTTGTACACGTGGCAGCTGCTTGACAGTCACTGAGCCAGCGCAGTTCAATACAGCACGTGCTCTTAGCTGGGCAGCCAGACCCCGGAGCGGCAGATCCAGGGTCTGCCAGGCAGTGCTTCCTTGGGCCCCAGGGTGGCATGGATACTCGCGACCAGCAGCTGATCAGCCCTAGGTCGGCCTGGCTCCGTCCGTCTCCTTCTCTTCTGCCGTCAGCGTCTTGTGCTCCCTCCTCTGGTCCCCTTTCTTACCACATTCAGTCTAAATCGGCGTCTTTCTTGTGGCAGCACTAATGTGCTCACGGCTGCAACAGAGTAGCCGACATTCACTGTGTCCCAGGCACTGTTCTCCGTGCCTTGTAGGTACAGTCGCCTCTGATTTCACAACAACCCTGTAAGGAAGGCACAACGATCGCCCCATTTCACAGGTGAGGCCAGTGAGGCGCAGGGAGATTGGAGAACTTGCCCAAGGTCACAGGGATTCACATGCAGGAAATTGAATTGCAAGACCGACCTCTCACCTCTCCACACTCTGCCTCCCAAACCTCCCAAAATGCCAGAGAAGCTCACCCCTCAACGACAACTTTGCTCCACCGGACTTCTACTTTTCAGAATAAAATTGCACATTCCATTTCTGATTTTTGCCTGATAGTCTTCAAATCTATGACATCCCCTGCCACTGAATGCCACAGCAAACACCACTGCTGCCCAGCTGCCTCTAAGAACCACGGGGAGGTGGTTTGGGCAGAGCTGCCTGGACCAGAGGTTGCAGAAAGCCTTCAGGCGGGCGTCCAGGCGCGCTCTTCTCACGCAGAAGCTCTTCCCGCTGTCACCAGACAGGGACGTCCTCACCTGCTGGACATGCACCTGCTGCACGATTGATGATGCTACCATTTTCCCTGGCTGCCCCTGTCTCAGGGCTCTTTTCCATTTAATTCACTTCTCTCTGCTCCTGTATGTATGGTTACCTTAGAGAGAACAAACGGTCCATCCTAAAATCCTTTCCTAATGTTGCCAAACTTTAATTAGGGAAGATTAGAAAATCGCAACTGTGAAAGATGTGTTTTCTCAATGGATGCGAAGGAAACAGCTCTTGACTCTTCATTCTATCAGAGACTCCATCTTGTCTCCAGGGGCTGCCCCAGAGGGCTTCCCTGGAAAGGGACAGGCCCGCAGTCGCATATGGCCTCTCAAAGAGAAGTAGCAGAGCCCAGGGACTCTGGTGGCCCCAACTGCCGCCTAGTACGAGGCTTCCTGAGCACAAATCCCCACTCATCCATTTTCCAGATGTGTAACCTTGGGCAGACGTTCAATTTCTCTGTGCCTGTTTCCCCACTTGTAAAATGAGGCAAATAATAGCTAGGTCGTAGAGTCACTGTGGAGGAAAAACGGGATCATTCAGGTAACGTGCTTAGAGCACAGTGCCTGGCGCCTAGTATGCCCTTAACTACCCGATTATCATTCTCAGCAAAGAACATAACATGTAGCCGTTCCCTAAAGGTGGCTCTTTGAGAAGGAAAGGAGTGGTTTTCTACAGTCCGTGATGTTCAGGCGTTACGGACTCACAGGAAAGCAAGTCTGTGGAAGCACTTATTAGGGAAGTGACTTAATGAAAGTTAGTCACAGCTCCCAAGAATGATGATAGGTTTCCACGTTTGCTCCTGGAGACCCCTGCTGGTGGTCCACAAGCTGCCCAAGGTATCTCACTGGTAGAATCTCATGGTGGCATTTCCTAGGAATGGCTAAAATCCCCATTCCTAGGAAAATGGAAGGGAGCAGATAGAAGTTTTTAAATATTATGTTTTGTCATCTGCCCTTTGCTTGCCTGCAAGCAAGTACTCAAAGATGACAGAGAAAATGGATGCATGGTGAACCGTTATTAAAAATAAGACTCAAATGACTGGTTTTTGAAGGTTTACAGGTTGACTCTTTGGTGGACAGGTATGCTTGATTTTGCAATCTTTGTAGAACGTACATAAAACATAGTCATATTTTCTTCTGGTAAAAGTATTCCTGGTTTGGGCATAGGGGTTAAACTTATCAATATTTTAAGACACTCTGCAAAGCATATGATGCCGGGCAAATAACACCATGACTTACAGAGACTCTGTCACCCAAACAAGTTTCACATCTGGTTGAATTTTTGAAGAGAGATGAAGCAAGCAGACCGTTACCTATGAGCAAAAGAGGACAGTACAATTCAGCACCTCTGAGTATTTCTAGTCCGAGATCTGTCAGGATCCATGGCTGCAAGCAACAGAACCAGCGTCAGCTCTGTTAAGTGGAATAACACAAGAATTTCCACGATTGAGATAGGTGATCACAGATTGGACAGGAGGTCAGAGGATAAGCTGGGAAAAAATGAGTGGCCACCAAATAGGACTCAAGAGGGAAGACAATGTGATCCCTACAAAGGGATCAGCCTGGTTCTCAGGTTACACTTCCCATGGCATGAACATGAACTCCACCACCCGCCTCCCACATCACTCATTCATTGAAAGAGTGTCGGGTTTGCTGGAGCTAAGTTGCATGTCCCGTATCACTCCTACTGCTTCCGGGCAAGAATCAGATTGGGGCTACCTCCCATCACCGACATTGCACAAAACGGGGGTTTGTCCAAAAGGGAGCCTGGGATGCTGTGAGGAACGATGAAAGATGGTAAACAGCCAGAAATGACAACGTCCACTAGAAACCCTTTCTGCAAATTGGAGTTTCCCCCAATGCCTGTGACCTCCCTGTGGCCGACTTTGAGGCCACAGCTGTCCCTGGGAGCACTGTGTGAGGACAGGTGCTTGTGATCTGAGGGGCCAGCGTTTGCACATGCAGTTGCTGCGCTGAGAGCTCCCTGTCTCAGAATGAGCACGTGGCGCTCATGGGCCAGAGGCAGGTCAGTCTTCACAGGGCACCACGGGTGGAGAGGGAGGCGGAGCAGCAGGTGGGGCGGTGAAGGAGGAAGGCGAGGCTCTGGGCTCACTCTCAGGGCTGGACGGGGGCACTGCCCCCAAGACTTCCCACCAGGGCTGGCCAGGTGAGCAAAGCATTGTCCTCGGCACAGAGAAATCTCGGCCATCAAGACAGATCCTCTTTTTTTTTTTTAATTAATTAATTTACTTATTTATTTTTGGCTGCATTGGTTCTTCGTTGCTGCACGTGGGCTTTCTCTAGTTGCGGCGAGCGGGGCTACTCTTCGTTGTGGTGCGCGGGCTTCTCACTGCAGTGTTTTCTCTCTGTTGTGGAGCACGGGCTCTAGGCGCGTGGGCTTCAGTAGTTGTGGTGCACACGTTCAGTAGTTGTGGTGTGCAGGTTCAGTAGTCGCAGGCTCTAGAGCGCACGCTCAGTGATTGTAGCACACCGGCTTAGTTGCTCTGCGGCATGTGGGATCTTCCTGGACCAGGGCTCGAACCGGTGTCTCCTGCGTTGGCAGGCAGACTCTCCTAAGCGCTGCACCACCAGAGAAGTCCCCCAGATCATCTTTTAATGCAGTGATTTTTTAAAAATCAAAGTTAACGTAAAAATTCATGATAAACAAAATATCAAATTTTTAAGTAAAGTAGGATTGGTGTAACTGATTTTTCCTTTTGTGTCCAGCTCTGATATGATTCAGCACAGCACTGTGAAAGCCACTTCTCTACTTTGGGCCCACTTCTTCTGTAAATTTAAAGGGTGGGGTCAGAAACGCTCTATGACTCTGCGGCTCCAGAACAGGAGTGAAAGTGTGTTCAGCCAAAAAATAGGCAGCAGCAAAGACCCTCTGTGCCCTGGGCCTGCATCCTGGTGGGCCGGCAAAGGAGATGCCCTTTCTGCCAGAGTGAGGAAGGTGGGGGGAACTGCAACCCCCTCGCTCATGGAATCCATAGCTGGGCTCGAAAGAAAAGGAAATCTGTGGGTTAAAAAAAAAAGAACTAGACTGTAAAATAATTATGTTTAAAATGGTTAGGGAAAAAGAATAGGAACCATAAATAAAAAAGAGAGCATAATGAAATAGAAAAGGCAAATGCAAAAAGTAACTAAATGTAGCATCTAGAAATCTTGCCACTGCCCTAGGCACCCCTGAAGTGTATGTGGTTATCTCAGTTCTATAGATGAGAAACCAAAGTACCAAGATATGCTGAGGGTTGGGCAGTTTGTTAGTGGAAGGGTTGGAATTCAAGTTCATATATATTTATGCCAGAGAATATTTAAACAAGAAAATATTTTTCTTTTATTTTGTAAGAGGAGAAGCTGTCATTTAAAACAAAACAAAACCGAACCTGTATCCAACAGAATGTTCAGCTTCTTTATTTTTTTTAACATCTTTATTGGAGTATAATTGCTTTACAATGGTGTTAGTTTCTGCTTTATAACAAAGTGAATCAGCTATACATATACATATATCCCCATATCTCCTCCCTCTTGCGTCTCCCTCCCACCCTCCCTATAGCTTCTTTAAATTCCCATAAAATTTCTTCAAAATTCTGTTCCAGGTGGGATCTTTATTTCACTGACTAAACTTTAGGGTCAGTGTTTAGAGGATCAGTTTCATCTCTGTATTCTTTGCGTCTGGGGCGTCTTTTAAAATCTGTGAAGATGGAAGGACCAGGGGATCCAGTAGACTGAGATCATGAAAAGATGTCTTTCAGAACCCACGCTGGCATCCATCTGACCGTCCTTCATGGAATGCCTACAACTGAGCTGTTCCCTGGGACTGGAAGTCTATGGGCGAGTGATTACTGTTTGATATTTTACCCTGAATGTCTAAAAATTAAACATCTCTAGCTCAAAAAGTAAATATTTCACAAATAATTAAAACATAGGTTGTCTAGTTATTGCTGAAACACATCAGCTATCTTAGCAGATCCATGTCCAATTAGGTCTTCAATCTGTGCATTTCTTGCAGCTCCGCCGCGCACACTTGGTCTAAGGCACGTCCTCGCGTCCCCACCGATCTCCTCTTGCATCCCTGCCTCCTCACAATGTACGCTCCCGGCAGCATCCTCCCCGTCGGCCCTGCTCCCACCCCTTTCTCTTCTCACTCTCCTTCTGGCTGTCTCCGCTCCAACCTCGTGGTCTTCCTCCAGCATCTTCCCCACTCAGGAACTCTGTGGAAATTATTCTCTCTGCCTTGAATCACAGCTGATCCTCATTATTCACATATTCTGTATTTGTGAGTTCACCTACACACTAAAATTTACTTGTAACGGAAAAATACTTGCAGTGCTTTCTCGGTCATTGGCAGATGAGCGCGGAACAGTGAGAAATTTGAGTCACCCGACATGCACATCCCGAGCTGAGGTCCAAGAAGTGATGCTCTGCCTTGTTATTTCAGCTCGTACTGTAAACACGTTTGCTTCTCACAGTCTGTTAGGTGCCGAGTTACTCACATTTTTGAGCTTCTTGTTGATGATTTCCCTGTTTAAAATGGTTCCCAAGCAGAGGGCTCAGATGCTAACTGGTGTTACTGAGGCTTGTGGAGAAAACTCGTGTGTTAGATGAGCTTCCTTCAGGCATGAGTTGAAGTCCTGTCCGCCATGAGTTCAATGTAATGAATCAACTAGATAGATAGATAGATAGATATGTATAAAATAAGGTATCTTTAAACAGAAACACACATAAGACAAGGTTGTGTAGCGCTTGGTTGATGAAAACATGACCAGATGCTCATAGGAACCTAACCTACACACAGTTCAGTGTTGGCTAATCAGTGTTGGGGGTGATTTGGTAACTGTTTAACTAGGATTGGGCTGTCTGCCTGCATGTTCACTGCCCATCTCCCCGCCCTGCCTCTTGAGGGTAAGAACCACACTGGTCTTAAACAGAGCCTGGTACATAGCAGGCACTCAGGACATTTTTGTTTATTTAGTGAATAAGTTCAAATAAACAACTTTCAAAGCCAATTTTTAACCAGGCTTTCAGAGGTTAATATTTAATACCTTTTTGCAAAGTCTGGAAAGAAGTTCCATCAGGGTCTGACTTTAATAAGCAGCGTAGATAAATGCTCAATTAAATTTCCATATTTGATTATTACTTGATGCTCTTCCTTGGTTTGAGCCTCCCCTTTGGGCTTGAGAGGATGAAAGAAGATGTTCCTCTCTCTCCACTCTCTCCCAGTGTCCCTGGCCAGCCACCTGGACTCTGCTGAGTCTCCCTGAGGCCACCTTGGGGGAGATGGCGTCACCTGGGTGCTCAGGTACTACTGCCTTGGAAAGCTGATGAGGGACCATGAGCACCTGTATTTCAACTCCTCCTGGGGAGAGCGAGACTCCCCTCGGAGGTCCAGTCTGTTTCTCACTCAACCACAAAGGCAGTACCAGGAAGACTTCTACCCGTAGCTGAGCCACCTGGCTTGGAGCGCTGAGAGCTGGATTTGACAGCAGTCAGGGTCGGCAAGTCCTGACCTTGTTGCTTTAGTCACAGCTGCTTGCTCGAAATACTCTGTTAGAGCCGGAATTGGCAAACATCCTCCACGAAGGTTCAGATGGTAACTAGTGTAAGCTTCACAGACCACGTGGTGTGTCTCAACTACTCAACTCTGCTGTTGTAATGCAGAAGCCGCCACATTAACCAATGGATGTGGCCGTGTTCCAATAAAACTTTATTTACACAAGCAGGCAGAGGGCCAGATTTGGCCTATAGGCCAAATTGTTTGCCAGCCCCTAGGGTACGGCCCTTCCCTTATGGAGGTGTCTTGATTTGCTTGTGTTCTACTCTGAGCTGTGAGCTCTTTGAGGAAGACTTGAGTCCCATTCACTGTGTTCATCTCCACATATGATACCGAGCCTGCCCCACAGCAAGCCATCAGCCAATAGATGCATGACTTGTAAGACATGGCCCCCAAAACACAGACATCATCAAACATGCCAACCAGATGAAAGGTGATCTAAGCCCTGGTGACAGCCCATCCGTCATCATCCTGCCTCCTGTTCTCAGTACTCAAAATATTAGCAGTTGTTTTCTGACAACAAGTGAAAATTATATTCCTATATTCATTCAACAAACAGCCACGAGTGTGGTAGCAGCATCAGATGTCAGTTGGAATCTGCCTGCCCTTAAGACTTAAGTCAACTTGTGATGAATCCTGATTCCACGCCCTGAAGCAGACCAAAATCTTCCCCAAGATTTGTGAAAATTCCAGGGGTTAGAGGAGGAGGCCCTGCATTTCTAACAGTCACTTCTGCCTTCAGGTGTCCACTTCTGACAAGTCAGTTCTGTTTCTTAATTGTCTCACTATCTTGTACATGCTGGTCTGTTACCTTCCGCATGTCCTTTTCCTCAGTTCCCCCTCAGCATACACACATGCACGTGTGCACACTCACACACACGCATCCACACACACTTAGCATGTGGTGCATGTGGTCCACTTCGTTGAGGATGTTGGAGGAGGTGCGGTTGCATCACGTCAAATTACTTGAGTCTGAGCCCTGGAGAGCCCTCAACTGCAAGTTCTCCTCACTGCCCCACCCCTCTGTATTTTTCGCAGGACACATCATCCCCGCCTAGTGTACCCCAACCTCAGCACATGTGGTGACTCGTCTTCTGTCTCCAATTCCCCCCACTCCTCCCCAACTTCTCTTTTCGTAACAGCTTTATGGAGGCATTGCTGACATGTGATAAGCTGCACATACTTAAAGTGTATAATTTGATAAGTTCTGCCATTATATACACACCCATGAAACTATCTCCCTGATCAAGATAGTGCAGAAACCCAGCACCCCCAAAAAGGCCCCCTTTGTAACCCTCCCTCCTGCCCCCCTCCCTTCCTGCCCCCCGCTGATCTGCTTTCTGTCACTATAGATTAATGTGCACTTTCTAGAGTTTCATATAGATTGAAATTTAAATTCTGTCTGGCTTCCTTCACTGAACACAACTGTTTGGGGCTTCATCCTTGTCACTGCTTTCTCTTGTGAGTAAAAACAAGGATCTTCTCTAGAATAATTCAGTTCTCTCCAGCCACTGTCCCCAAAGAGCTTTAGGCTCACCTCTAACAGATGGAAACGCATTAGAAAACCAAAAAAGCCCACTCTCTTTGGAAGACCCTGGTGGTTTTACGTAACACATTTCTTTCCCATATACATCCTTTCATTCTTTATTTGGTTCAACAACTGTTCAATAAGCATCTACTGTATGCCAGGCACTGTTGTTGGGGACCTAGTGAGAATCAGGCAAACAGGGCCTTCCTCTTGGGGAATAGTGAGAATGAGTAAGAAAACCAACAGAAGAAGGGTTCCAAATATAGTAGGTATGATAAAGAAAATGGAAAATGCCTCAGAAGTTGTCTGAAGGGGCATATTTCTAGGGAGTGGCATGAGAGCCAGGGCATGGGGATGGAGGGGCTTAGGAAGAGTATGACTTTGTTTACAGGTTTTCAGAATGTAATCTCATACTTCCTTTTCAAAGGTACTTAAATGCTGTTTAATGAGCAATATATGCTCACTGTAGAAAAATTAACAGAGAAAAAGAAGCAAATTGAAAATCACCTTTAATCCCGCCACTCAAATATCACCATCATTATGTTTCATTTTGTTAATTACACAGTCAGGAGACAAAGGAACAGGTTGTGTTTCATGTTGTGTAATTAACCAGGCCACGGGAACTGCTGTCAGCTTCCTGGGGAGCTGAGTTGTGTTTATTTTTTTTTTAAGAGCTACTAAGTTTTGATGAATGAGGAGGAATGTAACATCTATGAGGAATCGAAGCACACCCTCTTTCCCCGTCTCAACAAAACAGCATCATTCCCCACAAAATGTGGAGTCAAGACTCTGAGGATATATGGCTCTGAGCTGGGGAGTTATAGGGGACATTTTTCCTGTCACTGCTTAGACAGTCCTGTGAGCGTTCCAACAGTGAGGTGTCTTGGTTGCAGGTTACATCCCCAGCTGAAGCCAGGCTGGATAATAACTCACTTTGTCATTACTTAATTCTGTGATGGCTGCAGTTACTGAGCCAGAATAGAGAGCCTCAGTCGCTGAAAAGATGAGGCACTCAGTGTCAGAATGTCTAGGAACAGAAAAGGCAAGGCGGGCAGTTGAATGGAGCGCTGGTGTGGCTGCATCAAGGAGCCTGATGCTGGATGCAGCGCTTCTGATTCACTTATTTTCTACGTGACGTACTTGCATGTTTCATTCATCAGCTCACTCCCTGACACGTATCCAGGGAGTTCATCCCGTGTGCCAGTCATAAAGGCCACGTCCACATACCAGCCAGGCCTGGTGCACAGCTGTTCTCCCCACGAAGTTGACAAACAGGCCTTCAAGGGTACATGTGTTTCAGCCAAAACCAGAACGTACAGGCTTCTATGTGGATTCGCCAACATCTGGTGATTCCCCCAAATACGTGACATTCTCCTTTGCCTCTGTGCTAGGACATCTGCCTAGAGTGCCACCCCTTGTCCACCGTGGCCTCTCCCCCGGGACCTTCTAGGTCTGTCCTCCATGCAGCCCCTCTTTCAGCACCACAGTTAGCGCCCATCCATTGCTCAGCACCCCATCTGTGTGGGGGATACTAAGAATTTGTGTATCTCTTCTCTGTTCCTTTGCTCCTGTTGCTTCCCCTGGCCTCTGCCTCCAAGTAACCACCACGTAGTGAAGCACTGCTCATATACTGGCAGGATGGAATCGTGTGTAAGCATGCTGGCTTTGATATCCACTCTGCCACCGAGAGCTGTGGGACTTTGGGCAAGTTACTTCACCTCTCCTGGCCTCATTCTCTCCAAATGTAAAAGAAGATAATACCTAGGGTTGTTGGGAGGATAAACCAGACTAATCTGGCATCTGGAATGTAGAAAGAACTCAATGCTTATTAGCTATCATTGTAATTAATCGTTCAACAATTATTCCAAACATAGCCTCATCCTCGAAGCCTTCCTCCATCACCCACTCCCAACCCCGGATGGGGCTTCCCCTGTTTGCATAACTTAGCACAGCTTATACACACACACACACACATTTTGTAATTGTCAGTGAGCGTCCTAACAAGGATGTGTAACACTAGCTGCTATAATAGATAAGCCCCCACTCTCAATAGCTTAACACAGAAATTTATTGCTCCCTCGTCCCACAATCCATTTGTCCAGTTTGGGGCATAGGATGGGGAGATGGCGCCTTCCATCTTGTGAGACTGTCTCTTCCACATGTGGCCCCCAGGGTCACTGTGGAAGTAAGAGAGAGGGAGGAGGGTCTTACAGGGGTCCTGTGGCCGGATCCAGAAGTGACATTATCATGTCCACCCACTTTCCCTTGGCCAGAATCAAGGCCCCCGTCTAGCTGAAAGGGAAGCTGGGATATAGAGCCTACTTGTATATCCCAGCTTTCATTTTCCATCCGAAGTGAGACATAAAATTGTCTCAGCCACTTGAGTGCTTCTCATCTCCCCCATTCGGCCAGGAGGCTGTTGAGGACACACACCATGTGCCCTGGCTCTCTCATCCAGTGTTTGTTCACTTCCATCTTCTCTTGAGCTGAGTCTTAAGAATTAACTCCAAAGCTGACCAGGTGGCACCACAGAAAGTGGCTTTCCAAGCCCAGGCAGTGGAAGGTACAAATGTACAGAGAAGTAGCAAGGAACTGGCCCCTTCAGGGAACTGCAAGTAACAGCAGCACTCGCTTGAGCCTCATATATTACTGCATAAAAATAGCTCACCACACTAGCGTAGGATGTATATGGAGGTGGGGCAGGGAAGAGGGACAGCTCATGAGCTCGGAGCCCACAACCTTCTGAGTAACAGGCAGCCCATCCGCCTGGGCCGTGTAGCCTGTGTCTCCTGGGTTCCAATGACAAGGCTGATAAGAGCTTTCTTCCTTGGTACACCCAACTCTTTGAGTAAAGCACCCACCCTGCAACAAGAAAGTATGGTCTTATGTCAAGTGGTTCTTTAAAAAAAGACTTAGGGGAGGAATGCAAACTGGTACAAACTTTCTGAAAGACACGTTTCATTATGTATCAACTTTTTTCAAAGTCATACTTTTTGATACCACGAACTCCACTCCTAGGAATTTATCTCAAAGAAATCATCAGAAATGGTGTCAAAGACTTACGTACTAGCAAGCAGAGATTTATGTGCAGAGTTCTTCACTGGAGGCTTATTTATGATGGCAAGAAGTTGGAAAACAGCCTCAAAGTCCAACAATAGGAGGCTGAATAAATAAATTATGGGGCAACCCATAATGGAATAATACACAGCCATTAAAATTGTGTTTTATAAGAATTTTTAAGCCAGGGGAAAGTGTTCTTTCCTGATAAAAACTGAAGTGGAAAAAGTAGACATCAAAGTTGGTTAATTGTGTGGTCCCAATTATATAAATCGATTGTGGAAAGACCTTGAATAAAATACCTCACCAGGTTAGGAGCAATTCTCTCGGGTTCCTGGAAGTACTGGTGATTTTTTATTTTTTTCTTCACACTGTTGTATTGCCAAGTTTTCTCTGCTGAACGTGTTACTTTATAAACAGAAAAAATAATTTTTATTGAAGTACAGTTGATTTACAATATTGTGTTAGTTTCAGGTGTACAGCAAAGTGATTGTTTTATATATATTTCAGATTCTTTTCCATTACAGGATATTGAATATGGTTCCCTGTGCCATACAGTAGGTCCTTGTTTATTTTGTACATAGTAGTGTGTATCTATTAATCGCATACTCCTAATTTATCCCTCCCATCCCTTTCCCCTTTGGTAACCATAAGTTTATTTTCTATGTCTGTGAGCCTATTTCTGTTTTGTAAATAAGCTCATTTGTATTATTTTTTAGATTCCACATATAAGTGATATCATATAATATTTGTCTTTCTCAGTCTGACTTACTTCACTTAGTATGATCATCTCTAGGTCCATCCATGTTACTGCAGTTGACAATATTTCATTCTTTTTAGGGCTGAGTAATATTCCAGTGTGTGTGTGTGTGTGTGTGTGTGTGTGTGTGTGTGTCAGTCACATCTTCTTCATCCATTCATCTGTCAGTTGACACTTGGGTTGCTTCCATGTCTTGGCTATTGTAAATAGTGCTGCTGGGAACATTGGGGTGCATGTATCTCAGAAAAATAATTTTTTAAAGAAGCAAAAAAACAAGGAAATAGTAAGAAAACCACCCTTTCTCTCTGCAGACTCACTCAGAGAGGTACTGTGGTCCTTTTCTACGGTCAAATGAGAACTCAAATGTTGGCCTAGACCACGAGGACCCTGAGTCCATAATAGGCACAGACTAGCAATTGCTTCCTGGAACACATCCCTTTCAGGTGTCATAGCATCCATTCAGCCGCACAAAATATGTCATCTAAAGCTTCATCCTGATAACCCTACGGACAGCACTCTTATTTACAAGGAAAAATGAAAAAGGCTTATCCCTTTGTCAATTCTATAAAGACATTTCCTGGCATCTAAAAAACGACAAGGGCCCTTCAGCAGATTCTACAGCCTAACCTTGTTTATGGTTCAGAAATGTTCAGCAGGATTTGAAAAGCATTTCCACATTTTCACCTGGAACTGTGATTTCCAATTTGATCTGGAGGAATGAAACTGCCTCGAGACGCCTTAAAGGATAGATATGCGTTTCCATTGTTTTCTCATAGGTGGGGTTTTTAATCCACTGTGGTTAGGTTGTTAAGATAACAGATATTATGAACAAAAAATAACAATAATTATCCTAAAAGATACAATAAAATGCACTGTAGTTCTCACATTGATATCAGAATATGAACACTCAGATAGTTCTTCAAATCCCACGGGACAAGCCAATTACAACCTTAAACTCATGTCCTAGGAAGGAGAGTTTAGGGTGTTCAGGGAAATGTTTGCTGCCTGCCCAGTACATGGATTCAGCAGAGCATGTTCTGCCCTGGAATCCACAGGGGACTCATTCTGAGATCCAGCCCGCCATGGCCCTGCTTCTCCAAGCCCCGATGCCAGGAAAGTGTCATTTCCCCATCAGTACATTTCCAGGAATTAAGTGTTCCTTCCCTGCCAATTAATATAGTGACTATTCTTAGAGTTGAATTTAAGCTCCATTAGAAAATTGTTAAAGGCTTCCGTGCTCATTTTTCACCAAATTGAACTCTGTAATGTTACCATAATAGAAAAAAAAACAGCGTGAGTGAGATCACGCTGTTTGCTGTGCCTCATCAAAGCTGTCCTCCAACATATAGCCGGTGCCTATGCTCCCTGGGTTTGAACTTTCTGGAAGGCCAACACTAATTTGGAAACTTCTAGGCTTTTCTGGCATCATCCATTGACTTTTCTGTGAAACTGAATTCACCCCTTCATGTACCATGGCATTGTGTATTTTGACTAGGTTTCTAAAATAGATGCTTTCCTGATTCTTAAATAGACTATGAGAATGGAATTCAAGGCCATTTGAGGTCATCATTTTTACTGGCTGATAAATGAACTAAAGCAAAGCTTTACTTGATTTGGGGTTTTTCTATCTTTTGTGCTTTCAGTATATCATACTGTGGTCACTTTATCTGCCTCTGGGAATCTCCCTGGAAGATAAACTAGAAAACTAGGTTTTTTAAGATTTATGACTTAAAAGGAAAAGCAATGATATCAGATGGAGAGCCTAAGAAAGAGGAAATTACACTTTATTGAGCAACTACTAAGTGCCAGGCATTTTCTGTGCGTTTCATTGTTTCATCTTCCCAACAACCGTAAGACAGGTCTTACAGTCCCCATTTCACAGAAAAATGCAGCCGAGGCTGAGAAGTTACACACATTTGTTTGGAATCATGTAGCTAAGAAACAGCAGGTCCAAGCTAGTGGGTTCCTGCTGTGAATCTCAGGGCATGGACCTATTCTAAGATCTCTGCAAACATTCACTATTTCTTCCAGGTTCTTCCAAGTTGGAGCTTATGCTGTCAAGGACTAAGGATGGTCAGCTGACTCTCCATAGTGAGGGGGTTAAGGCATATTTTGTACTCAGTCTAGGGCAGTTCTCTCCTGTTGACAGATGCTTTCAGCTACCTCCTGCTGCTTGTCACCATGCAGCCAGAAACCAGCTGCATCTTCCTGTAAGGGGATGAGTGACAGACAGGGGGATGGCCCAGCCATATCTCCCTTGGGGCATCCTTGGCCCCAAGTTGGTGGCATCTCAGCTCTGCTGGGTGAGATAAAAGGAAAAGGAAATGGGCAGTATCCTAAATGAGCCTCTCCTACTTTCAGAGGGAGAACTGGGCACAGCATTCATTTATGCACCTGTTCAACAGGTCAGTTGATAAATATCTGTTAAGAATTTGCCATATGCTAAGCCTGGTGCCTTCTGTCTGTAGTAAGGAAATCACTGTATGCGCTTTTGATGTTTATGGGGTATTCATACGTGTGTGAGAGCTACAACCTGTTAAGGAAATGTATTAATCATGCATTCACTTAACAAGCATTTATTAAGCAGCTGTTAATTTTCCAGGCACTGGGCTGTGTACTTTCTCATCCCTTATCTCTTTTCATCTTCACTCACCACTATGAGATCAGCATTGCAATCCCTGTTTCCTGGGTGATAAAACAAAGGCTAATGTCCCTTAAGTAACTTACTGTGCTCAAAGCTAGACAGATGGACACTCCAAAGTGTGAATTCATGAATAATTGAACTTGTCTCAGAGGAGGACCACAGCATCTTCCTGCAGGATTTAGTGGTTGGCAAACACATACCTAAAACCTGCTCTGGGGACTTGCCTAGTAGCGCAGTGGTTAAGAATCTGCCTGCCAACGCAGGGGACAAAGGTTCGAGCCCTGGTGCGGGAAGATCCCACATGCCGTGGAGCAACTAATCCCGTGTGCCACAATGACTAAGCCTGCACTCTAGAGCCCACGAGCCACAACTACTGAGCCCACGTGCCACAAATACTGAGCCCGTGCTCCACAACAAGATGAAGCCACCACAATGAGAAGCCTGCACACCGCAACGAAGAGTAGCCCCTGCTCGCTGCAACTAGAGAAAGCCTGCGCGCAGCAACGAAGACCCAACGCAGCCAAAAATAAAATAAAATAAAATAAATTAAAAAAAAAAAAAAACCTGCTCTGGAGCAGAGACGAATGCAGTCTTGGACACCACGTGACTCCAAACAAGGCAAGAAAAATGATACTTAGATGCAGCAAGACCGGAAAGCGTGGCATTTAATTGGGAAGCCCACCGCGATCTTCTGGCTAAAACTGTCGAGGGGATCGAAATGAGCTAGTTGAACTAGTTGAGCTGGAAACCTCACTGTCACTCAGACCTCCACCAATTCCAAGACCTCAGACTCTGCAGGGTCCCTCCCTACTGTCCACTCTTGCATCCCTTCCTGCCACTCCTCACCCGCCTCATGACCTCCAGCCATTGTCCTTCTCGGCCCTGCCCCCAAACACCCTCCCTGCTCCCGACCCATCGTGGGGTCCTCACCCCACCGCTTCAGTGGAGGCTGCAGCTCAGTGTGCCTCGGGCTCCCGAGTGCACATCTCAAGCCCAGTCAGCTCTCCTTCTCCCTTGCTCCATGTAAACAGTTTCTGCTAGACATCTGCATTTGGGAACCTCACAGGCCAGTCAAACTCAAGGCATTCAGAACTAAAGTCACCTTCATCTTCGCCCCCACTCTTCCCTGTGTCCCTGAAGGGCAGGACCATCCCCCGTGCTCCAGCCGGAAGCCCGGACTTCATCCTTCACACTGGCCTGCTCTTCATCACCCGCACACCCCCATCACCAAGTCCTGGGGGCCCCGTCTTCTCAGCATCTCCTGAGTTCATCTGCCTGTCTCCAGCCTGCTGCTGCCCCCTGAATCCCACCCGCCAGCCTGAGGAACACAGCAGCCTCTGGCCACCTCCTCTACGTGCAAGCTCTCTGCTCAAACATCAGTCCCTGGGAGAAACGTCTCCTTGCCCTACCAACAACATTCTCATAGCCTCCTGCACATACCTTTCATAACCCAATTATCATTTGCAAATCTTTGTTTCCCCTGTTTTTCCCACTGAACTGTATGCTCAGAGAAGGCAGGAGCTGTCTGTTCTCAGCCATTGCATCCCTCGTTCTTCCGTACAGTGGACCTCAGTACATATTTCCTCATTAAATAAACTGCGAATGACCATCCGTAGGTCTTCCCACCCTTGGTCAGTTCCTGGCCTTGGGTACACTCTCACTGTCTCTTTTCTGCCCCATGCACCTTGGCTGTATCTTTGATGACCCCACCTTCTGTACCCCTGCACAGGGTGGCACCAAGAGCCAGCGCTACACCTGCACCTCCCATCCTACTTGTGATCCTCAGGAGGAAGGAGGGGAAAGCCGAGCCAAGTGATCTACAGGTTACGAGCTGTCATCCCAATTTAAATTTTATAAAACCGGGGGTATATTTAGGCAGCAGCAGGCAAATCTGCCCTGGGGCTGAGTGCCTCTTTCAGCTTCCACTGGTGGGTAACAAATCTCCCCAAAACTTAGTGGCTTAAAAAAACATCGTTTATTGTCTCCTGTGGTTTTGGTGGGTCGGGGTTATGAACAGGGCAGAGTGGAGACGGCTCATCTCTGCACCAGCCTCAGCTGGAAACCCCAAAGGCTGGGGGCTGAAATCACTGAAAGCTCGTTTGCTTGTTTATGGACAGTTGGCACTGGCTGTCAGCCAGAACACCTGCACGTGGCCTGGGCTCTCTCACCATAGGGTGGCCATGAGCATCCCAAGAGCAAGTGCCCGATGGAAGCTCTATCAGTCACCTTTATGGCGGAGTCTCCGCGAGTCATGCAGGGTCGCTTCCACTACATTCTCATCAGGGCAGTCATCAAGGCTGGCCCACATTCTAGGGGAAGGAAATCAAACTCTGCCTTCGGTTGGGAGGAGCATGTGGGATCAGAAATACTCCTGTGGCCTTTTAGGAAAGCACAATCTGTGATAGAGCCCAGAGTCTGTGAGCACAGAGGATGAGCTGGGAGTCAGATGGACCAGAGTTCAAGTCCTAGCTCCACTGCTCAGTAGCTCTGCGGCTGGAGGAATCAGTGAACCCCTCAAGCTTTATCCTTTCTTGTAAAATGACTGTAGTTTCTAACAGATTGAGTCGGGACCATGTTACACTGTCATTAGCATGAGGAGAGCCTGGTTGTCCAGGCATCTGGGAAGGAGCTTGAAGCAGTCTCTTCCTTCCTTAGTTAAATTCTCCACTGCTGTCAGTTCACTCACACCTTGGCAGGCTCTTTTCCCACTTTGCGCAAATTCTCTGTGATGGGTGTCCCCCTGCCTGAATTCACAGTCTTCCTCCCTTCTCCCCCTGCTAACTGTGCTGTGCGGAACACTGTCCCCCAACCCCTGAGGATTCCCACATCCTAGTCCCTGGAACCTGTGAACGTGTGGCCTTACATGATGAAAAGAGACTCTGCAGTGTGATTAAATTAAGGCTCTTGCTATAAAAATTACTCTGGATTGCTGTGGGCCCAGTGTCATCGTAAGTGTCCTTAGTAGAGGGAGGCAGAAAGATCAGAGTCGGAGAAGATGTGATAACAAAACAAGAGGTTGGAGTGATGCAAGAACGAGGTTGCGAGACAAGGAATGCAGGCAGCCTCTGGAGGCTGCAAAAGGCAAGGAAATGGATTCTCCCCTGAAGCTGCCAGAAGGAACACCGCCTTGCCAGCACCTTCATTTTAGACTGTGACCTCCAGAACTCGAAGATAATAAATTTGAGTTGTCTTCAGTCACTAGGTTTGTGGTAATTTGTTAGAGCAACTGTAAGAACCTAGTACACTAACCCTCATCTATTTCTCGCTTCCAATTGAAGAGAGTTTCCCCATGATCAGTACTGCTCACTCAACATTCATCCATGCATACCTAGAATCTCCCAGACCCAGGGTACTGCCTGTACTGCATTTGGGAAACACTCCCTTGGCACAGGAATTGTGTCTGAATCACCCCTGTGCCCCCCCACCATGGTGCCCACAAGGGCCTCGTACATCACAAACACCCAGTAAACATGTATTTAATTATTGAGAGAGCTCGTGTTCCGTTGCTGTCCCCCGTGAGCCTCTTAAAACCCTTTTATCACCAGACCTATTTGTACTTGTCTGGAGCTAGTCATCGCACGTGATGGGAGGAGAATGAAATGAACAATTTCATCTTTGCTACAAGGAAATAAACATTTTATTCGTAGACTTTATCATCCTATGTAACGGAATCTGAGAACGACACTGCATTTTGTGTCGGCTGCCTGCATCAGACACAGGGCAAATCTATTTGATGTGTGTGCCTCAGTTCCTGACCCTGTCTCTTTCTCAGTTCATTATTCTTACCTCTTTCTCTAGTAGTCTGCATTCGTAGAAAGAACAGAGATTTGTAAGTATTATTCATTCCCCCAGAACCTTGGACTTCCCCAAATAGTAAGAAGCAAGTTGCCCATCTATAGATGCCTGGTTAAGTGGTTCTTCACCAGGGGTGATTTTGCCCCCTAGAAGACATTTGGCAATGTCTAGAATATCTAGAAGGGGTTGACACTGGCTTCCAGCAGAAAGAAGCCAGAGTTGCTGCTAAATGTCTTACAATACACAGGACAGCCCCAAATGTCAGCAGTGCCAAGGTTGTGAAACCCTATGCTAGAGCAGTAGGCTGTGGGGAAACTGACTTAGCCTCCCCAAGCCTGAGTTTCCTCCTCTTAGATGGAATTAACAAGGTGGTAATGAGTTAGAGTTAACTGTGAAGTGCTTAGCATGGTGACTGCCACCCGGTAGGCACTCAGTAAGCCAGGCTAGTATGCTTGTTATTAAGAAGAACAGAAGAGGGCCCCATGCTCTGTGACGTGAGGCCCTTGGAGGAAGCTAGGACTGGAAGAGCACCTCTTGAAGGACAAACACAGTCGCCATCTTGTGAGGTTTGGAGGAGGGAGGAAGGCATCTCCATGGGTCAAACTGGGATGAACAGGGCAGAATTCTAGGGACTGTGTTGGGGCTCAAAGTAGAGAAGACTGCCCTTCCTGGCCGCTGGAACACAGACCCTGTGACCTGGGCCCTGGGGACAAGCAGAGGGGCCATGGCACACCCCACCACACTGGAGGCAGGGGCCGCTGCCTGGGTGGGGAGCAGCCACCAAAGTGGCCCTTCCTTGGGCTTCTCCAGATAGAAGTTCTGTGAATTCAGGCACAGGGAGAGTTCAGGATATCCCACTGGAAGGTCAATACAGTCAGGCGTCCATATCCACAGGGGCTTGGTCCCAGGACCCCTGCAGATACCAAGCACCACGCTTGCTCAAGTTCCTTATATAAAATGGCATAGTATTTGCACAGAACCCATGCATATCCTCCTATACTTTAAATCGTCTTTAGATTCCTTGTAATGCCTAATTCAGTGTAAATGCTATGTAAATAGTAGTCAATACAGTGTAAGTGTTATATAAATAGTTGGCAGCACACTGCAAATTCAAGTTTTGCTTTCTGTAACTTTCTGGAATTTTTTTCCCCAAACATTTTTTGTCTGCGGTTGGTTGAATCCCAGATGTGGAACCTGCAGATATGGAAGGCTGACTGTAGTCTGCCTGCCTTGCTCTTCAGTGCTGATGTGTCGCATAATTAATCAGGTCAAGGAAGGAGAAGGCCTTTTTGCGCACTGCCTTCTGTGAGCAGGCAGTACTGGGGAACAAATGCAAACGGGCTATTGTAGGCATAATAGATGACAGAGTAGGAGTTGGTTCATTTCAGGGAGTTCATCTTAATGTAATTTTCTCAGTTAGCAAACTTGCCTAATGGTGGAGGGGCACACCGGCTAGCGCACGTTCAGGTACCTAACAGGCACGTTGATAGTTTGCTAGGGCTGCAGTAAAGTACCATAGACTGGGTGGCTTAAGCATCAGAAATGGATTTTCTTACAATTTTGGAGGCTAGAAGTCTAAGATCAAGGCAACCACAAGTTTGGTTCCTTCTGAGGCCTCTCTCCTTGGTGTGTAGACAGCCATCTTCTCCCTGTATCCTCACATGGTCTTCCTTCTGTGTTCGTCTGTCCTAATCTCCTCTTTTTATAAGAACACGAATCCTATTGGATCACCCGCCCCCCCCAGTGACCTCGTTTTAACTTAATCACCTCTTTAAAGACCCTGACTCCAAATACAGTCACATTCTGAGATGCTGGGGATTAGGACTTCAGCACAGGATTTTGAGAGAGAAGTAATTCAGCCCATAACAGACACCATTAGAATTCAGGGCAGCGCCTTTGAAAGGGGACTCTGGTGGATAAGAGAGAATCTGTGCATTACAACAGGCCTCGGAGCTTTTGTGGCTCTCACAGCCTCACAAAAACCAAACTCCAGGACCGTGCACACCTGAGTTGGGAGAGGCATGATTCAGATTCGGAGACAGGGTCTATTCTATGCATAGCAGGCACGGTAAGAAAAAATATAGCTAAGAAAAATACAGGCAAAATTAAAATCCCTACTTTACTGTAATGAATTGTATGTTAGAGAAAGAAATATCCTGGGATGGGAATCCTCAGGCAGCTCTGTGTTCTTCATGTTCCTGTGTGTTGTCAGGTGTACCCCTCGAGGTGTAGGCAAGCCCCGTTGTTGCGTCTACACAAGCCAGCAAGGCACAGACGCCTTGCTACAGAATCTGAGCCAATGTTTTATATTTTACCTCTTTTATTCATCTACATTTCCCTTTTCTTGGAAAAATACCACATTGCCTCTTGATTTCAACGTTATAGACATTGTTTTGCCCTGGAGGGCTAGGCTCTCTGTTCAGTTCACCACATGTCATATCTGCCACGTATTATGTTAAACACACACATAAGAAAAGTGTAGAGAGGTATATAAAACAACATTGCTTCTCTCAAGATTCAGCCCTACCACATTTGTTCATACATCACTTGTGTTTTTATTAACATAGTAAAAAAACGTTCTGCAAAATGACTTTGAAATGACAGTGCATTTCTAAGCCACTAGTAAAGAAATGCTAAGAGGGCGGGGAGATTTTTGCTTTCAAATACTAGCATGATTCAGGCCAAAGAAGCCTCAGGTCAAAGCAATCTGAGCCCTTTGAGCTTTTAATTAATGGACTGATTATATAGTTCAAGCCAATGACAAGGGAACTGTGTGTTTTAGCCTCTGTCTCTATCACTGCACAACAGATTGACCCAGCTTAGGAGCAAGTGCCTGCACCTCTTTCTTCGTGGGTTCATCTCACCCTCTCTCCATCCAATACACTCAGCTCTCTGACAGGTCAACAGAGCAAAGTGTGATAATGCAGCACCCACTGGAAACGGCCCCTCCAGCAGGGGGAGCTCACCCAAGAGCCGGTCATCGCCCCAGCATCCATCTTTCCCACATGACAGTATGAAATGCCTCACCTGAGTTCAGGTAGAGGGTACCTCATTTTCATGAGAAATGAGATTCTTCTGACCAACTAATGGTTGATGAAGCCGTGCTGATTCCTAACAAGCACTACACTCTTTTATAAAGAATTGGGAGGGGGGGGAGAGCATTTCAAAGAAGGGAAACACAATCCAAGCAGATCTTTGTCTCTCTCAAATTTCCCTCCCACCAAAAAAAAAAAAAAAGTTTAATTTTCAAATCTATAGGCAGAAAGGCTTGTTACTTAAATTTTAACCCTCACAAATGGTGAATTTATCTATAGTCAAGATTCTCAGTAACAAATGAAACCTGAGTCAAACTGGCATGAGAGAAAAAAAAAATGAACTGATTAGCTCGCATAACTGGGACATGGGATTTTAGCTAGAGCCAGATCCGAGTGTTGGTGGGAAATATTCAAATAGGAACAGTTAGCGGTGGCACCAGCCAATCAGAACAGCACACACTGGTGATGTCAGGCCTGCGTGCGCCACCAGGGCGGGGCTCTCAGGAGCCTTCTTTCCCTCTTGACTCCCCCTCCTTGCCGTCAGCTTCACTCTCAAATAAGTCCTGACCTCCTGTCGCAAAACCCCAGCAATAGCTCCAGGTGCACAGCCCCAGGAAAGTTCCTTCCCAGGGTTCCAGCAGAATTCCTGGGTCCAGAGCGGATCAGGGGTCTAGCCTAGACCAATCACTGACCACAGGCCTGGGTCAACTCAGGGGAGCTGGTGCAGGAGCAAAACCCTGGGGTCAGGGTAGCAGAGAGCTGGCTGCCTAAAGTAAAGGCAAGCGGTCAGCCAGATGAAGAAGAAACAGAGGACGCAGAAGCCATGACAGTCACGTCCACGCAAGTCATGTGATAGTAGATGGCGCTTTGGGCCCTGACTCTGGTTTCGGGAAATGTCAAGAGGATCATGTTGCTTTAATGACTTGCCTCAAGTGCTGTTAATATCCTTGTCCTTAAAAAGATTTCTTTTATCACTGACGTTAATACTTAATAGATGTAAAATCTACGCTCTAAGTAATATGCAGCTGGCATTAAAACACACACACAGTGTGAAGCATAGGTCCAAACTGACCATCTGCCTGAGCCGGCTACCCAACGATCTCAGGTGTGTTTTCATGGGGTACTTGGTGGCTCTGGCAGGGGAGCTGCCTCCCAGTTCCCTACAACCAAGGTGCTCTGCAGATATCCAGGAACTAACCGGGTGAGGCTGTTTCCATCTCACTACAGCCGAGCTTTCTTACCTATTGGTAAATTGGTAAATTACCTATTCTTACTTTCTTACGTATTGATAAAGATTCTCAACCATCAGTAGGAGATACAGTTTTAAAACATTGTTTATAGAGACTGTAACGTAAATTAGTGTCACAAAATAGACTCAGGAACTGTTCAGTATTCATGACTTAAACAGGCAGAGTGTTGACATCCTGGAGTCTGTGGATTTTTTTGGTTTGTTTACATTTAGTAGCTTTTTTAGAGAAGACAAAACTGGGAAATGCCTCCTTAATCTCCCATAAGGAGGGGTTCTGATGATATGCATCTATTTTCATCTTCAATGAAAATGTGTCTTTAATTTTTTTTTAATGTCTTTATTGGAGTATAATTGCTTTACAAGGGTGTGTTATTTTCTGCTGTATAACAAAGTGAATCAGCTATACATATACATATGTTCCCATATCTCTTCCCTCTTGCATCTCCCTCCCTCCCACCCTCCTTATCCCACCCCTCTAGGTGGTCACAAAGCACCGAGCTGATCTCCCTGTGCTATGCGGCTTCTTCCCACTAGCTATCTATTTTACGTCTGGTAGTGTATATATGTCCATGCCACTCTCTCACTTTGTCCCAGCTTACCCTTCCCCCTCCCCATATCCCCAAGTCCATTCTCTAGTAGGTCTGTGTCTTTATTCCCGTCTTACCCCTAGGTTCTTCATGACCATTTTTTTTCTTCGATTCCATATATATGTGTTAGCATACAGTATTTGTTTTTCTCTTTCTGACTTACTTCACTCTGTGTGACAGACTCTAGGTCCCTCCACCTCACTACAAATAACTCAGTTTCGTTTCTTTTTTATGGCTGAGTAGTATTCCATTGTATATATGTGCCACATCTTCTTTATCCATTCATCTGTCGATGGACACTTAGGTTGCTTCTGTGTCCTGGCTATTGTAAATAGAGCTGCAGTGAACATTGTGGTACATGACTCTTTGAATTATGGTTTTCTCAGGGTATATGCCCAGTAGTGGGATTGCTGGGTTGTATGGTAGTTCTATTTTTAGCTTTTTAAGGAACATCCATACTGTTCTCCATAGTGGCTGTATCAATTCACACTCCCACCAACAGTGTAAGAGGGTTCCCTTTTCTCCACACCCTCTCCAGCATTTATTGTTTGTAGATTTTTTGATGATGGCCATTCTGAACGGTGTGAGATGATAGCTCATTGTAGTTTTTTTTTTTTTTTAATTTATTTTTGGCTGTGTTGGGTCTTCGTTTCTGTGCAAGGGCTTTCTCTAGTTGTGGCAAGCGGAGGCCACTCTTCATTGCAGTGCGTGGGCCTCTCACTGTCGCGGCCTCTCTTGTTGGGAGCACAGGCTCCAGACGCGCAGGCTCAGTAATTGTGGCTCACGGGCCTAGTTGCTTCGCGGCATGTGGGGTCTTCCCAGACCAGGGCTCGAACCCGTGTCCCCTGCATTGGCAAGCAGATTCTCAACCACTGCGCCACCAGGGAAGCCCTCATTGTAGTTTTGATGTGCATTTCTCTAATGATTAATGATGTTGAGCATTCTTTCATGTGTCTGTTGGCAATCTGTATATCTTCTTTGGAGAAATGTCTGTTTAGGTCTTCTCCCCATTTTTGGATTGGGCTGTTTGTTTTTTGATATTGAGCTATATGAGCTGCTTGTAAATTTGGGGGATTAATCCTGTGTCTTTAATTCTTAATTACAGTTTTTGCCAACTACCTTTTCCCATTTCTCTCGTGTTTTTAAGAGAAAAGAGAAGCATGAGTGTGTTCCGTATGCCCATCTGTTTCTGTACATTGTTTGTAATCTCAGGTAGTTGTTATTTGCTGAGCAAGGGCCTTCTGGCTAGGGCTGGATAAAGCGGCAGCTAGGTTCGAGAGTGGGAGTTTTATTGCTACATTTAGCGTATTTCTTCATTCATGCATGCATGCCTTTGTTCATAAATGCCCCCACCTCATTCCACAAAAGGTATTAAATGGAGCTTTATTGCTGTCAGTTCATGCTGGTATAGATATTAAATTCTGTGTAATAATCACTTGGCTGTTCCTCCACTTGGTGCAGTGTTACTTACGGCTAACGCAAAGTCTGTTTTCTCATCAGAGATTAACAGTCCTTTTTCCTTGATCGGGATTAGATAATGCTTCCTTCACAGCTCTTCTTCAGTTCCAAAAACCCGTCCACTTTATCTTTGCTGACCTTGCCCCGGCAGGCAGTGCCAGGATTTCCTGCCGGCAGTGGTTTGTTTCAGCGGTTTCAGGCATTTCTGCCGGCTGTGGAGAGGGAGGGGAATTTCAGCCCTGCAGCCTGGGGCTCCTAACTACCAGGCCCCGGCACCTCTCCTCTTAGCAGCAGCAGTATTAGTAAAATGCATTTCCAAATAGTGTCCTGTGTCTGAAATGGGCTTTTTATCTGGATGCAAGCAACAGAAACTAACTCTATAAAGTGTATGTAAAAGAAACAAAATGCATCAGAAGGCTATGTAGGTGTTCGTGAAATCAACAAGCAGGTGTCACAGCAGGTGGGGCCCAGAGTCGGGTGAGAGACCAGGGGCAGCAGCATCAGAGCATGGGCTCAGTCCCAGCTGTCTGCCGAGACCTGTAGTCAGACTTGAGAGTGATTCTGATGGCCTGGTTTGGGTCAAGGCCCACCCATAGCCAGGGGATGGTTGACTTTGATGACAGACTTTAATGGGGATGGGGTGGTAGCAATCAGAGTATTTTTACCAAAATGAAGGGAGAAGAACTGCCATGTGGGGAGTGGGGAGGAATATGTCCATTCCCTTCTGCTTTCCCAATCTGTGGTTATATTCCCTCCATGTTTGATGAGTGTTCTATCAGAAATCTTTCACCCGTGTATACAACTCAATACTGTCTTCCATTTTGCTGAGTTAATTTTATTTCCATAAAGCTGGGAAAACCTAGACTTGCCCACTGTTTTAAATAGACTTTTTAGAACAGTTTTAGATTCACAGCAAAGGGAGAGGTACAGAGGTTTCCCATACGCCCCTAACCCCACGCATGCACAGCCTCCCCGTTACCAGCACCCCACCAGAGTGGAGTATGTGTTACAACTGACGAACGTACCTCTTCACGCAAAACCCATAGTCTACATTAGGGTTCACTGTTGGTGTTGTACATCCTGGGGGTTTGGACACATCTGCAAGGGTATGTGTCCACCATGACGGCATCGTCCTGAGTAGTTTCACTCCCTACAGTCCCTTGTGCTCTGCCCATTCATTCCTCCTACCCCCACCAACCCTTGGAAACCACTCGTCTCCACTTCTTTCTCCCCCTGTTGGCCTCTTTAATGATTGTTTACTTGATTAGGTATAACCTAGTCTTGCTCCTTCTTTCCAAAACCAAAAACTCTTTGGAAAGGGCTAAATTTTCAGATTGATGAAATTACCTGCAAAACTTTCTAAGACTCCCCTCAAAATGAGGTCATAGCCATTAAGGGTGTGAGAAAATAGAGGCCTGTACTGATTGCAGTCCTACAGTCTTCTAACCCATCCTGACTTCTTCCCCATTTCCTCTTTTTATATATATTTTCCAACATCTTATAGCTTGTTTAGTGGGAGGATTGGTCTGAATTGCCTACTTCCCTAATACCAGATACAAGAGTCTTTCTTCTATGGCATGAAACAGACTCAAACACCTGAGAAATGGGCCAGGCTGTTGTTCTGAGGGGGTACATCAGCACAGCAGGAAGAAACAGGAAATCTTATTAAGTGAGCACCTACTGTGTGCTTGAGTGAGCCAGGGCTGGGTCTCCCCATCTGTGACCTCATTCACGTCTGGTGGGGATTGATGAGGACCTCTTACCCCTCAGTGTCTCAGTGTCTGATTATCTCTCAGTGGTAATGAAATACCTGCCTGCAGGGCTTCAGTGAGGGTTGAAAGAGTTAGTTTGGGAAAAAGTAGGTCAATTAACCATCGCCCCTGCATGCAAAGCCTGTTATATCTCTGTGATCCTGAGGCAGCTCGTTAAAACCTCAGCCTGCAGGTGTGCCAGACACCTTTCTCTGGATTTTCGTTCATGGAAACCCATTCAGGACTTCCTCTGCTCTGTTTCCTCTCCTGTTGTTGAAACACTAAGGAGAGCTCATTGTAATTAGCTCACCACTATCCTGGATGAAGTCATTTCATGCTGGTCTAGGCACTGGCTTCCGGAAGAATTAACCACTGCCCGATAGGAATTCTGTTGACACAACTGTCTCAGTTTTGGTTGTCCCAGAAGCAGACACTGAGACAGGGATTGGGTGCAAATTGTCTATTTGGGAGGTGATCTCATGAAATACCAGCAAGGGAGTGGCGAGTGAGCCAGGGAAGGGAATGCACCAGTGCACTTTGCATTGTCCAGCCGGCTCCCGCTGTGGGCAGAGGGGGCCAGTCCTGCTCGGGGAACCCCAGGAACCCGTGGAGGCTTAGTTGACCCAAAGCGATGGAGCTGGGGTATTTATACATCAATTCCCATCGGTTATGGGGGAGGGGCGCTCTGAGTGGGCTGATTCCCCAGCACTCCAGCCCATTGCACAGGTGGGCAAAGGGCTCTGGCTGCCAGAGCAAGATCTCAGACACAGAAATGGAGGTGCTGGCAGGTGGCACCAGCCTGATGTGCTCTAAAGGGGTACGAGTGCCAGGGCACTGTCAGTGTCTCTTAAAACTAACTCATCCTCTCTTCTGGTCTCTGCCCCCTTTTAAGGCAAATTTAATAGTGAGAGGCAAATGGTCATGTGGCATTCCATTGATGAGGCACATATGACAGTGATTTTGATTCCAGAATTTGTCAAACCTTGCCCTCACTGACTTCTGCACCCTGACTTGGCTCACGAGAGCCAGATGTGGACTCCATGCAAACCAAGCCCAGGGGTGGTCCATTCTGGAAGGTAAGTCCCACGGGACCTCTCCTATGGAGCAGGATCCTTGCAGAATGTTTTCCCTGACACACCCTCCATGGAGTGGCTCATAACTGTGTCCAAAATGGATAGGGCTCCAGCAGGGTGTTCCTAGGGGTGGGGGGTCTCGGCATCGAGGTATGACTCTCCGCAAACCTGGGAGTTTTCACGTCTGCACCTACAGCATCATCAGTAGTACCATGTTTCCATAGTTTCAGAATCCCACACTCTTTCTGGCTGGAGTGGTTGTTAGATGGAGCCAGAAATGCAGGCACAGCCAACCGCTGCTAGGGTTGGGTGACCACTCCTTGAAGGCTCGGCCAGAGTCACCTGAAGGTCACAGCCCACAGCCGTCCAGACCAGCTTCATTTAGGGTTGACAGCCCCATCTATCCTCCAAAACTCTGTGGATCGGAGAACTGAGTTATGATGTATCTTGTATCCCATACGCAGAGCACAGAAGAACTCGTGTCTTTTGCACACTCAGCCATAGAGACATTGCCTTCTCTTGCTTTTGTAACAAGTAAATATAGTTTAAAGGGAGGAGAGAATGAGATTTGCTGTTTTAAAATATATTTTAATAGATTGAGTTCGTTCTCGTAAGGCTACTGTGGGGTCTGAGACCCCAGTGTAGCAGAACCCTTCCTTACAATTGCTCTACAGTGGACAAGTCACGTACATTCTGCTCTGGGCACTGTTCTTAAACACCTGTCTGACCAAGAGTCTGTGGCTCTTCTATAATTATGCAGACCACACTGTCTCTACCTTCCAGTATCTTGTGGTCTCCTGGAAGCAGTAAGAAATCAAACAGCAGAGTTTTTACAAAAGCCACTTTTACAAAAGCCATTCTTCCCTGGTGGCACAGTGGTTAAGAATCCACCTGCCAATGCAGGGGACACAGATTCGAGCCCTGGTCCGGGAAGATCCCACATGCCACGAAGCAACTAAGCCCGTGCGCCACAACTACTGAGCCTGCACTCTAGAGCCCACAAGCCACAACGACTGACCCGTGTGCCACAACTACTGAAGCCCATGTGCCTATAGCCCGTGCTCCGCAACAAGAGAAGCCACCACAATCACAATGAGAAGCCCACGCACCGCAATGAAGAGTAGCCCCCACTCGCCGCAACTAGAGAGAGCCCATGTGCAGCAGTGAAGACCCAAACGCAGCCAAAAGTAAATAAATTAAATAAATAAATTTATTTTTTAAAAAAAGCCACTGGTGCTGAGGTCCAAGCGAGTAGCCCAGGCATAAACGCTGTAGACACTGAAGAGAGGAAGAGAGCCCCAGGGATTAAGGTGGTCCAGGAGGGCTGGTAGGAGGGGCCAGGATTTGCATGGGACCATCCTGGGTAAGCAGGGTAGGGAAGAGCTGATGGGAGAGGGTGGTCAGTGATTTTAGGCACACCTGGGGACAGTGGGGAAATCCATTTTGCCAGAGTAAAGGGATTGTATGAGGAAGTGTAGGCTGCATTCTAGGGCAAGCTAAGTAAATGGGACTCAGTTCTGAACGGGGGTAGATGGTTATATACACAAAAGAGCACTGAGGGAGGACCCCAGGGACACGGCAGTCATGAAGCCTGTTGGGAAGCAAGGTACTGATCCAGGGAAGAAACAGGAGGGCTTGAAATGGGGGCGGGGGCAGAGTGCCATCTTCTCATGGTGTGAGCCTGTGCGGGCCACACAGTCCCTCTGAGCTCAGTCCCCTTATCCTTGAACTGGTAATAACAATCCCTGCCTCAAACAGTGATGGTTACGATTATATGAGCTGTCGTGTGTGTGTGCCTGACGGTGCACCCAACCAGAGTAGGTGGTCATGACGTTAGGGTGATGGTGTGGCAGTCTTGGCCCAGAGCCAGTTCAGAGCAGCTCACAAGAGCCAGTTGTTACCATCTCTGTCCAATTCTGCACTCCATGGTATCATGAGAGACTCGAAGTCAGTCACGGTGGAAGTATTTACACCACGAAAATGGGCAAATGCTACTAATCTAGGCTTTCTTTTTCCTTCGGAAAACGAGATGCTGAACCTTGAGCAGTGCACCTCTGGCGATCTAAAAGGAAAATAAGAGCCAGATGTGAATGTAATCAAAAGAGGGAAGCCTAAAATAGCAGGCCTGAGCAGATGGGTTTTGTGTGTCCTGTTGGCCCACACCCTTGTAAGGTGCTTTGTTTTTATCTTGGTTTTCTTTGGGGGTTTGAGGTTTTTTTTCGTCCAGCACAGTCACAGCTTCCTATTCGGAGTCTCTGGCCCTCCTTCCAAAGCTGAGCTGTTTGGAGACTGGAGGAGGGAAGTAGGGGGTTCAATGTCATCTTACTAAAAACATTTACTAATAAAAGGTTTAGTGTTAATATAGCAGCTTAAGATTTCTCCCAGCTTTTACTCAGCAGCAACGGATTGAATCGTTGACTGGATTTTACTACACTGTGGTTCCACTGAGGAAGGCCAGGTTCTTAAATCATGCGCCTGACAGGTGCCATATTTTTGAGCCAAGCTGTGACCTTCTAGTTTCACAGTAACTAGAGCTGGGTGACGTGCATAATAAAGGGGAGTACATAGAGTATTTTTAAAATATGGAAGGAAACCGAAGTCAGATAGAAGTGTCAGTCTGAAACTGGTTACCAGAACCTAGGTGATCAATCTCTTCCCCTGTCTCAGGATTCTGATGCAATAAATATGGTGACTTTCACTTGGCAAAAGGATTTTGAAATATGTGAGTTGGAGAAGCTACCCCCTGCCAAGGACCATGCTCCACGTGTGATGTAATCTTCACAGCCACCTTATGAGTAAGGTTTCAGTGTCTCCTTTTTACATATGGGAGAGAAAAAGCTCAGAAAGGTTGGTACCACTCACGGTGACCCACAGGTGTTCATGACTGAGTGGGGCTTTGAACTCGGGTCTCTCTGCTGGCCTCTGTTCTAGCCACTATCCCCAAACTGCTTCCCAGTTGGAGGCTCCTCCCTGATTCATCAGCTCACCATGGTTTCCTCTGCCTGGAATGTTCTCCCCACTATATCTCTACTTGACTATCTCCTTTTCATTTAAGTCTCATCTGTCATCTCCTGTGAGAGGCGTTCCTTGGTCACTGCTTTCTAAATAAGCCCTCCCTAACCCTGCCCACCTGTTACTAGGTGCTCCCTGTACCATTACCCGATGTGACGGCTTCCAGAGCATGTGTCACTCTCTGAAATTATTCTATTGTCTGTTTACATGTTAATAATCTTGCTCCTTCTAGAGCATAATAGTTCTGTGTAGACGTAGGAATACATAAGAGTTCCTAACACACAGTAGCCATCTGATGAATACTGAAATAACGGATGGATGGATACATGAATGGATAGATACATGGATGGATGCTTGGATGCATGGATGCAGAGATGGATATGTGAATGGGTAAATGGATGGATACATGGATGGACGGGTGTGTGAATGTATGGATGGATGGATACATGGATAGATGTATGAATACATGTGTGGATGAACTTGAACAAGCTCAAATCAGGCCTCCTGAAATTACATTGGAGCCCCTCTCCTAAGTCCTCCTGAAGGGGTCCTGGGAAGCTCTCCTGGAGACCTCTACACTTACCTCACCATTCCCCACCAACCTGAGCAGTATCGGCCTCCCCAAAGGAATAATATTATTGATGGAGAGAGGTCAGCAGGGATATACGGGCTGCTGGTTGAACAAGAGCTGTGTTGAAACCAGGGCAACCCCAAGAGGAGACCTGGCTAGGAGTAGCTCCCCTGGTACGGCCTTTGGGTGAACCCCTGTGTGTCTCCCCAGCCTTCCTACCAGTTCCAGGATCATCCAACCCCAGGATTCACAGATCCTGGGGATATATAGACATCAAAATATACATGGCCTCTACTATCCAGGCTCACCTAGTCTAGAAGAAAGGGTAGCTGTATAAACAGACACTTTATAAATATAAAAGCTGTGATGAAAATGACATTCAAGGGCGAAACAGGACAGTATGACAAGGGCAGGGAGGAAGGCACATCTTTGTCTGCCTGTTAGAGTCAAGGAAGGAAGAGATAGCCAAGCTGAGACTTGAAGGCAGACCAGGGAAAGGGTGTGCGGGCCCAGGAAACGTAGGCAAAGGCACAGAGGCTAGAGCTGCTCACTGAACAAGTGAGCACGACAGTAAAGGGTCTTGTGTGGCCCACTGTGGGATTTCAGCCTTGATCTGTAGGCAGTCGGGACACCTGAAGGACTGAACTCAGAAGGATGTTATGATCAGATCTGAATTTTAGAAAAAGCTCATTCAGGCACAAGACAGATGTTAGGGGAAGAGAGAAGAGGCCACGAGGCCGCTTAAGAGATGATAGCAGCCAGGACCAGAGCAGCAAGGAAGAGAATTCAGAGACGTGCAGCCGATCTGAGAAGCATGAAGAAAGTAGAATCAAAATGATTTGGTGATTAACTGGACATGGAGAGTGAAAAGGAAGCTTCGTGGCCATCCCCCGGCTAGGGAGAAGGTTCCTGACCTGCTTGTTGATCCCCCTTAGATCAAATGTACTGGACTCTATACCTCAGCCTTCCAGCTGCTTAAAGGAATGGCAGAGCCCCAGGGCCCAGCGAATCCCAAATGCCCAGCCCTGGACCAGCATCAAAAGCCGATGGAGGTGTTAAAATCACAGAGGCTTAAGCCCTCCCTCGGACCTACCAGATCAAGAAGTCCAGTGTCAGGACCTGGGAATCTGTGTCTTTAATTCCGCAGGTGATTCTGGGGCCAGAACCATAGTGCACCCAGTCCGGTAAACACTGCTTCAGTCTCTCCGCTAATATTGGGGGAGGAGGGTCAGAAGCCCGGTCATCCCTCTGTGTCTGCTTGCTCCAGGTCAGTGCAGTGTCTCCCACTGAGCAGGTGGGGGCTAAAGGTACCTGGGTGGCTTTCCCATCATCCCACGCACTGGATACCGGATCTGTGCCACCCAGCTTGTCGTACGTGGGCACAAAACCTCTGTCGGGGCCAGCAGTGTAATTTGTCCTGGGCACCGTCTGGCTGACTTGGTGTTAAATCTAGACAAAGAAGTAGACCTAGAATGTTCCAAAGCAAAGGCAGTAGTTTTCCTGCCCAACGCTGTCAGGAAATTAAATGACTAAACCAGCAATAAAGCAATGGGCCAAACAGTCAAGTTTGGGCACAGCTTTAACGACTAATTTCTAATGAGTTTCAAAACACTGCTTTTTCAGAGCAGAAGATCAAGTTGTGCTCATTTATAACCCATCATCTGCAGTGAGTCGGAGGATATTATTTTTCTGTGTTGTCAGTTAGCTTTCTGAGCCCATCAGAATACAAAGTAGGGCCGCTGGGCCATAAATCAGCTCTACGGAACCTGATAAATGGTTATTGTACAAATCCTGCATTTGCATTGGATCTGGGGACATAAATCTACTTCTCATGATCTTACTTTAAAAAAATTATCCCCCTGAAGTCAGAGTGAGCAATTTATACAGGCATTCTTTGCCAGCTGTTTATTTTTCTCACCTTTAATGACTGACTTTCTACTCTCTGCATTTACACTATATTGTGAAATGTCACTCATCATGTAGAAGAAACTCCCAGGACTTCAGTTTGAAGCTACCCACCAGGAATAATTTTATAACTTTTTACCCAGCCATGAATAACTGTTGTTTGGGTAAAGACTGTCAAAATTTACTAGCATTAGAAAGAACCTTACAGACCATAGATGAACCTGCCCTTTGTTCTGTAGACGGGAAACCAAGGCTCAGGAGGGGCAGTGATGTCGTCAGGCCAAGTTGGTGACAAGACGAGGACTCCTGCTTGGGTTTGGGAGAAACAAGAATCCTTGATACCATGAAGAAACAGCTGTAACCTTCATGATTAGGAATAAGTGAAACATTCATTCAAAGACAGTGACGTGAATTGATAGGAACGACCAAGGCGAGAGCAGGGTGCTTGCTCCCTCATTCGTTTGTCATTCATTCATTGACCAGGCAACTAGTGACCATGGCCCATTCTGCTGCAGTCATTACAAGTAAGAATAAAGATCCCGTAGATGAGACTCAGAGAGTTCTTCATTTGACCCAGCATATGTCAAGCAGGCAAAAATGAAAGAAAATCAAAATACCCCTGTCATTTTTTGGCTTTCTGCAATTCATTAGAATATTCTGAAGAGCATCACGTGAAGGGTGTTTGGTTTTTGTCTTGTTTTGCTGTGCTTTCATCACCTTGGAAACCATGGAGAGCTCACTTCCTTGAAGGGATTTTTCTTATATCTAACAGCTTTGGGACTTCGCTGGTGATGCAGTGGTTAAGAATCTGCCTGCCAGTGCAGGGGACACGGGTTCGATCCCTGGTCCAGGAAGATCCCACATGCGGCGGAGCAACTAAGCATGTGCTCTAGAGCCCGCGAGCCACAACTACTGAGCCCACGTGTCACAACTACTGAAGCCCACGTGCCTAGAGCCCTTGCCCCACAACAAGAGAAGCCACCGCAATGAGAAGCCCGTGCACCGCAGTGAAGAGTAGCCCCCGCTTGCTGCAACTAGAGAAAGCCCACGCGCAGCAAGAAGACCCAACGCATCCAAAAATAAATAAATAAATAACAGCTTTATTGAGACATAATTCACATACCCCACAATCTACCCATTTAAAATATACATTTCAATGGTTTTTAGTATATTCACGGAGTTGCGCAACCATCACAACTATCAATTTTAGAACAGTTTCATTACCCCAGAAAAAATCTGTTCTCTTTAGCCATCACCTCCATTCTGCCTCTCCTCTGCCATAGACAACCACTAGTCTTTCTACTAATCTACTACTAATCTATTTTCGGTCTCTATGGATTTGCCTAGCCTGGAGATTTCAGATGAATGCAGTCATGCAGTGTGTGACCTCCTTAAGGTTCATGGTCTCTTTGTAGAAAGACATGAATGTGGGAACAGAAGGTGCTTATTGTCCCAAAAAAAGACACATTCATCCTTTTTTTCCCTCAACTTTATGAAAGTTTCAAACGCACGAAATGTTGGAAGAATTTTACAGTGAGCACTCGTTCACCCATCACCTAGATGCTACCATTTTCTTGTACTTGCTGTATCACAAACCTACCCATCTCCCCCATGGACCACCATCTTAGTGGTGGGCGCTCAAGGAAGCAACTTCCAACCTTGCCATCTTGAGAAGGAAATATATTCAGTTTTGCACAATAAAATGTCAATGAAGGAGATTTAAAAGCCAAGAACGTTAGTAAATTGACAGTAGAGGCCCTGAAAGACAAAATTACGTTCAAAGGTTGAAGAAGGCTTGCAGTAGCTTTCCAAGAGACCAGGCCCAAGGACTGGCCAGGTTTGGGAATGACAGATCTCTTGAAGGGACCAGCCGACAGCCTGGCTCAAAGGTCCACACTGGGAGAGCCAGAGAGTAAACCACATGGTTTCAGGAAATGGCAGCCTTTTCCTGCATCTGCTGATTTGGCCATTTTTTTGCGATTCAGGGATTTAGTTTATTTTGTGTCAATTTTGACTCATGCATTTGAAGGGAAGGCGCTTTTCTTTTTCTCTTGCATAGCAGAAGCTTTTAGAAATGTGACTATATCCAGAGCCCCAGCTCCTCGCAGGAGTAAGAGCCCAGCATCACACGTCCAGATGCCCTGGGCTGTGGTCTGGACAGGCAGGAGTGGAAATGGTGCGTGAGGAGAGGGGTCAGGACACCGGGGGCGCTGGGACCACATACCACTCACTCTCTGCCTCCCAGCCCATCCTTGACCTTGGGCTTCAAGTCCTTGTTGCCCACCCAGGAGCCTGGGGAGAAGATGCCCACTCTTGTCCTCTGATCCCACAAGCCTGTGTGTGTGAGTGGTGTGACTCAAGAAGGGTTGGATGACACTGGGCTGTGTGTGAGTGTGTGTGTGTGTATGTGTGTGTGTGTGGTAAAGACACATTTAATTTGTATTCCTATGAAGTGAGAAGAAAAGGTCTTGGCAAACAGTTCAGTAGCTCTTGCCGGTAAGTGCGCGGTAATTCTTTTTAATGAGAGAACTAGCCTTGATATGAGCCGTATTAAGCCTTCTATTGGAACGGGAATTCAAAATGCTCATCTTGGTAATTTACTCATCAGTCATCAATGTTTACCAAATGCCAGTGGATGCCTGGGGAGAAGAGAAAGCAAAGATAAATAAGACGTGTCTCCTGGACCTCAAAGAACTCTTGTCCAGTAGCAGAAAACGCACAATTATGACATGTCATTTTTATTGTATATACACTTATGATTAGATTGGGCCATATGAAACTGCTGATATTTGATGGGTTTTGACCAATAAAATGGCAACTTTATGATTCAACCTAATATTTATGTAGTATTGTATCAGTTTGCTAGGGCTGCTTCTCATTGCGGTGGCTTCTCGTTGTGGAGCACGGGCTCTAGGCGTGCAGGCTTCAGTAGTTGTGGCTCACAGGCTCTAGAGCACAGGCTCAGTAGTTGTGGCACACGGGCATGTGGATCTTCCCAGACCAGGGCTCGAACCCGTGTCCCCTGCATTGGCAGGTGGATTCTTAACCACTGCACCACCAGGGAAGTCCTATCATGCCTTTTAATATCTGCATGGTGTTTCATTATCTGGGTAACTAATCACTTCTGATAGACAGTTACCTGGTATTTCTTTAATTTTTCTATAATGAACAGTGATGGAAGAAACATTCTTTTTTTTTTTTTTTTTTTTTTTTGTGGTATGTGGGCCTCTCACTGTTGTGGCCTCTCCCATTGCGGAGCACAGGCTCCGGACGCGCAGGCTCATCGGCCATGGCTCACGGGCCCAGCCGCTCCGCAGCATGTGGGATCCTCCCTGACCGGAGCACGAACCCGCGTCCCCTGCATCCGCAGGCGGACTCTCAACCACTGCGCCACCAGGGAAGCCCGGAAGAAACATTCTTGTAGCTAAATAACTCCGCCAAATAAGTTTGAGTAATGCTGTGTTCTAAGGCCCTTTCTTGGATATTCACAGTGTGATTCTACATTTTCAAGGCTCTGAGAAGTCCTGCAAAGGAGGGGAAGCTTTGATTTTATTAACCCAGCATTCCCAAATTTTAGAAGTTGCTCCCTTACTATTTCTTTAGGCTAAATTATTAGCAAAGGAATTTCTAGATCAAAGAATATATAGAGTTTTAAGGGATTTTCACTTATTTCCTTCTAGGAGTGTTGTTTTAGGAACTGGCGACGTTGGAGACAACTCTTCCTTCTTGGCTAAACTGAGGTGTTCTTTTAATCACAATTAGATGAAAAGTTCAAGACACAAAAAGCATATGTGATGTTCTTTTTTAAACAACCAAGCAATCAAGACAAATGCAAAGAATTACCTGGGTTCTTTTTTTTTTTTTTTTTTTTTTTTGTGGTACGCGGGCCTCTCACTGTTGTGGCCTCTCCCGTTGCGGAGAACAGGCTCTGGACACGCAGGCTCAGCGGCCATGGCTCATGGGCCCAGCCGCTCCGCAGCATGTGGGATCCTCCGGGACCGGGGCACAAGTTCGTGTCCCCTGCATTGGCAGGCAGACTCTCAACCACTGCGCCACCAGGGAAGCCCCCCTGGGTTCTTTTTGAGTCTTCTGGGAAGTCAGTTTAGAAGAGGTTGATTCATCCAGAAAGCATAAGTTTTCCTTTTCTAGAGTTTAGACAGGAAACATGTAAAATGAGTAAAAGTCTCTCATGTGGACCATCCCAGAGGGTCCTGGGAGACTTTAAATGCTGCAGTGGACCGTTGAGGAATGTCCATTGTAAATACTACTTTTGGTATAAAACAACAAGGCTCAAAGTAAATGTTTTGGACGGGCTGACTGCTCTTCTTATATTCTGCCTCCGTGTAACCATAATGGCTTATTTATTTATTCAGCAAGCACTTGCTAAACTTGCAGCACGAGCTGGGCCCTAACTAGGCCCTGAGGACAGCTGTGAACAAGCCTTTGTCCTCTTGTAGAACTTACATTCCAGTGGGGAGACGGGCAGTGAACAAGTAAATCAATACATAACCACACTACCAGGCTGACTGCAGGGTACAGCACATGCCAGTGGGAAAGGAAACAGCCTGATGGGATGGGGAGTCGATGGGAGAGGCCCCGTAGATGGGCTGGGTAGGAAGGAGGTGACATTTGAACTGAGGTCTGAAGAATGATAATGAGCCAGCCAAGCAGAGAGCTGCGGACAGAATTCCCGGCAGAAACCAGCAGCTAAAACGAAGGCTGGGAGGGTGGAGGGCTGGGGGCCTCAGGTCTGGGGAGCAGGATGCGTGGATGGTGGGGAGGCAAGAATGAGGGAACAGCTGGCGTCCTCGGGCAGCGGGAGGCTCAGAGGCCCAGGGTGCGTTGTCGCCCTTGTCAGAAGCTCTGTGGCTCCACACACCTGACCGCACCAGGGCCACCTACCCACCGCCTACCGCATGGACCAGGCACACGGCCGCCCTCACACACCCTGCAAATCCTGGGACGTTGACTCCTCGGAATTCCGAGGTGTGTCCTCCTTTTTAAAGCATCTGTTTAATATTTTCACCAACACTGAAGATAGCAACTCATGTTCTTGTCTAGAGTTGACAAATGTGTTCTTGGGTTCAGAAATCTGAAGTCTCAGCCTGTTACTGAAAAGAGCCATATATGTAGTTACTGTATCAGGGTCCCAGTTTCCCAAATTTTCTGACATTGTTAAATTTGTGACTTTACACATTGAATCTGTCTTGCTAGATTTCTCCGTATTTCTTTGTGATCATTTTGGCCTGAGTCAATAATGAGAGCACCCTACAAGACATTTATAATCAGGGCTGTGGGGACTTTGCTTCCTTTTTTAATAACTGCTGCATTCACGTAGGTTTCGAAGGCAGGGTGGGAGACTTCATAAATCATCTTCGGAAATAAGTTTGCAGAATGGGGATGAAGCTCAAACTAGAAAGAGCCCAGTCCCAAGGCCATGTCACAGAAGGTCCTATCAGCACCTTTGTAAGGACACTGGCAGCAAATTATAACAAAGGATTAATGGCCTCAAACAAGAGAGCAGGTGTGACCTTTGCTGGGAGAGGTGAGCAGCAGACCTGCCTTGCCTGGAACAGGTGGTGAACTGGTGTTTGGAGATGACAAGCATGATCCCGGCAAGTAGCTGGTGCCTGGGAAATGTGAGTTCCCCTCTGCTTGGCAGGGAAGGCTCCATGCACACAGGACTCATGCACGGAGGAGCAGGTCGGGGGGCGACAGTGTCTTCTGCAGGCTCAGAAGATCACAGTAATCTTGAGCAAGGTCAGTGTCCCGCTGGCTGGGGCCCCGCCCCTTTCTCTCCCACTAGTGAGAGCAGGTGGTGACTAAGAATTTTTTAGAACAAATGATTCTCAGACCTCAGTTACCATTGATATCTCCACCATAACTGAGTAGTTTGTCCCAGTGGTTAAGTCTCTAATTTGACTTAGAAGTTGTCAATATGAACCTTCCAACAAAAGGACAGTTTAAGACAATATTATTTGAGACTTTCTAGTGATGAAGATATTAAATTCACAGACATGTGCTGTATTATATTAAACCTTTCTCAAGGGTGTATGAAATTTTATAAACAGAAATAGGATTTTAAAAGAGTATTATATCAGCTTAATAGTTTGGGTTTTTTTGTTTTTTTTTTTTTTAGGAAATGTTACTCTTGTGTAGATTCCAATGCCATGTTCCTGAGTTAACCCCCTAAATAAAACCCACCCACAGGACACAGTCCTAGGGTTTCTTTCCGAGTTTAATCATTGTGGGTTGAGTGGTAGGTAGATCTCAAGCTTTAGTAAACCAGAACCACCTGGGGAACTTGGTAAAAGCAGAAAGGCCCCATCATACTCAGCAACCTGGTAACCCTGATACAAGCCAGATCTGGAGAGCTAATGGCATAGAAAAATTACCAACCCTCACAGTCTATTCTCAAGGCAAACAAAAATACAGACTGTGTTCAGGAGACAGAGAATCTGTATTGGAACCACAGCTCTGCCACTTAAAAGCTACTGGCCCAGCCTGAGCCTTTGTTTCCTCATCTGTAGAATGGGGTAATAGTATCTACCTTCCAGGCTGATGGGGCGATGATACGTAATAACGTACACATATCGTGTGGCACCTCCTCGGTGATAAATGAATTTGTGTTTCCAGTTCTAGATACAACAGAAAGCCAATACTGAAAAATAGAAAACATGATGTGTTATGTGAGGGAAACTGCTTTGGCCGCAGTCATCACCAGCATAATTAAATAACTAATGTAAATTACTAATTAACATCCTCTCTGCCTGCCAGAGTGTAAGTTCCAACAAAACAGGAAATCCACTGCTGCCCCACCCAGCACCACACTCGGCACCTGGAGACACCCAGCAAATAGTTATTCAAAATGAGAGAGTGAACAGCATGGTCACTTTAAAAACATGCATGTGTCATGAGTGTATCTGTACATAGTCTGGCCTGTAGACCAACTTTTAGTAATGCTTATTTTGCTTTTAATTTTCTTCTTTTTGCTTATCTGTGTTGCCTGAGTTTTCTGCAATAAACACCAAAGACCTAATCTGCGTGTCATTGGGTATACAGGAGAGGGTGGAAGCCAGCCATCACCTCACCTACAGAACATGTTCCCTCATGATTTCTGGCTTCCTCACGGGTTTGGATATGTGGTCTCTAGAATTAACATGGTTTCAGGAGAACCAGGAATTAAATGATTTCTGAAAAGAAGTAGAATTTCTTTTGATCCATCAGTCTCCTTGGTCTGATCATGGAACATGCAGACAAGAGCCTGAAACTGCTGTTCCCAGAAGGGCCTGCTGGCAAGGTTGGCCCTTGGCTGATGCCTGGAAGGCTGGATTTCTGGAGGGTTCCCAGCACCCTACCTGGGAGGAGGGCTCACTGTGCCTGAATTCCGGCTTTGTGCCAAAAAATATGGTTTGTGCTGGACACCTGCTTTCCTTCTGAAAGTCAGCCATTTTGCTCCCTGCCAGGGAGAGGGTGCCTGCATGGCCAGCCCCCAGTAAAAACCTGGGTCCTGAGTCCCTACTGGGCTTCCCTGGTAGACAACACATCACACGTGCTGTCACAGATCATTGCTGGGGAAGTAAGGTCATCCTGTGTGACTCCCCTGGGAAAGGACTCTGCTTGATTTCTCTGGATTTTACGCCACGTGCCTGTTCCCCTTGCTGATCTTGTTTTGCATCCTTTCCCTGTGATAAATCTTAGCCAGGAGTGTGACCATGTCCTGAGGGTTGTAAGTCCTCCTAGTGAATTACTGAACCTGGTCGGAGGCAGGGGATCTTCGGGACCACCGACACACAGGCTAATCTAACTAATCCCCTTGTTGACAGCATGGGTGAGGTCAGAGCCCAATGAAGGCACGTCTGAAGCAGCATGTAGGTGGGAGTTTGGCTGTAACAAGAGAGAGAGATGGTCTAGTAGCCTCTTTGAGAGGTCTGTCCATGGGGCACCTCGGGACAAAATTCCTTTAGAATTCTGGGTTACCCAGGATCTGGGTCAGTCAAAGCATGTTGAAGAAGGCTTGTTCATCCATTCATTCATCCAACAACTGAGTAGCTACTCAGTGTGTGCCAGGCACTCTTCTAGGTACCAGAGACAGTCAAATGAGATAGATGAAAGGCAGGTGGAGAGTTAGGCAAAGCCTTGGAGACATGGTCAGGAGTTTGGATTTTATTCTGTGCCCAGAGGGAAGTTACTGGAGGATTCTGAGCAGGAACTTACACCATATGAGATATACACTGAAAATGGTCAATTTTCAGTTGGCTGCTCTTTGAAGAATTGACTGTAGCAAGTAGAATAGAAGCAAGAATCAGGTGCACTGGAGTGGTCCAAGCAAAAGATAATCCCTAGTGATTTCACCTCCTACTTCAGGTGACAGAGCAGAGATAATGGACTCACACCAAACGTACCTTTGTCCACTGAAGGGTGGAAAGTGAGCTCCTTAGGTGTGGTTGTGCATTGCTTGTTGTCATGGCAGGGATCTGGGCAGCTCTTCCTGTCCACGTCTGCTGGTTGTGGCATCTCTCCGTCCCTGAGAAGTCCGTCCTGTTAGCAAGACTGCTTTCTTTGGCTCTGGTTCCCCAGGAGCGGGAGAGAACGCTGTCCCCCAGATTTCTACAAACGCTGTGACGGCCTGTGCTGTGTAACTGAGCTAGGATTCTGGAATCCACTGGTCCCTCAGTCTCTTGTGTATGTTTTGTCAGGAGATTTGAAATATGCCCTTTCCTTTGTACTCAGAGCCATAGCTACATGAGCTATTTCAAAACATTGTATTTCCTTCTGCTGGGAATTCTTTCTAGTTCTGTTTTTAAATAAAATGGTTGATTTGAATCACCCAAGCAGATATTTCGTCTAACATAGGGGGCCCATTGGGCTGGAATTAAGTGAGGAGCTGAGTATATACCTACTGTTTCCTTTCTTCCCTGTGGTTTTACAGGGTTGTTTGCTTCCTTCAGTAGGAATAGAAAATCACTCTGTATTTCCCCTTTCCTTGTTTTCATTTTCCAGGCTCTCATAATCTTTCCCATGCTTACTGACTCCGCTTTGAGAATGAGCTGCGCTTAGGCTCATATGTTGGTCTAAAAATACCAACCCTCCCTACAATCCATGCCATCCCGCGGGATATTTCTGATGGTTTCCCCCCATGAGAGCTGGGCCCCTGGCTTGGAAGTCCTTCCAGGTCAATACCAGGCCTGGGCCTCTGGCCTGGGAGCTTCCTTCCCTGCTCTGCCAGGACCCTGCGGACAGTAAACCCGCTTCCCAGGAGGAAAGCAGGCCCGGACCGTAGTTAGGTGCCCGCCTCCCCGCCTCCCCACTGCCCTGATCTACTAATCAGCCTGCCCTGTGTCTTTCGACGCTGACACCTGGAAGAGGTCGAGACTTGGCAAGCACGTGAGCAGCTCCTGTGAAGCTACATACAGACTGAAGAGAGTCTTGTTTTTAATTTGATTTTTCTTCCCCTGTAACAAGCAAAGGTCACATTACAGATAAATTGCCCGGAAATTCCAGTTTAATAAGGCATATGCATTTTTCAGGCCCAGAAGCACAGAAAATATCTTGCACGCCAGTATTTTTGCACTAAAGGTTTATTAAAAAGACACCTTTGAAAATGCAAAAACTTACAGAGTGCCTGGCCAGTCGGTCCAAAGGGCTGATTTGACACAAGGGCTCATAGGCCAGGAGGTGGAAGGGCAGGTCGGTTGATAGGTGTTGAGCTGTTTTCCCCTCGGGGGTAAAAAGCTCCAGGGCTGGGGAGGATCACACCTACTTCCAGGGGCTTCCATGCAGCTCTTAGTTTGGAGGGCGTGGGCACGGTGAAACCCAGCACTGGGCACTTGGGAATTCTCAGTAAATGGAATGACCCCGTCCTCCTCTCTCCGTGGCTGTGGTTCTGAGGAGACGCAGGAAGATGGGCATCAAGGAGATCTGCGGCACGGGCAGACCTCCCTAAGGTCTCCGATTGGAAGAGGCACCAAACAAAATACATCAACTAATAGAGGGAAACAAAGGGCCCAGCAGAAATGCAATTAAATAGGACAACAATGGAGACCTGATTTTTTTTAAAGGAAAATAAAATAGTGGAATATTATCCTGTAAAACCACTCAAGCTCATGGTTTCACTGGAAATGTGATGGGTACAGGCCTAAACCACTGGGCGTTGTTCTTAGGGGACAGCTTCCAATTAACATCTGTAAGCTTTTTACTGAATATAACTTTTCCTTATTCAAGAAGCAAACATGTTCATTGTTCTGCAAAACTGTAGCAGCGTAAGACCAAAGAAAAACCCAAAAAACAAAAAAATGACAGGAGAATCAAAGAGCATTCTTTGCCAATGTGGAAAGCTAGATTATTTCATTCAGTTTTTATTTATAATCTGAACTCTGAGTTGATTAATCAAGGAATAAAATATGGATATTTAAATATCCATTTAAATTTTTCATGATTTCAAATATGTTGAACCACCACAAATCACTCCTGGATCAACTGTGAACTTGTTACCTGATAAGATGGGAAACAAATGTCACTTTTCTTTGCATTTTCCATTTCCTTGATTGTTCCAACTGAAAGAGAAAGGGTGCAGTAACATCTACTGGGTGACCACCTGTTCGGGCGCTCTGCTCAGCCCTGAGGATGCAGAATGACGAACGCCTGTTCCTGGGCATAAACACACAGTATCCTGGTTAAGATCCAGAGCCTGGAATCTGGCGCACCTGTGTTTAATTCCATCTTGGCTACTTCTTAGCTGTGCTGCTTTGGGCAAGTTGCTAAGCCTCTCTGAGTCTTGGTTGTCTCTTCCTTATAACAGTGATGATAACCACTTCATCAGGGTGTTGCGAACCACATAAATAAATATGGTCTGACTATGAATGGTTAGCACAAAGCCAGGCACAGTAAGCATGCAGTAGTATAGCCAACTTTAACCTCATCCTGACATTGAGAAGTTGGTGAAGGTGGCAGACCTATAGGGCCCATATGATACTCTTTTTTTTTTTTTTTATGGTATGCGGGCCTCTCACTGCTGTGGCCTCTCCCATTGCGGAGCACAGGCTCCGGACACACAGGCTCAGCGGCCATGGCTCACGGGCCCAGCCACTCCGTGGCATGTGGGATCTTCCTGGACCGGGGCACGAACCCGTGTCCCCTGCATCGGCAGGCAGACTCTCAACCACTGCGCCACCAGGGAAGCCCATATGATACTCTTAAAGGCATTTTAATCTATAAGGATTTAGAGGAAGGCATGACTAATTCTTCTAACTGGGGAACTCAAACACGGGGACCCAGAGGAGACATTTCAGGTGGGTCTTAGAAGGTAGCATTTTGCCAGGTGTACATGTAAATTACTATTGAAGTGAAAGGCTGGTGTTTTTAAAGCAGTTCATTCTCATGAGTAATACATTTCTTCTGTTTTGAGGAAATATGGAAATGATAATTGAGGCATCAAGGGAGTGTGGGAAAACCTCCGTTAGCCTCATTCATTCTCTCCATCTGTTCCCCATCACTGTTTCAGCTTCAAAACCTCGTTTCCCCAGGGCTCGCTGAGTCATACATTTCCAAAACATTCTGAGGACGGTGTGGATCACATCAAAAGAGAGCACCTGGGCCTGACTCAGTGGCCGCCGGCACACACATCAGCCACTTGGAGTCAGGCCTCACTTTGCCCTCACAGCCACCCTTGAGGTCACTGGGATTGTCCCACCTAACAGAGGAGGAAACAGAATCACAGAGACTAGCTCGCCCCAGGTCACACAGCCAGAATCCAAGTCTTTTTCACTCCAAAGTCTATGCTTTTAACTCCCCCATCATGCTGACTACATGTGTGATTGGGCAGGGCCCTGGCACCAAGTTCAGATCCCAGCCTTGCTGCACACTAGCTGTTGACCTTGGCAAAGGCATTTATCGCCCTGAGGGGTTTTGTTGTTGTTGGTTTTGTTTGGTTTGGTTTTGCACTGGAATAATATTCAATATTTATCGTTTTCCTTGGTAAAAAGTCATAGTGCTAAATTTTTTAAAAATAAAACATCCTACTTAAGTTTTTTTTATATATATACAAGTTGGTTTAAAATGACGGAAGTTCAAACTAAGAAATCTGCAGCCTGTAATTTACTAATAGAAAAAATTAAGACAATTATAAGATCTGTAGCATCCAGCATCCTCTCAGTTCCCTCATGTGTAAAATGGGAATAATGTTATCGACCCCACAGGGTTGATGTGAAGGCTGACAAAGTAGATACGGGAAGTAGACACGGGAAGCTCTTAGAACAGCGCCTAGTAAATGCTCAGTTGGGCGTTGCATGCTGCTGTGTTGATACTATTTTATTAAATGGATGTGTAATAGGGGAGGAGCGGCCGCACGGTCCTATTCGCGAGACCTAGCGCGAGACTTTTCGCGTGGCGGTTAGAGGTCCCACTCTGCCAACAGTCGGCCTTGCAGTGGTCTTCCGCATCACGGCCTTGTCCCCAGGGCCGGCCAGTGAGCTGGTGGCTGTGTCCTGCAGAGCTCCAGAGCCCTCGCCACGGCCGCCCACTGGCCGGGCCCAGGCCTTGAAGAAGCTGCAACCCACTCCTGCATCCCCACCTCCGCGACCTAATGGCAACGGCGGTCTCCGTGGATCGAGGGCCATGGAGGCCTCAGCAGCGGGAGTAGACAGACACTGCCGTTAAGGTACCAGCTTCAACCAGCTTCAGTCTCTCCGTTCAGTCTCTCCGTTGGCCCAGCTTAGATCAGTTGTCTCCCCCTAGGAGGTGGCCAGAGGTCAGGGTTAAGTTGCGAGGACAGTGCACATCATTACTTCAGGTCCGCCTCTCTGTTTGGGGCTCTTCTCAAAGCAGGGCAATAGTCGCGAGCTGGGAATTCGCCTGGTTGGTATTTGCTACAACGTGTACTCGTGTTGATCCCATACAAATGGTTCTCTCCAGGTTAAATGAAAAGCCTGAGGGCCGGCTGGGTCATGGGTGCCTGGCTCCCTCACTGATGACGGCCGGGCAGGGTCTGGGGACCTGGCCCTGAGGGCGCTGCCAGCCGGGCCTGGGCACTGGCGGGAGGACCCAGCCTGGGTGCTGGACGAACGCTCCCGGGCAGGGTAACTGGCCGCCGCGGGGACCGCCCCCTGCCCTCAGCCAGGGCCTGGACCTCAGAGGGCGAAAGTTGAGCCTTGGGACCTTGCCCGCCCTTGTCAGAACAGAGAGTAACGTTTGTTTTGGTGGAGGTTTACAGGAACACCGTGACCCGACGGTGACCTGACCTCAGGAACGAAGGATCCGACACCAAGAAGTCTGCAACAGCTAACCGTTCCCCTCCCTCACCTTTCCTGTAAAAGGGCTTCGCTGAAAGCTTTTGGGGATTTTGGATTTCTTTTTAAGGCATGAGACACCCGTCTCCTTGCATGGCCCTGCAGTAAACCTTTCTCAGCTCCAGACTCCAACATTTTGGTATTGTTTGGCCTCACTCTGTGTCGGGCACACGGACGTGCCTACGGTAACAGATGCTGTGCCCCGGAGGCTGTTAATACTGAAGACTGGATCCGATGCCTTCCAGGAAGCATTTGCAAGGTCCTCTTCCTGGTGGTGTTCTGCAGCCCCAGGTCTGGCCCGTCTGCTTTCAGTATCAAAACTGAATTTGATTGGTATGCACAGAGATGCTTGGATCTGTTCATGTGACTCAAGTTCACAAGCGGCTGAAATAAACCGGAGTGCCTCTCTGTGAATTAAAATGAGAATTCTGTGTCAGAGGGTCTGTCAGTGCCTCTGAGAAGCCCGGGGGTTGGTGCTGAGGCTGCAGCAGAGCCTGGGAGCCAGTGGAGGGTCTCCTTAGCCGGTGGTGAGGCTGGGACACGACTGCGGTGCTGCCTGTTGTGAGGCAGCTGAGTTGCAACCAGAGGCTCCTGGAGGCTCCTTGGATGCCTGTTCTCAGCCCATGTTTCTTATTCCTCAGTCCCCTTCTCAAGGACCAGCTGACCACCCCTCCTTTCAGTGACCACAGCCTCCCTCAGGAGACAGTCACGCTGCAACCGTCCAAGATTACCTCCAAGTCAGTGACGAGGAACCTTGGTGGATCCCTGTCTCCTTGGCCACACATTTGTGGATGGCCCCTTGGTCTCTCCTACACATGAATAATCTGACCCATTACACTTAGAGGAGCCCTGATTCTATCCTCAGAGCTAACTTTTTCTCAAAATTCAGGGCGTATCTTCTGCTGAGAAGAGGCTTAGCATGGGGGTTTAGAACATGGGCTCTGGGGTCGGACCACCTGGGCACATGTCCAGACTTTACAATCCTAGGATCTGTGTGGTTTGTGCCTTAGTTTCCTCATCTGTAAGTGGGGATATTATATTTACTGTGTTAATTTCCTATTGCCACTGTAACAAATTACTACAAACTTGGTGGCTAGAAATTTATTCTTCTGGAGGCCAGAAATCCAAAATCAGTCTCACTGGGCCAAAATCAAGGCGTCAGCAGAGCCATCCTCCCTCTAAAGGCTCTAGGGGAGAACCCTTCCTTATCTCTTGCAGCTTCAGGTGGCTGCATCACTCCAGTCTCTGCCTCTATGGTCACATGGCCTTCTCTTCTGTGTGTCTCAAATCTCTGTTTCCCTCTGATAAGGACACCTGTGGTTGCCATTTAGCCCCTTTCTCTCCCAATAATCCAAAAAAAATCTCCCCACCTCAAGATCCTTAATTAGACCTGCAAAGTTCTTACCATGTAGGGTAACATCCCAGGTTCCTGAGATTAGGACGTAGACATCTTTTCCACTGTGAAGACTGGGATGGTAATCTGCCCCAAACTCTTCGTTCGGAGATTTGCCATCTTGTTGGTTAAATCCAGTTTTAAACATTCTTAGAACCAAAGCTGGCAGTATAAGGCAGAGATGGTCAACTTCAGGCATCTATATAAGACTGATGAACTGACAGTTCTCATGTCTCTTCAGGGACATGAATTCCAAACATTGGTGGGTACGGAATGGCAAAAACACCAACAAGCATCTTTCTGGCTTAAGTACTAACGTGGCTGGAGCACTAGCAAGGTGTCACTGGGACAGTCCCACATATACCAAGCCACCCAGTTCAAAGAAATCTGGGTCATGTTCAGTCAGTCTCCCTGATATATAAGACTTTCATTTCTTAATGTACATTTATATTGTTTGAACTTCTTACAACGAGCATGTATTACTTTTACAACAACCTCAAAAATAAGAAGAACGTTTTAAAATTCTTTGATGGTTTCCGTTATCCAGAATCCAAACCCCGTACTACAGTGGTTCAGGTTCTTTATAATTTGTCTCTCCAAATTTGTTTTCTTTCAGTTTCCCCTAGAGAAGCTATTTTCCAACCACAACCATCTACCTTGTGGTCCCTAAACGTTCACTCAGCAGCTACCTATTGAGTGTTGTATATGTGCTAAGTAATGTTCTAGGAGCTGGGGTCAGAACAGTGAACAGATACCCTTGTGCTTGTGGAACTTACATTTTTAGTGATATCTCTGTTCCATATGTTAATTCATATTCTTCTCTTTTCCTGACGTGTCTGTCCTCTCATTCTCTGACAATATCCCCCCATTCTTTCTGTCTTAGTTCAGATACTGCATCCTCTGTGAGGACCCCAGGGTTACCCTCCATCAGAGATAATTACTTCTTCCTCCAAGCGTCCATGTGCCTTGCCTGTACCTTCATGACAGTGCTTCTCCTGCCTAGTCTGCATACCAGATGCATCCAAGGTGTAAAAACAAAAACAAACAAACAAAAAAACTGGACTTGGACTCAGGAGACAGGCTATGAACTCTGCCTCTATGAGAGCTGGGCAGATAAGAGCTCCTTCCACCCAGGCTTGTCATGAGGAATAAAGGAGGTGCATGTACAAAATATTTAAAGCAGAAAAGGCCCAGAGTTAATGGTCAGTCATTACTTTCTGAATGAACAACTGTGCTATAATGATGTTTTTGGATTTATATTAAGAATTATCTGGCAGCTAACCTGGGAGCTTGTGCCCAGTACTCCTTGAACATTTCTTGAATCTATTTTGAATGTAATCTGACGTCGTTTGGGGATTTTTTTTTTTTCAGGTATTCTGTTTACAAGGACCCGGCAGGCTGGCTGAATATCAACCCCATCAACGGGACTGTTGACACCACTGCTGTGCTGGACCGCGAGTCCCCATTTGTCCATAACAGCGTATACACTGCCCTCTTCCTGGCAATCGACAGTGGTGAGTAATTTTTTAAATGCCAATAAGTGAATACTTTTCAGTTATAAATATATTTTTACATTTTTACATTTCTTCTGATATACCTAAAGGTGTGCTTGGGAAGAATTAAGCGTGGGGGGGCAGGGAAAGCAAATGTGTAAACACACGTGAGTCAGTAAAATCCCCAAGTCCTGGAATTCCTGGGTCTTTGTCTAGTTAGGGGTCAGAGCAGTGAGCTCACTGTGCTCCGTCTCAAGTAGGTGCCAAGGCTAGGAAGCCACATTGATGTCCTTCATCTTGGTGTCATGTTCTCATCTACAAGGAGGGTTATTTTTACCTAATGCAAGTTGAAAGGAAGTCCCAGAGGACATCACCGACCCTGACAATTGAATTGTTCCCTCAGCTTTTTTCCTTTTATGATATGCACCATGGAAAGACATCAGGTCCCCTCAGCTGGTAGCTTCATAAGCGCAGAACAATCGCTGTTTGTTCAAAAGCTAATAATGCAATATCCACAACTCAGACTCTGTTCCAGACACTGGGGATACAGTCGTGAACAAACAAAAATCACTGTCCCCGTGCAGCTGACACAGTCATGGAGAACGAAAGGAAATTGAGTAAAATACATACTATTCAGAAAAAAAAGAAAGTATACTATTTATGTATGAAACAGGAAAAAGAGATAGCAAATGAAAGGATGCTACAGTTTGAACCAGACATCCCTGAGAGGCTCACTGAGGAAGTGACATTGAGTAAAAACATGAAAAAAGTGGGGTTGGCACCCCTGAAGCAATCTAAGGGAAGAGCAAGGAGGCTGTGGGCTGGAGCAGAGGGGGGCAGCGGTACGTGAAGGGGAAGGGGATGCAGATCACGTAGGGTCACGTGGGCCTCGATACAACCCTTGGCTTCTACTTTATGTTGAAATGGGAAGCCGTAGCCAAGTTCTGAGTAGAGTTCAAAGTGCCATGATCATTCTGCTGCTCTGTTGAGATCAGACATAGGAGACAAGGACAGAGGTAGGGACACCTCTTAGGAGACTGAGGATAACCTGGGAAAGATGGTGGCTTGGACCGATAATGGAGTAGGGGATGAGAAGGGATCAGATTCTGGAGATACTTTATATATTTCGGACGCAGAGCTAACAGGATTTGCCATTGGCTGAGATGGGGGGAATCAGAGTCGGTTTCCGGGTACGTTAAGCTAAGATGTCTACTGTGTCAATCACACAAGAAGTTTTGCTCTCCCTGTAATTCCTAAAAGTCAGCTGTTCATAGCTGAAGATTTGGTTTTGAGTCCTGTATATATATCATAATGAATATTTTTATAGGGTTCTTTGTATGTGCCTTCAATACCCGATAACGGGTGAACTAAGAATTCTCAGAGGCTGGGTACTTACACAAAACCAAGTAGGAGAGCACGTGTCTAAGAAGTGAGTGATCAGTGTGGCACCCAGTAGGCAGAGCAGGTTTCACAGTGAAGTGAGCCTTTGAGTCTGGCCTTGAAAGACAGGATTTGGATAAATGGCAGGGTCAGGAGGTCGGGATGCCTGAGGGCACAGGGCAGAGGAGTCAGAGTTAAAAGGGGGTGTGGCCTGGGGGGTCAGAGGAGGAAAGAGAGGGTTCCATCCACTGTGAGTCAATGTGTAGAAACCTATCTGGATGTATACGGGAACGTCATATCTTCAAGACATCTCAAAATCCGGGCAAGTCATCTGATAGAGCAGGCACCCAAAGGATCCCGTATGTTCTTGAGGAGGAACCTGACATGATGAACTAGCACATGGACATTCATCAGCGGAGAGCTGGACCAGACACTGTGCTTGGTCCTGGAGACTCAAAGATGACCAATACATTGTCTGTGTGCTCCATGAGCTGATGAGTTACTTGGCAAGTTAGGCTAACAAACAGAAGGTGGCAATGCACTCACTGTCACAGCTGTCCTCCTGGAACTAAGCCCAGAGGAGCCCCTCATCCAGCCTCAGAGGCGGTCACGGGGAGCTTCTTGGTTGAGGGGCTCTCTAAACCGAGTGACGAAGGATAGGTTGAGAAAATGGAAGGCATTCTACTAGAAGCCTGAAAGAAGGTGGTTATGTGAGACACTTCAACATTGGTCGGCATTACTGGAGGCTCCGTATTTGCAGAGATAAGGTTACTAGGTCTTGTGTGGAATGCCCAGCTCCTATCACAGTGCCTGACTTAGAGCAGGCACTCATGTATATGTGGAGTAGATCATAAAATAGATGAAGAAAAGCTCCATATGCTATGCCGAAGAGTTTGACTTGGTTACCAAACTCCTCGAGAATAAACGCTGTACTTTAGAAAGATAACCCCCGTGGCGGTGTAGAAAATCAGTCAGATCATGATGAGACATGAGGCAAGGAGGCATTAGAAAGCTGTGCAGAAATCAAGGTAAGAGAAGCAGTGGAAGTCGTTTGGGTGGAGTGAGTCTGGAGCTGGGAAACGTTGTAAGACATAGCAGGTATCTTAGTTGAAGGGGTCAAGGTATGCCTGTTGGCAACAGAAACAAACTAGAAAGGATGAATCTAGAAAACATCTGGATGGAAAAAACAAGGCTTTGAAAACAACCCATACTCAATGTGAAAGAGAGAATAGTAATACGAAGATTTCTAGTGAGAAATCTAGTCTATTAATAGAAATGGAACTGGTTTCAAAGGATTGTTCCCATGTTGTCCTTATGGGGTGGATGTTGAGATGATCCCATGAGACACTGCAACGGGGGCCTGAAATAGAGGCCAGGAGGTTTTACTCAGGGAGTCACAATGCAAGAGATTGTCGCCATCAGAACAGATAAGTTTTGTGGAAGGAATAGGTCTAGACCAGAGTGCTAAGGGCATCAACAGTGGAGGACAAAAAGCCAAGAATTTTAAAATGCTTTTCAAACAAAAAGTATCAATTACAGATCAGCTAAAGTAATGATTTCAGAGTTCTGTACTACGTAAAAGTATCTGTATTTGTAGAGAAAATTCTCAGCTAAGAACATCATGAAGGAAGTTTGAAACCCAGCAAATAGTTTAGTTATCATTGCCTTATAAAATATTTTATGCAATTATTCATCAAAAAAACTAGAAATGAAATACACTTTAATTTTTGCCGGAAACAGGAGTCTTCTCTCCAGGTGTGACTGGGCAAGCTGCTTATAGATTCTGAGGCTCAGTTTCTATAATACTTCTATAAAATGAGGAAGATAATTTCTACTTATGAGGTTGTCGTGAGAAAATGAAGTGCTGTGCCCTCTACACGCTCCATCAGAAGCAATATTAAGTGTTCAATAAATGTCAGTACCGCCCCAGTGGGGTTATAGACAGGAAAGAATACAGCCGAGAATGGTCTTCAAGAAATAATGCAGTTTGAAATCTATTTCTTATCTGACTCTGTTAATACTAATATCGGACAAGGAAATTCAAATCTTGTGTCACAGATGTTTCCAAAGGATAGAAATGTCCCTGAAGATGGAATGATAAATAAAAAACAAATTGGCATTACTATGTAGAACCATCATTAGAGGTGATAATCTTGAATAAGGCTCAAAAGACTTAGCGCAAAAAGAGAATAAATTTTCAAAGACCTCATAAATCAGAGTAACTTTTGTTTAAAGGCTCGTTTTTGTCACTCACTGAAAACTTATCTCTAGATATTATGGTTAACCAGGAAAAACCAACAGTATGTGCTGTTAGGCCAAAGTTAATAGTACTAACTGATGGCTCAGTGTTATACAAAGTAAGCATTTGCTTTTATTCATTTTATAGAAATTCAATGTGTTTGATGGAATGAAAGAATAAGGAATTTTTGTCATACAACACGAGGAAAGCTAAAGCAAAATAAATTGATTTTCTCCAAACAAGGAGTCACTCAGGAATTTATGCCAAAACATGTCAATAAAATATATGGCCATGGGAACTTTATGGTAGGATGTAGTAGACCAATGTCCCCACTGCAAAAACTAGAAAAATCTGGATAGATTACAAAAATCTTAATTGTAAAGGCATCAGAGAGCTGCAGAAGCAATGAAGCCTAACTCAACTAAAAACTAAAATAGGAAAGAAGAAAGAACCATTCTAAAAAGAGTGTAGGGCCACCAGCCACTTTTTTCTCTCAGGGGCTATTTTAGATTCTGGGTGAGGATCAGGCCTGACCCAGGCAGGGCCCAGGATGGAAAGAAATAAATGAGAAACACTTGTAACGGTCATGTGGCTGGTGTGACAAAGTGAAAACTTGAGGGCTCTTAAGCACGTGGTTATAGATAAATGCCTTTTAAAGGGCAGAATAAAATCTCCTGGGGTCTCACTGAAACAAAGACCTAACAAAGCAAGAAACTTACCTTAAACACACAGCCATTCTCTCTTTTAAGACATTTGCCAGATTTTGAAGGTGTGAGGGATTGGAGGATGGGATGGCTGATGCTATAGACTGAATGTTTGTGTCCCCCCCAAAATTCACATGTTGAAATCTAATCCCCAGTGTGCTGACATTTGGAGGTAGGGCCTTTGGGAGGTTCATGGGGATGGAAGCCTTCATGAATGGGATTAATTCCCTTATAGAAGAGATACCAGAGACTTCCTTCACCACGTGAGGACACAGCACAAAGACTATATTGAAAACTACAAAACACTACTAAGAGTTTTTAATGCTGTGTAAATAGAGACCTATACTATATCCGTGGATTAGGAGACTCAATGCTATTAAAATGTCAGTTCTCTCCAAGTGGACCTAAAGGATTCAATGCAATACCAAGCAAATATCCCAGGTTTTTGTTTTGAGAAGAAGGGGAAGAAACAGATTATAAAATTCATATGGAAATACAAGGGGCTAAAAATAGCCAAGGAAATCCTGAAGAATAAGTTGGAAGACTGACACTACCATATATCCAGACCTATTAGAAAACTGTAATAATTCAGGGACTTGCCTGGTGCTGCAGTGGTTAAGAATCCGCCTGCAGTGCAGGGGACACGGTTTAAAGCCCCGGTCCGGGAAGATCCCGCATGCCGCAGAGCAACTAAGCCCGTGCGCCACAACTACTGAAGCTCACACGCCTAGAGCCCATGCTCCGCAACGAGAGAAGCCACTGCAATGAGAAGCCTGCACACCGCAACGAAGAGCAGCCCCCGGTTGCCGCAACTAGAGAAAGCCTGCGTGCAACAACAAAGACCCAACACAGCCAATAATTAATTAATTAATTAATTAATTAATTAATTTTTTAAAAGAAGAAAACTATAATAATTCAAACTGTGTGGTGTTTGCTCAAAGATAGAAAAAACTGACCAATGAAATAGAATAGAGAGTTCAGAAACAGATCCACACATATACAGTCCCTGGTTATGACAAGGACAACATGGTAGTGCAGATGAGAAAGCATGGTCTTTTCAATAAATAGTGCTGGGTTAATGGGACACACATGAAAAGAATTATCCTGACCCCTCTCTTATACCATATATAATAACCAATTCTAAATATGTTACAGGTCAAAATATGGAAGGTAAAATAATACATCTTTTAGAGAAAAACATTAGAACGTATTGATGTCCTTGGCATAGGCAAAGTTTTTTAAACAGGACACAAAAGTACTAATGACAAAAGGGAAAAAATGATAGATTATATTAAAATTAAGAACTTCAGTTCATCAGATTACACCATCAAGAATGTAAAAAGGTCACCCACAAAGTAGGAGGTATTTATATTATAAAGGAATCCTACAATCTATATGCAAAAGGCACCACTCAAAGAGGAATGGGTAAGGGACTTGAACAGGTGTTCACAGCAGAGGATATACAAATGCCAATAAACATACGACGAGATGCTCAACTTCATTCATCAAGGAAATAAAAATTAAACTATCCAAATACAAACTAAAATACAAATTGATCGAGGAAATGCAATGAAATTTAGTACTCAGCACACCTTCAAAATGACTGAACTGAAAAGATGGAAAATGCCAAGTGTTGGCAAGGATATGAAATCATTAGAACTCTCATATCCAGCTGCGAGAAGTGTAAACTGGTACAACCACTCTGGAAACTGCAACTATCAACTAAGGGTGAACATATGCATCCCCTATGGTCCAGGAATTACATGCCTAGCTCTACATCCAACGGAAATGTGTGTATCTGTTCACCAGAACCTATGCCAGAATGTAAATAACAGCGCTATTCATGATAGCTCAAAACTGGAAACTATCCAAATGCCCAACAAAAGTAGAATAAATAAATGGTGGAACATTCACACAATGGGGTCTATACAGCGCTGAGAATGAATGATGTGCAGCTATTCACAGCAACATGAATGAATCCTGCAAACATAACATTGAGCAAAAAGCAGGCTGAGGCAGAAGATCACATATGGAATGATTCCATTTATATGAAGGTCAAACAGGCGAAACTAATCCATGCTTCCAGATTACATTGTGGAAGGGCTCTTTTTTTTTTATTGAAGTATAGTTGATATACAATGTTGTAAGTAACTATATATATAGCTATAAAAGAATATATGTATTATTTTTCAGATTCTTTTCCCTTATAGGTCATTTCAAAATATTAAGTGTAGTTCCCTGTGTTATATAGTAACTCCTTGTTGTTTATGTGTTTCATATATGATAGTGTCTGTATGTTAATCCCAAGCTCCTCATTTATCCCTCCCCTTGCTTTCCCCTTTCATAACCATAAGTTTGTTACAGTTGAGGCTTGCAGATATTTATTTATTTATTTATTTATTATTTTTGGCTGTAAGCCTCTTTCTGTTTTGTAAATAAGTTCATTTGTATCATTTTTAAAAATTAGATTCCACATATGAATGATATCATATGAAGTTTGTCTTCTCTGTCTGACTTCACTTAGTATGATAATCTCTAGGTCCATCCATGTTGCTGCAAATGGCATTATTTCATTCCTTTTATGGCTGAGTAATACTCCATTGTAAATATGTACCACATCTTCTTTATCCATTCATCTGTTGACGGACATTTAGGTTGCTTCCATGTCCTGGCCACTGTAAATAGTGCTGCAATGAACATTGGGGTGCCATGTGTCTTTTTGAATTATGGTTTTCTCCAGATATATGCCCAGGAGTGGGATTGCAGGATCATACAGGAGCTCTGTTTTTAGCGTTTTAAGGAACTGTGGAGGAGCTTCTTGATCTTGTATATACTGGGCTAACTACAGGGGTGTGTTCAGATTGTGAAATTTCTTCAAGCTGTGTATTTGTGGAAACATGAAAGTTTCTGTATTCCAATACAACTTAAGAAAAAAAATATATATGGCTACACAGAGAGCGTGTCCCTGGTCCACTGTGCCTTCCCCAGGAGTCTGTGACCATTCATGTGCTCTCTAAGTATCTGTTACCCTAAAGCTAGACTCTCAGCATCTTGTCATCTAAGGAAGGACAATCCCCAGCTGCTGGGGGGTGTTGGGGGGGCGGGTGGCAAAACTTCCTGGAGGGGTGAATGACAGGATGTCTGCAGAGAGAACGAGGTGAAGCATGCGCTCTGCAGTCCCTGTAACACTTGGCAAAAAGCGAAGTGACCCCATCATAACTCCTACACACAGCTCTGCTTATTCAGTTCAGGACAATGGTAAGGCAGCACAGAAAGAGAATATACTTTTTAGGCACCTCTTAGAGACTAGAAACTGTGATATCAGAATGGAGGAATGTAAACAGATAGTCAGGTACAGGGCTGGAAATCTGTTCTGAGTTAATAGAAATTAAAAATTCTTTGGACCTGTTTGCTTGTGGGGGGCCCCAAAGCAAGTCTATATAGATTCCAGAATCGCGCTTCACGATGATATTGATCATGCCCGGGTTGTGGATGATTCGGGGAGGGAAAGACACTAATCACTCCCTACAGATAGAGGCTAGGTTGTAACCCACAGGACACTCAAGGATGTACAAGGCACTTTTCGTAGACTGTTATCGGTTTTAATGAGCTATAAATTACCTAACAACATTGTTTTATTATAAGCGAAATGCTTTTGTTTTGCTAAAGCAGAAATGGCTGTGCTTGAATGATTGACACAGTAAAGCCTTTCATCCTACAGATCAATATGGTGTGACCTTCCGTGTTGGCGAGCAGTTTACCTTTAGAAACAAATATCATCACTTACCTTATGTGGTCCAGATTAGTGCCTTCAGAGTACAGGAACTCCTTCATTAAAGACTTAAACGAACACAGAATTTCTGGCATGTGTTAAGAAAGGGGAAAAAAAATAAAGACTGTTAAGGAAAATACCAAGATGGAGAGACGACATTCAGAAATGCAGTCAGGTGGCATCCCTTTGGGGATGTGCTGACAGGGGGGCAAAGCAGCAGCAAGTAACACCGGTCAAATCCCAGTGTGATTATCGTTGCTGCTCAGGTAATCGCCAGAAAGGTCAAGTTAGTCTCACTGTCTTATGTGGGCCAAAAACTGCCACAAGCAGTTTCTTGTAAGAGTTCTGGAATCCCACTGGAGATTGTCATGGGCAGAAAGGCATAGCCAGCTGGTGCTTCTTGGCTTACTGCCTTCTGCTCAGGATTCTATCAGGCTGGTCTTCCTACCCCCTTCTCACCTGTAACCTCATCTTTCACTCCTCCTCCTGTTCTGAAATTGTATAGGGTTCAGCGTTCCATGATTGTTATTGAATGGCTCTTATGCCCTCAGAGAAGTTCTAAATTGTGACTCCAACTGCCAAAGACAGATATTTGCTTCAGGAAGTTCATGTGCCCTTGCTCCCAGCACCCAGGCTATGCAGAGAGTTTAAAGAAAAAAGAAAAAAATTATCCCTCTTCGTTCTTACTAAGGCTTGGTGCATACGAAATAGTTTGAACCAGGAAACGCGTACTGTCTCTAGCATCCATAAGAAGCCTTTATGTGATTATCAAGTATCACATCCCCATCTATTTTCACTTAAAAGAATAAGGGAATGATAGCATAAAAACAAGCCCAATTATCACTAAATTCAGCAGCATGTTTTCATAACTTAGCAACTTGTATAAAGTACGTTTGAGTCTGTCGGTGAAAAATGTGCTGTGGGTTACCAAGAAGACCCAGATAGAGAACCAAGCATAACAGCTGTAAAACTAAAATGGAATAGACTAAGATAATAATTTTTCATAAGCTAAGATATATCAGGTCCTAACCTGTCTTTTCCCTCCGTCTCCTATATAATAGACGTTCTGATAATGCAAACTGATTCTAAATTGAAATATTGTGCAAAATACTTTTAAATTGATTAAAAGAGAAAAAAAGTTATTCGGCCCCATAGTGAAATGACTGCTGAACTACAGGATAACAATGGCCCCCAGACTGGGGATGACAGGGATCTGAACTTCAAAAAGATGCCTCTTTGTGTAGATCAACCAAGACTGCTTAGGGGATGTAGTAAAATTATTTAGATTAATTCTACTTAAAAGATGCTAGTTTGGATAAAATCAAGCCATTAGTTATGATGGCAACCCAATTAAGCCAGTTTAACACCCCTTACCTCAGCTGTTATAGTAACTGAGGAAGAAAAATAAATTGAAGGCCCAGCCATCATTCCTCGTTATTTCAAGTACCAGTAGAATATCAATCACGTTGAAAATACTAGCTACAATTTTGTCACTGACAAAATGGCCCGATGAAAGAACTCTTGAGATCTGGTAATAGAAAGGCTGTGATCAGAGCCATCTGTAGGCAGCAAGTACACTCCACAGAGAGACTGGGGCCTGGTGCCCTGCTAACCCTCGGAATGGGCCAGCTCCCCAACTTCGCTGTGCCACCCTCAGTATGAGACTTAGGCCCTCTCAGCCTGTTTCCCCACCTGCAGAGTGAGGATAACACCACCTGCCCTGCTGAGTTATTACAAGGATGGGAAATCACGAATGCAAAATTGCTGGTGCTTTGTAAGCACTTTAATATTGTAAAACTTAAATATTTAAGTCAACCCACTTGAGCTGAGTTATGGACTGATTTTTCTAAACTTCTCTAAACTTATCATTGCAGAATCATTAGTGTCTGAAGCAAACTATGACATGCCATCTGACGACCACCCTTATGGTGGTCTGAGCATTTTTCTAGAGAAGGGACGGGCTGCAGAGCCCTCCACTCGGAGTAGGGCTCTAAATCAGAGAATTAGCCAGAAAATGCTGCCTTCGACATGGGCATCAATTCATAGAGCTTGCTTCTGTCTGAATGGGGAGACTTAAGCCACCCTTCATCTACCTGACAGCAGGACATTTCCATGTTGACCAGCCAAATCAACCATCTGAAACATAATGTTTTTAAACGTTTTTGGGGAAAAAAGCTGGCTTGGGCATTAAAATACCATCTGCAGTGCCCATCTGTGCCAGCTCAGTTCATCCTGCCGAGGGGTCTCTTAGCTTGTACTCCTTGGTATTCCCTCTTCCCCAGCTTGGGTAATAGCATCACCACCTGCACGGTCCCCAAGCTGGAACCCCATCCTCACTGAGGCTCCTGCCCCATCGCTCCCAGTCCAGCTCTCACTGTCTATCCAGCCTCCTGAATCCAGCCTCTGCTCTTGCATCCTGGCTGCCCTCACCTCATCCTCCATCGTCAGTCCACATTACTGCACTGGCCGCCCAGCTGTGCCCTCTCTCCTCACTCAAGCCCTCTCCTTTCCCTGCCTCCAGCATACCCTGCTCTTATCAAAGCCAGCATCCTGCTTAAAAGTCTACGAAAACTTATTCCCACAAAATAGCCACACGATTCCCTCTGTCTAGAACAACCTTCTCCAGCTACACAAAGTATTCTCGCTTCTAAGCCACATCTTCATGGAGCCTTTGGAACTGTCCCCAGACAGTTAATTATTCCATGCCGCAAGCTCCCGTGACATTTTATCCTCACGTCTCTTCCCACACTTAAAGCGCTATCCTGCATCTGTTTACATATCTGTGCCTGCCACACTGCTAACATTTCAAGAACAGGCACCCTGTACGGTTGATTCTTGTGCATATCCAGTAAGACACAGGGAAGAGCCCCAATAAATATAATTACTGGCTGAATGAATAAAATAAAACTGTCATGTTTAAACATGGCCTCCAAATCAACTATTCCCCTACTTTGGCCTTTTCTTTAAAGTCTGTAAAACGGAAACAAAAAAAAAACAAAAGGTGGAATTTTTTTTAAACAGTTCAGATTTCAGATTATTTCTCCTCCAAAAGAATTTTTGAGTCTGAATTATGTGAATAATTGCCTCAGCTCTACATCGAGTATCACCCATGGAAACCTGGCACTGTAGTTTGCAAATCTATTTTCTACCAGGTTTTTGGTTGGTTTACTATTAAATGTTTTCAAAATATAAAATGAGATCGGTAAGATCTCTATTAACAAAGCAATAAAAAAATGCTTATGAATTAAAATGCGACGAGATTCTTGGCTTACAGGGCACATGCCAAAAAAAAAAAAAAAAAACAACTGTAAAATACTGATCCTGCAAACCATAGTAAATAGGACACAGGGATGAACTAAGCAATACAAAGGGGGACCATACAGAGAAGAATCCTGGTTCACTCACATTTCTGAGCAAAGGTAAAGATAGCTTAGAGCCCTGTTCACATGAAATAAGAAGTGTGACATTTATTTGCTCACAGCTGCTTAGCAAAGGTTCAACAGATGCCCAGAAATGCGGAAGGAACTTGCAGGGAGTAGCTTGCCCCACCCGAGCATTCTGCCCTGACAGACAAGCCTCAGAATCTCGCAGGGGTGCCCAGCCTTCAGTCAGGGGCCACATCTGAACTGTGGTTCCTCATGAATTGGACCATCCTCCTGATTTCCCTCCCAGAGTTTAGGCCTCAGGCTCTCCTGAGGCACCCAGCTGAGGCCTCCCTCCTTGTTCCTGGTGTGGACTCCCTACTCTGAGCCCCAGTTCCACAGACCCCATCCCACACACACCCTTGTTTCTGCCCTAGGTGGGGGAAAGGAGGACACTTTCTCAGAATGGAAGGAAACGTATGGAAATAAAAACACATATGATTACATGCATGGGAAGAGCAACACATCCTTAGCTTTTTCAAATCAACCTAAATTAATTCAAAACTCAACCAGGGGAGTTTAGGCTTTCTGAGCATGAGCCACCATTCTCCTTGTGTGGCAATTTCTGATAAACCCTGCATTTTCCTTCACCACACACACTCAAAAAAATCTACCAGGTAGGTAGGTGCCAGGTACCTATTATAATAGGATGATGACGGAGAACAGTCCTGATGCCCAGAGCCCGTGGGGCTCAGAAATGAGCTTCCTGTCTTTCCCTCCTCTCACTTTCTCTTCCTGCATTTTATTCTTCAAGCAGGCAACCTCCCTGTGCACACTATTCCCCATACAAAATTCATGACGCGCGAGGTAAGACACATGCCACACGCCTCTAGGCCCAGTGACTAGAAAAATTTACTCCCTTCCTTCACTTCTCAGAGCTAGCTTCTGAAAGTTCTTGCTGAAATTCAACCTTCTCTGCATATGAAGCCAGCCCAGCCAAAGGTGGAAAGACCAGGGACCCTATTCTTCTAAGGGGACTCTCTTGAGGAGATAGATGCACTGGGGTCTTATCTTACTAGTCTAGGGACATTGTAGCATGTGAAAATCTGGTCCCTTGTATGCACATGTTCATAGCAGCATTATTCCTAACAGACAAAAAGTAGAAACAACCCAAATGTACATTACCTACTGAATGGATAAACAAAATCTGGTCCATCAGCTGAATGGAATATTCAGCTATAGAAAGGAGTGAAGTACTGATTCTTGCTCTAACACGGATGAACCTCAAAAACACCATGCTAAGTGAAAGAAGCCAGACACAAAAGGCCATGTTGTATGATGCCATTTATAGAAATGTCCAGAAAACACAAATCTATAGAAAAAGAACGTAGATTAGTGGTTGCCTAGTACTGGAAGTAGGTATGAAGAGTTAGTACAAATGGGCCCGAGGTTTCTTTTTGGGGTGTTGGAAATGTTCTAGAATTAGATGGTGGTGGTAGTTGCAGAACCCTGTGAATTTACTAAATATCAATTCATTGTAAAAACAAATAGAGGAAAGAAAGAGGAATTGGAAAAAAATAATTTTAAATCCCTGTATAACTTTTGAGTTTACATTTCTGTTTCTGATTATTATGGTAATCATGGTTATTATTAAAGGAGATTGAAAAGAGAAAAGTATTATTTTAATGTTAATCACCTGGAGAGAGAATCATTATTCAGGTTTTGATATATTTCTTTCTAATCTTTTTCCTAATCATATATATCTTTTAATTAGAATCACACTGTTTTTGTCTGTTATATCATGCACATCATATATATATATATGTGTGTGTGTGTGTGTGTGTGTGTATATCTTCTGAATAATGGAACATATCAGAAAATTTCAGTGTTTTTTTGGCTAAGTGGAAATCCTGTTTGGTCAGGGTTCTGAATAAAATAACATTCCCATAATTTAAAACAAAACAAAATAAAACAAAAAAACTGGCCCTGCTTCTCATTACATCCACCCACATCCATCAAAGCAGTGCCAGGAGACCCACGTGTGACATGTTTCCTTGGGTACAGGCCTTAGCTCCGCCCACCTTCCACAAAAAGCAATGTATTGTTGGTCGCTTGAGTAACGAAAGCACAGAGATCGTTTTTTACCCTTTCTACCAATGCTTGATTTGATGCCAACCACAAGCAGCAAAATACCTAAACTTTGAGCTCCACACATGAGTCTGGCGCAGATGGTGGGTTGTGCTGCAATCACTAATCATTCCACTCCCTTGCTAGAGCTCCCAAAGTGTGCATGGCATGGGAACACTGTGTCTTATAGGCCACAGCCCTCAAACAGGTGACACACCACCAATACTACAGAGCCTTGGACAAGTTACTTAATCTTTCTGAGCCCCAGTTTCCTCTTCTGAAAAAATGACGGAAAATTGGAAGGTAGAACCCCACGGGCTCAAAACAGCAACCTCTCTGGTTTGCTTGAACTTTTCTTACTCTGATTAACAGCAGGGGTTCAACTTCTTTCCATAAATCCTCACTTTCATTAGTTCCATGATCCTGCTTCTCTTAGAAAACGCACAGCTCTGCCCCCAAATAAACCTAGAACACAAAAGTCCAAGCATCAAATGCTGAACCAGCCAGACTGAGGGTTTGGCCAGGACAGCTGGCACTGAGCACAGGACACCAACTCGACCGTCTCATGAGGAAGTTATCACCACCAAAGTGAAGAAGTACAAGTTAAATTGTCTTGGTTCAAAATCAAGCAGCAGGATCAGTTTGTTCCTGTCCTGATCAATGTGTGAGGTATTACAAGCTGTCAGTGCCGAGTGGGAACAACGAATCCAGAAGCGGGAGCAGGCAGTGGTCCAGAGCACAGCTTCATGATGTCACAGCATCTCTGTGGTCTTCAGGGCACAGTCCTCTTGATGGAACAGATTCACTCGTTCAGATCCAGGAAAGAAAATGGTGACCGTTTCACCCATGTCAAGCCATTGTTTGGCAGCATGAAAGCTTGAAAGAAAATGAATGACCCACCAAGATTTGAAGGCTGTGGGGAGGAAGAGAGAGTTGTCGTTTAACGGGGACAGAGTTTGAGGTGGGGAAGATGAAAAAGTTCTCGAGATGGCTAGTGTTGATGGTTGCACAGTGGGAATGTACTTAATGCCATTGAACTGTACACTTAAAAATGGTTAAAATGGGGACTTCCCTGGTGGCACAGTGGTTAAGAATCCGCCTGCCAATGCAGGGAACACGGGTTCGAGCCCTGGTCTCGGAAGATCCCACATGCCACGGAGCAACTAAGCCCGTGCACCACAACTACTGAAGCCCGCGTGCCTAGAGCCTGTGCTCCACAGCAAGAGAAGCCACCGCAATGAGAAGCCCGCACTCCGCAACGAAGAGTAGCCCCCACTCGCTGCAACTAGAGAAGACCCAGTGCAACCAAAAATAAATAAATTAATTTTTTAAATGGTTAAAATGGTAAATGTTATATATATATTACCACAATAAAAAGTAGCTCATAAGAAAAAGATACAAGAAATAATACTAATAATAACCCCAAATCATGGTTTAGGAATTTTAGTTTGCTTTCATGGTTGAAATGAGAGCCTGTAAGAACCAAGCTACACAGTGAAAGTTCAGACATACAAAGCGAAGGTTACCGCTCTAGAGAAGGAGGCCTGAGACTCACGGAGTTAATCTGAGCCCATCCTCAAACTCTCTGACCTCAGCCTCACAACAACTAAAACCAGGGTGTTTTCGATCAGCGGCTCTGAAAGCGCTCAGAGCCCAGGCTGCACTTCCGGTACTCCCAGTGACTGCGGACCCCTCGGTATGAACGGACGTGCATTTCTCTGGAGGCAGGACCATGACCTTCATCAGATTCCCAAAGGGTAACCCACCTCCCATTCAATTTAAGACCCACTGACAGGAGTGGTTCATCTCTCGGGACCCTTCCCTCTCCTGACACTATAAAGACAGAAGCCCTTGCAGAGACGAGCAGTCCTCCACAGGTCGCGAGCTGGGACTTTCTCTGAGCCTTAATGTGTCCTCTGAGAATGTGGCCCTGGGTTCCTCTGAGGAGCTGCCGAGAGGAGCAAGTGCAGGTCTAGCTCCATATCCCTTGGGAGCTAGGAGTGGGCCCTTGGGAGCTTGGGGTTGCTGGTGGAAAGGGGGAGAGGAGGGCCGTGGGACTTTGGCTGAGTGCCAGGGAATACCTAGACGCTCCAGTGTTTCCTGGGCCCCCGGGACCATTGGAGGCAAAGGGCTCATTACATATTGAATCACATTTCAATTTTGGACAGTGATTGTTTTTCCATCCTGTGCATATAAACTGGGAGAGGCTTCCCCTGAGGATTTTGAGTATCAAGTCTTTACCTTCTCAACAAAAGAAAAACAAGCTCATTTTACTTGACTTCAGAAAAAGACATCACCAGCCTGGCCTGGGAATAACACATGGGGAACCGAAGACAGTAGTATAATTAAGTTCACGAAAGGCCAATTCTTATGACCGTATTTCAAATACTCATAATGCCTTCTCATCCACTGTACCAAATGACTTCATACTATATTCAGAGTGAAAAAATTATAATGGATTCCTCTGAGGTATTCAATTAGTTCCATAAAAAAGAGAAAAATATTTTTTCAGTAAAGAAATTCAACCAAATTATTAAAGCTGACAGTGAAAAACCAACTTCAAAGTAATTATGCATTTCCTTTGAGTTCTTGCGCTAACAAAAGTTGATGGTCTGCCACCATTAGAAATAGCCATCCTTCTGATGATTAATTAAATTTGTGTTCCTATTTTAGCAGATACTTAATTTGAATGTTTACTCTTGAACTGTCTTTGGGTGTTAATCTATTTAAATTTCCACCAGCCCCACTAAAGAGTATCTGTTCCCCAGATGCAGAGACATAGAGAACAGGCTTGTGGTTGCCAGGGGTGGGGGGGTGGGGAAGAGAAGGAGTGGGAGTTCGGGATGAGCAGATGCAAACTATACAGAATGGATAGACAACGAGGTCCTACTGTAGAGCGCACAGAACCATATTCAAAATCCTGTGAGAAACCACAATGGAAAAGAATATGAAAGAGAATGTATACATATGTATAACTGAATCACTTTGCTGTACAGCAGAAATTAATACAACATTGTAAATCAACTATACTTCAATTAAAAATTAAAAAAAAAAATTTTAAGAGTATCTCTTCTCATGCTCATGAACCACTGATCAGCTTCCTTCAAGCTTGTTTCTTCCCCATTAATGGAAATCACTCCCAAATAAGTCACCAGTCAATATCAAAAAAATGAACAACCCAATCCAGAAATGGGCGGAGGACCTAAATAGACATTTCTCCAAAGAAGATATACAGATTGCCAACAAACACATGAAAGGATGCTCAACATCACTAATCATTAGAGAAATGCAGATCAAAACCACAATGAGGTATCACCTCACACCGGTCAGAATGACCATCATCAAAAAATCTACAAACAACAAATGCTGGAGAGGGTGCGGAGAAAAGGGAACCCTCTTGCACTGTTGGTGGGAATGTAAATTGATACAGCCACTATGGAGAACAGTATGACGACTCCTTAAAAAACTAAAAATAGAATTACCATATGACCCATCAATGCCACTACTGGGCATATACCCAGAGAAAACCATAATTCAAAAAGACACCATGCACCTCAATGTTCATTGCAGCACTATTTACAATAGCCAGGACATGGAAGCAACTTAAATGTCCATCGACAGATGAATGGATAAAGACAATGTGGCATATATATACAATGGAATATTACTCAGCCATAAAAAGAAACGAAATTGAGTTATTTGTAGTGAGGTGGATGGATCTAGAGTCTGTCATACAGAGTGAAGTAAGTCAGAAAGAGAAAAACAAATACCGTACGCTAACACATATATATGGCATCTAAAAAAAAAAGGTTCTTATGAATCTAGGGGCAGGACAGGAATAAAAACGCAGACATAAAGAGTGGACTTGAGGACATGGTGGAGTGGGAAGGGGAAGCTAGGACAAAGTGAGAGAGTGGCATGGACATATACACACTACCAAATGGAAAATAGATAGGTGCTATGTGACCACCTAGAGGGGTGGGATAGGGAGGGTGGGAGGGAGACGCAAGAGGGAGGAGATATGGGGATATATGTATACATACAGCTGATTCACTTTGTTATAAAGCAGAAACTAACACACCATTGTAAAGCAATTATACTCCAATAAAGATGTTAAACAAACAAACAAACAAGTCACCAGTAATATCATCCTTGCAAAATCCCATTGGTTCTCTTTACTCCTTATCCTTTTGTGCGTCATAACACATTGAATTCTTGATCATTGCCTCCTCCAGTTCATCTCCCCTGTGTCTTTCAGAATCTATCACCTGCTTTTTAAACTTTTAATCTGCTCTTTGGGGTTTCCTAAGGTGCCCACCCCTTTGTCATTCTGCACTTTCACCTTGGGTAACCTAATTTGCTAGAAAGGTTTCGAAAGCATCTACACTGACAACTCGCTATTCGCTAAGTCAGCCCTGGCATGTCTCCCAAGCTCTGAGCACTTCCATGTGGGTGCACTGAATTTGACGGGCTCTTAGCACAGTCAAAGCTGAGTTCGTTGTCTTTCTACTCCCCACTACCTTCCGCTTTTCTCTGGCAGCCTCATCTGAGTGCCTCCTCAACAAGATGAGACATTTATTTGCTTTTCACACTGCCCGTCATGACTCAATCTATTGCTGGTCTCCTTGCTTCCAGTGCCCACCATCTCCTGTCAACACCATAGTGTGTTTCTACAAATAAGTGAGATCAGGTTGTTCCACTGCCTTTCTGAAACACTCCGGTGGCTTCGTGAGTCTGGAACATCAGTACAAGCAACTAGCAGTGACAGTCAAGGCCCCCATGCCCGACCAGACATCTGTCTCCAGCCGCATCCCCTGGCCACCCCTCTGTATGCCCTGCAGTAGGGACAGCCCCCTGGTGGCAGCTGATGACAGTGTTGGCAAAACTCTTGGGAGCTGCAGCAGTCCATTCCCCACTCACCTCCCAGTGTCCCCTGGGAGGCTGTCACAAACCGTTTCTCATCACCTTCCGGGTCTGACAAGGGACCAGGCTTCCTGCCCACCCTCTTCAGCTGCAGCTGCATCTATAAACCTGCTGAAAAGCGGCTTGAAATTGGCTCCCCAGCAACAGGGCCTCCCTTCATTCGTGTTTTGGTCACGTGCCCCTTTCGTTTTGGCGTCACCTGCACAAGAGCCACCTTTGCCTACTCGTCCTTCTAGTGTCTATGTAAGTAATAAATTGCCCGGATCTGCAAAGGGCTCGTTGTTTCTTTATCAGCGGACTCTGTCAGACCCTGCCTTGCCTTGCCCTTGACACCTGTACTCTGAGCTCAGACATTCACTCCCCTTCCAGCCCCCATGTGGTTCATAAATTGACTTTAAACTTAATGTGCATTTAAAAAAATAAACATAGTACCAGATAAAATAAAATTAAGCTTGGAAATCTGGTTAAGTGCAAATGGGGATGGGTGGAAAAAAGGGAGCTAGACATGGGCTTAGTCCTAGTGTACAAAATTAGAGTACTGTAATTCCAGAGGTGCATCAAACCCTTTTTGGAACAAGGCAGATCTGTATGCTTACTACTTGTGGCTTGAAAATTTGGCTCTAACTTTTCTCACAGAAAATTAGAAGCTATTAATGAATGGTTTGTCCCAAGAGCAAACCTCTAACGCATAGATGAGTAAAAATGAGTGTAGAGGAAGTTAAATAAAGCCACGCTGAGTCTTATTAAGATTAAACACGCTGTTCTTTAAGTGAAAGACATTGCATAGGTGATTATAAGGACGTCTTAAAATAACATTCCCTAAAATGAAAAACATTTCAAGAAATAGCTGAAATACTGAAAAAAAAAAAGCCTTTAAAAATAAGGCCCAGGGCCTCCCTGGTGGCGCAGTGGTTGAGAGTCCGCCTGCTGATGCAGGGGATACAGGTTCGTGCCCCGGTCTGGGAGGATCCCATATGCCGCGGAGCGGCTGGGCCCGTGAGCCATGGCCGCTGAGCCTGCGCATCCGGAGCCTGTGCTCCGCAACGGGAGAGGCCACGACAGTGAGAGGCCCGCGTACCGCAAAAAAAAAAAATAATAAGGCCCAAAGATTATATTATGGTTGCTTAACTGCCCCAGTAGCCAGTTAGTGACTTCATTTCTCATAACGAACCTGCCTGCCTTTTTTTTTTTTTTGCAGAGAATTATTGCATTTTTATTTAAAAATTTTTTTTGTTTAGAACATTAAGTTTATCTTTCTTGAAGATTTTTTCATCTTTATTGTAATATAGTTGATTTACAACATTGTGTTAATTTCAGGTGTACAGCAAAGTGATTCAGTTATATATATATATACACACAGATATCGATATATTCTTTTATTTACTTATTTTATTTATTTATTTTTGGCTGCCTTGGGTCTTCGTTGCTGTGCAGGCTTTCTCTAGTTGCAGCGAGCGTGGGCTACTCTTTGTTGCAGCGCGCGGGCCTGTCATTGCAGTGGCTTCTCTAGTTGCGGAGCACGGGCTCTAGGCGTGCAGGCTGCAGTCGTTGTGGCACGCGGATTCAGTAGTTGTGGCTCGCAGGCTGTAGAACACAGGCTCAGTAGTTGTGGCACACGGGCTTAGCTGCTCCACGGCATGTGGGATCTCCTGGAGCAGGGCTCAAACCTGTGTCCCCTGCATTGGCAGGCGGATTCTTAACCACTGTGCCACCAGGAAGTCCCGATATATTCTTCTTTAGATTCTTTTCCATTGTAGGTTATTAAAAGATATTGAGTATATTGATTACATTACAAGATATTGAGTATAGTACGAGACATTGAGAGATATATATATTTGTACATATATGTATATACATATATATATTCTTTTTTAGATTCTTTTCCATTATAGGTTCTTACAAATACTGAGAATAGTTCCCTGTGCTATACAGTAGGTCCTTGTTGGTTGTCTATTTTATGTATAGTAGTGGGTATCTATTAACCCCATACTCCTAATTTATCCCTCCTCACCCTTTCACCTTTGGTAACCACAATAACCGGCCTTTCTAAATCTGTCCTGTGCCCCGGGCCAGCCATGCCAGCTCCCAGGGGCACCACCAGCCATCCCAGACCCTTTATCACCCACAAGAGAAAACACTGGATTAGGTCTTCCTCTCGTAGTCAACCTCCCAGTCAGTGAAGAGGAATATTGTATATGGAATATGGTCATCTCTCATGGAATTGCCATCCTGTCTACACTGCCAACGTGCAAATACTTGGCTGTTTAGATAAAAGGTTTAATTCGGTAAGCGAGGATAAGTTCTGTTTCTCATCTCCATTCTTTGAGTGACTTTCAACGTGATGGTATGACATGTATGTTTAAAGCTTAGCATTCTAAAGGTGAAGTCTGAAGAATGTCAATCAAAAGTCTTACATATGGGGCTTCCCTGGTGGCGCAGTGGTTGAGAGCCCGCCTGCCGATGCAGGGGACACGGGTTCGTGCCCCGGTCCGGGAGGATCCCACGTGCCCCGGAGCGGCTGGGCCCGTGAGCCATGGCCGCTGAGCCTGCGCGTCCGGAGCCTGTGCTCTGCAACGGAAGAGGCCACAGCAGTGAGAGGCCCGCGTACCACAAAAAAAAAAAAAAAAAAAAAAAGTCTTACCTATGATAAAAGGCTTTTCTTTTAGATTCCACATATAAGCGATATTATATGATATTTGTCTTTCTTTGTCTGGCTTACCTCACTTAGTATGATAATCTGAGTGCAATCCCACTCCTGGGCATATATCTGGAGAAGACTATAATTCAAAAAAATACATGCACCCCTATGTTCATAGCAGCACTATTTACAATAGCCAAGACATGGAAGCAACCTAAGTGTCCATCAACAGATGAATGGATATAAGGGGATAAACATCAGTTTTTACTTTCTAATATTATATCCAAATAATATTAAGTTTCACTTAGAAGTGAATATATACATGCAGGATGCTTTCCACTTTGCTTCAGTCACCCATAATTATTCAAAACCTAATGAATTAATGTCAGACTCCAGTTAAAATGACAGTGTAGGAAAGGACTGTCTCCCAATATGGGTATAGGCCTCTAGAAATTAATAACTGGGGAAAAAAGGTCATGAAATCACATATAGGCATTCGACAAACAACAAGGTCACATCTCTTGCTAAGGGCGTCTGTGTCTCACAGGCTTCTTCATACCTGTGCCCCTCTCCCTACCGCCCACCCCCCGCAAAACCATTTGATCTTGAACCTGTAAGTCTTGCTCTTTTGTGCTGCAGGCATCAGTGCATCCTCCTGTTAGAAAGAGAACTCCACGCCACTCAATTATTTTTACTCAGTAGGCTTAGAGTTAGAATTTTAAATTTAAAAAAAAAAATCCAAAAAAATAACCAGATGAATGGATAAAGAAGATGTGGTATATAGATGCAATGGACCATTATTCAGCCATAAAAAAAAAAGAGTGAAATAACGCCATTCGCAGCAACGTGGATGGACCTAGAGATCATACTAAAAAGCTTTTTTTTTTTTTTTTTTTTTTGCGTTATGCGGGCCTCTCACTGTGTGGCCTCTCCCGTCGCGGAGCGCAGGCTCAGCGGCCATGGCTCACAGGCCCAGCCGCTCCGCGGCATGTGGGATCTTCCCGGACCGGGGCACGAACCCGCGTCCCCTGCATCGGCAGGCAGACGCTCAACCACTGCGCCACCAGGGAAGCCCCTGAAAAGCTTTTTAAACCACTAAACTTTATACAAAGATGGAAGCTATCCCTGTTCATCCTGTTTGAAACCTGGTGACAACAGTAAAGGCATCTGGCACATTGGGAAAAGGTACTGTGGACAGTGACTCCTGCATTGTACTGGTTGTGTGCTAACATCTCCCCCCTTTCTCTGTAGGCAACCCTCCCGCTACTGGCACTGGGACCTTGCTGATAACTCTGGAAGACGTGAATGACAACGCGCCCTTCATTTACCCCACGGTAGCGGAGGTCTGTGATGACGCCAAAAACCTCAGCGTAGTCATTTTGGGAGCTTCAGATAAGGATCTTCACCCAAATACAGATCCTTTCAAATTTGAAATCCATAAACCAACTGTTCCTGATAAAGTCTGGAAGATCTCCAAGATCAACAGTAAGTCCGCCTAACATTCTGTAGTTATCTTTCAGCTTTGAAGCCTAGTTTCCCTGGCGTGGTTTCTGTTCCCAGCCTGTTCCTCCTCCTCTGTGCTCTCGGGTATCCTCACATGGTTTGTTTCAAGCTATTCACACATTACAAATACTGGCAATTTTCCTACCAGCACCTGTATACTATTTGTAAAAATATTGAATATCTGTTCCTTAGAAATGCAAACATGAAAGTTTTCTCTTTCGCTTCCTCTCTTTTCTATGCTGTACCTTGTATACTACACAGCCCATACTTTACACTCCACACCCACCCAGTCTTCAGCCTTCAAAAGCCAGGGGTCTTGGGGGCTTCCCTGGTGGCGCAGTGGTTGAGAGTCCGCCTGCTGATGTAGGGGATACGGGTTCGTGCCCCGGTCCGGGAAGATCCCACATGCCGCGGAGCGGCTAGGCCCGTGAGCCATGGCCGCTGAGCCTGCGCGTCCGAAGCCTGTGCCCCGCAACGGGAGAGGCCACAACAGTGAGAGGCCGCGTACAGAAAAAAAAAAAAAAAAAAGCCAGGGGTCTTGGCTCAGCTGCCTCTCCTCTGTGTTTACCTTAATTACCTTAATTTTCACCAGCACTTTACAGAGATTTTCCATGCTATGCTTGCTTTCCTAAGAAGCACCAGTATGAGAACCTTCAGAAAGTCTTAACCTCTAATCCTCCAACTTCCATTTTATGCTGCAGATCTCAGAATTGACTTTCTAAAATGACCTTGACTTTGACTTTCGACTTTGATACCTTCTCCCATCTGTCCTGTCCCTCATTTATGAAACTTGGAAGCAATGTCCCTTTCTACCTGTCCCTGCACGTGGACAGGTGGAATTTAAAATTTTAAATTTAAAACTTTATCATCTGCCTTATTAAGACTGAAATATCCATGTATTGAATTAACAAGTATCCCGGTATCACTACACCCCCTCCACCTCCCTCCCCATGGCTAATGTGAACTCACTACTAAGATCACCTTGCCTCGCAATAAGGCCCAAAACCGGAACTCACACATTATATACACTTTGCCATCAATAGCGAATTCATCCTGTGATTGACCCAGTCAGGGCTGGGCTCCCTGTTCTTACTTCAGCGGTACAGTTTTTGAGAGGGATGGGGAATTACCCATTTCATTAAGTTTTGAAAATGTATTGTACAGTCATACATAAAATTTTCTATTAAAAAATGTCACATGTATTGTTACGGCCTTATCTCATATCTCATTTTATTGGTGTCTTTCTCTTGTCATTGATTCTCTTTGCCTGTTTGTCTATTTTATTGCTGTTTAAAGAATGAATTTTGTTATACTGATTATTTTTAATTAAAACAGCCCTTCTCTTGTTTGAGGGGTTAGTGTTTTATTTGCTAGTTTTTGTGACTGTAGCTCATTTGAATAATCATCCCCAGTTCTTTCCAGCTGGAACTTTCTCATTTAAGAGTTCCTCCTCTCCTTGCGGGAGATCAGAGAATGTTCCTCGTGTTAACCTTCCATTTCACTGGGGTAATCATCCACATTGGTTATTTCTGCTGCTGTAGACTTCTGGATGGGATAATACTTCTGTTTTTGTTTTCAGGTCATCACACTCTCTTTTCCCTCCTGGTTTTACTTAATAGTTAAAATGCCTTCTCAATTCTTTTTCTTGTCTCAGAATTTTTTTCTGAATACTTAGCATTGTTTATGCCCAGAAAGGAACAGTTAAAAAAAAAAAAAAAGGGACTTCCCTGGTGGCGCAGTGGTTAAGAATCCGCCTGCCAGTGCAGGGGACACGGGTTCGAGCCCTGGTCTGGGAAGATCCCACATGCCGCAGAGCAGCTAAGCCCGTGTGCCACAACTACTGAGCCTGCGCTCTAGAGGCCGCAAGCCACAACTACTGAGCCCACGTGCCGCAACTACTGAGCCCACATGCCACAACTACTGAAGCCTGCGTGCAAAGAGCCCATGCTCTGCAACAAGAGAAGTCACTGCAATGAGAAGCCCACGCACCACAATGAAGAGTAGACCCCGCTCAACACAACTAAGCCCACGCACAGCAACAAAGACCCAACACAGCCAAAAATAAATTAATTAATTAAAAAAAAAAAAAGAATCTGCCTGCCAGTGTAGGAAACACGGGTTCGAGCCCTGGTCCAGGAAGATCCCACATGCCGCGGAGCAACTAAGCCTGTGCGCCACAACTACTGAGCCTGCACTCTAGAGCCCGTGACCCACAACTAGTGAGCCCGCATGCCACAACTACTGAAGCCCGCGTGCCTAGAGCCCATGCTCTGCAACAAGAGAAGCCACCACAATGAGAAGCCCATGCACCACAATGAAGAGTAGCCCCCGGTCAACACAATTAGAGAAAGCCCATGTGCAGCAATGAAGACCTAATGCAGCCAAAAATAAATAAATAAATTTATTTATTTATTTATTTATTTAAAAAAAAAATCTGTAGTCATCTGAGTGATTGAAAAGCAAATAGCCCAAGGCCAAAAACAGTGCCAGGTGGGGGGGCCACTTTTGAGTGCTGCCCAGTGGCCTGGGTAACTGCAGAGAGTCCCACCAAACGTGGGCTTAAAGATCCAGTCTCCAAGTTGTGCGTTGTGTTACGGATTCCCACCCAAACCTAGGGGTGCAGGCTGAGGCCTGATAGAGACTAGACTATAGAACCCATCCCCATAGCAACACAGGGGGACCTACCCACCTTAAGAGTAAGTGGATTTTTCAGAACTACAATGAGGTGTCACCTCACACCGGTTAGAATGGGCATCATCAGAAAATCTACAAACAACAAATGCTGGAGAGAGTATGGAGAAAAGGGAACCCTCTTGCACTGTTGGTGGGAATGTAAATTGATACAGCCACTATGGAGAACAGTATGGAGGTTCCTTAAAAAACTAAAACTAGAATTACCATATGACCTAGCAATCCCACTACTGGGCATATACCCAGAGAAAACCATAATTCAAAAAGTCGCATGCACCCCAGTGTTCATTGCAGCACTATTTACAATGGCCAGGTCATGGAAGCAACCTAAATGCTCATCGACAGACGAATGGATAAAGAATATGTGATACATATATAAAATGGAATATAACTCAGCCATAAAAAGGAACGAAATTGGGACATTTGTAGAGACATGGATGGACCTAGAGACTGTCATACAGAGTGAAGTAAGTCAGAAAGAGAAAAACAAATGTCGTGTATTAACGCATACATGTGGAACCTAGAAAAATGGTACAGATGAACCGGTTTGCAGGGCAGAAATAGAGACACAGATGCAGAGAACAAACGTATGGACACCAAGGCGGGGAAGCGGTGCGGGGGGGTGGTGGTGGGATGAATTGGGAGATTGGGATCGACATAAATACACTAATATGAATAAAATAGATAACTAATAAGAACCTGCTGTATGAAAAATAAATAAAAATTTAAAAAAAGAGTGAGTGGATTTTTGTTATTGTTGTTCCAAAAATGTATTTTGATTATTTGAATTTGTATTCTTATATAAAAATGCTCTAAGCTGACAATTTCCTTTTTTTCTTTTTTTCCCAGCTTTAATGACCTTTAATTGACAAATAAAAATTGTATATATTTAAGATGTACAATGTGACAATTCGAGCGTGGATTTTTACATTATTTCTTCTAAATGTTGAATGTGATCTTTGTGAAGATGGCTTTATCAGTATAATAAATTTTCAGGGAGGAGTTCTTGGTACTCAATCATCTTCACAAAGTGGGTCCTCTTGAAATTGATTATAATAGCCCTGAACCATAGAACTCCTCAATGCTGGAAGTGTTTTATCTGGCACTTCCTGGTATGGTGTCGTGGCCACCAGCCATGTGTGGTTGCCAGAAACTTGAGATGGGACTTCTGCAACTGAAGAAGTGAATCTTTATTTTTATTTGATGTTAATGGATTTATATTGAAGCACTCTTCTAGTTAAATGAATAAACTGCCTGTTTTGTGTGGGTTTAGTGGCTGAAACTCCACTCTTTTATTTGGAAAGGTCCAGCCCTCTCTCATGAAGGCCTCCCTTTGTCTTCATAGATACGCACGCCCTGGTAAGCCTTCTTCAAAATCTGAACAAAGCAAATTACCACCTGCCCATCATGGTGACAGATTCAGGGAAACCACCCATGACGAACATCACAGACCTCAGGGTACAAGTGTGTTCCTGCAAGAATTCCAAAGTGGACTGCAACACGGCAGGGGCCCCACACTTCAGCGCAACCGCAGTCCTGCTCCTGTCTTTCTTCAGCTTAGCTCGTAAGTTGACCAAACTCCAGTGCATGCACAGTACAAAAACGTAACTTCACCAAAGCTATTGTTTTTCCATATATCGTTCCCAAAAAATTTATCCCAGAGGAAACATTCATGTTTAGTTTATGTCGGTGTAACAGAGTATTACCTGTAAAAGTGCTCTAATGGTGAAAGGCACCTTCACATCCCCCTGCCCACTAATGTGAGGAACGGTGCAAAGGCACCCAAGGCCGTCCTACAGAGCAGGTGGTAAGAAACTTCCTGCAGATGCACCTGAACTTGAGCTCATACAAATGTGCCCAGATTGCTTAACTGGTCTACTAGGGCCCTGTTCCTCTCTGCATTGTGCGGAATTATCTTTAGTGAGGTTAAAGGAGATTCCATACCTTTTTAAGAAGAGTCATGAGAATGCATGGAGAGAGGTTGAGGCCATAGGAAAAGAGAGAAATGCATAACTCAACACATTTTTTTCACTGACCAGTAGTTAGTCATGACTATGACATAATGAAGCATTATTTTAAACAAATGAATTATTATGCCGAATAATGTGAGCGTGAAATGAATAGATACGTGCGTCAGATATTTCCTATTTATGGCATACTAGTCCAATTTTAACCTTAGAAATTATTCACATGTAGCTAATGCCATTCAAAAGCCTTTGGGACCTCAGTATTTACATTTTGAGAAGGTTATTTGTGTTGTTGTGAATTAGGAGGTTGAGAAATTGATGATTAGAAAATAAAGAAGTTATTGTATCCTGGTGACAGTGGTGAGTGGAGTCAACAGGAAGTCACACATTCCAACGTCAGACACTTACAGCTGCGCTGAGCCAGAGTCCTGGGCGTAGAACTAAAGAGGAGACCTTACAGTGAGGAGTGTCTCATTGGATGGATGGGTGGATGGGTTGATGGGTGGGTGGATGGGTGGAGCAAGGGAGGTGGGGAGAAAGGAAGGGAGGGAGGGAGGAAGGGAAGAAATATATATTCCTCTCTCTTTCATTCTTGTATTCTCTTTCTTTTTCTTTTTCTCGTATAAATTTATTTATTTATTTATTTATGGCTGTGTTGGGTCTTCGTTTCTGTGCAAGGGCTTTCTCTAGTTGCAGCAAGCGGGGGCCACTCTTCATCATGGTGCGCGGACCTCTCACTGTCGCAGCATCTCTTGTTGCGGAGCACAGTCTCCAGACGTGCAGGCTCAGTAGTTGTGGCTCACGGGCTTAGTTGTTCCGCGGCATGTGGGATCCTCCCGGACCAGGGCTCGAACCTGTGTCCCCTGCATTGGCAGGCAGATTCTCAACCACTGCGCCACCAGGGAAGCCCCACTCTCTCTCTTTCTTTCTTTCTTCCTTCCTTCCTTTCTTTCTTTTTTTCTTTCTTTCTCCTTCCTTCCTTCCTTCCTTCCTTCCTTCCTTCTTCCTTTTTCTTCAAGATATAAAATATTACAGATGAAGTTGAAATCCCCTGTGTTCCTCTCCCTAGTTTCATTTCCTGTTCTCTCTCCCCAGAGACAATAGCTATCATGAGCTAGAGTGTGTGTGGACATTGTTTTATATTGTTACTACACACACACACACACACACACACACGCACACCCCACATATAGTTCTACTTTGTGCAGTTTGTCAAACTTGATCTAATCCATATTATATTGAGCCTGATGTTCTGCAACTCGCTTTTCTTCCTCTCCACGTTACACTTCCAAGCTCCATCTATGTTGCTCTAGTTCAGGGGTCGGCAAACTTTTTTCATCAAGGGTCAGGTGGCAAATATTTTGGACTCTGTGGGCCACATCAGGGCTCTGTCACATATTCTTTTTTATGGCTTTTTTGTTTCTGTCATCTGTGTTTTACTACCTTTAAAAGTGTGAAACTGTTCTTAATTTGAGAGCCATATAAACGCACTATGGTGCACCAGCCAGGTACCCCTGCTCTGGTTCATTCACTTTAACTGCTCAAGAGCATCCCATCCCACCCCATCATAGGAATTAGGCACAGTGTATTCCCCTGTCAACAGACGCATGTGGATTATTTAGTGTCCTGCTCTGACCAACTAACTCTACTGCAGTAAACCTCTGGAATGTTTTCCACGAGCTTCTCAAATGAGCGCTAGACAGACAGCGAGCCCAGCACTGGGTCTGCGTTCTGAGACCCATTGGAGTTCACATATAGCAGAGTCTGGGTAAACTAGAGGGCAGTACTTCCAGGGTGATTGTACAGAAATAAGAATGCTGCATGTGTGCATGTGTGTGTGTGTGTGTATGTACACAGATGGAGAAGATAGCTGAGTAGCCACTCACACGTCACCCTCTATAAATACAATTACACAACATCAAAGCCTGACTCTTGATGAACCAAGGCTCTGCAGGACCCTGCTCATTTATCAGCACCTCTAGATGGCCAGGGAGGTTTTTAAATGGAGACTTCCTACTGCTGATTGTTGAAATACGGACTCCCAGGCCCATCCAGCCCATGGAACCAACATCCCAAGAGACAGTGGCCTCCAGCACACACACCGAGTGTTTGTATATTTTCACACAATATATTTTATGATAATACACATGCCTGCTACTCCAAATCTATGTATTAAATATTAGTAAGATGTAATCTGTCTGTTTAGATTAAAAGGAATATAAATAGCCATGGCAGTATTTGCTTCCTCCCAACAAGGGATTTTCTTGTTCGCCCTACTTTGGAGACCCCTGACCTACAGGCATCAGTAATGAGCAGGTTGCCAAGGATGGCTCACTTCTCATCTCTGCCAGCTGAGCTCGTGGATCACAGTTAATCCTGATAACTCCTAAAGAACTCATGTTCATTTTATACTCAAAATAGTATCATTGAGAGAAGACAGATGCATGCATTCTGTGTTTGAGATATCAGTTGTGCTTTCTGTTCTCACCTAAATGGAGAGCCACCTGGTTATCCCACTGCAGGTGAGGGCACCTGAGATCAGGCCAAAATCATCCTCAGAAAGGAGCCCTGAATCTCCCTACACAGCTGGAAAGGTACTCAGTTGACCCTCCCATGTTTCGCACCACAAGACATGTAGTTTCAGCCCCCAAAGTAGTTAAGAATAGGTGTCATCACCCATCTGTCTGGCTTCAAAACGAACCTAAGTCTGGCCTTATATCAGAGGTATAAGATTATTTAATAATGTTCATTTGAACCTTAGAGATGCCTCTGCTAAATATAATGGTTCCTGTTTTATTATAGACCTAGTCCAAATTGTTCTTCCTAACAGGAAAAGAATGAAACTAATCATGCAGGCATGTGAGAAATAAGTAACCATGGCTGTCCTATGGCTCAGACTCTCTCCTAAGAGCAAGGTCCAAGTGGCTGACCCACCTGTGCAGCTGTTAACGTGACAGTGGCAAGAGGGCACACAGAAATGGGCCTAAAACATTAAGCGAGGTGTGGGGCGTGGGCCCGAAGAGCACTGAAATTAGGTTGTAAGGTGGAAGAGCAAGGTGACGTCCCCACCCAGACATTGTCCTTGAATGGATTTAGGGATGTGGTAGAATCTGGTTTTTGGTTTCGTTTTTTTTTTTAATTTTATTTATGTTTTTATACAGCAGGTTCTTTTTATCCATTTTATACATATTAGTGTATATGTCAATCCCAATCTAGAATCTGTTTGACGTTTCTTTAAAGCAGTGGTTGTCAAACTACAGCCCGAGGGCCAAATAAAGCCACTTCCTGCTTTTAAGGTTTGATTAGAACACAGCAGGTCCATTTATACACTGTCTGTGGCTGCTTTCTGCCACCACCGCAGAAAGAGCTGAGTGGTTGCCCCTGAGACCCTTTGGCCCGAAAAGCTGAAAACATTTTTACTGTCTGGCTCTTGGCAGAAAAAGTGTGTCAATGCCTTCTTTAAGGCCTTGTTCATAAACTGCAGGGGTCCCATCATCCAACATGGGAAGAGAAAATGGGTTTTCCTCCTGCTCTCAAACAACATTCTGATCCAAGTAGACTAGCATTAACGAAACACCCCATGTTCTGTGGCTTTTCTCTTTATTTCCGTCATTGCCCTGATGGTTTTATCCCACTCTGTAGATGAGACACTGATGCTCAGAAAGGGCCCATGGAGGCCGGTGTTCGTCATTAGACTGCCTCCCTTGTGGAAAAAGATAATAACATTTCAGTTTATTACAATACCGTAGGTGGCTTTATTGCATCTGAGAGTTGAACTGAGAGATACACACTTCCTTCTTTGACATCTAAAAGTAAAGGAAGTAAAACTACTGACATTGAAAGTAATAGAAAATGTAAATGAAATTATTTTCACTGCCAATTTTGTTGTTTAAATTACGTGTTGATGACATTGAGGGGATGCGTAATTCTCCCCCAAGACCCTCCCAAGGACGCAAGCTGGCATCTCCATTAGGGTTTTTGTAGGGCTCTGTGTGGTGTGACAAGGCAAGTTCAAGGAAGAATACTGTGCTGAAACCTTCCTGAACATTGTTTTAGGCCTAATTAATCAGCAAGAGCAAGAATATAAAAGGACAGATCAGGTGAACCATTTGAACAAGTACCAAAATTAAATGTCTCTATGTTGGAAAGGAGAGGGCATTGAATTGTAATCTTGATCACAATGAAGAAGTTTAAAGAGGTGACCAAGAAGCAAAAACAGCCACTGGAAATACTTTTCATTCTAATGCTTTTTATTGAGGTATTATTTTCATTCCATAAAATTCACCTATTTTAAGGGTACAGTTTGATGAATTTTGGTAAAGTGTAGCCACTCCACAATCAAGATGCAGTTTCCTTGTATCCCTTTGCTATTGATCCCCTCCCCACAATCCAGACTCTCAGTGATCTGCCTTCTCTTACTAGTTTCTTGCCTTTTCTAGAATTTTCTACAAATGAAATCATACAGTCCATGTCGTTGAGTGTGTTAATATTTTGTTCCTTTTCATTGTGAAATATGTTATGGGCGGAGGCAGGGCCTGGCAGCACCGAGCCCAAGTAGAGCAGGCTGTGCTCTGCCTGCAGACAGAGCCGATCCCCCCAAGGAGTACAAGCTCATGGACAAGGACAGTCGACCTCCGACCTCACACATGCACCGCTGAAAACATTACATAATCATGGACTATTTCATGTAATCAACTCAACTGTCACAGGAGATAGGTTATAGTCTAAGTTGACAAAAAGGGATTGGAGAGTTTCAAATGTAGTAGATCTTATTCAGCCAAAATTTTTTTTCCTATTTTTCTCAATGACCAAAATGATTATTTTAAGTTATTGATCTCACACAGGAAAATTTTTTTTTTTTTTTTTTTTTTTTTTTGGTACACGGGCCTCTCACCGTTGTGGCCTCTCCCGCTGCGGAGCACAGGCTCCGGACGCGCAGGCCCAGCGGCCATGGCTCACGGGCCCAGCCGCTCCACGGCACGTGGGATCTTCCCGGACCGGGGCACGAACCCATATCCCCTGCATCGGCAGGCGGACTCTCAACCACTGCGCCACCAGGGAAGCCCAGGAAAATATTTTTAAATGAAATTAGTGATGCCATTTAATATGTTCTTTTCCAGTCTTTCTTCAAATATAGGTGAATCTGAAGGATATAGTTTACTGCAGCCCAGGTAACCAAAGAGTTTACGGCGATGGTAGCAAGGGCAATGAAAAATTCAACTGAAAAAAAGGCAATTAAATGAGTTCAGACGACTCCTAACCCCAATGGAATTCATTTGTCAAGCAATATAAAGATCCCTAGGTGTAGAAAATAATGAAAACTTGCATCTCAATTAGCATGTTCATTTCCATGGCCCTTTCTGTTAAAACAGCTTTCACCCTTAACTTTCTCAATATCGTCTTTTTTAGACTTGAGTCACATTACAAACACTTTTTATCTAAAATTTGGAGCAGCAGCTCTACATTTTCCAAACAGATACGTGACTGCTTTAAACTCTAAAATCAATGGCATGCAGAATAGGTTCATACTGAGCCACCCCTTAACCCACGGTTCCCCAACCTCCGGGCTACAGACCGGACCAGCAGTGGTCCGGGGCCTGTTAGGAATCGGGCCGCAAGGCAGGATGTGAGCGGCGGGCGGGCGGGCGAAGCTTCATCTGCGGCTCCCCATCGCTCGCGTTACCGCCTGAACCGTTGCCCCCGGCCCCCAGTCTGTGGAAAAATGGTCTTCCACGAAACTGGTCCCTGGTGCCAAAAAGGCTGGAGACCGCTGCCTTAACAGATTTAGAATGAAAAGCCCTAAGCTTTACAGAATAACCCATTATATTCCAGCATTCAGTTCATTCCAGAATAAACTATACTTGCATTGTGGGTTGACCTTTTATACATTTTTCTTTCTTTGTAACACGAGTTTTTAGTGGTACCATTTCCCAGTACATTTCCAAGATATAATAATAATTAAGCGAAAATGGCAGAGAACCGAGCTATTTCCATTCATACTATCATCAGGCAGAGTAGAAGTCCCTCAGCTGGTGTAAAACCTAGAGAATAAGCACAGTCTGGCAACCTCAGTAAACTTTGATGCAGGCCACAAAGATGTAGGAAGGGGCCACAACCAAACCCAGGTGGCCTCTGGGAGCTGGAAAGGGAAGGGGTGGCTACCTTCTCAGAGCCTCCAAAAGGAACACAGCTCTACCAGCACCTTGACTTTAGCCCCATAAGAATTCTGACCTCCAGAGTGTAAGAGAATAAATTTGTGTGGTTTTAAGCCACTGAGTTTGTGGTCATTTGTTACAGCAAGCATCAGAAATTTATACACCATCTGTGGAGAACCACCACTAACTATCTTGCTCTTCTGTGTGACCAAAAAAAAAATATCTGGGATGATCGTCAATTTCTAAGCTACCAAGTAGGCTTGTCTATAAAATAGCCAGGCTCTGGGCTGCCTGCAGGAGATAGGGCTCAGTGAAGCAGCAGTAGTGGCTGCGGCTGGTCTGAGATGAGGTGTCTGGCGTTCGCGTTTTCAGAGGAGTCCAGCTTTTTAAGACATAAACCAGTGGAACAATTCATTCTCTCTTCAAACGTTATGCTTAGGGGAAAAAAAAAAAACTTCCCCAAGGTAGTGCAATATTTATAAATGCATTTATTATAGCTTGTCAGTCATGTATCTAGTATTTAGCTAAAATGTTTTGAGTAGAGTTGTTATATTTCTTGACTTGACTCTGAATCTTTTCCATTCAGGTCTGTGAGAACGCCTGACATCTGAAGCTTGACTACCAAGTTTCCATAGCAACAGGAAAAAAAGACAAAAAAAATCCAGATCTGAAGATTGCAGTTTACAGCTCTCAAACTTCACAACTAGGCCTCAATTGTTCCAGATTTTTGTTTTCTTTGCAATTTTCACTTAGTCTGTACTTCACCATTTTGACAGCATCTCCCTTTCTCCTTTAATTAATGGAATCCCCTGAATTTTCCCTGAGTGTTTAAAGATCATGGCATAGAACTTGACCTTCTGGGAGGAGGAACAGTGACAACTCTTCCTGATGTGTTGCCATGTTGCTAGTCAGCACTCCACACATCCAGTTTGGTCTGTGGGTTAGTATTTGTATATGTATGTGTATCTATACGTGTATATACCCAGTATTTATAGAGACAGACTCTACAGGAGAAGCTTGGTTTTGGTAGGTCACCCTTCCTTGAGAGGCTGAGCAAAGCAGGGGTGGAAGCTATAGCAGCTGACCCCACCAGGGCCTCAGCGTCAGGTTCAGCTCTAGGGCAGACCACAGAGCTGCCGCCTCTCCACCAGCCCACCAGCCAGGCAGGTCCGCAGAGGGGGAGAGCAGAGACAGAGCCCTTTCTCTTTAGAGTGAGGACGACGAGCAGTTTTCACTGCCATCCTGTGTGGTGATGATCCCGAGCGAGAGAGGCGAGGAGGAGAGCTGGACGTTTTACCGTCAAATGCACGGGCATCTCTCCACCCGCGTTTGTAGCTGTCCAGAATCCACATTCCCAGTGGGTTTTCTGGGGGCCCGGATCATGACAGAGAATCTCGCCCTCCCCGGCATGTGTACAACAGCCAATGTCATCGTGGAGGTCATACATGCATCCGAAGAGGTCATCAGGTACCATGTGTATACATATATCTGCCCACATGTACAGACAGACATTTATGCACATACACACCATTCGTTTCATATATACATGCATACAATAGAGTAAATACAGGTAGTTTTAAAAGTACCCTTTTGTGTGAATCGACGACCGTCGTTTGCAAACCTGAAAATAAAAGATGTTCATTATGTATGAAGAGTAATTGATTTTTATTCTGTGAGCATGTAAAAGGAGATGAGTGCTTGTACTGAGGTTATCTTCTTGTTGATAAACTGTAACTGAACCATCAAAGCTCACACCAAATTTTTCTAGCAGATAAAACTAGTGACAGCCTGTGGCTTTTTCTTAGAGCTCGCCATGACCTAGGGTCAGGTAAGTGTCTTAGCATATTTTAATGCAGTTGCTTACTAAAGGTTTTAACCACACGCGCGCACACGCTTTCTTATGCAATCTCTGTTTGCACTTGTGCTTTTCAGTTCACCTTCTGTAGGAACTAGAAGTCATATGTTGTCTTTATTGTAGTGAAATTATGCAGATAGAGTTCCATATATTGTATTTGTTTTGATAGTAAATCTTTTTGGAGCATATAGAATGCAGAGACTTTTTTTCATTAAAATAAATGGGTGTTGGTGGTTAAAACTGCTGGACAGTAGCTTTTCTCTGATTTCTATGTTGTGTCTGATGTCACTGTTGCTGGGTCTGGCCTAGTGCAAGTTCACCTTTTTGGCTGGCCGTTTGGGTCCCCTGACGTCTCCTGTTAAGTGGGTAAGTCTGTAAAGCCAGACGCCCCCACCAGTGCACAGAGCAGGCTCGGGGGCAGGGGGTCCAAGCCTGCACAGTCACACTTTACCAGATTTCGTCTTCTGGCTTCACAGGACGCAGCCTTGTGTCTCCCTGGTGGACCTCGCTCCCCTCTTCCCGTAAGGCGGGGGGAGGGCTCAACCTGGAACACACCTGGGAACACCCTCAGACAGCAGCCTGGCTCAAAGGCTAGCTAACTAAGCATGAGAAATCTCGCCCTCTTCCATGAGCCGGGGCCCTCCGTGGGGAGGAATACAGACCTCGAGTGACCCATCCACTCAAGTATGCAAGTGTAAGATTCGCCTTTTTCTCTCAAGCCCACAGGCTCTCCTGCACCTTACCAATCAAGCTGGTAGCTCAACTTAGCTGAGAACACAGAGAAGTCAAGAGTATAGGGCACAGTTCATCAACAAGCAGGATGCGCCTTAATTATCCCCTATTTAAGTATATTCCCTGTCCCCAGAGTTCTTATCAGGACAAGATATTTCTATCATGTTGTTCTTTCTAATCCCTTCAACAACAACAAAATAGCCCAATTCTTAGAAGCCAAAGTGGTAGCGTTTCCTGAATCATAGGGTGTTTTTAACTTGCTAGAATACATTTACATTGTTTACTGAAACCAAAGGTAGAATCAAAACATTATTTCGCAATTACCACTGCATTTTATTTTAGTCCAGGTTATTGAAAAAAAAAAAGAGCCAGAAACTGCTTTCCCATTACTGAGCACAAGATTGAGGATTTTAGTTTCATTGAATGAACAGTCACACCTTCTTTTTATTAGTGTATTAATCACCTTAGCTAATTAAAAATTACATTTTCTCCCCATTTGACATATGATAAATTAAGCATTTCAGATGATTTGTTTTAATAAGCACATGTGAACATTTTCTAATTTCTATAAAAGTTACCTTCACTGCTGCCAGTTCTCTCCAAGTGGACATCATTTCAGGTAGATGCACCTGCCCTGAGACTCCAGCAACACCTGCAGATCTGAACATCATAACAAAATAAATCCAGCTACGTTTCATGGTAAGTATCACCTGGTATCAAATAAGACTTTGATTCTTAAAGAACATTTTTAGAAATTTTGGTGACTCATTCCAGATTTTCAAAAGGACATTTTAAGCAGTCCGATAAATGGAATAACCATCTACCATGGAACTCTCGAAGTCGCTCAGATTGCATTTTATCGAAAATGAATACATTGATCTTAAGATTGGCAACTAAAAAATTGTTACCAACACCATGTTTGATGCTGGGTTTAGTGCAATTCTACCTGTACACAAGCTCTCCAGGTGATTCTGAAGAAAAGGGTCTACAGTTGTCCTGGTGTGTGTGAACAGGGTACAAAAATGCAATTAATAATAATAGTTTACATGTATTGATTACTTATTATGTGCCCACACTATAAAATCCTTTATACTTATTAACTTGTTGAATCCTTACAACAGCCGTGTGAGGCAGTACCATTATCTTCTCCAACTTACAAATAAAGCTGAGGCTCAGAAAAATCAAACAGCTTGCCCAAGGTAAGTGGTCTTCAGAACCGGAAGCCAGGCCACGTGGCTCCAGGGCTCATGCTGTCCCCACTATATCCCGTGCCACCCCCAACTCTCAGACACAATGTCTACTTCAGACCAGAAAGCCCTGGTCTGACGCCTCAATTAGCATCACTATCTATCCAGACCAACTAAACAGACCTTCTACTACTTCTTAGTTCTAAGAACTTTATTAACACTATTCCAAATTAATATTGGAACCTTAGACATTTTTCCTGTACAAGATATCATTTTCTTAAGTATTTCCTCCCTTCCCTTCTATGGCTTGTCAGGTCCAGGAGGGGAGTCTACCAGATGAATCAGAGATCTCAGTTATCCAAAAGTTAACTCCTGTCCTCCCAAGTAGCCGGTCACTACCCAACCAACTGAGCGGAGGGAAAGCTAAGGGAGAAAGTCACACGGGGTCTTCAAGAGCTTGTTCTGTGCTTGGCTACAGACAAATTCTGAAGGATCTCCAAGCAGTTTCTGATTTTGAAGATGGAGCATATTAACCTATTCACGTGTAGTTGACTTAAGCAGGAGTCAACAGATAAATCACACCAAGGAGAAAATAATCACACCAAGAGAAAGGTGAGCCGTGAGAAAGACTGAACTTCCTTTTCCATTTAACTACTAAAGAATAGTAATAGTAATAATATAATAATGATCTGGCCCCGCCTTTTACCAAGATGATACATCCCACCTTCTCTCCTTATCTGGCTGTTGAGATTTGGAACCTCTCATAATGCGATGATAAAGTGCTTTCATAATGGTTCATCTAAGGCAATTAACAATCCTTTTGCTATGTAAAATGTGTTACCCTTATTGTATTTCCTACTGCTAATGGAATAGCCCACTACTGGAAAAATTTTCTAGTTTTGACTATGTTTCTAGAAAAGCATATATGAAATATGTAGAGACAGAAAAAAATGGTGGGACTGAATGTGTGAACAAGGATTTCAGATAAGAACTTTAATTCTATAAATTAAGAATAAGTCTGTGATTTAAGCAGAAGTCATTTAGATATTCATCAAATTCGGGAGACAGAAAAGCCTCTTCCTATTACTCATGCTGCAGCACTATCAGAACGTTAATTGTTGGAGGGTTGCTGAGCTTGATACACCTTTGAAATTTTGTTTGGTCCCAAGTGCTTGCTGGTCGGTAGGGATACTGTGAGAAGCAACGGGTGTAGTAAAACCACAGTAATTATCACTATGAAGCTACGAAACCTTTGAGAAAGTGGTTCAGAGAAGCCCTGTAAGAAGTATATGCTGAAAATGTCCATTTTCTGCTATTTTTTAAAGCTTTTCCTTTAGAAAATAAAGTCATTCAGCATTGTCATTATTAAAGAATTGAAAATGAAGGCTATATGAAAAAGTTTTTGCGTTGTCATGCACATATCAACACTGTTCTCATGTTAAATATTATTTATTCCCCCAAGATACAAATTTTCAGAAATTAAAAAAAGTTTTTTTCATAAATACTCAAAAAGGATAAAAGTTTAAAATTTTTTTCATTCTATTTTGGATACAGTACTTTTGGGCCCTAGTTACTGAATTGCTTATAGTTTCTGGGCTGTAAATTAACATTTGATTTACTTTGTAGTTACCATGAAATTTGTAACTTGTTTGTGAAATAGTCAAACAAAGGTGACTGGGATTTTTAATGTGTGTACCTGGTCTTAGACCAGCTTTAGTACAGTTTAAACACAGTGACAAAGCAAAGGTGTATTTTTTCAAATGGTGCTCTGGTTGGCCTATAATATTTAAAGACAAAAAGTAAAACTAAGTGCTGCCTGCCTAATAACTAACTCTTTTCTTCTTTCATAACCGTCAAATCCTTCTGACTTGGAAAAAGCATATAGATGATTGCTAGATAGATAAATAATACATAGAAAGATACACAGACAGAGAGAGATACAGAATGAAATAGAGAGAGATAGATACAGGATAGATAGACATCAAGAAGTTTACTTAATTAAGATCCTTAACAAAAAAGAGGAAGGGAAGGATGCTAATACTTTATAAGTGCCTCCTATGGGCGAGCTTTTTACACACTGATGTATGTATGTGTATTTACGTATTATACATTTTATATGTAATATATAACTATATATATAATTTATATAATTCATGGACTGTTGAAACAGAGATTATCTCCACTATACAGATGAGAAAACGAGGTTCACAAAAGTTAAAACTATCTTATACCACGTCTCACTCCTAGTAAGTGGTATGTAGGACTCCAACACCAATACTTTTCCTACTTATCCTAAGCCAGCACCACACATATGTCACCAGGAGTCAACGGAACAGAGTTTGTATCATCACACACAATACATGAAATTGATGATGACAAAACAATTGGATAATGACGGGATCAGCGAAGCAAACCATAACCAAACTTGCCAGTCAGAGTCTCTAAGAAACATTTCCTTCCTCCCTGGGCATTCTGTCTCCAGGAAGTTGATTCTTTGTCAGCCAATCATGGTGACACTAATTTGGAAAATTGCCACAATGAACATGAGAAACATAAACCAACACTTCAAACCAAAAGCAAAGCAAAGCGATTCAAGATGGATCAGGACGCCACCGGTGACACCATTCTTCCCCATGAAAGCGGTTTTCTGTTCTTCTGTAAACACAGCCTCAAAGAGATCCTCCCAAGTCAAAGTCCCAAGTGGCTCTACCCAGGGTGCATGCCAGGGATTCTAGCCAAACTTGATGTCACAAGGGAATCCAAGCCAGGAGGACTGGTACCGGGGTGAAGGCATTTCTAAATTACATTTGCTGGAACTAGACTGTTCTCCCCGTAACGAAGCCCTGCCTTTGCACCTCACCGAGAGTGGGTCCTGAATCCCTGCCGTGCCCCTCCTCACGCCAGCAACGGCAGCGTCTTCCCTGCCGAGGATTCGTGGTGCCCTGATGGACTGTTCTCCATAAGACGGGTATCCGGTACCTGCAGAGATTCCCGCCTGAGATTTATCCCCAAGGAGAAGAGACTCGTTACTCTGATTCAGCAGCATTTCCCAAAGGGTGTAACGATGTACTATTTTAAAGCAAGCACTACTTCTTTACCCTCTGCTTCCCTGCCTTCTCTTAGGGCAGAATTTTCTAAACCGTCATCCTACAAGAGCATACTCATGATTTAAGGACATCCCTCTCCCATAGTTGTCATAACTATGACACTTAAACAGAAATGAGGGTTTTTGACAGATGAATAGATAACATGTGGCACATACATACAATGGAATATTACTCAGCCATAAAAAGAAACGAAACAGTTATTTGTACTGAGTTGCATGGACCTAGAGACTGTCATACAGAGTGAAGTAAGTCAGAAAGAGAAAAACAGATACCGTATGCTAACACGTACATATGGCATCTAAAAAAAAAAGTTCTAAAGAACCTAGGGGCAGGACAGGAATAAAGACGCAGACGTAGAGAATGGACCTGAGGACACGGGGAGGGGGAAGGGTAAGCTGGGACGAAGTGAGAGAGTGGCATGGACATATATACACTACCAAATGTAAAACAGAGAGCTAGTGGGAAGAAGCCGCATAGCACAGGGAGATCAGCTCGGTGCTTCGTGACCACCTAGAGGGGTGGGATAGGGAGGGTGGGAGGGAGACTCAAGAGGGAGGGGATATGGGGATATATGTATACGTATAGCTGATTCACTTTGTTATACAGCAGAAACTAACCATTGTAAAGCAATTATATTCCAGTAAAGATGTTAAAAAAAAAATTGTTCAGAACCAAAGTTTTAAAGGTTAACTGCTAGTGCCTCACACGTAATACAGTAGTTTTGTTAGTAGAACAACATTCAGTTACATTCGGTGTGTCAACCCTGCAAAGTAAGTATATCAGCCATGACGATAAATTAGTGGAGTTTTTGCATAAAGCAGCTGTTTAAAAGACCTTGGTCTCTACACAGAGAAAATATGCTGTCTTTCTGCTTAAGTGCAAAAGAAAAAAAGCCTCCACTAAAAAAGTTTCAAGTTAGCTTGCTATTTATGCAAAGAAAATTTCAATCAGGATAAAAAGGCCTTAAGTCTCCTGCCAGAAACACACACACACACACACACACACACACACAACTCCAGATCCAAGTGCTAATTCATGTTCTGTGCTGCTCATGGCCATATGCCAGACCTGACTAGAAATCCAGAGTGTGGGTACCCAGTCTTCTGTGCTGAGTCTGGGAGCCCCAGAGATTGGGGTCCAAAGTGAAAGGGCCTGCAATCTCACCCAGCCTTGACTACTTATGAGCTAAATGATTCTGGAGCTCTATGTAAACACTTTATAAAATACTAAGTAGGATACAAATGTAAAGTGGTATAACTTTACCGACTGTTATGGGTTGAATTGTGCCCCCCCAAAAAGACACATTGAAATCTTAACCCCAGTACCTCAGAATGCGACCTTGTTTAGAAACAGGGTCTTTGCCTGTGTAATTAGTTCAAATGATGTCACTCGGGAGTAGGCTGGCCCCTCATCTAATAGGACGGGTGTCCTTATGAGAAGAAGAGAGAAAACACACAGAGGGAAGGCCATGTGAAGACGTGCCAGCAAAGAACTGCCAGCAGCACCAGAAGCTGGGAGAGAAGATGGAACAGATTCTCCCCCAAGAGCCCTCAGAAGGAACCAACCCTGCTGACACCTTGACTTCAGACTTCTGGCCTCCAGAGCTGTGAGAGAATACATTTCTGTTGTTTTAAGCCACCCAGTGTGTGGCACATTGTGACAGCCGCCCTAGGAAACTAACACACCAACCTTCATTGTCAGCATAGAGCGAGGAAAATCCGCAAGAAATGGTCCAAGCGAAAATAAATTCATGGTTGCAGAACAAGTGAACAGAACTCTAGGCGATGTTCATAGATCCCTCTAAAGTCAGTGTTTCTCATCTGAGGGTGATCCCCCCACCCCAGGAGACACTCGGCAGTGTCTGGAGATAAATTTGGTTTTCACGACGGGGAAGGGGGTGGTGGCATATGCTACCAGCATCTAGTGGGTAGAAATCAGAGAAGCTGCTTGACATCCCACAGTGTACAGGGCACCTCTCACCCCCACCGCAGCAAAGAATGACCTGACCCAAAATGCCAACAGTGCCACTGTTGAATAACCCTGCTCTAAACTCACACAACTCAAGAGAATTCTAGAACGATAGAAAAAGGAGAGGGTAGAGTCAGAAAGTCCTGGGCTCAAGTCCTGTCTCTTACTTCCTAATTTGACCTCCTGATTTAAGAGTCTTAGTCCTTCGTGTGTCTGTTTTCTCAACATTATAAAATGGTGATAACTCTATCACAGGGTTCTTCTGAGAATTAAGTTTAAACACCAGAGGGTGGTTTATTTTAAGTCATCAGTTAAAGTGCTAACTAAATACCAGTTAACAACAACCCAATTATAAAATATTTTGCCCCTTGGCAAGGGAAGGAACCTGGGGGCTGGGGGGAGGAGGGCAGGGAGGGAGGCAGGTAAGGGGCGGAGGCAGGTAAGGGGCGAAGGCAGGTAAGTGGCTGGTGAAGAGACTCGAGTCTTATATCCCCGAGACCGGTCCCCCAGGTTTGTTACAGATGCTGGTTCTTCCCTTACAGGCTCTCTGCAGCTAAAACCAAGCTGGAACTGACCCCCAGATGCAGTCCTTAAATGAGATAAGGAATGTGAACGTTGCTGGAACACGCCAGGTCTTCATCCTAGGGCTCTCCTACCCCCTTGCCAACAAGACCCAATCCCAAGACCACCTGCCGGGCTGGAACTTGAGGTCCCAACTCCGCAGTGCCCCCCTCCGGAAATAGCAAATCCAGTCTCCTAACCCTGCACACTGCTCCCTCCTTGACCAAGCCAGAAACCTTCCCCACCCAACACCATGGAACATCATGCTGAATGAAAGAAGCCAGGCTCTAAGGAGGGCTTTCGTATGATTCCACTTGTATGAAGCTGAGCCGCTGGCAAAATGAAATGACTGTGATAAGAGTCAGGACGGTGGTCGGCCTCGTAGGTGGGTAGGTGGGGGTGATAGGAAAGGGGCGGAGGGGCTTCCAGCGAACTGGTCACGTCTCTTGTCTTGGTGGTCACAAGCGTGTGAGGACTTTGTAAAAAGTCATCTAGGATTTTTGCACCATCCAGAACGTATCTTACACTTAAAAGTGAAAATCAACCTATCTGACAACGCCGGCACCTCCACTCGACCATCGTGGGGAGAAAGAAAAGCACTGTGTCCAGGGCGCAACCAGTCTGGTAGCTGGGCACTGGGCGAGTGGTGGGCGCGCCCCTCCCCCCTGGGACATCGGTTTTCCCTCCAAGGGATCCGACTCCTTCTCCCTTCTCGGGGTTTGCGGGGTTTTGTTGGAGGTCAGGCGGCGACACACGTGTGGGCTTGGCACCTCGCGGGCGCCCTGAGAAAGCCAGCGCGGCCTGTAACGACGGTCTGGTAAGAGACTAAGGCCACTTCTCCGTTCGTTAGCCCCACGTCAGGTTAGTTTCATCTTTATCTTCCCGGGGCGGGGCCAGGAGGGAGGCGTGGTAGGGGAGGGGCTGGGCGGAGCTTAGTGGAAGAGGCGGAGAAGTGGTGGGCGGGGCCTCGCCTCGGAACGGAAGCGCGAACTACAGCTCCCACAGCGCCCCGCCGTCCCGCGGTTGGCCTCTGACGTCGCGAGAAGCAGCTGCTGGGGCGTCTGCGCGGACAAACGGAAGTGTAGGTGACCGTCTGAGACAGCACCGCCAAGCTGGGAACCGGGGAGATGGCAGAGACAGAACCCAAGACCGTGCAGGATCTCACCTCGGTGGTAAGGGACGGCTGTGCGTGGCGTGCCCGAGGCCGCCGCATACCCGGGGGGCGCCGGCGAAGTCCGCGGACCGAGGCGCCCTCTCCGCGGCCGCGCGGGGCAGGTCTCTGGAAGCCAGGTTTCTAGAGGCTTCGCGGCCTGGCCACCTTGACCCCCCCGGCCGCTGGCTGTAGGCCCCTGCTCCTGCTGACATGCCCAGCCATACCCGCCCCTCGCACCCAGCCCCACTCAGTCTCGGTGACCCCGGCTCCCCGCAGCTCCCCTCCTTACCCACTCTGCTCTGCGCGCCCCACCCCAAAACACCCGACGCCTTGGGAATCGCAGCGGGCCCAGACGGGAGGGGGCGTCACCAGCCCCCCGAGTCTAATTTGACAGGTGGGGAAACTGAAACCTGGACGGGGAAATCGAAGGCCACGGAGCTGCGGAGAATTGGGGCCGGAACCCGGAATCCTGGTCTCCCCGTGGCACCAGGGCTCCTATCCTGATCCCGTGAAGGTGTCACGGGGTAAGCGTGGGCTGTTGTGTTTTGTTGTTTCACAGGTGCAGACACTTCTGCAACAGATGCAAGATAAATTTCAGACCATGTCCGACCAGATCATTGGAAGAAATATCCTTTATTTGTAGTCAGTCTCTGATGAGCCTTTGGATCCCAGTTTCCGGATGGTGGTGGCGATAAGTGGGTGGTTTGCAGGTCAACTTCCACTAGTCATTTACCAGATTTTTTTTTTTTTTTTAACTGAGCTTAGATGCACACTTCCTGAGAAGTACTGTGCAAAGAGCTGGGGATACAGCTGAGCTAGATCCTTGGCTGTGAGGAACTTACAGTCTACCAGTAATGCTGCCTAGTATGATTGACTGTTGACTGTGAGCGAAGCATTTCATGTGTATCTCTCCTGTGATCCTCACCATCACCTGATGAAGAGATTGTAGCGTTACCTTTGTGTAGCGGATGAGGAACCAGGAAGCTTAGAAAAGTGAAAGAACTTGCCCAGGTCCCATCACTAGTAAAGGGCAGGGCTGGGATTTGAGCCTCACCCCGGACTCCTGTGCTCTGAGCCAGATTCTAACAATGTCCAAAGGAAATTGGAAAACCACTTTCATGAAGACACTGTGTTGAAGGTTGTAGCCTGCAGGGCCCTGGAGGAGAGGGGTAAGAAGTGGAAGCTGTTGGTGCCGTCTTTAACTTCCCCACTTGATGACATGAGCAGTCGCATTGATGACCTGGAGAAAAACATCGCAGACCTCATGACACAGGCCGGGGTGGAAGAGCTGGACGGGGAAAACAAGATCCCTGCCACACAGAAGAGTTGAAGGTGAGAGGAGCAAGGGACAGTAGGAGTGTGGTGCATGTCCCTGTGATTTTGATGTAGTCGGACTTTCTCGGGATCTGTCCCCAGCCAGGATCTAGCAAGCGTCCCTTGTATTGTTCCCCTTGTGGACTCCAGGCTTTGAATTTTTCATGCCAAACTAATTCCTTATGAAGAATTTATTTTCCCTGTTTTTTATCAATAAGACCTAGATCTCTAGTTAAGATCATTAGTTAGTATTAGATAACCCCTGAGTTTATATCATTACGGCCAAAACAAAGAAGTGTATTTTGTTGGCCTGATAATTCTTATCACTGACAGATTTTCCAATGGTTTGGTTTGTTTTGTTTTGTTTTTTAAAGAGAATACGCACATTGCCACCTTCATAAATGCCATAAGTTCTAAGGATTCTCTTGGGAACACCCCCTGCACTAGGTAAATGCCAGGACAATGACTGATTATGATTTACATGACCTAGGTTGTGGCCACATTAAGCCTTCACCCTAGAGCTGATTTGTTTTTCCATTGCATAGTTACAGATACCAGGAGAGACTAATAATCAGAAATACCCGTTACAGCAAGATAGCTAGACGCACAGATGACTGCCATGTTCTCACCATAGTGGGTTCCTTCATGACAAGCCTTTTCCTGAGTGTGGTAGTTTCTTCATTGCAACCCACAAGTCGTTTTTGAACTCCCTTTGTTCCCATCCCATTTTTAGCGTTTTAATGCCCTATAAAAATCAAGTTTACTGTGAATGTTTAGGTAGCAAAATACACAGTAAAAGACAACAAATTCCTTTTTTATTTTCTGAGCATGTCCTGGCTGGACCAAATGATAGGTAACTATGAAGTACGGGTTGCTTTGAAGTCCAAGGAAATAAGTAGAGGTTTAGGAGGTAAGAGACTTAAATTTACTGTTATCTTAACAGTAGATTGGGTTGATGCACCATGTTAGTAAATCACATAGTTGTTTTCTGTGGTTGTCATCTTAATTCCTTATAGACTTGGGCAATGTCCTGCCAGTCTTAGGAGCTTCTCTGGGTCTCATATCGTCCGGCGTTCAAAAGCCCCATCAAGTGAAAGAGAACAGATTGAAGAATTTCTCGAGTGATGGGCCTAATGCAAGGAAAGGAGTGGGAGTGGAAAACAAATTCACAATAATCTTTTTAATAGAGATTTTCATTGTAGTTTTGCTAGGATATTGTGCAGAGAAAATACATTTAATTCAAATGAGGATTGTGAAAGGGTTTTTAGTTGCTAATTCTATGTATTCTTTTTATTTGTCCTTACAGAATGAATAGCACGTTGATGGCTTTTGCTTTTTCAACAGGTGGCTCATCTGCACTGGAATCTGGAACACCCTTTTTACAAGCCAAGAGAAGACAGATGGCTTTTTGCAACTAACTACTATGTGTAGACAGGTTTTATATTATAAAGTGTGCATTCTTCTTACCACATACTATAGAGTTAGTTTATAGAGTGATTTCCCTCCCCTGCCTCCCATGTTTCCTGAACATGGTAAATTCACATCTTGGACCTTGGTCAGTTGTGCTATTAAACACTAAAACGTTGGCAGTTCCTGCATACAATTGTCAAATTTTTTAGTGTATTTTTGTGAAGTCACTTTTTTTCTATCATTCCCTTTGTAGTAGTTGCTGTTTGATACAAGTTGCTGTGTAATTTTTTTATTAGACATAGGATAGATCCTTGGTTATAATAAGATTTTGTGAAGTAAGGCATTTATAGTTAAGGTTCTTTGATTCTCAGAGTGACCGATGAGTGAACACCAAATAGCGTGTTGGTGATACTTTCCAAGTGGTTAAAAACATTTAAAAGTGTGTATTCAGAAATATCTGGCACTACTCTGTCGCCAAAACTTGGAATGGAACCATGATTTTATGCCTGAGTCCTTGAGATCAGATGCTACAGTAACAAAGAGTGACCACAGCCACTTTAGTGTTAGAATTTTTAAATAGGGACAATGACAGAGTTGCCTGATGTGATGAGGCTTTCAGCAGTTAGAGTTTTGCATGAGGTTTGAACCTTCAGTAGGACCCTACCTTGTCCATCTACAGCAGTTACCATAGGAAATCTGGCAGGACTTTACAACTAAGCTACTCTATCTTTTGAGCTACTGGCTGGGAAAAGAAACAGAAAAGGAAAACAGACCATGTTAAGTCCGTGCCTACGAAATAACTAGTTGTAGGCTTGAGTTTTTTTTTTTTTTTTTTTTTTGTGGTATGCGGGCCTCTCACTGTTGTGGCCTCTCCCGTTGCGGAGCACAGGCTCCGGATGCGCAGGCTCAGCAGCCATGGCTCACGGGCCCAGCCGCTCCGCGGCATATGGGATCCTCCCAGACCGGGGCACGAACCCGTATCCCCTGCATCGGCAGGCGGACTCTCAACCACTGCGCCACCAGGGAGGCCCTAGGCTTGAGTTTTTAAGAAATAGTTTCTTTAAACTGTTTCTTACCTAAATTCGAGCAGAGTAGTGGCTTTATTACTGATAATGGGAGACAGGGAAAATAACTCCTGCGGCTCAGCCTGCAGTGTCAGGAGTGCTGAGCCCCAAGGCTGTGTTGATGGAAAGGAGACCAACGCGGCTGTCGCAGCAGGATGATTTTGTATAGAGAATATGGAAGAAGTTGGGGAATGGAACAGTGCTTTGGAGAGGGAAACCTGGAGTCAACACAGTATGATTTTTTTTCAAGTTTCCTATGTCACTATTCTTAATTGTTTGAATTGCAAGTATATAATAATATTAAGGAATAATTTGTCCTATTTATAAATTATATGGGGAGCACAGAGGAGTCGATTTCTTCTGGGATAAAATGAATTCCCCACTGTCATCACCGAGCCGCAGAAACTCCCTCACTGGGCCGGTAGGTCGCAAGGTGTAGCCCTGAAAGCCCAGAGCCAGCTGGACTCGGGCTGGATGGAACCGCGTGCAAGATGCTTCCAAGCCTGGGAAATGGCAAGTGGACAGTCGGGATGTAAGCAGTTGGCTTCCTTAAGTAACAGGAATGTTTCCCCTGACCAAAAATACCTGCCATGAATAAAGGTGCCTGAAATCCTGCTGTTGACGCTTCCTTTGTGTCAGAAATGATTGGTTTGGTTTTCTGCGTTTTCATACCATTTCAGATGATCGGCTAGAAGCTCTGGAAGGATTCAGTACCCATAGCCAAAGTGGGGACGGGAGGCGCGGGGGAGACTGGTGCCACAAGGGAAGCCAAGGAGTGTGGAAGCCTCGGGCTGCAGGGCTCACCGGCCAGAGTGAAGGAGAGCGACGCCCTCCAGGGTCCCCAGGGAAACCTTCACGAGTGTGCTCCCCAGGACACTTGTCCCTGAGAAGCTCCAGCAAAGAAGGGTTTGTGCTCACTTGGGGGTAGCATCTTCCCAGCTAGTGTGATTCACCTGATGAAATTTCGCAATGCAAATTAGCTCAGGAGAGGCTCTGAGCCCCCAGAGCAGAAATGGGATTTAACTCATCTGCCAGTTTCCAAGTTACTTAACCAAGGATTTTTTTTTTTAATACTTGGCATTTAATTAACATTTCATAGAACCTGCATGTGGTGTGAAACACACCTGGGGAGATAGCGGTTAAGGGAATCCAATAAATAGCTCCGGGTTCATTTTATAAACACTCGCTTCACGTTCCCCAGCCTCCAGGTAAAACTTCAGCCTGGGCTGGGGTGCCTCCACATTGTACAAAAGGATGCTTTTCCTCACACGGTCCCTGTGAAGTGCAAAGTGCAACACCTGCTAAGTTACGGGCCTGATCACCCATAGTCGGGTGCTCAGGCCACAGCCTCCTGGGCCCGAGGCACAGCTGTTTCCCCTCAACCCACCCTGGCCACCAGGGTTCCAGGCATCCTCCCTGTCCTGGAGCCTGTGCTCCACGAAGTCTTCTAGCATATGGTCAGCGTGGCCCCTGTCTAGTTTGAGGCATAATCTTTGGGTGCAGGGAAATCTGTCTGCCTCTCTTATTCTCCAACTATTTTTTGTTCATTTACAGGCCCATGAAGTTCCTACTCAGCTAAGAAATACAGCTAGCATGGAGTTGTTTGCAGCAAGCAAAACAGCCTTAGGTTTGACTAAACGTCCTCTTTTTCCAAGCGTGGAGGCCCCCTCAGCTTCCTCATTTGGCCTCTAGTTAATCCTGCTTTCATTCAAGCCACAGGATTTTAAAATGTTTTAATATTATTTTATCAATTTATTTTCTCTGCTGTTTCATGTCTGAAGTGCCATTGTGTTTGAAACCTATCAGAACAAACATACAGTACTTCAGGTGATTAAAGGTTCATCTGCCTTTGTGAGTCCTTGGAGCCCTTAACAGCACTTAGAGCATCGTTGCTATGGGGACAGGGAGTCCAGCAAACAACTTACAATGAACTTTTGAAAATTCTGTTTGTAAATTGAAGGTTTCCTGTATGGATAACTATGTTCCCTTTTTTTATTCTGTAGTTCAAATATTTTAATTAGATTAAAATGGAGGAATTTTCACAGTATGTTGTCAGATCTAACCCTGAAAATTAACTGGCAACAGTTAATGATTAGTAACAGCTACCAGCACCTATGAAAGCGTTTGTCATAAACCACCGTGCTGTGCAAGCATTTTGTTTACGTTATTTGGCTTCATCTCTTGACAACCCTGAGTTCAGTTTTTATCTGATCAGCCCGTTTTAAACAGAAGGAACCCAATGCTGGGCGACAGTTGACTTGAGGTCACACAGCTGGAAGCAGGGACCATGGAATCGCCACCCACAGCTGTCCACCCAGGTAAGATTTCCAAGTATTCACGGCCAGGCTGCCTGGCAATCAACAACCCGGATCCTGAAATTCAGTTTCAAAAGGCTAATTTTGCATTTTCAGTTAAACATGACCTAAATTATATAATAAACATGCTTGATGTGAATTTTTATTCAGAACTCAAAGTATTCAGGGCTGCTGGAAATGTGCTGGACCAGCATTTTTAATTTCTTTGAGAACAACTACAGAAACAAACCCAGTTCAGTTTCTCACAATGTTTGCCTTGATAAACCACAGGGAATACTGGCTGCTGATTTTCAGTTGTTTCCCTGCTAACACCCATGAGTACAGAGGTCTTAAAAAGGTGCCTTTGCAGCCATCACCTGGAACCTTGGTCTCCTGCTAATGATGTTAAGCATCTGCCTTTAGCTGCGGCCTCTTTAAAACTTTCCGTGAATGGAAAGGGGGTGGAGGGCTGGAGGAGGGGATGTGAGTCACTGCCTAAAAGCAAAAACCAGAGGGGCTGTGACAGAACATCACGCTCACCGACCTCACAGATCACTTTGGAAATAGGCAAGGAGTTTGTTTCTACAAGCCAGGTCGACCTGCTAGGAAAGAATCAGTTCTAGTGCTTGGCCCTCACACGCTGAGGCTTCCACCAAGAGAGGTGCCTGGAAGCTCCTCGGACACCTGCCGAGGACGAGATCTAGATCTAATAGATACAGAACACCTGCGTCCGCGGGACCCTGGTGATGCTGGGGAAATGGAACGTCTGTCACTCCCTCCTTGAGCAAGGCCGAGTGCATTCACGTGCACGTACATAAACTACATACACGTCACAGGGATGCTGTGCTGCTTCGTGGTGATCATCTTGGCTGTATATTTATACTTTCCTACTTTGTGGACATCTTTTGACCGATGATTCATATTGATCACTGGCAAGACATCTACCTTCCAAAAGGAACAGTATCATTTCCCAATATTTAAGAATTCAGGATGGAGCAGTTTGGAAGCATTCAGCTGCAAAGGGGGCTGTAATGTCTCACAAGGGAGGGCAGCCCCAGGGAGAGTGAATTCCACACCCACAGGGCCATCAAGGACCCAGAATGCCCCACCGAGGCGCGGCTCACAGGAAGAGAGCACCTTCCTCCTTCCCTCTTGTCTCTGTCTAAGAGTGAAGAAAATGTTTTCCCCAAGTTGTTCCTACTGTGCTGCCCTGGCCTCAGCCCCTCAGAGCGCTCCAAGGTCGTTGACATCAAAAAGTTTTCTAGGGCTTCCCTGGTGGCGCAGTGGTTGAGAGTCCGCCTGCCAATGCAGGGGACACAGGTTCGTGCCCCGGTCCAGGAAGATCCCACATGCCGTGGAGCGGCTGGGCCCGTGAGCCATGGCCACTGAGCCTGCACGTCCGGAGCCTGTGCTCCGCAACGGGAGAGGCCACAACAGTGAGAGCCCCACGTACCGCAAAAAACAAAACAAAACAAAAAAAAGGAAAAAAAAGTTTTCTAGCTGGAATCTTTGTCCATCTAATCAGCCCTCAAAAGACCCCATTCCTAAACCACTGCTGTAGTTTCACTACCTCTTACCTTTTATGGGTCGTTAGAAGTTGCCCTCAAAACCCAGTGTTTCCAGAAAGAAATTTTAAATATTAAATATTTTAAAACTACAGGCCTGTTATGTGGAAGAAAACCCAGTTAATTTTAATGGGCTATGGATAATCATCAGAAAATTCATTTCTGGAAATTTAAAGAATATGGTGGTTTCTTTTAATGATACATTCTCCCGGAAATAGACCACTTGACCGATTCTGTTCCAGAATCCGACTGAGGCAAAGGATGGGCCCAAATTCTTCGTGGAACAGAAGCCTGGGACTGGCCTGGTACACGGATTGCAAAGCTGGAAAAGCTGCAAAACAATGTCCTGCAAAGAAAATCAGACTTCCCCCTTGATAGGCAGACAGCTCTGATGGATGCCTCTCAATCAGAACCTATGTTCCTTGGGCCCATAATTAAGAAACTTAGAAAGACTCTTTTGAAACCAGCTGGAAAAGTATGCTGTCTTGCCAGCAGAATTTCAAAAAGGTTGATGATTACCATGGGTCAGCCTTGGGGTCCATGAGCCCTCATCACGGTTGATTATATGAAACATATATTTTGCCAGCATTGTCAAAAGGAAATACAGTAAGATTCAGTGGGTCTATCTCATTTTCTCGAGCGCAGACAAGGCTTCACAATGATCTGTGACTCAGCTTTGTTCTCCCCAGAAGGAGAAGCAGAGTCGGTACAACCCCTCTGGCGCAGCTGAGCCAGTGTTTCTGCAATCACTGACTGAGAACATTTTCCTCACCACGAACTGCCAGAAGTTTCTTGGGTTTATTCAAGCTAATCTGTATTCCAGAATAATTCCGGACGAGATTTGTTAGTAATACTTCAACAAGGTGCTGTTTGGCAAGTTCTGAACTTAAAGGATCTCTTTTTGTATTATCCTAAGTAATCTAGTAAACTGAGCAAGAATTCTTTGAAATGAAAGCAGACCCCGAGGCTGGGGCCCAGCAGCCTGAGTTTTAACACGACCTCCAGGAGATTCTGATCTTCCTCAAGTGTGAGAACGAGGGCCCTAGGGTGCCAACTTGGGTTGTCTGATAGCTTTGGGGAGTCAGACTAGTCTAAACACAAGAAATCCCTGGGGGATTAACATGCAGGTTCCTGGGCTCCTCTTTTGTAGATTCTGATCCAGTACATATGGGACAGGGGCTGGAGATCCGTGTCTTTAATCCTCCAGCCATTTTTTTTATATTCCTTCCTACAGAGGAAAACACTGCATGGAGAAATGGGGTGGCAGGGAAAAGCATCTCACTCTGAATCACTCGGGCCTGAGCCGGTCCTAAGGTAATTGAAAAGGAATTGATTCTTAATTACCCAGCACATCGGAGCACAGGGATAGAGCATGACCTTTCGGCCCCGTGAAATGAGGCGCTCGCCCTCCAGCCCAAGGAGCTGAGCATGAAGAGCCCCCACTCCACGAGGACTTGAATCACTTTAAATCAATTTGCTTCTTATTAAGATGCACTTCAATGAAAAATCATTCCAACTCTTCAGCCACAAAAGGATAGCCCATCATTTAAAGCTTCCTGAGTGTGTCAGTTGCTTAAAAAGGTTTTAAAGAGTATGGTAAATATCTTTCCAGAGGGATAAGTTATTCAATAAGGAGATTATTTATTAAAAACTAGTAATTTATTAGTTCATGTATCTCTATTTTCATGAAAATGCATTCTTTTCATCTGGGCATACTTTTCTATGCCCACAGTAGATTAACCTGTGAGTTGACAATTCTGTTAATATGTAAATATATTGAAATATAGTTTAACTTGTGAAAGTAACAAGGTTTTACTAATAAGAAGACATATCTGTAAAGTTACATTTTAAAAGAACTCTTGGAGGGTTTTAAGCATAGTTTCATGTACTTAAAAAGAAATCCTGTTTGCTATTTTGGAAGAAAGAACAAGTTTCTCATTTACCTTTTGAGTCATCCATCCTAAAGGAAATAACTAACGCATGACTTTTTTTCTTATTGGTAAGAAGGAAAGCATTTAATGCTTAGGCCCAAAGCCAAGGTATTGAGTTCGAGTATTTACAGTCAGATATTTTATTTCGATAATAAAATAAATAAATTAGAATAGTTTCCGTTGCAAGCAATGACTAAAAATGGCTTTAACAGTAAGGATATTTAATGACCTCATAAAAAAGTCCAGAGGTAGGCAGTTCTGGAGATGTTTAATTTATTGGTTCCACACGGTCCCGACTCCAGGCCGGCGCTCTGTACTTACCTTGACTTTCCCCTCATCCTGGCACACTGTCTCCACGCATCACATCTAGGGACCAGCCAAACACCCCTCCCAAAACCCTTTCTTCCTGTCCGCCTCTGCTGTGGGTTGAGTTGTGTCCCCCCCAGAAGGTATGTTGAAATCCTATCCTGGGACTTCAGAATGTGACCTTATTGGCAAACAGTCTTTACAGATGTAATCAAGTTAAGATGAGGTCATGCTGGATTACGATGGGCCCTCATCCAATGACTGGTGTCCTTTTAAGAAGAGAAGAGACACAGAGGGACACAGAGACAGTGCCCTGTGATAACAGAGGCCAAGACTGGAGTGATGTGTCCGCAAGCTAAGGAGTGCTAACAACACCAGTAGCTGGAAGAAAGGTAGGGAACAGATTCTCCCTCACAGCCTCTAAACAGGAACCCACCCTAGGACACCTTGATTTTGGACTTCCGTCTCACTTTGATCTCTGCTTGGGATCTGCCCTTTGTCCCGGAAGCTCAGAACCCTCCCTTCTTTCCCAGACCTCACTAACTCATTCAGACTATCTCTGGGTGCCTGACTTAGCATTTTACAGCCGGCTTTTTACAAGAAATCGTAACTGGTATATCAAGGGTTAATTTGCTTTCTAGATTTTTGTTTTGTTTTTTTTCCTAAGCAAGAAAATTGGGAATTCACTTAGGTCTAAAATTCATCTGAGGCTTCTGACAACTTGTTTGCAGACATAACTGCTCTGGTGCTGGCAACTTTAGTAATCAAAGAGAAGCTTAAGAAAAACTGAGCACTGCAAAAGGAAGAGGGAACTAATAAATTTGAATTGAGTCCACTCTACCAAACATTTTATTATGAAGATTTTCAAACATACGGCAGAGCTAAAAGAATTTCCCCGGTGAGTACCTGTATCCACACCACCTTGGTTAACACGTGATGGTACTTGCTTTATGGTAGCTCTATTCTCTTTCCATCCCTCTCCCCATCTGAGAATTAATTTTTTAATTAGATGATTACCAGATTGCTCTGGGGGCTCTTTGTAGGGAAAGTACAGAGCAGACTCTGGGCACTTACTTTCCAAGTTCACCAGCCCAGGATAGAAGCCCTTCATACCTGGCCCCCCACCCCTGTGATACTGTGATTTATAGTAAGAAATATGTATTTGGTCATTGTCCCGTTTCTGGCTCAGATCCTAAAGCCCTTGGAATTTCCTAAGTGATAAGAGCTATAGAGGTGTCTTGATATCCAGAACAAACCACACCTGAATTTATGTTAATGAGGTGATTTTAGGAAACCACCTAAGGATGGGGACTGGTTGCCAGGGGGAACAACCCTGTGATTGGAGCGTTGGAGCTCTCAGTCCCATCCCCCCAGACTTCCAGTTGGTAAGATGGGCTGGAGGTTGAATCTATGGCCAGTGGCCAGTGATTTAATCAGTCATGCCCTGGTGATGAATCCTCCGGTAAAAACCGAAAATGGGGCTCAGAAAGCATCTAGGTTGGTGAAGCAGAAGGGAGAGTGGTGCACCTGGAGAGGGCATGGAGGCTCCATGCCCCTTTCGCACACCTCGCCCTATGCAGCTCTTCTGTCTGGATATTATCTATTAAGTAAAATATCTTTCTGAGTTTTCTGAGCCACTCTAGCAAGTTAATCAAACCCGAGTAGAGGGTCATGGGAACTTCTGGTTATAGCCATTAGGTCACAAGCACAGGTAACCAGCTGGACTGTGACAGGAGCCTGAAGTGGAGAGTGGTCTTGTAGGACTGAGCTCCTAACTTGTGGAGTTCGATGCTGTCTCTGAGTAGATGGTATCAGAGTTGACTTGAATTGCAGGACACCCAGCTGCTGTCGGGGGATTGCTTGGTGTAGAAAAACCCACATGTTGGGAGTTGGAATCTGAATCTTCCCCCTCCCCCCACTGCACCTCAACCAACACATTTCTCTGTTCATTGCCCCTGAAGTATGTCCCCAACCCAACCTGCATCTCTGCCTGGTAACCTCCTATTCAATGCTTAAGACCCAATTCAACTGTTCCCTTTCAGAAAAAAAAATAGCCTCTGTTCTCTCAAAGAGAGGTAGCCTTCTTCTTCTGTGATCCCCAAAGTATTTTAAACATGCCTTTAACACTTGTCACATTGTCCTCAAACTCTTTGCCGTGTGTCTGTCTCCCCCACCGTCTAAGGGACCCTGGGGGCCTCTGGGGACTTTATCGTATTATCTTGAAGTTCCCTTTGGTGCCTGGCACAAGTCCTGGCATGTTGCAGGTATGCAGGTGTTAGGCAAATGGACCGCAAGAGAGCTAGCTGGAACTCTCTAAAATAAACTAAGTAGCCCCACTTGTAAGTATGCAAACCTACTTAGAAGCATCATGTCAGAATTTAAGTCCAAGCTGCCTTGTCCCTCCTGTCATCACTCCCATTAAGTGGACCAGCCTGAAAGCTCACATACATGTTAGTGAAGATGCACACCGTGGCCCTTGTTCTTCTGTGTAAAGGATAATTCCGCCACGGCTAGAAACATGAAACAGTGTAATGTCTGAGCAGGTGTTTCCTAAAGAGTGTATAAAAATAGCTGCTACTCATGGGCTTCCCTGGTGGCGCAGTGGTTGAGAGTCCGCCTGCCGATGCAGGGGACACGGGTTCGTGCCCCGGCCCGGGAAGACCCCACATGCAGTGGAGCTGCTGGGCCCGTGAGCCATGGCCGCTGAGCCTGCGCGTCCGGAGCCTGTGCTCCGGAACGGGAGAGGCCACAACAGTGAGAGGCCCGCGTACCGCAAAGAAAAAAAAAAAAAAAAAATAGCTGCTACTCAAAACCAACAAACAAAAAGTTCAGTGGTTAAGCTGGGGAAACACCAAACTAAGCAAAGTGCACAGGTTTCTTCTCTACAGTATTTCTCAGAACTTTCAGTCCAACGTGAATTTCAAGCAGCTGGGGAGAAGGGTTTCCGGCACAGAGCCCTTTTGCAAAGCGTGGGGAGGCCAGCTGCAGCAACACGCCGTGGAAGACCCCGCTGTCTCTCAACTCTGTTTACCTGTTTTGCTGCCTACCCCTTGACCACCATCACGTCCTGCATTTCAGGCTTAATGTTGAATTTCTCATAGTAAATATTGTGCCAAACGTGGAGGTAATGGAGTTACACTGGGCTTTGCTATCTTTCGGTCTGGACATAGCCCGTCGTTTAGCTTAACTCAGGGGATCTGGTGTGGCACCGATCAGCAGGAGGCCGCCGGGAGAGGAAGGTTCCAGGCACCCACTGAGATGTGTCATTGTCGTGAAAGAAACCTGTCCTCAAAAAGAATCTGTATTATCAACATCCAAAGTCTTAAGGAAGCCGGTGCTGGCATTGGAATCCCTGTGGAAATGCCCAGCACCTAAAATCAACAAAAAGATTTATTGCATGTTTCATCTTTTTGTCAGTTTCATTTCATGACTTGCGTAGTAAAATTTGGCTACCTACTACCCATCTGTTTTTTAAAGTGTGCAGTAGGTTTACATTTTCTTGCAACCGTTTAAGTAAAAATAAAATTTTAATGAAAAAATATAAAGAATGTTTCCATACCCTGCAGCCTATAGTTCTAAAAATGGCTGACTGGCTGCGCTGGCTTTTCCGGGCTGACCTGGAAACACAGTTGTCTTCCAAGTTCTGTGCCCAGTACAGTGCCTGGCAGAAAGAAGATGCTCAGCAAACATTGGATGGTGGGATGCACCTGTGCACTGGAAAGCTGCCGTCAGAGAGAAAGCGGACCCCAGTGAGTCAGTCTCAAAGGTGTGCAGTGGCCTGATGGGGAGAGGGGCTCTCAGGATGTCATCTTGGCTAAAGGGAGATTTAGACTCTGATGCTGGCTACCTGAGACTTGGAGACCAGTGCCCCTTGAGCCTCTGTATCTCCTTTCACTCTGGGCTGGGTGTTCAGCTCCCCACAAATCCCTGCAGAAGAGTCACCAACCAAGGGCTGCGGACTCTGTTCAGGGTATTTACATTCCTCATCATCACCATCGTGCTTTCAGCTACGAGTGACCGGTAATCTTTCTTGCATCCGGTAACTCACAGATTCAAGAAAGGGCATTTGCTGACTCTTGTAAGTGGGAGTTTGGGGGTGGATTCAGGCCTGGCTGTATCCAGGTGCTCATCACCACCAGTCAGCTGTGCTGTCCTCTGCACTGGCTCGCACCACCATGGTAAAATGACCACCAGCAGTTCCAGATTGCATCTCATACTCTCACCTGCCAATCCCTTCCAGAAAGAGCTTCCCTGGCCCAGAGTTCTCCCACAACCATCCTGGGGTTACCTCTCATCGGTCTGGCTTGGAGCATGTGCCTCTGAGCCAATCACGGTAGCCTAGAGGGATGGAATGAGCTGATTGCCCAGGCTTGGGTCAGTGCCCTCCCCTGAGACCAGAGTTGGGCTTAGCCCACTAATCAAAAGTGCTGGAGTTGGGAATCGGGGAGAAGAGTTGCCTAAATAGAATCACGTGCTATTTCCCAAAAAGAGAGAACCAAATAGTTCAGGACGATGCTCCTAATTTCCAGGTCTTTCCCACTCTTTCCCCCACTTTCCCACTGAACCACCACCTTCTGCAGCCAACCCAGTTAGCTTCCCCCATTGCCTGATAAACCCTGAGCCCCTTTTCTGACATAAACGTGAAACCCAAAGCGTGTCTCCTCTTGTTACAATTCAGTTTAACGCTCAACTTGAGCCTTCAGTCAATTCATGGCTCTAAAAAAATTAGAGGACATTTATTTAACACCCACTGAATGCCAGAAACTAGAGCACTGCTGAAGGCGATAGGGCACTGGGTTTGGAACAAAGCCAATCTGGTTTGAAGCCCAACTCTCACTGCAGGACTGGCTGCATAGCTGGCAGGGCCCAGTGCAAAATGGAATGCGGGTCCTTTGTTCCGAAGCTGTTAAGAATTTCTAAGGGGATGGGGGTCCCTGAGCACAAAGCCCTGTGCACAGGTTACAGGGCACAAACCTGGCCCAGGCTTATCGCTCACAACCTTGGGAAAGTCATTGGACCACCCCAGCGTCCTGACTCTCATTTCTGTGAAGGGATTGCTGTGCACATCCCAGTAAGACCATGGATGTGCAGTGCTGGGGGACGGGGGGCTCATGTACCCATTTGGTGGGCGAAGGGAAGGAGAGAGAAGAGGGGATGGGAGGTAGGTGAGTGTGAGTGGAGACCCCGTCTCCACCCACAAATTGAAAGATGAGCCTAGTGTCCAGACCCAGCCTAAGAGCTGCCCCAGACCTCTAGCTGCAGTCAGCCCCTGGAGTCGGGCAAGTCCCCAAACTCGAGAACTATTCACAAGAAGGTATGGCCGGGAGCCTGCATGATTTACTGCTAATTCTCAAAACTAAAGCAAACAAAGCCCCAAGAAATACGGCCTACCCATGACCTTCAGCGTGAGACCAGAACAATAAACAGATTAAAGCAAAAGGCACCTGACCCACATGCAATGAAGAGGCAACATGAAGTAATCGCTTTCCTGGGACCTATAACCCAATTCCCACCCCCTCCTCTATCCCCGGATGAGGAACTTGAGAGCCCTCCCTGCCTGGCTTTCCCAAGCCTGGAAAGAGGAATCGCTTGATGGGCACTTCCTCACACAGTAATTCATTTGATAGCCACAGTGACCTGGAGGCATTTTTATATATTCATTTGTTTGTAAACAGAAGAGTCAATGACACCCCCGAGCTAGTTCTAGGATGTGCTGGCTCTTTTCCACCCCAGGGCCTTTGCATGTGCTGCTGCTTTTGCCTGAGATGCTATTCCTCCGCTCCACTCCTTACCTAGCGGACACCTATGTCTACTTAAATCTCAGCTCAAACGTCACTCCTCAGGGAGACCTTTTCAAATCTTGCAGACCTTGCCCTGTTTATCACTTTCATAGTGACCTGTCCTTACCTTTCAGAGCTCCTCTCATGGTGTGTAGGTGTATCTGTGGTTATCTGATTAACGTCTTTCTACCTAGTCTGTGAGCACCAAGAAGGCAGTAACTCACCATTTTGCACACAACTGACTCTCCAATGTCCTGGACATTGCCTGACCCACACCCGTGAAGAGGTATTCACTGAATGAGTGAATAAGCTTCCCCAACATCACACAGCTAGTATGAAGCAGAGCTGGCATTCAACCCCAATCGCCTGACCCCTAAGTCAGTCCACGTTCCCACCTTATCTTGTTGCCAAATAGGAGAAAATATCAGTTGCAAATAGGATAAAGAAAATCATTTTTTTCTTTTTCCATGATAAAACTTCCCACTGTATTATGTCATGTTTTCTTGAACCCATACAAAAACATGAGCCTGCTCCTCAGAGACAAACCCCAGTTTCTGTGCCTTCTCTGCCTCCAAAACATTAATAAATAAAAAATGTTATAATAAAGAGATGAGCCAGGCGAAGAAGTTGTTGAAAGTCGCAGGTGAGGAGGAGCAGGCGGCGGGATTCCAGAGTCCCAGAAGCACAAAGGGGCCTACAGGTCGTCTGGGTCCCCATCACCACTCTAAAGAGGGGGAGTGGAGGCACAGAGTGGTTTAGTGACCTGCCCCAAACCACACAGCTCATTAATCCAATGTGAATCTCCTGCTCTCAGACATATGCTCTTCCCACTTTCTGTGTTTCTGCAGCCAGATTGCAGCAGATGCCTTTTTGGTAGCTCCAGAAGATGCTTGCCTTGTTAAGCCCTGCCCAGCTGTGCCACCTCCTGCTTTCCTGTCGCAGGGGAAGGACTACTGAGTGTCTCATGTCTTATTTGGGTTCCCCCAGCAGTGAACCCTAAGGTGTAAGTACGTGAGAGGTGAAAGAAACACATCAGGGACTGGGAAAGTGAGGCAGAGAAGGCAACGCAGCCGATAAAGGGCGGGTTGTCAAGCCAGCTTCCCCTGTGGGCACCTGGAGCTTGGCACCCCTGGGGCACTCTGGGAACCAGTCTAGGGCATGCCTCAGACTTATCCCCCAAGGGGTAAGGAGGCTGGAATATTTATATACCAACTTCCATCAGCCATTGCTTGAGCCCTGCTGGGGGCAGAGGGAGTGGGAATGAAGTGGTGTTAATTCACTGGCATCTGTGGCAACAGAGGTTCCAGGGGCAAAATAAAGCTCTCAGGCAAAGAGCTGAAGGTTGCTGGCAAGTCAGGGGTCAAGTGGCAAAGGTGGGCGATATGGGAAGGGCACTATGGTGACTAGAACTGTGTCCCTCCAAAAAGGTATGTTGAAGTCCTAACCTCTGCTACCTGTGGGTGTGAGCTTATTTGGAAATAGGGTCTTTGCAGATGTAATCGAGTTAATAGGGGGTCATAATGCATTAGGATGGCCTGAAGTTCAGTGACTGGGGTCCTTATAGGAGGGAAATTGGGACAGACACAAAACACCCAGGGAGAGGCCATGTGAGGATGGAGGCAGAGACTGGTGTGATGCAGCCACACACCAAGGAACGCTAAGGATGCTCAGAGCCACCAGAAGCTGGACGAGCCAAGGAAGGACCCTCCCTCAGCAGTTGCAGAGGGAATGTGGCCCTGCTGGCATCTTGATTTCAGACTTCTGGCCTCCAGAATATGAGAGAACACATTTCTGCTGCTGTGAACCCTCCACATTGTGTCACTTTGTTGAGCAGACCCAGGAAATGAATACAGGCCCCCTACATCACACCAGTCGATGACTGGTGATTAAAATTCCCTCGCAGCACGCACCGCTTGAAAGACACTCCGTGCGTGGTCACACTGCGGTTGGCAGAGCCAAGATTTTTATCCAGGTGTGGCTGCCCCCGAAAGCCATGGGATATGTTTCTCTCCTTTTCTCCAATCGACCTTTCCCCCCAGCTTTGTAACCAAGAAAGCTGAGCTGACACTGCCAGGGACCTCCTGAGCAGGCCAGACGGCAGACAAATCCAGAATATTCCATGTGGTAATCATTTTAATGCTTCAAGCCCGTTGAGGCGGAGACCTTTCTAATACTCAGTACTCGGTTGAGAGAATGAGGGAAAGGGCTAGGACCTTTGTACTGAAGATAGGGGAAGGTCAGGGGAGAGGCAAATGGCAGAGCCGGACACTGAACCGCGGTCCCCTCGCTGCAGCCAAGGCCCCTGCGCAGACCAGCCTTCCTCCCCAGCCGGCTGCCCCTCCTTGGCCAGCGTTACCGGTTGGGGGCACGAGCATAGGAAAGAGGCTGCTCTGCCCTGCCTATTATGGGACGGTCAAGACATACTGGTTCCTGGGCTGACACTGGGCCCACACTGGGCCCGTCAGCATCAACAAGAGGGAATAGGAGCCTCAGCCTTTGATGAAAGGAGAACCCACGTGGCCTGGCGTAGCTGTTCCCTCAGAAATGCCAGGTCAAGTTGCACTTTAGTGTAAGGAATCCTGGCTTATTTTTACAAGCCTCCCTTTCTGTATGACTCCAGAAGTTCCAGGGAGGCAACAGCAGCCTGGGAAGGAGGAGAGAATTCAACTCCTAAGCACCCCACAGGGCAGAAGTTTGAGGACAGCACAGCTGGTTTGGCCAGGCCCGTGGACTGTGGAGAAATGAGCACTCGGGGACAGCCAGGAGGCAGAGGCAAGCGGAGATCACGATGTCAGCCTGCAGGGAGAAGGGTGAGGGATGAGTTAATATCTTTCCTTTGTACATTTCTTTATTGTTTGAATTTTATAACGGTCATATTTATGCATTACTTCTAGAATCATCCTTTCTTTCTTTGTATTTAATTCCTCGACAAGCACGAGGGCCCCTGCTGTTCTCTCGTGGTGACGGAGCTGCGGGGACTGTCGGGGAGAGGAACCCTGACAAGGTATTAGTTCCAGGTCCCTGAAGTGACGGAGAAATCCGTACTTTAAAGGAGCATCTGGTTACTTCTACTCTGCTCTGTGGCAGCCTGGCCAAGGGGATGGGCAGTCCAGGGTCACAGCCACCACGAGCAGCCCTAAACAGCTGGCTGCTTGGATTCGCGCTCCAGTTCTTCACTCCCTTGCTGAGCGGTGGGGGCCACACCCACCTACAGGACCCGCGGGGGGCGTGGCGCTACCCACGCTCCGCCGCAGGCATGGCCACGTGACTTGCTGTGGCCAATGGGAAGTGGCGCCGGGCCTCTGCACGAGGGACGTGCCGGGACGTGCGGCGCCGGGACGTGCGGCACCAAGCGGGCCGCACGCGGACAGTGAGACTTGGGAGCCCTTTTCCTGCCAAGCTAAGCCCGAGAGGGGGAAGCCGAGGCCGAGGCTCGGCGCCACCGCGTACCTGGCGTGCAGGTGTGTGTGTGCGTGTGTGTGTGTGTGTGTCTGTTGTTTACCCGCGGTTAGGCTCGTGGGTTAAATGGCGGAACCTGCGATCACCTTGAATGACGTGAAAGCCGGCGCTGAGCTGCCGCTGCCCCACGGACGGTGGCAGCGCCCTCAGGTGACCTCGTTGGGTCACGTGACAGGGCACGCCTGGTCCTCAGGTGGCCTGTGGACCCTGAACACTCAGCCATTTATTCACTGAGTATAAGTGGTCCCGGGTGCCGGACCTCTGAACTTTCCCGATGTACAGGCATAATGGGGACCTGGGAGAAAAGTGGCACGGACCCCAAGATACGAAAGGGAGATTGTGAAGACCAACACATGTTTAAGTAAATATTGTCAACTGAAAAAAAACATGCACAACGTGAGAGTTGTGAGTTAATTTTTCATTGAGGCAGAATGAGGAGTATAGCCCAGGAGACAGCATTTCAGATAGCTCTGAGAAAGTGCTCTAAAGAGGTGGGGGGAAGGTCAGTGTATGTGTGATTTTGGTGAAGGGGGTACATGCAATCAAGCACAGGTTTTTGCAGAAGGTTCTGCTAGTCACGAGCGGATGTCACCATACGTGATTTTAGTGATTTTCTACATATAAGGGGATGTGAGAACTGGGCTCATAAAGTCTTCTGGGGAAGTATCTAACTGTTGGAAGGCCTGTTCTGCCAGTTTTTCCTCATCCCTGATCTCCTTTCAGGGGGTGTGGAAGGTCAGCACTCACAGCAGCTTGTGACTTCATCCTTGTAGAGGCAGATGGCCAGTGCCGATTTTTAGTTGGCAATATCTCTGAAATGTCTCATTGCGCCAGCTTTGTGAATGGTTGCGGTAATACGCTGAGAACATCACTGCATTTGAGGGTAAGTTGCAGCTTTTGTTTTCTCACGTCACAAAACTTCCCAAGTGTGCGGGATACCTGCTGAGAGCTCATAGCCAGCTGTTGACTGAGGCACTGATGGTGGAATTATTTGGTTAGGAAGGCTTCAGCGGTGACTATCAGGCCCCCTTGATGATGCTCCATGAAACAGATGGGGGGTGTTTTTTCTCACACAGCAATAAGTCGGGAAGGGGTCAGTTCTCTCTCCTGTATGTTTGGCTGGAGACAGTCATGTCGTTCCTGAACCAAATACTGCGAATGCGAATGAGATTGGCTTTATTTATTAGATGAAACATTTACTCTGTGTCAGGCATCATGCTAAGCACTTTACAGTACTAACTCAGCCCTCTTGCAGCCCTATAAGAAGGGTGTAATTATTATCCACACTTTACAGATGAGGAAACTCGGGCCCAGAGAAGTTAGGCTACTTGGTCAAGGTTGCACAGCTTGTAAGTGGAAAAGCTGGGATTTTCGTCTAAGCCGGCTGACTCCAGAATTTCCGCCCACGCTCTACTGTCTCTCAGTGCCCTCGGATGGTGCAGACACATCCTGGAGCCAGGGGTGGGAGCAGCTTCTCCTGAGGGGTGTCTGCTTTGAGGACGGGGTAGCTGCTGAGTGGAATCACAGTACCTTTAGGAAGGAGAGCTGGGACGAATGCCCAGTAGGTCCCAACAGTGGTCTCTCCCCTATGTCTCCTCCCCTTCATCTCCTTCTCGCCTCCCCCCGGGCCTGTGCTTTACAGCTAAAAACGAGTAACTGCGCCTCTCCCGGGATCTGTGACCCTTGCCATGCCTCTGCCCTCTCCCCTCACTTCCTTCTTCTCGCTCTTTGAGTCGTATTATGAAATGACTTTTGCAGTGTCAGCCATAAATAGATTATGAGAAGAAAATCTTTTGTTTAAACAAATTCTAATTTTCCAAAAGGTGGTGAATAAACACTCTGGGATGCATTAGAGATCAGCAAATCTTGTTGGCGCAAAATCACGCTTCAGTTTCTTTATATAAGCAGAAAATAGCAGTTCTGACGACCTTGCCAGAAGCCTCTTTGTGTCAAAGGATCGGTCTCACCATTTCAGTGTGCGTTGCTCAGAAGAGGCTGAGCCTTCCCATCCGGGTGGGAAAACGCTTCAAATGGAACCAGGTGCGTCGTAGGCTTGCCCAGGGGCACTGAGCAGCTCGTTCCTCCCATTCTACTGCAAGCGCCCAATCCCTTCAAATGAACACATTTTTAAGGGTGAATTATGAAGCGCCTTTACCAAGGAGGAGAAACACCCGTGGCCTGGGTGCAGGAGGACTCAGCCCCAGGCTTGGAAGAGCTCTCGGTGGCTGTGCAGTTTTTGCTGCTGTCAAAAGCAGAATGTGCCTTTCAGCACCCTTCACCAGTGGCTCCAGTGACTGCTTAAGCCACAGGCCAGAGAGGGTCTTCAGTGACGCTTCAGGGTGGATGTCACAGAAGCCACCACGGCCACATCAGCAAAATGGGGGGTTATTATAAGGGACAGGCTGTCCTCATGGAAGTGAGGGCGGGCAGCATTTCAGATACTGGCTCTGCATGACACATCACCCCAAAACCTAGTGGCGAAAAACAACCACTTTTTTAATGCTTGAACATTCTTTGGGTCGGGAATTGGGACGGGGCACAGCAGGAAGAGTGTGTCGCTGCTCCATGGTGCCCAGGGCCTTCTCTGGGAGGCTCGGACGCTGATGGTCTTGTCTCTCAAGTGGCTGGTGGTTGATGCTGGTGGCTGTCTGGGACCTCGGCTGGGACTGCCAAGGGAGCACTTACATGTGGCTTCTCCCTGTGGCCCGGGCTTCCATGAGGAGGTGTCCCAAAGATCTCCAACTGCAGGGAGGGGGACTGCCCCCACAGACTCAGCTGCTGCCTCCTGAAAGCCATTGCCACATCTGTACCGAGGCCACACTTGCCATGGCCACACTGTGCCCAGCCAGTGACGGAGTGTGGCAGAGACATTGAACCTGGTGCACTCCTGGAGAACGCAGGCTCCTCTGACAGAGACCCTGGCTGGGGGACTCCCTGACAGACCTGCCGAGCCTTCCCTGAAATGGCTGTCTGGGGGAGCAGAACCCCCCCTCCTTAGGTGTAGGCGGCACAGAGCGACCTTCCCAAGAGCAACTGTACAGTGGAAAAACCAAACAAATCGAGGTCAACATCAACAGTGATAAATCATGTTGATCGTACGTACCCTTCCTTGATAATGATGTGACGAGAAAGACACTTTATCTCTGAAGGTCTTGGTCCCCAAAACTCACCACCAAAGTCTTACCGTGAGAATAACATCAAATTCCGAAACGGGAACATTCTACGAAATATTCAACCGGTGCCGCTCAAAACTGTCAAGGTCATCAAAGCAAGCAAAGTCTGAGAAACTAGGATAAAGCTTATAAGAAAGTACAGGTCTATGGGGGAGGAAGATTTTACAGGAGCAGAAAGAATTGGGCTGGGCAAAGGAGTGAGGAAAGATGGGCACAGAAATTGGTCATTGCGAGCGAGGCTCTGAGCTCGAGAGGTCCTGGAGCTGCTGGCAACTCAGAGGAGACCTCTGTGGCTGGAGCCCCAGGCCACCCGCAATGTGCTGGCCTCAGCCTGGGGCTGGTGACCCGATGGGGGCCCTCCTTCCAGGCATCACATCCAAGTACATCAATGTCCAGAGGAAAGAATATCAACACCACCAGTAACGTTTTTTTAGCAAGGAGGAAACTGTCCTCATGTCCCGTTGGACCATCCACTGCAGTGAAAACAGGGCTACCCTGGTTGGCTGCAGCTAACCAGAATCTACCCCCGGGATGGAGATGGGATCACCCTCTCTTTCGTTTTTTGAGTGTTCTTAGCAAGGAGGGTGACAGTTGCCGGATTGGTACCAAACTACATCTGCCACCCAGAGCTGGAGTGGATGCCGGAAGAGCCCTGGGAGGCTGCACTGGTGCAGGCAGGGGTCCAGACGGGGGATCGTGCTGCCTTAGCCGAGCAGTGGACACTGAGAACTGGATGAATCAGATGTGTATTTGAGAGGTGGAATCAACAGGAGTTTCTTATGGATTGGATAGCTTGGTGCAAGAGATGAATTCTTTATATGGATTCAGTATTATACGGTGGTTTTCTTAAATTCAGTTTCATAGTAATCACACCCCAAAACCACAGAAAGCACTGTTATAAGTGTGAGCCTTCCGAGAGGAGTGATCGCATTCTCTATTAGTAACGTAACATGAAATTCCGTAAGAATAAGGGCCTCGTTTACTGGGTGTGTGTTCTATCCCTACCAGTGACTTCACCAAATATTCCAGTCTTGAGCACTTAGAATCAATTCAGTCCAATTTGGAATAATTTTTTTTTTTTTTTTTTTTTTTTTTTTTGCGGTAGGCGGGCCTCTCACTGTTGTGGCCTCTCCCCCTGCGGAGCACAGGCTCCGGAGCACAGGCTCAGTGGCCATGGCTCACGGGCCCAGCCGCCCCGCGGCATGTGGGATCTTCCCAGACCGGGGCACGAACCCGTGTCCCCTGCATCGGCAGGCGGACTCCCAACCACTGCGCCACCAGGGAAGCCCTGGAATAATTTTTAAAGGAAAAAAAAAAACTCATTGTATTCAGTCAATTCCATGTTTAATAAAAGTATGCCACTTAAGACTTCAACTTGACTAAATTTAAAATATAAATGTCTTAAGTATAAAGTAAAACATAATGGCTTTTATTAAACCAGCCCCAGTCAAAAGCCCAGCTCAGATTTCTTGTGGTTTCACATCTGCATTTACTGAGTCATTCTTTTCATAAACAACTTCTGAAATCATAAAGCCTACGTTTATCAACGTGGCTATTACCATCCTTTCTTGATGAATACAAGGAATAGAGCATTATCACACTTACTCTGCTCAGAGGAAAGGTGGCCTGCCAACGTGTGTTATTACCCCCAAAAGGAATTCTTTAATGAGTAAGCGCCAGGCAAATCATGGATTCCCTGCCCATGTATGCTCTTATTCTGATAGGAGCCTTGTAAGCACTTCGAAATGGCTCTGAGCCGTTACTTTGATATCCTTCAGACCCATACAATTTGCTATAAACCTTAAACTTCATTTGGAGGCAGTGTAACCCTCAATTCATCCACAAACTTTTTTTTTTTTTTTTTTTTGCGGTACGCGGGCCTCTCACTGTTGTGGCCTCTCCCGTTGCGGAGCACAGGCTCCGGACGCGCAGGCTCAGCGGCCATGGCTCACGGGCCCAGCCGCTCCGTGGCATGTGGGATCTTCCCAGACCGGGGCACGAACCCGTGTCCCCTGCATCGGCAGGCAGACTCTCAACCACTGCGCCACCAGGGAAGCCCCATCCACAAACTTTTAAAGAAAACTGGGCAATTTCCCAAAGCAAATTGCTCCTGAAAGGTAAGATAGTGTCTCATAAACTCAGCCACTTTACAATTGATAAGGACTACACTGAAAAATAGGACGATTCAAATTCAGACTACCTCAACAATGATAAATCAGGATTTTAGTTTTTTGTTTGTTTATTTTTGCTGTGGTGGTATTGTTTGAGGGGTTATTTCGGCTTTTCGGTTTGTTAAATATTTTAATGATTAATGATACCTAGCATTGGCAGAGGAATGGATACTCTCGTAATACGCTGATAAGGATACAAATTGGTACAGCTTTACTGGAGGGTATTGTCGCAGTAGCTATTAAAATGTTTAGAATGCAGCACCTTCATTTCTAGATATTAAAGAAAAGCTTACCCATGTGCAAAGAGACAATAACAAAGATACTCCTGGTAGCCCTGGTTGCAACAGGAGAAATTTATAAACAACCTAACATCCATCAAGATGTAAATAAATAGTACTGTACATACTTTCAAAAAGAATGAGCTAGGGGCTTCCCTGGTGGCGCAGTGGTTGAGAGTCCGCCTGTCGATGCGGGGGACACGGGTTCGTGCCCCGGTCCGGGAAGATCCCACGTGCCGTGGAGCGGCTGGGCCCGTGAGCCATGGCCGCTGAGCCTGCGCATCCGGAGCCTGTGCTCCGCGACAGGAGAGGCCACAACAGTGAGAGGCCCGCGTACCACAAAAAAAAAAAAAAAAAGAATGAGCTAGGCCAGCCAGTCAATACCGATGATGATTATCAAGACATGTTGGTGGTGTGGGGGAGGGAATGTGGTAAAAAAATGAATCAAGTTTGAACATATGTTAGAGAATGCCACCCCCCCACTCTTTTTCTATATGGGTACATGTTTGGGTAGATCCTTGGAATGGGTCTGGACTGTAGAATCTAGTCTGCACTCAGTAGTTGAATGAATTAACGATTGGACTAACACACATGGCTAGAATGTTTTCCCATTTGGCATCTGCCTTTCTAATTTTGTTCTGGAGTTTTAAATGGTGCAACTTATTTTCAAAACCTGTGGGTGATTCTCCTAAGAGGGAGAAGTCCCCTCAAGGTTCCAGGTGAGGTAGCCCTCTTTGCTGCCCAGCATGGCGAGACACTTTAGCTGGTCGAGATTTCACTCTGTAGTGTGGATTGGTGGTGATTCACAAACACTGGTGACTGTGCTCCTAGAGCCTTTCTCTCTCCCCACCCCTCTCCCTCTCCTTTATTCTTTTTTGTGTCCTTTAGATGGGAGTTTGAACATCCCTTCTGGGCAGAGACCTTCCATAGCAACGCCTAGCATAGGACAGGTCACTCTGTGATCTGTGCCCTGATGGTACCGGCTACGATCTCTCTTCAAACTCAGCATGACTGTGATTATACAACCATCCTGTAGTTATGTTCAACTAAGAAATATTCCTAACCTGCATAAAATAGTGGAAGTAGACTTGTATACAGACCATCTAGACTTTTATACATGGTTCATTTATTCACTATCTATCTCCCCTAGACCCCGAGAGTTACATAACCTCTTTGTGCTTCTGTGTATTGATGTTAAAAATGGGGCTCATACTCTATGTCTTAAGGTTTTGGTGAGAATTAAATATCTTTTCTCTGTTTTTTATTAAAGTATAGTTAATTTACAGTGTTGTGTTAGTGTCATGTATGCAACACAGTGATTCACTTGTATGTATATATAACTATATATATATAACCAGAAAAGAATATATATATTCTTTTTCAGATTCTTTTCCCTTATAGGTTATTACAAAATACTGAGTAGAGTTCCCTGTGCTATAAAGTAGGTTCTTGTTGATTATTTATTTTATTTATAGTTGTGTGTATGTGTTGATCTCAAACTCCTAATTTATCCCTCCCTCCACCTTCCCCTTTGATAACCATAAGTTTTTTTCCTATGTCTATGAGTCTATTTCTGTTTTGTAAATATGTTCATTTCTTTCTTGCTTGATTGCTTGCTTGCTGCGTTGGGTCTGCGTTGCTGCGCACGGGCTTTCTCTAGTTGCGGCAAGCGGGGGCTACTCTTCGTTGCGGTGCACGGACTTCTCATTGCAGTGGCTTCTCTTGTTGCAGAGCACGGGCTCTAGGCGCATGGGCTTCAGTAGTTGTGGCACGCGGGCTCTAGAGCGCAAGCTCAGTAGTTGTGGCGCACGGGCTTAGTGGCTCCACGGCATGTGGGATCCTCCCAGACCAGGGCTCAAACCTGTGTCCCCTGCATTGGCAGGCGGATTCTTAAGCACTGCGCCACCTGGGAAGCCCCCATTTGTATCTTTTTTCAGATTCCTCATATAAGCTATATCATATGATGTTTGCCTTTTTCTTTTTTACTTAATTCACTTAGTATGATAATCTCTAGGTCCATCCATGTTGTTACAAATGGCATTATTTCATGCTTTTTTAGTCTGAGTAGTATTTCATTTTATATATCTGTATCTATCTATCTATCTATCTAGATAGATAGATAGATCTATATCTCACCTCTTCTTTATCCATTCATCTGTCGATGGGCATTTATGTTGTTTCCATATCCTGGCTATTGTAAATAGTGCTGCTGGGAACATTGGGGTGCACGTATCTTTTCAAATATAGTTTTCTCTGGATATATGCCCAGGAGTGGGATTGCAGGATCATATGGTAACTCTATTTTTAGTTTTTTAAGGAACCTCCACACTGTTCTCCGTAGTGGCTATACCAAATTACATTCCCACCAGCAGTGTAGGGGGGTTCCTTTTAAAAATATCTTAATACTTGTAAATCAAACTGAGTTTCAGTACTAAGTAGTAGTGTGACTTGTTACCCAGCAAACACTGACTGCTACATTCATCATTGTTTCTTTCATGCCTAGCAGGGTGCTGGCACTAGTAAATTCCCAATAAGTATTTACTGAATGAATGAATGAGACCATGAGCGAAAGAAAGAATTGATGAATGAATGAACAAATGAAGAGAGATACGAGGGAAGCAACCTTTATTTCTGTTGGATGGATTAATTCCACGGAGTAGGAGGATCAAGTTACAACAACAAGGATCTCTTTATTGCCAATTTCATAGACGATATGCTTAGAAAGAGAAATGTGATCAGGCATAATCTTCTAATCGCATTAGAACAACTTGTCATGTCTTTTCTGTGGATTGTGAAGAACATCCAAATTTCAGTTCCAGGTCCCCTGACTGCTTTAAAAACCAAACCATCCATTAATAAATTCCAGAAAATTACACTCAAACTGGTTATCTTACTTATTAGCAAGGTTGAGATTTCTCCTTCCCTCAACCACAGATAAAAAGTGCCATTTGGGAACACTGACAATAATTTGAACTCTATGGAATTCCTTAGTTTATCTTTGTTGTGTATACCAGAAATCTTAATTTTCCACTCATATTAAGTTCTTACTCCTGAGGCAAAATCAGAAGGCAAAAAATCTTCAAAGCCACTGAATTGTGTTTTTGTCTTCTTGGATTTCAGCTCTAAAACAGAGTCAAGAAGACAAAACTAATTAATTCAAGTGTCACAATTGTAATTATCTAATTTGCTTTACTCCCCAGATTGCAACATTTAAAATTTTTTTCATGCCAAAAAGTCAGTAAATACCGTCTAGAGTTAAAACGTGGAGCCTTAGAAAAAGTTAATGAATTCAGCTTCTGTGGTTTTTATCAGCTTTTTTCTTAGGTTTAAAGGGACAGTGAACTTGTTTCTCTTGATCGTGCGTATGTGTGTGTGTCCAAAATGTGGAGGTTTCTTTAGTTCAACCTCAGATTCTGTTACTATCAAATGTAAATAAAATCAAATGCTTTCTCATTAAAATAGTATGTATAGTAAAATTCCTCCTTTTCAACAAAGCATATTGGTTGGTTTTTTTATGCATAGAGCAGAGACCAAATCCTGAGAAGGGAGATGGCTTGCGGGGAGCAGACTCCTGAGGGGGTTTTTCTCTTGAGAATTATTCTTTGCCCTTTTATACATTGTTCAGCTTTTAGAAAACATAACCGTGTTATCATTTTTTGAAACGATAAAGGTATTAATGTTTTAAAAAACCAGATAACTAAATATTCTTCCTAGTTTCCTCCAAGTTAGCACTCCGCCTCAAAACGTCTTGCTTTAAAAGCATACAGCAGAGATAACATGTTTGGAAGCGATCAGCATGTAGAGGGTTGCTGTGGCCATAGTAGGAAATGACCCAGCGGGAGAGGAAGACGAAATGAGAAAAGCAAGCATCTCCTTCCTCAGAAGACAAGCTGATACCAAAGCCTGAGAAGGAGTGAGCTCAGAAGTGTCAGGACAGAACAGACCCTCCTACAGTCAAGGGTGCAAAGTTTCCAAGAAAAGGCACCTACAGGATCCCCTACCCTCAGGACTCCTCTCCGGTTCACTCATATTTGGATATCTTTGAATCCCAATGAGATAGAAATTCCAGAACACTGTGTGCTAGAGACCTGTCACAGGGTTTCACCCCCCTAGTATTCTTCTGCATGGGATGCCATGTACAGAAACCTCAGGAGGCGCCCCAGACAGCCTCCAGCCCTGTGCCAGGGGGGAAATCATTACTCACCCTCTCTGGACCTCCAGGGCGGCACCACGAGCAGGACAGCTGCGTAAGTCCCCTGACATGCAGCTCGTCCCCCAGCCCCTGTGGTTTTTAGAAACCACGAAAGACACCTTCTAACCACAAACCGTGGTGCTTCGGTTTTTGGTGTTTTCCCTGGGACAGGCTTTGTGGGCTCACAGTAAATCGAAGGATAACTTCCTGGCCTGTTGCATGGAATACGAGGGGTCAAGTCTACTCCTAATCTGAATGCAAACAGCAAGTAAAAGGATCACAAAAAGATGCATGAAAAATTGTGTATAATTTTTGAGTAAAGGAAGCTTTTCCAAGTGTGACACAATGCTTTGCAGCCATGAAGGATACTGATACATATGACAGGGAAATGAAGCTGTTCTGTGTGAAAGTGCATGCCACAAACAAGCCAAAGGATGTGACAGACTGGGAAAACCTATTTGCATATCCATAGGCCTGATTTCTTTAATATGAAAAGCGCTCTGATGAATCAACAAGAAAAAAATGCATGAGGCAATCAACAGACAGTCCTCAGAAAAAAAAGCTATTAACTACTCTTAATGAGAAGAGGCTCAGTCTCACTTGGCAAAAAGAAATGCAAATTTAAATTACACTTGTGGGGGCTTCCCTGGTGGAGCAGTGGTTAAGAATCCTCTTGCCAGTGCCGGGGACATGAGTTCGAGCCCTGGTCTGGGAAGATCCCACATGCCGTGGAGCAACTAGGCCCATGTGCCTCAACTACTGAGCCTGCACTCTAGAGCCCGTGTGCCGCAACTACTAAGTATGTGTTCTAGAGCCCACGAGCCACCACTACTGAGCCTGCCAGCCACAACTACTGAAGCCTGCGTGCCTAGAGCCTGTACTCTGCCCCGCTCGCCACAACTAGAGAAAGCCCTGCGCCCAACAACGAAGACCCAATGCAGCCAAAAGTAAATAAAATTTTTAAAAATAAATGTATAAAAATAAATAAATTACACTTGAGCCACCCTTTCCATCTATGGGCTGGCAAGGGGAGCAGTCTCCCTGGGTGGGAGGGGAGCTTAATGTTTACTGTGTACGCCTAAGTCTGTGTCTTTTGAGTTTTACGCCAGGCGCATATTTTGTCTTTTCAGAAATAAACGTTTAAATGCAAGCAAACAGAATTTCTAAGCAAGAAGGTTTGAAATGGAGACTATGTGGACGTTACAGCTTCTCCCGCAGGGCAGAGCCCTTTGGCCTGTCCGTTCATTCATGCAACAAATATTCTCTGAGCAATTATTGTGCCTGGCATTGTTCTGGGCCCTGAGAAACAGCGAATAAAGGCCCTGCCCTCGTGGTCCTGGCATTCTGGCAGCGGAAGACAGACACTAAGTAAACAAGTCAGTATGATGATGAGAGAGAAAAAACAGGCAGGGAGGAGAGAGGGAGAGATCTCTGGTAGGCAGTTGGGGTGGCCCTTGTTTTTTTTTTTACATAGGTTTCTCAAGAAAGCCCCTATGGAGACAGTGACATTTGAATTGAGACCTCAAAGAAATGGGGGAGCCAGCTATGGGGATACCGGGGGCAGGGGGAAGTGTCCTAGGCAGAGGGAGCCCTCTGTGCAAAGGCCCTGTGGCAGAAGCAAAGCTGGGATGCTCCAGGAGAGCAGGGAGGCCAGCCAGGCTGCTGCCATATGAGCGAGGGGGAGAATGGGAGGAGATGAGGCCGGAGAGGCAGTGCAGGAGCAGAGTGAGGTTTACACAAGGCGGAGAGGACAGGGGAGGCCAGCCCAGGCCCTGGCACCGTGCCAGGTGCCGCAGGCAGGCTCTTCCTTAAATCTCTGTTGGATTTGAATTTCAAATGCAAAGGGTCATTGTGTTAAGGGAAAACTCCCTCTAACTACTGCTTTTCCAGCCTTTATGAAAAGAGGGCGTCGAATCATTTTTTTTTAATTTTCTGCTTCAATCATTAATGCTTTTAAATGTTTTCTCTTATGTAGTGATAAATTACATGAAGAACAAAGCCGACGTGGTCTGGGCGACCCTTCTCTAATGAGTTGTTCTATGCCGGTTGCTAAGATTTTATTGAAGACTTCTGCATCTGTCATTCCAAGTGCTGATGATCTGTTATTTTTGAGAAATGAGATTTTTTTCATGGTTCTAGAACATTCCATCGTAAGGGTACCCTAATCATTTAACTAACTTTCTGGGACTGAGTGTTAGAGAAGGGTTTGATTTCACTTATCTTCTTCTTCCACCCTCTCTTCCCCCCTCTTCCACCCTACACACACACGCGAACGCACACACGCACCCATACACCACACACACAACACATCCTTCCTCTATCTTACTAACAGAGGTTTTCCGGAAGAGGCATTTTCTGGGAAGGCAGAGGGCACATGTGCTGGCATGCTAGGAGGAGAGTTCTGGAATCCTGGTAGGGAGCTCCATGTATGCTGATTCTGGAGCCCATCTGCCCGTGGCTTGGTGAGAAAGCCCATGTGAGCAAGACGCAACCCAGGCCCCTCCCACACCCAGGCCACCTTGAACTCCCGGTGCTGAGAGCCTCACTCTTTCCCACCCCACACGTTTATCCCAGCTGGGCCCTGGGCCCTTTATCTGGAGCCCCCCTCCTTCTTGGCCCCCAAAATTCCAGTTTGTGGGCAATCTGAAATAAGGTCTCTCCCATACGCTCTCCCGGGCAGGGGGAGCCGACCCTACTGCTCTGGCCAGGGCACTGGGCCACATCCTTACCAGGGCACCCCTCCCGCCAGGCTGGCAGTGGAGCTTGGCAGTCAGGGCATGGGCTCTGGGGACAGGCGGTCAGCGACAAATCCAGCCTTCGGTGTTACGTACTTGGTTCATGTTGGGAAGACACACACTACACCTACCATACACGCACACGCGCAGACACACGCACACACACACAAAGGGAGGGGGGACAGTGAGGTTGGGAATTAGTTCCCTCCCTGCCTGGGCCTCTCCCCCAGGCCCAGCTCTACAGGGCAGCCTGTCCATCCAGCTTCGCCACACCCACCCTGTGGGCTTGTGCAGGCTGAGGAGTGCCAGGGCTCTCTGCTTTTGCTGGCTTTTCTCTGCTCTGCCCACATCTTCGTCACGTTCCCAGTCTGAACTGACCACACGTTTCCTGCCAGGAGCCTGCCCGGCCCTTCAGCCTTCTCTTCTAATCTTGCTGCATCACCAGCTTCACCCTGACGTGACTGGGACCACCCGAGACGCAGCCCCCTTCCAGGTCCTGAGCAGGAACCAGGCAGAAGCCCTCCACCCTCGGCTTCCCCCATAACTCCCCAACCAGGGTCTCCTCTGAAGGACCCACGCGTCTGATCTTCCCTTCTGCTCCCCACACGTTTCCTGTGGAGTCAGCAACAGAGGGCATGCCCCACGCGGCAGCCTATACAGTGTCTTTGTGCAATTTAGAAAGATGCGTCCCTTCCTCAGGATACTTTACTTCCATCTGGCAGAAGATCACTGTAATGTACTGATTTTGTATCTAGAAAACTCTCAGGGTAAATACACAAATCTACAGCATCTCTGCCATGAACAGCAGGCACCCCTTAGAGGGCGTCCTTGTGCAGTGCACAGCCTGCCCTCCCAGGCCCTGCCTTCCTGGCTTTTCTCTCTGTATCATATATGTGTTCTTCCCAGCGCTACTCTCATGACTGAGCATTAGGCATTTCGACATCTTGGGAGGAACTCTAAGGTCAAAAATCAACATCTTGCTAGAAAGATCAGGTACCCACCTGCCCTGTCCTATCCTATCTAGAGGTGATAACTTCCTGATTAGTCTTAGGAGGTGGACTGTTTCAGGGAGAACATGTTAAAAGATATCAATCTAAATGTCAGCAAATATATTTTCTCCTTTACATGTGCCAGAGACTCTACTCATCTCAATCCTCACTGGCTTGTGAATTTGTTCTCTTCTCCATTTTACAGATACTAGAAATCGAGGCTCCCCAGGACTAAGCCCCTCCCCCAGGGCTTTGCTATACTGCGTGGTCTTCCCACCCTCAAATCCTCTAACTCAGTACATTGGAACAAGAGACCAGAGAAGGTGGGACAGGTGACCACGAGGACAGGGTTGTCTGAGTACCTTGAGGCGAGAGCTTGGATGTCCCTTTTCACTTAGGGAAAATTTTTACACCACAGTCAAAAGCCATTTTAGAAATATACGCTGGGAAGATGATAATGGTAACTTTTAATGACAGTGACGCTTGCAAAATGTACAGTTCAGGAAGGACTGATGCTTGATCCAAAAAGCTCTTGTTAAAATCCAATCATCTTGAGCAATGAGCATTAGCAGGAGAGGCTTGCAATGAACAAAAACACAGGAAAGGTTAATGGCCTTCTTTGCTAAAAACGATTCAGGGCTTTATCTCGCATTCCAGTTCAGCCTCAGATCTGTGCATATGCTGAAGATTTTTTTTTTTTTCGTTTTGGTAATCAGGAGAAAAATTGATTACCAAAATTATAATTAAGAGCTGGGAAGATATGCAACAATTTGGCTGCTTCATTTAGCGTGTATTTCAGGTTAATTGCGTGATTTTACTAATGAAGATATTTGCATGAATATTTTCAGTGGCTACATTCAATTTATTGTGTAATGAACACTCTGCTAAGCAGAAGACTTCACTTCTTGTTGGATTCAGGATGAGACAAAGGCTAAAACTCTCAATGAGTTCCTAGCCTCACGTGTCAGGCTCTTAATGAGTAAATCCGTTAAACTCTCCTGGTGGAATTTACACTGCCCACTTATACAACTGGATTCTTCTCTAATTTTGAAAAAGACTATAAGATTCCAAAGGAAGTGGAAAAACCCCCTTTATTACCACTTTTTGAAAAAGTATATCAAAAAGAAGTATTTTTCCCATGCCTATCCAATTTTAGTTTACGTGGGTCATCACAACTTATTTCCATTTAAAAAAATGTGATGCCTGTAAAATTATAAAGAGATTAGAAAATATAAAAAATCAAAAGAAAATAAAAATTATCCATAATTCTGCTATTCAAAAAGAACAGTGTTACAAGTTTGGGAGTGTATGACTCTAAATATTTTTCCTTTGCGAAAGTGTACTTTTCATTTTTTACCAAAATGGATTTACCGTATGTACAGTTTCTTATTTAAGTTATTTCTTCACCTAACAATAAACTGTGAACATGTTCTATATCAGTAAACATTTTTTCTACTGCTCTGTAAAGGGACGAAGTTTTTCATGGTGTGGACGTGTCATAATTTATGTAAATGACCCCTTTTTGTTGGATGTTCAGGTTGAATCCAGTTCACTTTATAAGCAGCAGGCAGTGAATATTCTCAAAGCTTCTTGAGCACATTTGTCATTATTTCCTTAAGATAAATTCATAGATACTCAATGCTTAGAAAGCCTTGATAGATGTTGCTAACTTGACCCTAGAAAAACGGAAATTTTAAATCCCACCAGCAGTGTGGGATAAAGGCGCGTTTTCCTGCAGTCTCACCAACTTTGGGGCCTGATGCTATCATTTGAAAATGGTAGCTAAAAGATTTCTCTCTCTGTTGATTTAGTTTGCTTTTCTTCAGTTACTGGTGGAACTTGTGATTATTTATCGGCCATTTATGGTTCTTCTTTGTGAATTGCCAGCGCAAGTGCCTTGCCCATTTGTAAAAACTGGGTTGTCAGTTTTTCTGTTTCAGGATCTTTCTATATTTTAAGAATATGACCATTAATCTGTACATATGGTCCAAATATGTTTCCATTGATTTCAGTATTTTTCTACTGATGCAAAAAGTAAAATGATTACATCTTGTGCACCACGTTCTTTCTGTGGGAGGAGCCATCCCCGGGGGGGCCGGCAGGTGGGCATCCCGGCGCCAGCGGCCAGCAGGGTGTGTGCTTGCCGGCTCAGGCACTGCCCCAGTTCACTTAATTCTCATACTATTATCTGCATCTTACAGATGAGGAAATGGGGGTTCAAAGGGCTTCAGTACTTGACCCAGGTCACTCAGGAACAGCGTCAAGACTTGAACGCAAGCAGTCTCCCTCCAGGGCCAGAATCAGACTGCAAGGTGTTGCTAGTAGCAACGGATGATAGAGCAAGCATCCATTGCTGTGAACTTGAGGCTCCGGCCAGCCGTACCTATAGGAAGTTGTATCCATTAGGAATGCATGACAGATGGCACAGAAACTCCAACCACAGTGGCCTGAACAAATAGGGGTTTTCATAAAGGGTTGTTGAATTATTGCTGTGTGTGATATGCCAACGGCGAATTGCGTGTGACAGTGTCTGTCCAAACCTTGAAGCATCTCTGACAGTATCTATGACTACGTGTGTTTTTATAGATATTTGCCCTGCTTCTGGGTGAAGGCTTGAGAGAGAAGGCAGCGGCTGAACGTGTTAAGTCAGAGGCCCGGTTGATAGTGGAAGATGTCTTGGCACCAGCTGATGGTGTGCGCTCGTTGTCAGGGGCTTCAGCTCTTGGTGCCAGTTCCAGTGGGTGTGCAGGACGCCCCGTGGGGCTGGAAACGAGGGGGGCAGCTGCATGCGATTTAGAAGCATCACTACCCAGCTCTACCCAACCTAAGGTGCGTGTTCTCCCAGCTCAGCAGCCCTGCGCAGGTGCAAACACCCGAGAAGCCTGGTGGGTCCAGAACCCTCATCGTGAAGGAGCTTGGGCCTCTCAGTGGCTTCACTCCCCTGCTTGCTGTGGGGAAAGACCGCAAGTGAAAGAGCCGGGCGACACCTTCCCCGGGTCACCATTAGCATCCTGGGGGGATGAGGGGAGCATACAGGGGAGGGTTAGACGGAGAGGGATCCCTGGCTCGGACCCTCCCTCGCCAGGGCCGGCTGAGGTCGGGGGCAGGAGGAGGCTTCTCTTTCCATGCTGAGGCTCCCCGTGAGTTGAATCTGGAAAATGCCAGGAAACTTCCAAAAAGCACAAAATAGTGTTCCTTTAAAAAGCTATTTAGCGTGACTCTAGAATGCAAGGAATGATCCTAGGTGGATCCTGGATTGGGGGGAAATTGCCACCCAGCATAGGATTGGATAGTGAAATATGGATTATTATTAAGTAATAGTATGGAATCATGTTAAGCTTCCTGAACTTGATCATTATACCCTGATTATGGAAGGGGCGGTTCCTGTTCCTAGGGGACACAGGTGACCTTGAGGGATCAAGTGCCGTGACCCTGCACGTGTCCCCGGGAGTCGAGGGCGGCCTCCTGGGGAGAGGCTGACAGGGCGCGTTGTTGACACGTGAGGCCTCTGGGTGACGGGTGCTCACTGTCCTTTCCTGGCGACTTCTCTGCGGGTTTGAATTTTCTTCCAGTTGAACCTTTTTTTAAGTGTTATTTAAAATTCTAGGTGTGATCACCATGGGTGCTAAGGAATTGTTGAGAGCCCAGTCCAGGTTCCTGAGTCCTTCATGAATTTGCCCCAAATGACCTGGGGTGGCAGGTGACCTGTGGGGCCCCCCGGACCCCCTCAATGGGGACACGTCTCAGCTCCTGGCGGCGCTGTCAGCAGGTGGCTCAGCTGCACCCACCGTCAGGCCCTTCCCGGGGGCCCTCGCTCGGTGACCCACCAGTGCTGGTGTGTGAAGGCCTGGCCGTCTCGGCCCAGCTGAGGACAGCTCTGAGGGCCACCTCAGCTCCACAGCTCCCGGGGGGCAGCTGACCTGTCCCCTCCCCCCTCCTCAACAAACGCCCACGTGTCAGCACCATCCCAGAGCCGGCTTCCGGGGGTCCAGCCTGCTACAGGCCTCCAGCCACGTCCCTGTCACCTCCACTCACACGCCCACGTCTCCCCTCCACCGTCACCCCTGTCCTGCCCACACGCGTCACGCACCACGGACATTTCTTCCTTTAAAGCAGTTTTATCTGAACTATTTCCAATGCACAGACAGAGAACGGGATGATGAATACCTGTGCGCCCCTACACAGCTTTATCAGCTCTCAGCCTAATGTCACATTTGTTCAAATGTGTGTTTTTTTAAGGAACAAAGCATCACCGATTCAGCCAAGGCCTCCTGTGTACCCATTCCAGTCCTTTCCCTCCCCACCTCTCCTGACGGTCTCCCACCGTCAATTTGGTGTTTCTCCTTCATGTGTATGTTTTTATACTTTTAACACAGCTTTATGCATCCATAAACAATATGCAGTATTGTGTTTTAGGTTTTTAATCTTTATGTCAATATTATCATTCAGACCGCATCATTCCACGACTTGCTTTTCCAGCCCCAGGTTGTTTGTGAAATGCCTCTGCAAGTCGATGTCTGTGGTCTGGCCCATTCGATCTGCCTGTAATACACCCCGTGGATTTCAGCCTGGCTTCTGTTAACGGACGTCTACATCTTTCCTCCGGACGGGCGGTGCTGCCATCGCCGTTCTCACCCACGGCTGCTTGAGCATCCGAGACAGTGGCCCAGAGGTACAGTTTCCTATCAGGGAAGTTAATGTGGGGAACAGGAATGCTCAGCAGGAGGCCGCCGTCTGAATCCCAAACAAAGTTCATGGCTCAGAGTTTGAGCCCCGCGAGGCAGACCCCCTTTCTCGCTCCTTCCCCACCGCTTGCTTCCAGCCCCCCAGCACCTGATACAGCCACCACAGAAGTCAGGTTTCTCTGTAGTAATGCTGTGTAATCAATAGTCCCAAGCTCCAGGCTTACCACAGGCATTTATTTCTCATTCATGCATCAGCAGGGGAGCGACACTTGGCTCTGTTCTGGCCATTGGGCTGCGTTCCAGTCTACTCCATGGGTCTTTTATTCCTGAAGGGCTGATGGCTTTCTGGGACACGCTCTCCAAAACTGGAGCGCAAGAGGCCGAGCCAAACCACGAAAGCTCACGTAAAGACCCTGGTCCCGTGCGGTGTGTACTGTCTGCTTGTAGTCCATTGGACAGAGCAAGTGAGGAGGCTAAGCCCTGAGTCGGTGGGGGAGCCCACTCCACCCACAGTGACGTACTGGTGAGAGCAGGAGGGCAAGAAGAACGGTGTGCGGCCACGCCACCGCCACGGGCACAGACCTTGCCCTGCCGCGCCCCTCCTCCCACACGCGTGTGTACGCACATGCACGTGCACACACACACATTCAGCCACAGCCTGTCCTCACCCTTCCTCCACCGTTCCCTCCTGCCCACTCCCCCCCGCCCCCAGTTCTTCCCAGAGCTGAATTGGGTTGGGGAGTGACCAGGTGCCTGGTGCACTGATAAGTAAGAAAGCAAAGGCATCACCGGGAAGTAATGTATTAGGATTTTCAACGGCCACGACATGGAAGCAACCTAAATGCCCATCAACAGATGAATGGATAAAGAACATGTGGTACATATATATAATGGAATATTACTCAGCCATAAAAAAAAGAATGAAACAATGCCATTTGCAGCAAGATAGGTAGACCTAGAGATTATCATGCTAAGTGAAGTAAATCAAAGACAAATATCATATGATATCACTTATATGTGGAATCTAAACTATGATACAGATGAACTGATCTACAAAACAGAAACAGACTCACAGACACAGAAAACACACTTATGGTCACCAAAGGGGAAAGGGGGGGAGAGAGAAACTAGGAGTCTGGGGTTAACATTTATATTATATATAAAATAGGTAAACAACAAGGACCTCCTGTACAGCACAGGGAACTACATTCAGTATCTTATAATAACCTATAATGGGAAAGAATCTGAAAAGATACATATATATATATATATGAGACTCAGTCACTTTGCTGTACACCTAAAGCATTGTAAATCAACTATACTTCAATTTAAAAAAAGAAAGTGATGTATTAGGATTTTCCAGAGAAACACAACCAACAGGACGTGTGTGTGTGTGTGTGTGTATAATGTACATAAGTGTATATAAAATTTTATATATATAAAATGTATATATATGTCTATAAAATATATATAATGAGGAATTGGCTCATTTAGTGATGGAGGCCGAGCAGTCCTGCGAGCTGCTATCTAGGAAGCTGGGGCCCTAGGAAAGCAGGTGGTATAATTCAGTCCAAGTCCAAAGGTCTAAGAACCAAGGGAGCTGATGGTGAAAATCCGGGCATGAGGGCAGGAGATGAGATGAGATGTCCCAGCTCAAGCAGGGAGGCAGGAAAAAGAGGGGCAGGTCCCTCCTTCCTCTGCCTTTTGTTCTACTCAAGCCATCAACAGGTTAGATGAGGCCCACCCACCCCGGGGAGGGCATCTACTTTACTGAGTCTGCAGGTTCAAATGCTGACCTCATCCCGAAGCACCATCACAGACACACCCAGGATAGCGTTGCATCTGGGCACACCATGGCCAGTCAAGTTGACATAGAAAATTAATCATCACATACTCCTCTTGCCTAAGCCTATGGAGCAAGGTTATTTGCTAAAAGATTTGAGAGTGCACTCCGTCTACACAGGAAGTGGAGCATGGGTTATAAATTCCATTCCAAATTGTCAAGGAGCCACAGGCTTCCATGGGCACAGCCTATGACAGGTGTGTGATGGCTCGTGTGCAAAGCCATTTAGCTTGTTAACGAGTAAGAGTCTGGGTCAGCAGCACACACTCAGGGACTGTGTTTAATTAAACAACAAGAGGATGGAGTAGAAATCAATACTCAGTTCCATTCTCAAAAGCCAGAGACACCAGCTTCTGTGTAGGTCATCCGCGCTGTGGATTAACATGCCCCCCAAAAAATGAGGCAGGTTACCATCATTCAGCACACCCTGGCCTCTTCATTTCGTCCTGGCTGGGTAAACGGGAGCCATTAGCTGCACTATCCAGTGTTAGGAGATCAATAACGTACTGATTATTGATAGACACGCACTGCTGGCAAAGGGGAAAAAATTACATGAGGGCTTTATGGGGTGATCGCTCTGTTCTTTAGAGCAGTGGCCAATTTCAGCTTTCAATTCCCTGTAACATACTCAGCCAGATTTATGGAGCTTTTGTAATCTAATTGGGATTGGTGACACGACCCTTGCTTTCACACTGTGGGATGTTTTAAGCATCCAGCACATCTAGACGAAAAGGAAAGAAGCAATAGAATCGCATCCAATCTTAGAAATTAGAGGGAAGGGACTTCAGGGTAATTGAAGGTCTGCCTTATACTCTGCATACATTGTTTCCTTTAATCGTCACATATTATTCTCTCCACCTCACAGGTGACAGAAATGGGGCTCAGAAAGGTGAACTAACTTGACCAATGTCACTCAGCCAATCAGTGGAGAAACTGAGATTCAAAAGGACAGTTGATTAGGAAGGCCACTCCCCTTGCACGGGGCTTTATCCCAGGTTCTCTCAAAGCCCCAGTATTTTAGTGGTGTCCCTAAGATGCTCGTAGAGTGAGGGGGACAATGACAATGGGTCAAGGGGGTCAGTAACAGCAGTAGTACTGGTGTGATTTGGAAGTCAAGAACAACTGCCTCTCCAGTGGGACTGTCCCCTCCCTGCATCTGGAGCCAATACCTTTCGTAATGTAGCCAATGAGGTGCATTTACTTTATGGCTACCACATCCCATTGCTGGTCTGGAGGTACTTAAGCCTCCTGGGAGTTCTTCGTAGGAACCTCTCTCAAGCTGGGTCTGCCTTGTCCTGTACTTGTGGGGATTGGGGGTATTTAAGATGGATTCTTAGCATTCAGCCTCGTTTGATTTACTCCAGCTGTGCTCATACCATCCTTCCAACCTGTTAAGATTGTTCCAATCTCGATCCTATCATCCAGCGTAAGAGCCGTCTCTTTTTCTCATCTCCAAATCTGATATATACATATATCTTCTGTTTCATCTGAGATGGGCAGACGGACGGGTGTACACGTGAAAATGAACTGTCTAGGGCATCTTCTAGGCAGCACACCAGCACTTGTCTGAGAGGTGCAAAGTCCTGCCGAAGTTAACTCCTTCTTCCAGAGCATTCTAACCAGTAATGGTGAAAACTCCTGTCCATCCAGGTATCAGAGACCTTCCCTATAATCTGCCTTACAATGCTGGAGGGGGAGCCCCCCATGAAGGCGGGGGCTGTGTGAGGTTCCGCTCACCCCTGGGTCCCCGGCACCCAGCCTGAGCAAGCGCATGCACTTGTTGAATGGGTGTTGAATGGGTGAGGGGTGAGAAATGACGCCGCACCATCACTCCGCAGCTCCAGCCCTGCCCTGCGTCCCAGCAGGTGAGTCTCTCTGGACGAAGCAAGTCTCTTGGGTTTCTAGAGTAGTGGCTCTTGAATGGGGGAGTCATCACCCCACCCCATGTGGGATGGGGCATGTGGGATCTTCCCGGACCAGGGATCGAACCCATGTCCCCTGCATTGGCAGGCGGATTCTTAACCACCGCACCACCAGGGAAGCCCCGAAGCTGTGATTTTTAAGTCAGGAGATATAAAGGCCAGTCTGTCCTTTGGGGGAGGGGTGGCAATCAAGGTTCCTGGGTCCCCTTCCATAACCTACTGCTTTTTTAATTTCATGGATCATTTCCTTTCTTTGGGCCTCAGTTTCCCCTTCCATAAAACTCAAGTGTTAGGTCAGCAGATTGGGAAGGCCCTTCCTGCAGAGGAAAATAGAACCTTGTAGCCCAGAGTTAACAGAAACATGCATATCAGAAACAGAAACATATCATAACAGAAACATGCATATCTGTGCCCCGATTAAGAGGACAAATTCAGGGCTTCCCTGGTGGCGCAGTGGTTAAGAATCCGCCTGCCAATGCAGGGGACACGGGTTTGAGCCCTGGTCTCGGGAAGATCCACATGCCACGGAGCAACTAAGCCCGTACGCCACAACTACTGCGCCTGCGCTCTAGAGCCCGTGAGCCACAACTGCTGAGCCCACGTGCCACAACTACTGAAGCCCACGCGCCTAGAGCCCTTGCCCCACAACAAGAGAAGCCACCGACATGAGAACCCTGCGCACCGCAACAAAGAGTAGCCCCCGCTCGCCGCACCTAGAGAAAGCCCACGCGCAGCAACAAAGACCCAATTCAGCCAAAAAAAAAATTTTTTTTAAGTAAACACAATTTTAATAGAAATTAGATGACATCAGCCCAAGCACTGTTTTGAAATGGAACCGACTATTGGAGAGGTAGAGTTGGGGGGAGGGATCATAACCAGCTGCCAGGGCCACTCTGCTCAGGATTAGCCTTGCGGCTGCAGCCTCGGTTTCTTATTCCCTTTAAGGAAACCGAGGGGCTTTTTCAAACTCACAAAGAACTACCGAGGGGCCAGGAAAATGTTCCAGGGGTTCTTTGTGCCACTACCACCCCCCCATCCCCCCGCAGGCTGTCAAACGCTGGCCGTTATAGACCCAATCTTAATGACGGTGCTTTCTGGAAATCTCTGCATTAATTACCATCATCGGAGAGCTTCCCAGGTTTTGCTGGTTCTGAGTCAAGCTAACAAATTTGTAGCTATTAAGGAACACAAATTGCTATGTTTCAAATTCGGCAAATGGAAAACTTTGTTTAGAGAGGTGGCTGGAATGCAGAGCAATTAGTGTCTAATAATTTGTTAATGTTGGAGATGCACAAAGATACGGTTTATAATGTCTGCCTTAATGTCTTAAGCGAAAAGAGAGGAATTTGAAGAAACCATAATCGGATTAGGCATATTAATATAATAGCATATTTTTACAAAATGTAAAAGGCTCTTGTTCTGCCTTTAAAAGGGACAGCTAATGCCGCATCCTTATTTTTACCACTTAATTGCCCTGTCTTGGATACTAATGATGGGCTGATTACAGTTGAATTACGGAGGGATGGAGATGGAAAGGCCGGCTGGATTGGGAGGGAGGGACCAAGGGTTGAAAGACACCTGGGAACGCACGTGGGGAAGGCGAGTCATCAGGCCACTCCACCGGTGACGTCATCACACCTCAAGGTCTCGGCCCCTGCAGGCTCCCTGACGCATTTACCAAAACATGGTGAGAACTCTCGGCAACTTGGCTCAGAGAGGCTGGTGGGGTGACGGATAACAATTTACTGTCTTTCGCCCAGAGCCCGTCTCTTCCTGTAGACGTGGCTGCTCCCGTTCCTCTAGGGCGGTGGTTCTCGCACCTGAGCATGCGTCAGAGTCACGTGCAGGATCGATAAATCAGATTCTAATTCAGAGAACCTGAAGGCGGCCCGAGAATTCGTGGTAAGCCCTGGCCGATGCCGCTCCGATGCCGCACTTGGAGGCCCAGCGATGTGGGGGATTCCTTCCCTGTGACCCAAGATGGACTTTCCCATGGATTGTTCGCAAGTCTCAGTAGAAGCAGACGACCCTCGTGGACAGATGTGAGTCTGGGAACTGGGCGCAGTGGAAGGGCAGAGCGAAGAGAGAAGGCAGGCGGGGTAGAGAGGGGTAGACGGGGGAGGAGGCGGCGTCCTGGTTCCAGCCCCCGAGGCCCGTCGTTTCCAAGGTTTGACATCAGCTAATGAGTTGCCCTTTTGCTTACCTAGTTTCCGTTGGATTTCTGTCACTGTAACCCAGAAAATTCTGACCACTACAGAAGTGCAAACCAGAATGCCAGTCTGTGAATGTACAAGGCGCCTCATTGATAACGGTGGTCTGTGCTACGTGGTCTCTTCCCGTAAGAGGTGGCGGGACGGAGATGTGGAAGGAGCAAGAGCTTGGGAAAGGGTTGCCGGATAGAAATCAGGACGAACAGCTAAATGCGAGTCTCAGAGAACGCATGGTTTTTTAGGATAAGCATGCCCCAAATGTTGCATGGGATATACTTATCCTAAAAAATCATTTGTTGCTTATCCGAAATTCAGATGCAACTGTATTTTTATTTGCTAAATCTGGCAACCTGCGCCGAGGAGCAAGGCAGACCCAGGTTTGCCTCTCAGCTCGGTTACTGGCTGTGACGTTGCCGGTGTCCGTGCCGGACTTTTGCGGGCTATGTTCCGGGCTCCGTGCAAGCTGGTCTGGTCTGGGCAGTGGAAGCACTGGCAGTGGTCGGAGGGCAGGAGGAAGGGAGAAGGCAGAGTGTTTGCAGCGGCCGCCCTTTCTCCGGGGTCCCCGCTTCTGCTGGATGCCCGCGGTGGATCCAGAGCCGCAGAGGCGCATGTCCTGATTTTTTTCACCCTAGATCGTTTGTCTGTCTAGGACTCCATATAAACAAAGTAATACATTATGAACTTTGGGTGCCTGGCCTCTTTCATTCAGCATGATGTTTTTGAGATTCCTCCACGTTGTTGTGTTTATGAGTTCATTCCTGCTTAGTTTTTTCCCTGCTTTATTGAGATATAATTGACATATAACATTGTGTGAGTTTAAGGTGTACAACGGGTTGATTTGATACACTTGCAAGTGATTATCGCCATACCTAACAGCTGCATCACATCACATAATTACCATTTCTTTTTCTTCCTTTTTTTTTTTTAAAGTTTCCGCTACTTGTGCTACAGCTCTGACCGCTACCTCCTTCTTTCTTTTTCTTTCTTTCTTTCTTTCTTTTTTTTTTTTTTTTTTTGGCTCCCTTGGGTCTTCGTTGCTGCATGCGGGCTTTCTCTGGTTACAGCGAGCCGGGGATACTTCTGGTTGCTGTGCACAGGCTTCTCATTGCGGTGGCTTCTCTTGTTGCGGAGCATGGGCTCCAGGCGCACCGGCTTCAGTAGTTGTGACACGTGGGCTAAGTAGTTGTGGCTCCCGGGCTCTAGAGCACAGGCTCAGTAGCTGTGGCGCACGGGCTTCATTGCTTCGCGGCATGGAATCCAACCCATGGCCCGTGCATTGGCAGGCGGATTCTTAACCACTGTGCCACCAGGGAAGTCCCAGCCGTTTCTTTTTCATGGTGAGAACATTTAAAATCTACTCTCATAGCCAACTGTCAAGTGTAAAATGCAGTATTATTAACCATAATCACCATGCTGTACATTCGATCCCCAGGACTTATTCATCTAATATCTGGAAGTCTGTACCCTTTGACCAACATCTCTCCTTTTCCCCCAGCCCCTGGCAACCAACATTCTAGTCTCTGTTTCTGTGAGTTCAGCTTTTTTTAGGTTCTACATGTAAGTGAGATCATACAGTACTTGTTTTTCCCTGTCTGACTTATTTCACTTAGCATAATGCCCTCAGGGTTCATCCAGGTTGTTGCAAATGGCAGGATTTCCTTCTTTCTGTGGCTGAATAATATTCCGGGGTGTGTGTGTGTATACACACCGTATCTTCTTCTTTATCCCTTCATCTATAGATGGATCTTAAATTGTTTTTCATATCTTGGCTATTGTGAATAATGCTGCAGTGAACATGAGAATGCAGATATCTCTTCAAGATCCGGTTTTCATTTCCTTTGGAAATATACCCAGAAGTGGGATTGCAGGATTATATGGTAGTTCTATTTTTAGTTTTTTTAAGGAACCTCCATACTGTTCTCCACAGTGGCTGCACCAGTTTACATTTGCACCAACGGTGTGCGTGGGTTGCCTTTTCTCCACACCCTCAGCAATACTTCTCTCTCATCTTTTTTTTCCCGGTATGCAGGCCTCTCACTGTTGTGGCTTCTCCCGTTGCGGAGCACAGGCTCCGGACACGCAGGCTCAGCGGCCATGGCTCACGGGCCCAGCCGCTCCACGGTTGTGGCTCCTCCCGGACCGGGGCACGAACCCGTGTCCCCTGCATCAACAGGCGGACTCTCAACCACTGCGCCACCAGGGAAGCCCAATCTCTCTCATCTTTTTGAGGAGCACCATTCTAATAGGTGCGCGGTGGTATCTCATTGTGGGTTTGATTTACATTTGCATTTGTTTTCTGTGATGATTAGTGATGCTGAGCACCTTTTCAGTACCTGTTGACCTTTCGTATGTCTTCTTTGGAAAAATGTCTTTTCAGTTCCTCTGCCCATTTCTTAATCGGATTGTTTGTTTACTCATCCATTCCCTTTCATTACTGAGTGGTAATCCATTGTCTGAATATATCACTTAAAAAAAACTCATTCTGTTGACGGGACATTTGGGTTGTTTCCAGTTTGGAACTGTTATGAACAAAGCTATGGAGAACATTAATGTACATGTCTTTGTGTAAACACATGTTTTTATTTCTCTTGAGTAAAAATCTAGGGATGGAAGTGTTTGATTGTAGAGTAGGTGGATGTTTAATTTTAAAAGAAACTTCTAGGCCTTTTTCTAAAGAGTTTCGCCATGAAACTGTATATGAGCATTGAATTTGTTAGGGTGACACAAGTTCTCTGATGATGAGACTATAAATCAGAATCTGAGATTGTTTCAAGTCCGGGGTTCTCTGCTTCTCTTGTAATGCTTGTGTCACGGTCTTCCAACACAAAATTCTGTGGGTAATTAGGAACACAGAAGGTAGCTGAGTTGGCAAGTCCTCCCTTTTCCCAGAACACCTGTAACGATCAGAAATAAGAGGCAAGACCTCACATCGCAGCGTTACACTTTTTTTCCCAGCTTTACTGAGGTATAACTGACAAGTAGAAATTGAATGTATTTAAGGTGGACACCTTGATGTTTTGATATGCATAGTGAATGATCACCACAGTCAAGGTAATGAACAAATCTATTGCCTCATGTAGTTAGCATTTTCTGTGTGTTTGTGTGATGGGAACATGTAAGATCCACCCTCTTAGGAAATTGCAAGTGTACCATACAGTACTGCTAACTATGAATGTATTGAACAGAATTTGGGAGGTGGGCATGAAGCTGGTGAATTCCTGGTGGATGTCATCAGCTCGGGCTTGGAGAGTGGCCTGTGAGAAGGGCCTTTCCATCAGGCCACTTGGAAGCCTGCTGGTCATAGATAACCCACAAGCTAGCCTTAGGTGACACAGTCACTCTGCCCTGTGCCTTGACCAAAGACCTTTATAAACAGGAAAACAGTCTTGAAGATAAAGAACAGGGTGTAGTGGTTCCTCAGATAGTCTATAGTTTGAAAATGACCATAAACAACCCAAATAGCCAAACACAAAAAGGGGGCATTTTTTGGTCCACAGCCCCGAGGGCAGGCAAGGCTGAAGGAGGAGCTCAAGCTACACCATCAGGCCCCCTGTGTTTAAGCAGACTCTTCCCAGGTGGCCCAGGCTTACAGCCTCAGGTTCAACAACTGCAGTGGAGAGGCAGCTTCTCTTTCCTAATATTCCAACAAAACCCTAGAGTTGAATCTCATTGGCGTGGTCTGGGTCACGTGCCCACCCGTGAGCCAATCAGGATCAGGAGGCTGGAGTAGGCTGATTGGCTGGGCCTGAGTCACGTGCTCACCTCTGAGCAGGCTGGTGTCAGTTGTGCAAAAACTCTATGAAAGTGAGAGCGACAACAACTCTGAATCGAGTCAAGGTGGGGCCGGTGGGAAGGAGGCGTGGACGCTGGGTCAGTAAAGCACGCCTTTCTCAGACTACCCATTGTTACGCCTATGGATACTAGCTAATGAGGGTCGAAATGATCATGACCTTGAAAAACTGATCTTCCAAGACGTGAAGCCAAATCTGCACAATTTTTTTTTCGGTAATGTGTAAAACCAGACAATACTAAGTGCTGTGTAAAACTACTGAATATAATTATAAATATACAAAAGTCTCTCTTGAGATTTCTTAGCAATAGGCGAGAGAGACACATACCATTGAGGAAATGCTTGTTCTTCCTGCTGCGGTAAAAATGGGTCAAATAATAGAAAGAAAAATGCAAAAAGTACAATTCGTCTCTTTGTCAGCATTGCCATTGGAAAAGGTATAGAAAACACTGAGGATTTGAACAACCTAGAATTAGAAGAAAGTAAGCTGCGTGGGAGGTTTTCTATACAACTGGTTGAGAGTATAGATTGAAAAAAAAAAACGTCATAGCTAATGGTATTGGTTAGATTTTGTCTCAGTAAAAAAATACATAAAGACAACTTTTTTTTGAGCCATTAAATGAAAGATGCACCAGGGAACATATATTCTCAGTAGTATATCACTTCTTTAATAACAATAACATTTTATGGAAAAGCTGTGTAAGTATAACCAGTGATGGAATAGGAGAGCTCAGACCCAGGTGTGTGTGTGTAAGAATTTAATATGCAATAAAAGTAGCATCACAAATTAATGAATAAAAGGTAGATTGCTTAATAGATAGTATAAGGATAACTAACTCGCAAAGACAAGATAACCGTGTAACACCTTACATAAAAGTGGACTCTGATGAATTAAAGAGTTAAAAGTGAAAGATGAAACTGCAAAGCTAATAGAAGAAACTTAGGAAAATATCTGTGGGCCAGGACAGAGGAAGAAATTTTCAAAGCATGTTTCAAAGCATAAGCCAGAAAGCAACAAAATCAGTGAATTTGACTACATCAAAATTCAGGCCTTTTCAAAAATGAAAGGCACCGTGAATAAAATTTTGCCCATTTCATTAAAAGGGGACAGTGTAAGAGACAGCATTTACAATGTCAAAAATGGGCAGCCCAGTACTTTTCCCTAGAAATATAAATTGAGGCACTAGGTAATTTAAACTATTCTTGTAGCCACATTTAAAAACATAAAAATAAATGAAATTAATTTAATAATATATTTAACCGGATATATCCAGAATATTACCGTTTCAACATAAAATCAATATAAAAATTATTAATGAGACTTCTGCTTTCTCTTTTTCATCCTGAGCCTTTCAAACTATAAGTGTAGTTTACACCATCACAGGACGTCTCACTTTGAACCAGCCACATTTCAAGGGCTCAAAAGCCACACGCACTTAGTAGTCAGCCTATTGGACAACACAATTAGAGACTATTCACAGAACTCCTGAAAATCAGTAAGAACAGAGAGTAATCCAAATAGGAAGATGGACAAAAGGCATCAACAGGCAACTTACAAGTAAGAGGAAAACCACGAAGATCACGGCATCCAGAAAAGATGCTCAAATTCAGTAGTCATCATGGAGGTTCAAACTGTGAGATAGCATTTTATATATGTTAGACGGGCAGTTGGCAAGCTGAATCACGCCAAGTGTTGGCAAGGATGTGGATACATGGGATCCTCATACGTGATGGTCAGGAGACCAGAATGGCATAGCTATTCCGGGGAGGAGAAAGTCAGCACTTGGTCCAATAGAAGCGGCACACATGCCCAGTGGCCCAGCGGTGCTACTCTCGGGTCTGTTTTTCAAAGAAGGGCTCACACAGTTTTATAAAGGGCCAGGTACAAGGATGTCCAGTCTATTATTTTTTTCATGGTGGCAAGGAGTCAGAGGTATGAATATCCATCCCTGGGAGAGAAAGAAAGAAAATACAGGGCTGCATATCGTGGCAGGGAGCTAGAGGGAACAGTTTAGAGGTACACACAGCAATATGAATGGATTTTGAACTCAGTGGAAAAAGTAATGAGATAACCACTTACATACATTAAAAATACATCACACAAAACAACAGTCTATATTTTGCAAGAGCATGTACCCCCCGCCGTCCCTGGAAAAAAACCCATTAAATACATGAGAAGACTTGCTTGGGGGACTAGAGAAATGCGGATGACCTGTGGGGCACCAGGGAGAAAGGCTTTTTCCTAATGAGGGATCTTGGGTGGACCAGTGATGATGGTGTGTCTGTAACCCATCCATCTCTACCTGAGGTCAAAGGAGAAGAGGAGGATGAAGAAGAGGGGGAAAGGAAAACGAAGGAAAAGAAGCTGGTGATGTGAGAAGTACACGAGCATCAATGCCACTAGGTGTCCCTGGGGCAGTGAACCCTGTGCAATCCACAGCTCGCAATGCGATGGGAAGAAACCTTGTGGATACCTTGAGTATCTCGTGGCAGAAGCCATAGAAGAGTGTCAAAACTTAAAGAAGTTACACTTTTTTAAAAACAAAATGACAGGTGTTTCAAATTTGCTGATATTTTCTCCAATGACAAGTAGCTCTGAGAAATTAATAACCCAGCAAATAATTTCAGAAGTATAATCAACAGGGAACTCTACTCAGTGCTCTCTGGTGACCTAAATGGGAAGGAAATCCAAAAAAGAGGGGATATATGTATACATATAGCTGATTCACTTTGCTGTACAGCAGAAACTAACAACATTGTAAAGCAAATATACTCCAATTTAAAAAAAAGTATAATCTGTCCCCTAAAAATTCCACTTTTAATACTAATGAGAAAGGAATTGCTTTTTTAAAGAAACTCCTGCTATGAAGAGAGTATTTGAGGGAAGTTTTTCATTATTGTGTCACCTTTTCCCCCCAGAAAACCACTTTTAAAAGTATCACCTATAAAAGTGCCCATAGCTGTGTGCCTGAAATCTTGGAAATAAACCATTCTATTTACAAAATCTCCTAAAAAGTTATAGTAGGAGGAGTTTAGTAGGAAAAGTTTTAGTGGGTTTTGAACCCACATGTAAAAATATCAAAAGTATCACCTTCCAATTAGTTTGCAAGAACAACATCAAGATCAGGAAACATGGAAATTTACTAGCCACATGTCCACAGAAATTTGCATAATTGGTGGTTGGGATTGGAAAATGATCATTATTAGCTTCCACATAGAGCCACAAATCTTTGTGGGAAATATTTTTCAGTTATGATAGTCTTTCAAACCATGTATTAAAACCTACTAAGGGCTTCCCTGGTGGCGCAGTGGTTGAGAGTCCGCCTGCCGATGCAGGGGACACGGGTTCGTGCCCCGGTCTGGGAAGATCCCACATGCCACGGAGCGGCTGGGCCCGTGAGCCATGGCCGCTGAGCCTGTGCGTCCGGAAGCCTGTCCTTCGCAACGGGAGAGGCCACAACAGTGAGAGGCCCACGTACCACAAAAAAAAAAAAAAAAAAAGCATTTTGAAATATTTCTTATATCTTTATTTTATCCTTTTTAATTTCTGATTTTGCTTGCTTTATAATGTACATAGTGTATCTGTGCAGTGTAAATTTTTTTACTGATAGGTGTGTATGATCAAAAATGTTTGGAGACTGTACCAGTTTCCTATGGCTACTATAACAAATTACCATAACCGTAGTGGGTTAAAACAATACAAAGTTATTGTTTTACAATTCTATGGGCAGATGTCCAAAATACATCTCACTGGGCTAAAATCAAGGTGTCGGCAGGGCTGTGTTCCTTCTGGAGGCTCCTGACCATCCTTTTGTCTCCTTTTCTGACCCTGACCCTCCTGCCTCCCTTTTACAAGGACCCTCGTGATCACATTGGGTCCACGCAAACAATCCTGGGCCAAGGTTACTGACTCAACCAAATCTGCCAAGTCCCTCTTTCCATGTAAGGAAATATATTCATAGGTTCTGGAAATTAGAATGTGGACATGTTTAGGAGACCGTCATACAGCCTGCCGCAAAGACCCTGGAAGAAAGAAATTGTGATGGCCAGGGTCAGATTGGGTGTGAAAGCTCCCCTTTAGGGAAGTTGTCACAAGGTCACTTTTTGGGCAGCACTTTGAGGGGCAGCTGGACCTCATCTTGAGCTAATGCATGTAGCATCTCTCGTCACATTTCTGTCCTTTTGACTAAAGGTAATAAACCTCCTTTGTTAAGGTAACAGGAGACTGGGATGATTCTTTGTTTTGCTTTCAGTATACTGAGTCAGCTAGACCAAGTTTCAAATCTTGATTCAGGCTGTTACTCTCTTCCTGTATGATCTGGACAAATTCCCCAGCCGCTCTGATCCTGAGTCACCCTGTCTTTAAAACAGAGAAACTCGCCAGAACTACTGAGCCTGCGCTCTAGAGCCCGCATGCCACAACTACTGAGCCTGCACGCCTAGAGCCCGTGCTCTGCAACAAGAGAAGCCCCAGCTCAACACAACTAGAGAAAGCCGGTGCGCAGCAACGAACACCCAACGCAGCGAAAAATAAATAAAATTAAATCTTTTTAAAAAACCAAAAAACCCACAGAAACTAATCCAGACTTTGTAGGATAGCCAGGAAGCTAGCTAAAGGCTACAATGTATAAACTCCTTGCACAAGGGGCTGATGAAAAATATCAGCTTCTCTCCCTCTTCCAGTAAGAATTTCCATCTCTGCATCCGTGAGAGCAAATGGGGTCCAAGAGTGAATGCCACTTTGCAGCGATTTCTCATTTCATCTAGAGATTAAAAAAACACAGCTTCATTCATGGCTTCCTCAAAAGAGTGCCAGGCGCGGCAGTGGAAGTCAGAAAACTAAGAATTAAATGCACACTTGACAGGGCGATGGGTGTCAAAATCATTTCCCTAAAAAGCCCTTAAAAACAAAGGTCTTACTAATTGAGCAGCATTGTGATTTAACAATTTCCCAAATCCTCAGAACGTGAACAAAATCAGCCAGCATTTGTTCAACCGAGTGCCACAGTTCTCTTCTGAGATCCTGAACAGGGTGGGTGGTGGAGAAACCCTTCCACAGGTGGACATTCTTTCGGAGGAAACATCTTCATTTTCCTGCTCTGAAGTGGGACTTGTCAAATCCCATTTTCCTGCCAAAGGCTTTTTTTTCTTTCATGCAGTAACATCCCCCTCTGCTGGAACATGTAGATTTTGCTACAGTATTTATTAAGAACAAATAAAAATCGAAAATGGGGTGCATTTTGCAACCAAATGAGTGGTTCGTAAATTTACGTGTGTGTCAGAATCTTCTGAGGTGTGGTTTTTTATGTTTTGTTTTTTAATGGAGATTTTTGTATCCTCATTCCCATCTCTTGAGATTTAGAATGAGTAAGGTTGGAGGGGGCCCCAGATCGACGTTTAAACCCCTTCCACCCCCAAGACCGCCACTCCCCATCCTCATCCCAGAGAGTCTGATACACGTGGACTTCTCAGGAGAATTTTGCTGAATTCTAGATGAAAGAGGATAGTGTGGTGGAGAAACGTGGATATCAAAGTTCTCCCTCTAGGTAGATTCAGCAGGAAAAGGGGGAGATTTTCAAGCTCAAGAAATCTGTATCTTCTCATTTTATTTCAGCTTTATTGAGATGCAGTTGATATATTTTAAACTGCACATATTTAGTGCATACAATTTGATGAATTTGGGCATATACATACACCCATGAAACCATCACTGCAGTCAAGGTCATAAACATATCCATCACCTCCAAATGTTTCCTTGTATCCTGTTCGTTTTGTTTTTCATTGTTTGTTTTTTGCGGTAATGTTGCCGAAACTCAAGAAGCTCAGCCCCTGTTCACAGGTGCCGAATAGAAATGCAGAGACAGTTTTGGATGAAGTAGAGAAGAAATAGCTTTATTGCTTTGCCAGGCAAAGGGGGCTGCAGTGGGCCAGCGCCCTCAAGACTTGTGTGCCCCGCCCTGGAGGGGGTAGTGAGGAGTCAAGGAGGAGGGCGTGGTCAGCTCTTGGACATTCTTCTGATTGGCTGGTGGTGAGGTCATCGGGAGTCAGCCTCCTCAGCCTGCTGGTTGCAACCGGTCTGGGGTCCATGTGCTCGTGGGCGGCACACAGTTAACTTCTTCCACTTGGTGGAGGTTTCAGTACCTGCCAAACAGCTCACACGACATGGTGCAGAGTATCATCTCTAGTCCTTAACGAAGAACTAAAGGCCCTTGACTTTGTTTAATGGCTAAAGTATTGTTATTTTGTCTTGCTTCACTGTTTTCCTTTCTTTCTACACTTTTTCACTTCTCTGATTAAATGTATTCTTCAACTAGAGTTTTTATGCAGACAGAAGGCAGGCGGAGGACATGGTGGGGTCTCTTCTGGGAAGGCCTCCGAGGGTCCTGCTCGGTTACAGTGAGAACACTTAGCACCGGATCTACGCCCTTGACCAGTGTTGAAGTGCACAGTACATACAGCCTTGTTCACTGGCGGCACTGTGTCCTGCAGAAGGTCTCTAGAACTCACTCGTCTTGCATAATTGAGACTTTATATCAATTGAAACTTCCATTTTCCAGCAACTTCCCATTTCCTTCTCCCCTCAGCCCCTGGCAGCCATCAGTCTATTCTCTGCTTCTGTGAGTTTGATTATTTTAGATGCCTCATATAAATGGAATCACACGGTATTTGTCCTTCCGTGTTTGGCATATTTAACTTAGCGTAACATCCTCCGGGTCCGTCCACGTTGCTGTAAATGGTAGGATTTCCTTCCTTTTTAAGGTTGAATAATAGTCCATCGTACGTATATACCACATTTTCTTTATCCATTCATCTGTCGATGGACATTCGGGTTGTTTCCATACCTTGGCTATTATGAATAACACTGCAGTGAACATGGGAGTGCAGGTGTCTCTTCGAGATCCTGATTTCAGTTCTTTTGGATAAATATACCCAGAAGTGAGAGTGCTGGATCGTATGGTAATTCTATTTTTAACTTTTTAGGAACTTCCGTGCTATTTTCCAAAGCGGCTGCATTCCCACCAACAGTCAGAAGGGCTCCAATTTCTCCTTAGCCTCACCAGTGCTCTCCATCTCTTGTCTTTTTGATGATGGCCATCCTGTGGGGTGTGAGGTGGTATCTTATTGTGGTTTTGATTTGCATTTCCCTGATTAGTGATGTTGAGCACCTTTTCATATATCTGATGGCCATGTGTACGTCTTTGGAGAAACGTGTATTCAGGTCCTTTGACCATATTTTAATCAGGTTATTTGCTTTTTTGCTGCTGAGTTGTAGGAGTTTCTTACGTATTTTTGATATCAACCCCTTATTGGGTGTTTGGTTTGCAGGTATTTTCTCCTGTCCCATAGGTTGGCTTTTCATTCTGTTGATTGTTTCCTTTGCTGTGCAGAAGTTTTTTAGTTTGATGCACTCCCACTTGTCTATTTTTGCTTTGGTTGTCCCTTTGATGTCATATCCAAGAAATCACTGCTAAGACTAACGTCAAGAAGCTTTTCCCCTATGCTTTCTTCTAGGAGTATTACAGTTTCAGGTCTTACGTTCAAGTCTTTAATCCGTTTTGTGTTGGTTTTTGTGTATGAAAATCTTCTTGAAGGAAGGCCAAAAAAAGGGGGGGGGAGTGGGGAAAGATGAGATGTGAAAAAGAATAGAACAGCAATAATCACAATAATTGTATCAGTTTCCTATGGCTGCTGTAACAAATTACCACAAACTTAGTGGTTTAAAACAACACAAATTAATTCCCCTATAGTTCTGGAAGTCACAAACCTCAGGGGGTGTTTGGGGAGCTGAAAGTGATGGCGATGTGGGAATAGGAAAGGGGCCAGATCACAAATGGCTTTTCTCTATGTCAGGGTTTCCAAATGTTCAACAAAGGGGCAGACAGTATTCCCACAGGCAGTGCAGCCTGGGCGGGCCTCCACATTCATGTAATCCCAGGCTCACTGACTAGATCACCCCTTCTTTTCCTCAAACCCCAAAAGCTTCTCAGAGTGTAAGTGAGAGTGATGTGATCATTAACATGTGGATAAGATCAAACCCACTGTTTCTATGGGGCTACAATGCATAAATCTTAAGGGTACAATTCTGTAGTTTTTACGTATACAGCTGTGTAATCCACTCCCATAAAAATACAGAACTTTGGGCTTCCCTGGTGGCGCAGTGGTTGAGAGTCCGCCTGCCGATGCAGGGGACACGGGTTCGTGCCCCGGTCTGGGAAAATCCCACATGCCGCGGAGCGGCTGGGCCCGTGAGCCATGGCCGTTGGGCCTGCGCGTCCGGAGCCTGTGCTCCGCAACGGGAGAGGCCACAACAGTGAGAGGCCCACATACCGCAAAAAAAAAAAAAAAAAAAAAAAAAAAATACAGAACTTTTCCGACACCCCAGAAGACTCCCTTCCCAGGGAGTACAGACGCATACCCCCCACTGCTGTAACCCCTGTTCTGGCTTTTGTTACCATAGATTAGTTTTCCCTGATCTTTAGTGTGATATAATGGAATCTTCATCACACTGTCATTGTGTCTGGGTTTTTTTGCTCATTATTACGTTTACGAGAGTCATCCATGCTGTTGTGTGTACCTGTAACATGTTCTTTTTTTAGTGCTAAGTAGTATTCCATTGTATGAATAGACCACAATTTATTTATCATGCCCCCCTTGATGAATATTTGGGCTGTTTACAGTTTGTGCTATTATAAACATTCTCATATAGACCTTTCAGAGATTTCTAATTTAAAAATAATTTTAAGTCATCCAAAAACAGCCATATTTTAACTTTTAACAGTAACAAGTTATTTGGAATACAGCTTGCAACTGCTCCAAATCCCAAATGCCATAGCTTTGAATTAGTGCTGGAAAATCTGTTTTGGGTGACCTAGGGTATTGGCAGGCTTTGAGCAGCAGAGCAGTGAAGTCGTTTAGAATTTCAGAACGATCCCTCTGGTGGCTGAGCACCAGCATTTCTGTGACTGAACCGATGTCCTGGTTTAGGGCAGCCCTGTGCTTGGCAATTGAAAACACAGAGGGTGTCATCGAGAAAAGAGATTGCTCACTATTGTTCGCTCACTTGTTTTGCTTTTTCACTCCCGCCATGTCTCATTCCATTTTGGCAAAGCCTGCAGCTGGAATTAAACTTTCAGCTCAAGGAGCAGATCTGTTTCTTTTAGCCCTGCATCTGTCAGAAATGATACAGATTCAGCAGGCTCATGTCCCGTCCCCTGGTGACAGCACTCCCCTTTCATCTGCACAGCCGGGCACTGGGGAGAGCACGGAGCAAAGAGTTCTTGTCGCCGGCAGCCTGTGCAAATGAGTCGGGGATCAGCCACCTGTCACTGCCTCCTGGCAAGAGAAGACATATATATAGTGCGATGTTGGTTTGGCCAGAGAAACCCGACCTGAAAAGGGAGGCAAGGAGTTGGCTCAGGCTCGGAGGATGGAGACGTGTGTGATGGGGAGTTTTGGGGGATGTCGTTGGAGCCGTTTCTACAGCTCCTTCCACTGCTTCCAGAAAGCACTGCCTCGTAGCCTAGCTCCTCTGGCCATCACTGGTCGGATGCGGGCTGCACACCAGCTTCAGAATCTGGAAATAGTTCAGAGATGCGTCTCAGCCTCTGCTGGTCCCTCTCTCACAGGAGACGTGAACTGGGAGACAGGAGGCGACTATGTGTTGCTGTTCACCTGTCGACCCTGGGATATGGAGAAGAGCGAGGCACGTGTGGTCCCTGCTTTCGCGGAGCCTGCATCCTAGTGGGGAGGAGAGAGACAAAAATCAACGTAAAAACAAATCAATAAAATAACTCCATATCTGTGATAGGTCTGCTGTGGTGGAAACCAAAGGTTCCCACAGAGAAGCAGTAAGAGGAAAGGAGATGGTTTTAATAAGGATGCACCTCTGGGACAGGTGACGCCGTGGTGGAGCCAGCCAGCTGATGAGTGAGGAGACGTGGTCCGGGCAGAGGAGTGAACCCACCACAGTGAGTTTGCGTCGTGCTGGTGAGCACAGCCCTGTAACCAGCATCCAGGTCAAGAAACAACATGACCACCGCCAAAGCCCGTCACGTCTCGTCCCAGTTGTCCATCTCCCCTTATCCCGAGTAACCACCATCCTGGCTTCTGACAGCAGAGGTTGGTTTTGACAGTTATTGAACTTTATATAATGGAATTGAAACCGCAAAACTCAGATGGGACTTGAGCCCACGGTCTTTTGAGACCACACACCTGGTCTCAGGACGTAATGAAGCTCAGGTTCCTGATGTCTCATCACAGAAAGAATTCAGTGAGAGACAAAGTGATAGGTAAGAAGTGGAGTTATTTAGAGAGAAACACACTCCACAGGCAGAGTGTGGACCATCTCAGAAGGCACGAGGCCCCAAAATATGCAGTGGTTAGTTTTTATGGCCTGGGTAATTTCATAGAGTAATGAGTGGGAGGAGTATTCCAATTATTTTGGAGAAGGGGGCGGGGATTTCCAGAAATTGGGCCACCGCCCACTTTTTGGCCTTTTACGGTCGGCCTTGGAACTGTCATGGCACCTGTGGGTGTGTCATTTAGCTGATCTGTTACAATGAGGCTATAATGAGGCTCAAGGTCCACTGGAAGTCGAATCTTCTGCCATCTTGGACCTGATCAGTTCTAACCAGTTTTTGTCATGTCCTGAAGGGCTATGTCATTCTCTTAAATGTTGTGCCCTGCCCCCTCCCCCCCCCCCCCCCGTTTCATCCTCGCTCTTTGGTGTCTGGCTCCTTTCACTCCATGCTGTGTTTGGAGGTTTACCCACATTGTTGCACGAGATAGGATTTGCTCATTCTCACTGCTGTAGAGTATTCCATTGTGCCACATTCCATGCTTTATGTGTCCACTCTACTGTTGATGCGTATGGTGGACAGACTCTAAGGTGGCCCCCTCCCCTTGATAGTGGGCAGAGTGTCTGACTCAGTTCTAGCCAATAGAATACAGCAACAGTGATGGAATTTGCTTCCATGATTAGGTTACATAGGATGGCGACCTCCATCTTGCAAGGAGACTCTCTCCCTGGCTGGCTCTTCGGAGGCCCATGTGGCGAGGAACTGAGGACAACCTCTAGCTGACAGCCAGTGAGAAACCAAAGCCTCAGGGTTACAGCCACAGAGATCTAAATTCTGCTAACAACCACGTGAGCTTAAAAGTGACGGGCCTTGGAATGAGGCCCCTGCCCAGTAGATACCTGATTACACCTTTGTGAGATTCTGAAGCAAAGCCCATGTGCCCGAATTCCTGACTCACAGAAGCTGTGAGATAAATAATGTGTGCTGTTTTTTTTTTGTTTTTTAATGAAAAAAAATTTTTTTTTAATGTATTTATTTATTTTGGCTGTGTTGGGTCTTTGTTGCTGCGCACAGGCTCTCTCTCGTTGAGGCGAGCGGGGGCCACTCTTCGTTGAGGTTTGTAGGCTTCTCACTGCAGTGGCTTCTCTTGCTACGGAGCACGGGCTCTAGGCGCGCAGGCTCCAGTAGTTGTGGCACACGGGCTTAGTTGCTCCATGGCATGTGGGATCTCCCCAGACCAGGGCTTAAACCCGTGTCCCTTGCATTAGCAGGCGGATTCTTAACCACTGCGCCACCAGGGAAGCCCATGTGTGTTGTTTTAAGCCACTAATTTTGTGGCAGTTTGTTACGCAGCAATAGAAAATGAATACAGTGGACCTTTGTGTCGCTTCCAGGTCTGAGTTTCTAAACTGCTAGGCTACTGTGCACATTCTAGGACATGCCTTTTGGTGAACACTTCTATTCGGTTCATACCTAGGAGGGAACTTCTGGGTCACATGGAATGCATACATTCAGCTCTAGTAGATTCCACCAACAGTTTTACCAACCAAGTTACATTTACATTGGTGAAGATGAGATTCAAACCCAGGTATGCCCAGCTCAAAAATCTTCATGTTTTCAATTACAGTATTTTGCTTCCTAAGCTACTTGACAAGCAATCCTTACAACAAGAAAACAAATGTCTCTTCATAATAGTTTTAAGTGAGCAAAGCTTCTATGTGTAAAGTACTTTAAGGCAATAAATCTCTTCACAGGCATATCTCATTGAATTCCCACAACAGTCCATTAAGGGGGGGGGGGGGCTACTGTTATTATTATTCCCCATTTACAGATGAGAAAACTGAGTCCAGCAAAGATTAAGGATTTCCCTGAGACCAGACAAACCACAAGTGTCTGAAGCTACACACTCCTAGGCCCAGAAATTTTCACTACATCATGCCTCTTTGTTTCTTCTCTCTTCCCTTCTTTTTGTCTCTTCCTTTTTAAAGATATTGCAGCCTGTGTCAGGATTTGTGATGGGCTGAGGAGACACAAGAACAACTTTGCTTTCCTTCGTATCAACTGCACTTGTCTTTATATAGACGTTGGTCAGGAGCCAGTACCTCATCACAGTCATTTCTGCTCATCTGACAGCAGGGGTTTCATAATTTTGAGATTTATAGTCTCATAATTTTAATCCCAGTTCTCAGAAGTACCTTCTGTTTCTCTTAATTAACAAATGTTTGGAGGTTGTCTTAGAATGGATCCTCATCACAATTTAATTAGAAAGGAAATATTTTCAACCACTACACATGTATTTCTAGGCAGCTCAGATCTAGTCCATATTTATAATCTTATTGAACATGCAAAGCAGTAACAGATGTGTGCTGAACACCTACGATGTGCCAAGCTCTCAGACAGCAGCAAAGATGCTTAAGCATTAATGGAAAATGACAGGCCTCAGCCTCACACGCTCTGGCCACAGGGTGCTTACACCAATTATCTGTTGCTACCTAACAGATGAGTCAAAACTTTGTGGCTTGAAACAGCCAACAATAATTTGCCAGTCACCATCTCAGTGGGTCGGGAATTGGGGAAGGGCTCATCTGGGCAGGTGGCTGAGGGTCTCTCATGTGGTTTTAGTGCAGTGATGGCTGGAATTAGAACAGCAGGAGGTTGGAGTAAGGGGTGGCTGACCAGGCACATCTCTCTCTCTGCCGTCCTCCTCCCTTCCCCTCCCTCTCTGCACCACCCCTTCCTTATCTCCCCCCCACAGTCTCCCCACCCTTCCCCCACCCCTTTCTTGTCATCTCAGGGCTTCATGTGGTCTCTCCAGGTGGGCTGCTTTGGACTTCCTCACAACACGGCAGCCTCATGGCAGCTGAAGTCTTCAAGAGCTAGTAGCCCAGTGAATGGTGTGAAGGCTGCCTCAGCTTTTATGCCCCAGCCTTGGAAGTCATGCAGCAACACCTCCACAACATTCTCTTGGTTACAAGACAGCAATAGGCTGTGTCACATGAGTCCTCTGGGAAGCAGCCACTGAAACAGAGCCTGGAGTCCAAGAGGTCTGTTGCGGGTAACATCTGAGAGAGAACAGGGGAAGGAGGCAGAAAGAAGCAGGAAGAGCCTTCAGACCAAGGTGTGGATCTGATACCTATGAAGGGAAAGGGGTGGGGCGTGCAGGACGGGGCAGGGGGAGCCTCAGAGGGCAGTGCAGATTGGACAGCCTTGGGCAACCCAGCCTCATGCTCTGGACCGAAGGTTGTCTGCTGGAAGACGCCCATGCTGGGAAGTGGCCAAGCCCCAGACCTCCGCGCTGCTGAGTCATCTGCTGAGTCATCGGCAGGGCTGCCCAGGAAGAGCGTGGCCTTGGCTTGAAAGCCGAGGCGCGTGCTTCAGGCGGTAACAGTTGCAGGCTAACAGTCTTCCTTGCAGCTCAACTCCGAGTTCTTTCTTGAAGGGAAATCTGAGCGGCGAACTGCATGGCTGCTATACACACTCACTCAGATTCAAGGAGAGGAGAATTAGGAGGATAGGAATTATTACCACCGTCTTTGGAACATACGTTCTGCTGCAGCCCATGAAATGTGTCGTGCATACAGGAAAGTGGTATTGCGTAGAGATGAACATCTTATGCCTTAGAATCGGCCCGAAATGGGTTCAACTCTTGGCACTTCGCTAACTAGCTGTGTGATTTTGGACACATTACATAACCTGTCTGAGCTTCAGTTTTCTCACGTGTAAAATGGAGAAGTAATAAAGCTCCTCCTTCAGGGGTTATCTGAGAGTTAAACGAGGTGAAACGTGTGAAGGACTTTGCACTTTTCCTAGCGTGTAGTCAGCGCTCAGAAATATCAATATCATCACCATTAGTACCGACCAGCAAGAAATCGTGACAGTCTGCGACCACTCAATTAAGGAAGAAGTGACCCCATGTGTTGCAGGAGCCCCCAGGAGCGTGAAGAAATGCATGTCCTGAGACAGGAATTGAAACCCAGCAAAGTATTTCACACTAACTTGGGTCTTGGTGAGAATACTGAGACCCCAGGAAGAGACTGCATTGCGTTTAATGTAGTTACTAAGGCAGGAAACATGAGACATTTACAAACACAGGAAGTGAGGGTTTGGGTACCCTGAGCTGCCTGGACGCAGGACCTGAGCTTTGTTCATCCTTGTAACACGGGGGCCGAGGGCTGTTCACCCAAGTGCCTCCAAGTGTCCACCGTGTCAAATTGCATCAAATAAAGGGTGAAATGTAGCTTCCTGGAAGACGCACAAGTTATGAAGGTAGATAAATATAGGTTATTTTTTTCCATCCAAAATGGAAATGGAGAAAATATGACTTTTTCTTATTATTAAAAGTCACGCATGCTCATTGTAATCCAAAAAAAAGAAGAAAAAAAAAAGGTTGGGCAACCCAAAAATATATTTTTAAAAAATATTTTAAAGTTTTTTTTTTTAAAAGAAAAGCCATTACCCAGAAATAACTAGTATTAACATTTTGGTGAACGTTTTTTCAGGATGCCTTTTTTTTTTTTTAATAAAAATACAATCATGGTATAAGAGTTCTGGAACCAGATCTTTTTCACGTGGCAACGTGTGATCCTCATGAGGGAGGCTGCTGTACGGGCCCACAGGGAATGGAAGCAGAGGGTGGATTCTGAGCAGCCCTCTTCTCTCGCCCTCTGGACGACCACCGCCGTGTACACCCTGGAAGGTCCTTGCAGGCTTGGCCGAAGCTCCAGCCACCCACCCTCTGTCCTTGGAAATGCCTGGTTCTCCGGCCGCCTGCCCACCTCTGGCCGCTTGGCCCTTCCCTCTGGGTCCCTGTCAGCTGTTGCTTCTCACAGGGCCTCTTCTTGCTTCTGTGCCCCCACCAGCATCACCATCTCTTGTCCCCTCCTCAGCAGAAGGATGGGCTCCTCCCTCCCGTGTCAGGCAAGCGGAAGTACCAACGCCCACTGAGTTCCCTGAGTCCCCAGCACCATACCACGTACTTTACCCAGAATACCCTTATCAGTTTCCACAACTGCTCTATAAGGGGGTATTAGCTTCACTGCACCCATTTTAAAGATGACAAGGTTGAGGCTAGAGAGGGTAAGTAACTTGCTTCTGGTTACAGTAAGCAAGTGGTGCCTCGAGGGTTTGAGCACAGGAACTAAGCCTCGCTCAGTATCTCTCTCTCTCAACCACTTCCCTGCTACCCTACATCAGAGAACCAGGTCGGGGCAAGATGTGAAAATACACTTATGGAGTGTTTTCTCATACTTTTCCTCATGTCACTGAAATGCCAGCTGTTTAAGGTAGAGTTGTGTTATGTTGTCTTGTTTCTGGGGAGGAAACTAAAGCTCAGAGAGGTTAAACAACTTGCCTGGAGTCCCACAACTTATAAGCCACAGAACCATCATTTCAACCCTTCAACCTGCCAGATGCAGAAGCTTGCTTGTTCCACAATAACACAGGCTTGCTCTTTTCACATAGCTGCCCCCACGGTTTTGCCCCATCACATATCTAGAAGGGCTGCAATCTTACCAGAAAGAAACTGACCTTTTGTGTAATCAGTCACAAGCATGGCAGCATCTTGTGTGGGCTCTGGAGCCAGACTGCCTGGGCAACCTTGGACAAGTTACTTAACCTCTGTGGGCCTCAGTTTACCTGATCAGTACAAATGCAGATTAAAAATAGAACCTACCTCTCAGATTTTGTTGTGAGGGTTAAATGAATGAGTTTGCATGACGTGCTTAAGACAGTCTCTGGCACCTAATACATTCACCACCAAATATTAGCTATTCTTACTATTAACAGAGGCCAGAGTTTGATACAAAACATACTTTGCCCGTTGTATTTCCTTTTGGAGCAAACAAAGCAAACGTTGGAAGGTGTATAAGTGTCTTATGGCTGCTGTAACAAACAACCACAAACTTAGTGGCTTAAAACAACAATTCTGGAGGCCAGAAGTCTCACTGGGTTAAAATCAAGGGGTGGGCGGGGCTGGTTCCTTCTGGAGGCCCAGGGGAGATCTGTCCTCTTGCCTTTCCCAGGCAAGAGGCTGCCCGAGCTCCTTGGTCTGTGGCCCCTCCCTCCCTCCCCCTCAGCAGCTTAGCGGCTTCGAGTCACTCTCTGATTCTGACTCCTCTGCCTCCCCTTCCACCCGCATGATCTCCCCATCTCAGGGTCAGCTGATTAGCAACCTTAATTCCCCTCTGCCATGTCAGGTAACATGTTCACAGGTTCCAGGGCTTAGGACAGGGACATATTTGGGGGGACGACATCCTGCCGACCACAGAGTGGTACCTAGGAGTCCCTTCACTCCCATCTCCATCCACCTTCTCTCTGCTCAGCCTCCCTATCCCAGCCATGACTCCTTTCTGCCAGCACCCCAGAGCCCTTCATTCCTGGCACCCCCTTCAGACAGCAGGGAGGCCCCTGATGGCCGTTTACAGTCCTCAGAGGCATCAGAGTGAAGCATCGACAAGTCCTCACACTTGCTGATCCTGACCACCTTTCTTTGCTTGACTCAGGAGCATGTTAAAGACTCCATGGGGGCGCTGACCCCCATCTCCAGTCACTCCAGTTCTGCTGCTTTCCCTGCTGGCTCTAACGTCAAGGTGTTTTTAAACCGCAGCAAAATTATAACCCTCTTCCAATCATTCAACAACAAATATACATGAAGCAGCTACTGTGTGCCGGGTTAGGCAACAGGAATCGAAAGGTAAACGAGACACAGACCCTGCCATGGCAGAGCTCAGGGTTGGAGGCATGGATGTGGGGAGGATGGCAGACGTGTATAAAAGAAGAAGTGGGAGGGAAACAGTTTTCCGTTACTTAGTAAAGTGGAGCCCTACCGCCTGGCAATTCCACTCACAGGCATTTGCCCCAGTGGTTTGGAACGTGACTGCACATCATCTAAAGCTTCACTTGTAAAAATCCCAATGCCCAGCCCCCCACTCCAGACAAATTATATCAGAACCTCTGGGTGTTTGGTTTTTTTTAAAACCAGCTGGGATATCAGTGTTTGGTTTTTTTTAAAGCACCCAGGTGATTCCAGTGTGCAGGCAATGTGAGAACTGGCATCTAGCAGTGTCCCTGGGGGTTCTGATTTAATTGGACTGGGGTGCAGTCTGGGCATGGAATATTTCTTTTTTTATTGAAGTATAGTTGATTTACAGTGTTGTGTTAGTTTCTGCTGTACAGCAAAGTGATTCAGTTATACATATGTATACATTCTTTTTCATATTTTTTCCATTATGGTTTATCACAGGATATTGAATATGGTTCTCTGTGCTATACAGTAGGACCTTGTTGTTTATCCATCCTGTATATACTAGTTTCTATCTCCTAATCCCAAACTCCCACTCCATCCCTCCCCCAACCCCCTCCCCTTTGGAAACCACAAGTCTGTTCTCTGTGTCCCTGTTTCTGTTTCATAGATAAGTTCATTTGCGTCATATTTTAGATTCCGCACATAAATGATATCATATGGTATTTGTCTTTCTGTGGTTTACTTCACTTATTATGATAATCTCTGAGTCCATCCACGTTGCTGCAAATGCCATTATTTCGTTCTTTTTCATGACTGAGTAATAGTCCATTGTATATATGTACCACATCTTTATGCATTCATCTGTCGATGGACATTTAGTTTGTTTCCATGTCTTGCCTATTGTGAGTAGCACTGCTTTGAACCTAGGGGTGCATGTATCTTTTTGAATTGTAGTGTGCTCCAGATATAGGGCATGGAATATTGCTAAAGCTTCCCCATGGGATTCTAAAGTGCAGCAAAGTTTGAGAACCACTAGTCTAAAGCAGTGGTCCTCTACAGTGGGAAGGCAGCGTGGTCTCCCAGGGGACATTTGGCAATGTCCAGAGACATTTTTGGTTGTTGCCACTGGGAGTGGCTATTGGTATCTAGTGGGTAGAGACCAGGATGCACAGAACAGCTCCACAGACACAAACACACCACAGAGAATGATACATCCCAATATGTCTATTGTGTCAGGGGTGAGACACTCTACAGGGAGTCTGGCCCTAGGACTGGGAGACATGTCTGAGGAAGGTCATGGTAGCACTGTAACAGCAAAAACAAACCCACCTGGATGTGACCCAAATGAAGAGATAGATCCACATTTGCATATTCACAGCACAGACAACTCAGGGAACTGCTAGTGGGGAGAGAAGCATAAACACACAAGGGGTGAGAGAGCAGAGGCTTCCGGGGGGGGGAGGAGGGGTCTCCAGGAGTTGTGTCTGTCTTCCCAGGGAGCCCCAGTGAGTTTACGTGTCTCTCTCCATGCTAGGTTTCTTGGTTAGTTTGACATTTCATGGGAAATTTTATCCTGTTTGGTCTTTTTAAATAATTTGGGCAACTCCAGTAAAGAAAAAATCAGTATGCATGAGAATATTTCCTGCAGCACGATATATATATTAGCAGAAAAAAATTAGAAGCCATATAAATATCCAGAAATGGCAAAGTGATTAAGAGATTATGGTACATCAACTCAATTGAATGTTATGCAGCCATTAAAAAGGATGATTATGAAGGTGATTTAGAAACATGGGAAATGTTTGTGATATGATGGGAAGTAAAAAAGAACGGGAAATAAACAGCACAAACATAGTGATTACAACTCAGAAAAATATGTTGGCCTGTGGACAAATACTGGAAGGATTTGCAGAAATAAAAACCGTCATAATTAAGATGCTAGAATTATGGGTGATTTATTTTTTTCCCAAGATTTTCTTTAACTCTTTTTTTATGCTTAAAGTAAACATCTTTTGGGACAGCTGCCTGGCCCATAACCCTCTCCTCTGAATACTGTGTCCCTACCCAAAAGGGTGAATCCCCCCAGCCCCATTTGGTCTTTGTGACCTTTTATACCAGCCTGGTCACTTAATCCAAGCTGGACCAATCAGATTCTCTTGATGGAAATGAGCTAGAGAGATGCAAGTCCTTCTGAGATGGTCTCTTTTTTTTTTTTTTTTTTTTTTTTTTTTACGGTACGCGGGCCTCTCACTGTTGTGGCCTCTCCGCACAGGCTCCGGACGCGCAGGCTCAGCGGCCATGGCTCACGGGCCCAGCCGCTCCGCGGCATGTGGGATCTTCCCGGACCGGGGCATGAACCCGTGTCCCCTGCATCGGCAGGTGGACTCCCAACCACTGCGCCACCAGGGAAGCCCTCTTTTCTTTTTTTTGAGATAAAATCCACGTAACGTGAAATTCATTTTTATTTTAACCACTTTATTTTTTTTCTTCCAATTTTACTGACATATAACTGACAGAAGTTTAAGCTGTACAGCGTAATGACTTGGCTTACGTACATCATGGAATGATTCCCACAATAAGTTTAGTGAACATCCATCATCTCATATAAATACAAAATAAAAGAAATAGAAAACAATTATTTTTACCTTATGATGAGAATTCTTAGGATTTGCTCTCAACAGCTTTCATATGCGACATACAATGGTGTTAATTATATTAATCATGTACATTACATCCCTAGGGCTTCTTTATCTTGTAAGTGGAATTCTGTACCCTTTGACCACCTCCATCCAACTCCCCCTCCCCCTCCCTCCCCACCTCTGGTAACCACCAATGTTATCTCTTTTTCTTTGAGTTTGTTTTTGACGTATAATTGACCTACAACACTGTGTGGGTTCCTGTAGCGCAACATAGCAACTCAGTATTTGTCTACATTTTAAAAATATCACCACGGTAAGACTAGTTACCATCTGTCTCCATACGAAGATATTGCATAATTTTGACTGTATTCCCCACACTGCACATTTCATACCTGTGATTCATTTATTTTGTAACTGGAAGTTGGTACCTCTTTCCGCCATTCTGAAGTGTGCAATTCGGTGGTTTTTAGTACATTCACAACGTTGTACAATCATCACCACCATCTAATCTCAGGACATTTTCATCAGCCGAAAAGCAACTCCACGCCCATTAGCTGTCACTCCCAACTCTCCCCTCCCCTCAGTGCTAGGCAACCATTCATTTACTTTCTGTCTCTATAGATTTGCCTATTCTGGAGATTTCACATAAATGGGATCATAAAAAACGTGTTTTTTTGTATCTGGCTTCGTTCACTTGGTGTAATGTTTTCCGGATTCGTCCATGTTGTAACATGTATCCGTATTTCATTCCTTTTGATGGCTGTTAATGTTCCCTTGTATAGATAATGTGACATTTGTTTTATTCCACTCATCCATTCATAGACATTTGGGCTATTTCTACTTTTTGGCTTTATGAATAATATTGCTGTGAACATTCATGTACAAGTTTTTCTGTGAACGTGTGTGAACATATACCTAGGAGTGGAGTTGCTGGGCCATATGGTAACTCTATGTTTAACTTTTTGAGGTGCTGCCAAAATAATTTCCACAATGGCAGCACCATTTTACATTCCCACCAACAGTGTATGTGAGTCCCAGTTTCTCAATATCCTCACCAACACTTACTTCACTATTATTATTATTGTTCTTGTTGTAATTATTGTTATTGCCCTACTGGTGGATTTGAAGTGATATCTCACTGTGGCTTTGATTTGCATTTCCCTAATGACTCTTGATGTTGACAGTCTTTTCATATGCTTATTGGTTATTTGCATATCCTCTTAGGAGCAGCGTTTATTCAAATTCCTTTGCCCATTTTTAAAATTGGGTTGTTTGTCTTTTTGTTACCAAGTCATAGGAATTCTTTATACATTCTGGATACTAGATCCTTATCAGCTATGTGACTTGCAGATATCTCTCCCATTCTGTGGATTGCCTTTTCACTTTCCTGACAATGTCCTTTGGTGCATGAAAGTTTTAATTTTGATGAAGTCCACTGTATCTATTTTTCTTTTGTTGTTTATGCTTTTGGTGTCATATCTAAGAAACCATTGCCTAATCCAACCTCCTGAAGATTTACACCTGTTTTCCCTTCTGAGAGTTTTATAGTTTCAGTTTTTACATTTAGGTCACTGATACATTTTGAGTTGATTTTTGTGTGAGGTAGACATCCAAGTTGATTCTTCTGCATGTTGATATCCAGTTGTTCTGGCACCATTTGTTGAAAAGTCTCTTCTTTCCCCCATTCAGTGGTCTTAGAACCCTTGTGAGAAATCAGTTGACCATAGATGTATGGGTTTATTTCTGGAGTCTCAATTGTATCCCATGGATCTATATGTCTACCTTTTTGCCAGTACCACACGGTTTTGATTACTGTAATTTTCTAGTGAGTTTTGAAATCAGGAAGTGTGAATCTTCCAAGTTTGTTCTTCTTCTTAAAGAACAAACAAAGAAGAAGTTTTGGCTATTCAAGGCCCCTTGCATTTCCATTATGAATTTTAGGTTCAGCTTTTCCATTTCTGCAAACCGGAATGTTGATCGGGACTGCATTGAATCTGCACGTCCATTTGGAGGGTTTTACCATCGTGACAATGTTAATACTCCAACGCACGGACACAGGATATCTTTCCATTTACTTAGATCTTCTTTCATTTGAGTGTTCTGTAGTTTTCAGCGTACGTGTCCTAAATGTCCTTGGTTAAATTTATTCTTAAGTTTTGGGGTTTTTTTTTTTCTTTTTGGTACTCTTGTAAATGGAATTGTTTTCTTAATTTCAGTTTGGGATTAGGACAGTGTTTTGAACCAAGGGCACAAGCAGGGAGAAGCAGAGAATGGCACTTGACACCTGGAGGAAAACAAGTATGAACACAGAAAAAAGCAGATTCAAGAAATTATGTGAAAAGGGAGGAAGTTGGGAGAGAGACAGATTGAGAACTGTACTTGAAGCAAATACCTAAGCAAAGTGGACAAGGTCCCTGCAGCAAGGCAGGAGTATCCCAGGACAGATGAGAGCACATGGGACAAGGAAAATGAGGACAAGCACCAAAGGAACCTCTCTGGACCAGGCAGACTGCTTTCACCAGCTGGAGATGAGTTTTTACCCCTTCCTTAGAGAAGAGGAACTAGTGTTCCTTCAGAAGGCTTTGTGTATTTCTGTCTCTGCAGGAGGAGCCGAACAGAGTTCCCTGGAGCCCTGTAAGATCCGGCAAGCCCAACAAAGGCGGCCCCATAAAGAACTGCTACCTCTCCGTGTTTTTATACTGTAATGCTTGGACCAGAGGGTTCTACCTATGGGAATTTTGGCACCTAGTCAGCCAGGTACCGGTTCCCCTACCCTTGAACAAAAGATGCTTTGGATTTCCATCTGAGTGGAACAAAACTCCCACTTATTCCTAATGCTTCCTGCAGTTTTGCTCCGTGGGAGACCTGGCTGGTGTGGGATATTCTCTCCCATAAATGTGGTGGTGGGGTGGGGAATAGAAGGAGGAGAAAATGGAAGGGAGGTCAGAGCCTCACTTCCTAGAGGACGAAATCATCTCCCTTGATAACTGTAACTATTTGAAAATTGTTTCAAAAGGAAAATCTCTTTTTGTTATCCTGGCAATTGCTCAAGGAAATGGCTTTCCATCAGCCTCTCTCTCTGTCTCCGTCTCCGTATCAGTCTCTCTCTGACTCTTTCTCTCCCTTTCCACCCTCTTTTCTCACACTCAGCTGCCTCTTCCCTCACTTATTGCAGAATTCCAGGAAGAAGCTGCCCAGGAATCAGAGTGTCTCTGAGCCCAGGGTCAACATGGTGCTCCATTTTTGGATACATGCAAATATACACCCACCCCCCAAATATTAATGACCATAATTTCGCTAAAATGTTACAGAGGCTTTACTACTTGCCATGTGCTTAACATGAATTGTTTCATTTAATCCTCACAAGCCTGCAATAGACAGTTACTCTCAACTACATCTGTTAGATGTGGAAACAGCCTTTAAAAGGTGACAAAACCTACTCAGGGTCACTGAACTGGAAAGCGGCAGATCCAGGATGCGTCCCCAGGACCTTCTGCTGACTTCGGAGCCCATGGTTTTTATTAATGTGCTGTCCCAGCTCCTTGTGCTCGCCTCTGGGGACGGAGATGCTCCAACCAAGCCCCTCCCCCACCTTTATTTTTCTGTTTCTTCTTGGCCAAGGTGCTCCGGCAGAGGATTTTTGAACCCGAGTCCTTGTTATCGCCAGAGATGGCTGTTCCACCCTCCCCTCCATCTCCTTGGAGGGACCCTGCTGTTGTCCTGGGCTCCCTGCCTGATTCCTGGTCCTGCTGATTGAGAACCCAGGTCTGGTCAACCTTGTCATTGACCCATTCAGCAGATGGAGGATGTATCTGTGCACATTGCTGGGCCAGTTTGTGATGCTGAGAGATAACGGCCAAGGCACCCCTCACCCCCCCATACGGGCTGTACCAGGTGATGCTCCCACCAGTGGTGGAAGAAGATGCTTGCTTCCCAACAAGCTCGTGAGCACAGACTGTCACGCAGCTTTTTGATCATTACAACACAGTAAATCAAAACTGATAGCTCACTGGAGTATTTTAATTTGCATTTTTTATCACGAGTCAAGTTGAGCACCTTTCATGTGTTTTTTAAATGTATTTATTCTATTTATTTATTTTTGGCTGCGTCGTGTCTTCGTTGCTGCCCGCGGGCTTTCTCTAGTTGCGGCGAGCAGGGGCTACTCTTCGTTGCGGTGGGTGGGCTTCTCATTGCGGTGGCTTCTCGTTGCGGAGCACGGGCTTCAGTAGTTGTGGCTCGTGGGCTCAGTAGTTGTGGCTTGCAGGCTCTAGAGCGCAGGCTCAGTAGTTGTGGCGCACGGGCTTAGTTGCTCCGCGGCATGTGGGATCTTCCTGGACCAGGGATCAAACCTTTGTACCCTGCATTGGCAGGTGGATTCTTAACCACTGTGCCACCAGGGAAGCCCACCTTACAGATTTTTCAGAGCCATTTCTATTTCCTCTTCTAAGAACTCTCTGGTGAGATCTTTTCTCCATTTTTCTGCTGGGTTGACAAGTCTTTTCCCATGGTGCTTTGTAGTTCTTTATATATTAGGGAGATTAGCCATTTGTATGTGATAATAGCTTGCAAGTATTTCTCCAAGGTAGTGTTTGTCTTTTGCTTTTGTTTTTAAGTATAAAGAACTTAAAAAATTTATATACTGAAATTTAGCTATCTTCTCTTTTATGCGTTCTGGGTTTGCGTCATGCTTCAAAAGGTTTGTTGCACTCTGGGATTATTTTCTTCAAATAATTTTGTTTCATTTTGTGAAATTTTAAACCCTTAAGCCATCTGGAATTTCTTTTGTACAGTGTGAGGACACAACTTTGCTCTTTTCCCCCCAGTGATGTGTGATGCTACCATGATGTGGGACGCTACACCCAATACCCAGGCACGTCTGGGCTCCTCTGTTATTTTCATAACTGTTTGTCTATTCATTCAGTTTTAATTACTGGAGCTTCATAAATTTTAATATCTCTTAGGGCTGCCCCCCTCTGCATTTTTTCCCCATTATAAAATAATAGTTATCACTCCCTGTTGGTTCCCATCATCACTGGGATGGAACTTGGGAACAGATGGATGATTCCCGTATGGCCTCTGAGGACGGAAAACCTTTCCAGAAACTTAACTCACGAGAGTGGGAAAAGCAAAAGCTTCGGCGCCGATAGACAATGGTCAAACCTGGACTTCGCTTCTCACTAACAGGATGACCTTGGTTTGTCACGTGACCCCATCAAGCCTCGGCTTCATCTGTAGTTGGGGGACAACTCCCTGACAGTGTTGATGTGAGGACTGAAAGCAGTCAGCCCTCGGCCTTGTGGGAGGGAGTTGGTATTTATTAGATTCCTGTCTCTCCTGTCTTTTCCTCAACATTTCAGCATGAAAACAAACTCAATTCTAAATAATGCAGGAATCCTCATTTTAGCAGAGGCAGGATCCTGGGGTGGAAGGAGCACAGACTTTGGAGAGAGAGCAGCCTGCGCCCAGATGGTCCTTCTGCGCTCCAGGCTGGGAGAGACCCAGGGAGCACTGCTGCATTTACTAGTGGGAGCCCTTGGGCAAGTGCCTGTATCTCTCTGTGCCTCTGTTCCCACCTCTATAAAATGGGAATAATAATGCTGGCCCCATAGGGTTACTGGGAAGCTTAAATGAGGTACTGCAGGTAAGTGCTAAGAATAGGGGATGGCATTTAGGAAGTGCTGAATGACTGGTGGCCCTATTAGTGTACAGAGAGGCACACGAGGGGCTCAGCCAGGGCCTGCACACATCCTTCTCACGGCACAGGGGACATCAGAGGGACTTCAGTGAGACATCAGTTACTGACCACTGTGTGACTAAGGAAGGGAATGGTTCACCGTCCTCTACCCACCCATCGCTGGGTGCCCTGTAGCTCCCCGAACACATGAGAAAGGCCCTGCCCTGGAGCCCGCTTGCCCCGGGCATACTGCCCACCATGTGTTCTCAGTGGGCTCTGTGATCCACTCCTTCATCCTCTGTACCTAGATGAGGCGTCTCTTTCTCCAGGAGCACAGTGGGACCCTGGATGGCTTCTCCTCTGGACTCCACTCAATTTGGCATCAAGCCCTGCGAACTCCCCCCAGCCTCTCAGTAAATGTGGCAGAAATCTCACTCCTGGAAGGAGGGACTGTCTGAAGCCGGGGTGTGTGTCAAGGCTGTAGACGGATGCGATCCCAGCCACCTCCCCACTCCCTGTCCTGTGTCCGTCTTCCCAGTGTTTAAAAACTGATCCCCAAATCTAAACATCTGGGAGCCACCAGGCCACAGAGTAAGGGACGTGAGGTGGGAAGAGACAGAACACGGGGCCAGAGAGGGGAGCAGGGGCCGTCCGTGCCAGGCTCTGCCTGTCAGGCTCAAAGCATTTGGTTGTTGAGCAAGTGAATAACGTTGTTAGATGGATAGTTTAGAAGGTTCACCCAGCGGCTGATGCAGAGAATGGATTGGAGCAGTCAAGCCTGGAAGCAGAGAGGCTACTGCAAGTGGCCCTCGTAAGAAGTGACACGGGCGCAGGAGCAGAGAGCCAGAGAGAAGAGATGAATGCAGGAGTCTTTTTAAAGCAGAATCGATAAAATTTAGATGTTGGGATGAAAGGCAGGGAAGTGGTTATAAAAAAACGGTGCTTTTGAGCTTGGGAGAATGGATAGGTGAGCTTCTCCCCACCTCCCCCGCCCCTTCTGGCGTCAGTTGAAATGTCACCTCCTCAGAGAGGCCTTCCCTGATGACCCTGTCCACAGTGGGACATCCGCTCTGACCCAGCTGTATCACTCCACTCTGTTTATTTCCCTTATAGCACTTAACACAATTTGTAGTTATGGAATCACCTGTCTCCCTCGTTAACCTGTAAACTCCCTGCAGCAGGTTCGGGTCTATCTGGTTCATTATTTTATCCCCGTGCCCTGTATAGGACCTGGCACATACCGGGCGATTAATAAACACTCTGTTGAATGAACGAACGAATGAATGAATGAATGAGGACCAAGGAAGGAGGGACAGGTTGGGGAACCAGATGCTTGGGAGAGCCCGGTTTGCCGTATCGGTGAGAAAGTTCTCCAGCAGGCAGCTGGAAGCCTAGCTCTGGGGGTCATCTGGGTAAGTGAAAGCGCCTAGGCAGGGGTCAAGACAAAGGCTACCTTGCCAGAGAATTACCACCGCGAACACTTCGCAGGCACGCAGATTGCTCCGCTCCTCCCCAGACACACTGGATCAGAATCTCCGGAGTAGGGCCCGGAATCTGCGTGCGTAACAGGTTCCCTAGGTGACCGTGATGTTCCTTGGGGCTGGAGAGTTCGTTCGGCCCTAGAGGAGAGGGACTGAGGAGGTGACTTTGGGTGGCCAGATGACAGGGCAGAGGCCGCCCCTGAAGTCGCCACCCGCGCCGTCGCTCGGCCCTCCGATTGGTCGCCTCCCGGGTTACCTTTGGCCACACTTGGCCTCGCGCCGCACTCCGCCCCGCCCCCGTCGCTCCGCCCTCCGATTGGTCGCCGCCCCGCCCGTGCCCGGGGCTCGGGCAACCGGACGGGCGCGTGCCGGAAGCCGGAAGCGCGGCGGCGGCGGCGGCGGCGTTGGCGTTCCCCCAGGCAGCTGTATCCTTGCGCCATGCGAGTTTTTCGGCCGAGTCTGTCGGCTGGGCGCCTCCTTCTTCTCTGGCTGCGGCTACCCCTGCGGCCGCCGCGGCCGCTCGGACCCCGGCTGTCGAGCGGGCGGGCGGCGGCGGGCGGCGCCCTGGAGCGGGCCATGGACGAGCTGCTGCACCGTGTGGTGCCCGCGATGCCGGCCTACGGGCTGCGCGAGAAGACACCGGCGCCGGCGGAGAAACAGTGCGCGGACTTCGTGAGCTTCTACGGCGGCCTGGCTGAGGCGGCCGAGCGCGCCGAGCTGCTGGGCCGCCTGGCGCGGGGCTTCGGCGTGGACCACGGCCAGGTGGCCGAGCAGAGCGCCGCCGTGCTCCAGCTGCTCCAGCAGCCGCGGGAGGCGGCCGTGCTCCTGCAGGCAGAGGACCGGCTGCGCTACGCGCTGGTGCCGCGCTACCGCAGCCTCTTCCAGCACATCAGCAAGCTGGACGGCGGCGTGCGCTTCCTGGTGCAGCTGCGGGCCGACCTGCTGGAGGCTCAGGCCCTCAAGCTGATGGAGGGGCCGCACGTCCGGGTAAGGCCCCGCCCGGGCCGCCCCCGACCCTTGGCGGCCCTCCCCATTGCCGTCCTCACCCGCCCCTCAAGCCCCAAGCACTCCACCTTCCCCTGCCTGGAGCCGCGCACACTTCGCCCCGAGTCAGAGCCCCCGAACCCTGTCCCCTTCCTTCCCACGCTTTCCCAGTCCTTGCCTCCCTCTAGGCTCGCCTCCCTCGTCTTTATAGAAACTCGGCCCTCGCTTACTTTCAAGGTGACCGTCACGCCTCGTTCCTCATGAGCGTGCTCCATAAAAACCTCTTTTATTCTTTTACCTGAGAGGTTTCGTCCGTGTGGTACACTTGAATGGGGACCGAACCGAGCATCCGGTAGCTTTCTGAAGACCTGGATGGGGTCAGTAAAAGTTAGTCGCAGTACGCACTGTGTAAGCCCTTGTCCTAAAAAGTCCTGTGAAACGTACAAAGGTGACCAGAACTCGAGGTTGCCACCGTCTGGGAGTGTGGATGCCTTCTATTTTTTCTCTGCCTCATAACTTTGACCAGGGCATTTTTACCTTCCTGAGTTCAGCCCTAAAATAGGATTCTAAGTTGACTTCTTGAGGAAATCAAGCGTTTAGCACTGTGAGCTCAGGTTAGACGCGAATAAATAGATTAAGATTTAAATAATGATGACTTGAAAGGTGGCTGATAGTTGAATATAGTCCTTTTATTACTATTGATGTTAAATATGGTGGTACCACTAACTTGCTCTTTTAGTAAACCAAAAATGGCTGTAAATGTTCTGGCATTCAGAACTTTAGTAGGTGCAGTTGGCTTTAAAAAGAATTGAACAGTTGACGATTATGTCCTGATTCGTTTAAGAACTCTTTAACACTGGCATAACGGTTTTTACGTTCATTGCCTCACTCTTGGGGAGGTGATAAGCATGTCTCCTTTCACAGTAAAGGAATCAAGTCACGTGAGGTCACATGACTTGACCAGGACCTCAGAGCAAATAAGTATGTCTCTGATCATCCACCCAAATCCAAATTTCCCAGGTTCTTTGCTCTACACTTTATATCCTCATCATGTTATGTGAGGTATGGTGTTTATCAGAAACCTCCTTATCTTTCTTGGCTATGTAGCTCTAGACGCATAAAATTGTGTGTAGTTAGGGTTAATCTCAGGATGATAATAGTAGCTATGATTTGATTGCTCATAATAGCTGGCTAATCTACAATGCTAAGTATTACCTAGGGCCAGTGAGCCTTCAGCTATAAGAGTCACAGGCTGAGAACCTCAGTTGTTCATTGCCTTGGCACCAAATCAGTCCTGGAATCCCAGTGTGTTGAATTGACCATGTTCCCAATTAAATCCCCATCTGAATGGCTGAGACCTTGTGTTCCACACACTGTGTGCATACCCATCTGGTTCCTCCCAAGAAAGGCTTGGGTTTAGTCTGCAATCCAAGCAGACCTTTTTTTTTTTCCTTCTTGAAGCAGAGACCAGTGCTCCTGAAGGCCTTCTGAAACTTAATTCCCATTGCATAGGAGGCTTGAGAATTAGGTAGGATGTCTGTCTACCTAAGCCAAGGTAGGATGTCTTTTGGGTAGGTGACCTGTCCCAAAATGAAACTCTCCACCCACCCATTCAGCCATTCGTTGGCTGTCTAGATGGTACCAGGCGTGCTCAGGCTCCAAGATCACTTGGTCCAGAAGCTTCCCTTCTAATATGGGAGGAGTTAGGGGCGGTCACGGTATGTGTGAGTGCCTTTCATGCACTTGCTCATTTCATTCTCAGCAAGACGTGGTGACTGTTTGGCAGATGAGGTGATAAAAGCTTGTCGAGGCCCAGTGCAGCACCCAGAGCACAGAGCTGGTAAGAGCGCCTCCACCCAAGCCCCGTCTCCACACTCCACGGTGTGTACTTCATCATGGCACACCAGCTCTCTTAGTTGACAGCCTAACTAGATCGAAAATGGGCTTATTCTTTTAGATTTGCCTTTTTCTATAAAACTGAAGGGAAGGTAAAACAACCCAGTTGGTGAATGGCGTTGTTTTATTTAGTTTCACTGAGTCAGGAGTTTAATATTCTCTAGTTGTGACTTTGTTTATCTTTCCAAGACTTGGTGTAAGCTTCCATCCTATCAGCAACCTCAGCACCCATCTTTTTCTGAAACCTCAGGTCAGTCTCTGCTCTTCTGTCGAAAAATCATCAAACCTTCCGTGGCCAGGAGGATGGCATTCGGTGTCTTTCCTTTGGCATTTTTGCTGCCCACCAGCCATCCTGCGCGTTCCCACTCCCCCAGCATTACTCAATCCCCTCCACGGACCCTCCTCTCCAGCCAAGCTGGCTCCTGGATGGAACGTTCCTGAACTCTCACCCCTGCGTGATTCCTATTAGAAAAAGAGCCACCTGCACTCCCAGCTCGTTTGCTAGGATTTTCCAGCTGCTCCAGCTCAGGGTGGCCTCACCCAGTTCTGAGCTTCATAGGTACGTAATTGTACCACTCATTTGGATTTGATACATTAACCACAGAATCTGTTGCTTGAAATGTATTTTTCCCCCGCAACTGGATGATCAGCTCCTTGAAAACTGGGACCTTCGTCTTGCGTAGCAAAATGATGAATGAAGCGTGAGATAGATTCCCGGGTGCCCTGCCATCTGGCGAAGTCGGCAGCTAACCACTCCCATTCGTCCTGAAGTCAGACTGCTCCACTCAGAGGTCTGAGCCTGGAACGGAACCTGGAGGCCAGGGAAGGTTTCCGTGCGGCCGAGAGAGATAGACATCCTGCCAGACGTTGGGACCGCCCTTGTCCTGGGGGATTCCTGATGTCGCGTCCGATTCTGTGAGACATAACTGGACTCGTGTCCTTACTGTTCCCCACGTACAAGAGAAGACTCTTGGTTATCATGAGGTTGAGAAGGGACATCATCAAAGCTCAAAGCTGTGACCTTGAGACTTGACTTGTGGCAGGGAAGCTGGCCCCAGGGAGATCCAGAGCTGCCAGCAACACCGTGTCCTCAGACGTTCAGGGTTCCCTTGTTTTATAACCAAGGCCGTTCACACACGTAAGGGAAAAACATCACCAACCGAAAGGCAAAAAGTCACGGGGAGTCAAGATATTTCTCAAGCAGAGGGTGAGTGACCCTAGCCTGACCTTGGCCTCTGCACATGGTCTGGACGCGCTGGGTGCAGACGCCTTTTCAGGTGGCTCCATCACGCCTCCTGCGTTTCTCTACAGAAATCCTACCCTTGGCCCGAGCGCCTCCAACCGTTCGTAGCTGAATCCGTTGCTCCCCTTACCCTTTGCCCTGTGTGGCTGCGTGACTGTGTTTTTATCCCCATCATTCAGAACATTCAGAGTTGATTTTTTTTTAACCCATAGAAATCGTCACTGGGATCTGATATTGTAATTAATCACCAGAATCACTTAATGTGTGTGGTCCATCTTGATTCCGTTTTTGTTTCATTCTGGATTTTGCAGCCAAGTTAAAGAGGTGGTTAAAAAGCTAGAGCTTGTCGCTTTTAGGAATCCAGTGTTGGAAACCACCAGCAGTTTGGCCCTCGAGCTTCAGCGCAGGAGCCGCAGATCCCCAGGGGCCTAGGATGCCGCGGGATGCCCAGGAGGCAGGGAGTAGCAGACCTGAGCACCCCTAGCTGTGCACACGGCACCCCATCACACAGGTGTGCATCTCCCCTGGCCCTTGCTGACCTTGGAGCTGCCAGCTAATGTCAGGTGAACGAGAGCTGCTGTGGGCTCAGGCCTGGGCATTGCCTTGGAGTGGACTCAGTCCACTGCTTTCCCTCACAGCTTCTTGTTTGCTGAATCTCGTGAGCACAAAGGCATCCTTAGAATACCTGGCATGTGTGAGGCCCAAAAGGATGCTGATTGGGCATCTTATACGGAACAGTGGGTGCAGCAGAAGGCGCACCAGGTGGGGAAGGAAGGCCCCAGTTATGCTGGTTAGAAGCGTGATTTTAGGTGATGGTAGCCACATCCCTTAACTGTCGTGGGCCAACCAGCTCTGCCGCTGGGGCGGTAGTGGTCAGTCTGCCCAAGGTCAGCCTGCTTCTCTTCTAAAAATACTGTGGAGCTTGGCTAAACACAGTTGTGAATGAGGTCAGTTTGTCAAGATACTGGTCTCTGACTGAGGGCTGTGATTATTGGAAATATGGGAAGAATCCAGAAGCCTGACACTTCTGTTTGAGTGGAGCCCAGCATGAAGCCCGAGGCAGAAGTCCAGGCTGGGGTAGATCTCTTTTCTTGGATATTTTAAATCGGGTGAGGTTTCTTTTCTTGTTCTTAATCCTTCCTGATAGGAAGTTCGGAGTCGGTATCACGTCTGTTTGCCGGGAAGATGCAAGTGCTGTGTAGAAAGTTTTTACAACCCAGCAAACGTCAAATGTCTGCTGTGGTTTTCAAGATAGCAGATCCGCTGCAGAGAGGATGGACGTTGCTGCCCGTCAATTAAAAAGTTGTTAGAAGCCTAAGTGTCTTAGAGGCCAGCCTGGGACTTCTTGATTCATCCCAAGTCTCTGCTGCGATGGTCCGTCCCTCTGATGCCGCTTTGTAGCACTTCTTGGATTATAAAGGGATTTTAGTTGTTTTCCTAATTAAGGAATTTGTAGAAAAGAGACTTGTCAATGTCCTTGAATTCTCTGATCGCGGGACCCCTGCCCCCCACCCCGAGTTTTAATCTTAGGAAATAGAACAATAAACCAGTCATCCAGTGTTGGGCAGGGGTGGGTAATACCAAATCCACAAAGCAGCTTAATCACACCAGGAAAAGAAACGGTCCCTTTGCTTACAAGATCAAATGTTCTTTTTGTTAAAAATGCTCTTCTCAAAAAAAAAGAAAAAAAAAAAAAAGCTCTTCTCCTCTGTTGAAGTTCCAAGTGAGTTAAGAGGCTTATTAAGATGCCTGGCCCGGGCTTCCCTGGTGGCGCAGTGGTTGAGAGTCTGCCTGCCGATGCAGGGGACACGGGTTCTTGCCCCGGTCCGGGAGGATTCCGCATGCCGCGGAGCGGCTGGGCCCGTGAGCCATGGCCGCTGAGCCTGCGCGTCCGGAGCCTGTGCTCCGCAACGGGAGGGGCCACAACAGTGAGAGGCCCGCGTACCACAAAAAAAAAAAAAAAAAAAAAAAAAAAAAGATGCCTGGCCCTGTGGCCGTACGTCCGCGTTTGCGCATTCTTTCCCGAGGCGGCAAGTGTGGGCTTTGAGCTCTGAGGTGTGAATCCACCCGTCAGTTGCTTTCCTCCTCAACGAGACGCCCTGTGAACTTGCGGTTGTGTGGCCAGCTCCTGAGAGGGGTACACGGTGTGCGGGCAGGCGCGTGCTTCTTGTGTGTGCAGTTTGCAGGCCCTTTGTTTTTCTGCAGAGTTATTTCCAAAAGCCCTTTGGGGTTGAAGAGTTCAGTCTCTTACAGATACAATCCCCAGTGAAGCCGAGGGGACTCCCATTCTAAGAGAGGGCCTGGGCACCGTCAGATATTTGTGGGCAGCAGAAGGGAGCTGGCATTTAGGAGACGGTGGGCGATTTGAACGTAGAAATGACGGTGAGAGCTGTGGGAACCTTAACAGAAGCCCGGGCGGAACATTGGAGAAGGGACCAAACTCGTATCAGGCAGGGTCCCCACGCCACCACTGCAGTGCGCAGCCGCACCACAGTTTTCTGTAAACCTGCTCTGGTGTCTTGTCCTGTTTTGAAGTTAACCTGGTGGTCCTCGTGGTTCTCCTGAGTTCTGCGCTTAGCTAGACTAAGAGATGAACGCATTTGTAGATGGGAACGTTGTCCCGGCAGTTGTATGTTCGTGTCCTGGGTCGCTGATAAATGATTTCTGAATCACTGAGCGTGACGCATACACGATTCCTCTCCCTCCTGCTGTCTGAGATCCGGTAGCCTTGCTGCCCTCGGCACCTAATTCCAGCCTGAACAGCTGCGGTCCTGGTAGCACTGGGTGGTGGAGATGTGTAACCTTTAACCTAGATTCCCGGATCTCGTGTCTGGTGTCCCACGTTATAGCTGTCAGTAGCCCAGAATAGAACGAAGGGACTTGGAGAAGAGGCGCTTCCATCAGCCAGACCATTCCTTTCATAATCAATACTGTATGAATGCCGAAGGCAGATTTTTCCAACTTGTTCCTGTTGTGCGTCTCATAGAGATGCCATAGAGTTCCCTGTGCATCCTACATGGAACTCGGCTGGTCCGTTCCTAACCTTTCAGTGCAGAGGTTCCCAACCTGGGGAACCTGGTTGGGAACTGAGTTTCAAAGGGGTCCATGAACCCCAGGAAACCGTGTGCAGAGTTTTATTCATGTGTTTGCATTTTTCTGAGGGGAGTGTCCCCAGTTTTTAGCACATGTGCAAGAGTGTATGAGGACCCCAGGAAGACTGAGAACCACTGTAGTCAGTGCAGGAAATACAGTTTTATAAGGAGCCGTTCTGTGTTGCCTGGTGAGCCATCCCTTCTCCTCCCTTCCTGCTACTTCCTGGTCACTGTTTTCCAGTTTGTCTTCTCTTTTTCATTTGCCATCAATCTGTTAAATCATCTTCCACATGGAAGACCCCACTGGTGGCTTTGAGAACCAGAGGACTAAATCAGAAATGACCTCTGCTCTCACAGAGCTGAGAGGCCAGTAAAGGAGACTAGACCATGGGATAAAGAGTTACGAGGCATTACAGAGGGCATCTGGTCCAGTCGCCTGTCGACGTGGAAATCCTTTCTAAAACATCTCCACCGTGTTCTTGTCCACCCTGTGCTCATCTCTTCCCGTGGGGAGGGCCGCTGTCTCCCAGGAGGACCTCTGTGGGCAGCCCTGGCTACACAGAAGTTCTCCTTTACATGGAGTCTGACTGGGCCCCCCCCACTTGGTCCTAGACTTGCTCCCTTTCCTCGCCCCCGTGGGGCCTGTTTTGTGCCCTGGGCCTTCAGTGTTTAAAGATGGACCTCGCTTCGTTCCGAAACCCTTTCTGAGCCACCACCCCCATGCCTGCAACTTACCCTCAAGTGACAAGGTTCTGAGTCCTTTGACCTTTTACCAGAGATTAAAATGTGAAGTGGCCCTATAACAGTTTTATAGCTTGTGTACAGTTTTACAGGTGTTATCCATCATGGTCTTTGTGATTCTTATACAGGGATTCATAAGGTCAGTTCTGTACCAGACATACTGAGATGTTTGCTGTTATTCAATAATAATATGCAGTGTATCTGTTGGTATGCAGTTCATCTGTGAATAACAGAGACTCAAAACAGCAGTGGTTTGAATAAGAGAAGTTTGTCTTTCATGAAGAAGTCTGGAGGTAGGCAGCCCAGGGCTGATCCTGCTCTGCGGTGCCCTCAGTTGTCCCAGACTTCTGTTTGTTGCTCTTCCCTGAAAAACTCATCCCCAAAGTTACCTCATGGCCCAAGATGGCTATTCCAGCTCTAGCCATCACATCGCCTTCCAACCTGCAGCGGGAAGGACAAAGAAAAAGATCAGCCCTTTGCTGCTCCTGCCATCTTTCAAGGTTCCCAGAAGCTGCTGCAGCATACCTCTGCTTACATCTGAGAAGCCAGAACTCAGTCACATGATTAGCCCTAGCGGCAGTGCAAACTTTCTTCGGAACAGCCATGTGCCCAGCCAAAAAGTGAAGCTTCTGTTGATTTGGGAAAAAGGGACGCAGCCATTGAGGAACAGCAGCCTTGTCTCTTGCCCTAGACGTCCCCTCCGCTCTGGCTGTCACAGAGCTTACCACTATTACATGGTCAGCAGTCACCACAGACTAAACGGGGAGGGTTCTGCCCCTGCATCATGTCCTCCCCTTTCCTTACCTCTTGTTCTATCCTTGCTTGAAAAGTTTCAGTGGGAACGTATCTCTGATGGTAAAGTTGACTCACATCATTTTTGGAAGTAGAATAAATATAAGTAAGTGAAATCAGAATCATGTCATCAATTCTAAATGCATGGCTTGCCCGACACACTGTTATTCTACGGCCCACTCAGGGAGGAGAAAATGCTGCCGATTCAACCGTGACCCGCCATCATTTGAACAAGGCGTCCTGACCACCAAGATGTGAAAATAGGAAAACACACACCTTAGAGCTGTCGAGATGTGGGGCGCGGGACCCAGTGCTCGTTTCTCTTGGGAAACAAGAAAGGGTGTTTTTGGTGAACCAGAGAATCTTCCTGAGAGGGTGTTAGACGCCGTTCAGCGTCAGCTTAACGTCACGTGTGCAGCTGTGTTCACGGCGGCGAATGCTTCGGCACACTTCATTTGATTTGGGCAACTTAGCTCAGATGGAACCAGGTGTCTTACAGGTGGAAGGAGGGAGGAAAGAAGTGGAGCTGAGTTCGGTCCGTCGTGGCCGAGAGCAGAGCCCGGGGAGCTGCCTCAGGACAGGCTCAGCCTGCCCGCTCCTCTTTTGTGTCAGGTTTTGGTGTCGAATTCCCGGTTCGGCAGCGATGCGGGGATGGGCTGGACGTCTTTCCCTCGGAAGGCCAGCGCTCCCCCCTCTCCATTTCAGGAAATGAACGGGGTGCTGAAAAGCATGTTCTCGGAATGGTTTTCTTCTGGGTTCCTGAACCTGGAGCGGGTCACCTGGCGTTCACCGAGCGAAATGCTGCAGAAAATCAGTGAGTAAGTATTTATGACATGGCCGCTTTTCTTACGTCTCAGCGGAAAGCCAGTCTCCATTCCCGTGTACGTTTTGTTCCAAGCCTGATAAAACCCAAACACAAGATCCACAAAGCTGGCTGTCCTAGCCGGTGATGCCGAGACCATGGAGGAGGAAAGGGCACAGGTGGAAGCTGGGCCTCGTGCACTTGGGGTGTCAGTCACGTCCTCATGTTTAAAGCCCTCAGGCCCGCATCTCCCCAACGACCCCGTGATCAGAGCTGCCCGGGTTCACTGGACCAAGCATTGGCATTAGTAACTCAAAAACCGTCTGTCTCAAACAGCTGTTAAAATGTCTCCCTTGAATAAAATCTCCAAATTCACGGTATAGTGCGTGATTCCCACCTTCCCCCGGACACAGTAAAATGCAGGCTGGCCCACGATAGCATGCTGCCATGTCGCATATTGAAACAAAGCAGCGGTGGCCGAGGTCGCTGGACAAATGGAAGCAGCCAGGTGATGCGTGTCCTCGGCAGCACGGGCTTCAGACTGCGGAGATTCAGAGGAAGCAGGAGACGTAGGATGTCCGGTGACAGGCATCTGGTCGAGTCTCTGTGTTGAAATCTGCCACATAACTGCTCCCCCGGGGCCTGGCAAACGAGTCTTAAGACCAGGGATGAGGGCACAGTTTTGTGTGTAAAACGGTCACCAGTTGTGCTTCCTCTCAGCGCTGTTTCACGCTAAAATGATCTTTGAATTTCCCGCAGAGTCCGTAGAAGCTGTATTTAAAGGATTGCTTTGACTTGAGTGAATAATACGAGTAGGAATCAGCCCCGCAGCTGTTTAACTTACGATTTGTACTTCTGTCTTGCCCCTTCATAACGTTCTCGTCAGGGCTGAGGCTGTGCATCCCGTTAAAAACTGGGCGGACATGAAACGGCGCGTGGGGCCCTACAGAAGGTGTTACTTCTCCTCTCACTGCTCGACCCCGGGGGAGCCCCTGATCATTTTGCACGTGGCCCTGACCAGTGAGATCTCCAGCAGCATCCAGGTACCTGTACGCGGTCGATTCAGGACGGGGCGGACGGCCCAGGGTGCCTTAAGTTTTCTGTTAACTTAGTTTTCTCACCTTTTTGAAAATAAATTGCTTTTCGGCCTTTGTGGATCTTTGCATTAGCTAGATACAGTCTCCAGATCTGCAGCCACAGAGTGGAGACAGGCAGTGTGTGGGCAATGATGGGACAGGGCAAGCTTTTGCCAGGGTGTGTGCCTTGAGGTTGAGACATGGTCCAGGCTGTTACGGAGGAGGGGGTACAGGTGCAGGGGCGCGGGGGTCAACTCTTCAGCATCTAAGTGCCTGTGGGTAGTTTCAAAAGACAGCCAATTGAGAAATCGGAAAGTCGGCTGTGCTGCGTGCCTGATGAGGGCCCAGCGCTCTGCCCGGTGTGGTGGTTCCCTCCCTCCAGGAGCAAGCTGGGCTTCTCCTCGAGGCGTTGGTGAGTGTCTGAAACACTCAGTCCGCAGGCCCACGGGGGGCAGGGGCTGGGGCTGCAGAGCAGGTCCGTTGAGGGGAAGTGGGCACCCGTGGGTCACTGTGGCTTCGGGGTCGGAATGGCCTGTTAGGAGGCTGAGAGGTGATGGCAGATCTCAGGTGGGCGCTGGGCAGTGTCTCCTGGCATCGGAGGGCGGAGGACTCGTCAGCAGGGAGACGTTCCCATACAATACGATGCTTGTTTGGAGGCGCCTGCACTGTCACGCACTAGAAGTTACCACGGCCTCCCTGGGGGCAGTTTGGTAATAACTATTAAAATATAAAACGTGTTCCTTTTGACCTAAAAATTCCACTGTCAGGAATTTATCCCAGGAGAGGCTCAGAGCTGAGAGTTTGGGTGGTTGCCCACTGCAGCATCGTCTGGAGGTGGGAGTGGTAACCAGAGTGCCCACCGGGAGGGGGCGCTCTAGGGAGCGACAGCGTGTGCGTCTGGCCTGTCCTCACAGACCCTTCGGTCCCACGTGTGGGCTTAAGTGTGGATTTAGCTTTTTTTTTTTAAACAAATTTAATCAGTTATACATATACATATGTTCCCATATCCCCTCCCTTTTGCGTCTCCCTCCCACCCTCCCTATCCCACCCCTCCAGGCGGTCACAAAGCACCGAGCTGATCTCCCTGTTAGCTTTGTATTTTTGACATGGAACTTGTCAACCTTGACTTACTATTGACTGAAGATTCAGGTTCCAGCCTAGCCTATCTGGCGTGACCTTCTGTGTGGCATGAATTACGTCGACTGAGCGTTTGCTGTGCCCCGTCCGCCCGCGGAGCGCCCTCCTGTGTTTGCTCACAGCGCCTTGTGACTTGGGCTTGTTATTGTTTTTGTCCTTGTTTTAGACGTGAGGACTCTGAGGCTAGGAGGGGACTGCAGAGATTTGCCCGGGATGATGGAAGAAGTGGGGACGGTGGGGGAACGGGATCCCAGCCCTGAGGGCAGGTGCCTTCCGTGTGAGGAGACTCGCGCATCCGGACGCACACATGAGAGACCGCGTGTGTACGTGGTTTTGTATGCACGTGTGTTTATGTGTGTACCTGCCTGGGGCCAATGAGACCGACCTGGAAAGGCGCTCCCCAGAACGTTACCAGTAGGACTGGGTGTTCGGTTCTGGAGTGATCTGTGATTTCTTCTTCATGCGTTTATTTCTTGCCTCTTTGACATTATGCATATATCATTCATATAATCAAAGAAAGGTTCGTTTGGGGTTTTTTTTTTTTTTTTTTGAAAACTTAAAAAAAAGATTTGCTGGAGACAAATTTTGAGTCCAGAACCACGAGATAGCCTACAGACTTCTTGAAAAACAAAGGAGGTGATCCAACAAGATGAGGACGAGGAATGATGGGAGGAGGGCTCCTCCGTCAGCGGCGGGCGCAGGAGAGGCTGGCGGGGCCCCGATGTCACGGCCGCTGCGTCACCATCCACCCAACTTTCCTTATGGTGACGGTTCATGGCTTCCCAGGAGTCACAGAAAAGACCCTCCGAGCGTCTGAAGGGGATGAGAGCTGAGGATGTTTTTCCCCAGGGGGTTACGCGTAGACCCACGCATCCCATTGGCAATTTAAGAAAGTCTGTGGGCTCCAGACCTCAGCCTGGACTCTGGGCCAGACTCCCCTACATCAAGCAACCAGGGTAGCTGGTAGGAGTTTAGAGCAGCGTAAGCGTGTCCTTCAGAAGCAGGCTGGCGGGCCTGTGTCCAAGCCAACTGCAAGGTCTCCACCACTACTGTCCAGTGGCTCTCAGGGTATAAAGCTCAGAGGGCCCCGCACTCACATCTCAGAGCAGATCAAGTCGGACTTGGCTAAGGGACTTCCCATTACAAGTCACGCTGATTCTTAGATCGCTTCTCGTACGTGTCTGTGCGGGCGTGTGGTTTCACTGTGGAAATATAGGACTTGGCAGAAAACCAAAAAGGTACATAGGAAAAGCATAAAAAGGTACATTTCCTGAAAGGAAACTTACATGGGACTGCATCTGGCTTACTGGGAAATGTAAAGAACTAGGACTCAAGAGGGGAGGAGGGAGGCCTGCAGGACGCAGCGGGCAGCCTGTGCACAGGAGCCGCGGGAAGTGGGGCCCTTGGCCTTGGCAGAGGGCGGGTGTGTCGGGGGGCAGCGTCGGGGGGCAGCAGATTGCACAGAGAGAGAGAGACCTCCCCTGAGAGAGACCTAGAGGACATCAGTTGTGATTCAGCGAAGCTTGTGGGAGAATTTCAAAGTGATAGAAATGATACAACTTTGAGCAAACAGCCAGGGAAGTTGTGAGACCACCACCGCCTCCAGAGAGGTCTCAGAACAAGGTCTAGAGCCTGGTCCTTGGGTCGAGGGACCCCCAGGAGGGGTGAGGGCGGGGCGGGTGCATCCACGGCTGCCCATCACTGTCCTTGATGTTTTCCAGACCATCATAGTGAAGGAGAGTCCCACGTCGGAGACAGAGGAGCGGGACAAGATCACCACAGCCGTCCTATACTCGCTGAGCCTGACCCAGCAGGGGCTGCAGGGCGTGGAGCTGGGCACCTTCCTCATCAAGCGGGTGGTGAAGGAGCTGCAGGTGGGTGAGGCTCGACCCTTACCCCGCCGCGCCGCCGTGCGTGTCCCCGCCTGGGGATGGCCCAGCAGCTCTGCCCTCATCTCTGCGGACAGGGTGAAGCTGTTGGGCCGGAGCGAGCAGGAGGGGTGGAAAAGTGCCAGGTGCCCCTTGGCACCTCCTAGGAGCCCCGAGACTCGTCAGGGGGTGGAAGCAGTGCCGAGGAAGAGGCCCTCAAAGCTGGCTTCTCATGGGCCACAAATCCAGATGCATCCTGGGGGCGGCGGCTTCTGCAGGGAACCCTGCACCCTGGCTGGTGGGGCAGCTCCTGATGGGCACGCGCTGTCCTGGCATAGTCGCCAGCAGGGCCCCCTTCGCTCCCACTGTCCAGTCCTGGCCGTGCCAACCTCCCTACCCACCCTCACCCACTCGTGGCCCGGGAGGGAGCATCAGGGTTCGACCTCGACCAGGCAGTTGGAGGGTCAATGCACTGGCACCTGGTTTTTTTTAATAATTGCCTTCTCTTGGTTGCTCTGGGAAACACAGAGAAATGTTCAGGTCCACTCTGGGTTTGGGCTTTTAAAAACTACCTCATGAGGGGCTGGGGTGAACTGTAATGTGTAGAATCTAATTTTTAGGTAAAATAATTAGATCATGACTAATTGGCTCTGAGGCTTCTGGTGGTTTCAACACAGACAGCTGCTGCAGAAGCTCTTCCTCAGGGGATGACACATAGGGTGGAATTTAAATATTCGCATGCTTCGTGTGAAATTCATAGTTTTCAGTCTGAGAACTTGGGATTCGGTTGGGTATCAGCTTCGTTAGAATCACTCCCTGCCGCTTTTTCCCCCGGAGGCGATAAGAAGCACATGTGATTGCTCTGAGTTTCTTCTTTTATTTCCTGCTTCTTTGCTGAAGGTGCTAATGAACGGGGCGAGGGCGGGCGGGTAGCAGGGCTGGGACGAGGCAGAGAGGCAGTCAGAGGAGGAGCAGAATCCGGGGTCTGGCTGATGCGCATCAGGCAGCCCAGGAGCCATCCTGCCACTGACCTCTTCTCCACGTCTGGGCTGGGAGCCGGGAAGTCACCTGAGAAACCTGGAGGGAAAGGCAGCCCTTCCTCCACAGAGGTGTCCGTGGAGGTTTATGAAGGAGGCGCCTTAAACGCCCAGTGAAAAGTCATGGGACCGTTTTATCTTTTAATATTGTTCTGTCGTTAAAGTTACGGTTCTGAATTTTGAGTGACAGTGAGAAAGCGCTCATGGTATAAATGCACAAAGCAGGATGTAAAATAACTGTCTCGCCCTTGCAGAAATTGCCTGGAGAAAGACCAGGAGTTATACTCTATCAAACCTGGAGAGTATGGTGGTTTCTTTGATTCTGTCCTAAATTTAAAAAATTTTTTCTGTAGTGAGCATATATTACATTTTTAATTGGAAAATACTGAGTTCTTTGAAATGATTATTGAGATCTCTCTGTAATTTGAACAACAATGATTGAACCGTGTTATCTGATGTGGAGACATAACCGTTACCCCCCCTTCTATCCCATCCTCTGCACCCACTGTGCTATAGTTGGGCGATCAGTTATTCATTCAACAAACAGCAAACAGTCACTGGGTACTTGTGTGCCAAGCACCAAACCAGGTTCTGTGGCGGCAGCAAAGTCCATGGGAGGGGCCTGGTGGGCTAGAAAGGCAAGACCTGTAGTCAGAAGACAGCACCCCACATCGTAGCAGCACACCCCTCCAATTTCAGGCAGGTCCCCCAACTAGCCGGCATGGATAGTGGTGCAGATGGAGACCCCACAATAAAGGCTTGTCCTGGGGACTCAGGATGCCTCCAGGACCTGGCACACATCAGATCCTTAATAACTGTTCCTTGAAAGAAGAAGATTCGTGCGCATCAAATATCACTTTGTAAACCACACAGCAGCACACGGAGGTTAATGATACGTAAGCGAGAAATGAGGAGGTGTTTCTGAATCCGTGACTCACCTGCTGAATTGTGTGTGTGTGTGTGTGTGTGTGTTTTCTCCACCTTCCTTTCCCCACCCCAACTGTGCCCTGCAGAAGGAGTTTCCTCACCTGGGGACGTTTGCAAGTCTTTCCCCTATCCCTGGGTTCACCAAGTGGCTTCTGGGGCTGCTGAAATCAAAAGCAAAGGATCACGGGACGAACGAACTGTTGACAGATTCCGAGTGTAGAGAAATCTCCAAGATCACGGGCGGTCCCGTGAATGAGACCCTCAAGACCTTTCTCAGCAGCAGCGAGTGGGTCCAGTCTGAGCCGCTGGCCCGGGCACTCCAGGCCCCCCTGATGCGGCTCTGCGCCTGGTACCTGTACGGGGAGAAGCACCGGGGCTACGCCCTGAACCCCGTGGCCAACTTCCACTTGCAGAACGGGGCCGTGATGTGGCGCATCAACTGGATGGCTGACGTCAGCCTCAAGGGCATCACGGGCTCGTGTGGCCTCATGGTCAATTACCGCTACTTCCTGGAGGACACGGCCGCCAACAGGGCCGCCTACCTCAGCTCCAAGAGCATCAAAGCGTCCGAGCAGGTCCTCAGCCTGGTGGCCCAGTTTCAGAAGAACAGCAAACTCTAAGTCACCTTTGCTGAAGCCAACGTCCCCGGCTTGGAAAAGGATAATTTTCAGGAGGGGTCGGGGATGGGGTTTATTACCCAGAGGACCTTCTAGAGTGAACCGGAGTTGAACTGTGCTCTCTGGCCTGTGGCGGGGTCACACTGGAAGGCCGGGCCCGGGCTTTGCACGAGGGAAGATGCGGTACCGCTGCAAGGTAGTGGTGGGTACAGGTAGACGTGGGCTGGATGGGGATGCTGTGCTCTCTCCAGAAGATTCCATCGTGGGCTTTGGCCTGGCTCCCTGCCCTGGGATGGTCTTCAGAAACCGTGGAGCCTCTGCTGGCTCTCGTCCCAAGGTGGGTGGGTCAGCTGCTCTGGGACCCGGGCAGGTGGCCCAGGTGAGAACAGATGTTCCTTCCAGCGTAGAACATGGTTCAGCCATGATTGTTTTAGCCGTTTCTCTCTGCTGATTGCAAAGGGCTAGAGAGCTGTGCTGCACTTCACTAGTTAAATTCTGGAGACCGTGAACGTGTGAAAAGGTTTGTGACTTTGCACAAACTTCACTAAGCCAAATTACTGGAAACGAGAGCTCTTGTCGCCTGGGGCTTAAATTGCATTACAGACTTGACAGTTACAGCGATTCAAGTTCGTGATGAACTTCGTAGCAAAGAACAAGTTTGTCCTGTGAAGCATTAAACACGTGGTTATTCACGATCGCATAGTGGTCGTCTTTGAGGTCCGAGACCTCGTTAGCCGTGCCCTTGGTCCCCAGCCAGCCCGTTGGCAGGTTTGATGCTCTGTGAAGCGGGCCTGGAGCGTGTGGCCTGAGGACAGAGGTGATGGCAGAGGCGCTGCTGATTGTGGGTGAGGAGGGGGGTGTGATGTTGAGTCAGGCAGCAGGTCCCCACCTTCCTTGCCTTTCACCTTCCAGACCCGTCCCTGGACCACCTCTGTTGTCTTCTTCGTGTCACTTGTTGCCTGGTAACAAACAACATGACTGCGGTCACTGCTAGAAATTGTGCCTTTTCTGTATCCTGGTAGAAGCAGCCCCCTCCTTGGTTTTGCTTTGAGCTGATGGTGAGAGCCCCTGGGCTCTGCAGGCCTGAAGTCACCGCCCTCCAGGAGCTTGGAAAAAGTTAAGGCACCAACTGCTTCCGTGTGGCAGGCGGCCCCTGAGACCGTAGCCCCTGATTCCCATGCTGCATGCCTTATCTTTGGAATCTTCAAAAAAAAAAACACAGAAGTGGAGAAAATGGTGTAATGACCCTAGGTACATACCACCCAGCTTCCACAACCATCAGTAATTTTCCATTTTTATCAAACCTTATTTCTTTTTTTTTTTTTTTTTTTTGCGGTACGCGGGCCTCTCACTGTTGTGGCCTCTCCCGCTGCGGAGCACAGGCTCCGGACGCGCAGGCTCAGCGGCCATGGCTCACGGGCCCAGCCGCTCCGCGGCATGTGGGATCTTCCCGGACCGGGGCACGAACCCGTGTTTCCTGCATCGGCAGGCGGATTCTCAACCACTGCGCCACCAGGGAAGCCCAAACCTTATTTCTTATAATGTGTTACATTTGGGTGTTCTGTGAAGACTGGATGACGGATGGATGGATGGGTGGATATGGATGGTGCCGTGCTCTGAATGTTTATGTCCCACCAAAATCTACCTGTTGAAATCCGAACCCCCAAAGGTGATGGCATTAGGAGGTGGGGCCTCTGGGAGGTGATTTAGGTCATGAGAGTGGAGCCCTCCTGAATGGGATTAGTGTCCGTATACCTCATGACCTCACGAAGCTCCCTAGGCAATTCTGCAGCTGAAGGAGGGCCCTCATCCAACCTTGCTGCCTCCCAATCTCAGATTTCCAGCCTCCAGAATTGTCAGCAACCAGTTTCTGCTGTTTTAAGCCACCCAGTCTGTGGTATTTTGTTACGGCAGCCGGAGCGGCCTGAGCTGATGGATATAGACGGCTGGATAAGGACTCCGTGCCTCAGTCCACATGACTGAAGGGAATGCTTATGACGCTTCCGTTACAGTGCACTGGGCTGAAATCCCCCTCACTTCATGTGGGTTACAGGGAACCCCTTTCACCTCCCACACTTACCCTGCAAGCCCTAGAAGGGCAGAAGAAACAGCCCAGCCGCCCACTTCCTCTGAGGGCTGCTCAGACTGCCCGCTCGTGCGTATGTTGTCCTTCTGGCAATGGCAGCCAGGCAGGAGTCAGAATCAGAGAGCAGCTGGGTTTGGAGGCCACAGAAGTTCACTCACGGACCCTCCTCACGTTGCGAATTTACATCCTACGGAAGAGTACAACCCGCTGCGCGGGGGCATCATCGCAAGGGGGATGCAGTAACACGAGCGTGGACAGTGTCTCCCAGAACTGTTTTCCATCCCACTTGATCTCAAGCCATCACTCTGACCACCGGATCTTCCTCTGTAAAGTGCCTGGCAGTCTGGTGGGCTCACAGTAAGAGCTCAGTAGATGGTCATTAGTAGTCAGTTTCCACAGCGCCCTGGGTTCAAGGCTGCAGCCACCCTCCACCCCTCGCCAGCACAGAGCCCGCTCCCCCTGGCGTTCCCAGCCTGCACCCTACAGACCCCACCCGTGGGGTGGCTGTCCTCCCCTCCTTTCCCGTGCACGGCTCTCCTCCTCTCTCGTTGCTTTGGGGTCTGTGGTTCAGACAGACCCCAGATCTCTCCAGCCTGTTGTCCAGCAGTCTTGGACTATTCTGGAATTCAGATTGATTCTTTTTCCAGGGCTGCAGGTGGCCTTGGGGCTGACCTGCTCTAACTTGTTCATGGGCGGTTTTTGTTCTGAAAGGCAGTAGGTGCCATAATGGTGGACGCCACCAGCTTTGGCTCCAGCCAGTGCCGGGTTCAAATCCCGACCCCACCGCTTCCCAGCTGGGTGGCCTGGAGCAAACCACCTGCCCTCGTCTTGCCCACTTTCCCATCTTTAAATGGGGGTAACCACAGCACCTACCTCAGGGCCTGCCGAGAGGCTCCAAGGAGATGCTGTGCATAAAGCTTTGAAAAGGCACCAGCGTTGTCTTTATTACAGATGTTTATACATCTGGACTCTGGGACCACCGTCACACTCACCCAGATGTAGGTTCGGAATCGATCGCCCCCCTCTTTGGAAATTAGAGTTGTGATGGTTTTCTGGCTTCTGTTCTATAAGGTGACTCAGTGCACTAATTCATTTCCAGGAGCTTCTGTGAACTGAGGTGTCCTTATGCCCCTGGCAGCTAAGCAGCACCTCACTTTCAGACGAGGATCCCCAGGTTCAGTGGCTTGGCCCAAGCTCTGAGCTCTCCCGGCTGGTACCTTGTCCAGCAAGCCCTGAGCTCTCCCGGCTGGTACCTTGTCCAGCAAGCCCTGAGCTCTCCCGGCTGGTACCTTGTCCAGCAAGCCCTGAGCTCTCCCGGCTGGTACCTTGTCCAGCAAGCCCTGAGCCGGCTCTCCCATGCTGGCTTGAGGCACTCGGAAGCCTGCCCCCCCGCCCCATTACTCCTATGCACCACCCACCCCGTCTTCCATCTCAGAGGGCTGGACCTTCTCTGTCCTCCAGATCTACGGCAGCTGAGGGTTGCACAGCTCTGCCCTCTGTCGGTTATCTAGGGGCATAACACTTCTGCAAGAGGGCCATGTTGTTCTGTTTGTGGCTTTATATTCTGTACCTGGCTTTATATTCGTTGGAATATAAAGTCCATTTTGATCTCTTCTTGGATAGAAACAAAAGCTACTCCGTGATTCCTATTCATCACAGAAAGCTGCTGCATTATTTGCAGTTTAGCAAAATCGGTAGAGTGACCCCAGGTCTCTTTCTCGTCTTTGTTTTTTTTTTTCTTTTTCTTCTTTTCTGATTGCATTTGCATTTCTCGACTAGCTAATTTTTTTTAACATCTTTATTGGAGTATAATTGCTTTACACTGGTGTGTTAGCTTCTGCTGTATAACAAAGTGAATCAGCTATACATGTACATATGTCCCCATATCCCCTCCCTCTTGCATCTCCCTCCCACCCTCCCTATCCCACCCCTCTAGGTGGTCACAAAGCACCGAACTGATCTCCCTGTGCTATGCGGCTGCTTCCCACTAGCTATCTCTTTTCCATTTGGTAGTGTATATATATCCATGCCACTGTCTCACTTCGTCCCAGCTTACCCTTCCCCCTCCCCGTGTCCTCAAGTCCATTCTCTACGTCTGCGTCTTTATTCCTGTCCTGCCCCTAGTTTCTTCAGGACCTTTTTTTTTTTTTACATTCCATATATATGTGTTAGCATATGGTAGTTGTTTTTCTCTTTATGACTTAACTTCTCGACTAGCTAATTCTTAGTCTTCGAGGAAAGGAGGAAGAAACAGCATTTATCTCTGCTCTTGGCCAGATGTTCTCCGCTCCTCCCAGCCCCGAAGCCTGAGGGAGTGATTCTCATGTACAGATGAGGGAACTGAGGCTCTGGGAATGCTGAGGGCAGCTGCTGACGCTGGAGCTGGGGCCCGAGCCCAGGCCTGCCCAGCGCTGTCCACGCCGCCCTGACTTCCAACCTCACAGCGCAAGCAAAGCCCCAGGGCAGGAGGCCAGCGCCGCCGTGGCAGGGGTGAGGGGGATGGAGTCGGGAGGGCAGCCCGGCCGGACACGATGGCCAGGGTTGGAGATGTTGTGACACTAAAACTCCGGCAAGGGGGAGGCTGCTGGGAAGGTTGAAATCCAGTGTCTTCTGCAAAATCTGAGCAGTCGGTATTTGCCGGTGGTTCAGGGACGGATGCCCCGCTCCAACCAGTTCAGGGCAGAGAACCTCAGCTCAGGAAATCCACCGGCCGAGGGCAGAGCCGCGGAGCGCACGTGGGCGGAGACAGCAGGGCCCCGCATTTTCTCCGCTGCCCTCTCCGCTCTCCTCCAAGGCCTCGCCACTTCCTGGAGACCCGCTTCAGCACAGGGGTCTGCCCACAGCCCCACCGCTGTAGAGACCATCTCTCGGGGTCGCCCCGCCGCTAGTTACCCAGCCTCAGCCGTGGGCAGGGCGGAGAGATGATCGGTCCAGTCTGGAGACGGGGAGACGGGCCCCGCGAGGGGTCCAGCTGGAAGGCGGCTCTCTCTCTGGACCAGTCGAGTGGAGCGGTTGGCGTCCATTGTTCCCATGGCGATGGGAGGTGACAAGTGTCGGGGGGACGGTTCCTAGGAGGGGGGGGAGGCCGTAGCCCACCTACCACAGAGCCTGGTGTGTATGGGTGACAAAGGCTGGAACCCCCCCCAGGCTTGTCCGTTTCAAGTACTTTGCTGTGCATCTTCCCGCCATACCTGGCTCGTAGCAGGGGCTCAGTACGTATTTTCCATCCACTGGAGAAAAGCAGCCCTCATTCCGCACTAGGCAGCGCATCCTGAGCAAAATTTAGCCCGTCCTTGATAACTCTGGCAGGGAAGGAAGGAGACCAGAGAGCTGCCTTAGCTACTGCAAACGCTGTTTTCCCGGGAGAGAGGTGAGGCTCTTTTCCACGCTGCTCCGGAGAGGACTGCCACGGGCACTCGCTCCATCCCCTCACCCCGCTCTGGGGTCCACCTCTCACCAGCTCTGCGGTACTCCCAGCCACCCCGGAGGGGTAACCCCAGCAGGTGCCCTCTGGGCAGCAGTCAGGCCCGGGGAACGTGCTCCCCCCGTCGCTACTAGCCGTCCTGCTGCCTCCTGCCCGCTGCCCTCAAGTCTTGGCAGATGGTCCCTCAAGGCCCGATCCCAGGAGTCCCTTCTTTCCCCGGGAGAATCTCCTCTCCATCCACGTCTTCACTTGCCACCTGGCACCTGGTGATGACAGTGACTGGCGTCCTTGCTTGCCTGGGGCAACGCCCGTCCGAGGTGTCCCTATCCTGGCATAATTGTTACGAGAGCGTCCCTTCCCTCTCGAAAGTGTCCCAGTTTGGACCAACAGTTCTGTGGTCTACACACCGAGGATGCGCATGTGGGTATCGACAACACAACTCAGCTACCTGAAAAGGGTCCCCTGGCTTTGACAGCGACCATCACCCTGGGCGCCCCGCATCACGGCCCCTTACGGGCAGGGTCTTTCTGGGCAGGCTTGGCCCCCTGCCCTGGCTCTCCCCACAGAGTCCTGCCCCCTGGGGCTGCTGTGTGGGAATAGGACACAATCCCCACCCCCACCCCAGGAACCCACAAGACCTCACTTCTCCAAATCCAGTTCCTGCCCAGGAAGCGCAATCCCAGCTGCCTTGATGGAGGGCTGTTGGGTGCAGGCATGTTCTGGGTGATGACTTGCATTCAGTCTGAAGACCCAGAGGGGGCCTGTTACAGGAGCGCCATTGTCCCCACTGACAGCTGAAGACACTGAGGCCCAGAGGGACAGGCCTGGGAGCTGCTCTTACAGCCCAGCTGTGTGACCTGAGACCTACAGGGCAAGTTCCCTTTAAACACAGAAAAGGGAAGTTAAAAGACATACTTCTCTCCGCAATCCCACTTCCACCTCTCCCGAGCTACACAGTGTCCCCAGGTCCCCTGCCTGGCAGTGAAGGCAGGTCTGCAGGGAATGCTGGTGTTAGTACCCAGTCCTGGGTCTGTGAGGGGGGATTTGAGGGGACAGGTAGGTCTGGAACCCAGCACGGTGTCTGCGGCACACAGGCTCTTAGGTGTGGTGGCTCCGTGGGTGGCGACCTCCCGTGGCTGGAGAGGCAAGGAGGCCATAAATCCCCCTTTGCCACTGTCAGCAGGGTCAGAAACCTGTCTGATGCTAAAAATGGTTCTGAGCCTAGATCCCAATCAGCAGGCGTCGCGGGTGCTGTGCACACTATTGGCCACAAGATGGCGGTGTTGCCTTTTCCTTGCCTGAACTTGGGGACTTTTTTAAAAAAATAAATTTATTTATTCTTGGCTGCGTTGGGTCTTCGTTGCTGCGCGCGGGCTTTCTCTAGTTGAGGTGAGCGGGGGCTACTCTTTGTTGTGGTGCACGGGCTTCTCACTGTGGTGGCTTCTCGTTGCGGAGCACAGGCTCTAGGTGCGCGGGCTTCAGTAGTTGTGGCACGTGAGCTCAGTAGTTGTGGCGCATGGGCTCTAGAGCACAGGCTCAGTAGTTGTGGTGCACGGGCTTAGTTGCTCCGTGGCATGTGGGATCTTTCCAGACCAGGGCTCGAACCCGTGTCCCCCATGTTGGCAGGCGGATTTTTAACTACTGCGCCAGCAGGGAAGCCTGAACTTGGGGACTTTAATCACAACTTAGCAAATAACAAACCCACTCGCCACCCCCAGCCCCCAGGCAGGTGTGAAACCTGCACCCAGACCCCGCACAGCAGGCTTCCCGTCCTCTCACAGGAGCTAACAACGCTGAGAACTGCTGCAGTGACCTGAGCTGTCCAAGCCTGCTGCTCTGCTGGCTTTCGCCAAGTTTCCCCACAGGCTCTTGGGGGCCCCCCAGCCGGAGCTGGTGGTCATCTCCAGTGGAGCAAGAGTGGGCGTGTTCGCAGCTGTCCCAGGGCACCCCCTCCCCAGGCCCTCAGATGGGTCACTGTGCAGGCTGACTCAAGACATGGCTTTCTGGTTCGGGCACGGAGACCAGATCACAAATCCCTCCCACTAAATGTAGAGGCTGTGGCCTCAAACTTCAGACGTTTGGTAACCACCGGGGCGATTTTTAGTTCACTGCCATAAAGAAACACTCAGTGTTTCCTGTCAATAAATAGAAGTTAAGAGTAAAAATCATACGTTAAAAACAAAGCAGTATTACAACATTCTAGATAAATTTGGTTGCTTCTGAGATGCACGTTAGGGAGTGGGAAAGATGGACAAAGCACCAAACAGACTTACAGACGTTCCCCTTGAGGATCCAGAAAGTCCTCAGAAGACTTTTGGAAGAATGAGAATCGGAAAAAGATTCAATGATATGCTGGCTTTGTCCAAGAGCCTCCAGATTCGCACACCTCACACTTCGGGAAACTTCTGGAGGACCCTGTCTCTGGACACACACAGTGAGCTCTTCCCTTGGGCTTATCGATGGCAGTTGCTGCAGATGTGCTCTCGAGGGGCCAGCGGTCAGTATGAGGACCGGAAGGAAAGCCACGTGCAGGCAGAACTCAGAGCCCAGCGAGGAGCTGCCCTCGGGGGCCAGGAGATGGGCGGCTCCCCAGCCCCACGTGGCCAGCGGCTGGCGCCCTGATGCTGGGGGACTGTCCAGGCTCTTTGGGCCTTCCGGAGCTCTGCAAATGCTGTATTAAGCTTTCGCTTAAAAATCTGCACACGGGACTGCATGTCACCTCCCTGCACGGATGCTGGTGTTAGCAGCCGTTCTGCGGCTATGAGATATTTGACGAGATGAGGCCAGGATGGTATCTGCCGGGCAGCGAGATGCTCTCAGATGAGCAGCAGAAACAGCCCATCCATAAATGTGGTGCCTCAAACGCTAACATACGGGGGGCTTGGGGCACCAGGTAATCTCAGCTTCATCAGGCCCTCCGAATACCCAGGCTTGCCCCCAAATCTGTTCAGTTGAAGCCCACACCGACAACTGCCTTAAACTCTGACCATTTGCAGCTTTCTGTCTGCATGACTCAGCGCTCTCTCTGGGTTCTGTGCAACCACAGAGACGGGTCAGCTTGTTGAAATAAGCACTGGACATCCCAAACTCCTCGGTTCCAATTTCTACAATCCTCAAAACAGCCTTGTCGCTGAAAGCTTTTTTACCCAAGACCTCAGGATCACGAGGCCGCCACCCTCCAAAGAAGCAGCTGATAGCTGACCTTCTGAAGAGGAAGGTCATGTGTTGAAACAGCCATGGGACTCATCAGTCCTGGCCTGAAGCCAGGCAGGAGGGGGCCTGCCAGGGGCATGGGCTTTTGAGGGTCTTACACATCACACACGAGAGAAATTTATTAACAAACACGTGACACCTCTGTCCCTCCAACCTTAACCTCCACTCCTGCAGTGACACCAGTCGAACCCAGAGGAACACTCTCCGTGTCCCTTGCTTTATGTCCTTGAATCAAAAGGCCGCTGTGCCCAGCACCGGTGGTTGGCAGGCTGTGCTGTCACCAGCAGACACAGCGCCGCTTCAGGGGGGACTGGAGCGGCAGAAAAGCTTAGGTGAGAAGGAAGACACATCATTCAACTGTCAGGCCATTCCTTTCCGATGGCAGAAATCCAAGGGATTTTGGCAGGACCAGGTGTAGCCACCCAGAAGGCCAGGACAGTTCATGAGTTAGATATGCCTGTACTTTCTGACCATCCCAACCCACAGCCCCATCCACGGAACCCCCAGACATAACTGTACTGTCATCTTTGTTATATGGATGACCTGCAGACACATAAAAACTGTAGCTTTACAGTACTTTTTTCCCTTCGATTTTGTCATCACAAAGACTACCTGCGACAGTAGAGGTTAGGACCTAATTTATTTGAACCCAGATACGGGTTCTAACCCTGGTGTCATCACTTGTGAGCTATGGGGCCATTACTGAATTTACAACAAGTAAATGTAACCATTTTAGTTTATAAAACAGATGTAAGCCAGTAAAAAAAAATTTTTTCTTGGCCCCTGATGAGGGCTTATTTATTTTTTTTTTTTATTGAAGTATAGTTGACTTACAATGTTGTGTTAATTTCTGCTGTACAGCAAAGTCTTCAGTTATACATGTATATACATTCTTTTCCATTACGGTTTATCACAGGATATTGAATATAGTTCCCTGTGCTATGCGGTAGGACGTTGTTGTTTATCCATTCTCTGTATAATAGTTTGCATCTGCTAATCCAAACTCTCAATCCATCCCTCCCCCGTTCCCCCTCCCCCTTGGCAACCACAAATCTGTTCTCCATGTCCATGAGTCTGTTTCTGTTTCATAGAGAAGTTTATTTGTGTCATATTCAAGATTGCATATATAGGTGATATCATATGGTATTTGTCTTTCTCTTTCTGACTTGCTTCACTTAGTATGATAATCTCTAGGTCCATCCATGTTGCTACAAATGGCATTATTTCATTCTTTTTTTATGGCTGAGCAGTGTTCCACTGTGTATATGTACCACATCATGGTGTATCTTCTTTATCCATTCCTCCGTCAATGGACATTTCAGTTGTTTCCACATCTTGGCTATTGTGAATAGTGCTGCTGTGAACATAGGGGTGCATGTATATTTTTTAATTAGTTTTTTCTGGACATATGCCCAGGAGTGAGATTGCTGGATCTTATGGTAGCTTTACTTTTAGTTTTTTTAAGTAACGTCCATACTGTTCTCCATAGTGGCTGTACCAATTTACATTCCCACCAACAGTGTAGGAGGGTTCCCTTTTCTCCACACCCTCTCCAGCATTTACCCTCTCCAGCATTTGTTATGTGTTTCAAGGTTAAACATCTTTATTGGAGTATAATTGCTTTACAAGTGTGTGTTAGTTTCTGCTTTATAACAAAGTGACTCAGTTATACATATACATATGTTCCCATATCTCTTCCCTCTTGCGTCTCCCTCCCTCCCACCCTCCCTATCCCACCCCTCTAGGTGGTCACAAAGCACCGAGCTGATCTCCCTGTGCTATGCGGCTGCTTCCCACTAGCTATCTATTTTACGTTTGGTAGTGTATACATGTCCATGCCACTCTCTCACTTTGCCACAGCTTCCCCTTCCCCCTTCCCCCTTCCCATATCATCAAGTCCATTCTCTAGTAGGTCTGTGTCTTTATTCCCGTCTTGCCCCTAGCTTCTTCAGGATCTTTTTTTTTTTTTCCCCGTAGATTCCATATATATGTGTTAGCATACGGTATTTGTTTTCCTCTTTCTGACTTACTTCACTCTGTATGACAGACTCTAGGTCCATCCACCTCACTACAAATAACTCAATTTCTTTTCTTTTTATGGCTGAGTAATATTCCATTATATATATGTGCCACATCTTCTTTATCCATTCATCTGTTGATGGACACCTAGGTTGCTTCCATGTCCTGATTATTGTAAATAGAGCTGCAATGAACATTTTGGTACATGTCTCTTTTTGAATTATGGTCTTCTCAGGGTATATGCCCAGTGTTGGGATTGCTGGGTCGTATGGTAGTTCTATTTTTAATTTGTTCTTTTTTTGTTTGTTTTTTTGTTTGCGGTACGCGGGCCTCTCACTGTTGTGGCCTCTCCCGTTGCAGAGCACAGGCTCTGGACGCGCAGGCTTAGCGGCCATGCCTCACGGGCCTAGCCGCTCCACGGCATGTGGGATCTTCCCGGACCGGGGCACGAACCCGTGTCCCCTGCATCAGCAGGCAGACTCTCAACCACTGCGCCACCAGGGAAGCCCTATTTTTAGTGTTTTGAGGAACCTCCCTACTGTTCTCCATGGTGGCTGTATCAATTTACATTCCCACCAACAGTGCAAGAGGGTTCCCTTTTCTCCACACCCTCTCCAGCATTTATTGTTTGTAGACTTTTTGATGATGGCCATTCTGACCGGTGTGAGATGATATCTCACTGTAGTTTTGATTTGCATTTCTCTAATGATTAATGATGTTGAGCATTCTTTCATGTGTTTGTTGGCAATCTGTATATCTTCTTTGGAGAAATGTCTATTTAGGTCTTCTGCTTATTTTTGGTTTGGGTTGTTTTTTTGATATTGAGCTGTATGAGCTGCTTGTAAATTTTGGAGATTAATCCTTTGTCAGTTGCTTCATTTGCAAATATTTTCTCCCATTCTGAGGCTTGTCTTTTCGTCTTGTTTATGGTTTCCTTTGCTATGCAAAAGCTTTTAAGTTTCATTATGTACCATTTGTTTATTTTTGTTTTTATTTCCATTTCTCTAGGAGGTGGGTCAAAAAGGATCTTGCTGTGATTTATGTCATAGAGTGTTCTGCCTATGATTTCCTCTAAGAGTTTGATAATGTCTGGCCTTACATTTAGGTCTTTAATCCACTTTGAGTTTATTTTTGTGTATGGTGTTAGGGAGTGTTCTAATTTCATACTTATACATGTACCTGTCCAGTTTTCCCAGCACCACTTATTGAAGAGGCTGTCTTTTCTCCGCTGTATATTCTTGCCTCCTTTATCAAAGATAAGCTGACCATATGTGCATGGGTTTGTCTCTGGGCTTCCTATCCTATCCATTGATCTATATTTCTGTTTTTGTGCCAGTACCATACTGTCTTGAGTACTGTAGCTTTATGGTATAGTCTGAAGTCAGGGAGCCTGATTCTTCCAGCTCCGTTTTTCTTTCTCAAGATTGCTTTGGCTATTCAGGGTCTTTTGTGTTTCCATACAAATTGTGAAATTTTTTGTTCTAGTTCTGTGAAAAATGCCAGTGGTAGTTTGATAGGGATTGCATTGAATCTGTAGATTGCTTTGGGTAGTAGAGTCATTTTCACAATGTTGATTCTTCCAATCGAAGAACATGGGATATCTCTCCATCTATTTGTATCATCTTTAATTTCTTTCATCAGTGTCTTATAATTTTCTGCATACAGGTCTTTTGTCTCCTTAGGTAGGTTTATTCCTAGTTATTTTCTTCTTTTTGTTGCAGTGGTTAATGGGAGTGTTTTCTTAATTTCACTTTCAGATTTTTCAGCATTAGTGTATAGGAATGCTAGAGATTTCTGTGCATTAATTTTGTATCCTGCTACTTTACCCAATTCATTGATTAGCTCTAATAGTTTTCTGGTAGCATCTTTAGGATTCTCTATGTGTAGTATCATGTCATCTGCAAACAGTGACAGTCTTACTTCTTCTTTTCCGATTTGGATTCCTTTTATTTCTTTTTCTTCTCTGATTGCTGTGGCTAAAACTTCCAAAACTATGTTGAATAATAGTGGTGAGAGTGGGCAGCCTTGTCTTATTCCTGATCTTAGTGGAAATGGTTTCAGTTTTTCACCATGGAGGATGATGTTGGCTATGGGTTTGTCATATATGGCTTTTATTATGTTGAGGAAAGTTCCCTCTATGCCTACTTTCTGGAGGGTTTTTATCATAAATGGGTGTTGAATTTTGTCGAAAGCTTTCTCTGCATTTATTGAGATGATCATATGGTTTTTCTCCTTCAATTTGTTAATATGGTGTATCACATTGATTGATTTGCATATATTGAAGTATCTTTGCATTCCTAGGATAAACCCCACTTGATCATGGTGTATGATCCGTTTAATGTGCTGTTGGATTCTGTTTGCTAGTATTTTGTTGAGGATTTTTGCATCTATGTTCATCAGTGATATTGGACTGTAGTTTTCTTTCTTTCTGACATCTTTGTCTGGTTTGGTATCAGGGTGATGGTGGCCTCGTAGAATGAGTTTGGGAGTGTTCCTCCCTCTGCTATATTTTGGAAGAGTTTGAGAAGGAAAGGTGTTAGCTCTTCCCTAAATGTTTGATAGAATTCACCTGTGAAGCCATCTGGTCCTGGGCTTTTGTTTGTTGGAAGATTTTTAATCACAGTTTCAAGTTCAGTGCTTGTGATTGGTCTGTTCATATTTTCTATTTCTTCCTGGTTCAGTCTCGGAAGGTTGTGCATTTCTAAGAATTTGTCCATTTCTTCTAGGTTGTTCATTTTTTTGGCATAGAGTTGCTTGTAGTAATCTCTCATGATCCTTTGTATTTCTGCAGTGTCAGTTGTTACTTCTCCTTTTTCATTTCTAATCCTGTTGATTTGCATCTTCTCCCTTTTTTTCTTGATGAGTCTGGCTAATGGTTTATGAATTTCGTTTATCTTCTCAAAGAACCAGCTTTTAGTTTTATTGATCTTTGCTATCATTTCCTTCATTTCTTTTACATTTATTTCTGATCTGATCTTTATGATTTCTTTCCTTCTGCTAACTTTGGGGTTTTTTTGTTCTTCTTTCTCTGATTGCTTTAGGTGTAAGGTTAGGTTGTTTATTTGAGATGTTTCTTAAGGTAGAATTGTATTGCTATAAACTTCCCTCTTAAAATTTCTTTTGCTGCATCCCATAGGTTTTTGGTTGTCGTGTTTTCATTGTCATTTGTTTCTAGGTATTTTTTGATTTCTTCTTTGATTTCTTCAGTGATCTCTTGGTTATTAAGTATTGTTTAGCCTCCATGTGTTTGGATTTTTTACAGATTTTTTCCTGTATTTGATATCTAGTCTCATAGCGTTGTGGTCGGAAAAGATACTTGATACGATTTCAATTTTCTTAAATTTACCAAGGCTTGATTTGTGACCCAAGATATCTGTCCTGGAGAATGTTCCATGAGCACTTGAGAAGAATGTGTATTATGTTGTTTTTGGATGGAATGTCCTATAAATATCAATTAAGTCCATCTTGTTTAATATATCATTTAAAGCTTGTGTTTCCTTATTAATTTTCTGTTTGGATGATCTATCCATTGGTGAAAGTGGGGTGTTAAAGTCCCCTACTATGCTTGTGTTACTGTCTATTTCCCCTTTTATGGCTGTTAGTATTTGCCTTATGTACTGAGGTGCTCCTATGTGGGTGCATAAATATTTACAATTGTTATATGTTCTTCTTGGATCGATCCCTTGATCATTATGTAGTGCCATTCTTTGTCTCTTGTAATAGTCTTTATTTTAAAGCCTATTTTGTCTGATATGAGAATTGCTACTCCAGCTTTCTTTTGATTTCCATTTGCATGGAATAGCTTTTTCCATCCCCTCACTTTCAGTCTGTATGTGTCCCTAGGTCTGAAGTGCGTCTGTGGTAGACAGCATGTATACGGGTTTTGTTTTTGTATCCATTCAGCCAATCTATGTCTTTTGGTTGGAGCATTTAATCCATTTACATTTAAGGTATTTATCGATATGTATGTTCCTATTACCATTTTCTTAATTGTTTTGGGTTTGTTGTTTTAGGTCTTTTCCTTCTCTTGTGTTTCCTGCCTAGAGGAGTTCCTTCAGCATTTGTTGCAAAGCTGGTTTGGTGGTGCTGAATTCTCTTAGCTTTTGCTTGTCTGTCAAGGCTTTAATTTCTCTGTCGAATCTGAATGAGATCCCTGCTGGGTAGAGTAATCTTGGTTGTAGGTTTTTCTCCTTTATCACTTTAAATATGTCCTGCCACTCCCTTCTGGCTTGCAGAGTTTCTGCTGAAAGATCAGCTGTTAACCCTATGGGGATTCCCTTGTGTGTTATTTGTTGTTTTTCCCTTGCTGCTTTTAATATTTTGTCTTTGCATTTAATTTTTGATAGTTTGATTAATATGTGTCTTGGCGTGTTTCTCCTTGGATTTATCCTGTATGGGACTCTCTGCGCTTCCTGGACTTGATTAACTATTTCCTTTCCCATATTAGGGACGTTTTCAACTATAATCTCTTCAAATATTTTCTCAGTCCCTTTCTTTTTCTCTTCTTCTTCTGGGACCCCTATAATTTGAATATTGGTGCATTTAATATTGTCCCAGAGGTCTCTGAGACTGTCCTCAATTCTTTTCATTATTTTTTCTTTATTCTGCTCTGCAGTAGTTATTTCCACTATTTTATCTTCCAGGTCACTTATCCGTTCTTCTGCCTCAGTTATTCTGCTTTTGATCCCTTCTAGAGAATTTTTAATTTCATTTATTGTGTTGTTCATCACTGTTTGTTTGCTCTTTAGTTCTTCTAGGTCCTTGTTACACGTTTCTTGTATTTTCTCTATTCTATTTCCAAGATTTTGGATCATCTTTACTGTCATTATTCTGAATTCTTTTTCAGGTAGACTGCCTATTTCCTCTTCATTTGCTTGGTCTGGTGGGTTTTTATCTTGCTCCTTCATCTGCTGTGTGTTTTTCTGTCTTCTCATTTTGCTTAACTTACTGTGTTTGGGGTCTCCTTTCTGCAGGCTGCAGGTTCATAGTTCCCGTTGTTTATGGTGTCTGCCCCCAGTGGCTAAGGTTGGTTCAGTGGGTTGTGTAGGCTTCCTGGTGGAGGGGACTAGTGCCTGTGTTCTGGTGGATGAGGCTGGATCTTTTCTTTCTGGTGGGCAGGTCAACGTCTGGTGGTGTGTTTTGGGGTTTCTGGGTCCTTATTATGATTTTAGGCAGCTTGTCTGTTAATGGATGGGGCTGTGTTCCTGTCTTGCTAGTTGTTTGGCATAGGGTGTCCTGCACTGTAGCTTGCTTGTCGCTGAGTGGAGCTGGGTCTTGGCGCTGAGATGGAGACTCTGGGAGATTTTCGCCATTTGATATTACGTGGAGCTGGGAGGTCTCTTGTGGACCAGTGTCCTGAAGTTGGCTCTCCCACCTCAGAGGCACAGCCCTGACGCCTGGCTGCAGCACCAAGAGCCTTTGATCCACACAGCTCAGAATAAAAGGGAGAAAAAATAGAAAGAAAGAAAGAAGATAAAATAAAATAAAATAAAATAAAGTTATTAAATAAAAAATAATTATTAAGAAAAAAAATTTTTTTAAATGCACAGACAGAACCCTAGGACAAATGGTAAAAGCGAAGCTATACAGACAAAATCTCACACAGAAGCATACAAATACACACTCACTAAAAGAGAAAAAGGGAAAAAATATATATAAATCGTTGCTCCCAAAGTCCACCTCCTCAATTTGGGATGATTCGTTGTCTATTCAGGAATTCCACAGATGCAGGTACATCACGTTGATTGTGGAGATTTAATCCGCTGCTCCTGAGGCTGCTGGGAGAGATTTCCCTTTCTCTTCTTTGTTTGCACAGCTCCTGGGGTTCAGCTTTGGATTTGGACCCGCCTCTGCGTGTACGTCGCCGGAGGGCGTCTATTCTTCGCTCAGACAGGATGGGGTTAAAGGAGCAGCTGATTCCGGGGCTCTGGCTCAGGCCGTGGGGGGAGGGAGGGGTACGGATGCGGGGCGAGCCTGCAGCGGCAGAGGCCACCGTGAGGTTGCACCAGCCTGGGGCGCACCGTGCGTCGCACCGTGCGTTCTCCCGGGGAAGTTGTCCCTGGATCCCGGGACCCTGGCAGTGGCGGGCTGCACAGGCTCCCGGGAGGGGAGGTGTGGAGAGTGACCTGTGCTCGCACACAGGCTTCTTTGCGGTGGCAGCAGCAGCCTTAGCGTCTCACGCCCGTCTCTGGGGTCCGCGCTGTTAGCCGCGGCTCGCGCCCATCTCTGGAGCTCCTTTAAGCGGCGCTCTGAACCCCCTCTGCTCGCGCACCCAGAAACAATGTTCTCTTGCCTCTTCGGCAGGTCCAGACGTTTCCCCGGACTCCCTCCCGGCCAGCCGTGGCGCACTAACCCCCTGCAGGCTGTGTTCACGCCGCCAACCCCCGTCCTCTCCCTGTGCTCCGACCGAAGCCTGAGCCTCAGCTCCCAGCCCCGCCCACCCCGGCGGGTGAGCAGACAGGCCTCTCGGGCTGGTGAGTGCCGGTCGGCACCAATCCTCTGTGCGGGGATCTCTCCGCTTTGCCCTCCGCACCCCTGTTGCTGCGCTCTCCGCGGCTCCGAAGCTGGAGGCCCCGTGGGCCCGGAGCGAGGAGGGTTAAGCCTGTGGGCTGTGGAGTCAGGGGGCCTGGGCGCGAGCCCCCGGGCTGTGCTTGCCGTCACGCGATCTGGGGAGAGCGCTGTGACCCCTGAGCCTCAGTATCCCCAGCAGTAAAATGGGCTAACTCTGGTCCCTCCCCTGCGAGGGTGACGGGAGCTCCCTCTGGAGGCCCTAGCACACTCCCCCCACCCCACCCCACCCCACCCCCCGTGCAGAAGGTGCCAGAACCCGTCATCGTCCCTTGTCATCAGTCCACGTAAGTGGCCGCCATCACTCTCGTCTCAGCCCCGAGTCGGGGCTCTCCTCAGAGAGGAGACGCCTGTGGACCCTCCGCAAGAAGCAGCCCTCGCCAGTGAGCCACGCCTCTGCCACTCCGGGGCCGACGGAGAGAGGGTGGCCAGGCCTCCCTCCCTGCCTCTGTCCTCCTAGGCCTCTGGCGCCCAGCTTGGCCCTGTGTCCAGCTGGTGGAGACAGGCCCGGGCGCTCTGCCTCAGCCTCTGGCGGACCAGCTCCCCCAGGAGACTGCGTGCTTCACGGTGCGGGCTCGCCTCGAGTCCTGCAGAGGAACCGCAGCCCCCAGGGATGACCAAGGCCCCAGCCAGTCCTCCCCACGCCGCCCGCACAGGGGATGCTGCGGCCTCACTGCGTCCTGACCCCAGCCCTGCCACTTTCTGTGGGGGTCACTTTGGGAAGGTTGCGCAGCATCCGTTTCCTCGTCTGTGAAATGCCTGTAACCGCAGCTTCCCGGTGGCGAAGCTGAGATGCCCTGTGGTGTGATGCAGCTGAGGCGCTGAGCCCCCGGGGTTGGGGTGAGTGGTCTGTAAATGGTGCCCCCCGACCCCATCCTCCTGGGGAGAGCCCCGCCTCCGGGTGATTGGTTCAACACCGCTCCCACGATCTGTTCTGGTTTAAATGGCTGGCCTCCGAGGCTGCCAGCAGAGCTCCTGGGGCTTCCGGGCCACAGCCACCGGCAGCTGAGCTCAGGCAGAGCCAGGCCGCACCCCACGTGCTGCCCTGTGTGCCCCGCCTCGCTGGGCTCCACCTTGGGCAAACACCATGCGCAGGCGTTGCCCGGGCGTTGCCCAGGGGAGGTGGTCCTGTACCCGGAACGCTCCCTGTCCGACGCGCCCCACCCGGATCCCAGGGCCGGGAGCAGCCGGGCAGCCGGGCGGGACCAGGCTGAAAGCCCAGAGCTGAAATGGAGGGAAAGGTAATCCTCGACAGAGTCCCCTCCCTGCAGGCTTTAATCCCCTGCAGTCCCTCCTGTGGGAGCTTTCTGAGGCAGCCGTAACAAATGTAACAAACGACCACAAACTGGCTGTCTTAACACAACAGAAATGTGTTCTCTCACAGCCCCGGGGCCAGAGCCCTGGATCAGGGAGTGGGCAGGGCACCACCTCGCAGGCTCTGCGGAGCGTCCTCCCTTGGCTTGTGACTGTGTCACTCCAGGCCCTGCCTCTGTGGTCACGTGGCCTTCCCTGTCCCTGTCAGATCTCCCTCTCTGTGACAGGGACAATTGTCATTGGATTTAGGGCCACACTAAATCCAAATGATCTCATCTCAGCATCCTTAACTTGATTAACTTTGATCTGCAAAGACCCTTTTTTCTCAATTGGCCGCATTCATAAGTTTCTGGGGTTAGGACTTGGATGTATCTTTTGCGAGGCCACCATTCCACCCACTCCTCCAGTCTCCTCTCCCCAAGATGTGATGACGTCTAAACAGTGACGTGGAGACACACGGGGTTTGCCCGGTAGCAGTTCACGTGGCTCAGCTTACATCTTGACCACCAATTCCTGTTACACACTCCCAAGCCCCTGGATATTAGAATGGATGGGAGGACGGGAAGGACAGGCATCCAGAACGTCTGAGATGGAAAGTCCCAGGGGAGGAGCCCAGGCCGACCCCCTCATTTACAGATGAGAAACCTGAAGGCCAGTCGACACTCCCAGGGAGCCAGGGGTTTGAAGGTGCCCTGGAAGAGCCGACCTCTCTGATGTTATGTCTCCAGGGACAGAAAGGTCAGCCCCAGAGGAAGGAACCTAGGAGCCTCTGGTCTTAATGGGCCCTCGCTTAAGAAGTACTCTTAGGCCCAATTCATGCAGTGGTATTTATGGATCACCTACGTGCCAGGCCCTATCCTAGGCATTTGTGATCCACCAGGGAACAGAACAGAAAACACCCTGCCCTCTGGGAACTGGCATCCCAGTGTGGGGATCCAGACAAACAAATGAGCAAGTAAGTGTGTAGTGTGTAAGTGGTGGCGAGGGCTGTGTGGCGAGAGACAGCTGGGTGAGGAGGGTAGGAGCTGCTTTTTTTTTTTTTAAGATTTATTTATTTATTTATTTATTTTTGGCTGCATCGGGTCTTAGCTGCGGCACGCGGGATCTTTCATTGCGGTGTGCGGGCTTCTCTCTAGTTGTGGCATGCGGGTTTTCTCGTCTCTTGTTGTGGCGCGCGGGCTCCAGGGCTTGTGGGCTCTGTAGTTTGCGGCACGCAGGCTCTCTAGTTGAGGCGCGCAGGCTCAGTAGTTGTGGCCCGCCGGCTTAGTTGCCTTGCAGCATGTGGGGTCTTAGTTCCCTGACCAGGGATGGAAGCCGAGTCCCCTGCATTGTAGGGAAGACTCTTTAGCTCTGGGCCGCCAGGGAAGTCCCAGAGCTGCTGTTTCATGCAGAGTGCTCCGGCCACTGAGAGGACACATGAGCAGAGACCCAAATGGACTGAAGGAACAAGGCACGTGGATGTCGTAGGCCCAGGGCACAGCAAGTGCAAAGGCCCCGTGGTGGGAGCAAGCCTGGGGGAGGCCCGGGAAGGCAGAGAGGCGGGAGAGGAGATCAGACAGGTGATGCCAGGCCGCAAAGGACTGGTTTACACCCCAGGTGAGAGGGAAGTCCTCGCAACGCAAGGGCCCCCTCCCTCTCTTCCCTCCCTCTCCCCCCTCCCCCCCAGCTTTGTTTGCTGTGACCATCCTAGTTGCTGCGTGGAGGATGGGCCGGTTTAGTTAGAAGGCTTTGCAGCAACACAGGGCAGAGATGTGGCAGCAGCTGGGGTGGTGTCAAGTGGTCGAAGTCCAAATACATTTGCAGGTACAGTGGGTGGGATCTGCTGATTGAGTCGGGTGTAAAGGTTGCCTCTGAGCAGCTGGAAGGAAGGAAGAGCAGCTCTGGGGAGGGAGGAGGGCGTCGGCGGGGAAGAGGGGGAACCGGCTCTGGCCCCGGGGCAGGGCGGGCTTCCCACTGCAGGGAGCCGAGGTGGCCGGGCAGGTCCTGCCTCTTGAGTGCCCCCTTCTCCACCTGGCTGCATCTTCCCTCTGCCAGTCGCTGCCTGCCGGGGGCCGGAGGGCTGGGGCACTGAGTCAGGCCCCCGCCCAGGGCCCTGCCCCACCCAGTCCCGGCCAGAGCCAGGAGGATCGCACGGAGGGACGCCTTGTTCCCAAGCTCCTGGGACGCCGCTTCCCTGCCTGCAGGGCTCCAGAGACCCCCGTGACCCGGTAGCCATTGCCCCATCGGAGCAGGAGGCAGCAGGCCTGCAGGGGTGGGCGGGGTGCCGAGCCTCCTCTCCAGGGATGTGGTCACAGCGTTAGAGACACAGAAGCTCCCCGTGGGGGGCCTGGAAGGGATCCAGACCCCGGGCCCCTGCCAGCGCAGACACTTCCACGTGGGGGTGTATACGCAGGGAGAGGTGGGAGGGGGCAGTTGGGATGGAGAAGACCCAGAACCCCAGGCCCCCGGTGGCCTTGTTTCTAGGCTGGCTCTGCCTCCTGGGCGCCTCCGTGAATAATGATGATGTGATGATGCTGGCACGGCGTTCCCAGACCTGTGCAGGGGTTGCTATTTTTATCCTCATGTTACCTGTGGGGAAACAGGTCCAGAGTGGTTGAGTCACTTGGCCCAGGCCACACAGCTGGGAAGCACCCCTGAGGCAAGTTCCTCACCACCCTGCCTCTCAGAGCTCTGTGTGGTCGGGCCTCCACCCTCCTGCCCATCACCCCCGCTCTTCACCCCCAGCACTCGGCACCCTTGATCCCACTGTCACCCTCACACTCACCAGGCCCTCCCAGCCCCAGGGTGTTGGTCAGTGCTGTCCTCTCTGCCTGGAGTCTCCTCACCCATCCTTCCGGTCTTAGTGGAAATGTCACTTCCTCAGAGAGCCTTTCCCTTCCCGTTGATTATTTTTATTTATTTTTTTTTAAATTTTATTTATTTATGGCTGTGTTGGGTCTTAGTTTCTGTGCGAGGGCTTTCTCTAGTTGCGGCAAGCGGGGGCCACTCTTCATCGCGGTGCGCGGGCCTCTCACTGTCACGGCCTCTCTTGTTGCGGAGCACAGGCTCCAGACACGCAGGCGCAGTAGTTGTGGCTCACGGGCCCAGTTGCTCCGCGGCATGTGGGAGTCCCTCCCAGACCAGGGCTCGAACCCGTATCCCCTGCATTGGCAGGCAGATTCTCAACCACTGCGCCACCAGGGAAGCCCTCCCGTTGATTATTGATTGGTGCTGAATCAAGCAGGACCGCCCCCTCCCACGTTCTGTAGGTGATGCCCTTATTGATGTGACCCAGGATCGCAGTACAAAGGACCGTCCTCTGGCCCCACCCACTGAACCTAGCTCTGGAGCGGTGATTCTCAACCCTGGCTGCACGTGGGAATCACCTGGGGAATCTTTTAAAACCCCCAGCGCCCAGGCCTCTAAGGGTGACAGTGGTTATTTATATAACTGTCTAACCCAGGGTTCCCAAAGTGTGTTCCAGGGAACATTAGTTCTGCAAAACGCACCTTTGAAGAAAGGGTGCGTGGCCAGTGAGTTTGGGAAATGCTGCTGGTAAAGCCATCCCCCTACACCTGGCCATCAGATGCGTCAGGGTGGAGACCATCCTCCCTCCAAGAAAGGAAGGCCAGAACGCCTGAATCAGCCTTCCTTCACTGGAAGGACCGCTTCAACCGAGAGCCTCTGGGTCCTTGTCCAGCGGTCAGTGAAGCAGAGACGTTGCCAGGCTACCCTGAGCCAGGCGCAGATGCTGCAGGCTGTACGAGGCAGATATGGTCCCCACCCCTCCCCGCCTGAATCCTGGGCGTGGCTGCGGGCGCATCACTGTACCCAGCTCTCACGTCCCTCTTCTCAGGCGGGCGCAGCCACGCTCGGCCCACGGAGCTGAGCGGAGGGTTAAGGCAGGGTGGACATGAAGCCCTTGCAGGAGAGAGAAGTCACCGCCGCAGGGTCCCTCCTGCCAAGCCGGGGCTCCTGGAGGGCCTGGCTGGGTGCCCCCACCCTGCTCAGCCAGCAGGGGGTTGGGGGGCCGGCCTAACTCGAGTTCAGGGGTCCAGGGTGGTGAGGCCGAGTTGAGAACGAGCAGGAAGAGGCATCTGTTAAGTTTCAGGAGCCTGTATTCAGTCCTGCTTGAATTGTATCTGTTTATTGAGCAGATAGTACAGGAAAATGGCCCAACATCCAGAAAGTGCCAGTGGGTTTATGGTGAGAGGTCAGTCCCCAGCCAGGCAGGTCCCCACTCAGAGGCACCTGCTGCAGGTGCTGGCGTGTCCTCCCGGGCAGCAGACCTGTCCTTCCCCTCTTAGCACTCCCTCCTCCCATCCCCCTCCCTGCCTGCCTTCTTTTCCTGCACAAATGGAGGCAAAGTCCACCCACCATCCTGATGTCCTGTGTTCACTTGCAGCCGTGGAGAATCTTTCATGTCATCCCAAAAAGAATGGCTGTAACATATTCTATTGTAAGAAAGCGCCAGAACCTATTTAACGAGTCTCTTGACGATTGGCACTTGGGCGTGTCCCGTTTTCTCGTAAACAATGCTGTGGTGGCTAACTCAAGGCAAACATCATTTCACACAGGTGCGAGTCTGCCTCTAAGACAAATACCTCCCGAGGCATTGCCAGGTCAAGGCCATGTGCACTGTCATCATGACAGATGCAGCCAGAGCACCTCCCGAGGGGGTTCCCGCCGCCACGCCCACCCACGGTGCCCGAGGGATGCAGGCACTTCTGCTGAGTACCTTTCTGTCCTCCAGAAGCTCACCGTACCCCCTGCCCCCCGACCACCCTCACCCCAGGTTTCTGGCCTCTGGTCTCAGAATCATTTCTTCCACTGACATCTATGCATAACGTTGATAACTGACACAAATGGAAGTGAGCCGGGGTTCAGGCAGGGATGGGCTTCTGCTTCATTGTCCCCCACCCCCAGGACACCACCTTTGGGCCACCCAGCCAGGGCACAAGAAGAGACATCGAGTTCTCCCCGGGCTAAAGAGGCAAGGGGAGAGAGCATCTCTGGAGCCCGGTGAGAGCCAGACCACGAGGAGGAATCACAGGGCTGGAGCCAGGCCACAGAGGGCGCTCCAGGCAGGCAGACAGAGGACGTGTCTCCCGGCCCAGTGGCCTGCCCACCTCTGAGAGCCGGCTGTCGAGCCTTCAGAAATTCTGTGAGCCAGTTGTTAAGCACTCCCATTATTGAGAATTAAATTATATGAACTTACAATTAATCAATTATACTCAAAGCAAAGATGACACCTACTCAAAATTCATCACTGCCTCATGACTTTGCTCCATTTTGCTACGAGCTGTGGTCGTGAGGTTCCCTGCATGGATGCATCTGGAAATACTCCTGCACATCTCTTCCCAGCTCTGTGGGCAGACCTGTCATGGGGGTAATTTGAAATTGACCGTGGTGGGAGCATTTACACCACAGAAATTGGCAAACACTGCCATTTGGGGCTGGTTCACCCCCTGTAGCTGGTTGTGCAACGTTTGCCCTGACTGCTCCCTCCTCCTGCCCTCTGACCTCCTGCCTCCTGCCTGCCTCTCCCTTTGATCAAATCCAACCAGAAGCAGCTGGCTAGGGCCTCAGCCTCCCGGGGCTCACAGCAGGACAGAGAAGGGAGAGCATGGATCTGGGAGAAGCCAGTGGAAGATAATTGGCCCGCCAGGCCCCTGCTCTCAGGGAGACAAGAGACACCTTCTGATCCACAGCACCCTCCGTGTGGGGCAGGCGTCTGTGACCAAGGAGGCTCGGGCTGGTGCTCTGATGACGTAGCAGACCACGTCAGCCCTGAGCTCCGGAACCCCTTTGCAATTTTTAGAGTAATGATAACATACTTCTACTCCAGGGCATTTGTGTTCCCATTTTGATTGATTCATCACCAACGTGTGCACAAGCCAGGAATCAGTGGTTCTCACACTTGAGCTGCATCAGAACCCCCAGAGGGTTTGTGGGAACACAGATTGCCAAGCCTCACCCGCAAGTTTCTGATTCAGTGAGCGTGATATCGTGATATAATAAGAAATACGCATTTTGGTCCTCATCCCTGCTTCCTGGCCAGAGCTCCTAAAACCTCTGTCATTTCCTACAGAATGAAATGCTAGGAGCATGTTTTATACTAATGGTTGATCTTTGACCCCCCACTTCTGGACGCAGAACTTCCAAATCCCTTGGAATTTCCTGGATAAGGGGAGCATCTTTTGTTCTAATGAGGTGACTCTGGGTGGCCTCGGGACAGCTTCAGGATCTGGCTGGTCACCAGGACCATGATGGAAAGCTTGGAGCTTTCAGCCCCGCCGTCATCGTCCAGGGAGGGGAGGGGGACCTGGGAGTCAGGTAACAATTGATCGTGCCTCCGTGATGAAGCCTCCATAAAAGTCCCTAAAGTATGGGGTTTGGAGAGCTGCCAGGTCAGTGAACGTGTCCCCATGCCGGGAGGGTGACGCACACCAGCTCCACAGGGGACAGAAACTCCTGTGCTCAGGATCCTTCCAGACTTTCCCTGTCTATCTCTTCATCTGCCTGTTCATGTGTATCCGTTAAAATATCCTTTGTAATAAATCCACAATAGTAAGTAAACCGTCTTCCCGGGTTCCCTCTAGCAAATTAGTGAAGCCGAGGAGGGCATCATGGGAACCTCTGATTTGTGGCCAAGGCGGACAGGAGTGTGGGTGGCCCGGGGACCCACTGCTTGTGACTGGCATCTAAATGGGGCAGCAGCCTGGTGGGACTGCGCCCCTAACTTGTGGGGTCTGTTCCATCTCTGGTTGGTGGCAGAATTGAATTGTAGGACACCCAGCTGGGGTCTGAGACTCAGTCGCTGAGGGCAGACACCCACACATCTGGGGTCAGACCTGCTGTGAATATGAGAATAAAGGAAAGAAGCACTGAGTTTCTCCCAGAGAGTGAGTCTGGAGTGGAGCCTGAGAACTTGCATCTCTGAGTTCCCAGGTGGTTGGTGCTGATGCTATGGGACCCCACTTTGAGAATTCAGCTCAGAAGTGTGGCCAGGTGGACCAAGGTGACCTGCACGGGCCAGAGCTTACAGTGATTAAACCACCAGGTAGTTGCAAAGAGGGGATGCAGTGAGGCACAGGAAACAGGGACAGTTGCCCGGGAACCCCATGCGCATGGGACCAGGGCAGTGCCACAGCTTGGGTCCCTGAATTTCAAAGATAACTTGCTGATAACAGGAAGAAAACGCCTCTCCCGCTTAGGAAGCAGGGACTTGCTGACAAAGTCCCGACCAGGGCTGAGGACGGAAGGGGAAGAGAAATCTTGGGAGAGGGAGGAAATCAATCAGGCAGGGGCTGCCAAGGTCGCCGGCCACCAAGGCAGCAGGATTCAGGCCCAAGGAATGTGCCTCTCAGGGCTGGAGTCCGGAACAAGCAAAGGAAGGCAAACGCAAGAGAGAACATTCTGTTGGGTTCCTTTTTTTTTTTTTTTTTTTTTTTGCCGTACGCGGGCCTCTCACTGTTGTGGCCTCTCCCATTGCGGAACACAGGCTCCGGACGCGCAGGCTCAGTGGCCATGGCTCACGGGCCCAGCCGCTCCGCGGCATGTGGGATCTTCCTGGACCGGGGCACGAACCCGTGTCCCCTGCATCAGCAGGCGGACTCTCAACCACTGTGCCAGCAGGGAAGCCCTGTGTGGTTCCTTTTATGTCAAGTTCAAGAACAGGCAACACTAACCTCAGGGGACAAAAGTCAGACAGAGAGCTGGGCGTGTTCCATGTCTTGCCCTGAGTGGTGGTCACACGGGGGTGCACACTTTGTATGTGTGGGCTTTACTGTACGAAGCTGAGCATTTGCTGCACATTTACCGAGGCCTCCTGTGTGCCGGGCACCCTGCTGGGCTCTGAGGACGTAGCTGGGAGGAAGGCGCTGCCCTGACGGTGTGGCATCCCTCCCACAGTGCAAACCCGCTGTGCTCAGAAGAGCCCCGGCCAAGGTGGCTTCGAGAGGGCAGGTGGAAGTGGGCCGAAGGATGCGGGTCAAGGCCGGGGAGACGTCGGCAGGTCGCCAAGATGCTCTGGTTAGATCTGAGAAGACGAGGTGGCCGCCTGCAGGAGGGCGACGGAGGGACGTGTGCTCCCGGTGGAAAAGACAGTCCACGCAGAAGGACAGAAATGACGTGTGTGCAGGGAACTGTGGGCCTTCGATACGGCTGGAATGTGAGGTTCAAGGTGGGACAGAGGCAGAGACACACGGCTGGGGAGATAAACGGGGCCGGTGGTGGAGGGCCGGGCGACGCCGCCGAGCTGGAACTTCTCCACCCCCGCCCAGCCCCCCGCCCACGGCGGGAGCTGGCTGCAAAGCAAGCGAGGGAATGGCGTGGCCAGCTTCCCGTGGAGGAAGTTGGCTGGGGGCGGGGGCCAGCCGGGCGGCGGCCGCAGGGACCCGGCCAAGGTGGTGCGTCCCTCAGGAGAGCCACGTGCAGTGTCTGGTAACCTCACACACTCGCCTTCCCTGGGACCCGGCGTTTCCGCTTCTATGCATTCACCCCAATAAACGAAAGCCAGTGTCCCCGCAAAGGCTCGCTCTGGAACCATCAGAGCAAAAGCTAGAAACAACCAAATGTCCAGGAAACAGACACACAAGCTGTGGAGGATGCAGACGGTGAGGCTCTGCCCAGCGGTTAAACGCAGGGACCCACGATCCACGCACCGGCATGAGTGGACCCAGGGCCAGAGATCCAGACATGAGAGAGAACATTCCGTGCGATGCCGTTGGTGGCAAGGTGGAGGGCCGACAACACTAATGCATGGGGACCAGGGTCAGAGGAGGGGGCATTCCAGGGGGCCGCGCGTGTCCTGCCTGGTGGCCTGCGTGGCGGCCACGTGGGCGTGCACATCTGCAAACTTAAGCGTGCACTGCACTGTGTGCAAGTTAGAAGTTACACCCACTGCATAGAACTCACGGGGACAATGCAGGTTAGTGCATTGCAGGACAATGCAGGCAAGAGATGGGGAGGCCCTCGGTAATGGACAGATGGGGGGCTGTGCATGGTGGCGAAGTGACAGGATGTCATGCCCCCTTGCTCTGGGGACCCCCTCCCGGGGGTCAATGCGTTCAGCCATCCAGTCCCAGGCACCAGAGTGTGCCAGGGAGAAGCCCGCCAGGAGCTCCAGGCTGGTGAGTGTTGGGAGGCCTGGTGAGGAGGGCCCGTGGAGACCTTGGGTGCGGGGTGCCCGTCCAAGGCCAGAGTCAGGACCAACCTCCAGTCTCGGGGCCGCTGCGGCGCTTGGTTTGTGGCAGGAGCTCAGAACCTGATCATGGCGTGAATGGATGAGAAAAAGAGCTCAGGGCCAGACTCCTGGTAAATTCTTTTGCTGTGAGGCATCTCTTACCCTGAAAAAGACTGGCTGGCAGGCCCCCACTCCTGCACCTCTAAATGGGACCAGGGCCGCTTCACAGGTGTTCGGGGCTCAGAAGGGCCCTCGCTGGGTTTAAGCTCTGCTTTCACCATCTTGATATTCTTTTTTTTTTTTTAACTGAAGTATGGTTGATTTACAATGTCGTGCTAGTTTCGGGTGTACAGCAGAGTGATTCTCTCTTTTTCAGGTTCCTTTCTGTTATACGTTATTATAAGATATTGAGTATAGCTCCTTGTGCTATACAGTAGGTCCTCATTGTTTATTTTATATGTAGTGGTGTGTCTGTTCACCCCAAACTACTAATTTATCCCTCCCCCCATTTTCCCATTGGCAACCATAAGTTTGTTTTCTGTGCCTGTGAATCTGTTTCTGTTTTGTAAATAAGTTCCGTTGTGTCATTTTTTAGATTCCACGTATGAGTGATATCATATGATACTGGTCTTTCTCTGTCTGACTTACTTCACTTAGTATGATAATCTCTAGATCCATCCATGTTGCTGCAAAGGGCATTATTTCATTCTCCTTATGGCTGAGTGATATTCCATTGTGTATATGTACCACATCTTCTTTATCCGTTCATCTGTCAGTGGACACTTAGGTTGCTTTCACGTCTTGGCTATTGTAAATAATTCTGCAGTGAACACAGGGGTGCAGATATATTTTTAAATTAGAGTTTTTGTCCTTTCCAGATATATGCCCGGGAGTGGGATGGCTGGGTCATATAGTAGTTCTATTTTTAGTTTTTTAAGGAACCTCCGTACTGTTCTCCATAGTGGCTGTATCAATTTACATTCCCACCAGCAGTGCAGGAGGGTTCCCTATCTTGATATTCTTACTGACTGTTGAACGAGGGGCCCTGCGTTATCATTTTGCTCCACTGTCAAAGCGTCATCGCCTGTAGTGCAGGAATCGTCCCGTGACGAGGGTGTCCGGGGCACCCTGCTCACGCAGCAGACACCTCAGCACCCCTCGTCCCCGAGCCTGCACAGCCAGGCTGCCCCTCTACCCCAAACCGTGCACCAAACGCGCAGAGCCTCCAAGGCCCGGCCCGGACTTGACTGTGCCCGGGGCCGGCACCCCAGCACTGTAGAGGGCAGGCAGCAGTGGAGGTCAGATGGCAGGCTGCCCAGCATGCTGGCTCCCCCATCAGTCCAAAGAGCCCAGGGCCTGTCAGGTCCTGCTGGATGCAGCCCTGTGAGCAAGGCAGGGCTCTCGTCTATTCAGACAGGCACCCCCTTGTCCTGGGCATCTCCTTACCCAGCTCCAATCACAGTACCTCAGTGCCACCATGGGATCGCCCCCCTTTAAAATGTACAAGCAGTACTCGGCCATGGCAGATAACTTGGAACTACATGTAAGGAACAGTCCTATTATCCCACTACCCAGTGATGCTTCTGATGAAGATGATGAAGATGGTGATGAAGATGGTGGTGATGGTGAGAATGGTGTTGGTGAAGATGAAGATGGTGATGATAAAGATGGCGATGTTGATGGTAATGGAGATGATGAAGATGGTGGTGGTGATGATGAAGATGGTGATGATGGTGATAGAGATGAAGATGATGGAGATAATGAAGATGAAGATGATGGAGATGATGAAGATGAAGATTGATGATGAAGGTGATGGCTGTCATGATGACGAAGATGACAGCCGATGGGGATAAGGATGAAGATGATGACCATGAGGAACCAGAAACCAGCTGTGGTTCATTTTGGTCTCAACTCAGGATGGTATCAAAGGAGACCAAGCAGGCCTCATTTCTTCAGAAAACAAAACCACTCCCAAGGAAGGCCCTGTGTTTGGAGACGGAATTGGGCTCAGTTGGGAAGGTAGGCAGCAGGGGGTGTTGCCGCCATCAGGCTGCCCGGCTCGGCCCCTCACTGTCCCTTGATTTGCTCCTCTGTAAACCTGGCTGGTGATGGGACCTGCCTCGGAGAATGACGTGCACACTGACGGTACACGAAGCAGTGAGCACCAGCCTGGCATCTTGTTAGGATGTAATAGGTCGTAGCTTTTATCATTATCATTTTCATCCCAGGCTCTCTGTTCTCTCTGGTTGGCCCGCTCTCCCCTGCTGGTGCCACTTTTCCGTCCCTCCCGTGGGCCACGCTGTCACCTCAGCTGAGCCAGTGGGGCCTCTAAGCTTCTTTGCAAGACCCTCACGGGGTCTGCCTGTGGTCCAGGGGGCCCCAGAGTCAGCGACCCTGTGAAGATGCACCCGTTGCTTTGCTCAAACCAGGAGAATGGCTGGTATTTTTTTTTTCTTTTATACATTTATTTATTTATTTTGGGCTGCGTTGGGTCTTCGTTGCTGCACGTGGGCTTTCTCTCGTTGCGGCCAACGGGGGCTTCTCATTGCGGTGGCTTCTCTTGTTGCGGAGCACGGGCTCTAGGCACGCGGGCTCAGTAGTTGTGGCACGTGGGCTCTAGAGTGCAGGCTCAGTAGTGTGGAGCACGGGCTTAGTTGCTCCGCAGCATGTGGGATCTTCCTGGACCAGGGCTCGAACCCGTGTCCCCTGCATTGCCAGGCGGATTCTTAAGCACTGCGCCACCAGCGAAGCCCCCAGAGTCAGTGGCCCTGTGAAGATGCACCCGTCGCCTTGCTCAAACCAGGAGAATGGCTGGTATTCTTGACCCCTGGGGTTGGCTCACACGGGACTGTGCTTGTCTCTTCCCGACTCTGCACGTCGATTTGGTAGCTTCAGATCAGCCATGGTGGGAGTATTTAGGCCATAGCAATTGGCAGGTGCGGCGATCCTGGCTTTTCCTTTGGAGGAAGTCAGTCAGTGGTTCCACATTTAGCAGGACGGCACCGCTCACTCCCCAAGTATAACCTGTCATCGAGTCGTGCTGATGCTGGCTCCAGAAGGGACCAGCACCCATCTATTCTCGGCCTAAACCGCCAGTGTCGTGGCCCAGGGCACTGCCATTTCTCGCCAAGTAGCCTCCACAGCCTGCCCACTGCTGTGGGGCTTCGCTGGCCGGGCAGGGGCTCCCACTGCAGCCCAGGTCGTGTCCGGGTTGTTTCTCTGCACGGCCTGTCCTCGACCAGCCCCTCCGGCTCACCTGAACCCTCTAACTTCCTTTAGTTCTTCAAACAAAGCAGTCCAGTTGAGGATATGGGGGGCTTCTGCTTGGGAGTGTCTCTGCCCTGCCTTCCCTCGGCCTCCCCCACCAACTCCCTGGGTGACCAGGCCACCTCGGCGGAAGTGCTCCCACTGCCAAGGGGCTCCCCGTCACCCTCACCCCCATTCCTCCAAAGCTCCCCCATACCGTCTTCTCTCTGACGCGGGACACTTGGGCATGAAGCGCTTGTTGGCTCTGGTCTGGTTGGCAAGGCAGGAGCCTCCTGGGTTATAAGCCCTTGGTATATAAGCCCAGCGCACTGTAGGGCTCAGGAAATGCAAGCTCCGGTTATCCCTGCCTCATTTGAACAGCAGAGAGCTGGATCCAGAGAGGTTTGCCCGGAACCAGAGGAAAGTGAGGCAGGGGATCGCGGGCAGAGCAGGGCAGCCGGCAGGAGACAGCATGGGCGCTGGGTGCCGGGGGGACCCTGAGGTCCGTTCCTGCCGGGCCTGTCTGCTGGTCCTGAGGCCAGGCAGGTCTGAGGACAGCCAGGAGCCCCTGGAGGTGGCACAGCAGAGGAGGTACAGGGTCTAATTTTCAGTTTATAAGAGACTCTGGAGGCGTCTCTTATGGGGCCTCAGTAAGGAAGGACAGGAGTCTGGAACCCTGCTTCCGGCAACCACGAGACCCCGAAGCCCCGCAGCTCTCTTCCCGGGAATTCACAGGTGCTCTTTGCAGAGAAACGTGTGAAATGCCCCTGGGGCTATTCTCCCAGCCCGTCCAGCCCCTGGGGAAAGGTCTAGCTCACAGGACGCAGGACAAAGGATGGTGAATGAGGTCACTGAGGCCTTGCACTCACCACTGCCCAGGAAGGCAAGGCCTGAAGGTTATGTGAAATCCAATAAGGACAGCAAACAGGGCTTTTTTTAGCAGCATGTGGGGCAAAAGAAAAAAGGAAAGTGATGCCGCTGCTCCCCTGGGCCAATGGGCAACAGCAGCGGACTTCCCCAGGACTGCTTATCCGCCCGGACAATGAACTTGGACTAGAAGGAACCACATACCTGCTGGGAGGGCCCGGAAGCTTGGAGGAGGGGCAGTTGAGGGCAGGGCACAGCCCTCGGCAATACCACCCGCTCCGCGTGCTGAGGGACCCGGGACGTGCCCTAAGAGGACTCACAGGACACCGGCAGGCCCCTCCAGGTCAGGGGCAAGCAGGTAGGCCCCGGGTTTCTGAGGGACGAGGGGGCACGTGCTCACTCTCCAGCCCCAGATCACAGATTGCTTCTGGATTACCAGCCGGAGGGAGAAAGAAGCAGGGGCCCAAGAACTCAGCACGGGGTCTCCAGGGGCAGTGGAGTCAGATGACGGTCATTCCTTTGTCTCGTGGGGCCTGCAGACGGGTCCAGAGGATGGCGTGGACGGCAGTGGTTCTCAGGGTCACGCAGGAGACTTGTGACAATGCAGACAGTGGGGCTCATCCCAGAATTTCTGATCTAGTGAATCTAGGGTGGGGCCTGAGGATCTGCATTTCTGGTAAGTTCCCCGGTGCTGCTGATGCTGCTGGTCCGGGGACCACACTTCGAGAACCACTGCACTAGAGGATATTTGTGGGGGAGGGGTAGAAATGTGGGCTGGATGATTGGAAAATGACTCTCTGCTCAGAGTGAAAATGTCTGGATGGTGGGAAGCACAGGTGGCGGTATCCACAGTTTGCTGAGAACCCACAACGTGCCAAGCAGCAAGCTACCCTGAGGGACAGGTGTCCCTGTTTTATAGACGAGGAGATGGAGGCTCAGAGAAGTGAAGTAACTTGCCCAAGGACACACAGCTAGTAAGTTCCAGAGACACAACCCCGGAGTTTCTGACTCCACAGACAGGAGGACCCTTTTCACTCACCCATCTGCCAAAGATAGAGCTGTGTCCACTAGCGGGAGGGTCTCTAATGGCGTGCCACCGGGCTCTGTCTTCAAGCCACTGCAAAGCTGTCATCAAAGATTTAAATATACAGAAGGCACACCCATCTATATATATATATATTTTTTTTTTTTTTGCTTTATCACAAATTTAATCAGTTATATGTATACATATGTTCCCATATCCCCTCCCTTTTGCGTCTCCCTCCCACCCTCCCCATCCCACCCCTCCAGGCGGTCACAAAGCACCGAGCTGATCTCCCTGCGCCATGCGGCTGCTTCCCACTAGCTATCCACCCTACGTTTGGTAGTGTATATATGTCCATGCCGCTCTTTCACTTTGTCACAGCTTACCCTTCCCCCTCCCCATATCCTCAAGTCCATTCTCTAGTAGGTCTGTGTCTTTATTCCTGTCCTACCCCTATGCTCTTCATGACCCTTTTTTTTTTCTTAAATTCCATATATATGTGTCAGCATACAGTATTTGTCTTTCTCTTTCTGACTTACTTCACTCTGTATGACAGACTCTAGGTCCATCCACCTCATTACAAATAGTTCAATTTCATTTCTTTTTATGGCTGAGTAAAGGCACACCCATCTATATGCACGTGATATAAAGCCAAGGGGGGCCATTTGTGCTCAAAATCTTTTAAGAATCTGTCAGGAAAGTGTGAGAGCAACAAGACTCACTCACGCATTCAATTCGTATTTATTGAGCTACTACTGTGTATGTCCCAGGCCCTGCATAAGGCATACATGAGTGAACAAAATGAAGCAGAAAATCCTTGTCTCAAATTGCCTTTCCTTATGATTATTACTATTGATTATACAAGGATAGTGAAAATTCGAATTTTAAAGATCCATCTACAGGAATTCCCTGGCGGTCCACTGGTTACGACTCTGTGCTTCCACTGCATGGGGCACGGGTTTGATCCCTGGTTGGGGAACTAAGATCCTCTGTGCCACATGGCGCAGCCAAAAACAAACAAACAAACAAAACCCATCTACAATTCCTTGTCCCTGGCAAATATTCTATCTTTTTTTTTTTTCCTTGATTCCTTTCTACTTCCTGCCCTCAGGCCCACGTAGTCTGCTTCCCTTGTTTCTATCATAAAGAGTTTCCACATTGCCTCCTGGCTCTGTAACTGCCATTTCCAAAGGCTGCCCAATGGTCCTCTCTGAGCACTGGCTCCCGCTGTCTGGAGTGTTCTCAGTGGCCAGCACGGAAGTTGCTTAGTTCTTGCTATAAATATCAATGCTTGGTGCGTGTCTCCTTGTCTGTCATGGCCGGGGTTTGTCTCTGCTTCCGGGTTTTCCCTTAGGATTGGAATTTAGGCTCGGGATGGCTGTGTGTAGAGAGAATGAGATGAAAAGCCGTGAGGGTCAACGTCGAGTCCTCCATCAAGTTCAAAAGTCAAAGTTGAGGAAACCAAATCTCGGTAAATGAGCAAGGTGACATCGAGGTCTGTCCGGTTGGTCGAGGCCCCACCAGGGCCACCAGCTGGCCCCTGCCATCCCGGTAGCCTGCCTCTTCCAAAGACGTGTTTCTCTTTTAGACCTCGTGGCTATTCCTGCAACAGCATAAAGACTGTGGTTTACAAAAAGATGGGCCGCCAGGATGGAAGGGAGTGCAATGTATTGGGCATCTCCACGGGCCAGGCGGTTCCTTGGCTGTATCTCAGCTCATCCCCCAACAGCTGCAGGGACAGAGGCTCCCAGCCCTGCTGCACACGGAAATCACCAGTGGTACTTCCCGTGTCTGGCCGCATCCCAGCCCCGTGATGTCAGAATCTCTGGGCCTGGGGCCTGGGTGTTAGTGTATCTTTAAGCCCCCTCCACCAAGTGATTCTGACGTGCAGCAGGGATGAGAAGCACTGCTATGCCATCTGCAGCTCACAGATAAGGAAACGGAAGCTCAGAGAGGTTAAGTCACTTGCCCAAAATCACACAGCTGAAGGTGATGGAGCCAGCATCCTGGTTGGTCTGACTCCGAAGTGGAAGCCTTTTATACCCTGGGCTGGACCCCTGTCCACCCTGACCGTTGGGCAGACACATTCATTCTCCTGCCAAAACTTTCCTCCTGGTTTTTGAGGAAAAGAGGGAGCAATCAGGAAGCAGGGAATGTAGGGGCAGGATGTGGGCTTCCCCAGCTTTGACATCGTCTCCCCCGGGGGATCTATGGTGACTCTCCAGGGCGTGGACCTGCCCTGCGGCCTGGCAGCTCACACCGATGGCCTGGGGCAGCAGGCGCAGGCTCTGCCGCCAGACAGACCCCACTCTGAATCGCCTCTCCCCACCTCATTGCCCCTGGCCTTGGGCAAGTTCCTCCGGGTTTCTTCATCTGTAAACGAAACTTGTTATTGAAAATATTTGCCCACCTCTGTGGGTTATCGGGAGAATCGATGGATGCGGTGGATGACAAGGCTCTGTAACCGGCGAGGGCAAATATTAGCTCTCCTGTCGTGCACTGACCGGGCCGGGCCTAGTCATGCCAGGGTGCTGGGCAGAGCCTGGTCACGGCCCAGCCCTGCCGCCTGCCGTGACTCAGGGCTACATCTCACATTCTCAGGGCCTCAGTTTCCTCACTGTAGAATGGGAGAATAACAGCACTGAGCCTTCCTCACTGGACTGGTTAACAGATCAAATGTGTCAATCCCCCAAACACCTTACAGTGTGAACACCTCATAAAGGGGGCGGCCGTGGAGATACGGGGCCTCCGGGAGAGTTCAGGGGTCTGTGCTTTTGTGTCTGAGACGGGAAGCAGGCTGTCTTCCTTCCTTGGTTCCTTCGTAGTCAGCCTTTTTCTTGCAGGCGCCCAGGCTCTGCAGTTGCAGCCCTGGGTTCAAGCCCCAATTCTGCCACCTACGCTGTGTGACCTCAGGCTCAATATTGGCCTCTCTGAGCCTCAGCTATGTATAAAGAACCTTATGTCCACAGTGCCCGGTGCCTGGAAGTGCCCAGCAATTGGCAGAGCCATGGGAGCTGTCCCAAAGGAGAGGGATGAAGAGAGGCCAAGATCGGCCCCTTCGAACCATCCTAGGATTTCTTTTATTTTTTATTTTTGTTCTTATTTATTTATTTATTTATTTATTTATTTATTTATGGCTGCGTCGGGTCTTCGTTGCTGCGCGCGGGCTTTCTCTGCTTGCGGCGAGCAGGGGCCACTCTTCATTGCGGTGCGCGGGCTTCTTATTGCAGTGGCTTGTCTTTGTTGCGGAGCACGGGCTCTAGGCGCGCCGGCTTCAGTAGTTGTGGCTCGTGAGCTCTAGAGCGCAGGCTCAGTAGTTGTAGCGCACAGGCTTAGTTGCTCCGCAGCATGTGGGATCTTCCCGGACCAGGGCTCAAACCCATGTCCCTTGCATTGGCAGGTATATTCTTAACCACTGCGCCCCCAGTGAAGTCCCCGTCCTGGGGTTCTTAGGGAGGGAGGAACGGTGGGCTTAATGTGAGGGCTGTTTCAGGATCCCCGGGGAAGCGCCCTGAGGCTACCCCTCCCCTCGCTTCCTGTGGTTCCCCAGCTCCCGAGCACCTGCAGGGGAGGTTGGTGGGAGCCTGGGGGGCAGGGGGCTGCACACCAAGCACAGGCTACTGTGTGGGCTCCTCCGGTCAGCCAGGCCCCTCAGCTGCACGGACCAGTGGTTGTTACCACCTTGCCAGCCCCGTGCTGGCGCTACAGGGCACGGAGCGGGAAAGTGAGGCTCAGAAGCGAGGTGCCCAGCTGCTTGCAATGGCCCAGGGTGACCAGCCGTCCTGGTTCACCTGGAACTGAGGGCCTCCTGGGACATGGCAGGGCTTTTGGTGCTAAACCCGGGAATGTCCCAAAACGTCCCCGTTTGCATGAGCCACTGGTGCAAGCGTCCCGCACAAGCCAAATGAGAGTTGTGTGTGTAACTGTGAGTTTTCCAAAAGCCTCGTTAAACAAAGAGGCGGGTGATGCTAATTTTAATAATCTATGTCACTTAACCCAAGAAGTCCAAAATATTTTCACGATTTTCATCTCAACCTGGAATCCATATAAAAATTATTGGGCCATTTTGCCTTTTCTTTTTTAGTTGCTTTTTGTTTTTGCTAACCGTTTGAAAGCTAGCGTATATTTTACACTTATGGCTAGATTTGCCAGATGAAGTGCAGGCTGCCCAGGTAGCTTTGAATTTCAGATAAACAATGAAAACAATTTTTTTAGCGTAAGTGTATCCCAAATATTGCATGGGACATACTCAAAGTTTATTTCTTGTCTATCTGAAATTCCGGAAGTTACCTGGGTGCCCATATTTTTATTTGCTGCATCTGAGCCCTACTTTCAGCACATCAGAATGAGGAAGCTCATACCTCTGGCGCTTAACATTCAAAGTCATGGCCAAGAAGGGGGCGGGGCAGGTCTAAAGGAATCGGGGTACCCAGTGGAGTCCAAGAGAGCCAGTCCCCCAAGAGTCAACCTGCAAAGACCCTTCTTGCTCTTTCTCTGTGTCTCCTCTAACCTTTGCCCCTTTGTCTGCCTGTGACATTATCGGTCTTTGTCTCAGTCGAGCTTTCCGGAGGCAACTCAACACATTTTATTTCTGATCGTCTGCTGTCAGGTAAACAGGAGACAGGGAGGAAAGTCCACATCCCGCCCACAATTCTCCCATATCAGCAAACTTTCAAAATCCAGAAAAGGGGTCAGGGCCAGTGGGGGCAGCAGGGCAGGCTGGGAGGAAAGATGACCAGACCCAGAGATGGGGGTGCCCGGAGCCCACTTCCTTCCCAGGCTCTCCCTCCAGACCCTGAGCCTCCGCCTCACCCCGCCCCACCATGCTCCGGGTGGGAGTCTCTGACCCTGGAGTGTGTCTGTCTGCCTCAGTTTACACACCCACCAAAACCACCGGGAGGCTGCAGACCAGAGCCCTGGGATGGAGAAGTGGAGACAGCGGGTTGGGGGGTGGGCAGGCAGGGCTGCTGGGGAAGGTTGCAGCCTGTGCCAGAGGGACATCCAGGGGCAGCTCCGCTCCTCGGCCGTCACGGCTCCTGGTGTGTGTGGGGTGCACACCAGGGTGTCAGGGAGTTTTGGTAACAAAGCCCCGCTGGAACAGGGGCCCAGAGAGGTGAGCCACTGGCCCAAGGTCACAGAGCACATGTGTAGCAGAGCTAGAAGCCAGCCAGGGAGCTGAGGCCTGGAGTGATGGACTTCCTGCCGCCACCTGCACGTTATGTCACACTGTGTCACATGACGCCAAGGGTCCCTGCTGCCGAGGACCCCAGGAGGAAAGGACTATGAGTGCCATTTCTCCTGGGTAAATGGAGGCCCTGAGGGCGCAGTGCCTCACCCAAGCTCATCCGGCCCGTAGAGCTGAGCCCAGAAACCAGCTGTCACCCCCCGCCCCCCACGCACCGGATGCAGCCCTGCCTGGACCCGTCACGTGATTTGTGGGGCCCGGTCCCCCAGGGTCTCTCTTCTCATCCCAGCTCCTCTCACTGTCCCCCAAACGCCTGTCACCAGCCCCTTCCTGTGGGGCACCCCTCTCTCCCTCTCCTCCCCCCGCTCTTCCGGTCCCAGCATCACTCTGCATCTTCAGAGCCATCCTTCACCCGGGCGCTACCCCCTGTCCCCAAAGAAGCCCAGTGGTCAGACCTGGTGCCCCCCTCCTGGTCCCCCGCCACCCATCTGTGCATATTCCATCCTGTGCATATGCAGGGCCCTTGTCCCCTGTGGCCACCAGGGCCAGGACTAGGAGAGAGGTATCACCTTGAGCACAAAATGCAAGGGGCAGCAAAGCACTCCACAATCAAGGCACATAGTGTGTTCATGCAGTATTTTTGAAAATCAAAAGTAACGCCTCAAATCCAGGATGAACAAAATATGGAAGTTTTAAATACAGACAGCATGGGTATTCTGGTTTTTCTTTTTGCATCAGGCTCCAGTGCAGCTTGGCATGGCATGGTTACAGATCTTTGTTTGAAATTTTAACATTTTTGTTTATCTTGGATTTTGGGCATTTTTATTTTTTTCAATTGCATCAAAATACTGTTTTCTTGATCACTGAGTGTTTTTGGCATCCCCTTAAACTTGGTACGCAAGGTGAGTGTCTCCTTGCTTAACCCTGGTCCCAGCCCTAGTGGGGCCGCCCACAGGGTGGGGCAGGGCTAGCAGGGAAGTCCCCAGGCAAGTGAGGAGGATGGGGGTGACAATCACATCAGTAATGAAATAACAGCTAATATGCACTGAGGTCTCTGGGCCAAGCACTGTTCTCAAGCCCTCCTGTCCTTCCTTCTGGATCACCTACTATGTGCTGAGCGCTCAGGATAGAGCAGACCGATACACTTCCCTGCCACTCACATCCCGGTTTGGACAGAGGGATGACAAAATAATAAAATGAGTAAGAATCCGCAAAATGTGAGGGGCGCAATGCTACAGGCTAAAGAGAAAAAATAACGAAGAAAAAGAGACATGAACCGTGTTTTAGGCACGGTCACCAAGAATGACATCCCTGAAACGCCACGACCACCCAGGAGGGAGAGTTGTTACTCGGCCCCATTCTCAGATGAGGAAACTGAGGCAGCCTGCCCAGGAAGTGACAGCTGGGTTCCCAGCCTGCTCCGGCTGGTGCCAGAGGGCTTTTTTTTTTTTTTTTTTTTTTGCGGTACGCGGGCCTCTCACTGTTGTGGCCTCTCCCGTTGCGGAGCACAGGCTCCGGACGCGCAGGCTCAGCGGCCATGGCTCACGGGCCCAGCCGCTCCGCGGTATGTGGGATCTTCCCGGCCCGGGGTACGAACCCGTGTCCCCTGCATCGGCAGGCGGACTCTCAACCACTGCGCCACCAGGGAAGCCCCAGAGGGCTTTTTATTGTGGGGAGGGAGAGGGAGGGGAGAAGCGGGAAGACATCACGTAGAACCAGGTGGAATGAGGGCACCAGGACTTCTTTCTCCACTTAAAGGGGCCGCCTTGACTGTACGTTGGGCAGGACTGTCTCCGCCTCCCTAAGGGGAAAGGCCAGGTTGGCTCAGCCTGGCCACCACCGGGCCCCACCCCACCAGGGACACCCCCCTCCCCCGCCCCGGTAGGGGCCCTTTAAGGCCGTCCCCCCCGCCCCAGCTGGCAACGTGACCGCCGTCCCTCAAGTGTGCAAATTCATTCATCCAGGGGCCCCTGCTGACTCACGCTTATGAAAGTGATTTTCCTGGCCCCGCCCACCGCCCGCCTCCTCCCAACTCGTGAAATACCCTGGCTTCCCGGCCTCTCATAGCCTCTTGGATCCCCACGGGGTGATGGGTGTCCTGCTCCCTCGGCCGGCACCGTGAGCCCTGGTTCTCCTAGTGCCTGACCAGGCCAGGCTCACGAGTGTCCTCGACCCCTGCCCATCAGGTGAGTGGCCCAGGCGAGGCATGGGGGGGCGGTGGGAGAAGCTAGTCCTTCCCAGGCAGGGGTGGCCACGGGGCCCTGGAGCCACGCAGGCTCCACGGACCAGCATGATCGTCCCCACCCCAGGGTCCTCTCTCACCCCTCCTGGCCATGCCCATCTCCAGGTGCCTGGCATCCTCAGCTGACAGCTGCCCTGCCCGCTTGGAGTACACCCCAGCCCACGTGATGCTGCTCTGGGCAGGAAAGAGAGGTGTGGCCAGCCCGGGCAGGCTGCCCGGCGCCCCGAGGCCATTGGGTCACACAGGCAGGCTGGGTGCTGCCCTCCGGGACCCCGCCTCCCCTGCTTGCAGGGGACAGAGGTCCCAGGCACCTGCCCTCGTCCCGCCGCAGAGTCCCGGGGACCTGGCTTCTCCCAGGAGGGTTGGGGGGTGCCCAGAATGAGGGGTCCCAGAGGGTCTGGGGAGCCTCGGAGCTCTTGGGGCTCCAGATGGGGGAGGCTCCGGGGGGAGGTGGTGTCACGGGGCGCGCGCTGGGGTTGAAGCGTCACCCTGGCGACTGGCAGCACCTCTTCAGCCTCCCCCTGCCACTTTCTTGGTGGCACTGTTGTCATGCTGTTTTCCTCAGAGGGCACTCACCCCGCCTCTGACAGGTATCAGGGGGCAGGATTTGGGCTCGGGGGCGTGGTCTCCAACATTCCTGGGAAAGATACCTGCTCCCTCCTGACCCCAGTTTTTCCCTCTGGGCAATCGGGATAAGTAAGCCCACGGGGCAGTGGGGTGGGGGGTTGTCATTAAAGTGAAATGAGCAAACAGCCACTCAGGTGCTCAGTAAATGTAGCCATACAGGTGCCCCAAGTCTTAGAGCGGCTTCAAGCTTTGATAACCCTAGAAGTTCCAATGCTGCAAACTGCAAAGAAAGAAAGAAAAAATAATTGCCCCTTGGAAGGTGCAGTTATTCCCGTTTCTTTTAGGCTTCTTTTCTCTTGTGAACTTGAATGAGTTTTCAGTGTTAACTTTTTTCGGTGGACATTTGCCATCTCCAACCAGAGGGACTCCAACAAAACGTTCGCATTAAAAACTGACCATTCCAACTCCACAAAACTAAAAAGCATAGCAGAAATGGGAAGTTAAACTTTCAAATGAAAGTTGGCAGCATGCGTCCTTCCGAGGTTTTGAGAGCTTTGTCTCAGGACTTGGGGCTGTATCGCTGCACAGGAAGTAACCTCTCAGGTCAGCCTCTGGGTGGTGACCTCATGTGTGTGGCATCCAGAAGCTTCTGGCAGCGAGCACTGGACTTGGAGTCCAAAAGCTCTGGTGGTAAATGGGGCCCCTTTGCCTCCGGGAAGCGTGAAAAGGGGGCAGTCAGTTCTGATTCCTCATCTGTAAATGGGGGCTTCTGCAAGTACCCTCCTTACTGGCCCTGGGAGGATTCAAAGGGACTGGGATCCTCAGTCCTTCACTGAAGCTTCAAGTAAAGGACTTGGCCCGGGGTGGGCACTCTGTGGGAGCTGGGAACAGGTTGGCACCCATTGTGCGGGGCTGTGGGGTGTCCAGGTGGTCTGAGCCCTCAGTGAACAAACTAGTTTCATGACCCACTGGCTCTGTGACCACGGGGGCATGGCCTCACCTCCCTGAGCCTCAGTTTTCCGGTCTGTAAAGTGGGCTCCATGAGGATTAAAGGAGCCGATGAGGAAGGAGCGTCTTGCACGGACATCACCTGCGTCCCGTTGCTGCTATTCCTGGGGACAGTGAGGATGTGCAGTGCAGGGCCCTGGGGCTGTTTGAAGGAACCAGGGGGAAGAGTTCTGGGAACCACAGCCCTCCTCCCCAGGGCCACCAGGCACACCCAGCGGCCGGTGGTTAGTGAGAAACTGCCCTCCCAGCTGCAAGCATTGGCCACCTGGCCTCCCTCCCCCGACACCAGCGCTGGGACAGAGCAGCAGGGTGAGCAGGGATGGATACGCGTGCTACACTCAGCCGGCTAGGAGGGGCCTCTGTCACACGCTGTCACACTGTCACTCCAGCTCGGGGGGCACAGAGAAGACTCTGTAACAGGCCATCCCGGGGTCAAACCCAGCTCGGCCTGTGCGAGCTGGGGCAACCTCCTCGCAAACCATACGGGGCTGTGAGAAGCTCGCTGGGCCTCAGTTTCCCCGTCTGTAACACGAGAGTGATTGCGAGAGTCCTTATAACAACGCAGTTAAATACGGATTAGTTCATGCGCATCAAGTGTTTCGAGCATGCCTGGCACCTGGCTAATTCCATGGAAGTACGGAAATGTTGGTCATTCTGTATCGTTGTTGGCAGTGGCAGTGGTGTCGCCCCAGAATCCTCTTCCCAGGCAGACAGCCTGGGGCCCTGCAGGGAACCGCGGCTGTCCCTCGTCCCTCTGCTTGGGACCTGCCCAGCGGTGGACGCTGGTGTCGCTGTCACTCTGCGCACATCAGAGGTCGTACGCTGGCCTTGGTTGTGTTTCACCAGCCTGTTCCAAGATTTTCAAAAATTGTGAATTAGTTGCCCACTTTTCCAAATCAGAGAATTCACATTAAAAATCCAGATTTCAGCCTTTTCTGGAAGAATCCTGAAGGCCAGCGATGCCGGGCCCCCATCCCTGGCTGCTCTGGGTGGTCTGGGCCCTGTGCCCCCCATTCACCCTTTTACTTGCTACCAGCCCCATGTCTCCCTGGGGACAGGCCAAGCAGCGTGCACGGTGCATTCAGGCAAAGCCTCGGCACCATTAGCCCTGGATTTAAAAGTCGGCTGCATGATACTGAGCAACTTGTGCGACTTCTCCGAGCCCCAGTTTACCCATCTGTGAAGTGGGATAATAGCACCGACAGTGCTTTCTGCATAGGGTCAGTGTGAGGAGGACATGAGAAAAAACATGTCAAATACCTGGGACATAGAAAGTGCTAAGTGCCTGCCTGCTCCTCACATGCTCGTGTGCATGTTGCCCTGTGGTGGTCAGGACAGCAGGGCTGCTGGACAGTGGGTGAGGCCAGGGCCCCCGTTAGCTCGGCTAGGGGGATGTGGAGAAGGTGGGTCTGGACTCTCCTCCGGCATCTGCAGCCTTAAGAACAGGGTTTGGGTCTCTCTGAGTGATTTGGGCTTGTGGCCAGCAGGGGGCACTGGTGCTCCAGAGACAAGCAGGTTTGCGTGCATTTCTCCCCAAACCAAGGGGCTCGGGCTTCCGTGATTTCTGCATGTCCACCTGTTCTAGCCCAGCCCCTGGAGGAGACAGTGAGCTCTGGTCTCTTCCCAGTGGCCCGTTTTCTCAAGGCAGGTGCTTCACGTACAGTACCTGTGCCCCCCCATCCCAAAAACCCCATGGGGTAGAGACGATTATTATTCCCATTTTACAGATGAGGAAACTGAGACGCAGAGAGGTCGCCAGCTCAGAAGTCCCTCTCCAGGGCCAAGTCCACTGAAGACCCGAGGGCCGGATTGTGGGGTGAGGGCTGTGGCCGTCACAGAAGAGCTGGGCAGGGCTTGCCCCCACTTGGGCGGAGGGGGCCTCATGGAAGCTGAGTAAGCTTCGAGGACAGTTACTGGCCCTGATGAGATGAGGAGTGTGGGGTGAGGCTCAGAGAGAGGAGGTGACCAGGCTGGGGGAGAGAGCCCTGCATAATTGGACCTGTTTAGAGTATAGCAGGTATGAGAGGGGAGTGTCATCCTGATAAGGCGCAGGGAGGACCTTGGACTTGATCCTGAGGGCCACAGGAGGTCACCCTGCAGCTGGGAAGTGACTGCATGACACCCCGGCTCACCGAGGGGCCCCTCCTCCCCTGTGCCCCCAGGTTGCTGCCAGCCCCGAGCCCCCCCGAGAGCCCCAGCCATGAGCAACGGGTGGAAGGACCACCTTGGTGCCAGCGGTTCAGAGCCCCTCCCGGTCGTCATCATCGGTGAGTACCGCCCAGGGTGGGGGAGGGGCTGCACTGAGCCCCAGGGGTTAGAGGTCAGCAGCGGGCAGGCCCTGGAGCGGTCACTCTGTGCCCAGTGCTGTGGTCAGCAATTTATAAAACATCATCTGAGTAACCCTTCCAAGAACCCTGGATGCAAGAGCAGGATGCTCTGCAGAGGTTGCGCAGTAAGGGCCGGGCAGGGGGTCGGGGGGGCGCTGGTTCTGTGCCTGTGCCCCTCCTGTGCTTGCCCTGTGCCTGGGGGCGTGAGTGACGGGGACACAGCCGAAGCATGTGGTCCTGCCGTCAGGTCTGCACAAATGGGTGACAGAGGGCCCCTCCCTCCGGGCAAACATCAGGTCGAACCACATGAAATGGCCATTTTTGTAAGTTAAAAACAGTTGAGCATCGGGGACTTCATAGGGTTTGTCTGAATAGCTGTCTACGTATGAGTAAGACTGAGAACAGCACAACGTAAGACAGGGGAAAGACAGATAAGAATAGGAGTGATGTCACGAGGTTAATTGCCCAAGAAGTGCCTCTGATAAGCAGTGTGATTCATCCAGACCTGGGGGCAGGCGGCCCCACAGGTGGCTTAGCGCCCACCCTGAGCACCCTTGGCCCCCCGAGCTCACCCCCAGAGCACGTAGCCATCTGTGCTGTAATATTTTACACATCCCTCTGACCAACCTGACCCCACTGTCAGTTCTCAGTAATCTCAGGATCTCAGTCATACCACTGTGTGACCACAGGCAAGTCAGTTAACCTCTCTGTGCCCCAGCTTCCTCAAGTAGAAAAGGAGGAAAAGTAGCATGTGTCTGGCTGGCTCAGTGTGCTCGGGGCTGTGGACGGGCCTGGTACAGCAGCAGCGGCTGTCAGTTTCTTATTATTTTGTTGTTATTAAAATCACTTGACACAAAGCTTGACACATACTAAGCACTCAGTAAATGTCAGCGGTTATTTCCGCAACTTTATTGTTGTTAAAATGGTATAGTGCTAATAAATGTTCTATTTTTATTTTTATGCATGAAGAGCAAATCAATGAACGAGACAGATGGAGACCTAAAGCCCTCGGTGGTGGTGGTCTCTTGTGCTCAAAAGCGCTGCCCTCTGACCCCGCCCTCTCTCCCCAGGCAATGGTCCCTCGGGCATCTGCCTGTCCTACCTGCTCTCGGGCTACAACCCCTACGTGAAGCCGGATGCCATCCACCCACACCCTGTGCTGCAGAGGAAGCTCACCGAGGCGCCGGGGGTCTCCATCGTGGACCAGGTGGGCTTGAGCTCCAGGTGGGAGGGACACCCCCATTGCGGGGAAACTCTCCCAGGCAAAAATCATAAGGATGCATTTATGAGACATAAGACCAAACGTGTGAGAGCCCACAAAATCAGCCACAGAAACTGGGGAAGAGGAATCACAGCTGTCTTTGAAGACTTACAAATACCACATCAGCTTGTCTCACCTCCCCTAGACCAATGCTTCTAAACCCAGGGATGATTTTGTTCCCCCTGGGGACACTTGGCCACCTGGAGACAGTTTCATTTATCACGACCAGAGTGGTGACACCACAGGCATAGAGGGTCGAGGCCAGGGATGCTGTTAAACATCCTACGATGCACAGGACAGGCCCCACCACAACGAATTATCCAGCCCAAAGGCCAGTTGTGCCACAGCTGAGAACCCCTGCCCTAGATATTGCAGGTCCACCAGCCCCTGCTCAGGAGGGGTCACCAATCTCCCCTCCATGCCCCTCGCCTTCCAGGAGGCCACTCAGTGTCCGCCCCCCACTTCAGGCAGCATCCATCCTCCTGGGCCCCTCCCAGCGTCAAGCTGGTGGGTGAGGAAGTAAGTTGGCATTGGGTCTAGGTAGGCATTTTCCAGAATGCCTTCTACAGCAGGGGTTCCCCCCGGCGGGGGACCCCGCCCAACCTGGGCCACACAGCAGGAGGTGAGCGACAGGCAAGGGAAGAGAAGCTTCATCTGCCTCTCCCCATCGCTCACATTACCGCCTAAACCATCCCCCTCCACCCCACCCTCGTCTGTGGAAAAAGTGTCTTCCACGAAACCAGTCCCTGGTGCCAAAAATATTGGGGACCGCTGTTGTACAGGAGAGCCGTCCCTCAGTATAATATGCAGAGAAGAATGTCCCTGCTCCAGTAAATCTGAGAGACACTGGGTTTGGCAAAATTAAACGGGTAAATGACAGCTGCAGGACTTGTCAGAGCCTTTAATTTGCTGATGTGCACCGTCTCCTTTTGAGAGGCAGCATTTCCCAAGCTTATCTGACACCCTGATACTAGGGTGGAAAGGCAGGACCAGGTGGCCTTCCTCCAGCGGGCCCTCTGACTTGTGTCCCCCCGCCCAGGACCTGGATTACCTGTCCGAAGGCCTTGAAGGCAGGTGCCAAAGCCCTGTGGCCCTGCTGTTTGATGCCCTCCTGCGCCCAGACACAGACTTTGGGGGCAATGTGGAGTCTGTCCTCACCTGGAAGCACCAGAAGGAGCGAGCCATCCCCCACCTGGTCCTAGGCCGGAACCTGCCAGGGGGGGCCTGGCATGTGAGTGGGGCCCAGAAGGGGTGAGGGGACTTGAGCCAAATCTACATGAAGTCTGGGGGAGGGGAGGGGGAGGGGAGGGGAGGGGGAGGGGAGGGGAGGGGGAGGGGAGGGGAGGGGGAGGTAGGGGAGGGGAGGGGAGGAGAGGGGGAGGGGAGGGGGAGGGGAGGGGAGAGGAGGGGAGGGGGGAGGGGGGGAGGGGAGGGGGAGGGGAGGGGAGAGGGGGAGGGGAGGGGGAGGGGAGAGGGGGGGAGGGGAGGGGGAGGGTTCCTCCTCCTCCCTAACTCGGGTTAGGACGCTTCCATTTCCCACCTTTCCCTATTCACCTCCCCCTCCCCCTCCCCCCACCCCTCGCCTGCCCTCCAGCCCTCAGTGGATTGGGGGCCAGCAGAAGCCTGGACTTTGGTCTCCTTTCCTCCCAGTCCATTGAAGGCTCCATGGTGACCCTGAGCCAAGGCGATTGGATGGGGCTCCCTGACCTGCAGGTCAAGGACTGGATGTGCAGGAAGCGAAGGTGAGGCTGCCCTGGAAAGCCCAAGATGGGCAGGGAAGACCTGGGCCTGACCCGACATTGAACCGGGAGCCAAAGGGCTTCAGGGCTCATCTCGCCCACCCTTCCTCTTACTCCAGGGGGGGACGCTGAGGCTCGGCTGGGGAAAGGACTTGCCCAGGACCACACGGGGAGTGAGCGGCAGAGCTGGGGTCACCTAGGACTCCCTGTCCAGTGCGCCTGCCGCACGGCCTCGACCTGGCCTCCTTGTAGCATCACAGGCTCTAAGGAGAGGGTGACAGCTGGCACCTGCCCCCCACACCCTGCCCCGGAGCCTCCGGTCCAGGCTCCCAGTCCTCTGGCCTCCCACGATTCTGAGCCTGGCCGGGAACAGTCTCTTTTTGTCTAGGTCAGCTAATAGGATGCACTTTTAAAAAAAATGTTTCTGCATTAGAAACATAACCATACTATAGAAAACTGAGAACTGAGGAAAGGAAAACAACCGACACCTCCCTAGCCCTGCCGCATCTCGGGGGGTTCTCTTCCCATCCGGTTTGCTGTTCCATAAAGACCACACTGCACACTTCTCTCCACCCCAGAGAGACAGCAGAATCGCTGAACAGATAAATTCTAGCCCCCTGCTCGCCCTCGTACGTTTCCTCCGCCCTGGGGGCTGTGACAGGGGGCCTGTTGTCCCCACCGAGGAGGCAGTCGGCCTCCCTGGCAGCTCCGTTTCCACCCCTCCGGGGCTCACTGTCTGTCCCTTGGACACAAAGACTTTTTGTCCCTGAAAATTTGATAGGAAGACATCCAGGCTGGTGTAGTGATGTGTTAACAGACAGATGGGAACGTAAATTTAACTGTGGACATGCCCTTTTCTATCGGACTCTTAAAATGTAACATTATGTCACGAGGATTTCACATGGCCATTACACAGTGTTTGCAACCATCCTTTCACATGGCCACTTATACTCCCAAGAGACGGTGAGCATCTTCACTGAGTAATTCCTCCATACCCAGCCTTGTGCTTAGATGTTGGAGCCAAAAGCCACGACAGATGCCCTCCCGTCCTCATGGCGCTGCCACGGTTCCTAAACCACTTCCCAGTCATGGACCTTTCATTCTTTCCAATGTGCCATTATTATAAAGAACCCCAGATGCAACGTCTTCTTAAGACAGTCCTTTAAAACAAGTTTTACTAAAACAGAGGAGGGGAAATGACCAACCCACAGGCATGGATTCCAGACTTCCAGTTTCAGGAGCAGACTAATGAGTTGGGTTGGCTGGAGCGGCCTTAGGGGATGTGCTCTGAGCTCACACTGCAATCAGGGGTTGTATTGAAGGCGTGTCACAGAGGATTCCCTTCAAGTGAGTTAATCCGTAACAAAGTGTCCACAAGTCAGGGAAAGTAACTCACCTAAGGTCGCCCAGGTAGCTACAGGGAGGAACTGAGATGATGTCAAAGTCTGTGCGTCGGGCTCCCCTGGTGGCGCAGTGGTTGAGAGTCCGCCTGCCGATGCGGGGGACGCGGGTTCGTGCCCCGGTCCAGGAAGATCCCACATGCCGCGGAGCGGCTGGGCCCGTGAGCCATGGCTGCTGAGCCTGCGCGTCTGGAGCCTGTGCTCCATAACGGGAGAGGCCACAACAGTGAGAGGCCCATGTACCGCAAAAAAAAAAAAAAAGTCTGTGCGTCACCCGCTGGCAACGCTGGCCCTAGTCATGGCCCTGGAAAGGGTTGCAATAATAGCAATGGAAATCACAACAACAACAATAATAGTAATATAATAATAATAATAGTCTCTGCTGCTACTGTGTGGACTAAGGACTATGCTAAGTGCTTTACATGGGTTATGCTTTAACCAACTTATTTACTGAAATACAGGGACATACAGAGAACCACATAGTTCAAATGCCTACAGGTGGGTGAAATTTCTCAAAGTGGATACACCTGCGCTTCAGCCACTCAGACTCAAAAAACAGATCCCCTATCCCCAGAAGCCCCCTCAGACCCCTCCCAGTCACCACCCACTTCCTAAGAGGTAGCCACTAGCTTGACCTCTAACTCTGTAGATTAGTTTTGTCTGTTTCTGAACTTTATAAAAACGGAATCCTGGGCTTCCCTGGTGGCGCAGTGGTTGAGAGTCCGCCTGCCGATGCAGGGGATGCGGGTTCGTGCCCCGGTCTGGGAGGATCCCACATGCCACGGAGCGGCTGGGCCCGTGAGCCATGGCTGCTGAGCCTGCGCGTCTGGAGCCTGTGCTCCACAACGGGAGAGGCCACAACAGTAAGAGGCCCACGTACAAAAAAAAAAAAAAAAAAAAACGGAATCCTACCACACTTATGTAAAATATTATTTAGTCATTTGAGGAAATGGTAGTGGCCGACCACACGTCACTTACTACCTGTCATGTTCTATTCTAAATTCTTCATTCGTATTATCTAACCCTCTCAACAATGGCAGGGAACGGGTGCTGTCACCACGGTCATCCTCACTTTGCAAAGGAGGAGCCCAGGCAGAGGGTTCCAGGCCCAGAGCTCACTGGTGGCAGAGCCAGGATTTGAACCCAGGCCATCAGGCACCGGAGGCCACACTCTGAACCCCACCCTAATGAGGCACCCTTATCAGCTCCATTTTACAGAAGAGGAGACTGAGGCTCCGAGAGGTTAAACCACTTAACCAAGTCCTACACGTCTGGGCGGTGCAGCCACCGTCCAGCTCCAGGGCCTGACTCCAGCCTGTCCACCTCCCCCGCAGTCCGCTCTGTGACACTCACCCTCCCTCATCCTTCCCCACAGAGGTCTTCGTAACAGCCGGGCCACGGCCGGGGACATCGCCCACTACTACAGGGACTATGTGATCAAGAAGGGCCTGAGCCACAATTTCGTGTCTGGTGCCGTGGTCACGGCCGTGGAGTGGGGGACGCCCGAGCCCAGCGGCCCCGGGGCCCGGGACCCCAGCCCCCTCTTCCAGGTGAACGGCTTCGTGACCGCCGAGGACCAGAGCCAGCAGCCCTTCTCCCTATGCGCCCGCAACGTGGTCTTGGCCACTGGCACGTCTGACAGCCCAGCCCGGCTGGGCATCCCCGGGGAGGCCCTGCCCTTCGTCCATCATGATCTGTCGGCCCTGGAGGCAGCCACGCGGGCAGGCACCACGTCCCCGTCCTCGGACCCCGTGCTCATCATCGGGGCGGGACTGTCGGCTGCCGACGCGGTCCTCTACGCCCGCCACTACAACGTCCCTGTGATCCACGCCTTCCGCCGGTCCGTGGATGACCCCGGCCTGGTGTTCAACCAGCTCCCCAAGATGCTGTACCCTGAGTACCACAAGGTGCACCAGATGATGCGGGAGAAGTCCATCCTGTCGCCCGGCCCCTACAAGGGCTACCGGAGCCTCCCTGAGCACCAGCTGCTGCTCCTCAAGGAGGACCGCCAGGCTGTGTTCCGGGACCCCCAGGGCCTCCAGAAGGTCTTTGGCATCGCCCTGGTGCTGGTCCTCATCGGCTCCCACCCTGATCTGTCCTTCCTCCCGGGGGCAGGCGCTGACCTCGCCATGGACCCCAACCAGCCACTGAGCGCCAAGAGGAACCCCATTGACGTGGACCCCTTCACTTACCAGAGCATCCATCAGGAGGGCCTATACGCCGTGGGGCCACTGGCCGGGGACAACTTTGTGAGGTTTGTGCAGGGCGGGGCCCTGGCTGTGGCCAGCTCCCTGCTGAGGAAGGAGGCCAGGAAGCCGCCCTAGCACCTGGCCTGGCATCCTTGCACCCAGGCCCTAAAGAGGAGGGGAGAGCACCACGGCCCTGCTGGACGCAGAGCCCATCCCAAGATGCCCCAGTGATGGAAGGGGGCCTCTCCTGGCAGGAGACAGGAGTGGCCACGAGCCCATGCAACAGCCCTCTCAGATGAAGAGTGAGAAACCCAGGCTGCCAGGACTCAGACCAGGGTGGAAACAGTGACCACAGGACAGGGTAGGCCCAGACCTGTATTTGGGGGTGAAAGCTGCCGCTGTGAGCTGGGATCAGCGGGGCCAGCTGAGCGCCGAGCCAGGAGGACCCCAGGCCCTGCCCTTTCCAGAATCGGGTCCCAAATAAAACCAGTGCCTGCCTGCACTCCTGTGTCTGAGGACTCTGTGCTTGGGAAGGGGGCCAGGTGCCCAGGCTCTGCTCTGGGAGCTGGGGAGTGGGGGCGGGGGGAGAAGCACAGGGCCTGGTGGGAGAAGGTCCTTGGGCTGCGGGGTTGGGAGTCAATGGGTGGTGCCCCAAGAGGAAGGGCCGCTGCGTGGGAGCAGAGGAAACAACAGCTGTGTTCGAGGACCGGGTGCTGGGGGGGCGTTCCTGCTCTGCCCACCCCTCCAGTCTAGTCCCGCCCTCTCCCACTCTCCCTCCAGCCACACTGTCTCCTTTCAGTCGGTCCTTCACGTTCCCCACACTTGCACCTGCCACAGGGCCTTTGCACAGGATAGTCTCTAGCAGAGGGCACTTTCCCTTCCACTCTCAGAGCATACGGGTCATTCCCTGTAGGAAGCCTCTTCTGACAAATACCCGTCCGTGGCCTTAAGGCAAATTCCCCTGTCATGGCCCAAGGTGCCACCTCTTCATAACAGTTCAGTTTTAATTGTTCATTTATCCGTGGAATCATTCCAGTATCTGGCTCCGCCCACTTGGATGTAAGCTCAAGGAGGCCAAGGAACTGGTCTGTTTTCCCTGTCCTTGGAACCCAGTGCCAGCAACAGGCCTAGCTCCTAGCAGGTGCTCGTTTAATTCTTTGGGTCGGTGGGTGGATGGATGGGGGGAGTGAGGGGAAGAGGGTGTTCCGGAGTGAAGACTGGTTCTGGGCGTTGTTTAACGGGCGGGTGAGGGCTCACCGGGCGTGCACCGGGAGGAAGGGAAGAGTGGGTACCAGCGGAGTGGTGGGGGAGACCCCCGGTGCGTGGGCGCTGATACCCGGAGCCGGAGCCGGCAGAGGGCGCTACGGGCTCGCCGGACACCGCGCTCCGGCCCCTGCGGCGGTGCCAAGGCGGGGCGGGGGGGGGCACCTTCCGGAGGGGGGGCAGCCCCCAGGGACACACCCCCGCAGCCAGACCCCCCAGGACCCCGCGCCTGTTGGGTAGCGCCCTGCCGCCGCGCCCGGCCGCGGGGGGTGGGGGCTGTGGCCACGGGGCACGTGGCTCGGGGTCCGGGCGGAGCGGCCTCCTCCCCCACGCCCGTCCCCCGGCGCCGGCCCGTCCCCGCGCGGCCGCGGCCGCGGGGGCAGAGGGAGGGAGGGAGGGCGGGGCGCGCGGGCGGCGCCGGGGAGGGGGTCGCGCGGGGGCGGTCCGCGGGCCGGGCGGGGGTCGGCGGGCTTCCGGGCGGTGGCGGCGGCGGGCGCGGCGCGATGTGCGAGCGGGCGGCGCGCCTGTGCAGGGCCGGCGCGCACAGGCTGCTCCGGGAGCCGCCGCCGCAGGGCCGGGCGCTGGGCGGGCTGCTGCGCTGGGTGGGCGCCAGGATGGGCGAGCCCCGGGCGCCGCTGGCCCCCGCCGTCCCCGCCGCAGACCCCAGCCCCAGCCCGGGCCCCGCCTCGCCGCGCGGGGGCACCGCGGTCATCCTGGACGTGAGTACGCGCCGGCCGGGACCCCGAGCCCCTCCTCCCACGGGGGCGACCCCGAGGCCTCCCTCCTCCGTCCCCGCCGAGACCCGCGAGGACCCCTTCTCCCTGGGTAGGGACCCCCCCGGCCCCTCCCCCTCGGCGGCCCGGAGCAGGACCCACACCGGCCCCTCCGCGTCCCAGAGCGCAGCCCCCTGCCCCTCTACCTCCCGGCGGGTCTCCATGCGAATCCTGTCTCGTCCCTGGACCGGGACGACCCCTTCCTCCCGTCCCCTCCCTCCGCTTCTGGGGATCTACACGTTCTCAGAGCCGGGAGCCTGGAGCCCCTCGACCCGGCCACGGCCCCCCTACTTTTGTTCTGGCCAAACCCTCATCTTTTTCCCAGCCCGGCACTTCATCCTTTCCCCCATCCCTTCCCGGGACGGGAGCCTCTGACCGCTTCCGGCCCCCTCCTCCTCTCCATCCCGATTCCTGCCCCAGTCGTTACTTTTCTAAGACCACCTTCCCCCAAAACACACACACAGACACACACACACTCACAGACGCACGCACCCGCAGGCACACACGCACAACCCCTAGGTCCCGAGCCACCTTTCTTGTCCTGGCTGTAGACCCTAAGCCCTTGTATTCTCTACCCTAAATACCCTTCCCTCAGGCACCACCTCTTTAAAAGTGAGGCCCCCTCCGCACCTCTGTCTTCCCCTCTCCTGTCAGCAGAGGCGGAGCCATCCCCACTCCTCCCTGAGCCTGGACCCCTCTGGGGACCCCTATCCACTCTGAGCCCCGTCATTCCCTTCCCCACCCTCTCTCCCTCTCCTCACCCCCATCCATCCCCTCCGGGGCCCAAACTGCCCCACCTCGCCCTCCCACCCATTCCCCACCCCTCCCACCCACTCCCCACCGTAAGAGGGAGATTCTACAGGATGGACGTCCCCTGTAGAGTGCTAGGGGGAGGTGGAGGGAGCTTTGCCCCCCAAGGGGCAGCATGGCAGTGGGGTGTGCATGTCCCGGTGAGGGTGTCCTGTGTGGTGGGTGACCGCGGGCTGGGGTGCCTCACTTGTGCATCGTGGGTTTCTGGGAGGGTGTGTGTGTGTGTGTGTGTGTGTGTGTGTGTGTGTGTGTGTGTGTGTGTGTGTGTGTGTGTGTGTGTGTGTGTGTGTGTGTGTGTGTGTGTGTGTGTGTGTGTGTGTGTGTGTGTGTGTGTGTGTGTGTGTGTGTGTGTATCACACATCGTGAGTGGGGGGAGCGTGGATTTCCGCTCTCCCCTTCCTCCTGGAGCCCATAGCTGGCTCTGGGCGGAAAGGGCTGGGCAGGGAACGGGGATCTGTGCTGTGAGTGCCTGTGGCTCAGTGCCCCCCGAAACAGGCTCACACACAGCCCGACCCCCACTTGCACAGCTGAACCCTCTCAAAGCCCCAGCAGCGTTCACAGCTGAAAGCCCTGGGCTGCTCTTGCAGGGAAGACCTGTCCAGACCTCTCCTGGTTCTCACAGGACTGGAGGTGGGCTCTGGAGTCCTCGCATGCTGGCCATGAGCTGGCTCTGAGCCTCCATTTCCTCATCTGTGAAATGGGGTGATGAGCAGGCATGGGGGCCACATCACGTGCTCGTGTCAGCCACTTGTTTAACGCTCAGGCCGGCACAGGCACCTGAAGGTGGGACCCCCGCCTCCGGGAACCTTGAGGAGCAGGTGTGTGGGGTGCTCAGCCTGGGGTTCTGATAACTGCTCCCTTCTCTGCCTCAGTCACAGTGGCTACTGCCTCGTGCCGAGGACTCAGGGTTCAGCTAAAGGAAGGGGAGATGTTTGAGAAGCCTTTCTGAGCTGCTGCTTTGGTTTGTCACAGCCCCAGGTGCTTGCTGATGGATGCCTGCCCCGTTGCTTGGAGAGAGGGGGCTAGGGGGCTCTGTCCTTGAAGGTGTGATGGTCACCCCCGGGGGCCCTGCCTCTCCTCCTTCCATCAGCAAGGCTTACTAGGTCCCAAAAACACCAGGAGGAGGAGTCATCTGGTTTCAGCTGAGGCTGGAGGGGGTGGGGCTCCCCTCCCCCTCCCCCCTCCCTCCCCTCCCTCCCCCCTCCCTCCCCCTCCCCTCCCCTCCCCCCTCCCTCCCCCTCCCCCTCCCCCCCTTCCCCCGGCAGCCGGAACCTTGCATCTGCACTAGATCTCTGAGCTCCCGGCAACCTGCTCCTACCCACTCCCCCACCCCCCAAATAATCCAGTTCTGCCCTGGCTGATTCAGTCATCAGGCCTCGAGGTTCCCTTAGCAGACACCTCTGTTCAGACCTAACCCAACCTCCCTGGAGGAAACCAGGCTCCCAAGGGGTCCTGGAGGGGGGAGGTATAAGGCGAGTGGCTGCATCCATGGGACAGGAATTCTGAGTGTGTGACTTGAGCGTCCGACAGGGCGTGCAGGCCATAGACCCACAGCTCTGGCAGCACACACGCAAGCACTTGATGGGTGTGAGCGTGTGTCCACGCGCATGTGTGCGTGTGTCAGCGTGGCCGTGGGCAGGCTGCCGGCACAGAAGGGAGAGTGGGCAGCTGCTTTCACGCAGGCGGCGGGAGGACCTCTAGCCTGAAACACCCTCCCGCCCCTGGATCCCAGCCAGGGTGTCCTCCCCGGGGAGGGAGAAGGGGGCCCAGCTTCCCCAGGACCACCTGGGGATGGGGGCGGTGGTCAGAAGCCTGCCCCTTCCGGGCCAGCGCTGATTCGACCTCTCTTCTCTGCAGATTTTCCGCCGTGCGGACAAAAATGGTGAGTTTCCCTCGCGGACTGTCCCCTGAGTGAGGACCTGACTTTCTGGTTGGGAGTGCAGGACTCTGAATCCTGGCTCTTCTCTGTTCCTCAGTTTCCCCATCTTACAGCGGCACTCCCAGCAGTTCCTACTTAGTAGGGGAGCCGTGCGGATTCAGAGAGCAGGTGCTGGTGATGCTGTGATGCCTTGCCCGTGGTAAATGCTTGATGTACTTTAATCTCATGCAGCTGGGCTGGACCAGCGCAACCCAGGCGGGGGCCCAGGAGGCCCCCAGCCTCACTGCAGGCCCTTCCCAGGCCCTGGCACACCTCCTCCTCAAAGCCACCTGACACAGTCGGTGCTGTTGCCCCCATTGTGTCAACTCTGTAGTGGCCCAGAGAGGTTCTGTGACTTGCCCGGGGTCACCCAGCTGCATGAAGACAGTCGAAGCTCTGCTGCGGACCCCAGCAGATTTCCCCACTTCACACGGCTTCCCAAACAAAGTGAGCACATTGTCATGGCCAGTGAATTCAGGACACTCCACTTCTCCTGACTTGCTGGAGATGTTCCACCCTGGACTTTTCTGGAAGGCAGGGGCGAGAAGATAACAAGGTTTACCAAGGCCCACCTGAGCCTCACAGTGGCCACAGAGAGCGTTTGTATAAATACCATAGTCATTATTCTTGGGCCGGAAGCAACTCTCTATGGACTTTAACCAAGGTACAGCCCCTCTCCAGGCCTCGGTTTTGCCATCTGTAAAGTGGGGTGATAACACGTAACCTGTCTGCTTCCCTGGGCTGTTGGGGAAATGCAGGGAGGAGATGGGTGGTGAACTTTTAAAAGAGAAGCAGGCAGTGCTCAGTGTTGATTTATTCATCCATTGAGAAAATACTAATTAAGTATCAAGGCCTGTGCTGGGGAAGGAGTGGGGAACAGATGGCCCATCGCTTGGCCACCCCGCCAGGGCCTTCAGGTCCCAGGCCCTCTCGTGCGTGGGCTGGAGGTCAAGATGGCAGCACTGCCCTGGGCCCCAGCACCCCTCCCTCCTGACCCTGGGAGTTACCGTTGAGCTGTCCGCACTGTGTTGTGGGTTAGAGCATGAGACCTTGGGGAACAGCCCTGGGCTGGGAGCTAGTACCCAGGGGCCTCCCTCTCTCACCCACCATCCCTGGGTGTGACGGTGGCCCCTCCCAGGCCTCTTGGGATACAGGACCGTCAGATGGAGCAATTCCCTATGGAGCAAGGAGGAAGGAGAGGGACGCGGTGGGGGGACTTGAGTGGCACTCGAGAAATCGTCGTGGCATCGTGGCCTGAACAGCGTCAGAGACTAGAGAAGGGGGTTTGGGGGGCCTCTCTACCTTTTCTTGTGCAGACGGCCTGGGGTCATCACCGTGTGTTGGCCACACCCCGCAGCAGAGGACAAGGTTTTTCCAGGGAGGGATTTGGGCTTGTCCCTGTCGTGGGCCCGGCACCCAGTAGGTCCTCAGTAAACGGCTGCTGGCTTACAGGTGACGACTCACTCACCACTGGGAGTGCGGTGTGTGTGTCCCTGGGATGCAGCCGCGTGTGTCTGGCTGTGCGTCACCATTCATGCTTTTGAGAGTGTGTGTGCACGTGAGGGTTGAATGGCCGTCTCCTTGCTGTACATACCGAGGGTGTGTGTGTGGAGCTGTGTGTGTGTGTGTGTCTTCCTGGTGGTGAGCTCTGCGGGAACCTTTGCAGTGTGTGTGTGTCTGTGTGGGTGGGCAGGCGGCGCCCTGGGCTCCCTTCAGGCGCAGGTGGGGTCTCATCCTCGTTGCTCATGCCCCGCCCCCTGCACCCCGGCCCATCAGAGGCCGTGTTTCCGCCCCCTGAGCACAGCTGCGGGGACCCTCGACTTCGCTCCTGCGGTCCCCACAGAGGCTGAGCCCAAGCCCACTCCTGCCCCTGGGGCCTTAGGCTTCCCGGCCAGCACCAGTGGCTGTGGGGGGTTGTCACCAGGGTTAATGGGGGGTGTGATTCTGGTTCCCAGGAAGCTTCCCGGGCCTGTGAGAAGGAGGTAGGGCCCCCACTTCGCTGCAGGGGCTGCCAGGGCTCAGCCGCCTACCAGCTCTGTGACCTCAGGCCAATCACCAAACTCTCAGGGTCTCAGTGTCCCCATCTGTAAGTGGGGCTAATCATACTAGTGCCCGCTTCGAGGGGCTGTCATGGGGGGTGGAGTGAAGCTCGGGTCTTGGCATGCTGTAAGGGGCCAGCGAGCCCTCACGCCAGCTGATGAGCGTTGAGCGCCTTGGAAAACGGGCCTTGGTTTGTCAACAAGTGTTTGATTCTCACCCCGTGCTTCACGGGGCGTTCACCATCTGGTGGAGACTGCCCGCAGCTGTGGAGCATCTACTAGGCACCAAGACATTAATAGACCTCATTCGACGTTCCCTGGCTCCTAGTGGGAGAAGAAGCGTCACGCCCCTTTTCTACAGGTGTCAAAAATCAAGGCTCGGAGAGGATAAGTCAAAGACCGCAGAGTCTCAGTTGGGGTGCAGAGCGGGTGGTGCTGGTTGAGCCCAGCCCAGTTTGCCAACACCGTGTGGGCAGGGAATGGATGCTGGCTCGGCCCCAGTTGTCCACGGAAGCAAGATGCCTGCCCGTGGCCCCCAGCCGCGGGTTGGAGTGGAATCGGCCTTTGGGATCACAGGAACACGGGCTTCGGCTCGGGCTGGCCCGGCCTGACTTGGCCTGGCGGCTCCCAGGACAGAGGCATCTTCGTGGAGGTAGAGCTGGAGACTGGGTGTGGCCCCCGCGGGGAGGCAGAGAGTGGGGTGCCTGCCGGGCAGCCTGGGGTGTAGGACCTGGAAGGGTGGTGTGGCGGCCGGTGGAGGGGTGGGTGCCAGACTGCGTTTCCTCCAGGGAACAGGGACGCTGGCAGCAGACTCCTGGCATTTGAAAGGTCACTGCAACAGAGGCTGAGCTCATGCTAATTAGTGAGGACACCTGCAAACGGCCCGCTGGTGGGGGGGGTCCTGGAGGTGCTAGGCCCTCTCGCTCCTCTAATTGGACAGAGGCCCTGGCAGATGTTGCTTCCCTCATTAGCTGATCTGGGTTCAGTAGGGCTGTGGTGGGACTTTCAAGCTAAAGGTCACCGAGAAGGCTTTGTGCTCAGGAGGCCTGGCGGGCCTCTCTCTGCCTATTCTCCGGAGTGCGGACTGGTTGGAGGGGCCTGGATGCGCAGAAGGAGATGGTGGCAGGGATGGTGCCGTGCCCGTGGCAGACGTGACTAATCAATCCCAGCACGCTTCCACTGAGTCCAGACTTGGCTTCGGCTTTTCCATCTAGCCCTGTGGCTGGGGGTCTCGACACAAGACCCTGCCCCAGGTTGGGTTGGGAGCATGGACTCAGGAGCTAGGTGGCCTGGGTTCGACCTCCCGCCGAGGGACCTGGGCAAGTCCCATAACTGCTCTGTGCCTCTCTGCTCTGTAACGTGGAGGCGATGGTGTCCCTGTGCCGTGGGGTGTTGTGAGGACCAGATGCCTGAACACACAGAGCCTGTGTGTCTGCCCTGGCTCTGGTCCCTGGCTCCTGGGTCGTCCTCAGTCTTGTTAAAGGAAACCTGGAAAGTGTCCTCTTTCACAGAAGACGAGCAGCCAGAACTTAGCATTTATGTACGTCACGGCTGGTATCGTGCATTGTTTATGGTTGGTTTCTGGGTCTTTATGTGTGAATGGGGGGGATTGTTTTGTTTTGGGGGGACTCTGGGTTTTGAACGTTAGAAATTCATTCTCCCGTCTGTGACATTAACACACGAGCCGGGAGAATTCCCTGGTGGTTCAGTGGTTAGGACTCCGAGCTTCCACTGCAGGGAGCACAGGTCTGATCCCTGGTCGGAGAGCTAAGATCCCGCATGCTGTGCGGGCAAGGCCGAAAAAACGAAAGAAAACAAACCTGAGCACCTGAGACAGGAAGTTGGAGGCACGCTGGACATTGCCCCAGCCCCCCACGTGCAAGCCCGTGCCCACTCTCGCATATTCCCCCTCTCTCAACACGGGCGGAGCCCAGCGCAAGGCGTGAGGATCTCCCTCTCCCGACTCAAAGTTGCCCTACTTTGAGCCCCTGCAGAGCTGTTGGCCGCAGAGATAGAAGCTCCAGAGCCTTTAAAATGTACGAGTGGCTTCTGCGTGGGTCCAAGTAGGTCTGCCGTGTCTGATTGGGTGGGTTGTGCCCTGCTCAAGGGCAGCTACTTGAGAGAGTTGAGGGCCTCAGATCCAGCCTGCACGGCCTCCCCTCCACGCGCTCTGATGCTGTACTGCATCTCCCCACCCCCCCATCAGGAAGCGCGTTTCTTTCTAATCAACACAACGTGCCATGTGGGCTCTCGAGGGCTTTGATTGCAGACTTGCCGGAAGTACTGAAGCGGGTCTGCAGAGAGGGGCTGGGGCTCACCCGTTTCCCTGACCTCCGCTGTCTCCCATAGATGCGGCCCCTTTAAGGAGGAGCCGGAAGCTGTCTAAGATCAGTGAGGAAGGGGCTGACTTCCGGGACGGGATGGGGAGGTGGGTGCACGGAGGAGAGCCCGGGAGGGAGGAGCGGGGGCTGGAAGCCTGGGGAGTCGCTGGAGTTCTGCTGGGAGCCCCTCTCTCAGGGGCCCGGCTGCCCCAACCCGTGAGAACTTCCCCAGCAGATGCTGGTACCCAGGGCAACCGCAAGTGGAGCCCGAAAAGGTGAGACGGGGAGGGAGGCGTTGGGACAGATAGGTCAGCTGTGAGGGCCCCTTGTCCAGAGCCCCACCCCTCTCCATCCCAGAGCCCCAGGCCTGGCATCACCTCCCCCGGGGGTTGGCATCCTCAGGGCTGCATCCGTGGCCCGGTGAGTGCCACCATTGGCAGAGGGCCCACGTCAGACCCTGTGAAGGCAGAGTGGAGAGGGGTCATTCCCTTCCCAGAATCCGGACCTGGGTGCTGAGGCGGAGATGATTAAAGTGTGCGGAGGTGTTCTTGGGGCTTCCCTGGTGGCGCAGTGGTTGAGAGTACACCTGCCGATGCCGGGGATGCGGGTTCGTGCCCCGGTCAGGGAAGATCCCACATGCCGCGGAGCGGCTGGGCCCGTGAGCCATGGCCGCTGAGCCTGCGTGTCCGGAGCCTGTGCTCCGCAACGGGAGAGGCCACAGCAGTGAGAGGCCCGCGTACCGCAAAAAAAAAAAAAAAAAAAAAAAAGTGTGCGGAGGTGTTCTGGGCTTTTGGAACCAACAGAGAGGGGTCATCAGACTGCCTCCAGGCGGTCAGGTGACTGGGAGAGAAGGTGGCCTGACAGGCTCAGGTGTGCTCTATGTACTTGTTGACTGTGGGGCTTAATGAGCCCCAGCATTTGCTGGTTTGGGGATTATCTGTAAATTATCTGTAAATGGTGTTGGTCTGTTGGTTTGGGAATCAGCTAGATGTGTCCGTGATCTCCGTGAACTGGGGTTGGCTGGTTAATTTGGATCAGCGGCAGCGGCAGCGGCAGGGATCTGAGCTGGGGTTTATCTGCTAGTTTGGGAAGTAGCAGGGCAGGCGCGGATTACCTGGCTGGAGTTTCTCTGTTGATTTGGGCGTTGTCCGGGTCTGGGGATGTCCCATCTGTTAGACACCAGCTGCTTGCCCCCCACCCCTTCCTCGCAGATGACGGGAAGTTATCCTTGGAGGAATTCCAGCTCTTCTTTGCAGACGGCGTCCTCAACGAGAAAGAACTAGAGGGTCTCTTCCACACCATCGACTCCGACAATACCAAGTGAGCTAAGTCCTGGGGGCTGGGGCCGGGAGGTAGCGTTTACCCTTCTCTCACAGTGGCCAGTCTCCACTGCCCACCCCCCTGGAGGCACGGAGACCTCAAAGTCCCCAAACCAGCGAATCCAGAAGTCCCATCTGTTTGGCCCCGACTGGCCCGGGCGACCTGGGGAGTGGACAGGTTGATGCTGCGTTGGCAAGTGTTTGTCTTTTCTGAGCACACATGGCGAACCTGGGAGAGGCCGTAGATTTGCAGAATATACACCGGCTAACGAAAGGGAGAGATGAGCCACCTTGACCTGGTTCTGACCCCAACGCCCTGTGCTTACCCCCAGTCTCACCACGAGCTCTGTGATCCTCTCCAGATCCCATCTTAAACCAAACTGGTCCTCACTCTGACCTGAACTCTCTTTCTCACCCTATACCTAATTACCTTTTTTCCAACCCAGCCGGAACCCTAACCTGTGTCTCAGTCAATCCCAAACTCCGACCCCAACCCTCAAACTCTAAATCCCTAAGTCGAGTGCAAAGTGCGCATTGTACTCACACGTGCCGACCCTTCCCAACCCGAACTCCAGCCTTGCCCTGAGTGATCCCCAGGCAGGTGAGGCCCGAGCCCCCTTCTCCACGCCACACCTGAGTTCCTCGGGACTGTTTGGAGTAGATTGGATAAGCTGGGGTCCCCTGTGACAGGCTAAAGATGGTCTGGACGACGAGCTGCCACCAGGCCCGTTGGCAAGGGACACAGCACGGAGACGCCTGGGGCCAGAAGTGGGGCAGGCGGAGGGGGAAAGGCACCTTGAAAGAAACGGCTTTCTGCCGCAGCCTTTGTTTCTGGAGCGAGATGGAGGGTCTGAGCAGTTCCTGCAGCGCCCCGGGGAGCTTGAAAGGGGAGCTGGAAAGGGCTTCGGCAGGTGCCTGTTGATGATTCATCCTCATTCGGGCAGCTGGGTCTGGGGGGAGGTGGCAGTGGTGGGCGTATATGAGTGCGGGCGGGCGGACTTCCCACTAGCAAAGGCCAGACCTCTAAAGACCTTTGGGTGTCTTCTTTCCACCGTTCCCCAGAGTGTGAGCTGTAAACACCCCCTCCTTGGGATGCTAAACAGGCTTTCTGCCCAAAACCGTTCACACGGCTCAGAAAGGTCAGTGAAATGCTGCTTTGAGCACAATTAAGCAGGCTTCGTTTCTGCAGGACTTGGCAGAATTTTTCACCAGGTGATGCGGGTTGGGGGAACCTCCAAGACAGAGTTTGCAGGGCCTTTTCCCGGAAGCCTCTTGATGAAGCCAGCACACTGTAGGCCGGCGTCTCTCAGTGAGGGAACTGGGGCCCAGAAAGGGAAGGTTACCAGAACCTGCACAAAGCCCAGGTCCCTTGGTGTCCGCCGCCAGCACCCCGCCCCGCTGTGTCTGCGTTCTGAGGCTGCCGCCTGCGCCTTCCCCGGCGTGGGTGGCCTTCCCGTGCTCGGCCTCCTCTGCGGAAGGACAGGAGGATCCCAGGCCTAGAGTGAGAGCAAGGAGGGCAACCTGCACCCCCAGCAGGAGCCCAGGACCCAGCAGGCAGGGATGCCCCGGGGCAGTGCGCCGTGTGAGAGTTTTGTTGACAGCCTGTAATAGCCATGGGCTATTCCTCTCCCTTTTCCCAGCCCCCGGTTTAGCCCCACCTGCTCCTGATGTGGTGGGCAGGCTTTGGGAGAGGAAAGGGGTGGCGAAGCATGGTGAGGGGGTCAGACAGACGCACAGACATGGAACCCCCTGGAGGGGGCGGCACCCTTCACCTGCTGTTCCCGCACCCGTAAAGCCGGGGTCACAGTGCCAGCACATAGGGTGAAAAGAGAAGAGGCCCGGGAGGTGTTTTACCGGCCACACCAGGCTGTGCTCGCTAGGGAGGGAAGGAGGGCGGGAGGCACGGGACAGGCTAGTCCCTGAGTCCTTCTCATTCTCTGTCTCTGCAGCCATGTGGACACCAAGGAGCTGTGTGGTAGGTGCTGGCTGTGCAGGGACCGAGGCTTGGGTGGGGTGTGTTTTTTGTGAGGGGAGGGGACTGGGGAGAGGCAATGAACGAGGGGCACAGATGGGATTGGTGGGAGGACCCAGGGGGAGGGGCATGATCCTCCTATGACCTTTGACCCCTGCCTTCCCTTCCCCCAGATTACTTTGTGGACCACATGGGGGACTACGAGGACGTCCTGGCCTCCCTGGAGACCTTGAATCACTCTGTCCTGAAGGCCATGGGCTACACCAAGAAGGTCAGCAGGTGTGGGTGGCCCTTGGGGGTCCAGGGCTTGAGTGCTGGTTTGGTTCTACATTTCCCCAGAACATCCTCACGCAAGGGTGCCTGGGTGTGTGATGACAAGTGTTGGGCGAATCTGGCTCTGCAGTGGGCTTCGCTTGGGGCTTCTAGAGAGAGTGAGGGAAACTGTGAAGTGCCTGGAGTGGCTCGGCGCACGGCACTGTCTGGCCGTGTCTGGTTCACAGCGTGAGGCCGTTTCCCACAGTTGGGCTTGGTCCTGGGGTGGAGCCCTAGAAAGGAAACGGCAGTCACACTGAGGACTCCAGGGTCCTTGGACAGGTGTCAGACCTGACGATGCTACGCCCTTTACAGGGTTACGGATGGGGCGGGATGGGGGTGGATTTGAGCATCTGAACTTGACCGGGAATCTGAGGGTGTCTGGGGTGAGAACGCCGTGTCCAGACGAGGAGGCGTGAGCTGGGCAGTGGATCCATTAGGAGTGTTGGGAGGGAGACAGGGGCAGGGCTCTTTGTGTGTCCTGGGCAGAGGGCTTGGGGTGGCCTCAAAGTCTGTGCCCGCAGGCCTGTCACCTTCTTGTTGGCATTTATGCCCTGGAGGAGGGCAGGAGGAGGGAGATGGGGCAGGTTGTGGGCTGGGCGTCATTGTAGCTCAGATGGACATAAGCAGCCCACCTCCCAGCTCCGTTTCCCACCTGTGAGTCTGCACCGGCTCTGGCTGGTGCTTCTGGGGGGAGCAGTGGGGTGTGTTCCTTCTCTGTATCCACGGAGAAGAGTCACCGTGAATTTCCCGAGGATCTCCGACAGCCAGGATTAAACGCTCACTTAATCCCCCCAGCAACCCTGTGGGTAGTGACACTCAATCATAACTATAAGTGACATAACCATGGAAACATAGCTTTCATAACTGTGGAAACAGGCTCGGAAAGGTGAACCCTGTAGGGTCGTGGCCAGACATCCAGAGCTTCCTGCTGAAATGGGAGGGGAAACTGACTCAGGGACCCGGCCGGAGGTATGGAGCACAGCATGGGACCAAGCTGACCAAGGCGTGTAGGAGGGAGTGGGCCACGCTGTGATGGACATGTAATGCCCGAGGGCGTGCAGCACACCTGAGCTGTGGGAGCTCAGGAAAGACCAGCCCCACCTGCTGGTTGAGGCCAGGGAGCTTAGCTGATGAAGTCAGCCAGACCAGGTTGAAGGACCCCAGCCAGTCACTTCTTTTTCTGAACCTCAGTTTCTCCATCTGTGGAATGGGAGCATTCACCTTATAGAGTCCTTACAAGGACTGAACAAAGTAAGAGGTCTCTAAGCTGCTTAGCACAGGGTCTGGCACAGAGCAAAGGCGACTATTAGTATTATTAGGCCCCTATTGTGTGCCCAGTCATAGGAAAGATCAGTTCTGTATGTTTTGTTCAGATGCTACTTGGTTCCTGCTCTACCAGGTGTTGGAGAATCCCTTTCTTCCCATATATCCAAACACAGCTGGGCCTGATCCTGAACCTCCACGAACCCACATTTCCATTTGTGTCCTAGCGTCATGCTGTTTTGAGTGTTGGTGTTTGAAGTATATTTTAATGTGTGAGACCAGTTCCCTTTCCTTGTTCATCCTTGGACACTTTGATATTCTGAAAGTATCAAGATGGGCAGGGGGTTAGAAGGCAGCATGGAAAGCCCCCAAGCTCTGGAACCCTTGTGCAGTGTGTCAGCCCCAGCTCCGCTCCTCACGGCTGAGTGAGGCACACTGGATGCCCACATGGGACTCCTTGCGATTGAACTCACCTCCTTGAGCCTCAGTTTTCAAATCTGGGAATGGAGCCACAGCCCAGCAATGTTGTCTTCCGTATTAATAAAACGTGTACTTGTTTCTTGGTCTTTGGGCATAACTATTCAGAGATGTGACACAATTCTCTATCAAGAGACGATTTTATTTTATTTTTTAAATTTTATTGGAGTATAGTTGACTTACAATGCTGTGTTAGTTTCAGGTGTACAGCAAAGTGATTCAGTTATACATATATTCATTGTTTTTCAGATTCTTATATAGGTTATCACAGATTATTGAGTAGAGTTCTCTGTGCTATACAGTAGGTCCTTGTTGGTTATCTATCTCATATGCAGTAGTGTGTGTGTGTTAATCCCAAGCTCCTGATTTATCCCTCCCGCCTCCCCACGTTTCTCCTTTGGTAACCATAAGTTTCTTGTCAATATCTGTAAATCTGTTTCTGGCTTTTTTTAATCTCTTCAAAATATTGTGTGTTTTTGGTTGTTTAAAATTTTCTATCGGAGTATACTTGGTTTACAATGTTGTGTTAGTTTCAGGTGTACGGCAAAGTGAATGTTATATGTATATATCCATTATCTTTCAGATTATTTTCCCATATAGGTTGTTACAGAATATTGAGTAGTGTTCCCTGTGCTATGCAGTAGGTTCTTATTAGTTATCCATTTTATTTATAATAGTGTGTATATATTAATCCCAGTCTCCTAATTTATCACTTCCCCCCATGTTTCCTCTTTGGTAGCCATAAGTTTGATTTTGATATCTGTGAGTCTGTGTCTGTGTTGTAAATAAGTTCATCTGTATCATTTTTAAAAAAATTAGATTTCACATATGAGCGGTATCATATGATGTTTATTTTTCTCTCTCTGACTTACTTCACTTAGTATGATAATCTCTAGGTCCATCCATGTTGCCACAAATGACATTATTTTATTCTTTTTTATGGCTGAGTAGTATTCCATTGTATATATGTGCCACATCTTCTTTATCCATTCTTCTGTCAGTGGACACTTAGGTTGCTTCCATGTCCTGGCTATTGTAAATAGAGCTGCAGTGAACATTGTGGTACATGGCTCTTTTTGAATTATGGTTTTCTCAGGGTATGTGTCCGGTAGTGGGATTGCTGGGTCATATGGTAGTTCTATTTTTAGTTTTTTAAGGAACCCCCATACTGTTCTCCATAGTGGCTGTATCAATTTACATTCCCACCAACAGTGCAAGAGGGTTCTCTTTTCTCCACACCCTCTCCAGCATTTGTTGTCTACACCTTTTGATGATGGCCATTTTGACCGTGTGAGGTGATAACTCATTGTAGTTTTTTTTGGCTGTGTTGGGTCTTTGTTGCTGTGCGCAGGCTTTCTCTAGTTGCAACAAGCAGGGGCTACTCTTCGTAGCGGTGTGCAGGCTTCTGTTGTTGTGGAGCACGGGCTCTAGAGCCCAGGCTCAGTAGTTGTGGCGCACAGGCTTAGTTGCTCCACGGCATGTGGGATCTTCCCAGACCAGGGGTCGAACCCATGCCCCTTGCATTGGCAGGCGGATTCTTAACCACTGTGCCACCAATCCCTCTGACTGTAGCTTTGATTTGCATTTCTCTGATAATTAGCGATGTTGAACATCTTTTCATGTGCTTTTTGGCCATCTGTATGTCTTCTTTGGAGAAATGTCTACTTTGATCCTCTGCCCACTTTTTTGATTGGGTTGTTTGGTTTCTTTTGATATTGAGCTGTATGAGCTATTTGTATATTGTGGAGATTAAGCCCTTGTCGGTCTCTTCGTTTGCAAATATTTTCTCCCATTCTGTGGGTTTTTTGTTTTGTTTATGGTTTCCTGTGCTGTGCAAAAGCTTTTAAGTTTAATTAGGTCCCATTTGTTTATTTTTGGTTTTATTTTCATTACTCTAGGAGGTGGATCAAAAAAGATCTTGCTGTGATTTATGTCAAAGAGTGTTCTTCCTATGTTTTCCTCTAAGAGTTTTATAGTGTCTGGCCTTACATTTAGGTCTTTAATCCATTTTGAGTTTATTTTTGTGTATGGTTGTAGAGAATGTCCTAATATCATTCTTTTAAGCTGCTGTCCAGTTTTCTCAGCAGCACTTATTGAAGAGACTCTTTTCTCCATTGTACATTTTTGCCTCCTTTGTCATAGATTAGGTGACCATAGGTGAGTGGGTTTATCTCTGGGCTTTCTATCCTGTTCCATTGATCTACATTTCTGTTTTTGTGCCATTACCATACTGTTTTTGTTGTTGTGGTGGTGGTGGTGGTGGTGGTGGTAAGCAGGCCTCTCACTGTTGTGGCCTCTCCCGTTATGGAGCACAGACTCTGGATGTGCAGGCTCAGTGGCCATGGCTCACGGGCCCAGCCGCTCCGCGGCATGTGGGATCTTCCCAGACCAGGGCACGAACCCGTGTCCCCTGCATCGGCAGGCGGACTCTCAACCACTGTGCCACCAGGGAAGCCCTACCATACTGTTTTGGTGACTATAGTTGTAGTATATTCTGAAGTCAAGGAGCCTGATTCCCCCAGCTGTTTTTCTTTCTCAGGACTGCTTTGAATATTCGGGGTCTTTTGTGTTTCCACACAAATTTTAAAATGTTTTATTCTAGTTCTGTGAAAAATGCCATTGTTAATTTGGTAGGGATTGCATTGAGTCTGTAGATTGCCTTGGATAGTATAGTCACTTTGACAATATTGATTCTTCCAATCCGAGAGCGTGATCTATCTGCCTCTGTTTGTGTCATCTTCGATTTCTTTCATCAGTGCTTACAGTTTTCAGAGTACAGGTCTTTTGTCTCCTTAGGTAGTTTTATTCCTAGGTATTTTATTCTTTTTGATGTGATGGTAAAAGGGGGAGGATTTTAACATCTACCAATACAACCTAAAGCAGTTTGCAGGATTTTTGCTGTTAGAGTGTACCAAAGGCTGCATGATTTCCTAGTGATGGTGGTGATGCTATGATAGGTTGTCACAATGGTGACTGGCGTCTCTTGCATGTTTTCTAACCAGTTTTTGTTTGGAGAAGTGCAGCTCGTTGATTATTTCAAATACTTCTCTTGCATCCGTTGATTTAAGATGACTCATTTGCTTTTGTAGATATGCAGTCATAGTATTATTGTTAACTAGTGTAGTTACTATCTTCATTTCTGATATGTGTTCCTCCTGTTTCTCTGTTGTGTCCTGCTGCGTTTACCCTGAATTCTCAAACACTGTAATGGCACTACGTCAGACATCCTTGTTTTGCTCCTGATGTTCAAATGCATCTCTCTAGTAGTTCTTCACTAATTATAATATTAATAGCAGCTCTTATTTTAGAAACCTCTTCAGTCTGTTAAAAAATATTTTTGTGTTCCCTTCGTTAAATGTTGCCTTAGGGGGTGGTAGTGAATTTTTTTTCAAATGCCTTTTTGGTATTTTTTTTTTCAGGGATCATATGATTTTTCTTAAACTATTGATAGGGTAGATTCTATTATTAGATTCTCTCCTATTGAACAGTCCTTAGCTTCCTGTGATAAACCCTAATTGGCACATTATTCTTTTACCACAGTTGCTGAATCTTGTCAGTAGCTGAGTGTTTTATCTCTGTCTCTATCAGGAATTGAGATTGGGTGATAGGGAGTGAATTGTAGGTGGCTTTGAATATCTTTCTGTGTGGGAATCAGCTTCTCTATCTTAGAATCATGTTTCTATTCAAAAATAGAAAGAATTAATCCATAGACTTGGGTGGAGGTACTAAACGGGGAGGGGATTATTATAATAGTGATTTTAAAGTCAATCCTAATTTTAGGTAAATTTTTGGTGTCCATTTTAGTATATTTTTAAACAAAACTGCCATGGACATGTTCAGTTTTATGATCGATTATGCATAGTATGTTCTTATGATTTTTTTTTAATTTTAAAACATTGAAACAAAACAGGCACATAATGCAGATTACGTTTAATAAAATATCTGCTATTACAGCTCAGGTCTTGATTTAAATTTTGTACTATTTTGCTACATTTAAACTTCTATTTAACAGAGTTTTGCCTGTTTTAATTAGTTGTTTCTAGAAACGAGCCCCTGACATGTTTATTTAAATTTAATTTATACAGTACGTTTTCTCCTGTATTTATTTTTTAAATCCTTTTCTTTCCTTTAAAAAAAATCTTTTGTACTGAAGTATAGTTGATTTGCAATATCGTGTAAGATTCAGGTGTACAGCACAGTTCAGTTATATATATATATATATATATTCTTTTTCAGTTTCTTTTCCCTTGTAGGTTATTAGATAATATTGAGTAGCATTCCGTGTGCTATACAGTAGGTCCTTGTTGGTTATCTGTTTTATATATAGTAGTGTGTATATGTTAATCCCAGCTTCCTAATTTCTCCCTTTACCCACCACCCTTTCCCCTTTGGTAAGCATAAGTTTGTTTTCTGTGTCTGTGAGCCTCTGTTTTGGAAATAAGTTCATTTGTGTCTTTTTTTTCTGTTAGATTCTACACGTAAGCGATATCATGATATTTGTCCTTCTCTGTCTGGCTTACTTCACTTAGTATGATAATCTCTAGGTCCATCCATGTTGCTGCAAAGGGCATTGTTTCATTTCTTTTTTATGGCTGAGTAATATTCCATTGTATATATGTACCACATCTTTTTTATGCATTCCTCTGTCAGTAGACATTGAGGTTGCTTCCATGTCTTGGCTATTGTAAATAGTGCTGCAGTGAACTTTGGGGGTGCATGTATCTTTTTTTTAAAATTTTTATTGGGGTGTAGTTGATTTACAATGTTGTGTTTCAGGTGTACAGCAAAGTGAATCAGTTATACATATACATATATGCACTCTTTTTAAGGTTCTTTTCCCATATAGGCCATTAGAGAGTATTGAGTAGAGTTCCCTGTGCTATACAGTAGGTCCTTATTAGTTATCTATTTTATATGTAGAAGTGTGTACATGTCAATCCCAATATCCCAATGTATCCCTCTCCCCCCTTACCGCCTGGTAACCATAAGTTTGTTTTCTACATCTGTGACTCTGTTTCTGTTTTGTAAAAAAGTTCATTTGTACCCTTTTTTTAGATTCCACATATAAGCGATATCATATGATGTTTGTCTTTCCCTGACTTATTTCACTCAGGACGACAATCTGCAAATGGCATTATTTTGTTCTTTTTTTATGGATGAGAAATATTCCATTGTATATAGGTACCACATCTTTATCCATTCCTCTGTTGATGGACATTTAGATTGCTTCCATGTCCTGGCTATTGTAAATACTGCTGCAGTGAACATTGGGATGCATGTTTCTTTTCGAATTATGGTTTTCTCCAGGTATATGCCCAGGAGTGGGGCTGCTGGGTCATATGGTAGTTCGATTTTTAGTTTTTTGAGGAACCTCCATACTGTTCTCCATAGTGGCTGTATCAATTTACATTCCCACCAACAGTGTAGGAGGGTTCCCTTTTCTCCACACCCTCTCCAGCATTTATTGTTTGTAGATTTTTTGATGACGGCCATTTTGACTGGTATGAGGTGGTACCTCATTGTAGTTTTGATTTGCATTTCTCTAATAATTAGCGATGTTGAGCATCTTTTCATGTGCTTTTTGGCTATCTGGATGTCTTCTTTGAAGAAATGTCTGTTTAGGTCTTCTTTCCATGTTTTGATTGGATTGTTTGTTTTTGATACTGAGCTATATGAATTGTTAATATATTTCAGCATTTAATTTCTTGTCAGTCACATTGTTTGCAAATATTTTCTCCCATTCTGTGGGTTGTCTTTTCATTTTGTTTATAGTTTCCTTTGCTGTGCAGAAGCTTTTAAGTTTAATTAGGTCCCATTTGTTTATTTTTGGTTTTACTTTCATTACTCTAGGAGGTGGATCAAAAAAGATCTTGCTGTGATTTATGTCAAGGAGTGTTCTGCCTATGTTTTCCTCTAAGAGTTTTATAGTGTCTGGCCTTACATGTAGGTCTTTGATCCATTTTGAGTTTATTTTTGTGTATGGTGTTAGAGAGTGTCCTAATTTCATTCTTTTAAACTGCTGTCCAGTTTTCCTGGCACCACTTATTGAAGAGACTCTCTTTTCTCCATTTGTACATTCTTACCTCCTTTGTCATAGATTAGGTGACCATAGATGAGTGGGTTTATTTCTGAGCTTTCTGTCATGTTCCATTGATCTATATTTCTGTTTTTGTTTGTTTGTTTTTGTGGTACGCGGGCCTCTCACTGCTGTGGCCTCTCCTGCGCAGGCCCAGCAGCCATGGCCCACGGGCCCAACCGTTCCGCGACATGCGGGATCCTCCCGGACCGGGGCACGAACCCACGTCCCCTGCATCGGCAGGCGGACTCCCAACCACTGCGCCACCAGGGAAGCCCTATATTTCTGTTTTTGTGCCAGTACCGTACTGTTTTGATGACTGTAGCTTTGTGTAGTATATTCTGAAGTCAAGGAGCCTGATTCCTCCAGCTCTGTTTTTCTTTCTCAGGACTGCTTTGGCTATTCGGGGTCTTTTGTGTTTCCATACACATTTTGAAATTTTTTGTCCTAGTTCTGTGAAAAATGCCATTGGTAATTTGATAGGGATTGGATTGAATCTGTAGATTGCCTTGGGTAGTATGCTCATTTTGGCAATATTTATTCTGTATCTACTACTGAATCTACTGTATTTATAGTTTTTATCATTATTATTTCCTACCACCTATTTCCTTAGGTTTATTGTTGTTGCTATACTTTTTCATATGTGAAAAGGAATGCTTAAATTTTTTTGGATAATAAAGTTTGAAATTTTAGAAATCTACCTTTGAATGATACTTTCACTGCAATGATAGATTTTAGTATATAGGATTAATATTTCCTCTCAATATTCTCTGATAGTTTGTTATATCCTCACTCATTTCTCATTTCATGGTATTAGGATAAAACCAAGTAACCAGTAGTTTGTGTTCTATCTTTTTAAATTTTTTTGAGATTTCTTCATTGCATATTATTTTGATTTAAAAAAAAATTTTTTTTAATTTGGTTGTGCAGGGTCTTAGTTGCCGCAGGCAGGCTCCTTAGTTGTGGCATGCGAACTCTTGCTGCCTGCATGTGGGACCTACTTCCCTGACCAGGGCTCACACCCAGCCCCCTGCATTGGGAGCGTGGAATCTTATCCACTGCGCCACCAGGGAAGTCCCATATTATTTTGTTTTTATAATTCTCCCATGGATACTTGGGAAGAAGATGTGGATCATACTTTCAGAGTATAAAATCTGAAAATAGCTATCCCTTCTTTGTTGTGAAATATATGTTGTTAAAAGACAACTGTGTAAAAAGGTAAAGTTGTCTCATATAAAGTATACACATGTGAAAGATTTTATTTAACTCCTTAATTTGAGAACCAGTAAGATGTTACACTGTCTCCAAGGAAAATTCAAAGAACATTTGCCATGTATATAGGCAACCAGGAATTCTGAGATGAATCTGTGAATAAATGCAAAATTGGTCACTGTCCACAGGACAGTAGTCAGTTGAATTCTGCCAGACAAAATTCATATGCATTTCTGTGGATGAGAATTATTTGCATTTTTGTCACGTTTTTACATGCTAGAGTTTTTTTGTTGTTTTGTTTTTAAATTTTATTTATTTTTTGGCTGCATGGGGTCTTCATTGCTGCACGCAGCCTTTCTCTAGTTGCAGTGAGCAGGGGCTACTCCTCGTTGCGGTGGCTTCTCTTGTTGCAGAGCGCGGGCTCTAGGTGCATGGGCTTCAGTAGTTGCAGTGCATGGGCTCAGTCGTTGTGTCTCGCGGGCTCTAAAGCGCAGGCTCAGTAGCTGTGGCGCACAGGCTTAGTTGCTCCGCAGCATGTGGGATCTTCCTGGACCAGGGCTTGAACCCGTGTCCCCTGCATTGGCAGGCGGATTCTTAACCACTGCACCACCAGGGAAGTCCTACATGCTAGAGTGTTAAAAGTAGCTCCCAAACAAGGAAAGACCTAGATAACCTAGAAGAGTGTATTAGACAAGGAACCAGTAATCTTTCTTGCCCATTTAAAAGACTTTTACATTTTCCCAGTAATGCCCTTTACAATGGACATTTATTATTTCTAATTTATCTGTCCTATGGGACACTGCTGAACTAATTTCTCACACTAAGTTGTGTTTTGACATTTAATCTTTAAAATTCTAATATTTCCTTCCTGTTTATTTAGCCATGCCATTTGACGCCTATAGACCTTGTTGTAATACTTTTGTTACCTAAATGGTACATATTCAAAGTTTAGGAAGTGGAGAAAAATATAAAGAAAAATTTCAAATCACTTCTAATTCCCACTATCTCTAACCACTGTTACCATTTTATTACCATTGAGCCTTTTTTTCTATGGGTATTTCTCTAATACACTTAAAATCATTCTGTATACAAAAATGTTCTGCCTTTTTTCACCTAACGTTTTAACAAACACCTTTCCCATGTTAATAAAACTGTTTAAAAGTATCATTTTCAATATTCTTACTTAAATTTACATACTATTCCTCTGTTCTTGGGGATGTTAGATTATTTCCAGGTTTTTGCTATTATCAATTAACACTAACCTTGGGACATCAGTGTTTGTCCACATTTTGCATTATTTCTTAATAGATTATCAAAAGTAGAGAATTACTGGGCAGTCTAAGGCTCTTGATATAAAGTAGAACTGCCTTATAAAGTGGTTATATTCATCTAACCCTACCTAGCCGTACTTGTAGCAATATCCTGTCCCATTGCACAAAGATTTAATAATGCACGAAGATTTAATAATGTCATGTCCTTGTAATGCATTACGCCTTCTGTCATTTATTCTTACCCTTTTAATCTTATGTAATACTTTCCCATTAAATTCTACCTTGATCGTGATATTGCAGCTTGTCCTAGTCATCCGATCAAATTTGGTAGCAGAATCTTTGCACAGGCTTTCCTTTGCAAACCCTTTGGCGCTCTTTTGCTTTATATATGCTTCCAGATGGACCTCGTTTAGTCAAATCTGGGACTGTGTCTTTACCCGGGGCAGTTTAGGCTGATTTTCTTTATTGTTATGATCTGTCTGGCCCGACTGCTGCCATAATCTTATATGCTTCCCATTTTTTAATGATCCTTCTTCTTTTTTGACATTTTACCTTTTGGTAGTCTGCTTTGTTTATAGCATTGATTATGATTTCAAAGGTAAACAGTCTAGTTTTCATTTTACTAGGGACTTCTAAAACATACACTGTTAACACTCTTAATCCTGTTTTTATACCTGGCTAATAACACTTTCTATGCCCTCTTGTCAAATTAAAACAATTTTTGAGATGATTGGCTCTTTTTCCATACTTTGACACTCTTCATTCCCTTAATCCAATGTGATTAAAATGTAACTATTAGTGATCAATGTTTTTACTTCCTAACCTCTGTAACCTTCATTTTCATTCGGGTGATCACCCTCACTTTTTTTCCACAACTTCCCTATTCAAGAATATTTTCCTGTGATTCAGCCCTAGAAGATTTGGGAGAAATTCCTAGGCATTCTTTGCCAGAAAGGTGCTCATTTGATAAACTTTCAGAGATCTGCAGATTTCTGAAGGTCTCCCTGTTACCCTGCATGTGAATAACTTGTCCACATATTGCGGAATTCCCAGCTCTGGCTCCTTCCCTCTGAAATCTGTGGAGCTGGCCTCTCAGCTGAGGCATCAGTGGTAGTGGAGGCCAGAACTGTACAAGCTGCATTTTTACTCTTTTGAAAATTTTGTCTTTTTTTTAATTCAACTAACCAGTTACACTTATTGATCCCTGACTGCACCCCGAGTCACTTATCTGGGTGCTTTTAACATACTCACTTGAGCTCGTTTTTCTGCTTGATGGCTTCTAGCAGCCTTTCTCTGTTTGTTCAGTTTTTGTTTTGTTTTGTTTTTATCTCGTTATGTATTCCTGTCCTTTGGGGTCATTTGTTTGTCCAGAGCCCATCGATCACTGGATTGCATGTGAGTTCAGCTGTCTGCTAGGAAGGATAATTGATCACTGCAGTGCATTAGGCTGCCGGAACCTGGCATGCTTTCTGCCGTCGGCTCCTTCCCCGTCGGGGCCTGCCGTCGGCGTGCCTCGTCCGACGGGTGGCGCAGGAGGTCCATCTCCACGCCTCCCCGTCTGCGTGCACCTCTCCTCTCGGCCCCTCTCCACCCACAGCCGTGTTCCCCGCCCTGGGCTTCATTTCTCAGTCTCTCTGCCTCTAGCCGTGGTTCCCTTGTGCAATTGTTGCTAATTAATTCCCAGTCAGAGTGATGGATGCTTTAAATTTTCTTTCCTTGAGAGCCCTTGCCTGGCTGGGGACTGGGCAGAATTCCACGGTGCCGGGGCAGGTGGCTCAGGAGGTAGGGTCTTGGTAGAGGAGGCCAGAGAGCAGCACAGGGCTTGAGGGACCAGCTTCCCAGCACAGTGTCATTTTGATCATTGTCATCCTGGAGTGGCCTGGCTAAGCCAGAGCCTTCTCCCTCTCACTTGTCTTCTGAAGCCAAAAGAAACTCAACAGGATCCAGGAACCTTGAGCAGTGTCTCAGCTGCAGACTCTTGACAAAAGGGGAACTGGTCTCACATCACAGAGCAAACTCCGTGGAAGACGCTCTTCATCTTATGTCCCAGAGTTCCTCTTCTCACGGCCTCTAAGCGCCCCACCTTTCCCCCCAGACTTCCCTCTCGTCCCCTCCCTCTGGGGACTGAGTCTCAGGCACTTTCTTTGGGGAGACAGTTTACTCTGGCTGCTTTGGATTCTCTCCTGTCACTCCTCAGAGAGGCAGCATGAAAGAATCCACCTTTTTATTTTTTATTTATTTATTTATTTATTTATTATTTTTTCGCGGTACGCGGGCCTCTCGCTGTTGTGGCCTCTCCCGTTGCGGAGCACAGGCTCCGGACGCACAGGCTCAGCAGCCATGGCTCACGGGCCCAGCATGTGGGATCTTCCCTGACCGGGGCATGAACCCACGTTCCCTGCATCGGCAGGCGGACTCTCAACCACTGCGCCACCAGGGAAGCCCCCACCGTTTTATTTTTAAAGGCAAAAGTTTATTGTTTATTTAGGGGACATACAGAACACTTAGGACACGCAGAATTCCCTTAACGAGAGAGATGGGATCTCGCTGTGTTGCCCAGGCTGGGGCGCTGTAGTTATTCCCAGGCACGATGCCACTACTGAGCAGCACAGGCGGGTTTTGGGGGGTTTTTTTGTTTTGTTTTTTAATTGAAGTATAGTTGATTTACAGTGTTTTGTTAGTTGTTTCTGGTGTACAGCAAAGTGATTCAGGTATATGTATATATATTCAGTTATATATATATTCTTTTTCATATTCTTTTCCATTATGGTTTATCCCATGAGATTGGATATAGTTCCCTGTGCTATTTAGTGGGACCTTGTTTATCCATTCTCTGTATAATAGTTTGCATCTGCTAATCCCAAACTCCCACTGGATCCCTCCCCCAACCCCCTCCCCCTTGGCAATCACAAGTCTGTTTTCTATGTCTGTTTGTTTCTGTTTCATAAATAAGATCATGTATGTCATATTTTAGATTCCACATATAAGTGACATATAGTGGTATTTGTCTTTCTGACTTCACTTAGTATGATACTCTCTAGATAATCTCTGCAAATGGCATTATTTCATTCTTTTTCGGTGGAGTAATATTCCATTGTATATATACATATACTGCATCTTCTTTATCCATTCATCTGTCGATGGACATTTAGGTTGTTCCCATGTCTTAGCTATTGTAAACAGGGCTTCTATGAACATAGGGGTGCATGTGTCTTTTTGAATTATAGTTTTGTCCAGATATGTGCCCAGGAGTAGGATTGCTGGATCATATGGTAGTTCTGTTTTTAGTTTTCTGAGGAAACTCCATACTGTTTTCCATACTGGCTGAACCAACTTACATTCCCACCAACAGAGGAGGAGGGTTCCCTTTTCTCCACACCCTCTCCAGCATTTGTTGTTTATAGACTGTTTAATGATGGCCATTCTGACCGGGGTGAGGTGGTACCTCATTGTAGTTCTGATTTGCATTTCCCTGATAGTTTTCGATGTTGAGCATCTTTTCATGTGCCTGTTGGCCATCTCTATGTCTTCTCTGGAGAAATGTCTATTTGGGTCTTCTGCCCATTTTTTGATTGGGTTGTTTGGTTTTTTGTTACCGAGTTGTATGGGCTGTTTGTATATTTTGGAAATTAAGCCCTTGTTGGTCACATCATTTGCAAATGTTTTCTCCCAGTCTGTAGTGTCTTGTCTTTTCTTTCTTTCTTTTTTTTTTTTATGGTTTCCTTTGCCGTGCAAAAGGTTATAAGTTTGATTAGGTCCCATTTGTTTACTTTTGCTTTTACTTCTATTGCCTTGAGAGACTGACCTAAGAAAACAGTGGTGTGTTTTATGTCAGAGAATAATGTCTTGCCTATGTTCTCTTCCAGGAGTTTTATGGTGTCATGTCTTATGTTTAGGTCTTTAAGCCATTTTAAGTTTGTTCTTGTTTATGGTGTTAGGGGGTGTTCTAACGTCACTGATTTGCCTGCGGCTGTCCAGCTTTCCCAGTACCACTTGCTGAAGAGACATTTTCCCCATTGTATATTCTTGCCTCCTTTGTCGAAGATTAATTGACCGCCGGTGTGTGGGCTTACTTAGCACAGTTTTGACCTGCTGCTTTTCTGACCTGGGCTGGTTCATGCCTCCACAGGCAACCTGGTGGTCCCCTGCTCTCGGGAGGTCACCACGTTGATGCCGAACTTAGGGCCTCATGCACTGCAGCCTGGAACTCTTGGGCTCAAGTGATCCTCCTGCCTCAGCCTCCCAGGAAGCTGGACTGCAGGCGTGTGACATCATGCTTGGCCCAAAGAATCTGCCTCGGAGGAGGAAGGAAGGAAGGAGGCTGTGAATTCTTCTTCCCTAATACTTTATCCCTGTCCACAACAACATCACATCAAGAACACCACCACCATCACCATGTTCATAACCATCACCACCACCATTACCACCACCATCTTCACCATCATCATCACCACCATCATTACCACCACCATCTTTACCATCATCACCACTATCACCATCATCATCAGCATCCTCTTCATAACCATCACCACCACCATTACCACCATCATCACCACCATCATTACCACCACCATCACCATCATCATCTAACCATCACCACCACCATCCTCCTCATCCTCATCATCATCTTCATAACCATCATCACTACCATCGTTTTTTTTACATTTTTATTTATAATTTAGTTATTTTTTATTATTTTTATTGAAGTGTAGTTGATTTACAATGATGTGTTAATTTCTGCTGTACAGCAAAGTGACTCAGTTATACACATGTATACATGCTTTTTAAAAAATTTTTTCCATTATGGTTTATCCCAGGAGGTTGGATATAGTTCCCTGTTCTATACAGTAGGACCTTGTTGTTTATCGATTCTCTATATACCAGTTTGCACCTGCTAATCCCCAACTCCCAATCCATTCCTCCCCCACTCCCCCTCCCCCTTGGCAACCACCAGTCTGTTCTCTATATCCATGAGTCTGTTTCTGTTTTGTAGGTACATTCATTTGTGCCATACTTTAGATGCCACATATAAGTGATATCATATGGTATTTGTCTCTCTCTTTCTGACTTACTTCATTTAGTATGGTAATCTCTAGTTGCATCCATGTTGCTGCAAATGGCATTATTTTGTGTTTTTTTTATGGCTGAGTAGTATTCCATTGTATATATGTACCACATCTTCTTTACCCATGCATCTGTCTATGGACATTTAGGTGGTTTCCATGTCTTGGCTATTGTAAATAGTGCTGCTATGAACATAGGGGTGCATGTATCTTTTTGAATTATAGTTTTGTCTGGACATGTGCCCAGGAGTAGGATTGCTGGATCGTATGGTAACTCTGTTTTTAGTTTTTTGAGGAACCTCTATACTGTTTTCCATAGTGGCTGTACCAACTTACATTCCCACCAACAGTGCAGGAGGGTTCCCTTTTATCCACACCCTCTCCAGCATTTGTCATTTGTAGACTTTTTAATGATGGCCATTCTGATGGGTGTGAGGTAGTACCTCATTGTCGTTTTGATTTACACTTCTCTAATAGTTAGCGGTGTTGAGCATTTTTTCATGTGCCTTTTGGCTATTGTATGTCTTTTTTGGAGAAATGTCTACTTAGATCCTCTGCCCATTTTTTGGATTGGGTTGTTTGTTATTGAGTTGTGTGTGCTGTTTGTATATTTTGGAAATTATGCCCTTGTCGGTCTCATCATTTGCAAATATTTTCTCCCATTCTATAGGTTGTCTTTTCGTGTTTTTTTTTTATGGTTTCCTTTGTTGTGCAAAAGCTTGTAAGTTTGATTAGGTCCCATTTGTTTATTCTTGTTTTTATTTCTGTTGCTTTGGGAGACTGACCTAAGAAAACATTGATACAGTTTATGTCAGAGAATGTTTTGCCTATGTTCTCTTCTAGGAGTTTTATGGTGTCATGTCTTATGTTTAAGTCTTTAAGCCATTTTGAGCTTATTTTTGTGCATGGTGTGAGGGTGTGTTCTAATTTCATTGATTTACCTGTGGCTGTCCAGTTTTCCTAGCACCACTTGCTGAAGAGAATGTCTTTTTCCCATTTTATATTCCTGCCTCCTTTGTCACAGATTAATTGACCATAGGTGTGTGGGGTTATTTCTGGTCTGTCTATTCCGTTTCATTGATCTGTGTGTCTGTTTTTGTACCAGTACCACATTGTTTTGATTACTGTAGCTTTGTGGTATTGTATGAAGTCTGGGAGAGTTATGCCTCCTGCTTTCTTTTTTTTCCCCCCCTCAGGATTGCTTTGGCAATTCTGGGTCTTTTATGGTTCCATATAACTTTTTGGATCATCCTAGTTCTGTGAAAAATGTCATGGGTGATTTGATAGGGATCACATTAAATCTGTAGATTGCTTTGGGTAGTTTTGTGATTTTTAACAATATTCTTCCAATCTAAGAACATGGGATATCTTTCCATTTCCTTGAATCCTCTTTAATTTCCTGTATTAATGTTTTATAGTTCTCAGCATATAAGTCTTTCAGCTCCTTGGTCAGGTTTATTCCTAGGTTGTTTTTTTGTTTTTTTTTTTTTTGGTGCGATTTTAAAAGGTATTGTTTTTTTGCATTCCCTTTCTGATGTTTCATTGTTAGTGTAAAGAAATGCAACTGATTTCCGAATGTTAATCTTGTATACTGCTACTTTACTGAATTCATTTATTAGATCTAGTAGTTTTTCTGTGGAGTCCTTAGCATTTTCTATTTATTGTATCATGTCACCTGCATATAGTGACAGCTTTACCTCTTCCCTTCCAATTTGGATACCTTTTATTTCTTTTTCTTGTTTGATTGCTGGGGCTAGGACTTCCAATACTATGTTGAACAGAAGTGACCCACCACCATCTTTCTCATCATCATCACCACCATCATCATCATCATCACCATCATCATCATCATCACCATCATCATCACCATCATCATAGCAGCTACTGTATACTGAGTATTTGCTATGTGACAGGCACAGTGCTGAGCATTTTATATAATTTTTTCATTCAATCCTTACTACAATGTTATGAGATAGACACTACAGTGATTTCTGTTGTGGTGTGGAGGTCACAGTACTAGTAATTGGTGAAGCCGGGGCTCAAACCTTGGTCTCTTGAGTCCATACCCCTCCCTTCATGCTGGAGCCCTGTGATAACCCCCATCCCAGTGCAGAGACACTGACCCTAGGTGTCCCCCCACCACTGTACCAGATCTCCACCCACGATCCCTCCCCAACTCCTTTCCCTCTGTGCCCCTTCCTGCCACAGGTGTATGAGGGTGGGAGCAACGTGGACCAGTTTGTGACACGCTTCCTCCTGAAGGAGACAGCCAATCAGATCCAGTCCCTGCTGAGCTCGGTGGAGAGTGCGGTGGAGGCCATCGAAGAGCAGACCATCCAGATCCGGTGCGTTGATGGGACCTTGTGGGGGCCTGTGGGCGTGGGCCGTGTGTATGCTGACCTGCTGCTTGGTGGGGACGTTCGTGTGCTTGGGGGCTGGGTGACCTTGGGCAAGCTGCTCTTCCTCTCTCTGTCTCCACTTCCCCAACTCTTTTTTTTTTTTTTTTTTTTTTTTTGCGGTACGCAGGCCTCTCACTGTTGTGGCCTTTCCCGTTGCGGAGCACAGGCTCCGGACGCGCAGGCTCAGCGGCCATGGCTCACGGGCCCAGCCGCTCCGCGGCATGTGGGATCTTCCTGGACCGGGGCACGAACCCGTGTCCCCTGCATCAGCAGGCGGACTCTCAACCACTGCGCCACCGGGGAACCCCCCCCCACCAGCTCTTTAAGTGGGGACAATTATATACCTGCCTCCTCACAGAGTTATGACTAGTTCCTAGACTCTGACCAATTTGGCCACATTTCCATATTGCTCACATTATTGTTTAGCTAAAACTATTCTATTGTTTGACTTATTTTTTAAAACCTGGGAGTAAATTTAAGAAACTCTGTGGCTATTACCATCATTCGAAAACAAGTTAACATGCTGTGAGTGAAGAAATTGTAAAAATAAGCGCTGTTGGTGCCCGCAGTCAGCTTGGACCCTGAGGCCTGCTTCCTCTTTGTTCAAAAAGAGAGGCTGTGAGATCATAGATGGGCCTTGAAAACAGGAGCATCAAAGCATGACCTCAGAAAGATCGAAAGAGCCGTGAAGTGGAGTGGTTTTCTCCCAGTGTTAGTTAGTGTTATTTAAGGCCTTGTTTGTGGGTCCTTGAAGCCGTGGAAAAGTACCTGGGGTCCCCCCTCTTTGCAGGGGGACACTGTTGGGGCGGTGAGATGGGGGTCCGGAGAGTAGCAGTCTCCTTCCGGCCTGGCAGGGCCAGCCCCTGGGGGCCACGAGCCCTCCCATTTGCTGTCCCAAGTTCCGGCCAACTCCTCTGTGCCTGTTCTTCCATGAAGAGCTGATGTGCCCGGGGCAAAGGGGAAATAAAGAAATAGAAACAGGCGGGGGCAGCTGCCAGATGCCCAAGCGATACTGAGCCTTGAGCCTCTGCCGCGGTTTCCCAGGCAGGGACCCGGCACAGCAGGATGTTGGTTGCTCGGCCTGAGGGTTTGTATGTGTTTTTTTGGTTGGTGGGGGGCTTGTCCCAGTCAGATATGACTGCAAAGGCTGCTCAGTGATGCCGTTCGCAAAATGCCTTTGCTCTGAGCACCTGCAGCCCGGTCACCTAGGATATGCACAATGCAGATTCCTGGGCTCCGGCCGTGCCTGCTGGATTAGGGTCCCTGGGAGCTGAGCCCAGGACTCTGCATAGCTGATCAGTCTTGTGATTCTGAGGGTTCCCAAGGTTAACAGCCTCAGCTCTGGAAGTTGTCACATAGATTTTCTTTTTTTTTTTTTTTTAATCACTATCTTGATTTTAAAACCTGCGGTTTCTATCCTGCCGCAGAACAGATAGGACCGCTGCATGATTTTCAGAGCCGATTTCCTGCGCTTTGCCAGTTCCGTCACGTGTCAGCTGTTACACCTGCCCGCCCCCTTTTTGGAAGCTTACTTTGGGATGTTGTTGGCAGGGGTGGCACGTCGCGATGCGGAGACACATCTGCTTCACCGGCACTGCCACCTCAAACTGCCCAAATCTCAGCTTTTTTCGGCTCTCAGCTGCAGGTCCCCCTGAGCATCCCCTTTTCCAGGCCTGGGGACGTCGTGACCCAGGCACGAGCCACTGGTTCAGACCCTGCCGCCCTTGGGGGACTCCCACTGTTCCCACTCGTGGTCTGAGTTTGTTGAGGCGCCACGATTGACACCTCAAGGACTCTGCCAGCCTTTCTCCTCCCTTGTGGGGGGTGGGGTTGGCCCCTGTGCACAGGGAGAGGCTGCTGGGCTTTCAGGCTCACAGGAGGCAAATTCCAGAACATTACCAAGGCAGCCCTGGGGACCAGGAGTGTCGGCCATGCACACAGGAGTGTGTGTGTGTCGGGGGCGGGGATATGTGTGTCTGGGTGTATTTTTATGTCTGGTGAGTTTTCCAGCATTTTTGTACATGGGGGTTTGGGCATTTGCTGAGTCGCTACTACATGCCAGGCACAGTGTCTGGTGGGCTGTGTGTGCACGTCAGGGATGCAGGGTGCTGTGCGTGTGTGTGCACATCAGTAGTGTGCGTGGCGGGTGGTGTCATGACGGGATGGGGCTGGGCTGAGGTCAGGATCCTGGATCTTTGTCCTGTCAGATGCCCGCTCTCGACTGTGTCTTAGGGCTTCCTTGTTTGGACAGGGGGCTTGTTAGCCAACCCAGGCCCCCACCCAGAGGGCAGTGAACGCTGAATCGGCTCCCAGCAAGGCCGGCAGGGCCAGGGAGAGGGGCAGCTGTGGGCTGCGGGGAGGCTGGGGGCCTGGCTCAGCCTTGCCCGGCCCTGGAACTAAACTTCCCGGGAACAGGGTCTGGGTTCCTGGAAAGGATCTGAGTTCAGATCCCAACCCGGCCCCGCTCGCAGCATGGCCTTGGCCGGTGGGCCTGGCGTCCCCCTCTGTAAAACAAAGGCCACGATGTTCACTTCGCAGGAACGGGGCTCCACGGAGTGAGCTCTGTGCACATTTCAGCCCCCAGTTGGTGCTTAATGTTTGTTGAAGCTGCCACAAGCGGCCAGGGCCCTGCAGCCCCCTCACAGTGTGTGCTTCCCCACTCCTGTGCAGACAGGACCACGGCAAACCCAGCCACAGCGTGGTGGAGACCTGGTCTGGGAGCTCCACTCCCCTCTACGCCCACAACCACAAGCTCACGGCCGTGGAGCAAGGGAGTGGCTTCCCGCTTGGTGAGAGAGCAGTGGCCCAGAGTGGGGGGCACTGGCTGGGGGGTCCTGGGCGGAATCCTGAGAGTGGTCCACCTGGGGCCTGGGCCTCCCATGGGGACCGAGCCTGGGAGGGCTGGGGGCAGGTCTCAGCCCCGGGGCAGGGCCGGGAGCGTCCCTCCACCTTAGGCCCGGCCCCGCCCCCCCATCAGCATCTCTGTTCCTCTTTCCCAGTCACCTCAGACTCCAAGGAGGAGGGCCTGGAAGCCCAGGTCAGCAGGTTGGCGGGGCTGATAGGACGGCTGGAGAGCAAGGTGAGCCCGCTGAGCCCTCGCCTCTGTCCCTGCATCCACCCTCCGCCCGCCCAGCCCCCAGGGAGTGCAGAGTGAGAGGCCAGAGCTCGAGACGGAAGTCAGGGAGCCTTGGAAAGGACGTTCCCCGGGTGGAGTGCGGGCTAAGGGTAGACGCCGGGGACATGTCCGTCGTATAGGACCCGAGGAGAGGAGCAGCTGTGGAGGGTGGGCGGGCAGCCAGGAGGGGCGTCTCAAGGAGCAGAAAGTAGTCAGCAGGGTCACGGGCCGCAAGGGGACAGAGCTTCAAGGAGGCGTTGAGGCGGCGGCGTGGTCTGGGCAGGTGGTAGCCTAGACCCAGCAAGGGGTGGCTGAGGGATGGCGACGTCCCAGGAGAGATCAGAATGACCGGCAGCGTGAAGTCTTTTCAATGTGACGTGACATGTCCACAAGTGACGGAAAGTGGCACAGCCTTTATGGAATCGTGTTTTCGGAGAACATTTCACGGCTCGGTAGGCACTCAGGATACGATTGTGTTAGCTTTGCAGGGCTGCCAGAGCTGGGGCTTAAACCCCCGCATTTATTCTCTCACAGATCAAGGCTAGAAATCTGAAGTCAGGACGTAGGCGGGGCTGGTTTCTTCTGAAGCCTCTCTCGTTGGCGTGTTAGACGGCCGTGTGTCTGTGTCTGTGTGTGTCTGTGTCCTGACTCTTCTTATAAGGACACCAGTCATATTGGATTAGAGCCCACCCATGTGACCTTATTCTAACTTAATCACCTATTCAAAGGTCCGGTCTCCAAATATAGTCACGTTTTGCGGTACTGGGGATTGGGACTTCAACATACGAATTTTGGGGGAACACAATTCAGCCCTTAACGATGACCATTCGTTGGTAGAAAGAAAATAATTTGCCTTAAGGTTTACCAACAGGCTCCAGTATCAGACTGCCTGTATTTGAATCCTGGCTCTACCACTTAACAGCTGTGTGACCTTGGGCCAGTGACTTACCCTCTCTGAGCCTCAGAGTCCTCCTCTAACCACAGAGAAAATAATCAGAATGGCACCTCTCACAGGGTCATTGTGAGGATTAAATAAAATGATGTCTTAATGGCTTAGCACAGAGCCTGCTGCATAGTTAGCATTTAATATTAGCAATGTTACTTAGCAGTTATTATTAGACATTCTGATGCCAGAACCTATTATACACAGACCATACCTGTATATCAGCATAAACCAAGAGAGCAGGCATCTCCAGGCTGTAGGGTTGCAGTGGCAAGTTTACATTTTTCCTACTTCTCTGAATTTTTTTATATCTTTTGCAAAAGGGCAAAAGAAAAATAGTGCTTTGATGGGTTCGTGGTTTAGTTCTGAGGGATTCGAGAGGGCAGTGGGTGGGACTCCCCAGGAGGAGGTGAGGCCGAGACTTGGAGAGGAGTCCGAGGGAGGAGGCGGCCATCCCCCCTGCAGGTCTGAGGCCGAGGTGGGATCTCCCCCCCGCCCCCCCGCCACCCCGCTAAAGCCGGCTGCTGGGTGGGAGCGGTGGGAAAGGCTCGGCGGGGACCTTGAGGCCCGGTTGTCATAACAACTCTGCGGGCGCCCCCAGGGGGAGGCTCTTTGAAGCTTATTTTTAGTGCCCCAGTCGCCTTAACAACCGGCTGGCTGGAAACCAAGGAGCACCTGGGAGTCCTGGAGACGGGGCGGGGCCCTCTTCCCGACCTCTGATTGGCCCGAGCTGGGCCCCGCCCCCCAAGGACCAACCTGAGCGCTCCTAGCTGTGCCTGGGCTCCTGGAACGCTGGGACGGCGAGGCAGGAAGACGGGGCGGGGGGCAAAGACGTGGGTGCCGCCGCCCCTCCCCCACCCTCCCCTCATCTTTACCTCATCCTCACCCTCACCGCCGCGGCGCCCAGCTGGCCAGGAGAAACCTAGGGAACCAGTTGCAGCCCCTGATCTCCAGGAGCCCAACTACACGGTTTTAAAACCATGGAAAGAGACTTGCCCTGCCAGGCAGACCTTGGCCACCTACAAACGCCTACATGCACACCCTATGTCCCCGGAAAGTCAGTACCCTCTCTGGGACCGGCTGTGTAATTTATGGGGCCCTTTGTTCCAACATTATTAAGAATGTCCAGGTGGTGACTGCATGGGTCATGGCCCTGCACATCGGCCGCTCTGTTTTCCTTAACAGCCAGCTGATGCGCCTCACTCACGTGCTCGTGTAGAGGAGAAAGACCTGGGTGCGGGATTGCGCCAGGGACACGGGCTGTCCTCGTGGAGGATGGACAGGGATGGGCACAGAGGTGGCCTTTATTGGGATGCCCAAGTTAAAGGAAGAAGGATCCTGATTCCGTGGATCAGGAGAGAGGCCTGGCCTCAAACTCAGACTCTGACCCTGGACCAGCTTCTGTGGCCTCTGGGTTCTCTGCTCTGCAATAATGGTGCTGGGCACCATTACAGACACAAGCACGTGGTCAGGAGCGGAGTGCACGGGCTTCCTGCTTTCCCAGAGCTCACAGTAGGGTAGCCACGACCTCGGGGAGTCTGGCAAGTTACATAAGCTTTGGTATAGAGGGTAAAATTTAGCCCCCAGGGTCGGTGGAAGGCCAGCGAGCACAGACCACCTCATTCAGGCCGTTATATTCATGAGGTGCCAGGGGCTGTGACTGGGGTCGACGTGTAAGTTGTCGGGGAACCTGTTGCCAGCAAGGTTGTCGGCGGAAGTTGTGACAAAACCCCAGCGTCCTGGGTTCAGCACAGTGGAGCCTCCTTTGTGTTCTCTGCAACTGGCGTGCTTGGCCTCTGTGGCTCCAGTGCCCCCTAGATGCCACGGCCAGAAGGGATCTGTGCCACTTCCTGTGGTTGGCCTTCCAGCCTGGCTTCCCGGCTCCTTTCTTGAGCCAGCACTGTGCCTGGAGGGTGGGCTGAGCCCTGCCCAGAGAGGCCTGGCCCTGGGAGCTCCCACCTGCTCGGGGACTCCAGAGCCTCTGGAACCATGGGGTGGAGGGGCTGGAGCTCTTCTGTGGCCCTGGGTGCTCAGGTGTCACTGTGGTGGTCCTGGGAGCCTCCCTAGCAGAGGTGGCCTCTGTCTCTGGCATCTCTTCATGCTTTGTTGTTGCAGACCCTTTGGTTTGACCTCCAGCAGCATCTCTCGGATGAAGAAGGCACCAACATGGTGAGGACCCCTCGCCTGTGGCCCCATCCCTGCCTAAGCCAGGCCTCAAGATGCAGGTGGCTCAGTGCCCCTGACACCTCTACCCTGGGACCACCACAAGGGGAGATGTAGCCCCAGCACTTGGCCACCCTCCCCCTCCCATGAGCATTCTTAGAGGCTCCAGAGCTGTGATCAGTTGGGCCTGGAGCAACGTAATCAGCAGGACAGTGACGTCAAAATGCTGATTCAATCAGAAACAATTTTGCTGGTCACTCATTTTGTTGTGTCCTGGACCCGAAGCCTTGCAGGCAGCTCCCAAGTCTCTCTCGAGCCTCTTTAAATGTCCCTGTTTTTTCAGCACTTGTGGGACTACTTCCTGCATTTGGCTTCTTAAGCTTAGCTCATTTTTCGCCAGTTTCCACGTGTAAGAATGAAAAGTGTGTGTGGGGTTGGGGGAGTGGGTCGGTTTTATTCTGAAGAAGTTGTCCTGTCCTGGGGAGGCGGGCTCCTGGGCTGGGCGGGGTCCCGGGGGAAGCGGGCTGCCAGGGAGCCCGCAGGGTGGCTTACTGGTCCTTTGGCCCCGGAGCATCTGCAGCTGGTCCGGCAGGAGATGGCCGTGTGTCCTGAGCAGCTGGCCGAGTTCCTGGACTCCCTGCGTCAGTACCTGAGGGGCACCGCCGGAGCCAGGAACTGCTTCCAGTAAGTAAGCTGCGGGGCAGGGTGGTGGCCAGGAGCTCTGCCTGGGGTGGAGGCACAGGGCAGGACCGGCCTCACCCCTGAGAACACACCAGACCCCAGGGAAGCCCCCTAGCGGGGTGGTTACAAGAGCTGGGTTCAGGTCCTAGCTCGGGCTCTTCCTTGCTGCGCAAACGTGCCGAGTGACTTCATCTCACGGACCTCAGCTTACTCATCTGTAAAGTGGGACCAGTGACCGGACCCGCTTGCTGGTGGGGTTGGAGGCGTCAGTGGAATAAGGGCAGTGGAGGGTACCAGCCAGTGCCTGGCACCCAGCGCCCGCTCAGCGTTAGCTGCCACGGTTACTGCTGTGGCTGCCCCTCGGGGGCCTCACCCTCTGGTCCCTGCTGCCAAGGCCTGCATCCTTGCTGGGGGTGGTCCCAGAGGGCTGTTGGCACAAGCTGCTGGGCTGTCTCCCGTCTGTGGCCCACCCGTCGGTGCCCAGCGAACAGTAGCTGTAGGCTCCGTGACTGTTCCCCGCCTCGAGTCTCTCCCTCCCCGGTTGTTTTTTTCCTACCTCAAGAGCACAGGTGCCTCCTCCTGCTTCCCGGTGAAGCAGCTGGGCCAGGCCTGGGGGTACAGCGTGACTCAGGCTGCACGATTCCAGGTGGGGGGGAGAGGGCAGGTGAAGAAAGAGGGTTCTGGTTGGCGGTGGGTGCTGTGCAGGCCAGCGAACGGGGGGCTTGTGTGCTGCATGTGTGCTGAGGCTGAGTGACGAGCAGCGCCGCCCCCGCAGAATCTGAGGCCCGGCACAGGCTGGTGCCCAGACCTGGCGTGGCAGTGAGGGTGCTGCATTTGAGAAAAAGCAAGCAGCTGGTGTGGCTCGACAGAGTGACCCAGGGGTGGGTGGGTCAGAGGGCCAGGGAGGCAGGCAGGCCCTGCTCGTTCCAGGGACCAGGGACCATGGGGGAGAGATGCCCAGGCAGGAGGGAGACTCGGTCTCGCCTCTCTCGTGTAAGAAGGGCTGGCAACAGGCGTGCAGCTGGCGGCCAGGGAGAGGCCCTGCAGTCACCCGGAGAGGGCACTGGCCTTGGCACGATGTGGGCAGAGCTGGGGTCTGTTTTGGAGTGGGGCTGACTGGACTTGACCATGGCCGGGATGGAGTGGGGGGCTGTAGAAAGAGGAGGCCAGGCGGAGTCTGAGATTCTGCAGCTGCAGGAACTTGATGGAGGACGGGGCCGCAGGCTGAGCTGGAGAAGCCGCGAAGGTCAGGCGTGTGGGTGCGGGGAGTCGCACAGGCCTCTGGGGCCATTTTAATTCCAGATGCCATTCGAGGTGCCAATGTACAAGTGGGGAGATCCGGGCAGTGGTGGGCATGCAGGTGTCACCCGGAGCCACGGGAGCTGTGTGCTCATCATGGGAGACAGCGTGGAAGAAGGGGGCCCGGGGCTGGGAAGGGCCGGGAGGAGGCAGCACGCAGTAGGGCGTCCTCTCTGCAGCCCCAAACCTGGAATTGCCTGTGATAATGCAGCAGACGCCACCGGGACGGGATTCTCCTCTCTGAGGGATGCTTGGGGTTCTGTGCTCCTGAGCGTGTGGGAAAAGGAGAAGGAACCGGGAGGGTGGCCGAGAGGCCTGATGGGGTGGTATCATGACCTCAGAGGCCGGGCCTCCCTCTCCCGGGGTCGGCCACATTCTTAGAGGCACCGCCCCCCACCTTGCTCCATCCCCCCAGCCTGGGTCTCTGTCTTATTTGAAATGGGGTGAGTACCCTGGTGCTCACACAGGGACGGCAGCTCAGGGACTTGGGCCACGTCTGATTCCTTTTAAGGATTAAATGAAAGAATGATTATGAAGGACAGCGTGGCAGGGGGAAGATGCTTTGTTTTAAAGGTAGGTTTTTCAATGACTAGAAAGCCTTTTTCAGAAAGTCGTTTCACTGTCATTCATTCAACAGCCATGCTGGCCCCTGTACAGGGCCAGGCCGTGCTCTAGATCATACAGAGGTGCACGGAGCTGCTCAGACTAGGTGGCTGGTCCTGGAGGGTTCGGGGGGGCCTGATCAGAAAGGGAGCGTGATACTGAGAGCAGCGGTGACAGGCTGTCTTCCGGGCCGGCCACCACCCCCGGGCTGCCTTCTGGGCCTGTCACCACCCCCAGCTGCTGCAGCTTCTGCCAGCCTCACCTTTCCAGGGTCTTCAGGCAGCCCCGAGCCTGGCTCAGGGGACGCCCTGTCTGGGCTCGTCTGGGGGCCCTGTGCATCCACTGAGTCTGGTCTCTCTCTCCTCTCGCAGCATCGCTGCCGTAAGGCTGGCGGACGGCGTCACCTTCGTGGTCTACGAGTTCTGGGAGACCGAGCACGAGTGGAAGATGTAGGTCTGGCCACACACGGTCTCTAGTTTCAGCCCTCGGCCGGGGGTTAGGTGGTGGGACGTGGGGCGGGGACCTGCCCCGGCCCCCTTTCCAGGCCCTTCCTTGTCCCAGAGGCTCCTTGGCAGGGAGGGTGAAGAGTCGGGGTTCCAGCGGCATCCACTGCTCAGACGGCTGGGCCTCAAGCCAACTGGAGGTGGCGTTTCTCAGGCTGGAGCTTGACCCCCTCAACGTGCTCTGCTGGGTCCTGAATCTGGGCTCCTGACCAGCCCTGGGAGCGGAGGCCAGGGTTGCTCCTGTTTCAAAACTGCTGCCCAAGGATAAAAATGCAGAAAGTTCAGTGAAGGTTGCTCATGGGGAGTCCAGAGCCAGGCTGTGCCCCCAGCCCCCGGGGGCCCCAGCACTCTGCTGCGGCCCTACCTTCCCACCACGGCCCTGAGTTTGGCTGACTGGTGTGTGGCCCCCAGGCCCCGAGAGCTCACGGGCCACCCCCTGGGTTGCAGGCACCTGCAGAGCCCCGTGTGCAAGGCGTTTCGGCACGTCAAGGTGGACACGCTGAGCCAACCCGAGGCCCTCTCCCGGATCTCCGTGCCAGGTAGCGGGGAGGAGGGCATGGACCAGTTACAGAGGGAGGGGGACGCCATGGGCCAGGCAGAAACGGCTGAGCTGAGGCCCAAACCACCCCAGACTCTCTGCTGTTCCCTTGGCTGCCAGGAACTGTAGTCCACCAGCAAGTACTCCACTGGAGGGGGTCCTAGACAAGGCAGGGAGGCCGGGCCTCAGCCGCGCCCAAAGGCCGGGGTCCTGAGCCCAGCATGGGGCAGGCCTCGCTGCAGGCCTCCCCACTGCGTTCCCAGCCAGACTGCCATTCCCTCCAGGGGCATGTGCTCTGCCCACAGGACAAGCACCTCTGTGCCCTTCGTAGGGCCCCGCCCGTGGCTTTATGCACCCACCTCCCCACGGCCCCCTCTGCTGCCTGCAGGCCCTGCTCTCTGGCCCTGAGAGGGGAGAGGCCGCTGCAGCCTCCCCGGGGCCGGGCCCGCCTTTCCCAGCAGCCTCCTCCCTCTCCCTCCTCTCCAGCTGCCTGGTGCACCCTGGGCCGCGACTGAGCCCTGCGGATGCGCCTGCTTCCTCGGATGAAGGACGTGCTCCTTTCTAGAAACTGTGGTAGACGAGCTGTCTTTTCAATATACGTCCACATGAGAAGGTCTTTTCCTGCTGGTTGAAGTGAAGGTGAACCCCTGCCCTGGCACTCCCCCGCCCGCCCCCCTGCTTGTGGACAGAGCAGCATCCGAGCTGCTGGGCCCTGCTGAAGCCAGAGGGCGGCCGTGAGTGCTAGGGAGCGGCCCCCGCAAATGGCCCCCCAGGACCCGTCCCCGGCCGGGCTCGCCCCTCACCCTTCTCTCACCTCCTGGGTGCCACTCCTCTTCCTGCTAGGAGCTGGGACCCTGTAGTGCCCCCCCGGGCCCGGGCCAAGGCGGCAGTAGACCCCATGTAGCCAGTGCCCTGCTAGGCAAACAGGCACCAAATAAACTAGCGTTGGGAACGGCTGCGTGTTTGTTTCCTGTCGTCTAGTTGATGACAGCTGGCGAGTGAAGCTGTCAGGATGCTCGGGGCCCCTTATTAGCCATGAAACCTGAGCCCAGTCGCCTCAGCTTTCTTATCTGTCAAGTGGAAGTGATGACTCTGAGGTATGTATCTTGACAAACAAGTTCATGCCTGTTGCAAAGCTCGGGGGTCCCCAAGACCACCCTCGGCGCGGTAATTCACTAGGACTGTCAGAACTCAGCCAAGCCCTTCTGCTCGTGGTTACAGATTATGGCAGCAAAAGCACACAGACCGAACTCAGCATGGCGGAGGGTCCTGGAGAGACCAAGCTTAGGGTTGTCCCTGCCCCGTGACACGTGCAGACAGCACCTGGTTCTCCTGGAGCTGCCCTGTGACAATCATTAAGCATAGGGAACCGCCAACCAGGGAAGCTCACCTTCAGAGTTTGCACTGGGGGTCGGCTCTGGCTGACCTTAGCCTCCAGCCCCTGTGGAGGTCAAGCTGATCCCAAGTGGCCCCAGGTAAACAAAGAGACCCATGTCAGGACTTTCCAAGGTCCTAGAGATTCATCACCCCCTAAGAGCCGAGGGCAAAAGCCAGACCTCCCTGGACACAGTCGATCCTTGACTGTACACCCATAAAGGTGCTGTTCCAACAAGCCAGAAGACCCCAGACTTAAAGGTTATTTCAAGTCCGATGCTGGAACCTCTGTAACTTCCTGTTTCCCTGGCCGTGTTGCAGGACAGACAATACACAGAAGTCCCAAGGGACGAGGAGAGAGACCTGCCTCCCTTTGCTAAAGCAGGACGGGAAGGAGGGCAGGTAGGGAGGCAGCTGCCAGGGGCTGCTGAGGGCTGGGGAGCCGGGGAAGGAGGAGAGAGAGAAAGGGCCTGGAACTGGGCCGCGGGGCCCAGTGAAACCACGGGGGCTTGTTGGAAGCATAAAATGCAGACTCACATCCCAGCTGAACATGTCAGCGTCCTTGCACTCAGCCTCTCACAGCCTCTGTTTTCTCATCTGTGAAGTGGGGAGAAGACCCCTCCTTTGAAGATTAGGAACTGCCTGGCTCACGAGAAGGCCACTGCAGGAGGTCCTGCTGGCGGCGTCACCTCACCCCACCCTGACGCTGCTACCGTTCCAGGCAGCTCAGCTGTTTTAAAAATAAAAATCTCAGGGGGTGGAGGCTCCTAGAGGCGCAACTGAGGAAGCCCGCCCTCTGGGCCCGTGACCCTCTGCCCCAGATTCTGCCCCAGCTCTTGCCTCTTGTAGGCTCGGAGCTGACTGCACCCACCTCAGATTCTGAGGGGGTGGAACAGGCTCTGAAGAGAACAAACATCAACCCTAAAAGGGATAAGAGCCTCCACTTACTTTACACTCCAGTGCGAGGCACTTGGCAGGTGCCGTCGCTGCTTCCTGTGTCACCCTGGGGTCCGCAGGTAGGGAAACCGAGACACAGAAAGGCAAGCAGCTCACCAGAGGGCACACAGCCAAGTGGCACTGCTTCATCCAAACCCAGAGCAGCTGTCTTCCCCCAATGCTGTGCTCTAACCACCTGGCACGCAGCAGAGACCCGTGCAGAGGAACGGCTCCGGATTAATACGTTCAGATCCCAGTCAGGTTCCCCCAACAGTTAAAGATGGAATTACCATGTGACCGAGAAATTCCCCTCCTGGGTATATACTAGACCCAAAAGAATTGAGGCATTTTAGCAAGCAAGCACTTGTGCCCATATGTTCACAGCAGCTTATTCACACGAGCCAGAAGGTAGACACATCACAAATGCCCATCAGTGGACGAATGGACAAACGCAGGTCTATCCATGCGGTGGACCGTGATTCAGCCATAAAAAGGAATGAAGTCCTGACCCCGGCCACAACATGGGCGACCCTTACAAACCCTATGCTGAGTGAAAGAAGCCGGGCACAGGAGGCCACATTTGTACCATCCCATGCATACGACACACGTCTGAAAGAGTTAAATCTATAGAAATGGAAAGTAGAGTAGGGGTCGCTGGGGGGCGCTTACTGCTGAGGAAGGCGTTTGGGAAGCGATGGAGGAGGTGCCTGTGTGACAGTGCGAGGTACCCAATGCCCCTGCAGTGTGCACTTCAAAACGGTTGATTTTATGTTACATGGATCATTTTTTTAAAAATCACAACTCACCTGCTCAAACAGATGTTCAGCATCTGTGTTCCTTGCCGTGTCCCGTTCGAAACCCAAGCCTTCCACGGGAGACATGTGGCCGCCATCCTATGTGCGACAGAGGCAACCCCTCAGGAGCTGGGCTGCTGCTGTCCCTGTGCATCACCTGGGGGCACCTAGAGCCACTGGAAGGGCACTTCCCCAGGACACTCAGACCCCCTGTAGCCCATGCTGCTCAGAGCAGGAGAATGAGTCGACTGCAGAATGTTACTGGGCCCCATTCACAGCTGTCCCTTGAGACAGGACGGTCTCTGCACTCAAGCACACATGTCACCACTGACCGGGATCCTCAGACAGGCCAGGCTCTGGGGGTCTATCTCAGCTCATCCCCATGGCTATGCTGGGAGGGAGGGAGGGGCTGCCCTCAGTTTCGTTTTAGAGGAGAACAAAGAGGATGGAAACCAAGGGCCGGAGGAAGAAGGAGAGGAGGTGCTGACCCAGGTCCCGGGAGGGACACCGAGGCTAAGAATAGCACTCACGGAGGTTTTCCTGGGTCAGCAACCTGAGGACAAGGGCTGTTTAGAGCAGGGACGGAGCCCGGCCAAGGTGACAGAGCAGGCGGAGTCAGCTCAGATGTTCCAGACCCAGAGCCCACGCTCAGAGCCCTGTGCTGCCACCCTGATCTCAAGCACGCCACTGAAGCCCCTCTGTGCGCCAGCTGCTGTCCCAAACCAGGGGGAGGCGCGCGGTGCTGGAGCAGGTCGGTCCAGGAGATGAGCATACCTGCCTCGTGAGCTCGGACGTCAGAGGGCAGAGTCCCAGCCTGCATTTCTCTGCATCACATCCTTGCGTGATCGTGGCTGATCCGAGGCTCAGTCCTAGGAGAATCCCCCCTACCTGTCAGAGAGATGGAAACGATCGTACCCAGGGGTGATACCTGTCATCCCTGCAAGAGGCCCACCCTCATCTCCCCTCAGCATAAGTGCCAGGCCACCACCTCCCTGACGTGCTTTCTGGCTTTGGTGTAAGCCCTCTGGTCCTCATATTCCCCTTTTTTCCCTCAGCTGCCAGTCCCTCAGCTGCCAGGAAGCTCAGTGTTCACCTCCTAATACTCTCAACCTAGCTTTTCTGGAAATAAAACTACCATTGCTTGGGTCCCCCACCAGCTGCTGTAAGTACATGATCACCTTTATTTCTCACACAGTAAGCCCACGTTGCCTCATACGCAATAAGGCTGCTCTGTTTTGCTGGTGGGGAAATTGATTCTTAGAGGAGGTTCATGAACTTCCCAAATCTTGAGAAAGCAAGTGGCAGAGAGTATTCACAACCAGTAGTCCAACTCCAAAGCCACTTCATACACCACCTCTCTTTCTGGCACGACCCTTACCCACCATGCTTTGTTCTTACCTAGGACCCTCCATGAAGGGTCCTATCACAGCCCAGCCTTCCTGGGCAGCAGCACCGTGCCAAGCACACAGGGTGTAGATGGTAAGTCTCTGACCATCCAAACCCGCTGCCAGCTCTGGGGTGATAAATGCTCCAGGAAATCCATTCTGCCAGCACATGTGCTGGTTCTGAGGCCCTTGTCCAGGAGGACGCTGTGGCCACTGCAGGGTGTGGCAGGTCGTGGTGGGGCTGGTCAGAGAGCACTTGGAGAAGGGTCCTGTGTCCCCCTCACTGGGTCAGAGCCTCCGCTAACAGCCAGGGCACTGGGGGGCAGGGGCCCCATCCCCGCCCCCTGGGTCAACTAGTTCCCACCCCCCTTGGCCACTCCTAGGAGTGGACGATGGAATTTAACCCAAAATCAGTCCCAACCCAACTCTGCACCTCACAGGACAGGCGGCCTTGAGTTTCCCAAGCCTCAGTTGCCTCACCTGGAAAATGGGCGAGTTTGAAAACAATACGCTAAGTCAAAGGAACCAGACACAAAAGGCCGTGTATTGTATGCGTCCATTCATGTGGAATGTCCAGAATGGGCAAATCCCTAGAGAGAGAAAGCGGATCCATGGTTACGGGGGACTGGAGAGGGAGGAATGGGGAGTCAAGGCTAACGGGTCCTGGGGTCCTTTGGGGGTGACAGACATGTACGGGGATTGGATATTGGTGATGGCTGCACCACTCCGTACATCTAATGCTCACCGAATTGTACACTTTCAAAGGGTGGACTACGTGGTATGTGAATTACATCTCAAAAAAAAATAATACAGGTGGATAAACTGGAAAAAACCAAACTCTAAAACGGTTCTATCACCACCAGCCTCACACACACGTGACACGAGATAACAAGCAAGGCCCGGCTGCTACCTACCTGGAGGAAGGTGTCTAAAGGACGTCAGCCCGTGCAGGCTCCGGCACTGCTGGCTCCTGGCAGATGTCTCAGGGCAGAGGAAGAGCGGCCTGAATCCAGCAACATCCATCCAGGGGTTGCCAGGCCCGGGGCAGGGTCAGTGCCGGGGACAGCGACGCGGGAGCCCCCGGCCCCGTCCTCCTGTCCTCCCCGGCCGTGGGCAGATCCCTGCCCCCCTCAGCCGCAGCTGCAGGCGTGGTTCCTCACCCCAGGATCGGGGAGGGAGCCATGGAGCAGACAGTGCACTTGGCCTCCAGGCTCTTCAGGTCCAGCCAGTGGAAGGGGCAGGGGCTCCCCTCGGGTCCCCCCCCACTGGAGCGAGGCCAAGCACAGGCTGCGTGGCCAGCTCTGGGCACGCATCTCCTTGGGCATTCCCCCGTGCCGCGGCACTGCCATCCCCAACGGACGCCGCCCCAAATGCCCCCTGGGCTCTCACCCACCGAGCAGTGCCCGTGCCTCATGTCTTTGATCCCAGCACCCCAAAGCAGGGCTCTCTGGGCCTCAGCACCTGCCTCCCAGTTATGGGTTTAACTTATTTTTCTGGGGGACACAGTTTACACCCTAACCTCGGGAAAGTGTGAATGTGACCCTATTTGGAAATAGGATATTTGCGGATCCCAGTTAAGTGACTACTATGAAGTCACACTGAATTAGGGTGAGCCCTATGAGAGGGAAATTGAGACAGATACATAGGGAGGACGGCCACGTGAGGGAGGCGGCAGAAACTGGAGGCATGCAGCCACAAGCCAAGGAGAACCAAGGATGGCCAGCAACCAGCAGAAGCTGGAAGAGGCAGGAGGGACCCTCCCCCTAGAGCCTGCAGAGGGAGGGTGCCAGCCCAGCCCACACCTTGATCTCAGACTTCTAGCCTCCAGACGGTGAGAGAATGCACTGCTGTTGCTAGAAGCCCCCAGTCTGTGGTCATTTGCAGGGCAGGCCCAGGACACTAAGAAACTTCTCACCACTGCACCAGAAACCCTGGGGACCAGCAGAAGCCCAAATGAGCAGCCTGGGAAGGCAGAACGTATCCGTTTCTCCAGCATCTTTATGATGAAATAACATCGGTCTCACGGCTGGATGCAGGCAGCCGGACCAGGGCAGCCGTGGAGACCGCATCCTGCTCGGGCACGGGCCACCCCTCAGAGCATCTCCATGACAGCCGCCACCGTGCTGTGCCCGAAGATGAAGGTGCCGACAAGCACGGAGACCACCCCCCAGGCCTCCAGGAAGCACCTGCCAAGTCAACAAACTCCCGTCAACACGCGCTTTTCTGGAGATTTGCACCGACGAGCCAAACACGTGTAGAAAACTTATGATGTGAAGCCTAGTCACCAATTTGGAAGAAATTCAGGTTACCCTCCCTTACCTGTAGGGATGGGTTTCTGAGACAACAGGAAATAAAGTACCCGTGCAATTGAAAAAAAAAAAAAAAAAAAAAAAAAACTCTCCCCCAACCTGTTGTTTCATAACCTCGTTCCGTCCCAATATTTTATCAAAGACAAAAAAATGGGGGGAGGGAGACACCAGTTTCAAACTCCCTTCTTTTCCGCTTCTTTTCTTTAGGGGGTGGACGCCCCCGAAAGTGAGGAAGGAGAAGAAAGCCCTAGGTCACACAGATGGGAACAGCGGCTGGGGGGCCATGGGGGAGGGGACAGAGGTGGCTGGAACTGGTGGCCACGAGACCACGTGCACAGGCTTCATAATGTAACCAGGAGAGACGGTGCAGGCAGTGAGGCAAAAGCCACGATAAGAAGACTCCCACGAAATAACAGGGATATTTCTGGCCCGTTAACAAAGGCCACAAGGGTCCGTCGTCATGGAAAAACCATCTGCAGTTACGCAGCGTGGCAGAGCGGCAGCTCTGTGCCGTAAACACCCGCCTGCCTGAAAGGGGGGAGAGAGGTGAACGTGACGGGGCTGCTGGCTCCTCGGAGCAGCTTTGATGGATCAGAAAGCCCTAAAGCAGCGCTAGGATTAAAAATACCTTTAAAGCCCATCAGTAACAGCTGCTGTGAACTTGGACTGAGGCACCACAGAAGCAGCAAGACTTGAAAGGGCGCTACAGGGAAAGAACCATGTAGGCGGCCCCCAGGCAGCCGGGGCTGGTGCTAAGCCCAAGTCAGCTTTAGAGACGCCCAGAAAAATGCTTCTCAACCCAGAAGGGAGCCCAGCCAGGCCTGCCGCTGTGGGAAGACCAAGCTTGGGCTCCATGGGGCTGGACGAAGGGGAAAGAGAGGCTGCAAGTGGGCCCCAAGCTCACGGCTGCTGTGACATAAGAGCATCTCTACTGGGCTGAAGGGTGGTCCCCCAAATTCACATCCACCTGGAACCTGTGAACACGACCTCATTTGGAAATAGGGTCTTTGCAGATGTGATGAATTTAACGATCTGGAGGTGAGATCACCGTGGACTGGGGGTGGGCCCTAAGCCCAGTGACAGGTGTCCTCATAGGAGAGAAGCAGAGGGAGACTTGAGACAGACACAAGGGAGAGGCTGTGTGAGGACAGAGGCAGGGATGGGAGTGATGCGGCCACAAGCCAAGGACCACCTGGAGCCACCAGAAGCAGGAAATAGCACAGAATGGAATCCCCCCCAAGAGCTTGCAGAGGGAGTGTGGCCCTGCTGACACCATGATTTTGGACTTCTGGCCTCCAGAACTGGGAGAAGATACATTTCTGTTGATTTAAGCCACGAGCAGCCCTAGAAAACTACTACAGTGTCCTCTCTAGCCGTCTTGGCCTCAGTTTTCACATCTGTGAAATGGGACCAAGATCGGCACAGACTCCTGGGTCCCTGGCACTGGCTGAGCTCTGGCCCATCACCCGTGCACACACTCTCTTTCTCAGCGGGGTCCAGCTGGACCCCTCGGTGGCAGAGTACATGGTCCAAGTCACACCACAGGCCGACCCAGCGGAGGGTACTCTGCTGAAAAAAGGGATGGTCCAAACGGTCTTGTCTAACCAGCAACGTGGAGCAGGGAGGGGGGTAAGCGTGGGGCCCCGCGTCCAGCTGGGCAGAGTTGAGCCCCAGCTCTGCCCTACTCGCCACCTGCCTGTGGGTTGGTTTCTGCCTCGTCTTTGGGATGGAAATATCCCAGCATCGCAGGGAGAGGAAGGGGTAAAGGGGCTGAGCGTGGGGCCCAGCACTGAGGCATCATCCAACCAGGACCTGCTGTCCTGTTAACAGAACGTGTTGCCCTGGTGCATGGGGGAGCCCACGGCCTCCGGAACTCAGGGATCTGTGGGGCAACAGGACCAGCCTGTACCCACCCTGCCCGGGGTCTGAGTGCAGGATCGGGATGCACGCACGACTTGGGCCTCCAGACGCCGGGAAGACCCCAAATCCGCACAAAGCTCCAAGCAGAGACCACAGCGCTCGGAGTGCAAGGGCGGCCACGCATGGACGGAACAGGGCGCGGTGTGCCGGCCTGGGATGGAGCCCCGGCTCAGCTGCCCCCCCCGCCATGTGGACAAGGCCCCCCTCCCGGCCTGGCCTGCAGTTCCCTCACACGCAGGACCCGGCGGGCGAGCAGCCTTCACACGCTAGAGTCGACACCCTCACGTGCACACACTTACTTAACTCGGGGTCCTACGGGCTCTACGCTGATGGCACAAATGAGGCACAGACCTGCGGAGGAGACACGGGGTCACACCAGCTCTTCGTTATTGAACCCAAAGCAGCCCCGAGCTCGCAAAGGCTCAGCCAACACCCAGCAGTCCCCAGGCGCCACTATGGGGTCCCCGCTCGACACCCCCTAACACCTTGGCCTCTCCAGCGACGACGACAGCACACACTCATGTCTCTGATGTGATGTAGTGGGTCAGGGCCAGACTCGGGGCCTCACCCCGGGACACCTTTGACAACTGCCAGCTGCCTTTGTTATTTTTTTCTTTCTGTCATTTTTTTTTCTTTTTTAATCGTGCTACTGAGATTTGAAGCCAGACAGCTCTGCCTAAAGATCCTGTGGGTCTCCCCGCTGCCGAGCCTATCCTGGCCCGTCCTTTCCAGCACGGGAAACGGCTAGAGCTACAAGGCCCCACCCAGGTCATGGACACCCAACCCATACTGTGTGTTCAATGCATCACTGAGTCCATCCGCCCTAGACGGTGGTTGGCCGGTGGGGGGCGGAAGCCAAGGGAGGTGGTGAGGCGCTCGGACCCCGCCACACCTGTCTGAGAGCGCTCCCCAGGGCCCGGGGCCGCAGGATCGGGGGTTTCTGCCCCTGCAGTGCTGCTCCTTCTCCGGGAGCCCCCAGCCTTGGCCAGCCTGGGTCTGCCAGGCCAGGGTAACCCCCAGGCCAATTTGACTGGAATTTCACATCATCACTCACTAACACTGGGAAGGTTTCCTAGGAATCCCTCCATCATGGAAACTGTGTTTGCCTCCCAGACTGGGGGACAAGGAGGGAGATGTTTGTGGGGCACCTTTGAACCATAGGAGTTTCATATAATTGAAAACATTAAATAAAATCCTATAGTGGGCTTCCCTGGTGGCGCAGTGGTTGAGAGTCCGCCTGCCGATGCAGGGGACCCGGGTTTGTGCCCCGGTCCAGGAGGATCCCACATGCTGCGGAGCAGCTGGGCCCGTGAGCCATGGCCGCTGAGCCTGTGCTCCGCAACGGGAGAGGCCACAACAGTGAGAGGCCCGCGTACCGCAAAAAAAAAAAAAAAAAAAAAAAATCCTACAATGAGTGGCAGCAGCGGGAGGGTGGACAAGGCTGATGAGGCTGACTCAGCCCTGCTACCTGCTAGCTATTCCACCCAGGAGGCCTCAGGGCCTCAGTCTTCTCATCTGTAGGCTGGGTTGATAACAGCACGCCCACCAAGTACGTCCTTCAAGGGCCATTGAGATGTTAAATAAGGGAAGGTGTGTGAAGCCCTGGCCCCAGAGCCTGGCCCAGTAAACAGGGCTGGGAGCCACCCCTCCTCCACGAGCTCCCGCCGCCCCCCCACAGGGCCCTCACCTGGGAAGATGAAGATGAAAAAGGAGCTGATGCCGCCGATGATGCCGATGATCTCGCTGAGGTCGGGCAGGAACAGGGCCATGGCGAGCGTCATGGTGACCCACAGGACGGTCAGCGACATCCGGACCCATGGCCCCGAGGGCTCGGCCAGGGCCTGGGGCCCACACGCCCAGCAGCAGCCCCTCCTCCAGAAATCCTGCATCACCGACCTGGAGGCCACGCACTATGGGCTCCCACGGGCTCCCGGGGGCTGCAGCCCTGCACTCGCCCACCACCGGGTGCCCCAGAGTGCCCCCCACCACTGCCTCACTCCCTGGGAACCCCCGCCGCACAAGGGTAGCCGACAGGGCGGGGCCGCATTGGGCCACCAAGCTCCGGGGGCCAGGCTCCAGTCCTGACAGCAGCTGGGCGACGCTGGCCAAACCACCTGATTCCCCTGCCCCTGTCTCCTCCTCTAGGAAACAGAGGTGAAGACAGTCCCCACGCCACATGGGCTGGCGTGGCGCCTGGCACGTGCTAATGTTCAATGGGTGCTGTGCTCTGCACTGAACCATGTCCCACGAGCTGACCTCACCTCCCCAGGAAGAGCACGATGGGGTAGACAGTCACGATGGACACAGCGAAGAGGACCCGGGCAACAATGATGACCCCATCATTGCCTGGGTAGGACATCAGGATGTCGGCAGAAACGTCTGTCCCGAAGGTCAGGAAGCCGTACACGCCTGTGAAGGGTAAAGGGGGAACACAGGAGAGCTGATTAGAAACATGCTATCCCCCCACCTCAACTCCGACACGCAGACAGCGCCCGGATCTACCGCTGCTAATGTTTCCCCTAGGAGCTGAGAGAAAGTTCTAGAATCTCCCAAGGCTTTCCTGTCCTCAGCCTACAGGATCCTGGTCCTTCTGACTCAAACTCCTGCTGGGCAAAACTGTCCCTTGTCCTTTTTCCAAACAGCTCACGGCACCCGTACAAGGCACCCACTTGTGGGTGTGCACTGACTGGAAGCAGTCTGAACAATGCTTTCCATGCCCTGTCCACCTCACCCTTACAGCATCTAGAGAAAGAAACTGTCCGTGCGCCCATTTTCCTGATGGGGAAAATCAAGACCCAAGGTGTCAACAACTGTCTGGAATAACACAGCTCGTTACAGCAGAAGTCAGGTCCCTACCCCACAACCCAGCACTGCCTCTCGGCCTCCGCGTCACCTGCCCGGTCCTGAGACAACCATCGCTGACCAAGAGCTGTGGTTTGCTTTCGTTTTTCTCCAGCCCCATGATCCTGCTGGCCCTGGACCATCTGAAGGAGACTCTCAAACACCGAGTCCAACTCAGGGGCCACAGAATGAGAGAGACCTCCCCTGCTAGACAGAAGTCACCCAGCAAGTGTCCAAGGCCCCTGACACATCTGTGGGAGCCCAAGAGCTCCCTGAATCAGAGACTCTGATAGGCTGACGAAAGAAAGGGCTGCTGGGCTGGAGGAAAGCGGCCAGAAGTCAGCCTGAGCCCGGGCCCTGGGCTGTGCACCAGACGTGCCGTGGGACCTCGGGTGTGGCACAGCCCCTCTCTGAGCCACACTTCTGTCACCTTTGAAGACCCTCCTGTGCCCGTTTGTGGATGTTGAAACCCACTGCATCCAAGAGGGTGTTCTATAAACCACTTCCTGGATATAACGCTCCGACAGCCATCACTGACGCCATCCCACAAGACAGGCAGGCAGGGGCGTGGGGGATGAAGAGCAGGGGCTTAGGAGACAGACGGGCCAGGGTTTGCATCTCAGCTTTGCCACATCTAGTTGGGAGAATCTGGAGAAGTCATGGCAACCCTCTGAGCCTCAGAGGCCTCCGCTATGAATTGTGGACTCCTGGGGGTGTTAGGGACAAAAGAAGCACAGGCAGTCAAACCACTTAGCACTGCACCCAGGACGCGGTAGGGTCTCTATACACACTTGTGATTATTCCGGTTTTTCCCACTGCTCTGCACCCAGGTCCTGGGCACCTTGCGCGGGCCTTACCTGTCAGCGAGTAGACAAGGCAGCAGGCCAGCAAGGACAGCACGGAGACGAGGGCCCAGTGCCCGAGGCTCTGGCGGCGCATGCTGCAGTAGATGGACACGGCAGCTTCATGACACTGCAAGGGAGCAGCAGGGTCAACGGGAGTCGAGCCAGCTGGGCGCTAGAATCACCTGGCGCCATCTAAAAAGTCTCAGTGTCTTGGGACTTCCCTGGTGGTCCAGTGGTAAAGAATCCCGCTTCCAATGCAGGGAACATGGGTTCAATCCCTGGTCAGGGAACTAAGATCCCACATGCTGCAGGGCAACTAAGCCCGTGCACCACAACAAAGATCCCGAGCGTCACAACTAAGACCCGACACAGCCAAAAATAAAGAAATAAAATAATTTTAAAAATACAAAAAAAACCTCTCAGTGTCCCAAAACGTGGGTAACAACCCAAATGCCCACCAAGAGCAGAAGGGAGAAGTAAGTCATCAGATATTCATGTGTAGAATATTACACGGCACTGAAAAGGGGTGAACACAACTGCACACCTCAACACAGAGAGCGCCGCAGCTGTAACGTGGAGCAAAAGACGCCAGAGAAGAAGAACGCTTCCATGTACGTGAAGTTCAAGTTACGAGCCAAACAAGCCAGGATGGGGTTCTCGACCGCAGCATTGCTGATGCTTGGGGACTGTCCTGTGCACGGTGGGATGCAGACCACATCCCCTGGCCTCGACCCACTAGATGCCAGGACCATCGCCCCCAGATGTGACAATCAAAAACGTCTGCAGGGGCTTCCCTGGTGGCGCAGTGGTTGAGAATCTGCCTGCTAATGCAGAGGACACGGATTCAAGCCCTGGCCTGGGAGGATCCCACATGCCGCGGAGCAACTAGGCCCGTGAGCCACAACTACTGAGCCTGCGTGTCTGGAGCCTGTGCTCCGCAACAAGAGAGGCCGCGATAGTGAGAGGCCTGCGCACCGCGATGAAGAGTGGCCCCCGCTTGCCACAACTAGAGAAAGCCCTCACACAGAAACTAAGACCCAACACAGCAAAAATAAATAAATAAACTCCTACCCCCAACATCTTCTTTAAAAAAAAAAAAAAAAAGTCTGCAGACATTGCTAAATGTCCGCTAGGGGGCAAAATCACCCTCAGTTGAGAGTTACCATTTGTGGTGACAGAAGGCAGAATAGTGGGGTGGGGTGGTGCTATTGAGGGAGCATTCCAGGGGTGCTGACGATGTTCTATATCCCCATTGGGGTGACGGTTTCATGGGAGTACACATACTTATGATTTATATACTTCCTACATACTGTATCACATGGTCACATTTTTAAAAATATAAAATACATGTAGCCAATGCCAGGAGCCCACCTTTGATGTGCACTTTATTTATCCGGGGCAGGTCCTGGGCAGTGGTGTTTTATCAGCAGCCCAGGAGACCCTGATGAGCAGCCGGGGGTGAGAGGTGCTGCTGTATCTGGATGTGCCCATGGGTTCTGGGATGTTCCCAGGCTCCGGGGCAGGGTTCCCACCGCCACATCCATTTACTTACTTCTAGTCAAAGCCAACAGGACGACCGTCCATGCCTGCCGCTCCCCAGGCTCCCCCTCGCTCACCGAGCTCAGCCCACCACTGTCCCTCTTCGCTGCCTCAGGGCCTTTGCCCGTGCTGTGTGCTCTGCCTGCGATGTCTCCTGGTCCAGCCGGCTTCTACTCATCCTTTAGGAAAGCCCTCCTCCCCGGCTGGCCGAGTTCTGCTCTCACGCCCCCCATGTGAGCACATCTGGGTTTGCGGGTTCAGCGTCTGTCAGGTATGTGGTGTCAGACACACCTGCCTCCCTCATTCCCAGCACAGAGCCTGGCCCACGGGTGAAGGGCACTCCGGCGGTTACTCAATCATCCATCCCTTTGCCAACTTGCAGCCATGAGGCCTCCCTGCACCCAACCCCAGCTCACCACACTCAGGTCCTTATATCAGTCCCCCTTGTTGCGAGTGTGGGGTGCCCATCAACCAGCCTCACACAGTCCCCACCCTCATGGAGTGCCCACTGTGAGGGGCTGGGGTACATCAGCCTCAGGCCTCCCGATTCCAGCCACAGAGGCGGCGTCCAGCCTGGAGCAAGCTCTCACACACCTTCCACGACAGGTGAGCCTCAGGGACCTCCCTGACCTCACAAGCCTGCTGGCTTGCAGGCTGGCTCAGCCAGGCAGTGGGGGGCTTAAACTACCCCAAACACACACACACACACACACAGGCCCTCAACCAACAAGCAGTGGAACTCAGGACCAACGTTCCCACCTCCTATACTCTGGAACCCAGACACGGGGGAAAAGATGCCTGGTGGTTGCAGGATGGAGCCCTGCCCTTCCTCCTGTTTCTCCTAAGACTCCTGGGTTGTGTTTCTCTTGGTCTTATGCGGGGAAATAAAGCTTGTGAGGGCAGGGCTGCCCTGCTGGGACAGTATCTAGGACGGTGACTGGCCAATAGCAAGCTCACTATTCACTAAGTGATGGGACGCAGGGTAGAGGAGCATGTGGTGGGTAAGAAGTGGAAACAGTCCAAACACCAGCTGAAGAAAGGAAAAACAAGCTATGGACTCTCCAAACAGTGGCATATCATTCAGCCATGAAAAGGGACGCAGTCCTGACACGTGTACCACACGGATGATCCTCAAAAACACCACGGTGAGTGGGACTTCCCTGGTGGCGCACTGGTTAAGAATCCGCCTGCCAACGCAGGGGACATGGGTTTGAGCCCTGGTCCGGGAAGATCCCACATGCCCTGAAGCAACTAAGCCCGTGCGCAACTACTGAGCCTGCGCTCTAGAGCCCGCGAGCCACAACTACTGAGCCTGCACGCCACAACTACTGAAGCCTGCGCGCCTAGAGCCCGTGCTCCGCAACAAGAGAAGCCACCACAATGAGAAGCCCACACACCACAACGAAGAGTAGCCCCCGCTCGTCGCAACTAGAGAAAGCCTGCGCGCAGCAACAAAGACCCCACGCGGCCAGAAATATAAATTAAAACAAAACAAACCACCACATCGAGTGAAAGAAGCCAGCTACAAAGAACCATATACTGTATGATTCCACTTATATGAAGTGCCCAGAACAGGCACATCCAGAGAGACAGAAAAATCTGTGGTTGCCAGGGGCTAGGAGGGGAACAAGAGGGGAATGGGGAGTGACTGGTAATAAGTACAAGTTTCTTTTGAAGGTGATGAAAATGTTGTAAAATTGATGGTGGTGATGGTTGCACAACTGTGTGAACACACTAAAAACCACTGAACTGTACACTTTAGAGGAGTGAGTTGTATGCCATGTAAGTTGTATCTCAAAGCCGTTTAAAAACAACAGGGGGAAAGAAGACACACAGAGGGCCGATAAGCACATGAAAAGATGCTCAACAATGCTAATTATTAGAGAGATGCAAATCAAAACTACAATGAGGTACCACCTCACACAGGTCAGAATGGCCATCATCAAAAAGTCTACAGATAACAAATGCTGGAGAGGGTGTGGAGAAAAGGGAACCCTCCTGCACTGCTGGTGGGAATGTAAATTGGTGCAGCCACTATGGAGAACACTATGGAGTTTCCTTAAAAACTAAGAACAGAACTACCATATGATCCTACAATCCCACTCCTGGGCATATATCTGGAGAAAACCATAATTCGAAAAGATACACTCACCCCAATGTTCATTACAGCACTATTTACAATAGCCAGGTCATGGAAGCAACGTAAATGTCCATTGACAGATGAACGGATAAAGAAGATGTGGTACATATATACGATGGAATATTACTCAGCCATAAAAAGAATGAAATAATGCCATTTGCAGCAACATGGATGGACCTAGAGATTATCATAATAAATAAAGTAAGCCAAAGAAAGACAAATATCAGGACACCATTTATATGTGGCATCTAAAAAAAAAAAAAAAAAAAAAAAAAAGGTACAAACGAACTTATTTCCAAAACAGAAAAAGACTCACAAAGATAGAAAATGAACTTATGGTCACCAAAGGGGAAACGGGGGTGGGGGAGGGATAAATTAGGAGCTTGGGATTAACATATACCCACAACTACGGATAAAACAGATAGCCAACAAGGACCTCCTGTATAACACAGGGAACTATACTCAATAGTTTGTAATAACCTCTAAAGGAAAAAAAAATCTGAAAACGAATATGCATATTCAGCTACATATACCTGAATTGCTGTGCTGTACACCTGAAACTAACACGATGTTGTAAATCAGTCATACTCCAATTAAAAAAACCACAAACAAGGGAGAAGAACCGCGTGCGGCCAGGGTGTCTGGGAGCGGAGCCTGTACCCACAACCCGTGCTCCCACAGGCCTCTCCTTCCAACGCTGCGTGGGCTGGACCGGGTGCCCCGCTGCTAAGTGTGTGGGGAGGGGTGTGTTGGAACCGGAGCTCCCGATGACGCCAGCTGACCGCCCACGCCTTCCCCGCACAGCAGCCCCTCCAGCCTTGCACCACTCCTCACCCGGCTCCCTTCCACCTTCACCTGCGTCCAGTTCCCCCACCCCCAGATCCGTGACTCCCCAAGCTGGATCCTGGCAACCCTATCCCCGGCCTCGGCAACTAGTCCTCAGCCTCACCCCGGCCCTGCAATCCACAACCTTTGCCAACTCCCCCATCTCCGCATCCCGTGTCCCTGGAAACTGCAGCCCAGGCCTCGGTTGCTAGGAGAATGGGATGTGGGAGCCGAGGCAAAGGTGAGGGGGCACCTCCTCACAAGCATCTGGAAGGCACCCCGCACCGCTGCCCGGCGTGAGCCTGCTACCCATATGGTGCTCGGGCACCCGAGAGAGGGCCGGCTAAACGACATCCAAAAGGCTGACAGCAAAATCATCGCCTTGCATCTTTCAAAATATCGGTTGTGCAGGAAGAAACGTGAGACATTCTGTAAGCGGCTTGCTAAGCCCCAGAAACGATACAGCGACTCATTTATAAAGAAGAGAAACGGAAATGTTTCAGACTTTGCTTTTCCCCAAAAAGTGGTTCTCAAAGAAACTATAAGCTGACGAACACAGAGGAGCTGGTTGATGAGCACAGGAAGAAGCCGCTCAGGCTACGAGGCTGAGACACTGTCAACCCCGAGCCACTTTCCCTCGAGAACTGGATTTCACTGGGGGCGGTTTTGTTGTTGTCGTGGTGGGTAGGTGGTTGTTTTTAGGAGAGAGGCAAATCTTTCCTAAAATAAACGATGTTGGAAGGGAGTCAGCTACCACCGGCTAGGAGACTGCGAGACACCAAGAGAGACCAGAAGGCGGGGAGCAAAGCTCAACCCCACCCCCGCCCCTCCAGCCCCGCCCAGCCCTTTGCAGCTCTCCGGCCTGAGACCCCTCCCACTCCGGGGCTCTCCAGCTGAAGCCCCTCCCCTTCAAGCTGGCCACCTCCCACACATTCCTCAAGACTCCTCCCAGGCATCAGCGCCTGGAAAAGGGCATCTCTGAATCTGCCCCACCCAGCGCTGCGGCGGAAGCCCCTCCACTGGATTCCACGCACGGAATTCCTCACTCCATGCCATTCTATCAAAGTCTATATATTCTGCCCAGTACCGCCAGCTCCCCACACACCCTCCCGCCCTCCTAGCTGGCAAGCCTCCAAGCCCCCGTGGCAGAAGCCACCTGCACGAAGGCATTCTACGTAAGCAGGCCACTCCAGGTCCCCGGGCGTGGCGACTCAGCCGTGAGGACTTCGCAAAGGAGGGGACAGGTACCGGGCCCACACACTCGACCCCAGACCCAACAAACAAACGTGCTGCTGCTGGCTGTCGGCGGGGCCGGTTCCCAGCTCACGGAGCCCAGATGCCGGCCACGTGCACCGTCTCCCAAAGACAGCCCATCTCATCCTGGAACAAGTCCTCGAGCTCCTCCCGACAGGGAGGCCACACTCTCCTGGGGGAGCTGCAAATGCCACCCTCTTCAACACAGACGCCAAGGTTACCTGAAATCCGAAGCAGATGGTGGGAAAGACACTAAATATGGAGGTCCAGGAGGAAGGACTGTAAAGAGATGAAAACGGGTGTTGGTTACAAAAAGTTAAACTCAAAGCAACCTTCAACTTGAAGATGAGGTTTCAACAATACCAGCAAGTAACTAAGCGTGACTATAAGACAGGTTTTAATAACCACGTCCACTGCCGGGTTTGGGGGGTTGGAAAAGGCTGCATGTTAAATGCTGCACTTTCTAAGTACATCTGTGCTGACATATGGTAACTTGACATTCTCCCTGCAGGCTCAACTTGGGCAGGGCGTGGCTAGGAGGAACTCCCAGCTTCCCTTGGAGGCTGCCTGTTCCCAGTGAGCTTAGGGGCTGGGGTGGTAGGGGGCACAGGCAGCATCCATCAAACAGACCCCAACAGGGCAAGGATGGTTTGACCTCCGTCCAAGCTGCCCAACAGAACTGAGGTGTGCATGAGGCAGAATCTTCAGGTCAAGCCCTCTCAGTGGTCCCCACATGGTGGCCCTCCAGCTTCCTTTAATAAGCAGCTCTAGGTACCAGCCACCAGCATCTTTAGGGACATGTAGTAGAGGGAGCATAAACAGCACCCGCTATAGAATCGGGGTTTCCTGGTTGTGGAAGAATAGTGGGCCCCAAAGAGATCCATGTCCTAATCCTGGGAACCTTACACGACACAAGGAACTCTGCAGATGTGAGGAAGCTCGGGACTTTGAGGTGAGAGATGACCCTGGAGGATCTAGGCCCAATGTAGCCCAAGGATCCTTGCAGTCAGAGAACCTTCCCCAGCTATGGTCAGAGGGAGCTGTGACCAGAGAAGCAGGGTCAGAGAGATGGAACCTTGCTGGCTTTGAAGATGGAGGAAGGGGACCCGAGCCAAGGAATGTGGGCGCCTCTAGGAGCTGGAAACGGCAAGGAAACGGATTCCAATCTAGAGCTTCCAAAAGGAACACGGCCCTGCTGACACCTTAATTTTAGCCCAGTGAGACCTATTCTGGACTTCTGATATCAGAACTGTAAGAGAGTAAATTTGTGTAGTTTTTTTTTTTTTTTTTTTTTTTTTTTTGCGCTATGGACCCAGCTGCTCTGCGGCATGTGGGATCTTCCCGGACCGGGGCACGAACCCATGTCCCCTGCACTGGCAGGCGGACTCTCAACCACTGCGCCACCAGGGAAGGCCTGTGTAGTTTTAAGCCACCAAGTTTGGCAGGAACGTGTCACAGCAGCCACGGGGAAAGTCACACGGTGGTATCTCCCTTCTGTGCTGCGCTCCGGCCGACTCCTAACTGTGGGTGCAGATCACGGAGCCTCCCCGCCAAGCCCTGCCTTCCTGGACTTTCCTCAACAGCACTGTCAGCCGATGGCCAGCTGCTTAGCACCCACACTCCCACGGCTCCATCTGCCTGCCCGCGTCCTCTGGGCCTCACGTGCTGTCCTCTCCTGTTCCTGTGGGTGAGACTGCCCGAGCTCCAGCCTTGGAGGCTGCATTTCCAGAGAGCAGGACCCTCCCCTCCGCAGACTCAAGGCCACAGATCAGCAGTGGATCTGGCCCTCTTCTGATCGGGTTTCCTTCACTGCTGGATTATGCTGTCGCTGTGCCGTGGGCCACACGGGCCGTGGCCTCAGTGCCCCGGCTCCTTCCCCGTCTCCTGAACCCCATCCACCTGGGCCTTCAACCCCGCCTCCTGCCCTGACGAAACTCAGCCACATCAAGAGCGGCCTCCGTGGCCAAATCAGGCGCCAGGGCTCAGCCCCGTGTGACCCAGAAGCGGCATCTGGTGGCGATCAGCCCAACCTTCCTGAAATTTTGCTCACTGACTTCTGAGACCCAGATTCTATGATCCTCTGTCCTGGGTTGTACAGTGTCCCCCTAGATTTATAGCCACTGGGAACCTCAGAATGAAATCTTATTTGGAAAAAGGATCTTTGTAGATGTCATTGCTTCAGTGAAGATGAGGTCATACTGAAGTAGGCTGGGAGTTAACCCAGCAACTGGGGTCCTTCTAGGAAGAGTAAACACACAGGGCGGAGGCCGTGTGACCATGGGGGCCGCATCTGGAGCGAAGCATCTGCAGACCAAGGAAGGCCAAAGAGTGCCGGCAGCACCGACCCTGGGAGGGGCAGGAAGGACCCCCCCCCGGAGCCGCCAGAGGGAGCGCAGCCTTGCCCACACCTTGATTTTGGACTTCTAGCTTCCAGAACCAGGGGAGAAATTTCTGCTGCTTTCAGCCACCCGGTTTGTGCTCATGTGTTACTACGAGCAGCCCCAAGAAGCTAACACATGCCCCTAACTCGCCATCCCTCTCCCTGATCCCCCAGGGCCTGGTGGGGGGCCACCAGCTCACAGTTCTCACCTGGGCTCCCGGTCTTACTTACACGCCATCTCTGGGCTGATGTTCCTCTCTCCGGCCCAGGCCTCTCTGGACGCCAGGCGCCCAGTCTGACCAGCTCCCTGACCTCTTTATTTAGTGTCTCACAGCCATCTCTAACCTAACACGTCCCCACCCGACCCCGTCCCGTCCCATCCAGCCCAGGAAACGGCATCGCCAGAGCTCAGAGTCACCCGGACTCCCTTCTCTCTCTCACTCCACTTCCAACCTATCCTCCAGGAGGGTCCACACGATTTGCGGGACCCAGTGCAAAACGAACATGCAGGCCCCTTGTTCAACAGCGGTTAAGCATTTCAGGATGGCGACAGCAGGGCGTTAAACCAAGTGCGGGGCCCTTCTTAGCCCAGGACCCTGGGTGACGTCACAGGTCACAGGCTCATGGAGCTGACCTGCCACCAGCCGATTTGATTTCAAGCCCCTGCTGTGATCAAAACCCTGCAGTGGCTTCCGTGCAAAACTGAAGTCCTCACCGCAGCTCCGCATCCCTAGAGGACACCCCCGCCATGCCCACTCCCACTCTTGGCCTCACTCAGGCTCGTCGGGCCTCACTGGCCTCTGCCCCTGCATCTTGCTGGCTGCTTCTGCGGCCCCTAAGCTGCGGGGAACGCGTCTGCAACAGCCTAGGAGCCCCAGGCTGGTGGGGTGTCTAGCCCTTCCGTGTCCCTTAGCCTGTCCCCTGGCCTCACCAGTGATAGCGCTGTCGTTCTGAAGAAGGAAAGGAGCTTTTTTTTTGGCTGCACCGTGTGGCATGTGGGATCTTAGTTCCCTGACCGGGGCTTGAACCCACGCTCCCTGCAGTGGAAGCAGAGAGTCCTAACCACTGGACCGCCAGGGAAGTCCCAGGAAAGGAGGTTTTGCTGAGTTCTACGGCATCAGAGACTTGAAGGATTTCACGGGACGAGCCAGGGCTCTGTGCAAACCATGGACGGGGTCGGGGGGAGAAGCATCCCTCGGCCCTCACAGCAGCCCCGGGAAGCCATCTCCCAAGACTCACCTGGACGCCAGGCGGGGCTCACGAGCGAGGTCTCGGGGCCCGAGGTAGTACTGTGCCACGATGACCAGGGCCAGGTAGCAGGCGGCCAGCGTGCCTAGGATGCTAACACATGGACAGAGTGCAGCGTTAGGGGGCCTCTATGGTGAGGTGGGGCCTGGGGAGCCACACGGAGCGGGGTCTCAATGCCAGCTCTGCCCACACAGGCAAGGTGTCAGGCCGGTGTCTGGACTCCATTTCCCTGTCTGCACAATGGGGACAGCGGGAAGAGCATTCCAGGCAGGCAGGGCCGGGCTCAGGCCCAACGGTCAGACCTGCGAGGCTGTGATCGCTACGGGCGGCCCCGTCTCTCCACCCACAGCCGCTGGGATTCAGCATCGAAGTCGGGACACTGCCCGCTGGGCCACAGCACAGGGGGAAGGAGGACCCTGACTCGGCTGGCGAGGGCTGGGGGTGCCCGGGGGGTAAGGGAGTCCTGCCCACTCTTTCTCTGCTCCGTTTTGTTACAGGACGGGAAAGCGGGTGGCACACTTGTGTGAAGACTTTTGCCGGACTTAAGTTTTGCAAAAGCACATGGAGAGTCTCAGACTGTAAAATGGAAAAGAAGTGTGTGTGTGTGTGTGTGTGTGTGTGTGTGTGTGTGTGTGTGTGTGTGCCTCCGTGCCAGCATATGTGCATGTGTGTGCAGAAAAAGTCTGCAGTCATTAAGTAACAAAATGTCAGCTGCAGGTCCTGTCATTACGGTAATTTTCTTTTTTGCTTATCTGTATTTTCTATCAGGCACATGTATGACTTGTGTAATTAAAAAATTTTTTCCCCTTCTGCAAACGGGAAAACCCGTGCTAGCAGCTCCCCTATCCCAGGCGGACAGAAACCACCCACCAAGCGCCCGCCGAGGTGGGGACCCAGCCCCAGCCATCGCCCTGCCAGGAAGGGACTGCAGCCTGTACCTTGTGTATTTCTGGAACCTGATCTCACGTGGGGCGGACAGGGGCAGGATGACCAGCATGGACAGCAGTGTCAGCGTGAAGTGCTGGTCGGTGTACCAGGGCTGCGGGGCTGGCGGGGTGCCAGGCAGGAGGAAGTCACACACTAGGGGGAGGGAGGGAAGGAGATGCAGTCAGCCCCGAGTGGCCCTCCCCCAGCTGAAGAGCCTAGGCTATGGGGTTCCCAGCTCTGGGTCCTCGGGTGGGATCGCCGCGGGCACTGAGTCATCCCCGTGAGTTTAAAAGGATGGGATGACAAGCATGATGGGGACCTTGTCACGTGCCACCAGGACAGAGGGAACACGCTGTAGGAATTCATTCAACAGACCTTCACCGAGTTCCTTCCGCCCGGCAGGCGCTGCTCTAAGTGCTGGAATCCACAGCAAAAGACACAACGGTCTGCCCTTGGGGCACCCAGGCCCTCCTGTTTGTAAAAGACCCTTCTTATTTGCTCAAGAGCTCAAAGGGTGTGCACGGTGAAGTCGGGGCCTGGAATACATTTCCCCCAAAGAGCAGCCCAGGGCAGCCCCGTTATTAGATAGAGGAGAATTAGGGCGGGGCTGAGCTGGCCGCTTCTGCTCCACACCAGATAGGCTGGGGTCCCTCGGGGGTATTTGGCAGGGGGCGGGGCTGGAGGGTCCTCGATGGCTACGCTCACACAGGGTGTCTGGTGGGGATGCCTGGGCCCCGCGGGGCCCTCCCTGCAGACCGTCCAGCAGGCTGGCCCATGACAGCTGGGGGGGTCCCAAGCCCAAGGCGGAAGGTGCCGTCCTCTTAAAGGCCAGGCCTGGAACTGGCAGTGTCCCATCCGCCATCCTCCGCCAGGCGGAGCCGTCACAGAGCCCGCTCTGATTCCGGGGGAGGGGACACAGACCCCATCAACGTCTCAAGAGACGGAACACCTAAGAGTCTGGACCCGTTTTGATTCCACCACAGTAAGACGGAGAATTTGGAGTTATCAGATAGAAGAGGCTAGACAGGTGGGGGACAGGGGACAGCCAAGGGGAGACAGCAAGATGGCTCGAGGCCGGAAGCACGCGGATGGAGGGGCCGAGAGCTGGTTCCCGGCCCGCTCGGGGGTGCTGGCACTGCTGTAACATAACCCTTCCTGTTCTCACCACGTGCTCCGTAAAGCCAGCGGTGAGAAGAGATCAACGGCCTGACCACAATGGCTTCCTTCTACTGGAGTGACGCAACGGGACAGCTCCCCGTGGAGCTCAGGGTGCACAGACCTCCCCTGAGGGAGGCAAGGCAGGCTTTCCTGGCCAGAGAGGCCAAGGGAATGCACGTACCCAAAGGTGCACAGAGATCTCCGTGAGTCCCAGGCCCCACGTGGCTGGGGATGGGGGGGCAAGCCCTTCTTAGCCGTCTGGACTCCTGAAGCCAGGAAAGCCCCCCTCTGCCATCTGGGCTACGCAGCTCCTTCCTGAGCCCTCACTTTCCAGGCCACACCTTGGTGTCCTCGGCACCATCGTTTACAGCCATTTGTACGCGATGAATGTAATGACTCCATCAAAAACCCCAACCTCCAATTAGCCTTCAGCCCAAGTAACCTGGACTTGCTTTCAGAAAGACAAATCCCTAAATGCCTAACCAGAAACACACAAACGATGCTCCCTTCCCACCAGTCAATCCACCCAGAGCTGGGGTGGCATGCGTCCAATCAATACTCTCTCCAGGTGGTCCACCAACTGAGCCCAGAACCTTCTCAACACAGCAGCCGCTCAGAATCCTCCTCAACACGGCAGCACCTCCTCCTTCCGCAAATGGCAGCTCCTCAGAACCCTTCGCAGCACAGCACCCCTCAGATCCTTCTCAACACGACAGCTCCTAGGATTGTTCTAAACATGGCAGCCCCTCAGAATCCTCCTCAGCGTGGCAGCTGCTAAGATTCTTCCCAACATAGTGGCCCATATTTTCTCAACACTGAGGCCCTCAAAAGCCTTCTCACATGACACCCCCTCAGAATCCATCTCAACAGGGAAGCCCTCAAAATCACTTTCAACATGGCAGCCCCTAACATTCCTCTCCACACTGAGGGCCTCAGATCCTCAACACAGCAGCCCCCGAAATTATTCTCAACAGGGCACCCCCTCAACATCATTTTCAACATGGCAGCCCCTCAGAATCTTTCCCAACACGGCAGCCGCTCAGAATCCTCTTCCACACGACAGCCACTAATTCCTTCTCAATGCTGAGGCCCTCAGAATCCTCCTCAACATGAAGAATCCTTCTCACGTGGCAGCCCATTGACTCCTTCTCAAGACACAGCCCCTCACATTCCTTCCCAACACGGAAGCCCTTCAGAACCTTTCTGAACACTGCAGCCCTCAGAATCCTTCTCAAAAAGGCAGCACCTCAGGATCCTCCTCAACATGGCACCTCCTCAAAATCATTTTCAACACAGCAGCCCCTCAGAATCCTTCTCAACCCAGCAGCCCTTGAGAATCCTCCAAAGGACGGCAGCTCCTAGGGTTCCTCTCAACACAGAGGCCCTCAGAATCCTTCCCAACACGACAGCCCCTCACAATCATTCTAAACATGGCAGCAGCTCAGAATCTTCTCAACACAGCAGGCCCTCAGAATTGTCCTCAGCAGGACAGCCACTCAGAATCCTTACCAACACCACAGCCCCTCAGTATCCTTCTCAACAAGGCAGCACCTCAGAATCCTTCTCAACAAGGCAGCACCTCAGAATCCTCCTCAACACTGCAGCTGCTAAGATTCTTCCCAACGTGGGAGCCCCTAAGATTCTTCTCCACACGGCAGCCATTAGAATCTTTCTCACACGGCATCACCTCAGGATCCTAGCTACACTGCGGTCCCTCAGATCCTGCCCAACAGCAGCAGCTGCCATATAGGATCCTTCTGACATAGCAGCCCCCTCAGGTCCTTCTCCACGTGGCAGCCCCTCCAATCCCTCTCAACACGGCAGGCTCCTAGAATCCTCCTCAAAACAGCAGCCCCTTAAAACCCTTTTCAACAAGGCAGGCCCTCCTGGTCCTTTCTACACGGCATCCCCTCAGAATCTTATCAACACAGCACCTCAGAATCCTCCTAACATGGCAGCCCCTCAGAAGCCTTCTCAACGTGGCAGCACATCAGATGCTCCCCAACACGACAGCCACTCAGAATACTTCTCAACAGGGCTGCACCTCAGGTCCTCCTCAACACAGCAGCTCCCCAAAATGCTCATCATGGCAGCCCCTAACATCCTTCCAAACACAGCAGCCACAGAGAATCCTTCTCAACAAGGCAGCCCCTCACCATCCTCTTCACCACGGCAGGCCCTCAGAATCCTTCTCACCAAGACAGCACCTTAGACCCTTCTCAACATGGTAGCATCTGAGATCCTTCGCAAAACGGCAGCCTCTCGAAACACTTATCAACATGGCAGACCCTCAAGATCCATCTAAACACAGCAGCCCCTCAGAATCTTTCTGACACGGCAGCCCCTCGGTTCCTTCTCAACACAGCAGTGCCTGAGAACCCTCCAAAACACGGCAGCCCCTAAGATTCTTCTCAACACAGAGGCCCTCGGAATACTTCCCAACACGGCAGCTCCTACAGTTCTTCTCTGCGTGGCAACCCCTAGAATCGTTTTCACACAGTGGCCCCTCAAGTCCTCCTCAACATGGCAGCCCCTCAGATCCTTCCCAAGAAGTCAGGCCCTCAGAATCCTTCTCAGTAGGACAGGCCCTCAGAATCCTTCTCAACACTGTAGCTGCTAAGATCCTTCCCAACAGGGCAGCCCCTAGTATCCTCCTCAAAAAGGCAGCTCCTAAGGTTCTCCTCAACACGGCAGCCCCTAGAATCCTTCTCACAAAGCAGCCCTTCAGAATCCTTCCCAACACGACAGCCCCTCACAATCATTCTAAACACGGCAGCAGCTCAGAATCTTCTCAACACAGCAGGCCCTCAGAATTGTCCTCAGCAGGACAGCCACTCAGAATCCCTACCAACACCACAGCCCCTCAGAATCCTCCTCAACACTGCAGCTGCTAAGATTCTTCCCAACGTGGGAGCCCCTAAGATTCTTCTCCACACGGCAGCCACTAGAATCTTTCTCACACGGCATCACCTCAGAATCCTAGCTACACTGCGGTCCCTCAGATCCTGCCCAACAGCAGCAGCTGCCATATAGGATCCTTCTGACATAGCAGCCCCCTCAGGTCCTTCTCCACGTGGCAGCCCCTCCAATCCCTCTCAACACGGCAGGCTCCTAGAATCCTCCTCAAAACAGCAGCCCCTTAAAACCCTTTTCAACAAGGCAGGCCCTCCTGGTCCTTTCTACACGGCATCCCCTCAGAATCTTATCAACACAACACCTCAGAATCCTCCTAACATGGCAGCCCCTCAGAAGCCTTCTCAACGTGGCAGCACATCAGATGCTCCCCAACACGACAGCCACTCAGAATACTTCTCAACAGGGCTGCACCTCAGGTCCTCCTCAACAAAGCAGCTCCCCAAAATGCTCATCATGGCAGCCCCTAACATCCTTCCAAACACAGCAGCCACAGAGAATCCTTCTCAACAAGGCGGCCCCTCACCGTCCTCCTCACCACGGCAGGCCCTCAGAATCCTTCTCACCAAGACAGCACCTTAGACCCTTCTCAACATGGTAGCATCTGAGATCCTTCGCAAAACGGCAGCCTCTCAAAACACTTATCAACATGGCAGACCCTCAAGATCCATCTAAACACAGCAGCCCCTCAGAATCTTTCTGACACGGCAGCCCCTCGGTTCCTTCTCAACACAGCAGTGCCCGAGAACCCTCCAAAACACGGCAGCCCCTAAGATTCTTCTCAACACAGAGGCCCTCGGAATACTTCCCAACACGGCAGCTCCTACAGTTCTTCTCTGCGTGGCAACCCCTAGAATCGTTTTCACACAGTGGCCCCTCAAGTCCTCCTCAACATGGCAGCCCCTCAGAATCCTTCCCAAACTGCACTTGCTAACATTTCTGTCAATATGGAGGCCCTTAGAACTCATCTCAATACAGCAGCCTCTCAGAATCTTTCCCAACATGGCAGCCCCTAAGATTCTTCTAAAGAAGGCAGCCCCTAGAATCCTTCTCACAAAGCAGCCCATCAGAATCCTTCCCATCACGGCAGCCCCTCAGATCCTTCCCAAGAAGTCAGGCCCTCAGAATCCTTCTCAACACTGTAGCTGCTAAGATTCTTCCCAACAGGACAGCCCCTAGTATCCTCCTCAAAAAGGCAGCTCCTAAGATTCTCCTCAACACGGCAGCCCCTAGAATCCTTCTCACAAAGCAGCCCATCAGAATCCTTCCCATCACGGCAGCCCCTCAGATCCTTCCCAAGAAGTCAGGCCCTCAGAATCCTTCTCAGCAAGGCAGACCCTCAGAATCCTTCTCAACACTGCAGCTGCTAAGATTCTTTCCAACAGGGCAGCCCCTAATATCCTCCTCAAAAAGGCAGCTCCTAAGATTCTCCTCAAAACGGCAGCCCCTAGAATCCTTCTCACAAAGCAGCCCATCAAAATCCGTCCCATCAAGGCAGCCCCTCAGATCCTTGCCAATAACTCAGGCCCTCAGAATCCTTCTCAACATGGCAGCACCTCAGAATTCATCGCAGCAGAGCAGCACCACCAGTTGACCAGAATTGAAATCTGACATGACCTCTACTCGCCACTGTCAGGCAGGGCATTTTTGTGCCAATTTACCCTCTGGGAGGTTCAGATCTACCAACTTTAATTTTTGTGGAGGATAAGAGTGCTTCCCACACACAGGAGCCTTTAATTTCCATATCCCTGCATCAGGGACCTTTTTTCATGGTTCAAGAGACAGAACAAACAGTAAAGTGGTAGACCGAGATGCAACCATATCAGTCATTATTACATTCCAAGTAAAAGTCTAAATACGGGAATAAAGACACAGACCTACTTGAGAATGGACTTGAGGATATGGGGAGGGGGAAGGGTAAGCTGTGACAAAGCGAAAGAGAGGCATGGACATATATACACTACCAAACGTAAGGTAGATAGCTAGTGGGAAGCAGCCGCATAGCACAGGGAGATCAGCTCGGTGCTTTGTGACCGCCTGGAAGGGTGGGATAGGGAGGGTGGGAGGGAGGGAGACCCAAGAGGGAAGAGATATGGGAACATATGTATATGTATGACTGATTCACTTTGTTATAAAGCAGAAACTAATAAAAAAAAAAAAAGAAAGGCAAAAAAATAAAAATAAAAATAAATAAATAAATATGCCAATTAAAACCCGAGACTGTCAAGATGATAAAAATGCAAGACCCGACCATATGCTGTCTACAAGAAGTGCATTTTAAAATTCCAAGGTTCACAGTAAAAGAGTGGGAAAAGAAATTCTGTGCAAACACTAATCTTAAGGACGCTGGAGAGGTTATATTCACAGGTATATTCACAAAGCATTACAGAGACAAAAAGTGGAATTTCATAACAAAAAGGCAATTCACTGTGTGTGCTTATTAATAAGACAGCTTCAAAAAACATGAGCAAAAAATTCATAGAATTAAAGGGAAAAGTAGACAAATCTGCCATCATAATTGGAGATTTTAACCCTCTCTCTCTCTCATAACCTGACAGAATAACTAGACTCCCCCACTGCCCCACTCCCACAAAAATCTGCAAGGCCATGGAAGATATGATCAAAGCTCTGGATCACCTTGACCTAATGGAGAGTTCTAGAACACTGTACCAAAGAACCACAGAATACACACCCTTTAAGAGCTCACCAAGACAGATCACATGCTGAGCCACAGAGTAAGTCTCAAATGCCAAAATTATACAGATGTGTTCTCTGACCATGGTGCATTTAAGGCAGAAACCAAAAAGGTGACATTCACAGAAAGATAGACAAGATGAAAAGGCAGAGGGCTATATACCAGATGAAGGAACAAGATAAAACCCCAGAAAAGCAACTAAATGAAGTGGAGATAGGAAACCTTCCAGAAAAAGAATTCAGAATAATGATAGGGAAGATGATTCAGGAACTCAGAAAAAGAATGGAGGCAAAGATTGAGAAGATGCAAGAAATGTTTAACAAAGACCTAGAAGAATTAAACAGCAAACAGAGATGAACAATACAATAACTGAAATGAAAATTATACTACAAGGAATCAATAGCAGAATAACTGAGGCAGAAGAACGGATAAGTGACCTGGAAGACAGAATGGTGGAAATTCACTGCTGCGGAACAGAATAAAGAAAAAAGAATGAAAAGAAATGAAGACAGCCTAAGAGACCTCTGGAACAACAGTCAACACAACAACATTCAACGCAACAACATTCGCATTATAGGGTTCCCAGAAGGAGAAGAGAGAGAGAAAGGACCTGAGAAAATATTTGAAGACATTATAGTCAAAAACTTCCCTAACATGGGAAAGGAAATAGCCACCCAAGTCCAGGAAGTGCACAGAGTTCCCATACAGGATGACCCAAGGAGAAACATGCCGAGACACACAGTAATCAAACTGGCAAAAATTAAAGACAAATTGCTGAAAGCAGCAAGGGAAGAACGACAAATAACATACACGGGAATCCCCATAAGGTTAACAGCTGATTTCTCAGCATAAACTCTACAAGCCAGAAGGGAGTGGCATGATATACTTAAAGTGCTGAAAGGGAAGAACCTACAACCAAGACTACTCTACCCAGCAAGGATCTCATTCAGATTTGATGGAGAAATCAAAAGCTTTACAGACAAGCAAAAGCTAAGAGAATTCAGCTCCACCAAACCAGCTCTACAACAAATGCTAAAGGAACTTCTCTAAGTGGGAAACACAGAGAGGAAAAAGACCTACAAAAACAAACCCAAAACAATTAAGAAAATGGTAATAGGAACATACATATTGATAATTATCTTAAATGTGAATGTATTAAATGCTCCAACCAAAAGACACAGGCTTGCTGAATGGATACAAAAACAAGACCCATATATATGCTGCCTACAAGAGACCCATTTCAGACCTAGGGACACATTCAGACTGAAAGTAAGGGGATGGAAAAAGATATTCCATGCAAATAGAAATCAAAAGAAAGCTGGAGTAGCAATACTCATATCAGTTAAATAGACTTTAAAATAAAGAATGTTACAAGAGACAAGGAAGGACACTACATAATGATCAAGGGATCAATCCAAGAAGAAGATATAACAATTATAAATATATATGCACCCAACATAGGAGCACCTCAATACATAAGGCAACTGCTAACAGCTATAAAAGAGGAAATCGATGGTAACACAATAATAGTGGGGGACTTTAACACCTCACTTACACCAATGGACAGATCATCCAAACAGAAAATTGATAAGGAAACACAAGCTTTAAATGATACAATAGACCAGATAGATTTAATTGATATTTACAGGACATTCCATCCAAAAACAGATTACACTTTCGTCTCAAGTGCACATGGAACATTCTCCAGGTTACATCACATCTTGGGCCACAAATAAAGGCTCAGTAAATTTAAGAAAACTGAAATCATATCAAGCATCTTTTCCGACCACCATGCTATGAGATTAGAAATCAATTACAGGGAAAAAAATGTAAAAAAAACACAAATGCATGGAGGCTAAACAATATGTTACTAAATAACCAAGAAATCACTGAAGAAATCAAAGAGGAAATCAAAAAATACCTAGAGACAGGGCTTCCCTGGTGGTGCAGTGGTTGAGAGTCCGCCTGCTGATGCAGGGGACATGGCTTCGTGCCCCAGTCTGGGAAGATCCCACATGCCGCGGAGCGGCTGGGCCCGTGAGCCATGGCCGCTGAGCCCATGCGTCTGGAGCCTGTGCTCCTCAATGGGAGAGGCCACAACAGTGAGAGGCCCACGTACCGCAAAAAAGAAAAAACCGAGAGACAAATGATACTGAAAACACGACGATCCAAAACCTATGGGATGCAGCAAAATCAGTTCTAAGAGGGAAGCTTATAGCTATACAAGCCTACCTCAAGAAACAAGAAAAATCTCATATAAACAATCTAACCTTACACCTAAAGGAACTAGAGAAAGAAGAACAAACAAAACCCAAAGTTAGCAGAAGGAAAGAAATCATAAAGATCAGAGCAGAAATAAATTAAAGAGAAACAAAGAAAACAATAGCAAGGATCAATAAAACTAAAAGCTGGTTCTTTGAGAAGATAAACAAAATTGATAAACCATTAGCCAGACTCATCAAGAAAAAGAGGGAGAGGACTCAAATCAATAAAATTAGAAATGAAAAAGGAGAAGTTACAACAGACAATGCAGAAATACAAAGCATCCTAAGAGATTACTACAAGCAACTCTATGCCAATAAAATGGACAACCTGGAAGAAATGGACAAACTCTTAGAAAGGTATAACCTTCCAAGACTGAACCAGGAAGAAATAGAAAATATGAACAAACCAATCACAAGTCATGAAATTGAAACTGTGATTAAAAATCTTCCAACAAATAAATGTCCAGGACCAGATGGCTTCACAGGTGAATTCTATCAAACATTTAGAGAAGAGCTAACACCCATCCTTCTCAAATTCTTCCAAAACATTGCAGAGGAAGGAACACTCCCAAACTCATTCTATGAGGCCACCATCACCCTGATACCAAAACCAGACAAAGATACTACAAAAAAAGAAAATTACAGACCAATATCACTGATGAATATAGATGCAAAAATCCTCAACAAAATACTATCAAACAGAATCCAACAACACATTAAAAGGATCATACACCATGATCAAGTGGGATTTATCCCAGGGATGCAAGGGTTCTTCAATATACACAAATCAATCAATGTGATACACCATACTAACAAACTGAAGAAGAAAAACCATATGATCATCTCAATAGATGCAGAAAAAGCTTTTGACAAAATTCAACACCCATTTATGATAAAAACTCTCCAGAAAGTGGGCATAGAGGGAACCTACCTCAACATAATAAAAGCCATATATGACAAACTCACAGCAAACATCATTCTCAATGGTGAAAAACTGAAACCATTTCCTCTAAGATCAGGAACAAGGCAAGGATGTCCACTCTCACCACTATTATTCAACATAGTTTTGGAAGTCCTAGCCACGGCAATCAGGAAAGAAAAATAAATAAAAGGAATACAAATTGGAAAAGAAGTAAAACTGTCACTGTTTGCAGATGACATGAAACTATACATAGAAAATCCTAAAGATGCCACCAGAAAACTACTAGAGCTAATCAATGAATTTGGTAAAGTAGCAGGATACAAAATTAATGCACAGAAATCTCTTGCATTCCTGTACACTAATGATGAAAAATCTGAAAGAGAAATTAAGGAAACACTCCCATTTACCATTGCAACAAAAAGAATAAAATACCTAGGAATAAACCTACCTAGGGAGACCAAAGACCTATATGCAGAAAACTATAAGACACTGATGGAAGAAATTAAAGATGATACCAACAGATGGAGAGATATACCATGTTCTTGGAATGGAAGAATCAATATTGTGAAAATGACTCTACTACCCAAAGCAATCTACAGATTCAATGCAATCCCTATCAAACTACACATGGCATTTTTTACAGAACTAGAACAAAAAATTTTTAAATTTGTATGGAAACACAAAAGACCCCGAATAGCCAAAGCAGTCTTGAGGGAAAAAAGCGGAGCTGGAGGAATCAGGCTCCCTGACTTCAGGCTATACTACAAAGCTACAGTAATCAAGACAATATGTTACTGGCACAAAAACAGAAATATAGATCAATGGATAGCATAGAAAGCCCAGAGATAAACCCACGCACCTACGGTCAACTACTCTATGACAAAGGAGGCAAGGATATACAATGGAGAAGAGACAGCCTCTTCAATAAGTGGTGCTGGGAAAACTGGACAGTTACATGTAAAAGAATGAAATTAGAATACTCCCTAACACCATATACAAAAATAAACTCAAAATGGATCCGAGATCTAAATGTAAGACTGGACACTGTAAAACTCTTAGAGGAAAACATAGGAAGAACACTCTTTGACATAAATCACAGCAAGATCTTTTTTGATCCACCTCCTAGAGTCATGGAAATAAAAACAAAAATAAACAAATGGGACCTAATGAAACTTAAAATCTTTTGCAAAGCAAAGGAAGCTACAAACAAGACGAAAAGACAACCCTCAGAATGGGAAAAATATTTGCAAACAAATCAACGGTCAAAGGATTAATCTCCAAAATATATAAACAGCTCATGCAGCTCAATATTAAAAAAAAAACCAAACAACCCAATCAAAAAATGGGCAGAAGACCTAAATAGACATTTCTCCAAAGAGGACATACAGATGGCCGAGAAGCATATGAAAAGCTGCTCAACATCACTAATTATTAGAGAAATGCAAATCAAAACTACAATGAGGTATCACCTCACACAGGTTAGAATGGGCGTCATCAGAAAATCTACAAACAACAAATGCTGGAGAGGGTGTGGAGAAAAGGGAACCCTCTTGCAATGTTGGTGGGAATGTAAACTGATACAGCCACTATGGAGAACAGTATGGAGGTTCCTTAAAAAACTAAACATAGAATTACCATATGACCCAGAAATCCCACTACTGGGCGTATACCCACAGAAAACCATAATTCAAAAAGACACATGCACCCCAATGTTCATTACAGCACTATTTACAACAGCCAGGTCATGGAAGGAACCTAAATGCCCATTGACAGACGAATGGATAAAGAAGATGTGGCACATATATACAATGGGATATTACTCAGCCATAAAAAGGAACGAAATTGGGTCATATGTAGAGACGTGGATGGATCTAGAGACTGTCATACAGAGTGAAGTAAGTCAGAAAGAGAAAAAATATATCATATATTAACACATATATGTGGAATCTAGAAAAATGGTACAGATGAACCAGTTTGCAGGGCAGAAATTGAGACACAGATGAAGAGAACTAACGTATGGACACCAAGCGGGGAAAGTGGTGGTGGGGGGGTGGTGGTGGGATGAATTGGGAGACTGGTGTGGACATGTATACACTGATGTGTATAAAATTGATGACTAATAAGAACCTGCTATATAAAAAAAATTTTTTTTAAAGAAACAAAAAGGCAACTAGAAAACTCCCAAATAATTGGAAATTGAATCACACAATTCTAAACATCCCATGAGTCAAACAGGAAATCATAGCAAAAATTAGCAAAGGATTGAATGGAATACAAGTGAAATCAGAACATATCAAAATCGGTAAGACGCAGCCAAAGAAGTGCTTAGAGGGAAATTGTTAGTGGGGGGACTAGAGGCCAAGGGAGCATGGGGCTGAGAGTCTGACACCCCCAAATTCAAGGTGTTACTGGTTCTCTCTCACAGGGGTGTCTCTGCAGTTGGTGCCACCTCCCCGTCTGTAAAATTAGTCCCCACTGGATCCCCAGCACAGCTCCGTCCAGCTCCTTGACTCTCACTGTGGTGGTAATTACTAACCCTACACCTCCCTTTGCCACGAGACATTAGGAGCTGGGGGTGGTCTCGGCCTCTGCCGCTTGCCAAGGGCCCGAGCCCAATGTCCATCCTGCTCATCCACCAGGAGCTCAGGAGACCCGAGCTCCACACCCGGGGTCACCCCTGACTCCAGGGCAGGTACTTACACTTCTCCAGCTGGTCCCCGATCACCCTGAGGAAAGCCACGGAGATCATGAGCATGTTGATGATGAAGCAGGCCTCACACAGCTTCCTGATGGTGGGGCCACACAGCCCTCCGACCACGCCCTGGTAGGTGGCCTGGCCACTGACGGAGGCGGCATAGCCCAGGATAACCAGCCCACTGATCAGGAAGACCAAGGAGACCTGCAGAACAGGACCATGGGGCCAGGCGTGCCCACAACTGCCCCCCAGAATGCTGATACCACTCCCTCTGGGTCTCACCTGCAGAGGCCACGGCTGCCTACAGCCTAGGGCCTCTACCTGACAAGCGACCAGCCCCCTCCCTTGAAACCAGAGCTGCAAAGCGGGTGGATTCTAGAGGCCGCACTGGCTCTACGTCTGTGAATCTGGGGTTCCCACCACTCCACACCAGTTGGACAAATGAGGCATCAGAAACTCAGAGTTTAAATTACTTTCCTAAGATCACATGTGCTGCAGGTGAAGAGCCATAAAGCATGGTGGTTAGGAAGCAGGCATACTTGGTTTCAATTCCAACTCTGCCACTCACCTGCTCTGTGGCATGAGGCCCACCATCAACCTCTGTTTTCCCATCTGTGAAATGGGGATGATACCATCTACCTTACTGGAGGGTTGTGATGCATTTGCTTTAAACAAAGCACATAACTCACTCAGCTCAGTGCCTGGCACATGATAACTGCTCAAGAAATGATGGTCATTCTTGTTCTCCAGACTCCCTCTCCAGTGCTCTGTTGGAATTTTTTCCAACACTGAAAAATTTTCAAACATCTAGGAAAGCTGGAAGAATTTTACAACGAACGCCATGTACCCACTACCCAGCTTCTACTAGGAGCAGATCAGTGTGCTTATTTGATCACATCTCTACCATGCGTCCATGTGACCATCTAAACTTGGGGGTACATTTCAAGGCAAGTTGTGGATATTAATCAGTATACTTCCCCCTAAAGATTTGGGCGTGCATATAGTTAATTAGAGCTTGATGTTTGTTTACAGTCCTTCTCGTAAGATAAAATTTACACACAGTGATATGCACAGTCTTAAGTGTATATCAGTATATCACTGGAAGGGGTATAACCAACGTACATGTGCAACCTAAACCCCTACCAAGACACAAAATGTTACCACATCCCCGAAGTCCCCTCCTGTCCCTTCCCAGGCACTTTCTGTCCCCGTGCCCAGAAAAAAAAACCACTCTAATATTTTTCTGCTTTCATCCATTTTCTTATCTGGCTTTCCACTGAGTGGTAATGTTTGTGAGGGCCAGCCCTATCAGGCACGTCGGTAAAGTTTATTCCTATTTTTGCCAAGTGCTATTTCACTGTGTGGATAGAATCACAACTGGCTGATCCAGTCCCCTGTTGCCAGACATCTGGGCTGTTCTTTGTGTTTGGCTACTACAAATGAAGAGCTGAGCATTCTAGAATAAATCATTCTGGGGACCCACGTTTTCTTCTCCTGGACACACACCGAGGAGTGGAATTGCTGGGTGTCAGGGTAGATGTGTGTTCAACTCTGGCAATTTCTTACAAACTGCTTTCCAAATCATCTGCGCCACTCGACAACACCCCCCATCACCTCAACTGATGCATTTGAGACCCACTTGCCCCACGTAGTTAAATGTTTTTGAGCCTCTCCAGGATGGACGGCTACCTGTCCCTAAGCTGGACCTGGTCTCCACGGCCAAACTCCCCTCCCACATTTCTATGGAGGAGAACAATGCAGGAGCTGTGAGGTGCTCAGCCAAGAAGCCCGGGGAGAGCCAGCATGGCCATCTTCAGACACAGTTCATGCCCCTGACCAGCAGACTCATTCTTACACCAGCAGCCAAAACTAGGGCTGCTGAAGGGAACATGTAACTGGACCGCCTGAGAGAAACTTGAAAGTTCAGAGCCAGGAGGAACATGCACGCTCCCTCCAGCCCCTCGACCTCTGCCCGTGCGGGTTCCTCTGCCTGGAACACCGCCCCCCCACCCGCCTCCACCACTGTCCCTCAGCTGGGGAACTCCTACTCTTCCCCCCTCCTCTCCAAGGTCACCTCCTCCAGGAAGCCTCCCCACACTTCACCCCCGAGGTGGGCTCAACCCTCCGTTTCTGGCAGAACCACACCTTTCGTGGGCCCACTTTTTTCCCTGTGGTGGGTCGAATCCCCCAAAAGGTTTGTCTACATCCTAATCTCCAGAACCTGTGAAAGGGACTTACTGGCAGCCATCTTGGCAGATGCAAATAATGAACATGTAATTAAATGAAAAAGGGTCTTTGCAGGTGAAATTAAGGATCTTGAGATGAGGTCATTCTGGATAAGCCAAGTGGGCCTTAAATCCAACGACAAGTGTCCTAATAAGAGACAGAACAGGAGGAGACACAGAGAAAGCCGTGTGGCGATGGGGCAGAGATTGGAGTGACGTGGCCACAAGCCAAGGAACGCCTGGAGCCCCCAGGAGCTGGAGAGGCGGGAAGGACCCTGCCGACACCTTGATTCGGACTTGCGGTCTCCAGGACTGGGAGAGAATACACTTCTGTTGTTTTACGCTGCCCAGGTTGTGGTCCTCGGGTGCAGGGGCCTGAGGCCACATACTCACAACTGTGCATACAGTGTGAGGATGCCTGTCTCTCTCATCCACCAGACTCTAAGCTCCACGGAGACTGGGATCGTGTCTTTTTTGCTTACCGTTTAGCCCCAGAAAAGCACCCAGAACATAGCAGGTGCTTCGTAGGTATTTGGGGATGAAAGGAAGGGAAGGGGGGTGGGGGGTCAGGCTGAGCCTCTGCCAGTGAAGGTGCGTCTCTGCTAACGCAGTGAGCTGTCCACGCAGGAGTGGCTGACCCTCGAGACGGTCCCTGAGCCTCTTAGCAGCCAGTCAGCAAAGAGCCCTTACAGCCCCTGGCCAGGCGCACCTCTCTTTGGAGCCAAGGAGGGTCCAGGCTCGTTAATTTCATTAAACTTCCAGTGCTCATGGGGCCATTAGAGACCTAAAACCTCACACCACTGACCTCCCAGGGGCAGGGATCTTTAAACATTCCTCCCGTCCGAGGGGAGGCCTTGTAACTGGGGAAAGGGCAGGAGTCTCACTGGCTAAGAGGAGGGGAGAGTCAGGAAATGATGGGGGAGGTGCTGATTACCAGCCTGACTTCCTCCCTTGTTGGGAGTTTCCACTTATTCATATTTGGGGTCCTCTCTCCTGAAGGCTGCCTGCCTGCTCAAGATGGGATCTGTAGACCATCCTGTGCAAAGAGCAAGCCACCCCAGCAGCATCCGTGTTACCCGGGAGCCTGTCAGAGATGCACAATCTCAGGCCCACCCAAACCTGGGCAGTGGGCATCCATACTCCCGAAAGGTGCCGGGAGACCCTGCACGGAGCCTGGGGAGCGGCGCGCCACGTCCCTGCCTCAGCCCTGCCTGGCGTCCTCGGACTGGTCCGTCTGTGCCTGACCACGGACCCCATGCGGGCCCCATCCGCTCTATCGCTGACCCTTTGCGGCTGGAGGTCGGGCTCCCTGTTCCGGAAGCGCGGCCTTTCTGCCGCACGCATCCAAACACCGCTCTGTTGCCCATCACGTGCACCTGGACAAGCTGGGGCTCAGCGCCGCCTTGGAGGGGGCTTCTCTGCCCCCCTCCCGCTCCCACAGATGTCATCCCACCCGTCACACTGCCCACCATCTGACACTGTGTCATTCGACTTCTTGAATCTTGTCCAAGTTCCCTGTTAGAACAAGCTTCACAAGGACGGAGACCACACTGTCTCAGCCACTCGGCGCCAGACAGGCACTCAGCCAGCATGGGGATGGCACGGGTTACACCGGACACTACACAGGGGAGCATCTGGCAGCTTCCAGAAGGACAAGAAAGGCCCTGTGGGCCCACCAATGGGGCCATTATCAGCCAGCTGCCAGAAAAAAGCACTCAAGATGATGCCCGTCAAAGAGCTTACCACGAAATGCCTGATTGCTATCAGCTCAAGGAAAAGATTGCTAATAAAATGAAGCTGCGCTAATCAACAGCTCTTTCCCGCTGAGGATGGTTGGGCCCTGGAACTTTCTGGGAAGGGAGAGAGTTCAGGCTCCACACTCAGCCAGCAGAACTGGCCAAACACCGCTGACACCAGGCAGGTTGGAGGCGTCACAGCGGCCTCAGTCCTGACCTGCCCACGAGATTTGGGTTTTCACTGTGGAGCCGAGACCGGGAGGCAAGAGAAGTCAAGCAGTGGCTCGGAGACAGCGCCTCCCCAGCTAAAAGGCCAGGTTCATTGGCTACAGGTGTGGAGCGCTCCGCACGGACCCACCGCGCCTCTACCTTCCCCCTCCCCACACCCCGCCTGGCTGCGAGGCCCTCAGCCAAAGAGAGGATGCTCTCGGCCCGGGTCTACAGGGTTCCCTCCTCCCTTCGTGAGCTGAGCGGGATGGAAAACCAAAAGCCACAGGAGTAATTTCGGAGACAGGCAGCTCTTCAAAAGCAACGCCCAGGGCTCTAGCTGGAAAAATTAAATGAAGCTCCTACCTGCCCCCGGAGACCCGCCCCTGCCCCAAAATGCTCCCCAGGGGCTTACCAGCTCCACTAGGAAAGCGGGGGCCACCCCACCCGCCTTGTGGAAGGCCCACGGGAAGCTGAGCAGGCCGGCGCCCAGCGCGGACTTCAGGAGAATGAAGACAGCGCCCAGTGAGGACAGGCTGGGGCGGGCGGCCGTGGGGACCGGCTTTTCCGAAAGGCTTCTGTCTCCTGGGGTCTGTCCCTCCATGGCTAAAAGCAGCAGAGGGGCAGAGAGAGGGGGTGGTCCTGGCACCGTCTTCCCAGTTCACGGCACCCTTCTCCAGCGGGGATGCGTCTCCCCTCGATCCAGCCAGAGCCAAGACGCCTGTCCCAACCACCCCAGCCTCCGTACCTCTCTTCCCGAGCATCTGCTCCCCCCTTTCCAAAGCGTTATGCAACCACCTGCCCCCCAGCTTCCGGTCCTCACGCCTTTCCCCTCAACCAACGCTGCCCCCCCCAACTTCCATCCTTGTCTATGGGCACTCTTGCCCTCCCACCCGCTTTCTGTTCCAAATTCCAAACTCCTTCCTCCCCATGGCTGTCCTCACCCACCCACCCGCCTCCGGGCCAACTTCCACAGCGAAGGGGCTCCAGCCCCTGGTCCTTACCACCAAGTCCAATCTTCAAGGCGGCAGACAGTCCTGGGCCATCAGGGACGGAGACGCGGGCTCGCTTCGGAGGACCCAGAGGGGTGGGAGGAAGGCGCTAGCTCCACCAGGGTGGGCAAATGAGTCATGAATTATGGGGGCCCTAGAGAGCACGTGCTGGGGTCACGTCCCCGAACTTAGGAGGACACGGGCAAGAGGTCAGGGCCATCCGTCACACGAACTCGTAGCTTCTGAGACTTCTGGCCTGAGCACGGGAGTCTTAAGACTCCCGGGGGCGGGGCCTTCCCAGCCGCCCCGAGGGTTAGAGGGAGCTCAGCTGGGAGAGATCAGGGAGGCTGCACCGAACTCACCATCTCCAACGCCTCCTCCCGATATGCCTCCCAGGCCCCCTACCCCCATCTGTCACCTGCTAGGGGGGCCGAGCCTAGTTTCCCATCTGCAGAAGGGGGTCCGTGTGCCCCCCTCGGGGGGGGGGCTGTAGACTCACACACGCAAAGGCCCAGGCCGTCAGCAGACCCCTCCTGGAGAGGCGCCCCAGGCGGATGAGCGCGGGAATCACCTGGGGTCTTGTTAACAGGCAGATGCTGATTCGTCCCACCTTGGGTGGAGCCGAGACTCCACGTTTCTCGCGAGCTCTGCGGAGGTGTTGCTGGTCCCCGGACCACACTTTGAGTAGAGACTACCTCTCCGACCCGATACAGTCGGCTAGGGTGGCAGAATACCGGAAACGGTCCCAACCCGGAAAACACAGCCCCGTGAAGTGTTTATTCCTGGCGCCCAGGCTCCAATCCCCCCGAGAGCACGTTAAAACACCGAGTGTGGGATCCATCACCAGCGTTTCTGACTCAGGGAGTCCGGGGCCCCTTCCTGAGAACTGCTGCTGTCAGTTAAACACGTTCAACGCCTCCCCCAATCAGTCCTTCTCCGTCGAGATCGGCACCAAACGCTTTGCTCGTGTGGCCTCAAGCCCCGACCGTGCCCCCTCCCTGCAGCGGCTCCGTTTATACTTGGCGGGTTCTGCTCCATGTGCTGAGTGGCCAGGCTGGCCGCGGGCTCCAGGGGAAAGGGAGCCCGGAGCTGGACGGCGTCGCGGGCCGCAGTTCTGCTGCGACCATGTGAGCGGTGCTCACCGTGACCCGGGCCTTGCAGCAAGCGCTCCCCGCGTCCTCACTCTGAATCCCGAGGGCTGTCACCGCGGTCCGTAGAGCGCAGGGCTCCCGCGGGTGGGACAAGAGGCTCAAAACGTGAGCGCTGGCCAGGGCCAGGGCCGGAAATCAGCCCCGAGTGTGTGTCATCTCAAAGCCAGCAGTGTCACGCTGGCTCCTGCACCCGCCCGGACCCTGATGGTGCCCGGATGGGAGCGGACACGTAAGGGAGGGAATGAATGGGTGAGCAGACGGCAGGATGTGAGGGGCTGGGGCTCACCCCTCCGGAATTCACATGGCTCTCCCCCCACATCCACCCCGAGGCAGTGAGAAAGGAGATCAAGGGCCCTCAGAGCGGCCTCGCTTTGTACTTAATCTCGGCTCTGGTCGCCCGGGGCACCCCCCTGGCCCGCCTGGGTCCCTCATTAGCTGCCCATTAACGTGCATGACTTAGAAATTGGCCACTGGGCTGTGAAATTCCACTCAATGGGGAAAACCTCTTAATTCTGAGGGGCTTTGATTTGCACTCTGCCCAGTCTCAGGGCTGTGTGACCTTTCCCGGGGAGGAGAGGTGCCCGTGGGGCCCCATCTGTGTGGGTGGGCAGCCCTGGTGGCACACGGGGCTCAGCCCAGCGCCCCGCGTCACCCCCAGGGGAGCACCTGTCAAGGGATGTTCCAGGGTCCCTCCTTTCCGTCTCCACGGAGTCCTGGTCACCTGACAGGTTGGGAACTTCAGGGAGAAAGTGACCTCAGCTCATTTCCACAAACCTTTGTCTCACCCTTTAGAAAGTTCTGGAAGACAGACCGGGACAGGGGTCGGGGGGTGGGGTGGTCTCAGCAACCAGAGTGCCTAGGACTGAGATCCAGGCCTCACTGGGGTCCCCTGCGAAATGGTGGTAACAGCCCCTGTCTACCTTGCAGGGCCCTTAGGAGGACCCAGTGAGAAGAGGGTTACTGTTGTTGAAATACACACGGGGCAAATCCCATGATCTGTACATGTGTGTGTTTTTACCTCCACCCGCTTCTGAGCTTCTAGGACAATGCTCTGAACCTGGGCTGCACAACACCCGAGGGACCCTTCAAACTGCAGGCGCCAGGCCCACCCTCAGAGCTTCAGATGAAGCTGGTCTGGACGGGCCGGGCACCAGGTTTTCTATAAAGCTCCCCAAGAGGTGTTCACATGCCATGAGGAGGAGGAGGTCAGCCCTGGGCGCCTGGGCTCACAGCCCCTGCTCAGCCGCAGCTCTGTGCCCCGGCTTGGCCCCCAGAAGCAAGGGAGTGTGCATGTGACTGGGAGGGCGGGCAAGTGCACAAACCTCAAGTCCGCCTCAGCGGAGGCCAGGGCCTCGGGGCATCTGTGGGATCAGGAAGGAAGAGGCACAGCGGTCTGAGGCCTGGGCAGCCTGGGCAGGGAGGGGAGGCAGGCAAAGGTGATGGGGAAAAGGCACGGGAATCCGGAAGCACACAGCGGAGGACGGCGCTGGCTACCACCTGCTGAGACGGGGTGGAGACCCAACGAGGGCTTGAGGAATGAAACTAGCTGGCACTGCTGAGTATTTTCTTGCTTCTAGTTTCATATTTTGATCCCAATAAGCAAATACCACCTGTGGGCCAGCTGTCCAAGGTAGCCACAGGCCCAAGACTGTTAACTAAATCTTCAAGATATTCCCTCAGCGGGGCGCACAGAATGACACACATGGTTAACATTTAGAATCTTTAGGGGTTTTGCCTAGGACAAGGTCAAGCAGGGATTGCTTCGTCTTTTCTTCAGCTTTGTGCCCTGGCTTGGCCCTCAAAAGGCGGCTTAATAAATGAAAGGTGGAGTGAACCAGACGCTGAAGGAATAAAGCCTCAGGTCTGCAGATACAGGAGCTCGTGGACTTTTCAGGGCGACAGTTAACCTCTGCGGGGAACAGGCGCCAGAGCAGGGACAGGAACCCAGTGTGCTCGGTGGGCTGACTGGCGGCTCCCAAAGATGTCCTCACCCTCGTCCCAGAACTTACGGCTGTGTCACCTGGCCAAAGGGACTCTGCAGATGAGAGCAAGTCCAGACCTTGAGACGGGGCGAGTATCCTGGGTGGTCTGGGTGAGCCCTCATCACCATCACAGCGTCCCGAGAACAGGGACACAGCGGGGTCAGAGGGCAGACACGTGCGGACAGCAGCAGAGGGTGGAGTGGTGTGCACTGCAGGTGGCGGAGGGGCCCCCAGCCAAGGGATGCGGGCACCTCCAGAAGCTGGAGAAGGCCTGGAAATCAGTTCTTGCCTGGAGCCTCCAGAGGGAACCAGCCCTGAGTTTAGCCCCGCGAGACTGATTTTGGACTTCCAACCTCCAGAACTGCAGGGAATAAATGTGCTGTTTCAGGCCACTGCTTCCTGGTAACTGGTTATAGTGGCAGCAGGAAACGGACATACCCAGCATCCTGAGTTCTGGTGGTCGGGCACCTCTGAGAGGCTGGAGGCCCATGGCGTCCCCACCCCCCGACCCCCAAGCTCAACAGCAGGGGTCTTAGCCGCAGAGCAGAGGTTGGGGGCCTCCATGTGACACACAGCCCAAGGGCACAGCCCTTGCTGTCCCCTCCCTCTTTTGGAAGGGCTGGTGCCCTGAGTCATGATCCGGAGTCCCACGCTGGGTGAAGGGAAAGAAAACTGCACCTTGGATTGGAAAGTGAAAGGGAGCATCTTCCAACAGTCTTAACGTTGACCCTCCTCTACCTACTGCATCCAAAGGAGGAGGCACCCGGGAGGCGTCAGCGGCCAGACTGGAGGCTGAGTCACAGGGCAGGCTGGGCGCCCAGGCCTTCAGGGTGTTCGTCACCTGGATCCTGACCCCCAGATCCATGCTGATGTGTGGTCTGGGGGGCCAGAGAGCCTCTCCCCATCTCCGAGCCAGGGGCTCCCACCTGGCCTGTTCACAGAATCCTCTGGGGAGATTTGTGTGGGGTTTTCTGGTAAAATTACATGAAATTCACCATTTTAGCCCAAGTGTACAGTTCAGTGTCATTTCATGCACTCATAATGCTGTGCAACTGTCCCCACTGCTTAGTTCCAGAACATTTTCAACACCCCAACACGTCCCCAGCCTGAAGCAACACTAACCTGCCTCCTGTCTCTGGATTCGCCTCTTCGGAACATTTCACCCAGATGGAACCCTACACTACGTGTAATGTTTGCGAGGTTCCTCCACGCCACAGTGTGATCAGCGCTGTGTTCCCTTGAGGGCTGACTAGTATTCCACTGTCCGGATGGTCCTCCCGCTCTCATCCATTCATCCATTTGATGGGCACTTGGGTAGTTTCCACCTTTTGCCTACTGTGACTAATGTGGCTATGAACTTTCACGTACAAGTTTTTGTTTGAACACCTGTTTTCAATTCCTTTGGGTCTACACCTAGGAGTGGAATAGCTGGGTTGTATGGTCATTCTGTTTACCTTGGGGAGCTTCTAAAACAGATTTCTGTGCTCTTCCCAAGGAGCACATGATTTAGTAAGTCTACAGCAAGGCCCAGGAATCTATGTTTACGACACTCGCCTGCACTGCCCTCATGTTACCAGCAAATTAAACCAACATTCTGCGTGTTAATACCCTCTTAACGGCACCACCATTAAAAAAAAAAATCAAAAAAATTTTTCTCTGAAGACTTCTACTTACTCTACATATGACAGTCCTTAACTCACTTCATTTTGTAGCCAGTGAACCTAAGTAGCACCCCCATTATTACCAGCAAGTGGGTATCCTTCCCGCCATAAGGAAAGGGGAAGCAGTCTGGCACTGGGGGCTCAGAGCTCAGGCCCAGGCCAGACCTGGGCTGGAATGCTGGTCCCACCTTGGTTTTCTCATCTGAGAAATGGTGGTGGGAGCATCATGGGACCGCTGAGACCCCCAGATCCCACAGTGCACGCAGACTTTGCCAACACCAGGCCAGTGGTGCACCCAGCAGAGGTAGCATGGTTGTTCCAGGGCAGGTTCACCGAGCACAGGCCTGTTCTGGTGGGAGGTCCTCAGGGTCCTCATGCCCGGGCACCGGAGGGCTAAGTGCGTGTGCAGGGAAGACCCTAGCTAGGCCCATCTGATCATGAGAGACTACTACAAGCAACTCTATGCCAATAAAATGGACAACCTGGAAGAAATGGATAAATTCTTAGCAAAGTACAACCTCCCAAGACTGAACCAGGAAGAAACAGAAAACATGAACAGACCAATCACAAGCACTGAAATTGAAACTGTGATTTAAGGTCTTCCAACAAACAAAAGCCCAGGACCCGATGGCTTCACAGGTGAATTCTAGCAAACATTTAGAGAAGAGCTAACACCTATCCTTCTCAAACTCTTCCAAAATATAGCAGAGGGAGGAACACTCCCAAACTCATTCTACGAGGCCACCATCACCCTGCAACCAAAACCAGACAAAGGTTTCACAAAAAAAGAAAACTACAGGCCAATATCACTGATGAACATAGATGCAAAAATCCTCAACAAAATACTAGCAAACAGAATCCAACAGCACATTAAAAGGATCATGCACCATGATCAAGTGGGGTTTATTCCAGGAACGCAAGGATTCTTCAATATACACAAATCAATCAATGTGATACACCATACTAACAAATTGAAGGATAATCTCAATAGATGAAGAAAAAGCTTTTGACAAAATTCAACACCTATTTATGATAAACACTCTCCAGAAAGTGGACATAGAGGGAACCCACCTCAACATAATAAAAGCCATATATGGCAAACCCACAGCCAACACCATTCTCAATGGTGAAAAACTAAAAGCATTTCCTCTAAGATCAAGAACAAGACAAGGGGGCTTCCCTGGTGGCGCAGTGGTTGAGAGTCCGCCTGCCGATGCAGGGGACGCGGGTTCGTGCCCCGGTAGGGGAGGATCCCACATGCCGCAGAGCGGCTGGGCCTGTGGGCCATGGCCGCTGGGCCTGCACGTCCAGAGCCTGTGCTCCGCAACGGGAGAGGCCACAACAGTGAGAGGCCCGCGTACTGCAAAAAAAAAAAAAAAAAAAAAAAGAACAAGACAAGGGTGCCCACTCTCACCACTATCATTCAACATAGTTTTGGAAGTTTTAGCCACAGCAATCAGAGAAGAAAAACAAATAAAAGGAATACAAATTGGAAAAGAAGAAGTAAAACTGTCACTATTTGCAGATGACACAATACTATACACAGAAAATCCTAAAGATGCCACCAGAAAACTACTAGAGCTAATCAATGAATTTGGTAAAGTAGCAGGATACAAAATTAATGCACAGAAATCTCTTGCATTCCTATACACTAACAACGAAAAATCAGAACGAGAAATTAAGGAAACTCCCATTTACCACTGCAACAAAAAGAATAAAAATACTTAGGAATAAACAAACCTACCTAAGGAGTCAAAAGCCCTGTATGCAGAAAACTTTAAGACACTGATGAAGAAAATCAAAGACAATACAAACAGATGAAGACACACCATGTTTTTGGATTGGAAGAATCAATATTGTGAAAACGACTATACTACTCAAAGCGATCTACAGACTCAATGCAATCCCTATCAAATTACCAATGGCATTTTTTACAGAACTAGAACAAAAATTTTTACAATTTGTATGGAAACACAAAAGACCCCAAATAGCCAAAGCAATCTTGAGAAAGAAAAAGGGAGCTGGAGGAATCAGGCTCCCTGACTTCAGACTATACTACAAAGCTACAGTAATCACGACAGTATGGTACTGGCACAAAAAGAGAAATATAGATCAGTGCAACAGGACAGGAAGCCCAGAGATAAACCCACGCACATATGGTCACCTTATTTTTGATAAAGAATATACAATGGAGAAAAGACAGCCTCTTCAATAAGTGGTGCTGGGAAAACTGGACAGCTACATGTAAAAGAATGAAAGTAGAACACTCCCTAACACCATAACACCATACACAAAAATAAACTCAAAATGGATTAAAGGCCTAAATGTAAAGCCTGACAGTATAAAACTCTTAAAGGAAAACATAGGCAGAACACTCTATGACATAAATCACAGCAAGATCCTTTTTGACCCACCTCCTAGAGTAATAGAAATAAAATTTAAAATAAACAAATAGGACATAATGAAACTCAAAAGCTTTTGCATAGCAAAGGAAACCATAAACAAGACGAAAAGACAACCCTCAGAATGGGAGAAAATATGAGCAAAAGAAGCAACTGACAGGGCTTCCCTGGTGGCGCAGTGGTTGGGAGTCCGCCTGCTGATGCAGGGGACACGGGTTCATGCCCCGGTCCGGGAAGATCCCACATGCCGCGGAGTGGCTGGGCCCGTGAGCCATGGCTGCTGAGCCTGTGCGTCCGGAGCCTGTGCTCCGCGACGGGAGAGGCCACAGCAGTGAGGGGCCCGCGTACTGCCACGTACTGCAAAAAAAAAAAAAAAAAAAAAAAAAAGAAGCAACTGACCAAGGATTAATCCCCAAAATTTACAAGCAGCTCATGCAGGTCAATATCAAAAAAACAAACAACCCAATCCAAAAATAGGCTGAAGACCTAAACAGACATTTCTTCAAAGTAGACAAATAGATTGCCAACAAACACATGAAAAGATGCTCAACATCACTAACCATTAGAGAAATGCAAATCAAAACCACAATAAGGTATCACCTCACACCAGTAGAATGGCCATCATCAAAATATCTACAAACAATGAATGCTGGAGAGGGTGTGGAGAAAAGGGAACCCTCCTGCACTGCTGGTGGGAATGTAAATTGATACAGCCACTATGGAGAACAGCATGGAGGTTCCTTAAAAAACTAAAAATAGAACTACCATATGATCCAGCAATCCCACTACTGGACATATACCCTGAGAAAACCATAATTCAAAAAAATACATGTACCACAATGTTCACTGCAGCACTATTTACAATAGCTAGGACGTGGAAGCAACCTAAGTGTCCACTGACAGATGAATGGATAAAGATGTGGCACATATATACAACGGAATATTACTCAGCCATAAAAAGGAACGAAACTGAGTTATCTGTAGTGAGGTGGATGGACCTAGAGTCTGTCATACAGAGTGAAGCAAGTCAGAAAGAGAAAAACAAATACCATATGCTAACGCACATATATGGAATCTAAAAAAACGGTACCGATGAACCTAGTGACAGGGCAGGAATAAAGATGCAGACGTAGAGAATGGACTTGAGGACACAGGGGGGAAGGGGAAGCTGGGATGAAGTGAGAGAGTAGCACTGACATATATACACTAACAAATGTAAAATGGATGGCTAGCGGGAAGCAGCAGCATAGCACAGGGAGATCAGCTCGGTGCTTTGTGATGACCTAGAGGGGTGGGATAGGGAGGGTGGGAGGGAGGCTCAAGAGGGAGGGGATATGAGGATATATGTATACGTACAGCTGACTCACTTTGTTGTACAGCAGAAACTAACACAACATTGTAAAGTGATTATACTACAATAAAGATATTTAAAAAAAGAAAAAAAGAAAAAAAAAAAAAACCACTGGGAGATTTCACATTCTCCAGATTGTAGGCTTCTCTTGAAAGATCGAGACATGTGCCATCCCCAAGATGTGGCCTGAGCACTCTGGTGAGTCCCAGCCCCCCGAGACCCGCTGTCTCACTAGGGCCTTGTCCTCACTCCCTGGACCCCACTGGCCTATGGGACCCCAGCTTTCACAGTGCTGGGGGCAGGTGGTGAGCCGTCCACACCTGTGGCGGACAGGCAGGAAGGCCAGAGGCACAAACCCCTCGTTCTGAGATGCTGAAACCACGCTTAGGTCTACAGCCCGTCTCTGAGGACAACACACCACTGTGAGCTTGTAAATGTTGACATGCTAAGGGCTGCTGGGGACGGGGAGAGCTCTAAGGGGCCCTCAGCAATTCCTCTAAGTCCTCAAAGCAACAGCAGCCACGGAATGCAGTTAAAAGCTGCCAGGTCACCCCTATGACCTGCCAAGGGTAACACGTGGCAGGGAGAGTTGGGCGTTGGCAGCTCCTCCCTCAGCCCTCAGCCTGGGCCCTTCTCCTCCCAGGACCTCACCAGCACCCCGATCCCACAGGACCTCTGCCCTTTCCGGTCAGTCTGTCCTCACCTATGATCTGAAAGCTGATGTTTAGCCACTTGGAGGACAGAAAACACTGTACAGGCAGGGGTTAAAAATTAACAGGCTGCCTTGGGTTAGGCAATGGTTTCTTTCTCAGAAACGGCCCCTGATACATAAAAAGGGCTTCATCAAAATGAAAAGCTCTTATGCTTGTAAGGATACCATCAGGAAAGTGAAAAGACAACAGACAGAATGAAAGAAACTATTTGCAAGTCATATATCTCATAAGGGACTTTCATCTGGAAGATATCGAAGAACTCTTACAAGTCAATAAAGACAACTCAATTAAAAAATGGGTAAATGTCCATCGAAATGGACATTTCTCCAAAGAAGACATAAAAATGTCCAATGAACACATGAGAAGATGCTCAACATCATTATCTTTAGGGAAATGCAAATCAAACCACAATGAGATGTCACTTCACACCCACTAGAGGGCTATCCTCAGAAAGATGGGTAACAGTAACTGTTGTGGAGAAGCTGGGACCATCATACACTGCTGGTGGGAACGTAAAACGGTGGAGCAGCTTTGGAAAAAGAGTTCGGCGGTTCCTCAGAAAGTGAAGCATAAAACTGTAGGGTTTTACTCCTCGGTGCCAACCCAACGGGAATGAAAACTTATGTCCACACTAGAAATGGTACATGCATGCTCAAAGCAACACCATTCACAACAGACAAAAAGTGGAAACACCTCAGTGGTCCATCAAGTGAGGATTAACAAAATAAGACCTATCCATCCGACAGGGTGTCATTCAGGTCTAGAAAGGAGTGAAGTATGGAGACAGCTACAACATGGATGAACCACTAAGACGCACTCCGGGAGAGCAGCCAGTCCGCCAAGGCCATGTGTTATACGACGCCCTTTTCATGAAATGTTCAGATTAGGCAACTTCATAGAGACAGCAAATCAGGGGTGGCCTGGGGCTGTGGGAGGAGGGAACAGAGGCTGACTGGCTGCTGGGTAGGAGGTTTCTTTTGGAGGCGATGAAAATGTTCTGGAATTATAGCGGTGATGGTTGCACAACCTTGGAATATACTAAAAACCACTGAACTGTACACTTTTAAACAGAATTTTGTAGGACGTGAATTACATCTCAAAAAAATATTTAACAGGCTGACTCAGAAGCCATTCCAGGTTGTCATCAAAGAGAAATGGACAGGTGGGTAAGAGCCCGTTACACACTTCTTTTTAGCTTCATACAGGTAATGCGTATTTATTGAAAATTTTCTTCACCAACAATGGTGAAATCAAGACCCAAATTACAAAACACGATGGCAGTTGATACTTATAAAAATAAAGCGAAGGGCTATGTTTCACAGATTTGTGCAAGTTTCTTTCAAAATCTCAGCCTGTCCTCTCGTCAAAAAGGAGATCACGGCATCTGTGTTATTCCTCATGATGTAATAGTAAAAAACTGCGTTCCGTTGACAAAAAAAATAGCTTTGCTTCCATACAGCACAAGTCTTTAAAGTGACTTTTCCCCAACAATAAATATAGAAAATAGCCTTTATGGAGCACGTCTAGCTTGGTCAGAGCCGTTTCTTCCCCGACAGCCTTTAGGAGTTGTCCGAGTCTTTGGTGCACGGGCGGCCGGTGAGGTCTGACTCCAGGCTGCCCCGCGGGGCCCTCCCGCAGCCCCGCGCCCCGCACGACACACCGCGAGCCTGCGCTCCTCGCCGGGGGAAGCCCGCTCAGCACAGGCTCTCAGAGCATTTCGAGCAGGGGGACCCCGGGAGCCCACGGCTCTCCGCCCACCCACCGCGGCCACCCTCGAAGGCGCTCCCCGGCGCTCACAGCCAGCGGGTGGACGTCACACCGAGGGGGCCTTTGGCGGGTGAACCTGCTGCACGAGCTGTGGGCGCTTCACCCTGGGCTTCCTCCGCTTTGGCCTGCTCTTGGCCTTGTTGATCTGCACCACGAAGAAGGCCAGGACCACCATGGCTCCCAGGAAGGCGAAGACGGGAATGGTCTGGCCCACCTCCTGGTTGTAGCGGCCAGGCATGATCCCTGCAGGAGGACAGCGGGGGACGGTCAGTCCACACGGCCGCAGCCTCTGTGCCTACGAGACGAGCTGGGCTCGTAGTGACCCAGAGAAAGAATGAGAGAGAAGTGCGTCCAAACTCTCAGACGAGGGCTTCCTGGGGCAGGGCGTGGGGTGTGAGGTCTCTGCCCCGCCTCCCCACCTGTGCCCCCTCAGAAGCCAGCGCAGTCCTTCTGCTGCCGCGGATAATCTGCAATGGGGGCGCCCTATCTCTGTTATCATGAAAACCACAGAAATGGACAAGTCTAGGCACTGGTGTTACACTAGCTGGACGGGGGGGAAGAGGGAGGCGGCCTGGCGGGAAGGTGAGGACGGCCGGCCACGCTCCCGCCACTGGGAAGGCCTCCCACACATGGGACACGTGGTCGGGAACTGAGAGTGGCCATCGGAGGAAGCTGAGTTTGTGCTGTCACACGGCTCTGTAACTGAGTGACGCTGGAGTTCCAGAACTAACCTTTATCAGTGCACCCCGGGACCTGCAGGCAAGGCCCTCAGGCGCTTGACGTCAGCATACAAAGTCCCCAGGGTTGGACCACGTGGGCCAGGGTACCCCTTCCTGATCCCTGGAGTTCCTGGCCAATTCCTAACACCAGGAGAAGTGCCCCTGGGGAGCTGTAAACTTGTGCAAGAGTACACGGGTTTCCGGAACAGAAGAGGAGCCCACACTCTGCTGGAATGACTTGGTCCAATCATCCCAGATAAAGGACAACCTGTCCCCGACAGTCCAGTGAGGTCAAAGCCGTTATATGGCGGGTGGCGGGGGGACCATTTGATGTCACTTAGGGTGAGGGACACCCCATATTTAACTGAGAATCCCAGCTCAGGGAAGTCCCATCCTAGGGGGGCCGGGGCAGAGAATGGGTGAAGACGTCTGGGTTGAGGGTTCAGGGGCCATGCTGTGACAGACGGACATCGTAAAAGAAATTCTAACTTGAAAATTCAAGCAGAATTTTCTAAGAGATGACAACATGTTAATCCTTTAGGTCTGCTTTTGGCCTTGTTGATTTGTACCACGAAGAAAGCCAGGACCCCCGTGGTCCCAGGAAGGCAGAGACATGAACGGCCTGGCCCACCTCTTGGGGGACAGCGGGAGGCTCTTTTGAACAAACCAGAGTATGATTCAGCCCAATAGTAAAATGCCGAAGAACTGACCTCCAGGAATGTCCCACGCTCCACTCTCTCCCGGAGACAAGGGTCTCACTTGAGGGCGATTTGATCGGAAGCTGGGTAACACCACCTTGTCCAGGTCGATGGAGAGTAACTTCTGGTGTTTCCAAAGATTACTTCAGGAAAACGGATTCAAACAAAATAAAAATAAGCAACTGTACTGGCCCAAGGAAGCTGAGCCAATCCCTAAGAAATAGAAAGTGATTTAAACATTAATGCGGGGCTTCCCTGGTGGCGCAGTGGTTGGGAGTCCGCCTACCGATGCAGGGGGACACAGGTTCGTATCCCGGTCCGGGATGATCCCACATGCCGCAGAGCGGCTGGGCCCGTGAGCCATGGCTGCTGAGCCTGCGCGTCCGGAGCCTGTGCTCCACAACGGGAGAGGCCACAACAGTGAGAGGCCCGCGTACCGCGTTAAAAAAACAAACAAACATTAATGTGAAATGCTGTCCCATCTACGTCTACCTAAACACAACTGGGGACAACAGGAAGCACACTTCCAGGCCCCAAGACAAGAACGTCAAGCAAAGTCCGTACACACAAGATCCAGTTCTAGAGGGTTTACACCACTAGCAACTCGAGCTTGTCTTGGCCTAAACCAGAAACGTCACCCAGCAGAAGGAGGGAAAACTGCATGTAACCTCTGAAAGGAGCCGGCGGACGCAGGCAAGTGGACACAGCCCGGCTGGAAGGTGCGCGGTCTCCACCGCGAGGCAGGAGAGCGTGGGCACTGCTCTCTGACGGACGCAAACCACGGTGGCAGAGGGGGCAGACCTGGTGCCAGGGGCCAGCCGTCACCCTGGCCCTCAGGGACACCACTCTCAGGAGGCAGAACAAGGCAGACGCACAAGTAAGCGAGGCGTGGACAGAAACCACGGGAATAAAGGCATGAGATCTGCCTAGCCTGCAGGGCCACAATGAGGAAGAAAGGAAACACATGTGCTCTGCAAAATGTACCGGACTTGCTACGATGGAACCATTATTCATATCACTAATTCTAAGATCTGAAGAACAACTTGTTCAGGCCAACACAACTTGTAACTGAGGAAGAGAGGCTGGTATACTGCCAAGAGCAGCCTGGGAAGACACAGAGATTAGAGCAAAGAGTGCGAGTGGAAAATCTGAAGACTGCTGTGGCTAAAATCAGGGAAAAGAATAAAATACGCTTGCAAGTTATGAATTCACCATTTTTCTGCTTCTCATTCATTTGGAAATTGCTGGCCCATCTCTCACTCTGGCCAAGAGAGAGCAAAGAGTTCAGTTCTATCAGCAATCAGGATGAAGGTCAGCAGGAAGCCGACAGACACCGGCTCTGTAAAGAGGTTTTCCGAGCAGGAAACAGGTAAGCTGCTATCTTGTCCGTCCAACCCGGCAACTGCTCGGAAGATGCCGAGTATTATAACCTGTTCTATTTTATATAACTTAACTTTACTTTTCAGGTTTAATCAGTCTGAAAATTACACTGACAATGCCAAGTTACAGAATCAATGACATGTAAGCTTTATAACCCTGCAGGTGAATACACACGGGGCCGTATGTTAATTCTCACGGTGCTCTCCTGTTCTGGAATTTAATTACCTGGCAGTGGCCCCTTCTCGTTGAGCAGACGGGTTGACAGTGCACCACATTATCATTTGAGAATTTTACAGCGTCCCGATGGGAGGACAGGTTAGCCTCACCCAGGGGCTCCTTACAGGTCTGACATTCCTGCAGCTGCTCTGGGTGCGGATGCCTGACGCCCAGGAACGACACTGGGAGATGAGTCCTGGTTTCAGGAACGGAGTGGATGCCTGCACTCAGCACTGGGGTGACGGACCCTGAGCCTGTCCAGGGCTCTCTGACATTGTCTCGCATCGCTTCAGAGATTCAGAATCTAGACCCAGATCTAGGTCGATGAGAACTGAGAACAATTTTCAACAAGAAGTGAGATGTGAGATAAAGGTGAAGCCTGGTGGGTGTGTTAAGAAGGAATTCTTGAGAGCGACAGTGAAAATCAAATTCTAGGAGCTGCACAGCATCAGCATCCTTGATGGGCCAGGCTGGGACTTGATGCATTGTTCATTGTGGACACGCAGACACCAAGGATACTGTTATCTATTCTCAGAGTCCTGAGCAGCACTGTGGAGAATAACTGGGTTTCAGGAACCTTTGCCAACAGCCACTGTCCACTGGGCATGAACTGCTGACCACAGCTGGAGTTCAAGTCTGGTTTGAATACTAGGATGATGATAGGTTATAAATAAATGAGATGTAAAAATGGAATCTTATCAGAAATTTTTAAATGATGGCATGGCAACTGAAATGGAAAAGTACTCAGTAATTAAAGTTTCAGGACCAGAAGTGCTGACGAGTAGAGAGCGTGATGAATCCACAAGTCTGTTTTCCATCGAGCGTGTTCTGAAGATGACGTGCTCGTCACTCACTGAGTGAGCGGCGCACTCAGTGCTTCCGTTCATGAGGACAGTAGAGCAAAGGAAGCTTCGGGGCCTCCTGCAGGCAGCGCCCTCTTCGTGGCTCACAATGTAGACAGTGGCCCCCCGTGCCCTGCCACACGCACCCCAACACCTGTACACACGGAGACCCAAACAAAGTGGGCAGGCTGGTGGGGGAGAGAAGGCAGGGGCCCCCCTCGAGGGGAACCTGCCGCGTGCGTGAGGCGTGCTGCCTGTGAGGGAAAACAGCTGCTTGCGGCGTCGCTCAGGGAGGCAGGAGCCGTGGGGGTGGGACTGCTCCCACAGCCACGCCCAGAACATGGGCCCCTGCGTCACCGTACCAGGACCTCAAATCTCCTCACCAGAGCAGGAAGTTATCCTGCTGGGGCCAGCCATGCCCAGGAGAGAAACAGGGAGAGGGACTGATCTAGAGAAAAGCTGGAACCAGCGGCCTGAGCTGGCTCTTCTGCCTGAACAGAGAAACAGCAGGGGTCACTCAATTTTTGGCTTCTGAAAGGAAACAACAGAAACGAAGAGGCTGAGCTTGACAGATGGAGAAACAGGCAGATCAACAGCGTCTGTCATGGTTAAGAAGTCACTTTACCAGGGACGACACTCAGCCCAGGGTGAGGGCACAGACGCAACTCTGGGCCCGGCAGCAGGCCAGAACCCAGATCTACTCCTGAAGTCTCTGCCCCCGGGTGTGACACAGAAAGACCCTGTCTGTGTCCCAGAATCAACACCACACGTGGGGAGCGCTCAACTCCCGAACCTCGAACTAAAGGAGCCAGAGCTTCCCTTCAAGGGGACGTCACTGTCAGATCACAAGCTTTTAAACCAAGAACCAACCAAACCTAACGGGAGGCTAATTACCCAAAGCACTTTTTATGCAGGATACCACCAGGGTGCATAACTCTAAAGGTCAATACGGGAGTTCGCTAATTTAAAAAACCATCACAAAATGACAAGCTAGACTTGATTATTCGATAATGATGTCAGTAAAATTCCGCTCCCTCTTATTAAAAAAAAAAAAAAGGCAATGAATCATAAATAAACCCAGCAGAAGGCGTGGAAAAGCACAGTGTCACCAACCTGGGAGCCGTCTCATTCAAAGGCTGTGGCTTGGCCCACGACAGGTGCGGACAGGCCGGCAGCGCCCGAGGCTCAGGGCCTCCCAGCCGGGCCTCAAGGACCTTGGAGTACCGGTGCAGGTGGTTCCCTGGGCAGCGTCCATGCCAACAACCGGGCCATCATTGTTAAGAAGATGCAGGGGGAAAACAAGCCTTCATTAGTTGTCTGTCCGCTTCCCGGCCGTCAGGCCCACTACACGCGCTTCTCACCTGTCTGCCAGGTGCTCAGGGGCAAGGTCTGGCTGCTGCCGAGGGTGAGCGAACAGATCAGGACAGCCGCTCCCTCTAAGGTGGCCACGCTGTACACACGGCAGCGGCCGGGCCACCCCACTGACTGGAATGACACGCACTAGGCTGTACTCGAGGAGTCTAACCTGTAGGTACACTTCGTGGAAACAGCTTTCTCTTTTCAAATATTTAATGCTCAGGCCAAAAAGAAAATCTGCATTTTCAATATTCAAAATTCTTTTTGCTTCTCAGATCTGTGCCGTCCCTTACTGCAGCCACTGCCCACGTGCAGCTACTGAGCGACTGAGAGGGTGGGTGTCACATGTTTAAATAATGCCGTTCTGGTGAATGGGGCTAAAGAGTTTTATCACAATGAACTTAACCTGTTTCATTTTAGTCCTTAAATGCGGCTACTGGGAAGTTCAGAGCCACACCGCGGCTCGCACCGAGTGTCCAGGGACAGCCTGGGACGAGGGGGCTCGGACTGCGCGGCCACCAGGCTGTCACCCGCTAGGCGACCTCGGGCCCTGTCTCTTCTGTGAACCGGAAAGAAGTACCTATTTTCAAGGGTCCCAAGAGGGCTTAGAGGGTAATCCCTGTGAGCGGCCCCGGGCTGGTGCCTGGTACCCAGAGAGCGCTCTGACCTGCCGGCTGCTCCTCCCAAGAGCCCGTCTTGTGGGAGCCCGTCTCGTGGGACGACACGGGCGGGGGCGGGCACCCCCCGCGGCCACTCACCTTCCATCCGCTCCGGAGCCACCGAGCGCGCTCCGTTGGGCGGGCGCTGCCGAGCCCCCGAGTGGCTGAGGCTGGGGGGCGTCACCCCGTACGACGTGAACTGCAGGAGCGCGTCCAGGAGCCAGAAGCAGTCTGCGGGTTCAGCAACAGGCTGCTTAGCAACTAGATCTGTTTACAGCGACTGCTACGGGAAAATCAAAGCTGGCCCCCGAACAAGGGGGAAACGGGACCGCAGAAGGTCGGGTCCCAGTACAGCCCTGTTCGTGAGACACTTGCGTCCTCCACGGCCAGCGGCAGCCCACGCGGGCCTCACTCCCAGCCCCCAGGCGCCCCTCGGTTCTGGGTTCCTCACGACAAGGACAGAAGGGGCTCCTGCAGGGATGGTGGGACCACGTGCCACCAGAGAGCAGAACCGCCCGGAGATCGGGGGTCCGCGAGAGAGGAGGGGAGAACCGGGCACCAAAGCTCCCGCCAACGCCCGCAGGCTGTCCTGGGGGAGGGATCTAGATTTTCAGGTGAGGGTAGAGCCAGGACCAGCGGGTGCACGCCACAGGGAGGTGGGTTCAAGGTCAACGCAAGTACAAAGTCCAGCAGTTTGGGCCGCCCTGAGTCAGTGGGCCCCGACCACAAAGTAGGGAAGCTGAAAATGGTCAGTTATTTTGGGGGGTCATCCCAGGGAGTCTAGGTGCTGGGCTGCACTCAGCAGCCTCCATCACAGGGCCACACGGACGGATCCTTCCTATCAGGAGACGAGGAGGTGCACGGACTTTACACCTGGGATCACTGCTCCCCAGCGGCCACCTCCCCGCATCCCATCAACACCAGCGCAGACGGGGTGAGGGTCCCAGAGTGGGGACAGCAGGACGCACTTGTCTCCCGAGGGAGCACCCAGTCAAGTGCTCCCAGCCCCAAAAGCTCCTCCAGGCGGACACGGGAAGTGTAAGGACCAGAACAGTCTCTCAGGCATTTACAGTTTTCATAAAGATTCACCAGAGATCTCAGGTCTTAAAAGACAATCTCTGTACAAATAAAACATTAATCTTCTTTCCACTATGACTTTAACCTTCACTTTTTGACTGTTTTAAAAGAAAACGTTCTATGGATTTATGTGAAATGCTAGGAACGTAGTCACTTAACCTTCACATCACAGAGAGCGAGAGAGGGAGGGGGTGGGACGGACGCAGCGCAGACGCCCAGCTCACGCTCAAGCCGCCTCGGCCCCTCTGCCTGCACATGAGGACACGGCTCCCCCAGCCCCTCCTGTCCCCCGTCCTCAGGGACCTGAAAGATTAGGTTCTGGTCCTGGTCTGGTCATCACCTCACCAGCAAAGAGATGGAACACTTGCACCCGTCCATGCCTCCTTTACAAAATGAGAAAAATGAAAGTCTTTGGCCAAGCTCAAACCCCCAGATCTGAAGGTGCAGAGAGAGAGGCCGAGGAAGGGGAGGGGCGCTAAGGGCTAGCTGCCCCCTCTGCCCCCACCTCACGCCCAGCGAGGATACCAAGCAGCCCTCACGAGGGCCGAAGCCCCCCGAGTCTGGGATGAGGGCCAAGTGCTGGAAGAGGGCAGGTCAGACCTGAGAGGGGGACCGCGCGCGGCAGTGCCAGGGGCACAGCCTCCAGGGAGGGACGCCGGGGAGGGCAGAGACCAGGTAAACTGGCCTCCCCACCTAAACACGGGGGGCCTGGCCTCCGCCAGCCTCAGCACAACGAGCGTGGATGGGAGGGCGGAGCAGCGTGCGAGCGCGCTTTTGTTTTGCTTATTAAACACGCCCAGCCCGAGATACCTATCAAAACATCCAAGGCACCTGGCTCAGCTGAGCAGCCTCTATGTACCCGCGTCGCATGGGTGCCTGTCCAGGGACACGGGGAGAAAGGGCAGGAACCTCAAGGCCACCACGGCCCAGCCGCTGCGGCCGCACCAGAGCTCCTCACCCTTCTGTCGGTGACTGTCATCCAAGCAGTTGGAGTCTCCGTACAGCACGATCCGGCCTCCACCCTCAGCCGGGATCTGATACAGCCCCAAAATGGGGACGTTTTCAACAACCGCTGTTTCCTGCTTTAAGACCTCCAATCCTGAAACAACACAACAGAAACAGCAGTGAGAAGTTCTGTGGAGGAATGAACAGTTTTCCAGTTGCCCCTTACCTTGACATTCAGTCCATATGACCCCCCTGCAAAAAAAAAAACCCACAGCAAAATCCAACAATCACAACAGTGCCAACTTTTAGGATAAGAAAACAACATATAAAGTGCCACTAAGTAGGGCTGTAGCAAAATTCACGTATGTGTATACGTGTATTCCCATAACCCTCCTTTTCCATTTTCACTTGGAATGGTGGTACATAGTATTCACAATCCTAGAGGCGTTGCTTCTCCCTTTTCATCCGCCAAACCCAAGTTTTTGTCTCTTCTTATTATGCAGAGAGGCTTCTGTCCTCGGACCACACACACAAGGGGCAGGTCCTGTCCGACACACAGGTGCCTCTGTGCACACAGTTATACACACTGGTGCCCAGGCTTCATGCTGAATACCGGAAAGCTAGGACAACCAGAACTAATTTTTAGAACATACGCCCACGTAGTTTTAGTTTAGATTTAAGGTATTTGTTACGTGAATCTCGTAAATACAGTACAAACGTTCCAACAGCAGAGACTTCTCACCTCTGCCCAAACAGACAACACAATTTACAACGCTGACCACATCAAGAAGCCAACAGTGCACAGATGCCACGGCAGCAACTGCTGGTGACACCGTCACATAATCAAAGTCTCCACCCCTGAAGCAAACGCATCCCGCACACTGGAGACGACAAACGTCTGCACCAGGATCCAGCATCGACTGCGCTGGTCACATCTAAAAAGTCTGTGGCTCTAAAAATGCAGCGCTTCCTGCTCTCTACGTATAATCCCACCAGGAACTGAGTGGAAGGGAAGACAAGATTTTCTTTGTTGGGAGGGAGAGACACGGCAGTAAAACAGATGGCGTGGGGAAAGTGCACACAGCATTGCCACATGGCCTCGTGGTTTGACAGAGTTTTGTTTCTGACAATAGGGTGCTTTTTGATCCAGCATAACCCAGATTTTCAAATTCCTATTTTGTACCCAAAAGATTACTCAATTTAAAGCCTGTTTGGAAATAAAAAGTCCCTTAAAAGGGATTCCCAGGTAATTAATTTTCATTTTCAGGCTAGCAGAACACCAAAATAAAGTATGCACCCTTAAACTTACTTTTGATTTCTCTCCCCGCCACAAAAAAAGGAGCTACCAGATGGCAACAAGTTGACAAGGAGACCACGGCCTTCACCCCAGGGGAGTTTCCAGAAGCAACACTGCCCTGTGAGCAACGGATCTCAGGAAGAATTACTAACCCACGGTAAATTGTGCCAGAGGACTGGGAAGACAGGATCATTTATGTTCTTAAAGTTAAAATATACCCTTATGAACACAGAACTACTTACTGACTGCCTCTGCCCTGACCGGAAGGAAAGAGCCCCTTCCAGGCAACACAGAAGTAAATTATACCTTGCAGACACAAACCGGTGAGTGAGAAATCCTGACTTCTTGTCATTTTCAACTAGGGAAACTGTCCCCGACTTCCAGTAACAGAAAATGACAAACTTCACAAGGAAGGGGGCCTTCCATTCTGAAATAGAAAATATCAACTTGCTCGAGGAAATGGATCCAGCCTGGGAGTTTCCATGAGCCCACCACATCCGTCATGGAATATACTCTCTCGCAGCCTCGTACAGGCGAGAGGGACACACGGTGCGGAACCCTGGCTCCGGAGGGCGGGGCTGGGGGAAGACCACCCTGGGCAGGACGGGGGCGGCTGCCACCTCCAGGAAGGGCAGAGGCAGCCCGGGGCACCCCGCTCCTCCCGCACCCCGGTCTGCTCAGCGCGCTCAGCAGCGTCACAGGTACCGATGCCAGGGGACATGGCGTCGTTTGCCTTCCTAGGTGATGGCTGTCTGTAGTAAAAAGGCAAAACTGAAAGTAAAGACCTTTCTTCCCTTCTAATTCTTCAGGGAACTTTAGGAGATGACTGTAATATTCTTTATGTTTACACTGTTAAGAAGTTCAAAGCACAGTCAACATTTTTCTAAAATTTTAGTAATCTGGCAATCACAGAGCAGAACTCATAAACAGCAACAAAAAATTCAAGCAACTTTGAAGACAGTCTTTAAAAAAAAAACCTACAAATATTCAAAAGCCCCTCTTCTCCTGTAGGAGAGTCAACTTATTTTGCAGTGGTCACTACACACATATTCCAATTAGTAGCAAGAGACTGTCTTATCTTTCTACGTATCCCCCAGAACATATTACACAAGATGTCTCACCTGAAGTAACATACACATACTGCAAAGAATTTTTTCAAAATCCAAACTGCTAATGGGTACAGGGTTTCTTTTCTGGTGATGAAAATGTTCTGGAATTAGGTGGTAGTGATGACTGCACAACTTGTGAAAACACTAAAATTCAATGACCTGCACACTTTAAAAGGGTGAATGTTATGGTAGGTGAATTACATGTAATAAACCTGTGATTGGGCTTCTCTGGTGGCACAGTGGTTAAGAATCCGCCTGCCAATGCGGGGGACACGGGTTCTATCCCTGGTCTGGGAAGATGCCACATGCCGCGGGGCAACTAAGCCCGTGCACCACAACTACTGAGCCTGCACTCTAGACCCCGCAGGTCACAACTACTGAAGCCCATGGGCTTAGAGCCTGGGCTCTGCAACAAGAGAAGCCACCGCAGTGAGAGGCCGGCGCACCACAACGAAAACCCAACGCAGCCAAAAATAAATAAGTTAAATTTAAAACAAAAACAAAAACAAAAAACTGTGATTAAAAAATGTGAAAGAGGGCTCCCCTGGTGGCGCAGTGGTTGAGAGTCCGCCTGCCAATGCAGGGGACACGGGTTCGTGCCCCGGTCCGGGAAGATCCCACATGCCGCGGAGCGGCTGGGCCCGTGAGCCATGGCCGCTGAGCCGGCGCGTCCAGAGCCTGTGCTCCGCAACGGGAGAGGCCACAACAGTGAGAGGCCCGCGTACCGCAAAAAAAAAAAAAAAAAAAAAAAAAAAGTGAAAGAAAGAAAAAGGGAAACCAGAAAGTATACGAATAGCATTCCTTACCTTGGTCCTTAAATGTCTGTGTTATCACTATGCCATCTTCTGGAAATTTAGCAATGCTGCACCCCGACGCGTAATACACTAGAAAACAGTCATTCAAAGTTAGAACCTAGAAACACTGAATGCTTTCATCAGCAGCTACTCATTTACCGCAGATGCAATCTTTAGACATTATGTATTTTCTAAAATCGTTTCTAATCTTAAGAGAGGAGCTGCTATTATTGCCTGGTCACACAAACTGCAAGTAATTACCCCAAAATTCAAGCTGAATTATTCTATTAATCTAAGGTTTCTGGGTAGATTTTAGAAGTTGGAGCTGTCAGACTTGGGGACAACCTAAGTCAGGATGAGCAGAGTTAGTGACAGTAACGTTCAAGACACTGTTTTAGAAAATAGCCACCAAAATGAAAGGGGGGGGACTTCTTAAATGAGATATGCAATTATTTCATAAACAGAATTTATACATTATCAGGGGCCTGGGGGGATATTGACCTATTTGGGAACATACAGGACACAAAGAACCTTACAGGTGGTACCAGAGTTAGGAATGCTCGCAGGAAGTATTTTCATTTTAAAAATCTGGACAAAAACTAGGGTTAACACCCAGTGTTACAGGTGCCCTTTGTGAAGACACTGATCAGTTCTCTCCACAGACCCTGCTTACTTAGGTGATATCACATCACTCTCTCTCTCTGAAACTCAGACGTCAAAGACGCACAGCCTGTGCTTGCCCACCTCTGGGAATGATGAGCCCTACTAAAAACAAACACAAAACCTTACTGTCATGGTTTGCCAAGGTAAAGTCCCCCTCATACAGGCCATCGCTGAATCCCATGTTCCAGACCGACAGCAGCTCATTCAGGGCTGGGATGTTGGCTCCTCCGGTGTCCGGCATCCACCACTGCCTGTGAAAGTGACAGGGACTTAATGAAGGACTAAAGCGTCCCACAGACGCCTGATATTTTTGTCACAAAGCTGACTTCTCCCACCAGAGTCCAGCCCCTCCACACTAGGTTTCCGCTAAAAACGAGCCTAACTGCCTGGGTTTCACTAGCACTGCAATGTAAATGCTCCTGCCAGCGTGCAGAATAAAGCAAAGCCCAATTTATTTCATGAAATGCACCACGTTTAACATAAACGCACTGCATACAGAGCCTACACCTCGAGAGGATCAGTAAAGGAAGAAAGAAGCTCATGAAGTTCAAGCCACAGACTCTAAAGAAAGAACATACATCATAAGGATGACATATTCACAACACGCTGGGAATCCTTCATCGATACCCAATCTACTGAAAGGTTTCTTTAAGTAACTGTTTTCTTGGCGCATTTAAATGTATACAGATTCGGTAAAGGAGAGGTGGGAGAGCGGGAGAGAACTAAACAGAAATTTAAAGCCGAAGGGTCTAAGATCAACAAGGACAAGGACCCCTTTCAGTGAGAACTTGGGTCAATGAGCAGTTAGTTTACTTCCTTCCCAAGCAACTTTCAAGAACATCTCTGCCAATGAAGAGAGCGCTTGCCCTCACCAGTCGCCAGAATCTGACAGCCGAAAAGACCACCGACAGGCCAAACAATCTACGTTTTTGCTGGGTGGAGTTTAATTCCCAGAAAGTCAAATTCCTTATCCAAATGCCAATTCATATCAGTACCTCGTGTTTTCGTCGTAAAACTTGACCTTCCTCATCACGGACGTGTTGTACCAGTCGCTGAAGACGATGAGCGAGAGGCCGTTGTCCACGTCCCTCCGGAGCTTGGCCACCTCCTCGGGGAAGTACTCCTCCTCGCTGTCCACCATGAGCAGCGTTCCTGAGGGACAGAGTGCCCGGGTGAGGACGGCCACCGCACCCACAGGGCACCACCGTTTCAGGAACACGGTACTTCACTGGCCTCAGCAACTCCAGTTACTGGCTTCTAGTACTTTGGCCTGTGCCCTGTTCCGCTTTAGAAGGGGGTGAAAAGGAAAGGATCAGGGTCCAACAGCCCGCGGACACCAGCCAGCTGCGGCCTGTCTCACTGGTGATGCTCTATGTGACGGACATTCACTCACCCGAAGAGAAGCAAAATTCTGTGCTACAGTTTCTTTTAATTAAAAAAAATAATACAACAGAAGTGTACAAATGTCCTCGTCCCCAGTGATTCTGAGAGCTTCTCATTTCAGCTGAGCTCTAGGAACATGGGCCACTCTCTCTGGTCCTGGCCGCCACCGGGAACGGGAGAGCCTACCCTGCCTCCACCCTTCCCCAGCGGAGCGGGACCGCCGGGCCGGCACCCCGTGTCCCTCACCGTACTGGTTAGCGTCAAAGCACGTGAAGGGGGAGCCGAGGACTTCGACGAAGTAGCCCATGCTTCTCAAGTGCTGATACATGTCCCTGAAGTTGGTGTGGATGTGGTCGCCATTCCTGCAACACAGGAAGCCCGGCACTAGAACTAACAGTCCTTACTGGGAATAAAAGCCGCGTGGCCACAGGGCGCATTTCTGAAGGAGCAGCTCCACTGCCCACAGAGGCCGGGGAGCCAGTCCACTGGCACGCGGGTCAGCCTCTCAGACCAGCTCTCTCTGGGCTGCATGTAAAGTGGGTGATAACCGGAAATCACCTGCACGGCACAAGCACGGAGGAGATAAGATGACGAGAAGGTGTGGCCAGAGAAATGTTTCGTAAGGGGCACTGGAGCATCCCTCTAGCGGCGGCGTGGGTGTGAAAGGCCAGCAACCACCTGCACTGGACAAGTTCAGCATGGCCACGCGGACATGCTGGGAGTGAACTAGGGTGGTCACACACAGGTGACCTTACATCACTGCCGCTGATCTCCTTTCCTCCCGTCCCCGCCCCGCCGAGGACAGGCGCCGGGCCTGGCGGCCACTTACCAGTCCAGAGGGTCGTTCTTCATCCTCAGGTTATCCCTGGGGAAGTAGCCGGGCGGGTAGCGCAGGTTGTGGTACTGGTCCCAGAGAATCCTCTTGCTTCGAGGAGGAGCGGGGATTATCTTCACCTTAACTGGGAGCCTCACTGTCGAGGTCTGCTCTGCGCTGTTGGACTGAAAAACATAGAAGAAATTTGAAACGTCCCTTCGGCTCAGAAGAAACTTTCAGGTTTTCAGGTTGGAAACCTCACTTCTATTTATCAATTTAACCCAAACAGAACCCAAGAATTTCTCACAACAACGGCAGGAGAGGACATTTGTGTATCATAATTAATTCCATTCAGAATTATGAATTCAATTATGAATGGTTTCAGAATTCAAATTTAAGGCACCTGGTTCCTAAAAACGACTAGACTGCATAGCATGAGCCCTACGTTTTACAATCATTTTAAGCCTGAAATGTGGCACAGAACAGCCCACCCACGCCCCGTTCACCAAGCGGGTTGTGACCGCCCCCTGCTCGCCAGGCCGGGACCCCGTGGACGGCGCCTCACGGCCCAGCGCCCGGTGCGCAGCCCCTCCCCCTTTCCCCACGAGCCCCCGCGCGCGCACGTACGTCCACCTCCGCCGGAGAAGCCACGGTGACCGTGACGTGCCCCTGTGCGACGCCTTCCCAGGAGGCGGCCTGCTTGGTGACGGAGATGGAAATGGCCAGGTAGCCCGACCAAGGCCACAGCACTGAGGAGTAAGAGAAAGCCACCTCGATGCTGTCTCCGTTCTGCGGTAAGTAGGGCTGCCACTCGGGCTGCGGGAGGAGAGAGGCAGAGGCTCGGGTGAGGAGCTCCGTCCGGGTCACCGCCCGCCCAGCCGGCACCACGCAGCCGCGCCCAAGGCCGCGTGCAGCGCCAGGCCGTCACCCACCGGAGGAGCCTAGGGACACCGCCGCTGACCAACCCCGCCTTTAAAGACAAGTTCCCCGCAAGCTTAAAAGGAGGCGGGGGGTGCGGACACACACGGCTTGACGAAGAGCTCGCATCTGCAGAGAACTTACAGAAAAGAATATTCCCAGGTTTGGGGTTAGATCTCAACTGGTTGTACGCTTAACGAATCACATTGTTTGAAAGGAATAAAATAATAAAACGACACGGCTGCAAAGTGTCACCAGTCAGGTTCCGAGCCAGCGACCGGGCAGGCGGAGTGCACGCGGCGCCCGGAGGAGGCCTCTCCAGGCTTGGGGGAAGGCGAAAGGGAAGCACGAGACGGGAGACGCACGGCAGCTCGCACAGCGAACCAGCGTTTCAAGCTAACCTGAACTACTCATTTCCCTCACAAGCCAGAGCGCAACGACGTACTCCCCCCCCAAGCAAGTCAGCACGTTAAAAAAAACTGTGAACAAGAAGAAAAATATTCGTAGGGCACAGCATCACGAACAGTGAGAAAGGACAGGGATTTTTAATAAAAGTGCTTTTCAGACCACTGGTTAACAAGAGAGAAGTTAACTTTTATCCATCGCTTGGAACACATATCAAGTTAACTCAACACAGGTGAAAACGTTAAATATTTAACAAGCATAAAAGGCAAGTGAGTAGAAAATAAAATTGAGATTTTTCTTATATTTCTGGAGGGATAAGCTTCTAATTTTTGAAACAGAAGAACTCACAAAAGATGAAAATTCAACTACATGAAAAAGTGAAACTTTTACACAACCCCCCCCCCCAAGTTTTTAAACCACCTCTAACATTAAAGAGACAAGAAAACAATCATCTGGGCAATCTTTTTGCATGACACACAACAGTGGTTAATCTCTCTATGAAATGAAGATCTTGTTCGGAGTGATAGGGACAACCTAAATTCTAGTGAAAAATGGGCCAAGGAAATGAAACACGAATTCACACAAGAGGAAATACAATCAGTAAACAAACATGCAGATACACACCTTACAAATCATTAAACAAGGTACCGACTACCCCCTGTAGATTTAAAGTTAAAAGATGAACCATGCAGAAACAAACCAAATGTCCACCGACTGACAAAGTGGGGTCTATCCATACAATGAACCACTAACAAAGCAGGGTCTTATCCATACAATGAACCACTTTTCAGCCATGAAAAGGAGTGAAGCACTATATACACTGCAATGCAGATGAGCCTCTTTAAAGACATTACGCTCAGTGAAAGAGGCCGGTCACAAAGACCACGTAACATACCACTCCATTTATAGGAAACGTCCAGAAAAGGTAACTCCATGGAGACAGAAGGGGTTAGGAAATGCCACGGTCTGAGGGAAGGGGAATGGGAAGTGTTAACAGGGGTTTCTCCTTCAAGTGATGAAAATGTTCTGGAATTATCCAGTATGATGATTGCATCACTACTTGTGAATATACTAATAACCACTGAACTGCACAATTTAAAAGGGTGCATTTTATGGCATGTGAATTTTATCTCAATATTTTAAAACCTCATGCAACTGGGAAAAAAAGGACGTACCACCAGAGCAGAGACACTACCCCTCTGTACACCACCAGTGGCAATCTGAGCTGATGCACCTCTTTTGAAAAGAATTTGGCATTACGTACCAAGAGCCATTAATAATGTTCCTGCCCTCTTACTTGGGATACTAATCCAGGGAGTTTATGTTGATAATTCAGAACAAAAGAAAACGATATATACTAAGATATTCAGTGAGATGTTTACAGCTGAAAACCACCTAACTGCTCAAGCAAGAAGAAACAGTAAGCACATTACGATTCAACAGTTCTACATAGTATTAAACAACCATTAGAAAGAACATTGGTGCTTACATATAGTAACATTTTTAAATGTTTATAACATGAGAACTGAAAAAGAAAAAAGACTAAATTTTTGTCTACCACACAAAGAAACTAAAAATATCTATTTCAGATAAGGGCTGGAAAAGATTTTTTTTTTTCCTTCAGGCAACTGACTTTATTCATCTCACAAAATCATAAGAAATGTACTTTCTGTGACAGCTTCATGGAAAGTGAAATCCTGCAATCAAGAAATAGATGAAATGAGGGACTCGGAAATGAAAAAGCAAGGATGAATACAGTAAGTGTTGGTGGGCACTGAGTCAATTTAAATACACCTAAATATTTAAACAACCACAGTAATTTGTTAGAAAATATGATTTGAACTTTCTTTTTCAAATAGTGGCTCTATTAGTGTGTAGGGCTGAAGTCGCTTTTCTGCTCTTTTTCCCGATCCTTTATTTTTGTGATAATGTTTATGTAGTAAGTGTAAAACAAGTTATAAACACAAAATTCAAATAAAGACCACGCCTTCTAAACATGAAGGCCCATGTGTCCTCATTAGACAATAAAATAATTATAAGTGAGCCTTTAATTATAGACGGGAAACTGTAAAAATGAAGATTCAAAGGCAATTAGCTGATTCAGGAGTCAAACTCAGGATGCCAAAGTAAAAGAGTAGCACACTGGCCTCATTACTATATCCCTGACTTACATATAAAGCACTCAGGGGAGAACAAACCACTACTTCCAATCCCCCGGCACCCAGACAGGAGGAGGACCTGTGCCTTTTAACTGCAGAAGTAAATCTGGGCCACGCCTAAGTTCACCGCTGGCCAGAGGGCAGCCTCACCTTGTCCACGATTCTTCCCGTGACACCCATGCCGTTGAGGATGGTGACGTTGACGATCGTCGGCATCCCTCCGTAGTAGATGGGCTGGGAGCAGTAGGGCCACATGTAGGGACACTCGGTCAGATCGATGTAGCTGGGGCTCAAACTGAAACCGAAAACCCAGTGTTGCAGTAGACGGCATTGGAAAGCCTCACGGGGCGGCCCTGGGCCTCGGAAGGGCCGGCCTCCAGGGCTGCCCTCGGCTGAGGTCTGGGAACTTGGCTTCAGAACACGCCCTGTGCTGGGGAGGCCTCCTGGCCAGCCTGCCTCACCGGCAGCACAGCGGGATGCGTGGGCGTCACCTCTCCCCTCTGCGAGCCTGGAATCTGGTGGCTGCGGCTGGTGGAGAACGAGTACGTGACCAGTCCCAGAGCAGACCTGGGACTCAGTCTCAAGGCACTGGAGCAAAGATGGACTTTTAAATAACTGGAGCGGGGACAAATGGGTGGTCATTCGGCAAAAGATAAAATTAGATCCCCACCTCAGACCATACACAAGAATAAACTCCAAATGGATCAGATCCCCTCAAGTAAATAAAAGAAAGCCAACAAGCATTAGAAGAAAACATGGGCGATTCCCTCCTTAACCTCAGTGCAGGGAAAGGCTTTCTGTGCCTCAAAATCCAGGGGCGACAGCAATGACAGACTAACAAATATGGCTGTTAAAAAGGAAAAAAACCACATGGCCAAAAACACTTTCACAAAGTCAAAAGGCAACCAACAAACTGGGAGAAATACTTGAAATAAAGGGTTACTCACCCTAACATAAGAACGCGTAAAAACCGAAAAGAAAAATGGTGAAAGAAATGAACAAACACTTCACAAGAAAGATATAAAAACAGCTCTTAGCTCTAGATGAAGTGTTCAAACTCACTCATAACCTGAGAAAGGCAAATTAGAACAACACTGAGATAGCACTTCTCACGTGTCAGACTGGCAGAAAGTAGAGCATGGCCGGACACTGCAGGTGAGGCTCCGGGCAGACAGGCAAGCTCCCACGGCACAGCCCTTCTGGAAGGGAAGGGAGAGACCTGGAAGAGTGCCCTCTGTTCTCACCTTGCACCCAGCAACCCCACTTCTAGGAATCTTCCCTGGAGACACACCTCCAACAAAACTAAAATGCACAGGCACAAGCAGCTTAAAATTACAAAATACTGGAAACAGTTTCAATGCCCATATATAGATATGTGCTTGAATAAACAAAGGTATCTACACTATGGAGCTGTAAAAAAAAAAAAAAAAAAGGAGAAAGATCTCTGTGAACCGACACAAAGTGATTTCCAGGATACTGTTAAATGAAAAAAGTACAAGAGAATATTTATAGTACTGCTGTCCTTCACGTAAGAAAGGGGATATACGATGGTAGGTATGTATCTGCTCGTGTGTGAAAAAAGAAATGCAAGGATAAAGCAAACACTGATGGCGTTGTTACGTGTGCGGGTGGAGGGAAAGGGGCGGGGGGAGCCACACCTGGCCAGGTGCGCTCCGTGTGCAGCCCCACCCTGAGAGCCACAACCCGACACACAACTAGTTGAAATCAACCAGGATGTGGGGGGATCCGAAAACAAACAGAAATGCTAACACATGAACTCAACTGCATTGAAAATAAACAGCAAAACCAGACTGAAAGGGCTGTGGTGGGGAGGAAGATATTAACCTAAATCACTTTGACAGAAGTAGACTACATGCTACAACAGCACGGTACAAGCTAGCAGTTCTAAAACTTGTCCACAAGTGGGTACCAGGACTGAGCAAATAAACATCGTGGCGAGTGCCAGCCAGGTTTCTGGCTGCTGGAGAAGGATAACCAGCAAGGAGGAAGACTCAAGATGAGGGCTGTGGCGTCAGGCGGGATCAGGAGACAGATGACTTCATGGACGTAGAAACAGGTACAGGTGTGTGTGTGTACACACACTCGCCAGCTCTGTCTGCTGAAAGGGCCTAGAAACCACTATGAGCACAGCTGCCAAGAGCACACCTGGTGCCCAGGTGTCCGTTTCTAAACCCAGTCTCCGATTAAAGGACCAGGGCTGCTCGGGCAAAGAACTGATACCAACACTGGGCACGGAAATGCTGCCAAAAAGTGAGGAAGTGCCCCCCAACTGATGGAGACATGCTGAAAAGACACGAGAGCCAAACCTGGGACAGATGAGCAATAAAATAAACACTGACACCAGTGGATTATAACCCACAGAGTAAAGTAAGTACCTCTGTGTCCACGCTGATATCACTGAATAAATTAGAGAGGAGGACAGCTCTTCCTTACAGCAGAATTTCATTTAATAAATGCAGAAGGGAATGAGAGAAACAGAAAATCACCATGGGACAATCTCTACAGTAAGAACTGTTACAGGGAGGAACCACAAAGGAGGCTAAACTCAGTGACGGAAAGTGTGTTAAGAAACAAGATCATCCGCTTTTTTTTTTTTTTAATGTTTATTGGAGCACAGTTGCTTTACAATGTTGTGTCAGTTTCTGCTGTACAGCAAAGTGAATCAGCTATATGTACACATACATCCCCTCTTTTTTGGATTTCCTTCCCATTTAGGTCACCACAGAGCACTGAGTAGAGTTCCCTGTGCTGTAAGAAACAAGATCACCTTCAAGGGCGTCCCCACCAGACACTTCGCAGTCACAAAGGGACAGTCACTGCAGTGGACACCTGGCAGAGCTACCCACGGCACCAGATCTCCTGCTGTGGAGCCCAGCTGACGGACGCCGGTGGACCCTCCACTACATCTGTGCCAAGGACTGAGCGCAGAGGGCACCAGGGTAGGCCCAGCCCTGGGGGACACAGGCGCCTCTACCAGGCGACTGTGGTTCAGGGAATCTCCGTGATCGGGGAGGTTTCAGACCTGTGCTGGGTGTGAGGGTCCTCCTGCCACTCCTCCCTCCTCGCCCCTTCATCCTTCATAGGCCCCTCCCCCAGGAGGTCTCTTGGCCGTCTAAGTCCACGTTGGCATCTGCTTCCTGGAGGGTCCAGCCTGACACATCACCTAAACTTCATGATGCAGGTGAGCACCACCCAGAATAAAAGGAAGGACACTGAGCCAACTGTCCCAACTGGAGGAGACCAAGGACACGCGATGACTGAATGCAACGTGGATGCTGGCCTGGATCCTGGACCAGGCCAAGGACAGGGGTGGGAAAAAATCTGGGTGAAATCCAAATACAGTCTGCAGGTTGGTAGATGGTAACATATCAGTGCCAACTTCCAGGCTCTGAGGCTTCTACTATGGTTATGTAAGTTGCTAACATCAGGGAAAGGTAGTAAAGGGTTTATGAGTCTTCGTGCACCAATTTTTAAAACTTTGTTGTAAATCTAAAACCATTTCAAAATAAGAAGTGAAAAAGAATTCTTGCCAAACATACAGAACCTCACTAATCACGAGAAAGCATCAGAGGACTCAGAGTCATGAATGACAAGACAGATGAACTGTCAGGGGTCTGGGGAGACCAGGGAGACATGGCAACTGCATGCAACGTGGGGCCTGGAGCCTGGACCGAAGGACACGAGGGGAGCCGGCCACTGCGCATCTGTCTGCAGACTAACCCCAGCACAGCATCAGGGTGCACCTGTTAGCTCTAGCAGAGGAATCATGGACTACCGAGGTGCTGGCCTGAGGGGAAGCCGAGGAGAGGGTATATGAGAATGTCCATACGATTTTTGCAGATTTTTGTAAACCTAAGGTTATTTCAAAGGAAAGTTTTAACAAAGTAAAAAGAAATAGGAAGTCACTACCTTAAATCCCTGACGTTACAAACAGCAGAACATGAGGAAGTGGGCAGCGCCCCAGCAGAAGCAGCACTGCAAAGCTCTCCCTGAGGCCCCCGAGCATTGTGTGATTGGGGCTGGTTCCATTTGGAGGCTAATACTCTGTGCCGAGGAGCCTGGTGCAGAGAAGAAAGACCTGTTCAAAAGGAAAGCACACCGACCTGGCCTGTGGCTTGTAGCTGCTGAGGATCTGGTAGGCTCTGAGGAGGTCCAGCTTGCCGTGGCCTTGTTCAAACATATTCACGCCGGGCAGCCTCCGCGCTGCTGCAATCAGGGCCTGCTTCATGCTGGCCGGATTCACCAGCTCACGTCTCTGGACTGTGCTGGGGGCAAATACCATATTCGCTCATTTTCTCTCAGCAACAGAATGAAAACCAGACTATCCCTACCCTGTACGTGTGCACTGTACGTGTGCAGTCATGTGACCTCCAATCTTGATCGGTATCTAACAGGAGCTTCTTCGGTAAAACTCATGCAAGATGCGAACGAACGTGCTCGTTTCTGCACCTGCCTCACCGCTCCTCAGCCTTCCGCGTGGCTTGTGAGAACATGGACTCTTGAGCTAGCGCCTGTTTTTACTAAATCGATCGGGAAAACACATCTTCCCACTAACTTAACAGTCGACCTCAGAGGTTGCAGGAGACAAGAACAGGTAGGAGTTACAGGCTCCGGACACGTGGACGCAGCCCGGCCGGGAGAAGGGAAGGATCGAGGTGGGTCCTGCGGGGACTCGATGCAGCGTGGCCAAGAGGCCCGGCCTCGGAGTGAGGCCCGCTGCGTCCACATGCTTGTTTTGTTTGGAGGCCTGTGTGTGACACGTCACCCTGGTGGGTCAGGCCTGGTAGAGGGCTCATCATCGGAACGCAGATGGACTCGGGTAGCGGCGCCCAGACATTCTCACTTGCTTTAGAACACCAGCATTAAAACACGCATTTTTGTGTATCTACATATTATAAATACAAGTAAATTTTAAGGCCCTAAATGCAGGGGAGAAAATCCAGTAAACTTAAGTAAGGAAAAACTGACTCTACTAAGTTGCTAAATATTTTTCTACAATGATGGGTGGTCGTGGTGTGTAGGTGGACCTTTTCTAATAGGTCTAGATGGGAGATCCGACTTAAGGAGAAGTGAGGGGAGGAAAGCGGCATCAAGTCTTACTGGCAGAAAAAAAGAACTGTTCACACTCAGCCACAGGTTGACAACCCCCCTCCCGCCGACAGCGCAAGACCAGGCTCAGGCTCTGGCTCCTCGCCGGGCTCTAAGGCTGGAAACGAAGAAGCACTTCTCTGCCGCTCGGCATCTGTTATGAGCTCCCTCTCACACCATAAAAGCACTTCTGACCCACCACAGAGGCATTTTAGCTGCTGCAGGGAGATGAGGAAAGCAAAAGCTTCCTCCCCACTGAACACATCTGTACATAGAGAAGCCGCTGGGCTGGGCACGGAAGACACAACGGCCTCCCCTCCTCGCTCCTCTGACAGCAGGAGGCTTGACGGGCTCATCTAACGCCCACAAAAACCATCTAAGAAAAAATGGACTCCTGCCTCTTCTGTAGAGGCGGGGTGAGGCCCCAGGATGTGATCTACATCCAGCCAAGCTGGTGACCTTACTGGTCCCGACGCCACCTCCTCCCAGCCGAGCCACACTCACCTCACCAGCAAGGTGACAGCGCCCGCCACCACTGGGGAAGCCACGCTGGTCCCCGAGAGCGCCCGGCACCCGCCTTTCACGCCGGAGCCCCTCACTCCAGCGCCGTAGGTGACAATGTCAGGCTTCATGCGGCCATAGCCTCCTGGCAGCTCCTGTAAACAAAAGCAGGGTGGTCTCTACCACGGCACACACACTGGCACACGGCCACGTGCAGTTATGAGTGAATAAAACCAGAACAGAAACGTGGGTCAGCTAAACACACTGTAACCTCAGTACAATGCTGGTTTTCATCTGAAATTCACTGCAATTCAGAAGAAGCTTAAAATGACAGTGTACAAAATAAAATTATTTTTGGTGCGTTTTGTAATGACCAGCATGACAGTAATGCCATAAAGCATTTTAAAAGTGAATGTTTTAAATTTCGCTAACATGCAAGGCTGAAAACTGGAAACTGATTTATTTCTAGATAATTTTAAAATTAGAAATATGCTAGAAAAATCAGAAATTTAAAATTAAAAATTAGGGGAAAAAAAAGAAACATTTTCCTTTACAAGGAAAAAAGTACGTGACATGACTGGATATTACAATCTGTCACCAGAGGGGAAAGGATGACTAAGAACAGTGAGTATATAACCGCACAAGTAACCTGGGATAAGAGTTTAACTGAGAACTCTCTCAAGCTTCCCAGAAACTGGGGCAAAATGAGAATTACAATAGGAGTTATATTCTGTAAGAAAGAAGTACACCAATTTGAAGTGAAAAAATCCTTCCCGGCAAATCAGGCATAAATGGACTCTGGATCCTCACATGTGGGACACTGAGCAGAGACGTCTTCACCTGCAGCTCCACAGATTATTCAGGAACGTTTCTCAAAATGCCGTCAAAACACAGGCCTCGATAAAGGCCGAGGACATGGCAGGGGGGTTGGAGCAGCAGGGGGACACGGAGGGCAGGTCAGGGTCCCCAAGTGCCGCCCGAGGGAGCACCAGCGACCCCAGCTCTGCTCAGATGGGAGGAGGAGTCGGCCACATAATTAAAGCTCACGCAGCTGAACTAATTACCTTGCTAGAGTCATTTCAATTTTCTCCAGCTAAATGCAATCATTCCCACGTTAGCGGAGCTGATATTAAGCCGTGCTCACTGGCTTCTCCTGCTTCCCAAGGCCAAAAAAAATCATCCCACCCAGCACGGAGGACTGCTGGTCCTCCTCCTACCAGTTAGGACCAGTGCACATGAATCCAACTGACCTAAATGACAAGTTACTCAGAAACAAGTTAAAAAGAAGTGGACCCGGAAAACACAGTAAGAACCGGCACCTGCCCGTTGGGCCACGGGGACATGGCAGACACGGAAGGCGCCAGAGCGCGTCCTCGCGGCGGGCTGCCTCCAGGCTGCTTTTCTCTCCGTGCTCACAGACAGCCCCGAGGCCCTCGCACGCGGCTCCCGCGGGCACGCCGGACTAAAGGAGCAGTGCCTACCCAGGTGGTCATTCCCCGCGACGAGAAGCGGGCGATGTTGTCCTCAAAGTCAATGCCGCCCACTCCGATCACATCCATCTGGTCAGCAGGGTTATTCAGAGTGCTGCATCGAGGCAAGAAAAAGACACAAAAGGCGGCGGAGAGGAACCACTCTAAATGAAAGATTCAAACAAGGGCGAGCAGCCCCAGAACAGTCGGAGCCCGCAGCAGGCTCTCCCGTGGCGAGGCGCGTGCGGCTGTGAGGGGCTGGCCCGGCACTGCCACCTCTGCCGGCCCGGTGGTCTCCCCACACCTGGGACGTCCTCTCCTCCTCTCGCCCTCTCCTCCCTGTCAACTTACCGCCCTCCGGCCCAAGACTCTCTTCTCCCCTCACTACTGCCAGGCGTGCAGGAGCCCCCTTCCTCCGAGCTTCACAAGACTGGCCACCACCAGCACCGTCACCTGCGTGCACGTCCGTACACCACCTCCCAACTGCTGCGAGCGCAGCCCCCCCCAGCTCGGTCCCCGGCTCCTCTGGGAAGGAACTGCAGCCACACACGTGAACCTGCCACCGTTAGAAAGTGAAAGTTCTCCCCCGGTCTCGGGCAGGTGTCCCCCTTCCTCGTGGGAACCGTGGGGACCACTCATCTCTCCGAAACCCCAGGCTCCTCAGCGGGAAGACGCGGATGCGTGTGAAAAAGCATGCGGTTCTTCCCAGCACTTCAAGGGCACTAGATCCGCAATGACACGCACATTTAAACTACGGAGTCAAGATGGAAGTCAAGATGAACTATTTGAAAGTATGAAACAACCGGTTATGGAACTGCACTTCCAAGCTTTATCTATTTCCGCTCCACCACCACAAAATGAACTCCTGAACCACAACTGAGTCCGAGCAGCTGACGCGACAGCAGCAGCAAGATACCACTGTTTCAACCACACGGGGCTGGTGTCGCCTCCTTCGCTTCCCCACCGCCAGCATGCTACCAGCTGGCTGCTCAGAAGCACCAACAGTGATGTGTTAATTGGCGGCCAGTAAAAGTTTACAGATTTCTAGGACAGCAAAGAGCAGAGATGAGGACAGAAGAGTCAGGGGCAGAATTTCCAGTGAAGTTGATACCAAAACCCACCACCTTCCCACCCTGCCTCTACCTGCCAATCCCTACACTCTACACCCTTAATATCAGGGGAAAGCATCAGAAGATCTTTGTTGGTGCTGAAAAGGGGGAAGTGCAGCTGCAGACTCCTTGGCACCATGAAATCTAAGCATCAAGGGTGCCAGACCCCAGAGAGCTCCCAGAAGGGGTACCCGTGGGGACGTGTCAGGCAGCACCACGCCTCCGATAAATAACTGGGCTCTTCAAGTGCATTACTGTCACCTGACCAGCCCTACCCGAGGCCCAGCAGTAAGCCACACCCGTTCAGGCTGTGCCACGGTGACCGCGTGCCACCCCCAGCCGACCCAGCAGTGGCGGACACCAGATGCTGTGGGGCTCTGTGGGCAGACACGAGTCTGACACCGGGGCTTCCTCTCCCGAGATCCCCCTGACCCACTAAGCACGAGCAGCTCCTTCATTAGAAGCCCTCAAGTGTGACCGCCCACAGAAGTCACAGGATTTCAGAAGAGTGACCAGTGTGTGCAAAGCAGTCAGGATGGCATGTGGAAGAGCTGGTGTGAACGGAAAGAAAGGCAGGCTTGGGGGAGGGGGGCGTCAGCAGCAGGATCTGGTGAGGGAGACCCGAGGAGGAGCCTGCCCTGAGGAAGAGTGCACGGCGGAGCGGGAAGTGAGGCGACGGCTGCAGAACCAGGCCCCCGTTTCCGTAAATAAGGTGTTACCGGGACGCAGCCACGCCCATTCGTCTACACGTCCATGCTGCCTTCACACTACAAGGGCAGGTGAGTAGGTGCAACATACCATGTGGCCCACAAAGACTCAACTAGTTACTATCTGATCCTTTACAGAAAATGTTTGCCAACTCGAGGCTAGACTCCAGGAAGACCTTGAAAACCAAGGAGAAAAGTTTAGATCTGATCAGGCAATAATGATCCACTGCAGATCCTTAGTTAAAGAAACTGCTAGACGATGTTTTAACAACAGAAACACAGAAAAAAGGAAGAGAAAGGAACAGCTGCCACTGGCAGAGGCTCGGTGTTCGTGGTGCTCTCCCTCGGCTGTCTCATTTCACCCTCATCCTCACAGCCACCAACCCGGGCGGGTGTCGCGCCCTCCAGAGCCAGGCGAGGGGGCCAGGGCTCAGAGAAGCAAAGGCCCCACAGCCCAAGGGCAGGGCAAACGTGCCTGGCTCCGACCCCGCACCCTCCCCGCCACCCCACGTCCCCCGTGCAGGGAGAGCTGGGCTGGGGAACTGACAGATAACCCGGGGATGCTGAGCTGCCGAGGGCTGGCCTGGAGCGGGGACGTCAGAAGTGGGGGGAGGGACAAAGGGAGAAGCGTTAGAAAGAGAAGACATGGAAACTGGGTGAGGTTACTAAGTAGCTGGTGCTCTTCGTGGCAGAACTATAGCTGGGACGTGTTTACGCCACTTACGCCTGTGAGTCACAACATACACGACTGAGGACCCAGCCAGATCCCCAACCCTGGAGCCCTACAAGGAGATGGGATCGCTGACAGAACAGCTCTCAGGCTGGAACCATGACTGCAAATGTGCACGGGTTTTGACCTACAGAATCATTAATTTCACAGAGTCCAGCCTAATCCCCACCCTGGATGAGCTCCGTCGGCGCTCAAGACGGCCTGCTCTGCCCCAGCAGCACGGCCAGGATGTCCCTGAAGACAGGGCGTGTGCTCCTGAAGGCACGAGCAAACAGCCACGCCAGGTGGCTCTCCTTCTGGATCAGGGCACGCCGAGGCAGGCTCTGTACGTTCTCTCCTTCCTCTGCAGGTACTTTAAGCCCTCTGCCACGGCCCTGAACCACGCACGTCCCGGGGGCCTGGTAAAGTGGGGTGACTGACATCCCACTGCGGAAGTGTTTCAGCACAAGAGGTTATTTATATACATTATCTACAGAATAAAAACTGGAGCTGTAAGCAGAAAGAAAACTGGGATCACTAACCAGACAAAAGCTCACTACTGCCTGTGATTCAGTGACTGATGTCCCGCATTCCAAGCCACTTTAATACACCATAACCCGGCACAAAGGGACATTTCTGTGACACTGTTCTCTGGTCCCTCCCTATCTGATCCTTCTCCTCAGTCCCCCAGACACTGTGTCTGTTATGCCACCCTGCACTTTCTCCTCATTTTAGTCTCCTTGTATCTGTACCTTATTTTTACTAAAAAGGCAGGCACCTCAACTTATTTACCTCTTTACCCCTGTGCCTTGTGCACAGTGGGTCTCAATAAATACTGCAGAATCCATTTATTTCTAACAGATTTACTTTCCTGATTGATTTTGGGGGTAAAAAGAGTAGAATAAAAACTTCAGGCCTCCAAATTGCTATTTCCAGCGAAGTTAAAAAAACAAAAACAAAATCGGCCTTGAGTTGGCAACTGCTGGAGTGAGTGGGCACATGAGATTCATTACAAAGTTTTTTTTGTATGTGCTGAAAATATCCACAATACAAAGTTTTAGACAGGTATAGCAAGATACAGAGACAGACGAACAACAGGTTTTCAGTTATTTCAAGGAAAAAAATACCTCTAAGGTTATTCCTATCAGGGGTACTTACCCATAAAGAGGCCCATCATTGCCAATAGCAGAAACCATGATGACGTTGTTAGCTGTTAATTCCCACACCTACAAAATTAACAAGCATTTCTTTATGAAAGTACACCACTCTTAATCAATATATAATTGTTCAAAAATAACCACAACTTGCAAAAACAGAACTAAAAAAAGAAGGGATCCCCCTGAAAGTGCAACACCAGGCCACTACAGACGTGGTATGGCTGGCAGTCAGAATGTCCAGAGACGACAGACTCCGGGACACAGATCCACGCACAGAGCAGACCCGGGCGTTCCAGGCACGCGCAGAAAAGACAGGCCGTGTGCTCAGATGAGAGGAAGCAACACAGCAGCCCGTGCTGCTTCCCACACAAGTCACCACGGTTCACATCCTCACAGAGTGGTCACCAGGTGGGCGACTAGCCACCAGCACACTAGACATGAAGCAAAGCGGGGCGCAAGGCAGAGCAGGGGTCGTCACCAAACGCCTCGTCCTCCGCACAGTGGCAGGACCCACCTTGTCGACGAACGGGTGGTCCATGAAGTCGGGGCCCCCGATGCTGAGGTTCAGCACGTCGATCCTCTTCAGGATGGCGTAGTTGAAGGCGTCCAGGAACCAGGACGTGTAGGAGACCTGGCCCGTTGTTAAAACAGCCCTTTAGGTGTTGCAGTGGAAGCCTCCAAATGCTAGATTCTCAGCAGCATGAAGTATTCACTTAAACTTCAGAAACAGAGCCCAAGAATGACAAATGCTCTGCGATGTAAACTACTACACCCAGAGCTTCCAATCCTTGGGGCTGGACTCTGGGGAGAGGCAAGGTTCCCAGGGTCCCGTCCCACCCGGTCTCACGTCCAGCGCCTTCCTGACCTCACAGCCTGCCTGCCCAGGGAAGACCTCAAACTTCTAGCTGCCCCTCTTATAAAAGGACTTGTCCTAAGACACATCTATTCAGTTAAGTGTTTCTAAATAGTTTAATGTATTTGCCTAATATTCTTTATTCCTAAATAGACTGAATAAATGGTATCAATGAAAGTTATTTCACAGAATTACTTCTGATAGTTATTATTTCTCTCATAGTTTCCTTACAAAAAAGTTAAATTACTTTGTGTATCACCGTTCACGTGTTTTATAAGATACAAAATTAAACTTAGAGTAAAAAACAATAGATGACAGAAAACAATAAAATAAGCGCTGGAGGGAATGAAAAGACTTTCAATCCAGAATTCTATATTCAGTGAAGATAGCTTTTTGAAAATAAAGATGAAATAAAGATATTTTCAGATAACTAAAGCTGGGAGAAATCATAGCTACCAGACTGCATTACAAGCAATACTAAAAGCATGTCTTCATGCTGAAAGGAAATTACGTGATATGGAAACTTAGATCTACAGGTAGAAATAAAGAGCACTGGAAATTGAAAATATGTGAATAAATACAAAATGTTAAAAAAAAACTTACAGTGGAAAAAGAATCAACATAATGATTAAGAATTATGTATTTTAAAGGCTTTTAAAAACAAAACAATATATTTATATTTGCTTGAATGTGCAAAAGAAATTCTAGGAGGAGTGGGTATGTGAAAAAAAGAAACTACCACATAGGGAACATGGGGAAGTAAGGTGAGAACCTGTCGGACGGGGACAGGGTTGGGAGAAGTATCCCTGTGCTGCCTTTTGATGTTTTTGAACTATGTATTACCTATGCAAAAATTAAATTTTAACAATTAATAAATACTAGGACCCTCCCTTTTTTCAGTAACGTTTCCAAATGCAGAGTGAGGGAACAAGCTTCTAAATCCACGTTACCCAACACGACACTGGGTGCTGGGCACAGAGGCTACCCTCAAGGCGGTCAGTCCAGCAGGGGCGGCAAACACACAAACATGGGGCTGTTCTCTCAAGCACAAGAAGCGTGCCTGAGACATGGTGGACAGGAACCCTGGGCCGGCCGGCGGGACAGGAGAAACGGGAGGTCAAGGAATGCCCTTGGAGCAGGGTCGTTGGGGTTCCCGTGAGGCCGACGAAGGGGGCGGGGGGAGGAGGGCGAAGCCGCCCCGCGGAGGGACGGGAGGGACAGCACGGCACACGGGGGACGCCAGCCGCAGCTCAGCATCGCAGACGGGTGCTGCTTTTAAACCAGCACGTTTTCTAGAGTTTTGACTTTTCACATTTTAATATCAACCCTTTACGTTTCAGGGGTCCACAAAACACCTACCTGGTTGTTGGTAAAGACCCTGAAAATATGAAGTTCTGCATCCGGAGCAAACCCCTGGCACTCCCTCATGCTGGCTATCACACCCGCCACGAACGTGCCGTGGCCCAGCCCTGTTGTCCAAAAGGAAAAAGGCACGAAACACAGCTGATACAACGTGTGCCAAGATGCAGCATTTCAAACGAGCTCATTCTCCGAGCCCGAGACACAGACTCCCCAGCACCTCTCCAGTGCCTCCACTCAGAGCCCAGGCCTCGCCAGCCCCACCGCGGGGTGCAGCCGCTCCTGCTCTCCCCCCAAAAAGGAGGTTCCCTTCCACCAGGCGTCACTCCCTCCTCACTCACCTCCCGACCTACTCTGAAAAGCTGCTGCCAAAAGACACAAAACAACTTGGGTCTGTCTGGATAACTGCTATACACAGACTGTTTAAGCATTTACACAGAAAAATACCCTCTCAGCTCAAAAAACGGAGGATGGGAGTGATGCAAAGCCCGCCCGTGACCAGAAAACACCCCCTCAGGTTCTCAGGACATCAACCACCCACCGTCATCCAGCGTTCGCTCGTTGGTCCAGTTCGTCCTCTCCTTCACGTTTTTGAAGTGGGGATGCTTCTCACTCAGCCCGGTGTCAAAAACGGCAACCCTTACGTTAGCACCTTATGCCAAAAAGAAAGCACAATCGTGTTTGAGAAATCATCGTTTATGAAATACATCCCTCTTTGGGACCCAGAGAGAATGACAGGTGATCCAGGGCCAAAGCCTGCCCAGAGGGCACACAGTATGCCAGGTGCTAAGGAGAGGAGGGGACAGCAGGGGAATACCATCACCTGCCGCTAAGTAAGACCTGGGGACACACAGAGAGTCCCTCCGGACGCCCCTCAACGTCACCAGCTCTGGGGGTGGGGGACCACCTCTCCCGATCCTCCACCAATGACCGGTTTTCCCCTCTGGGCAATTTTCTCCAAGTCTCCATCTCCTCGTCTCCTCAGAGAGGCCCACGGGGCTAAGGACGGCACAAAGCACTCACTTACGGGAGGGCAGGGCCGTTTCTACCCCCGACAAGGACTCAGGGCTGCTCACTAACGACAGCGACTCTGCAGAGAGGGGCTGCCCACCACACGCAGGGAAAACCACACTTTAAGGAAAACCACCGCATTACACACTTCTCTACGATAACAAGTCTACTTCAGATACTGGCCCAAAGCCATCTGTTCCGATGGGAAACATGACTCATGCTGTTAGATCAAGGAATTCTAGAAAACACGTAGAAAAAAATACAAGATACTCACTGAGAGGCTAACAGAAGTAACAAAGGTAGTGTCTTTTTGGTAGGAGGGTTGCATTTATGTATCAATACTACGTTAAGTAATCAATTACACTGAGATAACCAACAAAGTGTATTGTTTACTTTTTAAAAATGCAGACACAATACTGGAAACCAGCTGGTTTGGGGGGAAGGAAAAATGCTTTTCTGATGATTAGAGAACTTCTGTTTTGTGAAGTTTTCCCCCTAAAAAGATAAACCAAGAAGAGACAGTAATTTAATAAAATGTCAGCCCCCGGGTGTTAAGTCTGAGGCGCAGTAAGGCAAGGTCTTTGGTTCTCTAAGGTAACGGTCTCTAAGCCAAGGAGAAATGGAAAGACACTGAGACAAACTGTGAGGTATGAGGCGCCAGAAACATGGGCTGATATTTAGGGTCCAAACCTTCACATTAGTTAAAACAGGAATTTTCTGCCATGATGTATCAGCAAGAAAAAAATCTGATGGGTTGTGAGTTTTATTTCTCAGGATATGGTCGTTACTATTGTTTCCTGTTCTGAAACAAAAGGTAACAAGCTCGACAGTCAATCACTTAGCCATGCCGCACACGGGGCACCACACAGGAGGGACATGCTCGATTTCACGGGACTGCCCAAATCAAGGTAACTATCTCTGGATTTGATCTCATTCCCTGGGAAATTACAGAACTCTACTGGACTGCCAGTCAGCTCTGGCAGGAGCCGTGCTGTGTCTGTTCACATGTGTCAACAGGAAAGAAACACTCCACAGTCTACTCCTTGTAACCTCAGAAACAGTACAGGAAAATAAGACACAAAAAGTGAACAGGACTAAACAATGAGAAAAGCCACAGAAGCAGACGCCCCCACAACAGGAGCCAGAGACGAGGGGCAGCTGACTGCGTCCAGCTCAACCCGCAGAAGGACAGACCCGTGAGGCCCTGGAGGGGAGGCCCCCCGGCTGACAGGCCCACCTGTGTAGCCCATCTGCCACAGCACGTCGGCCTGCAGCGTCTGGGCGACCTGGCGCGGGATGGCCCTGAGCAGCCGTCTGCTCGAGTGTCTCCCGGTGGCGTGCCAGAAACCGGAGCCCAGGGAGAGGCTGGCCCTGCGCAGGGGGCGGGACGACTGCCACTTCTGGCTCCAGCGGGTCTCGTTGCAGGGCGCGGCGGGGTCAGCTGCAGCCACGAGAGAGAAAGATCAGAAACGCAGGGGACACGTACCTGTCAGGGAAACAGCCACTCCCCCAGTGCAAGGACTCCCATCTGAAATCCCTTCTGCAGGGTGGTGATATTCCCTCCCCTCAGCCAGAAGGAGCTTCTCCACGCGGCTAGAGTCAGGGGATATTACTTAGCCATCACGTTATTCCCGAATAGTTCGTTATTCCTGAATAGTTCTTTACCTGGAATTTTCTAACCGATGTAAGGCAGGGAAAGACTGATAAGAGAATCATTTCTGAAGAAATAAAGTCAACTATGATACTAAAACCGAAGAAATGCCTGGTTTTTCATCAGCCACTATTCCCACTGAACCAGAAGTGTGTGTGTGCTGGGTGGGGAGGGCGGAGTATAAGAAAATGTGCACTAAGCGATGGTGACGCTTCACCGTTTACAGTGTGATCCCAGGACACCTCGCTCTGACCTTTTCCTACTGTGACCTGCCCAACGTCCTCAGCGTGCGTATCTGCTAGAACGTCACCCTTGAAAAAGCAAAACAGAGGACTCGGGGGATTGCTGGGGGTGATGGAACTGTCTTGTATCTTGATTTTGCTGGTGGGCACCTGACTGCACACTTTTACCAAGACTCGCCAAACTGTGCACTAAAAAAGCATGGATTTTACTATCTGTAAATACTTTTTTTTTTAGTGGAAGAAAAAAGTAGAAGAAATACCACAGGGTTGTCCCTTTACCTTTCAAAAACCATGCTATAATGAAGAAAAAAACCATATTTCAAATCCGTTTCTAAAGGGTAAATCTGTAATACCACTGAGGTTCTGTTTCTAAAGCCAATTACTTGAGCTTTCCTTCCGGTCTCACCAGGCTACACCCATGAAAGTACAGGGACCGGGAAAAATATACAGTCATGTCAATTCCATTAAGTAATTATTTGCACAGTGCAACTGAAATTATTCTATACTGAACCTCCCATGTTGATTCTGTTCCTTCGGTCAACAGCCTGGGCACTAATTGAAGGACAATATTCGAACAAAGGATGGGTCTGCTGTGCTCTCCTTTCAGCAGACGGGACTGCAACCAAAGGACTGCATTCAACTCTGGCTTCACTCGTTAAGAGAAAACAGGAAGTATTCAAGGAAAAGCAATTAAAGTGGTGGGGGGACTTGAGGCCAGGTCATACTAGAGGAACCCCTGGAAGAACTGGATATTTTTATTATCCTGGAGAGAAGGAGCTGTTAAGGACACCAGGATAGCCCTGAAATACCCTGCAGTGCTGTCTGGTGGAACTCAGGTTAGCTCTGTCTTATGGCCCATGGAGAGACCAGGGATGGGATCCAGAGTGTGACAGGTTCCAACCCAAAATAAAGCAAAGCCTTCGAACAACAGAGCCACAGAAAAAATGAACTTTTTTTTTTTTTGGCCATGCCGCGTGGTATTCGGGATGTTAGTTCCCCGACCAGGGATTGAACCCGGGCCCCAGCAGTAAAAGTATGGAGTCCTAACCACTGGACCGCCAGGGAATTCCAAAAAAATGAACATTTAATGTCTTCTCACAACAGCCTAAGAAATCTGCTAAGCTCTCTTCACACGCACTACTTCCTTTTACCTTTGTAAGAACTCTGAGGTAGGTGGTATTATCTCCATTTTCTGGATGAGAAGCACTGAAGCTTAAAGAAGACTTGCTTACCACAGAAGGTCATGGCTAACAAGAAGGAGATACAGACTATTTCCTTACGGGCTGTCGAGCACAGCATCTGACAACCATGGTGGAGAGGATACAGAAGGGAACCCCAACCATGAGCCCCTACGCTTCCTGTGCTAAAACCAGCCCTTCTATGTTTCCTAAAATATTCTGCAGCTCTTTAAGATTAAAAAATTAAAAAGGCACAATTTATATAATTTGGCTAACTGTACAAGTTTTGGTTTGCTTTTATCTTCCTGGATTGCTCTGAGATTATTGCTTTTCAAAGAGAAGAAGCACCACGAAACGTGGACTAGCAGAGAGACAGCTCTGCAAAGTCAGACACCTGAATTCCACAGCTGACGCTCGAACTGGCTGTCACAGGATGCAAATTAGTCAGGCTTGTCCCCTGGGTGTTTTTGAAACCTCAGAGGCTCTCAGGCCTAGTATATGACAGACAAAAAAAGAAAAGCAAAATCTTCTTTTTCCACCTAATGAAAGAAATGACAATAAACGGTAATGGAACTAGCAATTTGTTGCCCCAGTTTATGTCAAATGGGGGAAAAAAACCCTTTCCTTTGGTAATACATTTGCTTTGGAAAATATTATGCAATAATATGCAACTTGTCATCTGAGGATAAACTTATCCCGACAGGCGCGAGTTGTAAGGACTAGGAGAGTAAGCCCTGGAGCTGAAAGGGACTCAGCAAACTCCTTCCATCCCTGCACCTGCCAGCTCCCAGCTTAAACAAGCCCAGGGAGGCGCGACGGTACGCGGTCAGGAGGGTCTGAGAAAAGCAAAATGAAACCCAAGGAAGATGGGTTTTGCGAGATGCCTTCAAAAATAAAAACACGCGCTGAAAGAAGCAACATGCAAATAAAAAGGAGACTCAAAGACACCGTCTTCATTTCAGAGTGTGAAGGGGCGTCAGGGCCTCAAAGCCTGCACGCTTTGAGAGGAACCTGGTGAAAATCACTTCCCACACGACAGAGATAAACATCACCCTCTACTGCAAACTTTCATTATTTGTTTCTATCAGAAGCACGAAGTCTCTTTTTGGTTTTTTAAATTCCTGCCAGGAAAATGTTCACGACTGACGAAACTAGATGGAGGGACAGGAATGTTCTCTGTGCTGCTTTTCAAATTCTGCCACGTGTGAAAGCGCATATCCTCCCTCTATTCCCAGCGCAGCAGAGATGGATACAGACCAGCCCAAGGTCACAGTACTCACACTCCGTATACTTGAGGGAACGAAAGACTTTCCGTTGGGGTGTTACCCGTTTGATGTTTGGATGATCTTCAAGTGTTAGCAGCCCCGCTTTCTGTTTTTCTTTTATCTGAATCACCTCAAAATCACTAGGGTAGTCACTGGATGGATTGTTTCGAGGGATAATTCTCCAGTTGTCGATTGCACTGCTCTTCAGGGCGCTTGAAATAAATGAATTTCTAGCTTTGGCTGTAAAGTACCCATTGAAAGCCACGATATACTCTGCAATCAATGACCACAAAATAAAAGTGAGAATTTACGTACCTATATTATCACATAAGATTATACTTAATCTAAAACTTCCCTGGTAAAAGAAAGCTTACATATCATAAAACCTAGTAGAAAGAGGAGTAAACAAACAGACTAGTTTAAACACCCTGGATGGCAGTTTCCAGAGCTTTGAGTTAAAACGATGTGGATGAACCCCACTGATCACAGGACACATCACTTAGAATCAGATACCTGAGCTATTTTTCAAAAACCAAACATTAACAGAAATTTGAGTGTATGGCAGAGAAAGGCATGCAAGGTTTTCAAACAGGAAGAAGGAATTCAGAGAAGCGAAGGCTCAGTTTTATTTCACTGAAAACAGTAACAAAATGCAGAGCAGATTATATAAGACTAATTGCTTAGTTATCCACAACTGGTCACATAAACTTTCAGCCCCTCCAAAGTCCCCACCCTCACCAGCTACAATGACATCTGTTCCATGGAATCCAGTTTTAGGGAAATAATTCAGAATGTCAATTTCCCTCCTTAATATAAGCTAATTATACTGGAAAAACAAACTTCAGCAGAATTAATATCCAAACACTACGCACTCAGCCCATTCGAAATTTATTGCTTTTGGCAAAAGCTAATGTTTACAATAAATCTGAAAAAAAAAAAAACCACATCGGGGGTGGGGGGAAGTCCCTAACATTTAAAATAATATCATTACCATATTCCACAACTGTTGAGGAGAACTCCACCTTCAAGGTCAGGTGGGAACAGCCAGGGCATGGGGCCTTTTCAAAAGATTTCTTTTCCAGTCTGTCACCCAGATGTTTCTTCCCACAGAGCAAAACCACCAGCAGAAGCAGCCAGATGTGGACAAGCTTCATGGTCATGAGTGAATATGGTCATAAAATCGCATAAATTCAAATCGCACTTTTTTCTTCCTTGATTATAAGTTAATTTTTGTTTCGGCTAAAAGCTGAAACATTACTGATCAGCCATTTTACAGTCTAGTCCAAGGTAAATAAAAGTTAAATTTCATGGCCTTTTGTGGTTTGGCCTGAAAAGAGGCTTTCATTTCTTTCGTCGTTTCTTCTCCATCTTGGGCCTCGGGCTTCGCTCACTCTGGCCCAGACACCCGAGTCCTACGCTCCATCTGCACCACAGAACCAAAGTCCAACGGGGATGAGGGATCACTCCGTGAGCCAGTCTACAAAACAAAGCAAGCGCACAGACACATCAGCAGTGCACCGACAGAGCCGGGGAGGGTTAGTGATCGCTGCAATTTAGATAAGAGGGTCAAAAGACACACCAGCTACAAGACAAAATAAATGTATGACACAACCATGGAACATCTTATTATTTCACTTTTATTTAGTTACTCCTCACTTCTTTCAGGGGGAAAAAAAAGTTTTAAGACAGCTTCAAAAATAAAATAGGATAAAATAAATGAGAAAAATAAGGATGACAAGTAACCCCGGGAGTATTAAGCACACTGGCCCTGAGCACCCCGGCACCACGGAGCAGGAGGAACCATGACCCTTCGCCTATGGTCCTTACTACGTCTCTATTTCAGACGCTGTATTTTCCTATCATTTGCAGCTCTTCATCTCCAGGGCATTTCCCCAGTCAGCACTTTAATTCCCCATAAATTTCACCAATTTTTCAGGCAAAAGCTTGGTATACACCCTTACTTTCTGCTGTAAAATTAACACCTAAGAGCAAACTAATTTCCATGCAAGTCACGTACTTACCACCTTCTTTAAGAGACGACATAAATGGTCTAAAATTATTCAAACTATGCCTCTTCAGATTTTGAAATATTTTCTGCCAATTCTATGAAGAGAGCACAGAAGAGTTTTTATTGTCACTAAGTGTATTTTACCTGAAGCCTCAACTTAAAGATTTTCAACCTGCTGAATATGTTATAAAGTCAAATTACCTCTTTACTGAGAGTGACATGAGAGGACAGTTCGTGAGGTAAAAGCTGTTGCCAAAGAAAACCGCTGAGTATTAAACTGCACGTGAGCACGAATACCTTTCAAAGTATCTGAATGGTAAGGAAACTCATAATCCTTCACAATGAAGAACAGAGCAGTGATAAAACAACAACACAGGCTGCAGCACGCCCAGAAAACTCCCTTGCACAACTCACACCAGAAACATAAGTAATCCAGCAGGGGGAAGACAGACCAGTGAGACAGACAGGCCTTCCGTTGCTACTTGTTTCTAAAAAGAAAACACGTAGGACAAGGAGTTAGCCGCCTTTCAAGAGAGGGATGTCAGGGTGTTAAACCTGTTCTTCCGGCAGAAACTGGTACCTGAGAGCAACAAGGGGTCTGTGGTTTCTGGAACTATTCGTATGTGCTTCTATAAATAGGAAAGCACTGTTAAAAAAAAGTAAGGGTTTGGGCTTCCCTGGTGGCGCAGTGGTTAAGAATCCACCTGCCAATGCAGGGGCCATGGGTTCGAGCCCTGGTCCGGGAAGGTCCCACATGCCGCGAAGCAACTAACCCCATGCGCCACAACTACTGAGCCCTCATGCCACAACTACTGAAGCCTGCGCACCTAGAGCCCGAGAGCCACAACTACTGAAGCCCGCGCACCTAGAGCCCGTGCTCCGCAACAAGAGAAGCCACCGCAATGAGAAGCCCACGCACCGCAACGAAGAGTAGCCCCCGCTTGCTGCAACTAGAGAAAGCCCGCGCGCAGCAAGAAAGACCCAACGCAGCCATAAATAAATAAATAAATAAATTTATTAAAGGAAAAGAAAAGTAAGGGGTTAAGAGTATCTAAACAATCTTTGAAGTTCAATAATTAGGACATTCATTGTTATAATAACAAACGAACCTGAAAAGCAGGCCTGTCTCTGCAACTGGAGACCAAGGTTGGTGGAAGAGAGTTAATCAGATAGAAATGAAATATTAAAAGTTATTTCCATAGCAACATGAAGAACAATGAGAATGCCAGTCATATAAACAAAGAAATTCAACCCAAAGACCAGAACAGAAAGATGGGAGAAAAGCAACAGGGGACACCAACAGTCACTCCAACCTAGTTTATAGCAAGCCGCTTGGGAGTGAGGTCCAAGCTTTTGTTCATACTTGATACCTGCAGCAGTATCACAGAATACAACCATCTGAAGTATATAGCTGACTTAATTACAGTATTACGGGTCAAAGTAGAGAAAGCTAATCACTGGTGATAAGAGCTCTTATGTTAATAGGAAATGAACTTACACTGAAAAGATTTAAATGGGTCTCAATTAAGGCAATTAAAATAAATAAAATAAAAACGGAATGCTACAGAATGTATGACACATTTTTACACTACCAAATGTAAAATAGATAGCTTAAAAAAAAAAGAATCTATGACACATTTGGACTGGATATAACGCAAATATTAGTGAGCCATACTAGTGAGCGAATGTTAGACCTAACAAGCTGGGTTAGATCAACTTCAATTAAACCTGTTCCAGGATAATTCACACACAGGTAAAGACAGTGAACTTACAATCAGCCTGTGGGGGTAGAGATGGCTGATGTTCTCTTACAGCTGAGGCAGGAGCCTGACTTCAAAAGAAAGAGAAACGGAAGAAAAGGTCAGGGATTCTGAAATTTTAAAATGCCTGAAGTAATCAGTTCTCTTCCAAATAGAAACAGGAAACTTTTTAGGTCTTTGGAAAACAGGACACTGCACGATCGTAAGACAGTTTACCTTAATTTACTCACTACATCGTACAAATTTATGAAGTGCTAACCAAGTTTCAGACATTGCCAGGGGTTACAGAGGAAACACGTGTTGTTAGTAGGTGAGGGACGCAGCCCTCCAGGTGAGAGCCTGCAAGGAGGCCAAGCACAAACGCCAACGGCCAGGCCAAGCGCAGGAAAGGACGACCGCAAAGGAGAGGCACAGGGCCCGCGCGGGGACGTGGGACGGAAGGAGGAGCCTGTGGAGAGCTGGCTGGCGGCTGGCTCTGGCCGACTCTACCCCGGCAGGGCTGGAAGCGTGGAAATACGGAAGGAGAAGCGGGGCATCCTGAGCAGAGCTACATCCCGGCGAGGAAACGCAGGGTGCGCGTAGGAGCAGCCAGTCATCGGTGCCAGGCTGGAGAGGGTGACAGGGCAGGCGCTGAGGCAGGCACGGGGCTGAACAGCAGGGCCAGCGACAAGCGGAAACAGAGCCACTCAGAGCCAGCGGGGCGCCGTGCAGAACTAGAACCCCGTGGCGGGGCGGTGGGGGGTGCGAGCGGCCCGGTTCCCTCGTCCGACCCATTTCCCCGGGGAGCCCCAGAGCCAGGCACTGCTCCGGCCGGCCCCGCAGAGCAGTGAGCACAAGACCACCGAAATCTCTGCCTCGTGGAGCGGCCCTTTCAGGGGGGAGACAGGTAACACGCACGATGAGAAGACGTGGCATTGAGCTGGTGATAAATCCTGTATTTTGAAAGCAGAAAAAAGAAAGAAGGGGGACGCGACAAGTCAGGGGGAGGGGTGAAGCTGAGACAGAGTGCTGCAGAAGCTTCTGGAAGGGGACTTCTGAGTGAAGACCCGATGGAAGCGGGGCGCTCGCCAAGCCCCCTGGGGAAGGGTGCCGCGGGCGCTGGGGAGACAAGGGCAGGAGCCCGAGCAAGGACACGCCTGGTGTGTGCCAGGAAGAGCAGAGGCCAGGGGCGAGGGAAGGGGACCTCGGAGGGGAGATGAGAGGCCCGCGCCCTAGCGCTGAACGGGCGGGGAAAGCGTGAGCAGAGCAAAGGAGCCTCACCGGCCGGCTCGCCCCAGCCTCCGTGTGGAAGCGGGGGACCCCTGGAAGGCCCCTGTGAAGAGGGTGGCTTGGGCCAGGGAGGGGCAGGGGAGGCGAAGGCAGAGCGGACAGACTCTGCGGATGACCAGACGCGGGGCGCGCACGGGAGCAGGCAGGGACAGCACCAAGGCCTCCGGGCCCAACACCCAGGGCGTCTGCGCCCAACGGGATGGCGGCGGCCGCAGGAAAAGCCGGCTCAGGAAGCACGGGCAGGACCTGAGTCCTCTCGGGTGAGCATGAGAGCTGGGGGGGGCATGGCTCAGGGCAGAGGGGAAGAGGGAGGTCAAAACCCCCAAATTAGGGGGAAATTTTCCATAATGAACGGCGGTCACTGGTTTAGTAACTGAAAGGTCACTGAACCTCTCACCAAAGGGCCACACGAGAGGAGTCTCCAAACCCCAGGGGCTGGAAAGCAGACACCCTCACGAGGAAAATTCCCAGGGACGGGGAGGAAGGAGAAGGCTGGGGAGGAAGGAGAAGGCTGGGAAGGACAGGAACGAGGAGACACTCGCTACCTGGACCTGGCTGACCTGCTTCCGTTCTTTAAAGGTGAACTAAAATCTGGGCTCTAGGAAGACACTCTTTTTCAAGAGTGACAACAGATATGGAGGTTTCTACGTTTCCCAATCCCAGAAAGAGAGAGCTTCGAAACTTAACTTTGCACCGAGGAAAAGAAAACTGCCGCGGGGGATCTAGAGGCCGGTGAGCGACGGCGTGGGCGCTGGGGAGGGAAGAGCGGCCGCCGTGCACCGACCTCTGCGCCCTTGGCCTGTTTGTTTTAAAGACACGGCTCCCCCGGCTCCTCCACAGGGCTCCGAAGGCACCGCTCGACCGCGCGCACAGCGGCTCCGTCCCGCTCCCCCTCCACAGTCCAGACCTGCAGAGTGTGTCCCCAGGACGGGCTCACCACCTAGTGGCAAACACACAGGCAGCGACAAGCGTAAGGTGAGCACAGACACAACAGGAAAAGAAAACGCTTTTTATAAAAATCATCGGCCCAGGACAGGAAGGAGGCATTGGTGGGAGAGCTGCAGCGGCCTGGCGCGGAGGGCCGGAGGCTGAGGGGAGAGGCCCCTGGCGAGGGGCGTCAGAGCCTGCGTGAGGCGCGGGCAGCGACGAGGGGACACTGATTTGATCAAATAAATATTCTGTGGATAATGGGAGGCAGATTTCTAACTGACAGAGAAGGAAGTCTCACATATGAAAGGGGAAAAACCGGAATGAACCATGCAGGATCAGAATAAAACTGGAAGTACTGGTGTGAACTCAAGGTTTTCAATATACAGACAGACGTAGAAAAATACATTCACACAAACACACATACATGTATTTCCGAGCTCTGTCTGCTGAAAGGACACAGGGGCAGTGATATCCCAACAGGAGGGAACCCAGAACTGGTCTTCTAAATAACTATTCTCCACTAAAAGAAACCAGGCTCCTTGGAGAGAGAGCTAGTTCCAGGCTGGGCAGGGTAAACAGAGATGAGTCTGGAACATCTTCTTGTGCCAGAAAGTAAGGAAAAGCTCAAAGAATGGTGGGGACGGGTCAAAGGGACACAGAGGCCAGCATGGGACCATCTGAGCATCAAAGTAAATAATGAAAGTAACAGATCCTGACCCACTGAATACAACAGGAAAACATGAGTCCACTGTAGCATATATACGTAAAATAAACTTAAACTGTGAAGAGGAAGAAGCTACTTACATGGTCTCAGAATGCCTCCCAGCAAAATCCTGACTTACGAAAGGAAATAGGGCAACCCTACAATGGAGACGCCTCATCAAGTTAACCAGCGATGGGACAAGTGGACCCAGGTCCGCCAGGCAGACGCACTGGAGGAGCCTGGCATTACCTGAGGGGCTCCTGCCAAAGACGCACAACCTGAATCAGATCCTAAGGAAACGTCAGGACCCAAATCGAGGGACATTTTTCAAAACAACTCGCATAGAATTTCCATAAGTACTGAGGTAATGAAAGTCAAGGAATGGCTGAGATTGAAGGCGACTCAAGAGACAAGACCACTGACTGCAACTCAAGACTCTGAACTGGATCCCTTTACTGTAAGTACATTACTGGAATGAACAACTGGCAAAACCTGAGTGGGGCCAACCTGTGATTAGCTGGCAGTGGCGTATCAAGACTAACTTCTGGATTTTGAAGGCGGTGCTGTGACTGCATAAAAAGGTCCTTGCTTGCAGGAAATGCCCACTAAAGTATCCAGGGATAATGGACATCAGGTCTGCAACTTACTTTCAAATTGTTCAGAGGGAAAAAAGGGCTTGTATTGTTCTTGGACCCTTTCTGGCAGGTTGAATGGTTTCCAAAATATGCAAAAAAAAAAAAAAAAAAAAAGGTCCTACATTTAGTCTCAGTTGCTAGGGCTGCCCTCAGGAGGGTGGGAGTATGAATTTGAAAATGTGGTGGAGGACCTCCCTGGTGGCGCAGTGGTTAACAATCTGCCTGCCAATGCAGGGGACACGGGTTCGAGCCCTGGTCCAGGAAGATCCCACATGCTGTGGAGCAACTAACCCCATGCACCACAACTACTAAGCCTGCACTCTGGAGCCCGCGAGCCACAACTACTGAGCCCACGTGACACAACTACTGAATCCCGTGCGCCTAGAGCCCGTGCTCCGCAACAAGAGAAGCCACCGCAGTGAGAAGCCTGCGCACCGCAACGAAGAGTAGCCCCCGCTCGCCGCAACTAGAGAAAACCCGCGTGCAGCAACGAAGACCCAACGCAGCCAAAAATAAATAAATTAATAAAATAATTTTTAAAAAGAAAATGTGGTGGAGGGGTGGGGGCAACTTTAAGCCTCTTCTGTGAGACTCAGTGTGCACAGACCCGTGTGTGCACAACCAGACCATGGACCTTGTCAAATAGGTTTACACCCATCACTGTCACACAGAATGATATCTGAACACACCAAGCGATGGACTGAGCCAGTCAAAGAGAAATTAAAAGTATTTCTCATTCTAAGGAATTAAGGAATTGAGATAGTAAACAGCTGCTAAAATTAACCCCAGTGCCTCTATAATCTACATTATAAAAATCAAGTAACATTTTCACAAAAATTGAGTATAAAATAAAATCATGTTTAAGAATTCAACCCAATAAAATGAGTACTCTCATAGGTTGCTAGTGAATGTAAAAAACTCTTATGACCTTTTAGAGTAATTTGCCAATATATGGACGTAAAAAACTTTTAGTCTAATAACTTCAGTAATAACAACAACTAACACTTACTGAGCATCTATCATGTGGCAGGCGTTATCCTAGTAGTGTGCATGTATTAACTCACTTAATCCCACGACAACCTGTTCCTACCCATCCCCCCATTTTCAGATGAGAAAACTGAGGCCCACGGTGGCTCAGCACCTTGCCTGGAGTCACCCCGCCAGTAAGTGGGGAAGCTGGGCTGGGAACTTGGGTGATCTGGCTCCAGAGGCCACACTCTTAAGAGGCAGGTTACCCTGCTTTCCCAAAATCCATAGAAGTATAAACCTGAAAGCATACAATAATTTATATCCAAGGATTTTAACTGGGAAAAATTACAGACCACCTAAATGCAATAGGGGACTAGCTAAATAATTAGTTCACCCATACTATGGAATGCAATGCAGCAATTTCAAACTATGGTCCTTTGGAAGGCTGAATAATGGTCCCCAAAAGATGTCCACATTCTCATCCCCAGAACCTATAAATGTTACTTTTTATGGCCAAAGGGACTTTGCAGGTGTAACTAAACTAAGGATGTCTAGTGTCCTGGATGATCCAGGTGGGTCCAATGTAATTACAGGAGTCTTTATAAGAGGGAGGCAGGGAACTGATGATGGAAACATGAGGCTGAAGTGATATAGGAGGAGGTCAGGAGCTAAAGAATGCAGGTGCCTCTGGATGCTGGAAAAGGGAAGGAAACACATTCTCCCCTGGAACTTCCAGAAAGAATGAAGCTGACACCTCGACTTCAGCCCCGTGAGACTGACTTCAGACTACCAACCTCCAGAACTGCAAGAGAATAAATTTGTGTTGTTTTAAGCCACCAAGTTTATAGAAATTTGATACAGCAGCCATAGGAAGCTAATAGATTTCCCAAAGAATATGGGGGAAATGTTAATGAAATATTAAGTAAAACAGTTCATGTACAGTGTGATCCAAATCTTGATTTTTAAATATGTATCTATATGCACAAGGAAAAAAGAACATGAAAAAATATCCACCAAAATGGTACCAATGATTCTATTACCTTTCGACATTATGATTACAGGTAGTTATTTTCTTAATTCTATTCATACCTTTTCACAAAGAGCACGTTACACTTTTAAATTAGATTAAGCATATTATTTAAATACTTTAATAAATCTTTTAAAATAAATTTTATAGAAAAACAAATTTTCTGGTAAGACAGTGGCACAAAGTCAAAATATGTTAAAAATGTAATTTCATTTGTACATATAGCAGAGCTTAAAAGGGATCTATTTCCTAGGAATTGTTTTCAAAAATCTCTGTGTCTACCTTCTAGCTTAAGGATATGCTTTTAGCTAGTACATTCTCAACAGGTTTATCATCTGTAATATCACTTAATCATAGGGCCTGGTTAGCACTGTTACTGGATCCACTAAGTGTTTACTGGATTTAATTTCTATAAATTCTTAACATAGAAGACCTGGTTATCTTTGCATACAAAGGTACACCCTAAAAGATGGTATTTACAAAATTACGGATTTTCCATAAATAAGTATAATTATGCCTCCAATAAAGGTACAATCAAAAAATATTTGACATTAAATACTAAATGTAAAATAAACAGCTCAAAAAATACAATGCCAGGAATAATATTTAATAAGATGTGTATAAAAGGGAGACAAGGTAGAGGAGATGTATTACTTGGGCAAGTGACAGCTAACATTCCTTACAGCTCTGAGAATCTTCTGCTTTGCATTATAAAAGGGAATCACTAGGATTATGATGCTAGGTATAGCTAAAGTACATCCAAAATGATTTCTTTGCAAATCATTAAAGAACACAATTCAGATGAGAGAAAATGACTTGTATCACCTGACAGTCGTCTAATTATGAAGATGTACCTTGCTTTTTAATGACCCTTTACTGAAATAGATCCAGAGAAAATTGAACTGTTTAGGCTATGGAAGGACACCACTCAGTTCAATTAAAGTTTGACTGTAAAAATACCACTTTTGTAACTAACTGCATACTTGACTGTATTACATTGTTTAGCAGGCAAACATTTAAGAGATGCCAGACCACACTACCTTAAAACAAAGGTGTATTCTTAAGCCTGACTGAACCATTCATTCTGGCACATTCTGTACATTAGTAGGTTTTGTAGGGGGAAAAAACACAAGTAATTGAGCCCCAAGAGTCAAGAGTGCCCAAGTTAAGGACCGTGGTCTACACTGTTTTTACTGCCTATTCTTTCTCAGGTGTGGCTCCTGTCTCCTCATTCTCTTGACCCTTCAGCCATCCAGGACTGGCCAGCCCCGTATGAGGCTAGTACTTTCCTCATTTTACTTTAAACTCATTTTCTTAAGCAAAAAGACATTCTCAATATTAATAAACCAAGTTAACAGATTTCTCAGCGTGTCAAAACTGATTAGGCCACAGGGAGGAGGAAATCAGTCTCCCTAACCTGACTCAGGCCGAACAGTGAGAAACCAAGGTCCAGCCTCCCGTTCTTAATATTTCAAGTCACCGAGGGCTGGAGCTGCCAAGTTGTTCCAAAATATAACCAGTACCTTAACTCTCCCCTGGTGGCAGGGGGCGGATGCAAATACACGCCCACCCCAGCTCCACTTAAAGCACTACGCTAGGAGCCATGTGTAGTCTGCCCAGGCCTGCGGCCTCTCATTATCTGTGGCACTTCCTGTGGCTGCCACACAAATGAAAGAGGCAGCAGGCAGGGCAAGAACTATCTACCACCAGACCGACAGAAAATGCGATCAAACAACACGTGGATGGGAAGGGAACGCTAAAACCTCCTGACTCTTCAGAAGAGAGCCTGCTTGATCCCACAGGACCCTAGGTGCTTCTAAGGCTCTGCAAGCACTGAACTAGAATTTCTTTATTTATAGAGGCAACCAACTCTTGATTATAAGCCTTATAATCAATTATAAGTATAAGCCTTATAATATAAGGGATATAAGGGATACTTGGGGAGCACAATGGAGACAGCTTATGGGCAAGAGTCCCACCCGCCACCCCTGCTGCCACCTCTAACAAAAAGGGCTCTGGCCATCTGCATTATACATGGAAACGCAACATTTTATTTGAGAAAAGTGTCCAGGGGACTGCCCTGGCCGTCCAGTGGTTAAGACTCTGCACTTCCACTGCATGGGGCTCGGGTAAGATCCCTGGTCGGGGAACTAAGATCCCACATGCCACACAGCCCCCCCCCAAAAAAGTGTCCTGCATGAATGGATAAACAAAATGTGTTATATCCATACACTGGGATATTACTGGGTCATAAAAAGGAATGAAGTATTGGGGGAAGGCATAAACTAGGAGTTTAGGATTATCAGATACACATTACTATATATAAAATAGATAAACAAGGACCCATTGTATAGCACAGGAAACTATATTCAATATCTTGGAATAACCTGTAATGAAAAAGAATCTGAAAAAGAATATATATATGTATAAATGAATCACTCTGCTGTGCACCTGAAACTAATACAACATTGTAAATCAACTCTACTTCAATTTAAAAAAAAGGAATGACTTACTGATACAGGGTACAATGTACATGAACTTTGAAAAGAGTATGCGAAACAAAAGAAGCCAGACACAATGGCCACATACGATCTCACCTGAATACACGAAATATTCAGAAAAGACAAATCTAAGGAGACAGAAAATAGATTAGTGGTTGCCTGGAGCTGGGGTTAGAAACAGGCAGCGACTGCAGATGGGCACCAGCCATCTTTTGGGGATGTCATCTTAAACTGGGTTATGGTGGTTGCAGAACTCTGCAAATTTACTAAAACAACAACTACCAACAAATACTGAATAAGTACACTTAAAGCAGTTGAATTTTATGGTATGTAACTTTACCTTAACAAAGCTCTCACGTTAAAAAAAATATATAAATAAAATGGGTGCTGCAGGTTAAAGGTTGGGAAGAGTCACTGTTCTCCAAACCTCTCATTTTTATACTCAGGCAAACTGAGACCTTGAAGTGAGAGCGCTACTTACCAGCACAATCAAGACTAAAGGGCCATAGGAAACGAAATTCTCCAGTTCAACTCAAATCTTAAGCCACTCTCAAAGGACACTTGGAAGTGTCCTTCAGAATCTAAAGTAACTGTAAATATTTAACTTAATCTGCATAGGCAAAAAGGCCAAAAGTCTCAGGGGCTCTAACCCAAACAAGGGGTAAACATCTTAATGAACATATGTAAGACGGTGTATAACCGTCTCACGCAGCACATTCAGGACAGGGCAAGGCAAGATTTTAAGATCCTACAGGTCTGAAAGGCATTCTGGTTCTGAGAGTCAACCAGAGCCTCCCGGACCCAACTTGCCGACGAGCTTCTTACGCCGCATTTTTGAAAAATCAGTGGAGCAATGCGTACAGACCGAGACGGGGCAGAGAACCGAGGTCCCTTAAGATCTGATACCAGCTCCCTCTGGGAGCAGACCGAGAACTGCGGTCTGTTCGGAGGCGGAGGGCCAGGGCCAGGCATATGGTTTGACTCCGTTAAAGTGTATTTCAGATAAAGAAAACAGTGAAATGGAGCAAGCTACCGAAGCGTGTCAACACGCAGAGAGGGCCAGGCGGGGACACGAGCCGGGAGCCGGGCCGGTCTGGGGCGAGTGGAGGGGACCGCGAGGCTCCCACGGGCAGGCATGCAGTGCACTGGCGCGTCAAGCCGCCCGTCCTCCCCGCGCCCCACACCGTCGCCCCCGCACCGCCCAGTCGGCGCCCGCGGTTCCCGGAGCGCAACGAGGCCCCGCCGCCGCCCGCCGCCCCCGCCAGCGCAGACCCCCGCCCTCGGGGCCTCGAGCACGCCGGGCACGCCGGAGAGCGCGGGCGGCCGCGCGAGTCCGGAGAGGCGGCGGCTCCGGGAAGCGGGCCGCCTGACGTACCTGCGGCGGCCTCAGGCTCGGGTCCGCCCGGCCCCGGATAACGGCGCCTCGGCGGCGAACACGCCTCGGATCTCCATGCGGGGTGTTTACTCCCAACGCTCGCGATACTGCGCGATCCGGGCGGGGAGACCGACGGCCTGGAGCGCCGGCCCCGCCGGCCGTGCGTGCCCTGCGTGCGCGCTCTGGACGCCGGGGGCCGCGGGGCCGGGCCGGGAGGACAGACGAAGGTCTCGCGAAGTTTGCGGCCCTGGGGCGGGACCGGGTCGGAGTCCGGGTAAAGGACTGTTGGAATGGGCCGGCGAGGGATGCGTAGGGAGTTAGGGCAGGAGCTCATGGAACCTGCACTGGCCTGGGCCGAGCTCGGTCCTGCAGAGGACAGCCATGGCGAAACGGCCCCTGAAAGCTTCTACTCCAGAGCTCTCCTCCTGGGGCCTTTAGGGGTCCGGAGCAAGAGCCGGGTTCAGCGCGCGCCCCTTGCAAACCGCTACCCGTTTTACCCGCGCGGCACCTGGGACGTGGGCGGGTGAAGTGCTTGCTCAGGGCGTGAGAATGCGAGTCCTCCCCTGACTCCCACCCTGGCCGGCGAGACCCCTACCCCAAGTCCGGTCCGCTCCACTCCTAACCCCTCGCGGCCTCGCCTGGAGCACGAACGCCAAGCGGCTACCCCTTTTGAAGAAACAAGGATTAATGTGTTTAACTCTAGAAGTGCGCCACCCCCAAAATGTCCGGGTGATTGAGATCACGGGCTGTTTTGTGTCTAAATGTTGAGCTGGTCCACACTTGACATTGGACACAACTGGGGGACTGAAAGCCTGTTTTACGTAATGCTGGTGACAAATGATGTGCTATATAGTGAGACAAAACTGCTTGCATCTTGTTTGAACTTTCCACGGCACCATGAAGATACTGCATGGCCCCAGTATTAGAAACCACAGCAATGCATCTTCCCTTTAAGAATATTTAACCAAACTGATTTGATATGGTGGCTAAATACAGAATCCCCTACTGGCTTTGTGATCTTCGGCAAGTTGTACCTCAGCTCTTTTGTACCTCACCTTCCTCATCCAAAAAAGAGATATGAATACCTACCTAATAGGATGAGGGTTAAATGAAACATACACATACAGAGCTTGACACACATTCAATAAATGTGGTGGTTACACGAGATCAACCCACACCTGATTAAGTTCTCCTCCCACCCCCACCCCGCCCCAGGTCGCATCAATGTTAGGAACTTTCAGAGAATTCTTGACCCTTGCACTTGCAAATCCTCAAAATTAAGCACTGCCTGCTGCCACCACGTAAGGTACCTGATCTTAAACTTAACTGTGTTGTTCTACTCAGGGTTCTTTTAACAGCCCTTTAGGTCACTATGCCATTGAATACAAAGCCCAACTGTTAGGAACAGAGGTAGGCTGATGAATTGCAAACATCCTTGTCACGTGATAGTGAAGTCGGAAGCGGGGGAAGAGAGACTGCTGCCAGCTCCTGAAAATCCTAGAAACCGCAGGGGGCCTGGGGCATGACAGGAGGTGGCCTGGAAATTGACCAAGGAAGGCTGAGAGCCCCAGAACCCTGGTCTACCGGTTTTCCACCACTCCAGGTTCTAATAACTTCCTAAACTAACCCTTCATGTATATAATAAAACATTCACAATTCCATGGGAAGGTAAATCTTTATTAACACTGAGTGCTATTTTAAAGAGTAACAGCCTGAGCCAATACTGAGACAGAGACACAGAGAGACCAGTTCCCGAGGGCAAACGATGTCAACACTGAGGACACCACTTAACCCTCTGGTTCCCAAATGTGCCAAGATTTTAAGTAACTGAGGTTAAAACAGAACAGACTCCTCCGAAGAGCTGTCTCTACTCACTGACTCCCTTTTTCTTCCCACTCTTCCTTGAACCCACTACTTTTCATCCCCACCACTACTTTCATCCCCACCACTCGATGAAAATGGATCATGACAAAACCACCAGTGACCTCCACATCGCCAATGTCAGTGATCAAAATCAGCCTTCATCTTATTCAACCTATCAGGAGAATGAGAGCAAGAAATCAACTCTATAGTTTCAAAAGATTTATGAGACACGTGGTTACGCACAATTTTCTTACTGAGCTTTCAATGAGTTACTATCACAAGTGTTCAGAGATTAATTTTTTGTAACTTTTAAATAATTGTTCCTATGGGGAAAAAATGTATCTCTCTTTCCAAACAACCAATTTACAAACATACGGAGCAAAACCTCTTCCAAAGGAAGCAGAAGCAACTGCTTTTATTGTTAAGTTTTCAGGCCACAGACTGTTTCAAAGGTTCTTATTTCCCACATTCTTAATAAGAAACCCCATCTACAGTGGTCCGATTATGACTCTCAAATGAGCTCTGGGAAAGGTAAAACCTAAGGAACATTCTTGGTTTTGATCTTTCATGAACTTTGCACCCATCAGCATATTTACATATGTCCTGCCAAGGAGAGAATTTTAAAACATCACTGACATGGTTTACTTAGTCTCATCATATAACAATGATCCAACACCTAATCTATAAATATAAGACACTGCTGTACCACATAACACCTTAGATATAAATATGGTATTTTTACATCAAGTTGCTGCTGCTTATTATATGTCAATTAAAGTTCAAGTCACTGTGGCATGAAGTCAAATTTTCTCTAGTCTTAATGACCATAAATTGGGGAAATGCCAAATATGACAAAATAAAGGCTTCCAAGCCAACTTGGAAGCAAAACAGTCAGTTCTACGTAGTATCTAGAAAGGTCAGTTCTACGTAGTATCACTAGTGTGTAAATTTTCACACCTGAAGTTCTTCCTCTGTGATGAAGGCCTGATCTGTAAGTTGAAGAGCTCTGAACTTAAATTCTGATCTTGAGTCCAAGTCAGATCTGGAAATACTAAGGCAATGTCAGTGGCAAAATTGTGGGCATAACATAAAAGCATACTTTAGGCCTACTTGTAATGGAATATTATCTCAGGAGAAAGCAATTTCATAAAAGTCCTGATTTCAATTTACCGGTTTCTGCATCAATGTTGCAATATTAAACTGTGAATTTCAAATTTGTACATACGGTCATATTCGTATAGTGATTTACAACTGTCAAAGCACTACATATGTGGTTCTCAAAAATGTTTGGCTTTATAGGACCTGAACCAAAAAGACTTCACAGTAGGTTTCAGTGCAAACCCATATTGTGGTGGGTTGTGCATAATTATCTTCACACCAATAGAAGTATTCACTATAATGCATAAATCCATTACACGAACCAAGAGTGAGCTTCTAACTTATTTCAACAGATACAATATGTCATATCACACACACATAATCTGTCCATATTTTAACTACTATTCTATAAATATTTGATGTTTACACCAATAATGCCACTGGAATGGACTAATATTACATAGAAAAGTGTTTGACAACGAGGTATAACAAGCTCTAAAGGGCTAAATTTGTTATAAAATGGGTCATAGGCTGAGAAATCATTACTTATGCACAGTAATTATAAATCAGAAGATGACTGAGGGTCAATTATTACATGTCCAAATCTAGGAATGAATTAATTCCTTAGTAGATTAAAAAAAACAGAATGTCGTAAGTAATATTATACTTGGCAAATCTATAGCACAAAATTGGGTAGCCTTGTTTAGTATGAAAAGGAAAAATCTAGAATTTTAATACCCTTAAGATTCCACATTAAGCCATCTTGACGAGAAATCTTTTTTACAGTAACTTACCCATAAATAAAGTTGCCTAGATGCATACAACATACATACATATATGGTTCTCTAACGAAGTATCAGTTGAAGAGCAGCATTTCATACACAGACAGCCAAACAACTAGAGTTACACAATATAATACAGATTTCCACTAATTATACCAGCAATCTTACCTAGAAAATAACACTTTTAAATAGTTTTTCCTGATGAACATTTGAAAACCAATACTATAATTCATCTACTGAAATAATTTCCCTCAAGAAACAACATGTGAAATTGTAAGAGCTGACAAGTCATACATTTCAATATCAGATCGCTAGTAGCTCTTAGAACAACATAAATCACACAACTTTTGAACAGCTTAAAAAAAAAAAAGCATCAGAATTTAGGTTTCCTCATGGTTCTTATGTGGTGGTCGTTATTTACTCTGTGCCTTCCAAGTGGCCCTTGAGGCTTTGCCACAGCATTCTTAAAAGGGTTGTTTGTTTTGCAAATGATGAGTCAACAGTACGCTAAATGATCGGTAATGAAAGAAAATGCAGAAGATAAATTACATGTGTTCTTCCAAATGTAGAATACTGCAGGTTCCCCGAGTTGGCAACACTTCCCAACCATCAGCCAGCTTCACACTTTGCAGGATAAGGCCTCCTTCCGTAGTGAACGATTGAGAATATTTGCTCCCCACACCCAGAGCCATTCAGGCATATACTGTGCAAAAAGAAACTAAAAATGAAAGAGAAAAAGACTGTAAGGTTAGAACCCAGAGTCATCGACAACAAAATGCACAGATCAGCAATCATTTAAACCAACAAACATCACCCATCCCATTAAATACAAAAAAGGAAAAAACCTTAGGTGCTACTGCACTGAGCACCTCCTTTTGTATAAGACCCTATGCTAGACTCTCTGGGGAACAGAAATGTGATCACCGCCCACCCGCCCCCTTTCTCTCATGAGGCGGGACAGACCTACATGCAGTGATACGATTTCATCTTTACTTAACGTGACATGAATAGTATGGAATGTGGATAAGAATGACAAATCAGCCCAGGAATAAAAGGCAGGTGAAAGAGAAAACTGCATACGTGCTTAGTACCGTGTGAGAAAACCGGGGGCTGAGGGGCAGAGTGGTGCTAAGTTAAACAAATGCACCGAGTCAAAACCACCAGGACCCTGAGAGGGTGCCTTGAGGTGTGACGAGGACGCCTCGGGGACACGGGGAGGATGTCCGCTGACGTTGATCTGCTCCAGGGGGTCTGTCACAGGCGGGGTGGTGGTGCTACTGGCAGCTCGTGGGCAGAGGTCCAGGACGCTGTGAGCATCGTACAGTGCACAGGAAGGTCCCACAACAAGGAAGGAGCCAACCCCTACGCCATCAGTGCCCAGGTGGAGAAGCCCTGCGCAACACTGATGGATCTGCCCGAGACTGAGTGAAAGTTTAACACCTTGTGTGTGAAGGAGGGGAGATGGACGGGCCCCTGGCAGGTGCTGATGTTCTAGCCTTGACCAGAGGTGTAGTAATACAGGTCACTCCACGTTCTCCTTAAGAAACAGACCCAGGTCACTCTGCTATTCCAGGAACCACAGTGAACAAGGAGGGGGTCCCAGCACGATGAACTGTGGGGTGAGGGTCCCAGAGGTGCCGCTGTTCCCAGCAGGTTCCACAGAAGCTTCAGCTTAGCCACCTTGGAGACAGGGGTCCCGTGTTCGGCCTGGAGCCGTAAGTAACTACCTGTGAAAATGACCAAGGTCTCTTTGGACCTCTTTAAAGAGTCAGGATTTCATGGGAAAAAATACCCAAATACTCCTCCTTGGGGCCACTGTCCTAAAGCGAAAGGCTCTAAAATCCAAGGAGATGAAAGAAGGCAATATATGGTCCCTTAGGAGGACTCTGTAAGGAAGGTCACATTGAAACATGGGGGCGCCTGACACAGGCTCGGTAATCGGATCCCCCTCCAAAGGGCATTTTATTTTCAGTATTTATTGAGTGCAGATTGAAGCAGCATCTAAAAATCTGTTTGTTTTAAATCTCCTCTCATGACCACTTGCCCGCTACAGGGGGACCAGCATCAAGATGGATTCTGGAGGGGCGGGCGGAGACTCACGGGCTCGCCCCAGGGAGGTTTCAGCACACCGGGCAGCGGGAGGGAAAGAGCTAACGGGAGAGGAGCTAATTTCATCCTCTGGTACTGACGGAGCAACCCGGAGGCTGACTCATCGGCCTGCCGAGATAACAGCAGTAACAAGAAAGGGGTGCCAAGCCTCCAGGCACTGGGAACTGCGGAAAAGCCGGGGGGGGGGCGGGGGGTTCGGGTTCTGCAAGGCTCTGGGCGCCTTCAGGGATCCTGACCCATGTGTCCAGGCCTGCTCCTGGCCAGTGTGACACAGCGTAGCCCCCGCGGGGACCCGGCTCAGTAGGACTTGGGAACGACGAGCCGAGGGGAGGACGTCCACAGCGAGGGTGCACATCCAGCGTGTCGGAAAAGTCACAGCGCTTAAAATACAAACGCCACGCGTTCCCCAGAGACTGAGACAGGCGGGACTTAAAAAGGTAAGAAACAAACGGGAATGGAGAAGATGGAAAAGAACTCAAAGAACGTGAGCTGGATCCTTAAACTGGAGCACTCTATGGTTTGAGAATCAGAATTTACAATCCTCATCTTTCAGCATCATGCTTCAGTCAGATTCCCATGTATCATTTAAAAAAGGTTTAGGATGCATTAACCTAATTACAAGAGCTGAGCGCACACTGTTACCTGGATGGAGTGGGACCAGTATCCTGTGGTCCTTTTTGAAATGCCAAGGGTAGAAACAGCGTGATGTGCGTACACTTGTGGCGAAGGCACCAACCACGGGCACTTGTGCAGAAAGCTGCCAGGGGTGGACACGTTGGTAGCTACGTAGAACGGGATTAGACTCTGTACGAAGATTCCTTTGGAAGCATATTCATACTGCAATGCTCTGCTGAAGTGGTCTAAGTAAGCCTGTTGAAACAGGAGGGGAAAAGACTTAATTTTTCAGGAACTCGGAAGAAATTCAGGAGAAAAAAAAGACTTAATGGTCATTTCAGGGAAAAAAAGACAGCATAAGCAAACACGAGCTGCTGACAAAGAGCTCAACAAACGGGACCAAACCGCTGTGATAAACGTTGTCCTACAGGATGATTTCACTTTCCAACTGGGGCTGCGTTACCTTAGACGCGGAAAACGCCGCCAGCTGGGGGGTTGGCTTGCAGCAGGAGCCGGAGGAGATGGTGACAATGGCCCCTTTCTTCCTCTCCACCATCCCCGGTAACACTATGTGCACCATCAGACTGGCGGCGGCAATGTTCACGTTGACGATGTCCCAGAGCGTGTCCTCCGAGACCTGCGTGAAGTACTGCGGGTAGGGGTAGAACACGCCCACGTTGTTCACCAGGATGCCAACGTCTCTGTCCTCCAGGGCTTCCCGAATCAGCCCGGAGATCTCGCGGCCCTTGCTGAAGTCCGCGACGATGACGTCAGTCTCCACCTGGTAGGCGTCAGCGATGTCTTTAGCGACCGCCTGCAGCTTCTCTTGGTTCCGACTGATCAGCACGATGCTGAGCCCACGGCTGGCCAACTCCTCTGCGTAGGCCCTTCCGATCCCGTCTGTTGCGCCTACAGTACAAGTCGGGAAAGGTGAGCAAACTCGTTTCTCAGTGTGACCTTTAGAATGGACTTTAAATACCCTGTGTCCGGGTTTAATCAGAGAAGGATTCACACTAGAAATAAACCGAGTTCTGTAAGTGATCAGTCAAGCACAGGGTCAAATCCACGACACACAAGCTAGTCAAATACTCGCCCAGACACTCTGACAGGCAGAGGAAGAGCTGTTGTACATTCACCAAGTTGACTGTGAGACACAGTGGGAAACTATTTTCAAACTCTCATCTGGCTTGAATGAGTGCCAGGGGGTACTTTCCTGGGAAACAATGGAAAATTAAAATGAAATTTAAAGTAAGGGAAGTGTTTCTGAAAGTGGTACCAGTTTGTAAGGACACTTTCAAAACAGAGAGCAAGAAGGAAAAGCAAAGGGGAGGAAGGTGGGGCTGGAGCAGGACTGGGAACAGGAGGGGGCACATGAGAAGCACAGAAATCACAGGGAAATTCTTCCAAGACCAGGGCGGTAAGAAATGCGCACATAGGGGCTTCCCTGGTGGCGCAGTGGTTGAGAGTCCGCCTGCCGATGCAGGGGACACGGGTTCGTGCCCCGGTCTGGGAGGATCCCACGTGCCGCGGAGCGGCTTGGCCCATGAGCCATGGCCATTGAGCCTGCGTGTCCGGAGCCTGTGCTCCGCAACGGGAGAGGCCACAACAGTGAGAGGCCCACATACCGCAAAAAAAAAAAAAAAAAAAAAAAAAAAAAAAAAAAAAAAAAAAAAAAAAAAAGAAATGCGCACATAATCGTAACAGAGTCGTTTTATTTTTTTATCCCATGAAAACATTACATCAAACTCAGTCACTCCAGGAATGATGCATCCAACTTAAAACACAGATTAGACAGGAAAGATGATTTCATTTCTGGATTAGGCAAGAAGTGAAAACTCATCTCTTACCGCTCACGACCGCCCATCTTCCATACTGCTTGATCAGGTCTGCTCGGCTCACCAGGCGCGGGATGAAATGCAGCCTGATCAGGCTGTAAAAGTCACAGACGACGGTGATGCTTTTTCTGGCCGTGTACCAGGCTCCCACCAAGGCGAGGGCTTCCATGTAGCAGTTGCAGGACCTGGCGATTTCCCTGTACAAGAGGTAGAAGCTGTCGACGGCAGCCATGGCAGCCTGCAAGGGAGGGCAGCGAGAGAGAGGTGGCCTTTGCTTAGTAAGTTAAAGGAACACGCACGGTGCGCGGGAAGAAAGGCACCTGAGGACATCAGAGCTTAACAATTTTGCATTCAAATAACAGTAACTGTTCAGATGCACATAGCCCATGGATCCAGACAGCTGATGATCTCATTATTTAACATCTGTCGCTTATAAAGTTCTTTCCTTCCAAGAAGATTAGTCAACATAGTTATCAAGAGTTACCAAATTCCTACTAAAATCCAGGCACTGCGCTAAATGCTGTGGCTACGGAGATAAACACCCTATGCCAAAAAAAGCTCCTGGTCCAGCACAGCGACAGACACAGACCTTTTAATTCACATAACAGCTGAGAGGTATATTTCTTTCTTTTATTGAATTTATATGTATTCAAAACTGGCAAGCGCAGAGGGCCTACTATCCCTGGAGAGACAAAGTAGAAGAAACAGAGGCAATATTAAGACAGGGCCTTGGCCTCAAAGACCTTACAACCCATTTGAGACAAAACTAAGCTCTAATAAACTTTAACATCAAATAAACATAAATTAGATTATGTATAAATAATATTCATAGACGGATATTTAAAAAGAGATACTCCCCAAACTTGAAGAAATGGTTTTCTCAAATGATACTGTATAAGCACGCTCCACCTCGCTGATGTCACTGGCACACCATTTCCTTTCCCTGGCCCCTTAACGTTTGGGGAAAGAAAAGCCCAATTCAATTCTTGTAAGTATTCACACAGCAAGCATCGCGATGCACCTATTATGTGCCATGGACCGTGACAGACGCTAAGGACTCAAAGATGAAGTAAATAACTACCTAGAAGAAGAGACGAACGTTTAACAAAACAACTTTAAATGCCATACGAACTGGTGTATGTATGCCTGTGCTCAGAAAGGCCAAGAAAGGCCGGTCACGACCAAGGCTAATGAACTTCATCCTGGACTAGACCCGGGGAGCCACTGAGGCCTGAGCCAACTGTGTGCTATCAAGTGAGGGTCAAACATCAAAAAGATCAGAACAGACCACAATTAAATTACAGGGAGCTCCGACATGCACAAACACAAGGATACAGCATTTATTATATATTAATAAAAGAAAATAGATTTAAGCCAAACAAACATTTATGTAAAACTTCTGGAAGTGGCCCCTTTCATAGAAACTGCATTAGAATAGGAAAAAAATAAATCCTGAAACTAAGAAAAATCCCCGACAATAGCAGCAAAAATTGGCATAAGCTTAAGGAAAAATAAGTGAATTCCTTCCCACTCCACCACGATGCAATCTGAGCTCAACCGAGGTTCGCGGAGCGGAGAAAACAAATTAACCTCTGGAATGGAACACACTGTAAGGATGACACCACACTGTGGTAACAGGCACATAAAATAACGAAAAAAACTACTGAATATAAATAGGTATATATGGATATATATCTGTGTGTTGAGTATGCACATGAGTGTGCAGTCCAAATTACAAACCAACAAAACATACAAAAGAAATGTGACAGAAAACTGAAAGAAATAGACAGTAGGATTCCTAAATGCCTCACAATGAGGATATAACCCTTCAAACGTTAAAATTTCCACTCCTACCGTAACTCTAAGTGGGTGCGGCATTAAGTAAGTTAAAGAAACATCCTTCTCAAACAGCAATACAGGAAATGACTGAAGGGGCCACCGTATTTCCAGTAAGTAAAGTGCTGTACACTTTGGGGCTCTGTTCAGAGAAACTTACCTCCTACGATAAGGATGCCAAAACTGGTCAAGAAAAGAAAACATTATAAACTTCATTAAGCACACAAACCAATTACTTAATAAGATAAAAACAATTACATGCTCCTCTGGGGTAATGCTTCTTCATGGACCACAATGACTGAGATTTCCTAAAACATGAACTATCAAGATCAGTGCAGTCTGGGCTGAAGATGCTTTTCGTCTTCTGGTCAGTCCGCCCCACTAAGGCAGTACACCCTGGGCGCTGCTCCAAATCCTCTGAAAGACGTTCACAGTCACGGTCATCCACCTGAAATGTGTTCACCCCTTTTCTGCTGTGCATGAGCACCTCTCAAAGCTTCCGGATGCTAGCGATGAGGTAGTGACGTGTCACCCTCTCCAAGGGTCCCCCGTGCTGCACCATCTCAATACACAGCCACATCCAAGGAGGCAGGTGCTGGCTGGAGAGGCCCCTGCCGGGCACTGAGCACTCACATTGGCTGCCGCCCCCGAATGGTGCTAATTCAAGATTCCCAGAGAAACAACCAAAACATTAGCTTCTTACAAGGAAGAACGTAAAAACTGAGAATCCAAATCCAACCATCCTAAGTTAGGAGTTCCTGAAATAATTTTTTAAAGTGGACACGTGCCTTTTGTCATAATTAATCAAATACTAGGCCATGAAGAAAGCAAATGTGAAACATAATACTTGTATGCACCAGTACTTTTCAAACAAAATGTGATCAAATTCGAAATAACAAAACTATGACCAAAAAACTAGAGACTTGGAATATTAAATCTATTCTTCAAAATAACAGGTGGGCATACATCTAAAATGTTAAAACAGTGTTTTCAATGAAAAATTGAAAACCATATATCAAGGACTAATGGATCATAGCCAAAGAAATACTTGTGGGGAAATGAGTTGCAGGAGTGGCTGTAATAGGGTTCCAGCTAAAAAGGTCAGGTATGCCTCAGGGAATGACCTCACCCCAAGGGGAAGCTGTGTAAAGGGAACTTCGACCCTCTCAAACACCATTTTTTTCAAGAATTGAACATCTCAGAAGGAAAAACTTCAGCAAAAGAAGCCTGACTGCGACCGAGTTCCCCGATTTTTCTGCTCAAGTCATTAAGTACCCGTGGTTTCCTCTTACCTCCTCTGCCAGCCCCGGGCCTTCAGGAATACACTGCTCTGTCTTCTCTCCAGGACAAGCTGTGAACAAAAACCAACAGGAAACAAATGCCTCTCCTTCACAGCTCAGCTGGGATAAGTTTATATAAAACTACGACCAAAGCGTTTTAAAAGTTAAGGAAACGGAACAACTCTCGTGCTGTGATTCCCTGCACAGGCAGCGACGCATCACCTGGTCTGGGAAGAAGGCAGGCGGCGCCAGTGCCCGTCTGGGGGAAGGCTGGGCTGGGAGGCATCCTGGCTCCTACACCTTGTTCCTTAAGGACCATTTCGTCACACAGGACAAAATCTGTCCAGACCGCTTGGAGGGAGACCCAGGACGGCGAGCAGACACCCTGCCCCCGACCTGTCCCGGGCATCTGCTGGGCTTCCCCGGGCCTCATCCTTCTCTCTGCAAACCACTGTGCTGCGCTCCAGCCACAGAGCACTAGACCCTCCGCTCGGCCGCAGCACCTGTTCCCCACTCCCGGCAGATCCGGGCTGCCCACCTGAGCACGTGGGTCCTGGGCTGGCCCCTTCCAGCCTGCCTGGGGCCGGGGGCTTACGGATGAGGAGATGGAAGGAAACGCCAGTGCCACCTCGCCCCTCTCCCTCCACCCTAGACACCGCCTGGTGCCTGTTTCGGTTTTGAAACCCCCCACCCAAGGCTGCGTTCCCTGGGGGGCCACATCTCCCCACACACCCCTCCAGCACCTCACACAACCCCTGGCGTGGACAGACAGGAGCGCCCAGATCAGCTGCTGCATGAAATCGCAGCACCCGGCCTAGCTCAGCTCAGTCCCGTCCGGCGGGGAGGGGACCACCAAGCCAACACCTGCGATCCTTTACAAAAAGAAACCCCTCGTGGGCAAGGCCCCCGGGGCCGTCCTGCGCAGGCCCAGCAGGAGCTGTGCAGGCATCGGAGGGGGGCAGAGACCAGCGGTGCCAGGGCCTCCAACCCCGCTTCTCAACTCCACCCACTGGACCCCCTGCACCACCAGTCGGGGGGGACCGTCACGATATTTTAAATTGCAATTCCGTCACAGACAGCTATCTTACACGTTGATTATCATTGCTGGACTTTTTTTTTTTTTTTTTTTTTTTTTTTGTGGTACGCGGGCCTCTCACTGTTGTGGCCTCTCCCGTTGCGGAGCACAGGCTCCGGACGCGCAGGCTCAGCGGCCATGGCTCACGGGCCCAGCCGCTCCGCGGCATGTGGGATCCTCCCAGACCGGGGCACGAACCCGTGTCCCCTGCATCAGCAGGCGGACTCTCAACCTCTGCACCACCAGGGAAGCCCCGGACTTTTTTTTTTTAATCGCGGATCATCAGAGGGTTGACGGCATTCTAGGTCTGAGATGCATCTCATCGTTCCCCAGAGACAGCTCAACGTGGACAGACCTGACTCACGCCAGCCAAATTCACAAAAGACTGATAAATTCAAACGCCAATTTAGTTATGAATAATAAACGATGCAGCCAAGAAGCCTAAACATGCACGGTCACTAGGCTGTAGGAAAGTCTACAAACTACTAGGACAGCAATGCAGAAAGCAGTGTCGCACGCCGAGGACCCGTGCTGGGTCTCTCAACAGAGTGATTCCCCAGGGAGGAGGGCGGGGGCGAGACGTGCCCAGGCACAGCCCAGCCTGCCGGGAAATGGTGACAACAGCAACGAGCTCACAGCGCGCGATGCGCACCCAGGGGTGGAAACAGGGCTGGGAGGGGAGCCCAGGCTGTGAGATGCCTTTACACCACATGGAAACGTTGGGCCAAAGGCAGGAGCTCATCAGGTTTAGCGCAGAAGGCAGCTGGCGGAGGTGGAGGGACAGTGGCCTCGCGGGCAGGAAGTCAGGCGGCCTGGGCCCTGGTCCATCCAGACGGGGACGAAGCAAAGCTAGACGGGGAGCACGCGGCTCTGTGACCGACTCCCCGCCGCTCCTCAGACACGCCAGACACTTTCACCCATTTGCTCGCCCCTCGATGGACCATAAATGCAAAGGACTGGAAATTCTACATGCCCGACATGCTCTTAATCCTCTCCCCATCCGTAAGTAGCTGATGGAAAATAATGTGTTTCTAATGGAAGAAGAAATCAGGACTCCCCGACAAAGCCATTCAGTTCTAGGAAAGCTCATGGAAGCAGTTTTAAAGGGGTTTACTACACATTTAGGTCGAGAAGGCTACCAAGGTACGCACAGATAGCAGGCTGCTTTTAACTTGCTTTGGGGGTTTGACTAGTTCATTGTTCTGTGGATAGGTACTAGTCTAAAACTTAGAGAAATGCATTACTTAGAAAGCAACACTGAAACACAGTAAAATCCTGGTCCCTGTACACCCTACCTGTACAAGTTATTATAAAGCTTTGTTTTCTTGCCTCTACGGAAACTAAAACACCAGTGAACAACAGAGGCAAACAGTCAGAACTGTCTCCGAAACAGGAAAAGCAGTGCAATTCCCTACTGTCTTCTAGGCATGTTCAACTTCTCCAGGGCAATATTCATCAGGGCTAAAGGACCCTTAGGTAAACCACGGAATTTGAGTGATTATGACGTGTCAGGGTGGACTCACCCTCAGTAGAAGCAGCCCCACTCTGGTGAGTGATGCTGGTACAGGGGAGGCCCTGCATGTGCCAGAGTAGGTGGTGTATGGGGTCTCCGTACCTTCCTATCGATTTTATTATAAACCCAAAACTGCTCCAAGAAAGCCTAAAAAAACCCCTTTGAGGTAACATCACAACTATGAAGGCATCATGGGAAAACTATGGTCAAGACTCCAGGAGCAAAGTCACGTCTTCAAAGCGCGGCTGCTGTGCCTGTAACATTATCCTGACCTACAGTTTAGCTGACTCAACTTCACTGTGTAAAAGGCGCTCAGACCTAATACAAAACCCTTCGGGAATCAAAGAGCTCTGGGAGCAGTGTCTCGGCTGAAACACAGGCATCCCCAGGCTATCCAAATGAATGCTACCTGGGGGTGATGCTACAAGAACATAAGACAGATTGTCCCAAATGTTTTCGAAGAAAATAAAGCAAGTATGATGGAAAAAAGACAATTAAAACACCACCAAACAAAAGGTAGTGGGGGCGGTAGATAACAACCCTCCAACATGCCCACATCCTAATCCTCATGCCCCACAAACATGTCACCTCATGTAGCAAGGGGACCTTGAAGATTAAGGATCTTGAGATGGGGGGATGATCCTGCATTATCCAGGTGGGTCCAATGTGATCACACGTGTCCTTATTAGATGGAGGCAGAAGGGTCAGAGTCAGAGAAGGAGTTGTGACCAAGAAGCAGAGGTCAGAGAGTGCGAGGGAGATTTAAAGACCAGAGGCTGCTGGATTAAAGATGCAGAGAGGAGAGGGGTCACAGGTCAAGGAAGGCAGACACCTCCAGAATCTGGCAAAGGCCAGGATATGGATCCTCTCCAGAGCCTCCCCAAGTGACACAAGCGTGCTGACACCCTGGCTTTAGTCCAGTGGGACTGACTTGAGACTTCTGATCTCCAGAACTGTAAGAGAATAACTATGTCTTGTTTTAAGCCACTGAGCTTGTAGCAATTTGTTACAGCAGTCATAGGAAATTAAGATGGAGGGACGGACAGACTGTCAGTCTAGTTTTTAAGACAGTATAGAGACACGTTGCAAATCCTGAAACATCCCTCAAACCAAAACCTGTATTCAGGAAGCAGAAAGTATCCTCAGAGGCTCCTCAGATCTTCGACTGGCTGAGGCCGTCCTCACCACCCTCGTGAACAGCCGGCACTTTCCAGTAAGGCTGCAGGGTTAGGACTTTAAACTTTTTTTTAATAGAAATCTCACTTCACTCAGAGCCTTGCTCTCAGCACTCCCATCCTGTCTCTCCTCGCAAGACTAGCTCAAGTCCCATCCCTTCTCCCCAGCTCAGTCCCAGGACTCGCTGACAAGCACCACGACACAGCAGCCCTGGGGATGGACCGATGGACAGGAGACCCACGCGCCTCTTCCCTTCCCTTCCCAGGTCTCCACACCCACCAGCATGAGTTCCCCTCCGTCTCTCTCCACCACGTGACACTTAAACACTTAAACAGAATGCGGAGCAGTGCAGTAACTGGACTCTATCTTGGTTCCTCAACTAGAACACAGGCCTCTTGAGGGCAGGAAATATATCTAAAACTAATTTTTCTGTAATTTAAGAAAATTGGAAATTGTACACAAAAGTTGTAAAACCTATTATGCACAGTTCAAAGAGTAATGAACAAAACACCCACACACACACCCTACTTCACAAATCAAAGCAGAGTCTTAGAAGCCCCGATGCTTCCTCCCTGGTCACATCCCCTTCTGCCACCCGGGGTAGGGTTGGTAATCAATCTCCTAAATTCTGATGTAATATTCCCTTGCTTCATTTTTTTTTTTTAAGAGTTGTACTATTACTGCAGCATGGATTCTGAAATATTCCGTTTTCCCCGGTTCTGACCTTTACATAAAGGAATCAAACCCGAAGTATCCTTGGGTGCCTTCTTTGACTCCGCGCTGTTTCTGAGACTCACCCACGCCTCCGTAGCTATAGGCCATATACTCTCACTGCCGCGCTACCTCACGGTACAGACACACAATTCATGTAACCATTCTACTGCTGATGGGTTGTTCTTGTTGGTTTTGACTTTACAATTATGAACGGCACTGCCATGAACCTTCTCGTGCATGTCTCCTGGGCACGTGTACAAGAGCTTCTCGAAGGGATAGGCCTATGAGTCGAACTGCTGGGCCACAGGACATCCATGCGTACAACGAGATGTTGCCATAGCGGCTGCACCAATTTACACGCCCACCAGCAGCAAGTGTGAGCACACGCTGCCTCCTCTCGATGGCTGGCAACGTCTAACAGTTCACCTCCTGCCAAAGGCTGGCTGTGAAATGGGATCTCACCATGGTTTTCATTGGCATTTCCTGACTACTAATAAGGCTGAGTGGCACTCTTTTGATGTTTATGTGCTGTTTGTGTTTTCTCGTCTATGAAATGCCTGTTCCTAGCTTTTGACGTGTTGTCTTCTTTTTCTTTCAGAGTTATAAGAATTCTTTCCATATTGTAGATACTGGTTCTCTGTATGCTTTGTCTCTTTGTAGTGCTTTTGATGAACCGAATGTCTTAATATTAATGTAGTCAAATTTATCTATCTTTTCTCTGCATGGTTTGTGCTTGTCATGTTTTATTTCAGAAATCCCATCCTAGTCCCAAGTCATAAAGATATTTTCCCATATTATTTTCCAAAATTTTTTTTACAGTTTTGTTTTTCAGATTTAATTCTTTAATCCTCCCACAGCCTTGTGATGGTGTGAGGCTGGGATCACATCCATCTTTACTATTCCTCCTCAGCACCTGGCATGGTGCTAGGTATATGATATTTATTTAATAAACAGAAGCAAATAAGGCTTTGTGTTCAAAGTTCAAACTTCCCTCTCGGGGAGAGAAAACTTGAGAAGCTTCTCAAACTTTGCATCAGCACTTTGACGAAGTTATTATTGGTGTATCATGACTTTTTGGAATTTCCTTACCTTCCTTTGCCAAGTTTCAGTATACCACTACCATGCATTGCACGGAAAGAGCAGAACACGGGAGTTCTCATCCAAGATCCGATAACCCTCAGTTTCAGGTCTCCCTTTGTGCAGCGGGAATTAAAATAATAATAGCATCTACTCCTAGATATAGACCCAAGACAACCGAAGACTTAGGCTCACACAAAAACTTGTACAGCTGTGTTCATAGCAGCATTATTCACTAGCTAAAAAGTGGAAACAACCCAAATGTCCAACAACAGAGGAATGGATAAACAATGTGGTCTATCCACATAACGAAATATTATTCAGCAATAAAAAGAATGAAGTATGGATACATGCTATGCCATGGACAAACCTTGAGAACAGTATGCTGAGCAAAAGAAGCCAGACAAAAGGCGACACATCTTAGGAGTCTATGTATATGAAATGTCCAGAAAAGGCAAATCCAGAGACAGAAAGTAGATTAGGGCTGCCACAGGAAAGGGGGAGTGGGAAATGGCGAGCGACTGCTAATGGGGTGGGATTTCTTTGGGGGATGATAAGAATGTTCTGGAATTAAATAGTGGTGAGGACTGTACACCGTGAATATGCTGCTATGAGCACTACATGTTTAAATGGCTAAAATGGTGACTTTTTTTTTTTTTTTTTTTTTTTTTTTTGTGGTATGCGGGCCTCTCACTGCTGTGGCCTCTCCCATTGCGGAGCACAGGCTCCGGACGCGCAGGCTCAGCAACCATGGCTCACGGGCCCAGCCGCTCCACGGCATGTGGGATCCTCCCGGACCGGGGCACGAACCCGTGTCCCCTGCATCGGCAGGCAGACTCTCAACCACTGCGCCACCAGGGAAGCCCTAAAATGGTGACTTTTATGTTATGTGAATTTTATCTCAAAAAGAAAAAATCTGCTAAAAAAATACCAATTTGTTGAACTCTATGCCCCTGGAACATTACTGTAGTGATTATAACCACAGACTCTGAAAATAGACATCCTGGATTCGAATCCACGCTCCCCATATAAGAGCTGTGTGTCTTGGGTGAAGGTGACGTTACTTCACCTAAGCTTTCCTTACATCACCTGTAAACATGGGGCTAATAGTTCCTGCCTAAGATTATAATGAGAATTAAAGTAGACCATATGTAAAAAGCACTCAGAACAGAGCCCAGAACATAACTGCTCCATAAACCTTGGCTATTAGCCACTATAATTCAGTGTTCAACGTTAGCTCTTGTCTATTTGTAGTGCTCAGGGTTAAAACTGAGAGCTGGCTTTATGCAAAAGACTCCGCTAAGTGCTTTATTCCCATGATCGGACTTGCCCTCTCATCAACCTTACGAGGCAGAGTTTTAATCGTTCCCAGTTTACAGACGGGGAAACTGAGGCTTACCGAGGTAAAGTGAAGAATTGGGCTGTGGGAATTCAGATCAAGGTCTACCAAAGTCCTGAGCCCTGGCTGGCGACGCCCACTGTAAGACCCTCAGGCAGGCATCCTGCTAGCATCACCGAGAGGGCCGCTGGGTTTGGCTTCAAGCGCCGGTCTGTGTCTGGGCTGCACGTTCATTTGGAACAGCGACAGCCTCACTGGTCTCCAGAACCCTTCCCCTCCAGCACCGGGCAGGGCCGAACAAACGACCGCCGCTGGGGAACCGGTGGGGCCCTTTCTCCAAGAGCTCCCTTATTCTGAATTACCTCTACTTCAGAACAAAGACGACGACAACAAATCCCATTCAGACCAAGTCCTTTGGAAACAACAATAAAGAAGCACAAAGGGGTGATCTTCAGAGCCTCGTGCGGAGCACCTGGGTCAGGTCTGGGAAAGAGTGGGACCCGCGCTCGGGGTGCTGGGGCCCCAGGTCGGCCGGGTCCTGGGGGAGGGGCGGGCCCAGAAAAGGGAGTCCTGTGTGGGTGCAACGCCAGGATGGAGCTGTGGAAGGGGCGCTCTGGAGGGACACTCTGGAAGGAGGGAAGCTGGGGGCGGGGTCCGAAGGAAGGGAGGGACGAAAGGGTCCAGGAGGCCTGGGTGTCTCGGCGCTGAGGGCACTAGTCCAGGGGGGCGTGGTGGGGCGCAGAAGGAGGGGCCGGGCCGAAGTCCCAGTGGGCGCCGAGGGAGACCAGGAGGGTCTGGGGCCCAGGGCCCGGCGTGGGGGGCGCCGTACCTGCAGAGGCGACGCAGTCTCGGAGCCGGTCCCACCAAAGACGCTCGGCCACCACCCCCGTCACAGCCGCCGCAGCTACAACGGGCCGCACCTCACGTGACCCGCGCACGCGCTGTGGGCGGGGCCGTTGCGGGACCCGCCCCCCGGCGTCGTGAGTGCGCGTGCGCAGCGGTTGCCGTGGGGACCAGGGAAGCGTAGGGCTGCCAACGACGCAAACACAGTGGCCTGGCGGGCTGGGGGACGTAGTGATCCTACACAACCGGGCTTCCCCACTGCTAGGGGGTGTTCAGTGTTTCCGGAATGAACATGCACCGCGAGGCCTCGGAGCCCGTGGCGGACGGGGGAGCGGAGCAGGACTGCGCGCGGGAGCCGGGCTTGGAGTCAGCCGTGGAGGAGTCGGCGGGTGACCACGGGAACGCAGGCCAAGGGGGCCGCAAGGAAGGTGCCGACAGCCGCCCCAGGGAGGCGAGGGGGGCGACGGGCTGCGCCCAGCACCACACACCTAGTCTTCACAGCCAGCAGTAATAATAATAATAATAATAATAATAATAATGGCGGCCCACACTCACTAAACGGTGCGTGCCGTGCGCTCACTGCATTCGAGCCATACACCCTCCCTCTGCGGTAGGCACTCCTCTCCCCGTTTCAAACAGATGAGGAACCTGGAACTTAAAGAGGTTATAGAACTTGCTCCAAACAGATTACCCTCAGCCAGTCAATGACAGAACAGACTCACGCCTGGACAGTCTGACTCCAGAGCCCAAGCCCTCACTGAACACACCATTCGCCCCACCGCCCAACTTTTTAATGTTTTGAATGTTTCTCTTTATTGCCGTCACCATGTAAGATCAAAAGCTCTCTCCCCCTCTAGACGGCAAGCTACGTCAGGGCAGGACATCCTGATTGAACTGGCAGTGTCCAGTCCAGTGCCTGATCTACGGTAGACAGAGTGAATGACGAGCTGGTGCTTCTGAGGTCACTCCTCACCAAAGTTTTCCAGAATGGGCTTAGAAAGCAGCCTCCCCTCCTGCTTGGCTTGCACTGTGAGGGAAACTTTTTAGGGACTGGTAAAGAAACTACTTGATTTGTGTCTCATGTTTTGAACCCAGCCAACAAATATATCTTGAGCATTGACTGTCCAGGCAGGCGGTGTAAGAGTTGCTGTAGGGAAGCCATGTTGCTCTGTGCACAGACACAGGTTTGAAGCCACTCCTGCTGGGTTCACACTACCCTTCTGCAACTTGCCGGTTTTATGGCTGTTTGCCCAGAGCTTAAGCTCTCTATAGGGCAGTCTCCTCTTTTGCAAGCGAGATAGTTATAATTAGAGTGTCTGGCATACATTGGGCCAGTAATAAATGGTAGTTCTTGTTATTAATATAACCAATCAATTATTATGTATATTGAGCACCTAGTCTTTATTCTTTTTTTTTTTTTTTTTTTTTTTTTTGCGGTATGTGGGCCTCTCATTGTTGTGGCCTCTCCCGTTGCGAAGCACAGGCTCCGGACGCGCAGGCTCAGCAGCCATGGCTCACGGGCCCAGCCGCTCCGTGGCATGTGGGATCCTCCCAGACCGGGGCACGAACCCGTGTCCCCTGCATCGGCAGGCGGACTCTCAACCACTGCGCCACCAGGGAAGGGAAGCCCACCTAGTCTTTATTCTGCAAACCTTTATCTGGTGCCTCTTGTGGCTGGGCATTATATGCAGTGGGAAATGGGAAATTATAAGATACAGTCCCACACACGGAGTGTTTAATCTCATTTGGTAGTCCACAGGGACACCAAGAGAACAGCAGCAAACAGCCTTAAAATTAAGTGCATTTGAATCAGCCAATTTTGATTGACCTTTAAAAAAAAAATACGTGCATTTGAACGTGTTCATTTTCTTTCTACCAAAGATATTCCCATCATTTTTGTTTCTTCTTGTGTGTTTTTTGAGAGCTTTTCTTTAAATTGAAGTATAGTTGACTTATAATATTATATTAGTTTAGGTGTACAACATAATGAGTCAATATTTTTATAGATTATATTCCATTTATAGTTACTATAAAATATTGGCTGTATTCCCTTTGCTGTACAATACATCCTTGTAGCTTATTTATTTTATAGATGGTAGTTTATATTTCTTAATCCCCTACCTCTATCTTGCTCCTCCCTCCTCTTTTGAGAACTTTTTAAAAAGAACAGAGAACATTATAACAAACACCCATGTATCACCACCAAGAATTGAAAATTATTAGCATTTGAATCATATGTACCTCAAGTCTTTTTTTTTTTTTTTTTTTTTTTTGCGGTACGCGGGCCTCTCACTGCTGTGGCCTCTCCCGTTGCGGAGCACAGGCTCCGGACGCGCAGGCTCAGCGGCCATGGCTCACGGGCCCAGCCGCTCCGCGGCATGTGGGATCTTCCCGGACTGGGGCACGAACCCGCGTCCCCTGCATCGGCAGGCAGACTCTCAACCACTGCGCCACCAGGGAAGCCCTGAAGTCTTTTTTTAAAGAAATAAAACATTTCAGATAAATTTGATGTTTTTTGCCCTACCCTGCCTCTATTCCTAGTCCCAGTCCCTTCTCCCCACCTCCAGAATTTTGTGTGGGTTCTTTCAATCTCATCTGTCTCTCTCTCTCCCTATCCTATCTATCTATCTATCTATCTATCTATCTAAAATGTGTCCTTAAACAATGCATAGCATAGGTTTGTGTGGGTCTGATTTATGTAAATGATATCCTGTGCTTATTATGAAACTTGCTTTTTTCACTCCATATGTGTTTCTGAGAATTATCCATATTGATTGACATAGCTCCAGTGCATTCTCTTCCAAGGCAGAATAATAATCTGTTGCTTTATTTAACCAGTCCCTATGGATGAACATTTGCATTGTTAATAGGTTTGGGCTGTTACAAGTAATGCAGAAGTGAATATCTTTGCACACCTCTCCGTGTCCAGCTGTACAAGAACACAAGAGGTTTTATCAAAGATCTGCCTAGAAGTGAAATTTTCATAGTCCTTATCAGTGCTTTAAAAATCACTGTGATACATTTAAAGAGTACCAGTTCCATGCTAAAAGCAGACAGTTATTCATCAAGTTGAAATTGGGGGACATTTTTTATACATTTCTCGATCTCTATAGAACCAATCTCTTTATTTTACAGAAATTAATGATCCTAAGGAAACATGCGTGGGTCCTTCGGACACTTCCTACCTCAGCAAGCAGAAACACAGTGGTGATAGCTGGTCAGATGGTCGCTTAGCGCAGCAAAGAGATGACAAAGAAGATCGTGGCCCCAGGTTCGTGGGTGTGCTCTTGCCACTCACAGCACTCTTTTACCCACTAAGGTGGATGTTATAATCACCCCTTTGTCCAGATAAGGAAATTGAGGCTCATAGAGATTAAACAGTCGGCCCCATGTCTGAGGATTTAGTAGCAGAGTCAGGATGGCGTTGCTCTGTGGCATAACTAACCACAATCTATACAACTTTAATGCTGGACCTGGAGAGAGAGAAACATTGGTAGTTCTCGATGACACAAAGGTATTTCTATTAGAACACACTTTGCAGTTTTTGAGAAGGCTGAAAGTCACAATATTGGATGAGGCCCTGAAAGCTATAAACAAAGTCATCGGGCATATAGACTATTGTGGAATTTGTGGACAGAATGGATGTGGCAAAGAATTTATGGGATATAGTTTACAGCTGACAAATTGAAATACATTTCTTGTTCATGTTTTTCATTCAACAGAATGACTAAAAATTTTCTGCAAAAACTGTGCAAGCAGCACAAGCTTTATATTACCCCAGCACTGAACGATACACTGTATTTACACTATAAAGGTAAGGGTCTGGTGGAGGTGCTACCTCATGTCTGGTGGAAAGACTCTAGTGGTTTTAAGAATTACTTGCAGGAATCATCTGGTGTTCTTAACTTATATTTAAGTAGAAATTTCAGAGTTTAGTGGAGATGCATGGAAAAGCAATAATATTTCTTTGAAGAAAAAGTCTTACGTGACTGGAGTTAATATGGGTTCAAGGGAAACACATTGGTATCTTTTATTTATATTTGCTAAAGGACTCATACTTTTTCGAACTAGTAGCTACTTGTAAATACTTTGGGCTTGGGAGAGTTACATTGTGAAGGACCGTGTCGGTGTCCAGTATCACACATAAACTTAAGTTCAGGTTCATAGACAGGGCTATTCTAGCAATGAGGAAGCAGAGTGATAACTCCCAAACTCGTGCTGAATTTGGGATGGCCACCCTGCTTCATCAGACCATCTTTACGTTCATTTGTTCAGTAAATGTTTACTGAGAGCCTTCTGTGTGCCCGGCAAGTGCTGAAGATACAGAGACGGATATGGTAAAGATGCTTTTGGTGTCTTGGGGGACAGGGCGGCCACCGTGAGAAGGTTCACACTATGCCAGGGAGATTCCTGGAGGGCTCCAGCAGCACAACTACTTTAAAGGTGTGGAACGACCCCTAACTGGTCTCCTCACCTCCACGTTGCCCCCTCCAAAATCCTCCACCCAATGTCTAGGTGTAACAGTGATAGGATGACTTAGGAGGGCAGACCCCAGAGGACCAATATTTAAGAGGTGGGAAGAAGAAGAAGACACAGTGGGTTAGACCAAGTAGAAAGAATCAGAGAGGCAGAAGAATTAGGAGAGAGATATGCCCATATTATCTACTGCTGCCTAACAAATTATCCCCAAACTTACCAACTTAAAAAATTATCATTATTTGATATTGTTTCTGAGGGTCAGAAATCTGCGAATGACTTAGCTGAGTGGTTCTGCCTCATCATTGCTATTACCCTTTTTTTTTTTTTTTTTTCTTTTTTTGGTGGTACGCGGGCCTCTCACCGTTGTGGCCTCTCCCGTTGCGGAGCACAGGCTCCAGACGCACAGGCTCAGGCAGCCATGGCTCACGGGCCCAGCCGCTCCGCGGCATGTGGGATCATCCCGGACTGGGGCACGAACCCGTGTCCCCTGCATCGGCAGGCGGACTCTCAACCACTGTGCCACCAGGGAAAAACGCTATTACCCTTTTTTAATAAAAACTTTTGGTTAAAACTTTTCAGGCAACAAAACAAATGACTTTGAAAAAGTTTTGGTAATGGCAGGTGCACCGTGAATTACAAATCTATAAATGAGTCACTCAAGGAGACAAAAATGTTTGTTTTCCTCACCTTAAATGTGGCTCATAAAACTGAAAAATACCGTAAAACCAGACCCGAAGTTTGGACTGGCTTCAGGTACAGCTGGATCCTGGTGCTCACCGCCTATCTTCACGAGGCTGTTTCTCCCCTTTCCTTGGCCCTGCTTTCCCTTGGTGCTCATTCATTTCAGACAGGTCACCCCTCACTTCCCCCCACTCCCAGGCGAGAAGGGAAGGTGGCTGCTTCAGTGTTAGGCTCCACCCTACCAGGCTGGCAATTCTAGCAGAAAGTTACCTCTTTCCAATGGAGCCAGCAAAGCTCCCCAGGATTCATGAAGGTTGGCTCCACTCGGCTAAGTTTGAACAACTCCCCGCAGAGAGCCGTGGGGTAGTATCCGGACAAGGATGGCCCTCCAAAGAGGCAGTGGTGTAACTGAGGAAGGACATGTGGATGCTGGGCAGATAGACAAAAAAGAGGGTGACCCCTGTGCCTCTGAGTGTGTAGAAGCTTAACCAATGCCCCCTTCCTCCCCACTAGGCTTTGACCGCATCGAGAACTTGGAAGAGTACACAGGGCTGCGTTGTCTCTGGCTGGAGTGCAACGGAATACAGAAAATCGAGAACCTAGAGGCCCAAACGGAACTGCGATGCCTCTTCTTGCAAGTGAACCTGCTCCATAAGATCGAGAATCTAGAACCTCTGCAGAAACTGGATGCTCTCAACATCAGCAACAACTACATCAAGACCATTGAAAACCTCTGTAACAAGGCCCTGCCGTGGCGGGGTGGGGGTGGGGGGGCATTCTCTGGGCCCCCGCGGCCACCACCGTTTCCTAGCGGAGGTTCTTAACATTCTTTTCCACCCGTGTCGCTTACTTCTGCTGACTTCCCCTTCCAGCCTGCCTGCCGGTCCTCAACACGCTCCAGATGGCCCACAACCACTTAGAGACCATGGAAGACATTCAGCATCTCAAGGAGTGTTTGAAACTCTGTGTCCTTGACCTTTCCCACAACAAGCTGAGTGACCCAGAGATCCTGAGCATTCTCGAGAACATGCCCGACTTGGTAAAACACGCACACGCACACAACTTGCGTTATCCTGTGTTCTGTAGACAGCAGATCTCTTTTCTCTTCCCCTCCCTCCCTTCCCCCTTCCTTTCTCCCTGCTTTCTTAACACCCATCACACTCTTTTTTCCTCTCTGTATTTTTAGCTGGAGTGTTTTAAATGCCAGATGCTGTATCGTTTCACCCACAAATATTTCAGTGTGTATTCTTTTTTTTTTTTTTTTTGCGGCACGCGGGCCTCTCACTGTTGTGGCCTCTCCCATTGCGGAGCACAGGCTCCAGACGTGCAGGCTCAGTGGCCATGGCTCATGGGCCCAGCTGCTCCACGGCATGTGGGATCTTCCCGGACCGGGGCAAGAACCCGTGTCCCCTGCATCGGCAGGCGGACTCTCAACCACTGCGCCACCAGGGAAGCCCAATAAATAAATATTTTTAAAAAAGAAAGAAAAAGCTAGGATAAATGCTTGTTGTTTTTTTCTTCTTTTTATGTATTCCTTTTCAGAGAAATGAGTCAAGAACGTAGGAACCTCTAAAGGTGACAATGAGGCTGAACCTCTAAAGGTTCACGTTATCATCGTGAACACAAAGATTTATAGATATGGTATTTGATATGACTTAAGCCTTGCTGTCATTTTAATTTGGGGTGATTGAATGGTCCCATCTTCTGGCCTGTGGCAACCCCTCCAGGCAGCTCCTGTGTCCTTTAGACTCAACTCCAGCAGCCTTTGATGACTTCCTTGCTTTTTAGTGTATATGTGTTGTCAAGTGAACTAGGAAAAAATATTCCAAATAGCACACAAAAAACTTGAGTTCACTGTTTACTGCTTAGGGTATGGATAAGAAAGAAAAAGTAAGTCCATTTAAAGAAAAACAATAAGCAAATCATAGTTCAAGAACAATCTGTAGAGCAGAGTGTCACCAAAGACTAATTTAGAATTTATATTATCACCAGTATATGGTGATAATATAAAGCTGTATTATAATACCTTTTTTTGGCCTGGCTGCCATAACAAAGTACCAGACTGAGAGGCTTAAACAACGGAAATTTATTTTCTCATGATTCTGGAGGCTAGAAGTCCGAGATCAAGGTGTCAGCAGGGTTGGTTTCTCCTGAGGCCTCTCTCCTTGGCATGTAGATGGCCATCTTCTCCCTGGGTCCTCATATGGCCTTCTCAGTGTGTGTCTCTGTGTCCTAATTTCCTCTTCTTACAAGGACCTATTGGATCATGCCCCACCCTAATGACATCATTTCATCTTAATCACCTCTTCAAAGACTCTGTCTCCAAACACAGTCACATTTTGAGGCACTGGGGGTTAGGACTTTAGCATATGAGTTTGCTGGGGGGATGCAATTCAACCCCTAACAAGAACAGTCTGCCTCGTGGTCATTTTGTGATGGCTTTTACATTCTCCATACACAGGCGGCCCTTTAGTCCCTGCCCCTGGGGCACAGTGCTCCCCTCACTCAGCCCCACAGAACAGGTCACTTGAACCAGTATATTTATTTTCCTGAACAAGAAAAATCACTTTAGATATGAAAAACATTTCACCAGTTCAGGCAAACCGATGTTAAATGTTTCACCCACATGTCACCTTGACCATTCACCTTCTTGAGTTTCATCGGCAGGAGGGGAGGTGACAGTATTTAAAGAGGGGTGGGGACGGCGCACTGGCACTGCTGTGTCGCTTTCCCTTTCCTGGTCCCGACTTGACATCCAGAAGACCTATAAGCCTGGCAGTAGATAAGCAGGCACTTTGCATCCTATGCCCTCAGTCACCACTTCTTATCTGTCTAGCTGCCGTGTACATTTTCTTAAAATGGGTCCTGGCTGGGAAGGACAGAAAATGATCAATTGGAGATTAATTTCAGTAAAAGATATTGGGCCAGCAAAACTAATGCAATCACTGCCCTTGGGTAAAGGCCTCAGGAAGTGTTTCCCAGTATTGTTCTGGAAGTACAGTGAGATTTAGGATCTGAAGTTCAAGTGTAATAGAAGAAAGGGCTGCCCAGGTCTCGGGACAGTTCTGATGGCACAGAAACAACGAAAGCCTCTGCTTTCTCTGATACCGTCTTCATGATCTGATGTCAACACTCCCTGTTTATTTATTTATTTTCAGAGCACTGCACATATTAAATGTTTTAATCGCATCCATTTTTCAGTGATTAATGTGGCTCTGCCTGTGTGCTTCCAGCGTGTACTGAATTTGATGGGAAACCCAGTGATTAGGAGCATCCCTAATTATCGAAGGACAGTCACTGTTCGACTAAAACATTTAACATACCTGGATGATAGACCAGTTTTTCCAAAGGACAGGTAAGGAAATGAAAAGCCTTTTGATATTACTTAATAGGGAATAGTTGAGCATGCTCAATATTAAACTTGTTAAAATTTCTGATTTTTGAGCATTTCCACACATCATTAAATATTCCAGTGAAATAGGTTTAATGGCTTACATGATTGTTTATAATAGGAAATTCCCTGTTTTTGAGCACTTATTCATAGATTTTTCATAATCCTTTGATAATTATCCTTCTATATAAGTCTCTGATCTCATGGCCGGTTATTTCCTTAGGATGGAACCCTGAGTTGTACTATTGGATTAAAGATAAGGACTGTGGTTTGAGACTTTTAAAAGGTGTTTTAAAATATTTTCTAATTGTTTTCTAGAATGTTCGTATCAACTTATAACTTCCCCAGACACAGCCATGTAAACAAAACAAAACCTTTGCCAGGCCAACTGATGACTGAAGGTGGTACCTCGCTTTATTTATTTAATTTTTATTCATTCATTTTTTGGCTGCATTGGGTCTTTGTTGCTGTGCACAGGCTTTCTCTAGTTGCGGTAAGCAGGGGCTACTCTTCATTGTGGTGTGCAGGCTTCTCATTGCAGTGTCTTCTCTTGTTGCGGAGCACGGGCTCTAGGGCACAAGGGCTTCAGTAGTTGTGGCTCACGGGCTCTAGAGCACAGGCTCAGTAGTTGTGGCGCACGGGCTTAGTTGCTCTGCGGCATGTGGGATCTTCCTGGACCAGGGCTCGAACCCGTGTCCCCTGCATTGGCAGGCAGATTCTTAACTACTGCGCCACCAGGGAAGTCCCAGTACCTCGTTTTAAATTTGCATTTTTGGGTAACTGATGAAGCTGGTCATTTTTACTACCTTTGTCGGGCATTTATGTTTCCTTCTCTATGAGTACTGCATTCATGACTTCTTCCCAGTTTCCTTTTGGGGGGATGCTTTTTCTTACTGACTCATAAGAGCTCTTTGCATATCAAGAATATTGAACCCGGGACTGCCATGTGTATCATCACTGCTTTTATCTGGGTTTTTAATTTACCTTTTTTTCCTTTTTGGCCGCGCGTGGCTTGCGGGATCTTAGTTCCCCTACCAGAGATCAAACCCTCGCCCTCGGCAGTGAAAGCAGAGTCCTAACCACTGGATTTCCAGGAAATTCCCTTAATTTACCTTTTGACTGAGGCCACTATTCATTCATTCCAGCTTAGAATAAAACTTCAGTAACTGGGATGGCCTGAAGGGAAGTGCAAATCTGAATTTTCCAACACTTAAAAAGAAACGTAGCTGGTAGTATGTTTTTTTTGCTTTTTTGTTTTTTTGCTGTACGCGGGCCTCTCACTGTTGTGGCCTCTCCCGTTGCGGAGCACAGGCTCCAGACGCACAGGCCCAGTGGCCACGGCTCACGGGCCTAGCCGCTTCGTGGCATGTGGGATCTTCCCGGACCGGGGCACAAACCCATGTCCCCTGCATCGGCAGGCGGACTCTCAACCACTGCGCCACCAGGGAAGCCTCTCCAGGCTTCTTTTGATTTCCATTTGCATGGAATATCTTTTTCCATCCCCTCATTTTCAGTCTGTATGTGTCCCTAGGTCTGAAGTGGGTCTCTTGTAGACAGCATATATATGGGCCTTGTTTTTGTATCCATTCAGCAAGCCTGTGTCTTTTGGTTGAAGCGTTTAATCCATTCACATTTAAGGTAATTATCGATATGTATGTTCCTATGACCATTTTCTTAATTGTTTTGGGTTTGTTTTTGTAGGTTCTTGTCTTCTGTTGTGTTTCCCACTTAGAGAAGTTCCTTTAGCATTTGTTGTAGAGCTGGTTTGGTGGGGCTGAATTCTCTTACCTTTTGCTTGTCTGTAAAGCTTTTGATTTCTCCATCGAATCTGAATGAGATGCTTGCCAGGTAGAGTAATCTTGGTTGTAGATTCTTCCCTTTCATCACTTTAAATATATCATGCCACTCCCTTCTGGCTTGTAGAGTTTCTGCTGCGAAATCAGCTGTTAACCTTATGGGAGTTCCCTTGTATGTTAAATGTCAATTTTCCCTTGTTGTTTTTAATAATTTTTGTCTTTAATTTTTGTCAGTTTGACTACTGTGTGTCTCAGTATGTTTCTCCTTGGGTTTATCCTGCCTCGGACTCTCTGCACTTCCTGGACTTGGGTGGCTATTTCCTTTCCCATGTTAGGGATGTTTTCGTCTATAATCTCTTCAGATATTTTCTTGGGTCCTTTCTCTCTTTTCTCCTTCTGGGACCCCTATAATGTGAATGTTGGTGCATTTAATGTTGTCCCAGAGGTCTCTTAGGCTGCCTTCATTTCTTTTCATTCTTTTTCTTTATTGTGTTCTGTGACAGTGAATTCCACCATTCTGTCTTCCAGGTCACTTATCCATTCTTCTGCCTCAGTTATTCTGCTATTCATTCCTTCTACTGTATTTTTCATTTCAGTTACTGTATTGTTCATCTGTTTGTTTGTTCTTTAATTCTACTAGGTCTTTGTTAACATTTCTTGCATCTTCTCGATCTCTGCCTCCATTCTTTTTCTGAGGTCCTGGATCATCTTCACTATCATTTTTCTGAATTCTTTTTCTGGAAGGTTGCCTATCTCCACTTCATTTAGTTGTTTTTCTGGGGTTTTATCTTGTTCCTTCATCTGGTACATAGCCCTCTGCCTTTTCATTTTGTCTTTCTGTGAATGTGGTTTTCGTTCCACAGGCTGCAGAATTGTAGTTTTTCTTGATTCTGCTGTCCGCCCTCTGGTGGATGAGGCTATCTCAGCCCATATTTTCTTGATCTATCAGTTGATGGACATTTGGGTTGCTTCCACTTTTTGGCTGTCGTGAACAGTGTTGCTATCAATGTTCGTGTGCAGGGTTTTGTGTGTGGACATTTGTTTTCAACTCATTTGAGTAAATACTTAGGAGCATGATTGCTGGATTATATGTAAGATTATGTTTGCTTTGTAATTGCCAAGCTGTCTTTCATGGGGCTGCACCATTTTGCATTCCCACCAGCAATGAAGGAGCATTCCTGTTGCTGCACATCCTTCCCGGCATTTGGTGTTGTCAGTGTTCTGGATTTTAGCCGTTCTATTGAGTGTCAAGTAGCATCTCATTGGTTTAATTTGCACTTTCCTGACGTCCTATGATGATGAGCTTATTTGCCACCTATCTTCTTTGGTGAGGTGTCCAGTTCTTTTGCCCACTTTTTAAAATGTGTTTCTTCATTTTTGAGTTTTAATAGTTCTTTGTATGTTTTGGATACAAGCCATTTTTCAGTTATCTTTCTCGCAGATATTTTCTCCCAGTGCAGTTCATCTTCTCATTCTTTTAACCTCTTCCCGTTTTTAAGTCATCTTTGTATTAATGAGTTGCAATAGGTTTTTATATATTCTAGATACAACCCCCTGATCAGGTATATGATTTGCATACCCATTCTGTGGGTTGTCTTTTATTTATGGTACTCTTTGCATGACACACGTTTTTAATTTTGGTGGAGTCCAATTTCTCTATTTTTTTCTTTTGTCACTTGTGCTCTTGGCCTCATATCTGGAAGGCTTTGCAAACCATTAGATTTAAAGATTAAAAATGTGCATGTGTTAATATGTATCCTTGCAGTCATATGTCCTGTGCCTTTAGTTTGATTTTGGGGAAGATGAGCAACTTTGGTCAGATAGTATATGTTTTGGATTTATGTCTAACCTGTGACAATTCAAACCTCCCCGATTTCTGGGGTGTTCTTGTTGCTTTGTTTTTTGTTTTTAATACTCCTAAACAGAGCTTGTGCAGAGGCCTGGGCACGAGGAGGGTACAAAGGTGAGAAGGAGGAGAGACAGCAGTGGGAGAGCAGAGAGCGGAAGAAGATCACAGACAGCATTGAGGCCTTAGCCGCAATCAAGCGCCAGGCTGAGGAGAGGAAACAGCAGAAAGCAAGCCAAGAGCAAGGTGCATGCTTGAGACACAAGGAGGACCCCGAGTTCCGTTTAGATTAAAAATCTGGGCTGTTGAACTCACAGTCTTTCATCTTGGGGATTGGGGGTGGGGGGTGGGGACCATTCGTTCACCTGCAGATCCATCTTCCCTTGACCTCATGCAAGGACGGTGCTGGGCCTGCTCATCCGGAGCCTGTGCTCCGCAATGGGAGAGGCCACAGCAGTGAGAGGCTCGCGTACCACAAAAAAGAAAAAAAGCTTTAAGAAAAGTTAAAATGAACAGCTGAATTGTCTGTTTAGATCAGATGGTTGTTAATATTTTGGCACACACAGGCACACACACACACAGTCTTTCCTGTTCTGCTGACCCATTTGAAACCAAAGGCAGACATCGTGGCCCTTAACCCCAAATACCTCAGCCTGTGTCTCCTAAGAGCCCCCTGCACAGTTTTCTAGTGGCTGTGTCCTGTGCCGGCAGTGCATGCGCTAGGCATCCCCCTGGTGGACTTTCAGCCCGTGTATTTAGCACCTAAACAGCACTCTGATGACCATCCCGGCAGTTCACTGCAGGTCCCCCTTGTCCTCCCAGGACGTTCCCAGCTCACTGTGGACTTCTGCTCAGGGGAGATGCTCACGCCAGACAGTGCCGGGGACTTGGGTGCCAGTGTGGAAGGGGAGGAAGTGCCTGAAGAGGACAGAGAAACGTGGCAGAAGACGGAGCTGTTTGTCAAGGAGAGCTTCGAGGCCAAGGACGAGCTATTCCCAGAAAAGTCAGAAGAGTCGAGTCTCCCGGAGGAGCTGCCTGTGGATCCTGACGGGGAGCCAGGAAGGGCGCTCCCTGCCAAGGCCCTGTCACCGAGCCCCGGAGCTGCCTGGGAAGGTAGGTGGTTGAGAACAACAGGGGTGTAGATGGGCCAGCACCCATCTGGGGGCCTCGGGTTTCCACTTCTGACTGCTGAGTCTGCGAGTTATCTAGAACCACAAGGGGAGCCAGGACTGCATTTCTAGTATCAGCTTCAACAAGGTGCAAAGAAATGGGTGAGACGCTAACAGTGTATTTTATCTAACCCAGTACATCTAAAATATAATAATTTATATCATCATAAAGTTATTCATGAGATCCTTTCCCTCTTTTGACACTAAGTCTTCAAAATCCAGCCTGTATATGCCACTTATAGCACATCTCAATTCACATGCTCACTTTTGAATGGTTAAGGTGAAATGCAGCTCTATGAAAAGAAGCAAGTTGTTTTGGGCTGCTTCATTTTTTCAATTGAAATGAATTAAAAGTAGATACAATTAAAAATCCAGCCCCTCAGGAGTACTGGCCACATTGCAGGCACATGGCCGTAGCTACCACAGTGGATGATGCTGATCTAGAAGGGAAGCCCACTGGCAGGTTCTTGCCAAGTTCCTGGGGTCCTGCTGACTAACAGATAAACCCAGGACTCGGCCCTGGACACTTCCCATTACTGCTGTGTCTGTGCAGCCCTGGGAGACCCGAACCTTCTGTTCCCAGCCTGAGCAGGATTTGAGGTCCATCTGGGGAGGTCAGCTGGTCTGGCCCCCACTGTCTGGGAGAGACCTCGAAGTAACCCTAGTCTCTAGACTGCCGAGGGGGCAAAGGCCACACCCCAGGGCACCAGAGATGGGTGAATTATCTTTCCCGCTGAAGATAATGGCAGGGCAGACTATCCTCAAAGATTAACTCAACTGAGCTCTATTTTAATTATTCCTTTCAAAACCTTACTGGCCACTCCATACCCCCAAACAATCAGTGCTCCATTATTCACTGGGATTTACTCCCCACCCCACTTTTGTTCAGTAACATCTGAAAAATTTATCTTGTAGCCTACAGTCTTTAACAAGATGTCTGTGGGAAATAGAAATGCACCTTAGGAAGGAGGGGTGGTGTAGGGAGTGAGGTGACCTGTGACTGTGCTGCCATCCATGGCCCTGGCCCCCATCAGGGATGCTGGAGCTCATGAAGTCCCCAGGGGTTCCAGCAGGCGAGGCAGGAGCAGTGGGCGGAGAGCAGGGAAGGAGCAGGAAAGCGCGTGGGATCTAAACAGCCACAGCCACAGGGAGAATAGGCTCCCGGGGAGGGGGACACGCCCTGCCCACCCCTCCGATGCCCTCCTCACACTTGTCGGGTGGCTGCTGTGCCGCTCCTCTTCTGACTTTGCCATGAGACTGCGGCTGGAATGCATCTATGAGAAGCGTGACTTGTCTTGATTTAATTTCCCTTGGGAGGCACTGAAGCCCTGCTTTCTATGGCTCCTGGCACCACTTTGCTGCATGGGATTGTAGACCCTCCAAGACCTGGTCACTCCTTGGTTTCTGGGAGAGAATTTCTACTAGACAAGGGTCACGTTTTCCCTCAAGCTTCCCACAGGTGGCGATGTTATAGGTTTTATTATTTTAAAGGGGCACTAATCATGTATTAAACACACGGGGAAAAGAGCATCCTCTGAACTACTGATGTAGGTGTTGGCACGTGTATTCTGAGATCCAGATACAAGGTTTTGCCTGCATCCTCACTCCCCCTCTGGTGAGTTTTTTGCCTTGAAACCGCACCTAGCCTAGAAGCAGAGTTTTCTATGAGTGAAACCATCAATTGCCTTCCTGAACGAAGGGCACATTTAACAAGGAGCTGGCAACCTGCGGCAGGTCGGAAGAGGGAGGCGCAGCCAGATGTTTATCTAACATGTCAGCCAAGGCCATGACTTCCAGCTTAGCCTCCCCAGAATCCCACGATCAGGTGCTCTCACCATTAACCCATGTTACTGAGTTGGCAACTGGGGCTCAGAGAGGTGAAGTAACCTGCTCCACGTCACAGAGCAAGTGATAGTGGGGCAGAACTGAAGCCAGATCTGCCCGCAGAGACCAAGCTGGTCTCCACCTCGATTCACTGCCATCCTCCCTGCTTTTAAGCCCCCACGGCCTTTGCTGCCCACTCCTCCTCCACAGTCCCCTCCCTGCTGAGCTAAACCCTCTGGGTGTCCTGAGTCCCAAGAGGGGAGCTGGGCTGTCAGAACAAGGAGGTACCTCTTCCACGCAAGTTACTCAACCTCAAAAAAAGCAAATCTAAATATAAAAGCCACGTTTAAAAAAAAATCACTTTTCCATTTACCTTTCTTGCGTGGCGCACAGTCTTCCCTTACAAGTCACAAGGCCTAGTGAAGGATGCAGGAAATTAGGAGATAAACGGTACGAGCAGCTTTGCTGCGTTCCCTGGGCTCATTCTCTCTCATCATGGAGTCAGGAACCAGGGGAGGCTGCCTGGGGACCGAGTCAGGGCTCGGAGGCTTGAATAGCTCCCCATCCCGACGTTGAGTGTAAACAGGACCGGGGGAAACGTGATGTGAGCGCATACCGTCGCGGAGACACACGTTTCCCACCTCTATCTGATGACACTCTGTCTAGAGGAGCCTTAGCTTCCTTCCAGTGGTCACCAGAACGGCACAGAGGATGACACACGCGTTTCACTAAAACACTCTGTGAACAGGCGAGGCAGCGAATTTTCTAGACAGACACCCTGAGGTCAAACCCAAGTCCAGCCCCTTAACCAGCTGGGACACCTCAGGCAAGCCATAAAACCTCTCGGAGCCCGTTCTAGCCCCTGCGAAGTGGGAACAGTCTCTGCCGTGGATCGCATGAGGCGACGTAAGGAACACGCCCAACAACTAGTCTCTTCCCTGCCTCACCTTTTCCTGGCACACAAAGCCTAAGCAGGTAGGTTTTAGGGAACAAAGGGACTTGGCAGCTGCCTGGACTAGAAGCTTCTGCTGGCTGGGAAGCTGGACGCCACGGTGCCACGAGCAGGACACAGGGGTCCGGGGGAAGGGCTGGTTGGAGGGGAAGCAGATTACTGTCGTAATTAGAAGCTATGAAGCCACGGGCACAGCCAAGTGCAAGAGACCACGACAAACCGGCCCTGGGAGGTGGGCCTGGAATCGTCCACAGTAGCGCCAGAAGCCCCTGCCCACTTCCTTATATCATTCTTTTTTTTAACGTCTATTTATCTACTTTGCTTATTTTATTTTTTCTTTATTTTTGGCTGCTTTGGGTATTCGTTGCTGCACATGGGCTTTCTCCAGCTGTGGTGAGCGGGGGCTACTCTTCGTTGCGGTGCGCAGGCTTCTCATTGCGGTGGCTTCTCGTTGCGGAGCATGGGCTGTAGGCGCGCGGGCTTCAGTAGTTGTGGCATGCGGGTTCAGTCGCTGAGGCTCGTGGGCTCTAGAGCGCAGGCTCAGTAGTTGTGGCGCATGGGCTTAGCTGCTCTGCGACATGTGGGATCTTCCCGGACCGGGGACTGAACCCATGTCCCCTGCACTGGCAGGTGGGTTCTTAACCACTGCGCCACCAGGGAAGTCCCCCTTGTTTCATTATAAACGGGTGCCCCAACGTGGCTCTCGAGTCAAACTGGGCATGGCCAGTCCTCAGGGCGGACAGCAGACCAGCATGTCGTGAGCAGAGCGGGGCCATTCATCTCTAATCATGGAGACTGGAGAGGAAGCAGAGGGCAGGATAAGAGGGGCCTGGGGGAGGAAGACAAGCCCTGTCTGGACTCCACGTTCCACAGGCAACCCTGCGGTGACTTCACAGGTGTCCCTGACACTTGTGCAGCAGGAGGGGCCGTGGAACTTGGCCTCTGGCACCACAGCCTTTCTTTCTTCATCTCCTGGCCCATCAGTCGTGCCTTTTCCAAGGCTCCTGCATATTCTTCACGGATTCCTGGCTGGTGCTTCCATCTCCAGGCTCCAGAAAGGGGGCAGCTGTCTCCCTTTCCTTTCAAACATAATCTTGTCCTAAGCTGGGATTCTTGTAGCTCCTGTCACAGGGGCTGGAGGCTTTCAGACCCGAGGGCTTTGTCCTTCCTCTTGGAATCGCCTTAACCTCAGGTTTGCCCATCTGTCCACTGTGTATGAAACTAACTCCAAGACTAATGTAACTCTTTGTTGTTCCTTAGAATCAGCTCCCCAGACTGTGGCCACTGAAAGTGCATCAGGTACAGAGCTCTGTAGAGCTGAAGATTTGGAAGCCATCAGACTGGAGATGAAGGAGAAGCTCTTCATTGAGGTACGTAATTGGTGCATCTGCAGAGAAGTATCTGCGGTACAGCCGGTATCAGATCAGACACAAAACTTCCAAATCCTCGCTGCCCAGAGTGTGGCCCTTGGGCCAGCAGGCATGGTCTCCCCTGAGGGCTGCTAGGAAGGCAGAACCCCAGGCCCCACCCCAGACCCACTGCTCAGGACCTGTAGTTAATAAGCCCTCCCCCAGGGGGGTCCGTGCCTGTGCACCTCCAAGACTGAGAAGTGATGGCCCAGGTGAGTCCCCTTGAACTATGTCTACAAAACTCTTGACGTGTTTTCCCCAAAGAAGCTACGCTGAAAGCAGCCCTGTCTGGCTGGCCGTACACAGAACCCTTGAGAAAGCCGCACTTGATCATCAGAGCCTCATCCTCAGTGGACAGCTGCCCGTCTTCCTGGCTTGGAGGAGCAACGGCTCCTGTTCCCTGGCCTGACTGTCCAGCGGCCCGTCCCCTGGGGCTTGTTCAGTGAGGGGCCGCCTGACCTTGGGACCGATCACAGCCCAGAGCACGGCCCTCCTCCCTGAAGCCCTTCCGCTCTGATAACAGTCTGACATGCTATGCCCACAGGAATGGGTCTCTGGGGAGGTACACACTTTGCCATGACCCCGGGGAACGGTGCTTTGGTGGGGTGAGGGGTGGGGGCCAGCGCCCCCCACCTGTAGCCTCACACCTTGCTCGCCCAGAGGACGGCCCGCCTCTCTGCCCACGAGTGAGCTCCTTCCCTTCAAGCCTGTGCGCAGCTTCGCCTGCCCCCGCCCGCTTCTTCCATCAACTCCTACATGGGTGTTCCATTCCCAACCTCACAATTTCACGTAGCTCAATAAGTGTTCAACCGAGTACAGCCAATATTCAGAGTGGGTTTCTGGTTTTCTGGGCCTGCATATACATATGACAAAACAAAATTGGGCAATTCTTCCCTAACATGTGATAACTGACCGTATACAGGACCCCAACACGAAGCTAGTACTGACCATTCTTCCTCTTTGTCCAGCACTATTTTAAACACATCTTGTTATCAACTGACTTAACCCCTCCAACAACTCTAAGACATAGGTACCACCGTCATCCCCATTTTACAGATGAGGACATTGAGAAACAGAGAGGTTAAGCAACTTGCCCAAGGCTCCACAGCCAGGCAACGATGGAGCAGGAGTAGCAACCCAGGCAGTGTGGCTCCAGAGCCCATGCATCTAAACACACACTGTGCCTGCCTCACACGCTGGACGGGGTGCTATAGATGAAGATACCCCCAAACACAACACAAAACAGAAAAGCCCCCCAGTTTGGGGGAGGTCCAGAATAGACTCGTTTGATGCCACAGAGTCCTAAGACGAATTTGTGTGTAGGAGGTACGTCTCCCCCCGAGATGAACTGGGTGAGTAACACCAAAGTGAAGTGGAGAAAAGAGGTGGAAATTTTTGAAACATGTCACACCTTGCAAATCTCTTTCACTGATCAGATCCAGGTACCTGGTGTTGCCTCGTGTGTGTGTTTCGAGCGTGCACGTGGCCTGAGTGGTCTGGGTCACTCCGCAGGTCCCTCCACACTCTGAGCACGTAGTGCAGGCTTGGTTGGCTGTGCGGCCGCGTCTGTCCCGTGGACCGGGCGTTGGGAGCGTGCCCTCCTGCTGACGGGGTTTGTTTTCTCTTCCAGGACCTGCCTGACTTGGAAGACGTGGATGCAGGCGGATCTCTGGGAGACCAGCACAAGGTGACCTCTCACACATCCCCCCAGCCCCACCTTCCCTTCCAGCCCTGTCACTGACCAGGTATCTCGGGAAGTTGCACGCCCTTTGTGCTTGAAGCCTTCTCACCTCACCTAAGGAAACGCGGCTGTTTACTGTTGCTCCCCTCTCTGAGGTTTCACAACTAGCCACTTCGGGTTTTTTGAACAGGTCTTTTATCACTGATTTTTAATAATCATGTTCTGTACATAATTATCTGAACATTTTTTCTATCCTTTTGATGTATCTGTACGTTCATCTAGTGAATGTCTGTACCACAGCGACACACGGGCAGGGGAAGGGAGGGAGGAGAGCATAGAAGGCCCTATGGGGACCTCTCCCAAGGTGGCCCGACCCTCTTCCCTCTGGCCACGCTGAGAGCCAGTGTGGGCCAGCCCCGGGGGCCCCAAGGAGAGGGAAACCTAAGGTGTAACCTCAGGGCAGGAGCTCGTCATCGAAGGAGGGACACAGACACAGGGGACCACAGTTCCGTGGGGGCCTGACCTCCAAAGCGCGACTAGGTGGCCGGGTGAAGGCGGAGCCCGTCAGAAGCCAAGGCTCACAGACGAACCATTCAGGGACCCAGGAGGGTGGTGGTGCGGCACGAACAGAGTGGGTGAGGGCCGTGCCACACGGAGACCTGACGAGGACCTGGGGGCGTGGAGACCTGGCTGCAGAGCTCACCATGGCCTCCGGGGCTCACAGACGGCTGCCAAGGAGCGTCCATCCTGAGGCCCGACTTTCAAGCAGCGAGTGCTGTGCTCCCTCGGGCCCACAGTGTGATAGATTAAAAAAGCCGAATTAGCATTGTGCATTTTAGAGACTATTGTGAAAGCGGAAATGTTCAAATACATCTTTTTTCTTTTAACAGAAGATGTGCTTTCCAAAGATTACAGCCATCTCGAGCCTGAGTGACGACAGTGACCCTGAACTAGACTACACCTCACTCCCAGTGCTGGAAAACGCTTCCACAGACGCCCCTTCCAGTATATTCGCAGTCTCCAAGGACACCTCCAGGAAGGCCGAGACGGAGACGCCCTTTACAGGCATATTTAAAGCAGCAGCAGAGAGGGACTTGGCAACCCACAGGAGAGACACCAAGGCCCTTCGCCCACTGATTCAGGAGCTGAACGATGACGAGCCTTCAGGGCAACCACCCTGGCCCCCAGCCTGCAAAAGGGAAGCCGCGCCAGCCCCGTGCATTGAGGACAGGGATGGGGACCTGCTTCTGGCCTGCACTCCAGGTACTGTCACCCAACTTTCAAGGCTACAGGGGCCAAAAGCTTCTCGGGGGGAAATGGACTGTGGACCACCCAAACCCAGAGCGGGTGGCCACCTGGGCCTTTGCCCTAGGAATCCCGTGTTCTCAGAGGGGGTCACTCACGACCTCTCCAGAGACCACGGAGATCGCTAGAGCATGTTCCTAAGTCGCCAGCCGGGGCCAAGGAGCTGCCAGACCGACCCCCTCCCCGACCTTCCCCATCCTTGGCCCCTCCAGACCAAGGCTGCTGAGGGAAGGAGGGGACCGGTGATACCGCAGCTGGGAATATGGGACAAAATGAGGGTGACAGCTGGCCGGAGGGTGTGGGTCGTCCACATGAAGGCCCAGGACCGGGATGAATGACTGTGAGATGCTGCTGGCCGGGAAGGGAGCTTCAGCAGGCAGGGACGGCGCCCACAGTGCCCAGATGGGTGGGACCGGCAAAGCCACACCCTGACGTGCCCGCCGGCCTGGCGCTGGGGCCTGTGCCCATGACCAGGGAGGGGCACTTTGGGGGAAGCTGGCTAGTGCTTGCTGGTCACGAGCGCACTGGGGGCAGCTCTGTGTTCAGCTTTGTGCCTCCGGGTATCCAACTCGGGGAGCCTGTTGCACGCACACGACTCCCGCTGTAATCCACACTGGACGGCAGCCAGGCTTCTTGCTGAACACCAGCTTGCGTGGCTGCCCCAAGGCCTGCGCGCGGGAAGGGAGGAGGGCCGGCCGCACTTTCCACGGACACCAAGTTACCCATTTCCTGGCTCTTTAGGAAACAGCCCCGAAAAGGATGAAGTCCAGTCTGAGATGGAGCCTGAGGAGTGCCCGGAGCCCAAGGCCAGAGAAGACTGGGACTGAGCCCAAGGCAGCCCCTCTGCTCTTGGACTAACAGGGCCTGACCCCCCAGCAGGGGCAGGTCACCCCCTTGGCTGGGCTCCCCTTCCCTTCCAAGAGTCGCAGTTACTGAGGGCGTGCAGGGCCCTGGACACAGACGGCACTGTGCTCCCTGCTCTCAAAGCCTCACACGACCCCTGGTTATTTGCAGTATAAACCATGTAACTAAATGTCTCCCTTGAGCACTGTAAACATTTTAGCACCCACGCAAGTCCCTATGTTATTGGATTATTTGATGTCCAGTGAGTCACACGATTCACTTCATCAGGTACCCGAGACAAGGACCATTCCTCTCTTCACGTGTGATCAGAAACCTAGGTCCCGCCCCAGGGCCCTGTGTCATTCCCAGGGGGTGTTTTCCCTGCAAGAGGGCAGGCTCTTCACCACAGCCACAGAGCTGCGGAGGAAGCGAACCTGACGTGCTGAATGTCGAAAGCCAAGTAAGGGGACGCAGCCTGGCCTGAGAAACTTGACCAGGCTCAGCTGACAAGTTTATTCAACCCCTAAACGTGGGTCCAAAGTGCCTCCCTCTACAAAACGTTATAGATGGTGCTAGAAACTGCTTAACACACACACACCTAACCACTGGCAGTGAGCTGCCAACACCCAGCAGCGGAGCACCGGCAGGCGGGGCAGCTCACTTCACCGTCACCCGCCGCATCCCCGGGGGCCCGTGCGTGGCGGAGCCCTCGGCCGCCTGGAGCCCCTGCTTTCCGGCACAACACTGTCGGCTGGAGGGGATCCCGGCGACACTGACCTTCAGGACGGGGCTCCCAGGACTTCTCAACGTGCCCCCGGGAGCACGAGCTACAGGAGACACGACTACCTTGTTGTCCTTCTTCCTCCAACGTGGAGTCAAACCGCTTCTGAATGTCTCCCGCAGTCACGAAGGCCTTCGGAAAGCAGGAAGGTCTGCACCCTGGCGACTGTTCTCTTTATTTCCCATTTCAACCACAAAAGGCACAGCTTATCCAGGACAAAGGGCTCCCTGGAGGTGGGGGGCAGCTTCCCCGGGGCCTCAGAAGCCCATGCGGGGCTTCTTCCAGCGTGGCTGAGAGCCAGAGCGGACGGCTGCCCGCTGCCGGGAGGGGGTGGCCTGGACACTGGAGGCCTGGGAGGAGAGCACAGAGGCAGCCCCCGGGGCGTCCCCTCGGAGCGGCAGCTCAGCCATGTAGTCCCGGAGCGTCTGCTGCCGCTCCGAGGGGACACCCCGGGCCCACAGCTCCTGGATGGACTCCTGGGAGGGCGGGGTCACTGGAGGCTGAGGCCTGGCCTCAGGAAGTGTCCGCTCTGGGCTGGGAGGGGGGCTGGCAGCGTCTGAGAGGTCTAAGCGGCCGCTGAGTGAGGAGAAGGTGCTGGACAGTTGAGTCCGGCGCTTGTGCCGCTTGGGCTGTTTGCTGGGCCCCGAGCTGCTGCCCCGCTGCCTCTCCCACCAGGCCGCCGCCTGGCCCTCCCAGGCTGCCTCTAAACGCTCGCTGAGCTCGTCCTTGGGGCCTGGCTCGGGGGCGGGGGCCCGCTCTTCTGTGGGGAGCAAGCCCAGGTCCCTCGGCTGCAGGAGACGCCCTTTGGCCATGGCCGCGCGGAGACCCTCTGGCGCTTTGCCCTCTGCCTTCTGGGGCTCAAAGCAGCCCAGCAGGCGGCGGTGGGAGAAGGTGGGTGCGGCCCACACGGGGGGAGCCGGGGGCACCTCCAGCAGGGCCTTCAGCCACTGGCTGCAGGAGGCAGTGGCCTGGGGGGTCCAGGAAGCCGTGGGGGCAGGAGAATCAGGCCCGGGGTCTGCCTGGAGGTGGAGGCGCTGGTGGAAGACGTCTCCAGCCGCCGAAAGTTGGAAGAGCGACAGCACCGGTGTGGCAGCGGAGGGTGGGATGGCGGCGGCCAGACCTGGAGGTGGAAGGACCGTGACCCCACGGCCTGGTGCGGGTGCGGCTCCTCAAACCCACTCCCCTGCCCCAGCGAACCTATGGCTGGTGCTGTCAGACGTTCCCGCAGCCGCCACTGACTCTTGGGCTCCAGCAGGGGGAAGGCAGAGAGGGAGTCGCTCCTGGAAGGGAGAGACTGGGGGGGCCCTGCCAGCCGGGGTGTGGAGGTCCCCTCTCCTGGAGGAGAGACAGACAGCTGAGGCCCTGCCCGCCCTCCCGCCCGCCTCCCGCCCGCCTCCCGCCTCCCGCCCACGCCGCCCCTCACCTGCGAGGTGCAGCAGCTGCAGCTCCCCACCCTGGCCCGCCAGCAGCAGCGGCCGCGGGAGGCCTGTGCGGGGCGGGGGTAGCAGCCGGGCCAGCAGGGGCGCGGAGGGGAGGCCGTGGTTCCACTTCAGCAGGGGCACCAAGGGGAGGCGCTCATCCACCAGGTAGAGCGAGAACTGGGGGCCCAGGAAGAAGACAGAGGGGACGTGACTGAGCAGTGGGAGAGGGACGGGACAGGTCCCCCTGGGTGGCCCCCTCCGGGGCCCCATGTGGCTCTCAGGGTAAGTCTCAGCACTCCGGGACCGGCCCTGCCCGCCTCTGCAGCTTCAGCTGCCCAGCCCGCACAGGAGGCAGCCCCGAGCAGGTGGCACCGGCCCCTGTCCTGATGGCCTTGCTGGGAGAAGGGCTCTCGAGAGAGGCTTTCACCCAGCCTCCCCCGACCTCACCTGACCCTGGCACATACGCCCGAGACACACCCACTAACACCCAGGGTCCTGAGGGGGCGGGGTGGAGCCAGACCTCCTCTCCCCTTCCGGACACGGGGGGACTGTCCAGCTCTGGCCACTGCCCCCACGCCCACGCCCTTCCCCAGCAGCTGTCCAGGAGCGTCTCCAGTGACCGCCTGCGACGGTGCAGGACGCAGAGGAGGGGAAGGTATCGCTCACCTGGGTGCAGACGAGGTGGAGCGTGGAGTGCAGACACTCGGGGCCGCACTCCCCCAGGTACTGGGTGAGCAGGACCCGCTCCCCCTTCTGGCACGATGCTTCTGCCCCTCCACGAAAAAGCAGCAGACCACAGCCCGGCGGGCCCTGGGGGACACGGCCAGGTCAGCCAGCCCACGGTCCACCATCTGTGGTGCCACGTGCTGCAGCTGGCCCGGGGCTCGCTGGCCCGGCAGCTCATCACGCCCTCTCGGGGGAAGCCCCCCACCCCACCCCCACCGAGGACCCTCCCTGCCCCCTCACCTGAGTGTCCACCATCTTCACTCCGGTGCGATCACCCACAGTCAGCACTCGAGGGTGGGCGGTGAAGTCTGCCCAACGCCAGGGAGAGGGGTCCCGGAACACAAGGGTCTCGGGGTCCTTGTAGATTTGCTGCAGCCTTGGGGAGACAGGCCAGCCATGGTGGGGAGACCGGCGGGTGGGGGGAGGCTGGGGTGACCTGGCCTGGGGTCCAGGACATGGGCCAGGTTCTGAGGGAGCCGTTGGTTGGGGTGGAGGGTTTTTATGGGGAAGGGGCGTTACCCGTCCTGGGGAGTCCACAGACAGATGGCTCCGGAACGGCTGCAGATGGCCAGCTCTCCAGGCAGGTGAGGGCTACAGGGCACACACGTGATGAACGCCGGGCCACCCCCTTCTCCCACGCCCATCTCCACGCAGACCAGCCTCAGTGAGCCCCTCACCTGAGGCTGATCCCTGTGGCCCCCTTCTCGACCTGCCACACCTGGAGAGGGGCCGGCTGCCCCTGCTTACTGACCTTCCACAGGGCACAGTGGTAGTCAGAGCGGACGGCCAGCAGAGCTGAGGGATGGAGAGGGTCAGGGTCAGAGTCAGGCAACAGGTCAGTGAGTGGACGGGGGAGGTGTCTATGGGCCTTACCTTCTCCCTGCACAGTGTGGGTCACCACCTGCCGGACAGGTCCCCGGAGCCGGATGTGGCCAGGGCCTCCGAGAACCTGGGGCTCACTGCATGGGGTCAGGTTGACCTTCTGTAAGTCTGGGCATCTCGCTAAGGATAAGTTCATGCGTTACAGCCACTCAAGGCTCCCAACTTCCCACGTGTCCCTAGAGCTTGCCCAGCGAGGGAGGATACACAGCCTGTCCAGGGCGCCTCCTGCAGGGTAGACCAGCTGCCCAGCCCTGGGCGTCCTGCCGGGCACCCAGGCCAGCGCGCCCCCGGTGAAGGCGGCGTCCAGGAGCAGCTGCTCCCACCGCAGGGCTAGCTCCTCGTGTAGCAGCTCCCCCAGGAGGCTCGCCACCGACGTGCTGAGGATCGGGCCCCCAAGGATGGAGAACCGACGCTGGCGGTGGCTGAGGTAAGCCCAGGGACAGCTGGGGGCGAGACGAGGAGGGTCAGGCTGTGGGTGATGGCGCGGAGGGCTGGGTACCATCCCGAGGGAGGCCAGGCGTAGCAGACGCACTCTTAGTCACCCTAGAACTTCTTCCTCTGGGAAACCAGCCCACCCGATTCCTGTGCTGCAGTCACATGATCCAGGCCCGGCCACGGGGATCGGCTCACGATGGGTGTGACACCCAAGCCAAGCCAAGCCGACCACACCGTTCCCGGGACTTCTGCTGGTGCCTCAGGAAGGACACTAGCCCTTCCCTGGAATCATAAACCATCTTGCTGCCACTTGGAAACAGTCTGTCTAGGAATTAAGCCAAGCAGAGGCAAGAGGATGAGAAAATAAAGAGGTAGAGCCCTATTAACATCTGAACACCTGGATGCAGCCATGCCTGTAGTGCATGAACTTCCGTTCTTTTTTCCCTTATGTGGCTAGTGCAGCTGCGAGTTCTGTATGGGGCAGCGTGGCTCATGACTGCACGGGGGATGTGGAAGCAATTTGATGGAAACCAGCATCCAGGCCCTGGTTCCCTCCATAGCCCCACCACCAGCTAGGCATACCCATCCCGTCCCTTCTCCCTAGCCACTTGCCCCCAGGGCTGGTGTCCACCGAGGTCCTGGAGTAGCCTCTTCACACTGACCACTGTCTTCTTCTTCGAGCGGCTCTGTGTGGAAAGGCCTCGTCAGGCTCACACGCCCTAGGGCTTACCCCGACGGGAAGTGGGGAGCCCCCTCTCCTGGCTGGCCAGGGGTTACTCACCCGTGCTCCCTCCAGTTTGAAATTCTCCAGCATCAGCTTCCCCAGGGGTGCAAAGGCTATGTCCCCGTGATCCCACAAGAACCGGCTGAGCTGCGGGAGGACAGGAGGCCGGGTCACTAGGCACAGCCCCGGCCACGTGGCACCGTCCGCCGTGGGGCCGCTTACCTGCTCAGTAACGTCCAGCACAGCTTGGGGCTGTCTACGGAACTGGTAACCTCCCCGGAAAAGCAGATCCTGGGCAGTCACGCCGGGGTCCCAGGGATCTGAGGGGAGAGTGAGGCTGCGGAAGGGCCCGGAAGTGGAACCAGGTGTCCTAGGTGCCTGGAGGTGCCAAGGGCCCTGTAGGGCAGAATCAGCAGGGAGAGGAAAGGCCTCGCGCGGGAGCTGGGGGAGAGGAGAAGCGGGGAGCAGCTTGGGAGGGGGCCCCAAGGCCGAGATCCTTACCGGGACCAGGAGGCAGCAAGGGCAGCGGCCCAGGGGCATCCGGCTCCCAGAGCAGGCCCTTGGCCAGGTGCGGCCCCGCGTTCTGAGGAAACACAACCGGGGCCACAACAGAACAGTGAGTGTGTGCCGGGCCAGGCGCTGTCACCCACTCTTGTCTTTTATTAACTCATTCAATCCTCCCAAGGCACCGGGCAAACTGGTACGACGGTCATCGTCATTTTAATGATGAGGAAAATGGAGGCACAGCGAGGCCGTCCCTTGTCCCAGGCAGCAGCCACTAAAGAGAAGGGCTGGGATTTGAACCCAGGCAGTCTGACTTCAGTCTGTGCTCTCCACCTCCAGGCTCTCGCAGGAGTCCCTGGCCTTTGCGTCTCACTTACACTCAGGAGACCCTGTGGTCACTTACTTGGGACGCCCACAGGCTGCTCCATCCCACTGCGGGGCTGGCCTGAGACAGCTCAGCTCCACACCTGGGGCTGGAAGAGCAGGAGGCAGGCGAGCAAGGCTCCCGCAGGGGCGGATCTGATGTAAGCCCTTCCTTGTCAAGGGAGTCCCTCCCGCCCAGAGCCAGCGTCTCTTTTAAATTTCTCGCCCACTTGCTGGTGTAATCCTTAGCCAGCCTGTCTCCAAGTGGCAGCCAGATGGCTTAGGCTTCTGGGGAAAGAGCCGGCGTCCTTCGTGTCCCAGGAGATCTCCCCTCCCCTGCCCACCTCACCCCTACTGTACGGTTTCGGCATCCTTTTGGTTTCACTCAGAGCTGTTCTCACTTTGTAATGATTTTATCCTTTGGTCTACTCACTTGTCTATTCTCACTCAACCTAACTCTGTTCCACGGGGCAGGGAGCGCATCTGACTTACTCACTCTGGATTCCCAGGGCCTGGTAAGGCACCTGGCACATATTAGGGGCTGTTCAGTGAGTATCTGTTGAACAAATAGAGGAAGAAAAGACGGGGGCCAACAGCTCCCGCTCAGTAAACCCTCTGAGGATGGCAGGGCATCCCAGGTCCCCAAAGGAGGGGATTCTGGCTCAGCCAGTGTCTTAGCAGATTTGTGCCAATGCCACACCCCCCTGCATTCCTGCCAACTGGTGTGAATGCTAGGATAGGGGGGCCGAGGGACGGCACCCACCCTGCAGCCGCCAAGGCTCTCCCTGCCATCCTCACCTCAGAACCTTGGGGCAGGGACTCCGGCAGGGTCAGCGCGTCTCTCCAGCTGCACATGAAGGACACGTCAGGGACGTCGCTCAGGCCAAGGGGGCCAGTCGTGAACAACGAGGGCGGGAGGGAGCTGGGGAAGTCCATCCTGGGAAACAGGAACCACCCGGCCTTCCTCAGACCGGAACCTGACAGCCACTTCCGGGGTTCCTGGAGGGTGAAGAGCGCCCCAAGAGGAGTACAGTTTCTCTGGGGAAGCAGATAACAAAGAACAGATGGCTATGTCGCCTAATGCCTGATAGTAATAAGTGCTACGGTAAAACCAACCAACCAGCCAGGAGGGAGGGGATGGCGGTGGCCGAAGGGTGTGGTCTTAGCATCGGTAAGAAGGTGGCACTCGGCATATCCTGAACTAATGACAAGGCCGCTGGGAAGAGGGTACAGCAAGTGCAGAAGTTCTGGGGCAGGAAGTGTGTGAGAAACAACGGGGCAGCCATGGACGGAACTAGGAGGTGAGTGACGGGCCGAAGTCAGGTGGCGAGGGGTCCGCTTCCAACATGCTCTTATGTATTACATTATAATTACACGTTCATAGACTACAGACCCCACACTCTACGCTACGCTCCCAAGACAAACTCAAGTTCCCCAAAGCCAGAGACGAGTCTTATCTGTCTGCCTTCCCACTGTCAAGTACAGTACCTTCCAAAAAAAGGAACTGTGTGTTGAATAATAATAAACGTCAAAGGGCTTTGATAAAGAATAAACAGCCGTATCATCCCTCTTTTTTATTACCTGCAAAAATAAGAGCAGTGCTCACTCACTGAGTGCCAGCATCTGCCAGACACGGCACTATGTGTTTTATTCCTCTGCCCCGATTATGGAGTTCAGGAAACTGAGACTCGGGGAAGAGCAACTTGCCCGAGGCCAACAGCCTGATCCCTGCCCTGATTCAAAATCCAAGTTCTGAACCACTACTCTCCCGTGCACCCAGAAGCAAACACCAGCCTTGGAGTCTCAGTAAGCAAAAACTTTTCCCCTTGGAACTGCAGCTGAATTGTATCCATTCAGTTTGTAACCTCCGGACATCCATGTACCCTCGGCACCTGGCGAAGTGCCCACCACACAGTAAATGCCAGTAAATACTTGCCAACTGAATGAATGTCTGTTTCTTAGCGCACGTGTCACCTCGTTCTAATTGTGCCTATAGGTACAGCCTTATTTCTTCTTCGAGACTGCTCTTCAGGGGCAGGAACTGTATCTGACTCATTTCTGAGTTCCTGGCAACTGGCCGTTGCTGTCATTCTCTTCCGTAGCAAAAGAGGACAGTGGCGGGAATGCGTCTTTTCACTGCAGGACCCTTTCACACTATCTCTCCACTTAAAAGGATCACCATTGCCCTTCCTACCCACCTACAAGATCCTCCTCATCCTTCAGATTTTCAGTCAGGAAGCCTCTCCCAGTTCTCCCAATACTATCCCACAACACCCTGCATCCCTCCTCCAGAGCACGCATTGCAATGTGTGATTAGATATTTAAAGGTAAAGCTATTTAATTCCAAACTGCTCTAAAAGTCCCCATGGGGAAGAGACTTCATCCCCCGTGCCTTGGGTACTTACTACGTGGTAACAATCAGTACATAAAAACTGAAGGAACAGGGCTTCCCTGGTGGCGCAGTGGTGAAGGGTTCACCTGCCAATGCAGGGGACACGCGTTCAAGCCCCGGTCCGGGAAGATCCCACATGCCATGGAGCAACTAAGCCCGTGCGCCACAACTACTGAAGCCCGTGCACCACAACTACTGAAACTCACACGCCTAGAGCCCGTGCTCCGCAACAGGAGAAGCCACCGCAATGAGAAGCCCGCGCACCACAACGAAGAGCAGCCCCCACTCGCCACAACTAGAGAAAAACGCGCACGCAGCAACAAAGACCCAACGCAGCCAAAAATTAAATAAATTAATAAATAAATTAAAAAAAATTTTTAACAAATGTTAGTTATTGTTCTTTTTTTAAAAATTTATTTATTTTATTTATTTATTTTTGGCTGCATTGGGTCTTCGCTGCTGTGCGCGGGCTTTCTCTAGTTGTGGTGAGCGGGGGTTGCGGTGCGCGGGCTTCTCATTGCGATGGCTTCTCTTGTTGGGGAGCACGGGCTCTAGGCACGCGGGCTTCAGTAGTTGTGGCTCGCGGGCTCTAGGGTGCAGGCTCAGTAGTTGCGGAGCACTGACTTACTTGTTCCACGGCATGTGGGATCTTCCCGGCCCAGGACTTGAACCTGTGTCCCCTGCATTGTTAGGCGGATTCTTAATCACTGCGCCACCAGGGAAGCCCTAAAATTTTTTTTTAAAAACAAAAACTGAAGGAACAAATCCAGCAATGAATGAAGGAGAGGAAAAAGGAACCAAACAGCCTCAAACAAACGCAGGCAGGCTGACGGCGCTGGTGGAGCCCACGACCTCAGAGAAGCCCCGAGACAAGACAGCCTCGACTTCCCGCCCTCGCCCTGCGCTCTCCCGGCCCGTTTAGACCGCCAAGGCTGCAGAGTCAGTCGGGTCTGCCTTCACGCCAGGCCGGGCACGACAAAAAGTGCGCCTGCAATGGGATGGGAGAGGGGATCCGGGCGGCCTTTCCCCTCAGACATCTACTCGCCCACTCCCTCCCTATCCACCTCTTCCCACTCCACCTCCAGGCCCCAGAATTTCAACCGAACAACAATATCAGAGGTCTCGCATCAAGCGCCGTGCGCCAGACAGCTGTTGCTACCACGCTTTACATCGGTGGGATGCTCCTGACTCCATGAGCCAGCGGCTGCTAATAACCCACTTTGTAAAGCCTGGGCGACTTGTCCCAAAGCCACAAAGCTTGGGGCCCGTGGACTTGAGCAGAGGGACCTGCCTCTCCGTCCCGTCCGGGCGGCGCGCGCACTTACGTGGCCCCGGCCGTGCCGTGCTCGTCTGGGAAATGAACCTCCGCGTGATGCTCGCCTGACCCTCGTGCCACGAGGGAGCCCGAGAGAAACAACCTAGCTCCAGCGTCCGCGACAGGACCGCCCCACAGCGGCGTTTACCCGTCTCTTGGGCTGGGCCGGAAGTGCTCCCTGGAAGGCAGGAAGTCCCGCCTCCCATCCTGGCCTCGCGGGCGCTCCAGAGCACCACCTCCCGGCAGGAGGGGGAATGCGAGTGCAGGCCGTGCTGTGGGCCGTAGAAATCAAATGCCTTCAAATCCCAATAGTGAAGTCCAGGTTGACGGGCTCGCGAACCTCACCGCTGCTTAACTAACTTCCTACTTTACGGGATTGTTGCATTAATTCACTCAAAAAACAATGAGCACCTACTATAAGCCAGGCACTTTATTAGTCAGTAGGAATGCTACTGACTGTCTTTATATCCTGTGAAGCAGGCTTTCCATATAGGAGTACTGGTACTGCTGGGAACGCATGAGGCTTTCCCAGTAGTCAGGCAAATACAGCTTTAGGCACTGGTTCCCAGATTCTAGCATGCATCAGCATCACCTGGAGGGTGTGTTAAAACAGAGTTTCTGATTCAGTGAGTCCGGGGTGGGACCTGATAATTTGTATTCCTGAGTTCCCAGGTGACGCTGATACTGCTTGTCTGGGGGCCAAGCTTTAAGAGCTACTGTGCGATCATAAATATTACCCTTATCCAGCCCAGTAGTTTTCAGACCTGAGCATGCATCAAAATCCCCTGGAGGGCTTGTTATAACCATTTGCTGGGCCACACCCCCAGCGTTTTCTGGTTCAGTAGGTCTGGGATGTGATCCAAGAATTTGCATTTCTTTTTTTTTATTCAACTTTTTTTCATTTAAATGAATTCCTCTTAGAATTCAGTCCCAGAAAAAAACTTTCTCCTAACAAACTTTATGCTACTTCTTTTTTTTTAAGAATTCCACATATTACTTATTTTAAATTTAATTCCTTTTTTTAAAAATTTGAGTGAAATTGCTTTACAATGTTGTGTTAGTTTCTGCTGTACAATGAAGTGAATCAGCTATATGTGTACCTGTATCCTCTCCCTCTTGGACCTCCCTCCCACCCCCACCCCCATCCCACCCATCTAGGTCGTCACAGAGCACCGACCTGCACTCCCCGTGCTATATAGCAGGTTCCCACTAGCTATCTATTTTACACATGGTAGTGTATTTATGTCAAACCTAATCTCCCAATTCATCCCACCCTTCCCTTCCCCCCAAAAATTTGCATTTCTAATGAGTTTCCAGGGATGCTGATGCTGCTGGTCCAGGCACCACACTTTGAGAACTATTACTTTAAAGAGTCAATTTCAAAATTCTTGGCTTCCATCTATATAGATTTTATCTGGGAGGTGCTTGGCTTCGGAAGTTTCAAGCTTTTTTCTCCTCTGTGGACTGTTGCCTGAGATGAGTGCTGAACAAGGGGACTATTCCAAAAAGCAGAGTCCCTGCAGGAGAAAGTTCCCGTAAGACTAAGAAAAGCAGGCTCAGTAAGAAGTAGCGATGGAAGGGTTCAGGAGAGGGGCTGTTTATATATTATATTTTTTCAATTCTTTATTTATTATTTTTATTATTATTTTTGGCTGCGCGGCATGTGGGATCTTAGTTCCCCAACCAGGGATCGAACCCATGCCCCCTGTAGTGGAAGCAGAGTCTTCACCACTGGACCGCCGGGGAAGTCCCAGGGGCTCACAGTATTATGTTCGTTCATCTGAGTCCTGGTTACATGGCTCTGTGCCGTGTGTGAAAATTCATTGAATGATCCGTGCACTTTTCTGCGTGTACGTTATACTTCAGTAAAGAACCTTTTTTTAAAAGAAAAGGAAAAAAGAAGAAAACTGCTGGCTGTGACACTTGATATTACTGAGACTTCAACCTCTAGGTCAGCCTTCTCAGCTACCTTAGATATAGAATCCAGAAGTCCCTCTACGAGGGCAGGGATTCTTCTGTCTGTGTTGGTCACTGACGTATCCCAGACAGCTAGAAGATGCTTCATGCATATTTGAATCAATGGAAGAGGGCATGAATGAGATGGCTCTTCTGAGAAAGTATCAACACATTTACTTAAATTGAAAAAGCCAAGTCAGACTGTTTCTGAGGAGAAGTAATTCCATTTTAGCTGAGTGCTTTGTCTATGAGAGAAAGCTTTGACGATTAAATCATTTGGAGAGTGTTTTTCATAAATGGAATAAGCTAAGTCTGCATCTCCGTGGTTTTGGTGAAAACATATTGAAAAGATGATTACAATATATAATAAACTAGAAATTGCACCTTTTGTAACTCCGTGTGACTAAACAATTGGGGGATACATAGTCTTTCAAAATTATTTTAGGGGTATGTATGCCAAAAATATTGAAGGCCTTTTATACTAGTTTCCTATTGCTGTTGTAACAAATTACCACAAACTTAGTGGCGTTAGACAATAAAACATCATACAGTTCTGGAGGTCAGAAGCCTGAAATGGGTCTCACTGGGCTAAAATCAGGGTGTCAGTAGGGCCGTGTTCCTTTCCAAAGGCTGTGGGGAGACTTCTTTTTTTTTTTTTCCTTTTTCAGCTCTGAAAGCTGCCCACACACCTTGGCTCATGGCCCCCTTCCATCTTCAAAGGCAGCAATGGCCAGTTGAATCTTTCTCACAAGGCCATCTCTCTGATTTTGACTCTTCAGTCTCTTTCTGGTTTAAGGACCCTTGTGATTACATTGGGCCCACCCAGATAATCTCCCTCTCTTAAACTCGGCTGATCGGAAGCCTTAATTCCATCTGCAACCGTAATTTCCCCTTGCCATATGATGTAACATAGTCATAGGCTGAGGCAATCAGGATGTGGACATCTTGGGGGTACCATTATTTTGCCTATCACATCACTATTCACATCACCCATCCAGCTTCTGCTCGGGGAGGCCAATTCCATTTCCTCCTTCCTTCTTCCCTTTCTATAAACAAGCTGTTAGGTTTCCTCTTGTTACTGATATATACTTAACATGCAGTAAAGTGTACAAGCCTTAAGTGTACACTCATCAAGTTCTTACATAGATATAAACCCACATAACCACCACCCAGATCAAGACAGAGAACATTTCCATCACTCCAGAAAATTCCCTGGTGCCACTTGTCAGTCAATACCTCCTTGAAGAAGTTACCATGATTCTGACTCATCACCACAGATTAATTTTGCCAGCTCAAGAACTTTATATAAATAGCATCATGTGGAAGATAGTCTTTTTAGTCTTGCTTCTTTCATTCAACACGCATATGTGATTGTGAGCACAAAGGTAGCTTGTTTATTTTAAAAAAAATTATTACTGAGTAATAGTCCATTGTCTGAATATATCACCATGTGTTCGTGCAGTTTCCTGCTGGTGATGTTTCTACGTTTTGGTGACTCTGGTGACGTCTTTGTGGATTTATGTAGCCCTCACTCCACTACTGAACACCTGCTATGCTATCCCTCTACTAGGTATAATTCTGCTCTCTGGGCTACACACGAAAGAAAAACCATAATTCTTTTTTTTTTTTTTTTTTTTGTGGTACGCGGGCCTCTCACTGTTGTGGCCTCTCCCGTTGCGGAGCACAGGCTCCGGATGCGCAGGCTCAGCAGCCATGGCTCACGGGCCCAGCCGCTCCGCGGCATATGGGATCCTCCCAGACCGGGGCACGAACCCGTATCCCCTGCATCGGCAGGCGGACTCTCAACCACTGCGCCACCAGGGAGGCCCGAAAAACCATAATTCTTTTTTTTTTTTTTTTTTTGCGTTACGCGGGCCTCTCACTGTTGTGGCCTCCCCCGTTGCGGAGCGCAGGCTCAGGACGCGCAGGCTCAGCAGCCATGGCTCACGGGCCCAGCCGCTCTGCGGCATGTGGGATCTTCCCAGACCGGGGCACGAACCCGTGTCCCCTGCATCGGCAGGCGGACTCTCAACCACTGCGCCACCTGGAAAGCCCCATAATTCTTGATGCCAATCCTTGAAACGTTTGGGAGTTTGAATCTATGCCGCTCCCCGCAGCTGCTCTTCCTGAGTCAAATGTTACTGGTTCTACCAACTGCTCCGCCTACGCTTCTGTATCCACACTGCCCCAATCCTGGCTAGTGTTCTCAGACCCAAAGGTAGCAATCAGCAGCAGCAGCAACAGTGACAAAGCTTACAGACTGTAAACTGAATAATTGGTCACGTTTTCCCATTCACTGGCTCCAAGACTGTTAACATTTCCAACCCCTTCAAGCAACTGTGTTGCATCGTAGCAGGCCATATGTAAATTGTCTTCATCCCTAACTTCATTTTATTTTTGTTCTCTCTCCTTCATCCCTAGTCCCTCATCTTAAAGAATTGTTGTCTTGCGATATTTTTAGGAACCAACCCAAAATCCCTTCTGGAAAAAAAAAAAAAATCGGGGGGGTGGATGGGTGGACAGGGTACCAAATGAGTAATTTTAGCTAGAGCACACATGGAGCACTTACAGTTGGTTTCAGGAAGGCCTACGGTGAACAGTTTTTAAATGTAGGTCCTAAAGATTCTGTGGGGCTGCTGCAGTTGAAAACACCTTCATTTACCGAAAGATGACCGACTTTCCGCCTCCCCCCCGCCCCTCCGCCCCCGCCAGGCTCAATTAAGCAGCTGGGGGCAGGCTGGCATGATGTGGCGTGATTTGGGAGGCATCCTAGGATGGGAGCAGGGGTGAGGCGCTGGACTTGGGTCCCCAGACCCCTCCCCTGGTCTTTGTCTCCCCAGTACAAGGCAAGGGCCCAGAAGAAGCTAATGGGAGTGCCCAGTGCCCCATCCCCACCTCACACCTGAAGCCCCGCCCCCCGGAGGTAGGATGTTGGCCAGGCGGCCACTCAGTCCACATCCAACGGTTTGAGAGACTGGCCTTCCCATTGGCTGGGCACACTGTCGGCCACAGCTTTATGGGCTCTCATTGGCTAGGAGTGAGATAGGAGGCGGAGCTCTCCATGCACTGTCTGTTGTGCCACGTGCTCCCCACGCGCGAGCTCACTTTCGCCTGTAAAAGGGTCCGGGTGGCGTGAGATCGTGCCCACTGTCGTCTCGGGTCCTCGCATCCGGCCATGGCTTCACAGGCCAGCACAGCCCTGGGCGCGGATGCCGGTGCCCGCAGGAAGCCCCGCCTGGCGGCGTCATTGCAGATTAGCCCCGGGACCAGCCCCAGGAGGCCTTCGGCCAGCCTGGGCCAAGACCACAGGGAGACCACGCCCGCTCCCAACTCGGACGACGCCGCCGAGCAGGGCGGGCAGTTCCAGGCCTCAGCGACGGGGCATGGTGGGCCCGGGGTGGGGGCCCGTGTCTGGGAACTGGGGGCAGCCCGGGCACAGGAAGACTCGAGGGGAAGGATGGGGAGGTCCCAGAGGGTCTCCTTTCCGTCCGCAGGGCCCGCCGGGGAATTCCTGACGGCGGCCAGACAGCTGGGCCTACAGATCAAAGACCCGCCACCGGGCCAGGCCGTGGCCTTGCTTACTCAGTACGCGGCCACTCTGGGAGTCTCCCTGACCTTCCGAGAGGACCAAACAGCAGGTGAGGCCCAGGGGGCTGGGACGGCCGAGGAGGACTGTGAGTTGGGCCTGAGCCTGGGGCCCGAGGGTAGGCCCTGCTGTGAGCAGCGTGGTGCCAGGAGCACCAGGTACATCAGATTTCTAACTGGCAGGTCATGGCCACATCTGAAGCTTGGGTTGGTTAAAGGACCTGCCTCAAGCTACCCCAGCCTTTCAGCAGGCTTTTTTTTTTTTTTTTTTTTGCGGTACGCGGGCCTCTCACTGTTGTGGCCTCTCCCCTTGCGGAGCACAGGTTCCGGACGCGCAGGCTCAGCGGCCATGGCTCACAGGCTCCGCCGCTCCATGGCATGCGGGATCTTCCCAGACTGGGGCACGAACCTGTGTCCCCTGCATCGGCAGGCAGACTCTCAACCACTGCGCCACCAGGGAAGCCCCAGCAGGCTTTTTTGAGGGCCAGTTACACACAGAGTTGCCATTGCCAGCACTGGAGAGGAGATACCTGAGTGAGGGCCAGCCCCAAAGTCAAAGACATTATCAAACACAGCTTGATGATGGCAACACTGCAAAGGGATGTAATCATTACAATCCTCCCCCCTGCCCTCCCCAAGAACAAATACACCAGGTCCTAAATTCAGGTTCCCAACTTTAAGCCAGTACATTCCCTGCTTCTCATGAGGCAGCAAGAGAATCATCCCTTAAGCTTTTGGGAGCATTTGTCAAACCTCCTAGGAGAACCCCAACGGACCAGCTCAAAAAGAGATAATGTGTTAAAAATCTACCCGGGATTTGTTTTAATCAGGTATGGTAAGACAGCAGACGTGAGAATGATTGCCATGAAGGAAAAAGTAAATACAGATCCCTAGAAACAGGAGGCACAGCTTGCCATGCCGGACCATGTGGGAAAGGATGGGGGTGGTCCGGAGGTAGAGGAGAGGGGAGAGCACAACCCACAGCCTTTATTGGGGTTTTCTTGGGACAGAACGGTTGAGGCAGGGTAGGAATGCAGAGTAAGTTTAGGATCGAGGAAGGCAAGACAGTAAGTTTAGGGCTTAGGGGTTGGTTCCTAGTTGTCTAGTACCTGGCCTGGGAGGTGATTTAGGGTATGGGGAGTGTTGGCTTGTGTGACGGTTTGATGGTTGGGGTGTGAGCTCTGGATTGGTTGGTTTCCATATGAAAGGGTGTGCTTGCAGGGGACTCATTTGCTATGTCCAGGAATTAGCTAGCCCTGGGAGGGTCGGTCTCTCCAGGATCAAATCCCCAAATGCCAGAGCATCAGGAATACAGAAGTAAGGAAATCGATTCAACAGCAGTGATGCTAGCTAACATTCATGAGTTCTGGATGATGGGCCAGGTGTTGTTTGAAGGCCTTCAGACAGTAACTCCTTGCGTCCTCACAAGTATTCCTCGAGGGCGCACAATACCGTTACCCCCACTTTACACACGGGGAGACAGGCCAGAGAGGCCGTAGCCGCGAGGGGGCAGTCTGCTTTCAGAGCCTGTGCTGAACCACTGGGTAATACTGCCCCTCCCTTCTGCCTAAGGTCCCCCTTTCCACTGTTTACATGCATAGGCGTATTTTCAGTCATTTTTTATTTTGGTAAAGTTTCAAAGAATAGTATAAAAGAACTGCCATAAAGTCTTCACCCAGTTTCTGCAGTTCACATTTGCCCCACTTACTTTGTGTATGTCTCTCTCTCCGTCCCTTCTATGTATTTAGATATAAATATCCACATTAATTTGTCGTGCACAATCTGAACACTGACTTACGGCTCCTTAAATGCTTCAGCATATGTTTCCTAAGGACAAGGACGCCGTCTTCTATGATGGCAGGTACAATGGTCGAATTCTGGAAGTTGAACATTGATATGATCCTATTAGCTAATTACCATTCACATTCAGTTTTTGCCACTGGTCACAGTAATGGCCATTTTTTCCCAACCCAGCATGACCTATCACATTAGCTCTTACACCTCTTTAATCTCCTTTCACCTGAAATAATTCCTCCGAGTGTCTCTGGCTTCAGGACATTGATGTTTTTGCAAAGTAAGGGCCGGTTGTTCTGTAGAAATTGGGTTCACTTGGGTCTGTTTCCTCAGGATTGGGTTCAGGTGATGCATACCCGGCAGGAGCGCCTGTAGGAACCTCGTGGCCCTGGCTGTGCATCCCACCAGCAGACCTGAGACCTGTTTGGCCTACCCCTGGGATGTCAGCTGGGAGGGCCTGACTAGGGTGGCGTCTGCCAGGTGTCTTCACTTCCCCCTGGGTGCGTCATCAGTCGTCCGAGGGGGGTATCTCCAGATGGTGTGGCTATCCTGTTCCCCAGAACACCGTCACCTCGTGGTTCTAGCAGCCTTTGATGATTGTTGCCAGATTTAATTGTCACCCCGCTGGCTGCCGTGGATTCCTGATGCTAGCCTCCCTTACTACTACTGGTTGGCATTTTTGATGCCCTTTTAAAGTAGATGAATCTCTGTGCTAGGGAGGGGTACTGAAATGTGGGTTCTCTTCTAAAAGGGAGACCTTTGGGCAACCAGTTTAGCAGCAGGTACCAGCAAATACCACGAATGGAAGTAAATTTATGCCCTTTGACCAAGTGATCCCAGTTCTAGGATTTTTCACCTGTCTCTGTTGTGTCGTAAGTAACACCTGAAGTGGTAGTGTTTGGAAGATGGCCCTTTCAAATGTAGAAAAGAAATAGAGCTATGTGTTTGGGGGAAGACAGGGGACCTTCATCCTGGGAACAGTGTAGCCCTGGATGTGGGTCCTGGTGCCACCTGGGCACGCTACCTGCCCTTTGTGTGCCCCCTCTGTGAAGTGGGGTCATAGGGACCTATTTCAGAGAGGCTAGTGAGCATTCTGAGTAGCCATGGCCTGGGTGGAGGTCAGCAGGCCTGTCTCCTTGTCATTCTTGTCCTCCTCACTGGCAGGTGTCATGGCCCTCCTAGAAAGGGCCCATGATGCGGGTAAGGTGCCTGGTGCTACTTCTCAGCCCCTCCTTCCCCAGACCCCTGCTTGCCCACCTCTGTGTCCGTGGAGCTGGATGGGGTGGTCTGCGCTGCGGGCACCGGCTACAGTAAGCCAGAGGCCAAGCAGCAGGCAGCTCTGGCTGCCCTCCACTACATCCAGCCTCGGCTGGAGAGCCCAGGTACAGGGGCTGGTGACCCAGGGCCCTGAGCCCCCGTGGGGGCGGGTGCATGTGTGTGGGGAGGGGTGAGTCGCTGCGGAGACCATCTGGGCATCAGGACCCGGCCGGCAGGGAGCTGGGCGGGGGAGGGTGGGGCGGGCGGTGTGAGCTGACCAGGCCCTAACGTCCTTTGAAGGATGTTAGCAGTCCTTGGGGACAGGGACTGCTGGGGGCAGCCCAGGAACTTTCAGCTTCTGGAGGATGACCCCCCCCACACACACACACTGCTTGCCAGTGGGACTTCTGGGATTCCTGAAGGGCACAGGACAGGAGGGCAGACCCCAGCGCCTACGGCAGCCCGCGCCTTGTCTGTCTTCCAGAGACCCCAAAGACCCCCAGCTGGCCTCCACTCGCCCCCCTGAGCATCGGTAGGTGGGCCCCCATTGACCTGGCCCCTGGCACGGGAGGGGTGTGGCCTGTGGGGCCCCCACCTCCGCCCTCTCCCTCACCCGCAGAGAACATCCTGACCCACGAGCAGCGCTGCGCGGCCGTGGTCAGCGTTGGCTTTGACCACCTGGTGGACTCGAGCTCACAGTACTGGGCCTGCAAGGGGACTGTGGCCGCAGTCATCCTGGAGAGAGGTAGGGCTGGCCCTGCCCCTCACCTCGGAAGGCCCCTGGGCCTCTCGCCTCAGTCTAGTCACCTCTGCCCCCTTCCCCGCAGGGGTCCCAGGCTCCCAGGGCCACGCCAAGGAGATCTACCAGCTGGTGGCGCTGGGCACCGGCGGTGGCAGCTGTGCCAGGTGGCTGGACTTCTCGGGCCGACAGCTCCACGACTGCCACGGGCTGGTGGTGGCCCGCCGGGCCCTGCTGAGGTGAGGGGTCGGGGGGACCCTCTGCGGCCGCCCCGGGTGGGCCGGGCCGCCCCAGCTGCCGCTCCGTCCGCCCCCAGGTTCCTGTTCCGGCAGCTCCTGCTGGCCACGCAGGGGGGCCCCAAGGGCGAGGAGCGGTCTGTGGTGGTCCCCCAGCCGGGGTCCTGGCCCCCCTTCGCCTTCAAACCCGGGATCTTCCTGCACCTGTACGTCAGCAACACCCCCAGGGGAGCTGCCCACGACATCGAGTATGTGGCGCGCCCGGGGAGGGCCGTGTGGGCGGGGGTGGGGAGAGCGGCCCTGAGCCCCGCGCCCTCTGCAGCCTCCCGTCGCAAGGCCTCCCGCACAGCTGCCCGCTCCGTCTGCAGGCCCACATCCAGGGGCAGCTGAAGCCCGTGTGCTACGTGGCCCCTGCGCTCCGCGACACCCACGTGGGCTGCCTCTCGGCCAGCGACAAGCTGGCACGCTGGGCCGTGCTGGGGCTGGGTGGTGCGCTGCTGGCCCACTTCCTGCCCCCCGTCTACGCCAGCAGCCTGGTCCTGGGTGAGGCCCGAGGGCAGGAGGGCTGGGGCGGGGGTGGGGGAGCGTGGCGGAGACTCAGGTCTCATCCTGGGCCCTCTGCCCCCACAGCCGACCCCTGCCAGAACACCCCGGCCCTGGGCAGGGCCATCCACACCCGGCCCGACCTCGACGGGGCCTTGGGGCCGTGCCTGCCGCCCCCCTACACCCGGACCATGCTGCACCTGTTTGCGGGGCCCTCGGTGGCCCCCTCCGACCCCCCCTCCAACACCTGCCAGGGGCTGAGCCTCAACTGGAGCCTGGGGGACCCTGACGTCGAGGTGGTGGATGTGGCCACCGGGCGTGTGAAGGCCGAGTGAGCGGGGCCCGGGGTGGGGGGCGGCGGGGGTCCCCGGCCCCCTGCCCGTGGGGAAAGAGCACATCTAGCCGCCAGCCTCTTACCGGTAATGTGACCCACCCCGTGGCGCCCCCCGCCCCGGATGGTCACGGCGTGGAGGTGGTGTGAGGGGCGTGGAGTAGGCCTGTTAGTGTTGTCCTCCCTTGCCCTCCCCCGACGTTCGGTCCCTTTCTCTCCATCCCCAGCGCTGCCCAGGGGCCTCCCTCCCGCCTCTGCAAGGCTGCCTTTCTCTGGGCCTTCCGCCAGGCTGCCCGCGCTCTCGGGAAGTCCCACCTCCTGGCCTTGAAGACCTACGAGGCAGCCAAGGTCAGCCGCTTCCCTGCCCCGCAGCCCCCTTTCTCCTGCACCCCCAGCAGGCACCCTCTCTCCACCGTCTCATCTCCCGCCCTAGGCTGGGCCCTACCAGGAGGCTCGCCAGCAGCTGTCTCTCCTCCTGGACCAGCAGGGCCTGGGGGCCTGGCCCCCGAAACCACTGGTGGGCAAGTTCAGAAACTGAAACAGACGTCCGGGCCGAGGTCCCTGAGCCCAGGCGGAGCCTGCTGGAGGAGGGCCGTTTCTGGGCGGGGGCACGGGGGCACAGGGTGAAGCTGGGGGTGGAGGGAGGGCCTGGCGTGCTGGAGAGGTGGGGCGGCTGCATATTCGGGCTCGCATAAAGAAGCTGTTTCTGGTGGTTCTGTGTGTTGTCGCCTTTCTGGAGAGGAAGAGGGGAGCCGTAGCCCCTCGGTTTGCGAAGGGAGAAGCCTCCGCGGTGGCCGGGGCTCGGCTGGAGCCTCCTCACAGAATCACTGCGTCGTCGCCCAGCCTGCGCGCCTGGGGGCGGCCGTGTGGTGTCTCGGGCGGCGGGTGTGGGAGCCTGTCCTCCTTGGTCTCCTTCCTTTCCCAGGGCTCGCCCGGCAGGGCGGGGGGAGAAGGGTGGCACCTGGCCAGATGAGGCAGCCACGAGGCCCGTAGAGCCAGCTGGGTCGGGCCAGCCGCTGCCGGGAAGGGTGGCTTTGGGAGGAGAGGCGGGCCCTGGGCGGGCGGCAGCCCCAGTTCCTGCCCTCCGCGTCCTCTGGGTTCCCGCGAGTGGATGGGGCAGCGCTGGGCGCCAGCAGGAGGCTCACGCAGAGATGAGCCCAGGCTTTCTCCGGCCGCCCCAGCTGGCACACCAGCTGAGGCTGTGACCGGCCCGAGCCCCTGTGCCCGCTGGATGGGGGCTGCCTAGCCTGCCTCTCAGGCCAGGTGGGCGGGTCTCCTTCCTTCTCCCCGGGAGACTGCAGTAAGTCTGTGGGGACTACCGGGCTCTCCAAGGACTTTAGGTGTGGAGGGAAGATGCTGTACACTTCACACGTGCACACACGCACACGTGCACACACACCCACGCACGGGTCTGCAGGCCTGGGCGCCACCCCAGCCTGGGCAGGGCCTGTTGAGCAGGAGTACAGGCAGCTTCGAAGTCTGGGGACCTGGGGCCAGGGGGGCTTGAGGACCACACCAGCCCCCAGCCCCACACCCCGTGGCCGGACGCTCCCTGCTCCCTCAGCAGTTTCAGGGTTCAGAACTACAGACTGCTCTCCCGGGTGGGCTGGGGAGCTGGGCCAGGCCGGAGCAGATGGTGGAGCCCTGGGATAGCATCCCCTCCCCCCAAGCCACCTCCCGGCTGGCCCCGGGTGTGTGTGGCCTCGGCTGCTGCTTAACCTCCATGCACTTGGGTCGACTCATCTGGAGAAACAACTGGAAGGCCAGCCCAGGTGGCCTGTTCTCCTCCAGCGCATCTGGCCTCAGGCTGGGCTTTCCCTCTGCCTGTCCGCTGGGCCCGTGCTCCCTCCCTTTCAACCAGTGCCGCTGTCCACGAGGGGACGTGGGAGGGATGTGGTGGCAGAGGAAATAGCTGACAGGCTAGAGGCTCTGGAGGCCCTGCACCCGAGGCTTTACAGATGCTGTCATATCGAAGAGGTAGACGCTATCGCTGCCCCCATTTACTGGGGAGAAAACTAAGAAGGTGAAGTTGGGTAACCTCCAGAAGAGCATGCGGGGTCAGGATGGAGCTGCGGTTCCTGTCCAGGCACCTGACTTCCAAGCCCCTCAATCCCACTCACCGCCTGGGCTGCCACTGGAGTTGCTTCTGTGACCTTGGACAGAACCCCCGACCTCTTTTATAACGTGACTGGACCGCATGGCTCCAGGAGCTCCCTCCTGGCTCCGACCATCGCTCCTCAGCTCTTTCCTAACGGCCACGAGGGTGGGAGATGCAGCCTTTGCCATTGAGAGAAAGAGCTGCGGGCTGGCGGGCTTGGGAGACGGCAGGAAAGGGGCTGGGGGAGGTGGGAGTAGCTGCCAAAGGCAGGACAGGTGTCCAGGAATGCGCATGTGCAAAGGAAGGGCAGAGGGAAGTTTGGACCCGGATGGAGGGTCTCCAGAGCCAGGTAAGCGCTGATTTTTTTTTTCTTCTTCTTTAACTGAGAAAACAGCGAGGTTATTTACCCGTGTTGTTATTTAAAAGAAAACAAACTTAGGCGAGCTTTGAAATAATGATTTCTCATGGTTATTTTTTTCAGGGATGGGGAGGATTTTTTAAACAGCCAAGCCTATTAATTAGCACATTTATTACACATCTTTCCCCCCTGGAGAGCATTTAAATTGATTTCCTTTTTGTCCTGCGATGGTGACTACAACCAGATCCAGAAATATACCAGCCATTCCAAACGGCAGTTCTATGCAACGAGCCTTTTGATATTCATTAATCACATAATTAGTGGGTAAACAAGTTATTCAGAATGACATTAACTCTGCTGTGTTCTGCCCAGTAAGTAATATTTGTCCCCATGTTGCATAAATCTGCCTGGCCAATCCTCCCCTCCCAAGACAGTCCCTATTACACAATGTTCGCTCAGTTCCTTTGACTCAGCTTATTTATGATTGCAGGGTGATGATGAAGGCTGCTTCTGAAAGGAGAGCCTGTTAATGTCTTCTTGGCCCGATCCCCTCTGAGTGAAGTTTTGCCAACAACAGCATATTTGAGCAGGGAGGTGACGTAACCCAGCCGGACACAGCTCAAATGCCGCTTCCTCCACGACGCCTTTGCCATCAGGCCCACCTTCCCTTCCCTGCAGCTCCAAGCTCCGGGGGTCTGCCCTGGACCCCGGCACTGTGCTGCCCCTCCCCGTGTGTGGTCTCCACCGCTGAGCACAGGTGTGGACCCAGCGGCCGAGGGGCTACTCCACCTTTCCAAGCCTCAGTTTCCCCACCTGGGAAACTGGTCACAAACGCGTGGCCTGCAGGGTCATGGTGGGATGAACTGAGAAGTGTGCCGAGCACTGTTCCCGACGTTAGCGGTCATCGTTGGTGGCTGTCATAGGGCCTGGCTGCTCCCAGCTCCGGGGGGTCAGCCTGTTGTCTGTTTCTCTCCATCCCCTCCTTGAGGTCTCCCACATAGAATATGCCCAACAAACAAGCGTTGAATGTAAAATGAATGAATGATAGTATCTTCTCTTTACAGGAGTGGGTTAGAGAGAAACAACAAAAACCCTGTTCTAAAATACGGCTCTAGAAGACATTTTGAAAATTTCCATTTTATTGTGAGCTCTTTTTTGCTGACCTGTAGAAGCATTCAGAAAGACCTAAAGAATGTGGGTTAAACCACACCTGAACTGCTTGTGTATTGTCAGTTCTAAGAACCAATGTCTCCTTTTGTTTGTCTGCTTGTTTAATGAAGTCTGATTAGAGATTCCTGTCCTTGGAAACAAAATATTTCTAACTGATATTTGTGGGTGTGTCCTAAAAACGTAAAGTGTTGGTTCAGTTCCTCTCCCAGATAAACTGCCGGTATGTAAATCCTTGCCTCGGGGTCTGCTTCTGGGGGAACCCAAACATCTGGGAGAACCAAGGCAGACCTCCTCAGGGCCGGTGCCATGTATGGTTAGTCCCGTCACCACCCTGCCCTCTTCCCTTCTAGGACTTAGCACAGGCTCTGCTTGTCCTATTTATTTCCTTCTTGACTTATCCTTGGCCTCCCTCTCTACCCCACTCTTCCCCTCTTCCCAGGTCTCCAGGAGCATCTGTCTTGCTGACAGGACAATGCCTGGCACATGGCAGGCATTTAAGAAACTCTGCCCCAGAAACTAACCATTGCCCTTCCAACTTCTGACTTGGCCACAGCCCAGGGGTTGGTGAGCCCTGACCCCTGCCACCCATCACCTGGGGGACCCTCCCAGCTCCTCCGACATCCTTAGGTCAGCCCCAGCAGTCCCCGAGGCTAGACCTGCCCCAATACACCAGAGCAGCCACTTATCGCTTCTTAGTACAGTTTAATGTTTCTCTAGGAGTTGCAAGCGTGGGGGAGGGGAGCCCGGAAAGCTTAGTTAGGAAGGCGCCAGGTGAAATCGCTGAGTTTCCCAGGGGATCTTATTTCAAGCCAGTCATTGACTGAGTACAATGGAAGCCTTTGGAACAGCAAGATTGGCTAATTTTAGCTCAGGGCGCCCAATTTCATGCTTTTTTCCCTTTGTCCCCCTTGCAGGAAAGGTGATTTATGAAAGTCATGTGCCTTCTCTGCGCGTCACCTGGAGCTGGCGGCCAGGGAGGCTGGGCTCGTGCAGCCTCAGCCGGGCTGCTCTGGACGGCCCCAGAGCCACAGGACTGGTGGGGACAGCGGCGTCCCTTTGTTTTATTTGTAACTGACATTGTGTTCCCGGAGGTGCCCCTTGGTTAGATGTCAAATGACGGATGAGCCCAGCGCTGGGCGACGGTCAGGAGGCTCAGAGCCGCGGGTGCTGCCTGCCGGTCCTGGCTTCGCCGCCTCTGACCGTGTGACCTGCCCCATCACGTCCCCTTCCTGGGCCTCCGGGTCCACACCCGTAAAAGGGCCAGGTTGGGCCCAGTGACCACAAGGACCGTTCAGCTCTGAGAATCTGTGAGGCAGGCGGTTGGTTCCCGGGCTGGCAGGGTCAGGAGGGCAAGGGACAGTCCCCTTCTCGTGGCAGCTGGAGAGTGAGGACCTGCTCTGAGCCTCGGGGATGGGGTCACCTGCCAGGCGGACCCTCTTTCCTCCTCACTGAGGCGCCAATGGTCCATGCACTGCCGGCCATCTGGCATGTTCTATCCAGCCTGCACAGGAGCAGGGGTTAATTTTGTTTCTTATTTGAATGGCTTGGGCCCGGCCACCAGTCCCCTGCTCTCTTTCTCTTTCTCACTCTCCACTCCCTTGCCAGCATTTCCTGGGGTCACCTCCCAAATAAAGGGCTTTTATGTCACCGGCGCCCCCAGATGTGATACCCTGAGAGGGACACAACCTCAGATACAGTGTGTGGCCAGGAAAGCACAGCCTCAATCTAAGCACAAGGAGATGGGATGGGCACAAAATGAGGCATGTTTTACTAAATAAGGAGAGGTCTACACTCACCCCAAATTTCCATGTCATCTATGTCGAAGAAAGGCTGTGGAAAGATCCAGACCACAGGAGGCTAAAGAGATAGGACAAGGAAATGCAACATCCAGGCCTATGCTGGATCCTGTCCCAGATGGGAAATCCTATAAAGGATATTATTAGGTCAGCTGACAGAAGTGGACCAGGCAGTAGATTAGATTAAAATATTGCATCCAAGTTAAATGTGCTGACATCGGTAACTGCATTATGGCTTTGTAAGAGAATATCCTTATTCCTAGGATCTACGTACCAAAGTGTTTCGGGTCTCCTTGGGCTCTCCATCTTAAAATGAAGGAGTTGGTTTACCTTAGAGCTTCTATCCTTTTACTTGGGGGAGGAGTCAGAGATTCCTTTGAGAACCTGATGAAATCATTGAACAGTGCACTCTGAAATGCACATAACGAACACGTGCTTTGTTTCATGTCATCTCCAGAGATTCCCAAACCCCTTGTGGAAGCTCTTGGCTGGGAATCCTTGGACTGATGGTCTTCTGATAGGCTTTCCAGTTACTACCTTCTAAAGTTCTGAAAGCAAAGTGCCATGATATAGTTAGTCATCTATGTTCAAATGGTCCAGAAAAGCATACTATATAGATAATAAAGAAAATAGAGCAAACGATAAAACAAATGGGGCCAAATGTTTCTTAAAAGGTGTATTGGAGTTGTCTATGTACTGATTTTGTTCTTTGCAAGTTTTGGTCAGTTTGACATGTTTCCCAAATAAAATGTTAAAAAAATCAATTGCGGGGTGCCTAGTAATCATTCAACAAGTGATGCCCATTATGAGCATTTCGACAAGAACAAGAGGAGGAAGGGAGTTTAACGCCACTGGAGGGAGGTGGGCAGGGGGCATGTAGAGCCGTGCAGCCAGGCACTGGGGCGAGGCACCCAGGTGGATGGGTAGGCGTGTGGCGGGCAGCTGGCGGACAGAGATCTTCAGGAACTATTCAAACTTGAACTACTTGCTGATTTTTGCTATGGGAGCAATTCTGCGGATAGTCGGGGACTGTGGTCAGCTTTTCTTTCTCACCTCTCTCCCTGTTTCTTACCTGCCCCTCTCTCTCCATCGTATAAGTTGTAGCAGTGAACTTCCAGAATCCCAGACTGTCCATGCTGGGAGGGAATTTAACAACTATCTCATCCACCTTCTCCACGGGATCAATGAGAAAAGGAAGGCCCAGTGAAATCAATTTCCATGCCCATGTTATACAAAGGGTTAAGTGTTGGTACCCAGGGACCCCAAGACCACGCTCCTTACTCTGTTCAGGGTGGCATGGCAAAGTGTTAGAATCTTGTCTTGAATATTTTCTTTGAGGTCTTGGGCACTGTTTCAGATGAACCTAAGAGCTGATATACTAGAAAGAGTGTCCTGCTGGGAATCAGGCTGCTCGGATCTAACTAAACGAACATGCTGTGTGGCCTTGGGTAGGTGGCTTTCCCTCTCTGAGCCTTGGTCTCCCCATCTTAAAATGCAGAAGTTCATTTACTTAACTTCTTGTCCTTTTTCAGGGGTCATGGATTCCCTGAGGGTTGATAAAATCATTGAACCCTTTCTCAAAGCTGTGCATTTTGAGACACTTAATCTCCAGATATTCAGGGACACCTCATGGAAACCACCTGCTTAGGCTGCCTTCTGATGGGCCTTCCAGGTGTCAATTTCTCCAGTCCTAAAAGCTATGAAAATAGAGTCAGTGGGTCGAGCCCCACTTGCATTGCGTTGAAGAATTAACCCATCCATCCTCAATTCACTTGGGCTCAACTCTGGCTAGAGGGGTGTTGAACCAACATTTTAAAGTTGCCTCTGGGAGCCGCATGAAAATAAGTCTGAAGTAAAGGGGCCTTTGCTCTTTTGCCTTCAGCTGGAAATTTTTGACTTTTGGCTGCAGTCATGCCCATTGGCCTCCGAGAAAAACAAGCCCTTCTGGGAATCGCAAGACTCCTTTCAGCCAATGGGGATGAAGAGACCGCCTAGCAACTCGCTGGTCATCCCCATCCCACCCAATCAGCATGAAGGAAAGGCTGCTCTGCCAGGCTAGGCTAATCACAAGGAGACCAATCCCCCGGGACATGGCAGGGAGAAAAAAATAGAGCCTTTAATTAAGCCCCACATGTGAGCGATCAATTCCAATTTTCCACTTCTAATTTGGTAAAGAATTTCCACCGGGCATGTACTGAGACGTTATAGAGCCTCATAATGTTAGTGATGGGCTCACCTATTTTTCTTTTAGTTCTGGCACATTTTGTTCAGCTGACTGGTATGGGAAACAGAGGAAAACCAAGAGCCCTGGGTGGGAGCCAGTCACAGGATGGGCTGAGCCAGAGTGGGGAGTTATTGCCTCAGGCACGCAGCACAGAAAAGTCTCCAGAAGAAGGACCGATATGGGACCTGATGTGGGTCCCAGGCCTTGCCTGATCTGGGGTGAGCTTGCCCCCAGTGGGGGCCATGACTGAAATGGGGGAGGGTATCTAGAAATTTGCACATTCTTTTAAAAATCATTATTTGCAAGTGCTGCACCTTGGGATTCAGAGCTCTTCACCCACACAGCAGCCCTGAGGGTGTTCGTGAAACCCCAGCTGGAAAACCACAGACCTGGCCCAATGCCTGAAACTGACAGAGAGGGGCTAAAGTCACAGGAGGCTTTTCTAGGGGGTAGGGCTTTTCCTTGTGAGACTGGCCACCTTGCCACTATGCAAAGCGCCTATTTGGGGGAATAGCATGGGAAGGACTGGGGGGTGCCCTGCTGACTTTTGGGGAGTTAGAGGGACGGGGACATGTGCGCCTGTCAGCTGGGAGTGCACCCGGAGAAATCAAAGGGAACGAGGGCTCCCCACGAGATCAAGGCCAGCTTGAAGCTAGATGCTGATGTGGGTGCCCCCTGTGCCAGAGCCCCAGGCCACACTGACCCTGGCGTTGAGGTCAGGGGAAGGCGTGTGCCCAGCACATAGTAGGCCTGCACTAAATACTAGTGGAATGAATAAACAGCACGTTAAGTTGTCCCCGCTGATGAAATGCTAACACACTTACACATGAACTACATCAGATCCACAGGTCCACAGCCTTCTCTCCATCATCCATTTGCAACCCCGTGCTCTTTCTCAGCGGATTTACAGCCGACGGTGTGCAGCTGTGCCCGGCCGAATCACTGGTGGGAGGTGCCATCGAGGCCCCTCCCAGGTGTGCTCAGCTGGGGAACAAAAGATGAGACTCCAGGGCTGCCACCACCTTGTACGATTAATGCCGTGGAGGAGGCAGGCCCTCATAGCTTGCCTGACCTGCTCGACTGTTCCCTGTTCCCAGCTGGTCCTCCTGCAACCCATCCCATCATCATCATCATTCACACCTGCAGTCCGTTCACATCACCCCTTTCTCCAGCATCTGGAATATCTCCTCTCCATCTACCGAAATGTCCAAGTCCGCTACACAGCATCTCATCCCAGCCCACCTTTCCAGCTTCATCTCCCAAAACAGCCCAAACAGCCCTCCGCATTCAACCCCTTCCTGTGTCTCTGTGAAGCCCTCCGTGAGCCGACTGCCCAGAATGCACTGCTCTTTCCCCTCTGCTCAGGATGCACCGCTTTTATCTCTAATCACTTGGTCCTCCCTCTGCCTCCTACTCTGGATGCAAAGGGCCGGGTCTGTTCATGAATGAATGGATGAGCAAATGAATTCATTTAAATATCAGCCAAGGATGTCTATTCTCTGGCATCAAGGGGTCAGGGGAGGTGGAGAGCAGGCAAGGGGCAGATCCTAAGTCTGCCCTCGTTTCTACGCTGCATCTGTGGTGGCTTAGCTGAGAGTGGAAAGCCGAGGTCCCCGCAGAGCTGGAGGAACCAGCAGCAGGAATGCTTCCCTCAAGGGACAATGCAGTGCCCTGTGAGAGTTAGCCTCTGTCAAGGCCAAGGACTGGATAATTGGACGCTGTCTCACCAAGAGCCCAGGTGGCCAAGGAGGACCCGCCGTGCTGACAAGTGCCGCTCCTGTCCAGGTCCCAAGTGCGTCAGGAGGGGTGGCAGGCCACCATCCCCCACTGTGGGACTTAACGTGGAGGCCAGTTCTGCCTTCTCGGCTAAGAGCTTCCAGAGCTGGGGGGAGGCAGCTGCATTAGAAAAATGCCATTGGTGGTGTGAACAGTAGCAGAACTGACCCTGGCTAGAACCCCCAGTAGAGCTGGGTGGAGAGATCTGATCAGAAGGGTTTGCAGTGACTGAACCCTCCAGTTCCTGGCGGTGGGTTGGCCCACGAAAGAGGGTCTTTGGGGAGGAATGGAATTCTGTAGGCTTGGTTCTCTAGGTGTCTGGAAGCTAGCCTGGGCTGTTGAAGACTGCAGGGAAGGAAACGAGATTAAAGGGAGACAGACCTAACCCAGCAAGTGAACCTGCTTGTGCTCAGCGAGGGGCAGAGAGAGAGGAAACGGCAAGGGGCGTGGACGTCGTGGCCAGGACGGTCAAGAATCACCCAACCAAACATCTTTGGCCTCAAGCCCCTCCTAGCCCTGGGAGTGACCCCCAAGCTCTAGAAACACACCACTGGATGATGTAGGTGCTGGTGTTCTCCAGTTCATGTAAGCCGAGGGCGATGGGCTGAAGATCTGGAATATTCAGGGGGGATTTTGAGTTAAATGTATGCCATGGGCAAGGCAGGGCCCTCCAGGATCAGGTCTTTGACTTCATTTAAGAGTTCGCGTTCACTGGCCGGGGCCGCGCTCTGCAGGCGGCGGAAGCGAGCCTCCAGCTGCTGCTGCTGCTTCTTGAGCTCCAGGTAGGAGTGCGAGAAAATGTGAAAGATGGACGTGGCCGGGAAGGCCATGATGAGGATCCCGCTCAGGATGCTGCTGAGGGCCACCATCTGGCCCGGCACGCTGCTCGGGACCATGTCTCCGTAGCCCACTGTCGTCATGGAGATGACGGCCCACCAATAGGAGGCCGGGATACTGGTGAACTCCAGAACTCGCCCGGACTCATTCTCGGCCACGTAGACCAGAGGAGAGAAGAGGGTGATGGCTACGCAGAGGAAGAGGAGGAGCAGGCCGAACTCGCGCGTGCAGCGGCGCACCGTGAGCCCCAGCGTCTGCAGCCCTAGCGAGTGGCGGGCGAGGCGCATCACGTAGAAGACGCGCAGGGCCCGCAGCACGCGCAGCGCCAGCCCCACCTTCTCCAGGTACGAGCTCCGGCTCGGCCTCTCGCCGCCCTCCTGGGGCTCGTCGGACACCGCGAGGGACACGTAGTAGGGGGAGATGGCCAGGATGTCGATGATGTTGAGGGGCCCTTGGAAGAACTGGCACTTGTTCTGGGCCTGGACAAACCTCAGGCAGAACTCCAGGGAGAACCAGGCCACGCAGACGGTCTCCACGATGAAAATGTAGTAGCACTTCTGCGAGCACTCCCCCTGGAGAGGCGACAAAACGCAGGGTAGAGAGGGGACGGGCAGCAGCGTCGCAAATGGCGAAATAACCACACTGAAAAGCAATTCCATAGATCTGTAATGATACCGATATCGATTCCACATGCAGAGTCTCTATACTAAATATATATTCTCTCTATATTTTATATATTAAATATACATTAATAATATATTAACATGTACTAATATAGCCTATATTAATATTTATAATACACATCATAATATATTACTGTAATATATATTATATAATACATATCACAATATACTGATATATTAAGTATAGCATATATTAAACATTAAATATATATTCTTTGTATAGTATATGGTCTCTATATTCTATATATTATCTATCTATCTATCATTTATCTATATATCAATGGAGCCCTGTTGTAGACTCTTAGTCATCTACCAAAACCCCCTTTTTACATAGTTCTCAAGTTGTGGCTGTGCGCATGGCCAGTCAGCTAGATCAGAGACCACTTTTCCAGCCTCCCTTGCAGCTAAGCGTGACCACATAACTAAGCCCCCACCCACAGAATATAAACAGAGGTGATGCATGCCACCTCCAGTTCCAGGAGTTTAGTGTTGGCGTGAGTTCCTGCACACTCTTTCTCCCCTTCCTGTGAGCCAGGACAACCCAGATGGCCCTGCACCCCAGCTTAGAACCAGCAGATTGGACCAACGCCCTGGGAAGGATGAGCATCATGGTGGAAAAAATCTGGGTGTCGGAATGAGAGCTGCCCACTCGCCTCGGTCCCTCTTTATGAGAGAAACCAACTTCTACTGTGTTGAAAGCTGTTCTATCGTGAGGCCCCTTGGTTAGAGCAGCCAAGTTTCTCCTTTATGACATAAGCACCTCTTGTGTACCAGGCACTGCTCTGGTGCTGTCACTTAAGCCTCACAGTGATGCCGTGAGCAGGCAGTCGGCTTCATTTATGGCCCAGGAAATGGTCCTGAGCGCTGAGATAACTTGCCTGAGCTCACATTCATAGTAGATGGTCTCCCAGAGATTATGTGCTGTTTTCTAACTACTTTGCCCACCATCCCTCATTCATTCATCCAACAAAATTGCATGGAGGACTCACCTTGTGCCAGGTCCCATGCTAGACTCCGGAGGTAAAGGGCTAGAGAAGCAGACGTGGTCTCTGGGGGCTTGGAGCCTGGGGCCGGCAGAGAAGACACCGGCAACCCTGTGAGGCGGATTGCAACTATTTCCCTCCTGAGATCCCAGCCAGGTGGGGCTCCAGTGGGTTCTTCACTGTGTCATTCACACCCCTGCCCCTGCCCCCAACAGAGACTTCCGCTAGCCCCTCTGCTACTCAAAGTGTGCCCTGGAACCGAAAGCATCAGCCTCCCCTGGGAGCTTGTTACAAACACGGAATCTTGGGCTCCACGGCATCCCTGCGGATCCAGAATCTGCATTTTAACAATGATTTGTGTGCACAATAAGGTTGGAGAAGCTCTGGTCTAGTGCAGTGGTTCTCAGCCTTGACTGCACGTGTTAGAATCACCTGGAGGGGGCTTTGAAAAATACTGATGTCCAGGTCGGGATGCCGGAGATGCTAATTTACTTGATCGAGGTTTTAGCCTGAGCACTAGAATTTTCCAGAAGCCCCATCAATGATTCTCATGTGGAGCTAGAGTTGAGAACCTGACTCTAAATATTACATCTACATCTCCATCTCTATCTGCATCTATCTCTATATTGTCTCCATCTGTGTCTATATCTCTATCATCTGTATCTTATGACGGATGAGTGAACCAATGACCAAAGCCAGTTGATGGAGTGAAAAGCAAGATGTTGACAAGTGCAGTTTTCTTTGGATTAAAAACCTCTGACGTGGAAAAAGAAATTATTTCCAGTGCCTGGGCTCACGGGAATACTAAACGGAAATAATCTTTTTGTCTGGCCTTTGAAGAAAGAAACAGGCTGGACCGTCCTGATCTCTATTTGCCGATCCAGTGTTGGGTAGCTCTCTCCCCTGGTTCTCTGCCTCGGGAGGGTTGAGACAAATGGAAATGACGCAGGTAAAGAAGTTAGCAGGCTGCTGCATCTGCAGGTACATGAAACATTGTAGCTACCCGTATGAGATGATTCACTAGTTGCAGACATAGCCTGCCTGGTCTGTTTAAGGGTAACTATCCTTCTCCTATCCTGGATTTTACAGGAGGCTGAGGAAATTCTCCAACACACTAGAGGTCTTTGCCATGACTGCCTGGGGTTTGCTTCAGGATTCTGGAAGGCTCAGGAGTTTTGGATCCTGATTCCTCAGTCCTGCTACAAACTTCCTGTGTGACTTTTCCATGGTCACTGCCACTCTCTGTGCTTTAGTTTCTGATGAAGAGGGTGGAACAGAATCAGTATTTCTCAAAGCTGATTCATAAGCCCTGCATCAGAGTGCCCCAGAGTGCTTGTTACAAATGTGGATTCTGAGGCCCCCATCACAAATCAAAGCCCTGGAGTGAGGCCCAGGAATCTGCTTTTTGGCAAGGCCTCCTGTTGACTCAGAGGCACCTGGAAGTTTTTCAGCCTCTGGGCCAGATTCTCTCGATAAGGCCTCTTTCATCACTGACATTCTGGGAGTTTTTTTCTTTGGTGTAAGAGCCTTGTGTGGCCTGGGAATAGTCTTCCCAGACCAGTGACCCAATAGCTCAGGAAGGTGACTCCTGGGAGGCAGAGGAGGCCCTGTGGGTCCTTCCTCCCTTTGCCTCTGGTGCTGGCTTTTGGATGTTCCAGGCATGCACCACCCACCTCCCACCGGCCACCTCCCTGCCCTGCAACACGTGCTCTGCCGAGTCACCCCCTGCATTGCTGCTCCGCTCTGCAGCCTAAACCAACCTCCCAGCAATGGTCCTCAGAGAAATGCCCTGTTAGCGGCCAGCATTGCAATGGCAGGGGTTTATGGGGTTCGAGCTGCGAAAATAATTCCCAGGCCAGGCAATATTTGAAGAAAACTAGAATGGAAGGAAAGAAAAAAGTCACCCTCTCTCTGAGGAAGTTTCTGTTTGTATTCTGTAGGTAGGATGAACAACTCATCCTGGTTTGCCCAGAACTTTCCAGGTTGAGCAACAGACAATCCCAGGTCACCAGAACTTCCCCTCAGTCCTGGGCAAACCGGGATGCTTGGTCACCCCCCTGAGGGGCTTGTCACCGCGAATGAGGCGTGCTCTGATTCCTTCCTGCAATGAAGAGAAACATGACCCGCCCCAGGAAGGCCGGAGGGGTGAACGGTGTGAGAGCATGGATGAATGTCACAGAGGGATGTGGGGCTATGTTTCCATCCAGGTGAAGTCCAAGAGCGGGCAAAACTCACCTGAGGTGGACAGAATCACCAAAAGAGTGGCTGCCTCTGGATGGGGTAGAGAAGACCACAAACGGACCTGAAAGAACATTCTGGGGTGATGGGAATATTCCATATTAAACAGGGCTGTGGGTGTGCCCCATTTGTTACATTAGACAGCTAAGACTTGTGCATTTCAGTGTATGTAAATTTCACCCATAAAACTAAAATAAAATGAATGATCATGGTGCTAAATGATTGGGGGTGGGAGGGGGTGGAGAGAGAGAGAGAACCAGAATGGCAGACTGTGGACAATCGTGAAAGCTGAGACATGGGTACTTACTGGGGGTTCATTAGATTATTCTATTTACTTTGTAAATGCTCCAAATTTTCCATCCGGAAAAGATTTTTTGTTTTTGCTTTTGTTTTTAAATCAGAGTTGGAAATCAACACCACAATGAGATACCACTCCACACTCACTAGGATGGCTGTGATTATAAGGACAAAAAATAACAAGTGTTAGGAAAAGGGGATTAAGTGGTACAGACTACTAGGTATAGAATAAATAAGATACAAGGATGTAATGTACAGCACAGGGAATACAGCCAGTATTTTATAATATCTTTAAATAGAGTATAAGATACAAAAATATTGAATCACTCTGTTGTATACCTGAAACTAATATGATACAGTAAACCAACAATAAGAAAAACAAGTGTTGGTGAGGATGTCGAGAAATTGGAACCTCCCAGACATTGCTGGTGGGAATGTAGATTGGTACAGCCGCTGTGGAAAACAGGTGGGCGGTCCCTCAGAAAACTTAAACATACATTTGCTATATGACCAAGCAATTCCGCTCCTAAGTATATACCTGAAGGAACTGAAAGCACACATCCACACAAAAACTTGTCCATGAAGGTCTGCAACAGTGTGATTGATAACAGCCAACAAGTGGAGACAAGCTAAATGCCCACCAACGGATGAATGAATAAACAAAATATGATCTCTCTATATGTTGGAATATTATTCAGCCATAAAAAGGAAGTCCTGACATGTGCTACAAAGCAGATGAGCCTTGAAAACCTTATGCTCAGTGAAAGAAGCCAACATAAAGACCATATGTTGTATGATTCCATATCTATAAAAGGCCCAGAAAAGGCAAATTCATGAAGATAGAAAGTATGTTCGCAGTTGCCTGGGGCTGGTGGGATGGGGGCGGGGAGGGGATGGGGAATAATTGGAAGTGTGTGCAGTGTTGCTTTTTAGGATGATGAAAACGTTATGGAATTAGTGGGGATGGTTGCATTACTGTATACTAAAAATCACTGATTTGTGCACTTGAATATTTGAGGGTATGAATTATATCTTAATAAAAAAGAACCTCGAGTTTGAGTCTGAGTGGCCAAGTCAGTCTGGGTGAGGCAGGGAGTGAGGTCCGCAGCCTTGCCCCATCCTTTCCTGAAGCTCCAAAGCAGAGCTACTCTGAAGGGCTCTGGGGTCAGAGGGAGGCCAGGGCTTTCTGAAGACAAAGCCATTGTCCCTGAGGGACCATCTGGACAGGCTGTCCAGCAGATGGCTGCAGGTGCAGCTAGGGCCAGTTCTAGAAGTTCCATCTGGGAGGGACTCAGGGCCAAAGTCTTGACCTTGGAGCCTCCCCCGCACCCTCTGTCTCTCTCACAGCAATGCCTGCCATCTCCCTCTTTGGGAATGAGGCCAGAATCGGCCACGTCTTACCTGCTTAGCTCAGTGCTGGTCCCACTGCCCCATTCAGCAGTTCCACCCAGTTCCCTCCCTCTCCTTCCTCCTGGCTGTGAAATCATTTGTGCCTCTGGCGCTGGCCTCGGTCCTCGCCCTCCGGGTACCTGGTGGTGCTGACTCATGCCTCTCCCCGAGAGCCAGGTCTCTCTGCCATCCTCCCCTCATTCGGGCCCCTTCCACGATCCTCTCCCTTGTTGCCCTCGCCTTGAGCCGCCGTCCCTCCTCCCCAGCCCTGCCCCTACCCTTGGCTCCCTCGTCCTAGCCGCCCGGACTCCCCAACCCTGGCACATGGGGGCTCTGAGGGGGGGTGGTGCTAGGAATTGGACGCACAGAGACCACGGGAGCATGGTGAGGTGGGAGGGACAGCATGAAGTATGTATACTCAGGAAAGGGGGGCCCATCCAGGAAATGGGGACTAGTGCTTGTTGGCTGGGATATAGGGAGACCCAGCAGGGGGCAGGGAACTCCCCCGCCAAACTCCCAAAACAGGTTAAGAAGAATTCCGTAAAGCCATTACCAAATGTCACTGAACACAGAGAAGCTACAGAGCAGGCAGTTCTCTATGGAGCTGATCCATGATCCAAGAAAGGGCCAGGTAGGAGGAGACACTGGCTCCAAAACGAGACTTTTTTTTTTTTTTTGCAGTACGCGGGCCTCTCACTGTTGTGGCCTCTCCCGTTGCAGAGCACAGGCTCCGGACGTGCAGGCTCAGCGGCCATGGCTCACGGGCCCAGCCGCTCCGCAGCATGTGGGATCTTCCCGGACCGGGGCACGAACCCGTGTCCCCTGCATCGGCAGGCAGACTCTCAACCACTGCGCTCCCAGGGAAGCCCCAGCACGAGACCTTTTATCAAAGGCGGGGAGGAGTGGGAGGGAATTACAGCCCCAAAGGTGAGCTGCACCCGCGCCAGGAGGGAATTGTTACATCAAGGGCCCCCAGTGGCTCCACCAGGTCTTTAAAAGTCTCTCTGTAAAAAAAAAAATATCTCTCTGTGCTTTTCTTCCTTCCCCATCCCAGCGAGATGCGGAAAGCCCAGCACAGGGCACAAGGGGGCGGGGGAAGCGGAGCCCCGCCATCCCACCCCCAGCCGCACCGAGGCTCTGCTCCCATCCAGTGCACTTTGCACAGATGCAATCCAGAGTGCGTCCCTTCGCAGCATCCCCGAAGTCCCAAGCAAACCTCTGCGCAGAAGTAGAAGCTAGAACAGGAGGGGATGTGAGAGCATGTGCCTGTGCTTGTCCCCAGGGGTCCCACGGAGCCGGGAGAGAGTTTGAGGAACAAAGCGGATGCACAGGCGGGAGGGGCATGAGCGAATCCCCAAGGTGGGTAAAAAGAGCCAGTGCTGGCTCTGTGCCGGCACATCATAAATAGACCGCCAGTCCTGTTGCCTCCCTCTGAGCAGGTGCCGTCATTATCCTCATTTATAGGTGAGGAAATAGAGGCATAGAGAAACAGAGTGACTCGTCCGAGGGCAGAGCCAGGTAGCAGCAGTAAGGAGGAAGAAAAAGGTCAAGAGAAAAGGACCATGTGTTCAGCGGTAGCAGCCTGGTGACCTTCTGACTCCCCCAGAGGGGGGACAAGGTGCTCTGACCAGCAGAGAGGCCAGGCAAGGGCTACAAGGAAAGGGTGCTAGGGCTAAATGGCAGGGGTGACAGCCCTGGTAGAGGACTCGGGTGGAGGGAAGCAAAGAACCTGAGGAATCCATCACTGGGTGGATGGATAAACACATTGTGGCATTTACAGACAGTGGAATATTACTCAGCCCTAAAAAGGAATGAAGTACTGACATAGGCTACAACACGGATGAACCTTGAACACATTATGTGGAGTGAATGAAGACAGAAACAAAAGGCCACATATTGTATGATTCCATTATATGAAGTGTCTGGAATAGGGACACAGAGACGGAAAGCAGACTGGTGGTTGCCAGGGGCTGAGGGTGGGGGTGGGGAGCAGCTGCCTGATTGGTCCAGGGTTTTCTTTTGGAAATGTACTGGAACTTGATAGAGGTGTTGGCTGCACAACCTTAAGAATGTGCTAAATGCCACTGAATTGTTCACTTTAAGATGGTTAATTTTATGTTTTGTGAATTTCACCTCAATTTAAAAAATGGAGCTGGGATGCTCAGGATATAAGCTCCAAGAAAGTGAGAAACTTGTCTTATCTGCAGCATCTAGAAGAATAGACTTAGTAGGCACTCCGTGACTGTTGATGAATGAATAAAAGGATAAATGTGGTGACTTCCTGTTAACTAGTACCTGATAAGTGAATAATGATGATGACTAACATTTTTTGAGCACTTCCTGTGTGTCGGCTTTGTTCCAATCACTTTACACGAATTACTCTTTTAATCCTCACCATAACCCCCTGAGGAAAGGGCTAATAGCATCCCCATTTTACAGATAAGGAAACTGAGGCTCAAAGAAGTTAAGTGACTTTTGTGAGATCATTGAGTTCATGAGGGATGAGGCCAAGATTCAAACCCAGGGCTTCGGCACTCAGAACCATTACCCTGGACAGAGAAGCACTTCACAAAGTCCAGATGCCTTAGAAATGCTAAGTGCCATTGAGGCTGAGGGTCTAGCCTACAGGTAGAGGGCCGAGCATCGGAAGAAGGGGTGCAAGGGGTCAGGTTTTAGAGCCAAGCAGAGGTGAGCTCAAATCTTGGCTCCGCCACTTACTAACTTTGAACTTAGGAAAGTGATAAAAAGCTTCCCTGAGCCTCAGTTTCCTCATCTGTAAAATGGGGGTAGAAGTGGTATTCACTTCCCAAAGCTGTTACAAGGATTAAGTCCATCCTGTCAAATGCCAGCCTCCTGAAGGGCACATAATAAGCATCAGTTCTCTCATCCCTTCTGGGATGAGCTCCCCCAGGGAACCCAACAGAGTCTGAATGCTTCTAGAGGTGCTTAGGCACTTGGCTTGGTCTTTCCTATCCACAATGCCTCCTGCTTCTCCATTTTAATTTGCAATCTCGGGCACAGACCTTGCACCCCAACTGCCAAGTTTACTCAAGGGATGTTGCTGTAAGAAGCTAGAAGAATTAAGGGCAAGGAAAATGCTTTCTTCACAGGTGTGCTAATTCTCCAACCCTGCGTGACACCTCTTCCGTGTCTGATGGAGGTGTTCTGCAAGTCACATCCCCTCAGGATGACTTGAACCCTCACGCCTCTTGGGCACTTCCTGTCCCCAGAAGTAGCTGTCCAGCTTTGCAGTCGGTGCTGAATCGCTGCTTTCAGACTGATGTCCCAGAGGACAAATACGAAATACCAGGCACGTGTGGCCGGGAAAGAACATCATCTTTTTATGTAAATGTAAGGGCGCAGTTTGAAAGAACGAAGCCCGCCTGGTCCTCAGCCTCCAGGTTCTCTGAATTACCATCGAAATAGACACACATTTTTTTGGAGGGCTGCATCTCCCAGCCCCTCTCTGAACAGAGCACCCAGGGGTGGCTTCACAGTTGCACAGAGGTTGCAACTGGACCGGGGGAATCACCTCCCTTGTCCCACGAGTAGAAATGGCTGCCTGATTCCCCGGTTCTGCGGGCCTCTTACCCACCTCTGATTTACTTTTCCAAGTCCCTGTTACACCAACCTGTGTTCATACCCTGCGTAATTTTCAAAGCATCGGGCTTTGAAAAGAGCTTGTGCCTGTGCACAGTCTAAATCCTGGCGCCCTGAAAATCCATCCCTAAGGGGAACAGGCTTGTGGAAAATCCAGGGGTCCTTCCTCAGCAACGGGGATCAAGGGCACCCTTAGGGGACAGGGGACAGAAGCCCCTTACTTTGTCCTAATCTTTTTATTGCAGCGTCCACATGTAAATATTTCTGTGAACGAGCAGGCTATTAAATTACATGATTTCGTGCTAAAGAATGAAAAAAATGCCTACAATTAGAGCTATAGTCCTCTCTGTGGGGAGAAAGCTGTTCGAAACTCAAAACATTTTGGTTGGTTTTCTTTAGGACAAAATATTAATAGGTTGAACAAGATACATTTTATCCAGCAAAAATTTATTGAGAGCCTACTCCGGGTGTGAAGCACTGGCTAGTTCTCCATCTAAGTCCTCTCTATCTGGAAAGTTCTCTGATCCTCCCTGGGATATATGTTTAAGAGAAGGGAACTTAGGTCAACTGACACCAGTTATAAACCATATACAGCCTGCACTGCCTTATGTATACATTTTATTTATCGGCTCTCTCTCTGCTATAACGTAAGCTCCATAAGTTAGGTGATGGGGAGCCATGGAGGATTATAGAGCAACATTTTCACTTAGGAAACAATCCAGTTCTCAGTTTGAAGCTCTCCAATAACCTTCCCAACAAAATGTTAGATTCTTATCTCATTTCTCAGACCATCTGGCCCCCTGGGGGGTGTGGGCAGCTCTCCCACAGCTTCCCAGAAAGAGAGGGCAGGAGTGGGCAAGCAAATGTTTCTGCCCTGGCCTCCTGCGGCAGGGTCACTTCCAAATCAACTCATCTGTGAGTTCCCCATCTGGTGGGACTGATTGGGAGGCTCAGGAACAAGGGCCAGAGGCTCTGCTGTCATTGGCATCTTCACTCGGTTACTCCAAGGAAGCTAAGTGGCCTGAGCCTCAGTTTATTCATCTGACAATGGAGCTGAGATGCCCACGAGAAGGTTGGCTTAAGAAGGTAGGGAATCTGGTCCTGGTCTAGTGCCTGGCACAGAGTAGCTGCTCAGTTAACATGCAATGGGTGCATGGACTGTGTGCACCTTCATAGTGATGTCAGCCGTCTTACGGAGGAGGCAACTGAGGCTCAGAGAGGTGGAGCAATTCGCCAGTGGTCACAGAGCCAGGAGAGGCCGGGCTGGGCCAGCTCAGCCCACTAAGACCACGGTGTCTTTGTCAATGCCTGGCGCTCTCTATCAGAGGCAGGGCCCCTCATGACTTTCATGGGTGCCCTTTATGTGCTTCCTTCTTCAAAACAAAATGTATAAAATTATCTTTTACCACTGCATTGGTGTGAAAATGAGTACAACTCACACTGGGTCCTATTCATTTCTTTCTCTTTTTTTTTGGCTGTGTGGCATGTGGGATCTTAGTTCTCCGACCAGGGATTGAACCCACGCCCGCTGCATTGAAAGGGCAGAGTCTTAACCACTGGACCGCCAGGGAAGTCCCTCTTTGTTTCTTGTTTGCAACGCTATTAAACGTTTTCGTGGGCCCTCAGTGCCGCGGGTCCCGGGCACCACACCCGAGAGAGAGATGGAACACTCACCTTGTTCTCCTCCGCCCTCAGGTCCGGCATGGTGCTAACGCACAGGCTGACGGCCATGGCGGCCACGAAGAGGATGGACAGACACGCAAAGACCTTTCCGGGGAGCCCCGACTGCGGGTTCTCCACCACGTCCCGCAGCCGGTTCATGAAGAGTGCCCAGCGGGACGTGTGCACGGCGGGGCGGCAGGCTGCCCGCCCCTGCAGCGTCTCCTCCGTGCGCAGCTCGGCCACTTCGTCCAGCTTCCTCAGCAGTGTCTGCAGGCAGCACGTCTCCAGATTGGCTTCTTCGATCCCCCAGTAGGTCAGCTCCTCCTGGAAGGACAGCACGCACATCTCCTGGAGCAGGACCAGCTTGCCTGCCGCCAGGAAGCTCATGATCACCCCGAAGGCGCTGGGGCTGCGGTCAAAGAAGAACTCTTGGTTATCCTCGTCGTAATCGTCGCAGAGCTGCGCGATCTCCTCGTGGCTCCGGCAGAAGCGGAGTTTGCTCAGGCGGCTCAGCGGAAACTCGTCCAGCGTGCTCCACGGAAGGAGGTACCGCTTGCCGCCCACGTTGACCAGCATCTCCTTCTTCAGGTCCGCCGTCCAGGAGGCGTCCTGCGCTCCCAGCTTCCGGGCCCTGCGGTAGTAAATGCCCTTGATGGACGGGGGCTCCACGGGGCGTGTCAAGAACTGACTCAAAGGGCCGCAGGAGCCAAGGTGATGGTGTCCGGGATGCAGGCCCCTGTCTCTGGAAGGCATGGGTATCACCGGACACGTCCTGGTGCCGGAAAGGGACAAGAGCAAGAGAACGGGGGAGACATCAGTCTCTGGGCAGAGTCCTAGACAGCATCTCCTCATGTCTGCTTTCCTGCAACTGCACCTGCATCACTTATTCTTTTAATCTTCCATCCAACACAGATTTACCGAGCACCTACTACTATGCGCTTGGGATCTATCAGTAAACAAAAAGAGATGATGATGACATCCCTTCCCTGATAGAGCATTTATTTATATCTCAGAAGAATCTCCCTGGAACAGCTGTGTCACTTTCAGGCTGTGTAGTCTTGGACATGTAGCTTAACCTCTCTGATCTCAGCATCATTATGGCAATGACAAGACTCGTCCCAACTTTGCAAAGTACGATTGTTGAAAACAGAGCTTAGGGTGTAAAACTTTGCCAAGTTCACTGCTAGGTTGCGATCCCTTATGGACTGCCACCCCAGGTAGGTTTCTCAGCCTCTCTCAGCCCTTTGCTTCATCTGCACAGCTAGGGTAGTTTGAGTGCCCACCTCACTGGACACAGTGAGGGTTATGTGCAGTAATACACGTGACGTGTATATTAAGAACACTTCTAGACGCTTCTGACATGGCAGGCACTGACCCACATGACTCTCTTATGTTAACTCATCTCAACAACCCCATGAGGTAGACATTAGTACACCCATTCTACAGATGAGGAAATTGAGGCCCAGAAAAGTTAAGTAACGAGGAACTGTATGTGGCACAGTGTCTGACTCCCAGGAGAAGCTCCACAACGATCACCTGAGCCCTCTTATTTGCTTTCCCACTTAGAGGACTTTGCTATCAATGAGAGCACTCCTCCGTGTTCATTGGGTGCTTTCCTCAGCCACCTTGCTGTGTGACCTTGAGTCAGTTACTCCCCCGCTCTGGGCCTCGGTCTCGTTATCTGTGAAATGAAGGGGCCTCTAATGCTGTCTCCATTTCAGACCTATTTGGGATGCTTGACTTACAGGGAAGGGTTTTAGATTTAGCCCATGCATTAAAGGAAATCATTACCACAATATTTCTCATCCTCAGCCTCCCGCAACTGTTTCCTGTGCTATTCATTCTAGCCAGAGCTGTTTCCAAAGCATCCATAACCTTACATTCCAAGATGCACTCCAATCAAGAGAAAAACTCATCAGCTGAATGGAAATAAAAGTTCCTCTCAATTTCAGAGCCAGATGGGTTCCAGCAGACAGCGAAGAGTTGAATCACAGCCGATGCATTTCACACTTGCTCGCCACACAATAGCCTGTTATTCTGCGTGCATTACTTCGTTTACAATGTACGGCCAGAGAACGATGAGCAGCCTGCAGAAAGAAGAGTATTTTGAAATCAGGGGAGCTGCTTCCCAAGCGTTCTTGTTTTCCAGGTGAAAAGACACAGAGCCAGAGAGCTGAAGTGACTCATCCAAGGTCACACAGCGAGTGCCAGTGCAACCAGGGACTCTGTCTCCCAGCTGGGGGCTCTTCCTAGAACCCCCCAAACTGCTCTTTCTGAATTCACTGCACAAACCCAACTTGGTAACCCACTGCCCCCCAGAAATAACCAGCACACAAACCTCCTTCCAGAGCGTGGGAAAGGTGTTCACTCAAAACAGTGCTTTGACAAAGGATGTTTCAGAGCGCCCTGCAATCCGCCCCCCCTGCCACTGCAGCAAACACTAACTTCTTCCCCCGAAGTGTAACTCACCCTCCTGTCTCAGGGAGCCTCTTTCCAGCTGTTTCTCTGCCGGGCAAGAGGAGCCCATGTCTCGATGCCCAGGGAAGAGACAGGTTTGTGGTGAAGATGAAGGAGGAGCAAAGAAAAAGCCCGAACACAGCAGTTTCTGGCAGAGTTAGTTTTCAACCTTCCTCTCCTTGCCTCCTTCAGAAACCAGAAGTCCGTTCATTCTGCAGCTCTCCCTCCAGCAGCTGCAGAAAAGCCCAGGAGAGGAGTGGGGTGGGTTTTTTCAAATCCCGTTTCCCAGAATCCCTTTTCCCCATGAGAGGTGAGGGTCTGAGGGGTTCGTGCTGGGAGGGAGCCGGGCCAGCTGTCATGCTTCAGCGGTGGGCCCTGCACTCTGAGTCCCACCGGGAAAGCCAGTGTGGTCCTGCAAGAGGAGGGGGTGGGAGGATGGGAAGGGCTTAGAAATAATCTCTCCATCAGCCAGGCAGCAGGCAGGAGCAGCCGCGCTCTGCCAACCGCCTGGAAGGCAAGGACAGCTGTCCGCCCTCCCTTCCAAGGAGGAGCAAGACTCGGAAGGAGCGGAGGGCAACTTAGGGCTGGGGCGTCTGCAGCTACCTGTCCCAGGCATCCCGGAAGCTCCTTGGGCTGTGCTGATGATGGGGGGTGCTCAGGTTGAGGCTGCAGGAGGAACTGCTTTTAACTAGCCCAGGCCTGAGACAGGTGCAGAGAAACCCAGCATCCGAGCGCTGGGTGGGAGTCCCGGAGGCCGCGTGATGGACCGGGAAGTGGTGTGAGCTTGGAGTCGTACACACCTGGATCTCTGGCTCCCATGTAAGTGGATGGGTGGCCTTGGATGGGTGACTTTGTGCCTCTGAGCCTCAGTTTCCTTGTTTGTAAAATATATGAGAAGGAGAGGGGTTTGGGGGAGAGTCACGCCAGAAGGCACAGGACAGCCTCCTTCTGTGGGTTTGACAGCATGGTCGGGACGAAGAGGAAGAGGCCCAGTTCTAGGGCCTGCGTCCTGGCTTCAGCTCTGCACTGCCTTGCTGTGTGTCCTTGGGCAGTCACTTCACCTCTCTGGGCCTCAGTTTTCTCCCTGGTCAAATGAGTACAGTGGAAGCGGTGACGGCGAAAATTGCAAAAGCATCTTCTCAAGTAGGTGCTCCGTGTACACTGGCTCTTCCTAATTTTCTTAAGAGGTTCTGAGGCCCAATCTCTTGGCTTCCAAAATGGAGTTATTATTATCAGCTCCATTTTGCAGATGAGGCCTGGAGGTCTAGGGAAGAGGCTTGCTCAAGTCACCTTGCTGGTTGGAATGTGCACTTAACAGAGACTCCGGGTTCTGGTGCAAGGATCTGGAAGTGAGGAAGTCCAAGCTTGGGTCTTCCGAAGCTACCTGGAGGCGGGTGGCAGGAGTGGGGGGACATCCGTGGGCTTTCTGCAGCCGGGGCAGTGGGAGGAATCCAGGCAGGAGCGGGGGGCTGATGGAATGGAGCCGGTCTAGGGTAGCACTTTGCAAAGGGTATTGCCTGAAACCTGAGGGTTCTGCACGAATGATCAAGGGGGCTGGAATTGGGGGGGGGGTGTGACAAAGAAGAGGGCAGGGAGGGATGAGATTCTGCCTCACCATGGCAGCTTCAATCAGATCGGTTTCCCATAGTGCGTCTATAAGTGTAACCCAAATAATTGCTGTGGCCCCACAAGGCCCAGTCACCACACTCCGCCCACTCCAAGAGACCCCAGGGCGCCTGTTAGTAATGGAGACGGTCTGCCCCCTTCACCTGACTCCCCAGCTCTCTCAGACCTCACAGCTGCTCCAGCACCTCTCATAGACGAGATACCAAAATCACCTTTCCAGCTCCTGCTGGCTTTTTCCCCTCCTCTCTCTCTCTGTCTCCCCACCTCCCCCAGCTCTTTATTACTTATCTCGATTTAACATCTCTGGCCAAATCTCCCCCAACCTGTTCCCCTACCTCTCAGTTCTCTTTGGATCTGGAGTGCATGGGTTCCAATCAAGAATTTACCACGTCCCTGCTGTGTGACCTTCAGCAAGCTTCTTAACCTCTCTGTGCCTCAATTCCCTCATCTGTGAAATAAAGATGATAGAACCTACCTATTGGTTTGTTATGGGTATTGAACATGTCAATTTACATTTATAAGGCAAGCAAGAAAAAGAAGAGTGTCTGGGGCCAAGCAAGTCCCATTTAAGTGCTTGCTGTTATTATGATCATTATCTTAAGAAGTCTCCCACAAGAGACCCAGAAAAGGGAGGAAAGAGTCTGAGCTCGCAGGGCCAGCCAATGGCAGGCCAGTGTGCTTTCCAGAGCCTCGGTGCCTTCTATCAGCGCTGTCACTTTGTCCAGGCATCCTGGCCCAGGGTATTCAAATGAGTCCTTCCACAGGGCTTGGTAAAGTCCGAATTCCCTTTTTTTTTTTTTTTGGCGGTACGCGGGCCTCTCACTGTTGTGGCCTCTCCCGTTGCGGAGCACAGGCTCCGGACGCGCAGGCTCAGCGGCCATGGCTCACGGGCCCAGCCGCTCCGCGGCACGCGGGATCCTCCCGGACCGAGGCACGAACCCGCGTCCCCTGCATCGGCAGGCGGACTCTCAACCACTGCGCCACCAGGGAAGCCCCGAATTCCCTTTTAACTTAATGCCACTGCCTTCCTGCCCACAATATTTCCCCCATTGTGTACACTTGACCTCAGCTAATCAGAGAATATAGCTAGGCCCCCATCCCTTTCTAGCCTCTTCTAAGTCTGGGATACAGGACAGCCTAAGCCAGCCCATCCTCGTTCTCTTCTGAAAGACTGCCACCTGCCATATTTTTCTGATAAAGGGATGACCTGTGACCATGAATGAGTCTCCTAGGGCTGCTGTAACAAAACACACAAATGTAGTGGCTTAAAAGAACACATGTATTATCTTGTGGTTCTGGAGGCCAGAAGTGCCAAGTGGATCTTAGGGGCTAAAATCAATGCATTGTCAGGGCTGCACTCCTGCTGGAGGCTCTTGGAGAGAGAATCTGTTCCCAGTTCCTAGGGGCTGCCCACACTCCTTGGCTGGTTGCTGCATGACTCTGACCTCTGCTTCTGTCCTCACATCTCCTTCCCTGACTCTCCTGCCTCCCTCTTATAAGGACCCTTGTGATGACACTGAGCCTGCTGGATAATCCAGGAAACTTTGAATTTTAAGATCCTTGATCACACCTGCAGAGTTCCTTTTGCCCCATCAGTAACATATTTGCAGGTCCTGGGGATTAAGATGTAGATATCTTTAAGCCCGGTGAGACCCATTTTGGACTTTTGACCTCCAGAACTGTGAAATAATAAATGTGTGCCGTTTCAAGCTGTTAATTTTGTGGCATTTACTACAGTAGCAAGAGCGAGCTAATAGAAACCCTGACTGGGGGTCACAAACCAGTCATCAGAGGGACTTGCAATTTGTCGAGGAGAAGGTCCTGCCTTGTCTGCACAGCCAGGCCTACCAGCACCTGCTTCCAGAAGTTACGATCCATCAATCCATGCAACAAATACTTACTGAGATCTGCTCTGCTGCAGCCGTCGCTCACTGGCTGTGTGACTTTGGGCAAGTCACCTTTCCTCTCTGTGCCTCGGGAGAGTTGGGGTAATGATAGTCCTTACCTCACAGGGTTAGTGTAAGGCATGAATGGGTAAATGCACGGGAAGCACGACTTCAGAGCCTGGCACATAGTAAATGCTCCACAAGAAATTATTATTTTCATCGTCACTGTCGTGTGTTGTTACAGGAGCTCAAGCCTCCTGATAACAGAGCATGAGAAGAGCAGATGCCAGCGTGTTATGAGTGAGCAGACGAGGCAAATAAACGGTGGCGGGCTGTTAAATGATAATAACTGGCTTTCTGGGGGGGGAGAATGCTGATTTGTAGCATTTGCCAATTACTGTGGTGTAAATACTCCTATCGCGAGACTTCGTGCTGACAGCAAAACATCTCGGCTCTTGCAAGCCCGTGCCCCTCGGCTCCGTGTATCACAGCACACGCAGCTCACCAGGCGACCAGGGTAACACTCCCCAAGCAGGACCCCCCCGTTAGGCCTCGATGGGCAGGTAGCGAGTACGTGATGCAAGAGAGCAGAGAGGCAGGTGGCAATCAAAACCGATGTGCTTCTCTACCGTGCCGAGGGCTACAGACTTTACGCTGGCCTGGGGGAGCCTTTGGTGATGAAAGCTGCGGTTCTCCACCCTGGAACATAATAACATCACCCTGGGGAGCTTATTAAAAAACTCAGAGACTGAGCCACATCCAGATCAGTGAAATCTGATAAATTGCATGCGTTTTTCAGAGCCCACTGTAACTCACTCAGATACTGCTGGAAGCAGTGTAAATTGGCACGATCCTTTCTGTTTTTTGTGTTTTTTGTTTCGTTTTTTTGGCTGCATGGCTTGCGGGATCTTAGCTCCCCGACCAGGGATTGAACCCGTGCCCCCTGCAGTGGAAGCTCAGAGTCCTGACCACTGGACCACTCCCCTGGTACCACCCTTTTAAAGGGCAATTTGGCACTATTGACCAAAACAAGAAATGTGGGTGCCTCTGACCCACAATCACATGTCTAAGAATTTATTTGGCGGATATGCTTGTCTATGTATGCAAAGACAATTGTGTAAAGATATTCATTGCAGCATCGTCTGGGATAACAGTGGATTGGAAATGACTGAAATATCCCTCATTAGGGGGCTGGTCATTTATTTATGACTAAATAAATGGTAGTCATAAAGGCAAGAGAAAACTCTTGCTTTATCTCCGCTGTTAAAAAGAAACAGGAGAGGGCTTCCCTGGTGGCGCAGTGGTTGAGAGTCCGCCTGCCGATGCAGGGGACATGGGTTCGTGCCCCAGTCCGGGAGGATCTCACACGCCGCAGAGCGGCTGGGCCCGTGAGCCATGGCCTCTGAGCCTGTGCGTCCGGAGCCTGTGCTCTGCAACGGGAGAGGCCACAGCAGTGAGAAGCCCGCGTACCGCAAAAAAAAAGAAACAGGAGAATCTGTATATACTGATGTGGAAGGACCAGCACGATGCATAAAGTTCAGGGTGCAGAACAGATCACCCTGAAAGCACTAGTTTGTTTGAAAATAGACAAGAGGGGTGTGTGTGTGTGTGTGTGTGTGTGTGTGTGTGTGTGTGTGTGCAAAGAACAGTTATTTCTGAAAATGGGTAAAATCTAGAAATTGGGGTTGCCTCTGGGGAGGGAAACCCAGGAGTTTGGGGAAGAGGTGGGAGGAGGCGCCACCTCTATCATTGTGTACTATTTTATTTTTAAAAACCATGGACATGTATTGATTGAAAAACTTCTTTTTAAAGTTAACTTAAAAGGCATCTTGGTGCCAGGATGGGAGGAGGCACCATCCGGGAACAAGGAGATCATTTATCAGCACCCTCACTGCAGTGACCTGATCAAGGTCCTTGGACCACTGGGGTCATTCAGCATGACCTCACGAGTGAAACTGAGGCAGCCCAGTAATCTTCATTATGGACTCGCAGTAAAAGCACACTCGGATCACTTCCCACTGAGAGTCCCAAAGTCAAGGTGCCTCCAGGAGCCAGGAGGATGGCCTCAGGCAGGCTGGGCAGGGGTGAGGGGGAACCCAAACCCCAGCTCACAGAGAGGGAATGTGGGTGCCATATTGTGGGACCTTTACAGTTTGAAAGGAGAGCTATAAGCCTGATGTGTATGCTACACCTCTCAAATTCTAAATGTTGCCAACGAATGAGAAATTTATCAAGCGCCGTGGAGCTGAACATGTGCACATCTGCTGACCTAGCCACTCCTCTCCTAGGTGTATACCCATGAGAAACGCGCACAGATGCTTACCAGAAGGCACGGGTTAGGAGGCTTGTCGCCGCACTGTTATAACAGTGGCAAACTGGAACACCCACTAACAGGAGAGTGGAGAATAAGTAAATCACATGTGTTCTCACAGCAGAACGAGGATGCACACACTACAACCATGTGCAACAACACAGAAGCATCTCATAGCCATTGTGGTAAGTGCATGGAGCTGGACGTAAAAGAGCAGCTACAGCGTGACTCCATCGATAGAACGTTCAAAAACAGGCAAAACTCATCCACGGTGATAAAAGCCTGGAAAGCGATTGCCATTGTGGGGGCATAGAGGGTTCTGGAGGCTGATTACACAGTGTTTTAAATCCGTGCAAGTGATGTGTGTACCTTAGTATGTATGTTGTGTTTAATCTTTGGAAGTGGGTTGTTTTTTTTTAAACTACCACTGACGTGGAGGACCAAATAAGCCATGTCAGTGGGCTAATTTCAGTCTTGGCCTCCCCAGTTAGGACTAGATTGTCACATTGAATGTCTTTGAAGTGGCTAGGCTTCCAAAGCTACTCCAGCCCCGGAACCTCTATTTTTTGTCAGTCACCCGTGAATCCTGCAGTTACGCCCAGTTCTGTCTCTACATGGACCATGCCTGCCTTCCCTCCCTCGCATCCTCCTGGAATTCTGATGTCCTAGAGAAAACTCAGCAGTGGAGGTTTGCCCTCTCACCTCCTACCTCCCTTCTACCTTCCTTTTCTGGAAGGAAGGAGAGAGATGGATGGACCAATGACAGCTGCTTCAGCTTTCTGTTTAAAAATATTGCTCAAGATGTAATTATCCCCAGTGAAGGATGCAAGCTCCTCCCAAAAGCAAGGCTGTCCTCAGGCAGTTTGCAGAAGTTGTGGATTGTCAGGGACAAGTCTCTGCTTCAAAGGAGGCATGTGTCATTGCTTCTGAATGCCAGGCAGCTGAGTCCTTTCTATTGGAGGAGGAATCGCCCTCCAAGGAAATCAGATGTTTTATATTCTGGTTGGGGGATTACAGAGCAGAACACATGCCAGGGGCTCAGCTCCCGCCACCCTCCAGGTGCCTGTAGCTTTTTATTATGACATTTTTCAAACAAGCAGAAAAATTGCAAGACTAGTACAATGAGCATTCTCTGCCTAGGCTCATAACTGCTAGCATTTTGTCATATTGACTTTATATATGAATATATGTATATTTTTTTCTGAAACATTTCAAGGTAAACTGCAGGCACTGTAACAATTCACCTTGAATTCTTCAGCATGGATATCTGGAAAAATAATTTCTACATAACCAAAAAACCATTATCACACCAAACTCGATGAACAATAATTAACAAAAATTCCCTAACATCATCTAATACTCAGTCTATAATCAAATTTCCGTGTCTCCAAAATGTCTTGTGTAGCTGTTTTTCAGACCAACATCCAGTTAAGGGTCACATATGATTCTCCCAATTAGATTAGATTCTCCCAATTAGATTGGTGGATTATATTTCTTTACTCTTTTTTTTTTTTTTTGCCTGCATTGGGTCTTTGTTCACTTCGATCACTACTGTGTATCGCTGAGCTCTTTCTGTGTACCACGCGCTGAACGAAATAAACATTTTAACCCTTACAACAGCCTGATGATTGGTGGTAGATTCAATTATTCTCTCAGTTTAGAGATGGAGACACCGAGGCTTGGAGAAGTTAAGGAATTTGTCCGCAGGCATCCAGGATTCAAAACCGGGTCTGTCTGCTGCTAACTCTCTGCTACATTGCACCAACCCTTCAAATTCCAAGACCAAATTTCTGGGGCTGTGTCCCTGCCTCAGGAGGTAACAGAGGCTGGGAGAAGGGTTGAAGGCTGAGTAAGAAATGCGAGATGAGACCAGGTACAGATTAAGCTGCCATTGGTAACCTTAAGGTTACAAAGATCCTGAATTTTACTTTCCATTTAACCTATTTTGAACATTCATGTATCATTTTGAAACCTACGTATGATCATAATGACTTAATACAACAGATATTGGTAACTATCATGAAGTTATTACTATTCTATTAATTTTATTTTTTAATGCTCAAGACAGTTGGCTAGTTTATGGGGCCTGTTACAAAGGGGTCCACGCAGATCATGTTGAAAGTGCTTGGTTCCCGCTGGAGTTACACTCCCTGCCAGGTTCTGCCACAGACACAGCCCAAGGGTGGAGCCTGAGGGGTGATCAGGGGTGAGTAAGACCCAGCCCTGGACTTTAGGGCTGCATGTTGGGGAGACGGACTCACAACTGCCTGCAGCCAAGATTTAGAGAAACGTTAATGGACAAAACACTGAGTTTTAGGAGGACAGGGAAATCTGAGATTGATTCTAATTGGGAGAATCCAAGGAAGATTTTTACAGGAAGGGCCATTTGAGCTGGGTGTGGAGGTATGAGTAGGAGTCTGAGCAGAGTCACTGACAAAGGCCTTTGGGGCTAAGGGGAGTACAGGAGTGAGGGGAAGTGTGCAAAGTGAGACATGTCTGGGAAGTGGAATGTGTGGCCAGCTCGGGAGGACAGTCAGAGATTAGGTCGGAAAAGGATATAGGAGTCAGAGAGAACATGGCTTTGAATGGTGGATTGAACACTTAAGATCTTTTTTTTTTTTTTTTTTTGCGGTACGCGGGCCTCTCACTGTTGTGGCCTCTCCCATTGCGGAGCACAGGCTCCAGACGCGCAGGCTCAGCGGCCATGGCTCATGGGCCCAGCCGCTCTGCGGCCTGTGGGATCCCCCTGGACCGGGGCACGAACCCGTGTCCCCCGGATCGGCAGGCGGACTCCCAACCACTGCGCCACCAGGGAAGCCCTTGGATCTTAATTTGAAAGGCATTACAGAGTCGTCAAAAGAACTCAGGAAGAATATGACCAGATCTGACCTACCTTAGGGAAGATATATTTAGGGTGGGATGCAAAGACCAGATGAAAAGACAGGGACCCCAGTTAGGACACCATGAAAAGAGGGCCTGAGGCAGACAGCAGGGACCAGAAGAGTCAGAGGCAGCAGGAGGGATGCAGACGAGATTCAGAAGCGTCGGCAGGATGCTCGTGAGGACTGGCGAATGGTGGGTGGAGGAGGCTACGTGACCCCAAGATCTCTAGTCTGAGTGGCAGAGTGGATGGGGGGGCCAGTAACCCACCTAGGAAGCAACGGAGGAGAAGAGGTTTACGGGGAAAAGATGTCAGCCTGGTGGTGCTTGTTAGGTTAAGGGCGCCCAGGTGCAAGTGTTTGGGCAATTGCGTCTAGAGCCCAGAGAAGAGCTCGGAGATGCAAGCTCAGGCGTCAGCCTCCTCAGACCCCCTTCCGGAAGCGGAAACACCCTCGGGGAGGTGCGGCTGAGGGGGCGGGGCGGGGAGGACGGTGGCAAATGATGGGTGACCCGGAAGGGATGCTGTGTGGAATTTCCTCTGCGTCCCCAGAAGCGAGAGGGAGGCCGGAGCAGCTCCAGGTCCTGGGAGGCCTGGAGAGCCCTTGAGGGAAAGGGTTTCCCCCAAGGTCAGGTCCCAGACAAGAGGCAGGAAGTGAGTGGGGATCTGGGCTTGAAGGGAGCGGAAACGGGCTGATCCGCGTGTGTCCCGGAACCGCGAACCCCCTGCCTGGTCATGGGGGGCCTGACAGGATTCTCCTCCTGCCAAGAGAACCCCCCAGAGAGCCTTGAGGAGCCCTTTGAGGGCCTCGGGTGGGACAGAGGCCCTTTCAGAGTTTCCCAGGGATTCTGAACGACAGCCTGGCTGAGTCCATTTGGCCCGGCCAACTAAGCTGCCACGGGGGTCACCACACCTCATCAGGCTGCAGATTAGTTCCGGTAAAGAGGTGAAAGAGGGTCTTAGAGGGCCTCCCCTGTACCCGCTACCTCTCTAACTCCCCTCCCCCACCCCCAGGAAGCATTTGAACTTGCATGGCTGCCCCTGAAGACGCGTGCTCCAAGGCCCTCAAGGAGAAGGATGCTGTTCCAGGTGAGTTTGGGGCCAAGCGGTTTCCCCCCCGGGGATCTGCTCAGCAACCTGACCAATCCGATGTGAGAAGTGCCTCTCCTAGACCAGGGGCTGGCTGGCTGTCGCCTGTGATCCCCCCGACTTCTTGCTCCCCAGGGTCCCCCTTTTCGACACGCCGGCTCTCCACCCTCCGTTGTTGGGTAGCTCAGCCTGGTACCCACTGGGCTTGACAGGATCCCTGGCAGGACAGCGAGGCAGCACCGCAGCGGGGGGTGGGCTGGAGTTTCAGCAGGGCCCATGGCGTGGTGGACGGTTCTCCCCAGTGTCATTCTGCAGGGGCGGCGGAGTCTCTGCAGGGGGCGGAGTCTCTGCAGGGGGCGGAGTCTCTGCACGGGCAGAGCTGGGGGGGGGGGTGTGAACTCTGGAGCCCAGGACGCCCCTGTTGGCAGCTGGGAGCCTCCAGGTGGGCACAGGGAGGGAGAGAAGCAGGCTCGCAGCCAGGTGTTCTTACCTTTGGAGGTCTCTCCTCACGGAGCATCCAGCTTCTGAAATGTGCCCCGACCCCTCATCAGAGATGTGCTTTGCTTTGCAAAGATGTGGGGACATACTTCTTTAGTATTGTGCTTTTGCAATCTTTTGGCTGCAAGGAGCTGGCTGAGTTTAGGGTTGGTCCAACTCCTCAGCGTGCTGTTCCTGTTTCAGATAGGCCTTTTCAAAGTGAGACAGGAAAACGACAGATGGGTTTTGATGTAATGAAATATTTTGGATGTCATTGGCCAGTGAACAGATACATAGGTTAACCATCAAAATCTATATTAATAGCAGTTGTATTTTTTCTCATGATTTGGAAGCTTTGCTTTCAGAATCGTGCATCTTTTAGTCGGTCTCTGAGAAGCTTGAGGGTCCAGGGGTCTTGGCCAGAGGGGCCCTAATGGGGGCAAGGGAGGAGGGGAAGCGGCGCCAGGGAGGGACCAGGGGCTTAGGAGAAGGGCTGGGAGCCCAAGGCCTCCAGGAGGACAGTGGCCAAGCGGAGGCAAAGACTCATGTCCGAGTTCAGGAGGACAGGAGAGTTGTCAAGGAGGGGTCCCAAAGTCCCAAGGGCAGCTGGTGGTGTGAGGTCAGCGTGGCAAGGTGCCACCAGGACTAAGCAGGAAGGTGACAAAAAACTTGAGAGTAAGGCACGTGGATGCCTCTCCGTCCTTTCAATGTCACACTACAGCCTCAACTAACAGGCCAGCCCGGGAGTAATTTATATTTAATTCTCTAAGGAACCGTGCCTTTGTTCGACTCACTTATGACTATTCATTAGGGTCCAGATTCTGAAGTGAACATGCTAACTGGCAAATTTGTGTCTGGTAGAGATGAATATGATTTCTCTCTGTTAGCAAAGAAACCCCCAAGGACATGGTTGCGTTGCCCTGCAGAAGGCTCACTGGTTTTGAATCTCACTCAGCAATCTTATCCCGACACTGTCAGGTGCCTATAAACACTAGGTGCTCATGTGCTTCTTGGACCAGCCTTGCCATCCCGTCGGCCCCCTCGTTAATGAGCAAAATAGATTTTCCGCATGTGTTCATCCTACAAGAGACTTTTTTTTTTTTTTTTTGCGGTATGTGGGCCTCTCACTGTTGTGGCCTCTCCCGTTGCGGAGCACAGGCTCCGGACGCACAGGCTCAGCGGCCATGGCTCACGGGCCCAGCCGCTCCGCGGCATGTGGGATCTTCCCAGACCGGGACACAAACCCGCATACCCTGCATCGGCAGGCGGACTGTCAACCACTGCGCCACCAGGGAAGCCCCAAGAGGCATTTAAAAAAAAGCTTTTTGAAAGTTATATTTTGATGCCCTTTCCTAGCCAAACATGCCTGCTGGAGGCCCAGGCAGGGCAGGCCCAGGGGGCTGCCGGGACCTTTTAGAGGATTTTTGGTTTCGTGGTGCCTAGATGCACGTAGAGTAGCACAGAGTTCGGCTCAGTTTGTTTAAGTCAGTCTGTTGTTTCCAGGTACCAAATTTTGTTCCAGGAATCTATTGCTGTAAAACAAACCATCGCGAACTTAGTGTCATAAAATAACGAGCATTTTATTATGCATAAAAAAGCATCATGGATTCTGCGGGTCAGGAATTTGGACGCAGTAAAAAAGGCTAGTGTCTCCTCTGTGATGTCAGCCGGGAGACTCAGCGGCCGGTGTGACTTCAGCATCTGGGGCTGGCATCTTGGCAGGGATGGCCGGCAGCTGGGCTCAGTGGGACCGTTGGCCAGAGCATATCCTGGTGGCTTCTCCAGCACGGTGGCCTCAGCGGGTGGTTGTACCTCTATTATGGCAGCTCAGTGCTCCTGTGGGCCAAAGGGGAGCTACGTGGTCTTTTATGACTCAACCTCAAAAGTCACATGGTGTCACTTCTGCTATACTCTATTGGTCAAAGCTGTCATAAGCCTGCCTACACTCAAAGGAGGGGTCACAGCCCTGCCCCTCAATGGGAGGGGTGTCAAAGACTCCGTGGTCATGTTAAAGCTGCTACTGCTTCTTTAAATTTCTTTCCTTTTTGGCCATTTGATGACTTGTAACCTCCCATGTATCATAATAAACCATGAGGCTTTGTCAGAGCCAAGGGAAGAGCAGACCTCCAGATTTAATCTTTGTTCCCAGTTCTGACTTTCGTCCTTGGGGTTTTTATCCAGTCATGATATCTTCTTTTTCTTGGTTTTCTGATCATGAGGGTGGAAAATATGCCTATTGACATAAGAGAATATTCATTCTACACTTGGTAAGTGAAAGAGGCAAAGGAAAAAAAAAATGGAAGACTATCTACCAAGGTGCTAAGTGGTTATCTCCGAATGGAAGGTTTAGACGTGATTTCTATTTTGTTGTCGTGAATAGGTATTTTTCTTTCTGTACAAATTTCAAGTATCATGTGGAGATCAAGCTTGCAGGCTCTGGAGTCAGATCATCTGGTTTCAAATCTCAGTTCTTTCCATTTCTAGCTTGGGCAAATTACTTTGATTCTCTGAAACTCAGTTTCCTCATCTGTAAAATGGGGCTATCAATAGGACAATAGCACCTACCTCAGAGGTAGGATGGTTGTAGGATTAAATAAGACAATGCATGTAAAGCACTTACCATAGTATCCAGCATAAAGTAAGCAGTCTAGATTCGGGATTATTCTTAGTGGTATTATTACTAACAACTTTTTATAAAAGATAACCAAGCAAAGGTTGTACAATTATACAAAAAAAAGGCAAATTATAGAATTACAGAGAACCCTTAAAAAAATAACTGGGTCTTAACTGTTTCTAATGTCCTGACAACAGCATCTCATGTTGTGTGTGTGTGTGTGTGTGTGTGTGTGTGTGTTATCAGGAGCCTAAAGCCAGTTTTATTGCTGGAAAAATATCTCATAATTTGCTCTCACACCTTTTAAGAGCTGATTGCTCCAGATGTATTCCACCTTCCTGAAGAATTTGAAAATCTAGGGCAGTTATTTTCCTTAGAGGGGAGCGAGAACGTCACAGAAAAGTGTGCTATCCCGTGGATCCTCAATATTCTAGAGCAAGCCCTCAATCGGGCAAGGTTGAGAAGCTAAAAGCAATGAAATAATTGACCTTAATTTTTTTTAAAAATGCAGGGGCTTCCCTGGTGGCGCAGTGGTTGAGAGTCTGCCTGCCGATGCAGGGGACACGGGTTCGTGCCCCGGTCCGGGAGGATCCCACATGCCGCGGAGCGGCTGGGCCCGTGAGTCATGGCCGCTGAGCCTGCGCGTCCGGAGCCTGTGCTCCGCAACGGGAGAGGCCACGGCAGGGAGAGGCCTGCGTACCACAAAAAAAAAAAAAAAAAAAAAAAAAATGCAGAAGCTTTGTTCTTTCTCTGCTGGAACACAAAAACATTTGTTATCCTAAAAAGAAATGTTTCTTTGACTGCTTTTGATGTCAGCAGAAATTTTGGCTTTTGCACCCAATACCCTTTCTAACTAAATAAATAGGAAGGACAGACAGAATTATCAGTTGTGCATTTAGAGCAAGTCTGGAGGAGCAGACAGTGGTGGGGAGGTGGGGTGATGGTCCCCTCATCCAGCCATGGTGGAAGACGGATCCCCGGCAGCACTGTGTCCCAGCAGCAGGGCCGGCCTGGGTCTGACGAGATGGGATCACATCTTACACTGTTGCAGAGGGTAAAGTTGGGCCAGAGCTGGAAGTCTGTCAATTTTGCTCCTGGCATAAGAGCTGGCATGGAATGGACATAGTTATTAGTAATTATATCACTAAGAATAATCCCGAACCTAGACTGCTTACTTTATCCTGGATACTATAGTAAGTACTTTACATACATTGTCTTATTTAATCCTACAACCATCCTACCTTTGAGGTAGGTGCTATTGGCCTATTGATAGCCCCATTTTACAGATGAGTAGCATTGGATGGGTGGATAAATAGAGGAATTAAGTGGAGTTGGAGACACTTTGCTGACCACTGAGCGTCTGGGCTTGGGAGCTATGACCAGAATCCAAAGGAAAGGACACATTTTGGTCATTTTTCTGCATTCCACCTGAGGTTTACCTGGCTAAAGATAAGAATATTTATTAAAGAGCGGCCATCTCTCCCTTAGGGATGTGGTGCTGGGGTTGCAGAAAACAAGATTTATTTTATTCCAAATAAGTTTCCACATTTTCTAGAATGAGCATGTGTTGTTTTCATATATTCATACAAAATTTATGACTGTGTACCAAGAAAGCAGATGCACATTCTCCTCTTAACAAAGCATCACTGTTTTTATCTTGTTGTGCCTATCTCCGGATCCTTTTCGACACATTTTGTATTACATGCTTGAGGGCTTGCTGCACGCTCTTCTTCGTGGCCTCCGTTAGCCACCACCCCCACAGCAACTTTAAGATGAAGGCTTTTCATATTGTCTTTTTACAGATATGAAGACAGACGCTCAGAGAGGTTAAGCAACTGGTCTGAGGTCACACAGCAGCGAGGGGGTGGAGGCTCTGACCTGAGTCCATGCCCTTAAACACCCTCCTGTACTGCTCCATCCTTGCCAACAGAATCTAGCAACATAAAATAAAAATTGCAAACATAATGCAAACATAAAATATGCAAACAAAAATATGCAAACATAAAATAATTAATTTGCAAGTGTAGTTTTTGTGATTTAAAAGGTAAATTCATTCTTTTAATGGGCAAAGGTGAGGATGACAGCTGGCTGTTACGTGCAGAGGACCTGATCATTTCTCTCCCAGACCTGGCGCAAGTGCGTTCAGAGTCCCGGCTCCAACAGCCCAGGGGTGCCGAGGAGGCTAAAGGGCAGAGGAGAGGCACTGCCTTGAGTCTTGAACCCCGGTGGCCAGCCTGTCGTCTCTGTCACTTGGAACTCTTTCCAGAGGGTCAGCAATCACTCTGATACCATCAGGTTCTGTTCTCCAGGCGGTGAGGGTAGAATTTCATTTCGCTGTGGTAGGAATTTAGTTGCTTTCAGTTGTACCGTCTTACACCGACTGCAGGTGTCGGTGACAGGTTTGAAGATTAACGTATGCAGAGAAATTAATTATTTAAGGAAAAGCATTTGAACGTGAGACAGGGTAAACCTAGATTAAAAAGCAGGAGGTCCAAACTGTCAAATACTGCCAGCATATTTTTCATGCTCGACAAAAATGAACAGTAGCCGACACCTGCATGAAGCCTTATAATTTACTAACTTGCACTATGTAGTTCAGTCTTAGGTGATTTGGGAGGTTTCTGATATGGGTGTATCACTCCACTCTCATGGATAAGGATGCCAAGGGCCAGAGAGGTCGAGTACCTGGCCCAGGGTCACACAGCTTCAAAAGACCAGAGCAGGAATTGGAACCCAAATTCAAAGTTTCTGTGACTTTTACGTCCACTATTCCTCTGTGGCTGGTTCAATACCAAGATATATGCATTGCTGCAGAAAGCATTCATTGAGGCTTTTGTGACTCTGGCTTTTCCTATTCATGATATATTGATTTGAGGCTGAGAAACAACCATTTGCAAACGTATTTAGGAATAAAAATAAGTCCCATGGTGTCGCTGGGGACACTTAGGCAATCAGAAAGTACACGGAAGACTCACTGTTGCTTTGGGTAAAACATGGACTCTTAGCTATGGAATCAATTGATGGTGACAACACTATAACGAGACCATTGAATGGGTTCCCACAGCCTCATTCTGATCCTTGTGTATGTGGAGAAGCCAGATGTTCCATTTGAGCTCAATATCATCAAGTCCCATTGTCTCCCCAGCTCAAAGTTATTAAGCGCCTGGGGTTGATGTAATTTTTAGAGGGTGAGATGGTAGCTGTTGCGTTTAATGGGGTAGAATTTGCAATTCTGGTTAAGCCTCGGGTAACTGGACAGACCCATGCAGAAACCCCAGCTCAGCCTCCTCCAAGCAGCATTGCTCAGGGAGAATGCTTCACTTCTCCAACTAAGGCTCTATCCCCTGGTCATCTCAACGGGATAAGGGTAGTGTCTACAGCATAGCAGCACTGTGCAGGGGGGCCTGCCCGGTGCCTCCTGGGTTCGTAGCAAGCCGTCAGTAAACGTTCACCGCTGTTATTATTTTTGTTGCCAAAGGTAGTGGCCATGTGCATGTCTCTTAAGGCCATGAGAATGGCTAGAGATTAGGAATGGGATCTCGCGACCTGAGTTCTCATTTCCATGCAGCTCATTGATGATTCTAAAATCCCAGGCAGGCTTCCCTGGTGGCGCAGTGGTTGAGAGTCCGCCTGCCGATGCAGGGGACACGGGTTCGTGCCCCGGTCCGGGAAGATCCCACATGCCGCGGAGTGGCTAGGCCCGTGAGCCATGGCCGCTGAGCCTGCGCGTCCGGAGCCTGTGCGTCCGGAGCCTGTGCTCCGCAATGGGAGAGGCCACAACAGTGAGAGGCCCGCGTACGGCAAAAAAAATAAAATAAAATCCCAGGCAAGTTATCTTCTTTGGGCTTCCCCTTCTATGAAACGAACTTAACCTAGATTATCTGTAAATTTCCTGTCTATATAAGACATTCTTAGAGTCTGTAATTCCTGTTCCAATTCATGCAGATGGCAAAACCTCACCGGTGGGGAAGGAGCTGGTCACAAACACAGATAGGCTGGGAGGGGAGACAATAGGGAGTGGTGGGGATTGTGGTGAACTGGGGAGGGTGAGTCCCATTCGAAGGGGTCCCTGCAACTCAGGAACAGCTGCCTGCTGCCACATGGGAGAGTGGGCTCCTCGCAGCCAGCTTTCCCTGTTTGTTCAAGACAAGCCAGAGCAGAGATTTTAATATAGAACTCCGCAATTCTTAAATGCTGACCGCTAATTAAAAAGAAAATGCAAAGACCCGACATCCCAAACAAAACTGTCTGAATGTCAGGTTCAAACTTGGCCCACGTTTGTGGCCTCTGAACCAGCCATACCTCCAGGCCAGCATAATTCCCAGGCAAGATCACCCTGGGGACTGGGTGATCTTTTCGTCTAACATTTTCTTTTAACATTTAAGACCCATATTATAGTCTTGCTAGCACCAAGAAGGAGACAGAAAAGGTCCCTGTTCTGGAAATGGTTCATCTGTTTTTAGCCCTTTGGGTTCAACGTGGTTAATTACATCATCCTGCGAGACGGCTCTTTTGGCAAAGGGCTTCAGGGGGGCACCCTAAATCTCCCTCGGCCACCTCGCCTTCCGCCACTAGTGCTGGAGACTTTGACCTCCTTGGACCCACACGGAGTCTCCCAGTCTGTTACCAGACATTTTTTCATAGTACAGATGAGTTTGAGTTCTTTGGGGTGTTTTTTTAAATTTATATAAATAAAAATATAAATTATATAGATAAACATATGCATATTCTAAAATTGACCATTTTCATCATTTTTAAGTGTCCAGTTCTATAGCATCAAGTGCGTTCACGTTGTTGTGCAACCATCACCACCAACCATCTGCAGACTTTTTTTTCACTTACAAAACTGGAACTCTTGTCACTATGAAATGATATGTCTCTATGAATTTGACTACTTTAAGTACCTCATATGAGTGGAATCATGTAGTGTTTGTCTTTTGCGTCTGGCTTATTTCACTTAGCATGATGTCTTCAAGGCTCACCCATGCTGCAGCCTGTGTCAGAACTTCCTTCTTTTTAAAGGCTGTATAACATTCCATTGTGTGTACATATATGCCATGTTTTGCTTATTCATCCATTGATGGACTCTTGGGTTGTTCTTTTGGCTGTTGTGAATAATGTTGCTGTGCACAGGGGTGTGTAAATATCAGTTCATGTTCAGTACTTTTGGATATATACCTAGAAGTGGAATGGCTGGATCATGTAGTAATTCTGTGTTTAATTTTTTGAGAAACCTTTATACTGTTTTTCCAAAGCAGTTGCAACATTTTACATGATTCCAAGCAGTGCACAAGGCTTCCAGTTTCTCCACATCCTCACCAGCGCTTGTTATTTTCTGGTATTTGTCTTAAAAAAAATAATAGCCGTGCTAATGGGTGCGACGGGTGACTTTTTTAAGGGCTCAGGATAAGGGGAAGAGGATGATAAAACGAGGGACCTGGGAGATAGAAAGTCCTTGAGAGGAAACAGTATAAACGGCTCCATCACATGAAACAAGTGCTCCAGAGTTGTGCTCTCCAATAAATGCTACCAAAAGTCCAGTTTCTCTATTGTAGGTGCACGTTTCAAGTGCTCGGAAACACAGGTAGCGACTGGTGGCTGCCATGTTGGACAGTGCAGATCTAGAGCATTCCATCATCACAGAAGGTTTTACTGGCTAGAGCTGCTACAAAGTTCACAAAATGCATGTACACAAATATGCCTCATTTTGATGTTTGGGACTCCAATACTGGCCCTGCTGGTGACTTGATCTATGTCATGCAGCCTCTGGGTGGCAGAATCAAAAGAGGAGTCCCTCAGATTCCTGATCCAGTGTCCCATGTTCCCTTCCTCTTACCCTAAGTTCACGCAGAGCATGGAGGGCAGGTGCGGGGGGTGGGGCGGTGGACACGGGGGAGGGAGTTGATTATAAAGGATGCTGGTCCCACAGCACTTCCCAGGATTTGTTTTTAAAGATGAGTAGGCTGTGCTAATATTTCTTGTCTAGTGGTTTATGAAAAGTAATGCACCAGATGCTCCAAGGATTATATCACCCTCATGGCCTGGTGGCTCTGACAGCCCTTAATCAGCTTCCTGACTGCAGCAGGCTCAGGAGATTCCATGACCTTGTGTAGCCAATTCTCTCTTCTTCCACACTAATATCATGTCAGCGGGGCACATGGCCACGCAGAGCAAAGACTACATTTCCCAGCCTCTCTTGCAGCTAGGTATGGTCATGTGACCAAGTTCTGCCAATGGGATGTCAGTGGAGGGTCAATCTGGCAGCATCTGGGGATCTTTTTTTTTTTTTTAAAAGAAGATGTTGGGGGTAGGAGTTTATTATTTATTTATTTTTGCTGTGTTGGGTCTTCGTTTCTGTGCAAGGGCTTTCTCTAGTTGTGGCAGGCGGGGGCCCCTCTTCATCGTGGTGCACGGGCCTCTCACTGTCGCGGCCCCTCTTGTTGCGGAGCACAGGCTCACGACGCGCAGGCTCAGTAGTTGTGGCTCACGGGCCTAGTTGCTCCGCGGCATGTGGGATCCTCCCAGACCAGGGCTCGAACCCGTGTCCCCTGCATTAGCAGGCGGATTCTCAACCGCTGCGCCACCAGGGAAGCCCCTGGGGATCTATTTTAAGACATGGCTGGCAGGCATGTGCCCTCTGCCCCTCCCTTTCCCTCTTACCCCTTTTTCCATTCTGCTGTCTGCAGCTGTCACTGTGGTTCCTGAGGACAAGACTGAATGTTAGGGATGGAGGAGAGCAGCAGAGCCACCATGCAGCCCTGAACTGCTGACGTTTGGCCTTTTATGTGAACGTGAACCAAGCTGCTGTCTGGGTTAAGTCACTGTTGTTTTTGGTCAATGCTACTTGCAGGCAAACCCAGTTTTAACTGATGAGCTAGGTGATAACAGTGGCTAACTATAGGTCAGGCCCTCTCTATAAACCCTTAACCCTCAGAACAGCCTTAGTAAAGTAGGGATTCTCAACTGGGGATGATTTTGTCCCGGAGGGGACCGTAGGCAATGTCTGGAGACTTTTTTTTTTTTTTTTTTTTTTGCGGTACGCGGGCCTCTCACTGCTGTGGCCTCTCCCGTTGCGGAGCACAGGCTCCGGACGCGCAGGCTCAGCGGCCATGGCTCACGGGCCCAGCCGCTCTGCGGCATGTGGGATCTTCCCGGACCAGGGCACGAACCCGTGTTCCCTGCATCGGCAGGTGGACTCCCAACCACTGCACCACCAGAGAAGCCCATCTGGAGACATTTGTGATGGTCCTGACTGTGTGTGGGTGTGGAGTGCTACTGATATCTCCTGGGTCAGGGCCAGGAATGCCACTTAACAGCCTACAGTGCAGAGAACAGTCCACCCCACAGGAATGATCCGGTTCCAAATGTCAGTAGTACTGAGGTTGTAATGCTCTGCTTTATGTTTTGTTTTGTTACGTATAAGAAAACTGAAGCCAGAGAGCATAAATTACTTGCCTACGGTGACAGAGCTTGTAACTGGCAGAGTCGGGACTCAAACCCAGGCAGTTTCAGTGCAGAGGTGAGGGTTGGTACGTACCGTGGGGCAAGGTGTGGGATGCACCGAACATGCCCCCCCAAACACCCTGCACAGTCCCACCTTGTCTCCAGGAGTCTGGCAGCTCCTGGCTTTGCCACTCACTGAAAGAGTGACCTTGAGCTGGTCACCTCCCCTCTGGGTGCCCCAGTTTCCTCTACAGTAGGGGTGGGGGATGGTAAAGCCCAAGTGCCTGTTGCGTGTATTGGTGAGCCCAATGCAACACCTGTACAGCGGCTCTCTGACCAATCAGAATGGACTTAAGCCCAATGCAGCACCTCTACAGCGGCCCCTGACCAATCAGAATGGACTTAAGCGTAGATCCCAGAGGCCCCAACTGTGCAGAGCCAGCCCTTTAGTTGCCAGACCATGGTGGGGAAGCCGAGGAGGGGGGTGGATCTTGGAGGCTGGAGTCGGGGGTGGGTACTTGAGCACGTGCTGTTTGCTAATTGGTATGGAAAGATTTCAACACTTCAACAACCTGTACGGTTAATTCTTGTACCATCCGCCACATGTCAGCATGAGTAGGAGATGTAGAAATCATTCAGGTAGGGAGGGAGCCTGGCCTCGTTTGGAAGAATGAATCTGAAGAGCTGGTCTCCTTTAACCTCCAAATTATCCCACCCATCTTGGGTTTAAAGAAATTAAAACACGCCCATCATTCAAATGAAAGGTTAGGGGTGAGAGGGGACTGCCTGATGAGCTCTACCTAAGACCAGGAGCTTTGCTGTCGTTTAATTCATTTCATTCCCGCAGCTGTCCTGGGAAGCGGTGTGTTTATTATTTGCTGCCATTTTACAGATGAGGAAACTGAGGCCCAGAGAGAGTTAGTACCACTTCCAGTATTTTGTAGCTGGTAAACAAACTCAGGAATTTATTTACACAACCACCCAGTTAGAAGGCAAGGGGTGGGATTTAGGGGCCTGTGGCCATCTGTGATCTGTGCAGATGGGCAACTTTTAGCACTCAGAAAGAAATAGGGAAAGGACTGGCCTCAAAGTGCATTTGGCTTGCTGAGTTTGCTCAGTTGGGCTCAGCACCTCAGTTCACCAGGGCAGAAACTGACGCATTCCATTTCCGTTTCCTGCCACCTGCCTCACCTTGACCCCTAGCACCCGCCTACCCCATTTGCACTCCCTGACTGGTGCCCTGTCAGCGCCAGCCCAGGGTCTTCATGCCCCTCCTCCACACTCCCTGGCAGGTTTGAGCCACCTCTGGATTAATGAGGCGCAAATGATTTGATATCTCAGCCTGGGATTTAACTGACCTCTTAGCTCAGTTGGAAAAATTTCCTCTCTCAAATAGCTGTTTTATCTTCCGGCCCCTGCCACCACTTTAATTATAGTAACTCCTCATCAGATGCCTCAAAGGAGAGGGGAAAAAAAAGGCAAGAAGACAAGACACTGGCACAGGCTGAGTTGCCTTTCTAGACCATTTGGAACACAATTGCTTGTTATCACCCTCTGAATCAGCAGGTTTCACCTGGAGATTAAAAGGCATCCCTTGAGACCACTTGAAATGAACAATAAGGCATACAGAAGCTTAATCTTCTCAATGGTCATGAAACCTGGGTTTTATGGGACATTGCCTCCCCCAGCCTCCAGTTTCCTGTCTCAGGCCATCAGTTCCCAGGGCAAAAATGGTGCCCTGGTGCACAAAGTGGTTAATGGCACATGAGACCATTTCACAGTGTAACTAGAATGACGTGTTTCCAACCTTAGGTTAACCTTGAGTGGAAGGACACCACTGACTAGACTTGGAACTTTTGAGTTCCAGAAGCTCCCAGGGTGAATGCTTTGCTTTGCTCTTTTCTTCCCTCCCTCCCTCCCTTCCTTCTTTCCTCCCTTTCTTTCTTTCAATAAAATTGAAGACTTTTTTTTGTATGTGTGTGGTACGCGGGCCTCTCACTGCTGTGGCCTCTCCCGCTGCGGAGCACAGGCTCCGGACGCGCAGGCTCAGCGGCCATGGTTCACGGGCCCAGCCGCTCCGTGGCATGTGGGATCCTCCCAGACCGGGGCATGAACCCATGTCCCCTGCATCAGTAGGCGGACTCTCAACCACTGCGCCACCAGGGAAGCCCCAAAATTGAAGACTTTTATTTAAACTTTTTTGTTTTAACATAAATTATAAATCTTAAGCCTTTAATATCAACTAGTCTTTCACAAAATTGGAAAAACCACAAGTTGAAACAACATATTGATGCTAACACATAATCCAAGAACAGTTTCAAGAGAGAACACATTTTTATTTTTTTTTTTTTTTTATTTTTTTTTATTTTTTTTTTTTTTTGCTGTATGCGGGCCTCTCACTGTTGTGGCCTCTGCATTGTGGCCTCTCCCACTACAGAGCGCAGGCTCCAGGCGTGCAGGCTCAGCAGCCATGGCTCACGGGCCCAGACGCTCCGCGGCATGTGGGATCTTCCCAGACCGGGGCACGAACCCGTGTCCCCTGCATCGGCAGGCGGACTCTCAACCACTGCGCCACCAGGGAAGCCCGAGAACACATTTTTAATACAGCTATTTTATAATCGGTGTGATGTCAACAGAACCCAGGCCTCCAAACGCAGTTTCTTAGGGTTCAGAGGGATGTAATAGGGCTTGACCTTCTGAGGGTTGATACAACTTAGCTGTATGAGTTCTGGAATAAGAAACATCAGTGCTAATCAAATGTTCATCTTTAGCAGTCAGTATTTACCAGTGTGAATGGGTTTTGATGAAAGGTGGTAGACCCAGGTTGAGGAAACCTGACAGTGGCCTCAGCAACTACAGCTCACATCTATGCAGCACCCATAAGCCAGGCACTGTGCTAACTGCTTTCCAGGCATTATTTTACTTGATCCTCCCCACAACTCAGTATAAGAGATCTTATTACTGCCCCATTTTACAGATGAGGACATTGAGGTTTGAGGGGCGGACAACTTGTCCACGAATATGCATGCTGCTATTACGTTGCTCTGTGACCTTGGACCATTCGTTAATGGAGTTCTTATATGGCTCTAAAAATGTGGATCAGATTTTGACCTTGGCAGCTTGCAGCCAGGGTATAGCCTGTAGGAGTGTTTTGGGTTTTGGGAGTGTTATTAAAACTATGTGAATGAAGTGGAATTTGGAACAAACACTCTGGGAAACTGGCAGTTTCTACTAAACTGAATTCATGCCTACCCTAGAACCCAGTAATTCCACTCCTGCCTCTTTCCTGAAGACGGTAAATGCTCTTGCCAACCAAAAGACACAGACCAGAAGAGTGTCCACGGCAGCTCCATTTGGAGCAGCCCAAACGTAGAACCACTCAAATGCCCATCAACATGGATAAATTGATTACTCGATTGTCGTACAATGGAAAACTCTACGCCAAAGAAGGTGACCGACCCACTGCTGTGTGTCCACATGAATCTCACAAGTACCGTTGAGTGAAAGAAGCCAGGCATGAACGAATGCACACTGCATAATTCCATTCATAGAAAGGACTAGAAAGGCAAAACTAGTCTAGTCTAGTAGGAGTCAGAATCGTGGTTACCTTTTAAGAATGAGAGGAGAATGCAGTTGTGTAGTTAATGAGATAGGGCGTGGGAAGGGCTCTGGGATGCTGGCAGGGCTCCCCAACTGCTCTGAGTGGTGGTTACGTGAGTCCATTTGCTTTGTGGAAATTCATCAAGCTCAATACTCTTTTTTTTTTAATATCCCTATCATTTTTTAGAACAGCTTTATTTGAGATATAACTCACATATCTAAAATCCACCCACGTAGAGTGTAAAATTCAGTGGTTTTTAGTATATTCACGGAGTTGTGCAACAATCACCACATCTAATTTTGGAACGTTTTCATCTCCTCAAAGAGAGAACGGGTACCCGCTAGCAGTCATTCCCTCTGTACCCCCATTCTCTTGGCCCAGGGCAACCACTAATCTACCGTATGAGTTATATACTATTTTTTTTTTTTGGCTATTATTATTTTTTTAACTTGTCTTCCGATCTTTTTATTTTTTTAATACAGCAGCTTCTTATTACTTACCTATTTTATACATATTAGTGTATATATGTCAATCCCAATCTTCCACTTCATCCCACAACTGCTCTTATTTTTTTTTAATTGAAGTATAGTTGATTTATAATGTTGTGTTAGTTTCAGGTGTACAGAAAAATGATTCAGTTATATAGGTGTATATATAATATATATCTATTCTTTTTCAGATTCTTTTCCTTTATAAGTTATTATAAGAGACTGAATGTAGCTCCCTGTGTTACACAGTAGGTCCTTGTTGGTCATCTGTCTTATACATGGCAGTGTGTATCTGTTAATCCCAAACTTCTGATTTATCCCGCCCCTTTCCCCTTTGGTGACCATAAGTTTGTTTTCTGTGTCTGTGAGTCTGTTTCTGTTTTGTAGATCAGTTCATCTGTATCATATTTTAGATTCCACATATAAGTGATATCATATGGTATTTGTCTGACTGACTTCGCTTAGTATGATCATCTCTAGGTCCATCCATGTTGCTGCAAATGGCATTATTTCATTGTTTTTTATGGCTGAGGAGTATTCCATTGTATATATGTACCACATCTTCTTTATCCATTCATCTGGCAGTGGACATTTAGGTTGCTTCCATGTCTTGGCTATTGTGAATAGTGCTGCTATGAACATTCGGGTACATGTATCTTTTCAAATTAGAGTTTTTGTCTTTTCTGGGTATATGCCCAAGAATGGGGTTGCTGGATCATATGGTAGCTCTGTTTTTAGTTTTTTAAAGAACCTCCATACTGTTCTCCGTAGTGGCTGCATCAATTTAGAATCCCACCAACAGTGTAGGAGGGTTCCCTTTTCTCCACACCCTCTCCAGCATTTATTATTTGTAGAGAGCTATACACCCTAAAGTGTGTATGTAGTTATATTTAAATGAAAAAGTTACTGAAGGGCCAGTGTACCTGGTAGGAATTGCACTGAGCTCCTAAGTCCTATGGTCTTACACTTGCTTGTCTTGTACATTTACATCACCTGCCTGGGTTCCCCAGGCGTTCAAATCTGTGACTTTGGGAATAAACAGTCTTGAAAGTGTTTTCCAACTGGAGTATCTCTTGTTTCTGGTTTCTTTCGCCCGGGAGCAGGTCTGGGTCAAATCATCCCTTAATTTAGACAACACAGTGGAGATGTATTTGACAGCCAGATGTTGAAGTGGGTCAGGTTCCTTCTGTACCCACGTCACAGCTCTCCCTGGAGAGCAGATACCCATCTGGAGGGAGTCATTTCTCTGACTCCTTCAGTGCCCCCGAGACCTGCTGCTCTGGGTGAGTGGGAGATGGCCCTGCCCAATGTGCCTGGCCAGTGCGACTGGAGCCCAGCACCAGGCTGGTCTCAGAAGGACAAGGTAGGGGAGGGAGCAGAGAGTTGTATGCCTGGGCAACTTGAGGATATGAGAGTGGCCTGGCCTTGGGTCACAGTGGATGGGGGAGAAAAGTCGAAAGGAAGAGTTGTTCCCTTGGCTGGTCCAAAATTAAAAACTGGCAACCAATCACTGACCATCTTCCTTACTTTCTTACAACAAACATGGAAGGTAAAAATTGCTCTCCCCATTTTTCAGATGGGGAAACTGAGGCTGAAAGATGAACCAGGCCAGGGACTTAAAACAGCAATGATTTGTGATTTTCCCACAATTCCATGCATTGGCTGGGGCTCTGCTGATGGTTCTGGCTGGTCTCCCCTGAGCCTAGTCCTGCAGCCGGGAGCTTGGCAGGGAGCTCGGCTGGGGCTGGGATGTCCAAGGTGACCTCATTTGCTGGGGCATCTCTCCATAGAGCCCCTCCTTGGGAGGTAGTCCAGCCTGGACCTCTTCAGAGCATGGCAGCCAGGCTCCAAGAGATGTTAGGGGCTATGCTCGGAGTGCCAGCTGGGTGGGAGCTCAGACAGCAGGCAATAAACCTGGACTGGGGATAGACGGAGGGCTTTCTTGCGGACATGGGACCTCCTCTTGCGTGGCTCCTTAGAGAAATGGTTAAGAGGAGGACTCTGGAGTCAGACTGCCTGGGTTCAAATCCTGATTTCAATTGCCGAGAGCTTGGACCAGACACTTGAGCTCTCTGCCTCAATTTCCTCATCTATGAAATGGGCATAACAATCATCCTTGCTTCATGACCCAACAGGATGTTCTGTAAAACACTTAGCACTGTGTCCAGCACATAATGAGTTCTCAAATTTAGCTGCCGTTGCTATTTTTGTGGTCAACATCATGATGATGATGTGATATTGACAATGCGGAGGATTATCCAGACTAAGGGGGATAGGAAAGAGGGTCCTAAGCAGAGGGAACAGCCTCTGCTCCAGCCAGGAGCTGAGAGAACCTGATGCCCAGAAAGCATTGAAAGGAAGCCTACATATAGCAGACGGGCAGAGTTTGGGGGGATGGTAGTCACAGGCTGGAGAGGTGGGGGTGGGTAGACCAGAAAGCCTTTGTGAGGTGAGGAGAGGACTGGGGATTTTATTCTAAGGGCAGCAGAGGCCCATAGGACCGGGGGCCTGCTGGGGCCAGTTTAACACTCGATTATGGTCCTGCTGGCTGCAGTGGGAGTGGCTGGAGGGAGCAGGGACGGGGGTGGGGCAGTGAGTGCGGGGGCCTCTGGCTCATCCATGGCAGAGGGAAGGGGGCTGGGAGCTGGCGGCTGCAGAGAGGGTGATAGGCCAGGAGAGCTTGAAGGCTGCAGGAGAAGGAGGTGCTGATGCTTGGCGTTCGATGGGATGAGAAGGATGGAGCAGAGGGCAGTGTCCGGGCGCCTCCTGAGTCTGTGGTCTGGGGTACGGGGCGGATCCTTGAAGAAGCTGGACAATACAGAAGGACCAGCTTTGGCAGGAGGTGATGATGGCTTCAGTGGTGAAGACGCTGTGTTTGAGGGACCAGCGCTTCCATTCCCTGACAAGTGAGCTTCTAGAAGGAAGGACATGCCCTAGGTGGAGAGAGGGGAAGCCTATGTGCGGGGTCAATAGCATGTATGGGGCTTGGAGGCCTGAGGGAGAAGGATCTGTCCTCAGACCAGAGAGGAATTTCGTATGATGGCAGCACAGGGGGTTTAAGTGACAGGAGCCAGAGGGCGACGAGAAGCGAGACTGGAGGGCTATGCCAGGGCCACGAAGTGAAGGACTTTCAGTGCCTGGAATTTGCACCTGTCCTGTGAGTCACACATGGCTTCCTGAGGATTGTAAGCAGGGAAGCGTTGTGAGCAAACCGTTTTTTGTTTGGAAGGAGGCCAGAGCGCAGAGGGACTCCACTGGTGGCAGGAGAAGTTAATGCTAATGCTTTGAACCGGGATTATCAAGCCCTGTGATAAAGCTGCTAAGTCAATAGCTGGGCGTGGGTGGGGAATTCATTAAATATAGATATTTGCCGATGAGTTAAGATGATAATGGAGTCTGGTTCCAAGGATTAGAGGTGCAAACAGCCTGTTGACTTCTGTCACTTGGCAACAAAAGTCCTCATCAGAAAGGTGTAGAGCAGCCGGGCCCCCTTCAGACACAGATGGGAAGTATTTAGCATCAGCGGTATCTAGCCACCTCAGCCTGGCAGCCACCTCATGAAGATTTCACATCTATCCTTCCTTCCATCCATCCACTCATCTTCTACTCACCCATCCATCATTCTGTCCGCTCCTCCTCCTGTCTTCCCTTCTATCTATATCCTTCCACTCACCTGTCCTCCCATCAGCCCATCCTTTCTTCCGCCCACTCATCTATCCATCCATCCACCCATCCTTCCAACCACCTATCTTTCCATTCATCAGCCTTTCAAGTTTTCCTTTCCTTTACCAGTTTTCACCCACCCATCCTTCCATCCAACCATCTACCCATGCTTCCATCTTTCTTGCCATCTCTCCATCGATCCATTTTCATACTCACCATCCTTGTGTCTTTCTTTCGTCCACCAGTCTTCAATCCATCCCTCCTTCCGTCCACCCACCCATTCATCCATCCACACATCCTTCCCTTTACCCATTCAACATCCTGTCCATTCATCCTTCCATCTTTCCTCCCATCCACCTATCCTTCCCTCCCAAATGGATTTTTTCACCCACCCACCAAGCCTTCCATCCACCCATCCTTCCAATCATCTATCCTTCCATTCATCAACCCTTCCATTTTTTCTTGCATTTACCAGTTTTCCACCCATCCATCCTTCCATCCAACCATCTACCCACGCTTCCATCTTTCTTTCCATGTCTACATCCATCCATTTTCCCACCCACCATCCTTTCGTCTTTCTTTCATCCAACAGTCTTCAATCCATCCATCCATTTATCTCCGTCCATAAGTATTTGAATGCCTGCTTATTTCAGGTTCTGTTCTAGGCACTGGGGAGTGACCAGCACACAAGATAGACAAGGTCTCTTCTCTCGTGGAGCTGACCTTCTTAAGCAGGAGACAGGCAGTAAACAAAGTAAACAAGAAAATAGGAGAGCGATGGATGCTGGAGAGACAGTTGAAATAGGACAATGAGATTGACTGGGTGGCTGCTTTTGCTAGAGTAGTTGGGAAGACCCCTCTCTCAGGAGGTGACATTTGAGCTGACACCTAAATGGTAAGGATACAGACATGCACACTTTTTTTGGTGGGGGGACAAGAGCATTCTAGATGGAGGGAATAGCAAGTGAAAAGGCTTGATCCAGGAATGAGTTTGGTGTGTCTGAGGGACAGCACGGCCATTGGGGCTGGGAAGGGAGAGGCGGGGAGAGAGCAGAGGGTGATGATCTGCAGGAGGATGGAGCCAGGTCTGAGGACCCTGTAAGTCAAACTAAGAAATACATAGAGTGGTCACCACTGGAGGAGCGTGACTCGATCTGACCGTATGAGTGTCTCCAACCCCATCTTTCCTGCCTTAGTCCTGTATTATTTTATTATTGTTGCTGTAACATTTTACTGCAATTTTAGTGCCTTAAAACAACACAAATTTAATATCTTACCGTTCTGGAGGTCATGAATCTGGAGAGGGTTTTACTGAGTTAAAACCAAGTTGTCACAAGGCTGGTTCCTTCTGGAGCCTCTGAGGGAGAAGCTGTTTCTTTGTCTTTTCAGGTTTCCAGAGGCACCTGCATTCCATGGCTCTTGGCCGCTTCCTCCTTCTTAAAGCCAACAGCACAGCATCTTGACATCTCTTTCTCTCTGCTTTCATTGTCACTCCTTCTTCTCTGACACTGACCCCCACCCCTGCCTCCCTCTTATAAGGACCCTTATGATTACTCTGGGCTCACCCAGATAATCCAGAATAATCTCCCCATCTCAAGATACTTAGCTGATCTGAATCTGCAAAGTCCCTCTTGCCACGTAAGGTCACATACTCACAGGTCCTGGGGATCAGGATGCAGATGTCTTTGGGGGGTCTTTATTCTGTCAAGCACAGTTGGGGTCCCATCCTCACAGCCTTTTGCCATCACACTCTTGTCCATTCTCCACAGTTATCAGGAGTACTTTTCTGGGAAATAGAATGGTATAGATGAACTTATTTGCAAAGCAGAAATAGAGACACAGACATAGAGAACAAATTAGACACCAAGGGGCGGGGGTAGGATGGACTGGGAGATTGGAATTGACATATATACACTATTGATACTATGTATAAAATGGATAACTAATGAGAACAGACTGTATAGCACAGGGAACTCTAATCAGTGCTCTGTGGTGACCTAAATGGGAAGGAAATCCAAAAAAGAAGGGATGTATGTATGATAGCTGATTCACTTTGCTGTATAGCAGAAACTAACACAAGAGTGTAAAGCAACTGTACTCCAATTAAATAAATAAATAAATAATAAATTCCTTTAAGGGCTTCCCCTTACCTCAGGATAAGGTTCCAGCTCCTGAGCACATGCCCAAACCCAAAGTTCAAGTCCTCTCCCATTTTCCTGTTAGCTCCGTGACCCTGGTAAACTGATGGAAACCCCCCAAGCCATGGTCTCTGTACTAGATGTTCTGCTGCCCAGAAGCCCCTCACGACTAAAGGACTTAGTCCCCCAGCTACAGGGAACACTGCTGGCAGCACACGGCGCTCAGCTACCAGCCCTCTGGAAAAGTCCTTGGCTGATGTTACGGTTTGAATTGTGTCCTTTCTCCTCGCCCGCCCCCAGCAGCAACGACAAAATGATATGTTGAAGTTCTGACCTCCCGTACCTGTGAATGTGACCTTACTTAGAAATGGGTTGTTGCCGATGTAATTAGTTAAGATGCGGTCATATTGGATGGAGTAGGGTGGACCCCATGTCCAATATGACTGATGTCTCATGAGAAGAGACACAGACCCACCGGGAGGAGGCCATGTGAGGACAGAAGCAGACATGGGAGTGATGTGTCTACAAGCCCAGGAACATCAAGGATGCCGCCCATCGCCAGAAGCTGGGAGAGATGCGTGGAACAGATTCTCCCCCAGAGCCCTCAGAAGGAACCAGCCCTACCGGCATCTTGATTACAGGCTTCTGGCCTCCACGACTATGAGAGAACAAAATAGCCTCTATCTTGTGACGGGTCAATGGGAAAGGGGTCCCCCTGCTCTACCCCAGGACACCTCTGAGGACCATCCCAGGTTCAGGGCTCCGGTGGGGTGGGCACCTCCACCCACGTGCCCCTCTGCCCAGCCGGGCTCCTACCTTCCCTGCATGGGAGTGGTTTCTCCCAGCTTCCCTGATGAGCCTTGGGCCGCAAGGCTCCATCAGAGTCTGCTTCCTGGGAGCCTGACCCAGAACTCCTTCTTTCTAGGGACTTGACTACATCTTTCGCAGTTTTTGTTTCTTTGTTCACAAAACAGAACTAACAGAACCTCCAGTGTCAGGGTTAAATGAGACACTACATAAGCCCGCAGGATCAAATGGCCTGTTAGTGGTAGGGCAGCGGTCAAACACTCCTGTAAATCTTGGTTACGTGTCTCCTTCCCCTGCCAGACCAGAATCCCCTTGGGGTCAGCAACCACTTCTTCCTTCCTTCCTTCATGCATTCATTCATCCATCCCTACCCTCTCTCATTCAGTCATCCCATTCCGTTTCATTTGTTCATTTTGGTCCGTGCACTGGATCCCATCATCCCCTTCCCCGATTCACACTAGCCCACTTGGCTTCATTTTGGGCATCCCACTCCGTTTCATTCATCACTCCCCGTATTCTGCTAGTTCATTTCAGTTCTTACTATGCGACTGTGATGGGAACAGTTGCCCTCTCCCCATTCATCATGGTTTACGATGATACACAAGGCAGTGATGGGCTCTCTTGAACACACATCTTTCCCAATTTGTCTTTATTGCTCTTTGCTTAGCAAATCAGGCAGAGGGAATAAAGTCAGACCAGTTACTCTTCCTTTTTTAAAATTTTAATGTCTTTATTGGAGTATAATTGCTTTACAATGTTGTGTTAGTTTCTGCTGTTCAACAAAGTGAATCAGCTATATGTGTGCATATATCCCCATATCCCCTCCCTCTTGCGTCTCCCTCCCTCCCTCCCACCCCTCTAGGTGGTCACAAAGCACCGAGCTGATCTCCCTGTGCTATGTGGTTGCTTCCCACTAGCTATCTGTTTTACATTTGGTAGTGTATATATGTCCATGCCACTCTCTCACTTTGTCCCAGCTTACCCTTCCCCCTCCCCGTGTCCTCAAGTCCATTCTCTACATCTGCATCTTTATTCGTGTCCTGCCCCTAGGTTCTTCATAACCATTTTTTTTTAGATTCCATATATATGCATTAGCATACGGTATTTGTTTTTCTCTTTCTGACTTACTTCACTCTGTATGACAGACTCTAGGTCCATCCACCTCACTACAAATAACTCAATTTCGTTTCTTTTTATGGCTGAGTAATATTCCATTGTATACATGTGCCACATCTTCTTTATCCATTCATCTGTCGATGGACACTTAGGTTGCTTCCATGTCCTGGCTATTGTAAATAATGCTGCAATGAACATTGTGGTACATGTCTCTTTTTGAATTATGGATTTCTTAGGGTATATGCCCAGGAGTGGGATTGCTGGATCATATGGTAGCTCTATTTTTAGTTTTTAAGGAGCCTCCATACTGTTCTCCATAGTGGCTGTATCAATTTACATTCCCACCAACAGTGCAAGTGGGTTCCCTTTTCTCCTTTCCCCAGCAGCGGCGGGCTGCTTCCAGCAGGGGGTGTCGTGACCCAGTCCTACACCCATCCTTGACACCTGGTACCCACTTCATAATTAATGGTAGGTTTCAGTCCCTGCTGAATATTGCCTGGGGCCGTCCCTAGCTTTCTTAGAGTTTGTTGGCAACTCTGAAATCTGTTGTAGATTTTATATAAGTCTCCCTCTGTCCCTCTCTTCCTTCCATCTCTTTCTTTCTCTTATTCTTTCTGAAGATTCAGTTGTGCTCACTTCCTCTACCCATCTTGGACCGGTTTTCCTAGACTTCTGTTAGACACATTTATCAAGAATCGGAGATGTCGCTCCTTGATCGCTAGAGGGCTAGGACAAGCTAGAAAAGTACATAGGGGGGCTGGGTTTTTGTTCCTAAGGGTGACCCAAAAAAGTTTTGAAAATTTTATCAATGTTATCTAGGGGTGGGAAGGAGAAACTGAGATGCAAGTATGAAGGGACATTGCTGGAAGCAAATTGCTTGCTGCTTGCTGCCGCAGGGTCCTCGCTCAGTGAGCAGACGACATTGGAGGTGGGGAGGAGCAAAGATTCTCTGGTTGAAGAAAGGGGGGTTCCTGGCTCCCGGTGGAGCTGAGAGCCTCATCCATTTGTTCTCCAAGGAGCTGCCACCTCCTCCTTTCCCCAACCCCGAGAGGTCTGGGCTCTGGCACTGAGCAGTAGGATTTAGCTAGAAGCAGGGAAGGACATTTGGGGAGGAGGGAAGGGCACCAGTGAAGGCGCGTGGCCGTGCGTGTACCTGGGCTGCTTGGGCATCCCACACATAGCACTGAGGCTTCACCACTGAGGAGATGCTCAGGGAGGGTCCAAATTCCTGTGCAGTCCTCGGGGAGCCGAGCAGGGTGTGTGGACATTTCTGCCGGTTCTCAGCTGGGCCAGGCTGGGCCAGGCCGACCTCAGGGTGCAGGAGCTGGGTATTGTGTCCAAGTGGAATCCTTGGGTCAGGGAAGCTGGGGCCCCTGTGACTGCAGGTACTTGTGTGTGGGGGTGGGGGATGAGGGGAGTCCATGTCTTGGGCCATCAGGTGACTTGGGACTCATCTCCATGGTGACATGTCAGGGCAGCAAATGGCAGAGCCCCGGGCGACAGTGTTCTGATTATAATGGAGCCATCCCAGCCTTGACGGGCTCGGTGACCCTGGACAAGCTACCTCGGAGCCTCAGCTTCCCCATCAGTGACATAAGGCTTATGACAGTACCTGCTTTATAGAGTTATCATATGCATTGAGCATGTGAAGTTCTCAGCTTAGAGTAAGACTACTTAAGTGTGATTATTGTTATTTTTATTATTAGGATTAGTTATTGTCATAGCTATCATTGTCCTATGCCCTGCCCCAGACCATGTACACAAAATTCACATGTTCCGCATCCCAGGGGGTGAAACTGCTAGGAATAAGGGGTGTGGGTAGCAGTGGGTGGGGTTTTCACAGGTTCTCTGTCACGCCTGGAAGCCTACAGGATCCCAGCTGCTGCCTACACCCCCCAGTTGGGGTGGGTGTCAGGCACCCTCTGAACAGCCCGCTTCACATCGAAAGCTTTCAGCTTTGGTCAAGAGCGCAGCTGGTCCCTTTGACACTGACGCATGTCTTTGTGTCCCAGACATGCTCATCATTCATTCACTCCTGTCTGATTTCCAGTCCTTCTGGCTGATCCAGGGGCATGAGATCATTCCCCAGCTTTTTATTTTTTCCAGTGCCTTTTGCAATGTCACTTTGTGGTGTCCCCAGATCACAAGCACCATGAAAGTTAGTTATTTAGTGACTTTCCAATTTTCTATAATGAGATCACCATGATAAACATGTAAAGAAGCACTGACTATGTGCTATGTTCTATACAAAGTATTTTTTTTAATTTTTTAATTTGCACAACAGTCCTGTGGACCAGGTGCCATTATTGTGCCATTTTTTTTTTAAGATTTAATTTTTTTTCATTTTTATTTTTGGCCGCGTCAGGTCTTCGTTGCCGTGCCCAGGCTTTCTCTAGTGGCGAACAGGGGCTACTCTTCATTGCGGTGCGCGGGCTTCTCGTTGCAGTGGCTTCTCTTGTTGTGGAGCATGGGCTCTGGGCACGCGGGCTTCAGTAGTTGTGGTGCGTGGGCTTCAGTAGTTGTAGCTTGCGGGCTCTAGTCACGCGGGCTTAGTTGCTCCACGGCATGTGGGATCTTCCCGGACCAGGGCTCAAACCTGTGTCGCCTGAATTGGCAGGCGGATTCTTAACCACTGTGCCACCAGGGAAGTCCCTATTGGGCCATTTTTGATGGGGCAGCATGTGAAGCTCAGAGAACATATGCATTTCTGCCCCAGGGGACATTTCTGGGAAGTAGCAGAGCTGGGATTTGAACCCAGGGCCATGCTCTGAGTAATAGGCGATCATTGTAGGCAAATTGGAAACTATATATTAGTAATAATGGAGCTAAAATTAAACCCACCCAAATTCTACCATCCAGAGAAAGCCACCATGAGCATTTTTGGTGGGAGATCCAAGGCTATGAATGGTGTTCGCTGTTCATCCTGGCTTGGGGCTTTCTTCCTGCCCGCTAATGTGTCACAGGTCACTGTGGCTGGTAGAGCTGGGTGCCCCCAACACCACAACTCTCCAACCCACCCTGTACCTATTTGGATTTGTTAATATGCTTGGGAAGGCTTTGCTATTTAGGTTCAAAGAAGAGGAGCAAGAGTCTTTGGGGGCTTCCCTGGTGGCGCAGTGGTTGAGAGTCCGCCTGCCGATGCAGGGGACACGGGTTCGTGCCCCGGTCCGGGAAGATCCCACACGCCGCGGAGCAGCTGGGCCCGTGAGCCATGGCCACTGAGCCTGCGCGTCCGGAACCTGTGCTCCGCAAGGGGAAAGGCCACAACAGTGAGGGGCCCGCGTACCACAAAAAAAAAAAAAAAAAAAAAGAGTCTTTGGGAGGAAGAGCTGCCCCAGAGGACAAAGAGCCTGAAGTGCCTGGGGGGTCGAAGAGGGACAAGCCTGGTGTGTGGTCTCCTGGAGCCTCCAACTAGCCTCCTCTCCAAGAGAACTCGGAACTAGATACGAGCTTGGAGTTTGCACAGCTGGCCAAGATTTCATAACAAAGTGTCTTGATGTGCAGGGTGGAACCAGGAGATCCCACATAGCACGGTCGAGAAGCTGTTGCTTGGTTTTGCACCGCTGATTAGAGACCCTTTGGCATGTCGATTACATTATGATTCTTACAGCAAGCCAAGCTGGTGCTCACCTCAGGGCCTTTGCACCTGCTTTGCCCCTTGCCTGGAAAATGCCTTGACCTTCTCTCCATACAGATGATTCCTTTTCATCACTCTGATCTTGGCTAGGATGTCACCTGTTCAGAGAGGCCTTCCCTGCCCCACCACCCTACCCATCTCATTCTCCCTGCTCATGGCTGTTTTATTTTCTTCACAGTACCCACCACCCTGAGATTATCTTGTTCATTCGTTTCTTGTTCTGATACAGGGAGCAACTCTCCCCACTCCCCCTATTAGAATGCAGGCGCCCCAGGCCTACAGTAATACCTGGCACATTGTAGGTGCTCAGTAAATATGTTTAACAGATGAATGGGAAGTTTCTGCCATTGTTGTTTGGGTTCTGTCAGCTTTTGATCCAGTTAGAGGAAGGAAAAGAGGAGGAAGGGAAGGGAGAAAATGAAGCAGTCACTGTGTGTCTGTGTGTGTGTGTGTGTGTGTGTGTGTGTGTGTGTAAGGGGTGGGGGTTGTTTTGCAGTGGCTACCTGTCTACCTGTGCTGGGCCTGGGCCCGTTTGCTCCTAGATCCACCCTCCTCTCCTGCTCTGGGGGATTTTACAGGGGGACTGATTCTGGTGCGCAGCTTGTCCCCAGCTCTTGTGTCACTGGATTCAGCCAATGGGGAGACCCTGATGGAGGGTGGGAGGGCACGAGGCAGAAGCCAGGGGGTTCTCCCCATCTCTACGCCTGGGGCAGGGCCCCGAGCGGTGGCCATGTCTCCTCTGTGGTTCCAGCATCACCAGGCATCATCTTCCTGTGGTTCAGCTTCTGCCAGGTGACCCCAGATCCTGGGCCTGAGAAACACCACCCCATCTCTTTGTGCCCTGCCCTGGGGATGGGGCAACACTGAATTGCTGTTGTTTATCTCCGGGTCACCTCACTGTCCCATGCTTGGCTTCTCAGCCCTTCTGCAGCCTGTGTAACCAAGTCCCTGCGTTAATCTGTCTGCTTTAAATGCCCATCATTATTTCCATTTTCCTGTGATACAAAATCTATGCCTCTATAATAAGAAAAAAAAGATAAATAAAAGCCAGAAAAGTGGTTCGGGGCTGGTTTTTGAGGAATGAGCAAGGGGGAGGGTAGGACAGGGGCCCGAGAAGGGCTGCCACCTTTCCCGCCCGCCTGCCAGGGCTGGGACCCTGCACGCCCAGCCAGGCAGAAATCGCTTTCTGAATTTATGCGCCCATCACATCATGATTTATGATGGGATAGCTTGTTTTTGCCAAGTGATAGATTTATGTGCACCAGGCACTACATAATAAGGGTCAAAGAGTCTGTCTTTCTCTTCTTTTTTTAAACTCATGTCAAGCTAAAGCGTTCTTCAAGGTCCCTGCGGGGGAGGGGTGTCCTGCTGTACCTGTTGACCACTCCCAGTCAAGTGGCCCGAATCACTGACCCCCAGCAAGGGAGAAAGCAGAAGGAAGAAGGAAGGGTTTGTGTGGAATCATCATGTGGGTTTTGACAGTGGTGTCCCCGTGGTCAAATGGAGCCCAGTCAGGCTCCCGGTCTCTCTCGGGTGGGCTCCTGGCTCGGGGGCTGCTGGTCGTCGGGTAGATCAAGGTCCTTGGCTCTTGGGAGATGCTGGATGTCTGCAGAAAACCCTGGCTCAGCCCAAGCTGAGGCTCCTCCCCTGCCAGGGCAGCACCATCGTGCCTCCAGGAAGCAGGCTGTGGCCAAGTGCCCAGGCAGACCTGGGTTCACATCCTGCTCCCACCACTTGGAATCAGGCAAGTGTCTTCAGCTCACAGCCTCAGTTTCCTCTTCTGCTAAGTGGGGTAACATTGTAGGAGCCACCTCAAAGGGCTGGTCTTAGGATAAAGGAGAGGCCTATGTAAAGTGCCTAGTACAAAGCACAGCACATAGTAGGTGCTCAAGAAATGTGAGTCCCTACTGTCTTTCTCCTTTGCTTCTTTCTCCTTTAGCTTCTGCTTTCATAGATGCTCATCAGTCAGATTGGACGCAATGCAAACTTGATTTGTATCAGTTGGGATGTATTTGGCCGTCAGTAAGAAAAAGCTCCAACTCTACCTACTTAACCCTAAGGAAGATTAGTTTGTCCTTGTAATAACAAGCCCAGAGGCAGGACGGCTCCAAGACTGACTAAATTCAACAGCTCAGCAATGTTCCCAAGAATTCAGGTTTTTTGTTTTGTTTTTTTTCCCATGTGGCCATTTCAGCGTTGGTCTCACTGTCCGATCAGCTCCCCTCATTGTGGCAAAGTGGCTGCTGCAGATCCTGGCATTGCATCCTGACTGGGTAAAGTCCAGACGCACAGAAGAACCACCACTTTCCTGCAGGTCTCTGGGGTGAGGACCACTTTCCCAGAAGCACCTCCCCTGATTTCCCCTCACACCTCATTGGCCCAGATCAGATGACAGACCCATTCCTGAGCCAATCACCAGTAGGTGGTGGGTGAGAATACATGACTGGCTTCCGCCAGTCATCCAGGTGGTTAGGGCTATGGGGGGATCAGCCACCCTCATCACTAGGTGACTGCTCTTTGAAATCCTGCTCCCACCACCCTTTTCTCCAATTCCTCCCTCATCTCTGGATACAGCTAGAGCCTTCTTCTTACCCCTTAAGACCCTCATGACTTTACAATCCAGCAGAATTGGAGCCAGAGGCAGGTGGCCCCTGCCTGGAAGATTCTTCCCACCTCCCATCCCAGACATGTTGCTCCTTCCCATCTCTGGGTTTAGGCGTCACCCCCTGGACACTGCTCCTCCCCACCCAATCTAAAGGGGGTTCCCCATCCCACACGGCACCCCAGAGTCACTTCCTCAGACTTCAGTGTCATTTCAGCACTTAGCATAATTTACCTGCTTTCTTGGTCTGTGTCTCCCCGCTGGACCGCCCCCTTCGTGGCAGAGGGGATCTCCCCCATTTTATCCAGGTCCTACTGTGTCACAGGACACACAGATCCTGGGTACCCCAGGGAAACACAAGATGAGGCTGGTGTGTATGAATGTGGGAAGCATTTGCTTCCCTGGAAAGTTAAGCGTTTCCTCAGGGAAAGGATTGTGAAATCTCCAGCTCACCTCCCAGCCATGTATCAGCAGAGGGCAATGGTCTGACGTCCAACTTATCTGGGGTCAGAGGGTTTTTTTTTTTCATTTTTTAAAAATGTCATCCTTGGCATTTAAACAACATCTTGGATGGTTTCACCTAGCTTAGGTTTTGTGGAGCCCACATTAGCAGCATCCTGGATTGTCTGACCTTGACCCCCATGAGGTTGACCCGGTCGAGCGATTGGCCGAAAGAAACAGCTACATCCTGCTTGTCCTGGTGGTTGAGCTGAGTTCTTGGTGATATTGCTGAGCTGTTGAATTTAGTTACCCCCTTGCCCTGGTGTAGGATACGGGCACAGGTAACTGGGATCTGTTTCTGCCCTAGTCCTTTTTTTTTTTTTTTTTTCCTGGCCGTGCCACGTGGCTTGTGGGATCTTAGTTCCCATGCAGGGGCTCAAGTTTGTCCAACCAGGCCAGGGGACTTGGTGCCAGGCAGTCAGCAACTCGGATCGCTGGCTGGCATTAGGATGGCCCGTCAAAGCCATCTGGGCAGGAGCCCTGGGTGAGGAGTGTGGGAGCACCCATTTAGCCGATCAGTGAGTATTTGCGGAGCCCCTACTACGTGCCAGGTGCACAGTACATGAGAAAGAATAAACCAAAAACAATAAAGATGCTGTCCCTGCTCTTAGGGTGCTTTCTGTCTATCAGGAAAGTCAGGCATGGTAAGAAAGAATTGTCACTTCCACCATTGGGTTGTGTGAGCCCTGTCAAGCAGAGGTACACGGGGCCGTGAAAGCCTGTTCTAGCGGAACTGAGCTATTCTGGAGATCAGGGAATGTTTCTGGGATGAAGGGACTAACTGTTTTGCTGAGAGCTGAGATATGAAGAAGCCTTAACAAGTTTATTCAACAAAGAAAACAGGGAAGAGTGTTGGGAAGTGGGAACAGCATATGCAAAGGCACTGTGGCTAAGGCACGTGGTGAGTGTGTGTAGGGGGCAGTCCAGCACGCGGCAGCAGGGAGAAGCAGGAGGGAGCATGTAGGGACATGTGGCCCCAGAGGTCAGGGTGGGGGCCAGTGGGGGAGAGGCCAACTGTATTAGGGCTCCTGGCCCTGGCAGTTCATTAGAATCAGCTGGGGAGGGACTTCCCTGGTGGCGCAGTGGTTAAGAATCCTCCTGCCAATGTAGGGGACACGGGTTCGAGCCCTGATCCGGGAAGATTCCACATGCCGCGGAGCAACTAAGCCCGTGCGCCACAACTACTGAGCCTGCACTCTAGAGCCCGCGAGCCACAACTACGGAAGCCCACGCACCTAGAGACTGTGCTCCACAACAAGAGAAGCCACCGCAGTGAGAAGCCCACGCACTGCAACGAAGAGTAGCCCCTGCTCGCTGCAACTAGAGAAAGCTCACACACAGCAACAAGGACCCAATGCAGCCAAAAATGAATGAATGAATGAATGAATAAATTTATTTATTTAAAAAAAAAAAGAATCAGCTGGGGAACTTTGGAAACCACCAGTTCTGATTTCCTTGATCTGGGTTCTGATTCACTTGGTCTGTGCTGGACCTGGGTATGGGTGTGATTGAAACCCCTTCCCATGGGTGATGCTCCCACGCGGCCAGGTGGAGAAAGGCCGGGCCAGACCAGCAAGGCCCGTGGGGCACGCATTTTTATCCATATCCCAACAGGGCCATGACAAGGTCTTCAGCTTGGGAGGTGGGATGAGGAGGGGTTTCATGATCACATGTGCTTTGGGGGAGAAACAAAAACAAGCAGCTGAGAAATAAACCATGCTTTGGGGGTGGGTCCAGGTCCTGCAGAAAAAACCAGGAGAAGCCTGTTAGCGACCTGGCCTGGCAGCTAGAGAGGGGCTGAGCCTGCTGATGGAATTGGTACCAGCCTCGGCTGCGGGAAGAAGGGGCTCGCGAGCCAGCCAGCCTGCCCGCCGGACCTTCCATCCATGTCCGTTGGCTTCGTGGCTTCCTACTGCTTGAAAGGGGACCTTGTACTGCAGCAATCCTGAAAGGCACAAGGAAGCGAGGGAGGTCCCACTGGCCAGAGAGGAGGGGTCAGTTCCGGGTGGTGGTGGGGTCTGGCCCTGGACCAGTCACTCTGGGGCGCTGGAGGAGGGGCGCAGGCGGAGGGAAGCTGGGAGTTTCCCGGCTGGGAGGACATGCGCTGTGAATCAAGTGGGGGGAGGGACAGTGAGTGGAGGTCAGGGACAGGGTGGCGGGGTGAAGTGAGGTCAGGGCCTGGCTGTCCAGGAGCGGGCGGTCCAGGGGACATGTGCTTTCATTCACGGGCTGGAGCGGGGCTGGGCAGGGCTGTCCTGCAGGCTGACTGTGCAACTCCAGGGCCTTTCCCAGTGGTCCTCCCTGCTCTTGCAGGGGACACTGCCGAGAACCAGGCACCTCCTATAGAGGCTTTCCTATCCTCTCTATTTAATCTTGGCCCAGAGGGTGCAAAGGCTTACCCGACGTCACACAGCAGTATTTGGAACCAGGGCCATCTTCAGGCATACGTCCCAGGGCCCACGAGACTTTTAGGGGCCCAGGAAAGTGTTTTAAATTCCCTTAAAATTAGAGGAAATAAAAAGAATATATTCCAGGTTGGATTATATTTGTCCTTCTATCAGTGCAGTCATAATAGATCACTGTTAATTTTTTTTTTTTTTTTCTGATAGAGGAAAGGGCCCAGGAAGGCAAAAGCACCAAGGGCTCGTGGAATAACATGGCTCTGTTTGGATGGTGACACCTCCTCGCCACTTAGGTACGGCGAGGCTCTCCCCCTGCCTCCCTCTCCTCCTGGGCATCGGGCTGCATCTCCAGCCCGTTCTCTGTCCAGCCTCGCCCTTCACTTCTCAGATGGGTGGCCACTTCACCAGGGGACCTCTGCTGGCTTCTGTGACTAGGTCACTCCCCCTCCCCCCATATGCCCTTGTTGCAGCTTGGTCCTGTGGACACACGGTGCAATAGTTTTGAGCCCAGACTCTGAAAGCGAGTGCCTGGGTTGCAATCCCAGCTCTACCAGTTATCAGCCATGCGTAGCTGGGCAGGTTGTTCACTTCTCTGACCCTCAGTTCCCTGTCTGTAAAATGGGGATAGTAAGAGTACCTAACTAACAGGGTTTTGATGGATTAGCTGAGGGAATATTTTTGAAGCACTCCATTGTTAATCTGAGACTCAGTCTCATCTATAAAATGGGATGATGATAGTAACTATCTAGTAGAATTGTGATAGATTACATTAGTATTTTTGAAGCACTTGAAACCATGCCTGGAGCCAAAAAGTGTCATCTAAGTGTTTATTAAAAACACTGATTATTATCTGACTCCTCTACTTGTTAAGCCCCATAAAGGCAGGGACTGGGCCTGGTTTTACTCTCCCCGGCATCCCCAGGCCTGGCACACAGTAGATGTTCAAAGGTTTGAATGAATGAATGTTTTCTGCTCCTCCTTGTATGCCTCTGTGTCTGTTTCTGCTGGAAGTCACTCACACTTCAGTATAAAGTATGAATGAGTGCCACCCTGTCCTCTTTCCTAGAGCACTTATTTGCCTGACCTGATCACTGTGGAAGAAATGTTCTGCCTCTTTGGGGAAGGAATGTGGTGCCTCGGTGATCAGGTGGGGGAGTTTCATGGGGGTTGGAAGGGCAGGATTTCTTCCTAGACCCTGGCACCACGAGCCATGTCCTTTGCTCCTTAGAGGGAGGCCCTGAGCACTTGCACCCTTTGTATTTTCTTTTCTTTTTCTTTTTTTTTTTTGGCTGTGTTGCGTCTTCGTTGCTGCCCATGGGCTTTCTCTAGTTGCGGCGAGCGGGGGCTTCTCTTTGTTGCGGTGCATGGGCTTCTCCTTGCGGTGGCTTCTCTTGTTGAGGAGCACAGGCTCTAGGCGCACAGGCTTCAGTAGTTATGGCACCCTGGCTCAGTAGTTGTGGGTTGTGGGCTCTACAGCGCAGGCTCAGTAGCTGTGGTACAAGGGCTTCGTTGCTCCGTGGCATGTGGGATCTTCCTGGACCAGGGCTCGAACTGGTGTCCCCTGCATTGGGAGGTGAATTCTCAACCACTGCACACCTAGGGAAGTCCCACCCTTTGTATTTTTAAAGGAGATATTTTCCTCCCTTTCTGGAGGGAGCAAAGCTGTCAGCAGGCAGCGGCTGTCAGACTCCTGTGGGCAGGCCTCGCTATCTGGCCTCTGGCAGCAGAGGAGTTGAAAAGCCTTGCCAGCTCCAAGGCTTTCCCAGAGGAAACCCCGCCCACGGATCTGCAGGAAGTCACACTCAGGCTTGATGAATCCCAGGAGTGCAGCCCATGAAGCTTGGGATCAAATCCAGGTCTCCAGAGCTCAGATAAACCAGAAGGACCTCCGCCACTTGGAACATAAAGTTCTGAGGCTTGGCAGGAATTGCGGAGGAGTTGCCCGCCCTGACTTCATGAGGGGCCCCAGGCCCTGGCCGGCCCCCTCGGCCCCAGCTGGGAGCGACCAGGCTGGCTGTCAGGCCGGGATCCTGCCTTGTCCTGATCAAAGGAAAGCGACTGCTTTCCTGGGTAGATTTGTACCATGTTTATTTCTCTACTCAGAGCCTTTTCTCCTTCCACATGAAACCCGGAGGGCAGCCGTGTTCCCAGAATAGTCACCCCCTGTCTCGAAGACTCGGGAAGATCTTTTTTTTTTTTTTTTTTTTTGCGGTACGCGGGCCTCTCACTGTTGTGGCCTCTCCCATTGCGGAGCACAGGCGGGAAAATCATTTTTATGAGTTAATGTTTACAAGAAATGAACTGATGGCACACAGCTCGGTGCCTTGGGTCCCTATGGTCTGAATACAGCAGAGGAACTGATGGCTCAATTGAAGAACATTTATTGAGCACCTACTGTGGCCATGCCCCTGTGCCATGTCCTGAGGAAAGCGCCTGGGAGGTCAGTCATGAATGGGGGCTTTGGGAAACATGCTTGACTTTTGTGACCATCTCTTAGTCCGTAGACCAGGGTACGCCTCTGTGTCATGATGATGACATTTATTCTGTGCATTGGGCCAGTGCCTACTGAGCGCTGTGCAAGGCACAGGGGTGCAAGCAGTAAGAGATACGTGGGTACCTGACCTTGAGAGCCTACAACCTGCTCCAGGGTGTAGCAACTAGCCTCTGCCGCTGTAGTGAATGACCACAAACTCAGTGTCTCAGATGAGAGAAGTGTGGAGCAGCGAGCATCCCACAGACACAGAGGCTGAGCTGGGACTCAGCCCAGGGGCTCTAAATCCAGAGCTCGGGTCCCTTCTGCTTCACTTGGTAGCGTGTCACAGCAATCAGATGGGGCTTGGGTTGAGCCCCAGCTCTGCTACTACTGCCTGACTTCAGGCAAGTATTGTATCTCTATTTCCCCATCTGTAAAATGGATATCAAAGCAGTGCCTGTCTTGGGGTTGCTGAGAACAGGCGATAGAGTGTAAAGCTTGTGAAATATGGATCCTTGTATAAAACACACGCAAGCCAACATTTATAGCACAGTTATGATGTCTGTGAAGCACTTTACACACACAATTGCGTAGAACTCTCCCAAGAAACACGTGATGTGAGTAACTGTCCACACGCCCACATTAGAGCGGAGGTCACCAGGGCTCAAGGACGCTCTTCCCACGGTGCCACGCTCCACTGGTCCCCATTCGGCAAGAAGTCTTCCAAAGAAGCTTTTGTGGGCAGAAGAGTTTGTCAGACCAGCTCAGAACTTGGACAAAGTAGCAGCCGGAAGCCCGCCACCCATTCCCTGCGTGCCCACCCCACCCCCCAGAGCCAGCACACCTCCTGGGGAGGGGACCGCCCAGCCTCCAAGGAAGTGCTCCTTGTCCCAGTGTGACAGGGGCACTCCCGGCCACGTCTCCAAGCAGCGTGATACCCCCGCCTGCTGCCGCCGCTGCCTTCTGAGCTGCCTGGGCTGCAGTCGTCTGGCTTGGAGTCTCCGGGCCAGATGCAATAGGGCAAGCTAAAAATAACCTTGTGGGCGGCCCCCATCGGGAGTGCGGGTCGGGGGCGGGGTGGGGGGGTGGGGGCCTGGGCTGGGCGCGGACACATGATCCCCGGGGCCCGGCCGAGTGGAGCTGAGACCGTCCGGCAGATCGTGCACACTTCTGCTCCACACTTCCAGGACCACCCCCCGGCCCCGCCCCGGCCAGAGGGCCCCTCTCCTCTGACCATCTGGGAGGAAATGCCTTTGACCAGCTGCAGGCTGGGCAGCGGCCGGAGGAAGGTCAGCTGGACTCTGTGCTGCCTGCTGCTGCTGCTCCTTGAAGCCAGTTCTGCCAAGAATATCTGGAAACGGGCACTGCACGCGAGGCTGGCGGAGAGGACCCGTGTAAGTGCCCGGGCTGGTGGGGGCTGGGAGGAGATCGGTGATCCCCGCACTGTACGGTGTACAAGCGCCCCGCCCAGATGCGGACAGCACAGGGCAGGCGTCCTTCTTTCTTTATCCGAGTTGTACCAAAGTCGGGTGGGGAGCAGATGGAACTCACAGCCCTCAAAAGACTCCGAGCCTGGGAGTAAAGAAGCCAGGGGCCCCTAAAAATGCGCAGGGGGCCGGTGACGTGCTTTTGCCTACCCATGTTTACTTTCTCCTGACAAAGAGCACCTGATTTTAGAGTCCGAGGACTTAAAACTGAGTGTTTGTCTCAACAATCAATAACCAAATGTCGATAGTCGATAGAATGCAATTATGCTTCCGTGCCGTTCCTGACTCATTCAGTAAACATTTAGTGGAAACTGCTCCAGGCCGAGCGCTCTGTGCGTTCCTGTAGGTACAACATGGAGACACCAGCTCCCACCCTGCAGGGTGGTCGAGTGGGGGAGGCAGTCAGGTGACATGTGACAGCAATACAAAGGGTCGGCACGCCGAGGTGAGAGGCAGGGAGCATGCGCCCTGCAGCCCTAAGTCTGAATCCAAGCTCTGTTGCTCACAGGCTGTGTGACTTGAGGAAAGTTGTTTGACATCTGTGAGCACCTGCGATCTCATCTGAAAAAGACAGATTGATGCGTTCCTTTCAGTTCCTTTCATCACATATGTATGTTTGATCGCCGCTGTTTACCTAGGTCACTGTTGCCCTAGGCTGTGGGGATACAGACTTAGGTGTCCCCAAGCCTTGGGGGACGCGTGTTACCCCCACAGGGCTGGGCTTGCAGAGAATGAATGAGAAGTGAAAGGAAAATGTATACAAGCACACCTGATCTTATTGTGCTTTGCAGATACTGCGTTTTTACAAATTGCAGGTTTGTGGCAACCCTGCCTTGAGGAAGTCTCTCGGCGCCTTTTGTCCAACAGTGTTTGCTCATTTCATGTCTCTGTGTCACATTTTGGTAAATCTCCCACTACTTCCAACTTTTTCATTTTTACTCTATTTATTATGTTGATCTGTGGTCAGTGATCTTTGATGTGACTATAGCGAAACGACTCACTGAAGGCTCAGAGGATGGTTAGCGTTTCTCAGCAACAGGCTATTTTTTAATTAAGGTGTGTGCATTGAGTTTTTTAGACATAATGCTATTACACACTTAATATGCTACGGTATAATGTGAACCTAACTTTTAGATGCACTGGGAAACCAAAATATTCATGTGACTCGCTTTCTTGCAGTGGTCTGGAACCAAAACCACAGTATCTCCAAGGCGTGCCAATAGTGTATTTGGTGACAAGTGTTGAGAAGGGAAATAAAGTAGGAAGGGGACTAGGAGAGAGAGTGGAGGTGGGAAGGGTGTCACTTTAGGTCCCCCACCCCAAAAGGGAGCACAGAGGCATAGAAGGTTCAGGAAGACAATACCAGCACTCTCAGCATGTGGGTGAGCAGTGTAAATGACTCCATATCTGTCAAACAGTGCATAGCGAGTGGTCCTTGCGTCTTGGTGACTTTTACTCAAATATTAGGAAATTGGTTGGTGTTTGCCTCCCCAGGTGGAATGTAGGTTCCTCACAGTAGGGCCTGATTCTGTCTCCCTCAGTGCAGTGTTCCTCGTGCCTGCCATGAAGTAGACGCCCCATACATTCTTGTGGGTAAATTATGGGCAAGTGCAATGGAAGCACAGAAGAGTGTGTGCAGCTCTGCCCCAAGAGAGTCAGGGAGGGTTTTCCAGGATCGGGGACATTCAACCCAGGGCTTTGAAGGATGAATAGGAGTTTTCCAGGCGGCGAAGAGGGAGAAGGGAATGTTTAATGACCCCAGGCACCATGTGAAATGAAACTGTATTGAGGCTAATCTCAGCCTCCAGGGCTCACACTCTATAGGTCAGGCAGGAGGCCACATGGGTGTAGAAAAGCATAGTAGCAAGTGAAATGGTGGTAGGTATTTGGAGGGAGAAGAGAGACCCTTGTCAGGCTGGACTCCCCCGTGCTCTTCGCTGTCCCAACAGGGCGATTTAGGCCTCAAAGCATCCAGCACTTTGGTTCTAGGACCACAGAGAGATTTCCAATACATCATCTGGCCTTATCTCCACCTTGTCCTGGAGCGTCACAGGGGCTGATGCCATGACATCTCACTAGGAGGAACGAGGAGGCTAGGAGGTTGGGGACGATATGCACTGGGGGTCAGGGGGAGTCTCTTTAAAAACACAGGCCTGGGTGGGCTTCAGGAACCAAATTACTTCTAGCCACCGTTTGTCAGAATGCAAGCACTTTGAGTTTGTACTCACTGGACTGGAACTCTTCCCTGCTCTCAGCAGACATCAGCTTCCCTCTCCGGTGCCCAGACATGGGAGAGATTTGTGCCAAGATTGTGCCTCACAGAGAGCCACTGGGGAAAGACAGGCTGTCGACTGGTGGCTCAGAGGATAAGGAAGTTGGGCAGGGCGCCAGGCCTAGGAGTTTTTCAGTGAGGTCTCTAATGAGCTGTGCAGCCTCAGGCTGCTTGCTGCCCCTCTCTGGGCCTCAGGTCGTTACCTGGGAAATGAAGACAAAGGACCGGATGACCTCCAGGGCCCTTTCAGTTCTGATTCCAACATCCATGCGAATGTCCAACAGGAAATGTAGGAGTAATAGGAAGCAGCTCCGCATATTCAGGGTCAAGACTTCTTCTGTGGCTCCTCCCCATTGCCCACCCCAGGCTGGGTCGGCTCTTCAGCCTTGGCCCTGGACCCCATGGGGCAGGTCAGGGCGAGGAGAGGCCAGGTGTTCAGAATTATGCTGAAGTCAGCTCATACCCACTCCAGAGGGTTAAACAGAGCCCTTATTAAAGAGGAAGTCCTATAAACTTATATAATTTACATGAAGAAGGAAGGAAGGAAATCCTCCGTATCAGAAACATATCACTTCCTGATTATTTTGGTTGCATTCTTACCATTCTCCCTGCTCTCGAGGCCATTCACGTCTGTGGCATCTGCGTGGTAGAAACACCATCTCTCGAGGAGCTATTACACTTCTCTTCCCAAGTCCTCATTCAGTGGCCTCCCATTGGTAGCCTGAAATCAGCCCCAGTGAGAGTATTTACACCATGGAAATTGGCAAAGGCTGCACACGGAGAACTGGGTGTTAAAGCGGGACCTGCACGTGGCTGCCTGCATCCTGGCTCCTCCCCTTCTCAAAGCCCCGCCCCTTCTCAAAGCCCCGCCCCTTGACAGAGCGGGCAGAGGGGGCTGAGGGGGTCCGGGGCATTTCCTGGATGCTGTGTGCATTTGCCTGCCCAAGACACAGTGCCTGAGAGGAAGACACGGGGGGCCCTGTAGGGAGGCTTGTAAGGAGAAGAAGGCTTGTTCTCCGTGAGCCTCCGTTTCCTCGTCTGTGGCGTGGGAGGCGGCAGTGCTACTTTGCAATCCAGTGGAAAGACCCCGAGAGCCTTCAGCTTGGTGCCTGGCCAGGGAACACCTCTCTCTGTGTGCTAATAAAAACAAACCAAAGACAGATATTTATGAGGCTAGATAAGACGGAAAGGAATAGGCTAGGAAGAGGGATGTTTGTCAGTAGCCCAAGAGGCCTTCTGGGGAGCTCAGGGTCAGTTCTGTGGAGCTGGGGTTTTGGGATTTGCTTTCCTGCCATTTGATGAAAGTTATAAGAACAGTTCTTTGCTGAGTGTTCCTGTGTGTCAGGCCAGGCTATCTCAGGATCCTCTGAACAAACCTACCAGGTGGGACTTAGTGTAGCCACCATGTCGGCTTGGGGACTGGGTAGCCCCATGGTCCCCATGTGTCACTGTGGCTATGTGTCTGTTTTGTACCCTAAGCTCCCATTCAGGGCAGCTGGAAATGGCTAGGCAGTTTGCACCCTGCCCAGAGGTGCCTGCCCAGCGGAGGGGCAGTGTGGGGCTGCAGCAGCCCAGAGCGAGGATGTAATGCGTCCTGCCGGACGGCGCACCCCTTTGCAGTTGGCCTGCCCAGAGCAGCATCTTCTGCTGACGAGCACAGAGGCCCTGTGCAGGGCGTGTTCCCCAGTCTCCCCAGGCTGCTCCTCCTTTCCCTTGTTACTTCTGTGAGCTCTAGAGCTTTCTGGCGCATCTTTTATTTTTTGCTAAGTTAGCAAGAGTGGGAGAGGCAGGTGCCCTGGAGCTGTGGGTACCTCCCCTCCGCTCTCATCACTCCCTGAGTCCTGAATCCTCACGTTCATCCTGGAAGCTCTGTCCTTGGATCACGCTCGGCCGGCACACAGGACGGGCCAAGGTGCTCGGGTCCATACCGTGGGAGCAAACGGAGCTGAGGGACCACGGCCTGGCTTCCTCAGCCCAGGCTGGGACGCCTCTGAAGAGTGATCTGGACAGTTTCTCAGAGGTTGCCCTTGGGTTTGAGCTCCAGGTGCCCAAGGCAGTCACCTGGGCATTAACGGTCCCCAGATGGCGCCCCCCTTCCCTGCCTCACGTGCCCCCTCCCCTGCTAGAGCTGCCTGGGACCCTCTCACAAATATACCACCTGCACTAAAATCCTAGTCTCAGGGTTTAATTTTGTCTCCCGTACCCCCAAAAAGATCTGTTCAAGTCCTAAGCCCTGGTGCCTGTGAATGGGACTTAATTTGGAAATAGGGTCATTGTAGTGTAATTAATTAAGATGAGGTCATACTGAAATTAGGTAGGCCCTTAATCCGATGTGGCTGGTGAGCTCAGAAGAAGACAAGAGAGATAGAGACACACAGAGAGAAGGCCGTGTGGAGACAGAGGCAGAGATTAGAGGGATGCATCTCAAGTCACGGAACTCCAAGGACTGCCAGGAGAGAAACATGGAACAGATTCTCCCTCACAGCCTCAGAAGGAACCAACCCTGCCGACACCTTGATTTTGAATGTCTGGCCTCCAGAGCCGTGAGAGAACACAGCTCCATTGTTTTAAGGCCCCCAGTCTGTGGTGTTTGTTACAGCAGCCCTAGCACACTCATACGGTCAGCCTCTGGGCACCAACATAGTCAGTTCTGTTGCTTTCAACCAGCAACCCCAGTGGTAGACTCTTCCCAGATGAGGGAATTCCGGCCAGAGCAGAGAGTGACTCACCCCACACCATTCTGGCCATGGACTGGTGAAGCTATCACTGTGCCCTCAGAGTCCTAGAGGCTTTCCTTGCTCCTTGAAAGATGTGAGATTGATTGCACCTCTGCAGGACCCCATCATCAGCACCACTGGGACGCATCCATCTGGAGGGGAGGGGCTGCTCAGTGGGCCCTGGAGCGTTCATGGTCAAGACCCCGCAAGTCCTCCCTGGGGGCTGGAGAGAGGGGACGTGACATACCGCGGTGAAGTGCCCCACTGTAGGCTCGGCCCTCCCCGAGGGCCTAACGCAGAGCCTGACCCGTCACAGACTCTCAGAAACATTTGAAGAACGAGGGGAAGGAGCTGGATGGATGGGCGGGTAGATGGAAGGAAGGAAAAACAAATGAATAGTGTGACTACAGGGGTGACTTCCTCCTCTCTGAATCTGGCTTCTGTACCTGAGGTTTCAGTCCTGAAATTGATTCCAGGTGGAAACGAGCAAGGGGAGAAGTATCCAAGAACCGTGTGGTTATAATCTGGGACCCTGCATGCGAGGAGGCAGGAAAGCAGAGGGAAACTTACCTGTCATAGTGACACTAGTCACGGTAACCAAAGTGGAAACAGCCCAGATGTCCATAAGCTCAGAATAGGTCAACACAATGGGGTCCATCCACACAATGGAATATTATTCAGCCATAAAAAGGCATGAGGTACTGAGACACGCTCCAGCACGGATGAGCCCTGGAAGCATTACGCTCAGTGAAAGATGCCAGTCAGAAAAGGCCACATAGCCTGTGATCTGTCTGTGTGAGGTGTCCAGAAAAGGCACATTCATAGGGACAGAAAGTAGATTAGACGTTGCCAGGGGCTGAGGGGGTGAGGATGAGGAGGGACTGCTTAATGAGAATATAAGTTTTCCAGAAATGAACACAACATTGTAAATCAACTATACTTCAGTTAGAAAGAAAAAGAATTTGTTTGGGGTGATGTAAATATTTTAGAAATAGATAAGAGACAGTTGTTGCACAATATTGTGAATTTAATCAGTGCCATAGAATTGTACACTTAAAAATGGTGAAAATGACAAATTTTATGTTATATTGAGTTGGCCAAAAAGTTCATTTGGTTAGTAAATATATTGATCAATAAAATTCTTGGTGAAAATGAAAAATGTGTCTTTTATTTTTGCTTAAAACCAAACAAACTTTTTGGCCAACCCAATGTATTTTACCACGATAAGTTTTTTAAAAAGCAGTGGGGGGCTTCCCTGGTGGCGCAGTGGTTGAGAGTCCACCTGCCGATGCAGGGGACACGGGTTCCTGCCCCGATCCGGGAAGATCCCACATGCCGCGGAGCAGCTGGGCCCGTGAGCCATGGCCGCTGAGCCTGCATGTCCGGAGCCTGTGCTCCGCAACGGGAGAAGCCACAACAGTGAGAGGCCCGCGTACCGCAAAAAAAAAAAAAAAAAAAAAGCAGTGGGAACCCAAGGTACATCTTAGGGATTCTGTGAGGGGCTCCTGGTCAGGCTTGTCTTAGCTTCATGGTCCCCTCCTCAGAGGCCTGTTCCCTGATCCCCTGTTTAGGTCTCTCTTAAAAGTTTTCTTAACTTCTCGACTTCTTCTTCATAACATTTACCTCCCTTATTATGATCTGCATGATTTGTTTTTATTCTGGCTTTGTTTCAGTTTTTATTACCTACTTTCACAGATAAACAAAAAGAAAGCAATTCGTTTGCTTTCTGTGTGGTGTTGGGTTGGTGTTTGTCACATGTCCTGGAGCTGAGCCACGCGTGAAGGCAGGGCCAGTGTCTTCTGGTTTAGGTCAGCTCTCCTCACATGCAGCCAGTGCCTGGCATGTGGTAAGCCTGGGAACTATGAATTTACCATGAAATGAATGACTAAATTACATTAAAACCTTCTAGAGCAGAAGAGAAGGCATGGAAAGTTCTAGAAGACTCTCAGGTGCACAGCAGGGCTCAGTGGACACCAGCTGGAGGAGTTGGCCAAGTTTGCACTCTTGCCCTCGACATGCACTGGGATGGCTTGTCCTAGTGTGAGATCCTGGGTTTTTGAGTACCTCTCCGAGGAAGTCCCGTTAGCCGTGCACCAAACTCTGCTCCCGTAGCCCAGCGTGTCCTGGAGGTCTCAGGGCATCAGGAAATGGCATTCAATGCACACTGAACTCTAAGCCCTCTGTTCCAGGGAGAGACATATTTTTAGATCTTTGACATCCGAATTCCAGAGGAAGAGCAAGTAAAGCTTAGAAGAAAGTTGGCTTTCTTCCTGCACCAAGCAAACCAGTCCTGGGGTGCATATTTATTGGTCAGGGAGGAACTCTCTGGAACATTCCAAAGAAGGGTGAAGCTCTTGCAGGGGAATGAAGGGGGTGGAGTGCTGAGGGAGGGATGCGGGTAAACCGGGGCAGCTTTGGAGACTGAATTCTTTCTCCTTAAATGGAAATGGTTTCAGCTTTTTTCCGGATTATGAAAACGATGATGTTTACTCTGCAACACATTCAGACAATACAGAAAGTCACAGATAAGTAAAAATATTCTAAATTCTCCGAGACACAAGCTCTGTTGACATTTTGGTATGTGTGAGTGCCTAGACTTTTTCGTGAAGCAGTTACGCTCGGCACACATTGTTTTCTTAATGGTATTTTGCTCATATTGTTTAAAATTTTTTTATTGAGATGAAATTCACATACTATACAATTAATCACGTTACAGTGGACAACTCAGTGGCATTTAGTGCGTCGACAGTGTTGTGCAACCACCACCTCATCTAGTTCCAGAATATCCCCATCACCCCAAAAGGAAAACCCAGACCCTTTAAGCAGCTGTTCCCCACTCCCCTTCCCATCCTCGCCCCCTGGCAACCACCAGTCTGCTTCCTGTCTCCATAAATTTCCCTATTCTGGACGTTTCATATCAACGTGATCATACAATACGTGGAATTTGTGTCTGGCTTATTATTCATATTGTTTTGTACCATGCATATTTCACTGAACGATACATGGTGAATATGTTAATATGATAGATCCGTGTCCTCTTTTCAGAGACTTCTATGGTGTTCCAAGCTGTGGATCTGCAGTTATTTATTTATTTATCCAGCCTCCTTTGGTTGGACATCCAGGCACTTGCTTCAGTGGACTCTGGATTTGGACTAGCGGCATTGGGCTTCCCACTGAAGCAGCCCAGAATTGGCATTTCCCTACCTGCTTCCTGAAGATATCAGAAGAAGAATGGCTTTGCAAATCTATAGAGGCCTCCAAAAAATCCCCCCAGGGTATGAAAAAAAAAAAAAAATAGCCACCAGGTCGAAACCTTAAGGGAACCATCTTTATCCAAGTAAGGCATGCAGCGCTGGGACATTCCTGTCCGAGCTGTACCGTAAATGTATGTTTAGCAGCTACTTTGAAGCAGACTTGCTGTACCATCCTTTTGCGGGGATGAAAATGAAAGATGGAGATCATGGGTTGTCTGGGATGTTCGTGAAGGGGTGAGCTGGGATTTGACGTGCTGTTGTTATATTCTCAGCTGAGAGGCTACGGAGGGCTGGGGCTGGCTGGGGCTGCAGAGAGCGGGGGCCAGGACGAGTTCTTTCCAGAATGTATCCCTTGGGAAGGCAGTTACATGACTACATCCAGAGCTGGGGCTGGTCCAGAGGCGGGCAGGAGGCAGGGGCGTGTGAGAGAGGGGGACCCCGAGCCGACAGAACGGGAAGAATCTCACAGCTGAGACTGAGAAGCAGCTCCCCAGATCCAGGCTCCTGGGACAGGAAATTGCCAGAGTCAGACAGACCCAGGTTTGAATCCTGCCTCTGCTGCTGGCCAGCTGTGTGACCTGGGGCAAGTGCCTTTCATATTTCTGTGTCTCAGTTTCCTCGTCAGTAACGTGGGTTAATAATAGCAGTGAGGGTTATGCTGAGAATTCCGTGAAATTCAGTCTGTGAGGACCTGGCACAGCGCTGGCACACAGTGGGAGCTTAATAAATGCTGCCTGCCCTGCAGTGATTATGAATCAGCCTGCCCAGATTCTGAGCCTGGCGCTTCCCCATATGGTGAGCATGTGCCTCAGTTTCCTCACCTGTACAATGGGGTCAGCAGGTGTAACTACAGGGGAGCGATGGATGCTACCTTAGGGGACCCTCAGGGAGCAGTGCTGGGGCGGCTGCTTCCTCTTAGGAACTCTGCCAGTTGTTTGCCCCCACCGCCCCCCCTCCCTCCCTAGAAATGATGGCACTGCTGCGGGAGGGTTTCTTGCTTGCGCATCTTTAGACCCCAGTTAGATCCTGAACTCCTTGGGGGCAGGGACCGGCTCATAGGTTTCTTTTGCATTTGCCTCAGCATCACACCTAAAGCATCATCAGTGTGTGAGTGAATCGAGGGCGGGAAGGAGGGAGGAAGCAGGAAAGACCAAAACTAAAAGTAATGATAAAACCAACCGGTCAGCGTCGCTGAGCAGAGCCCCCACAGCCGTGATGTCATCTGCTCCCTCCACAGACCCCTGCAGCGGGCACGCACTTCTGGGCCCATTGTGCAGGTGAGGAAAACGGAGGCTCAGAGAGGCCATTGTCTTGTATGATGACACAGCTACAGGGGTCCAAGCCAGACTCATCGAATTCCCACACCTGAGCTCAAATCGCTGACTGTTGAGGAAGTCACGACCTCAGCGCCGTCCATCTTGGTACACTTGAAGGTGGGATGCAACTCCTAAGTTCTTGCCCCAAAGGAAGAGGAGGCATTAGCTGGGCAAGGAGAGGGAAGAGTTCTGAGTGCAAAGGAACAGTGTGCAGAGGCTCCAAGGCGAGGAGGAGTTTGGGGTCCTAGCAAACCTTCAAACACTGACCCCAGACTTATATTCTGGATGCATTATTTTGGCTTCAGGGGGGAGGAGTGTAATATGACCCTTCTCCGCCAGTGGCCTTGGGCAAACCTTTAATTCTCTGAGCCTCGGGGGCCTCATCTTTAGAGTGTGGATAAAATAGGACCTGCCCCTCCTGGACTCACGTGACCAAAGGCACGTGCAGATGCTGGGGGAAAGGTACAGCATTAAACAAACACGAAGGGAAAGCTCCACATCAGTGCAGGCCACCTGGCCTGCGGAGCCACCTTCACAGGGACATTGTGCAGGTTGTGAAACGCCTAGAAGGATGAAGGATGCCTGGCACGCGGTGGACCGCCAGTAAATGCTGCCCGTCACTGTCACGCCTCCATCATTCTCATCATCACAGCTTTCAATCAGCCACAACAGAAATGAACTGAACACCTGCTCTACACCAGGCACGGTCGTAGGTGCTGGGGACACAGGTGGGAAGAGGACCGAGTCCCTAGGAGGACACGTTGTAGGGGGGAGAAAAACAATAAACTGAACAGTGAATCAATACACGGTCCTCCCAAGGGTGATCAGAGGTTTGGAGCTGTGTAAGGCAGGCCGAGGGGAACGGGGAGCGCCAGCTACGGGCACATGTGAGCAGAGACCTGGACCAAGTGAGGGCTGGAACCAGCCGGGCATATCAGGAGGGAGACACAGCACGTGCAAAGGCCCAGAGGTGGGACCTCAGAGAGGCCAGGGCGCTGGCCAGGAATGAGCAAGGGGAGAGCGGTGGGATGGCAGGAGGGAGGCCGAGAAGTGGAGGGGCAGGGGCATGGGGCCAGCTGGGGTCTGACCTTTAGCCCAAGGACCTTGGCCTTTAACCTTTAACCCCCGTGGGCTGGGAAGGTGATCTATTTATTTCGTTTATAAAAGTCCGTTCTTTCTCAGAACACCAAGAAACATCCTTTGTTTAAGACCCTCTGTGAGCATCACCTTGCATGACATGAAATATTTTTCAAAACATTTAATCCTTTAATCTGGGCCCCTCCGTGAAATCGGTTCTTTATCACCCAGGACCATCTGTTGTTCCGGCAGCCATAAATCACTGGGGCGATTTGACTTCTAAGGCGCTTATCTCTTGTTTTCTCCAAATTCTGAGAATCGACATTTGAATTTTCCCTGGAGAGCACCCCTGTTAGGGGCTGCCCTTAGGAAGTCACCCACCTGGGAGGCATTGGAGGTGGGTGGAAAGCGTTTCCCGTCTGATCTCCAGGTTCTGTTAAATTTTATAAATGAGGCTCGATGTGAAAACAGGCTGGGCGGAAAAACCAGCCGTCCCTCCCCAGCCATGCACAGGCATCCTCCCTCACCCTCCGAAGGAGGCCAGGGCAGCTGTCACCTCCGATTAGGATTCAAATGGCGGGGCCCCAACGTGGGTCCGATGTTGCTATTTCTTAAGAAAATGAACTGAGTTAATGGTGCGGGATTATGTGCCCTGCCTGCATCTTGGAAATTATTCCTGAGGATACAGGACTTTGGGGCACCCAGCCGAGCAGAGGATGGCAAAAAGGCTGAACCAGGAGTTAGAAGATCCAGGAGTTACAAGGTTGCCCCTTTATTTTGGCTTCGTTTCCGCCAAATGTTGGCTTTGTATTCATTTTTGCTTTTCACAAATTAAATGATTTATACAAGGGAGAAAAGATGAATTCTCTGGGTACAAACTACTATACACAAAATAGATAAGCAACAAGGGTCTACTGTAAAGCACAGGGAATTATATTCAATATCTTGGAATAACCTATAATGGAAAATAATCTGAAAAAGTATATATGTATAACTGAATCACTTTGCTGCACACCTGAAATTAACACAATATCGGAAATCAACTCTGCTTCTATTAAAAAAAAAAAAAAAAGAATTCTCTGGCTGAAGCAGGGAGGGCCAGGAGCCCCGCCCTCCCCAGACTGCACCCCTCCCCCGCTCCACTTGGTCAAAGTTTCCTCCCCAGCCCCCACCCCCGCCCAGTCTTAGCCCCTGGTTGGGGCGGGGGTGGGGGGGGCGGGTCCCTGGGAGGTAGTTTGAGAACCACTGGTCCTTGTGATTGCAGGCATTGGCAGATGCGTCTGGTCGGGACCTGTTCTCTGTGACCTGACGCCCCCTACTGGGCACTGGGAGCAGCGCGTGGAGTTTGCAGGCACCGCAATAGCTGTGGCGGAAGGACGTTCCTGCATCCTTGACCTTTGAGGGCATATAGCATTGCGTAGCTAGCCTTTTATTTATTTATTTACTAACATAAAAGGTTTTTCCTGTCATTAATCATTCTTCTTAAGTACTTCTACCTTTTAAGGTTTTTTTTTGTTTTTTGGTTTTTTTTTTTTTGCGGTATGCGGGCCACTCACTGTTGTGGCCTCTCCCGTTGCGGAGCGCAGGCTCCGGACGCGCAGGCTCCGGACGCACAGGCTCAGCGGCCATGGCTCACGGGCCCAGCCGCTCCACGGCATGTGGGATCCTCCCGGACCGGGGCACGAACCCGTGTCCCCCGCATCGGCAGGCGGACTCTCAACCACTGCGCCACCAGGGAAGCCCCCCTTTTAAGGTTTTTAATTGTCTTCTTTAAATTGAAAAAAAATCAATGTGTTCATGGCAATATATATATATTGGAACCTGTGCAAAAGAGCTTGCAATAAGGGGAAAAAAGTGTACAATAAGGAGAACTCTCCCTTGGCTTCAGAACCTAATTCTTCTCTCCAGAGGCAATCTTTGACCAGCGGCTGCTGTGTATTCTTGTATATATCCTTCCAAAGATGTTCTAGGCCTGTTAAATATATGCATATTACATGTGTGTGCATATGAATATTTGAAAACATAGGTGAAGAGCAGACAACCTGTTCTGTATCTTAATTCTCTTCATGAACCACCATCTCTTGGGGACCTCTCATCAGCAGGTTTAGTGGCTGTGTGCTACTCCAGTCTGCAGACGTGCAGTATTTACTTGGACAGTACAAGGTGCAGGATTTTGCAATACGTATATGTTGGGGGAGATCGGGGGATCAGCGGGCAAAGCATTTTAGATGGGTGGGGCAGTTCAGGCATAAGCCGGAGGCGGGGCAAGCCAGGGTGGTTTTTCCCCCAAAGAACCTACTCTGTATCTAACTCTGTGCGTGAGTGTGCATGTGTGTGTGCGCACACCTGTGTAGGGATGTGTAGGACCTGCCCTCCGTACACCCCACCTCCATATCCAGAAGCAGAGCAGTGTTCCTGGCACAGATGAGGTCTGGTGTGACTTGAACTCTCCCAGCCCCACCTCTAAAATGCTTATTTTATTGGTAATGCGTCCACACTTCCTATATGTTAAATAGGGTATCATATTTTTAACTCTTTCTGGAAACAGTACCAAAAAGTGTGAAAATCCTGAGTTCAGCTCCATGAATCCCCAGAAAACGAACACACCATGGAACCAGCACCCAGATCAAGAAGCAGAACGGGGCCAGCCCCCAGGGACCCCAGACCCCCTTCAGGTCACCACCCACCAGGTGACCACGCTCCTGTTCTCACACCAGACATCAGCTTTGCCTGTTTTTGAGCGAAAACTATAGATGGATTCACACTATATGTTCTCTTGTGAGCTGACTTCTTTTTTTTTCTCAGTGTTATGCCTGTGACGTTTATCCAAGCCGTTTGCTACGTGAATTTATTCATTTTGTGTGTGATCTGTAAATTCTCAAAGCTCTGTATAAACACATGAATTATAAGAAGTATATAAATATGTGTGTGTATCTGTTGTGTTTGTATACATACATATACATATATATACCGTATTTTATATATAAATACATACATGTACATACATACATATAAACATCAGGATAGTCGCTTAACATACAACTCTTATCCAGATTCATTTATCCTTTTTGCTGCTGATGGGCTTACAGTCATTTCAGTTTGGGTCTATTACAAAGAGAAACAGCATCCTTTCATCCTCAGAGCAACCCGCTGAGGCTGGTTCTGCTGTGATCACGCGAGGACGCGGCGGCTCCGAGAGGCCCAGCGACTCGCCCGTGGCGCACAGCACCCGCCCCCTCCCGCTGACGCCCTCTCTTCCCGCAGGTCGAGGAGGCTGGCGGCCCCCGACAGCCCCGCGCCGACCGTTGCCCGCCGCCCCCGCGCTCGCTGCCCCCCGGCGCCTGCCAGGCGGCTCGCTGCCAGGCTGACTTTGAGTGCCCGCGGCACCGGCGCTGCTGCTACAACGGCTGCGCCTACGCCTGCCTGGAGGCCGTGCCGCCCCCGCCAGGTAGGTGCTCCAGGCGGGGGGAGACGGGGTGGGGGGCGCGGGGAACTGTCCTGCCCGGCGCTGCCCGACTGGAAGAACAGCTGGGCTTAAACCTGGACCACGTGGGCGGGCCGCCCTGTGAGATGGGAACATAGCGCTCCTGGAGCAAGCATCCAGCTGCATGCACTGAGCGCCTGCTGTATGCGGGGCTCGCCACTGCTGGCAGAGAACTACAGTCCAGGGGCTGCCCGTTAAAAGGAAAATACCCCTCTTATGAAGATTTCTCATAAAAAAATCCAAATTTCCAGCTTTTCGTTAAAAAAATTTTTTTTTTTTAATTTTATTTATTTTTGGCTGCGTTGGGTCTTCCTTGCTGCGCGCGGGCTTTCTGTAGGTGCGGCGAGCGGGGGCTACTCTTCCTTGCTGTGCGCGGGCTTCTCACTGCGGTGGCTTCTCTTGTTGTGGAACAGGGACTCTAGGGCGCAGGCCTAGTTGCTCCACCGCATGTGCCATCTTCGCGGACCAGGGGTCGAACCCGTGTGCCCTGCATTGGTAGGCGGATTCTTAAGCACTGTGCCACCACGGAAGTCCTCCAGCTTTTCTTAAAAATACTTGACCGCATTCCCCGGGGCCACCATCTGCTGGAGCCTCAGGTGCCCCTAGATAGCAGCGGGGGCGCCCTCCCGGTTTCCAGGGACCCCACAAGGCCCACTTCACTCATGACGCCTGGCCCTGGGGGTATTTGAGATGGAGACCTGACACCTTAGCGATCCAGGTGGGCATGCAGACTCCTGGGTTCAAATCCACTGGCTAGCTGGTCACCAGCTTAAACCCGCACTTGTAAAGCAGGGCTGAAAGGAGAATGTGCACCTCACGCGGAGCGCCCCATCCGGAAGTGCTCAGCCCCGCCTCCGCCTCCGGCCAGGAGCAGAGAATCAGTAGGATGTTTGTTGAATCTGAACGGGGAATCTCTTTGGGAGACACAGCCTCAGGGGTTCATCTGTGGAGGGAAGGAGTTTCAGATCCCTTCTGGAGAGGTTTGGGAGGGGAGGGAAGGGAGCCTGGGGGGAATACAGGGTGGGGCTGATTATGGGCAGCTGAGTGGAGAAAAGGTGCCCTAAAAGCTTCCTCCGCTCCCAGTTCTGTTCGGGGCTGAGCCTCTGGAGGACAGCAGCCTGTGAGGACTGCACTTCCAGCCAGAGGCTGTGGTCCCCCTGGGCCTTCATTACTGAGGCTTACCCCCTCCTCAAGGCCAAGGTAAGAACGAACACACTCAGTTCTCTTTGGGGTGAGGTCACAGCGACGACAAGGGACTCGGCACCCTTAATAATGCTCATAATTACAGTCTGTGCTGCCTTTGAGTACTGCCTCATGGCCACGCTGGCTCCTACAGGGCCTTTTATGAGAAAGACAAAGTGGCACCCCTTCCTGGTGGAGAGGCACATAAAACTATGCCCATCTGGTTGGACAAGTCAAAAAGGTGCCCCTTCCTTTGGACTGAGACAGGGCATAGGGACTCCAGCCTTACTTGCTGCCTAGAACAGGTGCTTCTGAGCAGTGCCCAAACTGTACAACTGTCCATGACATTCCAAATAGCCTTTCCTTACACCATCTCATTTAATGCTCACTCAGTCCCATGGGGTGGAGAGACCACTATCAGCCCTGTTTTACAGCTGAAGACACAGGAGCTCAGAGGAGCTGAGTACATTGCCCAAAGTCACGTAGAAGGCAGAGCTGGCATTTCAATTTAGTCTTCTGACTGTGGAGAAGTGTCCACTGCCTTAGGCTCTGAGTGTAGGGATATGGGGCCCCAGGCTCATTTGTGGGATCCCTCACTGCCCAGAACATCCTTCCCCCAGACACCCACACAGCTCACTTCCTCACCTCCTTCAGATCTCAGGCAGAGGTGGTCACTTTCTCAGGGAAGTTTCCCTCTCTAAATGGTAATCTTTCCTCTGGCCATTGCTTACTGCCTTCTGGCTTAAGCTTTCTTTATAGCCCAATTTAGAATATTGTATTTCATTTGTTTCCTGACCATTCCCCTGACTCGAAGGTCAGCCCCATGAGGCAGGAAGTTTGGTTTGTTTCATTCACTGCTGTATCCCCACTACCTAAAATAGTCTCTGGACACATAAAAGGTACTCAATGAAGAATGGATGAATCAATGAAGGCCTAGCTTTCACTGGCCAACAGGAAGAGCCGACAAAATATTAGTCAGTCATAATAAGAATTATGATAATAAAATCTAGAACAAGGTTCCTCACCCTTGGCACTCTTGACGTTTGGGCTTGGATAATTCTAGTTGGGGTTGGCAGTGGGGCGCTGACCTGGGCAGTGTAGGATGTTGAGCAGCACCCCTGGCCTCCACCCACTAGATGGCAGTGGTGCCCCCACCCCACACTGGGACAACCAAAAATATCTCTAGACTTTACTAGATGTTTCCTCGGGGGGCAAAATAGCTCCAGATTGAGAACCGCTCATCTAACATGACTTGAAATGCACCAGGCCCTGTTCTAAGCAGCTTACACACTTCCTTGCAGTCAGCCTGTGGGTTTCCTCCAAAGCAGACCCCGAGATAAGGTCTTGAGTAAGGGGAGTTTATTTAGCAGGTGATCCCAGGAAGTTCTAGTTGGGGAAACGAGAGGCGAGGCCCTGGGCCTCCAGGCCTTTAGGGTCTGCATATTGATGGGAGACCTTGACCAAATTTCAGTATTCCAAAAAGTATAGCAAAATGTGTACATTTCCCTGTACAGGAAAAATTAATACATTTCCTATTTAGTAAAAAATAGCACTGAAAGTACATTTTCTAACATTAAGTCCGGGGCGGTGGGGAAAAGGAGGGAAGAACCAGAAGATTGGAAATAGAGGCTCTGGAACCATGTCTCACCCCTCTCGTTTGGAAGTTGTAAACTGCTGGTTCTGCTGTTTCCATTTCCACACTGAGAGCAACCATCTTATAACCATATTGTGCTCTTTTAAAGAGAAAGCTGGGCTTCCCTGGTGGTGCAGTGGTTGAGAGTCCGCCTGCCGATGCAGGGGACACAGGTTTGTGCCCCGGTCCAGGAAGATCCCACATGCCGCGGAGCGGCTGGGTCCGTGAGCCATGGCCACTGAGCCTGCGCGTCCGGAGCCTGTGCTCCACAAAGGGAGCGGCCACAACAGTGAGAGGCCCGCGTACCGCAAAAAAAAAAAAAAAAAAGCTAACTGGTATTTTTACCAATCCCTATCTAGGCACTAGACAGCACATCAATCTCTTCATTTTGGAGTCAGACTAAAGCAGAGGTCATAAACGAATGTGATCCCAGACCAGTTTTATTTAATCTCCAAAGTACTTAAAATTTAAAAAAATTATTTGCCAACATTTAAAACCAAGAGTTTATATTTTTTAAAATATAGACCTAAAGTTAAAAACACACACACACACAAACCACCCAGAAGCTCTGGGAACAGCTGGCCAGAGCTGACCAGCCGCTGACCCACTGAGGCAGGAACACTCTCCAGTTGGCCGTGATCCTACCCAGCCTACCTTCCTCCTTTATGTTACCTATCTTGTCCCCAGAGGCATCTGGGTTTTCAATCCCTGTTAGGGGTTTTGAAGACCTTCCAGTCTACTACATGGTCACTCTTCCTGTTAAAAATGTATTGGTTAGAGAACAGGCCATGATGCTGTAACAAAAAGACCCACAAACTCAGGGGCCCAACCTATTAGACATTTACTTCTCCCTTGGTTAAAAGGCCGGAGTCGACAGGTGGTCCATGACAGGCAGGTGGCTCTGCTCCAGTCACCCAGGGACCCAGGTTCCCTCTGTCTCGTTGCTCCACATGGTGGCTCCCAGTCTGCAGGAAGCGGGAAAGAGAGAGGGAGGGGAGCCGACAGGTAACCATACGAGGGAAAGCTGGGATGTGGCGTCGTTACTTCTGCTCATATCCAATTGGCCAGAACTCAGTCACATGACACACCTTGCTGCATGGGAGGCTGGGAAATGTAGTCTCCAGCTTGGCCAGCCAGTGCCTAGCTGAAACTCAAAGAGTTCTGTTACTAAAAGGAAGGGATGAACTTTTGCTGGGGAACTGAGTTGTTTCTCCTGCGGGGAGGCTCTGTGTTTCATCATGAGATGTAGGCTCCCCATCCCCAGAGGCTGGGACATTTCTCAGCTGCCTGAGGAGGGCCTCGATTTAACCACCGATTATCTTGTCAGTTTTAGACTGGCTAGTGCAGCCGAAACCTCGATGGCTTGGGGGCAACGGCTGGCTCCTGGACGGCCCTGAGGAGGCATTGCAAGGTACCTGCAGGGTGATACCCAACCCGACAGCAGAGCCTGGGTCCCCCCTTCTCAGGTGCCCCCAGAAAACTGATAACCAGGGTCAGCCTCTGCTCCGGCAGGCTGCCTGTCCTCAAATACCTGGCCCGCTTGGACCCTCCCCACCCCGACACGGAAGGGGATGGCTGGGTCTTGGCCAGGCTCTCAGAATCCCCAGAACACTGTGGGGTTTGACTGTCCCTGGCAATGGGGCCTCCTCCCTGGGTGGAGAATTCAGAGGGAGGGGGCTTGGGGTTTTCAGATCCCTCGAGTCACCATAAGGGGTTCACTGTTCCCTGCTGACGAGGCCTCCTTCTGGGGTGGCTGGAGAACGGTTTCTGAAAGGAGTGGCAGGCGGGCCCAGGGGCCTGGACCACTGTGGGGATGTGGCTTGAGGGAGCACCTTTGCGTTTGTGCAGCTGTGCTTGTGACCCTCCATACACCCGAGTGCGTGACCGTGTCTGTCAGGGTGTGCAGCTGTGTGTGAAGCCGGCTGGCTGTGCTTGTGGCCGTGTGTCTGAGAACTTGTGCATCCGTGTTTGTGCAGATGTGTGCAACTGTAGGAGTGTGTGTGTGTGTGCAGGATTTGTGTGCACGTGAACGTGGGTGTGGATATGGCTGTGTGTGTGTATGTGTGTGTGTATACATGTGTTAGGACTTGTGGGATGGTGAAAATGTGTGTATGTGTGTGTATAGGATTTTGGTGGGTAAACATGTATGTACGTGTGATAAGCATGAGCATATGTGTTTCATTGTGTGGGGATGAACATACATGTACTGAGCTGGCCAAAAAGTTCGTTTGGTTTTAAGTAAAAATGACGTTTTTTATTTTTACAAAGAACTTTCCTTGAACAGCGCATTCGCTAACCGAACGAACTTTTTGGCCAACCCAATACGCATGTCACGATGCATGCATGCGAGGGCATGTTTGGGATCATGTGACTTTGGGCTGCCCCTGTGTGCATGTGTGTGTGCAGAGACCCCAGGCACAGCGTGGAATCTGGGGTGCAGATGAGAGGCGGCCCGTCTGCCCCCGTGGGGGCCACCCCTGAGCTCCCCGCATGTGTGTCCCCTGCAGCAGAGGCCTGCAGCACCACAGAGGACGGGGCCGAGCCACTCCTCTGCCCCTCAGGCTATGAGTGCCACATCCTGAGCCCGGGTGACCTGGCTGAGGGCATCCCCAACAGCGGGCAGTGTGTCAAGCAGCGCCGGCCGGCAGGTGAGTGTGGACACGGAGCCCCACCCCACTCTCCCCGGAACCTCCCCACGGGAGACCCGTCCCAAAGGAAGCCCCCGGCCCCTGAGCCTCCCCCGCCCTCCTCCTGTCCCCTCTCTGCCCTGGTCCTCTCCGCCTTTTCCTCCTCATCTGAGCAGGATGCGGGCAAACCCCAGCTCGGCCGCCTCCTGCCTGGCTGACCTTGGGGTCAGTTGTTTCAAATCTCTGAGCCTCGGTTTTCTTATCTGTAAAATGGGGCCACTTCATGCTGGGTTATGGGGATTACTTGAAATCATACGTGTGATGCCAGAGCAGAGACAAAAGGTGCTCAGTAAAAGTTGGATAATTTATATCTATCTATCTACCGATTTTAAACTGCACAGAATTTGAACTGTCTGAGAACCCTTAACTTCTCTCTGCTAGGACTGTTCAGTGTGACTTAATTAGTATTTGTCTTTGGAGACAAGGCGATAAATAGTTCAGTGAAGGGCATGACTAGTGTGGCTTTAGTTTGCAGACTTTTCCCCAGGGGGGCAGGGACGACAGAGGAGGGACTGCGGAGGGTACCTAAAAGCCACTCCTGCCTCATGCAAGGTGTAAGGTCGAGAGGTTAGGCATGGAATTTGCCAGAAATGTGTGGCAAACGAAGAATCGGGAACTTCAGGGAGATGGAAGGTAACCATGTCAAAGTTGAGCCTATTGGAACTTTGAGACCATATCCTCCAGGGCCCACGTCCCCACGTTAGCATCTCTCAGTCCTAATAGCTGAGGATAGCACCTCGGTCAAAATCGAGGATAATCACAGCGACCTTACTGGTCCAAAGGACCCATCACATGCATTATCTGCCAAAGCATTTCTTTTTCCTCATTTGAGAATTTATTTCTCTGAGGTGTTTCAAGAAACACGTAGATGTGAAGTCTGTTACACATTTAGCATCAGCATCATTGCAAGTAATAAAATTATGAGACATGGAGATGTCTCAGGAATCCTGGTTCCTGGAATTCTGAGCTTTGAAAAAAATTACTTATAAAAGGATTGGAACCAGCCAGGAATCTGAGATTTCTCCTACATTCTACTTGCTATTTAGGGTTATGAGTAGGTTCTCCAGCCAGACAGCCAGGCTTCCAGTGGCCACTTGGCCCCTTGCTGCTGTGTGTGGCAAATTGCCCAACCTTTCAGGCCTCACTTTCCTCATCTGTAAACAGGGCTAATAGTAGTTAAGCTACTTCATGGACTCTTTGAGGAGCCAGTGAGTTAATCCATGTAAATAAACCATGTCTGTAGTTTCTCAAGTACCGAACCGAATCCCTTCTGTTGGCACCACTGCTGTCTGTAGACACCACAGTGGACGGAGTACGCAGGTGGACGGGATACACAGTCCTTTGGACATACAACCCCAAGAAGAGGCCAGCCTGTAGGAACCTGCTGGAAGGAGCAGCTTTTTCCAAAAGAGCTGGGGATGGTGGGGGTTAGTCAGGAGTCCTCTGAACCGAAATGTCATTTTTATAACTGGAAAGGCCTGGAATTACGTGACCTTTCTCATCTCCTGATCTTGCTTATTCAGTTATATGACCTCCAAGACCAGAGTAAGCCAGACAGGTTCAAACCCATTCTCGAGGGACCAAACCAGTTCAAAAAGGACCCACTTCAAGGGTGGAGATAAACAAAGAGACAGTCAGGTGACTGTACCGATGACACCCGGGGTTGATTGAGGCCCTTGTGGGCGCTCCCCTAAGCTTCAGTGCGAGCCTGCGAAGGCAGAAATATGACCAGGAACAGCGTCGAGTGTGATTAAGACTGCAGGCCACTGAAATGGGTTCAAATGCTGCGGCGTTCTTCCTGGGTGACCTTGGGCAGCTAACCTAAGCTTTCTTAGCCTCAGTTTCTTCATCTGTAAAATGGAGCAGTGAGGGTCACGATAGTAATTGCTTCTTGGGGTAGTGATGAAGCTTGAATGAGAGAACACTTATAAAGCGCTTAGGGCAGCGCCTGACACATAGTAGGTCCCCAACCAATGTGCGCTGCCGTCACTTGTCTTCCGGAAGAGGGAGGGCTGGAGATCAGAAACGTGCCCAGACAATGCACACACCCAACAGGGAGCAGAGTGAGAATTCCAAGCCTGGCCACCTGCTCCAAAGCCCATGGGTGTGTGCCCTCCCCCATCCACAGGAATGATCGGAGCCTTCTAGATAGAAATGTAATTGAAATTTCCCCTAGCCTTGTCCCCAGAGGGCTGTCACTTAGCAATAATTATTGGTAATTGTACAGGAGTTTGGAAACATCTTAAATTCCAACAACTTCCCTTGGAGCAACAGTCTCGGGGAATAGAGGAGCCCTCTTGTCCCAGGGTAACCACACAAGAAGCCTTGGATTTTAAGTGTTTAAAAAACTGCATATTTGAGGTAATTTCTTTTTTTAATTTTTAAAAATTTTTTGGCCACGTTGGGTCTTCGTAGTGGTACACGGGCTTCTCATTGCAGTGGCTTCTCTTGTTGTGGAGCACGGGCTCTAGGCGCACGGGCTTCAGTAGTTGTGGCACGTGGGCTCAGTCGTTGTGGCTCACGGGCTCTAGAGCGCAGGCTCAGTAGTTGTGGCGCACGGGCTTAGTTGCTCCGCGGCATGTGAGATCTTCCCAGATCAGAGCTCGAACCCGTGTTCCCTGCATTGGCAGGTGGATTCTTAACCACTGCACCACCAGGGAAGTACTGAAGTAATTTCTGACTTACAGAAAAGCGGCAGGGAGAGTCCCTTGGACCCTCCACCCTAATTCATCAATCGTTAAATACTGTTTCCTTTATCGTGCTCTCTCTGCCTCTCCCCCAGCCCTGCACTCTCTCTATATGTAAATCCACATAGTTACTTTTTGGGACTGAGAATAAGTTACAGATCTCGTGCCCACGCCTAAGATGCAGGTCTCTGCTGAGAGCCGGCTGCTACAGGGGGCCAAGGACCGCTCTGAGTCCAGCCTGGACCCTGACGTCTGAGGAGTTCGTGTCTTTCTTGAGAGGAAAATGAACATCAACACAGGCAGTAGATATGATTTCTCGGAGAGCAGGGTCAGGGTCCTCGGTGCATCTTTTTATTTTATTTTATTTTACTTTATTGAAGTATAATTGATTTATAATGTCATCTTAGTTTCAGGTGTACAACACAGTGATTCAGATACACACACACACACACACACACACACACACACACACACACTCCTTTTCAGGTTGTTTTCCCTTAGAGGTTATTAAAAAATATTGAATAGAGTTCCTTGTGCTCTACAATAGGTCCTGGTTGGTTATCTGTTTTATACATAGTCGTGTGTACATGTCAATCCCAACCTCCTAATTTATCCCCACCCCGTGCATCTTCTGAGTGGGTTCCATGCTGCTCCGATACTGACCATCCAAGACTGAGATGTGGGAGATGAGGCCCCCCCCACCCCGACTCTTCCCTCTGACAAAGTGACTTCACTGGATGCTGCCTGGAAAGGATAACAAGGTCGCACAGCCCAGAGCAGGGGCTCAAATCCATAGGTTTATTCTGTAAAAGTGACACTTCTGGTAAACACACCTGGTGTGAGGAAGGGGTCCGGCTCCGCACAGACCACCGTCTCCTGCCCATGGCATCAGGGGCCAGAATTCACCCCCAGGGAGAAGGGAGGAGCAGGAATGTTTCGGAGAGCCTCCGGCCTGGAAGAATTTTGCCATTTGCTTCGGAAAATAGCTGTAAATGGAAATCATTGTAAATAGTAGTCGTTGAGGTTGCTGATTTGAGGTTGCTGATAAGCTCTCTGCCCGAGGGTGTGGATCAGCCGTTGGTTCTGTCGCCTTGTACAATAAATGTCAGTGCTGGTCCTGGACACACACTGATTTTTAGGATAGCCACAGAAGAGAAGGAAACAAGATGCCCGCTGAGTACAGAAATATGATTTTTATTGAGCTATGATTGGCATATAATATTAGTTTCAAGGGCACAAATGTGATTTATTAACCTTATAGCAGTCAGATGAGACTGATGCACAGAGAGGGAGGGGTGAGTTTACCAATAGACGCATTGCCAAGTGAAGCGTCTGCATGATCTGGCCAGATTTCTCTGCTCTCCCACGTTAAATTTCCCCAACTCCCACCAGAAAATGTTTTACTGCCGTGACAGGGTTGGGGCTGAGGAAGGAGGTGGTGGATGACAATCAACAGTGGGAATTGGGTCGTTCTGCTTCTGCATTTAATCGGCTGCAGTGTCACACGCCACTGTAGCTTCTGGAAAATTCCACCGTACACTCGTGAGAGAATGAGAGTGAAAAACACAAATAGTTTCTTAGCATTGTTATGAAAATAGTGTTGGCCTTATAAACTCCCTGAAAGGAGTTTAATCCTCTCCCTTCTTTTCCAGATGGGCGGTTCTTACGACACAAATTTTACAAAGAATATCCAGGTAAGAGAAGAACCATTCTTACTTTGCGGAGTGTACTAAAAAGGGCAGTGGGCATTTCTGGGGTGAAGAAAAGAAACCCAGTGGACTGGTCTGAGAACTACAGTTTGAAGCTGCTATGAAGGAAAATGACTGTATTCTCCCTGGTTGCTTTTATGCTGTCAGATGGCATGTTGGGGGTAAGGTGCTAGGATGCCAGGATGCTTCTGTTGTGAAAAATCTCTCCTCTAGCCTGTGTGCTCCTCCACGTGGGCAGGAGCCATTCCAGGCTGCAGGCTGGGACTGAGGCAGCAGCTCAGGGTTGGCTCATAGGGGACAAAATGGGAATTAGATTGGGAAATAAGGTAGAAGCCCTTTTGTCTGATGGTGGGCAAGAGAGGCTTACAGCAAACACAGCTTCATGCTAAACATCAGAACCTGGGACTAGACCTGCAAGTTCCTCCTGCTTTCATTGAGGGAATTAGAAAATATGGTTGACACCATCCCCCCAGCCAGTCATCCATCCAGTTATCCATCGATCCATCCATGCATCCATCCATCCAGCCATCCAGCCATTCTTCCATTCATCCACCATATCTTTTTAAAGAACTGACAGTACACAGGGCTTCCCTGGTGGCGCAGTGGTTGAGAGTCCACCTGCCGATGCAGGAGACGCGGGTTCGTGCCCCGGTCTGGGAAGATCCCACATGCCGCGGAGCGGCTGGGCCCGTGAGCCATGGCCGCTGAGCCTGTGCGTCCGGAGCCTGTGCTCCGCAACGGGAGAGGCCACAACAGTGAGAGGCCCGCGTACCGCAAAAAAAAAAAAAAAAAAAAAAAAAAAAGGACACCTTATACTAGGATGTCAAGGAAGGCTTCCTGAGGAGAGGATATTGAAGCCCAGTATCGAGAATAAGAAATAGCGGGCAGAGGGACAGCAGATGTGGAAATCCTGAGGTAGAATGAACTTGGCTATCACAGCAGCCCGAGCGCGTCGTGAGCGCGGGGCTGGGGGGGGAATGGCAGGAGTTGAGGGCAGAGCACACGGGCTGGGGCAGCAGCTGCAGGTGGGGACTGGGGGACCTCTTTGGGGGAGGAGAGGGGGCAGGGCCAGGGCGCCGGCCCAGGCTGAGGTGTTTGGACTTGGTTTGGCTGGTGAGCCGTGAGCATCTGAGCAGGAGTTGATGCACCTTCCCTGACCGAGCCCACTTCTTTTCGCAGAGGGTGCTTCCAAAAATGTCGCAGAGCACGGGAAAGGACAGCAGAAGCACTTTCAATAAAGCGATGGCAGCCGGTAAGTGGGAGGCGGGATGGGTCAGTGACAGCAGGTGGCTTTGGGCAGCCAGCTGTCCAAGGTAGCTTTCATCACGAAGCTGAACAGTGGGAGGGCAAGAGTAGGGCTTTACCTGCGGGTAAAATTTGAAAATTCCCTTATAATTTCAAAGTGAACATATGAGAGCTTTGGGCGTGCTCAGAAGTGGAAGTTTTATAGCCCGTGGCCCTAAATCCAAGGACCAGACTAGATTGTAACTTACACATTCCTTTGCCTTCATGCCTCTGTGAACAGACAGACAAGCCCTCCCCTGTCCCATGAAGTTGGTCCCTCTGTCTCCCTCCCTCTGCCCTGCGGTGCTATCCAGGGCCAACTCTCAGGCATGAACTGGGTGCCTAGAGATTCAACAGTCATTCATGGAACTCTCCAGTGTGCAGGCATGGTGCTGGGGGGACGCTGCGGATAAATCAGGGCTCCCGCTCTCGGGGGCTTACATCCTAGTAGGAGACTAAACTGGGCAACCAGTAAATCAGCAAGAAAGGCCCAGCCTGCAATAGTGTTGTGAAGGAAGCTGGATAGACAGGTGATGTGATGCGGGTTAGCCAGGCGAAGAGGGAGCCGCTTCAGATCGGGGCCACGAAGGAAGGCCGCTGTGAGCAGAGCCAAGATCTGACACGGGCACCCAGGCAGGCGGAGTGGGAAGGGCAGAGGTCCCGAGGCAGGAAAGATCTTGCTTTGAGGAACCTCAGGAGGCCACTGGGGTGGGAACAGAATGATGGTGGGGAAGGCTGCCGTCAGAGGTGACCAGGTAAGGAAGGCACAGGCTCTGCTCTCAGATGCCCTTCAAGGTGAGATGCAGGTGGATGCAAAGGTCCAGGAGTCTCGGCCAGTAAAACCTGAACACTCACCCAGCGCTGTGAAAGCTCAAGTCTATGCATGGTAAACAAAAGCCCTTGAAAGGAGATGATTCCCCCACCCACCGCAATGCCCTTTAAAGGCAAACATCAGGTTTGAGATTCAGAATACTCAGGTGTGAGTCCTGCAGGAAAATCTAGAGTCCATGGGGATCGATGCCAACACATCTATTACCTGCTGACGACAGGAACAGTTCTCGGAGTGGGTCTGACCCACCTGAGTCTGTGAACCTTACACAGGGACGTGCTGGGGCCAGTGGGAAAGAACGGGACAGTGAGAGAGGATTTGGGATGGCTCTTGAGAACCAGCCGGCCAGAACTGGGCTTAAATTCCTGGTCCACCACAAGGTGACCTTAGCAAATGACTTCCACTCTCCAAGCCTCAGTCTCCTCATCTGTAAAATGGGAGTGATGTGGAGGGATGCGTTAGGAACTAAGTAAGATGAGACGGGAGACAAGATGGCAGTGGAGGAGGACACAGAGCCCACCTCCCCCGATGAATGCATCAAAGATACATCTCCATGTGGAGCACCGCTCACTGCAAACAAAATGGAAACTGGCAAAAAGATTCTCGTACAACCAAGGTTGTAAGAAAGATCCACACAGAATCAGGTAGAAAGGGAAGAGGAAGATGGAACCTAGAGAGACTTAGCAGTGAGTTAAGAATTTAGTCTTAGTGGAAACTGGCATCTTTCTGGTGTTTCTGGTGGGTGAGGAGGAAGTGGATGACACACACTTTTGACCCCATGTTCTTGGGTTCATATGAACCCAAGCAGTGGTTCATATTCATTCCCTCTTTGCTTCCCTTTCAGCCAACCTGGAAGAACATTCCTCCACTTTCTGCTAAGCCTCAGAAACCGTTGGGTAAAAAATGATTTGACCCCCCAGAGGTCATGCCCAGCTCAACAGAGCATGACCCCAGAGATGCTTGGAGACAGGACCCCTGGCTCTCAACCCCTGGGTGGCCCCACCTGGCAGGGTGACTTCGTGGGAGCCACTCGGCAGTTCCGGGTCCCTGTTTTATTGTCCTGGAAATGAGGCCCACCTAGCAGTCCCCTTGACCTTGCAGTTCCCCAGATCTACCGTGGGAAGAAGTCACTGCCTTTGTGAGCTGTGTGAAGCCCCTTTCTAAGACAGAGGTCAGTGTCTTGGTTGGTACAGATTTCTTCCAGGTGTGACTCTTGGAGGCATGTACCCGTCCCAAATGTCCTCAACATACGTTTGCTCATCATAAATGGAAATGAACTTACCTACTCATGCGTGATTCGTAGTGTTAACCTCCTGATGATCTTAAATTGGAGGTGCTGAAGCCGTGGAGTCCTGGGAGTGGGAGGTGGACGGGTGTGACTGGGATGAGGTTTCAGCTCAGCTCTGCTTCTGGACCCCTGCACTGTCTGGGCCACACGTGTACCGTGTCAGTGTGGGTCCCTCTGAAGCAGAGGGAGGAGGATTTGATTTATTAGGAAGCGATTTATTGGGAAGGTTCCTGGGAAGAACTAGCAGGGGGGTGGGGCAGTGGGACAGGAAGAGAAAGAGGTCCTACCAGGTGATGTAAGATGGTCCCGAGGAGGGTAACTTTGGCGAGGTCCCCTGGGGGTCCCAGAGGCAGCCTGTATCCCACCAGGACCAGCTCCAGGGGCGGCACCTATACAGGTGCTCAGAAGGGCCCCGCGCTTGGTTTAACAGAGTTGAACGAGGGGCCCGCATGTTCATTTTGCAAATGATGTAAGTGGGTTTGAGTCCCACTGTGGCGCTGGCCCCTTCAGAAGGCAAGGGAGCCGAGCCCCGCTCAGTGGTGGGGTAAGGGCTGTCCCTTGGAGGAGCGGTTGTCAATTCTAGGGGCAGCCCACCCCCTGCCAGGGAGGGGACCCAAGAGGACGCGGGCAGAGCCCTGGGGGCATCTGTTACACAATCCAAATCTCAACAGTGACTGCACCCAAATGGACACACACATCCACCGGCTTTTGGGGGAAATGATTCAATTCATCGGGCATGTAAGACAGCCCCATTGGTGACTGATATGGCTCGACGATCAATCATTTGGCAGGGCTTGACCTTTCACATTCCAAGATGGGCTTGTGCGGAGACTCCTGAGTACCCATATTTTAAAAACAAGCATCTCTCCTCACCCCTGCCCCGCCCCTCACGGTCCTCCCCCGGCCCACACATCCACACTTTTTCTCCAGATAACATCCAGACTCTCTTGGAAAACACGCCAAGTCCAATTTAAAGTGGAGATTGATGACCGATGGGCCTGTTTTTTTTTTTGTTTTTTTTTTTGGTCATTTCTGAGCATCCGTGTGATCACATTGCTCAAGAATTATTTTGATGGTTGCTTTGTTTTTGTGTATATGGAACATGAGAGAAAAACAATCAAGCGATTCATGTCAAAGTTGTGTAAAGTGTGCCTTTGTCACACTGGCTGGGGGAGGTTTTGACCTTCCCGTTGATGGAAAAGGAAGACGCCTTTATCCAAGAATGGCAGGTCCGACCAGAGACAAATCTGATTTCCATCTCGGATACTGAGGTTTATGTCAATCCATTCCAGGCATGTTGTGGAATTTATACATGTGATTTCAGGGGTCACAGCGTGGGTCACCCATGAGATCCCCAGCGCCCCATCTGTCTGTGCTGGAGGGTCCATCTCACTGGTGTGGACGGGACCTGAGCCTGCAGTTGGCTGAAGCTCCCTCCCGGGGAGGTGGCGGGCATGAGCAGCCAGACCATCAGGGCCGAGGACCAGAGGTCTAAGGGACTGTCCCCTTCATGGCTGGCCATACGTGGCAGGGGTAAACAGTTTCAACCAGCAGAGACTTGGGTGTCAGAAATCTGAAAGGATTCACCCAAAGTCACACAGCCCGTAAGTGCCAGGGTCTGGATTCCAAACTGGTCTGACCTGCTCACAGCTTGGGCTCCAGAGACCCATCAAGCACATTCCCTCCAGCCGTGGAGGCCCAGAAGGGGACACTGCTGTTGTACGGATCTGCAGAGGGCCCTGGGGACAGGGCGGAGCTCACCCCCACTTCTGGGGGGCTGTCCAGTAGATGGGGTGGAGAGAGTAGAGGCTGGTCAACCTGGGTTCTGATCCTGGGCAAGGCACTTCCCCTTGCTGAGCCTCAGTTTCTTCCTCTGTGAAATGGGTGTGATAAGGGTAACTGCATTTCAGAGTTGCCGGGGAGGATTATGAGAGATGGTGTATAGAAAGCAGTCAGCGGGTATGGTTATCATTCTTTACTATTATTACCTTGGCCCAAGAGTCCATGGGCCCCCAGCTGAGCACCTCTGTTTAAGCCCAAATACCGAGACTCTAATTATCTCACTTCATCCATCAGTAAGTTTCATTGGTGCATTTCCCTTAGGTTCAGGGTAATTAATTAACTTTCCCACTCACTCATCGGGTACTCATTCACTCATTCATACATTCCATCTATCAAGAAATATTTACCAAGCACGAACCACCTTTTCTTGGCGAATGCAAGATGCGCGTTTTTTTTCACCTTTCCACATCCCTGAAGCTGGGAAGTGTCCTAGTCATGACCACCAGGCGTCATTGCCTGCACGTGAGCACATTTAAACATGCAGGCTGGGTGTAAGCAACCCAGTAGAAACTTCCAGGAAAAACCAAGGAACCGCCTTCTGGGAAATTCTGCGTCATCAGAACCTTGGGGATTCAGAGGCCACGTTGGCAGAAAAACTCGGACCCTGGCAACTCTGAGTGGAAAAGTGATTCGGAAGGGTTGGGTCCAAGCGTGATGACCTTCTAGGAAAGAACTTATCCCATTTATCTCACTTAACATTTTCTTTCTGATGTATGTGCCAGAATGAGGCATGATTAAAATCTGTGTCTAAATAAATCTGAAAGAGGTCTTTACTAAGTTTACAATAGAAAGGTGAAAGCATCATAGCAGCTTAGTTGGCAGTGCTTTTTATCTTTTAATTATATATAATGTTCTGCTTGGGTTATCATGCTATATGCTGCCTGTCTTAGTTTCCATCTGAGACACAGAGGGGAACAGCACAGAAACGGCCCCTGCCTGCATGGCGTTTATGGTCTAGTGGGGATTGGAACCACCGCCTCCTGACTCCAGGGCTCCGCCTCTCCATCACGCAGCCCCAGGGATGGGCTTGCAAGCCCCCTTCCTGGTGGAACCTCCACCCCGCCCTCACCGGCTTTCCCCCTTATGTCCCTGCCCTGGGTCCTCATTCTAGAGGAAGACACACAGATGCATGGGTGGTTGCAGGCACTGGGGTATGTACCCGGAGCTCAGCTGTATTTCTTGGCTTTGAGCCCAGAGCACTGTCCCCTTGGGAGCTGGCACAGCCCTTCCTTGGACCTGATTGATTTGGAAGCCAGGTGACAGGGCTGCTCACCTGAGCTAAAGTGTGAGCAGAGGTCCTGTTGTCCAGGATGTGAGAGACCTCTGGACTTGGAGCCGGGTTCCGGTGGTGGTCGCAGCTGTGTGCCCCTGGACACAGAGCTTAGCCTCTCTGAGACTCAGTTTCTACCACGATAGAACGGGCTGACGCCTGCCATACCTGCTGCAGGACGAAGGAGATGAGAGTTGTGAAAACAGGTGGGAAACCCGGAAAGGCCTGTCCTGGGTCCTCAGGGAGAAGAGGCAGGAGGAAGGCAGACAGTGCGCTGGACCGGAGTCGAAGGACCCTCGGGGGCTAGAGGTCCGCTGTGCTGCTGGCAGTGACAGGATCCCGGCCGAGCAGCTGGGGCAAAGAGGGCCGCCAGGAGAGACGGGGGAGTGGATGGGGGCACCGCCTTGGTGCTAGGCTGATGGGGTTCAAGTCCCGGCCCTGCCACTCGCTGGTGTGTGATCTTGCACAGGTTAGTCACTGTGCCTCGGTTTCCCCATCTGCAAAAGGGGGTGATGATACTCCAGGCTGTGATGAGGAGTAAAATTGTTGAAATATGTGCAGTTCTCAGAACAATGTCTGGCTCGTAGCGTGGGTTCTATAAGCGATCGCTGCTATTGTTGTTACCGTCTCTAAGGCAGAGGTGAGCGGCCACACCTTGGGAGGACGGGACCACACCTGGGCTTCAGGGACAGCGGGAACCAGGGATGGAGTCCCCCACGTCTCTCTGTTTTCTCTGGGCAGAGCCACTGTCTCCTCAGGACGTGAGAGTGGCCCCAGGCAGCCCTAGAGCTCCGTCCAGCGCGTGCTTCCCGTGAACGGGATGCCTCCCCTGTGACACCCTGGGGAAGGCACCCACATCTGGGCCCATCGACTGAGGCCATGGGAAGCAGGGAGGAAGAACCGGCAGGTCCCCCATCAGCAATGGCCACGGGGGTGAGGGTGGGGATGCCGAGCCAGGAGGGGGTCCCAGGAAAACGTGCACGTGGGTTTGGGCAGACAGTCTTCTAGATTCCACCGGGGAGGGCAGCAAAGACCCCACAGTGTCCCGTGACTTGCCAAAGGTCACACACAGCCAGGCAGCCATGGGGGACAGTCAATTCTTACAGGAATCTCCCTCCGCTCAGCCCTTGACCTGTATTATTTCACTGCTCTCGTGGCAACCTTAGCGTGGTCGCCAGCACCTTCTGAGGGCTGACCACGTGCCAGGCGCCTCTGGAAGCCCTTTACAGAAACCAACCACTCATCTGAGCTCTTCCAACCCATGAGGAAGAGACTCTTGAAACCCATTTTACAGATGAGGGAAACTGAGGCGTGGAGAAATAGTCACCTAGCAAGGATCACAGAGCCAGTAAATGGCAGACTGAAGATACAGACCCAAGTACACTAATTCCGGATCTGACTCCTTGGGAGGTTCGACCTTTGTCTTTTTTTTTTTTTAAATCAGCGAGAAAAAGCCTTTAATTTGTGTGGTTTAAGAACACATCTAGGGACTTCTCTGGTGGCGCAGTGGTTAAGAATCCGCCTGCCAGTGCAGGGGATGCAGGTTCGAGCCCTGGTCTGGGAAGATCCCACATGCCACGGAGCAACTAAGCCCATGCGCCACAACGACTGAGCCTGCGCTCTAGAGCCCGTGAGCCACAACTAATGAAGCCTGTGTGCCTAGAGCCCGTGCTCTGCAACAAGAGAAGCCACTGCAGTGAGAAGCCTGCGCACCGCAACGAAGAGTAGCCCCCGCTCGCCGCAACTAGAGAAAGCCCGTGCGCAGCAACGAAAACCCAACACAGCCAAAAATAAAATTAATTAATTAATTAAAAGGGAAAAAAGAACACATCTAGGTATTGAGTTTTGGATGAAATAGTTGACTTGATTATGACGTTCTTATATCTGCAGCCATTCAGAACAGAGAGATATTACATAGTTATTGTCAGTCTTCCAGGAAGTACACATTATAGGAGGACTTTCTGGAAAAGACTAAGAAGGAAAGAATGCGGCTCCTTTTTTTTTTTTTTTTTTTTTGCCATTAGTTGTTGAAATCAGACTCTATTTCATACTATGGTCATCTACCTGTTTTTATTTTTCTTTTTTGAAAATAATTTTAAAACATTTTTAAGGGACTTCCCTGGCAGTCCAGTGGTTAAGACTCTGCGCTTCCATTGCAGGGTGCATGGGTTCGATCCCCGGTTGGAGAACTGAGATCCCACGTGCCACGCAGCGCGGCACCCCCCAAAAAATTTTAAATTTAAAATAATAGTAAATTCACAGAACATGTGAGGAAAAGTCCAGAGAGGCCCACCTCCTCCATGGTAACACCTTGTGTAACTACAGCGCAGTACTGCCACCAGGAAGCTGGCAATGGCACCATCCACAGAGCATGTGGGTTTTCTCTGGTTCCACAGAGGAGCCTGGGAGGGGAGAAGCAATTCACCCAGGGTCACCTAGCTTGGAACTGCCTATTTTCCCACTCTCCCAGGAAGTGCAAGAGGCTGACCGGACTCCCCCGAATCCCCAGTCTGGAGTTTTCTCTCTTGCCACACACACAAAGCCTCCCATATTGAAGAGACCACAGAGGCCATGGCCACGTCTTTGGCTGTCTGGGGACCGTCCCACAGCTGTGGGGGGCTGAGTGGGGGGGGGATGCCCAGCCTCTGAGAGAGCTACGTCCCTCCAGAGGGTAAGCAGGGCCCCAGGAAGCCAGGAAACAGTTGGGCAAGTCAGCCCTGCCTCCTCCAAGGCGCCTGAAAAGCAGCTGGACCCTGGGGGCACTTGGCTGAGGACAGGGACCTCACCCACAGGGGCAGCTTTTCCATAAGAACAAACTTAATTAAACAGTCTCTCTGTCCCTTGGGCTGGCTGACATAGCCACAGTCTTCCCTGGGGCCACTTTCCACCAGAGTTGCCAGGATTAACTATCTTCCCCACCCCAGATCTTTTTGTAGACCATCTCACAGAGATCAGCTAGGCAGTGTAAAGGGAAGGCAGAGGAGCGCCCTTCCAGGGGACATAGTGCCGGACAGACTTTATCTTATGACCCCAGGGAAGGCCTCTGCATGCTTCCACCTGGGAAGAGGTGAGCAGGCCCTCAGGTGAGACGGTGGTGGCACCCAGCTCCAGACAGATTTCTCCCTGTGGGCGCCGGTAGGCTGCTGCCTGAAATTCCACCATCAGAGTATCATCTGTTGTCGACAGCTTGGAGGTCTGTGGAGTGTGGATTCCTCTGGAAGAGGGTGGAGGGGGAGACACTGGTGTGTGGGTGATCACAGGCATGGTGGAAAGGGCTAGGATAGAGCTTATGTAGGCTCTGGGCATCTGTGCAGGCTGAGAGGTCAGGGAGGGCTTCCCAGAGGAGGGGCTTCTGAGCTAAGTTCACCAGTACGAGTTTTCTGTAACTACCATACAGATTACCATAAACAACAGAAGTGTAGCCTCTCCCAGCTCTGGAGACCAGAGGTCCATGTCAGGGTGTCAGTAGGGTTGGCTCCTTCCAGAGGCTGTCCCATGCCCCTGTCCAGTTTCTGGGGGTGGCCAGTAACCCGTGCCATTCCTCATCTTACAGACCCATCACTGCAATCTGTCTTCATCATCCCATGGCCTTCCCCTCTGTGTCTGTGTGTCCTGGATTTCCCTCTCCTTTGGTTTATAAGGACACTTATTGGATTTAGGACACACCCTAAACCCGGGACCATCTCATCTCAAGATCCTTAATTGAAGTTAAGAATCAGCATCAGCAAAGACTCTATTTCCAAATAAGGTCACATACACAGGTTCTGGAGTTAGGATGCGAACACAACTTTTTGAGGGAGACAATTCAACCCACTCAGGAGCAAGTTAGCTAACTTAGACCGGGGGAGAAGAGGAAAGGCATTGCAGGCAGAGGGAACAGTATGTGCAGAGGCACAGCTGGGCATGGCTGGAGAAGCGGGGCACTCTGGGACTGGGAGGATGTGGGGTAGAAAGTTAAGCAGGTGCCAGCCAGTTCACATCTTGAGTTTGAACTTGACCGTGAAAACAATGGGAAGCCACTGAAGGTTTTACCTGGGTTATGATCTTGTTTGCTTCTCCCCAAGAAGGCCAGTCTTAACGATCTGCATTTACAGATGAAAACACTGAGGTTCAGAGAGGTGAAGTCATTTGCCCAAGAGCAGAGCATCAGGAAAACGGCAGAGGCAGGATTTGAACTCAGGCCTCATCTAACTCCGTAAGTGCGAAGACAAATGCAGCAGGGATCTGTGTCCGTGGAAGGCTACTCAGGAAGGAAGAAAGGAATGGAAGTGAGATCAGGTGCCAGGATCACCGCCCCACCTGACAACGGTTCTCTAATGTTGGGTCTGGGGGTTATGCCATGTTGATGCTCTGAGACCAGCCTCCTTGGCCACACCTGATTGGTGGAGAAACAGGTCACCTGACTCAAGCTAAGCCTGTCAGATTCCTCCCCCATAATGCGCTTGAGTCTTTTTGACGCCGGAAGCTAGCATGGCCGGGACTAGGAGCTTAGGTCAGGAGCCTCCTCTCAGCAGCGTGGCCTCAGGTAACTTCTCGAACCCCTTGGTGCTTCAGTTCCTTCTTTGGAAGTCGGAGGGATGAAAGCAGCAACCTCCCTGCATGGCTGCTGTGGCATTACGTGAAATCCTGGTGGTGAAGCTTTTTGCCTGACACCTGGCACACAGAAAATGCTGGGCAAACATCAGCTGGCTCTGCTAGTGGTATGGACAGGGGGATGGGACTTGGGGCTGTGCGGAGGCTACCTCCTGCCTTGTCCATGAGGAAGAGGGACGGGAGAAAGAGCCACAGGGAGAGGAGGAAGAGGACCAGGAAGGGGAGAGAGAGAGAGAAGCCAGCAGGTTCTTGACAGCTTTCCAGGACTTGCTTCCAACTGATAGGAGACTTGGCCAACCTCCCCTTCCTGTACTGAGGTTCAAGGAAACAGCTCAGTGGTTCCCAGTCGCGGGCTGCCCCTGACTTTGCCCTGGGCTAGCACAGATGGGTTTTGTTTTTGTTTTTTGTTTTTGCAATCAAAACCAAAACAGTACAGAACACCAACCAAAACACACCTTGATTGAGACGGTTTGGCAAGCTGAAGGCCCCATGGAAGCCACTGCAACCACCTTTGAACTGGATGCCAGGGATTTCCTGCCTCAGACCCGGTGGCTACCTAAAGAAACCCCTGGCAGGTCTAAGCCACACTGTGGGGAGGCCGTCCTGCCTGTGACGGCCCAGAAGCCTCACGTCCTGTGAACACACGACGCGTGGCCTCCCCACCCCACATTCCACATCCACACCGCCTGATCCCAAGTGGGCAGGCTTCTGGAAAGTTCCACGCTCAGCCCAGGAACTTGTTGAACAGGTGCCTTGACATGGGCGATCCCCTGCCCATTAGGCGCTGCCCTGGCCAGGCCAGGCTGGAGAATGCACGAGAGCAGAGTGAACTGAGGGGACTAAAGTCTCATGGGTTCTATGCCAAGGTGAGTGCTAACATCTAACATCCATTGTGTCCTCGACATCCAGGTTGGGAAGATGCCGCCACCTGCACTGAGAGCAGAAAGAATCAAAGCTCAGATATTACAAGTTTCTAGCTCCAGATCAAACAGTTACTAAGTGGGGAGCCAGAGCTTTCTTCCTACGTGAAATCAAAAGGCTTATTAGTAACACTTTCAGATATAAACAAGGCATAGAAAGTGGTAGAAGGAACCTCTTTGGACTCATCAGCCAGCTACCATTGCTTCATCTAGACCCTCCACTTTTTGCAGAGGTAGAGTCTGGAGTATTTTAAAGTAAAACCTAGACATGGTATACATCACCTGTGAATGCTTCAGAATGCATCTCTAGAGATATGGGAACATATGTATATGTATAGCTGATTCACTTTGTTATAAAGCAGAAACTAACACACCATTGTAAAACAATTATACTCCAATAAAGATGTAAAAAAAAAAAAGAATGCATCTCTAACAGCTGAGTATGTTTTTTAACATAATCATAAGGTCATTACCACAGGACCACCTGGACGGGAAACTTCGAGTTGGAACCACCACACCACATGCCCTGGGAGGGAGCGCGGTCCCAGCCACGGTCCCAGCCACGGTCCACGGCAGGCAAGTTCACTAGGGCAGCAGTTTCCAAAGGGGGATCCTCAGACCCGCAGCATCAGCATCACCAGGGAACTCATTAGAAATGCAGGTTCTCAGGCCACCCCAGCCCTAACAAGTGAGGAACTCTGGGGTTGGGCCCAGCAGTCTGTGTGTGGGTTTTTTTTTTAATTTTATTATTTCTTATGGAAGCATAGTTGACTTACAATGTGTTAATTTCTGCTGTACAGCAAAGTGATTCAGTTATACATACATATATATATGTATATATATACATTCTTTTTCAATATTCTTTTCCGTTATGGTTTATCACAGGATATTGAATATAGTTCCCTGTGCTATACAGTAGGACCTTGTTGTTTATCTATCCTGTATGTAATAGTTTGCATCCGCTAACCCCAGACTCCCACTCCATCCCTCCTCCACCCTACTCCCCCTTGGCAACCATAAGTCTATTCTTGATGTCTGTGAGTCTGCTTCTGTTTTGTAGATAAGTTCATTTGTATCATATTTTAGATTCCACATATAAGTGACATCATATGCTATTTGTCTTTCTCTGTCTGACTTACTTAGTATAATAATCTCTAGGTCCATCCATGTTGCTGAAAATGGCATTATTTCATTCTTTTTTATGGCTCAGTAGTATTCCACTGTATATATATACCACATCTTCTGTATCCATTCATCTGTCAATGGACATTTCATTTGTTTCCATGTCTTGGCTATTGTGAGTAGTGCTGCTATGAACATAGGGGTGCATGTATCTTTTTGAATTACAGTTTTGTTTGGACATATGCCCAGGAGTGGGATTGCTGGATCATATGATCATATGGTAGCTCTATTTTCAGTTTTTAAGGAACCTCCATACTGTTCTTCATAGTGGCTGCACCAGCTTACATTCCCACCAGCAGTGTAGGAAGGTTCCCTTTTCTCCACAGCCTCTCCAGCATTTGTTATTTGTAGACTTTTTGATGATGGCCACTCTGACCAGTGTGAGGTGATACCTCATTGTAGGTTTTTTGTTTGTTTGTTTTGTTTTTTTTGTGTGTGGTACGCGGGCCTCTCACTGCTGTGGCCTCTCCCGCCGCGGAGCACAGGCTCCGGACACACAGGCTCAGCGGCCATGGCTCACGGGCCCAGCCGCTCCGCGGCATGTGGGATCCTCCCGGACCGGGGCATGAACCCGTGTCCCCTGCATCAGCAGGCGGACTCTCAACCACTGCGCCACCAGGGAAGCCCTCATTGTAGTTTTGATTTGCATTTCTCTACTAATTAGTGGTGTTGAGCATCTATTCATGTGCTTATTGGCCACTTGTATGTCTTCTGTTTAGGTCTTCTGCCCATTTTTCGATTGGGTTGTTTGTTTTTTCGTTGTTGAGTTGTATGAGCTGTCTATATATTTTGGAGATTAAGCCCTTGTCAGTCCCAGCAGTCTGTATTTTAGCATGCCCTCCCGGTGACTCTGATGCCATCTGGAACTCCAGAACTGCTGCTCCTGAGGAGGATGACGGCCCAGGGAGGTGTTTCCCTTCTTGCATTGTTGATTTCTTATTTATGCAGCTTCTGGCTCCTTCCCCAAAGGATGCTGAGGGGTTGGTCTTAAGCAGCGTTGCCTTCCAGCCGACTCAGGAGCCCAGCGGTCAGTGGGTGAGTCCTCCCCCTCCCGAGGTGACCCTGAGCCAGCGTTTCCTCCTCCGTAAAATAAGTGGATGACAGCACCAGCCTCCTAGTCCGGCTGTGCAGAGAAACTAGTTAAGTGCTTAGAATGGTTCCTGGTACACAGCGGGTATTACGGAAGGACTAGCTGTTCTGACCAAACAGGGGTGGCAGAGGCAAGGGAAGTATAGCCTGACCTACACACCATCGTAGGAGGCTTGCGAGTGAGCTCGAAACGCGTCAACGGGAGCCTGCTTCTCACAGGCAGGGCTGGGGCGGGGGGGCCTCCCGGGAGAGAACGGGAAGGAGATTTGGGGGCTGCTGGGAAGAGCAGGGAGTGCCCCTGAGGCAGGGAGACTACAAGACACTGCCATGGCCAGAGATGGTAAGGGAGGAGTTCACGGTTGCCCAGGGCGATGGGTTCCCCAGAGCCCCAGGGGGAAGACGGGAGGCAGGAACAGTCAAGGAGCATGGGGAGCCCTGGACACCAGGCAGGCTGGGGGTGCAGGGGGTGCAGGAGGTCATGGCCGGGTTCCGAGCTAACACTGATGAGACAATTGCCCCAGGTTTGGTTGTCCCCAAGGCTCTGCAACTTCAGTTAAGAATTGTTCATTTAAATAGGACACAGTCTCTCAAACCCTTGGTTTAAATGAAAAATCTAACAGAGGGATAGAAACCTTGTTTCTTTTACCTGCAGGCATGTGAGAGAAGAGTCATAGGTTTTAACCTTTGAGGGGATAGAGCTGCCAATCAAATAATGTGATCAGGACAAGTCACGACATGAGACCGCCATCCAGCTGTAGACGTGGAAGAGGGTCACAGTGTGAACTGCCGAGTGTTTCATTTTGAAAATACACTTACATTAGCCAACCCTGCCCCCTTAAAAGTCTTAGAAAAAGTGGTCACCTCTGTAGCCTAACACACAGATTGTGGTCTTGAAATGCCATTTCCCGTTTTTTTTTTTGATGGTACGCGGGCCTCTCCCGTTGCGGAGCACAGGCTCCAGACGCACAGGCTCAGCGGCCATAGCTCACGGGCCCAGCCGCTCCGCGGCATGTGGGATCTTCCTGGACCGGGGCGCGAACATGTGTCCCCTGCATCGGCAGGCGGACTCTCAACCACTGCACCACCAGGGAAGCCCTCCCATTTTTTTGAAAATTAAAAAAGCAGGGTTTCTCAGAGACATAGCTGATTCCAAGGCTGGTAATGTACAAGAGAAGGCTGGAGTATTTTGTTTTCCCAAACGGCAAGGGAACTGTCAAAGAGAGACTCCTGGGATTATGCTAAAAGAACTCTGAAGCCAGCTTCAGAAGGCTCCCCGTGGTCAAAGACATGACCATGGGAGCTTCAGGAAGGATAATATTGCACTGGATTGAAACCCATCTACGTGTACATTCATGAGTTCATAAAAATGTTTTTAAAACCTAGTGGATCTCCTTCGGAGGATAATAGGAACTGGCTTGTTATCTTGAAATCCGTCAAGGGAGGGAATCAAGCAGTGATTCTGCCTTCCTGTTTCCACTGGTAACAAACTACATATAGATGAGAGGAAGTGTCTCCTGATGAAAGTATCCCAGCTAATACATTAAAAGGCAATTGATAGGATTGGAATATCGCAGTTTTGCGATCCCCAGGGAATGAGTGGATCTGGACATTGAGCATCAGTGGTAACTGACATCACAAAAAGAGACCACCTGCCACAAGGAGCCTCCCGATGGAAACACACAAGACCAAGGGGATGGAGCTTGAGCCTGATCCAACCTCTGGATCCCACTGCCAGTTTGCAGGAAACTCCCAGGACAGAGGGCCATGCAGCACTGCACCTGGAGTGTGCAACCCGCAAAATCCAGACTGTGGGGAATGCTACAGGTCAGACAGCCAGGGTGTCTCAACAGATAAAATGTAAGGGGTGGAGGGGAAAGAGGTGGATGGAACAGTGAGCAGAATAATGGCCTCTCAAAGGTATCCACGTCCTAAGCCCCAGAACCTGTAAATATATGACCTGACCTGGCAAAAGGGCCTTTGCAGGTGTGTGACTGAGTTGAGGATCCTGAGATGGGAGATTATCCTGGATGGTCCAGGTGGGCCCAGTGTGGTGACAAGGTCCTTATAAGAGGGTGGCAGAGGGGTTGAAAGCAGGGTGAAGCAGCATGAGAAAGACGCAAGCAGCGTTGCTGGTTTTGAAGATGGAGAGAGGGGTCATGAACCAAGGAACGTGGGTGGCTTCTAGAAGCTGGAAAAGATAAGAGAATGGATTCTCCCCAGCACCTCCAGAAGGAATGCAGCCCTGCAGACACTTTGAGTTTAGTTCGGTAGGACTGTTTCAGACCTCTGACCTGTAAGAGAACCCTAAGAGAAACTATTTGTGTTGCCACTAAGTTTGTGACTGTCTGTCATAGCAGCCCTAGGAAACAAGTGCAGATGGGAAACGTGTTGGTTAAAGAACTGTACAGGACATAGGAATTGATGAACATAAGACCATAAGTCAGGAGAATGGGTACATCTGTGGGGAGGGGGCACATGGCGGAGCCCGGCTGGCGGTTCCAAGGGGGTTCACCTGGTAATCATTCATTAAGCAGTACCTTTGTGTTCTGTGGTCCTCTAAGACTGTTTCATTTCCATTCAACCAGGTAAAAATCGTAACAGTTGCAAGGACGATTCCGTGGGGGTAGAATAGGATCTCGTTCCCCAGAGCTGTTGAAGACAAAACGTTTCCTCTTCCTGATCTTGCTGACATTTCTTTCACCAGCAGCACAGCGATTGGCTCGAAGGGAAAAGAAAGGTCTGTGGAGCTCATAACTTATATTATGCAAAGGAGCGGGACAAAGTAGACTTATCAACACACGGAATATGGGGTGTGAAAATGTTCACAGTGTACGTATAAAGCCCGGGGTAGCAGACATGGCAGTGTCTCCAGCCCCCTGACCCTCAGCATCCCCTCCTCTGCGGAAAGCTGCTTCTCGCGAACACCTGACTCCCCATCGAGGGCTCTCTTTCAACTGCAGGAACACGCTCAGCCCCCATCAGGGAGGACCAGATGCCCCCCTTCCCAGCCCTGCCTCATTCCCCTCTGCCAGCGTTTCCTGGGGTCACCTCTCAGACAACATGCGTTCAGATCTTTGGGCTTGGGAGAACCCAAAGCAAGACGCTGAGAAAAACTCTAATGACGTGGGAGGAGGTGTTTACCCTAAAACACCTGGTTACAGGGAACACCTGTAGCCTTTACCTGACAGTTTCTCCCACCACCACTGCCCTGCCCCCACCTCCTCCCACTCAGCAACTCTCTGCTGGATGGATAGGTGGGTGGTCCTGGAGCCCATCCCACTCCCACTGGGGAGCTTGAGAAGGACGGGTCTCTCTCCCTCCCCTTGCATAGTCCTGGCAGACCTGACATGCTTCAGCCAAATTCCCTTTCTGTTTAAAATAACCAGTCAGCATAGCACAGGGAGATCAGCTCGGTGCTTTGTGACCGACTGGAGGGGTGGGACAGGGAGGGTGGGAGGGAGGGAGACGCAAGAGGGAGGGGATATGGGAACCGATGTATATGTATGACTGATTCACTTTGTTATAAAGCAGAAACTAATAGACCAATGTGAAGCAATTATACTCCAATAAAGTTGATAAATAAATAAATAGATAGATAGATAAATAAATAAATAAAAGGGGGGGGGAAAACAGTTTCTGCTGCTCGCAGACGGGAGGTTGGTAACTGATACAGCCAGGTGAAGCTTAGCCTTAACTGAGCACTAAACAGAGCACGGAGGTTCCTGACAGCTAAGACCAAAAGTTCAATGCTGGGAAAAAAGTAGAGAGTTCATCGAGGGAGAAAAGCTTTTTTTTTTTTTTTTTTTTTTTTTTTATAGTGTTTATTTTTACTTGTTGACAGTTTGCTTTATCTATTTATTTATTTTTGGCTGTGTTGGGTCTTCGTTTCTGTGCGAGGGCTTTCTCTAGTTGTGGAGAGCGGGGGCCACTCTTCATCGCGGTGCGCGGGCCTCTCACTATCGCGGCCTCTCTTGTTGCGGAGCACAGGCTCCAGACGCGCAGGCTCAGTAATTTTGGCTCACGGGCCCAGTTGCTCCGCGGCATGTGGGATCTTCCCAGACCGGGGCACGAACCCGTGTCCCCTGCATCGGCAGGCAGACTCTCAACCACTGCGCCACCAGGGAAGCCCGAGAAAAGCTTTTTTGTTGTTGGTTTTCATTTGTTTGTTTGTTTGTTTTGGTAAGTTATCATATCCCATGATGCTCTCCAGGCTCTGAAGAGTAAATAGAATTTTTTTAAAAAGTTAAAACAAGTGTATGAAACATTTAAAACCTTAACAAAACATAGAGATTGATACAATAACCTCGGGAAGGTGGGGTTTCATGGGTGCAGGGGTGTGGCTGAGAGTTCGGTCTTATTTGATGGGCATGACGGTGGGCATTCTTCTCCTGTTCTAACTTGTAAGCAATGAGGTTCAGAAAGCAGGGCCGTTTGTCCAGGGCTCCCGGAAGTCCATCGTAGAGTAGAAATTGGTCATGTGAATTGCTTTCCCTAAGCCTCTGCGCCAACCCTTCTATGCACTGAAATCCTCCCCCCTTCCCGTGCCCCATGCTCTGTACACTGCCCGGCTTGACCCAAAGACCCAAGGAACAGCGTGATGCTCTGGGCTCTGATGAACTGCTGTTGGCTGTGGGGATCGTGTGTGGGTAGTAAAGCCCCCTCCCCCAGGCAGTTCTCAGGGCGGGACCCCACCTGCGATAACAGCCCCCGTGGACAGCGCCACTGCTGGTCCTTACGACAGCTTCGTAAGGGGCTCAAAAAGGGAGCCCATCCTCTGCCACGAGCCTCTTCAAATCGACAGTGGTGTGACTGGTGCCCCCAGGACCTCTGCACAACCTGTCCAAGCCCACTTGGCAGCCCTGCTGATCCCAGTCAGGCTCACTCAGCACCAGATAATTCCTCCATAACCACCTGCCAGGTGTGTACCTTTCCCCTTTTAGAGATGAGAGAGGGTGACACACGTGGCCCAGGGTCCCAAAGTAGTGGAGCCTGCACCCCACACTAAGGGCTTCCCACGGGAGGGTGGGATTCGGGCCACCTCCATGGGAATGCTCCACCCCCCACCCAGCCAACAGCACGCTGGCTGTGATTACATGTCCTCCTTTCAGCCCGAACCAGGAGCCACGGATATTATGCAACTGCCCCTCTTCTAGACTGTCTGTCTCCACCCTCCTCCCCCCACCTGGCTCCTCTGTATTCCACAGTCCTGGCTCTACATCACCTCCTTGGGAGTCTTCCCTGAGTCATCCGGGTAGACTGACATGTGCCCCCACTGGGTCCCACACGCGGTGACATTGTGACACATGCCACGTGGCTTCCTCCTTCTCCATGGGACTCAGAGCTCCTGGAGGGCAGGGGCCACGTCTAGCTCATCTCTCTCCCAATATGCAGCATGATGCAGGTACACCGTAGCCCCTAAATGCTGGATTATTGAATCGGTGACTGATCAAATGGGTGAGGTTGGGTCTGCCTTCCTGAGTAGGCTGAGAACTTCTGAGAAGTGGCCTGAGAATCCTATTTGCCCTCAATCAGCTAAGAGCCTGGCAGTAGGGGATGGTCTGAGCAGGTTTCTGAAGGGATGAATGAGCCCCTCCTCGGAGGCAGTGCAGCATGATGGTCAGACGTGCAGGTTCTGGCATCAGAGTCCAGTGGTAGAACTTCTGGCTTACCCTCTTAGCTGTGTGGCTGGGGCCAAGTTACTCAACCACTCTGTGCCTCCGAGTCTGTCCCAGGTTGGGTTCCCCAGAAGCAGAGCCCGAGGCAAGACTCATGGTTTATTAAGGATGTCTTTCCAGCAGAAACTGGTAAGGGAACGGGAGGGGCAAGGTTTCAGGCTGGGTCCCAGGTTCAGCCTGGCCCCTGGGGAGCTCTGGAGTTGTCCCTCTTGGGGGTCACAGAGTGGGCTTTCTGCCGGTCCTCGTCGAGGGAAACCTGGGGAAAGCACATTTCCACGCACTGCAGCTGCTGGATGTCAGAGCGGGGAGCCCACAAACGGGAAAAGGGATGCCAGGGTATCTGGGTGGAGGACCCCATCGTCCGCTAGAGTCCCTCTTCTGTGAAAGGGTGGGTGCGGGCAGTGCTGACAGCAAATCAGGCACGTGTTATGAGAATTAAGTTGAGGGCACAGCTCTAAGCGCAGAGCCTGGCACTGCAGGAGCAGTGCTGTTCACTGGCGGTATTGTCACCCGGCCGGAGCAACCTCCTTCCTCTGCAGGCTCTCAAATATTTGTGGAATGAATGAACCAACTTGCCTACTGGTTAAACCGGGTCCACGGTGGCTGCCCAAGCTGGTTATCAGAAGTCTCTTTGTGTCCTGGCTGGCTGCTACAAATGGCCCAAAGCAAGGATTGGGGGGGTGGGGGTGGGGGAACAGGGTGACAGAGTGGGATGCTATTTCTCTTACTTTTTAAACTCTTTTATTTTGAAATAATTACAGCTTGACAGGAAGCTACAAAAATTACACAGCGAGGCCCTTCACTTAGACTCCCCCAATGTCACATCTTGTGTAACCACAGTGCCATACTGAAGCCAGGAAATTGATATGGTACAGTATGGGGGGTGTGGTCTCCAAGTCACTGGATCTCAGGTACAGATTCATGTAAGTACCAGCTGCATCAAGAGACAGAACGGCTCCATCACCACATAGGTCTCGTTCTCACTGCCTTTGTAGTCACACCATCCCTAACCCCTGCCAGCCACTAATCTGCCCTCCATCTCTATAATTTTGTCATGTCAAGAATGTTCTGCGGGCTTCCCTGGTGGCGCAGTGGTTGAGAGTCCGCCTGCCGATGCAGGGGACGCGGGTTCGTGCCCCGGTCCGGGAAGATCCCACATGCCGCGGAGCGGCTGGGCCTGTGAGCCATGGCCGCTGAGCCTGCGCGTCCGGAGCCTGTGCTCCGCGACGGGAGAGGCCACAACAGTGAGAGGCCCGCGCACCGCAAAAAAAAAAAAAAAAAAAAAAAAAAAAAAAAAAAGAATGTTCTGTAAGTGGAGTCATACACTGTGTGACCTTTTCAGATTTGCGTCTATTCTTCCCAGATTACCCAAGTCTGTGTGCACGCTCCCCCCCACTTTCTTGCTTCCCCTCCCTTCTTTACCCCTAAGAACCTCAGGGTGCCCTTCCAGAAGGGACATTCTCTTCTATAACTAGAGAACAATGATCCAAATCAGAAGTTCACATCAGTACAATACCATTATCTCCAGACCTCACTCAAATTCACCGCTTGTCCCACTAATGTCCTTTATAGCAAATGGTGAAGACATTTTTCCCAGCTCCAAGATCTGATCCAGGATTACATTTGCATTTGATTATTATGACTCTTTAGTCTCTCTGGAACATCCCATGGCCTTTCCTGACATTTCTGAAGCGCACGAGCCAGTTATCTCCTAGGCTGCTCTCCAGTGGGAGGGCTACTTCCTCATGATGGGACTTGTGTTCAGCACTTGGCCAGGAATCCCCCGAAGTGAAGCCGTGTCTCCTTGGTGCCCCGTATCCAAGGCGCACGATGTCATTTGTCCCATCGGTGGTCCTGGTGACCCTGATCCCTTGGTCCAGCTGGGGTCTGCCAGATTTCTCCAACTAAAGTGACTGTTTCCCTTTGTAATTCATAACTATCTTGTGGGGACCCACTTAAGATGGTGTAAATGTCTTGTTTCTCATTCAACTTTCATCTGCTTCCTTTTTTAAATGTTAACAGAATTTCTTTTTATTGAAGTATAGATGATTTACCATGTTGTGCTAATCTCTGCTGTACAGCAAAGTGGCTCAGTTATATACATATATACATTCTTTTTTTTTTTTTTTTTTTTTTTTTTTGTACACGGGCCTCTCACTGTTGTGGCCTCTCCCGTTGCGGAGCACAGGCTCCGGATGCGCAGGCTCCGGACGCGCAGGCTCAGCGGCCATGGCTTACGGGCCCAGCCGCTCCGCGGCATGTGGGATCTTCCCGGACCGGGGCACGAACCCGTGTCCCCTGCATCAGCTCTCAACCACTGCGCCACCAGGGAAGCCTTATACATTCTTTTTTTTAGATTCTTTTCCAGTATGGTTTATCCCAGGAGGTTGGATATAGTTCCCAGTGCTAAATAGTAGGACGTTTTTTTTTTTTACTCTGTTCTAAATGTAACAGTTTGCATGTACCAACCTCAGACTCCCAGTCCATCCCTCCCCCTCCCCCCTCCCCCTTGGCAACCACAAGTCTGTTCTCTGTTTAACAGAATCTTTCATTGCGACAAAATTTACCTACCGAAAAGCACACACAATGCAAGTTCCGCTCCATGAGTTATTACAAAGTGGACACCGGACACTGAAGTCTAGGCCTGAAGGGAGGGAGTTTTGGGTCCTGTGAGGAGCTGGAGGAGAACCCACCTGGCAGAGGGACCTGTGAAGTTCAAAGGTGGGGAGGCTGGGCTGAGCTCAGCTTGTTTGACAAACAGCCAGGAGGCCGAGGTGGGGGTGGTGCTGGGACGGAGGCGCCGGGTTGACAGAGGGGATAGTCTAATAGCCACTTAACTGATAACTAGCCCCACCCCTTCAGCACCACCTAACGGGGACCCTGGGGCTTTCTGAACTTTCAAAGGGCAGGCGCTCAGAACTTTGAACTCTTTACTATATCAAAAAGCCAACAGAGGGGCTTCCCTGGTGGCGCAGCGGTTGAGGGTCCGCCTGCCGATGCAGGGGACGCGGGTTCGTGTCCTGGTCCGGGAAGATCCCATGTGCCGTGGAGCGGCTGGACCCGTGAGCCATGGCCGCTGAGCCTGTGCGTCCGGAGCCTGTGCTCCGCAGCGGGAGAGGCCACAACAGTGAGAGGCACGCTACCGCAAAAAAAAAAAAAAAAAAAAAAAAAAAGCCAACAGAAATTGGACAGTTACATTTTCAAATGTCCAACTCTATGACATTCTGGAAAAGGCAAAACTATAGTGACAGCAGTAAAAAGATCAGTGGTTGCCAGGTGTTTGGGGGCAGGGAGGGATGAATACGTGGAGACCAGGGGATTTTTAGGCAGTGAAGCTCTTCCATGTGATACTGTAATGGTAGCTAGACGACATTCTACATTTGTCAAAACCCACAGACTATAGAACACCAAGAGTAAACCCTCATGTAAATGATAGATTTCACGTATGGAGATCTTCAGCTATACCACCACCTTCTAGAAAGTTCTATAACGGCCCCCACCCGAGGTCATTCCCTCCTCTTCTGAAAATCTTGCGGTAAACAGGTTTATTCATGTGCCAGGCCTAAACAATTGTTGGTAGCTACTTAAAGTTGACAAGTAGAAGGATTCCCAGGCCTGTCCCAGCCAATGGGGAAGTGTCATCCCTGAGACTGACACGTGATGTCTGCCATGGGCGCAGGAGGTGGGATGGGTGGCATCCGTGCGAGGTGTTTACCTCTCAGGATTTAGCAAGTCCCAAGGCACGTTCACTTGGCACCTGGCATCAAGTTCCACAGGGCTGGGCCTTGCTCGCCTGGTGGAGTTAAGCCCCTTGGAAATCCAGAGATGCCCTCAGCTGCAGAAGGTTCTCAGCCAGTGTTACCCCATCACTCAGCAAACAATGACTGTGGAAGAACTGACAAAGAGCATGATGTGAAGAGTGCCTGGAATAAGGCTCTGTGTGGGCGTGGGGTGAGTGTGGCCAGAGTTTGGGTGCAAATGTGAGTCATTTCACATAAGCAGGTCTCACAATGGTGACAGGAGCTAAGCACACTTTCGCCTGGGGCCTTGGTCCCGTCCCTTCCCTCTGCTTGGAATACTGCCCGCACCCCCCCACCCCTGAGATATCCACAAGTGTCACTTCTCACCTTGTTCAGGCCTCTACTTGAATGTCACCTCTCCTGACTGCTCAAGCAATGACTCTCCGGTCCCCACTCTGCATCCTTGTCTTCATAGGTCCCCACTCTGCATCCTTGTCTTCAAAGCGTCGCTCACTCTGCTAGTTTCCTGTGGCGGCCACAACAAATGACCACAAACCAGGTGGCTTGAAGCAACATGAATTCTCTCACAGTCTGGAAGCCAGAAGTCTGAAATCAAGGTGTTGGCAGAGCCATGCTCCCTCGGAAGGCTCTGGGGAGGGGTGGGGGGATCCTTCCTTACCTCTTCCAGCTTTGGGTGCCTCCGGGCGGTCCTTGGCTTGTGGCCGCATCCCTCCCATCTGTGCCTCCATCTTCATGTAGCCTCTCCTCTGTGTCTGTGTCTCTCCTCTCTGTCTCTTAGAAGGACACCAGTCCTTGGATTTAGGGCTCACCCAGCTAATGCAGGGTGATCTTGAGATCCTTAATAATGTCTTCAAAGATTATTTTCCCAAATAAGGTTACATTACACAGCTTCTGGGGACTCAGACATGGACGAATGCTTTTGGGGGCCCATTACTCAACCCACTATATTCATTGCCTGACACTGCATTACAGGTGGATTTGTTTGCACCTTATCACACCCACTAGGAGATAAGATACAGGACAGGGGGAATAGAGTCTGTTGTAGCAGGGGCTGGTCTCCACGGCCACATGGCAGGTGCTTTAAAATACTTGCTGAAGGAATGAAAGTGGCTTTACTTCTCTAGTTTCTACATTTCTTGTAAAATGATTATATTATCAATTGTATGCTCAGCCATTAAAAAACAAACAGAATTGAGGGTCTAGGTAAGCCGTGACAACTTCAAACTAAGTCCTAAAACTAATATATATAATATATATACATACATACATATATATATATATCTCCTTTGTATTCTATACCCCTTCTGAAAAGGATGTTTTCAAATTCTAACTTTGTAATTTGCCAGTGAGGTTTATTACCAAATACATTTCAGGTGCCTGGGGCTGCATTGAGGCTTCCCAACAGGGTGTGTTTTGGGAGATAATTTATGGTTCATGAAATGACACCACTTTCATACAGAGAGTGAATGGGCCTTGAAGAGTGTGACCTCAATGTTCAAGATGCCCAGAGCTGATACTTCAGGAAAGGCTGGATGTTTTGGGCTGAGTCGTGCCCTTGACTCTCAAGGTCAGGCCAGAACATCAGGATCAATGGCTCCCAGAGCAGCCAACCTCAGAAAGTTTCCCAGCAACTGTCTTGTCTGAGTTAATTCCTTGAGAGTGGACTCGAGAATTCAACAGGCTGAAGGCAAAAGGGGAAAATGGACAGGAAAGCAATTAAACTGGGAAATTTCAAACTCTTCCTTTTCTTCCTGTGTCAGATCAGGTAGTCAAAAATAAAGACATGAAAAATGGAGTCATAAAGTTAGAGTGAATAAGTACAGAACTAATTTACAAAGAAAGTACAGCTTACCAATACGCGTTCAAAGAATATACCAACTTGCCTTAGTGGGATTGAAATATTTACAAAAACTGCATACAAACCAGGCACAAAGTCTCAATAAATTAAGGAAAGTTAGTAGACCTGTGTGCAGGCTGCATTTTCTGATCACTATGCAGCAAAGACAAAAATTAAGCAAACTTAAGCCTAACAATGCCCATTCAACCATCCCAGTCACAAAGCTGGTCTCTTAAACTGCTTTCGCTGTGATCCACTCCTTTTTTTTTTTTTTTTCTTTCATCCCAACAGGTCTGGGTGTTGCACAATATCCACTACCCAGAATTTACTTCCTGAATGCCCTGGGCATTCTCATACATGATCCACAAATTCTTGACAGCTCTGAGCTGGAGCAGAGGTGGGGCTTTCAAGGGAAAGGCATTTGCCCAACACATCACCCCTGCTCACAAATAGTCTGTTTATCAAACTTTCCCCAAAGCACTCAGTGTGAGGCACCATATGTTTTTTGCTGGGACCCTGACTCAGACGGATAGGTAGCATCATCCCCATTTTGTGGGTGAGTAAAGCGAAGTGGAAACAGGTGGTGAAAGTCGCCCGAGGTCACACATCTGAAAGGAACAGGTCTGGGATTCAAATTTGAGTCTCACCAGAGTTTTGCTCTTTCTGTCACTTCTGGGCCTTTGCTGGAACCAAGCAGCATGGTTTCTGCAAAGGGGGGATGAGGCAGGAGAAACAGGGAGGGTCTCTAGAACCTATCAGCTTGAGTGGGGCTGAGGTGGCCACCCCCTGGGGGGACAGGTGGGGTAAGTGGCAAACCTTTGCTCCAAAGGGGCAGCACAGTTTAATGGACATATACACATGCCCTGTCCTATAGTCCTTAAGTAACCCCACTCGACAGATGAGAAAACTGAGGCACAGAAGAGTGGCACAGCCTTCTCTAAAGCCACCTCCCTACTAAGCGGTGGGTCTTGTTCTGGATTCCAGTCCCACGTGAAGCCAAAGCCCTTATACATTCCACTATATCCACTTGGAGGCTGGGAGCTGCCTACACTGCACATTCACCCACATACTTTGGGAGCCGTTTGAGCCCAGTGCCTTCCCTGTGATGATGATGATGAGGATGATGATGAATATGCCCCCCACACACACTATGCCAAGCCCTGCCCTGAGCTCTTCCTACATAACATGGTCCATCAAATGCCCTCAACTTCATTGGGAAGGAAGTGCAATCATGGTGGCCGTTACTGATGCTCTGAACATTTTAGAAACCTACCCCAAGCCCCACGATTAGTGAGCGCCAGGAACCCATTCCGCAGGTGAGGAAAGAGAGCTCAGAGACCATGCAGCACCCGGTGGCGCCCAAAGGGGTCCTCAAACCCTCCAGCTCCTGGGATTCACGCCCAGGGCCGAGGTGAGGTCTTAGCTTTCTCTTCCTTCAATAACATAAACTGGGAACCGCGGCTCAGAGAGGCCACGAGGCTGGTCCCGAGCCTCGCAGCAGCTGTAGGAGTCTGACTCAGCGCTCCCAACACCTTAGTTGACTACACGTGGCTCTCCATGAGAATCACCTGGGTGCTTGGTAAAGTCCAGCTTCCCGGCCCAGGGTAGGGAGGGGTGTGGAAATCTACATTTTAAACAAGCGTTTATCGCTCATCTCCAACCCATTCCGCCCCCTCCCGCCCCGCTCCAGATGCATCGCATAATCTGGCAAGTTTGGGAAACAGCTAGGCGCCTCTGCAGCCTCCGGGCCTTCCCGGGCCGCCGCGGCCCCTAAGGGCGAGAAAGTCTCGGGCGAGCTCGCCGGACGGGGCGGGGCCAGGTGCGCGAGGGCCGCCGGGGGCGCAGCTCCGCCTCGGGGGCGGGGCCTCAGCTGCGGCGGGCAGGTAGACGGCTACCTGGTAACGTGGGCCTGGCCCGGGAGGCTTGGGCGCGCGCAGCCAGCCCCGGCCACGCCAGGGACCGAGGGACTCAGGCAGGGGCGGCCGCCGGCGGGACGGGAGGCTGGGCGAGGGGCCTCCGCCCGCTCACCATGGTCGAGGGACGCTTCTCCAAGTTTCTGAAGAAACTCGCCTTCTCGGGCGGGGGCCACCAGTACCAGCCGCTGGAGAGGGGCGAGTTGGAAACCTTGGTGAGTCCGGGCGCGGGGCGTGAGACCCGACACAGCCCCCCCCCAACCCCGTCCCACCCCAAGAGCCCGTCCGCGCGCTGCGGGCTGCGTTCCTCCAGCTCGCCCGCCTCCCCCTGGTTCTAGAAAGAAGGTGTCTTTATAGCAACGCCAGCTCGCGTTTCTGTTCTGGGCCCGGCGCTCGCCTTTTAACCCTCGCCTGCCAGCCCATTTTGCGGACTCAAAACTGAGGCCGAGACAGGGGAAATATGTCCCTTAAGGGACACGCGGCTAGCAAATGACCCAGCTAGGAACCTAACTTTGGTTTCTCTGACTCCAGAAAATTTTAATTACCGGGTCTTCACACGAGGCTGCTATCCGGATTTTTTAAAGTGACTTGAATGGGGCGGGGGGATTAGAGCGGCGTAAAAAACAAAAACTGTTGTGCAAATGTTTTAGCATGAATAGTAGCAATAATGGTGGAAATCAAGGCAAGAGTGGCCATGCCTCCCACCTGTGTTTCCCACATCTCCAGAGACACTTTAAAAAAAACCACCCAGATTTGTGTGTTGACTTTGCAGCCTCCAGGGGATCCTCTAGGATAAACCAACAGGATTCTAGGGCCAGGGGAGTTTTTACCAGCAGAGAAACTGACAAAGCTGTCCCCAAAAGCCCTTCCTTCCATGTGGGGGACCCAGAGATGAAGCAGGGTCAAGGGGTGACCCCCAACTTTCTCCGTAGCTTGTAAGCAGAACTCTGCGTGATACACGAGCAGAGAGCATGGAATTTCTGCAAAAGCATTTCTGGGTCACTGCACTTTTTAAAATATAATCAGTCATTCAAAAATAAAATTCCTGACGTGGAACTCTGGAGGTGCTCGTGGCCTTTCCATGGCTGGAGGGAAACCTCAAGTTAAATTTACTTTTTAATGAAAGAGGTCAGCTGGAAAAACTTGATAACAGTCAAAACATTTTGGTTGTACGGGTCTTAGTATTTGTGCATTTAAAAAACTAGTATTTTATAAATGGATGCTAAAGTGAGAATTCTGGTGCTAGGGTGGTACACCACGGGGCCGCATAACTAGCAGTTCTCAGATAATCTCTATTATTCTGAAGCGACATGTATGTTAACCATGGATTGGATGCAGAGTTCCATTGTTTTGCCGAAATCCATTTCTCTCCCTATATGCCACATAACTCATTCTGTTGAAGGAGTTTGAAGTTAATTTGCCAACGTGGTTGCTTGTTCTATGTTACTTTGTCTATTTTCTTTTCTTTACATCTTTTGATTTTTGCATCGAGCTAGGTATTTTTCAAACGCTCCTGATGTAATTGCTTACAGTCAAATTTTATGGGATGTGCAGGTTTGCCAGGTATCCAGGTGTGCCAGGTGTGCCAGGTATGGGGATGATGTATCATGAATAGAGATGCTGGGGCGAATTTGATCTCTGCACCAAAGTGGGCTTCATGCCCCCATAGGGGCCCTGGAGAGTGGGACAGGTCTTCAACCTGTCTGTAGGTATGTGGTGGTGGGGGCTCGCCCACCTGCTGTGGTCGGGATGTTCTCAGCTGCACCCCGAAGGGTGTGTGACGACTTAGCAGTGTGGACGTGGAGCGAGACAGGAGACCCAGGCAGCCAGCCGCAAAGGCTGGCAGAGAAACAAAGTATCCTGTCTTTAAAAGCAGTTCATCAAACCCAGGAGATTGAAATAAAGGTAAATGGGGAGCATGATGAGGGAGGAGACTGGCCAGGCCAGGTGACAGTCTTTGTTCTCACACTTACATCCTCCAATTTGAACTCTTTTTTTTTTTTTTTTTTCCTCAGAAACATTTGAAAAAGAAGCAAAGTTTGCTTACCGTGGTCATTTCCATAATAGTCGTAACTCTCTTTCATGAGCACTTGTTGTAGGTGGTGTCCTGGGCAGGCTCTGAAGCCCCCCTCCACTTTGCCGAGTCAGCTCAGTTATAATACTAATTATTATTGAGAACTTGCTGTGTCTCTTCACCCCTAGTTGAGTTGTGTTACTGTACCGGTGTGTTAGATGAGGCTGCTGAGGCTCTCAGGTCGGCCAGGTGGTAAGGATACAGTTGTATCCAAAACAGAGTTCATGGGGGAGGCTGACAGCAGAGGCTCTCAGGTCGGCCAGGAGGTGAGGATACAGTTGTATCCAAAACAGAGTTCATGGGGGAGGCTGACAGCAGAGGCTCTCAGGTCGGCCAGGTGGTAAGGATACAGTTGTATCCAAAACAGAGTTCATGGGGGAGGCTGACAGCAGAGACCCCAAGAGAAGTTTAATTTAAGATCCAAGTGGGAAGCAGCCGCATAGCACAGGGAGATCAGCTCGGTGTTTTGTGACCACCTAGAGGGGTGGGATAGGGAGGGTGGGAGGGAGGGAGACGCAAGAGGGAAGAGATATGGGAACATATGTATATGTATAACTGATTCACTTTGTTATACAGCAGAAACTAACACACCATTGTAAAGCAATTATACTCCAATAAAGATGTAAAAATAAATAAATAAAATAAAATAAATAAATAAAGATCCAACCGTCTTAAATGGCAGAGTGACTGGGCAGGGGATCGGTGGTTGAGACAGGGATGGGGGAGGACCCAGAGTTAGGAGCTTCTGAGGCTGAATCAGCACAGTTCTTACGGCTCTGCAGATGGTTCATTCTTGCTGCATTTCCAGTGTCATGAAAAGAACAATGTATAGGAGATCCCCTTTCATTACTGGAAAAAAGCTCTCTCTGCTGATCTGAGCTTTGGACAAGGAAAATGTTGGACCAGAAATTCCTGCTTCCCAGATGACTCAGTACCAACTCAGGAAGTTATCGTTGACCCTCAGGGCTCCCTTCTCTTAACTGAGACCGGCACGGCTCCATATCCTCTGCTGCCTTCCCTGTTGTGAATGGATCCATCTTCCTGGGGCTCTGCAGGGTGAAGCCTGGCTTCCAGCAGACCTGTGTCTTGGTTATTCATTCACCCCAGATTCATGGAGCATCTACCCTGTGTCAGGCTGGTGCTGCACGCCAGGGATAGGGTGGAGAAAAAGATGCACACACTCCCTGCCCTTGTGGCACCCTGTCTGGTGGGCAGAGATGGGTCCCAAACTACAGATCATAGTTGACTGTTTAATGAGAAGAGATGTTTAAGACTCATAGGAATGGCAAAGACTAGGGTGAGTGGGAAGGCAGAGTTGATGGAGAGTTCTAGGCAGAAGGGAGTGAGGTGCGAGGGTTAGTGGGAGAGGCCGAGGCTGCCGAGGTGGACCTCACAGAGCCTTTGGGCCCTGTAAAGAGTTTGGGCTCCATCCATAGAGCAACAAGGAATCACCGACAGGTTTTACGTTGGGGCGTGATAGTCATTCATTTATTCAGAGATGTGCTGAACGTGAGGAACGCAGTAAACAGAGCAGACACAGTCAGATTTGCGTTTTTAAGAGATCACACTTGGGTTGCAGGAAGAGGCGTTCTGAGGTTTACACACACACACACACACACACACACACATACATATACATATCATTGGTGTCTCTCAAAATTTAGCAATGTATGTCATCTTTTTTTAAATTTTTATTTTGTTTTTATTTATTTTTATTTTTTGGCTGTATTGGGTCTTCATTGCTGCTCATGAGCTTTCTCTAGTTGTGGCGAGCGGGGGCTACTCTTTGTTGCTGTGCACAGGCTTCTCAATGTTCTCTTGTTGCGGAGCATGGGCTCTAGGCGTGCGGGCTTCCGTAGTTGTGTCACGTGGGCTTCAGTAATTGTGGCTCGGGGGCTCTAGAGCGCAGGCTCAGTAGTTGTGGCGCACAGGCTTAGTTGCTCCGCGGCATGTGGGATCTCCCTGGACCAGGGCTCGAACCGTGTCCCCTGCCTTGGCAGGTGGATTCTTAACCACTGCGCCACCAGGGAAGCCCATTATATGTCATCTTGAAGAAATGTGTTGGAAGCCCCCAGTGTTGTCTTAAATTATTTGTATCAAAACTGTGACTTAACTAAGTAGAAGCCTAAAATTTGCAACAAACATAGCCATGTGCTTATAACTCAATAAAAGCGAACTACATTTATAATAAAATTATGAAGTACACATGTAGCAACTGCATTTTGATGTGACTGGTGATGTATCATTAAAAGTCAACCAGTGAGGTCGAATGATTGTGTTCGTTGTGGATTGCTGTCTAGCAGATCACTCCCAAATGCAGCAGCTGAAAACAACAAATGTTGATTCTCTCCCAGTTTCTTTGGGTCGCAGATCTGGGGGATGCTCCAGGTCTCTCGTGAGGTGGCTGTTCAGCTCTCGCCAGAGCTGTGGTCTCATCTGAAGGCTCTCTGGGTGCAAGGGGAGAGAATCCCCTTCCAAGCTCCCTCTTGTGACTGTTGGCGGGTCTCTGGCCCTGGCTACATGGGCCTCTCCAAGGGGCAGCCTCGTGGCTGCCTCATGGCTCAACAGCTAGCTTCCCCAAAGAAGAGTGATCCTTTTTTTTTTTTTTTTGCGGTACGTGGGCCTCTCACTGCTGTGGCCTCTCCCGTTGCGGAGCACAGGCTCCGGACGCGCAGGCTCAGCGGCCATGGCTCACGGGCCCAGCCGCTCCGCGGCATGTGGGATCCCCCCAGACCGGGGCACGAACCCGTGTCCCCTGCATTGGCAGGCACACTCTCAACCACTGCGCCACCAGGGAAGCCCCAGAGTGATACTTTTTATAACCCAGTTTTGGAAGTGATATCTCCTCATTTGTGGCATGTTCAGTTCATTGGAAGGAGTCCAGATCCAGCTGGTTCTACAAGGATGGGGATTACACGAGGATGTCATGAAATGGAGGCAGGGCGTCTTAGAGCCTGCCAACCACAATGGTAGAAAGAAATGGTTCCTTAAATGACAGAACCACACCTGGCACAAAGTCTGCTGCCCAGCTGTCTCCTTGTGTTAGTCCTGAGGTCCAGTCTTTATTTAGACTCTCTTGAATTTTGATCTTGATAAAGCTCATACTGGGAATGTCTAATTACATGCATATGTAGAGAATGGCATTTAAATGGATCAAGAATGTGTTTGCTAGATTAGGACCACCTGCATCATACTTCACCCCAGCTGCCAGCAAGCAGCCCGTGAATGCCAGTTTGAAAGGCTTTCATTTGATAACCATAGAACTGGCTGGCTCACTTGATAAGGTGAGTGCCAGGCCTTGTGGAAGGGATGTTTCTTCACCGTATGTGATGACCATACTTGCTGCACATCACCTGTGGCAAGTAGCCGTGTGCAGAGACTGGGTTCATGTACGGCCTCACTTGCAACAAGGCGACACTCTTCAAAAGTGAGACGTTTTAAAGCTGATGCGCCGATGTCAACACCGCCTGCTGTGCGATGGCTCCGTTCTCCTGCCATTTCTTCTCTCTGAGCCCCTGAGAAACTTGCGTCCCTTCAATGTGTCACCTGATTGTTGGCATAGATGCACATGTGGCACTAGGGTCACATCACAGCTCTTCATTATAAACTGGCCACCTGAAGGTCTATATTATATATTATAGTAGGCTAATTATTAAAACACATATTCAAGGTTTGGAAGATCTCAGAAAACTTGTGGCCTCTTGAGAGTACGTCTGAAGATGCCCTGTTAGAAACCCTGCTCCAGGCCAATGTCATGAGCCTTTTTATCACGGATAACGGAGCCTAGATCCCCGAGCTCCTAAGGGGAGGGGACTCGCAGGCGTGCACACGGCCGTCTCCTCCCCGTGTCCTCACCTGGTCTTTCCTCTGTGTCCTAATCTCCTCTTCCTACAAGGATACCAGTCACATTGGATTCGAGCCCATCCTAATGACCTCATTTGAACTTAACCACCTCTTCAAAGACCCTGTCTCCAGATACAGTCACGGTCTGAGGTGCTGGGGGTCAGGACTTCAGCACAGGCATTTGCGGGGAGCACAGTTCAGCCTGTAATACTATGTTCCTTGCAGAAAATATCTGGACGGGTATTTGGGGTTGGGGGAAAGCTGTGGGTCACACTGGGGAAATACGTAACCTTCTATGGAGGTTGCAGACACTCTTAAGGTTGCGTTGATTGACCCCGCCAGTGTGCCCCGAATCCCTGGAAATGGCTTGTGTTCTTCCAGCTTGTCTTCCCCGTGGACTTCCCGTGGGCAGGGAGCAGAGCCCAGCAGAGCACGTGTCTGACCCAACTTGAAACTCAAGTACATGCCAAGCAAGATGTGCTCAAAGTTCATGATTCTGGAGTCCCCAGGGTAAGAGAGACTTGAAATGTCTAGAATAAAGTCAGGCACTACCCATAAGTATTCTTTATATTTCAAACCTCTGAAACCGGACTACTGTGGTCGGGCTCTGGTAGATTTACAGCTGACACACAGGATCACCCCGTGTACATCTCAGGATCCTCTGGTCTGTGCCCTTCCAGTAACACTGAATCTGGGGGACCTTGTGGGTATGGGGGAAAGAATATTGGCCTAGAAGATTGCTCCTAACCAGGAGGTCTTGGTTTAGGGCAGGAACTGGGGCCAGAAGCCCAGAGGTGGAGCCCAGGTTCCATCACTATGACTACGTGAGTTTGGGCAAACTTATTTCATCTCTCCACATCAGAATGTCTTTGTCTGATAGCGGGGATGTGCCCATAGTGGCTTCGAGGTTCCCCGTGGGTGCCGTTCCCTGACTCTTTGTGAAGATTAGATTAGGTGATGTATGCAGATACTCACACGAGTATCACCGTAGTAACAAAACAAGGATAAATGAGAGGGACTTCCCTGGCGGTCCAGTGGTTAAGACTCTGCACTTCCAGTGCAGGGAGCACGGGTTCCATCCCTAGTCAGGGGATTGAGATCCCGCATGCCACGAGGCACAGCCAAAAAATTTGAAAAACAAAACAGAATAAATGAGAGAATGGTTTAAAACGCTGCACAATGCCTAGTTCAAAACATGACGACGGGTTTTATCAGGAATCATCACTGTCTTGTTCGTTCTCTGGCCTTGGGTCGAGTGCTTGGCTCCGTGCCCAGGGAGGTGCTCTGTGGTGAGGGCAGGACCAGCTACATAATTTGCAAAACGAAAGTATGGGGTCCCGTCGTGAAAAATGAGAATTTCAGGTCAGCGCCAGCAGGGCGTTGCACTCAGCACGTGCCCTCCTGAGCACATCTGCCGAGCCGGCCTGGTGGGCATCTTTGTGTGAGGTCTGTAGTCGGAGATGCCGGAAAGTTCTCGCCATCTGGTTTCCTCCTTTTCAGGCTCCGCACAGCCTTCTGACCCTCACCTACTTTTGTGGCTTCTTTAGATAAGCTCTTCCTCACACGTGGTCTGGGGTCCAGGAGTCTGAGCTGTAACCAGCCCTCGGGTAGTTCTGATGTTCAGTGAGTTTGAGAACCATTGCTTTGCCATCCCTGTGACATCTGTCCTCCTGAGGCCAGACCCCTTCAGTGAGTAAAACACCCGTCTACTGAGTGGAGTTTATAGTCTGGTGGGTAAGTCATCAAGTAATTATATACTGAGCATATAATTACAAAGTGAGATAAGCCCCATGAAGGAAAGCAGTGCATGTAAGAAAGGAGTTGGATACAGCCTGTGTATGCCTGTCACCTGTGGGGATGCTACTGCTGCAATCCAGGGAGACTTCCTGGAGGAGGTGGCAGGGACTTGGAGAACTGAGATTTGCACTCAAGCTACACATTCTCATTTTAATTGTTTCCATGGGCCACATGTCATGCACGCCCTGGAACACGGCCTTCCTCCTCTGATCTGGGAGGTACCTCTCTGCCTGGGGGATCCTGCCGGTCTCTCCTCTCATTCAGCAGCACCTCATCTCCAGTTTCAGAAATCAACCCACTGGGCTGCCCCTCTCTCTGCCCCTCCCTCCCCCAAGTACCAGCATATTGAAATTTGAGTGACAGTTTCACCTTCATTGACCATTGAATTAGGCTAATGTTAGCTGCTATTTTTCAACTGTCTTTTATGAACCAGGAACACTGCATGGTTTTTTTCTTTATTTGCCTCCCTCTTTGTCCTTTGTTCTTTTCCCTTTCGAAACTTGTCTTAGTTTTTGTTTGTTTGTTTTTTCATAAACCCCAGTAAAAGTTTGCAGAGTCTGAGATTCCTCCTTCACTGCCCCATGTCTTTGCTTTTCACTTTCCGCCTTGGTGAGGGGTGGAGGGAGGTACCGTTTGCCAACTAATCAGTTTGCTGTAATCAGATTACCATTTGCTTGGGTGGTCCTGGCCCCCTTTCTATGCAATTCTAGAGAGGCTATGGTTAGGAACACTGGTGTCTGCAGCACCAGCTACCTGGCTGCAAAGTCCAGTTCCGCAGCCAGCAGAAGATGTTAAGCAAATTTCTTAATATTTCCAGTGACTCGGTTTTCTCTCCAGTGGGGTCAAGTGTACACACATCGGAGATCTGTTCTGGAGTGGAATGATTCAGTACGCATGGAGTACTCAGGGCAGCACCTGATCACAGTAGTTACTATTATTTATACACAACAACATAAGTCTTTTTTTTTTTTTTTACATACATAGGCTCCTACTGCACACACCATCAGTAGCTGATCCAGTCTCCCACATCCCTGCAGTACATCCCAATCAAACACATTCTTTTCTTTTCTTTTTTAAATGTGATTGAAGTCTAGTTGATTTACAATGTTGTGTTAATTTCTTCTGTACAGCAAAGTGATTCAGTTATACACTTATGTATTCTTTCTCATATTCTTTTCCATTATGGTTGATCACAGCGTATTGAATGTAGTTCCCTGTGCTCTACAGTAGGACCTTGTTGTTTATCCGTCCTATTATGTAATAGTTTGCCTCTGCTCATCCCAAACTCCCACTCCATCCCTCCTCCACCTCTCCGTCTCTCCCTCCTCTTGCCCTTGGCAACCACAAGTCTGTTCTCTGTGTCTGTCCGTCTTTCTGTTTCGTAGATAGGTTCATTCGTGCCATATTTTAGATTGCACGTATAAGTGATATCACATGGTATTTGTCTTTCTCTGTGACTTACTTCACTTAGTATGATCATCTCTAGGCCCATCCACGTTGCTGCAAATGACATTATTTCATTCTTTTTTTATTATCTATTTTATACGTGTTAGTGTATACATGTCAATCCCAATCCCCCAGTTCATCCCACCACCCCCTCCCTGCTTTCCCCCCCTTGGTGTCCATACGTGTGTTCTCTACCTCTGTGTCTCTATTTCTGCCTTGCAAACCAGTTCATCTGTACCATTTTTCTAGATTCCACATATATGTGTTAATATATTTGTTTTTCTCTTTCTGACTTACTTCACTCTGTATGACAGTCTCTAGGTCCATCCATGTCTCTACAAATGACCCAATTTCATTCCTTCTTATGGCTGAGTAATATTCCATTGTATATATGTGCCAGATCTTCTTTATCCATTCATCTGTCGATGGACATTTAGGTTGTTTCCATGTCTTGGCTATTGTAAATAGCAGCACATTCTTTTCTAATGGCTATGTAGGCATTTTTATTTAACCTCCCTCCCCAGCTGATGGGCATTTAGGTAGTTTCCCTTCTTTAATTTTTAGAACAATGTTCCACTGAACATCTGTGGATGCACCATATTACTTTGAATCCTTACAGAAATCCCTGCAGGAATCTGAGCCTTGGAAAGTGAAGTAACTTGCCTAGGCCCATGCAGCTTGCCCAGGAATTCCGACCTGGGTCTGCCTGATTTCTGTGCTTGAATTCTCCACTCTTACTGGCCAGCTTTCTCTTCTATAAAGTTACTGTTTCCCCATTGTAATCAATTGGTATTTTATGACGAGTCGCGTTAAGGCTATGTCAGTAGCCTGTTTCTCATTTTCTGTTGGTGATCCTTGCCTGAGTCCATTACTTTTATTTATTTATTTTTTAAAATTTTATTGGAGTATAGTTGCGTTACAATGTTGTGTTAGTTTCTACTGTACGGCAAAGCAAATCAGCTATAATTATACATATATCCCCTCTTTTTTGGATTTCCTTCCCATTTAGGTCACCACAGAGCATTGAGTAGAGTTCCCTGTGCTATACAGTAGGTTCTCATTAGCTATCTATTTTATACGTAGTATCAATAGTGTATATGTGTCAATCCCAATCTCCCAATTCATCCCACCCCCTTTTCCCCCTTGGTATCTATATGTTTGTTCTCTCTGTCTGTGTCTCTATTTCTGCTTTGTAAATAAGATCGTCTATACCATTTTTTTCAGATTCCACATATATGCATTGTTACACAATATTTGTTTTTCTCTTTCTGACTTACTTCATTCTGTATGACAGTCTCTATGTCCATCCACGTCTCTACAGGTGACCCAATTTTGTCCCTTTTTATGGCTGAGTAATATTCCATTGTATACATGTACCACATCTTCTTTATCCATTCTTCTGTTGATGGACATTTAAGTTGTTTCTATGTCCTGGCTCTTGTAAATAGTGCTGCAGTGAACATTGGGGTGCATGTGTCTTTTTTGTGTGTGTGTGGTACGCGGGCCTCTCACTGTTGTGGCCTCTCCTGTTGCGGAGTACAGGCTCCGGATGCGCAGGATCAGCGGCCATGGCTCACGGGCCCAGCCGCTCCGTGGCATGTGGGATCTTCCCGGACCGGGGCACAAACCTGTGTCCCCTGCATCGGCAGGCGGACTCTCAACCACTGCGCCACCAGGGAAGCCCGCATGTGTCTTTTTGAATTATGGTTTTCTCTAGGTATATGCACAGTAGTGGGATTGCTGGGTCACGTGGTAGTTCTATTTTTAGTTTTCTGAGGAACCTCCATACTGTTCTCCATAGTGGCTGTATCAATTTACATTCCCACCAACAGTGTAGGAGGGTTCCCTTTTCTCCACACCCTCTCCAGCATTTATTGTTTGTAGATTTTGTGAGGGTGGCCATTCTGACCAGTGTGAGGTGATACCTCATTGTAGTTTTGATTTGCATTTTTCTAACAATTAGTGGTATTGAGCATTTTTTCATGTGTTTGTTGGCCATCTTCCATTACTGTTATAATGTTTGCTCGACAGAAATTTTCCAATTTCATCATTCCTCCCTCATTTATTACGTGTGTTCTGATATCAGGAAGAGCTGCCGCTTTCCCCTCTTCATGTAGTTCTTTGTGTATTCATTCATATATCGTTATGAGCTCACAAATTCCTATTCTATTAGGTGGGTTAATATTGGTTACCATCAATTTTTTTTTATTTTGGTGCCCAGATTTGGCCATAGAAGCCTTTTCTCATGGTGACTTTGGATCCTCTGGACATTTTCCCATCATTCTTTGAGCACTTGCCTACTCTCTGGCATCCCAAGAAATTCCAGACTCATGTGGTACCTTCCCTGCCCCAGCCCTGGAATCAGCCATTTCTCCCAGGAGTCTTGGCTCTCTTGTCACTGGAAGAATGGTATTTAGAAATCAAGATCTGGGGCTTCCCTGGTGGCGCAGTGGTTGAGAGTCTGCCTGCTGATGCAGGGGACACGGGTTCGTGCCCCGGTCCGGGAAGATCCCACATGCCGCGGAGCGGCTGGGCTCGTGAGCCATGGCCGCGGAGCCTGTGCTCCGCAATGGAAGAGGCCACAGCTGTGAGAGGCCGGCGTACTGGAAAAAAAAAAAAAAAAAAAAAGAAATCAAGATCTGGTATGATGTGTGCTCATGCTCTTAGGGTATTACGGCCTCTGGGCCCTCTCAGAGCAGGTGTGTGTGTACGGTGTACACTGTTAGAGCCATATTCAGTTTTATACCTGTGTGTATGTGTACACATACATATTTTTAATATAGTTGATCATAGAGTTCAATGCAATAAATACCCCAGGGCTGGTGCCAGCTCTTTACATATTTGTAACTCCCTTCACCAGCAGAGAGAGTGCCAGCTCCCAGGAGCTTTGGTATATTTACTTATTGCCAATCTCCCTGTGTGTAGCCAGGCTCCTCACCTTGCCAGCCACCTATTGGTCCCCAATCCATTGGCCACCTCCTAGCTCTGCTGTCTTCTCTCTTGGCCCCTTGACTGCACTGCACCCCACCCCCCAACAACATATGTTTTCTTGAGTATCTCATGTCCTATTGGCAGTTCTTTGCTGTCTGGGGTCACGCCGCCGTTACACACACACACAGACCACAAACACTACCTAGATGTGATTTCAGGGACTGGAGAACACCTCTGAAACCCATCTTGACCTGAGGCTGGACTTTAAGAACCCCCGCCTCAGCAATGCTCCGTGTGTGGTATCATTCCCATTTTATAGAGGAGAAAACTGAGACTCAGGGAAGTCAAAGGAGTTGCTGAGAGTTGCACAGCTGGTAGCTGGGGGAACTAGAATCAGAGCCCAGATCAGTGAGACGTGGGCCTCCACCCAATTTCTGCAGTTAGGGTTCCTCCCCCCGCACCGCCCCACAAGTATTAAAAAGTAGTAGGGGGAAAAAAGAGAGGGAAAAGAAAAGGGAAAAAAAAGAAAGTAGTGGGCAGGCCCTTTGAGTTCATTACATCACTCTCGCCCCAGGATCTGAGCCTCCTGTTGCTCTGTGCGCCCAGCCCTACTGGCCTCCTTATGGGTCCCTCTGGTCACAGCCTCTGCCCCTCCCTCCCAAGTTAGCCCCGGCCCAGTCTGATTCTCCAAGCATCCCTGTCCCCAGGAAGCCCCTCCCGCCCTGCACCAGCTCTGCCCCCAGGCTTGGGCGGGACTGGTTTCTCCCCCTTGGAATCAGCAATTCTTATGGGTGGTTTAAGATTCAAGAAGATACAAAAGGGGGTCCAGTAGGAGTCTGTCACTGCCTCGGTTTTCCACCACCCTGTTCCCAGCCCCAAAGGTGACCCAGCCCCCGGTCTCTGTGGCTTCTGCTGGACGTGTGCCCTGATTATACCAGCAAATCCATTCTCTTCTCCTTTTGGTTATACATAGGCGAGCATATTGCTCATGATATGCTGCACCTTTTTTTTTTTCTTCTCAAACTATTGCTAATGGTACCACTACTTGGGAAAACTGTTGGGCAGTGTCTACTGTCACTAAAAGCATGTAAACCCACCCTGTGACCCCGCAGTCCACTTCTAGGTCTGTGCCCAGGAGAAATGGGGGCTTCTATCTGCTAAAAGATGTGCACACAGTGGTCCCAGCAGTGTTATGTATAAGAGGCCAAACTGGGCACAGCCTAAACACCCAACCACATGCAAAGAGTTACATGAATCGTGCATATTCATGCAATGGCATCCTGGAAGTACTACACAGCAATGAAAGACAGTGACTTACAGATCATGGAACGAGCTGGATGAACCTTGCTAAGCAGCCAGATGCAAGAGTACATGTGTACAATTTCCTTTATATGGAGTTCCCAAACGGGCAGAACAAATCCATGTTGATAGAAGTCCCAGGGTTGGTCATCTTCTGGGGGGCTGTCAACCGGGAGAGGGCACGAGGGAGCCTTTTGGGAGCTGGAGAGGTTCCACATGGCACCTGGTGGGGTTACTCTATTGTACACATGCGCAGAAGTGCGTCCAGGCACACGCAGGATTTGTGTACAGGACTGTATGTAAGTTATACTGCCCTATATATTTAACATTTTCCATATAGGTAAAAAAAAAAAAAGTTTGTGCTCTTATTTTGGTGGCAGCAAAGGGTTTCACGGTATGGTGCTACCGTAATTAATTTAACCAATCCTTTATTAGCAGCACGCGGGTTGTTTCTCCTACTTAGTTACTATAAACAATATTGCAGTGGATGACTTTGAACAGAAACCATTCTGCAGTAAATAAATCTGTAAAAGATATGAGTAGAACAGGTCCATTTTCAACTTTGATGCTGCCAACTGCCCTCCACTGGGGCTCATCTGGATTCACCTGCCCCTCCCGGCCTCGGATGAGAGGCTCCATCCCCACCCCCTGTCACCAGCTCTCCTGTTACAAATTTCTGGAACCTTACCTATCAGATAGGTGGCGGAGGGTGTACTGGAGTCTCTTGAATGCGAATCTCTGATTGTAAATGAGTTTGATGATCGTTTCATGTTTCAGAGTTATTCATCATTATTCCCTTTCTGTGAACTCTTAGTTTATCTCCTTTGCCCATTTTTGAAAAACATGAGCTGCTAGTCTTTTCCCTTCTTCATGAGTAAGAGCCCTTCATTTGTTTGGGGAATTGTTTTTCATCGGTGTTATAAGCTACAGATATTTTCCACAGTGTGGTTTTTACCTTTGGACTTTGCATGTGGTGCTTCTTGCAGAAGACAACCCGATTTTATGTAGTGAATTTATCAGTCTTTTCCTTCCTGGCTTCTGGCTTCATCTGGCACTCAGAACGTCCTTTCTTACTCTGAGATGTTTTTGAAATGTAGTCCACAGTTTCTTCTAGTACTTCAGTGGTTTCTTTTGTTCCTACTTGTCCTAAAATTTATTTTATTGAAGTATAGTTGAGTTACAATGTTGTGTTAATTTCTACTGTACAGCAAAGTGATTCAGTTATATATATGTGTGTGTGTGTATATATATATATATATACACACACACACACACATATATATATACAGACACACACATTCTTTTTCATATTCTTTTCCATTATGGCTTATCATAGGATTTTTTTTTTTTTTTTTTTTTTTTTTTTGCGGTACGCGGGCCTCTCACTGTTGTGGCCTCTCCCTTTGCGGAGCACAGGCTCTGGACGCGCAGGCTCAGCGGCCATGGCTCACGGGCCCAGCCGCTCCGTGGCATGTGGAATCTTCCCGGACCGGGGCACGAACCCGTGTCCCCTGCATCGGCAGGCGGACTCTCAACCACTGCGCCACCAGGGAAGCCCTTGAGTACTTTCTTTTGCCAAGCGCTGAGCGGCGCGCTTGGCTCTGAGTTGGATAGGACCAGCCACTGCCCGGGGAGGCTCATGGTCCAATGCTGGAGGCGGACAAGTGGGTCAGCAGTGCGCTGGACACAGGAGGACTGGGGGTCTGGGAGCTCAGAGAGCTGGGTTCCTCCTGGGACCGATGGTAGGTGGATGGATGGATGGATGGATGGTGTGTCAGGTTCCTTGGGCTGCGGTAACAAATCACCACAGACTTGATGGCTTGAAACACACAAATGTATTCTCTTACAGTCCTGGAAGTCAGAAGTCTGACACAGGTCTCACTGGGTTAAAATCAAAAGGTCAGCAGGACTGCTTTCCTTCTGGGAGCTCTGGGGGAGAATCTGTTTCCCTGCCTTTTATCCGCCTTCTGCAGGCTGATTCCATTCCTTGGCTTGTAGCCCCTTCCTCTGTCTTCAAAGCCAGGAATCACATCCCTCCAGCCTCTGCTTCTGTCCTCACATCTCCTCCTCTCACCCGCCTGCCTCCCATTATAAGGACCCTTGTGATGACATGGGGCCACTGGGATAATCCAGATGGTTTCCCCAACTCAAGGTTGTCAACTTAATGTCATCTGCAAAGTCCTTTTCACCAGGTCAGGTCACATATGCACAGATTCCAGGGATTAGGACGTGGGCATCTTTGGTGGACTCAGCTTTCCCTGCTCCCACCATCCTTTCCCTCTTCTCCACTTGGAAGATCCAGAAAGTCATGTTTTACTATCTGTTTTCTCCCACTTGCACAACACAATGCCCACCAGGAAGTTTTCTCGTGTTTTTATCGAGCAGAGACTAAAAGTGCTGTCTTGGGAATTGACCAAGGCATCCATTTCTTCATCTGTAAGATGGGGATAAAAAAATTACATCTGGTTTTCCCTGGTGGCTCAGTGGTTGAGAGTCCGCCTGCCAGTGCAGGGGACGCGGGTTCGTGCCCCGGTCCAGGAAGATCCCACATGCCGCGGAGCGGCTGGGCCCGTGAGCCATGGCCACTGAGCCTGCGCATCCGGAGCCTGTGCTCCGCAACGGGAGAGGCCACAACAGTGAGAGGCCCGCGTACCGCAAAAAAAAAAAAAAAAAAAAAAAATTGCATCCACCCCCAGGGGCTGCCGTGATGTTTCGATGAGCTCGTATATGTCCAATGCTGGGTAAGATGTCTAATATCAACATGTCAGCTATTTATCTGCTGTACCGTGAGTACCGATCGTTGCAGCTACGGTGGTTTCATTGTCATCGTGAGCTGTTAGCTGTTGTCTGCCTCCCCTTCACTGGCCGTGTCCTTTCCTTGTCCGCCCGACTTCTAGGAGGACTTGGGGCACCTGCTGCCTCAGGACCTCACCCCCATTCCTCCTCCAGGAAGCAGAAGGATGCTCCCTGCTTGGACTCCTACAGCTCTCCTGGGGCCCCTGACACTTGTCACCTGCTGCTTGGTTGGCCATTGGTCACAGTCTTGTCTCTCCTCCAAGATGGCGGCCCCTTAAAAACAGGACCCATGATGTTGCTCTTTGGAAAGGTTTTTATTTTTATTTATTTATTTTTTATTATTTTTTTGGCCGCACAGCACATAGGATCTTAGTTCGCTGACCAGGAATCGAGCCCATGCCCCCTGCAGTGGAAGCGTGGAGTCTTAACCACTGAACCACCAGCGAAGTCCTGGGGTTGCTCTTTGAATGCATCTACCAGCCAGGCATCCTCAGCTCAGTATCAGAATCACCTGGGGTTCTTGGGAATCCTGGTGGCTGGCACGCCTGCACTCAGGTGGCCTGGGTATAGGCCACAGCAGGTGTATTCTTACATGGTCCTAGTGGTTGCCCAGCTTTGAAGTGCATCAGAATTCCCTGGAGAACGTGTTAAAACACAGATTGCAGGGCCCACCCCCAGGGCTTCTGATACATTAGATCCAGGATGGGGCCCAAGAGATTGCATTTCTAGGGAGCTCCAGATGATGCTGGGCTGAGGACCACACCTTGAGAAGCACCAGACTAAGGTAAAACTTAGTCTGGATACACTAAGATACTTCACAGATACTTCACAGATACACGCCTTGGGAGAGACTGGTCAGGAAGTCTTAGAAAGAAGGAAGCATTTGCATTGAGTGAGGCTCGTTCGCCCCTCGTTTCCAACATCACCTCCTTAGTGACCCCTGGCCAGTTGTTCTTGGGTTACTGCGACCCTTAACATCGTTGCCCTCCCATTGCATTGATCCCAGGAACTGTATCCACCCATTTTATGGCCTTCTGGAAAAGTCAGGGCTGTGTGGTTCACCAGGCCCCTGGCTTGCTCTCTGGCCCCGTCTCTCCCTCCGAAACCCTCCAGGGCCGCGAACTCTCTCCCCAGCTCAGGGAGCTCGGAGCTCCCCAGGTGGGCCACTCGCTGGCTCTTCCTGTGGCCTTTCCACCTGAAGGCCCCCTCTGCTCCTGGGAGCTCCCTCCTGCACCTTCTTCAAGGCTGTTTTCTCGCAATTCCTGAGCGCCCGCACTCTGAACCGGGGCCCCGTGGCTCCTTCGTAGGGCGAGGTTTCCCCGTCACGGTGTTGCCGCACGGGTCACGGGCGTCTCTTGGCTCGTTCCTTCCTGGTGTTGCCAGATCCCCAGAGGACGTCCAGCTGCATTTGACTTTCAGATAAACAGCGAATCGCTTTTTAGTATACGTGAGTTCTGTGCAGTGTTTGCCAAGTACGTATACTGAAAGATGATTCATTGTTTATCTGGCGTTCGGAAGTAACTGGACATCCTGCACTTTTTTTTTTTTTTTTTTTTTTGCTTATTCTGGCAGCCCTGTTAGGAACCCCCTCCCCTACCGTGTTCTTGGAGCTGCTGGAGGATGAGGACATCCCCCCCCTCTGTTGTCCCTGTTCATCACCCCCATTGCTTAGGTTCGCTTATGCTTCCCGGGTGCCAGGCCCTGAACTCGGGGCTCCGAGTCCCTGGTTTCCTGTTACCTCACGGCAGCTTATGGAATCCCTGCTATTATAACCCCCACTTTGCAGAGGGGGAAATCGAGGCACTGGGGAGGTTTTGGGCAAATATGTTGCAGAAATAAATGTTTGCATGAACCCTTCAAAGAGGGAAGCGAGCCTTGGGGTCTAACTCAGTAAGTGTTTGAGGTGAACTGAGTTCCCAGAGCTGGATGGGACGCAGAGGAAGCCGGGCTCTGCTCAGAGGAGACGGTTCACCCCCAGGTGCCATGTGGTCGCTTGCTCTGCCGTGAGCTCACAGCTCATCTTTCAGCGATGCTGTTTGCCTCTGTGGTTCCCTTGGAAGGCTCCGCCAGGTAGCATCAGCACTGGGCTGTCTTGCTTGGTGAAAATGCCCTAAGAAGTCCATACGTTCCAGACTGTTTCCTCAGGGCTCGGGAAGACCCCACTCGCCATCACCAGTGTGGGTCTGTCCTCTGTGAGCTAATGATCCTTCGGGGGTCACAAAGGAGGCACAGAAGGTCACATATTATATGATTCTATTCATATGAAATATGCAGAATCAGTAAAACTCTGGAGACAAACGGCAGATTGGAGGTTGCCAGGAGCTGGGGTGTGTGTGTGTGTGTGATTGATGGTGGTACAAGGTCTCCTTTTGAGGTGACGGAAATGTCTTACCACTAGGTAGATGGGGTGATTGCACAACACTGAGAATGTTCTGAATGTCCCTGAATTGTTCACTCTAAGATGGGTCATTTTATGTTATGTGAATTTCACCTTAGTGAAAAAGAACTTTGTAAAAAAAAAAAAAAGAGAGAGACACCAAGGAGAAGGGAGGGGTGGTGCCCCCCAAATCAGGCTGGACAGGAAGGGAGAATCAGGGGTGCCCCGGAGGGTGCCTGACCTGAGTCAGGATGGGCCACTCTTTACAGAAGGAAAACGCCGCGATTCAAACCCGGCAGAATCCACAAAGCACATGTCCTTACGGGGGAGAGGGCGCCACGCGCGAGCACCCACGTGCCGGTGGGAACAGGGACCACATTCCAGTCCCCTCTGAGGGCTCTGCTTTCTGAGAATGGCAGCCCTGCAGTAAGGCGGGGTGAGCCCCTGCGGATGCCCTGTCCTAGCAGCCTGGGAACACAGGAGGGACCTGGGACCCCGGCTGAAGTGGGTTGGGAAGTGGATGGGCGTTAACAAAGCAGAGACAGCAAGTGTAGACGGCTTCTTCCCAAGCTCGATCGTGGGGAAGGAGAGGAGTGAGCGTGTGGTCTCCAGCGTGAAGCCCAGAACGGAGGTTAGGGGTACGGGGGAAACCACACGGAAATGCGGTGGAGGGATTGGAGACCCGCAGGGGTGGGGCGGAGGTCTGAGACCTGATGCAGTTGGGGCCCAAGAGCGAGTTGGGGACACAGGTCAAGGTTTTGGAGGGAGTTCCAGTCTAAGTGGCTTTTATTTTTTTATTTTTTAAAGAAGGAATATTTTCTTTTTTTACTTTAATTTACTTATTTATTTTTGGCTGCGTTTTGTCTTCATTGCTGCCTGTGGGCTTTCTCTAGTTGCAGCGAGCGGGGGCTACTCTTCATTGCGGTGTGCAGGCTTCTCATTGTGGTGGCTTCTCGTTGCAGAGCACGGGCTCTAGGCGCACGGGCTTCAGTAGTTGTGGCTCGCGGGCTCTAGAGCGCAGGCTCAGTAGTTGTGGCCCACGGGCTTAGTTGCTCCGTGGCATGTGGGATCTTCCCAGACCAGGACTCGAACCCGTGTCCCCTGCATCGGCAGGCAGATTCTTAACCACTGCGCCACCCAAGTGGCTTTTTAAATTTTTTTTGAAAAATAAAATTTATTGTGGTGAAATTCACATAACATAAAATTCCCCACGTTAAAGTGACCAATTCCGTGGCACCGAGTGCATCACTAATGTCATGTGACCCCTGCTTCTAGTGGAACCCCCAGTGCAGGGCTCCAAACATTTTGTCACCCCTGAAAGAAACGTCACACCCACAGCAGCTGCCCTCCAGTCATCCCCCTGCCGCCGGCACCTGGCAACCACGCATCCACTTTCTGTCTGTATGGAGTTACCTATTCTGGACATTCCCTGAAAACGGAATCAGGTGATAATGTGGCTTTTGTGTTTGCTTCCTTCACTCAACACAGAGTTTTCGAGGTTCATCCGTGTCGGAGAATGTCGTAATTCCCTGGGGCTCCTGAGACAAAGCACCCAAAATTATGGTGGCTTCAAACAACAGAAATTTATTCTCTCATGGTTCTGGAGGCCAGATGTCCAGGATGACGGCGTTGGCAGGGCCTGGCTGTCTCTGACGGCTGTAGTGGAGAGCCTGTCCCATGCCTTTCTCTTAGCTTCCGGTGCTGCTGGCGATCCGTGATGCCCTGGGCTTGCAGAGGCATTGCTCCTTGCTCTGTCTTCACATCGTCTTCCCGCCATGTGGGTGTGTCTCTGTGTCCAGAGCACCCCTTCTTATGAGAACATCAGGCGTATTCGATTAGGGCCCACACTAGTGACCTCATTCTCACTTGGTTGCCTCTGTAAAGACCCTATTTCTAAATGAGGTCGCATTCGGACGTTCTGGGGGTTATGACTTGAAGGTAGCTTCTTTTTCATTCCAGATTTATTTTTTTTAAGGTTTGTTTATTATTTATTGATTTATTATTTTTGGCTGTGTTGGTCTTAGTTGCGGCACGCGGGATCTTCGTTGAGCCACGTGGGATCTTGTGTTGCGGTACGCGGGCTCTGCGTTGTGGTGTGTGGGCTTCTCTGTAGTTGTGCCACGCGGGTTTTCTCTCTCTAGTTGTGGCACGCAGGCTCCAGGGTGCATGGGCTCTGTAGCTGTGGCGTGTGGGCTCCAGAACACATGGGCTCTGTAGTTTGCGGCAAGCAGGCTCTCCGGTTGAGGCATGAGAGCTCAGTAGTTGTGGCACACGGGCTTAGTTGCCCCAAGGCATGTGGGATCTTAGTTCCCTGACCAATGTAGGATCTTAGTTCCTGGACCAGGGATCGAACCCGCGTCCCCTGCATTGTAAGGCCGATTCTTTACCACTGGACCACCAGGGAAGTCCCTCCTTCCAGATTTATTGAAATATAATTGACATACAGCACTAAGTTTAAGGTGTACAGCAGAATGATTTGACCTACACACGTCATGAAATGATTATCACAGTAAGTTTAGCGAACATCCATCTCATATTTTTTCCTTGTGATGAGAACTGTTAGGACTTACCGTCTTAACAACTGTTGTACATAACATACAGCAGTGTTAGTTATGTTTATCATGTTGTACATTATATGCCTGGTACTTATTTATCTTATAACTAGAAATTTGAACCTTTTGACCACCTTCATCCAATTCACCCTCCCCACCTCTGGTAACCATAAATCTGATCTCTTTTTCTATGAGATCAAATTTTGTTTTTTGAAGTTTAATTGACCTATGACACTATGTTAGTTCCTGGTGTACCACATAGTGATTTAATATTTCCATGTATTTCAAAATGATCACCAGGATGGCTAGTAACAATCTGTCACCATACGGAGATATTACTTAATAATTGCATGCGTCCCTCACACTGTCGATTTCATACCTGCGACACGTTTATTTTGCACCTGGAAGTTTGTACCTCTTAATCTCCCTCACCTATTTCTCTCCTCCCACCACCCCTCTTCCCTCTGACAACCACTTGTTTGTTTTCAGCGTCTATAACTCTGTTTCTGTTTTGTTATGTTTGTTCATTTTTTTTTAGAGTCCACTTAGAAGTGATATCCTACAGTATTTGTCTTTCTCTGTCTGACTTATTTCACTGAGCATGATACCCCCTAGGTCCATCCACGCTGTTGCAAATGGCAAGGTTTCATTCTTTTTTATGGTTGAGTAATATTCCATTGTATGTGTGTGTGTGTGCGTGTGTGTGCATATACATATATATATACACACACACACACACACACACACACACATATATATACACCGCATCTTCTTTATCCATTCATCTATTAATGGGCACTTAGGTTGCTTCCATATCAAGGTATCTTTTTGGAAGGGACACAGTTCAACGCAGAGCACAGCATGCGTCAGCACTTCATTCGTTTTTGAGGCTGAATAACATTCCGTTGTGGGAGAGAGCACATCTTGTTCATCCATCATCTGCTGGTGGGCCTTTGAGCTGCTGTGAATTGCGCTGCTGTGAACGTCCACGAACATGTAGTTATTTGAGTCCCTATGTTCTGTTCTCTTGTTCACATACCTGGGAGTGTGTCCACGGCTTTGACTCAGAGAACACAGTTGGAGGCCAGGTGCCCTCCCACTTTGGGCTCAGACTCTGTCCCCACAGTCATGGTCACAGTACACAGCTGGAATGTGGACCCTCCCCCTCCAGGCTGCCTTTCCTGGCCCCTCCCCTTTTACACACCCAAGCCTTTTTCAGCCACTTGGCTGGTTCCCAGGGACCCGCGCTCGGACAAACTGGGAGTTCCTGAGAAGTGGTGGGAACTCCTGCTAATCTTGACCCACAAAGGCAGAGGGAGTGGATTCCTTTGATCCTTTTTTTTTTCTTTCTTGTTGTGGATTTTGTGGGTGTGTGGTAAAATGTACATAACATTTACCATCTTAACTGTTTTTAAGTGCATGGTCCAGAGGCATTAAGTACATCCACGTGGTCCTCCAGTCATCACCACCGTCCGTCTCCAGAGCTTTTTCAGCTTCTCCCACTGAAACTCTGTCCCCATTCAACACTAACTCCTGGGCCTTCCCTGGCAGTCCAGTGGTTAGGACTTGGCGCTTTCACCGCCGTGGCCCAGATTCAATCCCTGGTCAGGGAACTGAGATCCCGCAAGCTGAGAGACGTGGCCAAAAACAAAACAAAACAAACAAAAAACCCACTAATTCCTCCCCAGCTGCTGGTAACCACCATTCTACCTCCTGTCTCTATGAAGTTCTCTATTCTGGGTACCACACATAAGTGGTGTCATTACAGCATTTGTCCTTTTGTAACTGGCGTATTTCACTTAGCATAATGTCCTCAAGCTTCATCCATGATGTGGCAGGTGTCAGAATTCCCTTCCTTTTTAAGGTTGAATAATATTCCATTGTGTGGCTAGACCACACTTTGCTTACCCATTTATCTCGTGATGGATCTTCTTTTTTTTTTTTCTGAAACATTTATATTAACATATTTCCATACAAATAACCCAAAGAAAGTTTAGTATTAGTTTTTTGGGGTTTTTTTAATTTTTAAATTTTATTTCATTTATTTTTTTATACAGCAGGTTCTTATTAGTCATCCATTTTATGCACATCAGTGTATACATGTCAATCCCAATTGCCCAATTCATCCCACCCCTCCCCCACCCCACCGCCGCTTTCCCCCCTTGGTGTCCATACCTTTGTTCTCTATATCTGTGTCTCAGTTTCTGCCCTGCAAACCAGTTCATCTGTACCATTTTTCTAGATTTCACACACGTGCATTAATATACGATATTTGTTTTTCTCTTTCTGACTTACTTCATTCTGTATGACAGTCTCTAGATCCATCCACATCTCAACAAATGACCCAATTTCGTTCCTTTTTATGGCTGAGTAATATTCCATTGTATATATGTACCACAACTTCTTTATCCATTCGTCTGTCAATGGACATTTAGGTTGCTTCCATTACCTGGCTATTGTAAATAGTGCTGCAATGAACATTGGGGTGCATGCGTCTTTTTGAATTACGGTTTTCTCTGGGATATACCCAGTAGTGGGATTGCTGGATCATATGGTGATTCTATTTTTAGTTTTTTAAGGAACCTCCATACTATTCTCCATAGTGGCTGTATCAATTTACATTCCCACCAACAGTGCAAGAGGGTTCCTTTTCTCCACACCCTCTCCAGCATTTGTTGTTTGTAGATTTTCTGATGATGCCCATTCTAACTGGTGTGAGGTGATACCTCATTGTAGTTTTGATTTGCATTTCTCTAATAATTAGTGATGTTGAGCAGCTTTTCAAGTGCCTCTTGGCCATCTGTGTGTCTTCTTTGGAGAAATGTCTATTTAGGTCTTCTGCCCATTTTTGGATTGGGTTGTTGGTTTCTTTAATATTGAGCTGCATGAGCTGTTTATATATTTTGGAGATTAATCCTTTGTCTGTTGATTCGTTTGCAAATATTTTTTCCCATTCTGAGGGTTGTCTTTTCATCTTGTTTATGGTTTCCTTTGCTGTGCAAAAACTTTTAAGTTTCATTAGGTCCCATTTGTTTATTTTTGTTTTTAGTTCCATTTCTCTAGGAGGTGGATCAAAAAAGATTTTGCTGTGATTTATGTCGAAGAGTGTTCTTCCTATGTTTTCCTCTAAGAGTTTTATAGTGTCCAGTCTTACATTTAGCTCTCGAATCCATTTTGAGTTTATTTTTGTGTATGGTGTTAGGGAGTGTTCTAATTTCATTCTTTTACATGTAGCTGTCCAGTTTTCCCAGCACTACTTATTGAAGAGACTGTCTTTTCTCCATTGTATATCCTTGCCTCCTTTATCATAGATTAGTTGACCATAGGTGTGTGGGTTTATCTCTGGGCTTTCTATCCTGTTCCATTGATCTATATTTCTGTTTTTGTGCCAGTACCATATTGTCTTTTTTTTTTTACATCTTTATTGGAGTATAATTGCTTAACAATGTTGTGTTAGTTTCTGCTTTATAACAAAATGAATCAGTTATACATACACATATGTTCCCATATCCCCTCCCTCTTGCGTCTCCCTCCCACCCTCCCTATCCCACCCCTCCAGGCAGTCACAAAGCACCGAGCTGATCTCCCTCTGCTATGCGGCTGCTTCCCACTAGCTATCTACCTTACGCTTGGTAGTGTATATATGTCCATGCCTCTCTTTCGCTTTGTCACAGCTTACCCTTCCCCCTCCCCATATCCTCAAGTCCATTCTCTAGTAGGTCTGTGTCTTTATTCCTGTCTTACCCCTAGGTTCTTCATGACATTTTTTTTCTTCTTAAATTCCATATATATGTGTTAGCATACGGTATTTGTCTTTCTCTTTCTGACTTACTCCACTCTGTATGACAGACTCTAGGTCTATCCACCTCATTACAAATAGCTCAATTTCATTTCTTTTTATGGCTGAGTAATATTCCATTGTGTATATGTGCCACATCTTCTTTATCCATTCATCCGATGATGGACACTTAGGTTGTTTCCATCTCTGGGCTATTGTAAATAGGGCTGCTATGAACATTTTGGTACATGACTCTTTTTGAATTATGGTTTTCTCAGGGTATATGCCCAGTAGTGGGATTGCTGGGTCATATGGTAGTTCTATTTGTAGTTTTTTAAGGAACCTCCATACTGTTCTCCATAGTGGCTGTACCAATTCACATTCCCACCAGCAGTGCAAGAATGTTCCCTTTTTTCCACACCCTCTCCAGCATTTATTGTTTCTAGATTGTTTGATGATGGCCATTCTGACTGGTGTGAGATGATATCTCATTGTAGTTTTGATTTGCATTTCTCTAATGATTAAAGATGTTGAGCATTCTTTCATGTGTTTGTTATGTGCCAGTACCATATTGTCTTGGTTATAGTAGCTTTGTGGTATAGTCTGAAGTCAGGGAGCCTGATTCCTCCAGCTCCGCTTTTTTCCCTCAAGACTGCTTTGGCTATTCGGGGTCTTTTGTGTCTCCATACAAATTTTAAGATTTTTTGTTCTAGTTCTGTAAAAAATGCCATTGGTAATTTGATAGGGATTGCACTGAATCTGTAGATTGCTTTGGGTTGTAGAGTCATTTTCACAATATTGATTCTTCCAATCCAAGAACATGGTATATCTCTCCATCTGTTGGTATCATGTTTAATTTCCTTCATCAGTGTCTTATAGTTTTCTGCATACAGAGCTTTGGTCTCCCTAGGTAGGTTTATTCCTAGGTATTTTATTCTTTTTGTTGCAGTGGTAAATGGGAGTGATTCCTTAATTTCTCTTTCAGATTTTTCATCATTAGTGTACAGGAATGCAAGAGATTTCTGTGCATTAATTTTGTATCCTGCTACTTTACCCAAATCATTGATTAGCTCTAGTAGTTTTCTGGTGGCATCTTTAGGGTTCTCTATGTATAGTATAATGTCATCTGCAAACAGTGACAGTTTTGCTTCCAGTTTGTATTCCTTTTATTTCTTTTTCTTCTCTGATTGCCGTGGCTAGGACTTGCAAAACTATGTTGAATAATAGTGGTGAGAGTGGACACCCTTGTCTTGTTCCTGATCTTAGAGGAAATGGTTTCAGTTTTTCACCATTGAGAATGATGTTTGCTGTGAGTTTGTCATATATGGCCTTTATTATGTTGAGGTAGGTTCCCTCTATGTCCACATTCTGGAGAGTTTTTATCATAAATGGGTGTTGAATATTGTCAAAAGCTTTTTCTGCATCTATTGAGATGATCATATGGTTTTTCTTCTTCAATTTGTTAATATGGTGTATCACATTGATTGATTTGCACATATTAAAGAATCCTTGCATCCCTGGGATAAATCCCACTTGATCATGGTGTATGATCCTTTTAATGTGTTGTTGGATTCTGTTTGCTAATATTTTGTTGAGGATTTTTGCATCTATATTCATCAGTGATATTGGTCTGCAGTTTTCTTTTTCTGTAGTATCTTTGTCTGGTTTTGGTATCAGGGTGATGGTGGCCTCATAGAATGAGTTTGGGAGTGTTCCTTCCTCTGCAATTTTTTGGAAGAGTTTGAGAAGGATGGGTGTTAGCTCTTCTCTAAATGTTTGATAGAATTCACCTGTGAAGCCATCTGGTCCTGGACTTTTGTTTGTTGGAAGATTTTAAATCACAGTTTCAATTTCATGACTTGTGGTTGGTCTGTTCTTATTTTCTATTTCTTCCTGGTTCAGTCTTGGAAGGTTATACCTTTCTAAGAAATTTGTCCTTTTCTTCCAGGTTGTGCATTTTATTGGCATACAGTTGCTTGTAGTAGTCTCTTAGGATGTTTTGTATTTCTGCAGTGTCTTTTGTAACTTCTCCTTTTTCATTTCTAATTTTATTGATTTGAGGCCTCTCCCTCTTTTTCTTGATGAGTCTGGCTAATGGTTTATCAATTTTGTTTATCTTCTCAAAGAACCAGCTTTTAATTTCATTGATCTGTGTTATTGTTTTCTTTGTTTCTATTTCATTTATTTCTGCTCTGATCTTATGATTTCTTTCCTTCTAGTAACTTTGGGTTTTGTTTGTTCTTCTTTCTCTAGTTCCTTTAGGTGTAAGGTTAGATTGTTTATTTGAGATTTTTCTTGTTTCTTGAGGTAGGCTTGTATAGCTATAAACTTCCAACTTAGAACTGGTTTTGCTGCATCCCATAGGTTTTGGATTGTCGTGTTTCATTGTCATTTGTCTCTAGGTATTTTTTGATTTCCTCTTTGATTTCTTCAGTGATCTCTTGGTTATTTAGTAACATATTGTTTAGCCTCCATATGTTTGTGTTTTTTACATTTTTTCCCCTGTGATTCATTTCTAATCTCATAGTGTTGTGGTCAGAAAAGATGCTTGATATGATTTCAGTTTTCTTAAATTTACTGAGGCTTGATTTGTAACCCAAGATGTGACCTATTCTGGAGAATGTTCCGTGCGCAATGGAGAAGAAAGTGTAATCTGCTGTTTTTGGATGGAATGTCGTATAAATATCAATTAAATCTATCCGGTCTATTGTGTCATTTAAAGCTTCTGTTTCCTTATTTATTTTCATTTTGGGTGATCTGTCCATTGGTGTAAGTGAGGTGTTAAAGTCCCCCACTATTATTGTGTTACTATCGATTTCCTCTTTTACAGCTGTTAGCAGTTGCCTTATGTATTGAGGTGCTCCTATGTTGGGTGCATATATATTTATAATTGTTATACCTTCTTCCTGGATTGGTCCCTTGATCCTTATGTAGTGTCCTTCCTTGTCTCTTGTAACATTCTTTAGTTTAAAGTCTATTTTATCTGATATGAGTATTGCTACTCCAGCTTTCTTTTGATTTCCATTTGCATGGAATATCTTTTTCCATCCCCTCACTTTCAGTCTGTATGTGTCCCTAGGTCTGAAGTGGGTCTCTTGTAGACAGCATATAGATGGGTCTTGTTTTTGTGTCCATTCAGCAAGCCTGTGTCTTTTGGTTGGAGCATTTAATCCGTTCACGTTTAAGGTAATTATCGATACATATGTTCCTATGACCATTTTCTTAACTGTTTTGGGTTTGTTTTTGTAGGTCCTTTTCTTCTCTTGTGTTTCCCACTTAGAGAAGTTCCTTTAGCATTTGTTGTAGAGCTGGTTTGCTGGTGCTGAATTCTCTTAGCTTTTGCTTGTCTGTAAAGCTTTTGATTTTGCCATCGAATCTGAATGAGATCCTTGCCGGGTAGACTAATCTTGGCTGTAGTTTCTTCCCTTTCATCACTTTAAGTACTTTAAGTGTATCATGCCACTCCCTTCTGGCTGGTAGAGTTTCTGCTGAGAAATCAGCTGTTAACCTTATGGGAGTTCCTTTGTATGTTATTTGTCATTTTTCCCTTGCTGCTTTCAGTAATTTTTCTTTGTCTTTAATTTTTGCCATTTTGATTACTGTGTGTCTCGGTGTGTTTCTCCTTGGGTTTATCCTGTATGGGACTCGCTGCGCTTCCTGGACTTGGGTGGCTATTTCCTTTCCCATGTTAGGGAAGTTTTCGACTATAATGTCTTCAAATATTTCCTCTGGTCCTTTCTCTCTCTCTTCTCCTTCTGGGACCCCTATAATGCAAATGTTGTTGTGTTTAATGTTGTCCCAGAGGTCTCTTAGACTGTCTTCATTTCTTTTCATTCTTTTTTCTTTATTCTGTTCTGCAGCAGTGAATTCCACCATTCTGTCTTCCAGGTCACTTATCCTTTCTTCTGCCTCAGGTATTCTGCTATTGATTCCTTCTAGTGTAGTTTTCATTTCAGTTATTGTATTGTTCATCTCTGTTTGTTTGTTCTTTAATTCTTCTAGGTCTTTGTTAAACATTTCTTGCATCTTCTTGATCTTTGCCTCCATTCTTTTTCTGAGGTCCTGGATCATCTTCACTATCATTATTCTGAATTCTTTTTCTGGAATGTTGCCTATCTCAACTTCATTTAGTTGTTTTTCTGGGGTTTTATCTTGTTCCTTCATCTGGTACATAGCCCTCTGCCGTTTCATCTTGTCTATCTTTCTGTGTTTTTTGTTCCACAGGCTGCAGGATTGTAGTTCTTCTTGGTTCTGCTGTCTGCCCTCTGGTGAATGAGGCTATCTAAGAGGCTTGGGGAAGTTTCCTGATCTCTCTTTTTTTTTTTAAATTGAAATATAGAGAAATTCTTTGAGCCTAGCATCAAATGCAAATCAAAGGAGATTTTTAAAAAATAGAATTCACAATTTTTCTGCCTGTACTTTCAGTGTTGATTAAAAACACACAGATTTGGGACTTCCCTGGTGGCGCAGTGGTTAAGAATCCGCCTGCCACTGCTGGGGACATGGATTCAAGCCCTGGTCCAGGAAGATCCCGTATGCCACGGAGCAACTAAGCCCATGCACCACAACTACTGAGCCTGCGCTCTAGAGCCCATGAGCCACAACTGCTGAGCCTGCACACACCACAACTACTGAAGCCCATGCTCTGCAACAAGGGAAGCTACCTCAGTGAGAAGTCCGCACACCGCAACGAAGAGTAGCCCCCGCTCTCTGCAACTAGACAAAGCCCGCACACAACAAGGAAGATCCAACCCAGCCAAAAATAAAATACATTAAAAATAAATAAATAAAAGCACACAGATTCAAAAAAATGAATAAAAATTTAAAAATAAAATAAAACCACACAGATTTAAATATTTATATATCTTCCAGAGCCACTTGTAGAAGCCTCAGCCTCTGAGAGAACATCAGGGAGTATCATCCCCAACAAGACAAAGTCCCAGACAGAAGCTACTCCAGTGCTGGGGTCACCACACCTCCTAAATCCCTCTGGTACTTTAGGCTGCTGGTCGTTTGTGAAATATTTACTGAATGCACCTGCCACCTGCAAGGCACAATTACAGAGTTGGGTTTTCTTAAATCTTCAAAACTACCTGGGACAGATTATCATCCCTGGTTACAGGGCTGGTCAGTGACAGAGGAGGATTTGAACCCAGGTCTGTGTGATTCCAACCTCTGTGCCCCTTCTTTCGCTCTATGCGTCTTCCTGCTCTTGAGTTGTCTAAACTTGGCTGAGCCACCCAAGTGATGTCACCATCATTGTCATTCCAACCAAGTGTCGGAGGCCTGGTCCCTGAGACAGGTACCAGGCCAGCATTTACTTGGAGTTCATGGTGAGTCTGGACTGTGTCAAGCCCTGTACAAGCACACACTTGCCTGATTCCAAAACAACAGGACGAGGTAGCTAGCCATTATTACCCCCATTTTGCAGATGAGGAAATTATGATCAGAGAGGTCATCAGTTGCCCGAGGTGACATGCTGGCAAATGGAGCTGAACTGTCTCCTGGGCAGTGCTGACAGTGAGGGTAAACTGAGGCTTGTGGCTGAGAGTGCGTATCCAATCGTCCACACCGTGGCGCTAAGTGCACATGCACTTGGATTGGTGTTGATTGGTGTCCTGGGCTCTGACTAACAAATGCTCACGGAGCAGCCCCTGGGTACCAGGCACTGGTCCTACCTTCTGGAGGGGCTGCGTCATGAGCAGATGGGGAGGCATCTGAGTGATAATCGCTTGCTGGTCATGATGCAAATGAAAGTTGTGTAAGTGCCATCAAGGAGACATCCAGGGTGCCGAGAGGGTAGAGCAGGGTAACTCATCTGTTCTGGGAAGACATCAGGACAAGACCACCACCTATTTCTTTCTTTAAATTTTTTTAAATTTAATATTTGTTTATTATTTATTAAATATTTATTATTTTTAAATGTTTATTTATTTGGCTGCGCTGGGTCTTAGTTGTGGCACACAGGATCTTTGTTGCTCTCTGTGAGATCTTCCTTGCCGTGTGCAGGATCGTTTAGTTGCAGTATGCGTGCTCTTAGTTGCAGCACGCGGGATCTAGTTCCCTGACCAGGGATCGAACCTGGGCCCCCTGCACTGGGAGCGTGGAGTCTTAACCCCTGGACCACCGGGGAAGTCCCCCATCATCTATTTCTAAAGCAGGCCTTCTCGCCCTCAGCTGTATGGACATTTCTGTTCCAGGTCATTCCTTGTAGGATGCTTGGCAGCACATGTGGCCTCTACCCACTAGATGCCAGTAGCACCCCTGACCCCCATTATGACAACCGAACATGTCTCCAGACACTGCCAAAGTCCCCCAGGAGGCAAAACTGCCCTTGGTTGAGAACCCTGGATTTAAAGTTTGGTTTGGCAGTCGGGAAAATGTGCCATCTTCTGCAGGGGCACTGGAGCAGTGCATTCCCGGGGGACACAGGACTCCTCCAGTGGGCAGTGGATTTTTAGCTAGTATGCTGCTGCCCCACCCAAGACCAGGAGAGCATGGAGGGTGGATGTGAGGTCGGGTCTGCTGCAGCCATATTGGAGACAGTTGGGTACTGCCCTGTAACTGAAGTCTATCCAAATGTTTCCAGCATGGTGTGTGTGTGTGTGTGTGTGTGTGTGTGTGTGTGTGTGTGTGTGTGTGTGTGTGTGTGTGTGTTAGAGACAGACAGACAGACAGAAAGAGACAGACAGAGAGCAGAAGGTAGAGGAGGGGGCTAGATTTATACCTTCAGGGTTGCTTGAGATGCTGCATAAAAAGTGAATTGGGTGTGGTCATGCCAGACAGAAGTGGTCAGCTGGAGAACAGCCAGGCAGGCAGGTCCTGTAACCCCAGGACTGTGTCCATCTGCAGTGTGTGCAAGGATTGAGCGCTTGATTTGGTACGACCGAACCAGGTCTTGAGAGCAGAAAAAACATCCTGTCTCGGCTGTGATGTGCGCTTCCCCGGGAAGTGGATCTTGCACAGTGAAGAAAATAAGCTTGACTTAAGAAGAGAGGGTCTGTCCAGTGATCTGTGTAATAATCTCTGGTTGCTTCCTGGTCACTGGCACAGTGAGAAGCACCCCCAGGAAGTGGGTGTGGTGAGCGGTGCTTTTCTAAGCAAACAAGGCATCTGGGAGATGGGGTCGGGGTGGGGGTGGCGAGAAGTGCAAGGGATCCACCGTCGCTGTTCCAGCTGAAGGAAGGGGTTGGCCAGTGCCTCTCCCCTTCCTCCTTCCCAGTGCCAGACTACCTGGTGGAAAAGGAAAAGATGATTATCATGTTCTAGGTGTCAGAATACCAGGAATAAGTTTGCAAAAATACTCGGCGTTTTCCTGATTATCGGGTCTCCTCTGTGGTGCCGTGTCCTCCCACACCCTTCAGGTGTTTCATGTGGCTTCTTCCCAGACCTGCTAGACACCCAGACCTTGGCCAGGTTCCCCACCCTCCTTAGGTTATTGCAGACATCTCCTAGAACAGGCTGTGACATCGCCAGTCACCATCAGGGGGCACTCTCTGTGGTATGGGGCGAACTTAACTGAGAATCCCAGACGTTCAGGGTCCAGGGTTCTAAGCCTGTGAATTGTTGCCTTGTTCTGTCAGCTTTGTGAGTTCCAGTGGTTGCATCTGTAATAGCCAACAACTGGAAACAATCCATCAGCAGTAGAACAGATAAATAAATTGTGCTCTAGTCCTTTGGTGGAATATTATGCAGCCATGAAAATTAGCGAACCATCACTACACACATCATGCATGAATCTCACTAATAACCTTGAGTCAAAAGCATATACGTCGCATGTTACCATTTACACAAAGTTCAAACCCCAGCCAAACAAATCTCCTGGGGGCTGGTAATGTCTGTTTCTTGATTTGGAGGCTGGTTATATGGGTCAGTTTGTGAAAATTCGAGCTGTACAGTTAAGATCTGCACACTTTCTCTTTGTATGTTATACTTTAAAAAGACATGTCAGTACAAAACCAATGTGCCTAATCGCAATCCTGCTTGTTTTCACAGATTGATGGACAAAATGAGTTGAAAGCCATCGAGAGAGAGAAGACGGTGGTTGCTCTGCCACCCAAGGAAGCAAGCAAATGCCACAGAGAGGATCTGGCCGAAGCATTTTATGTAAGAATTGAATTTGTATCTGATGCCAGGTGTGGTAGGGTTTTTACATTAAGAAGAAAGCAATCCAAAGTCCTGAAAGTGGCTTTAGAATTCTGTGCTGTAGTACATTTTTATCGTCACTGTTAGAAAATACTATCGCTGCTGAACCATTCTGATTTCCACCAGGAATGGCATCCACATTAATGGCAGTGGCGCTAATCCTCAAGGCCCTTCCTAGCAGCCAGGATCCTCCCAGCTCTCCGTGTACCTGTTGATGGGAGACAGAGGATGTCTCAGGGGACCCACACGGTTCCGCAGCAGCACAGCCAGAGTTGAGTCCAGGTGTTTTGACATCAAAGCTCAAACTCTTCACCATCTGCTGTGCACATGCTTCATCTTTTCTAATCCATGGTGTTTCCAGTGACTGCAAACAAATCTCACCAGTTTCTCCAGCGAATTTGAATTCCTGGCCAGTACAAGACAAAACCCAAACCAAGAAACCCCTTCCATTCCATGAGGCTCCCCTCTGAGGCTGAAGGACTTTGCTTGCTTTATGTTTTTAATTATCTTTACTTAGATAACTGAGCAAACATGGTGTGTGTGTGGTGTGTGTGTGTCCTCACCGCATTTTGCTTATCCATTCATGCATCGGTGGACACTGGGTTGCTTCCACCTCTGGCTATTGTATGTTATGCTGCTATGAATATGGGTGGATAAATACCTCTTTGAGATGGGCTTCCAGTTCTCTTGGTATATACACCCAGAAGTGGAATTGCTGGATTGTATGGTGGTTCTATTTTTAATTTTTTGAGGTACTTCCATAACGTTTCCTATGGCAGCTGCACCATTTTACATTCCCAGGCCCGCCCATTTTTCTAAAGATGAAACGTAAGTGTTCCTGCATCTCCAGGTGTCCATACTACAATTGCACTCCTTGAAATGTAGGCCCAAGGCTGTCTTTGAACTGGTGCCCTCTCCTCTGTGACAGCCCATTTTCCTTGAGCATCGTGGAAGCGGCTGGCTTCCAGAGTGGGAATCCTGTGACTTGGGCTCCTTAATCCTTGCCGGCCCATCCTTCTCCCTCCAGGTGGATTTACAGAACGGGCTGTCAGAGTTCTCAGTGACACAGCGCAGGCTGGTCCATGGCTGGAATGAGTTTGTCGCTGATAACACAGAACCCGTGTGGAAGAAATATCTCGATCAGGTAGGACTGTAGCTGTCATTCCGTGAATGAACTCGTGTAAGCCTGGGGGGTAGGGGTGGGGGACAGCCATTCATTGTTTAAGTATGGATTGAGGGTGTCCGTGGACAAGTCCCAGGGTGTGGAGCAACTGTACTACAAAGTTAAACAAGGCTCTCCCCATTCAGGCTGCTCTTAGCCAGCAGGAGGGATCACTAACTACCCCAGCAGCCATGGCCATGAACGGTAGTTGTTTCATTCATGGAGGGTTTACCATGTGCCAGGCACATGCTGACTGAGTAAGTAAGCAAGCATCAGCTTACTAATCTTCCTCCTAATCCCCACTTCGAGATGAGGAGGGTGAAATACAGAGAAGCTGAAATATTTCCCAAGGCTGTGTAGGGTTGCCAGATTTAGCCAATGAAGTTACAGGATGCCCTGTTACATTTGAATTTCACATACATGAAAAAACTGTTCTTTTTTTATCTATGTCCCAAATGTTGCATGGGACCTACTTATACTTAAAAAAAAAAAAAAAAAAAGTTCCTTGTTTATCTGAAATTCACATTTAACTGGGTGACCTGTAGTTTATCTGGCAGCCAGGGCCCAGAGTCACGCAGTAGTTAGTGGCACTGCCGGGAAATGAAGCCAGGCATCTGGTTCCAGAGCCCCGGCCCTCTTAGCCTCTGCCATTGGTGCTGAATGCATGGTGCATGAGTCAGATTCCTGGAAGCCACTGGGAAGGGGGTGGGGGGGGAATGGAAATAGACACGGCTGCAAATTCCTGTCTAGAAATCAACCCCCCACCCCCCAGGACCAGCTCTGAAAGCTCCAGTTAACAGGCAGAACTTCCCATGAAGCCATGAGAACGTGAAGCCATGCAGATTGCCTCAGTTTCCCCTCTGGCCTTTTGCACCCTCTCCCAGCCCTGACACCTCCCTCTTAGCCTAACTCAGGGCTGCCCGGCTTCAGCTGCCTTCCCCTGGCTCACATTTAGGGCTTCGTCGATTGGTCAGTTCAGGGACCAATCACAGCCCTCCTTGCAGCATCCTCACCCTCCACCATTCTCCTCCAGTCCCCACCCTGCTCATTGGTCGGTTCTCAGTGCCCTAGGGATGTCATTCATTGACGCATTTTGGCGCCAAAATAGGCTTCTAGGTATGCAGGTGGTTCTGGCCAACCCAGAAACTTCCTGGAATCCCAGTGTTGGGAAGAGGCAGCAGAGGCTCCTGGAAGGTGAAGTTCAGGGAAGGGGGCAGACACGCAGGCTGTGAGGGACATCCTCCCTTCTGGAGTGGGGCCTTGGTCAGTTCTGCCCTGGCTGCCCCTTCCACTAGGACCTGCTCACCTGGCCTCTCGCTCACGCCAAGGGCTCGCCTCCAGCCTCCAGCCAGGCCCTTTCCAGGAATGAAACCTCTTCAGTTTCTAAGAGCAGGAAACATGCTTATTCTTCTTAGCCTCATCAGTTCGGGAATCCATCTCAGGGAATCCTCGCAGGATTGGAAGGCAGCTCCCGATGGCCATGTTTTCCCGCTCTTGATGGGCACAGGAAGCCCATGTCCTCTCACTTATTCATTCTTTTTGTTCATTGAGCATCTGCTACATGCCAGGTGCTGTGATTCTCCTGTCTGTCACCTGCAGTGACAGGGAACTCAACCACTTCACGAGGCAGCCGTGCTTCTCCGTCTCAGGAGACTCAGCATTAGGAATTCTACCTTAGCGTGACCCACGATCCCTGCCCTGGAGTCATGAGGCCAAGGTAGATTCGAGTCAGCCGGGTTCAGCTCCCGCGTCAGCCTTGTGACTGTTGCTCCTCCTTGAGCCTCAATTGTCCCCATCTAGAAAATAGGCCTAATAAGTACCTCCTGTTCTGAGTTTTACAAAAGAAGAAGCTTAGCCCGTATTAAGTGCCTAATAAAGCTTGCCCCAAGTCCCAGTGTCTGCCAGTTAGCCCTGGTTTGATTTGAGCGTAGCTGTTAAGAGCACAGGTTTTGGAGTTGCCTGATCTAATGAAATCCTTGGCAATTCAGTTTCTTTCAGAGCCTCAGGTTGGTCATTTATCAAGCAGGACTACTTAGCAGTACCTGTGTCATGGGGTTGGGAGGAGCCTACAAAATGATGCAGGTAAAGCACTGAGCACAGGGCGTGGCCTGGAGGAGGTGCTCAGGAAATGCTGGTTGTTGCGGTTGTTACTGTTCATTGTAATGAACGTCTCCGGTGTGCCAGCATTTCACCGCATAGTATGGTTTCACCAGACCACTTTCTGCCTGTCCCCCTTTACTTGTGGGCTTAGGAGGGGCCCCAAGAGCCAGAAGAGTCTGATTATCTGTGGCCAGGGCAGCCCTAGTGGCACGTGGTGGGATCTTCCCATTGGATCTGACACTTGTGTGCTGTGTCTCACGGTGACTCACCTGTTTTGGGGGGGAGAGGGCAGGTGCTTGGGATGGTCTCCAGGAGGGGAGGGAGGGAGGGAGGCTGGTGGTATCAGTGTCGGCCTGGAGGGTTGCTCAGGTCCAGCCTCAGGGGGACGGGGTGAGATTATGGGCTTGGAATTAGAGTTCATGGTGAGGCCAGCATGTGGTCCCAGCCTTCAGAGCATCCCGGCCAGGACTGTGGACCCATGAGCTAGCCCTGAGCCCACGGCTGGAGGGATCCCTTGTGCAGAAACAGGCCCCCTGCTTTCTGAGTCTCCACTGGGTACAGCCTGCAGGGAGGGAGGGAGCTGCCAGCCAGGGCCGGGAGAGGTGAGGGCCGGGATCCAGGCGGCGGCGCAGAAGTGACCTGGCCAGGAGGACACGCCGCCAGGGCAGTGCAGACCCAGTGCTGATCCCCACTGTGCTGGGTGACCGGGATCAGGAGTTCCACCACCAAGCCTCCGATTCCCCCACCTAACCATGGGCCTTGGCTGTTCGTTCATTCATTCTAGATAAACGCCTTTAGTGCTCCTGGCCTGCTCGAGGCACTGTGCATAGAGCAGTGGCCTAAACCAAGTTTCTGGTTTCAGGGAAACAGACACTCGGTGAGTGATACAGCACCCAGTGGGCGTGGCCTGAGGAGATGAGTCAGGACAGGAGTGAGGACGTGCTGGCGGGGAACTGGGTGGCCAGCAGAGGCATCTGACTGGTGTCTGGAGGGGGCGATGTCTGAGCAGAGACCCAGTGAAGTGAGGAGAGGAGCCGTGGTAGGGTCTGGATGAAGGATGCTGCAGGAGGGGGACGTGCAAAGGCCCTGAGGAGAGGCCTGGTGCATGTGGGGTAACCCGGCCTCAGAAGGTGGCCTGGAGAATGCAGGTGCACGACGGGTGTTCAGGGCGTGTGTGCGCCCCCTCCTCCCTCACTGCTGTCCAACCGGGTGGGAAGTCTGTGGTGGGCTCGGAGCTGAAATCAAATCTTATTCTTAACTCCACTGAACTGAGGGTTCTCCTTCCCTGTGCAAGGTTGAATAGCGTCCCCTCAAAATGCACATCCACCTGGAACCTCAGAATATGGCCTTATTTGGAAATAAGGTCTTTGCAGATGTGATGAGTGAGGATGAGGTCATACTGGGTTAGGGTGGGCCCCTATCCAGTGACTGGTGTCCTTAGAAGAGACTCAGACACACACAGAGGGGAGAAGGCCCTATAACAGCAGAGGTGGAGTGATGTGTCTACAAGCCAAGGAGTGCCATCAATACCAGGAACTGGAAGAGTCAGGAAAGGGTCCTCCCCGAGGAGGCCCTGGGGCCTGGCGACACCTTGATTCTAGACTTCCGGCCTCCAGAACTGTGAGAGAATAAGTCTCTTGTTTTAAGCCCCCAAGTTGTCATTTATCGCCGCATCCCCAGGACGCTAATACACTCTTAGCTGCTTTGCCCTTTTATCTGGCCCTTCCTCCTCCCTGGACTTCCAAGGAAAGGGTGTGTCCCTCTCCGGGGTGGTGGTGTTTGGCCATGGCTGTGAGCTCTGCTGGGCAGCTCTGAGTCTAGCCCGAGGACTCTCGGCAGCCCCTTCCCTCTGCAAGCTGCCCCCGATCCCCTGACCCCCATCTCCGGTGCTTCCAAGGTGCTCTCAGGACCAAAACTGGAACTTCTCTGACCAAAACCTTTTATTAGGGAAAATTTCAAAAATATACATTAGGCGGGCTTCCCTGGTGGCGCAGTGGTTGAGAGTCCGCCTGCCGATGCAGGGGACACGGGTTCATGCCCCGGTCCGGGAAGATCCCACATGCCGCGGAGCGGCTGGGCCCGTGAGCCGTGGCACGTCCAGAGCCTGTGCTCCGCAACGGGAGAGGCCACAACAGTGAGAGACCCGCGTACCGAGAAAAAAAAAAAAAAAAAAAAATATATATATATATATATATATATATGTACACATTAAGAGGGAGAATAAGATAATAAACCCCATGTATCCACCATCTAGCTTTACTAATTGTCAACCCGTTTTGCCCCATTTTTTATCCCCCTTTTTTCGCTGCAGCATTTTAAAGCAAATTCTAGATACGGAATCATTTTACCATCTATACTTTGGTGTGTATCTCTGCCCTGGAGGACATTGTTCTTTTTCTCTCTCTCTTTTTATTTATTTATTTATTTATTTATTTATTTTTGGCCGCCCTGTGCGCGGCACGCAGGATCCTAGTTCCCCGACCAGGGATCGAACCCATGCCCCCTGCAGTGGAAGCTCAGGGTCCCAACCACTGGACCGCCAGGGAAGACTGTCTTTTTTTGTTGTTTTTTTTTAAACCATAACAACAATACTGTTATCCCACTAAGACCATGAGCACTTCATTCACATCATCCAGTGCCTGGTCCAGAGCTGGGTTTCCCCACATGCCTCAAAGGCACCTCTTCACAGTTGATTTGTTAGACTCAGGGTCTAAACAAAGCCCACCCTTTGCTTTTCAATGGTGTGCCCTTTAAATCTAATCCCTTTTCCTAATCTGTGGACTCATGCCCATGGAATGGCTTATGAGATCCGTAAAATGGATTTATTTACATGTTTATTTACATGTTGAAGACATCACTCTTGGGAAGAAGCCTGTAGCTAATTGAAAAGGTCCATCTCAGAAACTCTGATGCAGGTTTCAAGGTTTTGTGGGAAGCTCTTTCGCGGGTCTCCCGGGGTTGACTCCCACCAGTGTGTCTCGGAGCACCGGGGCTCCCAGGCAAGCTGGCTTTGAGGTGTGGTTCTCTCTGAAGGTGTGATGACCCCCTCTACCCCAGCCCAGCCCAGCCCTGGCGAGGATCCGATGGGAAAGCTGCCCTGAGGGCCAGCTATTGGATCAAGAGCCCTGATAAGAGGGACCGTTTTCTGGAGCTCAGGCAGCCACGATTCCTCCCTTTGACCAGTGTTTATCCAGTGCCTTTTGTAGTCAGTCTTGGTCCTTCTGGCTCCCAGGTACTGAGCACCTACTGTGTGCCACCCACTGGGCAGGTCACTCTACCCTCCTTATGCCCTTTAGTCCTCCCATCAGCAGAGAGAGAGGGAGAGGGAGAGGGAGAGGGAGAGGGAGAGGGAGAGGGAGAGGGAGAGGGAGAGGGAGACTGGAGATGGTGGAGACAGAGCTGGAATTCTCTCCCATTCCTCAGCTCTTTCTTGCCTCTCCATGTGCTCAGATCCTCTTCTCAGTCCTGGAAGGATTGGGGACCTCAGGATGGGTATGGCCTGTGTGCTTAGGAAGATTACATTCTAGAGAATAGAGATACACTCTATTACACTCTAGAGAATAGAGACAAATAATTTGATACAGTCGCAGAAAAACTGTAGCTAAGAAGGTGAAATACATTCGAGTTGCTCAGTCTTGAGGATTCACAAGAGATGCGGTAGCTAACACTGGGTGGCCCGTGAGCTGACCGCAAAGTGCCCTGTCCCTCATTCAGAGGAGTTAAAGCACAGCAGTTCTGGGGTGAGAGGCATTAAATCCCATCATGTACCACACTGGCATGATGCTGATGTGCTTCTTAACGTCAGCAGTACGAATCACACATCTGATCACATTTCCCTTTTTGCCTTTGCTGCTGGGAAGCTCAGAGCCAAAGGTACAGCCCCAATTTAAACAACCATGATTTGCTTATTGATATTTTGACTCCCACCCTGATCCTGATCTTTGGTCTACTCTCTCCGATCCTGTTTATACATGTTTGTGTTTATGCTTCCTTTCACTTGTCTGTAACAAGTGAAATGTATGTGTGAAATGAGACAGATACAGTAGTCCCCCCTTACCTGTGGAGGATACATGCCAAGACCCCAAAGGATGCCTGAAACAGTTGATAGTACCAAACCCTATATACTATGTTTTTTCCTGTACATACATATCTATGATACAGTTTAATTAATAAATTAGGCACAGTAAGGGATTAACAGCAGTAATAATAAAAATAGAACCATTATAACAATATACTGTAATCAAAGCCATGTGAATCAATCTCTTTCTCTCTCTCTCAAAATATCTCATTGTACTGTACTCACCTTTCTTTTTCTTTTGATAATGTGAGACGGTACAATGCCTACATGAAGAGCTGAAGTGACGGGAGTGACGCGGCATTGTGACATAGAGGGAGGCTTATCTGCTTCATGTCATCCTGGATCATTGAGCCACGAGGGTGTCAGTGGTTGGATGCCAGGAGGAGAGGATGTGTTTGGTTGGGGATCCCAGGCAGGATGGAATGGGATAGCACAGCCTTCATTATGCTACGCAGAATGGCACAGAATTTTAAACTTATGAATTATTTATTTCTGGAATTTTCCATTTAATATCTTTGGACCACAGTTGACCGCAGGTCACTGAGACTGTGGAAAGCAAAACCACTGATAAGAGAAGACCACTGTACATAAAATAATAAAGTAAAAATCCTTTGGGAAGTTTCTGGAACACCTTTTCTCAGGAGGGACATCACTGGAGCTCCCAGAGGCAGTTACAAGAGTGGGTTGTTGTGATTGGGACACACAGGATTGCAGGACTGGTTGTGGTGAGAGGGCGCCCCTTGGCCCTGCTGGACCAGGGCTGGCATCCCACCAGAGGGGAAGATTCTGACCTGGAGCATCATGGAGATGTGGCACAGCAAGACCAAGAACTCAGAGGCAGGGCCAGGGCTGGCATCTTGACAGGGACAGTGTCAGGATGACCCCAGGAAGCCGATGTCAGTGAAACTGCAGTGGTGGGTCTTCAGGTGGAGGAGGACCATCGGGTGGCGGTGATCCTCCTCCTCTCCTAGCCCTCGGATCACTGGAGGGTTGGCCTGGAAGCGGGCTGTGAGTGAAGAGCTGACGCTGCTACACGGGAGAAAACCCGGTCTCTGATCTCTGTGAGCCTAGAAAAGATCCCCCTGCCCTGTGTTCATTTTTCAGTTTAAGAACCCCCTGATCCTGCTGCTTCTGGCCTCTGCCTTGGTGAGCGTCCTCACGAAGAAGTACGAGGATGCCATCAGCATCGCCATGGTGAGTGCACCCCGTGGGGGGGGCAGCGCCCCGATCCCAGACCCGGCTGCCAAGGGGCTTGCTGAGTCTGTGCTTGTCTTTGTTATGCAAGGAAAAAAGAGTTTGGCTGTAGACTTTTTTAGAAAAAGAAAACACAACAGAAAGAAAGGACAGGAAATCCACATCCTTCTCTACCCCCAAGGAGGGCGTCCTGGTTCCTTGGCTGTCGCTCTCTTGGCGGTTACGCTGGTGGCTTCTAGTTCTTTGCCATCAGGAACAATGTTGTAATGAACTCCTGCCCTGTGACCCCTGGGTGGAATTGCTGGATCCTGGCTGTGTGCGCAGTACAAAGAATGATTGCTCGGGGACTTCTCTGGCAGTCCACTGGTTAAGACTCTGTGCTTCCACGGCAGGGGACGTGGGTTCGATTCCTGGTCAGGGAACTAAGATCCCACGTGCCGTGTGGTGCGTCCAAAAAAAACAAAAACAAAACAAAACAAGAATCATTGTTCATAATCATTACACAGAGAGAACCGTTGGGCACCTTTAAAAAAATGTTTTTTTTTAATTTAAAAAATGAGCCGTTTTAAAGTGAATCATTCAGGGACATTTACTACATTCACAGTGTTGTGCCACCACCACCTCTGTCTAGTTCCAAATTGTTTTCCTCACCCTAAAAGAGACCCCGTACCCATTACGCAGACGCTCTCCTTCCCCCTCCGCACCAGCCCCTTGAAACCACCATCGCTGTCCCCACGGATTTACCTGTTCTGGGTAGTTCCTATAAATGGACTCATACAGTATGTGAGCTTTTAAATGTGGCTCTGAACACATTTTGATGACTTTCTTTCCTGCTTCCTTCTATTTGTCAAGTGCCGTCTTTTAAAATACAAAAACAGACTCCTTCCGTGCAGCGGAATTCGGGTGCTTCTGTTCGAAAGCCTGAGGCTAGGTCCGCATCTTCTGATGTGGACTGATGTTTATTAGCTGCTGTTGAGATATAAACGATTATCTCTGTACTAGATGATCCTGTGTTGTAAGTGTATCTATGCTGAAAAATCTAGAAGGATAACCCCCAGATGTGAATCTCTAGGTGCCAGAACTGGAGGTGCTTTTCTGGCTCGTCTGTTTTCTAAATTTCTGTACAGTGCTTTTATTTTGCAAGAAGAAAGGAAATAATATTTTGCAAGACGATGTCCCCCCTGCCTCCCCTGGGCTCCTTCACCTGTCGTTGGGCAGTTGGGTGTTAACGTCCCCTCCCGTTTGCCCCCTAGGCCGTGCTGATTGTGGTCACCGTGGCCTTCATCCAGGTGTGTAATGTGTGTCCTGAGGTCCTGGGCGGGGTCACCCGGGCTGATGGGAGCTCTGTGGAAGCCTCCCTCTTAAACACCACGTTTCACATGCTTCCTGCCAGGAGTACAGGTCGGAGAAATCTCTGGAAGAGCTGACCAAGCTGGTGCCTCCCGAATGTAACTGGTAAGTCAGAGACCCCCCTGGGACTTTTTGGTTCATCAGAGGAGCCAGTGGGCTGGTGAGTTTGACAAAAAGTTTGGCAATATTTATATCCTTTGTAATGTGATATGGGAGAAGCATGTCTTACTGGGGGTTAGGAAACCTGGTCTCTGCCCTGCCAGCCGATTGCTACATGCCCTTGGGTGTGTCATTCAACCTCTCTGGGCCTCCACTCTGTCACTGGTGTCTAAGCCTGGTGCCCAGCCTGGGGGCCATGGGTGACGGGAATGGCTTTGGGGAGAGGGTAGTCCACAAAACTTGTGATAAAGTGCGCAAAAAATGTGTGCGTTTTTCCTAGGGAGGCATTCGGAATTTTCACTGGATTCTTAAAGGGGGGATCGGAAGAGGCTGAGAGGCGGGGCTTGAACAAGCTGAGGCATCAGAACTCTGGCTGAAGGGGGTGGACAACTCAGTAATGAACTCCGGCCATTTGCTCAGCTGCCCGCCAGCCTCTTTCCTGCCCGGACATTCCTGCTTTGCCATTTGGTTATCACACAGCCCTCCCCAAAGACATTTAAAAAGGAAAAAAGAAAGACGAAAATGTCTCCCCATTCCTCCTGGGCCTGTCTGCTTAGCACAGTGCTGTGCCATAGAATTTTCTGGAATGTTCTATCATGTGTGCTGCCTGGGACGGCATCACTAGTCCCATATAGCTACTGAGGACTTCACCCAAGGAATTGAAGTCTTCATTTTATTTAACTTGAATTCAAGTAGCCTCACAGGCTAGTGGTTGCAGTCTCGGACAGCTCAGCGTAGAGGATGTGCAGGGGCTGCCGCCGTGGGTAAAGGGAGCCGCAGAGGCAGAAGGGAGAAGGTTTGTCTTTATTTTTGTTTTGTAATTTATTTATTTATTTATTTATTTTTGGCCACGTTGGGTCTTCGTTGCTGCGCGTGGGCTTTCTCTAGTTGCGGCGAGCGGGGGCTGCTCTTCATTGCGGTGCGCGGGCTTCTCACTGCGGTGGCTTCTCTTGTTGCAGAGAACAGGCTCTAGGCACGCAGGCTCAGTAGTTGTGGCACGCAGGCTCAGTAGTTGTGGCTTGTGGGCTCTAGAGAGCAGTCTCAGTAGTTGTGGCGCACGGGCTTAGTTGATCCACGGCATGTGGGATCTTCCCAGAGCAGGGCTCGAACCCGTGTCCCCTGCATTGGCAGGTGGATTCTTAACCACTGCGCCACCAGGGAAGGCCCGGGAGAATGTTTTAGGCTTGGTTTTTTTTGTCCATTTAATTTTTTAGTGTATCAGTAATCCCTATGTTATTTTCCCTGTAAAAATGAAACTCTTTTGGAAAAGGCCCAGGTCTTCTCCCTTACTCCTGCTAGCGTCCGTTGAGGTTGTTTTAAAGTCACGTGTCTTTCCCAAATAGACATTGTTGCTCAAAAGAAAGTAACTGAAAGTATCTCGTGATCTGAGGTACTTTGGAAGGATTTAAACATACAGTGACTCTCTATTACCTGAAGGATAATTTGGGGGAAAGAACCTTAACGTGTATTTGGCAAAATGGAGCATAGGGCTGGGGGATAGAAAGATCTCGTGAGACAGAGTTCCACCTCTCATGGAAACAGCAAGCAAAGCGTGTGTGCGTGCATGTGTGTGCGTGCACATGTGTGTGTGCGTGTGTGTGTGTGTGTGTGAGAACAGGCAGAGAATAATGAGTAACAAAATAGAGACCAAAAGAGCACGATGTGAAAGCATGAGAGAGGATGAGTCAATTCTAGAAGGTTCATCGGGGGGCGGTAAAAACGTCTGGGCCTAATGATTGGATGAACAAGGCTGTCAGAAATCCAGATGTGTGATATGTGACGTAATCCTATAAGCAGACGGAAGCATCTATGATTTAAATGGCTTGATGAGCTGATCTTAAGTTTAAATATCAAGTCTTGGCCTTTTGGGTGAATAGTATGCATTATTGATGTCCCTGGAAGTCACTTCTGAAAGATATTTTTATTTTCAAGAGCAGCGGAGGCGGACAGGCTGGTAGAGTTGAAAGAGCACTGAAGGGACACAGCCTCACTCCCCGAGTCCCTGAGACGCGTGTCACAAATCAGGAACAGCATCTGCCCTGCAGACCCTTCCTGCATCACCTCCATCCTTTATGCATTCACTAAATACTTACTAAGCACCTACTGTGTGCAGGGAGATATTGTCCCAGGCGAAGCGATGGGAAGGCCCTGGCCTTCGGGGCGCTCACGTTTCTAACAGGGGAGGCAGATGATGAAGTGAAGGATGAGATGATTTTGGAATGTGGCAGGTGCATTAAAGCCAAAAAGACCCCCTGAAACCCAAAGCCACACAAAAATTAGAAGAAAGAGAACCTCACGGAGATGCGGTAGTGACCAGGGGAGGTGTGGGAACAACCTTAAATAGCTGGCTGGCAGGCCACCCTGATCTGACATGTAAGGAGGAGCTGACCTTTAGGTTGAGGTCTGAGGAACAGCAGGAGCCAGCCATGGGAAGAGCTGAGGGAAGAGCAGATGTATATCTGATAGGCGCTCTTGGATACAAAACCCAGAAAATTCAGCTGTGCAAACCACAAGGAAGTTGTGTTGTCTTATGGTAAGGGATCTGAGGTGGGGGGGATAGTGGGGTTAGTTAATTCACAGCAAATATCCACTCCTGTCTCTTAGGCCAGTGTTGAAGATCATGCCTGTCCCTATGCCGGTCATGGCAGGTGCTGGGATCACCCTGATGGTCTCAGCCACTCAGGACCCACCCGCTAGAGCACTGACTGGGCTGTGGGGAGAAGGGCAGTACCTGAATAAGATTGAATTCTGTCAACAGGGAAGAGGGGAATGTCTGCTCCAGCATTCAAGGTCAGCAAAGACCTTGAGACTAGAAGGAGTTGGGTGCGTTTGGGGGCGGGGTGACAGGAGGCAGGGCCTCTGGGTTTGACTCCAAGGTCACTGGAGAGGGTTGGAGTAGGAGGAAGTTGTGATCCGATTTTGTGCTTTAAGAGCTCTCTGGCTGCCACGTACAGGATGAATTGAAGGAGGTCGGGGCGGGTGGGCACAGGTCCATCTGGGAGGCTCCTGCCATGTCGGGCAAGGGGCAGCGTGTGGTGGGATTCCAGTGGGAGCCCGTGCACAGAAGCACGTCCGTGTCTAACGGCAGATGGCCATGAGGAACGGTCCTGGCCCTGTGGGAGGGGGTGTCCCCAGCTTCTCGAGCACTTAAGATGCTCCTCCCAGCTTTGGCAAGCCTCTGCCATCCCTGAGGTCCCGAGCCGGGCTCTGCACACCAGAGTGCTGTGTCCTCTGAGGGCAGAAGTGCCGCTAGCTGCCAGCTTCATTAAGGAATCGCTTCCCTAGACCAGCAGAAGCGTCTGGAGGCCGTGTGGCCCAGCCTTGCTTCCAGGCAGGGTGAACAGTAGTCACCCCACTTTTCAAATGAGGCTCAGGGTCTCCTAGGAGCCATACACTTTCCCAAAGGTCTTTTAGGATAGGTGGATTTAAAAAATAATAAAACCGTAAAGGCACAAGGGTTTGTCCATAAGGGAAAGAGAAAGTGTGTTTCTGTAATCTTTGCTCAAGTTTTTCAAAGTGCCTAAAAATGAGATGTCAACATGGGTGCTTTTGCTTTTTCCCATTTCAAACACAGCATAAGAGAAGGAAAGCTCCAGCATCTTCTTGCTCGAGACCTGGTGCCTGGAGACATCGTGTCTCTCTCTATCGGAGACCGGATCCCTGCAGACATCCGTCTCACAGAGGTGAGGGGCCCCAGACCCTGGTCCAGGGGCCATGCAGACACTTAGCTTCTCAGAGGCAGGAGTTCTCTCTGTCTCGTGCACACATGTGCACAGACACAGGCATGTGTGCACATAAAACAGGAAGTGAGCAAGCAAGCTAATTTTAAGCATAAAGCTCCTCCAATGGCATTTCACAAATTATTTATTCTCATTTAAGTATAAGCCTAAAAATTGTGGTTATGTGATTTTTCTAGTTTATAGCAAACTGCAGTGGCAAATTAAACCAGGGTGGGGCTGAGGAATGAAGGAAAAGTTGCTTCTAGAAACGGCCACACTGATGTCAGAGAGAAACGCTGTCTGACTACTTAATCACGAGGATGGGAACAACCAGCACAGCCATAAACAGTAGCTCAAGCTTTTACAAGAGCGCAGCTGGGGACATCGGGTGTGGGGCAAGCTCTATACCCAACCTTTGTGGGTCTCAGGGTGTCACAGCTTCACAGAACATTTCCTGAGGCTCTCCGAGATAAATTTGATTCTCAAGAAAAGGTTAAATCAAGTTCAGAGGGATCCGTTGATGGGAGTAATCTATTTTATGATCCCTGGAATAAGTAAGAATTGTTCAAAGCTTTTAGTGATAAAGGGTTAAGCCCAGGTTATCAGCCTGATTTATTTATTTAAGGAGGACATGTTCTCAGGGTCGATAGCAGGCTGTTTGAAGGGTGGCCTGGAGTTGGGGGATGGAGAGAGGCAAAGAGGCTGGCAGCTAACCCCTGGGAGCTCTGTTTACAGCATCCTGAGCCAGTCTTTGAAGTAGAGTCAGAGGCCAGAGGGCACCCAGGCTTTCAAGCCCCTCTGCCCCTGGCTTTCAGATCTCCAGGCAGGGCAGGGACAAGGGTGAGCAGGGTGGGGCAGGGTGAGCAGGAGGTGCCCCGCACCAGAGAGGATTCCTCCCCGTCCGCTTCTCCCCCCGCCACCATCCGGCCTCCGACTCCAAGTCCAGGGCAGGTGGGTCCCATTTGAGGAACCATTGTCCAGTGGCCAAGCCCCACGTGCGGGAAGGCTGGGGAAGCCAACGTGACGTTGTCCATGCCTCCCCTAGGGGTGGGCTGTGCCCCACAATGTGAGGAGTCCCCAGGTATGGGGTGGGGAGTCCCCATGCCGATAGGGAGGATACGCACATACCACAGGCTCTACAGAGAGGCAGTGTTGCTGAGTGGTTAGTGCCCTGGGACTGGGCATTAGCCGGATCCTGTCATTCATAAGCTGTGTGACCTGGAGCAAGTTGCTTACCCTCTCTTTGCCTCGGTTTCCTCATCTATCAAAGCGGTTAATGTTTATTCCCACCTCGCGGGGTTCTCCTGAAGCTGAAACGCTAAGACCTACTGCCTGCTTGTGCAGCACCTGATAGGGGGACAAAGTCACAAATATCCGCAGTTGATTTTACTGTTGATCAGTACCAGGCTCTACAACAGTTCTTTGAAACACTTTTTTAAACCCCAAATGACTCCTTTCCTACTTCAGCTGGTTTTCTTCCTGACCCGCTTCTGTCAAATTAAATTGTGCCTGGTTGTTGCCACCACGAGGATGTTTTTTCAAGGCTGCCAGCCGCCAACGCTCTACAGATTTCCTTTTTTGTCTACTCCACTGAACAATCAGTAGCTTTGTTTACTCACAGTGGAATATTCTTATCCACTATTAAGCTCTTAATTAGTTCCAATTAGCCAAATTAAGCTATTAATTGGTTCCCTTGCATTGTTCAGCCTCCAGAGGCCGCCTGCATTCCTGGGCTTGTGGCCTCAAATTGCTCCAACCGCTGCTTCTGTCTTTGTATTTCCTTCTCTCAGACACTTCTCTGATCCTCCTCTTACAAGGACCCTTGTGATGACACTTAGGCCCTGTCAGGATCATCCAGGGTGTTCTCCGCATTGCAGGGTCATTAATTCAGTCACATCTGCAAAGGCTCTTTTGCCATTAAGGTAACACTTTCACATGTTCCAAGGATTAGGACTTGGGTGTCTTTGGGGGATCGGATGGTCGGGGGCTATTATTCAGCCCAGCACACTCAAAGCCCTCCTCTAAGCCTCTCTGCCCTCCCTCCCTGCCTCAGGGCACCCCTCCCCATATCCTCATCACTCATTCAGTTAACAAATATTTCTTGAGCACCTACTATGTGCCAGGAACTATGCTGGGTGCTGAGGAGGCAGTGGAGAAAACAGATGAGATCTCTGTGCTCATGGGTTTATTGCCCAGAGTGACAGACAAACCATATCTACTCATGACAGGTCATGATTGCTGCAGGGACTTGAGGGAAAAGCACCGGGAACTCTGGGTTTCCCAAACAGGACAGACTTGCCTGGCCCAGTGTAGTCACAGAGGGCTTCCTGGAGGCAGTGGCTTTTGAGCCATCCTGGAATGGACATGAATCAGCTGTTCTAGGCAGAGGAGGCCCAAGCTGTATGCCCAGCCCTGACTTAGAAGCCAGGCGCATTGATGCTTTCAACTGCCTGCAGTGTGTCTTCACTCAGGAGGGCCATTTCTGCCGCCAGAACCCACTTTGCACCCGCATGACTTAGCCTTTCTCATTCCTGAGGTCTCAAATCACTGTTCCCTTCTCACTGGCCTCCCCTGACCCCTCTCCTGAGGCATCACCCCACCCCCCTGCCCTGGGTACCTGCTGCTCTTTCCAAAGTCTGTTTGCTTTCATGTTTATTGCCAGTGCCTCCACAAAGGCAGGGAGTTTGTCTGTCTCGGCCCTGCTGGATTCCCAGGGCCCAGAAGAATGCCTGGCCCCTCGTAGGAGATGGATGGACAGATGGACAGATTGCCCACCTCCATTCCAATACATCCAAACCCACACCTACCTCCGCACCTGCGTCCCCTTCCCTTCCCCGCGCCCCATTCTTCCTGCTTCTCTGGCCATCTGCCTTCAGAGAGGCACCTTTGTCTCATCTCTCTCTTCCTTTCCTCTTTTTAAGAAAAACAGATTTTATTTTTTAGAGCCATTTTAGCTTTACAGAAAAATTGAGAAGATAGTTGACAGGATTCCCATAGATCCCACACCCTTTCCTCTAATGTCAACATCATAAATTAGCCGGGTACCTTGGTTACAATTAATGAACCAATCGAGGCACGTTATTATTAACTCAGGTCCATGCTTTTACCAGATTGCCTTAGTTTTTCCCTAATGCCCTTTTTTTGTTGTTGTTCCAGGGTCCCATGTTACGTTTAATCATCATGTCTCTTTAGGCTCCTCTGGGCTGTGACAGTGGCTCAGACTTGCCTTGTTTTTGATGACCTTGACAGTTTTGAGGAGGGCTGGTCAGGTATTTTGTAGAATGTGCCTCAATCGGGACTTGTCTGATTAGACTTTTTTCATGCTTAGACTTGGGTTTGGGGGAAGAAGACCCTAGAGATACAGGGGCCTTCTCTTCACGTCCCATCAAGGGTGCATGCTGCCACCATGACCCATCACTGCTGATGTTGACCTTGATCAGCTGGCTGAGGTCTGTTTCCTCACGTTTTAATGTGTTGCCAGTTAATGGGGTTCTTTCTGTGAAAGATCCTCATGCTTGGACAACCGCTGCTGTCACTCCAGCTGGAACCTCCCCCCATCTTATCCATCCAGCATCCCCTCATAGGGTCCTCTCCCCAGGCTCTATGTTCATGGGCCTCCTACTGCCCTGGAAGCTCCGCCCTCTGACTGCTCACAGCCTGGCCTGCCCCCACTGCCCCATCCCTAAGTCTGCTGAGAGAAAGGAAGCCTGAGCTAAGAAAATGCACTAGAATTCATCTCCAACACAACCTAGCCTTTGGGACCTTGGGCAAGTTTCTTAAGCTCTCAGGGCCTCAGTTTTCTCATCTGTAAAGTAGAGATCAGAGCAGCATCTTTTCCATGGGATAATTGTGAATGTTTCATGAGAAAATACAAGCACTCAGCAAACGTTTATTAGCATTAGCATACCATCAACAGCAGTATTTCTCCTCTGAATTTCTCTTGTACTCTTAACTGAGCACCATCCTATTTAGCACTTAATCACCCTCTGTTTGTTTCAAGAACTTGATTTCCAAATTTCTTGGAATAGAGTCTGACTTAAAATTCTTTGGGTGTATAATAGGCATCCACTAAAGTTTTGTTGACTTGACCAATTGAGAAACCGGGCGAGCAGGTTATATTCCAGTTGGTCTTTCTTTAACCAGCAAAAACCAGCGGTCAAAATGAGTTCTGCTTATGTGGTTCTCTGTGTGTTTGGAGGGGTTAGGGTTGGAACTAGAAGAGACTTGGCGACCTTCCAGCCCACTGTCTCGCAAAACTTACCCCACAAGATGATCCACATACTACCTCCCCCGCTTGGAGAGTCTCAGCACCTATTTGCATAATAAAGGCCCCGAAAAGTCCTGCACTCAGTAGAACCAGTCACTGGCTTTAACTCCATGTTTCCCAAAATGTTTTTCACCGTGGAACCCTTTCTCCATAGCGCACCAATTAACTCCCTGTGAAAGAGGGTTCCCCAAGACACAAGTGGGAAAATGATATTCTAACTCCTCACTCATCCATTTTATAAGTGGAAAAACTAAAGCTTCCCAAATCACAGATACGCAAATATGATTTTAAAAAAAGGAAAAGAACTTTAAGAAGTCTCTAGCCCTCGTGGGTCCACTGGGAAACCAGCATGGAGGTACAGGGGGGCTCTTGGGCACGCAGTTAGCATTCACATAGTCTTGTACAAGTGTAAACACTGGAATTAAAACCAGAACAAGTAAACCTGTCTACTTAGTTCCAGTTGCTGCCAGTTGCTTCCTTGTTCTCTCTGTCTGGCTCTTCTTTCTGTGCCCACTCCCGCCCTCTCGTTGAGAGCCACACTATGCTTCACTTGGCCTCTATTCCTTGGACTGTATGCTTCCCCTCCCAGTGCCACGGGCCTACCTCTTCCAACGTCTAACATGGTTTTTTTATATCTCCCCCATGTCCATCCTTCTCTGCTCAAGACTTTTCATGGCTCCTCATTGCTTACCAGGTAATATCCAAATGTCTTAACCAATGCCAAACACAATTGGGTTCCAACCACACCTTCCATACATCCTTGGTCCAGTCATGCTGGTCCCCACCCGGGTCCCCAGGTGGACCAAACCTCCTGTCTCTTTGCCTGGGCCCTCTTGCGTTGATGGGGTTAAGTCCCCCTCTTCCACTCAGTGCCCCTTGAGAGCAGGGCCAGCTCTCCTTCCCGCTGTGGCTTCAGCACCTGGGACAGTGCCCACCTGTGTCCACTCCCTGTCTACTCCCAGGAGCCTGTCCCCAGAGGGGGTGAATTGGTGCCAGTGCTCAGCGCGCTGGGCTTCTGTCCTTCTAGTGCTGGTGGGTTGCTGGGACCTGAGTGGTCTTTTCGTTACCTCCTCCCGTCTCTCCATTGCTCTGATGCAGCTTGTTATTACTAAGTTCACCCACCGGCAGTGCTCCAACCTGCCTTCTCTTCCGTCCCTAGAGACCTGCCTGATTCTCCCACCAAATGTCTGCTCATCCTTCAAGGCCTGTTTCACGTCCCAGACCCTCCAGGACACTCTCCAGCTCATCCTCCCCACACCAGCCGCTCCACCCTCTTGTTTCCCAAACCTTCTGCGGCAGATTAGATCTGATTAGAACAGCAGGTTGTTCTAACTGCATCTCTCAAACTCAGCCAGTGGAGGGGTTGCCTTCCAGTGTTGTCTGTTATTTTTATTACAGTGTTACTTAAATGTAACAAACATCGAGTTAGGCACAAATTCCTTGTGCTTCAGAGTAAGTAAGTTACAACTTATTCGTGTGATTATCATGTCCCATTAGACAGTGTCTTGGAAACTAAATCTCTGCTTGCCATGGAGATGTGCCAGTTTCTGCTGCCCGGGGCCTGTGGAGTCAGCAGCTGGTGGTGCTGGGTGACTCAGTTCTCCCGTTTCTTCTTTCATTGTGGGTTAGGAGCTGCCCCACGAGCTCATTTGATGTCCTGGGGATAAAAAACACAAACACAAACTCTAGATCAGTTTGTAGTTGTGTTTGTGGTAACAGATTAAGGTAGATGCATGGGCTTGAACGGGGATTTATTCCTCTCTCACGTGACGAGAGCCCGGAAGTGGAGTGTCCAGAGACAATAAGGCGGCTCCACCATGGAACGAAGGACCTGGGTTTCTCCCAGCCCCCCACTCTGCACTCTTGGGGTGTGGTCGTCCTTTTAATGCTTGTAAGAGAGCTTCTGGAGCTCCAGCCATGAAAACGATGGCCCAGGAGGAGAGAAAGAGAAAGGTGAGGAGGGCAAAGAGGGCGCGTCAGCTCAGCCACCTTCAAAGATCTTCCCCAAGACCATTCATCCCATTGTCCAGACGGGGAGACACTGTGAGCTGCCAGGGAAGCTGGGAAATAGGGTTGGGGGTGTGCCGGGGGGCGCATCATCACTCCCAGCACCATGGTGTTCTGTTAGGAAGGGGGAAGGGGAGGTGGGCACTACTAGGCAAGTGGTGGACCCTGTCAGCCTTGGGGACTGGGGTCCCGTGGCAGTGTGACTTTTTTTTTTTTTTTTTTTTTTTGCGGTACGCGGGCCTCTCACTGTTGTGGCCTCTCCCGTTGCGGAGCACAGGCTCCGGACGCGCAGGCTCAGCGGCCATGGCTCACGGGCCCAGCCGCTCCGCGGCATGTGGGATCCTCCCGGACCGGGACACGAACCCGCGTCCCCTGCATCGGCAGGCGGACTCTCAACCACTGCGCCACCAGGGAAGCCCGAGTGTGACTATTTTTTAAAGACTGTTATTGAATTGTAAGATTTCGGAATCATGGAGCACTCACAGACCTCTTTTTGAGAAACCCTGATCTAACTGTTCTTTTGTGAGTTTGCAGAAAGGTGGCTTCTCTCTCTCAGTTGCTCGATTTTGCTTAAATGAGAAGGTCCTTAGGGGCAGAGCCCACCCCGATGCCTTGCCTGTCCTCGGTGGTACCTGGCACAGTTCTGGCCACAGGAGACTCACCTCTTGAGTGATACCTACTGGGCCTGTGGTCAGTTTTGCAAGGTGGTTAAGAGTGCAGTTTCTGGAGCCATCGCCTTGGTTCAGACCTCTGCTCTGCCACTAACTAGCTGTGTAAACTTGAGCACATTTCTTAATCACTCCATGCCTCAGTTACCCCAAATGTAGAGAGGAGAAAATAATAGCATCTTTCACGGAGTCTATGAGGATTGAGAGATAAGCCTTGTGTGGGACTCCCCTGGTGGCACAGTGATTAAGAATCCACCTGCCAGTGCAGGGGACACGGGTTTGAGCCCCGGTCCGGGAAGATCCCACATGCCGCGGAGCGGCTGGGCCCGTGTGCCACAACTACTGAGCTTGTGAGCCACAACGACTGAACCCTCATGCTGCAACTACTGCAGCCCGCGCACCTAGAGCCCATGCTCCACAACAAGAGAAGCCACCGCAGTGAGAAGCCAGCGCTCCGCAACAAAGAGTAGCCCCCGCTCGCTGCAACTAGAGAAAGCCTGCGCACAGCAACAAAGACCCAATGCGGCCAAAGATAAAAATAAATTTTAAAAAAAGAGATAAGCCTTGTGAAGCGTTCTGCGCCTGGCCTGGCGCATGGTAGGTGTTCTGGAAGCGTCACCCTGGAAACGTCTGGGTGTGTGTGCGTATCTGTGCCCGCGTATGTGTTTTGGGTGTTGACGTGACCTTAGGCTGTCACTGCATAACGCAGCTCAGTGCTGCTCAGACTACACAGATTGTACGGGACCTTCCAACGTGGGTGGGGTGTGGAATGTTAGGGGAAAGACAGGATGCTCTGAAAGGAATGTTCTAATTTAACCATTGCCTAAGTTTTTAAAAAATATTAAAATTTAAAATAATGTTAAAACAGGATATGAGACCTTTATGCTTTCTGAAAGGGGCCATACATTCAAAGCTTTTCTGTTTCCTGGAGGCATCTGAGAGGCTGTGTTCTGGTACTCGCTTCCTGCTTTCAGCACATTCCTGTTTGCTGTCTGTTGGCAATGACACTAAGGTGCTAGACACCATTCTGGGCTTTGAAAACCAGCTCACAGATGGGAGGGTGGGTGCCACGCCTTCTCGCTTTGCTCCCCCAGGTCACAGACCTCCTGGTGGACGAGTCCAGTTTCACGGGAGAGGCCGAGCCGAGCAGTAAGACGGACACCCCGCTGACGGGCGGGGGCGACCTCACCACCCTGAGCAACATCGTCTTCATGGGGACCCTGGTGCAGTACGGGAAGGGACAGGTAAGCCCCGGGTGCCTGGGGGCCCTGGCCTCCGTCATCTGCAGGCTTTCAGCCTCAGAACTCAAGCTCCTCTCTCCTAAACACAGGGCGTCGTGATCGGAACAGGAGAAAGATCCCAGTTCGGAGAAGTGTTTAAGATGATGCAGGCTGAAGAGGTGAGGGCAGTGGGGCTTTGGGTTTTTGTAAGCTGGGGTTTGAGATGATGCTCAGCTGGTGACACCAGCCCTGCCTGCTCCTTAGGGATAAGGATGGTATGATTAATGTGAGTACACTTTTCCAAAATTTTTATTTTAAAACATTTATTCGGATTTTTGTCAAGGTAACTTACGGTGACATGCACAGATCTAAAATGTAGCAGTCAATGAATTTTTATAGATGTGTCCTTGTGTAATTGTCACTCAGCTTAAGACATTAAAAAATCCAGGCAGAAGCCGGGGGACGCTGCTGGGATCTCATCTAACAAACCCATTGTTCTCATCCTTTCAGACGCCTAAAACTCCTCTACAAAAAAGCATGGACAAACTGGGGAAGCAATTGACACTTTTCTCATTCGGCATAATTGGTGGGTGAAGCAGTTTCTGCACGGGGTCCCAGAGGGGGCGGGGTGTGTGGAGGGAGCCGTCCTGAGCACCCACAGCTGTTTCTCAAATACCTGCTACTCAGCTGGGTGAGAATTGGGGTTTGGGATCAGAGGTCTTGGACAGTAATAAGAGGTTTCTCTATCAGAACAAGCTAATGGCTGTAACAGGCAGCCCCCGCATTTTAATGGCCTAACGTGGTCCAAATCTATTTCTTGCCCACACCACAGTCCGTGGGCATGTTCCTGGTGAAATGGCTTTCCTGGATAGCTCACCTCCAAACACGGACTCGGGGGCCCAGGCCCCTACCGTATTGTTGCTCCGCCTTCCTGCAGGTCCTGGGAGGTGGGCCATAATTCTATGTAGCCAGCAGGTAGGGAAAGAGAGAGTATAGAGGCTTGTCGGGGGAAATTTTTAAGGCAGGGACCAGGAAGTGATGTCATCAATTTTGCCTATTCTCGATTGGCTGGAATGAAGTTACATGGCCTACCTAACTGCAGAGGAGACTGGGAAATGTAGTCTGGTGGTGCACCCAGCCATGTTTCTGTTCTACTAGCAGGTTGTGCCTGGGCTTGCGCGTCCTGGCCTTTGGCAACACACCAAACAGCATCCACAGATGGCTGCAGAGCTAAATTCAGGTCTTACTCCTGAAGATTCCCCATGGGGCTGCCCTGGTCCCTTCACCTGCTCCTTCCTGCTGTCTCCAGCTCTGGTTTTGAGTCTGTGTCCTTCATTCCCAGCTTTCAGGATCAACCAGTGCCTGGGCCACTGTAGATTCTCAATAAATGTTGGTTGAATGAACTAGTGAATAAAGGAACAAACCAACCAACCACTGCTCATAGCATGAGCAGTGATGGGAGGAAGTACTAGAGAATCTGGCTAAACTGCAGAGCCAATAAAGTTCTTAGGAGAAACATCTGTCCCTCCTAGCAGCAGTTTTGTTGTGCTTCTGGGCAGCTAGATGCATTCATGCATTTAGTGAGTATCTTATGACATGCTAGACCCTATGATAGGTTCTGGGGCCACCAAGATGAGTCAAGCACAGCTTCTGCCCTTTGAAGGACCCCAGGGAAATAGAGAGACACCTGAACAAATACGAAATGTGAAGGCAGCAGTTAATTTTGCATGGGAGAGTTAGGAAGGCTCCCAGGAGGAGGTGACATTAAGTTGGGTCTTGCAGGATGGGTAGGAGTTTGCCAAGTGAAAAAAAAGAAGAGATTGGGAATTCCAGACAGAGGAAAGGGTAGATTCAAAGGCATGGAAGGTATTTCCCACTCCTTCACAACTTGTAAGAGGTGGTAAATTTAGCAAAGTGTTAAGAGGATATGGTCTGAAGTCAGAGCTCTCAATTCTGTCATGCTGGGGACAGACCTGCCCACCCTTTCCTCCCTGGCCACCCCATCCCAACCTTCTGGTATCCAGTCTCCTTTTCAAATGTCAACTTTGGATTTAGTGCTCAGACTTTGCTCAGTCAGTAGTTTTACTGTTTTCAAGTAGCTCTATGTCCTCTTCCCTCCTCTCCACCCTATTTTGTCCTGGAGCAGTTATGGAAAATGGGTTTTATCTTAACCTGCCAAGTCTGATCACAGCTAAGGGGGCTCTGTGCTTGTGAGAGGATTTGGAGGCCATGCTCAGTCTTGGTGGCAGAGAACTGTGATGGATTAGTGATGTCTGTCATGGACGCAGGAGGGGAAAGTGGCTCTGCATCGCCGTTCACCTGCCATCCTCGGGGTTACATTGATCAGGCTTCTGGGGTAGAATGGATGCCCACGCGGCCCCAGCTGGCCAGAGAACCCTTTTACACTCTGGAGCAGGGGATGGAAACTATGACTCACCGGCCAAATCGGGTTTGCCACCTGTTTTTGTGTGGCTCACAAGCCAAGAATTTTTTTTACATTTTTAAATGACTGAAAAAAATAGAAAGAAGAAGAATATGTTATGACATTAAAGTTATATGAAATTCAAATTTCAGTGTTCACAAATTTGTTTTATGGGCACACGGCCACACCCATTCACGTATTATCTTTAGCTGCTTGCACGCTGCAACGGCCAAGTTGAGTTGTAACAGACCATATGGCCCATAAAGCCGATGCTATTTACTATCTGATCTGTTATATGAAAAGCTTTCCACCACCTGCTCTAGACATTGGGGTTGCCAGAAGGAGACTGGGCCGTAATAATGGCCTCAAGAGTAAATACCAAGTAGATGTGCTTCAAGGCACATTGTCAAACAGATGCTCTTAGCAGGCCTTTCCACAAGATGAAATTTGTTTTAAAAAAAAAAATCCAAGTCAGAAGTCCTGCAAGGTCATTGCCTCTTATAAGCCATTATTCCTCAAGTTAAATTAGAAAGTAAATCAGCATGTCCATGGCCAGGCCCATGATACCATTCAGACGTTTTTTCTTTTTAATAAATATTTTAAGAATTGCTCTGGCAGAGTGGGAATTTTGAACCCTCAGAAGGTCCAAGGAGGAGATTCAAGGGAACAGCGGGCTCCAGCGGAAAGCGGTGTTTGCCACTTTCCATGGTATCAATACTCACAGCTGCCCATTTCAAGCTACCAGTGCAAAGTTACTGAACGTGGATTTGGGAAGAAATGAGCGCAGTCAGCTCTTGTGAGCCCCCGGTGAACAAGCTCAGCCTCCTACTGCAGGGAGGCCCCCAGGGTAGGGGCGGGTCCTGGTGGGTGCGACCCTGCCCCTATTTTTAATAGAGTTCCCTCCCCGCCAGTTTTTTGCATCTGGGTTCATTTGGATTGCAGCTAAGATTTTATTTGACTACTGAATCCTGTTGCTAATCATAGTATGAAAATAGGGACTTCCCTGGTGGTGCAGCGGTTAAGAATCTGCCTGCCAATGCAGGGGACACAATTTGAAGCCCTGGTACGGGAAGATCCCACATGCTGCGGAGCAACTAAGCCCGTGTGCCACAACTACTGAGCCTGCGCTCTAGAGCCCCCTAGCCACAGCTACTGAAGCCCGCCCGCCTAGAGCCCGTGCTCCGCAACAAGAGAAGCCACCGCAATGAAAGCCACCGCACCGCAATGAAGACCCAACGCAGCCAAAAATAAATAAATAAATTAGAAAGATACGTAGTATGAAAATAGCCCCTAATCAATCAGATCTTCTGACCCCCCTCCTCCCAGCACACACGCACACACGCACACACGCACACCGCCACGACCCAGCAGAAAATGTGCGCTGGCTCCCCTTTCCCTGCAAAACAAAGCTGATGCTTTTCAGCAAGTCTCCCAGGACATGTCAACGGGTGACTCCTCTCACCTCACACACCTTTCCCTTCACCTGTCCGGTAACCGTGGCCCCAGCAGTTCACGACTGGGTGTTACTGTGGGCCAGGAGCTGTGCTAAGCACTCCAAGTGCATTGTCACATCTTACATCCTGAAATAAGTCCTCGAGGAAGACATGGTCATTTTCCCCACTTTACAGGTGAGGAAACTGAGGCCACGCCTGGCGGCCCCTGAACTTCTCCCCATTGTCAGAACATCTCAGCACTTTCACGGGTCCCAGCGTGACTCGTGCCACTCCTGTGCCTGGAGGGTCCATCTCTGACTGACTGTATGTCCCAGGCATAGCACAGTGCCCGGCGTTTAGGAAACGTTGGGTCAACGATTGACGAAGGAGAAAAATGGAAAAAGGAATGTATTTAATCATGAACACGCAGGATAAAGTCAGTCAAGAGACAGCGGCCCATCTGTGCGTCACGGGAGCACAGCAGACACCTTGGGGCAAGTCCTGGGGGCGTGCAGCCCATGGGAACTTGTGGAATAAATGAAATGTTGGCAACAGCCCCAAATAAACTGGTTGGCTGTTTCTTTTACTTGATGAGCTGGCTTGATCCTCTCCTGAAAAAGTAAAACCATCCTCTTTCTCGTAGGCAGGGGAGTTTTTTTCTTAAAAAGAAAAAGGGGGGCTTCCCTGGTGGCGCAGTGGTTGGGAGTCCGCCTGCCGATGCAGGCGACAAAGGTTCGTGCCCCGGTCCGGGAAGATCCCACATGCCGCGGAGCAGCTGGGCCCGTGAGCCATGGTTGCTGAGCCTGCACGTCCGGAGCCTGTGCTCCGCAACGGGAGAGGCCACAACAGTGAGAGGCCCGCATACCGCAAAAAAAAAAAAAAAAGAAAAAAAAAAAAAAAGAAAAAGGGGAGAAGTGGCACGTGTTTGAGGTTATTCAAAATGGTCCCGTGTCTATATTACTGGAAACTCTTTAAGGAAGTGAGTTTGGAATGCTTTCGACCTTTGGAGGACATTCTCGTGCGTGTGTGTGTCTGTCTGTGTGTGTATACATACATACGTGTATGTTTTTATCTCCTCCCAGGCCTGATCATGTTCACGGGCTGGCTGCAAGGGAAGCACCTCCTCAGCATGTTCACCATCGGAGTCAGGTAAGGGCGCTGCGCCGTCCCCCCTCGTCTGTGCGCAAGAGAAGGTGGGGAGACTGGGGGGCAGGAATGGCGTGGGGCAGATGCAGCCCTTCCCCCTAAGCCACAGTCTCCCCGTAGCACGTTGTCTGGCAGGTGGGTGCCCAGCGAATGTCTGCAGAAGGAATGAAAGCTGACGATTCGGAGTCCCTGTCCCCCTGGCCCGTGGGTTTGGGTGTTCCTGGCTGAGCACGGACTCCAGAGCCAGCCAACCCACGTTTAGATTCTGCCTTTGCCGCTTGCTAGCCATGCGACCCCGGCCCAGTGTCTTCATTTACTGGTCCTCCTTTTCCCACTCTGTCAACGGGTGTGATGTCAACCCTCCGAGGGGCGCGGTGCGGCTGCCCCGGGTGCCCCGCGCAGGCGCTGCAGCCACGCGGAGCGCGCGGTGGGTGCGTGTTCCCGTTACACATGTGGAGCTCGGCCCTTGATTTATGGAGGCGGCTGCAGGCGAGGTCAGAGAACATGTAGCCGGGGCCACGCGGCTGGCTGCAGGGCTGGGGATCGCGGCCTTGAATTCAAGCCCAGGGAACCTGCCCCTCCCCGACCTGGTGATGCTCATAAGCAACCGCCCCACCCTGGGTCCCAGTGGAGAAGCAGAGGCAGACAGGAGAAGGCAGGCTCTATGCCGGGGCGTGAAGTTGCCACAGCTTTTCCACGGCTGCTGTGGGACACGGGGTGCTGGGGGTCGTCCCTAATGGGGCACGTCCCAGCGGAAGGGAAGCCGATAATTGGGGACGTGGAGGACCCACGTCAGGCCCCTCCTGGTTTCCTCAGGGTGACCCCACCTTGTGTTGTTGTCGGTAAGATGGTCAGGCGTTACGTGGAAGATGAATGTCGGTGAGCAAAAATACATACTTAGTACATCAAACCCTCAGTGTAAACAAACTTAGGTGCCCGTCAAGTAGAACAGATAAACAGCATACAGTGGAATACTATTCAGCCACGAGAAGGAGGGAAGCCAGTGGGGGAAGGGCACCTGGCAGGAAGTGAGAGAGTGACATGGACATATATACACTACCAAATGTAAAATAGGTAGCTAGTGGGAAGCAGCCGCACAGCACAGGGAGATCAGCTCGGTGCTCTGTGACCACCTAGAGGGGTGGGAGGGAGACGCAATAGGGAGGGGATATGGGGACATATGTATGTGTATAGCTGACTCACTTTGTTGTACAGCAGAAGCTAACCCACCATTGAAAAGCAATTATACTCCAATAAAGATGTTAAAAAAAAAAGAGTGAAGCACTGACACATGCTACAGTGTGGATGCCGTAGAAACATGAGGCTAAGAGAAGGAAATCAGACACAAATGGCCACACACCATGTGACTTTGTTTCTATGAAATGCACCAAATAGGCAAATCCATACAGACAGAACGTAGATTAGTGGCTGCCAGGGACTGGGGTCGGGGAATGAGGAGGGACCCCAACAGTTATGGGGTTTCTTCTGGGGGTGATGAAAAGGCTCTAAAAGTGATTGTAGTGATAGTTATACAACTCTGAATATAAAACCACTGAATTATGTACTTTAAAAGGGCAAATTTTATGGTACATGAATTACATCTCAGTAAAGAAAACATAAAGCAGGTAATTAGGAAAGCTGTTATTACAAGGATCCTTGGAACCTTTCTAATTTATATATAAAAAGTAAACTGTTTGCAAACAGCCACGTTGTAACTGTCATTGCAGTAAATTACAGTGACGCACCTCACAATGGATCGGGGCATCCCAGTGCAGGACGGAGGCTGTGGGGTGCTGCTTCCCACAGGGCCAGCCAGTGTGGGCAAGAGAACCTTGCTTTAGGGGGTTGAGTGTACATGTCTCTGGTACAGAGTCAAGTCTGTCTGTGTAAAAATGAGTGGACACCATTACCTGGCAATTAGCAATAGAAGAAATTCAAATGCAGGTCTTTTAAAATTCCAAATGCCTCACTTTTTTAAATTGAAGTATAGTTGATTTACAATGTTGTGTTAATTTCTGCTGTACAGCAAAGTGATTCAGTTATACATACACATATATATATACATTCTTTCAAATGCCTCATTTTTTAATCACACTGCCCTGTGTGCATTGAGAGGCAGGCCAGCAAAATCCACCCGTGGGCAGGTGTGTATCCTATTATTCAGTGACTATTTTGTGACTGAGTGGAAGCTGGAAAAGTCTGTGTCTGGTTTTAGAAGCTTTGCCATTCCTTAACAAACAAAATCTCATTAATGCCAAATCCTGGGGACATGAAAAAGAAAAAGGAAAAGTTGGTTTAAAGAATATTATGCAGTTAGAATATTATGTGACAAAAACCAAAAAAGCAAAATACAAATGGCAAACATTTGGAAAACGCCATCTCAGACTAATTCTGAGTATAAGAAGAAAAGATACCCTAACAGCAATTGTCTTTAGGTTTTCACTTTAAATAAGCTATAAATAAATGGATTGATACCAGGGCTTGGGTCTCCCCCCAAACTCTTTGGAACCATGGAAATCAGGCCATTGTGCTGTACAGATGTTCCTGCTGGATTTCAGGCCTTTTCCCTGAAACACACCCAGATCATCATCGTCACGTTTGGGTGGTGGCCACAGCAGACGGCTTGCAGAGCTCTAGATACAGAGCCCAGCGTGTTCTTTTGAGTGGACGAGGTCATGATCTCAAGTCGAGCGGGGTTTCCTGACTTTATATCCTGAGCTACGTGCCGTGAATGGTATGAAGGAAAATAGAACCCAGAGCGTTCGATGGCCATTTATCCTTCCGTGTCTGTGTCGGAGTGTTGACCAGCTAGGTGAGGCGGTTCTAGAATCTTCGAAAAAGTGAAGGGGGCGCGGCCAGGGTCTGCTGATGCCGAGTGGAGGAGGGAGAAGGACTCCGGAGGAGCACGTGACCTCGCTCATCGAGGCACAGCTCCCAGAGGCAGGCCGGTCTCCGTTTCACAGATGGAGAAGCTGAGGGTTAGGCTGACACATCTGCCTGTAGTTACAGGATCAGGGAGTGGAGGAGAAAGACTGCAGACCCCACGATTCTGATCCAAAGCCAGGGTCCGGCTCAGTGCCCCTGGCCACCTCCCGGGCAGGGCGGGGGCTCTCCCTACCCTCCCCGGCCATGGCACTTGGTTTGCTTATTTGCCCCACACATGTTTCTTGAGCACCTGTTTACTATGTGCTTGCATCGTCCAGTGCTGATGGAGCTGGACCACGGAGTCTGCAGGCTGGTGGGGAAAGTAAACGTGAACAATTGAAGTGAATGTTAGCAAAATAATCACAACTTATGATCAAAGCTACAAAGGAAACAATGGTTGAGAGATTAAAAGGGAGGCGGGAAGGGATGTGGCCGGAAAAGGTGGCCAGGAGAGGTTTCTCTGAGGAGTTGAAGCTGGAGAGATGCTGCTGAGGGTGGGCGGGGCGTTCAGGCAGGGGAATGGCAGGGGCAAAGGCGTGGAGGCGGAGCGAGCGTAGCGCATCTGCGGAAGCCGCGGGGAGGCTGTGGTCGGGCTGGGTGATAAGACCAGACGATGGGGTAGATGAGGGGGCTGGTCATGCGGAAACTCACGGGCCCCTTTTTCTCTGAATTCTAATCACATCCTCAGAACCCTTCTCAACACGCCGTGCCAGGCCATCTCTACTATTCTTTTGGAGCAGAGAGATGAAAAGTGTTGGCCATTCTTGGGACGGTGATGGGAGGTGTGACCCCTGGCTTGTTCTGAGGAGGGAGGGGGAGGAGGGAACAGGGCAGCGGGCAGCTGGCTGCGCTGTGGACGGTGGAGTTTGAGGTGAGGGCAGGGCCTCCTGCAAGAGGAGGACGTGTAGAGCAGGGGGTCTTGGACTTGACCGTAACTCACCTCACCATACAAGGGTCCCTGGGAGAGCTTGTCCCACACAGATTGCCGGGGCTCTGACTCAGTGGGTCTGGGGGGGGCCGAGATTCTGCATTCCTCACATGCTCCCCAGGGATGCTGATGCTGCGGGTTCAGGAAGCATCACTCTGAGCAGTGAGGCCATGGCTACAATTACCCTAGTCGGGGCTCCAGCAAGAGGTGTGGCTAGGGAAGAAGATGGGGCCCCAAAAAGAAGGCTCAGGTGACTAGGTCTTCAGAGGTAGGGGTGGTGGCAGAGGGTGGAGCCTCAGCCACGAGGGGCTCCCAGAAAAAGCAGAGCTCTCCGAGGCCATGATGCATGAGAACCTCCCCCAAATAAGGATGCGTTCCATCCCATCTTGTAAACCACAGAAAGTTCCATGAGGCAAAAAGACTTAAATATTTCCAGGTCAGTAAGGGAAAAGGCTCCTGTGTCCACCGCATCCCTGCTTCCCCAAGGTCATTTCTGATTTCTTGTCTAACAGCCCCTTTCATCTCCCTCATCTCACTCGGTCCATGGGAAACTTGCAATTGAAAGAAAACTGATTCTGGTCATTTCACTTGTGACTTTGAAAGGATGAGGTTCTTCAGTTTTTAGCAGAAGAAAATCACTCAAAACCTCTCCGTCATAAGGTAGAACTGGCAGGATAGCTGGTGAGGAAGAGATTCTCCAAAATAAATAGCATGAGAATCATTCTTTTAAAAACTTTATCCCACTTCCTTCTGCCTTGAGCGACATTCAAGATGACCCAAGGTCTACTTGCTTTTCCTGGTCTATTGTAATCTTTGTTAGTTTGCCAATTAATTTTTTATTATTATGAAAACATCCAGGCACACACAATGCCCTTCTCATGCCATGTAGGAGGAAAGTGCCCGTGAGAACCCTTTGCAAATGTTTGCTTAGCTGGCCTTGTCAGCCTGTGCCATAAAACCAAGGAAGCCTTCTTGCTGTCACCGTAGAAACCGGGCACAGTCCCTTGACCAAATTCCGTCACCTTGGTTTATATAACTCACCCCTGAATGCTCCATGGTCTCCAGGTGAAAGGCCGCCATTCATATACCGTATTTCTTTGATTCTAAGACACACATTCTTTTTCACCTTATGCCTTCTCAAGTCAGACTGCTTCTCACAAGTGAGGTGATAAGAAAGCATCCCGGCACCGTTAATGGGCAGTATGTTTTTCCTTTCTTAGAGGTGCGCAGGATAATGGTGCCCTTCCCGATCAGCAGCGCGTTAGATCTGATGAAATACGGTAGCCGTGCGTGGCTTCGGTTGAATGGTCCTCCTCGGCGGCGGGGCTTTCTGATTATTAACCAGCCTATGTAGAGCGCTCACTATGTGCTACGCCAGGGTGGGTCCAGGCTCCTGCACTTGCCATGTGTTCACTCATTCCTGTGTGTTCACTCAGCAAATATTTACTGACTACCTGCGGCACCGTGCTGTGCAAAGGATGGACCGCGCTGGGGCGTGGCATGGTAATGCTCACCCCACAGCTCCGCACAGTCTGCCCCGCACTCTCCAGCCTCCCCCATCGGCCTGAGGTCACTGGCAAGACACAAACCCTGCCCACAGGAAGGGGATCCTGTGCTCAGTCCCAATGCACATTCCCAAGGGAGAAGCTCATTGGTTCAGTGGAGTCACATGTTCTCCTCTAACCCAATCAACCTTGGCTGTGGGAGGGCGGGGCCACGCGGTACAGAAAGAGCTGGGCGGGGGGTGTCCTAAGCAGATGAGCAGACAGCACAACAACCTGCTTAGGCCAAGGCCTCGCTGGGCCACTTCACCTCCCCCAACTTTCATTTCCTTGTCTGGTTTTCTCACAGCAAGTGTCTAAACCATTAGACCAACTTAAAGTAAAATTCAAGGGACCCACGGAGGACCCTCTGAACCTAATAATTCCACTTCCCACTTAGTGCCTGATTCTGGAAATTGCTTTCATAGGGCCCAAGACATTTGTCTCTAATAGATGACAACAATTTAAATGCAAAAGCACTTAAATAGGCAAAACAACGGACAGGCTAATTCACACTAAAGTGTGGATGTCTGGTAGGAAAGCAGGGTTTTGCAGGGGGAAAGCTCAGAGCAATGGACGCTGAAGAAGGAGGCAGGTGTGTCATGGGGCTGGGAGCAGAGAACAGAACAGAGAAGGTGGGGGACCCACGGACAAGCTTCACCGGGCAAACATGCTGCCAACGCCAGGTGGGATGCACGTCATCGTTCAGTGCGTGCTAGAGGTGATCCGCCTGGCCTTTTCGATCCAGCCTGGCTGTGGCCGCCATTCCCGAGGGTCTGCCCATCGTCGTCACAGTTACGCTGGTCCTGGGAGTGCTGCGGATGGCCAGGAAGCGGGTCATTGTGAAGAAGCTGCCCATCGTGGAGACTTTAGGTGAGGGAATCCAGCTGGTTGGATTCTTCCAAATTGGACTGCATGGGCATTTTAGTGCCGTGATCATTCAACCTGGGTGTTTCCTAAGCCTGAGAGTTGGTGGGGACGACTTCTTGTTCTTATAAACTCTGGTGTCTTCTTGTGCCAGGTTGCTGCAATGTCATCTGTTCTGATAAGACGGGGACTCTGACTGCCAATGAAATGACTGTCACCCAACTTGTGACGTCGGACGGGCTCCACGCTGAGGTGAGCCCGTGTGAATTTATAAGGTTCAAGTCCAGGTTGTGCCCTGCCAGACCCCTTCCTTCCCAGAGAAAGCACATGGAGTCTTCCAGAGAACAGTAAGGAAGAAACAAATATGGGTTATTGGACAATCTCCTTGCTACAAATAGCAGCAAGGAACATGACTGATGGGAGGCAGCCACCCTCTGGTTGGCGGAGGACGCTGCACCCTTGTGTTGTCACGTTGTCCATGTTTCCTGTCATATCACAGCCACAGAGTAATCGCAGCAGAGATTACTGCCAAGGCTACGATATTTGCTATCGGCTCTACAAGAAAGAGCTTGGGGCTTCCCTGGTGGCGCAGTGGTTGAGAGTCTGCCTGCTAATGCAGGGGACACGGGTTCGAGCCCTGGTCTGGGAGGATCCCACATGCCGCGGAGCAACTAGGCCCGTGAGCCACAACTACCTAGCCTGCGCATTTGGAGCCTGTGCTCCACAACAAGAGAGGCCGCGATAGTGAGAGGCCCGCACACCGCGATGAAGAGTGGCCGCCGCTTGCCACAACTAGAGAAAGCCCTCGCACAGGAACGAAGACCCAACACAGCAAAAATAAATAAATTAATTAATTTAAAAAAAAAAAAAAAAAGAGCTTGCCTGCCCCGGTTCTAGAACATAAGCACCCTTGTATGCTAATACTTGGTTTTCATAACCATAATTTTTACTGGCTGAAGAATGCCCTGTTGCAATTTACTGAAGCACGGCACTCGGTGAGGTATCTGATTAATACGTAATCCTGCAGGGGACATTTCATGCTTGGAGATGTGTTCGTGGTGGGACCATGTCCTTGGGGATGGATCCCCAGAAAGGGATATGGGTCAAGCGGGGAAGCGTCTTTTTGCCTCCTAGTGATGCCCTGTTTTTTGCCTTTGCCCTGTAGGTCAGCGGAGTTGGCTACAATGGCCAAGGGACTGTGTGTCTTGTACCCTCAAAGGAAGTCATTAAGCAGTTTTCCAACGTCTCAGTGGGGAAATTAGTTGAGGTAAGTGTCAGAAGTGCCACCGTGGAAGTAAACGTGCATTTAAAACAGAGCTAATGGGGACTCTCTCCGGAAAGAGAGACAGCAGTTGGACCAGCTGGTTCTCGGTGATGACCGGGCCACGGCCCAGGGGTCAGGTTGTCACGGCGGCCCAGATACAGATGGAAATACGGGACGTAAAGGAAGAGCCGGGAGCACCTTCCTCCCCCCTTGCTGGCTGGACAGGGAAGGGGCTCCGTGAATGTCGGGAAACAAGCACGGGACGAACGCTGCCTGTTGTGACCACCAGTACTTGTGATGTGAGCCATACCTATCCTCGCAGGAGCTCACGTCCCCTCCCCACGGGAAGTCTGACCACCATCCCCTCCGCGCAGGTCCCACCTCCACGGTGACAATTAACAGAGCCCTGAGAGGGCTGCCCCATTATCTCAGTTGTGCAGATTGAGAAACGGGAGCTCGGGACTTCCCTGGCGGTCCAGTGGTTAAGACGCCGCGCTCCCAATGCAGGGGGCACAGGTTCGGTCCCTGGTTGGAGAACTAAGATACGGCATGCTGGCATGCACAGCACCGGCCAAAAAAAAAAACAAAACGGGGGGCTCAGAGAGGTAGCGTTGAGTGCCCAAGGTCCCCCAGTGAGTGGGAGGGAGCCGGGATTCACCCCCGTGCTCTTTTTGTTTATTTGTTTCTACTTCTCTTTTTTCAGTTATTATTTTAAATTGAGATGTAGGTCGCACACCACAGAATTCACCCTTTTAAAGTGTACAGTTCAGTGGGTTTTAGTATATTCACAAGGTTGTGCAGCCATTACTGCTGTCTAATTCCAGGACGCTTCGTCGCCCCAATCAGAAACCCCGTCCCCATTAGCGGGCACTGGCCATCACCCCACATGCGTGACCCCCCCCAGTCTGCCTGCCTTTCCACTTCCTCATGACAACTGTGTGACGACCAACATTCAGCAGAGTCAGTAAATATTAATGGTGTGGATTTTGAAGATCGGGGACTGATGTATTTTGAAGAGTAAACTTGTCCCTGGCCCCTATGCCAGCCCCAGCTCTGAAAATGGGTCCAGTGTTCAGGGCTGCACCTTTTCACGTGCCTGAGTAAGCCCGGGACCCTGGTGGGTGCAGCTCCAAATACTAACAAACGACCTTCGGAAACCTCTCCTTCCAGGCAGGCTGTGTCGCCAACAACGCCATCATCAGAAAGAACGCCATGATGGGGCAGCCCACGGAAGGCGCCTTGATGGCCCTGGCAATGAAGGTAGGAGGTCTGTGACGTCTGCGTGGGGAATTCTTTCACTCGGAGCTACATTGGCAGCACAATTCCAGGTCCTGTCTGAGTGAGGGAGGTCCTCACATGGCCTTGTCCTCTTCTTAGAAGGACACCGGTCATACCGGCATGGGCTCCCCCTAACCAGCTCATCTTAACTTCGTTACACCTGCAAAGACCCTATTTCCAAATCAGATCCTGTTCGCAGGCACTGGGGAATTACACCTTCCATAAGTCTTTGAGGGACACAATGCAACAGATGACACTCCCCTAACGAGACTTTTTAGATGTTTTTTCCCTAATCACTCCCCCCATAAGATTTTAATACCGCAGACATTACGGAAAGACCCAAACGAACTTTTTTGTCAGCCCAATAGTATGTATCTGTTCCTGTACTGTATGGGTATCTGTGCTTTATACATAAAAGGAGATTTTTTTCACCCCCTAAGAACCCATTTTCACCCCTTGGGGGGCGATGGGATGCATGGGTTAGGATTGGTTTACAACTGGGCAAACCAAGGCTCAGAGCTGTCAAGGAACTGGCCTGAAAGCCAGCAAAGAGAGAGTGAATGTGAGGCCTGGAAGGGACCCCAGGTGGTGACCCCACTTCCCAGGGCTCCTTTTGCTGCCTCTTCAAGTCTGAAACATTCATCCCGGCAGAAACCCCACAGGTTCCAGCTAGAAGCTGTGGCAGAGGCCATCAGGCTGTGCCTCTGGGACAAGAGAAAAGAGATTGATTTCTTTTCGGGTGGGACGTTTGAAAGCAAATGGCTTTTCTCTGTGTGCTAAATGCTTGGGTTTCTCATCTGCCTGAGGTGGTTTGAATAATGAATAATTTAAACGGACTGAGCTTTGCCTAGAGATTGGTTTAGGATGACTCACTGAAAACGTCCCATTTTATTTTCCTAGATGGGCTTAAGTGATATTAAAGATTCATACATGCGAAAAAAAGAGATTCCATTCAGTTCGGAGCAGAAGTGGATGGCGGTTCAATGCAGCCCCAAGAATGAGGTGAGTCTGCCTCTGTGCCCCTTTCCAGCAAAGCAAAATGCAGACATCAGGAGAGTTTAAAGTTCCTGGCTACTTCTGTGAGCTTCCAAATATGTGAAAGTTCAGTTGATGGCAATTAAGCCTTTGATTATCTTGGGTCCTCTTCTGAGACTGTCATCTGAATCTCTGGTTCTCAAAGTGGGGTCCCTGAACCCGCAGGAGCATCACCTTGGAATTTGTTTGAAATGCAGATTCTCAGGCTCTACCCCAGACCCACTGAATCAGAAATTCCAGGGCTGGGACCCGGTCACCTGTGTCTGCTGGGGATTCTGATGCAAGTTCACGTGTGAGACTCACTGGCCTACAGTACAATGACTGAGTAATTACTACTGGCGTGACTGCACGTCCTACTGACGACACTGACCCCATTGCTAACTTAGGGTCCTTTTTCCACATCCCTGTGCTGAGTTCTTTACACATATGATCTCATGTAACTGTCACAACGGGGGAACGCGCCTTCATCCTGAAGGGGGATCCAGGACACACACCCCGGCATCCACCATAGATGGTGTGGACAGTGAACTCGCATGTGTGTACACACATAGGTTCTAGGCCACCAGGGGAACAGGTACCAAATTCTTACTGGCTGTGCCTGGGTGGGGATTCAGCCAACGTTTTCCCCCCACTTTTTTCTTTTTAAATTTTCTGTAGCTTTTCAGATTTTCTGAAATGAAAAAACTTTTTTTTTTAAGAGATTTTTATTGCCTTCTTTCTACCTTTTTCTCCAAACCTTCTGCTCTTTCTGGAATCTGTCACGTCTTGCCCATGCTGAGATTTCCCATCTCATTCACAGTGGCGGGTAGCTCGGCCAGCTTATCCCAGGTCTTTGCCATGAGTGGACAGGCATATAAATTCCGGGTGCTTAAGAGGGGTTTTGGTTTTTTTTTTTAATGTTTTAATACCTTCAAATCTTATTTCCCCCCCAAAGGCAATGGTAATATATTTTCATTGAAAAAAATTATAGAAATGTAACTTCAAAAATGGAAGCTCACGACAATTCTGCCCCTCTTTTCTCCCTACCCACTCCCCACCCATGCTAACACCCCTTAGCAGTCAGAGATAGAGTGTTCCAGATTCTAAATGTGCAAATGCAACATGGGGGGTGGTAGTTTCAAAAGAAGGTCATGCCGTATACAGTGTGTATAATTTGCTCTTTTCCCTTAAATGTGTCTTGGAGAGCTTTCCATGTCAGTTGGCACAAGCTCATTCGCTGCCCACTGCAAGTAGGAAGGCGCTGTGCTCGTGCCGGGGTTACAGTGTGACCCACACTGACAAGGCACCTGGCGCTTACGGTCTGGGGGAGACGGAGCTTAACAAATACACAGCAAACGGGTCACCTGCTCATTTGGGTTCATTCTTATGGGCCAAGTTCATGGTGCCTGCCTTGCTTGGAAGTCTCCCTGAAATAGACATCTAGTGGTCAGTCACACACTTAAAGGCACAGCACTGGCTGGGATATGACCAGTTCGTGAAACGTGTGGATGCTCTGCGTGACATCAACCAGGGAGCCCGATGTAGGGCGGGGCCTGGTTTGGGTCAGAGATCGGCCTCACCCCTCTGGGCTGCAAGGTATTCCATTGCGTGGATTTCCTGTAACTTCTCTAACCTGTCCTGTATCGGTAAACAATGACGGTCCGGGATAAATAACCCTGCCGTGAACATCTCTGTGTGGATGAGGTGACGGTCACCAAGAGCTGAAGCAGCCAGTGTCAGGCGATTTTTTTCCTTTTGTCTTTTCCAAGGAGCAGGAAGACGTCTACTTCATGAAGGGGGCCTTCGAGGAAGTGATTCGTTACTGTACCATGTACAACCATGGGGGTATCCCCCTGCCGCTGACGCCCCAGCAGCGAGCCTTCTGCCAGCAGGAGGAGAAGAGAATGGGGTCGCTCGGCCTGCGGGGTCAGTGCCTGTGGTCCCAGCCCCAAGCTCTAAGTTTGCACATAACACTGACTTCTCAAGTGTATTAACGCAGGGTCCTGAGTCAACGCAGTGATGATCAGAGTGGTGTCAGGCAGGATGCTAATGCAAGCAAAGCCAGGGTGGGCTCTCTTGGGCAGATGAAAGATAGGGAGACCCCCACCCATCTCAGCCGCCAGATGACACCCGTTATCCCAGACGCAGCTCACGTGTGCAAGAAGAGGTTCTGAGTTTTCTAAGACAGGTGAACAGGCCGCCCCTGAAACAATGATTTTCCCGATTGGTCGTCTTGCTCACGGCTCGCTGTCAGGAAAACCCAAAGCTCTTGTAAATTAATAGACATTTCATTCCTTGGCCATTTCCAATTTTCTGCACCAGGGCCGACGCCTTCCCCGATGGGCTGAACATTAAATCTCACGTTTCCCGTAGTGTCATATGTCAGCCTGTCGGTTTTCAGAGAAAATGTCTAAAAACACTCTGGAACACGTGTATTCCCTCAGGGGAAAGTGAGAAGCGTTGGCTTGCTGTATTGGTTTCAGTTGCCCTAGTTTTCCCCTTCAGGGGACGGTAATTATAAACTGACAAGCCTAGAAGGTGAGGGCATGACAGAACAGAGCTGAGCTTAGCTGAGCAGGGCAGGGAGGGTTGCTTTGAGAAAGGGGGGAATGGTACCCGCATCGCTGGCACACCCCCTGGCATCACTGGTACGGTGTCATGACTGAGGGATCACAGCTGGAACTTGCTGGCCTATCTCCCCTCCCATATCAGTAAGGTGACAAAGTAAGGTCAGTTCTCACACCACCCCCTCAGAGCACCTGTCCCCAAGAGCCGGGCCTGGCTTCTGTGCCACTGAAACGGAGTCCTCTGACCCGTGTTGCCTCCTGCACATTTTTCTTGACCTTGGTAGCTGTTGCCCCGAGTCTGCTGGCAATGACAGATAGGCAGGCCATCAGAAATGCGCCCTTATGTGCCAGCCCACGGGTGTTCTCGTGGCCACTCCCCTTGGGGACTGCACCACCGGTGCCCAGAGGCCCGTCTCCCGCTGGGCAAGTTGCTGCTTACCCTGCTCTCCATCGTGGGTGAGCCGTCAACAGCCGCTGCCCTGCACGGGCCTGACGACCACCGGAAAGATCGTCCCTTCCCTTGTGGTCCAGGGACTTAGTGCCCAAGCCCCTCGCGGACAGAAGAGGGTCTGGGACACGGTGGGGCTGGGCTGACGGGACGAAAATCTTCTGAGCCTTCTGTGGGTCTTGCTCTGTCTGCAGTGCTGGCCCTGGCTTCTGGGCCCGAGCTGGGGAAGCTGACGTTCCTGGGTCTCATCGGAATCATCGACCCTCCGAGGGCTGGCGTGGAGGAAGCAGTCCACGTTCTCTCTGATTCGGGCTTGTCCGTGAAAATGATAACGGGAGATGCTCTGGAGACGGCCTTGGCAATAGGTAACCAGGGAATGGGGTGGAGGGTGAGGGTCGCTACCAGTGCTTCCTCCTCGAGGGACCTGGTCAGGAGAGCTCACACCTTCCTTCCACGTGCTTGGAAGAGATTCTGAGGTTCGAGGACCAGCATCCCACCTTCCGAGTGGGTGTTTGTCTCTAAAATGTTGGCAGGTTCTCCTAAAGAGGAAAAGACCTCGTGTGCACCGAGAACATTCTCTGTCCTGGGGGCCTTCCATCCATGATCTCACCTCATCTCCACAGGCAGCATCACTGCCTGTACACACTTCCAGCCTGGCTTCTGCCAGTAGCGGTGTGCCCTTGGCAAACCATTGAGCCACTCTGACCCTCAGGCTTTTCATCAGCAGAGGGCTAGCAACCTTCCTCCTCCTACTCTTTTTATTACTGTTAGCAGGGTTGCCACACCTTGGGTTTCTTCCCCCTCTGTCTTGAGGCAGCCTGGCACCATGGAAAGATCAGACTCTGGAATCAGACAGAAAGAACCATGTCAGGTCCAGTATTAGCACTTACTAGCCCTATGACCTTGGGAAAGTCACTGCTCTCTGTTTCCTCATCTTTAGAGTGGGGATAAGAGGCCTTTGTTGCCAGTTCATTCTGTGGATGGAATTAAGGTCAGATACCATAGCAGGTGCTCTCTAATTGGGGCCACTGTGGTTTTGTTTTTCCCTGTGGCCAAGGCGGGGCCTGATGTCAGGTAGGTGGCGTGAGGGGCACGTTTAGGCACCACAGGCTCAGGCCCTCAGAAGGGACTGTCCACACCCTGCAGGAAGAAACATCGGCCTGTGCAACGGGAAGCTGAGCGCCATGTCCGGGGAAGAGGTGGAAAGCGCCGAGCAGGGCGAGCTGGCCAAGCGCGTCGGGAAGGTGGGGTCCTCCCGAGGCTCGCCACCGAGGGGCGTGGGGTGAAGGTGCCACCTCCTCAGTCACTGATGCTCGGCCCTCTCCCGTCTCCGTATCCAGGTGTCTGTCTTCTTCAGGACCAGCCCAAAGCACAAACTCAAAATCATCAAGGTCAGTTGTGTGCCTCTCTGGTCCCTCAGGGCACAGCCCAGGGCGGTGGCGGCTCTGCTCACAAGGTGGTCCAGGGCCCAGCGGTGGCCGCCTCCTCTGCACTGGCCTCTGGGGAGGGGAGAACTGGGGGTCCCGTGCCACGTATACCAAAAGCGGGGAGCGGGAATTGGGTGGCGCAAAGGGAGAAACGCAGAGCCCAGCCTTCGTTAGTCGGGTGCTCCTTGGTGTATTCCTGTTATTTAACTCCAGGCCTTAGTTTCCTCATCTGTAAAATGGGGATAATGTGAATGACAGAATGACACCAGCTAATTCACAAGGCAGGAGAGGGTGAAACGAAGCCAGGGGACTTACCTGGCTGTCCAGTGGTTAAGGCTCCACGCTTCCAGTGTAGCGGGTGCGGGTTCAGTCCCTGGTCAGGGAACTACGATCCCACATGCTGCATGGCGCGGCCAAAAAAAAAAAAAAAGAAAGAAAGGAAGCAGGGCCTGTGAAGCCCTTGGCAGCTGCCTGGCCCAGCGCAGGTGCTTTCTGATGGTGCATCAAAAACGAAAGGACTAGAACGAGAGACTCCTGCGTTTTCCCGCACACGGATGCTTTGAAAAGTTGCTCTTTAACACGTGTGTTTTTCCTTTTGTGTCATTTTGGGGTTTTTTAGTTCTACAGAGTGAATCTCTGTGCCAGTCATTCCTCAAAGAGAATATTAATACTTATTGGGTACCACATGGATTCAGGGGGTGAGCTGATTATTATTTGTTAATGGTTGTTGACTGAAAAGCACACCGTGAGAGCTGTGAGTTAAGTTTTATTGGGGGCAAACTGAGGACTACAGCTGGGGAGACAGCGTCTCAGCTCTGAGGGGCCGCTCCGAAGAGGTAGGGGGTGGGGCATGTATGTGACTTTAGTGAAGGGGGTACCAGCAGTCATGCACACGTTTTGGCAGAAGGCTGCTCCTGGCCACGAGGAGCAGACGTCTCTGTTAGTGATTTTAGTGCTTTTCTAGATACGAAAAGTTGTAAGAATCTGGGTGCATAAAATCTGCTCCTGGAAACAGCCAACCATCTGAAGGCTTGTTCTGGCAGTTCTCCCCTCATTCCCGATCTCCGCCCTGAACTCCTTTCAGGGGCTGTGGAAGATCAGCGGCTGCAGTGGCCAGTGACTTCATCCTTATAGAACCAGACGGCAAGCGACAGTTTTTAGTTGGTGTGGTGATGGATAACACATTCACGCCTTCGCTCTGTGCCGGGCACTGTCCCCTCTCTGTTCTTAGTTTAGGGCTCACAACAGCCCTGATAAGGAGGGACTGTGCTCCCACTTTGCAGATAGAGAAGCTGAGGTTAGGTTCAGGGCTTGCCCCGTGCCCACAGCTCGTACGGGGGGAACTGGGATTCAGACCCGGGCCAGCTGACCCCAGTGCCCTCTAGAGAGGGGCCTTTGCCGTGGACCACTCAGTGTGAGAGGCGGGGCAGAAGGAGGGAAGGATCTGGAAGGCAGGTCCTCAGGCTGCAGGCCTCCACTGGCCTCCTCTTTCCAAAGGCTTTGCAGGAGTCAGGGGCGATCGTGGCCATGACGGGGGACGGGGTGAACGACGCGGTCGCCCTGAAGTCGGCGGACATCGGGATTGCCATGGGGCAGACAGGGACGGACGTCAGCAAGGAGGCCGCCAACATGATCCTGGTGGACGATGACTTCTCAGCCATCATGTAAGCTGCTCTTTAGGTGTTTCTTCAGTGGCAAAAATGCCTGGGGTGGCAGCCCCCTCCTCTGCTGTGGTGGGTATACACGGTGTCCCCAGGCCCACCCCCCACCTCACGGAAAGCAGGGCCACGGGGGACCCTTCTCCTTGGTGGATCAGCGAGGGGCACCTTCGGGAGCCTTGGGTGAGGGCTGGGGTCCCAGGGCTCGGACGAGAGGATGGTCTACAGTCTTTGGACAGAATGGTGATCGTGGCCTGGGGACCAGTCCCCAGCGGCTGAAGCCACCTGTTAGGACATCGGCATCCTCTACTGGTGATTCCCCGAGAATGCCAGCAAGGAGAAACGTGACCTCTGGTGACACCGTCGCTTCCTTTAGCAGGTGACGGAGCTGGCTGACCCTTCTCTCCCGGCCGTCTTTGTGAATAAATGCTTTCTCCTCTCTGGCAGGAATGCGGTGGAGGAAGGCAAGGGGATTTTTCATAACATCAAGAACTTTGTCCGATTTCAGCTGAGCACGTAAGTCGAGGCCGGCGTCCCCGCCGTGTGCCAGGTCTGGGAGCAGCTGGTGACAGTGCCCTGTGTGTGCCCTGCAGGAGCATCTCGGCCTTGAGCCTCATCACACTGTCCACCGTGTGCAACCTGCCCAGCCCCCTCAATGCCATGCAGATCCTGTGGATCAACATCATCATGGACGGGCCGCCGGCGCAGAGGTAAGGCAGTGGGGAGCGTGCTGGGGAGACGGCAAGGGGATGCACCAGGCGCAGGAGGCGGCGTCTGGTGGGCGGGCAGGGGGACGACGAACTTTCTGCTCCTCTGCCTGGAATGCTCTCTCCCTGAGCTACCTGCATGGCTCGAGTCCTCTCTTCATTTGGGTCACTGCCTCCAAGAAGTCCTCCCTGATTTCTCTAGCAGCAGCTTTCTCCCTCCCAGTCACCTTACCCTGCTTTATTTTTGCCTAGAGGGGAACATATTTCCTTGTTTATCTGACCATAATCCATCTCCCCTTTAGCATGTCAGCTTCCTGGGGGCAAGGGTTTTTTGTTCCCTGCAGGATCCCCGACTCCTACAGTGGTGCCCGGCACACACTAGGTGCTCAGGACGTTATTGGCTGGATGAATGAGGAGGGAGCGTGAGGCTAACCGAGTGAATGATGCAGGAGGAAGGATGGGCCCTGGAGGCAGGGAGGCCGGTGTGAGCGAGCGAGGCACTTCCCTGTGTCTCAGCACAAGGCGGGTGTTGCTGTCGGTGCAGCTGAATTGTTGGTTATTAATCTAATCACCACCGGAGACGGCTTTGCTGCCCCCGACGCCCAGCGAGAGGGCACCTCGTATACGTGCTCTCCCCGGGAACGGGGCGCGAGCAAAGTCGGACCCCAGCCGTATCTGCCCCGCGTGGGCGACCCCCAGCCTGCTCCCTCCTTGGTGCCCCACACCTTCCACTGCGGGCCCAGCCCCGATCCCGCTGCCTTGGAGTTGGCTGAAGGCAGGTCCCCTCAGTTGCTTGGGGGCTCTTCAGTGGGCAGGGCCAGGATCCCATTTCTCCAGGCCAGCTGGGATGAGGCCAGGCCCGAGCTGGGGGCGGGGGTCTCCGAGGTAACGGGGAACGACCGGGCACCATTCAGGACCACGTGGTTGGCCACAGGCATGGTCTTCTGTCACCGCAGTCGTGGCTGGGGATGCGGGAGGGCGGTGGAGCTGCTGGGCTGTCGGTGGGGTCCAGGCTGTGGCAGCAGAGCAGAGGACGTGAGGCAGGAGGGGCCGGGGACAACCTGGAGGCACTGCCCGCGCCCATCCAGGCCTTCGATGTGGACCCTTGTGCGTCACTTCGCCGGGTGGCCTCGCGCATTTAACCACTGCACGTCTTTTCAGTGGTTTATTTCAAAGCATCCGGTTTTGTTCCGAGCAGCTTGGGGGTAGAGCCGGTCGACAGGGACACCCTCAGGCAGCCGCCACGGCACATCAAGGACGTGATACTCGGCAGAGCCCTCATCCTGAAGATCCTCCTGTCGGCCGCCACCATCATCAGCGGGACCCTCTTCATCTTCTGGAAAGAGGTGGGGGAGTCCTCATGGGCTTGGCCAACGGGTCTGTGCAGTGGCAGACGCGGGGCAGGGGTGTGGTCCCGGCCCCCAGGGGCGCAGGCGCCGTGGCTGGGGGAGACAAACACACGTGCAGGGCAGCAGAGGGCGGGGAGGGACTGCGAGCCAACGCTGCAGAGGTGGGACCGGGCGGAAGGGACGTGAGGCCTCACAGGCAGAGAAAAGGCAGCAGATTTTTTCCTAAATGGGACACAGTGCGTCTCCTGCTTTCTATTATCCCCAGGAGACAATCTGACATCTACTAAAGAAACTCCTGTCTTATTCTCAGGAGGTGACTATTTGGGAGATCTTTTTTTTTTTTTGCGGTACGCGGGCCTCTCCCTGTTGTGGCCTCTCCCGTTGCGGAGCACAGGCTCCGGATGCGCAGGCTCAGCGGCCATGGCTCACGGGCCCAGCCGCTCCGCGGCATGTGGGATCCTCCCGGACCGGGGCACAAACCTGCGTCCCCTGCATCGGCAGGCGGACTCTCAACCACTGTGCCACCAGGGAAGCCCGAGATCTTACTTTTTATTTAATTTTTATTTTATATTGGGGTGGAGTTGATTTACAATGTTGTGTTAGTTTCAGGTGTACAGCAAGGTGATTCAGGTATACATATACATGTATCCATTCTTTTTCAGAATCTTTTTCCTTATAGGTTATTACAGAATACTGAGTTCCCTGTGCTACACAGTAGGTCCTTGTTGATTATTTACATGTAGTAGTAGTGTGTATAAATTAATCCCAAACTCCCAATCTATCTTCCCTGCCAATGATTCCCCTTTAGTAACCATAAGTTTGTTTTCAAAGTCTGTGAGTCTGTTTTGTAAATAAGTTCATTTGTATCTTTTTTTAGATTCCACATATAAGTGATATCATATATTTGTCTGGCTTACTTAATATGATAATCTCCAGGTCCATCCATGTTGCTGCAAATGGCATCATTTCATTCTTTTTTATGGCTGAGTAATATTCCATTGTATGTATGTACCACATCTTCTTTATGCATTCCTCTGTTGATGGACGGTGAGGCTGCTTCCATGTTTTGGCTTTTGTGAGTAGTGCTGCTGTGAACATAGGGGTGCAGGTATCTTTTAGAATTATAGCTTTGTCTGGGTAATTCTTAGTTTTTTAAGGCACCTCCATGCTGTTCTCCATAGTGGCTGTATCAATTTACATTCCCACCAACAGTACAAGAGGGTTCCCTTTTCTCCACACCCTCTCCAGCATTTATTGTTTGTAGGCTTTTTGATGATGGCCATTCTGACCGGTGTGAGGTGTTATCTCTTACAGTTTTGATTTGCATTTCTCTGATAATTAGCGATGTTGAGGATCTTTTCATGTGCTTTTTGGCCATCTGTATGTCTTCTTTGGAGAAATGTCTATTTAGGTCTTCTGCCCATTTTCTGACTGGGTTGTTTTGTTGATATTGAGCTGTATGAGCTGTTTATATATTTTGGAGATTAAGCCCTCGTCAGTTGCCTCATTTGCAAATATTTTCTCCCATTCTGTGGGTTGTCTTTGTTTTTCTTTTCATTACTCTAGGAGGTGGATCAAAGAAGATATTTCTCTGATTTATGTTAGTGTTCTGCCTATGTTTTCCTCTAGGGGTTTTATAGTGTCTGGCCTTACATTTAGGTCTTTAATCCATCTGGAGTTTATTGTTGTGTATGGTTAGGGAGTGTTCTAATTTCATTCTTTTACATGTAGCTGTCCAGTTTTCCCAGCACCACTTACCGAAGAGGCCGTCTGTTCTCACTGTAGGGGATCTCATTATGCGTCACCTTTCCGTGGCCTGCAGGTTCAGGCAGCCCCTGTGCTGAGACGGCCAGTGAGCTAGATAGAGAATTAGGCATGTGGTCGTCCAGGCGTTTAAACCCAGCTCGCCCCTGTGCGGGAGGGGGGACGGGGCGCCGGACAAGCCCCAGGTCTGTTTTTCGCAGGAGTGTTCCCCACGGCACCCCCCGAGGAGCAGCTGGGCTCTTGCATCCTCAACGGCCCGGAAGAGGCCCCGCCTTTGTCCAGCACATGTGCTCAGCCAGGCGGGGGGAGAGGCACAGACCTGTCGGTTCTAACGGGTCCTGAGGGCGGAGTCCCCGCCTCCCCTGCACCTTCTCACCCTGTGCACTCGCGTTCCAGATGCCCGAAGACAAGGCAAGCACCCCGCGCACCACAACCATGACCTTCACCTGTTTCGTGCTCTTCGACCTCTTCAACGCCTTGACCTGCCGCTCCCAGGTGAGACCCCGCTGCCCCCGGCAGCACCGGCTCCTGCTTTCCCGGCCCTAGTCTCTGGGCGGCTCCTGTGCCCCAACTGTGCCCTTCGTCTCCGCAGACCAAGCTGATAGTCGAGATCGGCTTCCTGAGGAACCGCACGTTCCTCTACTCTGTGCTCGGGTCTGTCCTGGGGCAGCTGGCGGTGATCTACCTGCCGCCCCTGCAGAAGGTCTTCCAGACGGAGAACCTGGGGGCGCTCGGTGAGTGGGAGGCGTCACCCGGGACCGCAGCCGTCCTCGCCGCATGCACGGGGCAGCTGCAGACCTCTCCAGGGTGTGAAGTCCCCGCATGGGGCCATCCTGTCCCCAAAGGACTGGGCTCGTTCCTGGACATCTGCACTGGGTAGGAGGAGGCGACGTGATGGGGGGAGTGGAGGCGACGTGATGGGGGGAGTGGAGAAGGCAGGAAACACGGGGGTAGCTCCTAGGAGTCAGCAGAGGGCACAGGGGTCTCAACGTCCCGGCCCACCCCCTCCCTGCCCCAGAGCAGGAGGCTCAGAGCAGGGACGGTGAGGCCCAGGGGCAGCACCAGGATGGACCACAGTCTGGGCTCAGCCTGTGATGTGCTGCCCCAGCTTAGGAGTGAGTTTACCCTGTTGGGGGTTTTAACAGGGCCTGTGTCACTGGGACCCCACTTACCTGGAGGTAGGAGTGGGCCAGCTGGCAGTTCCTGCTGAAAGGGCCACATGCAATGACCACAGCTCTCTGGGCCCCAAGCACACATGCCATGTGGGGGACCCCAGGGACTCCCCTGCATCTTCAGCAGGCTTCTGGCAGATCCATGGTCTCTCTTCGGAAGCTGCGCCGGGTGGCTTGGCCTCCTCTGCCTGAAACGGTGGTGACAGGGACCAGAAGTGGGAGGAGGCGGCCTGGAGAGCAGCAGTGCAGGGAGGGCACCCGGGTGACCGCCGACCCCGCTTTCCATCGGCAATCCCAGACCCCACTGGGGAGCCAGAGGGTGAGGGGGCTGGCGAGGCAGCCCCCAAGGCAGAGCACAGGGTGGGGCCCATCCCAGGATCATGAAATGCTCAGCAGCATCCGAGGTGGTGGAGACAAGGGCACTGAAAACCTTTGGGCAAGACTGGGAACCCTCAGCTTCTTCTTCCCCAAAATCTAAACAGCAGGGTCCCTGAGGGTATGGAGAAAAGAAAAGAACCTAAAAATGTTTTTTTACAGATGTTTCCATCCACTGGGAATTCAGGAAGCTTCCCAAGTCTAAAGGAAGTGCAGGGCCTGTGCTGGGCACCATGTCCGTCACGAATCATTGCCCACAGGGAGCCGAGCAAAGGCTCAGGGGGAGAACATAGGGCCAGCCCTCCACAACAAGCCGGAGTCGGGCTGGACTGGAAGCCTGAGCTGTGGCCGGGGGCATCTGCCCAGGGAAGGGTCTCCTTCCAGCTGCAGCTTGCATCCTGCCCGCCCCCCAGCTCTGAGCCGCCTGCGAAGGCCAGCTGGTCCTTGTGGAGCTGGCGCTGCAGCGTTTCGGATGCTGGGCTGGGGAGATCTCTGCCCCCGCAGGGGAGGGGCAAGTCTGGTCCTCAGCTCCCGGGTCCGGGCCCCTCACCTCTGTAACTCAGAACGAACCAAGCACGGGGAACAGAACTCCACGGCCCCTGGGCTCCGGTGCTGGGCAGCGCAGGGCTGGGGACCAGAGGGGCCAGCTTGCGCTCTCTGACCTTTTTCTCTCTTCACCTGTTGGCAGATCTGTTGCTTTTAACTGGATTGGCCTCCTCCGTGTTCATTTTGTCAGAGCTCTTCAAACTAGGTGAAAAATTCTGCTCCAGAGCCAAGAAAGCCCAGATCCACCAGGAAGATGTATAGTGGACCCCGACCCATGTAAAATTCCCCTAAATCTATATTTTTATGTGACTGTGGCCCTCCCCCTGCCCCGCCTCTTCCGAGAGGTGCTTTCAGGACACCGTGGCGTCAGGTCACTCACCTGGCTATTCCTGGGAAACCGGCCGGGAGCTTGGGCCCAGCCTTGCGTCCATCCACCAGTCTGTCCCGCCAGGCCCTGGGCCAAACAGTGAAGGACCTGCACAGAAACACCTCACTATTTATTAAATCACAATGATTTTTATTAACCACGTCTGGCTACGTATTTGTGCCATAGCTTAGTGCCATGCAGCCCCTGGTAGGATGAGAAGACGGTGGCGGGGGAGAGGGCAGGACCCAGGCTTCTGGTCACACTGCCCAATGGAGGCCCCATCTCCTCATCCATTAAAGGGGGGCTTTGGGTATTTTTAAGTGTGATGCCTGGGGCCTGATGATTATTTTGATGGATTTAATCAGCCCTTTCCTACACGTGGCCAGGTGGGAAACGCACAACCTGAGGTTCATGACCACGTATGTGGCGAGAGGCAGTCACGTCCTGAACAGCCTAAACAAAAGCCTCGGCTTTTGAGGCTGAACAAGACGTGGCCTTTCCCTCCAGAATCAGGAACCGGAATATGTCCCCCCAGCCTGAGGCTTGTTTCCCACTGGCCCCAAGACTGTTCTTAACACGTGTCCACCCTTCCAGCTGAAAGATGGAAGAGCAGGGAGGTCTGTGGCCGGGCAAAAACAACCACAGAGAACCAGAAATGCAACTCCATCTTTCATGAAATGAGGCCACAGCTATAACCCCCCCGACGCAGGGCTTTCCAGAGATTGAACCAACGGGATGGAGAGGAGAGAAAGAAGGACGTTTGTGTTAAGAAGTTGGCTTACGTGACTGTCGGGGCCAGGGAGTCCGACGTTTCCAGCGCTGGCCGACAGGCTGGAGACTCAGGAAGGAGCTGGTACTGCAGGGCTCGGGTCTAGGTTCTTTTCTTCTCGGGGACCTCCGTCTTCTAGCCTTCGATTGGATGAGGCCCGCCCACGTGATGAAGGTCATCTGCTTCATTCAGAGTCTACTGGTTTAAATGTTAATCACATCTAAAACCTCCCAGAGACATCTAGGCACCATGGCCTAGCCAAACTGACACACACAAGTGAATCACTACACCCAGCCACAGGAGCTGTGAGACAGGCTGCCCCGGGTGGTAACACCCAGGCCACACAGGGTGAAGAAGATCAAAGTGGACCCCTGAAGCTCCCAGGCAAAGCCCACATTCCTCCAAAGTAAGATTCACAGCCTCACTAGGCTCCTTGGCCCCAAGTGACACCAGAGCTAAATGAGGAGACACACATAAGCCACCCCCACAAGAGGGAGGGGGCTGGCTGGAGAAGACCCCTTTGGGGCAGGGGTGATACCTGCCCACAGCTACCAACCTTTAGCGACTGCCTAGACGTAAAGGCTAAATAACGTCACACACACACAGCCTGCTACGGGGCTTCTCTCTGAGTCAGGGACACTCCCTGCTGCTCCCTCCCTTTTCAGGATTCTTCAGCAAATTGCTGGCCCAAGCAATAGGTTTCTCATTAAAAAAAATAATAATAAGGGCTTCCCTGGTGGTGCAGTGGTTGAGAGTCCGCCTGCCGATGCAGGGGACACGGGTTCGTGCCCAGGTCCGGGAAGATCCCACATGCCGTGGAGCGGCTGGGCCCGTGAGCCATGGCCGCTGAACCTATGTCATGGCTGCTGAGCCTGCGCGTCCGGAGCCTGTGCTCCGCCACGGGAGAGGCCACAACAGTGAGAGGCCCGTGTACTGCAAAAATAAATAAATTAATAATAATAATAATAATAAAAATAACTAGGGTCGATTGATACTTGCAATAGAAACAACAAAAAAGTATTCTTAACCCTGACTTATACCATACAGAACAAGCCAGGATAAACTGCAAATGTAAAAGGTAAAACAGTAAAGCTTTTGAAAGAAAAAATAGGGATAGGTAAATTTTTACCAAATAAGACACAAAGAGCTAGCCACTAAGTGTTATATATACCGGATCGACTGGACTACATGCAAGTGAAGACCCTCTTCTCGCCAAGGATGTAATAGAACAGGACCATTAAGCAGCTTAGCTCCATTTATTTTTATAGAACTCCACCCATCAACAGCAGGGGGCCGTTCACCAAAATAAAGACAGCAAAGAACAGAAAACAATGAAGTCAAAGGCAAAAATAGAAAAAAAAAAAAATCAAAAGCCAGTTCTTTGAAAAAAATCAATGGAAGTATCAGTCTTGCTAGAGGTTCAGCAAAGGAAAAAAAAGATACAAACTACCAATATTAGGAATGAGAGATGGTGTTATCATACAGCTCCCTCAAGATATTCCAAAAATAAAGGAGCACTAAGAACTTTATGCACTTAAACTCAACACGTTAGATGAAATAAACCAATTCCTTGAAAACCACAAACTACTAAAACTCACTGAAGATGAAATAATACATAATCTGAGTAGTCGTATAACTAGCAAAGACACTGAAGTTATCATTAAAACCGTCCCCCAAAAAGGAAATCACCAAAGCCAGATGGTTTCACTGGTAAATTTTACTAAACGTTTTAAGAAATAACAATCCTGCACAACCCCTCCCAGGAAATAAGAGGAGGGAACACTTCTCAACTCATTTTATGAAGCCAACATTACCCTGATATCAAAACCATACAAACACAGTACCATAGACCAACATCCCTCATGAACACAGAGACAAGAATCCTCAGTGAAATATTAGCAAATTGGATCCAGCCATATATAAAGAGTACAAGACACCATGAGCAAGTGGGATTAATCCAAGAATGAAAAGCTAGGTCAATATTCAATAATCAATGCAATCCACCATATTAATAGTCTAGAGAAGGAAAACCACATGGTCATATCAATTGAAGCAGGAAAAGCATTCATAACATTCAAACCCCACTCATGATAAAAACTCAGTGAACTAGGAATAGAAGGAAACTTCTTGAACAAAATGAAAAGTATCTAGAAAAAATAAAAAACAACTCTATAGTCAACATCATACTTAATGATGAAAGACTGAATGCTTCCCCCATAACATTAAGAGCAAAGCAAAGATGTCCAGCCTCACCATTCCTATTCAGCATAATACTGGAATTCCTAGTCAGTGCAATAATAGCAAGAAAAGAAAATTAAAAGGCACTGGAAAAGAGATTTAAAAGGGGGAAATAAAACTGTCCCTATTCACATGACACTGTGTATGTAGAAACTCCCAAGGAATCTAAACAAAAACCTTTCCAGAACCAATAAGTGAGTCTAGGGAAGCCACAGATACAAGGTTAACAAAAAATCACTGGTATTTCTATATACTAGCAAAGAACAACTGGAAACTGAAAATTTAAACGTAATACACATTTACAATGAAGCAAATTGAAATACTTAAGTATAAACTAACAAAACATGTTTAGGATCTGTGTGTGTGCTGCAAACTACAAAATGCCAATGAAAGAAATCAGAGAAAACCTAAAAAAACGGGGAGACATACTGTGTTCATGCCTTGGAAGGCTCAATATAGTAAAGATATCAGTTCTTCCTAAATTGGTCTATAGATTTAACACAATTTCTATCAAAATCTCAGCAGGATCTTTTTTTAAGACATAGATAATCTTATTCTAAAATTTATATGAAAAGACAAAGGAACTATAAAATAGCTAAAACAATTCTGAAAAAGAGGCAGAAAGTTGGAAGAAACATATTTCCTGGTTTTAAGACTTACTATATAGCTACAGTAATCAAGACAGGGCAATATTGGTAAAGTAACAGACACACAGATCAATGTCAGAGTTGAGTCCAGAAATAGTCCCACACAAGTAGAGCCAATTTATTTTTGACAAAAAGCCAACAGCAATTCAAGGGAGAAAAAATATTCATTTCAACAAATGGTGCTGCAACAACTGGATATCCATAGCAAAAAAGAACCTCTTATACTTTCTACAAAAATTAACCAAAAATGGGCAATAGACCAAATCATAGAAGAAAACAAAAGAGAAAATGTTTGGAATTGAGAATTAGGCAAAGAGTTCTTAGACATGACACCAAAAGTACTATCCATAAAAGAAAAGAAAAATTGATAAATTGAATTTCACAAATTTAAAAAATTTTACTCATGAAAGTTACAATTAAGAGAATTTTTTACAACCTACACACTGAAAGAAAAACATTATCAAATAATATCTAACAAAGGACTTGGAGCCAGAATATTTTTTAAATCTCAAAACTTAACAGTTAAATTTTAGAAAAAGGGCAGTATTCTTGAACTGAGTCTTCACCAAAGAGGACAAACCCATGGTAAGTAAGCACAAGAAAAGATGTTCAACATCATTAACCAGTAGGGAAAGGCAACCTTAACCCACAATGAAATACACTACACACCCATTAAAGTGGCTAAAATAAAATACTGACAATACTAAGTGATGACAAGGATGCAAAGCATCTGGAACTCTTGTATGTTGCTGATGGGGATGTAAATGCTACAGCCTCTCTGGAGAACTTGGCAACATCCTGAAAACTTTTACACTTAGCACGTGACCCATCAATCCTACTCCTAGGTATTGATCCTAAAGATGACTTATCACACAAAAATCTGTGCATGAAAGTTCATGGCAAGTTTATTTACAAGAGCCAAATCTTAGAAATAACCCAAATGTCCTTAAGAGGGTGAACAGATAAAGAAACTGGTACAACTATACACTGGAATTCTCCCCAGCAATGAGAAGGAACATACACAGAACAACTTGGATGGATCTCATGGGTATTATGCTGAGTGATAGTATCCAGTCTTAAAAGGTTACATACTAAATGGTTCCATTTACAGAGATCCCCAAGGTGACAAAATTATAACGATGGAAAATGGATTTGAGGTTGCTAAGGGTAGGATTAAGAGGGTGTCAGTGTCGAGGGAGAACCTGAAGGAGTCTGGGGGTGATGGGACAGTTCTGTATCCCAATTGTAGTGGTGGTTTCACTGATCTACACATGTAATAAAATTTCATATAACTTGTGGCAGGGGTCCCCAAGACTACCCTCAGGCTCAGTGATTCTCTAGAAGGACTCACAAGAGGGCAACCAGAGGCTCTGTGTTTTGAACTCTCCCAGATTCTTCCCTTTGTCTGGTTCTCATTTGTATCCTTTCCCTGTAATAAATATGACCATCAGTATGATAGGTTTCCATGAGGTTTTTTTTTTTTTTTTTTTTTTTTTTTTTAGCAAATTATCCAACCTGAGGGTGGTTTGGGGAATTCCCTGAACTTGCAATTGGTTTCAGAAGTCTTGGGTAGACTTTGCTATCTGGAGGACTGTGCCCTTAACTTCAAGTAGGCCTCAAATCAAGTACTATGGAAAAACTGGTAAAATTCACATAAGGTTTGAGCTATTTAGTTCATAGTATTGCATTAACTCTGATTTCCTGGTTTTGATCATTTGGTCTGTGGTTATTTAAGATGTTTTCATTGGGGGAAGCTGGGTGATGGGCACACAGGAACTCTCTGCACTATTTTTACAACTTCTATGTCAATCTAAAATTATTTCAAAATAAAGTTCAAGGAAAAAAATAGACTCAAAAAAATTGAGCAAAAATATACCAGGCAAATGCAGACAACAACTCACGCAACAGGGGTGACACTACAAATGTCAGATGAGATTTTAAAAATCCAGGCCAAAAGCATTCAGTGAGACAAAGAAGGGAATTTAATAAGACATAACCACCACCAAAAATCTAATTGGCCTGGGTATGTACCAACACAACATCCAAATTCATAGAGCACAGTAGAGGAAATTTAGGAAAAACACAGAAACTTCACTAGGAGACTCTTAACTGACCACAAGCAAGGAAATAAATTGATCTCAAAAAGCAGATACAGGTGACCTCACTCATCACTAACCTGCCATGTAAGGACACCACTGAAACCTCGATTGATTCCAGGAAGTAGATGTGATACAGTCGACCTCTCTAATCACTGTTCAACAAAACCACAAAAGAATCTGTGAAGAAATTCTCCAGCACAGCAAAATTTTAAAACTCTTGGGCCCAAGAGAAAATCAAAATGGAACTGCAGAAAACCTGGAAGCTCATCACGCACACACCAATCAGAATCTGTAAATGCAATGATCGTGCCACAAGGTAAAGCAGAGCTCACAGAAAAAAGTAGCCCCATATATTCTCATTTACTCTTTTTATTTAGTCATTTAATAATCAACTCAAAAAATGAAAAATAAATATAAAACAGCAAAAATAATATAAAAACAATATTAACTACAAAACAAAATTGGTAGAACCTAACCTAAGAAAAAAAAATGAAAGGAAAACAGAAAATAATCTACAACTATGAAAAATTTCAAATATTTCAATCTATGTAAATTAATTTGAAGACTTAAGTGATGTGGAAAATTTACTAAGAAATAAAAAAAAATCATCAAAACTGATCCCAGCAGAGATTTCAGACAACCCAGATGATTAAAAAAAAAAAAAAAAAAGATAAGGTTATCAATAATTAACCCCTTCCCTCCACCACCAAACCAAGAAATACCAGATGAATTCTACCCAAACTTTAAGGAATTCCTTTCATTTGCATTTTCTAGAACCTGGAAGAAAGAAAGATTCTAAATTATTTTTGTAGGGCCAGCACAATTTTAAAGCGTGACTTACATAAAATCTGACCAAAACAAAACAAGAAACCACAGACCAACTCATTTATACACACTGCCACAAAAACACTAAACATGGGCCAACTGAATGAACACATTAAGAGTGACAGTTTCGGGCTTCCCTGGTGGCGCAGTGGTTGAGAGTCTGCCTGACAATGCAGGGGACACGGGTTCGAGCCCTGGTCTGGGAGGATCCCACATGCCACGGAGCAACTGCGCCCGTGAGCCACAACTACCGAGCCTGTGCGTCTGGAGCCTGTGCTCCGCAGCAGGAGAGGATGCAACGGTGAGAGGCCCGCACACCGCGATGAAGAGTGGCCCCCGCTTGCCGCAACTAGAGAAAACCCTTGTACAGAAACGAAGACCCAACACAGCCAAAAATAAATTAAAAAAAAAAAAGAGTGACAGTTTCAAGCACAAGGATGTGGACTTCCCTGGTGGCAAAGTGGTTAATAATCCACCTGCCAATGAAGGAGACATGGGTTCAAGCTCTGGTCTGGGAAGATCTCACATGCCACGGAGCAACTAAGCCCGTGTGCCACAACTACTGAGCCTGCGTGCCACAACTACTTAAGCCCATCCTCTGCAATGAGAAGCCACCACAGTGAAAAGTCTGCACACCGCAGCGAAGAGTAGCCCCCACTCACTGCAACTAGAGAAAGACCACGCACAGCAATGAAGACCCAATGCAGTCAAAAATAAATAAATAAAATTAAAAAAAAATTTTTTTTTTAAAGCACAAAGATGGCTCAGTATTTGGAACCTTAATATTTGGAAGAATTTGGTATTTCTTATTAATAACTCTGAAGAAAAACATGGATGCTAAAAAAAAAAGTTTTTTATAAAACTGAACATCTACTCTTGACACTCTTAATAACAAATACAAATGGGTACTTTCTTTGCATGAAAAGTGTATACATATATATATATATATATACACATATATATATATATATATATATATATATATATATATATGAAACATCTCAAAACAAAAGCCAGCATCACACTTAATGTATAAAAGACTAGAGGCATTTCCATTCAAGTCAGAAATAAGAAGGAGGCATCATTATTGTTAAAATTCGGGAAGTATCTGCTGATACAATTAATCAAGAGGAAGAAATGAAAGGTCTAGAAATCAGGTAGGGAAATTATCCTTATTTCCAGGTATGCCATCGTAATAGCTGCAATCAACACAGTGTACACCTTGAACTACACAATCTTATGTGTCAATTATATCTCAATAAAGCTGGGGTGGGGGGGGAAAGAAATCACACAAGCCAAAACGTAACAGAAAGATGCTTTAAAGTACCAGGGGGAAAATGTCAAAATATCTTAAAAAAAAAAAAAAAAAAAGCAAAAACAATCCTTCAAAAATAAAGGGAAGGACTTCCCTGGTGGCGCAGTGGTTAAGAATCTGCCTGCCAATGCAAGGGACACGGGTTTCATCCCTGGTCCGGGAAGATCCCACATGTCACAGAGCAACTAAGCCCATGCACCACAACTACTGAGCCCACACGGTGCAACTACTGAAGCTCATGCGCCCTAGAGCCTGCATGCCACAACTACTGAGCCCACGTGCCTAGAGCCCATGCTCCACAGCAAGAGAAGCCGCCGCAATAAGAAGCTCACATCAAAGAGTAGCCCCCGCTCACAGCAATTAGAGAAAGCCGCATGCAGCAACGAAAACCCAATGCAGCCAAAATAAAATAAAGGCAAAATTTTTTTTCAGACAAAAAGAATCATAATAGCTGCAAACTCCCAGAGAATTCATAGATTATCAGAAACAATGAGACCAGTCACAGCAGCATCACCTGGGAATTTATCAGCAATGTAAATTCTCTAGTCCCTCCCCAGAACTACTGAATCAAACTCTGGGAGTGGAGGTCCCCGGTCTGTACTTTAAGAAGCCCTCTAGGTGATTCTGATGCAGGCTCAAGGTCGAGAACCACTAGATAAAAGAATTCAGTAAGGTAACGGGGTACAACACTATGTAGAAAAATCAAGAGCTTTCCAATGTTCAAAGAACCATCAGTTGGGGCGGGGGGCAAGTCCACTCACAGTGCCAGCAATGACAACAAAAATTTACATAGCAAACTGAGATGTTCCTGTTCTTGGATAAGAAGAATCAGCATTAGCCAATGTCAGTTCTGCCTACATTCATTGATATTTAATGCCATCTTGAAAATACTATCAAAAAAAAAAGAAAAAGAAAATACTATCAAACTTCTTAGAAGTAGTCAAAGTGCTACCAAAGATCAGACAAAATAAGCAGGCAAGCATTTGAAGGAAAAACAAAACAAAACAAAGAAACAAAAAAACCCAGTAGTAATAAAGGAATAGCTCTTACATCTTTTTATCATAAAACTCTGATAATTAAAACATGAGACAGAGACCTTCAGTGAGAAAGTAGCATTTTAAGTCAGTGGGAAAGAGACACAGAGTTTAATATAAAATGTACTGGAATTTATTTGGGGGTAAGATAGAGGTATATTTTAAAATGTAGTTTGAGCCAAAGCAATCATGAGAAAGAAAAACCGAACTGGAGGAATCAGGCCCCATGACTTCAGACTATACTTCAAAGCTACAGTAATCAAAACAGTATGGTACTGGCACAAAAAAACAGACATGTAGATCAATGGAACAGGATAGAAAGCCCACGAATCTATGGTGAATTAATCTATGACAAGGGAGGCAAGACTATACAATGGAGAAAAGACAGTCTCTTCAATAAGTGGTGCTGGGAAAACTGGACAGCTACATGTAAAAGAATGAAATTAGAACATTCTCTAACACCATACACAAAAATAAACTCAAAATAGACCTAAATGTAATACCAGATACTATAAAACTCTTAGAGGAAAACATAGGCAGGACACTCTTTGACATAAATCGCAGCAATATCTTTTTTGATCTGTCTCCTAGAGTAATAGAAATAAAAACAAAAATAAACAAGTGGGACCTAATTGCACTCAAAAGCCTTTGCACAGCAAAGGAAACCATAAACAAAATGAAAAGACAACCCACAGAATGGGAGAAAATATTTGCAAACGAAGCAACCGACAAGGGCTTAATCTCCGAAACATGCAAACAGCTCATGAAGCTCAATATCAAAAAAATGAACAACCCAATCAAAAAATGGGCAGAATACCTAAATAGACATTTCTCCAAAGAAGACATACAGATGGCCAACAGGCACATGAAAAGATGCTCAACATCACCAATTATTAGAGAGATGCAAATCAAAACTACAATGAGGTACCACCTCACACAGGCCAGAATGGCCATCACCAGAAAGCCTACAAACAATAAATGCTGGAGGGGGTGTGGAGAAAAGGGAACCTTCCTACACTGTTGGTGGGCATGTAAACTGGTAGAGCCACTATGGAGAACAGTATGGAGGTTCCTTAAAAAACTAAAAATAGACTTGCTATATGATCCAACAATCCCACTACTGGGCATATATCGGGGAAAACCATGGTTCGGAAGGATACATGCATCCCAATGTTCATTGCAGCACTATTTACAGAAGCCAAGACATTGAAGCAACCTAAATGTCCATCGACAGAGGAATGGATAAAGAACACGTGGTACATATATACAATGGAATATTACTCAGCCATTATAAAAATGAAATAATGCCATTTGCAGCAACATGGATGGACCTGGAGACTATCATACTAAGTGAGGTAAGCCAGACAGAGAAAGACAAATATCATATGATATCACTTATATGAGGAATCTTTAAAAAATGACGCAAATGAATTTATTTACAAACCAGAAACAGACTCACAGACTGAAAACAAACTTATGGTTGCCGAAGGGGAAAGGCAATGGGGGGATAAACTGGAAGTTTGGGATTGACATGTCCACACTACTATATGTAAAAGAGATAACCAACAAGGACCTACTGTACAGCACAGGGAACTCTACTCAATATTCTATAACAACAGACATGTGAAAAGAAGTTGGAAAATAACATATATGTATAACTGAATCACTTTGCTGTACACCTGAAACTAATACATCGTAAATCAACTATAATAGTTCAAGATAAAATAAAAAACTTTTAAAAGAGAATCAAAACAAATAAATAAAAAATTAAAATACATTTTGAATGGATCAAAGATTCAGAAGTATAAGTGGAAAGCACAGTAGTAGTAGAAGAAAACATGGTATTTCTTTTTGTTTAATCTCAGAGTGGAGAAAAACTTCCTAAGCAAACCACAGATCTCAGAAGCTGGCAAATATGATGACATCAAATGCAAAATTTATGTACAGAAAAATAAAGGCAGACAAACCGGAAAAAACATTTACCACACGCGGCCGATGCCATTTTGCTTAATTCAAAAGAGCACTCTTGGAATTCCCCAGTGGCGCAGTGGTTAAGAATCCACCTGCCAATGCAGGGGACACAGGTTCGAGCCCTGGTCCGGGAAGATCCCACATGCCGCGGGGCAACTAAGCCTGTGCACCACAACTACTGAGCCTGCACTCTAAAGCCCATGAGCCACAACTACACAGCCCGCGTGCCACAGCTACTGAAGCCCGCACCTCTAGAGCCCATGCTCCACGACAGGAGAAGCCACCGCAATGAGAAGCCCGCGCACTGCAACGAAGAGTAGCCCCCGCTCGCCACAACTAGAGAAAGCCTGCGCGTGCAGCAATGAAGACCCAACGCAGCCAAAGATAAATAAATAAATAAATTGTATTTTGAAAAAAGAGCACCCTCGCAAACCAATAAACCCACACCCTCGGGAACCAGGTGAGGGACAGGACACACACCGTTCTTGAAAAATGAAGCTCTTCACTGTCATTCATAAGAGAAATAGAAAAAAAATTTAGTTTTCAAGAATCAGGTAAACAAAAACTAAATTTTAATATAGTATTGGTGAAAACATGGCAAACAGGCATTCCAGGTCTCAAAAGTATAAATCTAGCTTGAAAGAGGTTCATTTGTTAATATCTAAATAAAAAAGCATGTACCTTTTGATCCAGAAATTCAGCTTCAAAGAGTCTATTCGCCAGACAAAACCACACCAAGGTGTATACAAACGATATTCATTCCAGTAACGATTAGCTACAAACAGACTGTTCCCCAGCCGGGGATGGCTGAACACCAGAAAGGATGGGGCATCCATCTCCTGGGACATAACATAGACAATGAGAATAAATGGGTGGATACAGAGCAATTTCCACCCACAACAAAGGTGAGGGTCAGACCAGTGGGTACAACACGTTACCTCTTGGGAACAAAATGCTGGAGCGGAGGCAGGAGGAAGACTTAGCTTTCAAGGTACATCCTTTTGTATTTTGACCTTTTTTGCTGTGTATGCATAAGCTAATTTTTTAATTTAAAAAAATACGGTGGATCTATCAACCGATGGATGGATAAAGAATATGTGGTGTGCATATATATACATACATATGAATATGTGGTGTGTGTGTACAAATATATATAATGGAATATTACTCAGCCATAAAAAAGAATGAAATTTTGCCATTTGCAGCAACATGGATGGACTTGGAGGGCATTATGCTAAATGAAATAAGTCAGACAGAGAAAGACAAATACTGTCTGGTATCACTTATACGTGAAATCTAAAAAATACAACAAACTAGTGAATAAAAGGAAAAAGAAGCAGATTCACAAATACAGAGACCAAACTACTGGGTACCAGTGGGGAGGGACAATGGGGGGAATTATGGGATTATATAAGATCATGTGTGTGAAACCGTTTAAAACTGTAAAGCACTGGAGAATTTAGAGACTCTTCCATTCAATAAAAGAAAAAAACGTCCAGAAAAAAATATGGTGGGGGAAGAAAGTAACAACAGCCGTGTCGTACCACGAACAGCGTTTCTTCACCCCTTCCTTCCAGCGCTTAGCAGGGGCCCTTATGAGTCTTCACCTCCAGGGAGACTGCTAGTCCTTACAACCTGAATTCTTACTCCCATTTTATCAAAGAACAAACTCATCACATGTTAAAACTAGCATCACGGGTTTCTCAGGCCCAGGAGGAGCGTGGTTCCTTGGGTCCTGTGGCCCCGGGCACGGCTGACACCAAACTGGTCTGTGTGCTCGGGACCACACGTGCTGGGGAATCACACGGCTGCCCCACACCCCTTGTGAGAGCCGAACACCCCAGGTGACCAAGCGCCTGGGCTAGGCGCCCAGCTTCCCTCATGGAGGTGTGCTGTCTTAGGAAACCGTCAGGCCCCCAGGTATGACCTGCACTCTTGTTAGAAGAGGCACAGGGCAGAAAACAGGCCGGCAGACACATCCAGCCTCTCTGACAGCCACAGACAGAGACGGTAGTAAGGGGTCTTCAACGGACCTTTTATTAGTGAGGCATTATTTCATTGCATTTTTCTAAAAAAATATTCTGTAAGACACTGAAGACTCGGGGCCTAATTCTTCTGATTACGGTAAGGATATCTGAGGATCCCAATATGCTGCATCTGCTTTCCTTCAATTAAGAAGTCACAAAATGTACCTGAGAAGCTATTAAAAACTGGCTTTTTATAAGGAAAATCAATCATGACCGAGTGTGCATGTCACTGTCTGAGCACTTCTCTTCCGAAGGCCCATGTGCAAGGCCTTCTGCTCAGGGCTCAGTGCAGAGTTTGATGAGCCTCCCGGTAGAAAATGCAGAGCCTGTAAAATGCAAACAGCTCGGTTTACTATGGCTTATAATTGGGGGCAACTCAATAACAAGGCAGCATTTTCGTCAGATCTGCAGAAGGGCAATGTGTAGCAAAGGAGAAAGCTCTGCTGAGCGGGATTCTCGGTGTGTCCGGAGGTTCTTCAGGCCGCCTCCGAGGGATGCAGGGACTGGAAGGGACACGGCGGCTCTGCCCGAGGTCCAGCCCACCAACATCTCTGCTAGCACTTCAGGGTCACTGTTCGTTTAAAGCAAGTCCACGCTGTCAAAGTACCCTACATCCCCTCGGGAAGCAGCATGGGGTGGGGGTGATGCTGGGAGGTCAGGAGCCCGGGCCAGTCAAGTTACTCACCACTAATTCCTGCGACAAGCCATACGTGTATTAACAGGAATCTTAGCCTCAGGGCCCCGCACGTCCCCACGTTTAAATTAGTAGGAGAACCACAACTTTGCTTCTCTGTAGACCTCCTGGTTTTCCCATTTGCTCATAGCACAGATTCACTTAACTCATCATTGACTGGGGGATTTTTGCAGAAACTAACGCCTGTGGACGGCGATTTGTTATGTAAATGAATACTGAAACGTCTCCGGTCAATGATGTTTGGGTAACAAAAGACGCATTAATAAGTCTCTGGTCAGTAATGTGTTAAAAACAGCTGAGAAAGGCAGATACTGAAACTTACTGAAGACCCATGTCACCGTTATCTTCAAAATCTCCAGCTATTACCCCCGTTAGTACACTCTTGTGCTTTTTTTTTTTTTTTTTTTCGAAATACAGAAATTCCATGTCAGAGGAAGCTGTTCCCCAAAGCGTTGAGATTCCCATCTGAGCACCTCTGCCCTTTACCAGTAGAAATGGGACATCGAGGCTTTTATCTGGGAGGCCTGTGCAGAGGCCAAGTGACCCTCAGTGAGTGGACCCCCCCCCAGCAAGAACTCAAATCCCCAACCACTGCTAATTCCAGTCGGCCTCAAACGTCTCAGCATCGTCCTTGGATTTCATCTGTACAAAATGAGCAAAGTCTAAGAATCAAGTTGGTAATTGGACACTCAGGATTTCGGGGGAGACACACCCACCAATCGATATATAGCATCAGAGGAACTGTACTCTGTTTCAATTAGGCACCTCCAGGACCACCTAGACGTGACCAGCACGCTCTGGATTAAAGTAAAGCACAGTCTGCAGGCTGTGCTCCAGCTCCAGGAAGGCCCGTGCTGGGGGCTCCTCCTCACTGGTCATCAGGCACCTCCCGGAGCCCTTCGCTGTGGCGAATACGCCCACTGACTTCCAGCAGGGCCTGGGCCGCAGGGTCCACGTCCAGAACGCTCTTGGTGTTCTTGGCCTTGGGAAGAAGGGAAGGATGGGTGTGTTCAGTGACCAAAACCAGGCAGTGACGTCCTGCTGCTGTCAAGTTGATCAGAGGGGAATTTCCTACTGTTGCCACAAGGGCAATGTGGTAGAGGCTCTCCCCCGAGCCCCAGAGTCCCCCCCGCCCCGGGATGCCATCGTCGGGAGGTGACGAGGCGCAGGGGCCCCAACGGCGACTCATCGTCACACCCCGGAACTAGAAGGAACCCCAGACCCTCCTCATCTTGCAGACAAGTCCCCACCCCCCCGGGGTCCCACCTCCCTGGGGTGGTTCTTTCTACTAAACCTCCACAGACCCCAGACAGGATCCCCTGCTCTGCTGTGCACCCACTGGCATCCCTCTGGCCAGCAACGGCTGCTGGAAACAAATTGGAATAAACCATCTCCAGATGGAGGAGTAAAAGGGACAAAGCTGAGAAAGGGGAGAAACGCCCCCATGCTCACCAGCTGTGTCACCGAAGCATCTCCCACCGCCCACACCTCCATCTTCTCGAACCGGAAGTCCTCCTGGGCCGAGAGCTGAGGGCTGTTGTACGTGGTGCATGTGGGCTTGGCCTTGCTGTGTCCTTTCCCGAAATCGACATCGATCCACAGGCCAAAATAATTGTGCTGCCCTCCCATGCCCTGCGGAGGGAGAGGCATCAGCACCGCCTCGGTCTGGCACATCAGACACCTGAAGCCCACCCCAGCTGTCATGCCACCAGGGCGTATGAGAAGTGGACGCAATTTTCTTCTTTTTTTTTTTAACTGTGAAATACATATTCACAGATTGATACAATTTAAGTATCCCATGACAAGTTCCTAGAACACTCATCACGGTGTCCTGACTCCTACCCCATGGCCCTTTCTCATGGGGCTGCCCTGGCGGGAAACACAAGTGACAACAGAGGACAAAAGAATACAGGCCGGGCTTCCCTGGTGGCGCAGTGGTTGACAGCCTGCCTCCTGATGCAGGGGACGTGGGTTCGTGCCCCGGTCCGGGAGGATCCCACATGCCGTGGAGTGGCTGGGCCCGTGAGCCATGGCCGCTGAGCCTGCGCGTCCGGAGCCTGTGCTCCGCAACGGGAGAGGCCACAGCAGTGAGAAGCCCGCGTACCGCAAAAAAAAAAAAAAAAAAAAAAAAAAAAAAAAAAAAGAAAACAGGCCATCAGGCCTAGAGACCCCAATCGGTAAAATAAGGGGAGAGGTCTACACAGCACTTCCCAGACAGGGATGCTGATCCTCACCCGGCCCAGGACCGGGTGCTCAAGCAGGTAGGTCGTTCACTCAGCACAGCAGGGAGGGAAAGGAGGAAGCAGCCCCGGGAAGGCGGGAACCACTCGGCCCACTGCCGGCTCTGAGCTAGCGGCCGATGGGAACAGACTGCTGTTCAACCTCTCTGATCCCTTTCTCTAGGTGCCCTCTCCACCAGCGCCTCCCCCGGGGCCCGGGGAGCCTGGAGCTAACGCTGAGCAAGAGACCAGGGCAGGAAACGCAGCTAACCTCGGGGCTGCTTCTCCCCTCGGGCCGATTACTGACCACCATCGGGACCCACTGGGTGCTGCTCCTGAGGCCAAGGCCCTCGGCCCTGTCATCACCAAACTGTCCTTTCTGAAAGGCGTCCGGGGTCATCAGGTGGCCCCATGGCAGCCTCAGAGTGAGCCTGGGAAGGAGCGCGGGGCCCTCTCCACACCGACAACATGGACCAGCCTCCCCGGCCCTTGGCTTTGCAGACACAGGGCTGGAATTTCCCGAGAGGGGCTTTTTAAGAAGCAGGGGAAAGAAATAGGCTGGTGCTGCCAGGACACACATTTCTCACCCAAGCTAAGCATCTGTGCAGGCGCCCGTCCCCACGCCTCACCCCAGCCCTGTCCCCACCACCGCCCCCCCGCCTTCCCCCGCGTCCTCTTCTTCCTGTGGCCGAGTCCCGGCTGGAGCACAGAGCAGACAACCCCCAATGGATCCAAAGGGTCTGGGGAGACCAGCCCTGGCCCCGCGCCCGGGTCGTGCCCCGGGCAGGGCAGCATCTCCAGCCACGAAGGCCACAGACCAACCACGTGATGGCCAGGAACACCGGCCGACTCGGTCACGTGCACACAAAACCCGGAAATGCCCCCGCAGAGGCCCCTTTTCTCCACGAGAGAAATGCCGTCCTCACTGTCGCTCATCGCACCACCACCCGGAGACTCGGGCAGAACGCACTGAGCGCGAACGGCTGCCCTGACGCGGGGCGGAGTGTCCCCGGGCACGGCGGGGTCAGTGCCTCACCACGGTGGGGGGGGACGTGCCCTGCCCTCCCACGTCCTTACCAGTCCATTCGGGATGGTCTGCTGCCCCTGATTCAGGTACATGTAGTGGTCATTGTAGCCCGTGCAGGTGTACACGGCCATGCTGGGGGAGATGGAGAACAGGAAGCACCTGTCATCCCCTGAAATTGACCAGAGCAAAAGGAAGCAAGGTCAGCCATCGGAGCTGCGCACGGGGAGAAGCAGGAAAGGCAAACGGGCCGCGGTCGGATAGCTGAGCAGGAAGAGCTCCCCTCGGGTCCTCGGCGTGCGCGGGGCTCCTGCGCATCGGGGGCAGGGCCGGCGGGCCAGCGGGCGGAGCCCGGGACCGTAGGATGAGCTGCGGGTGCAGGCTGAGCGTGACCGTTACAAAGGAATGTGACATCTGCTTGCTGGGGACACCTGTTAGCGCTCTCCCGGGGCGATGGGAGCCCTGCCCCACCGCCCCAGAGTCAGAAAGAGCAGCCTCGTCTCAACTACGGAGCAAGGGGCAGGCAGCCACTCCAGGTATTGGCTGGGCACTCACACGGCCTCAAGCAGGCACACCATCCAGAGCGGAGAAGGCAGGGTACCTGTAGACCCAGCTGCCCACAGGGAGGGGAGGGGACACGCAGGGAAAGGTGACCCTCTACCTTTGCCCGGGCACAGGAGTGGGCATGCCACCACTCAGAGAAGGTACCGGTCAAAATCCTGGAAATGAACAGCACCCTCCATCTCAGAGACTCCTCCCCTCCCCGAGGCACTCACTAGGGACGGGACGGAGGCTGCACCTCACCAAGGGAACTCCCGGCTAGGCCAGAGCCAAACCAGGGATGCTCCCCACAGCTGTGAGACCTTGGCCGGAAGGACTGCCCCTGCACGGTGACAGCGTGAGGGTACCTGACACAGGACCGAGCTCAGGTACTTGGGGGTCGGGCCATTTGTCAGGTGGGAAGGAAGCTCCAGGAAGCAGACGGGGAGCCCGAACGTGGAGGGCGGACAGGAAGGGGGCTTTGAGCCCCAGAGGGGCCTTGGGGAGGACAGCCCTCGGCCACAGATGGGCCTGGACCGCAGAGTCAGGACCTGTGACCTGATCAAGATGGACCCCAGGGGGCCTCTGCAGGGACTCAGCTCCCCCGAAGTCGGGAAGGACGTCCTGAGGTGGAGACGGTTGGGTGAGAACCACTCATGGAGGAGGGACCCCGCAGGGACGTGGCAGGGCATGGGGGAACAGCAGGGCCCTCGGCTGTAGCGCAGGGTGGGAGCCCTGGTGGGGGAAAGAGGGAGGTGAGCCTGGGGAGCTCACCGGGACCAGGTGGCACAGGGCTCCCCTCCAGGCTAAAGACTCCGGCTTGAGTCCATGTGCCTCAGAAGGTTGGGTTTAGCCTCAAGGAATTGCCTGGGCCCACCTGTGGCCCCGGGCACCGGGCCTAAGCATCACTTTGCCTTGCCATCCTAAGGCTGCCTTTCAACCAACATTTACTGGGTCCCGGATGCTAAGTGAGGTGATGGGGCCACAAAGCATGGGCCCCTTGGCTACAACGGACCCCACTCTAGTCCATCCTGGGGTCTGTGCCCAGAGAGAAGGGCCCCGTGGGGAAGATGACCCTCGAGGGCGCAGGGCAAGGACCAGGGAGTCACACGACCCGTAAAAACATCACTTCCACAGAGGGGCTCCTCACCCAACGCTCACAGTGACCCCGTCAGCCACCGCCCGGTGGGTTACAAGCTGCCATGCCTGTGGTTCTGGGGAACGGAGGCCCAGAGAGGGTAGGCAACGTGCCCAGGACAGAGCCGGACTCAGCCCAGAGCTGCGGGCCTGCGGCTGCCCCATGGACAACAGAGGCGAAAATGAAGTGACCCAGCAGCTGTCACATCATCTCAAGGCTCAAATACTCCCGGGACAAGTGGACAGGAACGCCCTGAACTTGACTGGAATCTGTGATGCTAGGCTGCCCCCTGCTGGAATTCCGTCCTCACACTTCAGAACAGAATGAGCTCAAGTCTGAAAACGTGGTAATCGCATTTTTCCACCTTTCTTCAAGAAGATGAATTCTGCTTGTTAATAAAACATGAAGACGCAGCAGAGCTGACCTGGAGTTAATACTAAAGGAGCTGGAAGAAGCGGAAGTTCCGTCTATAATCATGATTCTCAGGGTTTTTCCACATCCTCCAACCACACAGAGACCCAGCCCGTCACCTCCCCAGAGCCCCTCCCCGTGACAGAGAGACCTGGGTGTGTGGAAGCCCAGGCCTGAGACTGGGGTCCCCAGAAGGGCCGCCTTCCAGGGTTGGCCCTCAGCCAGCGTCTGGGAAGGTGGATTTGGGGAGGGTCCCGCCCCCCAGGACTGATGACCGGCTCCCTGTGCCTAAGCTGTGTGAACAGACAGGGGTGTTGGTGCCGGACCCCTGCTGTCCTCCTGTGAGTCTGGGGTTTGGGTGCACGTCAGGCAGAGGGTGCTCGTGTGAACGGCACCCCGAATAAAGACCCCACTCACTGAAGCTCTAACGCATCCCTGATGGCCGACACTGCACACGTGCTGTCACAGCTCGCGGCTGGGGGAACTTAGCGCGTCCTGTGCGACCCCACTAGAGAGGATGCTGGAGCCTGGTTCCCCCGGACTTCACCCCCCAACCCCTACCCAGCCCCAGGGCTGGTCATGCTCTGCATCCTCTCACTGTAATAGATCAGCTGTGATGACAGCTCTGTGCTGAGTCCCCAAGTCCTCCTAGCGACTCATTGACACGTGGGTGGTCTTAAGGGACCCTGACACAGTGGGGAAGGGCTGATAGCAACAGCTGGATTAAAGATCTAGAACAATCTAAAACCTAGAGAAAACCAAACCCTGGAAACAACAGGATCTCAGGGATGGAGGCACCCAGCCTTCACACCATGATCCCTTCCACCCACCCCAGACAAGGGCCACCCCACCACGGCTAAAACCTCTCCCGCAATGGCACCTCTGCACCTGGGCACGGCTCCCCAACCAGCAGAAGCTTCCCTGGTGCAAGGAAGACGGGAACAATTCCAGAAGCGTGCAGTCCCGTAGAGGACCACAGGGAGTAGGTGGCACTCGTGTGGTCGGGAAGGCTTCCTGAAGCAGGTGACCCTGGACTGAGTCCCGACAAGGAGCTGACTGTGCCAACAGGTGGAAGAGGGAGAAAAAGCAGCACGTGCCAAGTCCTGAGATGAGAGCGCAGCCTGTTGTGGAAACTCTGGGTAATTCAGTGAGACTGAGTCCAGAGCACAGGGCACAGTAGAGGTCGTGAGGCTGGAGATAAAGGATTCACCATTCTGAACGCACTGGGGGCCCGTCCAAGGGTCTCCGGGGGACAAGCACCACAGCAGGTGGGCTGGGATGTGGCAAATGACCTGGACAGGTGAGACCAGGAGCCGAGGGCCAGGCAGAAGGCACCTGCAGCAATGCAGGTGAGAGCGGGGTGGAGAGAAGGGGGGGCGGGGACGCAGCTGACAGCTGTCTGGCTACGACGTGCAGCCCCCACCCCAGAGGAGCATGTGGCCTTTCTCCCCCGTATTTCGCATCTCAGGACCCTGGGCTCTCCCTTCCACTGACCCAGCCAGGGAGGGTGTTAGCCTCGCCCCCTCACTGGGAGGGACCCTCCCCGGAACTGCGTCGGCCAGGCTGCCCCATTTAGCTGAGGGGAGTGAGGACAGGCCTGTATCTGGCTGCTCAGAGCCACTAGGAAAAGCCCTCCACCTCACAGCTGTTGGCCCCCAGGAGACCTTCTGAGAACACAGACTTAGGCAGCCCAGGGCAGGTCCCAGGGGACACACAGTGACATCCATCCTGGGAAGACAGGTTCACCTCTGAGTACGAGCACAGCCCACTGACAGGAGATGAGCGTTTTCAAAACGAGTCCTTTCAGAGCGTTTATCAGAGTAGTTTTTTTAGAAGGGGAAGTATTTCATTAGGGCCTTTCATCCAGGGCATTCAAGGTCTAGCAAAGAGCTTCCAATCTCCAGCAAAATCACAAAACCGAAAAACGACGGGCATTAGCAGCAAAGCAGACCCACACAGGGGGTTCCAAGAAAGGAAGACGGTTCCCCGAGAAAACACACCCCACCTGCAAGAGCCGGTATCTCCCAGTCCCCTACGCAGCACCTACAGCCCAGCCTCACCCGTGGTCAGGACCTGGCATCATTTAATGATGCTGATCCGCTGTTTCCTCACCTGAAATCCAGGGGTGAGGACAGCTGTCCTGCTTACCTGACCCTGCAGCCAGAATCTATAAAGAAATCCATGAAGTTAAACCATCATAAAGAAACACCATGTTTCACTATCCTCCCAAACATGTCTAGCAAAACGCTTATGGGAGGAGATGGAAGAAACACGCACAGCCCCTGGCGGGGCTCGGAGGCCTCCACACGGCAGCCGTCTGACCAGAACTTGTAATGAGCACTGGTGCTACCACGTGGGGTTTTGGTGGCCAAGACTTACCTTGAAACTGAGGTTTGACCTCCCAGGAGCAGGAAGCAAAGCCACCGAACACGTGGCCGTCATGGTCCTCGAGCAGCACCACGCAGGGCCCTCCATGTGTGATGCGCCCACAGAGCTGGGCGAAGCTGTGCCCGTGGAGTTCAGATGAGAACAGCAGGTGCCAGTGATGCCGCTGCTCCCTGGGCAGGTGGGAGTTGATGTAGATGACGGACAGGACATCCAGGATGCTCGCAAACTCCCGCTCCTGGTCGACTTGGCGCTCAGGGACCAGGGTGGTCAGATCGAGGGACGAGCACAGGAGGAGAAAGCCTTGGTGGATGACCACGCTCAGAAACGTGGCCACGTGGGGGGCCCTGAACACCCAGTCCTCAATCGTGGCTCGGTCACAGTCCAGCCGCTGAGGCCCCAGAAGCTTCTCACCGCCTAGGGGAGGAGAAAACAGTATTAGTGGGTGATGACATCACCTTTTATCTACTTACCTAAACCTGCTCTGTCCAGCGGAAGAGCCACGCGTGGTTCGTCTGCATCGAGATGCACAGTAAGTGTAAAATGCACACCCCATTTCAAAGGCTTGGCGTGAAAAAGAACAAGCACGTAAAATATCTCTTTTTTTTTTTTACATTGATTGCCCATGTTAAAGTATACTTTGGACATATTCTTTTTTGTTTTTTTTTGTGGTACGCGGGCCTCTCACTGTTGTGGCCTCTCCCGTTGCACAGCACAGGCTCCGGACGCACAGGCTCAGCGGCCATGGCTCATGGGCCCAGCTGCTCCGCGGCATGTGGGATCTTCCCGGACCGGGGCATGAACCTGTGTCCCCTGCGTTGGCAGGCGGACTCTCAATCACTGAGCCACCAGGGAAGCCCTGGACATATTCTTAAAATTAATTTGCTTGTTTCTTTTTGGTATTTCCATGTGGTTACAGAAATATGTAAAATTTCGTATGTGGTTGGCTTTGGAGTTCACATTCTGTCTCTGTCGGACAGTGCTCATCTAACCAATTCAACGTTGACACTCTTATCTTTTCTCTCTGCTCCAAGCTGCATTTTAGAGACACAGGAGACAGCTACACCCTCACCCCAGGGCCCCAAGACTCCCCAGCAATCCCTCCTGAGAGGGCTACACCAAAGCCACTAGTCCTAACAAAATCATTTGCAAAGGATTTAGAAAGTGTGCTGTCCTCCAGCTATGGCAGGGTAGTGGTCGGTTACTTCCTGGGCACCTTCTAGTTTATCTGGGGAGCACGGATTTCATTAACTACAAATTATACTTAATTGTTTCTGACCAGCGCCCATCCTTCTGATTTCCATCTCTTACCTACTAAGAACAGAGGTGACATGGAGGTGATACCAAAAGACAAGCTATCGGTACTTCATTCATATATATATATGTATATATATGTGTGTATATATGTGTGTGTATATATATGTGTGTATATATGTGTATATGTGTGTATATATGTGTATGTGTGTGTATATATGTGTGTGTATATATATGTGTATATATGTGTATATATGTGTATATATATATAACAGTATTATACAGTATATTGTCATTATTCTTTCCAAGTTCCAAATACCTCACTTAATTTTTCAAACTGTGTTTCAAAATCCAGCTTTATAATAAAACAGTAACACTTTTGTAAAACGAATCTACTTTGCAGAGAGATTCACCACAAGGTATTTTTAAATCCCAAGTAAATTTAATTATATACTGTTTCTCAGCCAACAATAGCAGAATATATATTCTTCTCAAGTGTACCTGGAATATTCTCCAGAACAGACCATATGTTAGGCCATAAAACATGCCTCAATAAATTGAAAAGAACTGAAATCATGTAATGTATGTTCTTCAACCACAATGTAATGAAATTACCAATCAGTAACAAGGCAATTTGGGAATTTCACAAACACGTAGAAATTAAAGAATATACCTCTAAACGACCAACAGGCCAAAGAAGAAATCACGAGGGAAGTTAGAAAATACTGAGATGGGGACTTCCCTGGTGGCACAGTGGATAAGATTCCACGCTCCCAATTCAGGGGACACGGGTTCAATCCCTGGTCAGGGAACTAGATCCCACATGCATGCCACAACTAAGAGTTCGCATGCCACAACTAAGGAGCCGGCGAGCCGCAACTAAGGAGCCCACCTGCCACAACTAAGACCCAGAACGACCACATAAATAAATAAATATTTTTTTTAAAAAGAAAGAAAGAAAAAACTGAGATGAATGAAAACAAAAACACGATATACCAAAACTTATGGGCTTCAGCTAAAGCAATGCTTAGAGGGAAATTTATAGTCATAAATGCCTATATGAAAAAGAAGAGAGATCTCAAATCAATAACCTAAACTTCTAACTTGAGAAATGAAAAAAAGAAAAACTAGCAATCAGAATCAAGATGGTCAGTAGTAGGACATGGAACTCACCTCTTCCCACAAAAACATCAAGAATACATCTATGAATGCAATAATGCTCTCAGAAAACTAGCAGAAGACCTCAAACGCCTCAAAGGACAAGAAAGATCTCCAAGCAACTGGGCAGGACAAAGGAAAAAAACAATAGAGGAAGTGGGACGAGACCTGTGCCCCTGCGGGGGTGGAGCTGAAGGAGGGGAGAGGTTCCCACACCCAGGGAAGCCTCACTGGTGGGGAGATCGGCCGGGACAGAAAGGGAGCTTCAGAGGCTTGGAGGAGAGCACAGCAACCAGTTAGTGGCAGGCAGGACAGAGAGAGACCTACACGGACGGTTGTGCCACCGCCCTGTTTGCCCCAGCCTGAGACGCGTGTCTGCTGGTTTGGGTGGGGGCTGGGTGCTGTAACACGGGGTTTAGAGGACAGACCCAGGGAGAGGACTGCTGTTGGCTGTTCAGAGACAGCCTGAAGGGGCTGGAGCGTGGGGCGCAGCAACCAGGAGTGTTTGCGGAAGAACCCCGGGCCGCCACAGAAGCGAAGCGCCATTGTTAAGTGGCATGCTAAGGTAGAGGCGGGGCTGCCATCGCAGCCTCTTTCCCCACCTGCCGGCTCCTGCCTGTGCAGGCTCCAGGACAGGATCCTGCCCAGGCAGGTCACACACCCCGACCACCCCGGTCCCCTCCTGCCTGGGCAGGCTCATGTGCCCCAGCCACTGCCCTGGTGCCCCCAGAAGCAGACACCAGTGGGTTTCCCGTATGCAGAGGTGGGGCTGAAATCACAGCTGAGGCCCACAGACCGTGTGACTTAGGAAGCAGAGCTGAAATCTCTCCCCACGGCTGCGTGAACCTTGGATTTATACCTCCACGGCCAACTTTGTAAATTCAGTGCCTGTGGAACATCCAGACAGACAACTGGTGCTCCCGCAGCTGGGACGGGTCTGGCCTTAGCAGTTCTGGGCTTTGTGGGCACGTACACGCATGGGTTGGGCTGGGCCAGGGTCTGAGCTGCATCCATAAGCTCCCACAGTGGGTCCAGGTATGTAACTACTGCAGTCCTGGGACCTGACTTCAGTGGATCTGCGCTGGTGGCCTTGTGAAAACAAAGCCTGAGAGGCACCAGGGCTGACTGCCAGCACACCCACAGTTGAGGTGGGGCTGAGGGCAGTGCCAACAACAGTGTACTTTGTGAGCCCACACAGCAGGTGAAAGGTGACACACTCACAGGTGAACAGCTCCAGCAGAGTAATACTCAGCAGCTCCTCTCCCAGTGGGAGCGCTCCAATCCTGCCTATTCTTGCACTGCAGATCAGAAATGCAGCTAAGAAACAGAGCTGGGGGCTTCTACACCAACAACTAGAGAGCAGACCCTGCCCTGGACAGGGCAGTGATAACCACAGAGGGAAGAGGAGTCCCCACTCACTGTCCAGTGCAGGCTCTGGTCACTGCAACACCAGTCGCACCTCCTATCAAGGGGATAACAGCCAGCACACACTGAGGAAAGAGGCAGCAGGCATCCCTACTAAAAACAGCCCTTGCACCAAAAAAATATTAAACCCATGCAGGCTACACAGGAACACTCCCACATAAAAATAGCCCTCCAAGACCACAGTAGATAATTGTTTCTCCTAAACTCATAGAGCAAGAGAAATATAAGTAAAATGAAGAAGGAGAGGGACCACTCCCAATTAAAATATCGAGAGAATTCCCCTAAAAGAACAAACAATGAAACAGGCCTCTTCAGTCTAATAGATACCAAGTTCAAAAAGGAGATAATGAAAATACTGAAGGAATTAAGAAAGGCTATCGATAGAAATGCAGATTACTGTAAAAAGGAACTCGAAACTATAACGAGGAGTCAAGAAACGTAAGAAGATTCATTTGCTGAGACGAAAGCAGAACCAAAGGCTATGAATAGCAGAATAAATAATGCAGAAGAACGAGTAAGTGATCTGGAAGATAGAGTAAAGGAAATCACCCAATCAGGACATCAGACAGAAAGCCAAGTGAAAAAAATGAAAGCAATATAAAAGACCTATGGGAGAATATAAAGCCTGCCAATCTACACATAATAGGGATCCCAGAAGGAAAAGAAAGGGAAAAGGGGACTGAAAATGTATTTGAAGAAATTATGGCTTAAAACTTCCCAAAGCTAAAAAAGGAAACAGATATCCAGATACAGGAAACACAGAGGGTCCTGAACAAAATAAACCCAAGAAGACCTACACCAAGACATATTATAATAAAAATGTCAAAAGTTAAACATAAAAAGAGGATTCTAAAGGCAGCAAGAGAAAAACACAGAGTTAATGACAAGGGAACCCCCATAAGGCTATCAGCTGATTTCTCTACAGAAACGTTGCAGGCCAGAAGGGAACAGCAAGATATATTCAAAGTCCTGAAAGGGAAATATCTGCAACCTAGGACACTCTACCTGGCAAGATTATCATTTAGAATAGAAGGAGAAAGAAAGAATTTCTCAGACAAGTGAAAACTAAAAAAATACAGCAATACTAAACCTATCCTAAAAGAAATATTGAAAGGTCTTCTCTAAATAGAAAAGTAGTAAGAATGTATAAGAAAGAGAAAATCACAATTATTTTTCTAGAATGTGTTTGAGCCTACATGACTACCAGTCTAAAGCAAGTAGATAAAGGAAGGGGTTAACATACTTGAAAAACAGGGCAACCACAAATCAAAAACATACAACAGATTCACAAAAATCAAAAAGAAAAAACTATAAGCAAAATACAAAAGAAAAGCATCAAACCACAAAAGGAAAAACAAAAAGGGACAAAAGAATATAAAATCAACAGGAAAACAAGGTTTAAAATGGCAATAAATATATATCTATCAATAATTACCTTAATGTCAATGGACTAAATGCTCCCATCAAAAGACACTGAGTGGCAGATTGGATAAAAAACAAGAGTCTACAATATGCTGCCTACAAGAGACCCACTTTAGGGCAAAGGGCACATGTGTATTAAAAGTGAGGGGATGGAGAAAGATACTGCATGCAAACGGAAATGAAAAGAAAGCAGGGGTCACAATACTCATATCAGACAAAAAAGACTTTAAAACAAAGGTTATAAAGAAAGATAAGGAAGGACACTATATAATAATAAAAGGATCAGGGGCTTCCCCTGTGGCGCAGTGGTTGAGAGTCTGCCTGCCGATGCAGGGGACACGGGTTCCTGCCCCGGTCCGGGAAGATCCCACATGCCGCGGAGCGGCTGGGCCCGTGAGCCATGGCCGCTGAGCCTGTGCATCCGGAGCCTGTGCTCCACGACGGGAGAGGCCACAGCAGTGAGAGGCCCGCGTACCGCAAAAAAAAAAATAAAATAAAAAAATAAAAAATAAAAAAAATAAAAAATAAAAGGATCAATACAAGGAGAGGATATTACATTTGTCAACATATATGCACCCAATACAGGAGCTCCCAAATACAGAAAACAAACAGACATAAAGGAAGAAACTGACAGGAATATAGTAATAGTAGGAGACTTTAACACCACACTCACATCAATGAACAGATCTTTGAGACAGAAAATCATTAAGGCAACAGAGGTCCCAAATCATACATTAGAACAGTTAGACTTAATTGATATCTTCAGGACATTACATCTAAAAAAAATACATTATTTTCAAGTGCACAGAGAACATTTTCTAGGATTGACCACACACTTGGGCACAAAACAAGCCTCAACAAATTTAAGAGTATAGAAATTATTTCAAGCATCTTTTCTGACCACAACAGCATGAAACTAAAACTCAACCACAGAAAAGAAACGAGAAAAAAACAATTACATAGAGACTAAACATGCTACTAAAAAAACAATGGGTCAGGCTTCCCTGGTGGCGCAGTGGTTGGGAGTCTGCCTGCCAATGCAGGGGACACACGGGTTTGAGCCCTGGTCCAGGAAGATCCCACATGCTGCAGAGCAGCTAAGTCCGTGCACCACAACTACTGAGCCTGTGTGCCACAACTATTGAAGCCCGCGTGCCTAGAGCCTGTGCTCCGCAACAAAGAGAAGCCACTGCAATGAGAAACCTGCGCACTGCAACAAAGAGTAGCCCCTGCTCGCCGCAACTAGAGAAAGCCCGCGCACAGCAACGAAAACCCAGCATAGCCAAAACTAAATCAATAAATATATTTTTTAAAAAAGAAACAAATATCTCAAATAAACAACCTAAAACACTACCTAAAAAAATTAGAAAAAGAACAAACAAAACCTAAAGGAAAAGATAATAAAGCAAAGGAAACATAATAAAGATCAGAAACGAAATAAATAAAAGAGAGATTAAAAAACAAACCAAAAAATCAATAAAACCATAGTTTTATTTAAAATGAAGAGCTGTTTCTTTGAAAGGGTAAACAAAATTGACAAACCTTTGGCCAGGCTCACCAAAAAGAAAAGAGAGAAGACCCAAATAAACAAAATAAGAAATGAAATAAACAAAATAAGAAATGAAATAAACAAAATAAGAAATGAAAGAAGAGAAATCACAACAGATACCACAGAAATACAAAAAACCATGAGTGAATACTATGAACAATTATATGCTAACAAATTTGACAACCTCCAAGAAATGGACAACTTTCTAGAAACATACAGCCCACCAAAACTGAATCACGAAGAAAGAGACAACTTAAACAGACCAATCACTAGAAAAGAAATCAAATCTGTTAAAAAAAAAAAAAAACAGCAAACAAAACAAAACCTGCCTAAAATAAGATTCCAGGACCATATGGCTTCACAGGCAAATTCTACCAAACATACAAAGAAGAACTTATACCGATCTTTCGCAAATTCTTCCAAAACACTGAAGAGGAAGGAACACTCCCAAAGACATTCTATGAAGACACCGTCACCCTGATACGAAAAGCAGACAAAGACACTAACAAAAAAGATAATTACAGGCCAATATCTTTGATGAATATAGATGCAAAAATTCTCAACGAATTATTAGCAAACCAAATCCAACAACACATTAAAAAAGTCATACAGGGCTTCCCTGGTGGCGCAGTGGTTGAGAGTCCGCCTGCCGATGCAGGGGACACGGGTTCGTGCCGCGGTCCGGGAGGATCCCACATGCCGCAGAGCGGCTGGGCCCGTGAGCCATAGCCACTGAGCCTGCGTGTCCGGAGCCTGCGCTCCGCAACAGGAGAGGCCACAAGAGTGAGAGGCCCGCGTACCGCAAAAAAAAAAAAAAAAAAAAGACACATGTACCCCAGTGTTCATTGCAGCACTATTTACAATAGCCAGGACATGGAAACAACCTAAATGTCCATTGACAGATGAATGGATAAAGGAGATGTGGCAGATATATATAATGGAATATTACTCAGCCATAAAAAAGAATGAAATAATGCCATTTGCAGCAACATGGAGGGACCTAGAGATTATCATACTAAGAAAGGTAAGTCAGAAAGAGAAAGACAAATACCATATATCACTTATATGTCGAATCTAAAATATGACACATATCTATGAAACAAAAACAGCCACAGACATAGAGAATAGACTTGTGGTTGCCAAGGGTGAGGTAGGGGAGGGGAGGGAAGGATTGGGAGTTTGGGATTAGCAGATACAAACTGGTATATGTAGGATGGATAAACAACAAGGTCCTACTGTATGGCACAGGCAACTATATTTAATATCCTGTGACAAACCATAATGGAAATGAATAATAATATAGGGACTTCCCTGGTGGTCCAGTGGTTAAGAATCCATCTTGCAATGCAGGGGACTCTGGTTCAATCCCTGGTCAGGGAACTAAGAACCCACATGCCGTGGGGCAACTAAGCCCATGCGCCACAACTACTGCGGCCCATGCTCCACAACTAGAGAGAAGCCCGCACACTGCAATGAAAGATCCTGCATGCTGCAACTAAGACCTGATGCAGCCAAAAATAAATAAATATTTTTTTTAAAAAGAGTAAGAATGTATATATTCATATATATAAACTGAGTCACTTTGCTGTACGGCAGAAATTGACACAACATTGTAAATCAACTATACTTCAATAAAATTTTTTTAAAAAAAGGAAAGAAAAACTAAATCTAAAAGAAGCAGAAGAAAGAAATAAAAGACTTGGATGAAGATAAATGAAATAGAGATTAGACAACAGAGAAAACCCATAAAACCAAAAGTTGGCTCTTTGAAAATAACAAAAAGTGAACAAACCATTAGCTAGACTGACCAAGAAAAAAGGAGAAGAATCAAATGGCTAACATCAGAAATGAAAGTGGGGACATCACTACTGACCCTGCAGAAATAAGGATTATAAGGATATACTATGAACGACTGCCCACGATTAATAATCTAAATAATCCTCCAAAGTTGGAAGACTCACATTTGCTGGTTTCAAAACTTTAGTACGAGCCTACAGTAATGGAGATGGCGTGGTACCACTCTACAAGGCCAAGGTCTAAGGACTGAGGAAGGGCACTTGCCTTGAAGCTTCATCTCGGAGCACAGCTGAGCAGCCAGCACCTGCACCCTGGACAGGGAGCCTGGGGCTTGCTTCTGAGTCCAGCCTCTCAGCTCCTGTCTGTAGTTTAGCACGTGTGCCACAGAGCCAACCAGATCCTCTGTAAACTTGAAGACCGCAATTTTACCATTAATCGCATTTCCGTTGTGACCTATGACCTACATCATATCAACATGGGGAAGGGTGTCTCATCTCTTTAAGGTCAACTGTGATGGACCACAATCTGGAACAGATCATGTAACTTGGGTAGTTACTCATTTTTCTAATGATACCTTTGGCTGGTCTAGATTGCCAGTGCCTTTTTGTCCAGGAGTTCTGACCTCAACCAGTGACGTGGTCTAGGTACCCGCCCCCCGGGGTGGACTTGTGCACAATGCCTCCATCAGCTGCTTAATCGTCCCCCAGCAAAGGAAACCAAGGCTGCTTGGGATGGCTGCAAAGGGCCTGGTGGCCTCTTACCTTTTGGACCTCTCTTGCTTTCACGGGACCTTCTGTGGCAGAAATCATTTTCAGGATCACGAGACTTTTCTCCTCAGCATTTCCTTTCAACAGGTGGGACATGGACACTGTGAACTGCTCCTGGGAGATGCGCTCACTGGGCCCCTTAGTCTTCCCAGTCACGTCCACCCTCCGCATGCCCTCAAACAGTCTGGTGACCATCTCTGGGGGAAGAGCTTCCCCCACATGTCTCTGCGGGGACAGGTAGGTGAAAAGGTCAGATAGGGTGCCAGTCAAATGAGGCAGGATGATGGAAAAATAGCTAAGGGAGAAAGACCAACCACTGCTACCAGCACATAACCTTCCTAGATCCCCAAATGCACCATCTCTCCCCACCTAAGGCCATCATGACACCCCAGGACCCACACAACCTAACGCGTCCTGGCTTGTGGCTCATCTTGGCCGTCAGACTCTTCCATCATCTGTTCCCATCCTGCCCTCCAGACTTCCCAGTCTCCCCAGACTGGCCGTGTCATTCCTGCCTCTGGCCATCGTCTGCTCTTCACTCTGCTCACAACATCTCCTCAATTCTAGATTCTAGTAGCTGTCATTTGCGTGTCTAAATTTATTTCCATATGGAACATACGGTCTGTGTAGTGCTAAATTGGTCTCCTCTATAGTATGGACTTCCAAATATATTAGCTAGCTTTATCAATCCAAGTTCTTTGTGCTCAGTATGCACTGGAAAGGCGGGGGGAGGATAAACTGGGAGATTGGGAGCGACATATACACACTACCATATATAAAACAGATAACTAATAAGGTCCTACTGTATAGCACAGGGAGCTACTCAAAACTCTGTAATGACCTATATGGGAATAGAAGCTAAAAAAGAGTGGATATATGCATATGTATAACTGATTCACTTTGCTGTATAGCAGAAACTAACACAACACTGTAAATCAACTACACTCCAAACAAAATTTTTTTTTAATTTAAAAATCTAGTTCTTGGGACTTCCCTGGTGGTCCAGTGGTTAAGACTCCACACTGCCAATGCAGGGGGCATGGGTTCCATCTCTGGTCAGGGAACTAAGATCCTACGTGCCATGCAGCACGGCCAAAAGATTAAAAAAAAATCTAGTTCTTAACTGCCTTGCCAGTAACATTCTGTAAATATCCTTTTCTCTTTGACTCCAACATCAAATCTGATTTGGTCCAGGGATCATAAATACAGGGGGAGAGAAGGCAAACCATGAACTGAATCAGTGGGGTCTGAAAACTGAACTCTCCTGTAACAACTTCCCGCGTCTACACGGTGACAACATCGATATTCTGCATTTCTTATAAAGCAGTTTCCCACCCTCATTGCTCAAAAAGAGTATTCCTATTTCTGTCGGTGTTTCCAAAGTTCTACTGGAAGAGAAACCTCTAATTCGTTCCCAAAGGAACCTTTCTTTGGTGGCCAAGGTTTTCTGACCAACTTTTCATCCTATTTATCTTTTTTTTTTTTTTTTGCTGCATTGGGTCTTCGTTGCTGCGCACAGGCTCTCTCTAGTTGCGACGAGCAGGGGCTACTCTTCATTGTGGTGCGCGGGCTTCTCATTGCGGTGGCTTCTCTTGTGGAGCACAGGCTCTAGGCACGCAGGCTCCAGTAGTTGTGGCGTGCAGGCTCAGTAGTTGTGGCTCGCGAGCTGTAGAATGCAGGCTCAGTAGTTGTGGCGCACGGGCTTAGTTGCTCCGCGGCATGTGGGATCTTCCCGGACCAGGGCTCAAACCCGTGTCCCCTGCACTGGCAGGAGGATTCTGAACCACTGCGCCACCAGGGAAGCCCCACCCTATTTTTCTTGATAAACACGTGTGAACGTTGTCACCAACTCAGCAGTTAAAGTCCCTAAGTGGCCTGTCTTGTTCTGTCTGCTCCAGCTTAGTGGGCGACCCAGCGGACTGGGGTGCTTTTGGTCTAGTGGACACACACACACACACACACACACACACACACACACACACACACACCTGTGACCCCAGTCCTCCCTGGCCAGAGCCAGGCGTGGCTAAGAGCCCCATGTACACACACACACACACACACACACACACACACACCTGTGACCCCAGTCCTCCCTGGCCAGAGCCAGGCGTGGCTAAGAGCCCCATGTACACACACACACACACACACACACACACACACCTGTGACCCCAGTCCTCCCTGGCCAGAGCCAGGCGTGGCTAAGAGCCCCATGGACACACACACACACACACACACACACCTGTGACCCCAGTCCTCCCTGGCCAGAGCCAGGCGTGGCTAAGAGCCCCATGGACACACACACACACACACACACACACACACACACACACACACACACACCTGTGACCCCAGTCCTCCCTGGCCAGAGCCAGGCGTGGCTAAGAGCCCCATGGAATGGGGCCAAAAATGGGTAAATGGGCAGTTCTCACGCATTGTCAGGTGAACCTTGACTCTGAAACTTCGTTATTTTGTTAGGAAAACCACAAAATTCCTAGGACATTTACGAACCCTAAAGGCCAAGGTGGACTTGAAACTTTGCAGTTATTGGACCCACAAATACAGCAAAGGGCAGCCTGTCACTCGTCTGGAGGGAAACCAGGGACAGTGGTTCAAGAGACAGGAAGAGGCCAGTCCCTCTAGTCGACCTCAAGTGGGAAAAGACCCAAAACACTGTGAAACAAAGGCTGAGCAGAGCAGCTGCAACACTGACCGCAGAACCCACAAAGCTGAAAATAGGTACTATCTGTCCCTTTCTAGAAAACACATGCCCCAGTGTTCCCACACCTGTCTCACAGGAACAGACAGCCGATTCTGGCCTGACCCCTCTCCAAACTAAACATGAACTTCTGACTGTTCCTCTTGCCTTCAGTGCCTGCAGAGAGAAGGATCTGGGCGAGGTACTGGGGCCGAGTTTCTCTGACGACAGAGCATCAAACAATCTGTCAATCTCAGCCTGCTCCTCAGGACGAAACCGCGAGGAGAAACTCTGCCCTGGGTGGCTCCCGTTATTCCCCATCTGTCCTGGTAGCTGGCAGGATTCTCTGCAGAAGGAAAGTTCACACCCAGTTAGGAGGGAAATCAAAATGTAATAATCATAGAAAATAAACGTCAATAATTATATGGTGAAGGTAATCAATATTGACCTACTTGGAAAATGCAGCTACAACACATCAGAGCTATGTAATGTTGTTTCAGTGTGGTAGAAATTAATGGTCGACACAAATAAAGTGGGAAAACCCAATTCTAATTCTTCTGACTGCCTGAGGCCTGCTCATAATTGCCAACCAACAGTCGATTTCTCTTTTTTTTTTTTTTTTTTTTTTTTGTGGTACGTGGGCCTCTCACCGTTGTGGCCTCTCCCGTTGCGGAGCACAGGCTCCGGATGTGCAGGCTCAGGAGCCAAGGCTCACGGGCCTAGCTGCTCCACGGCATGTGGGATCTTCCCGGACTAGGACACGAACCCGCGTCCCCTGCATCGGCAGGCGGACTCTCAACCACTGCACCACCAGGGAAGCCCATCAGCCGATTTCTTTATTCAAAAACATTTTCTAAGCTAATGTAACTAAAATGTAGAAAAATCAGGATTTCAATCTAAATATTCATTTTTTAAAAGTCTGAGTTGAAAAAATAATCTATAAGGCTGGATGATCATACATATTTAAATAAAATCAACACCCTGCAAATATCACCTACAGAGGAGATGTGCTATTAGACATGTTTTTCCCTTTGTGATCCTGGCTCCACCTGGCTGGCTGTATGGTCTTGGGCAAGCGACCAAAACTCTCTGTGCCCCAGTTTCCTCGTTTGTAAAATGGGAATAATCACAGCCCAACCTCAGACGGCTGTGATCATGGTTGGCTAAAGCTGTGAGATCAGGACTTCCCTGGTGGCACAGTGGTTAAGAATCTGCCTGCCAATGCAGGGGACACAGGTTCGAGCCCTGGTACGGGAAGATCCCACATGCCGCCGAGCAACTAAGACCATGCGCCACAACTACTGAGCCTGCGCTCTAGAGCCCATGAGCCACAACTACTGAGCCCGCATGCCACAACTGATGAAGCCCGTGCACCTAGAGCCCATGCTCCACAAAAAGAGAAGCCACCACAATGAGAAGCCCGCACACCACAACGAACAGTAGCCCCCACTCGCCGCTACTGGAGAAAGCCCGCATGCAGTGACGAAGACCCAATGCAGCCAAAAATAAATAAATAAAATTAATTTATTAAAAAATAAATAAGTAAATAACATACAAAGGAATTCCCATAATGTTATCAGCTGATTTTTCAGCAGAAACTCTGCAGGCCAGAAGGGAGTGGCAGGATATACTTAAAGTGATGAAAGAGAAAAACCTACAACCAAGATTACCCAGCAAGGATCTCATTCAGATTCAAGGTAGAAATCAAAAGCTTTTCAGACAAGCAAAAGCTAAGAGAATTCAGCACCACCAAACCAGCTTTACAACAAGTGCTAAAAAAACTGCTCTGGGGGGAAACACAAGAGAAGAAAAAGATCTATGAAAACAAACCCAAAACAATTAATAAAATGGTCATAGGAACATACATATCAATAATAACCTTGACTGTAAATGGATTAAATGCCCCAACCAAAAGATACAGACTGGCTGAATGGATACAAAAACAAGACCCAAATATATGCTGTCTACAAGAGAACCACTTCAGACTTAACGACACATACAGACTGAAGGTGAAGGGATGGAAAAGGATATTCCTTGCAAATGGAAATCAAAAGAAAGCTGGAGAAGCAATACTCATATCCAATAAAATAGACTTTAAAATAAAGATGGTTACAAGAGGTAAGGAGGGACACTACATAATGATCAAAGGATCAATCCAAGAAGAAGATATAACAATTATAAATGTTTATGCACCCAACACAGGAGCACCTCAATACATAAGGCAAATGCTAACAACCATGAAAGCAGAAATCAACAGTAACACAATAATAGTAGGGGACTTTAACACACCACTTACACCAATGGACAGATCATCTAAACAGAAAATAAATACAGAAACACAAGCTTTAAATGACACAACAGACCAGTTAGATTTAACTGATATTTATAGAACATTCTACCCAAAAGTGGCAGAATACACTTTCTTCTCAAGTGCACATGGAACATTCTCCAGGATAGATCACATCTTGGGTCACAAATCAAGCCTCAGAAAATTTAAGAAAGCTGAAATCATATCAAGCATCTTTCCTGACCACAACACTATGAGACTGGAAATCAATTACAAGAAAAAAAACTGTAAAAAAACACAAATACATGGAGACTAAACAGTGCGCTACTAAATAACCAAGAGATCACTGAAGAAATCATAGAAGGAATTAAAAAATACATAGAAACAAATGACAATGAAAACATGACGACCCAAAACCTATGGACATAGCAAAACCAGTTCTAAGAGGGAAGTATATAGCAATTCAATCTCACCTCAAGAAACAAGAAAAGTCTCAAATAAACAATCTAACCCTACACGTAAAACAACTAAAGAAATAAGAACAAAGAAAACCCAAAGTCAGTAGAAGGAAAGAAATGATAAAAAAATCAGAGGAGAAATAAATGAAATAGAAACAAACAAAACAATAGCAAAGATCAATAAAACTAAAAGCTGGTTCTCTGAGAAGGTAAACAAAATTGATAAACCCTTAGCCAGACTCATCAAGAAAAAAAGGGAAAGGACGCAAATCAATAAAATTAGAAATGAAAAAGGAGAAATCACAATTGATACTGCACAAATACAAAGGATTATAAGAGATTACTACAAAGAACTATATGCCAATAAAATGGACAACCATGAAGAAATGGAAAAATTCTTGGAAAGGTACAATTTTCCAAGACTGAACCAGGAAGAATTAGAAAATATATCCTAAAAAATATAAATATTTTTGATAAAAAATATACCTATCACAAGAAATGAAATTTTAACTGTAATTAAAAATCTTCCACCAAACAAAGGTCCAGGACCAGATGGCTTCAGAGGCAAATTCTATCAAACATTTAGAGAAGAGCTAATACCTAATCATTCTCAAGCTCTTCCAAAAAATTGCGGAGGGAGAAACAGTCCCAAATTCATTCTATGAAGCCACCTTCACCCTGATACCAAACCTAGGAAAAGATATCACAAAAAAAGAAAATTATAGACCAGTATCACTGATGAATATAGATGCAAAAATCCTCAACAAAATACTAGCAAACAGAATCCAACAACACATTAAAATGATCATAAACTATGATTAAGTGGGATTTATCCCAGAGATGCAAAGATTCTTCAATATACGCAAATCAATGTGATACACCCCATTAACAAATTAAGGAATAAAAACCATATGATAATCTCAACAGATGCAGAAAAGGTTTTTGACAAAATTCAACACCCATTTATGATAAAAACTCTCCAGAAAATGGGCATAGAGGGAACCTACCTCAACATAATAAAGGCCATATATGACAGACCCACAGCAAGCATCATACTCAATGGTGAGAAACTGAAAGCATTTCCTCTAAGATCAGGAAAAAGACAAGGATGTCCACTCTCTCCACTCTTATTCAACATAGTTTTGGAAGTCCTAGCCACGGCAATCAGAGAAGAAAAAGAAATAAAAGGAATACAAATTGGAAAAGAAGAAGTAAAACTGTCACTGTTTGCCAATGACATGATACTATACACAGAAAATCCTAAAGATGCCACCAGAAAACTACTGGAAATAATAAATGAATTTGGTAAGGTTGCAAGATACAAACTTAATGCACAGAAATCTCTGGCATTCCTATACACCAACAACAAAAAATCAGAAAGAGAAATTAAGGAAACAATCCCATTTACCATCTCAACAAAAAGAATAAAATACCTCAGAATAAACCTGCCTAAAGAGGCAAAAGATTTGTGCTCAGAAAACTATAAAACACTGATGAAAGAAGTCAAAGATGACATAAACAGATGGAGAAATATACCACGTTCTTGGATTGAAAGAATCAATATTGTGAAAATGACTATACTACCCAAAGCAATCTACAGATTCAATACAATCCCTATCAAACTACCAATGGCATTCTTCACAGAATTAGAATGCCATTACAATTCGTATGGAAACAAAAAAGACCCTGAATAGCCAAAGCAATATTGAGAAAGAAAAACAGAGTTGGAAGGATCAGGCTCCCCGACTTCAAACTATACCACAAAGCTACAGTAATCAAGAGAGTATGGTACTGGCACAAAAACAGAAATATAGATCAATGGTACAGGACAGAATGCCCAGAGATAAACCCACGCACATATGGGCACCTAATTTATGACAAAGGAGGCAAGAACATACAATGGAGAAAAGACAGCCTCTTCAATAAGTGGTGCAGGGAAAATTGGCCAGCTACATGTAAAAGAATGAAATACACTCCCTACCACCATACACAAAAATAAACTCCAAATGGATTAAAGACCTAAATGTAAGGCCAGACACTATAAAACTCTTAGAGGAAAACATAGGAAAAACACTCTTTGACATAAACCACAGCAAGATCATTTTTGACCCACCTCCTAGAGAAACGGAAATAAAAACAAAAATAAACAAATGGGACTTAATTAAACTTAAAAGCTTTTACACAGCAAAGGAAACCATAAACAAGACAAAAAGACAACTCTCAGATTGGGAGAAAATATTTGCAAATGAAACAACAGAAAAAGGATTAATCTCCAAATATACAAACAGCTCATGGAGCTCAATATCAAAAAAACAAACAATCCAATTAAAAAATGGTCGGAAGACCTAAATAGACATTTCACCAAGGAAAACATACAGATGGCCAAGAGGCACATGAAAAGATGCTCAACATCACTAATTATTAGAGAAATGCAAATCAAAACTACAATGAGGTATCACCTCACGCCAGTCAGAATGGCTATTAACAAAAAATTTAGAAACAATAAATGCTGGAAAAGGTTTGGTGAAAAGGGAACCCTCCTGCACTGTCGGTGGGAACGTAAATTGAAACAACCACTATGGAAAACAGTATGGAGGTTCCTTAAAAAACTAAAAATCGAACTACCATATGACCCAGTAATCCCACTACTGGGCATATATCCTGAGAAAACCATGATTCAAAAAGAGACATGTACCACAATGTTCACTGCAGCACTATTTATAACAGCCAGGACATGGAAGCAACCTAAGTATCCACTGACAGATGAATGGATAAAGAAGATGTGGCACACAGATACAATGCAATATTACTCAGCCATAAAAAGAAACGAAATTGAGATATTTGTAGTGAGGTGGATGGACCTAAAGTCTGTCATAGAGTGAAGTAAGTCAGAAAGAGAAAAACAAATACTATATTCTAACGCATATATATGGAATCTAAAAAAAAAAAATGGTACTGATGAACCTAGTTGCACGGCAGGAATAAAGAGGTAGACATAGAGAATGGACTTGAGGACACAGGGTGGGAGAGGGAAGCTGGGGCAAAGTGAGAGTAGCATTGACATATTTACACTACCGAATGTAAAATAGTTAGCTAGTGGGAAGCAGCAGCATAGCACAGGGAGATCAGCTCGGTGCTCTGTGATGACCTAGAGGGGTGGGATAGGGAGGGTGGGAGGGAGGCTGAAGAGGGAGGGGATATGGGGACATATGTATGCATATGGCTGATTCGCTTTGGTGTACAACAGAAACTAACACAGTATTGTAAAGCGATTATACTCCAATAAAGATCTATTTATAAAAACAAAAGATAAAAAAAAATAAAGGAAACTCCAGGTACCAAAAAAAAAAAAAGTGAACAATTCAGTGGCATTTGGGACATTCACAACATTGTGAGACCACCACCTTTATCTAGTTCTAAAACATTTCCATCACCCCAAAAGACACCCCACACCCATTAGCGGTTATTCCCCATCCCCGATCCCTCAGCCCCTGGCAACCACTAATGCGCTTTCTCTGTGGATTTGCTTATTTCAAACATTTCATGTAAATGAAATCATCCAGTACATGGTCTTTGGGGTCTGGCTTTTTTCACTCAGCATAATGGTTTTTTTTGTTTGTTTTTTTTTTTTTACGGTACGCGGGCCTCTCACTGTTGTGGCCTCTCCCGTTATGGAGCACAGGCTCAGTGGCCATGGCTCACGGGCCCAGCCGCTCCGCGGCATGTGGGATCCTCCCAGACCGGGGCACGAACCCGTGTCCCCTGCATCGGCAAGCAGACTCTCAACCACTGCGCCACCATGGAAGCCCCCAGCATAATGTTTTAAAATTGCATCTGCATGGTAGCATGATCAGTGCTTCATTCCTTTTTATGGCTGAATAATATTTATGGTATATGGAGATACCAGCTTTGGTTTATCCATTCATCTGCTGATGGACATTTGGGCTGTTTCTATCCTTTGGGTGTTGTGAACAGTGCTGCTGTGAACATATGTGTACACGTACTTGTCTGAGTCCCTGCTTTCAAATTTGGGGGCAGCAGGTACTATACCTAGGAATGGAATTGCTGGGTTGTATAATCTGATGTTCACTTTTTGAGGAATTGCCAAACTATTTTCTGTTTTACATTCCCAGCAGGAAAGCAGGAGGGTTCCAATTTCTCCATATCCTCTCTGACATTCTTGCTATTTTTCCATCTTTTTAATCCAGCCATTCTGGCAGGGGTGCCCATCTGCCCCAAACAGGAAGCCTCCAGCGAGGGCTCCCTGGACGGGAGCTGTAGTGCACTTGCCAAGGCTGCTGGAAACGGATGCTTGTGCAGCCCAGTTTGGGGCTATCACTCACGGGCCACCTGATCTAAATGGTTCCAATTCTCAAGTTTTTCATCAGTGTAAGAGCCAAGAAGGAAAACGTCCGGCCCTGGGCTCGAGGTCCAGCCTGCGTGAGGCTTCCTTCATGTCTAAGATACAGCGAGTGGTACCACCTGGTGCCTGGTCCCCTCCAGGGGGAAGAGCCCAAGCGGCCATGCCAAGGCAGACCTGTCCCGTTTGTCAACTTTTCTAAGAGCCCCAAGAAACAACCTGACCATGTAGGACTTGATGAGGAGACGAGCCATCATCATTTGATTGTTAAATACCTGCCACTTCCGGAAGAGAGCAGGAAAGACTGCCAAGCAAAGGCAGAAAGAAGGTACGAACATCGCTGACGCTGCAGTTAATTCAATATATTCTGCCAACTGCAAAGCCGTGCTCTTAGTATTAAGTGTCTGAAAGCAACGCCTAAGAGAAAGCACAATAGAAAATAGGTCGATGCCCCCTAGCTAAAGACAAGTGGAGTACGCGTGTGGTCAGAGTCGCATTTCCAACCCAAGGCAGCGAGGAGGCATGGGGTCTCGGTGAGAGCGTGAAGGGGAATGCTTTCTTGGAAAGTTCAGAGAAGGGGTTGGTGCCATTCAGTGACTGGGTAGCTTAATCCTTTTCATCGAGGATGCAGGAGGAACAGAGGAGGGCTAGGGTAATCATTAAGAAGGATGCTGCCCTGTTCTGTTGACCAGAACCCCGCACAGTGACCTACCTGTCTACACAGCATGATTTTGCTTTCACTTGGTTCCACCCCAGCTTTACTTCCATTAGTGATAAATCACGATAGCTTTAGTCAAAAGTATTTGTAGATTCATACCCTTCCAACCACGGAAATTCAAGATTCTCTCAAAATCTGTGTTAATTTATCAAGTCCCCAAAAGACCTGTCACACAACTCTCCCTGCGTCCCTACATTGTTATCCTGCTGAAAGCCTGGAAATGGTGCATGAATTTAAAGGTATCCTAGTGAAATCTGTTTCGTTCTCAGGGTCTTCCTAGCAAAGATCACCACGTTTTTTCACTTCATCTAGAAAACCTTAAGGTTTGTGACATGAGAAGGCCCCTGACACACCTAAACTCTGGAAGAGATGACGGCCTTTTGAACACCTGGGGGGAAAGGTTTTTGAGATGTCAGCACAGTTTCATATCAGAGCTGGGCCCTCCAGGCCGGCTGACAGCCGTGCCCACCCAGGTGGGCTCCCAAGGCCAAACTGGCGGATGCGTGTGGTCCCCTCGGAACGTCAGACACCAGTCTCTGCGGACAGTTCCCTTCTGCCCGTTGTCTGGCTCAGAGGACCCTCATGTCCACCTCTGCACCCCTCACCATCTACTCAGCCTCAGGTTCCAAGACTACCCGGGCCTTCTTGACTTTCCCAGAACCGACTGCTGCCTTAACTGACGTGGACTCAGGTCCCTCCTGACTCACTCTGCTTGTGCTGCACCCACACCTGCATGCCTGACTCAGCCACCGTAGAATCTGAATGCCATTAAAGAGACCGCCGCACGGCCACCTGGCCAGCACCTGAGCCAGCCTGGCACACGCAGGCATGCGGACGTGCCGGTCCAACGGCTGTGTTGTTCCCCGCCCACCCCTCGGGTGGACGGCCTGTTCTCTCACCACCTCGTGAGGTCCCGTGTGCTAACTCCAGGAAGGCGGCCTTGCCTGGGTCCCTCACGTTCGGGCCCCACGGGACTCACTCCCAGACCCCAGGCACTCAGGGCCCCTTGGATCAGTGCCATTCACTCCACCACCCGTGACCAGTCCCCTGCCCACCTCTGTACCCCATGGCCCACCAGGCCTGGGCCACCAGGGAGAGCTGACAGCACGGATGGGGGCTCCATCTAAATGACGTACCTCAAACTCCCCACATCCTGGGAAAACATCCTTCCTTAGCACCCTGGCCTTCCTGACATCAGCACATGCATCTAATTCCTTCAACAGATAACAAACTCAGTGTCTCCTAGGCCAGGCCCCGTCAGAGGGAGAGCAGACAGAAGCCTCAGAAAGGCCCAGGGCCTGCAGGAGCGGCCCGTCCAGCAAATGCTGCGGGGATCGGCAGGGATGGGGCGAAGAGTGGAAAATGTCCCAAAGGACATGTTCTGGCTGGGTTTCCCGGCACCCACAGGTGGTTCACCCAGGAAGCAGGGCAGTGCACACAAAGGTGCAGGGTGAAACCGACATCGTCCAGCCGAGGTCTGGTGTGCGGAGGGGGCCAGAGGGGGCTACAGAGCAAGGTGGCCTCGGCTGCCTCTACCCAGCCCCTCCCTTCCAGCCCATCCCAGCCCCCTCCTCTGTCCCACCGGAAACAGGCTCCTCCACTGTTGTCTGGAAACAGCAGCCTGGCCTCCTCAGGGTCCAAATGCCTGCGAGAAAGGACCAGAGCTGGGTGAGGCGCCCACAGGGAGGACCGGAGGGCAGAAGCGCACAGGAGAGGTGCGGCCCATCGGCATGCGGTAGGCTCAGGGCGGCACCTGGAAGAGATGCCAGGGAAGGCCCAGAAGCAGGGCGGCTGGCAACACTGGTTTTTCCTCCTGGAGGGAGAACTGCTACACCCTGAAGCAGGAGCCACAGGCCTGGGGTCAACAAAAGGTGGAAGAAAGGGCAGCCTCTCAGACCACGTCCCAGGCCCCTGGCCCGCCGTGCTCGGTGTCCGCAGGGCACTGCTAAGAGGACACGTCTTCAGACAGCTCCAAGGACCCCCGCTCCTGTTAAAGAGCTCCACAAGGCAGGATGAAGTAATGGCAGTGATACAGCGTCCCCAAGTTCATCCAGCCTAGACTCCATCGTTTTATCAGGCCTGAAATCTCTTTAATCAAATTTGGGGAGGAACTGAAGGCCTTTGATGCATCCTTACTTCTCCCCAGATGCATATTCCTGAACTTTCTCTCAGTCCCTGGCAATGGTTTTCTCACGGGACTGTCCTGGGTGCACCTCGATATGTGCCACAGGCTTTTTTTTTTTTTCCGGGCAAGCTGTGCATAAAACAACCCAACGCTGGCTTGAGTCTCCTGCAGGTTTACGTATATCACGTTCTCTTTCAAGAGGACGCGCCTCAGTATTCCTTTAAGATTGCTAACCCCAGTGGTTCTCAACTGGGGGTGGTTTTGTCTGCCGGGGGACAGCTGGCAATGTCGTCTGGTTGTCACAACCAGGGAGAGGGGTGCTGCTGGCATCTAGTGGATAACAACCAGGGGTGCTGCTAAATACCCTACAAAGCACAGGACAGCCCCCCCTGAACAAAGAAGTCCCTGGCCCCAAATGTCAGTAGGACTGAGAATGAGAAACTGGCTTCCAAAGATGCAGGGCCGTGGGGCAGAACGGGAGGGTGGGCACTGAAGTGCGCTGGTATCCAGATGGCGTAAGCAAAGATGCACACATCCGTGTTCAAGCTCGGCAAGTTATGAAGCCGTTTCCAACCCTAGTAAAACAGGGCAAGTGCCACCAGCCCTGTAATGAGGGGGAAAGGATTAAATGAGGCAGCATAGGGCATTTATCAATAATTCGGCTTTCTGGAGGCCAGAGGAGGAGACACATGAGCCCAAGGCAGCAGAAGGTTTCTTGCCTTGGAACAAGACAAACAGCCCAGCTTGGAAGGAACAAACTCCCCAGGGCTAGGGAGGGAGCCAGGAGCTGTTTTTCTGCAGAATGGGCCGCAGTTACTGCTGGCATCCTAGCATGGCTCAGGCACCTCTTTTCAGAGCCTCTCTGAGGACTCCTGTGCTCGAGGGACACCCTGGACTCTCCACCTCCAAGGGGCCACTGTCCTGGGAGCAGCAATCTGGCCCTCAGTACGCCCCTTCTGGGAAGACTCCCACCGCCTCATCTGCTTCAAGCTTTGTTTACATCCCAGAATCGGCAGCCCTTCTGCAAAGGGTCAGCTTGAGCCTGGGCCAGCCGCCAGCTGTGCAGAGTCCCTGCTAGCCAGAAGGTGACCTGTCCCGCTCCTGCCCTATGCTGGCTTCCCTCCCTCCAGGGAGCCCCAGTGGCTCATCTGCAGGGTGCCAGCCTAGGAGCACTTCTCTCCCCTCTGCCCTGAATTTAGCCATCACTTCCACTCTCCGGGGACAAAGTGAGTAAGCTGTGGTCATTAGAGAGACCGCCCCAGCCCGGCACACACTCCAGTACATCCCCCTGCCTCGTCTCCTCCCGCCGATGCTCCCCGGTTCCTCCTGCGTCTCTACAGCTCTCTCTCGCTTTCCCTTCTGACAGCGGGCCTCCACCCTGAGAACCCTCGGGTAAGAATCTGCCGGAACCCTCTGATCTCAACCACACGGGAAGCAGAATGTGAGGAGTGATTCTGTGCTCCAACTGACCACGCGGGGAGACTTCCTCCCTCGCAGCTGTCCCCCCACCACTCCCCACCCCGCCGCAGGGCAGAGAGGCACGGGCTGCCAGAGAGGGGCAGGGCCCAGCTCCACTCTGGCACCATTCGCTCCCAGGACCAGGGTCATCGCCCCCACCCCTAAGCTGGCCAGGCTGCCCCCTCCAGGCCTCCTGACCAACGACCCTCCCCCTCCCACACCCTCACCCTTCCGCTCACCGAGACCCTCGCCCTCCGCCCCAGAGCCGACCTGACCTGCCGTTCCGGTTGCAGTCCACAGGTGTTCCTCTAGAGCAGCCCACCCCCGTTGCCAGACGACGGCGCTGACGGACGGCTATCTGCCCCAATCGAAGAAGCTGAAGTCTAGGGGGCGGAGCCTTATAAAGAATTCAGCCAATGGATATGCACCTCATGGGGAGCGGGCCGGCGCAGGAGGGTGAGGGCGGGGCCGTGGGCGGGGCCGGCCGCAGGAAGGAAGGAGGTGGGATTCCTGGGGCGCCGCAGTGGGAGGAGCTGGAAAAGACGCTGGAGGCGGAACTGCTAAAGAGAGTGGCTGAGGGTTCATGGGAGGAGCCAGGGAGGAGCACCTGGGGAGGGAGGGGTTGTCTGGCCTCTAAAGTATCTGGGCTTTGGGAGCACAGGGTGTGGCCGGAATGAGGACGGAGCTGGGAGAGAGGAGAGCGGGCCTAAGGGAGACCCAGCGAGAGACGAGAGAGGCAGGTAACCCGGCCTCGGGGCCCTCCACTACTGAGGCCTCCATGGATTAAGACCCAGGCAACCCACCTCTGGCACCCCTCCCCCTCCCCCAACCAATCTGGGCGCAGCCTCGCATCCCAGGGCCCGGGCTCCTGCCTGCCCCCCACCCCCGCTTCTGGCCCTCCGCAGCCCAGCCCCCCTCTCTTCCTGGGAGCCCTCACTTCTGTCTTGGTTCTCTGACCCCCAGTCCTTTCCAGTGGCATTTCAACGTGCTTAAGTCTGTCCAGTCTTGATAAATAAAGTCACCTAGACCCTCAGGCCTTCTCCAGCTTCTCCCACCCCATCCCCAACCCCTCGACCCCAGCTTCACTCCAAAATGTCTCAGGACTGTTGTCCGGATTTATAAACCTTCCATTCGTTCCCCAAACCACTGAAACCTGGCCCCAGGGGCTCTGTCACTAGATCCATGGGGCACTTTCAGTCCTTACATGCAGGGGTTCACAGTCAGCATTCCTGCCTTATTCAAACTCTCCTTCCTGGACATCTAGGTCACTCGGCCCTGGCTTTTCTCCCCTCCCTCCCTGGTAGTTTTCACTCTACGCATCCTCCCTGAGATTAATTCCTTCCTCCTGACTGTCTTCCTGGTGACTTCACTTCCCACCTGTCTGCTCTGCTGACCCGCAAACCTGCACGTCCAGCTGGTGGTCTAGACTGCACTCTGACCCCTAACGCCCATCAGGCTGCATCTCAAACTCAGCCCAGCCAAACCCAAACTCTTCCCTCCAAAACTGCATCTCCTATTTACTTCCTTCCTGAGGGCCGGCCACCACCTTCCAGGCCCAAGTCAGAGAACTGGAACCATCCTGGATGCTTCCTCCTCCTTCTCTCCCCATGTTCCATTACTTACTCAATCTGTTTTACCTCCAAGATCTGGCCTGCATCCACCCACTTCCCTCCATGTCCCCAGGGCCCCCTGTCTGGGCCAGACCCCAATAACAGCCTCCTTCCCTCCTCCAACCCATCTCCCAGCCAGAGCCAATGGAACAGTTAGCACAGAAATCCTTATCCTGCCCCCAGGACTGAGAAATGGCATCACAGGATCAAGCAGAGTAACAGACACAGATAAAACCAGCTGCTGGGTTTTGCTGTCCTCAAGTTCACAAGGAACAACATTTCTCAAGGACACTCAGCTGCAGCTGTAAAGTGTCATAACAACCCCCTTTTTTGTGTGGTGACTGTTTTACTCAAAAAGAACTCTGGGGGCTTCCCTGGTGGCGCAGTGGTTGAGAGTCCGCCTGCTGATGCAGGGGACACGGGTTCGTGCCCCGGTCTGGGAAGATCCCACATGCCGCGGAGAGGTTGGGCCCGTGAGCCATGGCCGCTGAGCCTGCGCATCCGGAGCCTGTGCTCCGCGGTGGGAGGGGCCACAACAGTAAGAAGCCCGCGTTCCGCAAAAAAAAAAAAAAAAAAAAAAAAAAAAAAAGAACTCTGAACTGTAAGATCATAGACGAGCAGAAACTTCGCTGTTTGAAATTCTATCACTCAGAATGAAACTTCCTGCTCCCGCCTGAGAATTTAAGTCAACTTTGACGGAGAAGCAGCCTGGATTTCCAACCCAGGTGCAGATCCATATACGTGGTTTCTGGACATGATGGTCCACTGCCCTCCTAACTTTGTGGTTCCCAAGGGAACGAGAGCCGAGTCTACACTGCAGCCCAGACGAGATGCTGGCTGCTTCCCACACAGCCCTGTTTGGCCCTGAGCCTGTTGAAACGCTGCTTCTTTTAAGTTTCACCCAAACCCCTTTCCACAAAGTCCTATGAAATCTCTCTTTGCCTTTGTCAGTTTGAGCTGCCCAGGGTTCCCAGTGCACTGGGTGAACAGGCCTGATTTGTCAGACTGCGGGTTGATCTTGGTGGCCTTGGGCCCGTGGGGCAAGGACAGCTGTAAGGTCCAAAGGGCAAGGGCAGTGCTGGTCACAGGTCCCCAGATAGTACTGAGCACCTACTACATACATGCCAGGCCTGGTGATACAGCAGTGAGCATTACAGTCCCTGCCCTCAGTCTTCTAGTCCTTTATCATTCAGATCCACCTGCTGAATGAGTGGGGAGAAGCATGATTAAATTGAGGGGAGGGGATGGGTGGGGGGTTTCTGGCTGTGGAGGAGAGGCTGGGGAAGATAAGAGGGAGAGAAACCAGGACGGTGAGAAGCTATGGCGGGAAAATAGATGGGATATTAAAAAATACACAGAGACTTCAAGGCTTAAAAAGAATTCAGGGGCTTCCCTGGTGGCGCAGTGGTCGAGAGTCCGCCTGCCGATGCAGGGGACATGGGTTCGTGCCCCGGTCCGGGAGGATCCCACATGCCGCGGAGCGGCTGGGCCCGTGAGCCATGGCCGCTAAGCCTGCGTGTCCGGAGCCTGTGCTCCGCAACGGGAGAGGCCACAACAGTGAGAGGCCCACATACCACCAAAAAAAAAAAAAAAAAAAAAAGAATTCAGAGCTGGAGAACAGTATGGAGGTTCCTTAAAAAAACTAAAAATAGAGTTGCCATGTGATCCAGCAATCCCACTCCTGGGCATATATCCATAGAACACTATAATTCAAGAAGATACATGCATGCCTACGTTCATAACGGCGCTATTTACAATAGCCAAGACATGGAAGCAACCTAAGTGTCCATCAGCAGAGGACTAGATAAAGAAGATGTAGTGTGTATATATACATATACATATACATACATATACAATGGAATATACTAAGCCACAAAAAAGAATGAAATAATGCCATTTACAGCAACATGGATGGACCTAGAGATTATCATACTAAGCGAAGTAAGCCAGACAGAGAAACACAAATATCATATGATATTGCTTATATGTGGAATCTTAAAAAAAAAAAAAAGTACAAATGAACTTATTTACAAAAACAGAAATAGACACACACACACATAGAAAACCTATGGTTACCAAAGGGGAAGGGAGGGGAGGGATAAATGAGGAGTTTGGGATTAACAGATATACACCACTATATATAAAATAGGAAACCAACAAGGACCTACTATATAGCACAGGGAACTATACTCAATATATTGTAATAATTTATAAGGGAAAAGAATCTGAAAAAGAATATATATATATATATATATATATATATATATATATATATATATAAAAAACTGAATCACTTTGCTGTACACCTGAAACTAACATGACATTTTAGTCAACTGTACTTCAATTAAAAAAAAAAAAAGAAGAACTCAGAGGCCATATGAACATTTTCCTTTTTTGTGTCAAGGAACTACTGCCTTCCAGACTCATTTAGTTCACCCTCGTCCCCACTGTTCCAGCCAATCGGGTGCTTCCTGGCCAGAGCCCCTCTTGCCTGCTGCCTGGGGACTGCCGGGGGACTGCCTGAATGCTTCCGCCCGTAAGGCACAGGCCCTCGTGGAGAGATGGGTTTGAGCACCGAGGCTGTCCCGTGGGAGCAAAGTGTTCCGCAGCCCAGGCGCCCTCACCCTCCTGGACACGAGGGAGTAACCCCAGCTCTTCATCTCCACTCGCTCAGGTTTCTGCCGCCTGCAGCCAAGGGAGTGGAAGGATTAGATCCCCTGTACTTATGCGCGCAAACCTCATGAGTATGCTTTCAGGAATATCCGAGGTGGTGGCATTCTGTGCAAAAAGGCAATTTCCTAGAGGCCAGAGCATGCCCAGGGCAGGGGGCTATGGTGGTCCCAGGTGCAGGCAATGGGGGGCAGTGGGGCCCCCCCGGCTGTAGAGATACCGACAATAAAACCAGCTAACAGTTGGTCTGCTTTTTATCCCCAGGCGCCAGCAAGTCTAAGCAACATCAAGCGATATCATTCTCCCCCCTGAAAAAGCCTTTTATTGGGCTAAGCACGAAACCAGGGGTGGCAGACTTTTTCTGTCAAGGGCCCGACAGTAAATATTTTTAATGTTTCAAGCCATACCATCTCTGTCACAGCTACTCACAGCTCTTGTGGCACCAAAATAGCCACAGGCAATAGAAAAAGAGTTGGACATGGCTGTTTATGTCACACATTTATGGACACAGAAATGTGAATTTCACATAATTTTCACACATCATAAAATATTATTCTTCTGATTTTGTTTCCAACTGTTTAAAGTGCGAAAGTCATTCTTAGCTCACTGGCTGTATAAAAGCAGACAGTGGCCGGACTGCAGTAACTGTTATGGTGTTTTGTTTGTTTGGGTTTTTTTTTTACTAGCATGAATTCTTAGAATTCTTAGAATTAAAATGAATTCTTAGAAAATTAGTGAGCTCGAAGAAGCGTATATTTTAATAATATTTGCATTGTTTATTTATATTTTTTATTTATTTATAAAACGAATTCTTAGAATTAAAAAAAAAAAGTTTACCTGAAGAAGAAAGGTATTTGCTACTTCAAATGTGCCAACAGAGGAACAACTCGTCAAGCATGAACAGCCACAATAACATTGTATCACAAAAGGAAAATGACAAGTCTCCAGAAACCAAACATAAAGTCAAGGAATACTATGATCCAACTGATAGAGAATTCAACATAGCTGTCATAAAGAAACTAAAAGAGCTACAACAGAACTCAGAAAGGCAGTTCAGTGAGCTCAGGACTAAAATTAAGGAACAGAAGAAATACTTTAGTAAAGATACTAAGCTCTAAAAAAGAACAAAATAAATTCTGGAGCTGAAGAACTCAATGAGATGAAAAATGCATTAAAAAGCACTGGAAATAGAGCAGACCATATGGAAGAGAGAATTAGTGAGCTCCAAGAAGCTTATATTTTAATAATATTTATATTTTGTATTTATATATTTTCGTGTATATTTATAATATTTATATAAGCTTGTACATTTTTATGACATTTCTTTAAAAACTGAGTTTACCAATCCTGTTTAAAATTGCATCAAAAAAAAATAATACCTAGGAATAAACCTAACCAATGAAATGAAAGACCTACACGCTGAGAACTATAAAACACTGATAAAGGAGATAGAAGATGATTCAAAGAAGTGGAAAGATAACCCATGCTCTTGGATCGGAAGAATTAATATTGTTAAAATGGTGTACTACCCAAAGCAATCTATAGATATAATGCAATCCCTATCAAATTACCCATGACATTTTTCACAGAACTAGAACAAATAATCCTAAAATTGACATGGAACCACAGAAGACCCAGAACTGTCAAAGCCATCCTAAAGAAAAATAACGAAGCCGGAGGCATAACCCTCCCAGACTTCAGACAATACTACAGTAATCAAAACAGTGTGGTGCTGGCACAAAAACAGACATACGGATCAATGGAACAGAACAGAGAGCCCAGAAATAAGCCCACACACCTATGGTCAATAAATCTTCAACAAAGGAGGCAAGAATATACAATGCAGAAAAGACAGTCTCTTTCAGCAAGTGATCTTGGGAAAGCTGGACAGCTACACGTAAATCAGTGAAGTTAGAACACACCCTCTCACCATGCACAAAAATAAACTGAAAATGGCTTAAAGACTTAAACATAAGATATGTCACTGTAAAACTCCTAGAAGAGAGCATAGACAAAACATTCTGACATAAATTGTACCACTGTTTTCTTAGGTCAGTCTCCCAAGGCAATAGAAATAAAAATGAAAATAAATAAATGGGACCTCATCAAACTTACAAGCTTTTGCACAGAGAAGGAAACCATAAACAAGACAAAAGGACAACCTACAGAATGGGAGAAAAATCTCTGCAGACGATGCAACTAACGAGGGCTTAATTTCCAAAATATACAAATGGCTCATACAATTCAACAACAAAAAAACAAACAACCCAATCGAAAAATGGGCAGAAGACCTAAAGAGACATTTCTCCAAAGAAGACATACAGATGGCCAATAGGCACATGGAAAGATGTTCAACATCACTGATTATTAGAGAAATGCAAATCAAAACTACAATGAGGTACCACATCACACCCGTCAGAATGGCCATCATTAAAAAGTCTACACATAACAAATGCTGGAGAGGGTGTGGAGAATAGGGAACCCCCCTACACTGTTGGTGGGAATGTAAATTGGTACATCCACTATGGAAAACAGTACAGAGGTTCCTCAAAAAATTAAAAATAGAGTTGCCATATGACCCAGCAATCCCACTCCTGGGCATATACCCAGACAAAACTATAATTCAAAAAGATACATGCACCCCTATGTTCATAGCAGCACTATTTACAACAGCCAAGACACGGAAGCAACCTAAGTGCCCATCAACAGATGAATGGATAGAGAAGTTGTGGTACATATATACAATGGAATATTACTCAGCCATAAAAAAGAATGAAAGAATGCCATTTGCAGCAACATGGATGGATCCAGAGATTATCACATTAAGTGAAGTAAGTCAGACAAAGACAAATATTATATGATATCACTTATATGTGGCATCTTTAAAAAATGATACAAATGAACTTATTTACAAAACAGACTCACAGACAAGGAAAACAAATTTATGGTTACCAAAGGGGAAAAGAGGGCCATGGGATTAACAGATACACACCATCATGTATAAAATAAACAACAAGGACCTACTGTACAGCACAGGGAACTATACTCAATATGTTGTAATAACCTATAATGGAAAAGAATCTGAAAAAACATTACACATATACACATATACATATAAAAGCAAATCACTTTACACCTGAAACTAACACAATATTGTAAATCAGCTATACTTCAATAAAAAGTAGACTTTTTTAAAACACTGGGTTTATTTGGAGAACACCCAGTTATAGATCTGGCCCCAACACACATGGATACAGCTACAGGCATTCAACTCAACAGCAAGTTTGAAATACCCGCAATTTTCTGAGGTCACTCAGGGTGCAGTTTGGGTCTCCAGTCCCTCCTGTGGGACATATTCCTGCGCTTTAAGAGCAGATTTGAAATAAACATCATAAACACAGTGATGCGCATGACCAAGAAACAGGCCTTGGGCTACATCAGTGCTGACATTCTACACGAGCACTTGGACTTTTTGTGGTTAAAAATTCTCAACTCCAGGGCTTCCCTGGTGGCACAGTGGTTGAGAGTCCGCCTGCCGATGCGGGGAGCGCGGGTTCGTGCCCCGGTCCGGGAGGATCCCACGTGCCGCAGAGCGGCTGGGCCCGTGAGCCGTGGCTGCTGGGCCTGCACATCCGGAGCCTGTGCTCCGCAACGGGAGAGGCCGCAGCGGTGAGGGGCCTGCGTACCGCAAAAAAAAAAAAAAAAAAAAAAAAAATATTCTCAACTCCAGAACAATCTAAAAGCCTTTAGAATAAATCCCAAAGGAACTGAGGCATAAATGGCTTTTCAGTTTCTGGACTGTAGTATGTAATGCAATTTGGGTGAATCTCTGTCAAACATGGCCTTAGGCTTAAACCGTTCCCTACTCATACAGCTGCTGCTTCTTGAAAGCAAAGCTAATAAAACTTGTTCATATATATGTGATGGATTAAATAAATGTGGAAGGCACATGTCCCTTTCCAAAGAACCCCAGTACTTTATGCAGATGCTCCCAAGTGGGGGAGGCGGAGCATGACTCGCTCTCCTTGGGCCTGGGCTGCACACAGTGACTTCCTTCCAGAGAGATCAGGATGGAAATGGAGATGGGAGTGAACCATACAGGGCAGTAAACTGACCAGGCTACCGCACGCAGATGATCACGGCTGACATCAACAGTCATAAATTACGTGGATACAATGGGCCCTTCTGACCAGAGGGTCCCTCTGTGACCTTGGTTTGGGGAGCCCTCAGCTCATCACGGACCCAGAAAAGGCAGCTTCTTCACTCTATGAAGCTGGCCTGCAGGCCGGGGACCCCCAACGCCCTGGTCCCCTGTGTGTTTCCGCTTTCTCTGGGACGTTCTGGCCAGTCCGCATCTCTCCCAGCCTCACCGGCCGTTCTCCCACTGCCAGGCAGGCCTTCTTTCTTCCCTCCCATGAGCTCACATCTCCACTGCTGGGAGGCTCAACCCCTCGCAGGAGGAAGGTGTCAAAGGGTCAAGGTCATGGAGATGAGGGGAGATCTAGGGAGAGACTTGTTGGAGCGCCGAGTCTGTCTCCCCGGGAGGAGAGCGGGGAGCCTGCCTCCGACCTCAGGGCCTGGGGGTTTGGGGCTACAGTGCCCCTCCGAGGGCTCCAGCCAATGGCCATGTCACACATGCCACAGCTGAGGTGTGAGGGCAGCGGAGCGGGCTCTGCTCCCGGCGGTGACCACCCTGCCACCCAGCAGCCTGTCAGAGCAGCAGGATCTAGGACGGGATTCAGGACACACCCTGGGTGCAGCCACCTGGAATCACACTGAGTCTCCCCAGGGCCCCACGGCAACAGGCTGCAGGGCATCAGCCAGCCCAGGGCAGGCAGTGCCCAGTCAGGGGAGTTGCAGTGGCCAAGGAGGCCTCCCAAGGATGCGCAGAGGTGACCATGAGATCAAAGTCAGCTCAAAACATGCGCCAGGCCCAGATGACCTGAAGCCAGCGTGCTTCCCATGGGGGGCGGAACAGCAGCCGTCAAAGACGTCCAGGTCCTAATTGCTAGAACCTGTGGGGATATGTGACCTGACATGGCAAAGGGAACTTGGCAGATGTGATTAAATTAAGGATCTTGAGATGGGAGATGATCCTGGATTATCCAGGTGGGCCCAGTGTCATCACAGGTCCTTATGAGAGAGAGCAGGACAGGACTTCCCCGGTGACGCAGTGGTTAAGAATCTGCCTTTCAATGCAGGGGACACGGGTTCAATCTCTGGTCCGGGAAGATCCCACATGCCGCAGAGCAACTAAGCCCGTGCGCCACAACTACTGAGCCTGCACTCTAGAGCCCGCGAGCCACAACTACTGAGCCCATGTGCCACAATTACTGAAACCTGTGCGCCTAGAGCCCGTGCTCCACAACAAGAGAAGCCACCGCAATGAGAAGCCCACGCACAGCGATGAAGAGTAGCCCCCGCTCTCCACAACTAGAGAAAACCCGCGCGCAGCAACAAAGACCCAACGCAGCCAAAAATAAATAAATAAATTTTAAAAAGAGAGAGAGCGGGAGTGTCAGAGTCAGACAAAGAGATGTGATGATGGGGGGGAGGGGCGAAGAAGGAAGGAGAGAGGGAGGGACTGGAAGATGCTATGCCGGCTGGTTTGAAGATGAAGGATTTCTAGAATCTGGAAAAAGCAAGGGAAGGAGTTCTTGATTTCAGACTTCTGACTTTCTGAACTGTAGGAGAATAAGTGAGTATCTTGAGCCACTAAATCTGTGGTAATTTGCTCCAGCAGCAATGGGAAATGAATAAACTGTCATCCGTCACGTAAAAACCTTCTGCCTACCTACCACCTCTCCTCCCTCCGCCATGAGCCTGGAGGGGACAGAGATAGGATGGACAGACGTAGCAAATAAAGATACAAGACGCCCCGTTAATTCTGAATTTCAGATAAACAATGAATCGCTTTGTAGTATGGAGAGTCCCAAATATTGCATGGGACATACTTACACTGACAAGAAATGATCTGTTTTTCATCTGAAATACAAATTTAACTGGATATTGTGGCTATATCTGGCAACCCTAGCCAGAAACAGCAGCTGTAGGGGAAGAAAAGAGCAAAGAAGAGGAAAACTGCCCTCTCCCTGATACCCACGGCAAGTGCTCCAGGGGAGAAGAGAGATTTAATATTAAATCAAGCCCCAAACTTTATTAGCTGGGACTGGACAGTTTTAATTCCTGAATTGGGACCACTTTCAATCTAAAGTGACCCTGGAACCTAATTTCCTAAGAATGGAGAGAAAAAACCACAGGGGATGTCTGGGCTTTTCATCCAAGGATGAAAAGGCGGCTCCCTCCCTCCATCACACTGAGAAGGTTGGAGGGACAGCAGGAAATAAAGCTGCTGCACCTGCCGGGCTGACCTGGACCAGTGACAGTGGGATGGATCAGCTCCGTCTCCCGCCCAAGGTAAAGGTGCAAACAGATGGTGGCTACCATGAGGAGTCCTGTGTTTGCTCTGCACGTTCCCCACTGGATGTGGAGCCAGTGCAGAGCCGGAAGCAGGCCTATCCCATTCCCCAAGCCCAGTCTGTGCCCCTGCGTTTCTGAGGAGACCCGAAACAGCTAATATAGCCGTGCGCCCACAAGGTGGCGCTCATGATCTCCGCGAAACAATTTGCTCCGGTCATTGTTGTCACAAAAAAATATTTTAGTATAGTTTTAGATTTACAAGCTTGTTGAGAATAGGATACAAAGAGCTCCTGTGTGTCCCAGACCGAGCTTCCCCTGTGATTAACGTCTTACATTAGTGTAGAACATCTGTCAGCACTGATGAACCAATACTGATCCCACATTACATTTAGTTATCATATCTCTTTAGGCATCTCTGGGCTATGACAGTTTCTCAGACTTTTCCTGGTTATTGGTGACCTGGATAGGTGTTCTGTAAGGTGCCTCTCTAATGGGATTTGTCAGAGGTTTTTCTCATGATTAGACTGGGGTTGAGATTTGGGGGACGTGGACCCCAGAGGTCCAGTGCCCTCTCATCGCAGGTATCAAGGGCACACGTGGCCCCCAAGACCCCTCACTGCTAGTGCTGGCCTTGATCACCTGGCTGAGGTCAGTCCCGTCCAGCTTCTCCTCTCTACACTTGCTCCCCCTTTTCCATAATGAGCTCCTTGGATCATGTGTTTTTTTAAGTTTCCTTTTTTTTTTTTTTTGGATGCACGGCTTGCAGGATGTCAGTTCCCCTGACCAGGGGTTGAAACCTGGGCCACGGCAGTGAAAAAGCCTGGAATCCTAACCACTAGGCCACCGGGGAACTCCCAAAGGCTTCCTTTTTTAAATCATTTCGTGTCACCCCTGGTTCAGTTAGAACAGTGGGGATGGGTGTGAGAAGAGGGGGGCAGGGGGTGCCCCTCACATGGCCTGAGAAGTAAGTGGAGACATGCATCCCAGGGTGTACAAAGGTTGGAGCCTAGGACAGTTACTCGGGGCTCTTGCCTCTTCCCACCTCGCCGATGATCCAAGTAAACCTCCACCAGTGTCCTCGAAGGGGTCACAGGAAGGAGAGCACAGGAGAGGGAGGCCAGGGAGAGCGGTGGGAGAGGGGACCCTGTCGCGCTGCCCTGGGAGCAGCACGAGGATGCGGCGTCCCAGGAGGGCGGCACCGCGCATGCGCCCCCCACACACACCCCCGGCGCCGCAGCAGGTGCTCAGAATGGAGACTGGTGCCCCCACCCCACTCCGCCCAGGCCGGCCTCCCTGTAGCTCAGTGAGTTTCCATCAGTTAAGTCAGATCACACCTCTCTGCTTAGAAACCCTTGTGTGACCTCCCCGGGTCCCAGGCAGACCCTGCGGCCTCCGCACCCTGGGCCTCGACATCCCTCCACCCATCGGGTCAGGGGCACACCGACTCCCCAGCTCAGGGCCTTTGGAAGGGCCCTTCCACTCTGCCCGGGGCAGGTGCCCCACTTTCTCCACTCCCTCACCTTCAGGCCTCGGCTCAGATCCCACCTCCCAGAGACCTTCCGCCCTCCACCCCCATCCCCACCCCAGATGCCTCGATGAAGTGGAGCAGAGAGGGTGATGCCCCCTGAAGACAGAAGAGGGTTCAAGGACCGCGTGGGCAAACCTAACCTGGCCAGCAGGGAAGACCCCAAGGATGAGCCCTGAGGCTCCGGAGGGGGGATGGGGGTTTACGCCCCCCCAGCCAATGACCACCCCCCCACCGGGCTTAGATTCTGCAGGTGATTCCTGTGGCCGCCTCCTGCCACCCCGGGGGCACACACAGCCTCCTTCGCGGTATCTTGTGAGCCAGGCGCTCTGCTCTGAGGGGTTAGTTACATTCTGGTTTTGCAATAAGTGTCTGGGAGGTCAACCCAGCATTTCTCACCACGATAAAGCTCTGTTTTTCTGCTTTTGTGGTGCACGGTCTTTTTCTTCTTCTCTAAAACCGTAAAAGATGTCAAATCGCCCGCTCGCCCGTCCCCGTTGCTGAGACCCTGTGGTGCACACCCTCAGTTAGCAGCGCCTTGGGGGCTGGGCTGAGGAGCGAGGCCCCTGCAGCAGCCCGCTCACCCCTGCTCACCTGTGTGTCGAGGGGTTGCCTTATAAGGTGAAAAGCAGCTGCCCGCCCCGCCCGCTGCGGGTTCAGCCCAGGGCTCAGAAAGGAAGTCCTCAGTTTCGCAAGAAGCTTTGCACGGATCTTTGCAGGTCTGGCCTCCCATGCTACAGGGTATCTCAGGGTATCTGTCAACAACCAGGAGTTAGGTGCCAGAGACGCACGGGGACATGGTCCTACTTCCTTCTCAGCAGTTAAAACCAGAAGAGATTCTTGGGCATTCATTGCCTGAAGAGGCCAGCAGCTAGCAGATAGAGGCAGGAGGGCATTATAACATTAGGGGAACCAGATGAAGCTGCAGTTTGGGGTTTCGAATAGGACAATACTAGTTAAACGTCGGCTCTAGTGAACCATGGGCCAGGCCTGAACCACGTGCCCGACATGCAGTATCTCATTTACCGCTCACAACAGCTGGGCAGGATAAGTACCGCTATTAGTCCCACTTTGCAGATAAGGAAAACTAAGGCTCAGAGGAAGGCATCTAAGATAAGTAGCTTTTCTACCAGACAACCAGCAAGCGGGAGAGACTGAAGAGGCCTCCAGGAATCCCCCTCTGAGAAGGATCACTGTTCAACGCAGCAGCCACACGGGCCACATGTGGCTACCAAGCCTTTGAACTGGTCCCAGCTGCAATGTGCTGTGAGTGTGGAACACACACCAGAGTTCAGAGACTTGGTTGCATCTTTAAATTTTAAGTTAAAAAAATTTGAACTGTAAAATATCTCCAAAATTTTCAGCTTCATTTTGAAATCATTATAGATTCACGGGAAGTTGCAAAGATAGTACCCAGAGGTCCCTTCACTCAGTTTCATATGGTGACATCTCATGTAATTATTATAATTATTGTACAGTATCAAAACCAGGAAATTGACGTGTGTGTATAATTCTACATCCTTTCATCGCATGTGTGCATTCGTGTAACCACCGCCATGATCAAGATACAGTAATTATAAAATAGAGATGGCATGTTGAAATCTTATCTTGGCTGTGCTGGGTTAAACAAAATACATCATTAGGGTTAATGCCGCCCGTTTCTTTCCGCTTTGAAAATGCGCCACTAGAACATTTAGAATCGTGCACGGGGCTTGCCTGTTTCCACTGGACAGCGCTGGCCTGGAAGTTCAGACCCATCTCGGCGGTTAGGACAGGTCACTTGACCTCCCCGAGCCTGGCTCCTCTGGAGTAGACCAGGCCTTCAGAGTAAGTGTACAACTGATCATTCATTCAGTGCATTTACTGAGCGCTTGTTGTGTGCTGGGCATTACGCTAAGGGCTGGGGACACAGAAGCAAAGACTGTGGCTCAAAAACATGAAGTGTCCCTGGCCCCCAGAGCAGGTAAATCCAGCAGGGGAATCCTAGAATCCCACCCACTTCCTGACACCTCCCAGAACTCAGCGAGAGGCACAGGAAGTGACAGGTAGAAAAACAAAGTGCCGACACACAGAGGACACTGATGTATACAGCTGGTGCTCCCAGTCAGAGAACTCAGGAGCCAGCCCTGGAACCCAAGGCCCGCCTCCCAAGTGTCCCGCATCCCTCACCTGTCCACCTGTCCATCCATCTGCCTCAGCCTAACAGACTCGTGGCTGCCAAGGGGAGGGGGCCGGGGGAGGGGTGGAATGGGAGGCTGGGGTGAGCAGCTGTAAGCTTTTACATAGAGAATGGACACACAACAAGGTCCTACTATAGAGCACAGGGCACTATCTTCAATATCCTGTGAGAAACCAGAATGGTAAAGAACAGTACAGAAAATGTGTGTGTGCATATATGGATATATAGCTGAGTCACTTTGCTGTAGAGCAGAAATTAACACAACATTGTAAATCAACTATACCTCAATTTAAAAAAACAAACAAAAAAAATACCAGACCAACATTCACACACACAAAAAGAGAAATTTCTAACATGAGGAAAAGCAGGGTAATAAAACAAACCTTACCCCACCACCTAGCTTTAACCATGATCAACATTTTGCCCTATTTCCTACTGTTCATGGGAGTATTTGAAAGAAAATGATAGTCACCCTAACATTTTAGCCTTAAGTATATCCGTCTGCATCTCTATAAAAATGACACCTTCTTACCCAACCACAATGCCATTAACAATATTTCCTCAATATAACCCGGTCTTCACTCTTTGGACGCTGATTAGAAATGCTGAGTCCTGGGCCTTGCCCCAGGCCTTCTCAATCAGATTCTGCATCTCCATAAGGTCCCGAAGAATTCGTGTGCCCATTAGTTTGAGAAACAAACTTTACATCCGGTCTGTTATTGAACTGTCTCCCTCAAAATCCATACGTTGAAGTCCTAACCCCCCGGACCTCGGACTACGGCCTTATTTGGAAATAGGGTCATTGCAGACGTAATTCGTTCAGATGAGGTCAGACTGGCATAGGGTGGGGCCCCTAGTCCAATATGACTGGTGTCCTTATTTTAAAAATTAGAGACAGACATGCATAAAGGGAGGGTGATGTGAAGAGACAGTATAAGAACGAACGAAATAATGCCATTTGCGGCAATATGACCTAGAGATTATCATACTAAGTGAAGACAGAGCAAGACTATTTGTCACATGATATATATGTCATATGATATCACTTACATGTGGAATCTAAAAAAATGACACAAATGAATTTATTTACAAAACAGACACATAGACTTAGAAAACAAAGTTTATGGTTACCAAAGAGAAGAGGTGGGGGGAGGGGTAAATTAGGAGTTTGGGATGAACATATACACACTGCCATATATAAAACAGATAACCAACAAGGACCTACTGTACAGCACAGGGAACTCTACTCAATATCCTGTAATAACCTATATGGGAAATAGACTCTGAAAAAGAGTAGATATATGTTTATGCATAACTAAATCACTTTGCTGTATGCCTGAAACTAACAGAACATTGTAAATCAACTATACTCCAATATAAAATTTTAAAAAAAAATTTTAAAGAGAGAGAGAGAGTAGACGGCCGTCTCCAAGCCAAAGAGAGAGGCCTGGACCAGACCCGTTCCCCATGGCCTCAGAAGGACCACCCCTGCTGAGAGCCACCTTGAGTTCACACTTCTGGCTCCCAGAGCTAAGACGGGATACACTTCTGTTGTTTAAACCATGCACCTTGTGGTACTTTGCAGCGCCAGGCCTAGGACACTCAGTATTCAAAAGGTGGGGGGGGGGGGTGGTTAAGTGCCCCCAGCTGAGCCCCCATTGAAAGCTTCCGATATAATGGGTCTGAGGCGGAGGCTCAGGGGTGGGCGTTTGTAACGCTCCTGAGGGGTTCCCAGCTGTAGCCGGGCTGGAATCACTGTTCTGCTTCCCCAGTTAACCGTCAGCCAGCAAATCATCTGCTGCCTACTGCTTTGTGGCAAAGGGCTAGCAAGTTATCTGGGGAGAGAAATACCCAAAGCCAGGAGTCCTCAAAGCAGGGGTCCTGGACCAATAGTTCAGCACCAGCTGGGAGCTCACTGGAAATTCAGATGCTCACGCCCCAGGCAGACCTGTTTCAGAGACTCTGGGGTGGGGCCCGGAAAGCTGTGTTTGAAGGAGCACCCCCCTCGTGATTCCCATGCACCTCAAGTTTGAGAACAAGCCTCAGAGAGGTGTGGGCCCCGAGCTCAGGGTGCATTTAACAGCCTCCATCCAAACCAGCCGTTGGGAGTTTTAAGAACCATCCGTGAAAAGAAGCAAAATCCATCACTAGCCACAAACCAGATATTTTCTTCCTGACCTCCTAATCCACATCCCCCCTCTAACTCTGGTTCCCAATTTCTTTGTTAATTAACTTGTTGGTTGAAATATTAACACACCAACACAGTAACAATTTCAAACAGTCCAAGAGAGGAAGGAAATCTCACCACAGTTCCCAGTGCTGCTCCCCAGAGGCCACCATGGCCAGAAGCTTCTGGTGGATTTTCCCAGAGCTCTGCTATGAATCCACCTTCACAGCCATCCATTTCCCTTAAACCCACGCTCCGGCAGCCGACTGCAAGTTCATACCTCTCCTTCCTCTACTTAATCATGGAGCCACACAAGCCTCTGTTTTCATTACATGCCACTGTCTGAGCGGATTTAAGCCAATCCGCTATGGATGAGCATTTCCGTTGCTCCCCATCTTTTAGTTCTATGTGTGATGTTACGTTTAACACCCTTTTGCATATACCTTTATAGCAACGGCCGAACGCTAAGGGCTCCAGATTTGTGGATTTCACAGATGAATTAAAAACACCAAGGGGCTGATACAAGGCTGCCTGCTTCTTATTTACCAACAAGGATTAAAAAAAAAAAAGTAACGCCATTTGTCATCACCTCTGTTCCATAAAGTAAAACCACTTTAACACCAAAATCTTAGCAAGACAAGATTTTTTAGGAAGCAAAAAAAAAAACGACGTGCTTTGCTTCGTAGAAGATTCGCGTTTCTCAGTTACTACAGACCTGCAGTAACTTCCTCCTGGAATGGTTTTCCACACGAGCACTCACCCACCAACGTCCCCAAGGGCGTCGTTTTGTAAAGAGAGGCTCCCCCAGGTGCCCCCATCCTGCTCTCAGTGCTGCCCTGTGGTCCCAGATGTCTCTAGTGCAGAATGAGCCTTCCGTCCTCAGGAGGAAGGGCCAAGTGAGTTGCTCGGGGAAGGTAATTCCAAGCACGTGCCTGATGAGATTTTTGAGACAGCTGGATTTCATTCTCAAAGAAATCCTTTGGCAGATGCTCATTCATTCAGCTCTAGCTGATGAAGCCAACTGCTCCGTAATTCAATTGCCTGGTCTCTACTATCCAGGTGTTAAAATGGCTAGAAAACAGGATGGCAGTCTGACCCCCCACACACACACCTCCCCGAGAACACGCTGTCGCACACCTCCTATGTGTGTTTGCAGAGGGATCCTGCGGATGTCTCCTAAACTGGGCCCATCGATGCCTGGTCTGAGGGCAGCAGAAAGCATCACCTGGAAGCCAGAGCCCAAGTTTCACCAGGTGACTTGCAGGCACCGGGAAGCTTGAGAAGGGCTGCCCAAGCCGAGCTCTGCAGAGACCCAGAAAGGCACGCAGTCAGACAGTGTGAATTTGGGGGCAGTGAACTGTCAGACAGCTGGCTGTGCATCCCACTCCGCCGCCGTGTCTGTCTGTGGACACTGAGTAAGATGCCTCTCTCTCTCTGGGCCTCAGTTTCACCATCTGTAAAATGGGGTAAGAATAAGAGCTGCCTCCCAGGAGTTGTTCTGAGGATTAAATACGCTAATGAATGAAGGCATTTTGTCACAGGGCTTGGCACACAGTAGGAGCTCAAAAAACATGGATGCTTTTTCCCTGGCCCCAATAAAGGGACTCTGGCTCCCTCAGGGCCACTGTCTCCCCAGCCCTGACCACCCCCAGAAACCCACACGGTCCTGGGCACCTTAAATTCAGTGGTTGTAAGGCTGTCCTGGGGAGGTGGCTAAACACGCAGATGTGATGCGTGGTCCCAGAGAGGCTGACTCTGCAGGTCAGGAGTGGGGGCCTGGGACGTCCCCATCCTTGCTCAGCATCCAGGTGTCCCTGGCACACGTGGTCCAGGGAGCACTCACAGACCCACTATCCTAAGGCCTCGCTGCCCGGGATGGTCCTTGGGCCTGCAGCATCACCTGGGAGTCTGTTAGAAATGCAGGACCTCAGGCCGCCCTCAACTATTAACTCAGGATCTGCATTTTAACAAGACCCCCAGCAGACCCAGCATCACCCAGGTTCACCCAGGTTCAACCTGGTTCACTAAAGGCAAAATGCAAGGACACGGTCAATGGGGTGGCCTCCCGGGTCTGGGCCTCCCAGGCCTCCAAGCCCACCTATTCTTCATAAGACAGTGTTCAAGCTTGATTTTCCTGGAATGGCTCTTGTAAATATTACTTGCTGGAGCTGCTCTAATGAAGCACCACAAACTGTGGGGCTTAAAACAATAGAAATGTATTCTCTCACAGTCCCAGAGGTCAGCATCCAAAATCAAGGTGTCGGCAGAGTGGGCTCCCTCCGGGGCTCTGAGGGACAGACCGTCCCAGGCCTCTCCTAGCTTCTGGTGGCTGCCAGCAATCCTGGGCATTAGGGACCTTGTAGACGCATCAGTGCAGTCTCCGCCTGCATCACCACACGGCCTTCCTGAGGCTGTGACTTCTGTCTCTCGTCAGGACACCCTGTCATTAGATTCAGGGCCCACCCTAATCCAGGATGAGCTCCTCTCCAGAGCCTTAATTATATCTGCAAAGACCCTACTTCCAAACAAGGTCACGTGCCCAGGGGTCAGGTATGAGGGCTGGGACCTGCCTTTTTAGGGGGGCTGCCATTCAGCCCCCCAAAGGTCTGCTCTGTGGCTTACACCTCTGAGTATTTCAGCCCCTCTTCTCTGGAGGTTTTATGTTTAAATCTCCACTCTCATCTGGGAGGAAGAAAGGCTGCATCCTCCTTTAAGAGATTTCAGTTGCCGAGAGCTAATGGCGGAGGCTGCCTTCATCCCAGACAGGTGCCACCAGCCTCGATGACAGTGGCACCAGCGGCTATTGACACCTGCCAGGAGACTGAGGCTGGAGAGGGACTGCCAGGTGGCACTCCACCCCCAGGGGTGGGGGCGTGGCCTTGAGACAGGGCCCCACCCACCAACCAGCAAATTTCACAAAATAAACTGGGGCACCCAGGAGAGGCCACCAGGGAAGGATCTGGCCCTAAATAAGAGGATGTTCTTATCTGAGCATCTGGCGGTGCTTCCTGAACACCTAACACCTGACACTGAAGGGTCTGGGAGTTGGTTTGATGAGACCCACTGACTGTGAGTGTCCCCAGGCCTCGGGGCTCAGGTGCTGGAGGTTACCTGAGCTGGGCCACGTGTGACACACACACTTGGACAGCACAGGCTGTTGGATCCACAGCGTAGCTGAGTCGAAAGATCCAACTTCCCGTCGCTCTTGGTGTAGATCAGCGGCTCTCAGCCTGGGACCCTCCTCATCTCTAACCCTATCCTGCAGCGGACTTTTGCCTCCAGAACCCATGCTCTTCGGGGCTACTCTGTCTGTGCTCCTGGGTTTGTGGTGGCCATGGGGGTGCACTGCTCACATCTCTCTCCAAGAGAGAACTCAGCAGCCTCCCTGCTCCCAGCCAAGGACAGACCTGGAGGAATGGGGCATTCCGGCCTCCCGGGGGGCTCCTCCATCACCTCACCTTCTCTCTGGGGCTCCCCATCAGCCGGGCCAAGACTCCCTCTGTGCTGCCCTGCAGGCCGAGCCTCTTCCTTCTGCGTCTCCTTTCCCGGGTGTCAGACCCGCACCGTAGGTCTCCCCTCCTTCTCACTCCCCACCGGTCCATCGCAGGCTTCCCACCCAATCAGGCTCTTGCACGTCTAACTCCAACCAGGCATCTGAATTGGCACAGGGTTCAACGTGGCCTCTAGCTCAGGACCCAGCAGCTGGGTGGGTCCCCACATCCAGGCATGGGATTCGAGACGCACATGGCCCCAACACGACAAGTGTCCTCTGCGTGCGTCTCTCTCCCCAAAGTCCCACCCCAAGCAGCAGCCGTCCCCCTATCTCCCTCCCCAGCACCCTTGCTCTCTCCTCTCTCCCATCCTTCTCTCCCTTTTAAACACCTGGTCTCCTCTTCCCTGCATCTTTCCGCTGTGCCCTTCCTCAGAGAAACATAACCCATTTCCCTGATCAGAGCTATAAAGATCTGAGAGATGCCAACCAGGCAATCCTGCCATCAGCCCCACTTGGAAGAGCGGAGGAGGACGTGCATACTTTTTGTTAATATTTCCCCATCCCATGGACACCAACTTAATAATTACGATAACTTAATAACTCGCTTTTTGAGTTACTGCTAGGCATCCCTTACTTTACATCAAGATGAAAGTTCAGGGGATTGCTGACCGTTTGCCCAGAAGAACCTAAGGAAGGCCCCTCCTGACCAGCCAGTGGTCCCCAGACACTTCCAGGAGCTCTGTCTTCGGGCTGCCCCCAATGCCCCTCTCCCCAGCCCGACCTTGGAACTGACAGCACCCCACTCTCCACCCCACAAGCCTTGTGTGCAGAGAAGCACCTCAGCCCCAGGCTTGGGGAGGGTCCCCCCTCTCCTGCTGACCCCAAACTCCCTCCTGGCCTCCCTGCAGCCACGTGGCCCCAGGGCTCTGCCTCCATCTTTTGTTCATCCGCAGTGGCCAAGCTAAGAGCATAAGCAGATTCCATGCAACTTGCCCTCAGAAAGCACAATCCGCCTTTGCCAGCCCCGCCAGTCCAAGAGGCTGCCCCGACCTTCCATAACCTCCAGCTCCGGAAAGCCACGGGACACCCAGAGCGGGGGCGAGTGGCCCCAGCACATTCGTGGTGGAGGCTGAGGCCTCGGAGAACTTCGGGTGTGTTGCCTCTGGTCAGGACTGAAGAGTTCCCGATGCTCTTCTAAGGCCCACCAACCCCACCGTGGAGATGACGAGCCCACCCCTCGGCAGCCCACAAGGTGGGAAACAGGGAGACAGAGGCTGCGCCATCAACGACCCAGAGGCTTTCCAGCGGTGCACGCGCTAGGCTCAGAGAAACATGATTCTCCCTCTGAAGTTGTAGTTGCCCGTGTGAATCTCAGATCGTTGGTTCCAAGGCAGAGAGTCTCAGGTTCAGTTCCTTGCTCTCTAGACCCAGTATTTCTCTGACTGCTCAGAGGAATCTTGTGGGGAGGACAACCCCTGATTTTGCAGGTGGGACAAAGGCTGCTCAGAAAGGTCTAGGAACTTGCCTAATGTCACACAGCTGGAAAGGGCAGCTTGTCTGGCCACCCAGAAACCGACCAAAAGAATCTTCCAACAGAGCTCTGTTCCTTGAGCAAACATAGGTTTGCTGTTATTTTAAAATGTAACAACACCAAGCACACGTATCGTGCTCACAACCTGCCAGGTGCTGCTCTGAGCCCTTCACCGGCACTGTTTCATTTGATCATCTCGGAGGCAGGTTCAGGCATTAGGCAGGTTCAAGTATTACAGCCGAGGAAACCGAGGCACAGGAAGGTTAATTAATGGACTCCCTCAAAATCACACAAGGAGGTCGGAGCTGGGATTTACACTCGGGCACGTGGTTAAGAATCAATGAGCTTTAATTGCTGCCCTCTGCCACAGAGGAGAGGAAAGAAAAGAAACACAAAGAAAAGAGAAGTGGGTTTGGCTCATGAACAGGATCAAAACTCACTGAATTTAAGGGCAGAAATCCCCTTGGCCTTTAGCATCGAACAGCTTTTGTGATGAACCCACAGAGACGGCAGAGCCTCCGGGTAAAGAGAGGCAGCCCAGGGCTTCCCTGGCGGCGCAGTGGTTGAGAATCTGCCTGCTAATGCAGGGGACACGGGTTCGAGCCCTGGTCTGGGAGGATCCCGTATGCCGCGGAGCAACTGGGCCCGTGCGCCACAACTACTGAGCCTGCGCGTCTGGAGCCTGTGCTCCGCAACAAGAGAGGCCGCGATAGTGAGAGGCCCGCACACCGCGATGAAGAGTGGCCCCCGCTTGCCGCAACTAGAGAAAGCCCTCGCACAGAAACGAAAACCCAACACAGCCAAAAATAAATAAGTAAACAGATGCGGGGTTTAAAAAAAAAAAAAAAAAAAAAAAAGACAGGCAGCCCAGGAGCCAAGCTCTGCAGATTCCCTAGCTGTGTGACCTGCGCCCGCTCTTTAGCTGGCCTCAGTTTCCCCATCTTTAAAATGTACATAATCACTTGATCACAAGTGTTGTGAAGGATAATACAACAGGACCAGAAGAAAGGGTCACAGAAGAATGCGACCTGGGCTTCCCTGGTGGCGCAGTGGTTAAGAATCCACCTGCCAATGCAGGGGACACGGGTTCGATCCCTGGTCCGGGAAGATCCCACATGCCGCGGAGCAACTAAGCCCGTGCACCACAACTACTGAGCCCGCGTGCCACAACTACTGAAGCCAGCACGCCTAGAGCCCGTGCTCCGCAACAAGAGAAGTCACCGCAATGAGAAGCCCGCGCACGACAACGAAGAGCAGCCCCCACTGGCCGCAACTAGAGAAAGCCCGCGCGCAGCAACAAAGACCCAACGCAGCCAAAAATAAAATAAATAAATTAAAAAACAAAAAAAAGAATGCGACCTGGTCAGGGAGGGTGGGAGCTTAGGAGATGGACAGTAAGGAGAGAGGACAAATCAGGCCAGGCTGCAGGAAAGTGTGGTCACGGTCCAGCAGCACCAGTGAGGTCTGAGGGTCTGTTAGAAATGCAGGATCTCACCCCCCACCCCCAGACCTGCCAAACCAGAATCTACATTTTAGCAAGACCCTCCAGGGCATGTGCATGCACGTTAAATTCTGAATAGTCCTGCCCTGCCTCATGGGATTCTTGTCTGGAGTAAAGAAAATCTAAAGTTCCTGGTACCTTATTGGCTTCGATAAAGGTCAGCTCCTTCCCTGCTCCGCCCTCCGCCAGCAAGGGATCACGATGGCCCTGGGGAGCCAGCGGTGAACAGCAGCTGCCCAGTGCCTGCACTTCACATACACAACTTCATTTCACCTTCAGTGTCCCTCAGGTGAAGGAGAAACTACTGTCACCATGCTACAGATGAGGAAGCAGACGCTCAGAGAGAGACGTCCCTTGACTTGCCCCCGTTCCCTGGGGCCGAGGCAGGCTGGGGACCAAGTCTGTCTGATGCCCCAGCCCTTGTTCTAACCACTGCGCTCTCTTGCCATGTCACTCAGCCTGCACCGTTTGGAACCCTGGGCTTGTGTGCTGCGTTTCTAAGAGCCACCCCCGGGCCCGCTCTCTCCCCTCCTCCATCCTCGGCTTCCAGGAGCCGGGAGAGGCGTCATCCCCTGGTGTGAAGATGGCCCCCGGGGACCAGTTGGGAAACTCTGGACAAACGCGCTGTCCAAGCAGACAAGCCAGAACAGGAACAAAGAAACACAACAATGTTACCGACTTGCAAATTTAGGAGCACTCTGGACTCTGCCGGGCTTGCATTTTTGGCGCAGCGATCTTTTGCCCACTCTGCTGGCTGAAATCGCTCTGTTCTGATTCTCTCATTCGGGGGCGCAACCAGGACAGTCACCGGGACAGTGAATGGGATGCGAGCAGTGACCTTTCCAGAAAAGAAGGGCCAGTCGCCTCTGCATTCCTGAGAGGAATTCCCCAGGAGCGACTGAGGACCTCGGAACCAGTTCTGGAAGCATGCCCCTCCACTGCTTACAGTCTCCTTCTCTACTTGGGAGTTCTGGTTTCTGGCTGCAAGCACACACTTGGTCTCCCTTCCAGGGGCGAGGCCCTGCCCCAGGATACCCCAGCAGTTTCCTGGCTTCAGTGGCAGGAGGAGAGGCGGGCGTGGGTTCTGACCATCTCCTCCTCATAGGAGGGATGTCAGAGCCGAGGGCCAGGAGTGGGAAGGAAGCCACCGGGCTGAGCGGCTGCTGGAAACACTCAATGTGGATGCTGCACTGAGAAGGTGATCTTGTTGCTGAAATAACATCGTGGCTGCGCATTCCTTCAAAACAATCTTAAAGCATATTTATGTGTTCCTTGTGAAAGTAATATAACTACCTGCCAGAAACAAAAAAGCAAGAAATCACACACACCCTTTGCGGCGAGGGTTCCCAGACCACACCCACATTCAGAGACTCACTGGAAGAAGTCAAGAGTTTTCAGCACAGAGTCATTTCCACGGCAAAGATGAATTTACAGCAGCGGAGCCAGGATACACAGCCAGATCAGAAGGCAAAGACCCACAGCTGGATGTTATCACCTGAATGTTTGTGTCCCCTCAAAATTCGTATGTTGAAGCCTTAACCCCCAAACGTGACAGCAGCTGGGGATGGGCCTTTGGGGGTGTAGATGGGAGGGGAATACTTGAACTCACAAAGGAGAACGAGAAGAGGATTCAGTTAATTCCTCAGTTAATTAAACGCAGCAGCAGACACCAAGAGAGGGGATGTGCACCTGCATTCCTGAGAGGTACCCATGGTGCTTTGCAGCCCCGCTCTCCGCAGTGCTGATGGGGCCCCCCTCCGCTGCACTGGGTGAAGGGAAGGTTCTCTTTGCTCTGATCTGATCCAGACTTCCCCTCTTCACTGTCATACACTGTGGTGGCCCCGTTTGGGGTCCTCAGGCTGCACTGCCCTGCCCTCGGCGCGTTCCTCCCCCAGACCTCGGGCTCTGTCTGCACTTGCCCGGCAGGAGGGAATGTAAAGGAGTCTGCTCCCAGCTCCCATCCCACCCCAGGGCTCCCTGCTAACGCCTGCTAGACGCCTGCTAGCAGGGCTCCCTGCTAGATGTCTTTTCCTTCATTTTATTCCTGGACTATTTTCTGTCCATTCTGGTTTCCTGGCCTGTGGCTGCCCTCTTTGATGCAGTTCTGGGAAGAATTTTGAAATACCTTTTGTTCAGGTGGGAAGACCACCTTTCCGGCCGGGCCTGTGTGTCTAGCTCAAGACTCTTTGGGTTGCAGGTAACACGAACCCAGGGCCGGCTCCCAGGGGCCCACAACCTGCATAGTCACAGCACAGGGCCTGGCTTAGAAGGGTCCCCACTTGGTTTCACGCTCTGCTGTCACCAGCTTGAAATTCTTAATAATGTTTGAACAAGGGGCCCTACGGGTTCCTTTTGCACTAAGACCCCAGCATTATGTGGCTGGTCCTGCATAAAGCCATTCTAGAAACTTGAATTACCAAAGGAGATTTAGTGCAAGGTCAGGGGGTGTCTCAGAGAACCCAAAGGCACGCATGTGGTTAGGTGTCAAGCTGGAAGCAGGGCCTGGAAAACAGGAAGGAGGTCTCTCTCTATCTCCCCCGCCCCTGCCTCCCCCTCGAGCTTCCCTCTGCACCCCTGCTTATTCTCTCTCTGAGCAAGACACACACGGCTGCCAGCCCCACCCAGGATTCCATCTCCTCTGTTCCAGAATCAGTCCTGATGGCGTTTCAAGGGGCAGAGACGCTGACTGGCCCAGTGCGGATCAGGTGTCCAGCCTTCGTGCAATCAGTTCTGGCCCAGGGGGCAGGGTCCAGCAGAAAACAGAGTCAGCAGTTGGCAAGAGACAAATCTGCCTCGAAGCTTCCCGTGACACTTGGTCAGCAGCCCCCTGGCTGCCGCCTCCCGGAATTTACGGCTTAAGCACCGGGTGTTCAGTCTCCCAGGAACTTCACTTCCAGGCAGGAACTCCTCAAAGCTGATTTGGTGATTGATTAGCTGACCTTTGACCTTAAGTCCATTTCCAGCTGAGCTATTGATTGGGGCAAACCATCTCCCCTCTTGTCATTTTCTTTCTCCTCCCATTTAAAAACAAACCAAACTGAAATAAAGAAGACTTCTCAGAGAGGCCGGAAGGGTGAACAATACAGAGATCTGTGAAATGGCTGGTCTGGAAAGAAGCTACACACACACACACACACACACACACACACACACACACACACACACACACACACACACACACACACACACACACACACACACACACACACACACACACACACACAATAGAACGTGTGTTTTCTAAGACACTGTAAGCAAGTTATATATCTTCGGCCCTTCAAAGTCTGACCAATACTAACTCATCGCAAAGCATTTCCTGGCGGGCATTCAGAGTTCTGCGCCACAGATAGCGGCCACCCCAAAAGGAAGTTGATTAGACTCTGGGCGATAAATCTTGTTTGCTTCCTTCCTCTCTGAGATGATTACAAGCCGGGAACAAAGGCCCTGTGTCCCGAGAGACGCCTCCACCCGACCCCTCATGCATTATGAATCGCGACCTCATCACCATTTCATGAAGCTTTCCACACCCCGAAGTGGCTGCTGCTCATCCACGGGCCACACACTGCAGAGCCCCCTTGGCCCCTTCAGGCTGCTGGCCCCCCACTGCTCCCACGCCAGCCCCCGGGGACTAACCCCTGGCCATAAGTGCTGACGCCCGCCGTCAGAAGGCCCCTTCTCCGCAAGGCTCTTCCGCCTCCCCTGACAAGCTGGCCCTCCCAGCCTGAGGGGGTCCAGACCGGAAGAGAGGCTGGGTGCCCTAAGGGGGCAACAAGCACAGGCTTTGGGGGCAGAAACAGCAGACCTCAAACCTGCCCAATGCCCACTTCCCAGCTACTGCCCGGGAGGGTTACTTCCACGCTCCCTGCCTTCGGCGCCTTGTCTGCAAAAGGGGGCTGATGCCAATAATGCTGATCTCGCGGGGTGGTGAGAGGTTAAATGTGATCACATGTGTGAAGTACTTCGGCAGAAGGGCTTGGCCGCGGGGAGCAGGGGCTGAACTCCAGCCAGGGCCGCTGCGGAACCTGTGGGCCCAGGCGAAGGGAAAACGTGCAGCCCTTGTTCAAAAGGCAGGAAAAAACCTTTTCTTCGTCTTCATCTTTCCCTTTTCTTCTTCCTCTCTCTCTCAGACTGTCCTGGTGTTTTTCGTTTGTTATTTAATGACAGGCTCCCTCAGACAGAGGACGCTCATGGGACAAGCGGGTGGAGGGCAGCCGTGGTTACTGGGGGGGGGGTGGGGAGCCGGCGGCTGAAACTCATTCTGGGAAGCAGGGAGGTGGCAGCGGGCAGGCCTGCCAAGCCCCCGGCGCATGCTGCATTATCCCATCACACTTCACTTACAGGACACAAATATAAAGATAAAATTATCTAGAATTTCAAGAAGGCTTCCACAGAGCATTAAATCCCAAGCCCAGGCCCGTCTGAGTGCAGGGCCATTTGCCCGGGAGGCCAGCCCTGACTGCAGTGATGACTTCGATGTATCCATCGCCCTGATTCTTGGATTCCAGAAAGTCATTCATGGAATAAACACTTTCTAACCATTTGGGAGTACTGGCTAAAGCTGCACATAGGCATGATGGTATAAATCAGAGATTCCACTTCTCCGTATACACCCAAGAGGAACACCTACATGTGTGAGCACTTGTACTACAGTGTTCTTTGCAGCATTGCTCACAAGAGCCCTGCACTGGAAATGCAGTACCCAAGTGCCCATCACCTGTAGAATTCTTAAACAAATGTGGTCTTTCCAGGTGATGGGACCCACACAGAAGAAAGAATGACTTACAAATACAAACGACAACAGGGCTGGATCTCACAGGTAACTGTGGGGATGATTTAGGGGGTTAAGGAGCTGACTCGGTCCCCTCCCCCCAGGGCAGCTCCCCAAGTCCTAGGATTCCTTTGCCTTCTGCCTATCTCCTTACACTGAAAGTGATTTTGTGCCATTCAGACGGTCTCCTGGAGGACTACGGTGATGAGAGAGAACAGGCGGGTTCAACGTCATCCAATACGGTGCCGAGGCACCCTCCTGATTTTACTTATGGACCCTATTTGAGTCCAACTAACATTGGATGCACACCTACTATGTGCTTGGTATTAGGGACACGAGGATGAGGATGTCCCTGCTCTCTAAGAGCTCAGAATCTGTGACACAGAAAATCCCAGGGCTTGGGATCAGCTAGGTCTCAATCTACAATGGGAGTTATTGATATGCCAATATCAGCATCTTGTCATTCCTTGGAATTTCTATTTATGGTATGGAAATAGTCACATGAGAGCCAAGCTTAGCTACAAGACTGTCCATTGCGACGCTGTGAAAATGGTGAAAACATTAAACACGGTCCTACTGTATACTACAGTGAAAACATTAAACACAGTCCTACTGTATAACACAGGGAACTATATTCAATATGTGATAAATCATAATGGAAAAGAATATGAAAAAGTATGTATACATACGTACAACTGAATCACTTTGTTGTACAGCAGAAATTAACAACATTGTAAAATTTTTAAAAAGGTTAAAATAGTGAACAAATGAAAAATAACCTGTTTCCAATGATGAGAGATTGGTCCAGAGAGGGATAGAAAAGCAAAATGAGGGACCACTGCACAGCCACTGGAAATCATGCTGGAGAAGACTGTGGAACGGCTCTCAAGGCCTGTGATAAGCAGAGATTCTACCTAACGTGCAAGCCCACAGGTGAGCCTGCCACAGTTTCATAGCTGCTGCAGGAGACACGAGACTCCTGGCTCAGAGACAAAGGACTTGACCCCTTGCACACAGCAGGCGGCATGAGCATCAGGTTGGCAGCAGGTCCCCTGGCCCAGGTTCCCCAGGGCGACATGAGGGGGCTCCGGCAGGATGCCACTCACACTGCATGTTCTCCCCTGCTGAGGGACCCTGAGCTTAGGGCACCCAGATCTCTTCTGCTGGGTAGGCAACCTGCCTGACCTTGTCCTGGAGGGAGATTCTGTATTATATTTATCAGAAAACAACCCTGGCCTTTACTTGAAGAGAAGCACCATGTCGAACCACCACTATACAAACATCCTTGAACAGAGGGTCCATGTTTTCCATCGAAAACATGCAGAAACCTAAGAGGCCCACGGACAACAGCTCCCAACAATGACAGAGAGAGAAATTTTGGGTCACCAAGCAACAGGTTACCAAACAATCCCTATGCTGCGATCTCGAGTTATGGGCAGACAAGCCTGCATATTACATAAGCACTGATACTGGACTGGCAAAATATACCCATAAATGTTCACAGGGGGTCTCTGAGTATTCTAATGTTTCTGTAATGAACAAGTATTGGTTTTATATGCAGAAAAATACACATAAAAAATAGCTCTTGTAGCTAAGAATAAATAGCTAGCCCTTGCTATACCTTTACGAAATGCCAAACCCTGTTCTAAGCACATGACATGTATCACCTCATTCAATCCTCACAACAAACCATGAGGTAAACACTGCTTATTGTCCCCATTTTCCAGATACATCAAACTGAGGCCTTGAGAGGGCACGCAGTGGGCAATCAGTACAACCAGGATTCTGAACCCGAGTAGTGTGGCCGCAGACTTCATGCTCTTAAAACCACTTTCCTATGCGCCTGGAATAAAGCCTCATTATTAAAAGAGAAAAAGCTCTTTTATTTATAGATGTAATGATAAATCTAATAACAGAGACAGAAATTGTTTTCTCTCCAACCCAGAAAATTAAATGAATCTAAAACCAACCACAGTTGGATAGGAAGACCATGTAATAACATGCAAATGCTTATGACTGAATCAAAAAGAATATATAAATTTATGCAGCACACTATTGCACATTTGTAAGGAAAAACAATACATATATCCACAGGGGGAAAAAAGCACTAGAACACAAAGTATACAAAGATACTAGCATGTTTGTTTTAGGGGGATGAACTCTCAGGGATACTTTTTACTTTTCTCCTTTTTCTGAATTTTCTATAACATGGTTATAGCTCTTTTATGATGAAAAATGTTAAAAAATTTAAGAAGGGCTTCCCTGGTGGCGCAGTGGTTGAGAGTCCGCCTGCCGATGCAGGGGACGTGGGTTCGTGCCCCGGTCCGGGAGGATCCCACGTGCCACGGAGTGGCTGGGCCCGTGAGCCACGGCCGCTGAGCCTGCGCGTCCGGAGCCTGTGCTGCACAACGGGAGAGGCCACAGCAGTGAAAGGCCTGCGTACCGCAAAAAGAAAAAAAAAAAAAATTTAAGAAGACAAAACACCAATGAAGCTAATTGTAGACTATAAGGGCTAATTCAGACTGTCAATTGCAACCCAGCCTATAGTTTATGAACTGGCTGCCAGCAGGCCTAATCTGCCTGAAAAATGTTTTACTTGGCTGAATCCCTGTTTAAACAAATATTCATTGCTTTCTGTCACTATAAAGTAGGGAGACTTCAGAGCAAATTCATCTTTCTCTGAATGTGTGCCTTCCTATGAGCCAGCAATTCCACCCCTGGAATGAATTCGATAGAAATGTGTTCGTCTCTACATCAACAGGCACACGCTAAGATGCTCACAGCAGCTCTCTTATTATTGGCCTCACACACGAAAGCACCCAAATGCCCATCACAGTAAAATGACTAAACCAGAAGTTGAGAGTAAATGGTTTACAAGCGTGCCCCAAATTTGTCTGAATCTCAGACAATGTGGGGGAAAGAAGCCAGCCTCAGAAATACACCCTGGATGTAAAGTGTTGATACAAACCAGCAAAGCTGATGTCTGGTGTTAGAGGCTGGGACAGTGGTCACCTCTGGGGATGGAGAGCCATCAAGGCAGTGATAGTGAGGGCTGGGGGAAGGTGGGATTTCGGGGAAGGTGTGCTCTGTTTCTGGATGCAGGTGCTGAACTGTGCTCAGTTCTCAAAAATCCATCTGGCTGGACACTTTGGATGTGAACACCTTTTTGGGGCAGGAATGTTGTATGTTAATTAAAAACTTTAAAATGACAAAAGTGTGATAAAAATCTTCAAAGGAAAAAAAAGCCAGTTCTAGTTTCTCTTGAAAAATCAGCAACTCTAGAAACCCGAGCCCTCATTCCCACATAGTAAGGGCAGGGGTCTCCCAGGCTCACTTAGCCTGGGTACCACCTCCCTATCTGCTTCACCCATGCCCTGGCCCCTGTAGGCACCTAAAAGTCTCTCACTTCTGAGCAGAGGAAGCTGAGACTCAGAGGAAGTGGCCTGCCTGAGGCCACATACCGAGGTGGGCAGCAGAGCAGTAGCTGGAACCCAGGTTTATGGGGCCCTCAGGACATCACCCATGCAGGACAGGTTAATTTCATCTGGGCTGGAAGGAGGCAACGTCACTTTCGAGGTTAAAGCTGCATTCTTGCTATGACTACAGTGAACAGAAGCCCGGGACCCTTCCCCTCTGGATTCTAACTCCACTGACTGCCTGGAAGAATACATTGCTTCAAACCCCGCAGGTCTCGATTTTTCTCTCCTTTTTAAAGCAACTGGGACCCACTGAGAAAAGGGTACTGACTCCTTTGCGAGGCGTAAGCCGAGGGGTAACTTTTCTGGGAGCAGAAGCATCAGGTACCCTCCCCAAGATTTGGGGGACCTTGGGCATCAATGCAGGCAGGTGCCCCATGGGCCAGTAAATCACAGTGACATAGAAATGGGACATCTTGGGTTCAGATCCTTCCCCAACCCGTATCCTTTTACTGCCACCAATTCCATGGGGAAACTTCCGGGAGCACGGAAAGTGGAGCTTAAAATCTTCTCCGCAACCTGATGCCTGAAATTCCAGCACGAAAGCCTCCATCCCTGTCATCCTTTCTCTTCCCCTGGAAGGGCACCACTTTGCTACTGCTGGTCCTTACCATGGAGAAAAGAGCTGAGAACAAGGGTTCCAAGGTGGGGGGCAGACACTTGCGATCCGGGGGTGGGGAAGACTCTGGTCCCCTCCACGAACCCTACTGAGCACTTCCTGTGTTAGGGGGAAGTCCTCGTCCTCCAGAGAGGGCACCGGATGAATGGAGAATTATAATAGACTAGCAGACAAATCTCCCGGCATACAGGACAGAGCAAATCACACAGGTGGGAACAAGGCTCTAATGGCTTAGCCTCACTAAGCCTCCGTTCCCTTATCTGCAAAGTGGGGCTAACACGAGTGCCCTCATCTGCAAAGTGGGGCTAACACGAGTGCCCTCATCTGCAAAGTGGGGCTAACACGAGTGCCCTCTGAGGAGGACTGGCGTGAAGACAGGATGAGAAACTCAGGTCAAGCACTAAGCACGCTGCCTGGCAGGCAGTAGGGGCTCAATGCATGCCAGGTGGGCAGGAGGGGCTGACCCCGGCCTGGGGAGTCTCACCAGCTGAGTAGGAAACCGAGTCCCCCTAAAACTGAATTCCCTTAACCGAGTTTATGATTAATCTCTCTAACAGAAACTTTATTCCCTTTCTTGTCCCCTTTGACCTTAATTCTGGCCTAACTGATCTCTAATCAGCCAGAATCAGAGGACTAAGACTGCTGTTGTGGATAACATCGTTAATCTACTCAAATTAGAGAGGTCATTAGAGAGGTCATCATTAAGGTACGAACTCAGGTTGTTCCTCCAGGGCAACATGAGCTCACAGAGCCCCCAGCCAAGGACCACCTGGCCAGAGAATCGTAAACAAGAGACATTCCCAATCCCAAAACTATGATTAAGAAAATGTCACAGAAATATCACAAGACCATGATTAAACCCAGATTCTCTGTTCTTTGCCTTTAAAAGACCCCCAACTCAAAGACCAAGTTCGAGTGGGTCTAAGGCTGGTCTCCCACTCCTCTGCTTGGTGCCCTGCTGCAAACTCCCGCTGCCAGAGTTTGGCTTTCTAAGCCTCGGGCATGTAAGCCCTTTGCTGAGTTACAAGTATTAATGGGTCTAAACGCTGGCAGCTGGCTTCGCCCTCATCCCTAAATGGTGGAATCAATTCCCTGGCCTGTAACAAGGGCGGGAACTTTGTTGTTTATCTCCCCAGTGTGTCCCCAGCACTTAGAATGGTGTCTGCAGACAGCTGACACTAAGTATTTGGTGACCGAATGAATAAATGAATAAATGAACGCACCTTTTTTTTTTTTTTGCGGTACGCGGGCCTCTCACTGTTGCGGCCTCTCCCGTTGCGGAGCACAGGCTCCGGACGCGCAGGCTCAGCGGCCATGGCTCACGGGCCCAGCCGCTCCGCGGCATATGGGATCCTCCCGGACCGCGGCACGAACCCGCGTCCCCTGCATCGGCAAGCGGACTCTCAACCACTGCGCCACCCGGGAAGCCCTGAACGCACCTTTTAAGGCTAATTCAAATACCTGTCTTCTCTGAAGCCTGATAGGTCCCGGCCCTGGGCCCCTGCACCCCTCACCAGAGTGGTCTGGCAGCATCATGAAAGCATGTTTTCTCATCAGTCAACACTTTCAGGAATGAATACATGAATGGAACGGGTTTACCAGAGTGAAGGAGGAGGTGACTGATGAGCTGATAAACCCACGTGCTAAGCCTCTGGCTCCCTCCCCGCCCCTCCCAACTCCCTTCCTGGCTCTCCACCTGCTTTAGGATTCGGAGAAAACACGCAGGCAGGTCCTCCCCGCCCCTCGGCTTGGTGGGGATTATTCCAGCTCAGAGGGACCTTCTAAAAAGCGGACAGGTCGAGCTCTCTCCTCTCCTGGGCCCAAACAGGCGCGGCACCCCTGGGGGAGAAAGGCCGATAGGATATCGGCAAAGGGTTCATTATCCTTATGTAAGAAGCTATCTGAGGCCTCCATTCCTGAACTTCAGGCTGCGGGTGGGGTCCTTGCAAGGGGTCTACAATCCACTAGTGAACAGAATTTTAAAATGGCTCCAATATATATTCACTATTTCACAAATTTATGTAAATTAAGTTTTAAGGAATAAAACACAGCTCCCTTACCATTGGCGTCTTAAATCTGCAGTGGCTTTTTGTCCTTAGGCATTTTCTGTATCACCACACGATGAAAAGCACAGGTAGGGGCTCCATCCTCGAGCCCATCCACCCCACCTCCCCGCAACTCTGCTCCGCAAGCCCCTCGGGCGGCTTGAACCCTAGCGGCCATATTTGTACCTTGCAAGTCAGCTGCTCTGGCTGTAGGTGATTGGACGAGGGGTGGTCACCTGACTCAATCTGGGCCAATCAGGTTCTTTCCCTGAGCCTATGCCTTATCATACTGTGTCCTGGATTTGTGATTCATAATTTTAGGTGCTGGGGGCAGCTGTCTGCCACGTGGGTAGAGGCGAGTAAGTAGACTGGCAGAGAGAGAAGATGGAGGAGGGATACTACCAGGGTCTCTGATGGCCTTCCGTGTGGTTCTGACTCCCTAGGAGTCAACCGTGTGTCTTCCAATAAATTCCTCTCGTTTTCTCTTAAGTTCGCCCAGGTGAGGCCCAGCAACTCTGAGAGCTGTGCTCACACTTTCCATGTTCGCATGAAGCAGGGGGCTTGTGTTTGTAAGAGTTCAAAACTAATGGTCTCAGCTGCATAGAAACCCAGGCTTCTGTCATTAAAATAATTGTGTGCTAAAGCAACATCAGAGGAGATCTGGCTTCTCTCCATAATAGGATTCTTGAAAAATAAACTAGGAAACTGCATACTTATCCTTCCTTCTAAAGACAATGTTTTATTAGCTACCTTGTTTTGGAAAAAAAAAAAAAAGTCAACCAGCAACTTCCTTTAATTGGGCAGATTTCTCTAATAAAACCTCAAGAGCAGCTGTGTCCTTGGCCCTTCCCATTTGCCAAAGGATCTTGTTACCTGTCCGTGGTGCTTGTGTTCGAGAAGAATCTCAGACCCTGTCATAGAAATCTTGGAAGGGGTGGTGAGGCGGAAGAGGGTGGGGGCCAAACAGATGTAGGGATGGGTGAACTATGGTGGTTCATGGTTTTGCTTTGGGGCCCTGGAGAGGAGTCTCAGTCTTGGGCCTCTTTTGTGAAATGAGGGGCTAGACTCGGAGGTACTCAGCTCCCTTCCCATGGGGTTCTGTAGACCCAGCGACGGCCGTCCTCACCCACGGGCTCCCTCTTGGGCACCCACAGGCGGCCCTGACCCCCCTCACAGGCAGCCTGGAGGACCAAAGGGCAAAGAACAAAGAGCTCTGCCCTGGGTCCTGCCCCCTTGGTGCCTCCTGCTCACCAAAGCAATGACTTCCGACCACTTACGGGGGAAGGTGTCCCCATCACTCCCTAGACGCACCTAGAGCTTTTAAAATGTGGATTAATTCCAAACAATTAAAATTGAGAAATTTCACATAAAATCTAGATTCCTGACTCTCCTTGAAATGTTAGATGATCTGGCAGAACTGAACCGCACTCCCAGCACGGTGAAGTTTGCTGAGCTAGGAGGGGTTGTCACTTCAGAGGGAGCACCTACTCTGCATGGTCCCACAGTCCCCACGAGGCAGGAGGTAGGGAGACCAATCATTCTGAATTGCCTAGGACGTGGGCCTTCCAGTTTTAAAACTGGATGATCCTGGGGCAAACTGGGGCAGTTGGTCACCCTGGTCCCCACCCAGACCATTTGCTCACTTTGGTCCCTCTGGCCCCAGAGTCACAGTTTGGGACCTTGTTAATGATAAGTTAATTACATGTTAATCACATGCCCCCCCAATCTCTTTTGCCACTCTAGCCCCAACACCCCTTTGCCTTTATCCTGTGATGTCCCCACCTGCCCTTGACCGCCAGCACCTGCATTTCTCTGCCTGGCAGCTCCCTTTGGCCAGGACCCACTTTATCCACCTGTAAGGCTGGCCCACCAGACAGGCTGAGAGCAACCCTGAGGCAATGCCTGACCTCGGGTGGAAAGACACCGCAGGCGCACCCTGCCAGTGTCCTATGGCAGTGACAACCCCTCCCGTTACTGGCTCCTCCCCTCCCTGTCTCACCCCCACTCCCCTCCTCACTATCCAAGACCACCTCCGAAATAAACCCCTTGCCCTTGAATCCTTGCCTCGAGTTCTTCTGGTTTGGGAACCCAAACTAAACCAACCGTCAAATCCCCAGTGCAGAGTCCAGCAGCAGGGGCACTCAGAAACCATTTCTTGGGGCTTCCCTGGTGGCGCAGTGGTTGAGAGTCCGCCTGCCGATGCAGGGGACGCGGGTTCGTGCCCCGGTCCGGGAAGATCCCACATGCCGCGGAGCAGCTGGGCCCATGAGCCATGGCCGCTGAGCCTGAGCCTCTGGAGCCTGTGCTCCGCAACGGGAGAGGCCACAACAGTGAGAGTCCCGTGTACCACAAAAAAAAAAAAAAAAAAAAAAAAAGAAACCATTTCTTGAGCAAACCACGGAAGAAGCAGTTTTCCCCGGGGTGTGTGAAGCCTTCCTGCTGAGTGAGAGGCAGCTCATCGTGGCCTAAGAGCTGGGCTTTGGAGTCCGACCTGGATTCCAGTCACATCTGTGTCTGCTTACCAGAGTTAGTTACTACCCCTCTGAGCCTCAGGACCCTCATCTGTGAAATGGGAATAATCACCACTCACCCCAAATGGTGCTTGTAAGGATGAGCGGGGCAAGGCAGGAAGGCTCATGGCAGTGTCTGCACGGGGTGAATGCTCCCAAAATGTTTACTATATATGGTTCCCGTTGACATCACTGGTGTCTTGATCTACCCCGACCTGCAGGACCCCCAGGAGTCCCATAATGAGACTGTCAGCACCCTGGGGGACACATTCCTAGGCACCTGGGCTCATGCTACCTTAGGACACAAGAGGCTGAAACATATCCACCAGAAAGAGCCAGATTCCTTTACAGCGAGACATCCCTGGTGGAGGAGCCGTCTGAAACTGACTCCGTGTAAACAACTTCTGGCGGCCAGTGCAGAAGCAGAGATCTAAGAGGAGCCCAAGGATCATCCCAGAACAGATTCCGGATCTCAGGGATAGAGCTAGGCAGAGGAGCAAAGGATTCAGGTTTAACAGTCCAGCTTTGGAGGCCCACATTACCCATCTCCAGCAGGGGACAGCTGCCAGGGAAACCAGACGTCAGGGTGTGGATGAGCCCCCATGATGGTCAGTGGTGGAGACACTGTCCCTGTGTCTCCATGGCTAGCAGCTCCCTACCCCCCATCATTCTCTATGTCCCAGCTACAGTGGCTTTAGTGAAGCTCCAAGTGCATAATGTGACTTTCCTACCACAGGGCCTTTGCACTTGTGGTGGTTTCCCATGGCTGCACCCAAGGCTTGGGAATCCCAAGACCACCTCACTTCCGACACCAACTGTACGTGGGGGTCCCCAAGACTACATTTCAGTTTGATGATTCATTGAAAGGACTCACAGAATTCAGAAAAGCCATTATACTTGTGATTACAGTTTACTACAGTGAAAGGATACAGATTAAAATCAGCAAAGGGCAGTGACGCAAAGGGCGGAATCCGGGAAAGACCAAGCACGAGCACCTAGTTGCCCCCTCCCCAGGGAGTTGTGTGGACAGCACTTATTTCTCCCATCATTGATGTGAAAACATGCTCAGAATATGGCCAGACAGAGAAGCTCACCCAGCCTTGAAGTCCCGAGTCTTTATCGGGGCTCAGTCATATGGATTTGGCTGACCACCCACATGGTCAGCCTTAACCTGCAGCCCCTCCAGAGGTTGAGTCCAAGGCCGCCACCATACATCACATTGTCGGCATAGAATGTACAGTGTGGCCCAAGGCTCCAGGTTCAAAAAAAAACCACTCTTAGGCACGATATTCCAAGGTCACCTCCCAGAACTCAGGTCAAATCGGGCCAGGTTAATCCTTTACTGCTCACTGTTGTAACAAATCATCAGAAAGGCAGTGGCTTAAAATAATACAAATGATTCTGTTACAGTTCAGCAGGGCAGAATTCTGAAATGAGTCTTACTGGGCTAAAATCAAGGTGTCAGTGGGGTGGGTTCCCTCCTGGAGGCTCCAGGGGAGAATCCATTCCTTGCCCCTCCCACTCTCAGAGGCGCTCACATTCCTTGAGTCACTCCAACCTCCTGCTTCCATCACCACACCTGCTTCTGTAATCAAACATCCCCCTGCCTCCCTCCTAAAGGAAAATGTATGATTACATAGGCCCACCTGGATAATCCAGGATCATGCACCTTGCGTCAAGAATCTTAATCTCACCCACAGAGTCCCTTTGGCCATATGAAGTAATATTTGCAGGTTCCAGGGATTAAAACCTGAATACCTTAGGAGGCTCTTATGCGACCTACCACCGTTCTCCCCAACACACCCAGATCTCCCATCGACCATGCCTCCTCAGCCTTCCAATTTCAGCTTAAGCTTCACCATCCAGAGAGGCTTTTTAGGATCACCCTGTCTGAAAGGGGATCTGGCACCTCTCCCACCCACGGCTATGCTCTTAGCGCACCCTCTGGCTTCTTTCCTTTGTGGCACTAACTATAATGATGCGGAGTATTTACTTTTTTTTTTTTTTTTTTTTTTTTTTTATTAACTGTCTGAGTGTATCGTTGGCTTCTGCTAGCCCAGCACCCGGGACAAAGCCTGGCACATAGTACGAGCCCAATAACTATCGCTACATGAATACATGAGTTGGCATTTTGTCTTTGAACAGACTCACAAAGCTTTGAGTTGATTTGCGAGGCGCTATGACAGCACAGGCGACGGATAGGAATTTGAGACTGGCCCGTCCCGAGTTTGACTTCTGGATTTCTCTATTACTTCTTTATTCTGAGCCTCCCCAAGCTTCAGTCGGCAGACACTCCTTACCGTGTAACATATGCAGTGAACACCCACGATCCACCCAGCACATCTGAGGTGTGCAGTCAACCCTGGTTCTGGTCCCACGGGAACACGTGGCATCCCAAAGACCTTCATTCGAGGCCACCTTGACAGATCTCCCCACATCCAGGCACGATGTAGTGTGGATTTTTTAAATCTTGTTTTCTATTTACATATTGATAAGACTTTGAAGGAATGGGCATAGACCCAAACTTTAGGACAAGTTCAAGCTGGCATCACTGTTTAAAATTCAAAGCCTTGGGACTTCCCTGGTGGTCCAGAGGTTAAGACTCCTCGCTCCCGGGCTTCCCTGGTGGCACAGTGGTTGAGAATCTGCCTGCTAATGCAGGGCACATGGGTTCGAGCCCTGGTCTGGGAGGATCCCACATGCCAAGGAGCAACTAGGTCCATGAGCCACAACTACTGAGCCTGCGCGTCTGGAGCCTGTGCTCCGCAACAAGAGAGGCCAAACAGTGAGAGGCCCACGCACTGTGATGAGGAGTGTCCCCCGCTTGCCACAACTAGAGAAAGCCCTCGCACAGAAACGAAGACCCAACACAGCAAAAATTAATTAATTAATTAATAAACTCCTACCCCAAACATCTTCTTAAAAAAAAAAAAAAAGACTCCTCACTCCCAAAGCAGGGGACCTGGGTTCGATCCCTGGTCAAGGAACTAGATACTGCATGCTGCAACTAAGACCCGGTGCAGCCAAATAGATAAAAATAAAAATAAAAAATAAAATTCAAAGCCATAATGTGCATCTCAGAAACATCTAGAAACATAGTCTGAACACATTAATGCCCCAGAGTCCCCTGCTTGTCACCTGGTATGACCCTCTACCACAGTGGAAGTGCTTTGGAATCTTTTCTCCAAAGGAGGGGACACCTTTTCCTTAAAAATAAACCCAGGAAAGCTCATCTGAGCTAACTCTGTCGTCTGCAACACAGCAGCATTATTATTCAGTTCATATTTTTCAAAAAATCAACCTACTGTGGGTTTTCTTTTCTTAGCCATACCCTAGGCAATATCCATGAAAGCAGGGTTTTGATGAGCTGTATAGTTCAGTGATTAACAACACAGACAGTGAGGGGCTTCCCTGGTGGCGCAGTGGTTAAGAATCCGCCTACCAATGCAGGGGACACGGGTTCAAGCCCTGGTCTGGGAAGATCCCACATGCCGCGGAGCAACTAAGCCCGTGAGCCACAAGTACTGAGCCCGTGTGCCGCAACTACTAAAGCCCGTGCTCCTAGAGCCCATGCTCCACAACAAGAGAAGCCACCGCAATGAGAAGCCTGTGCACCGCAACGAGGAGTAGCCCCCGCTCGCCACAACTAGAGAAAGCCTGTGCGCAGCAACGAAGACCCAACACAGCCAAAAATAAATAAATAAAATAAATAAAAAATTTTAAAAACCAAAAAAACATAGACTGTGAATCCAGAATGTTTAGGCTGAAAAGGCCGCATGAGCTGTGTAATCTTTGGCAAGTTACTTAAACTTCCTGGGCCTCTGTCTCCACATCTGTAGAGTGGGAATAACAATAGTATGTACTGCCTTGGGTGGTTGAAAGGATTCAATGAGTTAATACATGTGCAGCGGTTAGAACAGCTCTGGGCAGGCAGTGGTATGCTGGGAACTTTAACAACTGGCTCTGAGGGGAGCCCTGAGTTGCAGCGTTTACGGATTTCCAATTTCCCTGGTGTAAATATTTCCATCACAGTCAATTTCAAGTTATAGATGTGAGGTCACCAAACGTGGTGTTAGAAGGAATGAGCCCCAGTTCAAGCCAGCTCCAGCACACCGCTGAGCACATGACACCCAGGGAGTATCCTGCTGGTCAGTGTTTCTCAAAGTGGGGTCCCCCGACCCACAGCATCAGCAACACCTGGGGGCTAGAAAGGCAGATTCTTGGGCCCTACCCAGACCCACTGAGTCAAAAATGCTAGGGGTGGTCCTGGGGATATTTAACACCCTCCAGGGGGTTCTGTGCATGCCCAAGTGTCAGAACTGCTGGGGGAAATGTTAGCTCCCTTTGTGGAATGTTTTAATCCATTCCAATTATTACATGGCAATTAACATAATGACTGGTCCTCTGTGGGCCCTGAAATCACCACGCAAATTGCCAGTCTCATATCTGGCAACTCTGGGGGATACCGACATAATCCCAGGGACACTGAGAGCCATGGAAACAAAGGGACTGTCCCAGGGCCACACAGCTTGTCCCCAGTACAACCAGAGTCAGAGCCAGGACCCCACACTGCCAACCCTCCCTTCTCTGCCCAGGGCCCCCTCTCAGTGACACATGGGGTTGAGCGGATGCCTTTGGCCTTTCAACTTCTCGTTTTGGTGGACGTGTTGATTCTCAAAATTCCGCTGGGTGAAGGGAACACAATTTCATGCGAGAAAGCACAGGTTTGGGGGTCAGAAAGACAGCCTTTTAAGTGCCGACTCCATGACCCTGGGCGGGCAGGATCCCATTCCCAGCACAGCAGATGGGGTCACTGGGCCAACACCTGGCACCCGAAGTCCAAGGGGTCCAGGGTCATCCCAGCGTTGAAATCAACACTGAAACCAGAGCTCAGAAGCAGCGTGTCAGGGGGAACCTGAGGACCCCATGACCGTGGCCTCAGGCATTAACTTTCTTTTTTTTTTTTTTTTTTAACTGAAATAAAATGCGAATCATGAATAATTAAATAGCTGTCTTGCCCCATCCTTAGGATAGAGCCCCAGGGGTTCCCAGAGCATTTGGTGATGTGTGTTGTCTCCCTCCTGACCTGGAGCCCTCACCGCTGTGTCCTCGACCCTCTCATTTCAGGCTTTTTTTTTTTTTTTTTTGGCTGTGTTGGGTCTTCATTGCTGCGCACGGGCTTTCTCTAGTTGTGGCGAGTGGGGGCTACTCTTTGTTGCGGAGCACGGGCTCTAGGCGCGCGAACTTCAGTAACTGTGGTGCGTGGGCTTCAGTCGTTGTGGCTCGCGGGCTCTAGAGTACAGGCTCAGTAGCTGTGGTGTACGGGCTTAGCTGCTCTGTGGCACGTGGGATCTTCCCGGACCAGGGCTCAAACTCGTGTCCCCTGGGTTGTACCACCAGGGAGGTCCCTTTCAGGTTTATTAAAGATTCTTCTGACTTCAGTACAAATAACTAGTGAAGTCACAAGTCTGACCTTTGGAGAAATCGATACACAGACCATCTCAATCATCCCCGGTTTTTACGTCACAAAAGCCTCCTCGATACAAGGTTTACAAAAGTTTCCCACATTCCCTCCCCAGTCCTTGTCACACTGCTGATATTTTAGGGCGAAGACAGTAACCCCGTTTACCGAGCGTCCACGGTGGCCCAGGTGCCCTCCGAGGTGCTGGGAAGGGAGAAGTGAAGGAGCAGACAGTCCAAGCCTGGACCCCCTGGATGCCACGTAGCACCCGCCACCCTTCCGGTCAAGATCACCAAAAATGTGTCCAGACATTGCCCAGCATCTACTAGGGGGCAAAGTCACTTGTGGCTGAGAATCACTGGTCTGACCTCAAGTTAAGGGCACCAAAACAAGGTGAAATAAGGTGGAACAATGTGAAACAAGGTCATAGGACTGTAGGCATCTTTTTAAACCCCCTAAGCTATTTATCCATATAGCTAGGGTACCAGATAGATATGCATATAGACACAGATACAGATAAAGTAGAAATACAGATATGGAAACAGCTATAGATGCAGATGGACATATGGATGCAGACACAGATGCAGAGATAGATTTGTTCTGGGGTAGGGGGTGATTAACACTCTGAAGAAAAGTAAGTAAGGCCCAGGGCCTAGAGAAGGACGCAGGGTGCTGTTTTAGACCAGGGGTCAAGGCGGGCCTCTCTGATAGGTGACAATGGGCAGAGAGCTGTGTGAGTGAGGGATCCAGCACAGGAATGTCAGGGTAAGCAAGCTTCAGGCACAGGCAGGTGGAGGGAGTCGTGCAAAGGCCCTGAGGCTGACTGTGCCATGTGAGCATGAAGCACAGTGAGAAGGCTAGTGTGCCTGGACACTAGGTGGTGATGTAGGGGCAGGTAGTGAGGTTGGTGAGACATCGGGGGTCCCAGTCACATTTGGTCTTGGTGCTGTTGTAACCACTTTGGGTTTTGCTCTGTGTGAACGGAGACCTATACCGGATCTGAGCAGAGGAGGGACGGGATCTGACTTAGATCTTGAAAACCAGGCAAAAAGGGGAGTCAGGAGACTGTGGCCATGGTCCACACGAAGGATTGTGGCAGCTTGGACCACCCCTGTCTGCTAGGCTTGAGAGGCCGGTGGACTATCCAACCTGGAGTATAAAAGACCATAGGATGGATGGTTGTGTAGGTGATGGGGAAGGAGAGGGGGAGGGAGGGACAAAAAGAAAAAGAGAGGGAAGGAAGGAGGTAGGGGGGAGCAAGGGAGGGAGAGAAAGGTATCAGGGTGCACTTTGGAGCCAGCAGACTGGGGTTGAAATGCCAGCTCCACCACCTTCTAGCTTTGTGACCTTAGGCAAGTAGCTTGACCTCTCTGAGCCTCAGCTTCCACATCTGTAAAATGGCTTAATAGTATTGCATTCCACCTAGATGAGAATGAGGTAGGCTTGTCACATAGTAGGCCCTCAATTAACAGGGTCTTCCTTCAAGGGAGGGGTTCTGGCTCCCCTCCCCCAACCTACACTGCCAATTTCTCCTCTGAGCACAGAGGTTTTAGTGGTGGGCTCCGCAGGAAGCCCAGAGCTAATGCCTTCCCACGTGGAAATGAAACCTGAGATCTTAAGTGACAGCAGACCTTGGGGCCTAATGGCTATTGTCAAGAGCAGCCTTTTTTTTTTTTTTTTTTTTTTTTTTGCCACACAGCACGGCTTGTGGGATCTCAGTTCCCTGACCAGGAATTGAACCCAGGCCCGGCCATGAAAGCGCCAAATCCCAACCACTAGACCAGCAGGGAGCTCCCAAGAAGAGCCTTGTAGAGAAACTTGCAAGCAGGAGCCAGGTTCTAAGGTCCCGGGAGCTTGTTAAAGGCAGCATTCCCTGCCCTCACGCCCAGCACCCCACCCTGCTCCCTGAGGGCTGGTGTGGCCCCTGCCAGCTCCCAAAGCCTGGCCTGGGGCTGAGGTTTTCTTTCTTTCAGCCCAATAACAGCCGCAGCTCCTAACGCTTTCTCAGCACAATTCACCAACCTGGGCAGGTCAGAGCCGCCCCCCCACACCGGCCTCTGCTCAGAAACCCACCACACACCTCCGCCGGACATCTCCCTGTCACACGGGGTGGGGTGCTCGGCCCTGGCCCCGGAAAGCGACACACACGGGTCTGCCGCTCTGCAGATACTAGGCAGCGCTATGGAAACAGCCACAGTCACACGGGCAGCTGGAGAGAACGTTCCAGAATCTTTAAAGGGCCTAGCAGGAGGGAGCGGGGCCTGGAGACCAGCCGGGGGCGGCTGCCTGGGGCTTTTCAAGCCTCTGGCGACCTGGGACTTGCTGTCCCCGCACCTTCTTTTGGCAAGAGAGCCGCCTGTGGGGGAAGATGGCTCCAAGCCTCCCCCCGCCACCCCCGCTTCCCCCTGGGTTGTCCGGAACACCCAGAGCTGGCTCTCTGAGTAACGTGCCAATCCCTTTTATACAAGTATCCAGATCTGGGGCTTCTTTTGAAAATCAGAAGATCTGGGAACACGCAGCCACCATAGTGTGGGTGAGGGTGCTCTCTTTACCAGGGCATGGCCTCGCCCCATGGCCGCAGTCTCCACCCCTCCCTGCTGTCTCCCTGGCACTCAGCCTCCTTCCCTGCCCCCTGTCCCCTGCCGGCCAGAGGAGGGCCTGAAGGGGGCAGGGAGCAGGATAGGAGGCAGGAGGCTTTCCCAGTTGGAATCAACAGACCTCGGACAAGTAAGGGAGGAGGGACATGAGGGTCTCCATGTGGGAGGTTGTTGATGCCGAGATGGAGGTTGACAGAGATGGGGAATGCAGGGAGGAACGGGAGGGCGAGGATGTGTCCATTTGGTGTTTGTTGAGCCCCAGCTGAAACACACAAGCCTGAGCTCAAGGAGGACAGTGCATTATCCTGCTGTCAAAGCAGTTTGGAAAAAGAACACCCCTATTTGCATATTCAATTGGCAAAAAAGTAAAAAGGTTAATAAGACAGAAAGAAGGGACTTCCCTGGTGGTCCAGTGGTTAAGATGTTGCCTTCCAATGCAGGAGGCTTGGGTTGGATCCCTGGTAGGGAAGCTAAGGTCCCACATGACTCACAGCCAAAAAACTAAAACATAAAAAAACAGAAGCAGGGCTTCCCTGGTGGCGCAGTGGTTGAGAGTCCGCCTGCCGATGCAGGGGACACGGGTTCGTGCCCCGATCCCGGAAGATCCCACATGCCGCGGAGCGGCTGGGCCCGCGAGCCATGGCCGCGGAGCCTGTGTGTCCGGAGCCTGTGCTCCGCAACGGGAGAGGCCACAGCAGTGAGAGGCCCGCGTACAGCAAAAAAAAAAAAAAAAAAAAAACAGAAGCAATATTGTACCAAATTCAATAAAGACTTTAAAAATGCTCCACATCTTAAAAAAAAAAAATAGAGAAAAGATTAGTGGCTGCTGCCAGGGCATGGGGATGGAGATAGGGAGAAACTGCTTAAGGGGTATGAGGTGTCCTTACGGGGTGATGGACAGTTCTGAAACTACGTAGTGGTGACGGTTGCAGTGTTGTGAATATAATGCCAATGAATCATTCACTTTAAAATGGTTTAAATGGGGGCTTCCCTGGTGGCTAAGAATCTGCCTGCCAATGCAGGGGACATGGGTACGAGCCCTAGTCTGGGAAGATCCCGCATGCCGCGGGGCAACTAGGCCTGTGCACCACAACTACTGAGCTTGTGCTCTAGAGCCCACGTGCCACAACTACTGAAGCCTGCGCGCCTAGAGCCCGTGATCCGCAACAAGAGAAGCCACCGCAATGAGAAGCCCGTGCGCAGCAACAAAGACCCAACGCAGCTAAAAATTAAAAATAGATAAATTTAAAAATAAAATAAAATGGTTAAAATGGGACTTCCCTGGTGGCGCAGTGGATGAGACTCCGCACTCCCAATGCAGGGGGCCCGGGTTCGATCCCTGGTCAGGCAACTAGATCCCACATGCATGCTGCAACTAAGGAGCCTGGCTGCCGCAACTAAGGAGCCCACGTACCCCAACTAAGGAGCTGGCAAGCCACAACTAAAGAGCCCGCAAGCCACAACTGAGACCTGGTACAACCAAATAAATAAATTAAATAAATAAATAAATTCTCACAAAATGCTTAAAAAATAAAATGGTTAAAATGGTAGATGTTGTGTGCATTTTACCATAATAAAAAAGATGGCTAATAGCCAGTGATGATGAGGGTTTGGGGACACAGGGCAGAGTGTCAATCGACAAAGGGCTTCAGGAGGGCAGTTTGGTGGTTCATGTCATAATCTAAATGCTTCACCCAAAAGTCTTTTAGAAACTCTGTGACATAAATATGCATGTGCAAGAGGTTCGAGACAGAGGTGTTAATTAAAAACAAACACACACACAAAAGCTGGAAACAGCCTAAATGCCACATTCGTTTTCTGTTGTGTTAACAAATTACCCAACTTGGCAACTGAAAATGAGACCCCTCTAACCCCCTGCCCACCTAGGATTTCCCGATTCTGTAGGTTAGAAGTCCCGGCACAACTGGGCTGGGTTCTCTGCTCAAGGTATCAAGGCCAAAATCAAGATGTCAGCAAGCTGTGGCCTCACCTGCAGATCACGGTCCTCTTATAAGCATATTCGGGTTGGAGGCAGAATTCATTTCCCTGTGGGTTTATAACTGAGGCCCCCTTTTCTTGCTCACTGTCAGCCAGGAGCGGCTCTCCACTCCTGGGGACCTTTCTCAGGACCTTCTACGTGACCCCCACCCCTCAGCAGTGGAGAATCCCCCCACCAGAAAGAACCCATCCCTTTTAAGAGTTCACCTGATTAGGTCAGGCCCACCGAGGATAACCTCCCTTTCTTAAAATCTGCAGTGCCGTGAACACACCCTAGTCACAGGAGTGAAACCCCATCATATTTGTAAGTTCCTCCCACACTCAAGGGGAGGAGGATATTTAAGGGGGATCACTGGGGGTCATCATAGAATTCTGCCAGCCACAGTGTCCATCAATAGGGGACTAGCTCAGTAAACCGTGTACCTGTGACCTCAAAAACTGGAAACAATTTAAATAAAATGAAAGATATCTATATGCACTGGTGGGGAACATCTTCCTTCATGCACTGTTAAGTGAAAGTAGCACATTGCAAAACTATATATACTCTCTCTCCACATGTATGTAAAATTTCTCATATATGTGCAATTTGACATATATAATTTCACTTTATCAAAAAAATTATATCTATGCATGCCTGTACATGTGTGTGTGTTGGTACATGTACAAAAAAAAGTCTGGAAGAATACAGATGATTGAGGTACTCGCCATTTATACTTTGATCTGTATTCTTCCAGACTTTATTTTACATACTTCTGTATTATTTAGAATTAGTTACACTGAGTATCTATCACTTTGGTCGTTTAGAAAGATTAAAACATTAATAAGAAAAAGCTCATCAGGACTTCCCTGGTGGTGCAGTGGTTAAGAATCCACCTGCAAATGCAGGGGACACAGGTTTGAGCCCTGGTCCAGGAAGATCCCACATGCCGCAGAGCAAGTAAGCCCGTGTGCCACAACTACCGAGCCTGTGCTCTAGAGCCCGCGAGCCACAACTGAAGCCCATGCGCCTAGAGCCCTTGCTCCGCAACAAGAGAAGCGATGGCAATGAGAAGCCTGCACACTGCACTGAAGAGTAGCCCCTGCTCGCCACAACTAGAGAAAGCCTGCGTGCAGCAACAAAGAACCAACACAGCCAAAAATAAAGAAAGAAAAATAAATTTATTTTTTAAAAAAAGAAAGAAAGAAAAAGCTCATGATGTAGTCACTAGCTGAATCATTACATTTTAAGGCACATAAAGGAAAACTGGTCTGGCTCTCACCCCACCCCCACGGGCTTTTATGATGTGATGATGCTGGGAGTAATTTTCAAGCCAGACTCATTATTTTTAGTTTTGAAATATTCCTTAGTGACTCTCGAACTTACTCATTGCTAACTGAGAGCTCCCAGCAATCAGAGTAGTGAGAACTTAGAACCACCACACCCCTGTACAATGTACTCGAGAGGGGTCCAAGTGCCTCTGGGCAGGCAGGCTGCAGTTTGAATTAGGTTGTCTACACTGGAGGTAAGCAGCAACCCCTGAGACCCAAGTCAGGCTTAGAGTCAGACCCAGCTGCTGATGGAAAGGCAGGACAAGCACACACACCAGGAAGCCAGCAGGGATGGGGTACGCGGTGGGGGGTGGCATGAGTCAGGCTCCATGCAGAACGCAGAAACAATTCTAAGTATTTCCGGCAGAAAACAGTTTAGTACAAAGCACTAGGAGCTTACAAAACTGAGGGCTGCCTGGAGGAGCAGCCCCAGGCCCAGCTGCAGTAATGACCTCCAGATGCTGCAGAACTGACCCACTGGGGGAGCTGCCACAATCAGGAGGGCTGAGAAACAGAAAGCTGCCAAGGGACTGTTGAGTGAGGAACACACCTTCAGAGCTGCAGTCCAGGGGTGAGAGCCCCCACTGCTGCCCGGCACCTGCCTCTAGACACCCCCAAAGCTGGAGACTGGACACCAGCATCCCCACGACCTTGATGGCCAAGAAAAAAACAGACCACAGAGACACAGCTTCATCTCCTTCCCACCTTCCAAATCTCCTGTGAACGCATTTGATTAGCACAACCAAACTCATAGCCAGAACCTGAGCTCCAAGAGAATTTGGGGAATTGGTTTTTAACTTTTCAAAGGAGTTAGAATGAACACTGAGTACCCAGGGTCATTACCCAAGAGACACAATACATGACACGAGTTCAAGGACCCTGACGAGGGCCTGGGAGATAGGGCAGAGTCCAACTCCAAGGCCCAACAACACACTCACAAGGCTGCAAGGAGAGCCTTGGATGGCCCCTGTGATTATTGTTGATATCAAAATTTTAATGGCCATTCTGTATCGAGTGGTTGTCATGATTAGCCAAGCACTGTGCTGAGTGCTCCATGCCTTACCACGTATCAGATATTTTGCCGCAACCTTATAAGATGGGGACTGTTGTTATTATTAAAAAGGTAAGGAGGGCTTCCCTGGTGGTGCAGTGGTTGAGAGTCCGCCTGCCGATTCAGGGGACACGGGTTCATGCCCCGGTCCAGGAGGATCCCACATGCCGCAGAGCGGCTGGGCCCATGAGCCATGACCGCTGAGCCTGAGCGTCCGGAGCCTGTGCTCCGCAACGGGAGAGGCCACAACGGTGAGAGGCCCACGTACCGGGGAGGGAAAAAAAAAAAAAAAAAAAGGTAACGAAACTGAGGCTCAGAGGGGTTTTATAACTTGCCCAAGGTCACACAGCAAGTGAATGGCAGAGTCAGGATTAGAACCCATTTTCTTAACCACAATATGACATTGGCTACCACAATTCATCTTTGATATTCTTTCTAAATAAGAAAACAAGTCTGTGCTTCCTAAATGCAGTTTGTTTGGAAGACAACTATTCCAAAATATGGGATGCATGGGGAGGTAAATAATGAAAGGAATCCTTTGTGGGGGAGGAACTGGAATCTATAGGACTAAATGGTACCTATGCTCCTTTCAAAGCTAACATTCTGTTCTAAAAGCACACTTACTTCTCCCCATTCAAAAGCCACTGTATCTATAGCCATACTGGAAGTAACTCCCACCAGGTCGGGATCTGGGGGAGGGAGGGATACTGCTTCTTGGAGGATGCTGTGATCATCCCTGAAGCAATCTACAATACGGTCCCCGAGTTGCTATAGCAACTCCCCATCTGGGTTATTTAAATGAAATAAAAGAAGCATCTTCTGTCTCTAGGCTATTGTGGCTTTGAAAAGTGATTCATTCATTCATTCAATAAACATTTAAAAGTGTTATCCAGGAGTGGCAAATTCAAACACTTATAGGATCAGACTGTTGACATAAAGGAGTTCGTGTAAAAGGATGGCCAGGGGTTTAACCAGTGAGGTGAAGACTGCAGGGCCCTGGAGAGTGCACACACACCCGCATCTGTCGGAGCAGCTGTCTCAGTCCCAGGCTCTCCTCGCTCTGCTGGAATGTAATCCCAGTGTTATTAGATCTTCAGATTTGTCAGAAGTCGAGAGCTGGGTTTTTATGTGAAATCTTTCCATTTTTAAACAGTGGCAACCAATTCAAGATTTGGGGTGGGGCTTCTGAGTACCGTTGTGCAGGTCGTACACTGCACAACTCTGGAGTCACTAGTCTCATGTAAGTTCGGGGCAAACTGTGCAGCTATATATGTGCAATCCCATCACATCAAGGAGCCAGATCTGGCTTATGGGTCACCAGCTTGCCAAGTGCAACTCTCTAAACATCCAGTCATAGAGGTGGGACTAAATTAATGACTGTCCAACTATCAAGTATAAGTCATAAAAAGTGATGACGGTAGTAGTATTCACCGACCTGAAGGAGTGTTCACCACATATTGATGAGAAGAAAGAGCAAGTTACAAAAACATGAACAGAGTGCAATCTCCATTTTTTTTTTTGCAGTACGCAGGCCTCTCACTGCTGTGGCCTCTCCCGTTGCAGAGCACAGGCTCCGGACACACACAGGCTCAGCGGCCATGGCTCACGGGCCCAGCCGCTCCGCGGCATGTGGGATCTTCCCAGACCGGGGCATGAACCCGTGTCCCCTGCATCGGCAGGCAGACTCTCAACCACTGCACCACTAGGGAAGCCCCGATCTCCATGTCTGAATATAAAAATGTATATGCTGCTTTAGAAAATCTGGAAAGATATACCCCTAATTGGGACAAGACTTCTTTCTGAAGGTAGAGTATCAGATCATTTTTATCCTTATCTTTTTTTTTTTTGGCCGTGCCTTGCATCATGTGGGATCTTAGTTCCCCGACCAGGGATCGAACCTGCACCTCCTGCACTGGAGGCACGGAGTCCCAACCACTGGACCACCAGGAAGTTCCCTATCTTTATCTTCTTTACCTCTGCTTTGTAAATACTTTTATGATGGCAAGTAATACTTATACAATGAAAAACGTAGCAAAAGGGTGGAAAGTAGGGCTGTGGTCAGAAACAGGGGTTCCCAAACTCAAACATGCACCAGCATTGGCCAGAGGGCGTGTTTAAATGCACAACCCCCCAGCCCGCCCCCAGAGTCTGTGATTCAATAGGCCAGTGACTGGGCTTGAAGTGTCTGCCTTTCACCCGTTCCCAGGTGAAGCTAATGCAGTGCCTGGACCACAAACACCAAGAACCAGGGGGGAAATGCATTACTAGGCTCTACCCCCTGAAAAGACCTTATCAGGGTAGCTAAGAATCACTCGGTAAACTTGCTAAAAATGCAGATTCTAGGATGATCCCCAAAGACAGTGACTCACTGGGTCTGGGTTGGGGCCCAGGAATCTGCATCTTAGCAAATATGCCAGGTGATTTTGCTGTGGGTGCCTGGGGACATGCTTTGAGAAGCACGGGCACCTCTCTGTAGTGCCAGCTCATTTAGGTGGTATCCATTTACTGAGTATTAAGTGGGTTCCTACTGTATGCCAGGCACTGTGCCAGGAACTGGACAGATGCATAAGCCATACCCCTGCCCTCCAGGTGTGACCCTGGAGGCAGAGCCAGAAGCAGCAAGCACCCGGTGGAAGGCTTCTGCCGAGGCTGACGAGACGGGGTGCAGTGATACAGGATGTGGGGGCCTGGGCAGTGGGTGCCCTGGGTCTTGAGGGAGGCAGTCTGGAATAGGGCGCTGGGAGCATCTGGGGACTTTCTTCCTTGTGATCTTTCAGACCAACAATTTGTTCTTAACAGCAACCAGCCTCACTTCTGTTGGAGTTTGAATCTTCTAACTCAAAACATGTGCTGTTGGGGCACATGAAAAGATGCTCAACATCACTAATTATCAGAGAAATGCAAATCAGCACTACAACAAGGTACCACCTCACACCGGTCAGAATGGCCATCATCAAAAAGTCTACAAATAAATGCTGGAGAGGGTGTGGAGAGACAGGAACCCTCCTGCACTGTTGGTGGGAATGTAAGTTGGTGCAGCCACTATGGAGAACAGTATGGAGGTTCCTCAAAAAACAAAGTAGAATTACTATATGATCCAGCAATCCCACTCCTGGGCATCTACCCAGACAAAACTCTAATTCAAAAAGAGTCATGCACCCCTGTGTTCATAGCAGCACTGCTCACAATAGCCAAGACATGGAAACAACTTAAATGTCTATCCATAGATAAATGAATAAAGATGTGGTACATATATACAGTGGAATATTACTCAGCCATAAAAAAGAAAATAATGCCATTTGCAGCAACATGGATGGACCTAGAGATTATCATATTAAGTGAAGTCAGTCAGAAAGACAAGTATCATATGATATCACTTACATGTGGAATCTAAAATGACACCAATGAACTTATCTAGGAAACAGAAACAGACTCACAGACATAGAGAACAGACTTGTGGTTGCCAAGGGGGAGGGGGATCAGGGAGGGATGATTGGGAGTTTGGCGTTAGCAGATGCAAACTATCACATATAGAATGGATAAACCACAAGGTCCCACTGTAGAGCACAGGGAACTATATTCAATATCCTGTGAGAAACCATAATGGAAAAGAATATGAAAAAGAATATATCAATATATATATGTATAACTGAGTCACTTTGCTGTACAGCAGACATTAACACAACATTGTAAACCAACTATACTTCAATTAAAAAAAAGAAACTCATGCTGTTGGGCAGCGGCCATGTTGTCAGTTCTGGGCGGGGCCTCTGTGAGAACACTCACCGCTGTTCCCTTTGCTTCCCGGCTTCTTCCAACCGTTCTACTTCAAACAAAGTCACCTGTCTAGGTGAGCCCTCTGTCATTCCTCCCTGCTGTTCCTGGGTATGCTACGCAAATTCTTTTGTTTTTAAAAATTCTGGAAACTTCCATATCCCAAACAGACAGGAAAACAAAATCATCTGACAAATTCCCACCTGCCCATGACACAGATGCTTCCATTTTATAGATTTCCTTCAGCTGTTACCAATAAATGAACCAAACAGACACAGCTGGAGTCTCACTCTGACCCTCCCTTTCCCTCGTGCCCTCCCTCCCCACGACTCACCCCTCACAGCATTTGATGTATTTTTGCTCGTGCGTATACACGCACAACCAATAGGTCATGTTATTTTGTCTGAAAATTTAGCTCTGGTGTTACCATCCTCTACCCTCATCGTTTTGCAAGTTGCCCTTTACAACTTTTTTACACCCACCTTTATGCTTTGGGACTTATCAGAAGAACTAGTTTTTCTTGCCTGTACACACCATCCATGGCTCTGCGTGTCTTCCTCACTAGTGGCATCAGACACAGCCCTGCTGGGGATGTGGCCAGGGCATGTTGATGTCTGCGCTACTTCTCTTGGCTTTACCAGAAATAGCCCGTGGCAGTCTGTTGGCCCTCAGTTCAAAGGGGCTTCTTTTCTCCCTTATTCCCCAGCTGCAGGGCAGCTCCCCCAAACCAGGGATGGTGATGGGCTCCCCGCTCCAGATCCCAGGCACAGGCAGACAGAACAGGGTGGATCCCGAGGGGACCTGCAAGTCTCCACAGGCCGAGTCCTCCCCAGAGCCCCAGACTCAATGGTGTGGCTCTTGGCCTCAGGGCCAATCTGCCCCCTCCCGGCCCCCCCAGAGGGAACCAAGGTCCCCCAGTCACCCCAGCCCTGGGGCACACTCCAGCCTCTGCAGCCACCTCCCTAATGGTATCTTAAGGATCTATCCAGAGACAATGATAAGGGAGAAGCAAACAGGATAATGGCTTTGAGCCCCCAGAGGTGGAGAAGCCGGACAGGTGCATGAGACAAGTGGACAGGTAGACAGGTACATGAGGAGGTACGTTCCGGCCCTCGGGCAGAGCCAGCTCCCGGGGGGAGGAAGCCGGGAAGCCCTTGGAGCCTCTGCCTGGTTGAGCACCCACCGACCAAGTCTGACCCCGATCTAGGCAGGTTTGGGTTCTGTGTGGAGCTCGGAGAGGGGTGCAGAGACCCACGTGCTCCCAGTTCAGGCCACACCTGCTCCAGGGGAGCCCCACTTATGGATTGTTTGCTGAGCACCTACTACGCATAAGGTCCTAGAGACATGGTCCCTGCCCTTGAGAGTTTCACAGTTAGTACATAAAAGAGGGAAGTTTCCTGACTCTCCTGTAACGAATGAACACAACTGAGGGCTTAAAACAAGAGAAATTTATCCTCTCACCGTTCTGGAGGCCGGAAGTCTGAAATCAAGGTGTTGGCAGACTCAGGCTCCCTCCAGATGTTAGAAGCTCTGCGGGGTCGAGGGGGGTGCCTCCTGCCTCTTCCGGCTCCTGGGGATTCCGGGCGCCCTTGGCTTGTGGCCGCCTTGCTCCAGTCTCTGCCCCTGTCTTCAAACGGCCTCCTCCCTTATATCTGTCTCAAGCTTCCCTCTGCGTTCTCTTATAAGGGACACCTGTCATTGGATTCAAGGCCCACCCTAAATCCAGGATGGTCTCACCTGAAGATCCTTAACTAATTACATCTACAACCACCCTATTTCCAAATAAGGTCCAGGCACAGGTTCCGGGGCACAGGTGTATCTTTGGGGGACCACCATCCAACCGACCACACAGGGCGTGGGGGAACCTTCTTGAAGAAGCAGGTCAGAGCGGAAACCAGTCTCTCTCTAGAGGGAGGGGACGTGGCCTTCAGGAAAGTGAAGGAAGGAAGGATGCCAGATCGGGGGTCCAAGGAGGAAGTGGACAGAGTCCTGAGCAGACAGACAAACAGGGCCCCTGCCCCCCGCCATCCCATTGGGAAGTTTAAACTGGATCACAGGGCAGTGAGGTGCTCCTGGGGGGCGGTTAGCCTGGGGCTGGGATGGAGCTGCACGTGGGGAGCAAAATTCTCTGCTAATTTCAGGATGAGCTTTTCTGACGGGCAAGAAAAGCCATTAGGAGAAGGAAACTGAGGTGCAGCCCACCTGGCCGGCCACCTCCGACCTGACTCAACCTGAGTGCAGAGCTGCCTCTGGTCTGTTAATGAGTCACCTCCTCACAGCCGACCTTTTTAGGTTCTTGTTTTCACCTCTCTTCTGTGAGTCACTAAGATGCGGGGAACAGGAAGCAGCAGGGAGGTGAGGACAACCCACCCTCACCAGGACAGCACCTGGGGCTGAGTCCCCCTTCCCAGCCTCAGATGGCCCCCCAGAGAGTAAACGTCCATGAGGAGGCTGGGCCTCCCCAGGGGGATCAATCAGCCCCTCCACCCCAGCCCCGCCCCAGAGGGCACAGAAACGCAGGCTGCAGTTATTGGCTGGTTTCCATGTAGATCTCCTCTGCCCCACACCGACCCTTGTGCAAGTCCCCTGAGCCTGGGGCACCCCATGCCCCAAACAGTGCCTGGTCACAGAAGGCGTGGTACTTGATTATATATATATATATATATATATATATATATATATAATTTTTTTTTTTTGGCCGCAGGGCATGCGGGATCTTAGTTCCCTGACTAGGGATCCATCCCAGGCCCCCTGCAGTGGAAGCACAGAATCTTAACCACTAGACCACCAGGAAAGTCCCCAGGCGTGGTGCTTTAAAAAGGTCACAGGTCTTGGCATTCCTCCTACTGAGAGGCGGGGTCAGTGTCCCCTCCCCTTGAATGTGGGGGGGCTCACGACTGCTTCCCCCAGGAGAGTCCAGGGGAAATGCTGCCATGTAACTCTTGAGAGTTGGTCAGAAAAGGCCATGCAGCCTCGTCCTGGTCTTCTGGGATGCTCATTCTGGGGGAAACCAGCCACCGTGTAAGCCCACAGCCCTTAAAGAAGATGTGGTCCATATGTACAGTAGAATACACCTCAGCCATAAAAAGAATGAAATAATGCCATTTGCAGCAACATGGATGGATCTAGAAATTATCATACTAAGTGAAGTAAGTCAGACAAAGAAAGACAAATACCATATGATATCACTTATATGTGGAATCTAATATATGACACAGATGAACTTATCTGTGAAACAGAAACAGAGTCGCACACAGACAGAACAGACCGGTGGTTGTCAAGGGGGTGGGGGAGGGATGGAGTGGGAGTTTGGGGTTAGCAGATGCAAACTATTATATAGAGAATGGACACACAACAAGGTCCTATTGTAGGGAACTATATTCAATATCCTGTGATAAACTATAATGGAAAAGACTATGAAAAAAAAAATATATGTGTATGACTGAGTCACTTTGCTGTACAGCAGAAATTAACACAACATTGTAAATCGACTATACGTCAATCAAATACATTAAAAAAAAAAAAACAGGAAGGCCAGAGCCTGATAGCACGGTGGCAGGACAAGCTGAGTGTTCTGATCCACAGCCCAGCATCAGATGCCGGCCACGTTCAGCCTGGGCATCCAGCCCAGTCAATCTGACCGCAGCCAAAGGAGAGACCCTGCTAGTAAGAATCGCCCAGCTGAGCCCTTCCTAAATTCTGGTTCTACAAAATCAAGGGCAAAACATGGTGGTTGTTTTACACCCTTCAGTTTGGGATAACCTGGAACGGCTGCTGAATGCCCAACGCGTCAAGTAATTCAGAGCATCTGTGAGCAAGGAGGCTGGAGTACCCAGAGCTCCGCCCCAACCCCTGCCAGGCCCTGCTGGAGGCTAATCCGGGGCGTCCAGGCCCTGGGCAGTGTCGGGAGCAGGTGGAGGCAGCTCCAGGCAACGTGACCAGACACCTGCTGGATGCTAGTTACAGGGGATAAAGAGATAAAGGCAAAGTCTCTCTGCCCCTGAAGACCTCGAGATCCCATCAGGCACCCTCTGAAATCCCAGCTGAAGGCCTGAACTTCAGCTTTCAATTAAAACCAAGCTCCTTGACACACAAACCCAGCTCCACCCTCTTTGCTCTCCCCCTGAGCAAACATCCCCTCGGAGCCTTTGTACCTCCACCCCTTTGCCTGCTTCCCTCCTCTCCTTCAGCCCTCAGGTGTCACCTCCTCAGGGAAGCCCTCCTTTGCCCCCAACCAGGCCCAGTCCCTTTGTGATTTACTCACGGAACCTGGCTTCTCTTCCCAAACGGGTTTATCTACATGTGTAATTATCCCAAGTTCTCTGACCAGAGCTAAAAGCCCGTAGGCCAGGAAGCCAGAGACCTACTTCGGCTCTCTCTGCTCTAGGTTTAGGGAAAAACTGGGGCACCCAGAGCTATCAAGACCTAGTGGCAGGCCGGATGGGATGAGGGCTGAGCCCTGCTGGATACCCTCAAAGTCCTCCCTGTTCCTTAAGGATTTCGCAGATGCGAGAACCGAGGCCCAGGGAGGTTAGCCAACTTGCCCAAAGCCACACAGCTGTGAGCAGAGGGGCATGGCTGGGGATGGGCCTTGGGTGACCTCCAGCCTTGCCCACAAGGAATCTTGCAGGATTCCTTCCTGCTCTGATTTCGGTTTCTGCCCTCTCCCCGCACCCTCCCCTCCCCACTCCCAGCTCCTCCAAACCCGGCTGTGCATCTGAAACTCCTCTGGCCTGATTCTGCATTCCCACTGGGGCTGGCATGCTGGAAATCCCGTTTTGAAGCTCTAGGACAACCTCATAAAGGAAGTCACAGCCCAGCTGAGGAGGACGCTTTCTCCCAGCTTTTCCTGAACACACAGAGAGGAGGCTTCTGACCACACAGGACACATCACAATCCTGCCATCTCCTCTCTATCTCCAATCCAGGGCCTCTCCACTCCCCTCACGAGCTACAGCACCAGGGCCACTGGGAGACCCAGGTTCGAATCCCAGCTCTGCCACCTTCCAGCTGGGTGGCCTCATGTGAATCACTGAGACTCTCTGAGCCTCAGTTTCCATAAAATGGGGATGCCAACAGCACCTACTTCTTTTTTTCTTTCTTTTTTTTCTTTTGCCACACTGTGAGGCTTGTGGGATCTTAGTTCCCCGACCAGCGATTGAACCTTGCCCCCTGCATTGGGAGCTCGGAGTCTTAACCACTGGACCGCCAGGGAAGTACCAAACAGCACCTATTTCTGACGGTTACTGCTAAAGATTAAACAAGCTACAGAATAAGATACGCCAGCCCCTAATAGCTCCGTGAATGTCGATTCAATCTGAATACGACAACCGCCTTTGTTTTTCCAGTAAAGCGAGAAGCTTTATAAGACCAATCAGACAGCCTTGTTTTTTGAAAAACAAAAAACCCATTTATTTCTGTAAACCGTTTTGAGTGCGGATGCTCTTCACGACCCCAACACAGCACAGACTTCCCCCAACGAAATGAGCAAGGAAAAGAGAAAAAGAATGCTACCAAACGTGCTCACGAAGAAGCAAGCCAATCTCATCTTTCTCTGAAAAAAAAGAAAACCCTTTTGCCGGTGTGGTGCCACCAAGGATTAAAACCACAGACTTTCTGGTCCCCAGAGGGCGGGGCTCCTGCTGTACACGCTCTGTCCCCTGCTGTCCTTGCCGCCGGGCAGAGGACCGACTGGACCTCAATTCCCATCCCGCACCCCGGGCCTCTCCCCCTAATGCCCTCATCACTCGGGGAGCCCGGGAAGTGAACCCTGAAAGACTCCTCCTGTTGAATCTGGACTTAGACCTTTGTCCCCACTCCACGCCATCGTGAGATTTTGATCAAGAGGGTGGGAACGGGGCCACTTCAGACCGGTGGCAAAGCCAGGCAACGTTTAAGGCAAAATTTCTCTCTTCTCTTTCGGTCTGAGTCAGCCCTGCACATGTCACCACGGAGCACCATCTCTGATGGAGCCTGGAGCTTAGGCAACTTGGGATGGCGGGGTGGGGACTCTGGAGCGACTCTCGGGGGTGTGTGAGCCTGGCCAGCGGGACATGTGTGTGCTTGCGGAGGCCGCCGTCGAGGGCACAGCTGCCTCCTCAGCGGGAAGCAGGCGGGCGCCGAGGAAAACCAGGAGAGCAGCCGTGGCCCGGGCGCCACAAGCAACACGAGGTTGGTGGGTGAGGCCGGGCAGGCTGCTTGTGCGTCAGTGAAATACCAGGACAGGATCACCATGGGAGGCACCTCCGATGTGATGACGTGCGTGCCCTCGGCATCAACATGATTTTTCTTTAGAACAAGAAAGAGGGGGGAAAGAAAGAAAAAAAGAGAAAAGAAAGATGTTCCATGAGCTTTGTGGGCTAGGACGTGGCAGGTGCACAAGGGAAGCGGGGAGGGGAGCTGGGTTTCGGACGGGGTGCTGGGCGCCGCCTCTCATGGCGTCTCCTCTCCCTGGCGGGCTGGTAGCTGAGGCCGTGGGCCCCTCGCCCGGGGAGCAGGCAGATGACTTTGGCAAGGGGCGGGGCGCGGGGGCTACTCCGTCTGGGCGTCGTAGTTGGCTCCGCCCGCCTTCTTGAGCTCGCTCCTGATGAAATCGTCCTCCAGCTCCCTCCGGTCGCTGATCACAAACTCTTTGGCGAAATTCTACCAGAACAAGATAGAACACAGAGTTCCCGTTAAAAAAGAGGGGACGGGATCTGAGCAGGGCTCAGGCAACACACCAGGAAGTCTTGGCACCTAAAACGCTAAGAAATGATCAAAATGAAAATCTGGTGGCAGAATGGTTCGGCAGGGGAAAAAAAAAACAAACCCCCCAAAAAACGTGACCAGAGATCAGGAAATGGGTAAAATCAAGATACTGTGCAGTTAGTTCCAAGACCACGGGGATGGGCCAAGGTCAGGTCTGGGCTCGGATCCTGGCTCTGTCGTTCTCTGGCTGTGTGGCCTTGGGCAAGTTCTTTCAACTCTCTGTGCCTCAGTTTCCTCATCTGTGAAAACCCATCTTCTCAGGAGAATAATAGAAGAGGAGATTGGAAAGGTAGGCAGGTCGGCTGGTAAATGTTTAATACCAGGCTCTCTCAAAAGAGGGGTGGGGGGTGATTTGTAGCTTTTACCCGTTTCCATGGTGTAAATATTCACATGATATCTGATTATAAGCTATCAACAGGGAACCAGTACGTGGAGCTGGGAAGAGATACATGACTGGCTGTCACCAGCAGGTACAAGGTAGCTTCAAGTGCCCCTGTCATAGTGATGCACGGCCTCTGGTCCCAGGCCTGAGTGATCAGCCCAGACACTGAATGCCCTAAAGGATGTACTGGGCTCTCCAGCCATACTCAGTTACTTGAAGGCAGGGAGTTTGTTTCCATACATTCAAGAAAAACCATGCCGTGTGATGGGGCTACAGTGATGAGCAAATGGAGGCAGTCACTGTGCCCTCTTAGGGTACACATTTCAACCATAAAACCCCACAGGCCTGGCACACGTGAGGCTCTTATAAATGCCTGTGGCATGAATGAGTGACACAGGTGATCTGGCTTCTCAGATAACCCTGAACCATGAAGAATCAAGAGTTATTTTAATACATGCATCATAAGACTTCCATAAACAAGGAAAATTTCAGGATGGTGACAGGTAAGAATACAGAGAAATTTACCAAAATCTGAATAACAAGTCTGAAGGTCAGAACATCATCCACATTAAAAAAAGAGTCCACAAGGAAATAATGTAAACAATGACCACTATTTACACAGCACCTATGGGTACCGGACACTGCCACACATTAGCAAACTTAATTCTTAAAACCTTTAGTACGGTATTCCTAGATATGTACCCAAGAGAAATGAAAGCATATGTCCACACAAACACTTGTAAACACAAACATTCATGGCAACATTATTCATAACAACCAAAAAGTAGAAGCAACCCAAATGCCCATCAAGACATGAACGGGTAAACAAAACATGGTCTATCCATACAATGGAATATTATTCAGTCATAAAAAGGAATGAGGTATTGACACAGGTTACAACAGGGATGAACCTCAAAATCATTATGCTCAGTGAGAGAAGCCAGACATGAAAGACCACATATTGTATGATTCCATTTATATGAAATGTCCAGAAAAGGCAAATCCAGAGAGACAGAAAGTAGATTCATGGTTTCTAGGAGCTAGAGATTGCGACAGAAAATAATGGAAATGTGCTGAAATTGGATTGTGGTGATAGTTGCACAACTCTGTAAATTTACTTTAAAAAATCATTGAACTGTAGACATAGAATGAGTTAATTTTGTGGTATGTAAATTATACCTCAATAAAGCTGTTTTTTAAAAAATCCTGTAAAATGATCAATATTATTTCCATTGTGAAGATGAGAAAACAAAGGCTGGAGATTATGACACCTGCCCAAAGTCACACAGCTAGTAGGTACAGCTGACTCTAAAGCTGGACTTCTTAAAAGTGTCACCATCCCCTTTAGGAGTGATGCAAATATTTTGGAATTAGATAGAGGTGGTGTCTGCACCACATTTGTGAGGTACTAAATGCCACTGAGTTGTGTATTTTTAAATGTTGGTTAATTTTATGTTATGTGAATTTCACCTCAATTTTTAAAAAAACAAGAGAAAGGAAAAAAAGGAGAATGACTAAACCAGGAGCACTCTCAAGGTCAAGTTTTACAATATTAAGACTAAACGTTTGCCATGCCAAACCACCAAGAATACTAACAGGAAGGAGGAAATGGGAGGTTAATATTTATCAGGTAACGAATATGTACCAGGTGCAGGTTCACACATTTTCTCACTTAATCCTACCTCAGTATATTAGCTTTTTTTAAAAAGATAAGATCTGCAGGCGGGGCTTGGAGAGATTGTGTAACTAGCCCAGATGACCAAACATCCTTCCAACCCTTTCTACTCCCAGCCTGCCATGCTGTGCTGCTAAGCGTCTGTATAAGTCATCAGCACACAATTGAACACAAGCAGAATGGCAGAGCCAGAAAGGGGAACCCAGAAGTAATGCGTGTCTCAACCTGAGCCCCAGCGGCAGGGGGAGGGGCGAAGAGCAGACCAGAAGGAGGAAGCCCACAGCTCAAGACGCCTATAGAAGGAAGTCCAAAGTTCCTCTACCCTGTGGTAGCTATATATGGCAATCTAGAGAAACAAGAACACTCACGCTTGTGTCTATTAGCCATCAGACAATTCAGATTAAAAGAAGTTTGATAAGATCTCAGAAATCCACAATGAAAGTGCACATAGAGCACAATTCACCTTCAACCCACAGGGATATGAGAAATCGAATCATAGCCAGAAGGAGCAAGCCAGGATAGCAGAACCCAGTGAAACATAACAATAAATGTAAATGAACAAAATTACCTTAAAAAAATAGCTATGTCTCAAACTGCACAAAAAGCAGCCCCAAACCCTATATACCTGAGAATCTGAGACGTTTAAAACCAAAAGATTTGCCAAAAAATGATTCTTTCAAACAAAAGTACAGAGAAAAGCAACCTCACCCATCCCCACTATAGGAACCAGCCCCTGCCCTCCAGAGGGCAGGCAGGAGGTGGCCAGCCACGTGGATGTGGTCCTAGCAGGCAGGCCTGGTGGGCCTCATCCGCCACAGGATGCTGGGTGAGCCGATGCTTCCCCTCAGGGTGTGGACTCTGCAAAAAGTCCCGCAAAGGTCTGAGTCAGCCTCAACCCAACTCAAAATGAGTGTACACTCCTCCACCTCTGTTCCTGCCAGGGTTCTCACATAGCAGGCCTTCGACATGGCAGGGAGACGCCACCAATTCCGTGAAGTGGGTTTAAGTGTGAGTTTTCCAAGAGGCAGAAACAGAGCGAAAACAGCTCTGTGCACAGCCAGACTTTGATGTGGGAACAACGCCTGGGACCTGAGGGGCCTGCAAGGACTTGCCCGTGCTGAAAACCACAAAGAACACATCTGCACAAAGCAGGGCCACCTCCCCGCCATGCTCACACCTCTGCTCTCAGCCACTGTCCCTGGCATCCTCCAGGCAACACCTCCTGAGGCAGAGGCAGGCCACACGAGGACTGCAAGATGAGGGGGGGGCAAGTCCTTTCTCCAGAAAGGAGACCGGCAGGGCCCAGAGCAATGCTAATACGTAGGGAATTTTATATTTTCTAGTAGCCACGTTGAAAAAGAAACAGGTGACATTCATTGTAATAGTATTTGATCTAACTCTATATCCAAAATATTGCCATTGTAACAGGTAATCAATATATAAAACCATCAGTGAAATGTCTACATTTTGTGCTCCATACTAAATCTTGGAAAGCCAGTGTATATTTTACTTATAGGCACGGCACATAGCAGTATGACAAGCCAGACTTTCTGTGCTCTGCAGCCACACGTGGCTGGTGGCAGCCCAGGTCTAGATAGAACAGGAAGGAACCTGAGAGAATAACGTGCTCAGTCAAGGAGAATCATTAACCATAAAATATTACAGCTGATCTGAGTGGGGGAGTGGGAGCCTTTGGGGGCGGAGCAGGGAGAGTGGGAAATGTTCCATCTTGATCTGGGCAGTAGTTTCATGGGTACGTACAAAAATCCAAACTTTTAAAATTCAAAAATTTGTCAAGCTGTACATCTAAGATTCGTGCACTTTCCTCTATGTACATTATACCTTGGTTAACAAAAACAGGTGGTGGGGGGGCAGGGGACATTGAGCTGAAAGAGTCTTTGAAACCCTGACATTCACCCCCTTATTTGATAGAGAAGAAGTAGGAGACCCAGAGAGGGGAAACAATCCATCCCAGGGCGCATAGCAGCCTCACCTCGGGGCCCTGGGGGCAGGTCCTCACTCCTCCGCATCCTCCCCGGTAGGCTGCTCCAGCCTGCCTGTCCCTCCCACGTAAGCATCCGTCATACCCTCAAGGCTACCAAAGCCACATGCCAGAGACTTCAAAGCAAAATATGCCAGTCTGGGGGCACGGTCACCTGTGGTTCTAGAAAGATCTTCATGTCTGGGAACTCGGTGTCCCTGGCTGAGAGCCTCCAGACAGGGTCTCTCCCTTTTCTGCCAGTGCAGGACTTTTCAAAGGAAGAGGCCTCATCCAGCTAAAAAGGACTCCAAGATGGTTTGGAAACACACCAATCAAGTTCAGGACACATTGTGTCCCTGTGACTTTTCTCAAGTGCATTTAAGTTCATGCTTCAAAGACATAAGATGGACACTGGTCTGCTTCCAAGGAGGGCAATTCTAGGGAAGGACTGGGGTTAGGAATTGGGGCTCTGTACATAGTCAAGAATCTATTTGCAAGGCTGGCTTAAAAAGTGTATAAGTGGGCTTTCCTGGTGGCGCAGTGGTTGAGAGTCCGCCTGCCGATGCAGGGGACACGGGTTCATGCCCCGGTCCGGGAAGATCCCACATGCCGCGGAGCGGCTAGGCCCGTGAGTCATGGCCGCTGAGCCTGCGTGTCCGGAGCCTGTTGCTCCACAATGGGAGAGGCCACAACAGTGAGAGGCCCGCGTACCGCAAAAGAAAAAAAAAAAAAGTGTATAAGTATTTTCCTATCCTTGGTTTTAAATCACTTCATTTTTAAATGGCTCCCATTGGCCTGGGTTTAAACCCCAGCTTCAGTCCTAAAACATGCTAGGAGTAGTTTGTGCCAAATACAAATAGGGACAGCTGTGCATATGCAGCTCCAGCAGCCTGACCCTCCCCAGAAACTTACCCGCCCTGAGCCTCAGTCTCCTCATCTGCAAGCAGGGACAATAAGAGGACCTACTACATCCTAGGGCTGGTTGTGAGGATCTGATGAGTGTGCACTGGAAGTGCTCAAGAATGACTATGTAATATTTTAAATGACCCTGAGTTACCTTTGTTCACAAGATTGTTAGGGGAGTCTGAGCTATAAAGAAGTTTTCTGAAACACTCAGAGCACAGGGAGTGGCTAGTTCCTCTTCTCTCACCCACACTGATTTCTCCATCCCCACTGTTGACTTTTTAACGAAGGGAAGTCTGGAGAATTCCTCGGAATAAGCAAGGTAGTGACATTGGCTCTCCCTGCCCTCGCAGAAAGAAGACGGCAAATCCAGCTGCTCGTCCAAAAGCTGTGTGTGGGATTAGCTATAGGAGGACAGAGAAGAAGCCTGTTGGGGTAGAAGTGTGTCTGGTCTTCCACCTAGAACATTAGGACCATGGTGGGTTGCTACCCTATGCAGAGAATATGGGTGCTGGGAAGGTCTGGGAAGAAAAAATGAGTGGGAGTCTTTGACAGTTATGTTTGTGATGCCATCAATGCACATTTCTACAAGGCAGGGCCGGGGAGGAAAGGTGACCTTCGTTGTATCCAAAGACAATGAGAGCTAATGCAATTTGTTCTTCCAATAAACACATGTTTACTGAACACCTATTATACGCCAGACACTCTCCTAGGCCATGGGAAGTCAAAATCTGGTACTTACAGGTCCCTCTGAGAGTCTAAGAGCAGAGAAAGAGAACCAGGGGGCTCTAAAATGCCCCGAAGGAAGCCATCAATGGCTCTGGGCCCTGGTTTCCACCTCTGTGAAAGAAGAGGGCTTTCTTCTTTCACAGGTTCTAGAAGGCAGGTTCCGCCAGCCCTTTCCCCACCAGCTATCTGTGGATTTGCACCTGAGCCTCTAGAGCATGTGGGACAAAGTTCCACCTTGGACACAAGAATCCAAGGAGCAATGGGGAAAACTGGCACAGAACTGTCAACTTTCGGATTAGAGCATGGCTTTCGAAAAGGAGGCCTTGTGCTAGTAAACTCTTGCAAAAAAACGGGGGATGGAACCTCCCCTCCCACATGTGTGAAATGGGACAGGGGGTGGATGAGACACATGCTGGCCACAATATTGTATCTTTTCCCCCAAGTAGGCGAAGATTAATTATAAACCAAAGACCTTGGTGTGCTGAAGAAAAGCAGTTGGTCCCCAGCAGCCTGCATCTTGCTAGGAGAAAAGGCACCCTCCAAGGAACACAGGCCTGATGAAAAGGCACAGTATCAAACGTGCCAACCCCTCCTGGGTCCCCTACACTTTCCCTCCTACAACTATTCTACAGCGCCTCAGAGACCAAGGTTTTAAAAATCCTTCCAGCAAGGTGTAATTTACTTAAAAAGAACAGGTTCTTATAACTGGCATGAGTCACCACAGACAAGGGAAAAACAAATAGATCAAAATGGTATGGTCCAGTGTTTGACAGATTCGGGAACACAGGCACCTGCGTCACCACCACAGGGCAGAAGTGACACCACCCTATTTCACTAAGGAGAGGACAAAGGACAAGAGAGAGAAATGTGGTGGCATTTCGAGTGGACACAAGGTAATTGCCCAACACAGGTGGATGGGGGAAAGCATGATGTCTTATAGCATGCTGGGGTAGTTCTGGGTCCAAACCAAATAGGAGCAGCCATCCATACGCCTTGAATCCTGACCCCTGCGGGGCCACCCACCTCTTTAGCATGTGAGTGACTGCCTGGATTCTGACACCCCCTGCTTTCCTGACCATGGACATTTACAGAAGCCCTGACTCCATTCTGCCTGATTTCTGACTATGGCTCCATCTAGATCAAGGATGGTAAGATGTGGGAAACAAACTCTGTTCTCTTCTCCAGTATCCATGGCAGACATCACAAATCAATCATGGCACTTTCCCCACCGAGTCCAGACTTAAACTCAAAATCCTAAACCCAGACCTCCAAATAGCCCCTGCTATCGATCACTTGACAAACAATATTAAATCCATGTTTAGGACTTCAATTTCTGCCTGGTTGAAATTGTGCTTAGCATTTCTCATTCCTCAGTGACACCCACTTTGGGGACTTTTTCCCAAAGGAATAATTCAACAGAATTTTTAAAAAATTACAACACACATACTCACAGATGTTCATTGTCAGTAAATACCAGACTGCTTCCACTTTTCAACAGAAGTTGGGTAAATAAGTAAGTAGTATTTACATTGAACACTTCATACATAGCAGACACTTATGATATACAGTATTTTACTTAATTTTTACAATTCCATGAGTTTAGATATTATCATCCCCAATTTTCAGAGGATGCTGAAACTCAAGGAAGTAAAGTAGCCGGCAAAAGGTCGCACACATGGTGAGTGGTGGGGCTGGGACCGAAACCCGTGTTTAACTCCACGCCAAGGTCTTTACCAGGAGAGTGAACACACACACACACACACACACACATACATGTAATCGCACATTCACTAACAGAATAGTATTCAGCCATTAAAATTATGAAAACTGAAAACATTTATGAAATGTTACATGAAAGGACACACTGTACCTCTGCTATGATTAAGCACGTTTGTAATAACATGTACCACATGGTCAGGGCTCCAGGGGAATTAGCAGAAATCGCTGTGTGGCTGATCATCATTTAGGTCCTTAATTTTGTCCAAACCATTTTTCAAAACCACACCACCCTGGGATAAACCACCAAGGGGGAGAAAACAGAGAGCCTGGAGCTTGTTCTGGGAAGGTCTTTCAAAAGGCAGGATGTCCAGGGACAAACTATGACAAGGACAAAGGTGGGGTTGGTCCATGCAGGGGAAGAGAACGAGGGAGGGAAAATCTGAAGACAAACGTAGAGAGTGTAGGCAGCCTACAGCCCCAAAAGCACCGTGGGGTGTGCATGCCACACACGGAGACCTGTCTGGACTCAGCGTTTGGGCTCCTTCAGTAAAGACCTGCACACACTCTAATCTGGCATCCCCAGAGCATGGAAACTGTCTGCTGTTGACAGTGTTGGGAATCACTGTGTGGACATCAGGAGGCCAGCTGGCGGGGGGCAACCAGGCAGGCACCACGCCAAGGCCAGCTGGCTGAGGGCTGGGACCCATCTGGGGTTTAGTGATGGGCACCCGGCCACAGCCCACCGGCAGAGCAGGCTTGTGAAAGCGGCTTCCATTTACATGCTGGGCTCAGGGCCTGGGCGTCTTCCTCTCCCAAGGGCTTTTAACCTCCTGGTAGCAGAAGCATAGAACCAGGTTCCCCACTGCCCTTCCCACAACTAAAGCGGGTCTCTGAGCCCCACCAGCTGGCTTCTGTCTTAACACTCACCTTGGCTTGAGGACTCACCCCTCCCAGCCTCAGTTTCCTCATCTGTATATTGGGTGTATAATGGCACCTGTCCCTCCACACATGATCCCTGGCTCCACCATTCACAGGCCTCTTGGGAGCTTTGTATTTGTGTTAACTAAAGGACACAAGCACGGGAAAGCCCCTTTGCCTGAGCTCAGGCCCAAACGCATCAGCGCAAAAGGCCCTTTCTGGTTCTGAGAAGAATAAAGGGCCTTTCCACAAACCACAGGCTTGGAGAAGCGTAAAACTCCCTGTAAAAACAAACAGCTGAAACCCTTTAAAGATGGATGAAGCGCCAAAGCTGGTCCCCCGAGGGCCAGGCAGCAACTAATGCTTTGCAAGGGGGAGCAGCAGCCCCATAAATCTCATGACACAGAAGTGTGTGGGTTCTCCCGGCTGACCCAACCAGCTCTCACCTCTGCTTTTCACTGACACAAAGCAGAGCCCTTGGAAATTCCAATCCACCCCCAAATCCCTCCCTGAGTGTAAATGGCTTCCACAATTTAATTCAGCCCAAAGAGCAGTTACTGAACATTTACTAGCTTCTGTCCTAGGAATACACCAAGAATAAGACACAGACTACAGCCTAAGTGAACAGATCTGTTTCTTCACTTTTTAGCACCTGTTTAGTACTTTTCTAGGTTTGAGAAATACAAATAAAGCGGCCATGGTCCCTGCCCTTGAGATTACTTTCTAGGGTCACTTAATTATAATTCATGGAATTTGGGTCACAGTATCATACAAACAGATAAAGGAGCAATTAATTCTGATTGAGGCTGATAGAATGGGATAAAGAATAAGGGTTTTGAAGGATGAATAGGAGTTCATCGGTCACTAAAAGGAGAAACCTTTTCACATCCTTTACTTTCCTTTAATCCTTCCAACAGCTCTATGAAATTTTACAGTCTCTTTTTCATAAGAGAGGACAGAGTCTAGAGATAAAGTTACTTGCCCGAGGTCCTAGGATGAAAAGTTGCTAGAGCTGGAATATCAACTTGGGTCTCACTCCCCTTAAGCCCATGATCTCTACCATTTGACACAGCAGCATTTTTTAAAAAAAGAAACACTGTGCAATGATGTTCAGTTTCCAGTTTAAAAAAAAAAAAAAAAGGTTCTACCATCAAGGAGCTTGAGAACCAGATCAGTAAATTTAAAAAATAAATGTAAGAGGTTTGTTTCCTGCAGAACTTCTCAGAGCCTTCTCAGAGTGCTAGAGGACTTTGGGAAACATGCAGTGGGGTGAAGTGACAGTCAGGGCCCCAGGGGCCAGTCTACAAGCGCAGGGGACATTGAGCAACTTCCCCAACTTACCCGGGTCCCAGGCTCCTCATCTATAAAGTGGGGATAATGACAGAACTGTCCTTGTTGTGAAGAAGGAATCATTTTAATGTGTGGAAAGTCCTTGAAAGTGCCAGGCATGTGGTAGCGGCACAATAAAACTCTTGTTATTAATATTACTACCACATTGGTACACAAATACGACCCTCCTGGAGGAGAGTTAGGACATCTGGTCCCGGCCCTGGGGGTGGAGGGGGTCCAGAATGTAAGCCATCCCTGCTCCTGGGGTTCAGAGGCCATCAGGATACACTACACTGATGATTCCATGCAGTCACTGACATGCCCGTCCTTCCCGCCTCTACTTCTCCTTGGAGGAAACACTCCCTGCCGTTCTTTTCCCAGTGCTGAAAGCTGAGATCTACCTCTGGTTACTTGGCTCCGTGAGCATTCATATGATGTTAAAAAATACAAAATAGATAAAAGGACCGCGTGAACAAAGTGATTCCGCAAGGCCAGCACAATGCTTCATCAACTGAGTCTGCTCTAAAGCAAGACAGCCTGGCCCAGCGCAGGCAGGTCTCTAACAGTGTGTGTGTGGGGGTGACTGCATTGCCCCTGTCATCCCACAGAGGCGCCGGAACAATGGGACGGGTGTTGTGTTGCCGGCACCAGCCAGGCATTTCTGTGAAGCAGATGACGGCTGTGACGACGCAGCCACACACCCTGTCCACTCAGCACATTCCCAGGGCTTGAGTCCGGCTGTCACCAGGGCCCAGCCCAGCAGCCGTCACTGCCCGTGGCCTTGCTGGTCTTGTCTTGTTTTCCACCAGTCGCAGATGCAGCTCAGCAGCTCAGCCGGGCTCTGAACACAGACTAAAGAGACCCAGAATCAAACCTCCTGATTTTTAACTCCTCCGGGCTCCAGCCCCAGGCCTGCTGCTTGTTAGTCATGGGTTCGGGGCAAATCCTATCACTGCTCTGGGTTAGGGTTAGGGTTAGGGTTAAGGTTAGGGCTCCCCTTGCTGATGCACCTATGCACAGGCCCCAGGCTGGAACATGAAGGACTGGATTGTTTGAAGTCAGCACCAGCAAGGGTGGGTGAGGCTCAGGACCTTCCTGTGTTGCTGATGGATGTGACTTTGATCCAAGCCACCTGCAAGACAATCAGGCAGGATGGGTCAACAATAAGATTCATGCCTTGTGTCCCGGGGCTCAGCACGAGGACCTATCCGCTCCCAGGGAAACGCTCCACAACCTAGAAAGCTGTGCATCGTGGTGCTGTCTAAACAGGACAGCTGGGAGTCATAAGAGCCGCACTTCCGGGCCTCTACCAGAGATAACTCTAAGCGCTTTCCGTATAGTTGCTCATGTAATCCTCACAACAACCGCAAGAGGCAGACACTATACCAGCCCAGTTTTAGCCATCAGGGGAGTGAAGCCCAGAGGAGAGCAACTTGCTCAAGGCCATACAGTAAATGGCGGGGCTGAAATCTGAACTCACCCCATCTGGCTCAAACGGCTATACCCCAGACGACTGCATTACAAACTGTCTCTTTGTCTGACAAAGTGAAGTATGGTTCATTTAAATGTAATATGCGTTCATAAAAAAACTACCCCATAAAAAAAGAAACAATTTCAGAATAAATCAAAACAGAATACGACACAGCAGGTCAAGTCATCCAACTCATCTTTAAATGGGGAAACTGAGGCCCAGGAAGGGAGAGAGACTTGCCCACAGGCAGGCAGGTGGCGTAAAGACCCATTCCTCTTGATTTCAGTGTCTCTACATTAATTTACATTGTCTACATCTCATACAAAGCATAAGGATGTGGGTATATTATTTTTACTATTACAAAAACCAAGGGTTATGAGTAATCTTAAACTAAACCTCAATCCATTTATTCTTCACTTGGAAACTGTGGTAAAAGGCAGCTAGGGATGTGAGCCTGTCCCCAAGACATGGAATCCAGAATGGTCCATCTGGAGACCCCTTAGAGAACATCTGTTCTGAGTCCCCATTGAGCAGAAAGGACAACTGACACACCAGGATCAGCATGATTTTAGTGACTGTCAGAAAATACCATTATGCCAGTAAAATCGACCCCTTTGTAACATTAATGGCTGTATTTGCAACTGTAGTATAAATGTGAGGTCTTGTAATAGCTTCGGGTGATAAACCTTTTTAAATGCAGAGGTGGAAAATACGAAAGGTAATGGTCAAAATATCACATTGCACCTGCAGTTCAAGATAGAGTCCCTGCCCCCCACCCCACCACCAGAGGGGACGTCTGTGCTTTTCGTCTACCAGCATCCCTTTCTTTTAACAATCGGAGCTGCCAATCATGAGACCCCACCTGTCTGGTCCACAGGATATGCCAACCGGATCATTTTAAGGGAATGATTGACACTGAGGGAGGGGGGCTCTCTCTTCCCCTGGGATCAAGACAGAGAAGAACCACCAGGCCTGGACCATTTCTCCTGCTGCACAGAGGCCACCTGAGGCCAAATCCAGAGGCAAGAGAAAAGAGAAATGAAAGGAAGATACTGCTTCAGCCCTGGATCCATCCACACCTAAAGCTGGCAACCCCTGCACTTCTCAGTTCAGAGAGCCAAGCAATTACCCTTTTTGCTGCAATGTATTTGAGTTTTCAAACAAATGAATTATAACCAATACTCCCAATTGAAGTTACCAAAGAATCGTATTTCCCCAAATCACCCTCTTAACCCACTGAGCCAAATTGAGAAGAGTTCTAGATATATAAAGAACTCTGCAGACTGCTAATAGGTTCAGGGTTTCCTTTGGGGGGTGATAAAAAAAAGTTCTGGAACTTTCGGACGATGGTGATTATCGCCCAACACTGCAAATGGACTTCACGCCACTGAACCGTACGCCAAAAGGGCTAACATTTCATGTTACTGCATTTTACCACAATCTTAAAAAAGGAAAGAAAACAGGAGCATTGCAAGATTCAAAAGACTGCCCCCACTGGACGCATCCCAGCAAACATCTTCTCCCTGTGTGCCCTGCTGTCCTGGCTGCCCAACAAGAGGGCTAAGTGTGGAGGGCGGAGTCCAGTGGGAGACCTTCGGACTTGGACATGCATTCTTTTGCATCTTCCATTCTGTTGCCATAAAGGAGACCCTTGAAAGCTGGTTAACCATTAAAACCCCCAACTGTCCTGAAGAAAAATAGCCCGTGGGGTTGAGTAGGTGGCCATCCGAAGCAAGGGTGCCGGTGCTGGAGAGGGTATACCAACCACAGTGTTCACTGGTAATGCTGATTAGGATAGGAAGTAAATGATAAGTACTGAACACTTACTATGTCCCAGGCACAGTGCTAACCCGTTAGGAGGGAATCTGACAGCCTATACGTTTTTAAAGTGATCCTCACCCCTGTGATGATATGGAGCCCCCACCTCCTAAAAGCATATTCTAAAGAAACGATCCAGTGGATGACAGAAAGGAGCTGCATGTATTAAAATGCTGGTTAGGACATTATTTCTAACAATAAAAACTGGAAGCAACTCGAGAGGTCAACACCAGGGGGATTTTCAGTACTTCACAGTGCGCTTGTGAAATGGGACACTCAGCCGCCAGAAAAACCTTCATTACAAAGACTCTGAGGCCACATAATTTATGTAATTATGTTATGTTAGGAAAAAAAAAAGAAGAAGCAGCTGATTAGGGCGTGATTCCCAGGCTGTGACCGCAGCAATGCGAAGAGGTAGGTGAGCTCCCCTGCAGAACTCGTAGCGAAGATGGAAAAATAAACTGTAAAAATGGAATGATAGGAAAATGTTTTCCTATTATTATTTTTTGAATAAAAGTTTTCTTTGGGGATAGTTGGGGATTTACAGAAAAGTGGCAAGAGACAATACCAAGAGTTCCCATGTACCCCACTGGTCATTTTGACAATTGTTAACTTCTTATGTTACCGTGCTACATCTGTCACAGCTAAGAAGCCAACACTGGAACGTTACTACTAAACTAAACCCCAGACTTCATTCCGATTTCACCAGTTTTTCTGTTCCGGGATCCAATCCAGGACACCACATTGCACACAGCTGATTTCTGTGTGTGTGTGTTTTGGTTTTGGTTTTTTTACAATGCAATGGCTTCCTTTTGTATATTCACAGATATGTGCAACCATCACCACAGATTTTAGAATTTTTTTTTTTCTTTTGCGGTACACGGGCCTCTCACTGTTGTGGCCTCTCCCGTTGCGGAGCACAGGCTCCGGGTGCGCAGGCTCAGCGGCCATGGCTCATGGGCCTAGCCGCTCCACGGCATGTGGGATCTTCCCGGACTGGGGCACGAACCCGTGTCACCTGCATCGGCAGGCGGATTCTCAACCACTGCACCACCAGGGAAGCCCACGATTTTAGAATATTTTAGAATATTTTCATCACGTCAAAAAGAAGCCCCATACCCGTGGTGGATGGTAGCTATACCACCTCCCCATCACGAGTTTTAGGAAATTGTTTTGCAAAATGGAGAACCCTTTGGTAAGGAGAAAACTATCTCCCCTTCACCTCTCTCCCCCAGTTTATCTTTCTGGAATTTGGATTTTATTTTTCTCAGCATGACCCAGTGTCCTAGCCCCAGATGAATCACTTACTGTCAATTTTTGTTATGTCCAGAATGGAAAAAAACCTTTAAAATGGGGAGCTCTACAGGTAGAACTGTTTAGAAGCTCAGAGACAAAACCAAGGGTACAGCCACCTTTTCCTCCTCCTCTCCGTCTAATAGGGACACAGGAGTAAGTCAGTCATGACCAACGCCCAGCTGCCCAGACTAGGAATCTCTGCCACTGTTGATATAGCCTTTGTCATTCTATGGCCATCAAAGTCATCATAAAACCCCTGCTGGTGCCCATAAGGTTGACATTTATTCATTCACCAAGTGCTATTGAGCACCTACTGTGTACTAGACACCATTCAGAGAGCACTCGTGAATTCTCCCATTGGGTCCTCATGGCCACAGTTGGAAGTCATCCATCACCCAATCAGGAAGTGGTGCCATTTTGGTCATCCCTCCAACCCCTTCTCCATGAGCCACCCGCCCCCCCCAGAGGTAGACACCAGCCACCACTTTTCTAGTATTTGATGGTCAGGATCACAAATGCGTCTACCACCCCAGAAAGCAATTTGGGGTACATCTCACCAGTGGTGCTAGTGGTCCAGAAACGTAGCGTGACACGTTCCAAGTCACAGACCAAGTAGCCAAGCCCAGCCCCTTGTGTCCCTGCTGGATGGTGACCCTTTGTGGGGTGTGACCAGCACCCTTCCCCCCCCGAGACCCTAAAAGAACACAAGGACAGTTACCTGCACCACCTCCTTCACCAGGGTCTTGTCCGTGCCGGTCTTGGCGCGCTGCAGCCCGCTGACATTCTCGCCGATCCACGTGATGAGGGCGAACTTGGACCTCTTGCTCATCGCGTCCCCGGTGGTGAAGCGCACGAAGGCAAACAATCGGACATCATCTGCACCAACGGCAAAGGGAGGGCACGGTGCTCGGTTAAAACACCCCAAATCCACATCCCCAGCAGGGGCTCTGAGCCACGAGGGTGCCCAGAGCCACATGGCAGGAGCCAACATTCCCTCGCTCAGTCTCGACAACAGTGCCACAGGCTGGGATGCCCATTTCACAGATGGGAAGTGGAGGCACAGAAGGGTCATGTGACACTCCCGAGGCTGCACAGGCATATGGAGGCCAGGCCTCTCTGGCTGCCATGCCTGCGACCCTCCCCTCCCCCAGACAGTCAAGGCTCAAATTCTGAATCTGATTTAGGGAACAGAAGTTCGTCGACTCTTTTTAATCCCAAATCTTTGAGGCCCTATTTGGAACAGCAAAGCCACACGGTGGAGAGATGGGAACTGGGCTGGGGTGGGGAGGAGAGGAGGAAACAAAGACGGTGGCCCTTGTTCTGGTCTGGGATATAGCTCTGGGCCCATTGGGCATGGCTAGCTTATGGCCAGACAATTAGGCCAATAAAGAATTCTGGGGCTTCCCTGGTGGCCCAGTAGTTAAGGATCTGCCTGCCAATGCAGGGAACACAGGTTCGATCCCTAGTCCGGGAAGATCCCACATGCTGTGGAGCAACTAAGCCCGTGCGCCACACTACTGAGCCTGCACTCTAGAGTCCACAAGTCACAACTACTGAGCCCGCGTGCCACAACTACTGAAGCTGGCGCGCTTAGAGCTCGTGCTCCAAAATGAAGAGTAGCTCCCGCTCGCCGCAATTAGAGAAAACCCGCGGGTAGCAACGAAGACCCAGTGCAGCCAAAAATAAATAAATAAAAATAAATTAATTAATTTAAAAAAGAAGAATTCTGAGTATTTTTCCACTGGGTATGTTATGCTTGTTATATGGTATATGTTTGTTTTTATTAAGATGACTCTGGGGGCTATTCTGGCCGATGGATCTACTTTTAAGTCTGTGTCATTGCCACACCACTGGTGAGATTACTAATCTCATCATCACTTCAGAATCTCTTTCATAGTACATTGTGCTAAGTTCCCCCATCCTCCACTGCTCTGCATCCCCAAAATATCAGCCGGTATTCTTGAGTTCTTAAAGTGACGTGTGTGTGTGTGTGTGTGTGTGTGTGTGTGTGTCCACCTTGGTACTCTAGTCATTAGAGGCTGGGTCATTCTTTGTGCTGAGGAGCATCCTGGCCTGCGCGCGCGCGCGCGCGCGCGCGCGCACACACACACACACACACACACACACAAACAAACACCCTGCCCCCGCCCACTAGGACAATCAACAACGCCTCCAGCCATTGCTCAATTGTCCCCAGGGGGGCAGAACCGCCCGCAGGTAAGAACAAATTCTAGACATACTTTGTGTCCCCATTTAATCAGGACCCCTTTGTGTTTTCCACCAAAATCCTGCACATTTTGTTGAAGGCATCACATATCCTTACTCAGATTAATGCCTAAATAATTCACATGTCAATTGCAGTTATCGGAGAAATCTCTTTCCACCCTCCCCCAACCCCCCCCCATGATGGCTGGTACGCGGGATGCTGCTGGTTTGGGGTCATGCATCTTGTACCTGCCGCTTCATTCCGCTCATACTCTCAAATGGCTTTTCGTCGCTGGCTTTAGGATTTCTCAGCGACCCAATGACCCATCGAGCTGTGTTTCCTAAGCATTGTCTGAATCACCTGGGATCTCGCTAAAATGCAGATTCTGATTCGCAGGTTTGGGATAGGGCCCCAGGGTCTGCATTCCTAACCAGCTCCCAGGTGACACTGATGCTGCTGCTCAAAGGTTCACACTTTGAGGTTTTATGGCTTTTTTTTTTTTTTTAATCAAGGTGTCTTTCTTCCTAGAATCATTCCGAGTGTCTCCATGCCGAATCCCACACAAAGTAAAGGTTCTCACCAAGATCCAAGGCCACCAGCCCTCTCATGTGAAATTGAGACACAGTCTAAACTGGCTGGTTAGTACCTCAAAGCATGAGCTCATCCTGACAACAAGCTACGCTGTCTAAGGGGGAACCACCAGACCAGGGGAGCTGAGACACAGCCCTGGCAGGCCACGGACTCCTGATCCAAACTCCACATGTGGGCATTTCTTAAAGGAAACAGATCATAATTGTCATTCACACTGGCAAAGCACCTTTCAGTTTACGGGTCAGTATTCATTGGGTCTTTATAAGGATGCTGGGAGGTGGGCTGCAGGGTCGGGGCGGGGAACACCACTGTCACCCTCATCAACATCCAAACAACCGTTTGGTAGATGAGGCTGGGAGGTTGTGTGATGTGCCCAAGGTAACATGCCAAGGACAAAGCCAGCCTGAAGCCAAGGGCTAGGACATCTCGGGTGTGTCTGCCCAGCCTCCCTGCTTTAGGGGACCCACCCCACCCAGCCATGGGAGCCAGGTGGGTGCCCATCCTGGGACCTGACCACGGGGGCCAGGCAGTGAGGACAGGCCGGTGTAAGGGACACTTCACAGGCCACACTGACATGGCTTGGTGACCAACTGGCCGTGGGAAGTGAGGAAGGAAAAGTCCAAGGACAGGAGACCATGTGAGCTCCATCTCTTAGTCCTGGAGGAATCTGACTTAATCCCCAAACATCGGAGCCTCGCTGCCTCACCTGTAAAATGGGGTGATTTTTTTGGTCCTCCCCATTTTTTTTCTTCATTGAGGTAAAAGTCACACCACAAAAATTCACCATTTTAAGTATTTTAAAGCATAGAAGTCAGCGGCATTTAGTACATCCAAAATGTTGTGCAACCATTGCCACTATCTAATTCCAGAACATCTGCATCATCCCAGAAAGAACCCCCTATCCACCAGCCGTCACTCCTCACCCCCCCTTCCCCCAGCCCTAAGCAACCACTAATCTGTCTTCTGTCTCTGGATTTGCCTGTTCTGGACATTTCTCACAGATGAAACCCTACACTATGTGGTCTTTTGTGTCTGGCTTCTTTCACTCAGCATGTTGGCAAGATTCGTCTGCATGGTAGCATGATCTTCATTCCTTTTATGGCTGAATAATATTCCATTGTATGGATGGACCGCATTGTGTTCTGTTCATCCATGCATCCACTGATGGACACTCGAGATGTTTCCAAATCGGGGTAATTTTATACCTCCCTCCTTCCTTGGCCATGAGGATTAAATAGGATGCTGGCCCGACATGGTAGAACCTTCTCCCCGGAGCCTGAGCTACCAGGCAGAGCTGCGGGTGAGAAGTGAGCACAGGAAATGAGGCTGTCCGGGCTGAGGAACTGAAATTCACGCAGCCATGCACGGCTGGTGCAGGACTTTGGTTCCCGAGCATTTCCGAGCATCGAGGCCGCTTTTGGGAAGCCAGCACACTGTTCCTAGTTATTGGAGGAACAGGAGAACCAGCTCCAAAGTGTTTAATTAAATTGCAGCCTTGACTTGAGGGGGAGGCGGGCCACACCTCAGATGCCTCGCGCCTTGTTATGGCTAAGACAACACCAGCAAAAGAACTCACAGTCTGTTTCCATGGCAACCACTCTATTTCCCTTTTCCTCATTGGTCAGCCTGGATGTTTGGGATCCCATGACCACACTTGGATCCCAACAGCCCCATCACTGGCCAAACTCAGTGGCAAAGTTACAAACCATGTGTCCCAAGTACCAGCCCAGGACCTGGCACAAGACAGATATCCGATAAGTCAGTCTCACACCCACCTCCAAAGACACAGGGAACCTGGCTTTTAAGAACTTCCAGAACTGCAGGCCAATGTCATTTAAATTATCAAGGCTGGAGAGACTGCTTTCCTGGGTGCCTGTTTGGTGCTTATCTGACAATGGTCTGGCCAAAACAAGATTGCTGACGTTTTTGAAAATCCGAGAGTCACGTTTTGCTTACAAATGTCTGCCACTCGGGATTTGGCATGACACTGAAAAGTCAGCTGAAAGTCTGAGCTGAAAAGCCTGTTGGTCTGAGTGACATTTTCACAGCTGCCCACACAGACCTCTGTCCCCCATGCATCCTGAAGGAGGTCCTAAGCCCATTTGACCTCCAACTAGTCAATGCAGGAGGAAGTTCTCATTTAGTTGCTAACTTCCTTCCTCTGAACAAACCGGGCAGACCAAACACGGATGTGCACACGAGTGCATCACCTGGAAGGCAGAGCTTCACCCCATCACATATGCGTATATGAGTGTGTGTGTGTGCCTGTGTGCATGTTCGTGTGTGTGTGTGTGTGTGTGTGAATGCATGTGTGGGCACATACACACAGGATGGCAAAATTGGCCGGAAGAAGGTTGGTACTTGGGGTCACTGTCACCCCTGGGATGGTACTTGGTCCCCAATGGGCCAATGGCACATCTTTCCAGTCTGAGGTTGAAAAGTTGAGGTGCAGCCCTGGACAACCCTGGTGGGGGGCACCCGGGCCCAGGACTCATACCAGGGGACACACACTCTGAGCTCCCTCTGTGAGAGGTCCCAGCACAGCTGTCTACACCTGCTGCTCCCTTGACCGTTCAGCCTCAGCATTCTGGTCTACAGTATCCAGGTTGAGTCCAAGTTCTGGAATCCATTAGAAACTCATCCCCTCTTCATACCAGCTCTGTGATGAGACCAGATTCCTGAGTGCCTCTAAGCCTCAGTTTCCTCATCTGCAAAATGGGTCAAATACTTACCTCACAAGTTGGTTGTGAAGATTAAATGAAAAAGAAAGAGATGTGAAAGGCTTGCCTGATGGGGATGGTGACTATTTTTCTATCCCTATCTGTCTGGTGAAACTGCCTTCCAAGGTCCACAGTGGCCTCCTAACTGCCAAACCCAACGGGACAGCCTCAAGGACTTCCCTGGCGCTCCAGTGGTTAAGACTCCATGCTCCAAATGCAGGGGGCCCAGATTCGATCCCTGGTCAGGGAACCAAGATCCCGCAAGCTGCATGGTGCGGTCAAAAAAAAAAAAAAAATCCCTCCAACAGGACAGCCTCCTTGCCTTCCAGCCTCTCTGCTGGCTTTCTGTATCTGCCAAACTTATGCTCACTCTGCTCGGTTTCAAAGTAGGGCCCTCCTAGGCACACACAGTCATGGGGCCGCTCGTCCCATGAGTATTTCTTGAGGACCTACTGTGTGTCAAGCACAGTGCCAAGCACTAGGGGGCACAGATAATACCAACAAGGGTCCTGAAGATGACAGAGGCTGTTTACTAAGCACTTACTACGTGCTAGGCACCGTCCTAAGCACTTACACGTAGCTGCACGTTTTTCCATCCCAACCTCTCTGTCCGGTCAGCACTGCTCACGATCCCATTTCACAGATGGAGAAATTGAGGCTCAGAGAGGTGAAGTGATAAGAAGCCAGACATTCCTTTTCTCTGATTACATCTAGAGCAGCAGTTCTCGAAGTGTGGTGCTCAGACCAGCAGCAACAGCATCGCCCAGGAACTCATTTGACTGTGAATTCAGAAACTCTGGGAATAGGGTTTGGGAAGTGAGTTTGAACGAGCCCCTGGGGGATTCTGGTGTCTCCAAAGCCCGAGAACCACTGACCTAGAGGAAGCGGTGAGAAGAGAAGATGGAGTTTTCAGCTCGGAGGACCCACTCTCCCGTGGCCAGGAAAGGGAGTGAGACAAAACATCTCAAGGGCAGAAAAGCTGAAGTGCCCAGAGTTCAGCCTCACCCACTTCCTCCCCACCAGCACCTTTTATTTTAAGGAATTGATCGTGTAAAGGAGCTTCCCGTATGGTGTGTCTTCACAACACTAGAATTTACAGAATTTGAGGCATCTAGGCGTGGTTCCCTGAGCACCTCCCCATCAAAGACCAGCGGGACTGTCCCCACAGAGTCTCCCCCTTCCCCCGAATCCCACAGCCCAAGACAGAAGAGCAGTATTTAGAGAAAGAGCTGCTGAGCTACAGAACTGCTAATAGGGAGTTTTTCTGTGACCTCTATATGTCTGCTGACATAAGCCATCATTAACAACGATTTCCAAATGCATCACAAAACCACACAGAGCGCCATCTCAGGGGAGCCATCAACCGATGACAAAGCAAGGTTGGGAGCCCCGACCCCAAGGACCATCAACACCACCACTCGCTGCCTTCTGACCTTCGCTGAGGTGGCCCCAATTCGGGACTGTGGATACCCTCCCCTCCCTCGCTCAGTGAGAGTCTTGTTCATGAAGAGATGGTCCTCATAGGGCGTTCATAAAACTCCACTCTCCAAAGAACTTGACCCTTTGGTTGGTCTGTGAAGCCTCATCACGGGCCAAGGATGGGTTATCAGTGTGAAACAGCTCCTGAACCAGTCAATCCCACAGCCCTAAGGACCCCTCAGGACCTAGAGATCCCAGGCAGGGCCCACTTGGTTCAAAGTCCTGTTCCTCTTTTCAAGGCTCCTTGCCTTCACTGACTACGTAAGGTAATTTGCAGCATAAAGTCATTGCCTGAAATGTTCTTGGAATACTGCCTGGCAGAACTGTGCTCAGAAATGCCGGCAGTGGACTTCCCTGGTGGCGCAGTGGTTAAGAATCCACCTGCCAATTCAGGAGACACAGGTTCGAGCCCTGGTCTGGGAAGATCCCATATGCCGCGGAGCAACTAAGCCCGTGCGCCACAACTACTGAGCCCGCGAGCCACAACTACTGAGCCCACGTGCCTAGAGCCTGTGTTCCGCAACAAGAGAAGCCACCACAATGAGAAGCCCGCGCACCACAACGAAGAGTAGCTCCCGCTCGCCGCAACTAGAGAAAGCCCATGTGCAGCAATGAAGACCCAACGCAGCCAAAAAGAAAAAAAAAGAAACGCCGGCAGTGGTCACTAGGGATTCTCTCCTTTGCAGCCTCTTCCTCCCCCGGCCCTCCTCTATCCCCCTCTCAACCCTGCATTTTCCTCTCTCTCTCCTATCAACTGCCTTTACCACCCCCTCCCCTTCTCCCATCTCTTCCCTCCTCCAGCTCCAGTCTAGGGCTAGAAAGGAGGGAGGGACTTAGGAAAAGAGAGTAGAGGTAAGGCAGGAGGCGGAGGGATATGAAGGAAATAGGATGACACAAAGAGGGAGAGATGACCACAGAGGACATGGGAAGAGGGGTGAAGAAAAGAGGGGGGTCAGATTTATCTGGAATCACCAAGGCCACCAGGATGAGCTGCTCTAATAAATTTCCCAAAAACTATGAACGGCACATAATCCCTACCAAGCTCTTAATGACTCCTTGCCCTCTCCCACCCCTCCCACCCACACCTGAAATCTCCTGAGGCTCAGAAATCACTGAGGGACAGATCCTGACTGGTCACACCCAGTATGCTCACCACGGTGACCCTGACACAAGATCCACATTGATCCAGGGGCCTCGCCTTCTCCCAAAAAAGACCCTTGTCTTTCCCTCTGCCTTTTCCCAAAGCTGGCACTGGCTGGAGGACAAAACCCAGAGGAGACAGAGGATCTGCCACGAGTCAAGCAGTGTGAGGTTTCCTCACACTTTTGCAAATGCTCTGAACAACATTTTTCATTACACACAAAACACATACTAGGTGTAGAATAATTAGGAACACAAACAAGCGAGAAAAAAAAAAAGAAGCCTCACCACCTAAATAACCCTAGTAAACTCCCTAAGTGGCACCTAAGTACACTTTTGGGTGCATGTCCTTTGATCTCTTTAGCTGCTTTCATATCTGTGCAATTTCTGTCATATCCCCAGCACAAACCACAGTGCCAGCCACATAGGAGGCACCCAATAAATATCTACTGGTCAACAGAAAGAAAAAAAGAGAGAGAGAGAAGTAATCATTTCATAATTTCCATTCAACACTGAACTTCAGAGCAAGACAAAAGAAAGGGGGAAGGAGACAGCAGGAAATTGCCCCAGAGCTGGGCTGAAGCTGCCCTTACCTTATATAGACTCCCTAAGAAGTTATGCAAACAAGGTTCAGTGAGGGAAAAAACAACCCACACGCCAAAAAGCTGAGCTGTCAGCTTCCACCAAGCAAGCTCCCTAGAGCGGGCATGAAAGGAAACAGGAAAGAATTCAAGCATCCTGCCGCCTGGGGCATAGGGACAGCTGGACAGTAGCCACAGCTGCATCATTTCCAGCAAGCTGCTGATGTGGGAGCCCAGGCAGCGACAGACAAAGACCTGGAAGTGCTCAATGTCCTCTCTCTCTGGGACACGGAGGACAAGGGCTCCATGGATGTGTATACGGTCCTTGCCTGTGAGATCACACTGTCTATGCACATTGATTCTTTGTCCCACCCCTTCCTCAAAGCAGTAGACTTCTCAAATGATTCCTTCCTCATTGCTTTTTCGTGAAATGAATGACCCAGCTTTCCTAGTTTGACAGAGAACGCAAGAAAATGGAGTACAGAATAGCCAGAGGAAAAGAAAGATGATTACTTTGGTAGAACCCTCAGGGAATGGGCTGATCTGGAGACCCAAATTATCAGGATAGCTAAAGGTTTTCCCTCAGTGACAAAGCACCATACCTTTTTTTTTAATGATTACTTTTACTTCCTTAAATGGAAGTCAGTGTGTTACATCTGACTTCACCTTCTGACTTAGAGAACAGTAACCAGTTCCTGGAGGCTCTGAGTACATAATTGCAGCATTGACAATGAGACACTCCAAAGACACTGAAGGATTCGGTGTCTGATTGCCTGAGCACTACACGCCCCGGTGTGCACGGCTCTGCATTCTCGTATCCATTTTTTATAGTTTTGCTGTTTCTTCCATTGCTGTTAGTTAGTCATGTGACAAACACTTGTTGACAATTTTTGGTTCAAAGACTTTGCTGAATAAGACACAATATGAACCCTCAAAAACTACACAATCTAGAGGGGCAAATAAGAAAAACTAAGTGTGTGGACACAATGAAGTGAGCACCATAGCCAGGAGGCATCACAGGGCATATGGGAACATCAAAGAAAGAAAGAAATTAACTCTTCCTGTGGGGTGGTGATCAGGGCAGCCTTCACAGAGGAGGTGATGTTTGAACTGGGTCTTGAAGGATGACCTAGAGTTCATCGAGCTAACAGGGTAATGAGGAAGAAGGGGGCCCATGCTAACAACTTGAGGGATAGATTCTGACAGAACTCCACAGACAAAAGCACCAGCCTCTGCAGGCAAGTTCAAAATGCCTTCCTCTACCAGTCCCTCTCTCCATCTCTGACTTGCCACAGGCTAGAGGGGCATATAATTAGCTTATTATTACTGCATGTAAAACAAGAGTTTAAAGGCTCAGGAAGACATCCCTGAGGGCTCCTGCAGTCTGCTCATCCCTACACCAGGAGGACAGGAATCCTGTTCCCTGTGACATCTCCAGTGCCCACAACGGTGCCTGCCACACTGTCCATGCTCAATAAACATTTCTTGAGTAAATGAGGAGCCTCTGCCCATCTTCTTCAGCAGCTCAGAAGCATGTTGGTCCCCAATCCTCAGCTGTGTCACTTCACTGGGAGATGCTATCTTATAAGAATAAAACCAATCCCCCCCCCTGGATTTTAAAGGTGTAGATTCTAATGAAGAGACCAGCAGAAATAATCAGATGTGGGCAGACAGGTAGCAATTACCTGGTCTGGACAAATGTGCCTCGTAAATAAAAGCACATGGGGAGGGCAGCCCAAGAACATGGTGATGGTAGGATGAGCAATGCCTGCATAACGTGGGGGTTCTTCTCTCCCGTCCCTGCTCACATCACCAAGCACGGGGCCCCAGAGGTGCAAAGCAAACGCCAACCCTCAGCAGCTCAGAGATCCAGGAAACCCAGGTTCAAGTCCCCACTCTGCCTTTCTCTGCTGTGTGACCAGGGCTCACTGGCATCCCCTCTCTGGTCCACAATGTTCTGAGCTAGGTGGGGGTGGGGGGGTTCTCTGTCCCTGCCTCAGAGCCCCCGAGTGGTGGGGACAGACACACAAGTGGTTTTCATCCCCGTAGCTGTTGACACTCGCAGCCCTGGAGTCTGCGCACACATTTACAGCTGTGTCAACTCACTCTTTTATTGATTCTCTTAGTTACTAACGCACATGAACATCCAAGACAGACCTTCCGCTTTCCTTTAAGTACCCATGTCCGATGCAACAGTTGCAGGCAACGAAACACCTTCTGGGCACCAGTTTGGTGCCAGGCGCTGAACTGGAAGATGAAAACCCAGCCGTGGGTCCAGTGCTGTGTCTGGCTGTCAATCCTCATCAGAATTGTGGAAGGGCTCACAACTGAACCTGGCACAGAGGCAGCGACACTAAAAACGCCAGACAGTGGTGATGATAAGGATGTGGATAACTGTTTCAGAGCACACGGAGGCAGCGGGAAATGAGAGCCGGGAGACCATCAAGTTCACGTGGGAGCACGAGGGGCGGGGCTGAGCGCGTCTGGGGCGCGTGGGTTTGGAAAGGGGCCGTGGGGAAAAGCAGGTCTGACATGGAGGGAAAAGTGGCAGGCAGAACCACAAGTGTGGACGTGGGAAGGAACGACAGGAAGGCCCAAGGCGAAATTCTGCAAGGTCGGAGGACAAGAGACATGGGAATAAAATGCATGCCATTCAGGCGAGATCAGGCCTCTGACCCCACCTCCCTGCACACGCAAGGCCACCACCCTGCTGGATTTCTGTCATCCCGCCCACCCCGTTTCTTCTTTTCTTCCCCCCCCAAAAATTATTTATTTATTTATTCTGCTCTGGGTCTTAGTTGCGGCACGTGGGATCTTTCATTGCGGCATGTGGACGCTTAGTTGCGGCCTGCATGCGGGTTCTAGTTCCCCGATCAGGGATGGAACACGGGCCCCCTGCACTGGGAGTGCAGAGTCTTACCCACTGGGCCACCAGGGAAGTCCCACCCCCTTTCTTCTTTACGTTTTAAAAACTGAGATAGTTACATACCATAAAATTCACCCCTTTCAAGTGTACAATTCATTTTTTTTTTTTTTTTTGCGGTACGCGGGCCACTCACTGTTGTGGCCTCTCCCGTTGCGGAGCACAGGCTCCGGACGCGCAGGCTCAGCGGCCATGGCTCACGGGCCCAGCCACTCCGCGGCACGTGGGATCTTCCTGGATCGGGGCACGAACCCGCGTCCCCTGCATCGACAGGCGGACTCTCAACCACTGCGCCACCAGGGAAGCCCCATTCATTGGTTTTTAGTACACCCACAAGGTTGTGCAACCATCACCACTGTCTACTTTAGAACGTTGTCATCACCTCAAAAGGCGACCCCATGCCCACGAATAGTCACTCCTTGTCCCCGTCGCCACTCCTGGCAACTGCTAATCTGCTTTCCATCTCCATGGATTTGCTTCTTCTGGAAACTTGAAATAAATGGAATCACACAACATGTGACCTTTCAAGTCTGACTTCTCAGCACAATGTTTCACTCAGCGTCATGTTTTCAAGGTTCACCCATGTGATAGCGCGAATTAGTACTTCATTTGTTCTTATGACTGAGTAATATTCCATTGATGGATGGACCACATTTTGTCTATCCGTTCATCAGCTGATGGACACTTGGGTGGTTTCCACTTTTGGGATTGTGAATAATCCTGCTGTGACATTCATGTACAAATTTTTGTGTGTTTTCATCTCTCTCGGGTAGATACTAAGGCATGAAATAGCCAGGCTTAACCTTTCAGGAACTGCTAAACTGTTTCCCAAGGCACTGCACCAGTTTCCCTTCCCACCAGCAGTGCATGAGGGTTCTGAGTCGCAACATCCTCTCAACGCCTTTTATTATAGTCTCCTTGTGCGTGTGAGGTGATACCTCACTGTGGGTTGATTTGCATTTCCCTAATGACAATGACGCTGAGCATCTTTTCATGTATTTACTGGCCATGTGTATGTCTCCTTTGGAGAAATGTCGATTCAAATCCCTTGCCTAGGGCTTCCCTGGTGGCAGAGTGGTTAAGAATCTACCTGCCAATGCAGGGGACGGACATGGGTTCAAGCCCTGGTCCGGAAAGATCCCGCATTCCGCGGAGCAACTAAGCCCGTGCGCCACAACTACTGGGACTGCGGTCTAGAGCCCGTGAGCCACAACTACTGAAGCCCACGTGTCTATAGCCGATGCTCTGCAACAAGAGAAGCCACCGCAATGAGAAGCTCGTGCACCACAACGAAGAGCAGCTCCCGCTCGCCACAACTAGAGAAAGCCCGCGCGCAGCAACAAAGACCCAAGGCAGCCTAAAATAAATAAAATTTTTTTAAATCCCTTGCTCTTTTTTTTTTTTTTTTTTTTGCAGTACGTGGGCCTCTCACCGCTGTGGCCTCTCCCACCGTGGACCACAGGCTCCGGACGCGCAGGCCCAGCGGCCATGGTTCACGGGACCCCCCAGACCAGAGCACGAATCTGCACCCCCCGCATCGGCAGGCGGACTCCCAACCACTGCACCACCAGGGAAGCCCTCCCTTGCCCATTTTTACTTGGGTTATTGGTCTTGGTATTGTTGAGTTGTAAGAGTTCTTTACACATTCTGGAAGCTAGACCATTATCGGATGTTTGGTTAGAGGGCCTCCCCTTTTGCTGGGCTCATTCCTCACCCAGATACCCGCATGCCTGGCTCCTTTTCATTCAGGTCTTGCCTTAGCGTCACCTCCTCTTTAGGCCTCCCCTGACCACCCTGGCTAACAGTGGCCTCCCCACAATCTACCTCTGGCCCATTGCTTCGTTTCATTTTCTTAGCACTCATCTCATTCTGAAAAGATCAGATTTGCTAGCTCGTCTATTAGCTACCCCTGCATTCCCATTGAATGTAAGCTCTGTGAACTGGATCCCCCAACTTCCCCAGTACCAAGAGTGCCTGGCACATAGTAGGTCCGCAATGTACATTTGTTGGATAATGAGTAGTTACAAAGCACCAAAGAAGAGGGTAAGTTACTTTCCCCAAATCGATACACGGCAGTAGGTTTTGGCAAATCAAGAACAGAGCAAGTGGGATTTCCCTGGTGGCACAGTGGTTAAGAATCTGCCTGCCAATGCACGGGACGCGGGTTCGAGCCCTGATCCGGGAAGATCCCGCATGCCACGGAGCAACTAAGCCCGTGAGCCACAACTACTAAGCCTGTGCTCTAGAGCCCGTAAGCCACAACTACTGAGCCCTCATGTCACAACTACTGAAGCCTGCACGCCTAGAGCCCGTGCTCCGCAACAAGGGGAGCCACTGCAATAAGCCCATGCACCGCAACAAAGAGTAGCCCCCGCTCGCCGCAACTAGAGAAAGCCCCCACGCAGCAACGAAGACCCAGTGCAGCCAAAAAAAAAAAAAAAAAAAAAGAACAGAGTAAGTCATGTAAATCAACTATACTTCAATAAAACTAAAACCAAACCAAAACAAACACAAACACAAAAAAAACAGAGCAAATGGTATCCCAGCTCAGGGCTGCAAGAGCTCGCCTGGAGTGAACACAGGCTCCCTCCTTGGTTGGGCAGGGAGCTCACACAGGCGTTGCACAGAGCCTGGCTCTTCTCACTCCTCCTCAGAAGCCCCAGCGTGTGACCCAGAGGGGCCTGCGGCCTGCCCAAGGCAGCAGCTTCCTTTATTTGCAAACCATGAACAGTGTATACTCCATTCTAGAGCCAAGGCAGAATTATAGCCAAAAAAGAGGAAGAACACTACTTCCGGGTCGGATCAGATGACCTCCAAGGGCCATCCTTTCGGTCAAAAGTAGCAGAGTGACAATTCTTCCCTGGGAAGAATGGAGGCGTCTGAATTACGGAGTGTTGCTCCCCAGAGACCATCACAGGTTTTCCACTTGAATAAAGGCAAAAAAAGTACCTCTGAGCTGCATATTCTTAGAAATGTACCACCAGCCAGAGGCACAGGCCTCGGGTCTGCCCATTGGCATTCAAGAAAAAAGCTTGTGGAAAATTGTTAAGAGGATACCTCCTAAGAGTTCCTATTACAGGAGAAAAACAATTTTTTTTCTTTTCTTTTTATTGTATCTATATCAGACGGTGGATGTTAACCTATTATGGTCATCATTGCATGATATATGTAAAGCAAACCATCATGCTGTACCCCTTAAACTTACACAGTGGTGCATGCCAATTATTTCTCAATAAAACTAGGGGAGGGGAAGAGGGAAAAAAAAGAAAAGAGCTCGCCCATGGTCTTCCCTCCTTGTTTCAAAAGAATTTCAGCTGCAAGTGCTACAGGGTGTCAGGAATGGTGGCCAGGAGCACAGGCACTGGGTAAGGAACACAGCTCCGCCTCTGTGCAACCCCGGGCCAGTGACGTTATGGCTCTGAGCCTCAGTTTTCCTGTCTATGAAATGGGAAGGACAACAGGGCCTACAACATGGGGTCACGGTGTCGATGAAATGAAATCACGATTAGATGACTCTGGCTGGCAAAACAGTGGCCCCTAAAGATGTCCACATCCTAATCTCCAGAACCTCTGACTCTGTGACTTGACACGGCAAAGGGGACTTGGTGGGTGTGATTAAATTAAGGACCTCAGCATGGGGAGATTATCCCGGATGATCCGAGTGGGCCCAAAGTCATCACAAGGGTCCTCAAATAGGGAAGAGAGGGAGGCAGAAGAATCAGAGAGATGGCATCGTGAGAAGGACTCAACCAGCCATTGCCGGCCTTGAAGGTGGAGGAAGGGGCCACAAGCCAAGGGATGCAGGCGTCTCTAGAAGCTGGAAAAGGCCAGGAGATCAATTCTCCTTTCAAGCCTCCAGAAGGTACACAGCGGCCCACACTTGATGTTAGCGCAGTGAGGTTGATTTTGGACTTCTGCCCTCCAGAACTCTAAGATGAGAAAATTACAGTGGTTTAAACCACTAAGTTTGTGGTCATCTGCTACAGCAGCCACAGGAAACTCATACAATGACCTCAGCACAATTCCTGGCACAATAAAAGCCCAGCGTTCACCATTATTTTTGAAGTATTACTATTACTTACTATTGGCAAGGAAGCTTACACGAATGCACGGATGATAAAAAAAGATTAAGTACATGAGGAAAAATGAGACAGATGACCAGAAACTAAGTCCAGAATTAAACAGGATGTCAGGCAGGTTAATTTCAAATGCACTGATGAAATAAAACCCAAAATGCTGAGCTTAACAGCCCTGCCTTCACATACAGGCCTCTGGGGACCTGCCCCTGCAGAGGCCACTGAGCGGAATCTGAAAAGCCGAAAGCATCAAATTAAGTCGGTGAGGAATGCAGCCACGCACGGGCTCCGGGGCAGGGAGCTGGGCCAGAGGCCAGTGCGGGTGAGGGTTTCAGAGCCCAGGCACCTGCAGGCCCTCCATACGGGCCCCTGGGCAGTTATATTGGCAGAGGGAACAGCGGGCTGTCCAGGGGTGAGCTCAGCTCTCAAACATCTCGGGGGACTGTGTTCATTCATCTATTCAACACCCACCTGGGGAGAGTGCCAGGTGCTGGTCCAGGTGCTGACGGTACAGCAGAGAACCAAGCAGAGCAGGCTTCTGCCCCCCAGGAGCTCAGATTCTAGCAGGAGGGTCAGATACCAAACAGATACATGAACAGTCACGTGGATATAGCTTGGGGAGTTAGTAAGTGCTACAGCCACGACTTGGGTCCACACAAGGGAGTGACGCACCCACTGGTGAAAAAGAGATGGGGATATCATCTCACACCGGTCAGAATGGGCATCATCAAAAAATCTACAAACAACAAATGCTGGAGAGGGTGTGGAGAAAAGGGAACCCTCTTGCACTGTTGGTGGGAATGTAAATTGATACAGCCACTGTGGAGAACAGTATGGAGGTTCCTTAAAAAACTGAAAATAGAACTACCACATGACCCAGCAATCCCACTACTGGGCGTATACCCTGAGAAAACCGTAATTCAAAAAGACACATGCACCCCAATGTTCACTGCAGCTCTATTTACAATAGCCAGGACACGGAAGCAAGCTAAGTGTCCATCGACAGATGAATGGATAAAGAAGATGCGGCACATATACACAATGGAATATTACTCAGCCATAAAAAAATGAAATTGAGTTATCTGTAGTGAGGTGGATGGACCTAGAGTCTGTCATACAGAGTGAAGTAAGTCAGAAAGAGAAAAACAAATACCGTATGCTAACACATATATATGAAATCTAAAAAAAAAAAGGGGGTCGTGAAGAATCTAGGGGCAAGATAGGAATAAAGATGCAGACCTACTAGAGAATAGACTTGAGGACACGGGGAAGGGGAAGGGTAAGCTGGGACAAAGTGAGAGAGTGACATGGACATATATACACTACCAGACGTAAAATAGATAGCTAGTGGAAAGCAGCCGCATAGCACAGGGAGATCAGCTCGGTGCTTTGTGACCACCTAGAGGGGTGGGATAGGGAGGGTGGGAGGGAGGGAGTTGCAAGAGGGAAGAGATATGGGAACATATGTATATGTATAGCTGATTCACTTTGTTATACAGCAGAAACTAACACACCATTGTAAAGCAATTATACTCCAATAAAGACGTTAAAAAAATAATATTAATTAATTAATTAATAAAAAGAGAGATGGGAACCAGGTAACCATGAGGGGTGGAGATGCTCCACTGAGGATACCACCGCCAGAGAGACAAAGTCTCCCTTTCCAGGATCTCGCCATGGAACTGAAGAAACAGACGCACATGTAACCATAACCACCGCAGAATGTGATGAGCATCACAAAGGCAAGGAGGGGATCTGAATGGAGGGGATATTTACACTGGGCCTTGACGGATGTATAGAAGTCCTCCAGGAAAGCAAAACGGACAAGGACAGGGCCGGAAGAGGGAAGACTGTGCTCAAGTCCCAAGGAAGGGGGAGGCAGGGCAGCACAGTGCAGGGGAAAGGCTGGGAGCCTTGGACACAGATCTGGGCTCAAAGTCCAAGTTTTCTACCTACTGTGCCATCTCAAGCAAGTGACTTTTAAAAAAATTTTTGTTTATGGGGTGAAACATTCTTTTTTTTTTTTTTTTTTTTGCGGCACGCGGGCCTCTCACTGTTATGGCCTCTCCCGTTGTGGAGCACAGGCTCCGGACGCGCAGGCTCAGCGGCCATGGCTCACGGGCCCAGCCACTCGCGGCATGTGGGATCCTCCCAGACCGGGGCACGAACCCGTTTCCCCTGCGTCGGCAGGCGGACTCTCAACCACTGCGCCACCAGGGAAGCCCCAGGGTGAAACATTCCTTGAGTTCCATAGTGCTTTACAATTTTCAAAAGTTTCAGACACATGATTTCCTATAATCTCATAATAACCCCTTTCCCCCCCACCCCTAACTTGCCCCTCCCCCCCCACTGGTAACCACTAGTTTGTTCTCTATATCTGTGAGTCTACCACACAAGTGACTTTTGACTCTCCAAGGAAACCATCAGATTCCTTATCAGTAAAATGGGGCTGACTCCTACTCTGGTCCATTGTACTTATTACATACACACCGCTCATGGATAAGAAAAATTATAACAGATGAGCTAATACATGCAAAGCGCCACACAGTGCGGGGCATTTGGCATCCATGGGGTCAGAATCATGTGTTGGGAAGGTGCATGCGTGGGGTGAGCTGGCGAGCATCCCATCCTAAGGGACATTCCATGTCATCTCTCAGCATTTGGACCTTACGGGCAAAAACTACAAAAGGTTGTTAAAGGGAGAGAGAAGTCCCCCTCCCATCCCCACCCCCGCCTGGACTGCAATCTCGCCAGGGTCAGGAAAGGGTCAACTCAGCACTCAGCAAAGGGCTTCCCTACAGCAGGCACTCAATAAATATCCCAGAGAAGGAAAAGCCAGCGCCAAGGGTGGACCCCAGGAAACACCCACACTTATGGGGCACGAAAGGGAAGGAGAACCAGCAGAAGGAAGTGAGAGCAAGAGATGAGAAACAGAAAAGGAGAACTAGGCAAGCTTTGCACTGCAGAAGCAGAAGGATGGGAAAATTATCTTTTCAGTGAGTAGTGGTCGCTGACGAAGGCTGGAAGGAGGGAACGTGGAATAAAGACAAAGAAACGGGGCTTCCCTGGTGGTGGTGCAGTGGTTAAGAATCCGCCTGCCAACGCGGGGCACACAGGTTCGAGCCCTGGTCCAGGAAGACCCCACATGCCCCAGAGCAACTACGCCCGTGCGCCACAGCTACTGAGCCTGCGCTCTAGAGCCCGCGAGCCACAACTACTGAGCCCGCATGACACAACTACTGAAGCCCGCGCGCCTAGAGCCCGTGCTCCGCAACAAGAGAAGCCACCACAATGAGAAGCCTGCGCACCGCAACGAAGAGCAGCTCCCGCTCGCCGCAACTAGAGAAAGCCCATACGCAGCAACGAAGACCCAACGCAGCCAAAAATAAATAAATTTATTTTTAAAAAGACAAAGAAACGGCCACTACATTTGGCCACCAAAAGGTGACAGAGGACCTGCGCACAGGGTGCCAAGCTCTGGTTATGGGGGGGATGCCAGGATGTAACGAGGTCAAAAAAGGATGGGAGATGAGAACGTAGATATAACATTTACACGATCCACAAGCAATACTTTCAAAAAGTTTGCATTAATGTCTAAAGATTTTCAAGGAGCAGAAACTCAATTCATTTCAACTAATTGAACACTTTTACTGAACCATAGACACCCTACTTACCAGGAAAAGGGACATCTAGCAACCTTCTCCTTGGGAGGAGATGGGGCCACCAACTCCAAAGCAAGCACAAATATCACCCAGAAGAGCTGTCACAAAGCCCAAGCAGCTCATGACACAAAGAAGCCACACAATGCAGCTCAGGACCGCCCAGCAACAGATGTGTGGGCCAAGAAGGCAGTGGGAGAGTGAATTTTCCAGAAAACTGTGAGGTAATGTCTCAATAGCCCTTCAGGTGCCACTTAAGATTCATCACCCAACATTGTTTCTGGAGCAACAGAAACGATGTTTCAGTCCATGTTTGTTGAATGCTGAGGAACAGACTATTTAGCACTTTACAATGTCCGAAGCACTGTCACAGATTTACAGCTTCCTTTTGACCTCATACTGCCTTAGACTCACTAGGCAATTTCTCTTCATCCCTTCTCACACCAATTTCTAAATTTGAGCGAAGCTAGGGGGAAAAGATCCACATGTAGAAGAGCAAAATACATAGACCACCACTTGTACGTGTGTTGTACAGCTGCACAGGCAGAGGCCATGGACAGCAAGTGTATTTGTCTCTTTCTCGTCCCATCCCTCTTGCAGTAACAGCAAAGATTCTCTCCTTGACTAAACTCTAACCAGGCTCTTCTGAGCTCTTTTTCAACTAGGTCTCAACTTCTGGACTTCTGTGTTCATCCCGGCCTTATCCGATTTTAGCAAGGATCCTGCCAAGTCAGTTAAGCCAGAATCCCCCATCCTCCATATCCGATCACCCTTGATATCTAATTGGGCTCCTCATCCCCACCCTCCCCCGGTGATGTCTGATCACTGGCCTGCCTTCAGCAAGTATCCCGTTAGGTCAGTTCAGCCAGAATTCCCCCTCACCCCGACCCTTCCTCTTGGTAACTTTCTATCCACGCATCCCCACCTTGCTCCTTGACTATAAAGTCCCACTTTTCCTTGTTGCATTCAGAGTTGGCCCTGATCTCTCTCCCCTGTAGTGGTCCCTACACCTACCCCAACAGTCCCCTGAACAAAGTCTGCCTTACTGTTTTTTTTGTGTGTGTGTGTGGTACGCGGGCCTCTCACTGTTGTGGCCTCTCCCGTCGCGGAGCACAGGCTCCGGACGCGCAGGCTCAGCGGCCATGGCTCACGGGCCCAGCCGCTCCGCGGCATGTGGGATCTTCCCGGACCGGGGCACGAACCCGTGTCCCCTGCATCGTCAGGTGGACTCTCACTGCGCCACCAGGGAAGCCCTGCCTTACTGTTCTTTAACAAGAGTTAGAATGAATGGTTTTTTTCTTTAACAATAAAGACACCCCCGTTTTCCTTAGGAACCATCCCACTGCCACACTCAGTCCCTGGTAGGGCTGACCCCATCCCAGAGGGGCATCACCTATACCTAAGCTAATGCATTTTGCCACTCTTCTTGGGAGCAGAACAGACTAGAGAAGGGGGCTGTGAGCGAGAAGGAGAATGCATGGTCAAGAAGGGCCTCTTTCTTAAATATCTATGCCAAGGGGTCAGGCAGCCCCCCCTAACATACCTCCCATGATGGGAGTCTTACTACCTCCAGTGACAGCCCTTTCTAACTTGAGGCCAGTTCTTCCTCAGGCAAACCCAAAATCTGTCCCTGAAATTTCTACTGTTTGGTCCTCTACCACATGGGGTTGGGATGAGGGTAGGAACACTGAAGAAGTCCACACCTTCCACAGGACAGCTCCTCAAACATCTGAAGACAACACTCCTGTCCCCCTGAGGTGTCTCTCCAAGTGAAATATGCCCCATTTCCTCAGTCAGTTCTCACATGAGGTTTTGAATTCCTTGCCCAACCTGGATTCTCCTCTCTTAGCCTGTCCCAGCCACCTACCCTGGGTGCTATGACCAGGACTCTTTTAGAGGGAAATGAGAAAGAACCCTCTCAAGCTGCCTTAAGGGAAAAAAAAAAAAATTCATTGGCTCATGAAAGCAAACAGCCAGGAGAGAGCTTCAGGCATGGCTGGATCCAGGAGTTTAAGCCATGTCATCTGTTCTCCATCCTCCATCTTTGGCTCTATACCTGAGTTCTCAGGTTCCCTCTCCAAATGGTTGATGGGTGCTGCAAGCCCCAAGCCTTCAATGTGCTTACAGGTCTTAATCCCAGAGAAAGATAAAGGGACCCAAAGTCTAAGGGATGGAGCTGATTGGTTTGACTTGAGTCACCTGGGCCCAACCCTGAACCAATCAGTTAACAGACTTGTTAACAGTTAATGGCTTACTCTGATTGGCCAGATCTGGGTCATGTGCCCTCTCAGTGGGGAGAGGCGGAGTCAGCCTCACTGGAACTACATTGGCTGAGCAGGCTTATTATAAAATGACAGGGAGAAGTTCCTCAGAACGATGGGATGCTGGACAGACAAAAACATGCAACCCCACATCTCTCTGTGAGTGATGTTTGAGCTGAACACTCCAGGCTCACCAGAGCATCATGGGAATATCATCTGCACCCAGACAGACCACCTTCCAAAGTGCTACATTACCAGTAACCACATTTATTGAGCAGCCACTCTATACCAGGCATTGCCCTACAAGCTTTGTGTGTATCACGTCAATGTACCCTCACAACAACTCTGTACACCATGTGCAATTACTATCCCCATCTTACAGAAGAGGAAACAGAGCATCTGGGAGACTTGACCAAGGTCACACAGCGCAGCAAGGCTACAAGTCAAGGCAAGACACCCTGGCTCCAACATCGATGCTCGTAACTGTAACTGATCGGCTCTAAAATCTGCACTAGCAGAAAACTGGATTCATTCCCAGGCGGCTGGATTCTGTCTAAAATAAAACTGCTTGCAACAGAGTATTCTGGGGTCCATCAATAAAAGATCTATTAAACAATGCTACATTTATATGCGAGAACATTCTGGAGCTACTTTAAAGGCTGGGCGATGACAATAAAACAGCTCCATGAGGACAGGGGGGTCTTTCTCTGCTTCTATATTTATCCTTGGTGCCTAGAACAGTACCCTACAGAGTAGCCACTCGTATACATCGGAGGAGGGAAAGAGGGAACGAACGAACGAATGGACAAATTTCTGAGCGTTAAACTATATCTGAACTATATCTGGTTTTTATTCCCTTCTTTCTGCTTAGTCTTGCTTTCTGAGTACCCTGCAAAGGACGTGTATTACTTGTAAGGTACAGGAACAAGACATGATTTCATAGACAGCCCGAGCCATGGCCCCAACACACACACATGATCCGTAAGCCCTGATGCTGAGATCAGAGAGATCACGTGACCGGTCAATCTGCCAAACAGCTCCTTTCTCCTTTGCCAGCTGAGCCCTGGCTCCTCCTCACTCCCCGGGGCTCTGCTGGGGTAACCAAAGACCCTCCAGCACAGCTCGGTACCCGTTCCCACCCCATCATCTCTTCCCCCTCCGATCTCTCTGGTGCTCTCAGACCACATACGTTACTTCCACAACAATTAAATCCCCCGATGAGGTGATAATCGCAGTGATTACCATTTATGGAGCACTTACTGCATCTTTGGCACCATGGACCGGCTTCCTTAATCCTGCTGATGACCACATTATAGCAAAAGAAAGAGCAGATGAACTCACCTCCAGATCACAGGACGGGCGAGTATTTGAACCCAGCCCAGCCCTTTAACCACTGTGCTAACCACCCCGTTACCATATACTGAGCACCTACTGCATGCAGGCCCAGGCTAAAGGTCTCATGCATGCCCACATGGGGCCTACTGCGTGCCAGCCTAGGGTGGAGCGCCTCTCATGGGCAAACCCAGAGTTGAGTGCCTACTGTGTGCTGAGCTGGGGCATGCACTGAAAGCTTCAGAGCAGAAAGCACACTGTCATCCTAAGTGCTAGGAAAATAAAAATGCCATAAAAAGTAATAGTAATGGGCTTCCCTGGTGGCGCAGTGGTTGAGAGTCCACCTGCCGATGCAGGGGACGCGGGTTCATGCCCCGGTCCAGGAAGATTCCACATGCCGTGTAGTGGCTGGGCCCGTGAGCCATGGCCGCTGAGCCTGTGCGTCCGGAGCCTGTGTTCCGCAACGGGAGAGGCCACAACAGTGAGCGGCCCGCGTACCGCAAAAAAAAAAAAAAAAAAAAAAAAAAAAAGTAACAGTAACAAGGGCATCAGGGAGGTGCTGGACTCTCCTTTTGGACATACTATTTCAGTTAACCCTCCCAGTCACCATCAGAGGCAGGCACCATCAGGACCTGCATTTTACAGAGAAGAAAACTGTGGCACAGAGAAAGGGATGTCCTTGCCCAAGGCCACACAGCAAGGGGCAGAGTTGGGACGTGAATCTAGAGCTTTTCTGATTCCCAAGGGTTCTGGCTGCTGAAATACAGAGGGATTGCACTAGACTGGTTTGCTGGCTCAATCCCAGATGGACAGATACAGGGGAGAGGAATTCTGCCCGGAGGGAACCTCCAAAATCACTGGCCTGCAGGCTGGGAGTATGACACAGGGTCAGGCCACAGGTGCACAAAGAAGGGTGTGGGGAGCTCTTGGGCAGGAGAGGTGGGTGGGGACCAAGGGACTGGAAGGGCAAGCAGGCAGCCTGTAAATGCAATGGGCAGATGGGAGCTATAGATGGTTAATGAGCAGAGGAGAAACTTGATTACAGCCCTTCTTTAGGAAGAGTTACTCCCAGTGGGGGGTTGAGCTGGGGTAGAATGGATGTAGGACAAGAAAGAGCAAGGGCTGAGGAACTGTTGCAATAAGCGCGGGCCACGGACCTGTTTTGGGTTCGCCTCTCTTCTGGAAGCAACATGCCCTCCCCTCCACTCTTCCCTTAGGAAACCACCCTCCCCCACCCTGTCTGCTGGTTTGGGTGGGCCTGCCCCTCCCCCTCTCCAGCGGTGGGCACTGATCCAGCTCTAGCCAGCCAGAATGGCGGTGACTGGTTCACCGTGGGCACATGAAGCCAGCCAGGCCAAACAGCGTCTGTCAGTCTGGAGACTTCCATTGAAATCGGTGGCAAAGAGTCTGTCTATCCCCATCAGGATGGCTTTGCCCGCAGCCCGGAAGCTGGGATGGTTAGGGGGCATCTGTATCACCGCTCAGGGGAACCTGCCCTCCTGCCCCCAAGAAGGGCAATAAAGGAGGAAGACAGAGCTAGCAGCAGCAGGAGGGGAGGTTGAGTTCGGGCAGCCTTACCTGCAGCTACTACTTGGCCTGGACTTGCCAACCGTGGAAGCTACGCTGAGTTTTTTTTTTTTTTTTGCTTAAGCTAACTGCACTGGGCTTCTCTCACTGCCCCTGACAGATCTCCCACCATTCCACATGGACTGAAGTTTGGGGCAAGAAGCAGGAGCAGAGGCGGTGATGGAGCACTTAGTGCAGAAGGAAGGGGGCCGGGTGAGTCCAGCGCCGGAAGAGCCAGTGCGGGGCACGGAGGGCTCCAAATCCTGCCGGCAGAGAGAAACAGGAGGACGAGGGCCCAGCGAATTTCCAGATCCATGACCTTCAGGAAGCAGCTCCTGCAGACAAGGACAGGCCAGCCTGGGGGCTGAGAAGAGGTGACAGGGAGAGGCTGGACGGGCAGATTCCATTCTGGAAAACCTGGGGGAAGGACAGGAGAAGGAAGACAGTAGCCAGAGGGCACAGGAGAGGTGAAGGAGGGTGTTTCAGACAGAGGATGTCCAAGGAGGGGCTGTCAGGGAGGAGAGAGAGCCCGGGGACCCTCCACCCGCTCATCCCCACAGTGCACATGGAGGGGAGACCAGGTGCTGTTTTCAGGCTCCCAGGTCCGCTGTGACCTTGTGAGAGGTTTTGAAATAGGAAGGCTGGACCAGAGCGGGAGGCTGTCTGCAGAGCAGGGGAGCCTCAGGCCTGTCAGGACACCTGGCTGGGGATGAGGGCCACCAAGAAGCCTCCCTGCATCACACGAATAGGCAAATGTGTCTTTTGTAACCTGCAAACAACCCCACAAGCCCTGACCAGAACCTGCTGTATCACTGAAGAAGCCTCATGGCTTAGAAATGAGACCCTAAACCACTTCCTCAGCAAGAAGGGGCCAAGAGCACAGACCTCGGAGCCAGCCTGCCCGGATTCAAGTCCCAGCTCTGCCACGACCTTGCTGTGTGATCTCTGGCAAGTCACTTAACCTCTCTGGGCCTTGGTTTCCTCACCTATGGAAGGGAAGCAAGCTCAGTAACAGAGACAAAGCGTGTGCAGTGTAGTGACTTGCATATAGAAGGTTACTACTCAGCGTTCTGAATCCTTGGTCACTGGGTTATGAGGACACGGCAGTGGGATGGAACCAGCTTTTCTAACACAAACAAGAGCAGACACGGCAACCATAACTCGCCTATACATTTGTCCAACAGATGGCTGGGGAAGGAAGGCGGACTTCCAGCCAAAGCAGATGGAGCCTTCAGATCCCACAGCCCATTCATAAGATCAACAAGCAGCAGGGAAAGCATTTTTAGTTCTCCCACCAGGCCCTCCCCACTCCCATTCCTGTCACTGGGGGAAGGGTCTGACTAGCAAACCACAAAGCTCCAGGGAGGGAGGAAGTGTTCTCTGACCACAGCCTCGCCCGATGGCCAGGAGCATCTGTTCGGAACCTACTCACAGGATGCCCTTTCTTCCCGGGGTCACCTTCTCCTACTCGATGAAGAGAACAATAGCTTCAGAGGCAGGGGGCGGGGGGCAGGGGAAGACCCCATTCTGATGGGGGGGGTGATGGATGGCCAGCAGGAGGAAACTGCTACCTTACTGTCCAGAGAGAAAAGAAGCCGGCCTATGAGAAAGCCTCAGAGCCAGCAAGGCAAAAATACTGCTGAAACTCCCAGTTATACACCAGATGGGGGGAAAGCCAGGAGTCCGCACTTACTCCACTTGTAAAAGCAGTCATCGTGGTGGCGGAAGGATAGAGGTGGTTCAGAGACTGGGCTCCTCCGCCAGGATTGGAACCCAGGCCCCACCCGCTCCCCACAAGAGGCCCCGTGCGGGCTTCCCTGGTGGCGCAGTGGTTGGGAGTCCACCTGCCGAGGCAGGGGACACGGGTTCGTGCCCCGGTCTGGGAAGATCCCACATGCCGCAGAGCAGCTAGGCCTGTGGGCCATGGCCGCTGAGCCTGCGCGTCCGGAGCCTGTGCTCCGCAACGGGAGAGGCCACAACAGTGAGAGGCCCGCGTACCGCAAAAAAAAAAAAAAAAAAAAAAAAAAAAGAGGCCCCGTGCACCTCATTAGATGTGAGTTGTGAAAGTACTTCCCACGCCTGATATTTTAAACAATCCTTTCCAAAAGCAGTGAGTGAACGTCTAGAGGCGGCTCTTAGGAAGACGTTCTAGTTGAAAGAAGATTTAAAAAGTAAACAAACCTCACTACCACCCAGCCCATAGCAGACACTTTATAAATATTCTTTTAATTAGAGTAAATGCAAAATACCATTTGAATAAAGGAAAGGGGCCGCCGCATGACCCTGGGCACGATGAGTACTTTTTATTTATTTCACAAATGACCATGTCGTTTGCACAGGCACTGACTCACCAATCCTCACAACAGCCCTCTAAGATTACAGCTGAGGAAACCAAGGCCCCGAGAGGTCAAGTAACTTGCCCCAAACCACACAGCTAGAGGGTGGCCACGCGGGGATTCCAACCCACCTCGCCGACTGAGTCCCCACCCTAACCTCCAGGCTGCACTGCCTGTGTCTGAATATATCTGTTTCCAAGCTAAAGACCAGAGCCTGGAAAAGAGCCCATTCTCCAATCTCAGCTTTAAAAGGCCCTATTACCAATGATGCTGGGCCTTTTGCTTCTGTGGGGTGGGGACGGGGGGTGGGGATGGGGGGTGGGGACGTGGGGTTGTGGTTCTACCTGCGTTCTTCCCTCCTAATGGTTCAACACACCGCAGGGAAGGGCACAAAGTTTACAAACCCTAAGGATTCTGCTTGAAAGATTTCCTACATATGTAGAAACCTGTTTAACCGCCTCACAGATCAAAATACATTTTCAACCCCACCCGACCCACACCGCTTTCCGGGTGTCCTTCCCACACCGCCTTCCGGGTGTCCTTCCCGCCCCCCATCAGTGGCTATCTACCGGCAAATATGACCATTCTTCTGACTTTTCACACCACAGATTAGCTTTGCCTTTTCTATCATTTCATATAAATGGGATCCTACGGTGGGTACTCTTTCATATCTGGTTCTATAGTCTACAAATAAAAACATTTCACCAGCACACGGACAATGATTGTGGGAAAAGGGGGGTGGGTGAAGCTGACCGTTTCTAGCTCCTGCAATAAGCGCTAGGATTGTTTTTACTGGGGCTCACTGACCGGTGGAAGGGGAAAGCGGGGAGGGCTCGAGCCAGGAGTTTGGAACAGCGGCAGTTGACGGTGGAAAACTAGCGACCCGCAGGAGGCAAAGGAGCTGCCGTGCCTGAAAAGGTTACCTTGGGAGAGAGGAAGCCAGGCGGTCGCCTCTGATAGCTCTGGATGCCCAGAGGGGAGAAGGCTTTGTGAGGCTTTAGAACGCTCAAATCTGGTTCCTACAGAGCCAGAGGCGCCCAGGGTGGCCACAGGCTCCGCCCAGTTTGGCCTCTGCCGCCCCTCCTGGCACTGACAATATCCCCAAAGACGGGGAACTCCCCCAGATGGCGCGTCTCCCTACCTGTGCACTGTTGGATGAAGTCCTGATATTCCGCTCCCTGCTCGCCGGGGACGATGGTGGAGCCGTCATATTTAAAAGTCACCCTTTGGATTGGGAGAAGAGAAAAACACACACACACACATCAGCGTTGGTAGCTGCCTAGTGCCGAGCTTCCAGCAGGACAATCTAAAAGATGCTCTGGCTAGGGAGAAGCCAGCGCTGGCTTTCCACGCCGTCCTGGGTTATGGCTGCGGGAAGACAGCACGGGATGACCCTTCATCCGTCCGGTCTGGAAGACCGCTCAGTGCACCAGGCCCCTTGCGAGCTCGGGAGCGGGGCTTGGAGAGCAAAGGAAAGTTCCTCACCAGATGACGGCCGAGCCGTCGTCGCGCACCAGGTTGTACGCCGTCCGGCAAGCCTCTTTGTCGATCTTGGTGGCCATCGCCGCGGTGCCGCAACGGGGATACTGTGCTCGCAAAAACAGATAAGCGCGCTCCGGGACGGCTGCAGGGATCGGAGCAGAGCGGGGCGGGGACGCGCCAAGGGCGGGCGGGCGGGCTGCGGCGGCGACAGCGGTGAGGGGAAACGAACTCTGAGCTCCGAGCGCTGCTCTGGCTCCGAGGGCGCCGGGAGCGCGCGCCAGACCCAGGCCGCGCCGCCCCGCCCCCCTCCGGCCATTGGCCTCCCAGGACGCATCCCGCCCCGCCTCCTCTCTCTATTGGTCATAGGGCGCCGAGGGCGGGGCGTCTTTACGAGGCAGCGACCAATCCCAGCCCAAGCGAGTTGCGCAACTCTGCGGCGGGGGCTGGAGGGGACTTCTTTCCCCCCTCCTCCTCCTTCCTCCTCCTCCTCTTCTCCCTACCCCCTCTTCTCCTCTATCCCCCAGCCCTTTCCTCCTTCTCCCAATCCTCCAGCTCCTCCCACCATTTCCTCCTCCTCAAGCCCTCTTTCTCCTTTCCCTCTCTCTTCTCTTGTCCTGCTCCGTCCTCACTCCTTGAGCCTGTCTCCTCATTTTCTCCCTCGCCTCCCTTCCTCCTCCTTGCTCCTCCCACTTCCCTAACCTCCCTCCCTCCTACCTATACCCACCTCCCCTCTATCCCCCTCCCTCTATCTCCCTCCCCCCTTGCCCCCCCCCACCAGGCTGCAGGGCTCCACAGGGGACCTCCAAGTGGGTGACTTAATGCATCAAACCCAAGGCGACTGCCCCTGCCCCAGTGTATGGCTCCCTGGTTTCTAGGTAGGGAGGAATTGGAAAGAAGTAAGCATTTTTAAATAGGAGGGAATAAAAAGTGGACTGCTTCCAAAATGCTGGTGGGCTCACTGTTTACTTTGTGTTCCGGTTATTTGCATTCACATCTTATCTCCCCCTTCGGGTTCCTCCGAGGGCAGGAGCTGACTCATTCTGTCTTCTTTCTGCCCTCACTGACTCACTCACTCACTCCCTCCTGCAATCATTCCACAAAGACGAGTTACAGGGTCAAGGCAAGTAAAAAGCCCAGACCCCAGAGACCTGGCTCTTGCATTGCATCTAGCCCTGCCTCTTTTTAACTGTGGGCCCTTGGACAAGCCTGAAAGACTCTCTGATTACTTTCCTCCAATGGAATAATAATAGTACTGACACCATAGTTTTGCTTTATGATGAACGGAACCGATACTTGTAAACAGATATATTAGACATTCAACAAAAGGTCATCGTTGTTGGTTATTAACTAAAATAAATCCTAAATAGAAACCCCAGAGGTCAGAACAATGTCCGATTAGTAATAAAATTCTCAATTCTCAATGGCAAACAAACAAAAATCAATCGATCAAGCATCGAACAGGTAAATGGGGGGAGGGGTGGATGGGACCACATTTACAGGAAAGTAGGAGCTGATGTTGCTATAAATACAAAGACAAAAACAAAGAAATTCCAGTTTGATGCAGCTCCTACCTTACTTCTTGATAAAGGTAATGGGACAATCGGCCATTAGAAAGAAAAACAAAGATGGATCCATACCTCACACCACAGATCAGGGTAAATGCCAAAAGGATCAAAGATTTACCTGTAAATTAAGGAAACCACAAAGTGCCAGAAGAAAACATGGGAAGCTTCCTTTATAAGACTGGAATGAGAAAGGTCTTTCTAACTATGACTCAAAACACAGAAGCCGGGCTTCCCTGGTGGCACAGTGGTTGAGAGTCCACCTGCCAATGCAGGGGACACGGGTTCGTGCCCCGGTTTGGGAAGATCCCACAAGCCGCGGAGCGGCTGGGCCCGTGGTACCGAAAAAAAAAAACAAAAAAAAACACAGAAGTCATAACAAAAGATGGATACATTCAAATATGTAAAAAGTCTTCTTCAAGGGGAAAAAACAAAATAAAACAAAAGACAAGGCAGTAGAAAGTATTTGCAACTCAAATCACAAAGAATTTGTCTTGCTGACATGTAGAGAAACCAACCTAAAAAAGAGAAAAGAGGGAATTCCCTGGCGGTCCAATGGTTAGGACTCTCTGTTTCCACTGCGTGGGGTCCGGGTTCAATCCCTGATCAGGGAACTAAGATCCTGCAAGGCATGTGGCACGGCCAAAAAAAAAAGAGAGAGAGAAAAGAAAAGTGGGCACAGGATATGACCAGACAGATCAGAAGGCTCTTAAACACATGAGAAGATGTTTAATCTCAAGCCCTAATAAGAAAAATGCAAATTAAAGCGAAACTGTGATATCTTAAAAAAAAAAACTAGCAGGTTAGCAAAAAGCAAAGTTTGACAAGCATGCTTTGTTAGTGAGGCTGTGAACACCCAGGCCCTCTCATACAAGCCAGTGAGAGTGCAAGTTGGTAGAACCAGCCATGGAAGCCATTTGTCAATATTTAGCAAATTTAGAAATCTATGCGCTCTCGACCAGTCAGTTTCCCCTAGAGGTCAACAGCACATAGGGCTCCCTGTGTGCCCTGGTCCCATGCTCGGGGATTCTGATGTAGTTGATCTGAGGTATGGCTTGGGGGGGTGGGATTTTTAAAAGCCCCCTTCATCATTCTCATGTGCAGCTGGAGCCAATGGCCACTGCTATAGACATACTCAAGTGTGTGCAAAATATATTCAAGATTATTCACTGAGCTTTATTTCTGGCAGCAGAAGCCCCCCATTGAATAGATGATGATAAAGGTGTGCCATGGAGAAGTCTGCAACTGGAAAGACAGAGAGAGTAGGGGGACCTTCTCTCTATGTAATGCTATGGATAGTTCTACAATCTACTTCATGATGGAACAAAACAAGGTATAGAACAGTATGCTCAAAACACCCTTTTGTGTTGCTACCTTTGGGTAAAGTGGGGGGAGGGTTTACAGAGATATTTGTATCTGTTTACATGTGCATAAACACCTCTGGAAGAGCATACAAGAGAAAAACAACAATCGTACCTGAGATGGAAGTGAGGTAGGAAGCCAGACACAAGGGGAAAAGGGAGGAGAAGGAGATTTCATCATATACCATTTTACTTCTATTTTCTTCTCTTCTCTTCTATTCTATTTTTAAACACATGACTACATTACCTATCAAGAATATTAAATAACAACAACAAGGTGACTTCCATCCTGGATTTGATTCTATGGTTCAGGGATCCTGAGGGGATGCCTTAACTGCGCCTCTCCTATTCCTAGTTGCTATTGCCCTCTACTGGACTGAAAGTGTAAAGGGTTGGTTTTGAGGCAAACCCTAATTTTGAGCACCCTGAGGTCCACGTGCCCAGCTAAGGCACAGAAATACACTGTATACCAGAAATAAATGCGGTGTGGGAATATTTCTTTAAATCAGGATGTGCACAATAAAAAAAGCAATCTAATTCAACTCACGTTTCTTTAGAAGATAAATCAAATCAAAATATTTGGCACTTATTATATGCTAGCTACTATGTCAAGAACTGGGGGAGTGCATAAATTCATTCATTCATTTACTCATTCATTCATTCATTCATTCATTCCTGACAGTGGGCCTACTATGTGTCCAAGGGGGGGTCACAAACCCACTTGCCTGTAGGGGGCAGGCACATAACGTAAATGAGCCAAGCACACAGCCTGTAAAAAATTTCTTCTGGGGGCTTCCCTGGTGGCACAGTGGTTAAGAATCTGCCTGCCAATGCAGGAGATACGTGTTCGAGCCCTGGTCTGGGAAGATCCCACATGCTGCAGAGCAACTGGGCCCGTGAGCCACAACTACTGAGCCTGCGTGTCTGGAGCCTGTGCTCCGCAGCAAGAGAGGCCGCGATAGTGAAGAGGCCTGCACGCACGGTGATGAAGAATGGCCCCTGCTCGCCACAACTAGAGAAAGCCCTCGCACAGAAACGAAGACCCAACACAGCCAAAAATAAATAAATAAATAAATTTATTTAAAAAAAAAAAAAAAAATTTCTTCTGAAGGTCATCCTCTTCTGGGTGTCCGTTTCTTCTTCTGAACTGCCATCTAAAGGGGGCCTCTGGTTCTCAGACCCACCCCAGTTGCCAGGCAAGAATCCTAGCATGACCATACCAAGCCTTCCAATTGTCTAAGAAAAGCAAAAAAATCAGAATCTTTTTGTGAAATCTCTCAATTCTTAAACTTGGGTAATAACAATGTTACATGTAAGAGCTGCCTGGATGCAAATTTGAACTAGACAAATATGCTCCCTGCCCTCATGGGGATTACAGTCTAGGAGGGCTAGGGGATTACAGTTCAAATAGGCCTACACAGTGGAGAGAAATCAACGACTCCATGATGGGAAGGTCCAAACTTAGTGGAATTCAGGCATCAGGCATGCTTTCCTCAGGGCTTGGCCTCTATCTTTCTTCATGTTTCTACTTTGCCTTCCTTTTTTTTCTTTTTTTAATATATTTATTTATTTATTTTTGGCTGCCTTGGGTCTTTGTTGCTGCGTGCGAGCTTTCTCTAGTTGCAGTGAGCGGGGGCTACTCTTCATTGTGGTGCACGGGCTTCTCATTGCAGTGGCTTTTCTTTGTTGTAGAGCACGGGCTCTAGGTGCACAGGCTTCAGTAGTTGTGGCTTGTGGGCTCTAGAGCGCAGGCTCAGTAGTTGTGGCGCTCCGGCTTAGTTGCTCCACGGCATGTGGGATCTTCTGGGACCAGGACTCAAACTGGTGTCCCCTGCATTGGCAGGCAGATTTTTAACCACTGTGCTACCAGGGAAATCCTTGCCGTCCTTTTTGTATTAGTTTCATCTCCAGGCAAATTCTGCCCCTCTGGCTGCACAACCTACCCCAAATTCTGCATGGCTGACTTCTCATTCAGACCTCACAGGTTGCCCCTCAGAGAGGATTCCCCAGCATCCCAGTATAAAGCAGCCCCCTCTGGGACCTCCCCTGGCCACTGTCTACCACATAGCCTTTTGTTTTCCTTAGCAGTCATAGCTATCTGAAATCACCTTTCTCCTGCATCTCTTTATAACTATGTTGTCTATCCACTCCCAGAAGAATGTCAGGTCCATAGGGACAGGGATGGTGTCCACCTCACTCACCATCGTATGCTCAGGTCCAAGCACGGCACTGGTCCCAGGTGAGCAGGTAATTTTCGGTTGTTGAATGGGTGGATGTGGGATGAGGGTGAGAGAAGAGTCAAGGAAGGTGATACTTGCATAAGAGTGGACATATAGACCAATGGAACACTTTTGAGAGTCCAGAGATAAGCTCATACATTTATGGTCAATTGATTTTTGCAAAGGATGCCAAGATAATTTCATGGGGAAAGAGTAGTCCTTTATCAAATGGTGCTGGAACCACTGAATAGCACATACAAAAGAATGAAGTTGGGGGCTTCCCTGGTGGTGCAGTGGTTAAGAATCCGCCTGCCAATGCAGGGGACACAGGTTCAAGCCCTGGCCTGGGAAGATGCCACATGCCACAGAGCAACTAAGCCCATGCACCACAAATACTGAGCCCGCATGCCACAACTACTGAATCCCGCGTGCCTAGAGCCCATGCTCCGCCACAAGAGAAGTCACCACAATGAGAAGCCCACGTATGGCAACGAAGAGTAGCCCCCGCTCCCCACAACTAGAGAAAGCCCACATGAAGTAATGAAGACCCAACGAGGCAAAAATAAAAATAAAATAAAATAAAGCAATTTTTTAAAAAGACAATAACAAGTATCAGTGAGGATGTGAAGAAATTGGAACCCTCATATACTGTTGATGGGAATGTAAAATGGTGTATCTGCTTTGGAGAACAGTTTGGCAGGTCCTCAAAATGTTAAACATGTAATTATATATGACCCAGAAATTCCATGTATAGGAATATACCCAACAAAAATGGAAACATATGTCTACATAAAAACTTGTATGTGAATGTTCATAGCAGTATTATTGACAGTAGCCCAAAAGTGAAAACCTAAGTGTCCTTCAACTGATGATTGGACAAACAAAAACATGATCTATCCATACAGTGGAATATTATTTGGCCATAAAATGGAATGAAGTACTGATTCATTCTTATAACATAGACAGACCTTGAGAACATTATGCTGGAATATTACTCAGCCATAAAAAAGAATGAAATAACACCATTTGCAGCAACATGGATGGACCTACAAAGTACTAAGTGAAGTAAGTCAGACAGAGAAAGACAAATATCAATACCATATGATATCACTTATATGCGGAATCTAAAAAAAATGATACAAATGAACTTATTTACAAAACAGAAACAGACTCACAGACATAGAAAACAAATTTATGGTTACCAAAAGGGAAGGGGGAAGGGAAGGATAAATTAGGAGTTTGGAATTAAAATATACACACTACTATAGATAAAACACATATAGTAGTATGTATATTGACCAACTAGGACCTACTGTATAGCACAGGGAACTCTACTCAATATCTTGTAATAACTATAACAGAAGAGAATGGAAAAAAGATGTATGTATAACTGAATCACTTTGTTGTACACCTGAAACTAACACAACATTGTAAATCAACTATATTTCAATAAAAAAATTTTTAAATAATTAAAAACCTTCATTAAAAATGAAAAAAAACCATTATGCTGAGTGAAAGAAGCCAGTCACAAAAGATCATAAAATATACAATTCCATTGATATGAAATGTCCAGAATAGTCCATTTATGGAGACAGAAAGTAGATTAGTGGCTGTCAGGGGCTGGAGGGAGGGGGAGAATGGGGAGTGACTGCTAATGAGTATGGGGTTTCTTTGGGGGGCTGAAGAAAATGTTCTGGAATTAGATAGTGATAATGGTCACACAACTTTGTGAACATATGAAAAATCACTGAACTGCACACTTCAAAAATGTTTAATCATATGAATCACTATGCTGTACACCTGAAACTTACAGAATATTGTACAGCAACTATACATCAATTTTAAAATGTTTAATGAAATAAAAAATTTATTTATTTATTTATTTTTGGCTGTGTTGGGTCTTCTTTGCTGTGTGTGGGCTTTCTCTAGTTGCGGTGAGCAGGGGCTACTCTTCGTGGCAGTGCACGGGCTTCTCACTGCAGTGTCTTCTCTTGTTGCAGAGCATGGGCTCTAGGTGCGTGGGCTTCAGTACTGTGGCACACGGGCTCAGTAGTTGTGGCTCGCCAGCTCTAGAGTGCAGGCTCAGTAGTTCTGGCGCACGGGCTTAGTTGCTCCACGGCATGTGGGATCTTCCCGGACCAGGGCTCGAACCCGTGTTCCCTGCATTGGCAGGTGGATTCTTAACCACTGTGCCACCAGGGAAGTCCTAATGGAATTTTTTTAAAGAGTGAAGGAAGCCACCTGAGTTTGGGGCCTGAGCATCTGGGTGGGTGGAGGAGATGAGTCCAGTTTGGGACAGGTGGCGTTTGAACTGCTCATGGGACATCAAAGTAGAGACGGCCAGCAGAGTTGCAGGACAGGGATGCAGGACAGAGCTTGGGTGGGGCTACAGATCTGGAAACCATGGCTCTACAGGTGGTGCTCAGGCCAGGGGTGTTTGAGAGGGTCCAGGGAGGATGCTTAGGTAGAAGGTCTATGGTGGAGCCCCAAGGGTCATCAGCATGGACAGGAAAGGAAGCCCAGGAAGTAGACAGAGAAGAACTTTCCAGAAAGGGAAGAGGAAGCCCAGAAGAGGTGGTTTTCAGGAAAGGGGGAGCGACCAGCATGGGACAAGCTAGAACCCATCCCTGTGATATTAGACAGGGGAGCAGAAGGGGGCAGCAACTGGGGAGGGGGCATGAGACGGTGCCCAATAAATTTTTTAATCTGTCATTGGCCCATACAATGGATGATGGTCAGAGACAAGTGTGGGTGGGATCCCCAGCCATGCATAGGTATTGCCTCTTTTGAGCTCCACCGCTATGCCAGATGGGCAAGTTATATAATCTATATTGATATATTATTAATAATAGTAATTACATATCCTATACATGATACAGTAACTATATTATGCAGTATTATCAGTAGTAATGTCTTTCTGTGGGTTGTGTTCTCTGTACCGAGCACCATGCTAAGTGCTTTACGACTGTTTTCTCAGGTAATTCTCATATCAGCCCAAGGAGACTGTGTCACTAACCCCCCAACATAAGAGAGGGAACTGAGGCACCGAGAGGTGGAGCCATCTCCCCAAGGTCACACGGCAAGAACATCGCAGATACTGTTTGAACCCAGGCAGTGTGACCTCAGGGATCTGAGCCTCCCCAGCAAGAAACAGTTTGGAGACTCTCACATTGACCCGGGGTATCTCAGCTATGTGTGCTCTGAGACTGGAAACATCTGTGCTGATCTTTTTTTAAAAAATAAATTTATTTATTTTATTTATTTATTTTTGGCTGCATTGGGTCTTCGTTGCTATGCACGGGCTTTCTCCAGTTGCAGTGAGCGGGGGCTACTCTTTGTTGCAGTGCGCATGTTTCTCATTGTGGTGGCTTTTCTTGTTGCACAGCACGGGCTGTAGGTGCCTGGGCTTCAGTAGTTGTGGCTTGTGGGCTCTAGGGCGCAGGCTCAGTAGTTGTGGTACACGGGCTTAGTTGTTCCGCGACATGTGGGATCTTCCCAGACCAGGGCTTGAACCCGTGTTCCCTGCATTGGCAGGCGGATTCTTAACCACTGCACCACCAGGGAAGTCCTGTGCTGACTTTTTTTTTTTTTTTTTTTTGCGGTACGCGGGCCTGTCACTGTTGTGGCCTCTCCCGTTGCGGAGCACAGGCTCCGGACATGCAGGCTCAGCAGCCATGGCTCACGGGCCTAGCCGCTCTGCAGCATGTGGGATCTTCCCGGACCGGGGCACGAACCCGTGTCCCCTGCATCAGCAGGCGGACTCCCAACCACTGCGCCACCAGGGAAGCCCCTGTGCTGACTTTTTAAGACCATAATTTTTGCATGAGCTTTATTTCTTTCATTGCAAAAAAAACCTTACAGAATTTTTAAGGTGAGTGTCCTGGTTCCACACTTTCCTTGGGGCTATAGAAAGAAAGAAATCCCACCTCAGCTGTAATTAGAGATGGGAATAAAACATAACCCTGAAATTGCTGTTCTCAGCAAAGTGGTCATCATTCTGAAACAGGTGCCTTACATGGAATGGATATTTATAGAAAATGATATTTATAAAATCAGCACTGAGCTCACTCCTTGTCAAATCTCTGAAAAGAGGCCCCCAGGAACTTTTGGGAAATGAAGATGCTGAGCAACTGACTGGGGGAACGTAATACCTATGTCCTGAATGGTCTTTCTCAGGAACCATGAGTCCCTGAGAGAACTCCTCTTGGGTTCCAGAAATCCAGCAAGAAGACACTGGAAGGGGCAACATGACCTGGGATTTTATCCACCGTGAGTAAGGGCAGGGTGGGTCCAAGTCTCTGAGTGGGGCAGTGTGGTCTAATGGCTAAGGGTTCAGGCAACTGCTTACCCAAATCCTGGCTCTGCCTACCTTTCCTGAGCCTCAGTCTCCTCTTCCATTAAGTGGGTACCTCCCACAGAGGACTTATTTGAAGATCACATGTGGAAAATGTATATCAAAGGATATAAAAGCACCTAATACTTTAAGTGCCAGCTCCCTGCCCCTTCCAAATGGTATGTAACCTTAAACTGCCTTACTAGAAGTAACACACAGCACTAGAGTCCACTGGAAAACAGAAACTGTATGTATATAAATAATCAAGCAAGTGAGAGAGAGAAGTATATAAGCAGGAAGAATTGAACGCAGGGTATTGGCTGCAGCAGGTACAGGAGAGCTGAGAAGCCGAGCAGGTTGGTGACGCACCCCCAGAAATCAGCCACAGGCCAGAGACTGGTGACCAGCTCTGGGTCAGAGAGACAGAGAGGGGAGGAGGGGACACTAGAGTAGGGGCTGGGGTCACCCAGGGGTTGCTGCAGCTCAGAGGAGGTATGGCTGATGCAGATTTGCTCCAGAGAGGGACAGAAATACCCTTGCCTTTTCTTCCCTCCTGCCCTGCACTCTCTCACGAGGGTCTCCCACTGCCAGACTCAGCAGGAAGCCTTTGACCAGGGAGCTGGGAAATCCGGCTTGCAGTGGGGACACCCTTCCCCCACGCCACCACCATCCACCCAACCATTCAGGGCCAAGGAGGGCAGGTGGGAGGAGCAGTTCTAATGCCCAGAACCAGGGAAGGAGAACATGTGGTTGCACTGGTCTGACCACACCCTGAGAATTGTGTTCCGATGTGGGAATCGTGCTTAAAGGAGGACCCCAGCTGAAACAGGGAGGGGATGAGAAGCCACAGATGCAATTTATCCTGCAGGAGAGCAGTTTCATGGAGGGTAGGGGAACTGCCCCTCCATTTGGGAGGGGGTCTCTTTTGCAGCAGATGATAGTCTTCTTATACAACCCTCCCAGGAGCAAATCAACACCAGTTACAGGAAGAAAGATTTGGAGTCAATATAAAGAAGTTGTCTTTCCAGGCTTCCCTGGTGGCGCAGTGGTTGAGAGTCTGCCTGCCGATGCAGGGATCACGGGTTCATGTCCCGGTCCAGGAGGATCCCACATGCTGCAGAGTGGCTGGGCCCGTGAGCCATGGCCGCTGAGCCTGCGCGTCCGGAGCCTGTGCTCCGCAGCGGGAGAGGCCACAACAGTGAGAGGCCCGCGTACCACAAAAAAAAAGAAAAAAAAAAAAAGGGAGAAGACTCAAATCAACAGAATTAGAAATGAAAAAGGAGAAGTAACAACTGACACTGCAGAAATACAAAGGGTCATGAGAGATTACTACAAGCAACTATATGCCAATAAAATGGACAACCTGGAAGAAATGGACAAATTCTTAGAAAAGCACCAGCTTCCAAGACTGAACAAGGAAGAAATAGAAAATATAAACAGATAATTCACAAGCACTGAAATTGAAACTGTGATTAAAAATCTTCCAACAGGGCTTCCCTGGTGGTACAGTGGTTGAGAGTCCGCCTGCCAATGCAGGGGACACGGGTTCGTGCCCTGCTCCGGGAAGATCCCACATGCCGTGGAACAACTAAGCCCGTGCAACACAATTACTGGGCCTGCGCTCTAGACCCCGTGAGCCACAACTACTGAGCCCACGTGCCAGAACTGAAGCCCATGCACCTAGAGCCTATGCTCCGCAACAAGAGAAGCCACCACAATGAGAAGCCCACACACCACAATGGAGAATAGCCCCCACTCACCACAACTAGAGAAAAGCCCGCGCATAGCAACAAAGAACCAATGCAGCCCAAAATAAATAAATTAATTTTAAAAAAAAGATGTGGCACATATATACAATGGAATATTACTCAGCCATAAAAAGAAATGCAATTGAGTTATTTGTAGTGACGTGGATGGACCTAGAGACTGACATACAGAGTGAAGTAAGTCAGAAAGAGAAAAACAAATACCATATGCTAACACATATATATGGAATCTAAAAAAAAAATGGTTCTGATGAACCTACGGGCAGGACATGAATAAAGACTCAGATGTAGAGAATGGACTTGAGGACATGGGGAGGGGGAAGGGTAAGCTGGGATGAAGTGAGAGAGTAGCACTGACATATATACACTACCAAATGTAAAATAGATAGCTAGTGGGAAGAAGCTGCATAGCACAGAGAGATCAGCTCGGTGCTTTGTGACCACCTAGAGGGGTGGGATAGGGAGGGTGGGAGGGAGATGCAAGAGGGAGGAGATCTGGGGATATATGTATATGTATAGTTGATTCACTTTGTTATACAGTAGAAACTATCAACATTATAAAGCAACTATACTCCAATAAAGACGTTAAAATATATATATATATAATATATATATGTATATAAATATATATAAATATATATAATATATATATGTATATACATACATATATATTTTATATATATATATATATATAATATAGAGAGAGAGATTAAAGAAAAAAGAAACTCCTTCCAGTGGAGTCCTCTGAGAGGTAGGGAGTCCCCTGTCACAGCAAAGGATCCGTGAGCGTTAATTCTTGATCTAGTGACTGTTGCTTTTCTGAACTAGATTCTACCTTTGTTATGTTTTTTGGTTTTTTTTTGGCTCAGCGGCCATGACTCACGGGCCTAGCCGCTCTGCGGCATGTGGGATCTTCCCCGACCAGGGCACGAACCCGTGTCCCCTGCATCAACAGGCAGACTCTCAACCACTGCACCACCACGGAAGCCCAGATTCTACTTTTGACATGACAAAGAAGTTTCAGTAACACAGAGGATCTTGCGTCATCAGTTAAGCTTTTTTTTTTTTAAACTCTGAAACCCAGATTGGGACTTGAACCCACAGTCTTTTATTTTTTTCCTTTTAATGCATTTATTTATTTATTTATTTAGTATTTATTTTGGGCTGCGTTGGGTCTTCATTGCTGCATGCGGGCTTTCTCTAATTGCAGTGAGCGGGGGCTACTCTTTGTTGCAGTGCACGGGCTTCTCGTTGCGGTGGCTTCTCTTGTTGCGGAGGCTTCTCTTGTTGCGGAGCTCAGGCTCTAGGCACGCAGGCTTCAGTAGCTGTGTCACGCGGGCTCAGTAGCTGTGGCTCATGGCCGTAGTCGTAGCGCATGGTCTTAGTTGCTCGGTGGCACGTGGGGTCTTCCTGTACCAGGGCTCGAACCCCTCTGCCCTGCATTAGCGGGTGGATTCTTAACCACTGTGCCACCAGGGAAGTCCCATCAGTTAAACTTTTAAACTTGCTTTGTAAAAACCCTCTGTTTTGTTTCCCCTTAACAGGCTATAAATTCCTCTCAGACAGGAACATGTTTATAGTTCTGGCTGATTTTAAGCAAACATAATATATGAAAACCTTGGTTCTTGGATCCACTAAAACAAACCCCCCAAAAAAAAATCTACCACTGAATTCCTTTCAACAATAATTTTCCCTAGAGCGTTTAAAATATACTGTCAGGGTCCAATAAGGTTTTTTTCTGAAGTGTTTATTTTATGCTGGCAAAGGGAAACTATTATACAGCGGAAGCCTACAGAGAGGAAGAAATTAATGTGAACAATATGCAAATAAAAAGCCACAATTGTCTGCAGTATGTGTTAAAATAAGCATCCTTTTGGCTTTTAGCAGCCCATAACAGCAGCCTGCAGTAGGTAAAGAAATATTGTTTATTAACAGAGAATATGCCATTGAATTCAATAGATATAATAAATTTTAAATTAATTTAAAATTTAATATTAAATAAAATTAAATAAATTTAAAAACCAGTTTCACACTTGGACATTTAGTAGCAAAAAAGGAAGGAAAAATAGCAGAGAAAACAGAAAATGAGAAATTGGAAGAAAAGGAAAAAAAGCAGAGAACTTCAGAAAGACAAGGAAGCTTTCTTATGCTATAAAATCAGGATTTTGGTCAATCAGCTAACAGTGAATCTAAGAAATCAGTTGTCCCAGGGAGTCACCTTAAGTTCATCCATACCGTGAGTATTTGATTGGACCTAACACATGCGTGTACATTCTTCTTTGAGCATGGGCTGGCTGAAACAGGCCTGTGTATTTCTTTCTTTCTTTTTTTTTTTTAATTGAAGTATAGCTGATTTACAATGTTGTGTTAGTTTCTGGTATACAGCAAAGTGATCCAGTTACATTTATATTAATTCTTTTTCAGATTATTTTCCATTATAGGTTATTGTAAGGTATTGAAAACAATTCCCTGTGCCAGACAGTAGGTCCGTGTTGTTTACCTATTTTAAATACAGTAGTGTATATCTGTTAATCCCAAATCCCTGATTTATCCCTCCTCCCCCTTTCCTCTTTGGGAATCATAAGTTTTCTATGTCTGTGGGTCTATTTCTGTTTTGTAAATAAGTTCATTTGTTTCAGTTTTTTACATTGCACATATAAGTGATATCATATGGTATTTGTCTTTCTCTGTGTGACTTAATTTAGTATGATAATCTCTAGGCCCATCCATGTTGCTGCAAATGGCATTATTTCATTCTTTTTTATAGGCCTGGGTCTTTCTTCTCACATGGAGCACATCTAAAACTCTTCTGCTACAATTTCCCATTTCCTGTTCTTTATGGCAGCTGGAGAACCTAAAGATGCTTTCAAATCTATCCATGTGTAGAACGATGCCCCCCACCTGGGGCTCACAATTTCCTTCCATTTTCTCTGTCCCAGTTTCTACAGCTCATTTGATGTCAATTTCCTCAGTCACTCGCTTCAAGTTTTCCCAAGTTTCATAGCAGTTTTCATAGAGACAATATTCTTTCTTTTTATCCTCATGTCTCCACAATTTCTGTAACACTTAATTGAATCAATTAGTGACAATAATAAACACAACTGCTATACACAAATTTGGGAGCAAACACAACTGACTCTACCTAAGCACAGAGGCCAAAGGTAGGGGAAGAAATACATAGGTGGAGGGTTCAATGTGCTTGTGTGTTTCACAGAAGAAATGGAACAGGTACATTAATCTAGTGAGTCAAGAAAGTGGAAGTTGGTTAAGAGAGCATCTTAAAAAAATAAGTGTATAAAAATTAAAATTTGCTTAGACATTAGAAGCTAGAGGTGCCTTTTTTTTTTTTTGGCTGTGTTGCGTGGCATGCAGGATCCTAGTTCCCCTACCAAGGATCAAACCCATGCCCCCTGTATGGAAGCGCAGAGTCCCAGCCTCCCAACCACTGGACCACCAAGGAAGTCCCCAGAGGTGCCTATTTTGCATTAGGTCATTTTAATTGACCATCCACTCATTCTTTCATTCAATAAATATTCCTTCCATGACCTCACAATACTAGACATATTGCTGGCTACAGGCTGATTGGCAGGGTCGCTTTATTGGGCCCATTTTATTTTATTCTTTTTAATTAATTTATTTATTTATTTATTTTTGGCTGCGTTGGGTCTTCATTGCTGTGCACGGGCTTTCTCTAGCTGTGGCGAGCGGGGGCTACTCTTTGTTGTGGTGCGCAGGCTTCCCATTGTGGTGGCTTCTCTTGTTGCGGAGCACGGGCTCTAGGCACATGGGCTTCAGTAGTTGTGGCACATGGGCTCAGTAGTTGCGGCACATGGGCTTAGTTGCTCTGCAGCATGTGGGATCTTCCTGGACCAGGGCTCAAACCCATGTCCCCTGAATTGGCGGGCAGATTCTTAACCACTGCGCCACCAGGGAAGCCCCTGCCCATTTTATTGATGGGACGACTGAGGCTCAGCCATCTGTCCATTGCCACACACATGTAAGTACAAGTGCTGGGTCTCCTGGTTGTACATCCTCATGTGCTCCCTACCATGTAATGCTGTGGGTTCATATTTCCCTTCCCCTTAGGCCAGAAATTCAGGTTCTTATGACAGTATGAGGGAGAAAGCAGACAACTCTATAAGCCATTTTGGAAAATGACAGATAAATAGATTGAAAGCCAAATTTTCCCAGTGTTTGGAGTCAGAGTGCTGACAGCAAACAGAAGGCACATCAGGTGGGATTCTGAAGAGAATTTAAATAAAAGACCATAGGGAGATCCCTGGCAGTCCAATGGTTAGGACTCGGTGCTTCCACTCCCATGGCATGAATTCAGTCCCTGGTCAGGGAACTAAGATCCCGCAAGCCACACGGCACAACCAAAAATTAAAATTAAATTAAAAAATAAATAAGGGGGGCTTCCCTGGTGGCACAGTGGTTGAGAGTCCGCCTGCCGATGCAGGGGACATGGGTTCGTGCCGCGGTCCGGGAGAATCCCACATGCCACGGAGTGGCTGGGCCCGTAAGTCATGGCCACTGAGCCTGCGCATCTGGAGCCTGTGCTCCGCAACGGGAGAGGCCACAACAGTGAGAGGCCCGCGTACCGCAAAAAAAAAAAAAAAAAAAAGGGACTATTTAGAGAATCGAGTTAGAAGAACCTACTGAAGTACCCAGGGCCAGCAAGAATGCAGCTGTCACCACCCTGGGCCTGAAGACAAAAATGCAGGAAAGAGCATTACTAGGGCCTGGGGGGCTAGAGCCTGGAAGAGGGATTGAAAAGATGCCTCCTTGGCCAAACTTTAGTCATGCTCTTCTGATCCCTGTTCTCAACAAGGCCTTGACCATGGCCCCGCTGTGTCTTTGGCTTGACTAGCCCAGTTTTAGCAAAGTATCCTGAGAAGTCAGTTTAGGGAGAATCCCCTCACCCTTGATATCTTGTCAAATCCCTCATCCCCCACCTTTGATATCTAAGCCCTTGGCCTGCCTTTAGCAAGAATCCTATTAAGTCAGTTTAGCAAGAATCTCTCAACCCTTGATAGCTCCCCTTAGTAATTTTCCATCCACTGACCACTGACTCTGCTATAAACCCTTAGCTGTCTCTGTTATATTCAGAGGTGAGCTTGGATTCTCTCCCCTGTTGCAGTAGTCCTGAATAAAGTCTATCTTGCATCTTTAGCTAGTGTCAGAATAGTTTCTCTTTAACAGGATTGCCTGGCAGGAGCTGTGGTCACTGAAGCCACTGACAGAGTCTCAGCCCAAAGCAGCGGGTGGACAGGGAAAGAAATGCCCCCACCTCTCTCCTCCTGCACTCCAGTCTCCAGCTGGTGCCTCCCACTGGCTGACCCCAACAGGAAGTCATAGGGGAGGGAGCCTAGGTGATGCCATTCATTAAGGTCAGACTTCCAGGACGGAGAGAAAGTGAAGAATGAATCTGGGGAGCAAACAAATAGAGAATAACCAGCCCACCGCGTCTGCCAATGGGTGGCATAACTGACATTGTCAGAATTCTTTCTCCCATTACAATGTTAAGAACTCTCCGAGACTGACCCAAGAGGAAGGGGCAGAGGAGGACATGCCAGCCAGAGCAGTGTTGGTGCCAGCCCACCAAGGTGGTCAGAGGGAGTGGGTACGGGCAGGGAACCAATATGCAGACCCAGGCCTGCCAAATCTCTGGATGCTCAGAAGGTGACACTTAGGCCAGAAAGGGGACTTTGCAAGAGATTGAAGGTCAACAGGCAGACAAGGGTTGTGACAGAGACAACTCTGAAGTCCCCATCCTGATTTAAGAGAGGAAGGGGTAAGTGTGGACTATGGTCTTCAATCTGCTAGATGAGAAATTGTCGCTGGTGAAGTGCTCACTCTTCAGATCCTCTCTCCCCACCTCTAGCTCATCTCACTACAGCCATTAGCTCTGCCCAAGCCTTGCCGATTTTGGGCAAAAGCAAAATGACAGGGACCCCCCACGCACACCCACACAGGACTAAGTTACGTCTTCAATCCCCAGACTTCACAGACACCATGGCATGAAATACCACAAAGCCCGCTAGGGACTCACACTGCACAACCCAGAAGTTGGCGGTGGGGTTAACTCCCATGGGCTACCCTTGACAGTGGCGGTGCAGGAACCAATAAACAAATGTGTGCCTCTTCCATCTCCTGGGTGGACAGTTCTGAAAGGCATTTCCCCAAGGAGTCCCATGGGATTGACTACACAGTCACCCCAGCATTGGGCAAATTGAGGGTACATCCCTGGACCAACAACCTCTGATCCCCTGTTCCAAACCCCCATCCTGAATTCCTGCTTCCTGGAATCACATGTATTACATAACTTGGAAAAGAAAAATATGAAACTTTCCAGTTGAGCTCAGCCTTCCCGGAACTAACAGCATGGGAATGGCCTGGCCTCAAGGACAGAGACTCATAATCCAAGATTCTCAGTCAACAGATATGTCTTCATCCCTGAAATGCTGCCACTTTTGAGACTGAGGGATTAAAGTATGAAGACTCTGCATTAGTAAGGACTCAGAAGTTGTGAGTGAGAAAAACAGAAATCACACCAGCTTAAGCCAATAGTTTGGGGGGAAAAAGATGGGGAATTCACTGGCACAAGTAACCCCCTAGAAGTACAATGGGACCAGGAATTCAACATCATCATCTTCATCCTCTCTCTCACTCTGTCTCTCCCATCTCTCAGTGCTGTTCCCCTGCGTGTTGGCCACATTCGCTTCTATTGCAAATGAGCTACTTCCATGCGGACTTTGAGTTTACACCCTCCCCAGTTAGTGACAGAAAGTAGAACTTCGCTCACCCAGCAACTGTATAAAAATCCCAGAGAAAGATTCTGATTGGCCCTGCTTGGATGACATGTCCACTCCTTGAGCCAATCACTGTAGCTGAGGAATCGGCTACCATGATTGGCTAGACATGGATCACGTGCCCACACTAGTGGGTGGGGCTGTGTGGGGTTCTCAGATCGGCAGCTTCAACAGAAGCTTTTGGAAAGGACTTTGGGGAGGAATAGTTCCGTAAAGGAAGGTATGGCAGATGCTGTTGGCGTTCCATCCATATTCCTCACGCCTTACTTTTCCAGCGGTATACCAGTATTTGCAGCTCTGGGTCTGAGGGCTTTGCCCCCGATTCACAGAAAATGTTCTGCCCACTGGCCCAACAGGTTGGGAATGCAGACTGATTAACACCCACAAAGAGCTGTCAGCCAATATGCACCAGGAATGATGTGCAAATACCCCATCTGCCCCACCTCTTGTGTAGAAAAGCTCTAAGGTGTGTGCTTTCTGTTATTTCCAAGAGTTACTGTTATTTCCAGTGCGGTTACAGTTGACCTGCACTGTTAGACCCTCTTCCCTTCCCTGTCTCCCTCTCCCCGCCCCCATGACTGTTTCTTGCACTTTCCAAATTAGCTACTTGAACCTGAATTCTAGCCTCAGGGTCTGCTTTTGGGGGAACCCAGACAAAGGAGGAAAAGATTGGTACAGGACAAGGGCTATTGTTTCAGGAGGAGGAGAAGAAAAAAGGGCAGCTATCACCAACAGCCCTGCCCCTTTGTGCCCCTGTTCATCTGTGGCACCTTAGGTCAGGTTTCTAAGATGCAGAACCTGTGACCTGGATTCTCATGCAGTGGTTTATTGAGTGAGAGTTTGCGGAAGAAGGAGCTAAGGAAGCAGCACAGGGCAGCGAGAAAGCCCGACGACGGCGGGGGGGGTCTCGGCGGGGAAACTAGCCTTAGCGTGATCCCAGAGGAGCCCTGGAGCATGAACAGAGGAGGCCTGGAGCATGGACAGTTTTGCCTCTCTACCTTGAGACAAAAGCCAGACCTTTACACCTTGCTATTGATCAGCCACTGGCTGCAGGCTGCCCTTGGGTGGGGGCGGCGGGAGCGGGGGGGTGGCTGAAAACTTCCAGGCTGTCCAGGGCAGGTGAGATCTGGGCAAGGCTTGAGCAGCATCCTCTGCTTGTGGATTATTACGGGTTATAGGGAAAAGGAGCCTCAAGGCTGCTGAAACTTTTGACACAGACAACAAATATATACTGAGTGTAACAAAGAATTAGGATACAAGAGCTTCGCCTTCCCAAAGTTCATGGTGTGCTTGTGGAATTTAAAATAACACTACTTCCAGATGCAAACTATTATATATGGGATGGATAAACAAGGTCCTACTGTATAGCACAGGTAACTATATTCAATATCCTGTGATAAACCATAATAGAAAAGAATTTAAAAAAGAATGTATACATACATATAACTGAATCACTTTGCTGTACAACAGAAATTAACACAACATTGTAAATCAACTATACTTCAAAAATAAATTAAAATAAAGCTACTTCATCCACCCTTGCCAGGCACCCAGCTCATTGCTGAAGGGTATCTGCCCTCGTGATGTCCAGTTTCCTCCTGTGGACCCCATTTCCTGCTATTTCCCTGCAAGCACCCCAAGTTCCAGCCAGCCCGGGTTCTTCCTCGACTGTCCACTGCTTCACTCCTCTGGGCCTTTGCACATGCCATTCCTTCTGCCTGGGATGCCCTCTCCTCTCTCATCTGCTTGGGATGTCCAACTTACCCTTCCAAACATAGCTCAAATGTCATTCCCCATAGTTATATGTCATGAGCAGAAAAGCTTTATCCCAGGGGTGCCAGAAAAGTTTAGCATTTGAAAAAAATTTTCATTCCTGGAATGAACCAGGCCAACAGAGTAAAAAAGAAAAATCTCTGGGGACTGGAGATGTGCATGTGAATGACAGCAGCAGTGAGCCAGTATCGCACCCCAGGCATCATGCTAAGCCATGGAGGGGGAGGTGGAAAGGCTCTCCTGTAAACTTCATTTCACAGAGGAGGAAAGCAGGGCACAGAGAGGCTGAGTAATTTGCCCAAGGTCACACAGCTGGTAAGTGGTAGAAGCAAGAGTTGAACTGAGACATCTTCACACCATGTGTCGTTACCACATGTCATACTGAATGACTGAGTGAAGGCGACCAGCAGAACCAAAATGATGGGTGATACAGAGAGAAGACAGCCCTGCTGAGTCAGGTCGGGCTGTTCAGGTCATTCCTTGCAGTGGGGGAGAGCGGGAGCTAGGACAGGCTGTTCAAAGGACGGAGAAGGTTGCAACCCTTCCCATGGAGCAGACTGCCAAGGACCCAGTGTTCTTCCTGCCCTGGGTCCCCACGGCCAAGGGCCAGCCTCCACCCTCCCCCTTATCTCACTAGATTACAATTGCAAGTTCACGTGTCTCTCTCCCACTTTGGATATGGGGCCGGGTTTCATGCAGCCCTTTTTGGCCAGGACCATTTGTCCGGCCTGGAGACAATCCATTTTTCTTGAATAAAAGAGAGGAACGGTACTCAAGACCGCAGGAGCCCTGGTGAGAACACGGCCAGACCCCACTCCAAGAGGCAGCAAAGCAAGAAGCCAGTTACTGCCAAGTGGTCAAAGCAGGACCAGCTGCTTGGCTGACAAGGTACCGACCAGGCACTTGCTCTTTCCCCTAAGAAGGGTCAGGCCTGTGCCTGGAGTCTGAGCTTGAACTCTACAGACAGAACCTAAGGATTGTGGGGGCCATGCAGCTCATAGGAGAACTTGGAGGGGATGTTGAAGAGGATGTGCCTGAGAGTGTTGCTCCAGGCTGTTCCTAGAATCCCATCGGTACCTCTGGGCTCAGGGGGAAAGTGCTGTGATGGATTAGCAATGTCTGCCATGGGTACTGGATGGGAAGTGAAGGCGTACTTGTTATGTGTTTACCACCCAGGTAGTAGCAGGGCTGTGGGAGAAGGGAGCTGGGCAGATTACTAGTAATAATCGTGACTAACATTTCTTAAGCACTTGGAATGTGCCAGGCACCATGTTAAATGCTTTTCCTGCTCTATTTCATTTAATCTTCAAACCAACTCTCGGAGAAGGGTACTCTGGTCCCTCCTCTATGTCAGCTCCATGAGAGTCATGATTTTATTTATCTGTGTTTAGCACTATATCCCAGCACCTAAAAGAGTACCTGACCCATGGCCAGCACTCAATAAGTATTTGCTGTTGAGTAGATGAATTCCCATTTTGCAGATAAAGAAACTGAGGCCCAGAGAGAGAAGTAACTTGCTCAAAGTCATGCAGTTAGCAAGAACTGCTCTAGGGCAGTGTCTCTGGAATGTTGTGAGACAATGGAATTGTTCTAGAATCTGTGCTGTCTCATATGGGCGGAGCCACTAGCTGCAGGTGGCTGGTGAGGATGTGACTTGGGGCTCAGGCAACTGAAAAAGCGAATTTTAAATTTTATGTAATTTTAACTAATTGAAATGGAAATGGCCACATGTGGCTGATGGTGACCATTTTGCCTAGCACAACTCTAGAGCTTGAAGGCTCGACCACCCTAGACACCCGGCCCAGGTTCTCCAAGTCAAACGGGGAGGGCAGGGGGTGTAATCAGTGAATGAATCTCCAAGGAATTGCATTTGTGCTCCTCTGGCCACACAATTCTGGGAAGGCTTTTCTCCATGTGCCTAGTTTTACACATGAGAGGTTTGAAGATTCCAGAGGAGACGTGGCTCAGTCAGGGTTACCTGCTGACCTTGGACCTCAGCCAGGTTTGCAACCCTGAAATGCCAAGCGCTTCATTTTCACAGTTGGCAAAGAGGGAAGCATGTGCCTGGTCTGGTGAACCATGGCAGAGTCAGGCTGTGGGCAATGTCAGCTTAGTTAGGGACCTTGGCGATAAGTGACAAGCAATTCTGACCAGACTGTCCCCAAGACGGAGTCAGCTCCCGGAGAAGCCGTGACATACAGGGAGCTTCCTGTACATTCTGTGCCTGGTACCTGCCTCCCGTCCTGCCTTCTCTCTTCCTTTTTTTTTGCGGTACGCGGGCCTCTCACCGTTGTGGCCTCTCCCGTCGCGGAGCACAGGCTCCGGACGCGCAGGCTCAGCGGCCATGGCTCACGGGCCCAGCTGCTCCGCGGCATGTGGGATCCTCCCAGACCGGGGCATGAACCCGTGTCCCCTGCATCGGCAGGCGGACTCCCAACCACTGTGCCACCAGGGAAGCCCTCTCTTCCTTTCTTGAGGGCTGGTATCTTCCTTTCCCTCTGGTCACAACACAACGACGTGATCTTGAGAACGTCCCTGAAGCTGATGAATGAATGCTAAGGTGTCAATGGCTAATAGAAAAGAGCCCATTCTGGGGACTTCCCTGGCGGTCCAGTGGTTAAGACTCTACCTTTGCAATCCAGGGGGTGATCCCTGGTCGGGGAACTAAGATCCCACATGCTCTGCAGAGTGACCATTAAAAAAGAAAAAAAAAAGTCAATTTTCAAATGATTTCTATTTTAACAGGAAACAAAGGCTTCAGCCAAAGAAGAGTTCTCTAACTGGTGGACAGTCAGGCATCGTCAGCAAAAGCTCCAGTTTATGGAGCTTTATGCATGGGGTGCTGTTGGAAGTGGTCAGCATGTAGTAATTCGTTTATTATTATTCATTCATTCATTCACTCATTCATCTGTCATGTATTAATTCGTCAACACCATGACAGGAACAAAGGCTTCCCCATTTGGAGATGGGAAACTGAGGCATGGTGTAGCCGGTCCAGTTCACACAGCCAGGGAGTAGCCAAGCCGGGGCTCAAACCCAGGCAGAGCTGGGGAGAAAAGTCTTGGGGAGACGGAAGGAGGAAACAGCAAGTGCCAACTGAGGGGAGGTCTTTTCTCTTTTAATCTGAGATTGTAGGGACGACCAAGGCCTGGGCCCACATTCCCGCTGTGGCTCGACCCATTTGCTGGTCTGTTGCTTCTTATCCTCCAGTCTAAACAGTTACAAACTTACCGGAGTGATGGAGCCAAGAATTCCGCTTGCCAGCGTGATCCCGGGTGGCCCCTAGGCTGACTCGTTTATCCTGGGCTGCGATTTTTCTACATTACTCAGGCTTTGGGAGGGAAGCTGGGCCAAGGACAAACCTCTGGTGAGAAGAACAGTTTTTACAGAGCGGGCCCCGCCTCCTCCTCCCCTCCCCCTCCTCCTCCAAGAGACTCAGGGACCTGGAAACTCCCTGGAGGGCGAGGGCTGCAGCTGCAAGTAGCCGTGCTCACGGGCCTCCCCCCAAGCCTCCCCCCTCCAGCCCACCCCCCCACCAAACCAGGCCCAGCTGTTCCGGGGACCCAGCTGGCAGCTTGCTGACACCTCTCCCTGCCTCCCCTTAGGACCAGCTACAACCTCCTGAGCACCAGGAAGGTCAGAGCCAAGAAGGTAATTTGAAAGAAAAGCAGCTTGCAGCCCTTCCAGGCTGGGTAACAGGGTAACTGTTTGGGCGCTGGCATACAATGGCCTGGGTTCCTCATCCCGGTTCCTGCACTTACCATCTGTGTGATATTAGTGCCAGCCAATCGTTCAGAGCCTCGGTTTTCTCATCTGTAAAGTGGGAATAAGAGTAGCATGGACCCACAAGGTACCAAGAGGATTCCACGGGTGATGGCATGGGGCCTGTGCGTTACCCACAATCAGCCTCGGCCCCCTCCTCTCCCTCCTTTGGTTATTCTGTGTGTCCAGGTGATGCACGTCTGGACTAGGGTGTTCCGCTGTGACATATGCTTTGGAACTGAGGCTTGGAGAATGAACATAACATTAGCCTCAAGGGTTCTTTGGTGACAGTCCCAACTGTTCCATCTAGGGCCAGCAGACACACAGGGTCCCGCACTCAGAAAGGCCCCACACTAGAGGTTTAATGCTCTACGATTGTTGTCTTGAAATTCTTAATAATTTTATCTTTTGATGTTGTATTTTGTAAGCAAAGCCAAATGGGACAACGGAGCATGTTCTGGGGGACTTGGAACCTCGTTCACAGGCTCCATCTCCCCTCACCCTGCCCCCCAGGACCATTTGTTTCTTTTTTTATTTTTTCTCTTCTTTTCTTTTTTATTTTTTTAATATAATTTTGTTTACTTATTTTTGGCTGTGTTGGGTCTTTGTTGCTGCACACGGGCTCTCTCTAGTTGCGGGGAGTGGGGGCTACTCTTCATTGTGGTGCGCGGGCTTCTCATTGCGGTGGCTTCTTTTGTTGCGGAGCATGGGTGCTAGGCATGCAGGCTTCAGTAGTTGTGGCACGCGGGCTCAGTAGTTGTGGTTCGCGAGCTCTAGAGCGCAGGCTCAGTAGTTGTGGCACATGGGCTTAGTTGCTCTGCAGCATGTGGGATCTTCCCGGACCAGGGCTCGAACCCATGTCCCCTGCATTGGCAGACGGATTCTTAACCACTGCACCACCAGGGAAGCCCCTGTTTCTTTTTTTAAATTGCAGTATAGTTGATTTACAATGTCGGGTTAATTTCAGGTGTACTACATAATGATTCAGTTATACATATATAATGTATATATTCTTTTTCAGATTCTTTTCCCTTTTAGGTTATTACAAAATATGGAGTATAGTTCCTTGTGCTATACAGTAGGTCCTTGTTGGTTATCTGTTTCATACATAGTCCAGGACGGTTCTTGACCAGGCATCTTTGCCCCTGCCCGGCAATCACTGTCGCGCATCAGGGGCCTGGGTACTGCAAGAAGGCTTGGGGCAGCCTCTGCCCTGCCTACCAGCTCGCATGGCCCTAGGTGCCTGTGAGGGTCTTGCCTGCACAAGTCCCACAAGTACCCCTGTGTCCACAGGAGCAAGGCATGAAACAGCAAATACAAAGCACCACAACGGGTCGCAGGAGAGACTGCAGAAGAAAGGAAAAAGCTGTTTTCCTGCTTTATGAACAACCAGGGAACCACCTGGCCCTGGTTCCACTTGATGGGGCTGAATCTCAGAAATGATGGGGTGCTGAGCCACTGACTAGGGGTACTTACCGAGACAGCCTTTGCGGGGAGGTCAGAGCCTTACAAACAGGCGCTCCTCTGACCCAGCAACTTCATTTTACCATCAGGCGTGAGTGCAAGAATGTTCACCTGTGTTATGATAATAGTGAAGCCAGCTGGGTGCCCCAAAATGAGGGAGGGTCAAGTCCACAATCCAATAGAAGAGAACTTATTGACACGTGAAAAGCTCATGATATTTGCAAAAGTGTGTGTGTGGGGGCAGTTTCCAAAGGGCCTGCGCCACATGGAGTCACATGCATGGATGCGTGGGGAACACTGGGCCGATCGACACTTAAGTACTGACAGCTGTTCTCCTCGGGTGGGTAATGTTTTCCCATTTGTGCTTGTCCGTGTATTCCAAGTTCTCTGCATGGAGCGTGCCTCACTTTGATCATGGCACAAAGGCAGGATGGTGCAGAAGGCAAGGTTAGGCCTGCGGACTGTGGTGCCCAGTTCTGACCAAATTCAGAACCAAAACAAGTCTGATCATTGAAATTTGAATATTGGGAAAAACTCATCTTTTCTAAGCCAGGTTGTCTCTGGCATGGGAACAAATACACACAGGACTGCCAAGGTTCCAAGCCCAGCTCCGCTCCTTACGAGCTCTGTGACCTTGGGCACGGAGTTAACTTTTCCAGGCCTCAGTTTCCCCTTCTGTAAACAGAGAAAGTAAACAGTACCTCCCTCAAAGAGTCCAGGAGATTAGATGAGTGAGTATGTACAGGGAGCTCAGAGCAACGTGTCGCACATGTGAGCTGTACAGGGGTTGTGGTGGTAGTGGTGATATTATTGTGAAAAACTACATAAGGGGAAAATATGGAGAGACAACAGTATTAATAATTATTTTTGGACAGTGCAGGAGTGAGTGGTTTATTTTTCCTTTCAGACTTTTCTGTATTTTCCAAACTAACTTAAACATGCGTGACTTTTCTAATTTGAGAGAAAATGAGATGTAAAGGAAAAAAAAGTGAAAGATGGTTCACCAGGTGGTGATAGGGAAAACAGGACAAAGTCAACTTAGCCAAGCCTGCACGTGTTTCAGGTCAGTGTCACGTGGGGATTCCTGAGCATGTCCCAGGCCCTTACTACAGGCAGTCCCTTCAGTTTGTACGTCTTCTCATTCACATAGAACCCATCACCAGCAAGACAGACATCCATGCCAAGTTATAGGCTGCTAAAATATCTAGGGACTTCCCTGGCGGTCTAGTGGTTAGGACTCCATGCTTCCATTGCAGGGAGCATGGGTTCTTAGATCCCTGGTCAGGGAACTAAGATCCTGCATGCCATGTGGCACGGCCAAGATAAATAATTAAATACAATACAATAAAAAATCTATAGCTAAATCTCTCTAGATAGATAGATAGATCCATGTATGCGTAGAGAGATCCATATATACCTTTATCTATATCTACCTGTCCTTATCCATATCTTTCTATAAATAATTTTTTTTTTTTTTTTTTTTTTTTGCGGTATGTGGTCCTCTCACTGTTGTGGCCTCTCCCCTTGCGGAGCACAGGCTCCGGACGCGCAGGCTCAGCGGCCATGGCTCACGGGCCCAGCCGCTCCGCGGCATGTGGGATCTTCCCAGACCGGGGCATGAACCCGTGTCCCCTGCATCGGCAGGCGGACTCTCAACCACTGCGCCACCAGGGAAGCCCTCTATAAAGAATCTTTAAGTATAGCTATAAAAAAGAATACATGCCACCCATAGCACTCTGAATATATCCCTAACACAGGACTGACCCGGATACAGTAATTGCTCATTTATTTGTTTGTCTCCCTCCCTAAAATCCTTGAAACTATCCCTGGCAACTACCACAGTGCCTGGCACATAGTAGGAATTCCCTAAAAGTCTGCTGAGTGAATTAATGAATGAAGAAGTACATGAATTCATGTAATAGTGGAGATTTGCACGTCAAGATACAGACATAGAACAAGATGTGAGATTAGCTTTGTTGGAGTATGAGATTAGCTTTGTTGGTCAAGGAGAGGTCAAAGCTGGGCAAGTAAGGCTTTAAAGAGCTATATGAGGGCTTCCGTGGTGGTGCAGTGGTTAAGAATCCGCCTTCCAATGCAGGGGACACGGGTTCGAGCCCTGGTCTGGGAAGATCCCACATGCCGCGGAGCAACTGAGCCCGTGCGCCACAATTACTGAGCCTGTGCTCTGGAGCCTGCGAGCCACAACTACTGAGCCCGCGTGCCCCAGCTACTGAAGCCTGTGCGCCTAGAGCCCGTGCTCAGCAACAAGAGAAGCCACCAGAGTGAGAAGCCCACACCCCGCAACGAAGAGTAGCCCCCGCTTGCCGCAACTGGAGAAAGCCCACGCGCAGCAACAAAGATCCAATGCAGCCAAAAATAAATAAATAAATTTATTATAATTTTTTTAAATCAAAAGGTACCTCCCTGTACCACGAAGAGAGCAGTCTTTATTTAAAAAAAAAAAAAAAAAAAAAAAAAAAAAGACGCTCTCAATCCTTCCCAGAGAAGGCAGGAATAGAAAAACAAGGACAGAGAGTTTTTTTGTTTGGTTTTGCTTTTGTAACAGCTTTATTTATTTTTTTAACATCTTTATTGGAGTATAATTGCTCTACAATGGTGTGTTAGTTTCTGCTTTATAACAAAGTGAATCAGCCATACAAAAATATGGAACGCTTCACGAATTTGCATGTCATCTTTGCACAGGGGCCATGCTAATATTTTCTGTATCGTTCCAATTTTAGTATATGTGCTGCCGAAGCGAGCACAACAGCTTTACTGAGATACAGCTCATACCATATTTTTTTTTTGGTTCTGGCGGCGCCGGGTGGCTTGTAGGATCTTAGCTCTTTGACCGGGGATTGAACCCAGGCCACAGCAGTGAAAACGCCACGGCCTAACAACTGGACCGCCAGGGAAATCCCAAATTCACCCTTTTGAATTGTACATTTCAATGTTTCTTTTGTATATTCAGAGTTGCTCAATCATCAATACCACCTAATTTCAGAACATTCTTATCACCCTCCCCCTGCAAAATCTCTTAACAGCCACCCACTCCATTTCCCCCCACCTGGTTAGCCCTGGGTAACCACTAATCTTTCTGTCTCTATGGACTTGCCAGTTCTGGACACTTCATATAAATGGACTCATACAATACTCGCACATACAATATGTGTCCTTCTGCGTCTGACTTCTTTCACTTAGCATAATGTTTTCAAGGTTTATCCAGGCTGTAGCATCAGTTTGACAAGGATAGATCCGTGATGGTTAAACTCATTCATTCCTCGAATATTTATTGAGCGGCTACTAGGTGCCAGCCCTGGGGGCCCAGCCAGGAATAAAACCGACAGTAAACCCTGCCCTGGAGGGTTTCTAGTGGGGGAGAGAGACAATAAGTCAAATGAACAAGGAAATGATTCAGAAGATTAGACGGTGGTAAAAGCTAAGTGAAGCGGAAAGCTGGAAACGGGGTGAGGAGAGCGGGATGGTGACTTTAATCACGGGGTCAGCGAAGGCCTCACCGTAGGGTGAACGCAGAGGCCGACCGAGCTAAGGCTGGAAGGAGGTGAGGGTGCGAAGGTGCCACCGCGATGGCCCCTCCCAGCACTCCGGTCCCCCAGGCCCGGGACCATGCCTGTCCCTCCACGCCGTGTCCCTGTGGCACCCAGTAGGCATTTCGCGGTACGTGACTGTGAGTGGCCTGCCTGGGCCGCAAGCGAGTCCGGAGGCCGGGTGGACAGCGAGGCCAGGCGGACAGCGAGGCCAGGCTGGGTGAGGACGCCGCGCCCCCCGCGCCCCCCGCGCAGGCCCCGCCCGCCTGAGGCAGGCCCCGCCCCCGCGCCGCCAGAGCCCACCCCCTCCCGGCCGCCGCCATTGGCCGCGCGCGCCTCCGCCCTCGGCCTCGCACTTCCTGGCGGAGCCATGGCCGCGCACCCGGCCGGCCCACGGGCTCCGACGCCCGGGCCCCGCCGCCCCGACCGCCCGGACCGCCCGGCCCCGCCGCTCGGGATCCCCGCGCCGCGCCCGTAGCGCGCCCTCCCAGGTGGGCCTCCGCGCGCGCCCCTCTCCTGCCCGGGCCGAGAGCCGCGCGCCGTCCGGGGACCGGGGCGGGGGGCGGGCCTGCCTGGGAACGGTCCCCGGCCCCGCGAGCTGCGACCCGGTTCCGCCCCCGGGATCTCTTTGTGCTCGGGGGGTGGACCGCGGGGCCGGGGGCGAGCGGAGGGGCCGCCGCGGGGCCGGGGTTGGGGGATGGAGAGGGGGCCGCCGCCCCCGCAGGTGAGACAGGTGCGGCCTGTGCGGCCGGCCCGCGCGGCCCAGGTGAGTGACTGTCCTCGCGTCCCGCCGCGGGCGCTAGCCCCGGGCGCAACCCAGCTCCGCCTCCTCGCAGCCGGCTCGAGCCCGCCTTGGAGGCCGTGGTGCCGGCGGTTCCGCCAGGGGGTGCTGGGTCCGAGCGAGCTACAGAGGCGTCCCCGGAGACCCTGCCGGCGAGACCCGGGACGGGTGGGTGCCGGCGGGCGTCCGCGCCCACCTCCACGACGCTGTTTCCCCGAGCGCTGCGGTCGGGCACGTTCAGAGTCGAAACCCGGGGAAGGAGCCGGGAGAGGAGGCTCCCTGGGGACCCTCCCGTCCGGACGCGGCCTCGGTTCCCGTGTTTACTAAAAGACCTTTTACGCCTCACTGGGGATCGCCACCGTCCCTGCGTGTGGCTTTGACCCCTCACCTGCTTGCAGAAAGCACAGGAGGCAGCTGATACCTACACTCTTGTAGCAATGAGCCCCAGACCACTTGCCCGCAGACAAAAGGGAGCCTCCACAAGGGGATACTCTCTTTAGAAATCTTGGCCTAGAAAAGAAAGCTCTTAGCACTAAAGGCAGACCTGAGCCCTGGCTGGCTGCCTGCGGTGGTAGATACTGTCTGCTGTGTGACCTTGGGCGGGGCCGCACGGCCACCTGAGCCTGGGTGTCAGAAACGATGGTGGCACCTGTCTCAGAGGGTGAAGGTGAAACAAGGAAGTCAGGGGTGAGCAGTAGGTTGGATGCTGGTGTCCTTCTCTTCCCCCTCTGAGCCCCCCAGCATCCTAGGAGCAGACAGAAAGGACAGGGGTGGGGACAGCTGGTCTTTGTCACGAAGTTGCTAGTTTGTCGAGAGAAATCTAGTTGGCCCTTCCTTCCCCCCAGGGAGCTGGCAGGGTGGACTGTGCCTGGATTTGTCCCCCCACCCTCCGTGGGAGCGCTGGAGCCCCCTCTGTGTGTCCCTGATTATCTTGACACAGAGCCGACTCCTTGTCACATTGTTCCTTTTTAGCAAAGGCTGTGTGTTCAGTTGGTAACAAATAGACTCTTTTCAACTCCGCTAGCAGAGGGAAGAATTCCTCCTTAAACCCTCAGTCCCAGTATGTGACTTGTGCCCATATTGCTAGCTTAATCCTTCCTCTGTTTGCCCCCCATCCTCCGAGGTCCCCCCAAAGCCCGGCTCTGTGCTGTTAGTGGGTTGCTTGACTTTTCAAAGCTGGAAGAAACCTTAACATCCCCTGATACACCAGCCCAGTCCATAGATTCAACCATGAAGTCTACAGAGGTTAACTTGCTTGTTCAAGTTTATCCTGCATGTTCCAGCCGGGGCATGGGCTCCCCCTGCAGAGGTTTCCTGCCTGTGGGCATTTTTTTAATGGTCAAGTGAAATAGCCCAGGGATTGAGAGCAGGAAAGCCTCCTTAGGTCTGCTTCTTCCTGTGTGTGACGCTGGGCAAGTTACTTCCCCTCACTGCCATCAGCTTCTTCCTTTATAAACTGAGGATAATAATAGTGCTGTCCTGGTGGGCTTGTTGTGGGGATTAAATCAGTGAGACACAGAAAACACTTAAGACAGTGCCTGTGTTTAGAACGTATTTTTACTTGGTAGTCATCACTGCATCATATCCTTAACTTCATGAAATTTTAAAAGTATGAGATTCGTAAAGATTAGGCCACATTCTACCAGGCATCCCAGTGAAGGGCCCATGTCTGTCCAGTTTTGAAGCTGGACAGACTCAGGTTTGATTCCCAGCCATTCACTAGCTTTGTGACCTTGAGCTCAATATCCTCATCGATAAAATGGGTTAAGTGACATCAGCCCGGCCAAATAGTTGTGGGAGTTTAATGAGATAGCACATGTCAGCTTGGTTCCAGGGTCATAGTCTGGGTTCTGAAATGATAACTGTTGTCATTATAATCTTGATCTCTCGAAAAGGCCTAATTCAGCTCAAGCATCCAAAGGTAGGTACTTGTAGGAGGTGGGCTAAAAGACACGATGTTGTCGGATTTTAGGTGAAAAAGGAACCCTTATTAAATGTTCTGTCTGATTCTAACCCTCTGATTTTTCCAGCTCTCAGAGGAAGGGCGTTCTTTGTAGAACAGTTTTTTCTCCCTCTTTTCCTCCATGTGACTGTTTCGCTCTTGCTGTCACTGATACGCGCCAGCAGAGCCTGCGATTCATGAATGACCTCGAGTTATTACTACATGCTCAGAAGTCCTGTTCTTGTCGTAGGGCTGCGATCTTGTTTATGATGGAGGGAAGCCGGCAGACGCGAGTGTCTCGGCCGTACAAGATCAGCGAATCCTCAAAGGTCTGTGAATGGGTCGCTCGCCACCTGTGCACATTGCCAAAGAAGCATGAGATTTTTCTAATGAGCTCATTCTGATTGCACAGGCTGATTTTCTGTCCTTGGTGTTGGTGTTAATCTCCTTAGCACTGACTAGAGGTGGCACAGGCAAGGAGTGGAAAAATCGTAAAATCAGAGAGAGCAGGGGTTGGGGGGTGCGAGGGGTGTTAGCGACACAGCTTGACTCGTTTATCCCACACCTGGCATCTGCGGGACAGGGTGGACGCCGTGGGATTTCTGTTTCCACTTGGGGCTCAAAAACTCCAAGGCTGTGTCCATCGAGAAGCCAGTCCCCAACCTTATCGTGGGGGCAACACTTTGTGTACCTGGATGTTAAGGGCCCAGAGTCTTCCCCGGCCGTGACCTTCTGAGACCGTAGGAGCCAGTGTGGGTGGATTCTCCATGGCGAGGCTACCTACCTGTGGCACACTGACTACATCAGACTCACCCTGGGAGACGGGGAGGGAGCAGGTGTCTCATGAGAAGTGCATATGCCCAGCCGCACCCCAGACCTGCTAAGTTAAAATCTCAGAGCAGGACCTGCAAATCTATACCTTTAGCAAACTCCTCAGGTGACTTGGAGCAGCCCCTTTCCCCACAGCCGCTGTAGATGAGGTTTGGGGGGCCAGTTGGTGAGACTCTGTCCCAGTGTACACCTGTCTCTTTATGAACATTCATAACACCCTTTTCCTTCTTTAGTTTTTGTCTTTTATTTATTTTTTCGGCCGCACCGCAGCTTGTAGGATCTTAGTTCCCCGACCACGCATTGAGCCCTGGCCCTCGGCAGTGAAAGTGCAGAGTCCTAACCGCTGGACCGCCAGGGAATTTTCTTAAAGTGTCCTTTTTTGAAGATTAAATGTCATGTTTAGCTTAGATCATGCATTCTCCATGGGGCTGATATTGCTCACAAGGACATGAAATGGGTTCTTGGGGGTCTGGAAAGAATTTTACTCTTTTAAAGTATAAAGCTCTACGTATAATACACGCACAGATATATAGAATATATATCTTGCGTTAAAATGACATGGCAAGCTATTAGGAAAAAAATATCTTAAAAGCAGACTGAAAAAAAGATGAAGAAATACCATTTTAAATAAAGGGAGTTGGGAGCAGCCTGTAGATAAGAGGAGAAGAAGAGAGAACGAGGTTCGACAGATGTGTAAAAAAGAAAAACAGGGTGTAACTTTCAGGGGAGGTTGGTCCTCCTGAGAAATGCTCTCGTATTTCCATTTGAGTTGACTGAGAAGACTCTTGCCAAAGCCCGGCTTTATCTGCTGCGAAACCCCAGAAGGGTCTTGCTGCTGACTCAAAGGGGCTTTGTCTGGGAGCTTGGCTGCAGAGACAGCGTAGCTTTCTAAGTTCGACAGCACTAGAAATCTTTGTCCCTTCAAGCCAGATTCTGAGCTTGTCTCTCTCTGAATTGGAGCTTTTAGGAATAGGCTTCTCTGTCCCTTGGTTCGTTGTATTTATGTTCCTAACTCTTTATATTTAAAAAGTGCCCAAATCATAATGTACCCTTGATTTTCTAGACATTCAACACACCCAGTTAAAGAACATTATCAAACCCTTCCAGCCCCTACAATCAAGATAGCCACTTAGGGCTTCCCTGGTGGCGCAGTGGTTGAGAGTCTGCCTGCCGATGCAGGGGACACGGGTTCGTGCCCCGGTCCGGGAAGATCCCACATGCCGCGGAGTGGCTGGGCCCGTGAGCCATGGCCGCTGAGCCTGCGCGTCCAGAGCCTGTGCTCTGCAACAGGAGAGGCCACAACAGTGAGAGGCCCGCGTACCGCAAAAAAAAAAAAAAAAAAGACAGCCACTTGCCCAGCTTCCAGCCCTGCAGTTTTGCCTGCCCTTGAACTTATATAGATGGAGTCAGGGGTGGGTCCTCTGGGTGCCTGGCTCGTTACTCTTGTCACCCTGCTTCTGAGGTTCACCCTGGTTGCTGCATGTGGTGGTAGATCGTGCCCTTCTCAGAGCGGGTGGAGTCTTCCACCGTGTGGCTGCCGCTGTTCATTTATCTGCTCTAAAATGTGTTGATCTACTTTGATGCTGAATTCTTTTTTCTTCCTTAATTATTTATTTAGTTTGTTTATTTATTTATTTATTTATTTATTTGGCCATGACGCGCAGCTTGCAGGATCTTAGTTCCCCGACTGGGGATCGAACCCGTGCCCCCTGTAGTAGAATCACGGAGTCCTAACCACTGGACCACCAGGGGATTCCCTGAGTTCTTTTTTAATATAAGATACCCCATGCCTGCTTTCTGCCCAGTGTTAGATCCTGAGTTTCTTCACCTGATTAAGGTGCTAAAGTAAGAAACAAAGGAATGAACAGGGTTAATACCACTGGAGAATGTTGCAGGTCGGAGTTTCTAAATTATATGAAATGTTGCAACTCAGTTACTGATGCCAGTTTAATGTTGGGAAGTCACATTTGTCTGTTTTTAGTTTTGGTCTCTGCTGCTGTACTAAATAACCAGAAATGGGCTGTAGTCAGGACCCAAGTAAAGAATTAAACGTGCCTACTTAGCCTAGAGACCCAGCTGTAGAAACAGTGGGCGCCGTCTCCCCTGCCCTGGCTCAGTGCAGCAGGAGGCTCCCCTGGTAGCTGTCATCTGGGGCTCTCCCCAGTCCCCGCCCCTCCCTAGGGCTGTTTCCCTTTTCACGCGGTAGCCTGGGGGGGGGTGCCCCTATTTAAGTGGGGTAATTCCAGCACCCTCACCAGCTTGGAAACAACCAGGAGCCCGGGGTGGGCTGACAGCCCACCTGATGCCCCTCACTTGCTTCTCTGGGACCCTAGCCTTCACTATTACTCGGGAGCTTGCGGCTGTAGTGCCTTTTTCATTTCCTTCCTTCAGTCCGCACCCAAGAGGGTCCCCTAGCCAACATGTGTTGAAGCCCAGACCAGGCCAGCCTGGCTCTCTCTCTGAATAACCAGAATAGAGGGAGATACCTGTGTGTGGACCTACAAGAAACCATCCTGTCATGTAAGGTAGGAGAGCCTGGCTCTGTAAACCTGGAAGGGAAGGAAGCTTTAGGGAACGTCTGTCTGGTACCCTCAGAAGGTGAGGACGTTGCCCGAGACTGTTGCACAGACAGAGCGATTGATGTGGGAGTTGGCCGGACGGGGAAGAACCACGGGAAGTAAAGTGCCCCAATTACTAATGCATCGGAGGCGGTAAGGAGCAGATTTGGAAGGCAAGACAAATCCACCCCCCTGCCGTAGGACACGTGTTGAGGAGTAACCCAGCAGGACCTGTGCCCCAGTCACCCAGCTGCTCACACCTGCTGAGCCCTCACCCACCTGTCTTCCTTTCCACCACCACCTCCCCTGGGGCTTAACGCCCGCCCCGCCCCTTTCTCCTGAATCGCCCTGCTACCTAGTTGACATTTCTGAGTGGTCTGTTTTTCCATATGTTGAATTTTCTTGTTGTTTTTATAGGGAATAAATAAAGCAGTGTGAAATATCCTAATTAGTTCTTCCAGGGTATAGAAACCGTTGTCTGGGTCTGATTTTTCTTTGCATCTTCAAAAGCCCAGGGCAGGCAGATAACAGTCAAGCAATGTCCACCAACCTGAATGTATTGAATTAATTCCTATTAACTCTTCATATTAATTGATTCGTTAATTCCAGTGTAGCGTGGTGATGAAAGGTTTGGGCTCTGGGATCAGACCTAAGTTCAAATCCCAGCCCTGCCCCTCAGTCCCTGTGGGACTTTGGGCAAGTTCCTTAGTCTCTCTGAAGCTCACTTTTCCTCATCTGGAATAAGGGGGTTACAACTGACGTTCCGTTGGAGGGTTCCTGGGATGCTCAAATGAGAGTGTGCAAGCGAGTGCACAGCGCGGTCTGCGGCACATACGGCTCCCGGGAAAAGACGGCGTTCCTGCAATTTACGTACATTTTCTGGCAGTGACTGTTGAAGCCGTGTTTCTGAAAGTAAGATTCCCCAGAGCAGGTTAGTCTGGATATATTGCAGAGTCTCTGGGACCCTCTGCCTCCCTGGACTGGTCTCTGTAGCATAACTGTCGGCACCGCGACTCCGTGGGAACGGACGGTCACAGCTGCTGACTTTGCTCCCGCTCTCCTCGGGCCGGCTCTGGGCCATGTTCTGTCTCATGACCCCTTCCCCGCACCAGACCTGGGTGAGACCAGGAACCGAGGCTCATCTTCACTTGTGAGACCAGGAGCCGAGGCTCAGAGGCTGCTCGTGACTCACCCAGATCACACAGCTGCAGAGCAGTGGAGCTGGGGTTCCACCAGCTTCTGTCCGACTTGGGAGGCTACACCCCAGGCAACTTCACCCTCCCGATAGGACAGCGTTTTTGAACCTATGTGCCGTGACCCACACACACTAAGAAGGAAAGAGAGACAGGGAAGGAGGGAAGGAAGGAAACTTTGGGGAATTCTGTTTACAAAGAAGGAGGAGAGAGGGAAAACGAAACAAAGGGAAAAAGAAAGATTGAGTTAAAATTTTTATTTGTAGAGAAGGGAAGAAAGGAAATGTACAAATACGTATGCACACATACAGGGAAACACCCTGCTTTTCTGCGAGGTGGTCTGACACCTTGTTTCCTGTTCTCTCTCATTCCACTGTGTGTCAGTGCTGGTCGCGTAGCGCTAGCTGGGCCCCTGCGGTGTGGGGGCGGGTTGGCGGCCCCCTGCCCTCCTGACGCACGCTCTCCACCGCCACCGCAGGTGTACCGCTGGGCCGACCACTCGAGCACAGTGCTGCAGCGGCTGAACGAGCAGCGCCTGTGCGGCCTCTTCTGCGACGTGGTCCTGGTGGCCGACGAGCAGCGCGTGCCGGCCCACCGCAACCTGCTGGCCGTGTGCAGCGACTACTTCAACTCCATGTTCACCCTCGGCATGCGCGAGGCCTTCCAGAAGGAGGTGGAGCTGATCGGCGCCTCCTACATCGGGCTCAAGGCCGTGGTGGACTTCCTGTACGGCGGGGAGCTGGTGCTGGACGGTGGCAACATCGACTACGTCCTGGAGACGGCCCACCTGCTGCAGATCTGGACGGTGGTGGACTTCTGCTGCGAGTACCTGGAGCAGGAGGTGAGCGAGGACAACTACCTGTACCTGCAGGAGCTGGCCTCCATCTACAGCCTCAAGCGGCTGGACGCCTTCCTGGACGGCTTCATCCTCAGCCGCTTCGGCACGCTGTCCTTCACGCCCGACTTCCTGCAGAACGTGTCCGTGCAGAAGCTGTGCGCCTACCTGGGCAGCAGCCAGGTGCAGCGGGAGTGCGAGCACGACCTGCTGCAGGCGGCCCTGCAGTGGCTGACGCAGCGGCCCGAGCGCGAGGCCCACGCCTACCAGGTGCTGGAGAACATCCACTTCCCCCTCATCCCCAAGAACGACCTGCTGCACCGCGTCAAGCCGGCCGTGTGCTCACTGCTGCCCCGCGAGGCCAACTGCGAGGGCTTCATCGAGGAGGCTGTGCGCTACCACAACAGCCTGGCGGCCCAGCCGGTCATGCAGACCAAGCGCACGGCCCTCCGCACCACCCAGGAGTGCCTGCTGTTTGTGGGCGGCGAGGTTTCCGAGCGGTGTCTGGAGCTCAGCGACGACACCTGCTACCTGGACGCCCAGAGCGAGCAGTGGGTCAAGGAGACGCCCCTGCCGGCCCGGCGGAGCCACCACTGCGTCGCCGTGCTGGGGGGGTTCATCTTCATCGCCGGCGGCAGCTTCTCACGGGACAACGGAGGGGATGCGGCATCCAATCTTCTTTATAGGTATGACCCCCGCTGTAAACAGTGGATCAAGGTGAGATTAAAGCCAGATTATTTCTTTACTCTTGAGGACTTTTGATCTCCTTAACCTTAGCCTTGACTGCCCCCCACCCCCTTCTCTCGGGCCTTGACCACCACCCTGCTTCTGAACGAGGTGTGACGATAAAGTGACAAGCCACATCATTCCCCCTACCCCCCTGGTTGGGGGTGGTGAGGGCTGACCGGCCACCTTCTGCAGGGACGGTCGGTGTCCAGAGCATCGCCGTGCAGTGGAACTTTCTTCACCGACAGAACCGTTCTTCATCTGCGCCATCCAATACGGTAGCCACCAGCCATGTGTGGCAGTTGAGCACTTGAAACGCTGTGGGACTGAAGAACTGAGTCTTCCATTTTATTTCATTTTCACTAATTTACATCTGAGTGTAAATGGCCACAGGAGGCTGGTGGCTACCGTATTGGATGACACTGCTCTGGAAGATTGACCCACAGTTCTGACAACGTCCCCGTGTCTCAGAGTGTCCGCTCAGTTCCTCTTTGGGGCAGGTTTGGAGCTGGTCAAGGAGGCTACGAAGGCTCACACCTGGCAGGAGTCATGGCCCTTCAGCAGGTGTGGCAGCTGATTCCGGGACAGGCAGGTTTGGGCCCCAACTTGGCTAAATCGTAGCTAGGGGTTTCAGACCAGTTCCTTGCCCGCTCCAAGTTTCAGTTTCTCCCTCTGGGAACGGGTGGGGGGATGCTGACCTTCCAGGGTCGGTGGTTGTGGCTCACGTTGATTGGCACATGTGCTCCTTTCCTCCCAAGAACCAGATGGCCACCCATGAAAGTCTGTCTCAATCTTTATACTCACACCTCAGTCTTCTTACTTAACTCGGTGCTCTTCTGAGCTCAAGGCTCAGAAGGGACTTGGATGACCTTTTGATTTTATGCTCAAAACTCTAAAACCAAGGTGTAAGTCTTGCACTTGCACTAGCGGGAGGCTCCCAGCTTTGAAGCCCGTCCTCCAAACCTTCATAGCGGTCGCAGCCTGACATGGTCTCCTGCGGGACCGTGTTCATTCGTGTGTTCTGCTTGGATGATTTAAAAAAGAAAGAAAAAGGCTTGGGTCTTCCATTGCTAATTTTCTGTGGAGCACCACTTTCTGCCCATCAACACGGATGACAATCAGCATTAATTTTTCAAATATCTGATTGTGGGGGGTGAGGGGAGAGATGAACTTTTATATCAGGAAACCACCACATCAGCAGTTCTGCCCTGTGTGTGCTGCAGAATTCCAGTCCACAAGGTCGGCCAGGTGGCCAGACAGGTTTGGGGAAGTGAATTCTCCGTCCCCCTCTTGGGGATTCACGAGGTCTCGAGGGTCCTGGGGGCCCTGAGAAATCCCGCCTACAGAGCCCCCCTTTCTTCAAGTTTGGCTCCCTTCCCCAGGCTCATGTGGCCACCACCTCACCTTCCGGGGCTGTGCCTTCCATGGAGCATGTTTGGGGATGCGGTGCTGGATGTTGATGCTGACCCGAGTTTGGGGCAGGGAAGGTACAGGTGTCTCACCTCCGCAGGTGGCCTCCATGAACCAGCGCCGCGTGGATTTCTACTTGGCCTCCATTGAAGACATGCTGGTGGCCGTCGGCGGCCGGAATGAGAATGGAGCTCTCTCGTCGGTAGAGACCTACAGTCCCAAGACCGACTCCTGGTCCTATGTAGCCGGCTTGCCAAGGTGATTGGGGTTTTGTGGCGGAGCCTACAGACATGGAGGCTTTGGGGTTACAGTTGAGCCCACCTCCCTTTCTGGATATTTTGGCCTTCCGGTTCCAGGAAGAATCTCCTGGCTTGTAAATAACAGCGTGGGGAGCGGAGGGCGTGGTTGTCAGGGTGCCTGTTCTGGGCCATCGGAGTGCCCGTGCCACCTCTGCCACTGAGACAAACATCCCTCTGTTTCTGAATCTCTTCACTTCCTGAGTTTCGAGGAAATGAGTGCTGAGTTCAGAGAGTGAGAGGTTTACTGAAAATCCCTCTGACTTTGGGCAGGAGGAGTACAGAGGGTGAGGGTTCCCTATCCTCCATCTGACTCCAGCAAGTGTCTTCACCCCACACTCTCTCTTTTTCCTCATCTGTAAAGGGGATGTGATGTCAGTACCACCCTGTCGAGGTGTCCATTCACTGCATTTGTTATCGTCACGGGCTTAGCAGAGGTGCCTGCCATTTCTTTGAGCAGCTCCCTGTAGTAGAAGCTGCCCGGCTCCTCTAGTCCCCGCCCCTCCCCCACCCCACAGTAACTACCACCTTCAGGTAAAGGTTCCAAGAAGCCGATGAAGTAACACCTGGACACCTGTGGATAAGATGATTGGACAGTCATGATAGTAGCTGTTGATCACCACGTGCCAGCCTGGGCCATGTGCTTGATGTGATGAGTCCCTTGATATCCACAGTGATCCAGTGGGGTGGGTAATAACCCATGTCATTGATTACCCAAACCTGAATGACCGTGAACGGAGAGCTCACCGTATAAATCCTGACCGTGTCCTGGGCAAACCAAGACCTGTGTTCCCCCAGGTTCAGGTCTTGTGTACCATCCCACTTTACGGATGGAGAAGTGAGGCTTAATTACATAAGAGTATCTGCCACTGTCACTTTCTCTAGGCCAGCCGGGGTGGTTTGTGTACCTTAAGTGCGACAGCAACCCTATCGTTATTTTTTCTAAGTGGACCATCCATGTCCAGAGTTGGAGTAAACATAATCCACGATGCTGCCGTCGTTAGGGCATGCATGCCCCACATTTGTTCCGTTTGCTTACTCATACCTTTTTTCATTCATTGACTGACTTGTGTAATGAGACCTCCACGAGCCCACAGCCCAACCCAGGAGTCGAAGACGTTGAACGGTAGCCCACCTGCCTGGGACCCATTTGCCCCGTGTGCGCTTCTCCCATCCGCTTGCTTCCCGCCTCCAGCTAAGGAATCACCGTCCTGAATGTCGTGACGCCATTCCCTTTTTGTTCCACCTTTGTGTGCACTTTTTTTGCTGTTGGTAATTTCTTCTCTGTCTTTATATAGATCTCATTTTTTAGAGTGATTTTAGGTGTAGAGAAAATTGAGCAGAAAGTACAGAGGTTCCCACGCGCACCCAGCTCCCCCCGTTGCAGTAACTGGTACATCATTTCCAGCTAATGCACCAAAGTCGATACATTCGCTTTAACTAAGCTCTAGTTTACATTAGGCTCCCTCTCGGGGTTGTGCATTCTGCGGTTCTGACACGTGTAGGATGATGCGTATCCATGACTACAGTGTCGTACAGAATAGTCCCAGTGCCCGAAGGATCCCTCGAGCTCCGTCTTTTCGTCTCCCCCTGCTTCCCCTGAACCGCTGGCAGCCACTGGTACTTACTGTCCCGTTAGGGCTGACTTTTCCAGACTGTCCTGTACTTGGAGCTGCACTTTGTTGCAGGCCCTGCTTGATGTGTGATGGGACCAGGGCCACACGTGGGCCTCAGTAGCGTAGCGTTTCTGGCCCTAATGAGACAGGTGCAGTCTTGTGATGATGCCCACTTCTCAGACGGGCAGAGAGAGGGCAGAGCTGGGATTCTGGCCCAGGCGATCCGGCTGCAGAGCTGCCTGTGTGTCACCGCCCTGCTCCATCTGTCACCCCCTCCCATCCTCACCACCCCCTCAGAGGGCAGCTTGTCCCCATTTTGCCGAGGAGAAGACCGGGTCCCCGGCTCACAGAGGCCCAGCCTGTGCAGCACTGAGCTCCCCCTCTGTCTCTGTCGGTCCGTCCATCCATCTGTCTCTCCACAGGTTCACGTACGGCCACGCGGGCACCATCTACAAAGACTTCGTGTACATCTCGGGGGGCCACGACTACCAGATCGGCCCCTACCGCAAGAACCTGCTGTGCTACGACCACCGGACAGACGTGTGGGAAGAACGGCGGCCCATGACCACGGCGCGTGGCTGGCACAGCATGTGCAGCCTGGGGGACAGCATCTACTCCATCGGCGGCAGCGACGACAGCCTCGAGTCCATGGAGCGCTTCGACGTGCTGGGCGTGGAGGCCTACAGCCCGCAGTGCAACCAGTGGACCCGCGTGGCACCACTGCTGCACGCCAACAGCGAGTCGGGGGTGGCCGTGTGGGAGGGCCGCATCTACATCCTGGGCGGCTACAGCTGGGAGAACACGGCCTTCTCCAAGACGGTCCAGGTGTACGACCGCGAGAAGGACAAGTGGAGCAAGGGCACCGACCTGCCCAAGGCCATCGCCGGCGTGTCCGCCTGCGTGTGCGCCCTGAAGCCACGGCTGGAGGACAAGAAGAAGAAGGGCAAGGGCAAGCGGCCCCAGGACCGCGGCCAGTGACCCCGCCGCCGCCGCCACCTCCGGCACGTCTGGAGACCAGCAGCCACGTGGTGGAATCCCGGAACCATTATCAACGACTTAGCAGCTTTTTTTACTTTTATGATTCTTGGTATTTCTATGATATCACAGTAACCGATTAAATATTCTGTATGACTTGACATACTATCTTGCTCGAATAATTAAAGCGGGGCCCAGGCAGCAGCGACCCCCTGTGTCTGTGCAGGGCTGCTTCCCACGTTGCGAACCCCCATGGGTGACCCCCCCGACCGTCCCCCAGAGAGCAGCCAGGGCAGGGGTGACGCAGAAATTTTCCTATCGAAACGAAGGGCTGCGGTGGGACATGGCAGACTCCCTGGTCCACGCCTCCCCACACCTGGCTGAGCTTTGAAGAAAACAGGTTCCTGAGCCCCGCCTCAGAATTATCGAGTCTGAAACTACCAGCAGTGGTGTAGGGGAGCCTAGAAACTCCTTTAGCCGGTCCCTGGGACGACGGCGTCGGCCATGTTCGGAAATCACCGGCAAGGGCATCTTTCCAGGTGGAGCACAGAGACCCACAGGGGGCGCCCGCGTGACCGAGAGCCACCAGCTCGCCGGCAGTCAGGCGAGCCGTGGGACTGCTCACCAGGGAGGTCTCCCCACCTGGATTTCTTGCTCAGGTGACGGCTGCTTCTAAATAATCCTGTTTCTCCTGGTTGGTCGTCTTCCCGAATTCTAAAAGGGGATAGATAATCGAGGAAGAAAGGTAAAAAAGGGCGCCTTATTCTGTGATTTGTGCTCTCGTCTTGTTACTGTTTCTTTTTTCTGGAACCCGCTGTTTCTCAGATTACTGATGGACTGAGCCCCACAGATCTCCATTTATCACTCAGGAAAGAAAAAGGGAGCCCGCAGAATGTGCCATTGTCTCCTGTGACTCCAGCTCTGAGAAGCCACAGGAAGCTCCCACACGAGTGAGTGAGGGCCCGTGGATCCCCAGCAAGGGAAGGTTGTCCGAGTACCTCCCTCGACTCCAGCGCCAGATCCTGGTCCTGGCCGTCCGCTGCCGAGTAGTTCTGTGCTGGGGGCAAAGTTCTTTAACAAGTCATGAGCTGTTTCCCCCCTCATTAAGTGACAGATGAAACAATGGCCAGGTCTCCTCCCAGGGGTTAAGGTCGCTCAGTCTGTATAAGCTGTGAAAGTGGATTCCGCACCTCCTCAGGAGATGCGTGACCGGCCAGGCCTGTCTCCTGCAGTTACCGGAACTCACAACAGTAGCAGTAGCGTGTGCCGTTTAAGGAGAGTTTGAGACTCGTGCCCAAGCCGCTGTGTCACACCAGGACGATGGGCATGGGGTGGGTTTTAATCACGAGCCAAGGGAAGCCTTAGTGATCTATACTGTGGCAGAGATCTGACTGCAGAGACGAGAACACTTCAAGATTTATCGTTAACACTGCTATTAGAATAAGAATCTCAGTTAACTTCTTTTTTCCTTTTTTGTCTCTTTACTACACTTCCTTTCCTTTCTCTCAAAGGTTTACTGTGATTTTGATTGGCCCCTTTCTCTAGTAACCAGGAGAGCTGAGAGCCACTTGGGAGCTGAAAGCTTCGGTACCCAAACGATTGCCCCCTCTCGTGAGACAGGCGACCTGTCTGCATATTTAGCTGGTTCCTTGCCTGTGGAAGTCGCTAAAGGCTTCCAGACTCTTGAGAGGCATACAAACAGTCAAACCAGAAAAGTGTCCATCTTCTTGGAGCTCTTTAGAACAACATTTAAGTGTGTTAAAGGCTCTGAGGAGTCCTGCATTAACTACTAACCCTCCATCAACCCAGCATTTCCAAACTTCATTGAGCCCGAAACCCTTCTTTTACCTCAAACCTAGTCCAGCCCTCCTCGAAACATGTTTTGCAGAACTACTGCCAATTTTGGGATAAGCTTACCCCCTTCCTGTTCCAGGAAAGGTTTCATTATTTGAAGACCCTTTAGAAGGCACAGAACCTGTGGTCTGTTCTCCCCACCTCAGCCCAGGTCACGAGCAAAGAGGTGGTCGTTCAGTCAGAATCCAGGGGCAGGCTGCGCTGAGCACATGGAAAGACCATGCGTGCTTTGGGGAGCCGGGAAGGCTTTGACCTTGGGAAGCAGACAGGCACGAATTTTTAGCCTAAGCCAGCTGTTGTGTTTTTGACTTCCAGGACGTGTTCCAGGATAAGGGTGCAGTGCTGGCCTCTGTTCTGATTTTCTTGTGCCTTGCAGGTTAACGTACCATGTCCTGCACCTCCTATTCTGTGATGTCTCCCTTGCCACTGTGAAGGCTGTTTGTGATTTACACGCCTTAGAATCTAATATGATTGAGGCGGTGAGTGTTCCTTTAAAGGTAGGGTTGATGAGGAAGTTTCCTTTTGGAGACCAACTTCAGATAATTGGCAGTGGCTCCACTGCGCTAGGAAAGGTTTTCGAGCTCACTGTGGTCCGTGGAGCGGAGCATCGTGACCCGTGAGCAGCGCCTGCCTGGATAAGGGAGAGAGAGTAGAGTGGTGGGACTGTGGCAGATCTCTCGCTGTCTGTGGTTTTAAGATGGACATCATCGTGCTGTGCAGTGCAGCTAAGATCGGAAGAAAATGGTTTATAACCCAGGTGGGCAGAGCTTGGGGATGTACTTATGCAGGTGGCCATTAGAACTGCAAAATCACGATGGTGTGATTTCAAACCATGGTGATGAAGGCTTGGGTTCTCCTGGCTGCCACGTGGAGACAGAAGCAGCAACTTTTGCCGTTATTTTGTCAAACTCAGCGCTCCGAGCTGTTCTGCTAGAACTTTGACAATTCTTGGATCATCTTACTTTGATCTTTCAGAATGAGCCTGGTGGGCTTTTATTCAGGTTCTGATTTTTTTCTTTTAAAGAACTAGAGTTTTAACTTCATACTAGTGGTAGGTTTTGAGTTCGACCCTCACCCAAGTTGGAACCCTGTTTGCTTAAGCAGAGTAGAAGAGCTGAAGAATCCTGGTTACTTACAGTGGTCTTTCTGCTGTTTAAAATACACAGAGATTATCTTAGCACCTTGCTTGTGTGTACGGCTCAATTCGTATTTTTAACATCCTGCTGCTTTAGAAATCTAGAATACCAGGTAGGACTCCTTCTAGATCTTGATCTGAGCAGCAAACCTCATGTGTGTATTTATATTCTGAATGCCCCTCCCCTTGACCCTGAATGATAGGAACCCCAGAAGCCAACCCTAAACGGTGTTCAATTTGGGATGGGAACCCAAATGCCAAAGGGAAGTGGAGTCCCTCCCAGGTCCCACTCTGAGTTCAGGTGAGTTCACCTGTGGCTCAAAGTGCCTGGCCCCTAAGCCAGGAGTGACCTTTGGGCGATTTGCAGCTGTGGGGGAAGGGAAAGGACCGCACCCTGCCACCCCAACCCCCTTGTAGACTTAGCAGCCTCCTCCTCCTCTTACCCTGGTCCTCCGTGGCACGTGGCCCTGCCAGCACCTCACTTAGCTTTTGGCTCTCGGAACTTTTGGCTAGAACCTCAGACCACTGGTCCCAAACCTGGAGGGGCAGTTCTAGCCATGTGGCGTGGACATCCTTGCTGTCTCCGTGGAGATTCTGAGCATCTTCAGAGGGAAAGGGGCGGAGTCCCCCTCTCCAGGATAAACCTCTGAAACGTAGGGCAGCCCTCCGGGTGCTTAGAGAGCCTGCCCTGTGTGTCCGCCAAGCCTGGCAGTTTTTAAAGTTTTTGAAATGTTTTGATACTTTTTGATACCATTTGCTAATAACCTTTTGTAGTTGCCTGCCGGGGTTCTCCACCTCCCCCCACCCCTCGAGCTTGCGCTAGAGAGCAGGCGTCCCCGGGTCAGCGCCAGGGTCTCGCCTACCTGTGGCTGTGACTCTCCTCCATGGCTGCGATCTGATACAAACTCTTGAATTGTGTAAGGGCACACGTGGCCCGGGAGTGTGACTGTCTTGGACCCCCCCAACTGAGCAGAAGGGCAGTGCTTTATGATGAGGACACTCTAACGCCCTGAGATGTTGTGCATTTCTTCCAAAGGTCCTACCTCAGCAGAGTGTGCAGAGTTGAAAAGATACCTGAGGGCTGATGCATATATCACCTGTCCAGTACAGGTCGTTCCTCAACCCAGGGCGTGGCTGGGTCTTGAGTCACTCCCGTCCACGCCTCCTTTTAAAGAGACATTTTAACATGAAATCCACAGAAGCTGTTAACAGTGAACCATCCTGCACTTTGCAGAGTGACTACCCGTAGTTTTGGAGGTCGTTCATTTCTTTTTTTTTTTTCCCCTTTGTACATGGGTAGAATTTGTGGCTTCGCAGGGTGTTTGGGGGTCTCAAGAAATTGTCTTTTGGTTGCCTTAGTTAAAAGAGTTGAATGAATGTACAAATTTTGGTGGCAGAGGGGGGCGGAGGAGAAGAACCCTCCCGTGTCAGTTTTCTTTGAGAAAAGGAGCTCCACTTTTCAGAGTTACTTGAGCCGTCCTTACAGGTTTGCTTGCGGTGGAAGGAAAAGTCCTTTGGATCAACTGAAATCCATCATCACTACCAGCCCCCTTGCAAAATGAGTAAGATCTTTGATGATTAAGTATTGATAATTCATTGGGTATGTTCTGGCTACTCATGTTACCGAAATCTGTAATTACGTGTGTGCTCTTTTTTTAAGTTGTTGCTTTTGTATTTGTAGTTGTATGACACCCAAAGCTTTTCTGTGTCTTACCTCTTCTTTAATTTTCTGCACGTTGATTTTTCCCCCCTCTGTTTTTAATTCCATAAAGAATATTCAATTCTCAAAACACATTAAACATGATTTGCCTGCTAGGGTCTGGCTTATTTTATAATCATATCCCTTAGTCTTGTGTGGTTATTGTAATAATCTTCAGTCCTATTTTCTCTGCCTAAATGAAAAAGAACTCCTTGCATGTTGAGCCCAAATATAATTTGGAAATTAACCAGACTGCCTTTCAGTGTCACGGCAGGCTGGGACGTTTCGATTCTGCTCTCACTGTGCTTCTAATTACTGTATTTTACCAGGAATTTCATTCAGATCCTTGATTGTAGCCCCAAGTCCTGTGACCGGAACTGAAACTATTTGCTTAAATTTGTGTCAGTTGGGGTAATTTGATAAGAAAAGAAAAACAGACAAGGAATGGGTTATGTTCATCAGAAAGATACAATAACATTTCTATAAGAACAGAGTCCCCTTACTGCCCTTGGGGCCCAAGAAGAGGAACATGGCTCCCCTGCACGGACACCAGCAAGCAGACAAGCCCAGTCACGGTCCGGCGTTTCTTCCCCGAGCGTTTGGCAGTTCAGCTTTGGGAGGATGGTGGGAAGTACCTGCCATGCATATCACACCTGGAAACTGGATTCGAATTTGCCTCTGAGCCAGTGAGCTGCCCCAGATGGGACACCGGCTACCAGATGCTAAATTTGCCTGGATTCTTTCATTTCCAGAAGAATCTTAGGTTAGAAACGATACTCCTCCCCTTTTCCGGATGAAGCACCCAGAGCTCGACCTAATTATCTTACCCAAGTGCAATTACCTTACCTCCCCAGCAGGTCCGCACTCGTCTTGGTGTGGGTCCTCTTGAACAGAGAGCCTTAGATGAGGACTTGGAGCTGGTCCTCATGTTCCCAGGAAGCCCAGCGAGACCAGGAAGGAGGAAAAGCTGCTCATCAGGTGCTTTACCTACGGCTGAGTAGGAGGCGCCCCCGCCACGCCGTGGCTTAAAGCCATAGCATCGGTTATTTTTGCTGACAAATCTGAGGGCTGCCTGGGCTCAGGTAAGCAGCTCTCACCTGGGTCTCACACAGTCCCGGCCAGGTGGCGGCTCCTGGAGGCTCACTGCCCCTCCCCCCTTCCTTTCCCTCTGCTCCCCCTGCCCCTGCCCACGGGTCTCTCTCTCTGGTGGCAGAGATGGCACCTCTCAGCGGGAAGCGGGGGCGGGTGGGTATCAATGAATTGGAAAATCCCACAGGAGCCCGTGTGTTCCCACACATCCTCTGCCCAAGGAAGGGGGGCGGAAGCTCCCAGAGGCCCTAACAACCTCCGCTCCGCTCACCGAGCTGGCTCTTCAGTGTCTGGGAGGACTTGGGGCAGAGAGAAGCACCGTGTGTGACGGAGGGGGATGTCAAGCTGTCAGCTTGAGGCCAGCGGGGCCCACCCTGTAGTGGGATCAGAGGAGGGCAGAGGGTCTGTGTCGGATCCCAGAGGCGCCTGCTACGTCTGGAGCTGGATTTTAACCCGAGTCTGCCAGCTCAGACCCAGCTCTTTCAACTACCTGAAAACGATCACCATGTACGTTCCCTGCGTGGGATATTATGCCCCCAGAAGGCCCTGCTGGGGTGCACATATGTGAGCTGAGGGGCTGACGAGGGAAGCCGTCAGCTTTCACTCAACCACAGGCACAGATGCTGTCCCTAACGCAGAATTAGCAGAGAGGCAGTGGGTGCGGGACAGGCAGGTCTGCAGGGGGCTGGGGGAGGGGAGAGAGAGGACCCAAGCCCCTCTCTTCAGATCCACCTACAGATGAGGTCCGCACCTCATGTCGGCCGAGGCCAAGGCCATTGTCTCAAGGACCTGCCTGCGTTCTCCGTGGAGCTTGACAACTCTGAGTGTGCTCACAAAGCTGCCACACAGTCACTAGGTGTCCGCTTTGTGCCAGGCAGGCACCAAGGGGGGTGAAGGGGGGATACGGTGGTGAACAGACAGCAAGACGTGCTCCCCAAGGACCTACACCCCAGTGGGAGAAACAGACCAACAAACCCAGGTCAGGTAGGGGTAGCGACAGAACGCACTGAAACCCATCGAACTGTACCCTTAGATGGGCAGATGTTATGTGTGGGAATTATATCTCAGCAAAGCCTTTTTTTGTTTCAAACTCTGCACGGGGAGTTCACATGGCAGGTCAGGGGAACAAAAGGCGCTGAACGAGAGAGAGTTGGGGGCAAATCACAGAGCATCTGAGCAGCAGAGGGGGAAAGGGATAGAAGGCAGGAGACCCATCAGGAGGCCTCTGCCATCGCCGCCATCCGCTCCAGTGATGGGGGCCGGGAGCAGAGACTCCCCGATAAACGCCCGTGGGAACACACCCCAGCTGTCCCAGCTCCCTATTGCTGGGGCTCAAAACAACTTAATTATATTTTACAATCTTGTAGGCCAGGAATTGGTGTGGGGCTCAACTAGGAGATGCTACTGCCCCACGTGGCTTCAGCCGGGGTCCCTCGGTATTACAACCTCACTCGTGTGGCAGCTTTGGAGGGGAAGGCTGGCTTCACCTGGGACCTATAACTGCACCCCTGGCCTTTCCCACGGAGTGGTCTCAGAGAAGGCTGAGGAGTTCCCGCCTGCTGGCTCAAGGCAGCCCTGTCCTAAGAGATAAGAGGTAAAAGCCACCCATGTCCTTTTCTAAAAATAACCTGCAGTAAAATGTACTCTGTGTGTGTGTATAATTCTATGAATTGAAACAAATAACCAATCAACTATTCACTGCAAAAATTAAAGCCCAACAATGGGCGAATGGATAAACAAAATGTGGTCTAACAAGATGGTGGAATATTACTTGGCCATGAACAGGAATGAAGCACTGACGTGATGATGTGGATGAACCTTGAAAACATTGTGCTAAGCTGAAGAAGCCAGGCACAGAGGACAACGTATTGTAGAATTCTGTGTATATGCCGTGGCCAGAACAGGCAAATTTAGAAACAGAAAGTAGATGAGTACTTGCTTAGGGCTGGGGTGGGGATGAGACAGGATAGGGGTGCAGGAGCTAAAGGGTATGGGTTTCTTTGTGTGGTGATGAAAATGCCCTAAGGTTGACAATGGTTGTAGTTGCACACCTCTGTGACTATATGAAAAGTCTTTGCCTTGTATGATATGTGAATTACATCTCATTAAATGTGTTTAAAATATGAAAGCAGTAGTAATTCACCCCGTTCTCTGAGTTTCCTGTGTTAGTCTCCCAGATAGCTACAGGTTGAGCGCCAGGATAGAAGAAACCTCCCTAATTGGGTTCTAAAATTGGGGATAAAATGGTAAGCATAGAGGTAGTGTTGATTTCAGGCCCACCAGGGAGCAATTCTGTGTGTGCAGACCTCGTGGCATCCTTCAGAAGGCGCCCTAGAGCAGGGCTCCTCCAACAGTGGTCCCTGGAGCAGCAGCATGGGCATCCCAGGGAGTCTGGGAATGCAGATTCTCAGGCCCCGCCCCCGATCAGCTGCCTCAGCCACTCCTGGGGTGGGCCCCGGCGACGAGTGTTTTTCACAAGCCCGCCTGGAGAGTCTCACGCATGCTCGGTTGAGAATCGCTGCTCTCTAGAGGGTTGTCTCCTTTCTGCACCCAAAGGCTTTCCTGAGCTGTGAGTTGGCCAGATCTCCAACAGCTGTGCCTGGTTTGCACTGGCCAAACCTGAACCGTGGGGCTTCCCTCTGGTTAAATACAACCCAGCCCAGGGGTAGCTGAAGCTTTGAGCTTGAGAAGGCTGGCGCGGTCTTGGAGCAAACCCCTGCAGGGGCCACACACCTGCTGCATCCCAGGGAAAGTGAGCCTCATCTGTGGACTTCCTGTTGATGGCGGGGAGGGGAGGAGGCAGGAAGCCCTGGGGTGTGGCCCAACCCTTTGAATAGGAGCCAGCATCCGCTGGCTCTGGGACTTCACGCTCGGCCCAATGGAATCATTTTACCCGGCGTGCCACAACAGTGATGATTCATCTTCTCAGGGGTCACCTAAAGGCGCTAAAAATATATCACTCTTATATGCAGTTCTGGACTTCTAAGTGCCCCAATGCTGTGGGCTTTCTTTTTTTGTTCCAGGCTGAAATTCAAGAGACCAGGATTCCAGTCTGATCTTTGTAACTAATTAGCCTCGAAGAAGGCTGTGCTTGGTGTCCCCTCCTTTCAGAATGGGGACTAGGGCTTCCCTGGTGGCGCAGTGGTTGAGAGTCCGCCTGCCGATGCAGGGGACACGGGTTCATGCCCCGGTATGGGAAGATCCCACATGCCGCGGAGCGGCTGGGCCCGTGAGCCATGGCCGCTGAGCCTGCGCGTCCGGAGCCTGTGCTCCGCAACGGGAGAGGCCACAACAGTGAGAGGCCCGCGTACCACAAAAAAAAAAAAACAAAAACAGAATGGGGACTAGATCCCACCTCTGTGACATGGATGGAGCACGGGGCTGTGCATCACGAATGTGCGGTATTTTGTGGGGTTTTTTTTTTTTTAAGATTTTGGCCACACCCCGCAGCATGTGGGATCTTAGTTCCCTGACCAGGGATCGAACCCATGCCGCCTGCATTGGAAGGCAGAGCCTTAACCACTGGACCAGCGGGGCAGTGCCAGGAATGTGGGTTTTAGCTTTGGCTCTGTCACATGCCACCTGGATAAGACATTTTCTCTCTTAAATCTCAGTTCCTTACACTGTAGGATGAGATGTCCCTCAGGGTGTGACCTGCATCACCCTTGTCCCCTAAACAGCTGCCTGAAGGAGCTCTGGTCAGGAAATACGTGGGGGACTGGGAGGTGAAGTCCCGCTCTTGGAGATTCACATCAGGCTACACACTTGTATATTACAGCCTATGAAAATCCCATTAAAGACATCTACCTTGGGAATTCTCTGGCTGTCCAGTGGTTTGGACTCCACACTTTCACTGCTGAGGGCGCGGGTTCGATCCATGGTTGGGGTACTAAGATCCCACAAGCCGCGCAGCCAAAAAAAAAAAAAAAGTTACTTACCTGACTATAGTTAACCCAGGATTTCCCGAGCTTGTTTGCCCCCGGCCCCTTCCCTGCTTTTTCCTCTGTTAATAACTTTAGAGACTTTATCTCATCATAACACCTCTTGGGGAATAGGAAGCTAAAAGATTTCTGTGTCCCATCAATTCTGACAGTCAAAGATTCAGCGATTGTCCCATCACCCACTTGGAAAGATGCCACAAAGATGTCAAAGAAGATGGTCAGCTGATTTTTTAGGATTCCCCATGGAGGACATTGGCTTGATGTGGTTACTGTGTTTTAAGGTCTGGCTTTTAATTTTGCATACCTAGAATCTTGATCTGGTTAATGCATCTGTGATGGTTAATATTATGTGTCAACTTGGCTGGGCCCCAGTGCCCAGATATTTAGTCAAACATGACTCTCAGTGTTCCTGTGAAGGTGTTTTTTGGGTGAGATTAACATTTAAATCAGTGGACTTTGAGTAGAGCAGAATGCCCTCCATTACGTGGGTGGGCCTCATCCAACCAGGTGAAGGCCTTAATAGCACAGAGACCAACCTCCCCAGAGCAAGAGGGAATTCTGCCAGCAGACGGCCTTCAGACTTGAACTGCAGCACTGGCTCTTCCCAGGGTCTCCAGCCTGCTGCAGATTTTGGACTTGCCAGCCTCTGTAATTGTGTGAGCCAACTCCTTAAAATAAATGTCTCTCTCTATATATACATACACATCCCATTCTTTCTGTTTCTCTGGAGAACCCTGACTAACATGGCACCCGTAAAAGAACAGACTCAAGGAACTCACTACATGAGCCAGACTCTGAAAGAATTCAGCAAGGGGAACTCCTTCCAAGAGCAGACTTTTGCCGATGCAGCTGGTCACCCACTTTATGGGGAAAGAGAAGTAACCTGAGATAAGAATATATATAGATTCACGGACAGTGATAAATAGCTTCACTGGTTGGTCAGAGACCTGGAAGAAAAAGAGGACTAAAACCAAGCGTGTAGGGGTTTTTTTTGTTTGTTGTGTTTTGTTTTGTTTCGTTTTGCGGTACACGGGTCTCTCACTGTTGTGGCCTCTCCCATTGCGGAGCACAGGCTCCGGACGCGCAGGCCCAGCAGCCACGGCCCATGGGCCCAGCCGCCCCGCGGCACGCAGGATCCTCCCAGACCAGGGCACGACCCTGCGTCCCCTGCATCGACAGGAGGACTCCCAACCACTGCACCACCAGGGAAGCCCCAAGCATGTAGGTTTTTGTATCACATGCCATGTTCACTAGAGAGCATTCACCATGGAAGAGGCCACCCCAGTGCTGACACAACAGGCATATGACCAGAGTAGCCATGGCAACAGGGGTGAAGGCTGTGCACGGGCTCCTTTTACCAAGGCTCATCTAGCTGTTGCCACTGCCACCAACGTAGACCAGTGTCAAGCCCCACATATGGTACCATCCCTCAAGGAGACCCACCTACCGCTTGGCGGCCAGTTGGTTACATCGGACCCCTAAGACCTTGGAAGGCTCAGCAATTCATCTAGACCGGAATTAATGATAATCCAGGTATAGGTTTGCTTTTTCTGTCCAAAGGATCTCTGCTAGCGTCACTATCTGCTGGCATACAGAATGCTTGATCTGCTGACATGGAATCCAACATAACATCCCCTTGAACCAGAAGACGCATTTTATAGGAAAGGAGGTAAGGAGGTGAGCATATAGCCATGGGATTCCTGGTCCTATCACCTATACCAGAAGCTTCCAGCATGATAACATGACAGAAAGATCTTTTGAAAGCACAGTCAAGGTGCCAGCTTAGAGATGATTCCCTGAGAGTTTGGCATACCATCTCCCCAAATGCAATCTACTCCCCAACTTAACTACCAATAGAGTATGATGTGTCCCCCAAAAGTAGAATACATTGGTCCTGGAAGCAAGGGACAGAGAAGCAGATATGGTCCTGGTCAGTACCACTCCCAGCGACCCTGTAAGAGGTGTGCTTCTCATCCCTCCAACTTCTGGCTCTGTGGGTCTAGAGGTCCAAGTTCTCAGAGGAGTTAATGTTTCCACCTAGGGACACGGAACGGTCCCCATTAGACTTTAAGCTCTGACTTCTACCTGGTGGAAAACTTTAAATGTGTGGATCTTATGGTATGTCAATTATATCTCAATAAAGCTGTTACAAAATAAATGAGTAGGGCTTCCCTTGTGGCACAGAGATTAAGAGTCCTCCTGCCAATGCAGGGGACACGGGTTTGAGCCTTGGTCCAGGAAGATCCCACATGCCGCAGAGCAACTAAGCCTGTGCGCCACAACTACTGAGTCTGCGCTCTAGAGCCCATGAGCCACAACTACTGAGCCCTTGTGCCACAACTACTGAAGCCTGCGCACCTAGAGCCCATGCTCCGCCACAAGAGAAGCCACCGCAGTGAGAAGGCCACGCACCGCAATGAAGAGTAACCCCCACTCACCGCAACTAGAGAAAGCCTGCGCACAGCAAGGAAGACCCAACACAGCCAAAAATAAATTTATATAAGAAAAGAAAGTGATACATCAAGAAGCCAACAGTGTTTGTCTTTGAAGAGAAATGAGTTTTTCTTCTTTCTACTTCGCTTTACTCTCTTTAACACTTTGAGCTTGTATTGCCTTCATAATCGGAAAGAATTAAAACAAACTGGCATCTCACAGGTAGGATGGAGACTCAATCTCCTGCCTCTGACCTTTCATCCCATTTGTCTGAGGTCATGGTCCTAGTGGGGGTAATGATGACAGGTGCTTGGGTGCCCCTCCCCCTCTCCCGGGAGGCTACCCTCCCCAGAATCTGCTCATGAAGTTAAATTCAAAATCATTGTATAACTAACGTATCCATACTGCTAACAGCAGCAACACTATCTTATATGCAAAACACTTCTATTTAACCACAGAGCAAGTGCAGCATAGTAATTACCTATCAAATGGTAATTACGGTTTTATTATTTTTTAAACTTTCATGAAAAGAAAGCATCTTAAATTGGAAAGAAACAATCCATGTCACAAGCCAGTTAGTCAAAAAATGTTTGTCTGTATGGAGGGCCCAGAATGATCATGGTAACATCTACCCTTTATGAAATGCTTATCATGGACCAGGCATCCTGCAGAACCCTTGGGATTTGAGGTCTCTTCACTTCCTTGATGGAGATGCATCTTGTAAATCACGAGATTAGAGATGAAGAACCAGAGACAGAAAAATTAAATCTCTTGTTGAGGAGGGCAGAGCTGGAATTTAAGCCTTGGAGCATGTAACTCAGAAGTGGGGCAACGTTAGCCAGCATGCTGCATTGTCAGTACAGGTGTGTTCTTAACCTCTGTTCACAAAGGTGTGTTGATGCAAATGAAGAAAAAAATAAGGCACTATGCCTCTAGAGGAGAACTGTCATTCCCTTGGCTTGTGTTTCTCTCTCCCATCAGACTGAGAGCAACCAGAGAGGTTCTGTTACCGAACGCAAGTTTGCGTGCCCGACACACAGTGAGGCCACACAAACTGAAATGCCCGAGTTTGGAGCAGAGAAAGGTTTATTGCAGGGCTAAGCAAGGAGAATGGCTAGCTCGTGCTCAGAAAAACCCAAACTCACCAATGGTTTTCGGGGAGATGTTCACATAGGCAAAATTTGGGGGAAGGGCTGCAGGGCTTGTGACTTTCATCTGATTGGTTGGTGGTGAGGTAGCAGGGCGGTGCTTCAGGAATCCTGTGCTCAGCCTGAAGCTACCATCCTCCACCTGGGTGCGGGCCTTAGTTCTGCAGAAGAACTCAAAGACATTGTTATGGGGAATTCCCTGGCGATCCAGTGGTTAGGACTTGGCACTTTCACCGTCATGGCCTGGGTTCAATCCCTGGTCTGGGATTCCACAGGACACATGGCAAGACCAAAAAAAAAAAAAAATTGTTTATGTATATCCTTTGAGGAGGAGCCAGGACCCTGCCCCATGGCTGCACTATTGTTTCTTGAAGGCTCCTCCTTTGTTTCTGCATTCCTTCCCTTCCCTGGTTAGCAACCATTTGGATTTGCCCTCTGGAACTCAGGAAAGGTCAAGGAGGCTGAATGAAGCCTATTTCCTACAAACAAGAAACAAGGACACAGAAAGGGCTTATACCCAGGACGGCCCCACAGGATCCTGCTCCATTTCCTAGACTGTCCCATCTACCCAGCCCAGCAAAACAGAAATCCATATGCCGTTTGGATAACATTGCCTCTCTCTTACCTTCCACAGCAGTTGATGAGTTCCATGACATCAACATCTTTCAATTCTTTCCCCTATGAACCAGCTCCTCTGCAGCATTCTGTTCAGGATGGCTTAATTGGGAAGTCTATGAATTTTCTCTAGCTTCAGGTATGGCTGTATCCAGGAGTTCACAGAGTGTCTCCAGCCTGGGATTCAGTTGCAGGCTCTTAACTAGCACCAAGTCCTCCTATCTGTTTGTGCTCCTCCAACTTCACCACCTTCCCAGCCCAACCCCATCCGCTTATCTGCCAATCCCTGAGACGTCTTTATGAAAATGTGATCACCGAAAGCTTTCAGTGGCAGGATATCTTAACTCCTCCCTTGTCACAACCTGTCATATGTCGAGCTCCCCAATCTCACCTCCCACTTTTTTTCCCCACGTGCCATATAAAGAAAAATTATCCCCAGTTTGGAACACTGGACGCCCTCAGGATGTTATAGCAGACTACCACAGCTTTGTTCTCAAGTCTGCCCAAGGGTCATCTGACTCTCAAGGCATCAGGAGCCCCCTGAGGGAGTCACAACCCAGATTGCTGGCCTGCCTCCTCCTGGAATTTCTGATTTGGTGGGCCTGAATTTGGGTGGAGCCTGAGCATTACATTTCTAATAATTCCCTGGGGCTGATGCAACTAGTCCAGGGACCACACTTTAAGAACCTCAGCTCTAGGGCAAATTTTTCCTGGAAAGAGCCAGATAGTAAAGATTACCTGGGCCAGATGATCTGTGTTGCAACTATTCAACTCTGCTATTGCAGCAGGAAAGCAGCCAGAGGGGATATGTAAATGCATGGGCTTGAACGTGTGTGTTCTGATAAAACTTTGTTTACATAAACAAGCAGTGGGCCTTATCTGACCCGGAGTTTGCCTCTCCAAGGAATGGTCATTTTGTTTGACTTATTATTTATCATTAGGACCTACACTCTGTCAACTTAGATGTTGACTTGTAGGAGTATTAGTAAGTTACAAATGACTTTTGTCCCACAGAGATGAAAATGATTTACTTCTGGAAGAAAAGATAGCCCCAAATGCTACCATTTTATCGCCTTGCAGGGCATTAACCTTTCTGCGTTGGACTTTATCATTTTATTCCAGCATTCTTTCTCTCATTAACTATACAGACTCAGTGTCTTGTGTTCTCCCTTGAACCCACCCCCGACCCTGCTGCTTTTCCTGAGCTAAGCGAAACTCTGATCTGGGCTCACTATTATATTTGCGTGTCATGTTTTAACTTTTGGAAAATGACACTTGCACACCGACAATAATAATGTATTTATGGCACTCATTTGGTGGTATGTGACAAAATTCCAGTCCAAAGTAGCAAAAGTTTGAAGGGGGTGGGGGTCTCAGTTCATGTGGAAATCCGAGTTGTCTCCAGTTTCAAGCTGCTGTACCCAAGGGCTCAAGAAATATTGTCAGCTCTCTCTCACCTGTGTCTCTGTCTTTCTCTCCCTCTCTCCATCTTGTCTCTGCTGAAATCTGCTTGGCTTCTTTTTTCTTTTTTTTAATTGAAGTATAGTTGGTTTGCAATATTGTGTTAGTTTCAGGTGTACAGCAAAGTGATTCAGTTATACATATTCTTTTCCATTATGGTTTATTACAGGATATTGCATACAGTTCCTGCTTCGCTTCTAGAGGGGATTCTCAGGTGACCACAAGTTGCCCACCCACTAGAAGCCTGGCATTCAGTGTGTGGCCCCATTACAGTGCTTGTCTTCGTCTCGTGGGCTCCGATATATCCTGGGAGCAGTTCGATGGACCCAGCTTGGGTCAGGCGCCCTCTAGGAGCCAAACACTTAGCTCAGTTGATGAGAATCATCCTCTGATTGGCTGGGTCCAGATCAGGGCCTGACCCTGGGGTAGGGGAGCATGGGAGCCGCCCGCCCCCCAGAAGGACCAAGATGATTCTGGAGTAGGAGTGGGGTGCTGGGCAGACCAGCATAATTCTTCTGTTACGACAGATGACTACTGTAGTCTGCTACTACTACTGCTGTTTCTACTGTGCCTACAACAACAATAACAACAACAACAAATAATAATAATACCTTATATTTGTTATTGAGTCCATGCTAAGGAGCCAGCCCTGTGCCAAATGCTTGACCTTCCTAATCTGCCTCCCATCACAAACAGCTCTACATTCTTCCTACCGGCATTAGCTCCATTTCACAGAAGAAGACACTGAGGCTTGGAAAAGCTAAGTACCTCACCCAAGTTTACACAGCTAATAAGTGACAGGTATTGTGACCCAAGTCCATCCAAATCCGAAGCTTGTGTGGTTTCCAATAGTGCTTGTGCTGGGGCTTGCAAGATGAATAAATTAGGAGTCTGCAGGTTAGACTGCAGGGATTAGGGAAGGGTGTTTTAGACAGAGGGAAGGGCACTGCTAAGCTATGGAGCAGTGGGAGACCACGTTGCGACTGGGAAGGCAACCCAGTAAGGCCACGGCCAGGCCAGAGAGCCTCACGGTACTTCTCTGTCCAGGCTGCGTGTTAAAACACCTGGGGGGAGGGGGACTTCCCTGGTGGCCCAGTGGTTAAGAATCCGCTTGCCAGTGCAGGGGACACAGGTTTGAGCCCTGGTCCGGGAAGATCCCACATGCCGTGAAGCAACTAAGCCCGTGCGCCACAACTGCTGAGCCTGCGCTCTAGAGCCTGTGAGCCACAACTACGGAGCCTGTGCGCCACAACCACTGAAGCCCGGGCACCTAGAGCCCGTGCTCCACAACAAGAGAAGCCACCGCATGAGATGCCCGTGCACTGCAATGAAGAGTAGCCCCTGCTCGCTGCAACTAGAGAAAGCCCGCGCGCAGCAACGAAGACATGATAAGGCCAAAAAAAAAAAAAAAACACCTGGGGGGATGGGGTGTTCATTAAACGCACCCAGAGATTTTGATTGAGTTGGTCTAGGATTGGGTCCCAGTGTCAGTATTTTAAAACTATAAATAGAAGCAAAAGCAAAAACTCCTCAAGAAGTTTTAACATAACAGCACAAACGTGGTAGCAAAGTCCAGACTTTGGAGGCAGATGACTCTTGTTGCTAGAGAGACAAAGACCAATACCAGTGGCAGAGCCACTCTAGGACCCAGGTCACCTGGTGCCCTGTTATAGTGACATGGTAGTGTAAGCAGATACGTTAGGGGGTCCCTTAAAGGAATGGCTTTCTTGACATACGAGAAGCCATTTTGGCCTAAGCCATTTTGTGAGCTAAGCCCGGCCACCATGCTTGCCCTTGAACAGGTCTCAGTCATCAATGATCTTAAAAGAACACAGGAATGCAGGAATAGAGAAAAGGCAGTGACAAGCAGAGTCTTAGTTCCTCCACAAGGGATGTACATAATAGTATATCTTTGAGTTCTGCAGGAACTAAGGCCCCCACCCAGGTGGAGGATGGAAGCAGGATGTTGACCCTCCTGACTTCAATCAACTAAGACTTGGGCTCTGTCGACCTTGGCCCCAATTCTATGCCAAATCCTCCTCTGCTCATGCCCCTTCATGAATTGGCATATTCCCTTAGCTTCAAACTTCCCCACTTTGGCTCTTGGGGAGACACTGCTTTGGGAAAGATCCTTGGTGTTCTCCTCACTTGCTGCAAGTGATGATAAGTACTTCCTTCTCTCCATCTTCGTCTTGGTTGTGTCTATTGGCCTGACAGCCCCCAAGAGAAGAACCCAGGCTTCAGGTAACAGTAGGAGAGCTACAGAGCCCAACAGGGCGCTTGGCGGGGAGGTGGGAGCAGTTTTACTGCTCAGCACACAGCCCTTGTGTGCTGAAAAGCCCTTGAAACTGAAGGGCTTTTCAGAGAGTAAAGGTGCAGACACAGTGAAACTTGAGTTATTTGAAGGCAGTGAGGGTAGAAGTTACGGCCAAGGTCTCAGGCATCTGACAGACCTGGGTTCAAATCCTGACTTGACCAGGGACTAGGGGAGGGAGCTAGGGTAGGCAAATCCACAATTTGCTCATCTATAAAATGGGGCTAATGATAAGAGTTCCTCTTTCATAAGGTTGTGGTGAGTGTTACATAGGCCTATAGACACAAAATATCAACCCAGAGCCTAAGTAGTGAGTGTCATCAGGGATTACCCTCCCTATACATGACTTAATGTCCATCCCCTGGGTGATGAGGTCCTGGGGACTCAGGAGAAACACAAGATTTGCCCGGTGTCTCCACAAAGTCTCCTGCAGGTGAAAAGGCTAATCTTCTAGTCTCTGCATTTTATTTTATTTTTTTGGCCGTGCCACGCAGCTTATGGGATCTTAGCTCCCCAACCAGGGATTGAACCCACGCCCTCGGCAGTGAAAGCGCAGAGTCCTAACCCCTGGACTACCAGGGAAGTCCCTAGGATCTGCATTTTAGTCCTTCAAAACATAAGTGCATAAAATTCAACTAAATACAGAGTTGGCTATCTCCATTTGCCATTAGACAATCTTATTAAGGGACAGGAATCCTAGGAATATGTCTGTGTCTGTGTTTTGGAGATTGTTTGGTGCCACAGACTAAATGTTTGTGTCCCCCACACCACCCCCCAAATTTGTATGTTGAAATCCATCCCCCAACATGATGGTATTAGAAGCTGGGGCCAGGGAATTCCCTGGCTGTCCACTGGTTAGGGCTCTGCACTTCTACTGCAGGGGCACAGTTTCGATCCCTGGTCAGGGAACTAAGATCCTGCATGCCGCATGGCTGCAGCCAAAAAATTTTAAATACTAAAAAAAAAAAAAAAGGAGCTGGGGCCTTTGGGAGGTCATGAGGTCATGAGGGTGGAACCCTCATGTGTGACATTAGTGCCCTTATAACAAGAGCCCAGAGAGCTCCCTCCTGCTTCTGCTGTGTGAGGACACAGAGTAAAGATACCACCTATGAACCAGGAAGCAGGCCCTCACCGGACACTGACTCTGCTAGTGCCTTGATCTTGGATTTCTCAGGCTCCATCACTTTGAGAAATGAATGTTTGCTGTTTATAGAGTCTCAACTGGGTTGGGACGTCCCGGGGGCCTCCCACACGTGGCTGGCAGTGGGTGCTGGCTGTCAGCTGGGAGCCCAGCCAGGGTGGGGACAGGGATTCTTTTTTTTTTTTTTTTTTGCGATACGCGGGCCTCTCACTGTTGTGGCCTCTCCCGTTGCGGAGCACAGGCTCTGGACGCGCAGGCTCGGCGGCCATGGCTCACGGGCTCAGTCGCTCCGTGGCATGTGGGATCTTCCCGGACCGGGGCACGAACCCATGTCCCCTGCATCGGCAGGCGGACTCTTAACCACTGCGCCACCAGGGAAGCCCGAGGACAGGGATTCTTGATTCTCCTCCACAGGGTCTCTCTGTCACTTGGGTTTCTCACAGCATAGGGGCTGGTTTCCAAGGAAACGCTCCAAGTGCTCAAGAGAAAGGCTCAGCTTAGGAATCTACACAGCATCACTTCCATGGCCTTCTGTTGGTCAAAGCAAGTCCCAGGGCCAGCTCAGATCCAAGGGGAGAAAAGGAGACTCCATCTCTCTACGTGGAGTGTCGAGGATTGGCTGCCATCTTTAATCTTCCACACAGGTGGCTCTGAGGTGTCAACTCAGGAAGAAATCCCCATGGTGACTTTGAACGTGGTGGAGCTATAGGCTAGCATGCTTTAGAGCACATTTCAAAAGGGGGTGTGGCGGGAAAGAATGTTTTGGAACCAATGGACGAAGAGTCAAAATCTTGATGTTTGGAAGTAATAGTTTTCAGAGATAAAAGAGATCTTGGAAATTTGAGGCCATCCTCCATGTGTTGCTAGAGAAGACCCCAGATACGGAAAGTGACTTGTACTGGTTCTCAGGAGACCTCCATTCTGGTTCGTTAACTAACTGCTTCACAAATTCGGCATGTATTTATGGAACACTTATGTGACAGGTGCTGCTCTAGGCTCTGAGGCTATTACAGTGAACAAAACGAATAAATATCTCTGCTTTTGAGGAGGTCCCATTTCAGGGAGCAAGACAGACATTAAAGGAAATGAATTAATTAAATATATGGCTTGTGAGTGATAAGTTCTAAGGGGAAAAATGAAACAAGAGGATAAGCAGTGCTGGGAAGGATGTTCCCATTTTATCTGGGGCGGCCAGAGAAGTTGTCACGAGAGGGTGACCCTGGAGAAAAGGGAGGAGTGGCCACTGGGACGTGGGGAGGGCATTCCAGGCAGGGGGAGCAGCTAGTGCACATGTCCTGGGGCAGGAGTATCCTGGCCTGTTTGAGGACTGGCAAGGAGACCAGTGTGCTGGAGCAGAGGGAATATGGGGGAGAGGAACAGGAGATGAAGTGACGCTGGACCAGCTCTCCTAGGATCTCATAGGTCACTGTGTGGACTTCTCCTCAGAGCGATGGGAACCAGCATAGGGTTCTGAGCAGCAGAGGCACAGGATCCAATCTGAGTGTTAACAGGATCCCTCTGGCTGCTGCATGGAGGGTAGATGGAAAGAGACCAGGGTGAAACTGTAGGATATTCTATTAGCGGAGAATTGCCATCGTCCAGGCAAGGAGAGAGGGGCTAATTTTTCTCTGTCTCTAACTAGCTGGGTGAGCTTGCCAAGTTTGCAAAACCTAGATTGTCCTGGAATGGGAGAAAGAGAATCTCTACTCGGGAAAAGACAGGAAGGTGGTTTTTGAAGGCTTGAAGCTGTCACCTCCCTGTCTGGAGAGGCTAGCTACCATTCAGATGTTCTTCGGGGCCCTAATTCTTCATGAAGTCATCAGGAACTCGTGGAGTACTCACCACATGTTAGAGATTCTGCCTCGTGTTGGGACTACAGTGGAAAGCAAGGTGAGCGTGGTCCCCACCTCCCCAGAGCAGAATCGTGATTGCTGGGGCTGAACCGGAAACCAGCGTGTGATGAGACAAAACCATCGCTTACTCTCCTGCTCAATTTCATCAGCAGTAAGTGGCCTCCTTAAGAGGAGTCACTGCTGTCAAGAAACCCTTGGGTGGGGACTTCCCTGGTGGCACAGTGGTTAAGAATCCACCTCCCAATGCAGGGGACACGGGTTCGAGCCCTGGTCTGGGAAGATCCCACATGCCGCGGAGCAGCTAAGCCCGTGCGCCACAACTACTGAGCCTGCTCTCTAGAGCCCACGAGCCACAACTACTGAGCCCACGTGCCACAACTACTGAAGCCCGCGCACCTAGAGCCCATGCTCTGCAACAAGAGAAGCCACCACAGTGAGAAGCCCGCGCACCCCAAGGAAGAGTAGCCCCCGCTCAACGCAACTAGAGAAAGCCCACGTGCAGCAATGAAGACCCAACTGCAGCCAAAATAAATAAATAAATAAATTAGGAAAAAAAAAAGAAACGCTTGGGTGGTTCCCCCACCTAAAATGTGCTCAACCAGCCACCAAGTCATTGATTATTTTATTACTTAATGATTTTTTAAAAAGTCCAGGGAAGATAATAAACACATGACAGCGTCCTCCATGATGGAAATACTGGGAACAACCTGCCTGGGACAATGTGAGCTGAGAACACATGTGTATCTCTGTATGTACAGTCCGTGTATGGATACGTGCTGCATATACATTGTTTTACTCACCTTCCTATCTCCAGCGTCTATATGGACACTTGCATAGAGTAGGAGCTCTCTACGCTTTGCCGAATGAATAAATACGTGAATTAAATGATCGGCTTATGGGGAATTATGGTTAAGACTTGGGCTTTCACTGCAGGGGGCTCGGGCTGGATCCCTGGTCTGGGAACTAAGATCCTGCAAGACGTGCAGCACAGCCAAAAACAAAAAAGATCGGCTTTTGCGTTTAAAGGATGTAATTGGAGTGCCTAGCACACAGCCTCAGTAAATGGTAGATGTTATTATCATTTCTCCAACACCATCTCTGCCAAGACTCCCTGGCTCCCTCACCCCTGACTCAACTGCCAGGCCAACCCTGGGCTTTAGAGGTACTGAGTGTACGCCTCTAGTTCACCCCTTCCAACCGTTCATGCTCCACCACACCACTTGGATGGTCAGTGGTGTCTGTTTCTTGGGGTGCCTTGGCTGACCCTTATTTATGATGCTGTTATATGGCTGTTATATACGATCTCATTTTTTTTTTTTTTTTTTTTTTGCGGTACGCGGGCCTCTCACTGTTGTGGCCTCTCCCGTTGCGGAGCACAGGCTCCGGACGCACAGGCCCAGCGGCCATGGCTCACGGGCCCAGCCGCTCTGTGGTGTGTGGGATCTTCCTGGACCGGGGCACGAACCCGTGTCCCCTGCATCGGCAGGTGGACTCTCAGCCACTGCGCCACTAGGGAAGCCCTATATGATCTCATTTAATCCTGACGACCACACTTTGAAAAAGGCGTCAAAGGAGGAAACCGAGGCTTCCTGCAGTGGACGTGCCCACAGCTCACCCCCTGCTGACTGGCAAGAGCTGGGAACTGAACTTGGACCTGGGACACCAAAGCCCGTGCTGTGGATTCCAATCACATCCATGCTAATAACAAGCTCATGGGGGAAAAAAAAATCAAACAATCATAGGGCTTGTGCCAGAGTGCTGGAGTCATGGATTATTATTTTTTTCTTTCAAATCTCTTGATTTTGTTACAGTAATCAATCTTCACTTGAGAGTAGAAAAGATACTTATTTTGGTAGGCTAAAGGAGCTTGAAAGAATGCTACACTATTTCTTCCCACTCCCAGCTGTCTGTCTGGCAGGAAAATAAAAAATGTTAGGTGAAAATCAATGAAAAATAAGAAATTCTTTGATGAATGGGAAAGGGAAGGGTTGGTAGGGGTGACTGAATCAAGAAACATGAAAGGGTATTAAATAGTGATGTCGCCACTTTAACTAATTAGTAATGTGAAAGTGTTGCAGTTAATGGATTAATCTACATGGTACAAGCTGCCTTGCATCGTCCCAGTTGATCTCAGTACCTAACCCAAGAGGCAGGCAGGACACACTGGCCTTTCCTGCTTATGTAGGAACCAAGTTACAGAAAATCAATGATTCCTTTGAGTTCTCAAAGTGACTTGAGGCTGGAATTAATGCAACCCAGACCAATGGTGCATCTTACCTTGTCTTTTTCCTTTTCTTGAGCACTTTTCCCCCTGGCCAAGGTCCTTTGAGATAGTGCCACCTGTTCTGTTATCTGGGGACAGTGCCCCACCCTGGGGAGGGCAGAGACAAGGAAATAAGTACAACAGAGAAGGGAGGAACAGCACTGGCACTGTGCGGGTATTTTACTCAAGAAGAGACATCAACTATTCGAGTTCTGCCACCAAGAATAAAAGAGCAGAAGAAGGAGAAGAAATAAATGGGTGAACACACCAGTCAGGGAGCTGAGAGGAGAGGCAGCAACCTGTGTTCCCTCGGGCAGGTTGCTGGGCTGAATTTGACGTTGATGTTTAAAGATTTAACATATTTGAGATAACATGTGCTGAAAAACAAGCCGTGATTAGGAGCTCAGGGGGACAACCTGAGGTTCCTTTCCTTTCGGCTCCGGATGAAAAAGCCTCAGTTTTTTTTTTTTTTTGCGGTACGCGGGCCTCTCACCATTGTGGCCTCTCCTGTTGCGGAGCACAGGCTCCGGACGCGCAGGCTCAGCAGCCATGGCTCACGGGCCCAGCTGCTCCGCGGCATGTGGGATCTTCCCAGACCGGGGCACGAACCCGTGTCCCCTGCATCGGCAGGCGGACTCCCAACCACTGCGCCACCAGGGAAGCCCCAGAGTTGGTTTTATTAAGTGACGCAGAGGGAAGAAGACCGTGTGACAATGGAAGCAGAGATTGGAGTGCTGAAGCTCTAAGCCGAGGATCCCCAGCAGCACCAGAAGGTGGAGAGAGGCCTGAAATAGATGCTTCCTCAGAGCATCTATTTGTTACAGAAGCCCTAGGAAACTCATACAGGCAGTATGAGTAGTATGACCTACTAGGCAGGTCCTTTCCCGAGGGAATGGGATTGCTCTGATGGGCAAATTTGGCTCAAGGACTTTTACCCAGCCTTTCCCCATCCCCACTTCTGCCCAGGGGACAGCCAGGCACCAGTCCAGGTCTCTCCCCACCGCCCCCCAGCTCCCTTCTATTTTCCCTCTTGCTTCTCAGACGACCTGACCGGACACCCTCATATCTCAATGGTTCTCAAGATTTCACCTTTTTTGCTTCATCTATTCCTTTTTCCTTTCTGTTTTTTTCTCAAATCTTTTGAAGCAAATCCCATACATCCTGTCATTTCACCTGTACATATTTCAGCATATATCCCTTAAAACAGGAAGTAGTGTTTCCTAGCATAATCTCAAAGCCACTAGCACACCCAACACATTTGTTGGTGAATAATTCTCTAGTCTCCTCTAGGCCTTATGTACACTACTAGGTTGTCTCAGAAATATATTTTTGAATGAAATAATGCCATTTGCAGCAACATGGATGGACCTAGAGGTTCTCATATTGAGTGAAGTAAGTTAGAAAGAGAAACAAATATCATATCTCTGATATGTGGAATCTGAAATATGACACAAATGACCTAATCTACAGAATAGAAACAAACTCACAGACATAGAGAAAAGACTGTGGTTGCCAAGAGGGAGGGGGCTAGGGGAAGGATGGGTTGGGATTTGGGGTTAGCAGATGCAAACTATTACATTATATATAGGATGGGTAAACAACATCCTACTGTATAGCATAGGGAACTATCAATATATTCAATATCCTGTGACAAACCATAATGGAAAGAAAAGTAAAAAACAATGTATATATATGTATAAGTGATCACTTTGCTGTACAGCAGAAATTAACACAACATTTAAAATCAACTATACTTCCGTAAAATAAATTTTTTTTTTTTTTGTGGCTGCCTTGGGTCTTTGCTGCTGCTCATGGGCTTTCTCTAGTTGCAGCAAGCAGGGGCTACTATTCATTGCGGTGTGCGGGCTTCTCATTGCGGTGGCTTCTCTTGTTGTGGAGTGCAGTCTTCAGTAGTTGTGGCTCGCAAGCTCAGTAGTTGTGGTGCACAGGCTTAGTTGCTCTGCGACATGTGGGATCTTCCCAGACCAAGGCTTGAACCCGTGTCCCCTGCATTGGCAGACGGATTTTTAACCTCTGGACCACCAGGGAGGTCCTCAGATTTCTTTTCACCTACAAGATTATTGCTGACCCCCAGAAGCTTTTGTTTTTGTGTGTTCTATCTTATTGCTCTTTACCACTTAGGAATGAAAACTAAGACATTTACAAATACGTATGGCAATTTATTTCTCATAAACTCATTGCATGCCAATGTAAAAAATAACATATTTTTAATGAAACATAACTGTTTTCAAAACAAAACATGTTGGTGAGAAGAGTGGCATTATTTTGTATTTTTTTTAAAGCTTTTTCATGTCAGCTGCATTCTCATACCTGCTTGTGACTTCAGTTGGTTGTGATATATTGCTTTGATTGAAGTGTGAAGAAAATCCAGCCTCACACAGGGCATGCAGTTGAGAAGGGGAGAGAGGAGTATTTCCCTGAAAAGTAAAGTCCTCATAAGAAATGGCCTTTTTTAAGAAAAAAAGAAAAAAAGGGAATGACCTTTTTTGGTAATTATGGATATTTTTCTCTGTTGCTCTGTGAAAAGCAGACACATTTCTTAAAGGAAAATTGGAAAGTGGAATGTGAAATCATCTCTGAATTTTTCGTACACTGTTAGATTAAAGTCCATTGGTCTATCTTGTACTTTGAATGGATCTTTTATTCATGCATGATTTTATAACATCCTACACGGGTCATTTGGAAAATATTGATTCAGTGAGTTATACACATCTTCCAAATGTTGAAATGTTCCATTAGTCAATATTTAAAAAAAAAAAATCTCATTTGTTACTATCACCACCAATCTCATCAGAAAAGTCCTTCAGTGTTGGAAAGCTGCCCAGCTCACAATGGTGGATACATTTCCTCAAATTCTAATTTTTGTTTGAAAGCTTGAATTTTATCATTGGCGATATATCCTGTCAAATGCACTGAGCCTGTGCAAACATTCCTTTCCAAAAAGTCTGGGAATCCTAATGATAATTTCCATCATTTATCAAGCCCTTGTTCTATGCTGAACGTCTTATTAAGCAATTTACGTACCTTTTCTTGTCATTATATTTATTTCTACTACATTCCTGAAAGGTATTATTCCTCCTATTTTACAGATGAGGAAACTGAGGTCCAGAGGGATAGGTACTTGCCCAAGGTCACACAGCTAGTGGTACTCTTCTATACTATCAGAGTTTCAGAAAAGAATTTTCCGGGTAGGACAGGTCTAACTGAAATACTCTGACCCCTTGGGCCCAAGAGTTAACTCCTGCTTGTCAAAACATGTATCCATTGGTTCAGATGGGGAAATATGGGTGCCCTCTCAAGACATAGCCATCAAGGCTTAGCTCAAATGTTACCTCCTTGGAGAAAACTTACAGCCTCCCTGGGATACAATAAAAAGTCCCTTAGGGCTTCCCTGGTGGCGCAGTGGTTGAGAGTCCGCCTGCCGACGCAGGGGACACGGGTTTGTGCCCTGGTCCGGGAAGATCCCACATGCCGCGGAGCGGCTGGGCCCCTGAGCCATGGCCGCTGAGCCTGCGCGTCCGGAGCCTGTGCTCCGCAGCGGGAGAGGCCACAACAGTGAGAGGCCCGCGTACCGCAAAAAAAAAAAAAAAAAAAAAAAAAAGTCCCTTATCACCTATTGATTGGTAGTTAAAAAGTGCTCAGCACCATACTCCGTGTGCTAGATCCATTACTTTGTTTCCTCCTGCCAACAGGCTTGCAAAGGAGGTGGTATTATCCCCTATGTTCATTTCCTGTTGTAACAAATGACCACAAATTGACTGGTTTACAAATTATTATTTTATAGTTCTGTAGGTCAGAAGACTCACTGGGCTAAAATCAAGGTGTAGGCAAGGCTTTGTTCCTCCTGGAGGCTTTAGGAGAGAGTCTGTTTCTTTTCTAACTTCTAGAACCTCCTGCATTCCCTGGCTCATAACCCTGCCTTCATCTTCAAAGCCAGCTGCTCAGCGTCTTGAAATCCGACCCCCTCCCCCCCACCGCGCCACAACCGCCCCTTGTTACTTCTCTGATTGTCTGACCTTCTGGCTTCCTCCCTCCTTTTTTTAAGGATCTTTGTGTTTATATGGGTCCCACCCACATAATCCAGAATTATCTCTTCATCTCACAGTCCTCAGTTTAATCCCATCTGCAAAGTCCCTTTTACCATGTAAAGTCACACCTGCACAGGGTTCTGGAGATTAGGAAGTGAACATTTTTGGGATGAGATTATTCTGCCTACCACACGTCCTTTTACAAAAGAGTCATAGACAGTTTAAGTAACCTGCTGAAATTCATGCAACCCAGTGAGTGGGGGACTCAGGATTTTATTTCTGGCCTGTCTTTACTCTGGGTTCCTCCCTTGGCTCTTAGTAGGAGGGTTTGCTAAGGACTGCAGGGCCCACAGTGTTTGTTCATATTTTCCTTTTCACATTTATCTCCTTGTATTGAAATTATGTGGTGCCACCATTAAAAACAAACAAACAGAAAACATACTTTTGGTATTCCCTGGCAGTTCAGTGGTGAGAGGACTCCAGGACTCCATTGTAGGGGGCACGCCACGAGTCTGATCCCTGGTTGGGGAACTAACATCCTGCAAGCTACCCAGTGTGGCCAAAAAAACCCCAAAAAACAAACAACCAAAAAAAAAAAAACACCCCCCAAAAAACCCCAATAGTGTCAACATTAAAAAAAAAATTCGTGGTAATATCTCTGTAAGTGATTTGAAAATTAAAACTGGGTCTCATTGATCATAATTTTGATTTTTTTTTTTTGGCTGAGTTGGGTGTTTGTTGATGTGCGCAGGGGCTACTCTTTGTTTTGGTGCGTGGGCTTCTCACTGTGGTGGCTTCTCTCGTTGCAGACCACTGGCTCTAGGTGCGCGGGCTCAGTAGTTGTGGCACGTGGGCTTAGTTGCTCTGTGGGATCTTCCTGGACCAGGGCTCAAACCCGAGTCCCCTTTTTTGGCAGGCAGATTCTTAACCACTGTGCCACCAGGGAAGTCCCATAATTTTGATTTTTTGTTCAAGAACCGTTATGATGAAAATCAGATATCAACCATTACGTCACCAATGTGTTTTCATATCCCTCCCTGTCTTTCTCTATATGTAGGCAGAATTTTTCTGTGGTTTTAATCACAGCATGGATACAGTATTGTATTGTTTCCCTAGCTTTTTTTTTTTTTTTTTTTTTTTGGCTGAGCCGTGGGGCTTGTGGGATCATATTGCCCTGACTCGGGATCAAACCAGGGCCACCGCAGTGAGAGCACGGAGTCCTAACCACTGGACTGCCAGGGAATTCCCTTCCCTAGTTTTTTGTTAAAAAATTTTTTCAAGCATACAGAAAAGGTGATGGTACCACTTAGATCCAACAACTGTTAACATTTTGCATTATTTAGTTTCTCTCCCTCTATGTGTATTTGTGTGTGCTTATATAATTTTATTTTTTGTTGCACCATTAAAAAATAACTCAGGTATTATGACATTCACCCCTAAATTCTTCAGATGCATATCCTAACAAAACAACATTCTCTCACATGAGCGTAATATCATTATTATATTATGGAAGTTACCAATAATTCACTAAAATCATCTACATCCAAACCATACTCAACTTTCTCCAACTGTCAAAAAATATTTACCAGGTTAAAAAACACCAGTATCCAATCAAGCTTCACACACTGTATTCGGTTAAGTTTTTTATTTAGCTCTTTTATTTTATTTTTAGAATTTTGTGTTGAAGTATAGTTGATTTAAAATGTGTTAATTTCTGCTGTACAGAGAAGTGATTCAGTTATACATATATATGTTCTTTTTCATATTCTTTCCCATTGTGGTTTATCGCAGGCTATTGAATATAGTTCCCTGTGCTATACAGTAGGACCTTGTTTTTTATCTATTTTATATATAGTAGTTTGTATCAGTTTAGCTCTTTTATTTTAGACAATCCCTTCCCCTTCTTATATTTTTCATGACATCCCATTTTTGAAAAGACCAGGCCCTCTGCCTTATGGAATGTGGCAATGGATCTTACTGTTGATCCCCTCTGCTCAGCACGGGCTCTGGTAATAGGCTCTCTGTTTGCTGAGCACTTGAAAAGAGCGATCATGGTTATGAATAATAATCACAGAAGCTAATGTTTATTGAGGGCTGGTGCGTTCACACTCACCTCACAGAAATCTTGGGAGTTAAGAAATTTTATTAGCCTCATTCACAGGTGAGGAAACCAAAGACTTAGGAAACGGAATTAACTTGCCCGAATCACTCAGCTAGAAGGGCCAAAGTAGGTGATAAACTGCATGGTCAAGTAGGGGGTTCACTGTTTCTTGAACCAATGACCCGAAAGCTGGTCTGTCTGTATGCGTGCATGTATGCGTGTGATAGTAGGCAACGCTGAGTGCTTACTATTTGCCAGGCCCCAATCCTAAACGCTTTACCGGTGCGTTTTCATTTTTATTTTTTCAAAATATTCTCCAATGCCTAGCTAAAGGCGTGGCACAGAGTAGACGCTCAGATAGTGTTTGTGGAATGAATGAAAAGTGAATAAATTAATGAATGGACGGATGTGACCTCCATAAACCGGGACTACTCTGAGATCTTCAGCGCGCACTTCGGAGACCCCGGCCCAGGACGACCCCGGCCCAGGACGACCCTGGGGTTCGGGGGCGCGGGCGGACTTCAGGCCGCGGCTCCCGGGCTCCGGACATCCCGAGTCCCACCCAGCACCCAGGTGGCCTCCCGGCTGGTGAGAAACCCGAGCCGACCAGGCGCTTTGGCGTTATCACCTCCGTCCACTGTCCTTTCCCCTACGGCGCCGCAGCCGGACCCGGTAGCTCCAGGTCCGCGGCGGGCGGGCCCGCATCCGCCGAGGGCCGCGGGCTCGCGGTCCGCCCCGGGCCGACTCTCGCCGCGCACGCCCACCTGTCGGCCGCGCATGCGCAGCGCGCGCTCGGCGCGCCCGGCCTCCCCGCGCCCCTCGGCACGCGGCCAGTGCGCAGGCGCGGCGGCCGATGCGAGTGTGTATGTGCGGGCGAGAAGATGGCGGCGGCGGGGGAAGCAGCGTGAGGAGTCGGACGAGCGCCGAGGCTCATTGAAACGGGCCGCCATGGCCCTCCGCAACCCGCAGGTAGCAGCCGGCCGGCGCCCTCGGCGGGAAGGGGCCCCGGGCCGCGGGCGGGTGGGCGCCGGGGCGGGCGTACGGGCGGGCGGGCGCACCCCGGCCCCGAGCGAGCGTGTGGGAGTGGGGGAGGGCGCCGGGACACGCTGCCCGGGACTAGGCCCCGAGCCTCCCGCCGCCTCCGCGCCTCGGCCGCCTGCAGCCCGGCCCGCCCCGCGCCAGAGCCCACCGGGCCCCGCTTCAGAGGGGCGGCGGAGAGGGGGCGCCCGGGCCGGCCTGGAGAGGGCGTGGGGGGCGCGAAGGGGTTAACCTCAGGGCTGGACCGCGGGGCGAGCCGGCGGTGCAGATGGGGCCCTGGCTGCTCCAGGAGGCAGCCGGGAATCTTCGGGAGGCCCCGGGGCGGCATAGCCTTCCACGCCCTGTGGTCGCCTCTCTGCCCGGAACGAGCCACCAAGATTTGGGGTGCCCCGTTTTCCCCATGGCCCCAAAGGTTGCTTTCGCAGTTTGATTGACCCGGCGCGGGGGGGCGGCTTGCCGGTGTTCTGACTTTTAGACTCAAGTCACTAAGAAGCAGCCTAAGGTTACTGGTGCAAAGAAAACTCTAAATAACTCGCCAGGACCATACTTGTACCTGCCTTTGAGTGACATCTTTTGCACGAATCCGCCTCAGCCTGGCTGACACTACTAACGCACCCTGTCAGCGGTATCTTAGGGGTCGTTTGTGATAATCCCATAGTGGAAAGAAAGAGTAAAACGCACGCTTTTAGAGAGATGTGAGTGTAGAGTTGAGCCCTTATTCCCTCTCCTCACTCCCCCAAATACAATTGGTCTGGATAAAAATCGGCATGTGGTATTATTTGTCAGGCTTGCTGTGGACCGCTGATGTGTTGACTTCTAAGCCCTAGAAGTTATTGCGCGTTTTTATATCATCTCAGTGTGCTGTTGTATTAAATATGTATTAAATAAGGGAAAATGAAACAAAGTAGCTGTTGCAAAACTGGTGGCCGGTAAATCGTAACCCTTTCAAAGCAATTGGTTTTTGTTGCCCTTTTGGAAATGGAGTCGGTTTTAGTAACTATTGGAATTAACGCGTGTCGCGGAATTTGAGACTCGATAACTTAAAAAATGAGATCTTACAGGAAGCAGCAATTTTGTTAAACTTTTGGCACTTTAGTTTGCTCTACAACTTTCCCCTTTAAACTTTTGTTCACGTGTACATCTGCGTTTTAAAGTAACTCAGTATAGTTCTTTGCACAAAAAAAGGGCTTAGTAGTGGTTGAATAAGTTTTACAAGTGTGCGATTCAAAGATTTCTTTCCTTAAGAGATTTGGTGTTTGCCTTTTTCTCACCTTAAATTTTATTTTTAAATTAAGCTTTGCTCTTATTTAAAAAATTTTTTTTAATTTTATTATTATTTTTGGCTGCGTTGCGCCTTTGTTGCTGTGCACGGGCTTTCTCTAGTTGTGGCGAGCGGGGGCTACTTTTCGTTGCGGTGCGCAGGCTTCTCATGGCGGTGGCTCCTCTTGTTGCGGAGCACGGGCTCTGGGTGTGCGGGCTTCAGTAGTTGTGGCTCGCGGGTTCAGTAGCTGTGGCGCACGGGCTTAGTTGCTCCGTGGCATGTGGGATCTTCCCGGACCAGGGCTCGAACCCGTGTCCTTTGCATTGGCAGGTGGATTCTTAACCACTGCGTCACCAGGGAAGTCCCCACTTCCATTATCGGAAGCACCAATCGCAATGCAAAGTGAAATGTTAATGAGTGGTGATAATAGGTAAAAGTGATTGTAATTTCATTTACTTTCCTTAATGTCGTAGTATTTATGTCTTATACAGCAATATTGCCTATACACATCTTTAGAAAATTGGAGTGGCAACAGTTAGCTGAACATAAATGTTAGCAGCACTTTGGGCTTATTCTTTTAAAGTTTGATTAGGGCTTCCCTGGTGGCACAGTGGTTAAGAATCCGCCTGCCAATGCAGGGGACACGATTCGAGCCCTGGTCCGGGAAGATCCCACATGTCGTGGAGCAACTAAGCCCGTGCGCCACAGCTGCTGAGCCCACGTGCCACAACTACTGAAGCCCGTGTGCCTAGAGCCCGTGCTCCACAACAAGAGAAGCCACTGCAGTGAGAAGCCTGCGCGTGCTGCAGCTAGAGAAAACAGAGCAACAAAGACCCAATGCAGCCAAAAAAGACCCAATGCAGCCAAAAATAAAATAAATAAATTTGTAAAAAAAACTAAAGTATGATTAAAATGCTTTTAAGTTGTAGCATGCAGAAGGTAGGAAAGGAAATAGTATGAGTTCTCATATTTTTCTTTTCTTTTCTTTTCATAATTTTCTTTTAGAAGAATAATAATGAAAACAAGTAATGAAATCATATGTGATAGGATTTAATGATTGGATCCCGCTTGAGTCAGGCTAAGCATTTTAATAATTTTGTTTTGTTCAGTTACCTGCTGTCCTGAAGGTCCTGCCATAGTCATGGCCATTCATTAATTCAACAAATATTGGTTGGGCTCTTGCCCTCTGCTAAGCACTGTTATTTGTTATTATGCGTGTTTCTTGTTTATTATTGGAGATATGAATCACAGATTAACAGTAAGGGTCCTATTTTCTTTTCTTTTTTCTTTTATTAAGTTTTTATAAGGGTCCTATTTTAAAATTGGATTTTAAGGTTACAATTTAAAACATTTATATAGTTTATAGCCTATTTCCACACCATTGATTGAACCCTTTTCCCTGGATTGACATAAACAGTGCAAAACTTAGAAACATTTCTAATGCCAGTAGTTTTCAACACATTTTAATAAATACAACGAACTTTGACAGTTGGAGTGAAAGTACATCTCTGACATTTGTTGGCATGAGGGAACTGATTAAAATGATTTGGGGTAATTAATTTGAACTGACCAATTCTGCCGTAAACCAGAAGAGATTTTTGTGATCATTGCAGTCATTTATAGTGAAAACTCTACAATAATTCTTCGTACACCCTGTTTGGACATCGTGTGGCTGCTCCTGTTCTGGTCCTGTGCAGTGGGCTCACTCTTATCTTTTCACTGCCTCACATACAGCATTGTGGCGCCCACATTTTACACTGTGGAATTTCTTGGATCCAGTTTACAGCATATGGTAGTGTTGCTGTATCGTTGAATATCTTTGTAACTGACAGCAGTATTAGTAGCTTTCCAAAGAGAGACATTTTTATTGGAGTTTCATAGTGAGCAACTGAAGTAAATAAAATTATTTGAAATGCGGGATATTTGGAGATACCAGTTTTCCTTTGCATAGTGACAGCAAAATCTTGAAACATGTCCTAAGACTAGATAAGCCATTTAAAGCTTGTGCGTTGATGGTCGCCTCAGTGGTTTCTACACAGGAGCAGTGGAGATGAGCCTTATCCAGGGCCTCACCCTCACCCTCTGGAGCCTCTCTTGTGGGGACCAGTGTCCTGAAATGAGCAAATAGTAAGTGGACCGCCTCATTCCACATTCCTCTCTAGAACAACAGTTAGGACATATATTTGAGGGCTTTTTTATGTGGAACTGAAGTGGTTTGAATCGTGGTTTTCATAGGAAAACTTAAAGGAGAAAAGAATTCCAAAGCTTAATGATTATTTAATGCCAGGGCTAGTGGTACATTTACTTTGTGCTGTGTTCAGAATATAATATTGAAGTAACTGAGAAAAGTTGTATCATCTCTACTTGAATTATAGTTCATCAAGGTTATTTTTTGTTTGTTCTTGTGTTTTTACAAATTTCAGACAGGCAAGTACTTGGCTGTTAATGGATCTGGTTTTTCAAGTGGCACATTAAGGGTGGTTGCTGAGGACACTTCTTACTGATAATATACTAAATATGAAAACAGTGGGAAGCACTCGCTTTTGAATTTGTAATTACGCTGTTACAGTTGTCTTTACTGCCACACATGCAAGAATCACTGTGGCACAAGACAGATAAATCTGTTTGCAATGGAATTTACTGGCCTTGGGCCACTGGATTACTGTCATTTGTCACTTTAGTGCTACTTCAGCAGTGTAGATGTTCATTTTCAAAGACTTACATGTGCTTGGACTGCAGTTTTCCTGTTTATTGAAGTGATCTCCCAATAGGTCTTTCTGTGACCGTTTCTGTCAGTGCAGTCTATACTAAGAACAGTAGGTAAAATAAAGGCAGCCGGTGGGGGTAGGTTTATAGTATTTGTTTCAAGAATCAGAAATTGTAGAATCTATCATAAACCTAGATGTGGAGTCTTCAGAGTGTAGACTTTTCATGAGTGGGCTACTTTCTGACTGCTTAAAAGCTCCTCAGACATGACCCCATTTTCAGCAGGAGACCCAAGAAACCAATAGCTCCATGCCGCTCCCTGTTTTGAAAGGCACTGTGCTCAGGTTGCCCTCTCCTGGGAACAGGGTCGATGAGGTGTAGAGTGGAAGTGTGGTTTGGGGCAGGGAGTGAGAGAATACAGCGTGTCTTTCTGGACTTTCCTTTTCTGGCTCACTTGAGAATTGAGAGATGACCATGTGCCTGGAGAGTGTTAGCCCAGGTCTGCACCAAGAGTCTTCGCACTGAGGACGCCTACTCTTGTCCCTCAGGCCCCTCCCTCCTGGGCTTCGTCTGCAGCTTTACTGGTTGTCATTCTTCAGATCAGTTCTCAATTTATTTTTCTGGTATCAGCTCAAGGGCCATCTTGTAAGCCTACACTCTCTGATTTAAGAGTCTCACAAGTAGTGCATTAGAAATGAAAGTACCTCCTAATAGAAAGGCTGGTGCCCCACTCTTGTGCCTTTGGCACTTGAGTTTTACACATAGCTGCCTGCCTTTCTCTTTCTCTTTCTCCCCCCCGCTCTTTCTTTTTCTGGTACAATTTTGTTTCCCCATTTGTACTTGTTTTATGAAGAAATGCCGGCATGCCCGTGCTCTTTTGTGGCAAGTAGTCTTTAAAGTTTCAAAAGATTCACCATGACAGCTGCAAACTTATGTTGTCATGGGAGCTACTGTGAAAAAAAAAACTTAAATGTTAATTGGATAATACTAGAGGTATTCCTGCTGTAAGAAACTGAATGTAGGAAAAACCACGCATTGAAGACCACACAAAATGGAGGGGTTCATGTTACAGACCTGTTACTGTGAATGAGCTGGCTGGGGTGGGAAGGGAGGGGTCCCATGAATAGCACGCCCCTCCCCCCACCCACTCCTGGGGCTTTAGTCCCATGAGGTGCACTGGTTGCACGGGAAGCGGTGGGGACAGCTTTTCAGACCATTTTCTCAACGTAGTCTCCTCACTGTTCACAAAAATAGAAGTTTATCGTTATTGTGAGTACAAGTCAAAAATACTTACTTCTGTGTTTTAAAATATGTTGAATGAGGCTGGATATCTGTATAAATTACGTGTTGCAAGCCATGTGCCTTGTGAACTAGAACTAGCACTGCCCAAGAACATTTAATACATGGCTCTGTGGGGGAAATTTGGATTTGCCTTTTGGTCTAATGAGTTAGTTTGCGTTGTTTAATAGTTCTTGCATAAACATGATGGTATCCTTTGCTCTGGATATAAGCAATACATTTTAAATTTTATTATATTCATTTAAATTTAGTCAGGGCCACTCAACTTGTGAATTTATTTGGTATTCTGATAATTGTCAAGAGGATTTCTAGTGTTCCTCTTCTTTTGTGTCTCTCCTATTTTAGACAGTTCATAACTCCAGAGGAGTGAAGCAATTGCCTCTTTTGAGAGACTTGCATCATTAAAATATATACCCTTTCTATTTTTTTTGAAAACATCAATTTTTTTCTTGTGATAGGACTTGGGGGGGGGGAATAGAAGAGAATTTGAAAATGACATTTAATTCTGGAGTTTTCAGAGATTCTTGCCTGATCTTACAAAAAAAACTTCTCTCGATATTTAAGTAGTAATTCCCCTTAAGTGGCTGCTAAGATGTGTGTATTTATCTGAGACCCTGGAGAGTAGGCCTTCTGGGTAGATCTGATAATTGGATGAGGAAGAGCATACTTATTATAAAATTAAGCATTGCAGCAATCAGCATGTGGAGAAAGTTGTGCAGTGTATAAGCTGCGTGGTTTATGAAGTGCCGTGACTGGTTTGATCCTTACGGCAACTCTGTAATGTGTTGTTATTATCATCATTTTACAGATGAATAAAGTGAGACTCAAGAGGTTGTGGGACTTCCCTGGTGGTGCGTTGGTTAAGAATCCACCTGCCAATACAGGGGACACAGGTTCGAGCCCTGGTCCAGGAAGATCCCACATGCCGCGGAGCAGCTAAGCCCGTGCACAACTACTGAGCCTGTGCTCTAGAGCCCGCGAGCCACAGCTACTGAGCCTGCGCTCTAGAGCCCGCGAGCCACAACTACTGAGCCCACGTGCCACAACTGAAGCCCGTGCACCTAGAGCCCGTGCTCCACAACAAGAGAAGCCACCACAGTGAGAAGCCCGCACACCGCAAGGAAGAGTAGCCCCCGCTCGCCACAACTAGAGAAAGCCCGTGCGCAGCAACTAAGACCCAATGCAGCCCAAAATAAATGAATCAATAAATAAAATTTTTTAAAAAAAGTTTAAAAAAAGGTTGTGATGTGAAGTCGCATGGCTCTTAAATGAGCTATCAGGGACTTAGGAGCAGGTCTTTGGACTTCTATCCTTTGCCTTTTCTACTTGGCTGAACTGATAAAGGCCTGATGTTTCACAGTGTGACTTCCCCATGGTAGTTCCTCAGTGAAGATTCATGGAATGGCCAAATGAATGAAATAAAGGTTTACATGTTTAAAGATATTAATGTGTTAGTAATTACTAAGGGTTGCTAATCTGCTACTAATTATTAATTACAAGATTTTGTGTAGAGTGCATTTTGGTGAAAGTTCTTACTGATTTTATTTTTAATTAATTTTTGGCTGTGTTGGGTCTTTGTTTCTGCGTGCAGGCTTTCGCTAGTTGCGGCGAGCGGGGGCTACTCTTCGTTGCGGTGCACGGGCTTCTCATTGCTGTGGCTTCTCATTGTGGAGCGTGGGCTCTAGGCGCGAGGGCTTCAGTCGTTGCGGCATGCGGGCTCAGTAGTTGTGGCTTGCGGGCTCTAGAGCGCAGGCTCAGTAGCTGTGGCGCACAGGCTTAGTTGCTCCGCGGCATGTGGGATCTTCCCAGACCAGGGCTCGAACCCGTGTCCCCTGCAATGGCAGGCGGATTCTTAATCACTGCGCCACCAGGGAAGCCCCACTGATTTTATTTTTACATACAAAATAAAGACTTGCAATTTCTGAAACAGAAATATTTAAAGTAAAAAGTATGTCACTCTCTTCCTCCCTGATCCTTGGTCCTCACCTTGATGTCTGTCTTCTGTGCCTTTTTGTGTTTGGGCATTGTTGTTTTTGTTCCCTTGTCTCATAATGCAGTCTCTTCTAACCAGGTAGTCACTGAGCTGGATTTTTTGGAGTTAGTCTTGTTTCTAAAACTATTGAAGGCATCTATTCAAGTATAGGAAGTGTTCTTATTTTTACCAAATTTTGCCAGGGGATGGAGGTTAAAGTGGTTCCCTGGGACCTGTATACTGAGAACTGTGGAAGTGCTGTAGAAATTTATGACTATTAAAATGCCCAAACCATTTTTTTAAAAAGAAGTATTTTGAAGACGTTCAGCCCCTTAATTATAGCAGCCATGCTGTTCAGTTTCTGTATTGTAAAAAAAAAAAAAAAAAAGTCTGATTCAAAATTAAATTCTTGTCTCTTGGTCAACTCTGCACTAAAGAAGATTACTGAGAGGACAAACCTTTTGTTAGTTGGAAAGGTTGATAGGTCATCAACCCTAGTGAATAGTGGGGAATTGGGTGATGCACCTGGATTTTCCCTGTCTTCTCCAAAATCAGGCTTTGTTCACCTCCCCCTTTGTGTTTTTGTTTATTTATTTATCATTATTTATCATTATTTTTTTTTGCCACACCATGATCTTAGTTCCCTTACCAGGGATCGAATCTATGCCCCCTGCAGTGGAAGTGTGGAGTCTTAACCACTGGACTGCCAGGGAAGTCCCTCCCACTTTGTTTTTATCAAAGTACTGCAATGGCAAAAGAAAGAAAAAAATCCAAAAAAACTGTCCCGTTTCTCATGTCAGGTCCTCGCCCCAGAAACCATATTCAACTACTTCTAATAAAATGCAAAAATCAGGTCTTTTAGGGGTTGCATTCTGTGTCCTTCGGAATTAATTTGTAGGATACCAGACACCTTTATTCAGAACGACATATAAAGGACTTTATATCTTTCGTAATTGTTCAAACAAAAAATTTTGGTGGCCAGGCATTAGCAGGATAGAGCTGAAAAGAGAGTTTCTGTGCTTTAGAAGTTCACAGGGTAGTGGGAGAGGGAAGCAGGCTAATTGGTAGATACTGTTTTAGGGTGTTAATTCCTGTAACAGAGGTGTGAACAATACAGTCAAAAACTTTCATTTATTCATTCATTCATTTATTCAGCAGGTAGTTATTGAGTGGCTGCTGTGTACCAGGCGCTGAGGATGGAGTGATGAGCAGAGACGGGCATTGTCCCTCTTACCGGGGAGCTCACTGTCTAGTGAGGGAGACAGACGCTAATCAGATAGTCACAGTGATGCCTGTGGCATTCCAAACGGAGGACTATGCCGGGAGGGAGGGCACAAGGTCTGTCGGCGCGGCCCTGGGAAGTCAAGGATGGGCTCCCGGAAGCGGTGCCTTGGCTGATACCCAGCCGGAGACGGCTCTGCAGCTGGAGGGTGTGGGGAGCCCCTGAGAACTCAGAACGCTGGGTGCTGAGGTGCGGGTGGCCAGCCTTACCCCGGGGAGAGTGTGGAGGAGGGCGGCACGCGCTCACACTCTGCCTGCCCTGCAGAACCATCCCAGTGGGCTCACGGTGGCTTGTGGGCCACCGTGGGGAGGGTGCCGTGGAGGTGGGGAGGAGAGGCAGCGTCACGTGGACTGGAGAAGGGGTAGCATCAGGGGAAGCTGGGAAGACGACCCTCCTAGAAAGGCGACATTTGTGCAGAGAAGCATAAGGACAGGGTGTGGGGGGAAAGCATGCAGAGGAAGAAAGTCTCAAAGCCTGCGGTACGCTGGAGCACGTGGGCTCGATGGGTGACTGGCGTGTAGGGTGAGGGGCCGGGACCGAAGTCAGGAGGGGCGAGGGACCTTGCCAGTCCAGCCTGGACGGCGTCTGCCCTTGTCAGCAGGTGGGCGTCTGTGGGAAAGCATGGGTTCGAGGAAGTGGCTCGTCCCGCTCTCTGTTAGCGTTGCTGAGGGAGATGGCTGTGCAGGGGCCCGCTTGGGGTCCTGCATGTGGGGTGGCAAGGGTGTGTCCCTCTTCTGGCTCTCCTCCAGATCTCAGAGTGTTCGCTCTGCTCACCTCAGCACCTCAAGCATCTTAAATCTCAAAACTTTGAGGGGGGAAAAATTAGGACATTCTTTTGGGGTCATCTGAGGCAGATTAATGCAAGGCAAATAGCCCTTGAATGTCCTCAGTGATAGTTGGATAGAGTCGTTAGGGAAGGTCATTTGGGGACATTATTCCCTTTATGTTTTTGGGGGGGCACCTTTAAAACAAGCATTAGGTACTTGATTATGCTCCTAGAAAATAAAGAAAATATTAGAAAAAACATCACCCCTAATATCTCACGACTCTGAGATGACTTTTGTTAATATTTTGAAATGCTTCCCTTTGGTACTCTTTGTGGTAAACTTTAGACATTTGGGATCCTTTTATGTAATAGCATGTTTTAAGTTGTGATCCTTGGTCATGGTCTTCTCTCATCAGGTCACCTGGCATCCTGGTGGCCATCCAGACACACTAAGTAGGGACTCCTAATTAGGCCCCCAAGTCTGTGTTTCCCTCAGCCCCCTAGGGCCTCAGCCACACGCAGGTGTCAGAGCCTCCACATAGTTTTTTTTTTTTTTAATTAATTAATTTTGGGGGCTGTGTTGGGTCTTCGTTGCTGCACGTGGGCTTTCTCTAGTTGTGGCGAGCAGGGGCTCCTCTTCATTGCAGTGCGCAGGCTTCTCATTGTGGTGGCTTCTCTTGTTGCAGAGCACGGGCTCTAGGCGTGTAGGCTTCAGTAGTGTGGCTCGCGGGCTCAGTAGTTGTGGCTCACGGGCTCTAGAGCGCAGGCCCAGTAGCTGTGGCGCATGGGCTTAGTTGCTCCGCGGCACGTGGGATCTTCCCGGACTGGGGCATGAACCCGTGTCCCCTGCACTGGCAGGCGGGTTCTTAACCACTGTGCCACCAGGGAAGTCCCCCTCCACATAGTTTTGTTTACAGCTTTTCCCTTAACCTGCTGAACACTTTTCAATGACTAGGATTAACTAAATCTTATCTTGGACATTTTAAAACTTTTCCAGTCTAGGTTAGGTATGAACAACAACAAAAGGTACAGGTTTGTGGCTCTCTGAGAGATAATATTATTAATTTTAGCACTGAGTAGAGTGAGTTGGGAACAGAACCAACTGAAGAGCCTGAAAATGTTGCTGTTTGAAGACCTGCCGCACTGGGTCTTCAGAATGAGAGTTCAGTTTTGTTTGAAGTTCAGTAACTAGCTCATTGACTAATTCCTTCTCAACAAACATGTATCCGGCTCTTGCTCGGTGCTGAGGCCTGTGTTGGGGTTCATAAGCTGCAAAACACAATTACAAAGATATATATATATATATACATGAACATTACGTTCCCCGTAGCCACGGGAGACTGCGGTGCTCCGTGTGGTGAGATGGGGCCCTTGGGGACGGTGTGCGGGCAGCACAGACTCGGCCACAGCTCGATTTAACTGTGACCGTCTGATGTCCCAGCAAGACGGAACAAAATTCCTAATTCATCCCGAAGCCCATTTGTGGCCAAGATCTCTTTGGGGATTTGTGCAGAATATTAAGCCATTTTGCCATCGGAAACTCTTGCTGCCTTCTTTTGGTTGCTGGTCATGGATTTGTCAGCTTAGAAATTCTTGTCTCCAGTTTGTCACAAATTGGTGTTAAAATAATCACTCTTGGTTCCATCTTGGTTCTTACTGAATTCTTGGCTTTTCCATGCCACATTACACAGTGTGAGTTAAGTGCCAGGAGCACAAACTTCCTTTTTCATCTGTGACTAGAGTTCTCTTCAGTGAGAACGAGCTGAGAGATAGCTTAAAAAAAAAAAAAATCTTAAAAAGCGTTCTCTTCAGTTTTGGCTGGAAGTTTACTGGCTGTAAATTGAACTTCACATGCAATGACACTGTAGCAATATCCTAGCCATGACTAGTCCTGGACACAGAGTTGCTGCAGCTCAGTTTGGAAAGAGTTTGCCTCTCACCCCCTGACACATGTTGAAAAATGAGTTTCTTTTCTTTTTAAGGTGGAAAGAAAGTGAAATATGTTGCCATTTTGTTTCTTGGCCATTGATTTCTTTTTGGTTGAAAACAGATCTGAGTTAGCTTCCTCCCTTCCCTGGGGAGAAGGGGAGGACACCCATGTGTGTCGTGCACAGCGAGCCTGGAGGGTCCTGTGGACTTGGATTCTGGGGGTGCCGTGTCTTTCCTCCCTGGTCAGTCAGCCCTTCCCGGAGGCCTGCAGCCTGCTGGCCCCGAATGGGCCAAGTGCCTGAGTGGCGGAAGGACAGCATGGCCCTGCCTGGCGGAGGGCACAGTACACAGACGGTCATCTGGCTAGAGTCTGGCAGGTGTTCCAAGGTAGGAGCACAGGGGCCCGGGAGCGGCCTGGGGCTCAGGAAAGCTTACTTGAGCGCTGAGGGGTCTGCTTCCCCTCCAGCGGCCCCACTGTTGGGCACAGCATCCTGTCCTGCATGTGGGGGCAGCTGGCTGGCTGTCAGGTTCAGGACTGCACGAGGGTTGGTTTTGGTGTTCCCAGTTCTAGGAATGAAGATCAGGATGATGGTGTGGTTCTGCACACGGGACGGCTTTGCCCTCCCCAGAAATACCTTTACAGTAATGAGAGCTGATGGAGAAGAGGTGGGCTGCTCCTGAGGTATTCAGATCGGTGGTAATTCTTGCATTAAGAATGCAGATGACCTCTAAGTTTTCTTTAAGGGTTTCACGACTCTCTTTATCTCTGTTGTGTAGTTTCTTGAATCCAGGTGACTGATCTGTGTATCAGCTAATAAGCTGTTTTGTTTCATTCTTTGGGCTGTTTCTCAACAGTTGTAGCGGAGATCAGAGCACCCACCGTTACTGATGTAAATAAAATGCCTTCACTATAGCTTTCCTGGTCCCAGTTAGTGGTCCGTAGCATTGATCCTTTGTTGGCCTGCTCTGAACAAATGCTGTTATCCCCAAATTCAAGAGCCACAGAGCTGTCTGCCTTCCAAGGTGGAGAGCCCAAATGTGTGTCAGCGGTGAGTGTGGAAAGAGAATTTTTCCATTGGCTTGCCTCAGTTATTTTTTGTGTTCGCCACCTTTGTCCCCTTAGATATTTCAGCCAATGTCATCATTTATCCACTGGTTATTTACTTTTAATAAATATTTACTTTATTGTTTTATTTACTTATTTTTGGCTGCGTTGGGGCTTCGTTGCTGCCATGGGCTTTCTCTAGTTTCAGCAAGCGGGGGCTACTCTTCATTGAGGTGTGCGGGCTTCTCATTGCGGTGGCTTCTCTGGTTGCGGAGCACGGGCTCTAGGCGCGCGGGCTTCGGTAGTTGTGGCCCATGGGCTCTAGAGCGCAGGCTCAGTAGTTGTGGCATATGGGCTTATTTGCTCCGTGGCATGTGGGATGTTCCCAGACCAGGGCTCGAACCCGTGTCCCCTGCATTGGCAGGTGGATTCTCAACCACTGTGCCACCAGGGAAGCCCCATCCACTGGTTATTTTTCGAGCTCAGCTAAGTGCCACAAAAATGAGTACAAATAAGTCCTCTCTACCTGAGACCCTCTGCTGCAGCATGCCCCCCCTCTGTCCACGAGCTTGCTGCCTGGCCCTGGGCGGCTTTCGGTGTGGGTGATATCTTCTCAGGATGGCCTGCCTCCCTGGCCTCTTTAAAATCCAGCCTCCTGAACCCTCACCACCTTCTTGCCTTGCTTTGTCTTCACAGCACCTACCACCTTCTGATACCCTGTATCTAATATCCTAACGTAGTTACTTTGTTCATTTTCTCTCTCCCTACTAGAATGTAAGATTAACGAGGGCAAGGATTTCTTTTGTTCACTGATACATTCCCCGGGCCTAGAATGTAGTAAGTGCTCAAAAATATTATTGATAAATAAATTAATGAAAGATACAACACCGTGGGTATATTCAGGAAGTCCATGGTTGAATGTGGGAAAGAGTCTCATCCACTGTTGAAATCCAGAGTGAGTAACTCATCGGTTTGTTAGGAAAGTAGTTCCCGAAGAGGAGACTTTGGAACTGAGTTCTGTGATGTGAGGAGAAGCCAGCGGCGCCCCTCCTGGTGGGAGAGAAGGCGCTCTGGGCAAGAGACCCTGTGTGGATGGCCCTGAGCCTGCAGTTCTGGGCGGTGGGGCGCAGCCCTGGGGGCTCTTGGGTGCTCTGCTGGAGCCTTTTGTCTTGAAAGGTCTCGGGGGCCTTGCAGGCCTGTTCCTAGGGACCAAAATAATCAGGTTCACATTTTAGAGAGAGCAGTGTGGTGGCTGCATGTGGTTTGGAGGGTGAAGGATGAGTCCGGGGGCAGGAAGACCAGTTAGGCACTCAGTGATCCAGTTGAGAAGTGCTGAAGGCCTCACCTCCGCCTGGGGCAGGGGGTGGAGGAAGCGAAGGCCTTGGGGTGAGCAGTTGGAACGGGAGGCATAGGGAGCAGGGTGGCTTCTTTGTGGTAATGCATTTCCTTTTTTAATAACCTAGGACTATGCTGTATGTTGTTCAGTAGTTTTTCCCCATTTCTTGTATTGTAAACACTCCTGATTATTAAACATTTTTCTTCAATGTTATTTTTAAGTACTGTGGAGTATCCACAAGTTATATTTTATGCATACTAAAAACAGTGATGTTTGGCATGTTTTGGATCCATTTATTAGCTGTTTCTCATTGTGAGTGGATGATCTTATTTCCCAGAGATAATTAAAGTCCAGTATTGTAAACTGAAAGATGAACATCTTTAATTCATTGGTTACTTGGAGGCAGAATGGGAGATACATTTTGCTTAGTAATATTAAGGAAATAATTAGCGGTAGATTAAAACGTGAAGTTTTTTTATGTTTTTATTTTTAAACTACATACTAATTTGATCAAAAGCAAGTTACACTATGAAATATTTGAAAAAGATTGAGAAAGATCTTTTTATATAATATTTGTCAGCCAGCTGGCTCATGTTTGCTGAAGGCTGTTTTAGCTACTGCTCGTAGTTAGCTGCTCAGGAAGGTAACTAAAGCGTTCTTAACCCTGTGTAGGTAGTGGGTGACTCAGCAGGTGACTGAGGCAGAGGGAACCATTGGGGCAGGTTCTGAGATGTGTAATGTGCTGAACTAGGTGGTGCGCATGTCAGGTTCTGCAGGGGGAGTTCAGGGAGTGAAGGAAGTGGGCAATGAGTGACCTTGAAAATGAACAGGATTTGGGCAAATGGAGAGAAAAGAGGAGGGCATTGCGTGTGGGAGAGTGAGGAGGACTTAGGTTTCAGATTAACTTTTTTTTTTTTTTTTTTTTTTTGCTTTTTGAGTGATCTTACTTGGTATGAATCCCCTGGATCACTCACTCCATTTCTGTCTCAGGATACTTTTGATAACAAGTAAGAGAAAGCTCAGCTCTAACTGGCTTACGCCATAACCTAGAGATTTACTGGCTCACGCTGCTAGAAATTCTGTACGTAGGTCAGTCTTCAAGGTTGGTTTGATTCATCAGTTCAGTGACATCTTTGAAGACCTGGTTTCTCTTCACTTGTGTTGTATCACTATTATCCTAAGCCTAGTTTCCCCCCCAGTGGCAAAATGGCTACAGTAGTTGCGGGCTTCACATTTGTGCCCAGCACACAAACCGGCCCAAGAGAGTGTGTGTGTGTGTCCCGGAATTCTTGGCAGTGCCCTGAGCTTTGTGCCCTCTGGGTCACCCTGAACCAAGTGCTCTGGGCTAGAGGGGTGGCATGCCGTGCTGGCTCCCCTCTGGAGTGGGGGGTGTCAGCCTTCTGAACTGGGTGACCACTATCCAACAGGGGAGGAAGAGAGTGAACATTGGGAGGATGGCCGCAGAATCCTTTACCTGACGCTTCATCCCTCCCCACCCTTTCCAGGTTTATCGTTTCCTCCTTCTGGGCTCCTCAGACTCGGTCCTTTCTCCTTGGCAGGTCATCCTGGACTGTCTGATGGTTTCTTATTGTATCTTATAGTCTTTCTTAAGTTTTTTTTTGTGTGTGTGTGGTACATGGGCCTCTCACTGTTGTGGCTTCTCCCGTTGCGGAGCACAGGCTCCGCATGCGCAGGCTCAGCGGCCATGGCTCACGGGCCCAGCCGCTCCGCAGCATGTGGGATCTTCCCGGACCGGGGCATGAACCCGCGTCCCCTGCATCGGCAGGCGGACTCTCAACCACTGCGCCACCAGGGAAGCCCTCTTCCTTAAGTTTTATTGTTGCTTTATTATCTGTGTGTCTGTGCATTGAGGCCAGCCCCAGGTTCCAGTGCTGGCTCTCCCATTTTATGTTCGTGGGCTCTTGGGCAAGATTATTTCTCTGAACCTCAAGTGTTTTCATCTTCACTCGGTCAACGGCTGCTTACTAGAGTCTAAGTATTGTACTTAAGTGGATGGGATCCAGAACTGAAAGACACAAGGAGATCGTAGTTCATTTACAGAAACATGTAGGTAAGTGAGAATTACCATGAGGTATGAAAAAGGGTTTGAAAGAAATAGGGGTTGCGATGACTTCCCTGAGGGGGTGATGCCTCTGTTGAGCTTGATGGGCAGAGGACTAGGCACCAGGGAGCTGCCTGCATGGAGGGCCGAGGAGTAGTGAGTACATTTGGAGTAACTGGGCTCTTACGTGCACACAGAGATGAGGCTAGGTTGTTCAGGCCATTACACCAAGAGTTTAGGTCCCATCTCTGTATCCCTTACAATTAGGAGTTGACCATATGTCCTAGTTGACACGTGTTCCAGGGTAATTAATGCAGTCCTTTCACTGTGAAAGGTGACATCAGTTTGGATGATAAACCATCACCCAGCTTAATAGAGGAGTTTGGAGCTATGTGGTGGTGGTGTACAGGATGCAGGGCTTACCCTACGGTAGGACCCTGGGACTGTGTGAGATACAGCTGCTGCTTCTCAAACTTAAACCTACATTAAGAATCAGCTGGGGATCATGTTAATGGCGTATTTGGCTTCAGTTGGTCTGGGGTGGAGCCTGAGAGCTGCATAATCTCCTGGGTTATTCCTTTGGTGCTGGGCTGGGGACCACACTTTGAGTAACAGGGTACTATAAGACATTAGGAGCATCAGAGGGTCTGCAAGTCCTGAAATCATGTGCAAAAATATGTGTATGTGCATTCTTCAGGTAGTGGGCTTAATTTGCTTACATCATATCCTCAGGGGAGTCTACTGCCACCCAAAAAGGGTTAGGGGAATCACTGTTTTTTAGAAATATTGTGACGATTAAATGAGATCTGTATATTAAATGCCTTCAGGGCAGTGTTTAACCCACGGTAGTCATTCATTATGTGGTAGGTGTTTGTCCCATCCCCCAGGTTTTTTGAAGGTAGTAAACATTGCTTAAACATTTAAAATATCTTTTTTTATATCTTCTATGCCATTGGTGTTCAATAAAAATATGTTTAGTTTGGTGACAGACGGTTTTAGGACTGTTGGCCTTTCTGTCAACATTTGAGGGTCTGTTATGTGCCAAGCATTTTATTGGGTATTGCGATGCTGAAGTGTAATCTTGGTTATTGCAGATACCCTGGCATGGAGCGGTTGTAAGGGCTTGGGCTGGATAGTAACACTAGGATTGAAGAGGAGATGCATCAAAAAAAAAAAAATTGTTTTTTTTTTTGGCTGTGCCCTGTGGCTTGTGGATCTTAGCTCCCCAACCAGGGATTGAACCTGGACCCTCGGCAGGGAGAGTGCGGAGTCCTAACCATTGGACCACCAGGGAATTCCCCCCCCATTTTTTTTTTTAGTAATCTTATCATTGAGGTATATTCTGTGTTCAGAAAGGTTCTGCTCTTGCCTTTGACTCATTGAGATCCTGTTCTCTGGATCTCGGGTGTGGGTGTATGGATGTCAGGATGCATCACTTAATTAGAATGCTTATTTCAATTCATGCAGTTGCTATTGTTTTTACCAAATAAAAATTTTTGAACATTTTGATGAGATTGTGCCAGGAATTGGGGTATATAATTCAAGTTAATCTTCAAGGTTTCTCATCTAGAAGATTGGAAGAACAGTGAAGTTTGCTATTGGCATAAGTGTAAAACCTGGTTTTGAGAAAATAATGGACTTTTTTTTTTTTTTTTTTGCGGTACGCCGGCCTCTCACCGTTGTGGCCTCTCCTGTTGCGGAGCACAGGCTCCGCATGCGCAGGCTCAGCGGCCATGGCTCACGGGCCCAGCCGCTCCGTGGCATGTGGGATCTTCCCGGACCGGGGCACGAACCTGTGTCCCCTGCATCGGCAGGCGGACACTCAACCACTGCGCCACCAGGGAAGCCCAATAATGGACCTTTTGATGTTAAGGTTAAACTAGAACGTAACAGTGGAAGAGCCTAGGGGCTGGCAGCTTGAAATATGGAACTGGAGTATAGTTGGGCATCCAAGTTGAAGATGTGGGTTTGGAATTCATCAACATACTTGAAGCTGAGAATAGGTGAGCTGCTTAGCGGGGGAATATCCAGGTGCCATCCCAGAGGAGAGAGAATGGTTAAAGAAACAGAACCAAGTCTTGTAGAGTTATGGAATCCCCTGAAGGTAAAATTATTATGAAAAGTGTGTGTGAGAGAGATCTTACTACTAATCAAGTGCTTGATAGATTGACTAGCTTAAGGAGGTAGAATGATCTTGGTTTAGATTGGGAGGTTATTTTTGAAAAAGCAGAATGTTGAAGGTGAAAGATTTCACTGAGTCTAAAGAGCAAATGGGAAATGAGTTCAGTTACAAAGAAGTGTCTCTGTGGAAAAGACATTTCTGAAAAGTTGCATTGGAGGGGAATTTTTCTATCACATTATTTCTAGCTTAGTTGCATTATAGTTTTTCTTCCGATTGTTTGCCTTTAACTTGTTAATGATAAATAAATCCTTAAAAGCACTAAAATAGTTTTCCATTTTAAAAACATTTGCTTTGGTTGTTCATCAAGCAGTGGGTCCTCCTATAGAGTGAACAGTCATCTCATTGTTTTATAGTTCCTTCTGTCTGGTTTGGGGGCATACTTGAGTGTCGAAATAGCTCTGCTGGCCCTCCCTCCAGTTGTCTGCTTTGTTTCTCCCATCCCTGAATCGCTGGGTTGTGGGAATGCCCCTGTGTTCAGTGATTCTGAACCCTGACTGCACATCAGTCACACAGGAAGCCTGCCTCCCACCATTGAACCCAGAATTGTGGCCTGAGGATCCTTAGGTGATTCTAAGGTACAGTCAAAGCTGAGAAGCACTGCTTGAGGCCTTTGTCCTGCACAGCTGACCCTGTTCCCCTGCTTGGTGAGCTCTTCCTGGGGTTGGTTTTCTGCCTTTGTATGAAAAACAGAGTATTGTGAGTTGATTGGGTGAAAAAAATTTTTCTAGGATACTGAAGCCCTGAGCTTCACATATTTACCATAAGGGAGACTTTCTGGAAAGTCTTGAGTTTCATTTTTCTTTTTTTTATTAAATTTATTTACTTATTTATTTGGTTGTGCTGGGCCTTAGTTGTGGCAGGCTGGCTCCTTAGTTGTGGCTCTTGCGCTTCGTGGTTGTGACATGTGAACTCTTAGTTGCGGCACGCATGTAGGATCTAGTTCCTTGAGCAGGGATTGAACGTGGGCCCCCTGCCTTGGGAGCGGAGAGTCTTAACCACTGTGCCACCAGGGAAGTCCCGAGTTTCATTTTTCTAATAAAAGATTTTTTTTTTTTTAAAGAGGATGAACTGTTTATTTATTTATTTATTTATTTATTGCGGTACGCGGGCCTCTCACTGCTGTGGCCTCTCCCCTTGCGGAGCACAGGCTCTGGACGCGCAGGCTCAGCAGCCATGGCTCACGGGCCCAGCCGCTCCGCGGCATGTGGGATCTTCCCGGACCGGGGCACGAACCCGTGTCCCCTGCATCGGCAGGCGGACTCTCAACCACTGCGCCACCAGGGAAGCCCTCTAATAAAAGATTTTTAATCGTAACAGTGAACTTACATAATTCAAGAATGGAGTGCAGTCTGTTGTTTTGGCTGGTAAAGTAAACTGGACCTCCGTAATTACAGTCTTCGGAGGCTGTTTTTCAACAGGCCATTAGGTGGAGGTTAAATTGAGAAAGTAAGCAGTGGACTGCTTCCTCAGTAGGCATGGTGGTCCTCAAGCCCTCAGCACCTGCTTTTGCATTCTTTTATTTTCAGCAGATAGTAATTGTGCAGCTTTTACTGCTTCAACCAACTCTTCTAACTTTGGTTTTCATTACAACCAAAGTAATTCATGAAAGGGAATATTCTATATACTTCCTCCTTAAAATTGGAAGGAGAGGGGTGTGTGTAACAGCTAACATGAGTCCTTTTTCTGAGGCATCTCTAGATTTTCCAAGGTGTTTGAAGAGACCATTGGCAGTGACCATTAGATTAGAAGAAAATAATTTAGGTAGTCACACTTCTGTTTTCCTGAATGTCTTTTAATGTGGAGCTCTGGTTTAGTGGTGCACTTTCCTTTCTGGCAGGTGGCCTTCAGTAGCCAAGCTTTTGTTGGTTTGGTTCCAGCATATTTCATTAAGTGAAAAATCCTGTAGAACAGATGGATTTAACAAGTTTCTGCTCATGGAGCATTCTGTTTAATGCAACACTAGTTTTGATTCAGCGTTGTTGGCAGTTATTGTCTGTATGTAGTGTGGAGTTTGAGTAGGTGGTCAGGGGATCTAGGCAGTTATAAAGGCCAGGCCAGTCATGAACAACCTGAGGTTGGAGGCTTAAAGGAGCCTGTTACAGTGATAACAGGTAGCACAATACAAATACATGCCTACTAGTTTAGGTGGTGTTGTGTAGCAGTAGTTAGAGTCTTTGAACCAAGGAACATGAAATCTTAAAAAAAAAAAGTCCTGATGTGTGTGTGAATATTTATCGAGTACTTAAGAATTCTACTTATGTGAATGAAAAATCAGTGTTGTGGTCTTTGGTCTTCAAGAGTTGTTTTTACATTACAGCTGCCTCATCCACCTGATTTATAGATGTGTGTCTAATTAAAGTCAACCGTATTGAGGTATACTTTAATACAATAACTGTACCAATTTTAAGCTTGCAGTTTGAGTTTTGACAAATGTATATACCAGGGTAACTGTCACCATGGTAAAGATATAGAACATTTTCATTGCCCAGAAATTTCCCTCATGCCCCTTCACCATGAGTCCCCTTCCCTTAGCCGGGCAATTACTGATCTGCTTTCTGTCACTATAGGCTAAGTTTCTGTTTTCTGGAATTTTCTTCATGTGGAATTATATAGAGAGTACTCTTCTATCTGCCTTCTTTCACTCAGCATAACATTTTCGATATTTGCCCATGTTGTAGGAGTCCCTTCCTTTTCAGCGCTGAGTGATAGTCCATTGTATGGATGGACCACAGTTTATCTCTTCACCTCTTGATGGACATTTGTTGTTCCAGTGTTGATTATTATGAATGAAGCTCTTGACTGCATTCATGTGCAAGTCTTTGTGTGGACATATGTTTTCATTTCTCATGGTTAAAATACCTAGAAGTAGAATGGTTATATGTCATAGGGTAAGTATATGTTTTATTTTGTAAGAAGCTGTCAAGCTTTTCTAAAGTGGTGATATCCTTTCATGTCTGCAGCAGCAGTGCCTTATTCCCCTTCTGCAACCTCATCGACACTTGGTACTGTCAGTCTTCTTAATTTTACTGGGCCTCAGTTTTTTTTTTTCGGTACACGGGCCTCTCACTGTTGCGGCCTCTCCCGTTGCGGAGCACAGGCTCCGGACGCGCAGGCTCAGCGGCCATGGCTCACGGCCCAGCCGCTCCACGGCACGTGGGATCTTCCCGGACCGGGGCACGAACCTGCGTCCCCTGCATCGGCAGGCAGACTCTCAACCACTGCGCCACCAGGGAAGCCCTATGCCTCAGTTTTAAAGGAAAGACTTTTTGTCCACAGGAACATGAGCCACATCTATGACAGAAAAGTGAATCTGTCTGCAAATAGGGAGTTCTTAGTGAAATATGTTTTTATTTATTTTTTAAATGCATTTAGTTATTTTATTTATTTTTGGCTGTGTTGGGTTTTCGTTGCTGCGCTCGGACTTTCTCTAGTTGTGGTGAGTGGGGGATGCTCTTCGTTGCAGTGCTCAGGCTTCTCATTGCGGTGCTTCTTTTATTGTGGAGCACAGGCTCTAGGTGCACGGGCTTCAGTAGTTGTGGCGTGCAGACCAGGGCTCGAACCCATGTCCCCTGCATTGGCAGGCGGATTCTTAACCACTGTGCCACCAGGGAAGCCTGAAATATGTTTTTTTTAAAAAATTAATTTTGTTTGTTTATTTATTTTTGGCTGCATTGGGTGTTCGTTGCTGTGTGCAGGCTTTCTCTAGTTGTGGCAGGCGGGGGCTACTCTTCGTTGCGGTGCAAGGACTTCTGATTGGAGTGGCTTCTCTTGTTGCGGAGCACGGGCTCTAGGTGCACAGGTTTCATTAGTTGTGGCACACAGGCTCAGTACTTGTGGCGCACGGGCTTATGTGCTCCGTGGCATGTGGGGTCTTCCCGGACCAGGGCTCGAACCCGTGTCCCCAGCATTGGCAGGCGGATTCTTAACCACTGTGCCGCCAGGGAAGTCCCCTGAAATATGTTTTTAAAAAGAAGTTTAAGTAGGAAAGAGAGGGGGCAAGAAAGGCTAGAGAATGCCTCCTTCATGCTGGACACAGGAGACTTATTTGGTGGTCAGGCATGTAGGGATGGGGAGTAAAAATGGACTTTCAAAAGGTTGACCTGCGCTGATGCACATCCATGGTTTGTTTTGCCCTTTTTTTTCCCCTTCAAGGTTTAACATTTTGGAAGTTGATTTTTGTTTAGTTTGGGAGACCACGTGATAATTGTGAATTATTTTTCTCTAGGTCAGAATAGGTATCCTCTTATTAAAGTTTTCTGTAAAGCTTTAATTCAGTTTTCTTGATTGTGTTTAAGTGTTACTTTTAAAAATTAAATGTTATATTGTGACTATATTAAAAGTTTATATTTAAAAATGAAACTTGTGCCCCTGCTGGCGTATCTCTGGCGATAGTAAAAACAGGAGAACAAGAAACAATGAGTAGTTCGGTTGGAGTTTTGTTGTCAGCCTGCTGACATCTGGGAGTGGAACTATTGCTGTAGAGCAGTAGAAGGAGAGGTCATCGTTCCTCAGCCCTGGAACTTGTATTTGTTTTGGGCTTTGCTTTTCTTCCTCCTCTACCTGAATTCATTTTTTCAACAGAACTCTTGAGCACCTGCTATAAGCCAAGTACTGCGTTAACTGCAGGCGATGGGAAGATGAATTGAACTTGGTGTCTGTTCCTTTTTTAAAACCAGCTTTATGGAGGCGTTATACGTGTGCAGTGAGTTTCATTCATTTAATGTATATAGTTTGATGAGTTGTGACACACGTTTCTTTTTTATTGGTGTTCTGCTTTTCCCCTTCCCATCCCTTCCCTTTCCTTCCTAGATTAGCACCAAGGTGATTGTAATGGATATGAAGATAGGTGGAATTTTGAACTTCTTTCTACTAGGGCCATCCCAGATAACAAGCACCGACTCCCTAATTTATCAGCTCTGTTCCATGTGATAAAAAGTCTGTATACCAAGTTATTGTATAATGAGGGCTGTTTAGTAATAGTTTAGAGCAAAACAAGTTAAAATTTAACTGGCATTGTGTAATGTACAATAGGCCTTGAAAGTTGGTAAAAGTGGATTTCTGTTAAGTGAATCATGTTTTCTAATTTGGAGAATGCAGTCTGTGCCAACAAGTTTTAGCTTAGACTCCCCACGAGAGCACTTAAAGAAATACATCCAACCTATCAAAAGTCCTGCTTGGAAAAGTGAGAGAATAACTTGTGATAGGACTTGAGTAGTCAGAATGAAATACACAAACCACATGAAGCTAACACTAAACTGCAGTAGGTTGACATTTGAATCCTAAGGAGGGATGCGCTCTGTGGGAGTGGCTTTGTCACAGTTTTTCCATTTGTTCCCTTCTCAGGACTCCTTGGCCCCAAGAAAGTAAGCAGAATCCTGCTGCTATCCAGTCAGTGGAGGAATAAGCCTTTCTCTGCGTCCCTCTTCCTTTGTCTGCTTCTGCCATTTGTAATGCTCTTTGCAACTTGCAGTCCACTTGCACTGTGACAAAACTATAATTGTCATGATGTCCCAAACCTTATGTCTGTCTTATTCAAAATTTATTCTCAAAATCTAGCACACTGGGCTTCCCTGGTGGCGCAGTGGTTGAGCGTCCGCCTGCCGATGCAGGGGACACAGGTTCGTGCCCCGGTCCAGGAAGATCCCACATGCCGCGGAGCGGCTGGGCCCGTGAGCCATGGCCGCTGAGCCTGCGCGTCCGGAGCCTGTGCTCTGCAACGGGAGAGGCCACAACAGTGAGAGGCCCGCGTACCACAAAAAAACAAATCTAGCACAGTTCAGTGTGGTAGTTGGTGCTCTGTCCGTACTGTTAAATCAGTAAAATTTCTGCTGTTCGGTGACTGAACAGCGTCATCTCCAGGTGTCCCCAGGCCACGCACACCACTTTCCAAAGTTAAGATTAGCACACAGTGACTGTTCAGTAGATGTCAGTTAGCGTCCGCAAGTACTGGGTTCTGATAAAAAAAAAAAAAAAGTTTAGTAAAGAAATCTAAATGGTTTTTTATGCAAGTACTTACTGACCTGATTTTTTTTAACTTCATTTATTTAGTTGAAATAATTCCATGCCATAGAATTCTCCCATTTAAATAGCTGTACAAAAAAAAATAGCTGTACATTTTGGTGGTTTTTAGTATATTCACAGAGTTGTGCAACTATCACCACAGTCAATTTTAGAACATTTCATCATTCCAGAAAGATTGTACAACAGAAACTAGCGCGGCATTGTGAAGCAGTTATACTTCAGTAAAGATGTATTAAAAAAAAAAAGAAACTTCATATCCATCAGTGGTGACTCCCTAATCCCCTCCCCACTCAGCCTCTGGCAACCACCATCTACTTTCTGTCTCTAGGGATTTGCCTCTTCTGGACATTTCACACGAAGGGAATCATACAACGTGTGGCCCTTTGAGTCTGGCCTCTTTCGGTCAGCATGATGTGTTCAGGGGCCAACCACCTGGTAGCCATATTAGTCTGAGAGCATTTCCAAACCTGTGTTTCTCCTGGTTATATCCAGGAGATCCTTTTGGAGCTGGGAAGAACCTTGGAGGTTGTTCAGTCTGGCATATACCCTTAGTTTAGAGACGAAAGTAAAGTTTTTATCGCTTGGAACACTTTATTAGTCCTTAATGTTTCCTCCTGTCTCCCAAATTCAGCTTCCTTGGGTTGGGAAAAGAGAGAGAAGACTTTGTACTTTTTGTGCTTGGTTCTGTCATTGAACCCTGCGAGGCTTGGCTTTGCGTCTGTTCTCAGGACATTGTCCCAGGGGCTGGGTTCACAGTGGTTCCAGTGATTGCCTTGGAACCTGTACAGTGTGTACGGTGCACACGCAGCAATGTGTTTATTGATCATGCCTCTGTGTCCTAATTTTTTTACCTCAGAGGCTGACGTCTTATTTTCCTGAGTCCTTTTGAAGGCAGAGGACATGGATTTGGTGGCAGCCTATATCATTACTCGTGTTTCTGGAGATGGAGCTTTGGAAGCTGTGCTCCAGCGCCCCCTAGTGCCGCGTTGTGGTGGTCGTCCTCCGTGTCCCCTGCTTTCTATAGAAAGCAGAAAGTGCTGTTTCCTGTGGCTTCATTAGATCCGTGGAGAACCAACTGTAGGTCATGTGGGCGACTGGCAAATGCCTTTCCTTCTTCTTACCTCCCTTGGGCTGAGACTGTGTCTTTGCTTTCCTTTAGCAGGAACACGGCCTGCCCCTTCCCCAGGCTGTACAGCCCTAGGCCCTCTGGGGCCAGGCTCAGAGCATCCATGCCCCTGGGGCTGGGCTGCAGTGAAGTGGCTTGTTTCTACCCTAAATGTGCTGTGGGCGTGCCCCTTTTCCTGATGTGTTTCTTTTCTTTCTTTTTCTTTTTTTAAATAAATTAGTTTGTTCATTTTACTTTTGGCTGTGTTGGGTCTTCATTGCTGCACGTGGGTTCTTCTCTAGTTGTGGCGCGGGCTTCTCATTGCGGTGGCTTCTCTTGTTGCGGAGCACGGGCTCCAGGCGCGCGGGCTTCAGTAGTTGTGGCTCGCGGGCTCTAGGGCGCAGGCTCAGTAGTTGTGGCACGCGGAGCCCGCGGCACGTGGGATCTTCCCGGACCAGGGCTCGAACCCGTGTCTCCTGCATTGCCAGGCAGATTCTTAACCACTGCGCCACCAGGGAAGTGCCTGTCCTGTCTCTTTAGCTTCCTGTAATCTGGAACTTTTCCACAGCCTTTTGTGACATTGAGTTTTTGGGAGAGCACAGTCTTCCCCCTGCTTTTCGGTAACATTCTTCATTTTGCCAAACATCTAAAATAATTTGTGATTGAAGATTAGGAAAATTTTGGGGGATGGTGAGACTTGAACATTTTAATGGCAGTTGGCTGCCCTGAATTTCTGTGATAAACTCTTTGGTGTCACAAGACTTGTGATGCTTTAACCTTTACTCAGATACAGTTTTAGTTAAATAATTGTCACTAAAATGCAGGGCAGTGTGATTTATGTACACTCACTGGGGTTTGCAGTTGAATAAATGGCCTTTCTTTGCTTTTGTAGCTTTAACTTTGTAATTTAACTTTTTTTTTCTTCCTTATTTGTTTAAGGTAAATTTTACTGTACAAGCAGTATTTCTGTTTGCCATTTTGGAACAGTGTGGTTAAAAAATGCTTCTTCATAGTAATGCTTCCTGTAATTGTTTTTGAATGATGCAGATGATTTTGATAAGCACTGAAATGATGTCATAGCCTCCAGGTTTATGTGGGGTATTTTACTATATCACTTCCCACAAATGTTTGAGTGGTTACCAAAGAAACATGACTTTCTTTGCCTATGAAAGAAATATTTACCTTTTTTTCACACTCACTGTGATGGCAGGAAATTGTCTTTTATTCTTAATCTCCCCTTACTTGAGACCTCAGTGACTTGACCTTTGCTGACCTTTGAGAATGAACTCCCCAACTATCAGGCCTTTCTTTATCTGCAGTTACTATGTTTTATTTGAATTCCTATTTGAGTCTAAGAAATATGTGTACAGATACATAGGAGAAAGATACATGTAGTTTATCTGCCATGAGCATATGGGAAATACTCATTGTACAGGAAATAGAAATCCTAACCAAAACTCTGGACAGTGAGTACCTTGCAGAGACGCTGATAATACCAGCTTCTTAGCAACCCCCTCTGTTATCTCAGTCGCAAAACTGAAAGGACTGTTTTTTATATTGTTGAAATGTAACTACTTATTTTTAAAAACTCATGCATTTTAAAGATAGAAAGTAGGTCCGATTAGGGGCAAGAGGATGTGATTCATGTGTGTTTTGTTGGAGTTGTTTATTGATATATGTGGGCTGGTGTTACAGGAATTACATTGGAGTTCAGAGCAGCTCTGGCTAGCAGTTTGTCAGGTGTTAAATGATACTTTAGCGTTGCATATTTGATAGTTGGCAGTTGCTTATGGTATCTTTTTTGGATTAAATGTTTTCATCAAGTCCTAGTCTCTGTTGTCAGGGAGATCTTGAAACTAACATAGGTGCAAACACAACTTTGCAAAATGTGTATATTTGAATAGTTGTACAATGATTTGTTTACATTGACTTTTTACAATTAATATTTTGAATAGATAGTTATTTATATGGTTCAGAACTAAGAACTCTGAAAAGATATACGCTTATTTATATGGTTCAGAACTAAGAACTCTGAAAAGATAGACGCTAAGAAATCTCACTCCCCGCTCCACTCCCTCCACAGGGATCCGCCCCGCCCCCAACTCTGAATAGTCGAGGGTTTTACTCCCTTCCTGGTACCCTCTCCAATATCTATCTCTTTATGCAAACACAAATCAGTATTTCTGTTTTCCTCCTTTTTTTTACCTAAAGAATGTTTTCTATTTAACAGTGTCTTGGAGATTTCTTTTTTTTTTTTTTTTTTTGCCATGAAAATTTCTTTTTTTTTTTTTTAACATCTTCATTGGAGTATAATTGCTTTACAGTGGTGTGTTAGTTTCTGCTTTATAACGAAGTGAATCAGCTATACCTATACATATGTCCCCATATCTCCTCCCACCCTCCCTGTGTCTGGAGATTTCTGCTCTCTGTACTTGCTCCTTCCTCAGCCCCACCCCACCCACCCACCCACCCAGTGAGTTTGGTGTGTGTGCTGTTCGTTTTGTTTTGGCCTCACCACACGGCATGCGGGATCTTAGTTCCCTGTGACCAGGGGTTGCACCCGTGCCCCCTGCAGTGGAGTCCTCACCACTGGACTGCTGGGGAATCTGTGCCCTGCCCCCACCAGCCCCCCACGTGGATTTTGTAATCAGGTTAAAGATACATATCCGTGAAGTTGTTAACATGAAGTTGTAATGAGAAAGCACATTTAAAATCTATAGCAAAGTTTTTCAAATAATACTTTACAAATAAAGAATTAAGTAAAAATAGTAAAATTGAAAATAATAGAAAAAGGCTTTCCCTGGAGCCTTTCTAAGCATTCTGACTGTTGACCATGAGGTTGCTCCCAGCAGACTGGCACGGGGACTTGACAAGAAGGCTTGCAAGTGGGGGGGTTCTATCGCCCCTCCCCCTCCGTTGACAAGATTTTATTAAATCTTTAGGAATTTTAATTCTCTTATTGGATTGGCCAATTTCTCTTTTTTAAAAGACGTTATATAGGAACTCAAATAAAGAAATTTACTTAGAAATGTGATTTAAATGAGCATTTCATTAATATTTGTTTTTCCAAGACAAAACCAGCCTAGGGACTTCGCTGGTGGCGCAGTGGTTAAGAATCCACCTGCCAGTGCAGGGGACATGGGTTCGGGCCCTGGTCCCAGGAAGATCCCACATGCCATGGAGCAGCTAAGCCCGTGAGCCACAACTACTGAGCCCACATGCCACAACTACTGAAGCCCACACGCCTAGAGCCCGTTCTCTGCAACAAGAGAAGCCACCTCAATGAGAAGCCTGGGAACCTCAACGAAGAATAGCCTGCGCACAGCAACAAAGACCCAAGGCAGCCAAAAAAAAAAAAAAAAAAAAAAAAACCAGCCTAAAGAGAATAACTTAGACCCAGCAATCCCACTGCTGGGCATATATCCAGAGAAAACCATTATTCAAAAAGACACACGCACCCCATTGTTCATTGCAGCACTATTTACAATAGCCAGGTCATGCAAGCAACCTAAATGCCCAGCAACAGACAAATGGATAGAGAAGATGTGGTTCATATATACAATGGAATATTACTCAGCCATTAAAAGGAGTGAAATTGGTCATTTGTAGAGAAGTGGATGGACCTAGAGACTGTCATACAGAGTGAAGGAAGTCAGAAAGAGAAACAAATGTCGTATATTAACGCATATATGTGGAACCTAGAAAAACGGTACAGATGAACCGGTTTGCAGGGCAGAAATAGAAACACAGATGTAGACAACAAACGTATGGACACCAAGGGGGGAAAGCGGGGTGGGGTGAATTGGGAGATTGGGATTGACATATATACACTAATATGTATAAAATTGATAACTAATAAGAACCTGCTGTATAAAAAATAAATAGATTAAATTAAAAAAAAAAAGAATAGGAGCTTCCCTGGTGGCGTGTGGTTGAGAGTCCGCCTGCTGATGCAGGGGACACGGGTTCATGCCCCGGTCTGAGAAGATCCCACATGCCGCGGAGTGGCTGGGCCCATGAGCCATGGCCGCTGAGCCTGCGCGTCCGGAGCCTATGCTCCGCAACAGGAGAGGCCACAACAGTGAGAGGCCCGCGTACCGCAAAAAAAAAAAGAGAATAATTTAGCAATCCTATAGAACCTTCAGTTCTCATCCTAATGTCTTCCCCACATTCTGAATTAAAGTAGTCACTCAGAAGGTAGAGTGGATATCTTTTACGTGGACAACATTTCTACTGTTGGTATTAAATAAAACAACATGAGTCTTCATGTTTGCATTGGGCTTCACAGCTACAGTGTCAATCATCTTTTGGATCCTCTTTGTTGCTGCTCATGTACCTCCTGAATTGATTTTCTGGAATTCTTAAGCAGCCCACCCCACCCATCCCAAGGGTGTATGAGTGTCAGAGAATTACTTTGCCTTTTGCACTTGAGTAATAAACTATAGAATAGAATTCTATGAAAACAAAAAATACTTTTTTCTTGGAACTTGCAAGGCATTGCTGTCTTGCTTTGTATTTATTTTGTTGATTCTACGTTAAGATCTTCTGTTGAGCTTGTAAATTTCGTAATTTAAAAATCTTCTGATTTCTGTGAATACTTTCTGGTTCTGTAATTGGTCCCCCCTCTTTTTAAAAATAAATTTATTTATTTATTTATATTTTTGGCAGTGTTGGGTCTTCGTCGCTGCGCACAGGCTTTCTCTCGCTGCGGCGAGCGGGGGCTACTCTTCATTGTGGTGCGCGGGCTTCTCACTGCAGTGGTTTCTCTTGTTGTGGAGCACGGGCTCTAGGCGCACGGGCTTCAGTAGTTGTGGCGTGCAGGCTCAGTAGTTGTGGTTCCTCGACCAGGACTCGAACCTGTGTCCCCTGCATTGGCAGGTGGATTCTTTTTTTTTTTTTTTTTTGCGGTACGCGGGCCTCTCACTGCTGTGGCCACTCCCGTTGCAGAGCACAGGCTCCGGACGCGCAGGCCCAGCGGCCATGGCTCACGGGCCCAGCCGCTCCGCGGCATGTGGGATCCTCCCAGACCGGGGCACGAACCCGTATCCCCTGCATCGGCAGGCGGACTCTCAACCACTGCGCCACCAGGGAAGCCCGGCAGGTGGATTCTTAACCACTGCGCCACTGGGAAGTCCCGGTTCCTGTTTTTAAATAAAAAAATTTTTTTTATTTGTCTGTACCCGGTCTTAGTTTCAGCATGCAGGATCTTCGTTGCGGCATGCGGGATCTAGTTCCCTGACCAGGGATCGACCCTGGGCCCCCTTCATTGGGAGCATGGAGTCTTAACTACTGGACCACCAGGGGAAGTCCCTAATACGTCCTTTTTTTTTTTTTCATGGCAATCTGCTTATTTTACCTGCTAGAATTTCTTTCAGGATACAGATTAGAATTTTAAGTTCTTTTCTGTTTCCTATATTTTGTTTACGCAGATTCATTTCACCCTCATTTTAATAGTAACTCTCTTTATTGCTGTTGATTGCTCCCTCACGTGTCTTGTGATTTCTTGTTGTCCATTCACATTCAAGGGCTGAAATCATTAGTATTTTCGTGGGCGTGTTCCCTTGGCAGGTTGGAAGTTTACTATTTCTCTAACAGGCTTGCCCTGTGAATATTTCCATTCCCCCTAAAAGTTCCCGTGTGCCTTTTTTAAAATAATTTCTTCCCCAGACCTTGACAACCACAGGTCTGTTTTCTGTCCTTAGAGTTTAGCCCTAGAATGTTATATAAATTCAGTCATGTAGCTTGTGGCCTTTTAAGTCTAATTCTTCACTTAGTGTGATGCTTTTGAGAGTCACTGAGTAGTAGTTCATCATGTAGATATATCACATCCACCTCTTGATAGACATTTGGGTTCTTTTCAGTTTTTGGTAGTTATGAATAGAGCTGCTGTAAACTACAGCATACAGGGGTTTTTTTTTGTTTGTTTTGTTTTGTTTTTTGTGGACATAGGTGTTCATTTCTCTTTGGTAAGTACTTAAGAGGGGGCTTCCTGGGTTGTATGGTAAGTAACTTTATAAGAAAGTGCCGAACTCTTTTCCTGAGTGGCTGTATCCTTCCGCATCCTTAGTTGCTTCACATCCTTGCCAGCAGTTGGTATTGTCTGGAATATTTTCTCCCATTGTATCGCTCATCTTTTTTTTTCTTCTGAGTAAATTTAACGGTTTATATCTAGACTTACAGATCTCTCTGCAGTGGGACTATGAAGGCATGCCAGGCAGCAGTGTCATTTCTTCCCCCACCCCACCTTTCTTTCTTCTCATTTAAAGATAACTTTCCCTCCCATTGCTTTGTGTTATGCTGGAGTGAAATTAAAATAAGCTTTCCCCCAGTTTTGGTGATAAGTCTAATTAAGCTCACAATATTTCAGAAGTATTTCAGAAGAAGACTGTTTCTAAGTTGTTTTTGGGACTCTACATTTTCACCATTACTGTCAGTGCACAATTTCTTTGTGGACTTTTGCAAGTATACGTAAATATTATGTCAAGACGTTTTTGTTTTTAATATATATTCACGGTCTTGGTAGCTACTGTGAAAGAGCCCTCCAAAAAAATGTTTTCCCCAGAAATACTGGTGCATTCCTTTTTAAAAAATAAATAAATAAATAAATAAATTTATTAATTTATTTATTTGGCTGCGTTGCGTCTTCATTGCTGTGCACGGGCTTTCTCTAGTTGCGGCGAGCAGGGGCTACTCTTCGATGCAGTGCGCAGGCTTCTCATTGCCGTGGCTTCTCTTGTTGCGGAGCACGGGCTCTAGGTGCACAGGCTTCAGTAGTTGTGGCGCACGGGCTTAGTTGCTCTGAGGCATGTGGCATCTTCCCAGACCAGGGATTGAACCCGTGTCCCCTGCATTGGCAGGCAGATTCTTAACCACTCCGCCACCAGGGAAGTCCCTACTGGTGCATTCTTACCAACAGATTTTGAGACTTAGTTTCCATTTACTCAGTTATAATAATGATGGTTATTATCTATTTATGTATGTTTAGATACTGTAAATTTCCCCACAAGTTGTTAGACTGCAGTTCTGTTAGAGGAACCACGACTCTGCTTTTGCCGCTTTTATATCTAATACCGATTGTTGTGCTTGACACCTAATAGGCTCTAAGTAATTATTAAGTGAGTGATTCTCTGTTGTAGAAATCAGGTCATACTGATTCTTATCAATGACTTGTTTCTTGAAGCTTCAGGGAGAATATGAGCTGCTTGGCACTGGTCAAACTTACTTCCTTGCGGGTTAACCAGTTTTTCAGAAAGTAACGTTCAGAATTCTGTGAAGTGAGAGTTCACAGCGAGGTTTGTGTCTGTTGAACAATATGTTTATCTGTGTATCACGTTCCAGTGTACTTTTAAGGTAAAAAAATTACACATATATTTTTAAAGTTCATCCACCACAGTCATTAACATTTCCCTTTTTTGGATTCCCCTATCTTCCCGTTGGAACCACGTTTTCTGCTTTTCTTTAATATGTATGGTAGGGAAAGCTGAAAAGGAGGTAGTGACATGAGTCAGCCGAAGGGTAAATGGAACAACTAGAAATGTTTGTGAACCAAAACAATTCTCCTGCAAGCAGGAGTCTACTTACAAGTTTGATGTACAGAGTTGACCTGTTTCAAAGTGTTGCCGAGCTGTGGTCCTAAGCCCCGGCTGAGGCCACCTGTCTACACCAGGGAGGTTCTTTTTCTGATCGGATTTGTGCAGCCAATAACAAAACTGATGCTGAGACTGGAACGGCACAAGCTTTATTCAATGGCCAAAGAATGGAGAAGCAGGAACCTAGTTCCAAATCAACTTCTCAATGCAGTTTGGGCAGAGGTACCAATATATAGGAGGGTCAAGGTAAAAGAGAGGGATTTGGAAAGAGTGGGAGGAATGTTCATGACTTACTAGAGAACAGGGGTGTGGTTTGGACCTGGGACTGTCGCAGTTCTCCTTTTCAGTCCTTGTATGGACTTTCTCAGTTGTCATGGCAGTCCTCAACTGCGGTGCTGGTGGGTGGGTCATTTAGCGTATGCTCACCTATTACCATGAGAATGTAATGAGACTCAACTTCCGCTGGAAGTCACATCCTCCGCCATCTTGGGCCTTGTTGGTTCTAACCAGTTGTTTTTTCCTCTTTGCAGCTTCCTCCCGAAACTTAGATAAGAATAAGGTTTCTATTTGAGGGAGGGGCAGGGATATGATTCTGGGGCAACAGCCTTGGTAACAAAAGTAAGCTCTGTTAACCTTAGGCTGTCCCTTTGACAAGTTATGGAAAACCTAAGTATTTTATTATTTGTAATTGGAAAACACTCCATCTAGAAATCTGTTGCAGATCCTTGATTTGTTTAACGGAGAAAGGGTCTTAGGGGTTCTGGCCCAATTATTCATAGGATTGAGATATAACACTTTTTTTCTGAAACTGTATGATTTGTGTATTTTATGTGATCAGTAATTCTCTTTTTTTCAGTATATTTTTGGAGATTTTAGCCCTGATGAATTCAATCAGTTCTTTGTGACTCCTCGCTCTTCAGTTGAGGTAAGACACAACTTTGTTTTATTGAGTACGTGCATTTAATTGATGGTTATGTGTTAGTTCTTGTTTTTTAATTTATGCCTTTTGATGAGGAGTTCCAGCGTACAGAAGAGTGTAGAGACTAACATGAGAAATGACTGAACCCACCAATCAGATTTGACTGCTCTTAACATTTTGCTATATTTATAAATAGCAAAGCATTACAGTGGAAGCCCCCATTGTATCCTCTCATTCTTCTTCTCCAGAAATGCTGACTCTGCTGAAATTGCTCAACATTGTTTCCTGACTATGGTTTTCGCCTTGTACTACGTACATATGTATTGATAGATAGTACAGCGTATTGTTTTTGTGGTTAAAAATGTCACATAAGTGGTTTCATACTGTATTCATCATTTTGTAGTTTGCTTATTTTAAGTTAAATATTCTTTAGATTTATCTGAACATTTTGTTCTTGGTCTTTGATTTTAATTGTTAAATTTTTTGTTTGTTTTGGCCGCGCCCTGCGTGGTTTGTGGGATCTTACTTCCCCGACCAGAGCATGATCCTGGGCCCACGGCAGTGAAAGCACCGAGTCCTAACCACTGGACCGCCAGGGAATTCCCCGTTAACTGTTAAATATTGAACATACCTTTTCCCCTGTTGAGGACTATTTAAGTCTATGCTTCTTCCACTGTTACAAAAATGTGGCAGTAAACATATTTTGTCATGTCTCCTCATGCTCCTCTGTGGGTTTCTCCAGGAAATATTCCTAGGAATGGAATTGAGAGGCTCTGCAAGGAATAAGAATCTTTAGTTTTATTACAGACTGTGCATCTGCCTTCTAAGTGGTTTTAACAGTCTCCCTTCCCATCAGCAGGGCATGAGGGTTTTTAGATCTCATTTTTTAAAACAATTCTTTTTTCTTTGGAGCTGCTTTGGCTTTTCGTTGCCGTGCACGGACTTCTCATTGAAGTGGCTTCTCTTGTTGCGGAGCACGGGCTCCAGGCACACGGGCTTCAGTAGTTGTGGCTCGCGGGCTCTAGGTGCGCAGGCTTCAGTAGTTGTGGCATGCGGGCTCAGTAGCTGTGGCTCGCGGGCTCTAGAGCGCAGGCTCAGTAGTTGTGGCGCATGGGCTTAGTTGCTCCACGGTGTCTGGGATCTTCCCGGACCCGGGATTGAACCCGTGTCCCCTGCATTGGCAGGTGGATTCTTAACCACTGCACCACCAGGGAAGTCCCTAAAAAATTTCTTGCTAATTGTCAGCATAGACATAGTTAAAATTTTTGTTAATCTGATGGGTAATAAATGGGTCTTCATTATTTTAATTTGCATTTCGAGATTACAAACAATTGAGCACCATTACATTACTCATATGTCTGTTGGCAGTGTAGATTTCTACTTTTCTGTTAATTACCTGGTCTGTACCCCTTGTCCATATTTTTATCAAATGGCTTATCTTTTTAAAAATTGATTTATAAGATTAATAATCTTTGGGAGTACATTTTTAAGTTTTAATGTTAAATGTATTGATTTTTTTTCCTCATGGTTTGTGGATTTTTGGTTTTTTTAAAAATATCTTTAAGAAATTCTTCCTTTCCTTGAGGTAATAAAGACATTTAAAAAGTTTTAAAGTTTTTGTTTCAGTTTAGTATATAATGAAGCTGAGATTGTGGTGTTGATCGTGTGTGTGTGTGTGTGTGTGTGTGTGTGTGTGTGTGTGTGTGTGTGTATTGGGGATGTTAACCTCCCCCCACCCAATGGCAATAGCAAGTTGTCCCAGCACCATTCACCCTTTGCTGGGGTGCCACAGTCAGGCCGCACGTCTCCACATGGGCTCAGTGGGTTCTGCTTCCCCTGTTTTAATTGCAGCAGCTTTACAATCAGTCTTATGATAGGACAGGCACCCTTTTATACTTACAGGTATTTTGTCTCTTATTCATCCATAACTCTTCCCTAGGAATTTATGATAAGCACTTGAGGTTCCATGAAAAATCCTATTGAAATTTCAGTTGGAATTGTGTTAAAATTATGCATTAATTTGTAGGAGAGTTAACATCTCTATGATAGTTTCCTGAACAGGATTGTGCTATATCTCCACCCAGGTCCTCTTTTATGTCCACTCTTCATGTGATTCATGGTTACTATTTTAGTTTAATAAAAACTTATCTGGAACATTTTTTCAGATTGATGTTTTAAATATGAAGACTGTTGAAATTGCATTGAAAAGGAGAAAAGGGAGAAGTAAGTGTATATATTAAGTAAAATCTTAGTTAACTTTTAATGAAATCTAACTAGCCTTTTAGACTCCTTAATTTTGGATATTTGCATGCATATTAGATATTCATGTATGGAGTTCTTTTGTTTGTTAAAATGGGGCAGGAGAAGTTAAGTGCTTAAAATAGGGTTAGGGTCTGGGTGGGCCACCTACATGTGACCTTGGCAAGTCCTTGGCTCTTCACCTTGGCTTCTTGAATTCTAAAATTTTTTAGGATTGTGGAAGTAGGACTAAATGAGAACATTTTTTTTTTTTTTTTTTTTTTTTGCGGTACGCGGGCCTCTCACTATTGTGGCCTCTCCCGTTGTGGAGCACAGGCTCCGGACGCGCAGGCTCAACGGCCATGGCTCACGGGCCCAGCCGCTCCGCGGCATGTGGGATCTTCCCAGACCGGAGCACGAACCCGTGTCCCCTGCATCGGCAGGCGGACTCTCAACCACTGCGCCACCAGGGAAGCCCAATGAGAACATTTTGAAAGCATTGTGTAGGCTATGCAGATATAAGAAAGATTTATTACTTGTTTTCTTCACTTTAGGAAAAAGAAAGATACCAGAGGAGATAAAGCTTATATCAGGTTTTATTTTAGAAAATGAACAAATTCAGCTGAATGCCATCTCTGTCTCTTGTGTTTGTTGATGTTAGCAGTTATGATTTTAAGAAATCTAAGGATATGAGCTGGGGAATAGTGAAAGCTAGATTATATATTGTATTTACTCAGGCAATAAAATGTATCTATGCATTTTAGAATTCTGTGGAGTAAGGATTGAAGTTTAGTCTTTAATGATTTAAAAAACAGTTAGTTAGGACAAACATAATCAAATCCTATATTCCCCAAGTGTTAGTGTTAATTGACGTTGTACTCTGTGTACTATACTAATGATTCAAGTTTTAAACAGTTTCTGTCTTGACTCACGCTAAAATATGGTGGTACTTGCTGGGAACACCACAGTCTAACTGTAACTGTGCTCTTTGTGATTAAGAGTTTAAAAAAACAATAAAAGCCCAATTCTGTACTTTATAGCTTGTCTCAAGTGAGTGCGTGTGTGTGTGTGTGTGAGTTTGTGAGCACCTGTTTGCAAGTAAGTGTCAGAATAAAAACTTGGGCTTTCCTGTGGTATGAAAATGGAGAATGTACAATATATCAAGTCTAAAGAGCTGGGTTCCTTTCTCCCTTTGCTACTTAAACAGGCTTGATGGTCTTGGGCAGTTCCCTCCATCTCATTGTGCCTTTTTTTAAAACTGTAAATTTGGAAAGTGGAGGATGCTTATTTACCTCACAGAAATGTTGGGAAGCCATTAATGTATTCTGTAGTATTTCGTGTGTACCAAATGTTAGTAGATAGGAAGGATTTTGATAGTAAAGTTACATCAAACTTTTAAAAAATATTTATTTATTTATTTGGCTGTGCTGAGTCTTAGTTGCAACACGTGGGATGTTCAGTTGTGGCATGCGGGATCTTTAGTGGTGTCATGCGAACTCTTAGTCGTGGTATGCGGGATCTAGTTCCCTGACCAGGGATCGAACCCAGGCCCCCTGCATTGGGAGCACGGAGTCTTATGCACTGTGCCACCAGGGAAGTCCCCAGACTTTTTATTTGTGGAAGCTATAGTTGTGTGTCATCAGTGTTTGGGGGGAGGTATGACAAGTGTTGACTATCAGAATCACGTATGGTCCAGTAACCTGCAAAAGAGAGACACAGGCTAATTAACATGATTAGGCTGAGTTATCTTTCTCACTGTATAATTATTATAACACAGGGGGCTGGGTTATAATAGTAATATCATCACATGGGACATGGACTGCTTAATGGGGGTGGTGTGTGGTTGCACTGGTGGGTGAGGAATGGTTATCTCATTCCACTGCATAATCATTTGTTTGACCTTTTATCTCAAAGGTAAAATAATTGCACCTCATACCTTCACAGTTCCTTCCATGTGGCCATGGCATAAATTAGAACCCTGTCGTGTATTTTTTTGGCTATTAGGAACTTTAAAGTATTTTTTCTCTGCTTGGGACCAGGGACTGAGAAACCAAATTTGAGAAATACAGGGTGTTAAATTGTAAAAATAGTCTAACTTTCTACAAAAGCATCATACCTCTCAACTGAGAGTTTTGATATCTTTTCTAAAGCTGTCTTCCAATTGATAAGCCAGGGCAATGTAAAAATGAATTTCTCCAACTGGAAAAAATATACAGTATACTTACTGAATAAGCGTATTTTGAGCTCCAGTCATAATCCTATTATATTGGTGTTCAAAAATAGGGGGAGAATGCTTATTGTTCTTGAAACTTTCCAGAAACTCAACATTGGGCAACTCATACTCCTCAACCAGCCATGGAATAAACAAGCCCAGGATAGCATAGTGCAAGCTGTAGAGGTGTGTGCGTGCATGTGTGGGTGTGTATAGTGATGCAGAGTTAAGACAGTTATTCTCAGTGGTTTGGTGTCTTATTGGGATTTCAGAGGGGAGATTCAGGGTTCATGAGGGTCTTTTAGAGAGAGCACAATCAATAAATAGTGGCAGCACCAAAAAGATTTTAAAATATTACCTTCTTATTGAAGGGCCCAGGTATTGACCTCACAGTATGATAGCACTATTTTCGGACTGAGTCGATTTGATTTTGTATCTGATGTAACTAGATTTCTTTCTTTCTTTTTTTTTTTTTTTTTTTTTTTTGCGGTACGCGGGCCTCTCACTGTTGTGGCCTCTCCCGTTGCGGAGCACAGGCTCTGGACGCGCAGGCTGAGTAGTTGTGGCTCATGGGCCTAGCTGCTCCGTGGCATGTGGGATCTTCCCGGACCAGGGCACGAACACGTGTCCCCTGCATCCGCAGGCGGACTCTTAAACACTGCGCCACCAGGGAAGCCCTAGATTTCTATTTTTTACACTGCTCAGTTTGCATTTGTGTGTGAGATTTTATATTTTTGCTGTGCTTTTAGAATTCTCTATTCTTATAAGTAACTATGAGAACTTGGAACACGTCTTACACTTTTATTCTGCTGTGTATTTATTATACCCACTTACCACAGACTAAGGGGCATCTTACAAGTGACAGAGGTTCATTGCATTAAAGGTGCCATGTATGAGGCTATAGAGTAAAAATAAAACACACATTTTTTCTGTGCCTGAACTCACTCCAGCATTCAGTACTTCCCACAATTATGCACTTACCAGATTAGTAAGTCAAAATAAATGTCTTAAATACACTAACAGGAAATGGTGGTATTGCCCTGGCGTGTGCCAGGCGCTCTGTTTTCACATCCTGCCTCTACCACTCCCTAGATTTTGTGGAAGTGCAGTGTGATTTTAAAAAACAAAGTAAAATACTTTGAGCACCTTACAACTGTGTGATTTTCATCACCAGGGGGCACCCTAGTATCACTGATGGAAACAAAAAGGCAGTTCGGTGTATGGGCGTTTGCTAAACGTCCTGCATGACGGCCGAGTGACACCACCCTGATTTGTGGCTTCCCCAGACGCACCTTTCTGCTCCGTGTGTCCACGCCAGCGGTAAATGCTGGGGCACCGGGTGTGAGCGTTTGGATGTTATGTGGAATGGTCTTGCGCTGCAGGTGCCAGGCCAAGTGCAGCCCACCTGGGCTTTGCCGTGATGAATGCTGGGGTGCCCCCGTGTGGTGGAAACTTGTGCTGCTCTCAAGTCCAGAAAGCGGTCAGTTCCTTTCAAATCTGCCTTTGTTTTCTTAGCTTCTTATTTGTCATTAATTCTCTCAGGCGAGAACTTTTATCTCTGTGATTGTTGAATTGACTTAGTAAGTTGACTGCAGAAAGCAGCTGAGGAAGCCACTTTAGTAGTTCCCAGACAGTCGTGGGCATGGGAATCTCATGGGTGCTCTGAACATCGCAGACTCCAGCACTCCATCCAGGCACCCGAGGCCATTGTACTGTGTGTGCTGCAGGGTGCAGACTTCGAGAAGTTCTGTGTCAGGATGTATCGATAATTGTTTTGTTCTTTTGTTCTGCTTTCAGGTAGCAATTATCTGTCCACTTAACCTTACCCCTTCCCATCCTAAACTTTCTCATCTCAGACATATCCATTTGAAACATTTCTAACTCCTCTAAGTATTATGGAATAGCTAGGAAGGAAAATTTTGGTATATTCATGATACCTTCCTGCATTTACAAAGAGCTCAGACACCTGCTATTTTGCTTTCTCTCTTCCAAACAAGGAATGTGATCACTAGCTGTTAATTCAGTTACCTAAGGCACCCTGTTAAAAAGGGAGCCACGATTCCCAGGCTTTTCCTTCTCAGGGGCTTTGTCCACTCTCTGCCCCTGGGCCTGGTTCCTGCCTCTGGCTGAGTGGACATGTAGTGATGGTGAACGTCAAGCACAGATGGCCACGAAGACTCTTGACCAGTGGATGGAGAAAGACAAGCACTGTTGTACTGGTGGGCAGTCTGCAGCTCCTGTGAAATGAAGGGTGTGGCATGAGACTTTTATTGTAGTGGATTGACATGTCCATTGGAGCCCATTTTTATTTTTTGCCTCATTTTTGGATCTGTTTATTAACAATAAATGTTTGAAAGCATTCCAATGGTGTTTTAAAATGAAGATGTTTAATCTTACTGCTTTTCTGTCTGTGTTATTTTGTTAAAATGTCACGAGAAGGTGCATGGATAAAGTGTTTTAATGAAGGTTGCTGTAATGAAATAGCATGTTTTGCGTTTTAACAATTTGTTGAATTAAAATTTGTTTTCCGATTCCCTGTGCAGCTTCCTCCATACGGTGGAGCAGTTCTATGTGGCGCACAGGCCGCTGGTGAGCTACCCGATGGTAAGCTTGTGCTCTCCTTCATTCCCTGACGTGCGTGCTGGGTGGGCAGGCTCCCTGGAAGTGGTGTTCGGTTGGTCCATACCTTTTGGATAAGCATTCCCTTACTGCTTGATGTTTTTGCTGTAAGCTATAGCAGATTTAATCACCGAACCACTTTGACGAATGAATTAAAGTTTTTTCTGTGCTTCAGAGTGCCAGACGTGCAAAGGTGAGTTAAGGAAATAGTTGCTCATTTCTGTTTTTTTCCTAACAGTCCTCAGTGACAAAGATATATATTCCTTCATAGCCAAAGCTCTTTGTAAAGGTTCTGAAGTGAGCTTTCTCTCTGGATGCGCTGGCTGCTGGGTCCAGAGCTGGCGATTCTCTGAGCATGTGCTTTCTGCCTGGTTCAGTGGCAGCTCGGGTCTGTTGTCCTGCAGTTTGTGTTTATGTCCCCGTCTGTCACCAAGGCTCTTGGGAGTTCAGGTGACCTCTTCACCTCTTGGCCTGTTATTAGTGATTGCCTCTGTCCCAGACACTGAGCTGATCAGTGGAGATGGCGGTTGTTGAGATGCAACCCTTTCGTATTATTTAAGTGCCCAGTGTTATTAACAGCAGGGGCCTTGCACATGTCAAACCCGTTAGACCATTTTTCAGTTTGCATTGTGTTAAAGGTCCTTGCTGGCCTTGGAGAAGCTAAAAGCCTAACGTTTTCTTTGAGAGCAGGGATTTGGTCCCCTGTTTCTTTAGCCTTGTCTGACCTATGAAAGGATTTTATTATAGTTTAGATTTAAATATAAACCGTGAAAAGACTATGTAAACTTTGTCTATAGTAAAATGAGAAAGTGATTATATCTCAAATTATTAGCAACTTTGTAAGGAACGTAAGGGAGAGAACAGTTCCAATGATGGCTTAGGACGACAGTAAACTAAGCGATGCTACAGGGACCCACATGCCCTTGCAGGGCCGCCCAGCCTCCAGAGTGGCTTTGTTATCTGTGGGTTGAGGTTCTCCCTATCTTCGTGTACTTGGTGCATAGGAGGTGTGCCACAGGTGTTTACTCAGTGCTTAACAGATGTCTCATTATTTTCCCTGTTATAATAGTCCTTCCATCCTGGTCCAGGTAGTGGCCTCACCATCCTCCCAGTCGCTTAGGCTGGAGATGGAGGCTGCACCTCCCCCTCCTCCCCTCGTCCAACCCCCCAGTGTTCCAGTGTCACTCGCCACTAATCCATTTCCTTCTCTCTCTCGCCACATCCCTCCTTCTAGGCTGGCATCCTTGCTCAGTTACACTTCTTGGCTCTTTTTTTTTAAAATTATTTTTGGCTGCGTTGGGTCTCTGTTGCTGTGCGTGGGCTTTCTCTGGTTGCAGCGAGCGGAGCTACTCTTCAAGTGCCACGTGTGGGCTTCTCGTTACGGTGGCTTCTCTTGTTGCGGGGCATGGACTCTAGGTGCATGGGCTCCAGTAGTTGTGGCGTGTGGGCTCAGTAGTTGTGGCACACGGGCTTAGTTGCTCCATGGCATGTAGGATCTTCCCGGACCAGGGCTCGAACCCGTGTCCCCTGCATTGGCAGGCGGATTCTTAACCACTGCGCCACCAGGGGATCCCCTTCTTGGCTCTTTTTCTCCATTCTCTCCTCTCTCTTCTCAAGTCCATCTTTTAATCCTCCAGAAACACGGCTGCTCACACTGTTAGTGACAGGCCAGCTTAAAGACCCCTTTTCTCCAAGGCGTTTTCTGCTCTGTTTCCGTTACTTTTGTTTCTCCTGCAGTGCTAGCTCACTCTGCCTCCCTCTTTAGGCTGAGTTCAGCTGTGGGTGGCAGAGACCACAGTTCATCCGTTTCTGCGTTTAGCAGCTGCACGGTATAGTACCTGCCGTGCTGTAGACTCTCAGGATGTTTTTTTTGTTTGTTTGTTTGTTTTTGCGGTACGCGGGCCTCTCACTGTTGTGGCCTCTCCCGTTGCGGAGCACAGGCGCCGGACGCGCAGGCTCAGCGGCCACGGCTCACGGACCCAGCCGCTGCGCGGCATGTGGGATCTTCCTGGACTGGGGCACGAACCTGTGTCCCCTGCATCGGCAGGCAGACTCTCAACCACCGCGCCACCAGGGAAGCCCTCAGGATGGTTTTGGATGAACACTTTAGAGGGATTTGTTCTATTGCCCACCATGGCCAGCGACTCACGCTCTTGGCGGGGTCTCCTGCACGGCGTGCCTTTTATACTGCTGCCTTTTTTAAGTCAGTTCCCAAAGCGGGAAATAGCCCCTACTTCTCATCACCCACCCCATCTAGTTATCCTGTCAATTCCACTAACCTCTCTCTAGCTTCTGATCGAAGTAGATCTCTTTTCTCTGTGTCAGGAAGCATTCTTTTTGTAAAGCTGTTGAGGCGTCCTCTTACCCACCCTCTGCGTTGTCATCTCCCGTCTTAAATGTTTGTCTCCCTAGTAGATGTAACTCCTTGAGGCAGAGACCTTGCCTTACCTCTGTACCCCACCTCCCTCCCCGATAATAAGTGCTTTGCACATAGCTAGGTGCTCCGTGGTTGTTGAATTGACTCACTAAGAGTTGATCGGAGAAATCAGCCGAGGAAGCCACTTAAGCAGTAGCTCTCAGACAGTCCTGGGCATGAGAATCTCCTGGGGGCCTCTGAACATCGCAGACTCCGGGACCCCATCCGGGCACCCCAGGCCACTGTACCGTGTGTGCTACAGTGCGCAGACTTTGAGAAGTGATGTGTTAGGATGTAATTGTTTTATTTGAGCTGGTTTTCCTTCCTTCAACAAATCCACTGCCTGCATGACCCGAGTGCTCAGGAGCTTCCAGGCCTTCCACCACTCTTCTGGCCTGACAGGTTGGGCCTAGTCCTGACTTCTCTGCCCTGGAGTGCAGTGCACGTGTGTGTCCATGACCAGTGTTCCTGAATAAGAAAAGGAACTGTTCTGGGTAGGAATCAGACTTCCAGGGATGTGATCAGGTACTTTGTTGGGTAAATGTTTTGATGACAACTGTAGCGTATTGAAATGGTTCCGTTAATGTCACATCACATTCTAGAATGTTCTATGATACGATAAGATTAAGAATTGAGATGTGGAAGGCACTGTGTCTATCGGAAATAATCAAAATCTGGCACGCACTGCATGATACAGCACATACTAATTTTTAGTGTGATTCACAAGGTACATCACAGTCTCCAAAGGACAGTCTCCTCATGCCCAGTGTCCTTCACTTCTTCAGGTCTACCCATTTCAGTCCACTTAGCAGCATTGTACCCTTGAAACCTCACAGGATAGGGGATACCTGGAAGCAGACTGGACACTTCACTTTTAGGTATAATAATAGAGAAATTAATTTCTCTGTGGTGATTGTTTTCAAAATAAGGAAACAACAGTTCAGCTCTCAGGGGCCAAAGGATTCAAATTGTCCTATCGGTGGCTTTATAGTAAAGCCTGCTGTTAGGCATATCCATCATTAGTATTCTTTTTTCAGGAACTTTTTGTTTGTCAGGCTGTTGTATTCCCCCCACCCCCAGGGCATGTGATATCAAAACAGATGGAGAATTAGGAAACTGTTTAGGGCCCTGGCCCCTCTGTGGGGCTGTTTTTTCTTCTCTAAAAAGACTTCCAAAGTAAAATATATTCAGTTTTGTTAATAGAATATGATTATTTTGGTATGGTGATTTTTTTTTTTCCTTGAAATACATACCTTGGGAAAAAAGTGGGTCTCTTGTTCTAGACTTGGAGAAATCTTCAGTTATGCACGAAAAATGAGTTAAAAAGCACGTGTCCTTTCCTTAACTTCTAAACGTATAACTACTTCATCAGATATAAGATGACATTGGTGCTCGGTGTCTGTTGAAAGATTCAGTTGATTCTAAAACTCAACCTAATTTCTGAGATGTGACCCATGGAAAAATGTCCATGTGAGAATGGATAGAATATGTAGCTGGTTGTCAGTGGGGAGAAAGTAATTGAAGGATTGCAGGGAGATTTTTAAAGGTTTGCAGTCCTAACTTTATCTTTTGGGGATTTTTGGAAGTACCTTCATTACCCATGGAGTTAATCCAGTATGAATTAATTTAGTAGAATTCACATGCACTCATGTAAGGCCATTTTTGGACTTCAGTTAAGGTTGTCAGTAGAGACGATCCAGGAGATGGATAATTTGAAAGAGTGCTTTTGTGTGATTCATATTTTTGGAATTAATTACACGAATTAGAGAAGATATATATATGTGTATATATATGTATATATATATATATATATATGGCATTGATTTTTAAGTCCCCATGTTAGTCATCTTGGTTTTTTAAAATTAAGTTTTCCAAGATACATATGCCCTAGTCTCCGGCTTGTAGAGTTAGCTGATAAAGTCAGATATCATTATTGAGGGATGTGTTTAGGTAGGCAGAATATTATTTGCTTTTTCTCTTATAATTTTCTTTTAATTTCTATCTTCTGAAAGTCTCCCTTAGCTACCCTGAGAGTAGAAAATACATACAGGCTTCTGTATTTCATATCCCCAGGTTAAATATAATTTTGTAGTTATTACTTATTTCAGCAAATTATTTATTCAGCACAGAAATTAAATGTCAGAGCTTCGTTAATTACTATAAGACTTTAGGTTTCATTTTCAAAAAGGCATAATTACTGAGACTTTTATAGTTTGTTTAGCTGTGTTCTTAACTAATGGGGTGTTTACTGATCGTTTTCTAAACAGGGCAGGACTGTCAGAGAATTGAATTTGGTGTTAATGAAGTAATTGAACCCAATGACACTTTGCTGAGAACTCCCAGCTACAGTATTTCAAGCACATTGAATCCTCAGGCCCCTGAATTTATCCTTAATTGCACAACTTCCAAAAAGATCCCCAGTGACATCGATAAAGAAGGGAACTTCAGCTCAGCTGACTGCCAGTACCCAGGCTCTGCCCTCACCGTGGACGGCAGCTCCAACGTGGAGGCGGAAGTTTTGGAGAGCGACGGCGTCTCGGGTGGTCTTGGACAAAGGGAGCGGAAAAAGAAGAAAAAACGCCCCCCTGGGTATTACAGTTACTTGAAAGACAGCGGCGAGGGTGGTCCCTCCACAGAAGCCCTGGTCAATGGCCATGCCGGTCCAGCAGTCCCCAACAGTGTAGGCACGGAGGATGTGGACTCGATGGGTGATGTGCCCCCCGTGGGGACACCCAGGACTTGGGGCAGCCCCCAGGACACCACGGACTTCGTCAGCGACGCCGTGCCTGCTGGTTCTTTCCCCGGAGCCCTTGACAGCGGGGCCAGGACTGCAGGGCAGCCTGAGGGCTGCCCCGGGGCCAACTTGGAGCCCTCTCGCCTCCCTGCAGAGGCCAGCAGGGACACCCTGTTGAGGACAGCTGTGGCTCAGCCTGCCGTTGGGACCGATACTACTGAGAACCTTGGAGTCACTAACGGACAAATACTTGAATCCTTGGGTGAGGGCACGGCTGCCAACGGGGTGGAGTTGCACACTGTGGAGAGCTTGGACTCAGAGCCCGCCAGGGCCGAGAGCAGCGCCCCTCCTGCGGACGCCGCGGCCTCTGCGGCGGCCACCGCCCCTGCCGGTCACAGTCAGCCCGCCAAGTCGTGGGCCAGTCTTTTTCATGGTTCTAAGCCCCCTTCCTCCTGCGCCTCCTCCTCGCCTGTGGTTTCCATGGAAGCTAAGTATTCCCCTCCTGCCACATCTTCCCTGGTCTCTGAAAAGCAGGCCGAAGTCAAGGAAGGGCTGGTTCCAGTTTCAGAAGATCCTGTAGCTATAAAGATTGCAGGTATAGTTCAAAAGATACAAGTGTGAAGCCAAGATGGGCGCAGACAGGCTGGGCTAAAAACTTTGCTGGTATGTTGTTGCCCACAGCGGTAGTAGATTGATTACCCGTGTGTTAAGAGGAATTTCTGAATAATGCCTGTACCTTAAACGTTACTAAAAGTATAATGGTATATGAGCAAAATGGGGTGGGGAGGGGGTGTCGTACCTTCATGTTAAGTGGAAAATCCATGTCCATTACCACTTTTTTAACCAGTCCTTTTCTATTGACAAATTACATTTCCATTTCTTGCCTTTTGATCAAGTCATTGTGCTCCATTGTGTGACTGTGTAATAGGCAGTCCCATCTGTGTTCCAGCTGTTGTATACCTTTGGTGTCATAATCCCTGATTTGGACTCACTTTGTATTGTTTCTTTATTTCTCAGGGTATAAGAAAGTATTTGGGGTTTTTTCTTTTTAATGCCTGTTTTGGATTGAGTAAATGGATTTTACTCAGTTTTAGCACACCAAGGCCAACCCTTGACAAGATGAGAAAAACGGTAACAGTTTGGCCTAAAGTTAATGTTTTATTCCACATGCTGAGGCTCAAAAGTAGGACCAGTTCACAGTAAAACTATAAAGCTGCACGACTTGCCACTTTTAAAGTTAAAGTAGAAAGTCAGAAGCAGAGGGGCCGTGTCTGTTTATATTCGTCGAAGAAGCCGGGGCTGCTCTTCGGGTTTCATTGTACCGAGGAGTTTACTAGTAACCACCTTTCCAGGTTTTTGCCCCTTAGCCGAGTTAAAATTAGCTGTCTTATTTCGGCTTTATGTGATGTTTGCTGCTTTAACATTTTGGTATGCCTGACAGCATTCATTACCAGGGTGAGGGGGATAGCAGTAGCAAGATGCAAAATGCGTACATACCCTTTTATGAATGGTCAGAATTCCATCAAACGTAAAACACATCCTTCTCATGGCAGTAAGATGACAGCAGGCAATAATTTAAAGTTTTTTTAAAATGAGCATTTTATTCCTTATACAGAATACATTATTTGGATTAATCTAGGTGTCTGGAGTTCTCTTAAAATGAGAAGTTAATTGATAGATGAATCACCATTTTGGGCTTTAAAGTGATAACTTTTAGGTTATTTGGGTGAATTTTTTATTACAAATATTAAAATGCTAGTAATGTTTTATTATTATTATTATTATTATTATTTTTATTTTTTTTTTTTTGCTGTACGCGGGCCTCTCACTATTGTGGCCTCTCCCATTGAGGAGCACAGGCTCTGGATGCGCAGGCTCAGCGGCCATGGCTCACGGGCCCAGCCGCTCCGAGGCATGTGGGATCTTCCCGGACCGGGGCACGAACCCATGTCCCCTGCATTGGCAGGCGGACTCTCAACCACTGCGCCACCAGGGAAGCCCTGTTTTATTATTATTAAAATGTGTGCATTGCAAGGGAAAGCTGTCAAGGTCAGGAAAGGGAAGTAAAATCCTTTGAACAGATCATTAAGTTAAAAGTTTACTTTTAGTCTGTAATGAGAGATACATGGTGCGACGCTTTTAAAAACGTGCATTCTGAGTTTAAAGTCAGAAGGCATTGTAATTGTATTTCTGTTCCTAAAAATTGCTTCACAAAGGAAAAACCTCCCATTCCTGGGAAATTTTCTCAGTCTTGGTTTAAAATAAGAAAGAAAAGATTCATTTTAAATGTTTTAAAGCATTCTAGTCATATGACTTCAAATGTGGTTTGATACGTAGTTTGCTGCGTATGTTAAAATCTAGTTGACCTGCTAAAATCTAATGTTAACCTGCTTTCTAAAACACTGTGAAGGGAATTCCCTGGTGGTCCAGTGGTTAGGCACTTTCAGTGCTGTGGCCTGGGTTTCCTGGTCGGGGAACTAAGACCCTGCAAGCCCCACGGCACGGCCAACAACAACAAAAAAAGAAAAGTAAATTAAAATGATGTAAAAGTAGAGGCTCTTAGTTATTTGTATTAGTGGAGAGTGTTGCTACAATCGAATCATTTTTGAGTTGATACAGTGTGTTCCTCCATTGCCGCGGGGGGACCCCCATTTACTTTCTTAATTCTATTTTTGATTAGGTCCGTTGTAAAGATGTTTTAATTATCTGAGCAGAAGTGTGGTTCCTTTTAAAATACTTCATTCTTTTGAGCCTGGTTATTGAACCTTGGAAATACACAGTGTAGTTGCTGACAGTTCTCAGTATTTCATGTTGTAAAATAATGCAGTGAGAGTCGTCACTCTTGGAATCATACCGAGCTCAGGGAAAGAGGATTGTTTGGAATTTTTCCTTCTGTCACATTCTCCTCCTGAGAGGTTTTACTTTATAAAAACGATAAGGTAGGTTCAGTTTATTGTAGGTCAGATCACTACCACAGACTTCCCCTAAATGGGCACGCTTTTAAGCGTAGGCCCACTTATTTTAAGCAGTATTTAACTGTGTGAAATTCTAGCTCCATTAAAAGATCTGTTGATGTTGGTTATCACAGAATTTGACTTGCATTAGCGTCTAAGTGGTTCTACTGAGAGAATAATTTTTGTGTTTATCATTATACTTATTAACTTTTGGGAAAGAAAGAGGAGGGAACAACAGTTCAGATAAGTTTATTCTTTTTTGAGTTCTTAGAATAATATAAATATCCACAGCCAGTTTTTGACCCCAGGGTCATTTAATTTGGATGTCTGCATTTCTGGATCATCTGCCCTGCCATTAAGTCTGTGCTTAACAAATGCCAAGTAGTTTTTGTATAACCACAAGTGAAACACAAATTAGAAAGACAAATCAACTGTAAACAAAGAATGAGAATCACATAAAGCCTTTTGAAATGAAATATAGCCAGCTTTCAATTACCCACGGTCTGTTTACCCATTGCAGTGATGGCTTCTGCTTTTACCTTTTTGGTGGCAAGGCCGTCTGCTTGGTGTCCTTTGTCAACATTTTTTTTTTCATTTGCTGTTTTTCTTAAGTGTAAACTCTTACTTAAGAAGGAGATGGAAGGGGAGAGCACTTACACTGAAACACCACATGCTTTCCCTAAGCTCGCATGGAGTATGAACCTGCACGAGAGGCCCGCGGGGTCTGTGTCTCAGTGAGTGGTTTGTGTCTGTGAGGGGCTATATGCCATTTTTCAGTAGGAATAACTGAGCTAGGAGGTGAGCAGAAGAAACTTGAAAATCTTAATTCTTATAGCTTGTATTGAAAGCAGTTGCAAAACTTGAGGCACACCCCTGTTGGAGAGTAAGTATGACACATACCAGAAAAGTAGGCGTGATCTCTGCCTGTGCTCCCTCCGTTAGCTCAGGGTCAGAGTTCGAAATGAAACATATCCTTGTGATGAACATTACATGCTTCCTGGGTTTTTACTGAGGATCACTTGTCCTGTCCCAAACCTAAATTGTATCAAATGCTTTCAAATCACAAATAGAGCTATTTTGTATTTTATGTTTTGCGTCAGTGTATTTTGTTTTAAAGGAGTGTAAATAATGGTGGGCGAGGAGAGAGACTAGGCCAGATGCCCAAATAGAAGGAGTTAAAATTCCAGTGTAAGAGAACTAGGTAAACTGAGGTCTTAGAAAGCTTTAGAAAAATTCTGTTCTGTGGGGGAATTGAGGTATCTAGTAATGTCATTTATTATGAATTTTAGTAAAACACACTTAATAGATGATTTTGCACAGTTTTATACCTAAAAATTGTTGCTGGAGAGAGCAACAAAATCACTACAAGTTGGATCTGCTCAGAAAAATGAATTCCTGGGTCTGTATTTATTGTAAACAAAAACATACCCCGATTGATCTTTGTTTTAGTGGTTTATAAATCACGTTTATATTCAACACTTTCCCTGTCCTTGAGAAATAATTCTCCAACAATTTGCATTTTCTCTTTAAATTCTCCGAAGCAACACAGGCAGTGATCATGCAGCAGGCCCTGAGCTGAGGAGGTCCAGCACTTGTTTGCAGAAGTCACACTTGTGGGGTGAGAGTTCAGTCCGTATCTAACTTGATAGGTGTATGTCCTTGCTAATATTTCTGTCATGTCTCTTTTTTTTTTTTTTTCTGCATTACGTGGGCTTCTCACTGCTGTGGCCTCTCCCGTTGCGGAGCACAGGCTCCGGACGCGCAGGCCCAGCAGCCATGGCTCACGGGCCCAGCCGCTCCGCGGCATGTGGGATCTTCCCAGACCGGGGCACGAACCCGTGTCCCCTGCATCGGCAGGCGGACTCCCAACCACTGCGCCACCAGGGAAGCCCTGTCATGTCTCTTTTAAAGAACTAAATGGACACTCCTCCACTTACGAAACATAAGTTGATCTATAGCCAACGGGTAGTGGTACATTTTGGTCACTTTGCTGTCCTCCACCTGATTAGGTAACCAAGATAGCGTGTGTTCTTCCAAAGTGACGTAATGAGGAAAAGAAAAACACTTGGAGAATGTTCTGGACAGTTAGGAAGATGACAGAAAAGCAGGTCAGCAGCATCAGAATGTCAATTACGAGCCAGTTATTGAGCCTTAAGAATCAGTGAAAGTTCTGCAGCTTGCGTTTTCATGGATTTTAAATGGTAATATGACCTAAATGCTAATTTTAGGAAAACAAAATTTGATGCATAAAAATATAAGAATAATCATAGTTTATATGGACTTAAAAGTTTACAATGCCAGTATTGCCCTTGAGCTTATGGATCATTTCATCTGAGTGATTTGTGGTTATGTGTGTGGGCTACAATATATGTCAGTGTTTGAGATGTTACGAAGGTGAAGAGAACGGTTTCAGTTTCCTATCTTTTATGTGATATGCAGTCATTCTGGCATTTTGTGCTGTGCCTGTAACATCATTCCTGGGCAACCCTGCCAACTCCTGTGGAAAAGATGGCTTGAGGAGGCCACCTTCCTAAAGTTACTGTCTAAACAGGTCTGAGGAGTAAATTATACCAACAACAATGGATTGAAAAGAAGGCCTCTGGGGGGAAAGTCTGTTACTACAGTCAACTTCTGATAATGTGCCCTAAAAGAAAGTAAAATAGAAAACCAACAGTGATGACTTGGGACCATAGGTCAGATTTAAAGGTTCAGCCTCAGGAAATACCCCCCGTCTCTCTTCTTTGGCTGCCCCTCAGTGCTCATTGGACTTGAGCAAAATCTAAATGGAAACGGTGATGTTGTTATTATAAAAGGAACTTCATTAAGTAGAGCCAACTGTTAACACCAAAACATTAAAAGCAGTATTCATGCTCGCTTGTCTGCATTCATGAATATTGACCTCAGAAACAGAGCAGTAAGATTCATTTATTTTAGGAGCATTCAGTAACAGGAATGGAGATCGCTTACAGGAATGAGCGTTGTCTTTGCACCGGTGCTGCTTGACTGGGTGGGAGGAGAGGGGCAGCGCGCCGTGGACTCCGTCAGACGTTAGCGTCTGGCTCAGTCTGTGGTCATTGAAGTTCTTCAGGGGGAGGAACGCTCAGCTCCACCCAGCTCCAGTGTGTTATAAAACTGAACGTTGAAATTGTGTGGATGTTTGGTTTTTAAGAGAAAATCGTAGGCAATAAGATATTTAATCTTAATTTTTTACAACCTTTCATTCCTTTTGAAATGTGACTTTATTAATATACTGTATACTCACAGAATATTCAAAACTTAATTGTAAGGAATTGAAGCAAACATTTCTTTTTGGAGAACTGAAAAGTGTTGGTTCTCTCCAACTCTTTTTTAAAATATAAATTTATTTATTTATGTATTTATTTTTGGCTGCGTTGGGTCTTCGTTGCTGCACGCGGGCTTTCTCTAGTTGCGGGTGAGCGGGGGCTACTCTTCGTTGCGGTGCGCGGGCTTCTCATTGCGGTGGCTTCTCTTGTTGCGGAGCGTGGGCTCTAGGTGTGTGGGCTTCAGTCGCTGTGGCTTGTGGGTTGTAGGGCGCAGGCTCAGTAGTTGTGGCGCATGGGCCCAGTTGCTCCGCGGCATGTGGGATCTTCCTGGACCGGGGCTCGAGCCCACGTCCGCTGCACTGGCAGGCGCATTCTTAACCACTGCGCCGCCAGGGGAGCCCTTTGCTTCCCCTTTGAGAGTGGAGTTGGCCTGTCGTAAATGATTGTTTTTAGTTTAACAAGATATGCATCCAAAGCACTTTTGACTACGTATAAACTTATTTCTGACTCTGTTAAAACAGATGCATGGAAGGGAAGTTTCAGATAGATCTTGCATGCCTGCCCCTGATCATTTTCTTTCTGTTTTCCTTCAGTGTCTGTATTGAACAGGAATTGATATTGTCAAGCCACTTCCCCTCCCATCTTCACCCCTGCCCCCAGCCCCGGGAGACTTTGCTTCCAGTATCATCGAGAAAATTGAGGTTGCTATTTCCTTTCTTTCCCCACCGTACACTGTGGTGAGTCTCCCCTTCCCTAGCTCCTGGGAGCCCCTTAGTGACCCCCTTCTTCTGTCTTACTCCTCAGCCAGGCTCCTGGCCAGGGGAGCCTGCGCGAGTGGTCTCCGCTCTTGCTTTCCTCCCTGAGGCCCTCGAACGTGCTTCTGCTCCCACTACTGATCCCAGCTGCCCTGTCCGTCTAGATCACCGTGACGGATTCTCCTTAGCCTGTCACTTGGACGCGGGTGGTGCTTAGGGTTCCGCTTCTGACCCACCGCTGTCAGAATGTACAGTTCAGGCCCCAAGCTGCAGGGTTGTGTGTGTGTGTGTGTGTGTGTTACTGGCTGATCTGTGAGTGTCAGTGTACTGTTTACTGGTGTCTTCCACGTACCTTTTTATCTGAGCCTCTAAAACTCTTAAAACTGAACTCCTTCTTTCATCACTGCCCAAAACAGGAAAGAACCCGCTTGTCCTGTTGCTTCTCTCCTCTGGGTGGAAGGCACCATCACCCCGAGCTGGAGATGTTCTCCTGGTACCATCTGCCGTCACAGGCCCCTGGCCACCTCAGGTTTCTCCAGTTCCTGGATGGGGCGGGGCACCCCCGCCACTGCCCCCACCCAGCTTAGCCTGCACTATGTGGTCCCTTCTGCACTGGTCTGCAGGCCCTGCTACAGCAGGGCCACCGCTCAGTCATCTCTGCACCTGCAGGTCCTGGTGCCCAGGCAAGGCTTAGCCAACTGCAGCATGTCATTTATCAGAGGTCCTTGTGTTAGGAAGGCAGTTGGTTTTGAGTTGTATGATTATGTGAAAGCTTAATATTGTTTTTAGATATAAAAATACTGTGGCAAAGATTCACAGGTGTCTTGATGGAGCGTTCATTTTGGACTGATGCTTGTTTGAAAATGCACAGATATTTTGCAGAGTAACTATATGAAATAATGGCCATTCTGTGACACATACTGGAAATTATGGGCTGTTGTGATAAAATGGCTCAAAGATGGATGTAAAAATCCTCTGTGAGAAGAAGATCTTCAGCTTGTGGGGAAAAGTTAGTATCAGAAACCTTAGAGTAAAGGATCTTAAAGCAGAGTCCATTGTCTCCTGAGGGCAAAGAGCCTGGCTTCTGGGACCCAGACTCGTATGTCAGCTCAGTCATGTGCCCTGCACCAGTTCCCTAACCCCTCTGGACCTCAGTTTTGTCACCTGTGAAATGGGGATGATAATGGTGTCTCTTTGACAGGGTTGTTAGGCCGATTATGAATAAAGCGGTGTCTGTGCTGGGTGTCAGTCACGTGGGCGTGTGGTTCAGTTGTGTATCTGATCTGTTCCTCCGTGAAGGCCCAGCGCTGTGCCCCGTAGTGAGAGAGACAAGAGGACCTTGGCAAGCTTAGTCTAACTGAACAGATTCCATGGGTTCTCTTGAGTCGCTTATGTTTCACTTTTTAATAAATGGGAAAATTATTCTCTGTGCCTCCTCAGTTAGAGGCCAGAGGGCATTTACCCTCACAGGAGAGAGGGAGAGAGTGTGTGTGTTGACATTAGAATCTTGCAAATTAATTTCTTCATTTAATTCTGAAGTCTGGCATCTGCCAGTGCAACTGTGTTTTTAGGAAAAAAAGGCTTCTTTTGTTTGATGCTTTGGGTGGTGGGTGCTGATATCAAATGCGTGCTCCCTAGTACACAGTCTAAAAGTTACGGGAGGGGCTGTGTCGTGTGGCCGCACGTCATGGATTTGGGTACCGACTGTGCTGCCTGGCTCCTGTGAGGTCACAGGCAGGCGAGTTAACCTTGAGCCTCTGTTTCCTTTTGGTGAAGGCGGGATGGTTGGTGGTGCTCTGGGATCCCTGAGGATCCAGTGCAGCGAGTTAACGTCGTAAGTTGTAACGCACTTGCCAAGAGTGGGGGGTAGGCAAACACTGTGGCTGTCACTGTGAAAGGCTCCGTAAGGGACGTGGGGAGACCTTGTCATAACACATTTCTAAAAAGAAAAAGGGCCAGTTACTTACCAATATTTACAGCATTCTTTTGTAAAGATGGCATTTACAACTATTTTAAGACTATGGGGAAGAGTGATGTCAAAAGGGGAATCTGAGGATAACGAAGCTTATTTCTAAATGGAATAAGGGATTTTAGTATTCTGAGTGGGACTTTGATGAAAATACAGTTCAGTTCGTAGGAGATAATTGTCCCTAAAAGAGGGATCATCACTTGCTGAACAGTCACCGAACACCCACTGCGATGTGCTGGGCGTCCAGACGTGAACGAGATGTGTCCTGCCCGTAAGCCCCTCCCTGGATGGAGTCTGAGCGCCACGCGATGAAGGAGGCCTGCGCGGCCGTCGGTGTTAGAAGAGCCTGTATCTTTTAAGTCTGTTCCCGAATACTGTTACATCATTTTTCAAGCCCTTCCTGTTTCTTATTAAAACAGTCCTTGTGCCACAGGAAGATAAATAAATGTCATCAGTGTTCGGGGGGCAAATATTTTTGAAAATTTTAATAATTAAATAATTACGTGATGCTGAACAGAACGAAGCTGTAACACAGCCTGCCTTCGCTTTGGATGTGACGTGTGTGCTCTGTTGAAGGGGGTCCCCCTCCCAGAGCAGAGCGTGAGTTGTTCTCAAGATGCCATTAACGTCTTCACTGTGCTTCCCTCTTTCAGAGTTACTGGAGAACGTAACCCTGATTCATAAACCGGTGTCACTGCAACCCCGCGGGCTGATCAATAAAGGAAACTGGTGCTACATTAATGCTGTATCCTTCTCAGAGGCTGTCCCCAAGGCTGGCTTTCTGCAGCTTTCTCTTCCTTGGGCACATTCGACTTAGTTCTGCTTCTGTGGGGTGTCTACCCCACATTTTGAATCCAAAACCTCGGTTCCTTACTGCTTATTAACTGGGCTATTCGTGACCAAAAAGAGAGATGATTTGTTGACCTGTGACTGACAGAATCAGGCAAGTTTCTCATTAAAATGGTCCTGAGTAACAGGGCAGAGTGACCACTTAAACTAGAAATCCTGTGTTAATTGACTTGATTATCTTGGTTGAATCCAGTTCTTATTTATAAACTACTTAGATATCATAGGGCAGTTATCCCCAGGATTAGTTGGTTTATTCCCTTTTGTGTTTACATATCTAAGTCGTTCAGTGTCCTTGGCTTGCTTAGTTTTATATGCTCTTGTGTTTTACGTGCCTTTCCACAATTTGGAGCATTGGTTTTATTTCCTTTACGCTTCCTTACTGCCATCATTTAGACACTGCAGGCATTGGTTGCTTGCCCTCCGATGTATCACCTGATGAAGTTCATTCCTCTGTATTCAAAAGTGCAAAGGCCTTGTACGTCCACACCCATGATAGATAGCTTGTAAGTAAGCTGCTGAAAATGTGTTAAGGGGTGGGCTTTTCCCCCTCTGATAGTTAGATTCAAATAACAAAGTTCTTGATTTCCTGCACATGAATCCTGTAATTCTATTTTTTTTTAAATGTGGTGTTCATGACTTTCTATGGAAGTTAACCAGAAATGGAAATGGAACATTGTTTATCTGTGTTCTTTAGATTCAGTTGAATAAATTTTAGTGTTTACCAAATTATATCACTTTGAAATATACCAAAAACTTATGTAGAAAAGATTTACAAGCTCACTAGCTATTACAGCATTGGTTATCTAAAGTTTGCTATCTTCATACTAGATAACATTCTACTTAGCCGTCAAGACTTTTTAGTAATAGTATGTCTTTTTTAAAAAATGTACTAAACATTTTTTCCCCCCGTGTCTAGTGTTCGGCTAATGAATGAGTTTACTAATATGCCAGTACCTCCAAAACCCAGACAAGGTGAGTACAAACGAGGGTTCTGATGCCATTACATTTTGGGAGTTATGAAATCAGGTGACTGAGTTTGAGAAATTCAGGCTTGCTGGAAAGAAAATGTCCCTTTACATGCAGGTTACTACGCCTGTACTATTCTCAGCATTGGGCTGGTGCTGGGGGGAGTTTTGATGATTATGCCTTTTGTCATTTTAAGACTTCTTCAGGTGTAAAGATCTGTGTCCTGTTTCCGTTGCAGCTCCTGGGGATAAAGCCGTGAGGGACATCCGCCCAGGAGCTGCCTTTGAGCCCACGTACATTTATAGACTGCTGACAGTTATCAAGTCGAGCCTGTCCGAAAAGGTTGGGGCTGCCGTTCCGTAGCCAGTGTGACGCTTGTGCCTTACCTGTTGCGTATTCAGTGCTTGCCCTCTGCTGGCACTGCGGCGATTAAGTGGGTGTTCAGTGGATCTGAGCTTGCTCTGGAGTCAGTTGCTAGGATGAATTAGAGTATGGGATGATAATGATGGTAATCAGAGACAGCTCGTGTCATTTACTGGGACCAACCACAGCTGTAAGTTTGTTCCATCCGTTAACTTACTTAACCTTGTGAATAAAGTGTGATTATTGTCTGCTTGTTCCATTTGAGAAAAGTGAAGTCATTGTCCAAGGTCACAGCTAAGAAGTGGCAGAGCCTGGCAGCGGAGTTAGCTCCTTCACTTCCACACGGACTGCCCTGCAGCAGGGGCGGGGCCGTGGGGCCGGGAACAGTGGCCGCATTCAGGAGTGCTGCGTCTTCTCCACGCTCCCTCGGGCCTTCATTTTTAATCATACACTTTGCTGCTGAAGGCATGGGGCCAAGGGCCACGGAGGTCTTGTAAAGGGCCCTGACGGCGTTCAGGGTAAGTCAGGGGCACCCTTTGCACAGTTAACTGGAGCGTTTCTTTCCTCCCCGACAGAGTTCGTGATGAGTCAGTACAAGCAATTGAAATGATGCCAGAAAAGGGGAATTCTTTAGGAAATATTTAAGAAAGTTGTGTTAAAACTGACTAAAGTAATATTGTTTGCAGCCCCTTTGTTTCGAAGAAGAGGGAACACTCAGGGCACTGCAGCAGCATGCCACCAGGGGCTCTTCATGTGCCCATGGCGTAGCCTTTGGTGTTAAGCTCAGGATTTGGGGGTGTTGCTCGTGTTAGGAAGGCGGGCATGGAGTGAACGGTGCCCTCTGCTTCGCAGAGCGCCTCGTCCAGTGGGGGAGTTAGATCTATCATCTGAGGAAGCAGACAAGACAAGTACTAAGACAGATGAGTGCACAGATGTTCTAGAAGCCAGGGGCGGGCCCCCCAGCTCAGGGGGAGCAGAGGTAACGCTCAGGGTGCTTCTTGTGGCTGAGCAGCACTGAGATCCTGCAGCTTTCGAAGTTACATTACTTTCGGCTTGTTGGGGTCTGCAGGACCACCCTCAGGGCTGAGGATTCGCTGGAAGGTCTCACGGGACTCAGGAGCTGTTACCCTCAGTTCGGATTCAGTACAGCCCAAGGACACAAAGCAAAATCAGCACAGAGTAAAGACTCAGGCAACGTCTGCAGGAAACGAGACTCCTCTCCGGGTGTAGTCACACAGGACTCACTCAGTTCCTCCCACATCAGACTGTGGCAGCTGTGTGGCTTGTGGTCCACCAGGGAAGCTCCTCAGCAGCTCAGTGTCCTAGGATTTTGCTAGGGGCTGGTCACATAGGCACCCTACCCTCTGCCTCACAGAGCCTCCAGTCCAGACTCCTGGGGGGAAAGCCAGTGCTCAGCACAAACCACACTGTTTGCACAATTCGGCACACTCCCTTTTCAGTTCTTGGAATGGTGGGAACCCTCCTGAAATCCAAGTTCCCAGATGCCAGCCAAGGACCAACCTGGTGAGCAGGCCTTTCCCAGCACTGTTAACTCTTTTCTGCGTCTTGGGCTGTGCCAGCCTCTGCCCTTTCCCACAGACACACTCACACCAGACAGCCCTGTCCACAGCTGTAGTTCCATTGGAGCAAACAGATCTACTCAGAGACCACAAGCAGAATAATTTGCAGATCCTTGGAACACTCACGCCATTATGCTCCAAAGAATGAAATATGAACCAATCATGATAAATTATATGATCAGATGAAACCAGTGTAAGATTATACAACTAGTGTGTGACCATATTGTGTGATTCATCTGCGAATGGTTGTGCTGATGTGTGTTTGTAAAGCAGGCAGCTAAATCTTTAAACCAATAAGAGTTTTTCACGTATAATTTGGGTCCTTTCTCCTATGGTTGCCCATCATCAAAAATAAAAGGAGACATACAGGGCTGCTAATTTTACAACTTGCAGTGTGAATGGTAACCCCTGAGGTTGTTGTGCATTCTATTTCGTTTAAACAAAAAAGCAACTTATAAAATAACTTTTTTATTATAAAGGTAACGTATACTTATTGTAGAAAATTTCGAAAATACAGAAAAGCAAAATTAAAAAGAAATCCCTGTTCTGTTGCTTAGAGATAGATATTTAATCCTCCCCCGCTCACACACCCAGTCTTCCCCACTTCACACATCTTAACTGTCCAAAGAAAAATTCATGTGATTTTTGGGAAACACTTTATGTTAAATCTTACTGAAAATTTAAGAGAAGGCATAGTTTGTATATGCAGGTAACACACTCCGTGCAGGCCTTGAAGAATAATTGGTTAAGATTAACGTGACGCTGTTTGACCTTCTCAGGGTCGACAAGAAGATGCTGAGGAGTACTTAGGCTTCATTCTAAATGGACTTCATGAGGAAATGCTGAACCTGAAGAAACTTCTCTCACCAAATAACGAAAGTAGGTTATGGTGTGCTTGCTCCAGAATTGGGTAGAACATTTTCTTAAGAATTATGCTTAAACAAATGCTATATATATGCTCATAGAGTAAGCTGCCTTTTCCCCCAACAGTCATTCGCCCTTCAAAAATCACTTATTTACTCATTAAGATAACTAGTTACTTTTACAATGCTTATTATGTACCATTGAGAATGTTGTGTTTGTATATTTCAGATACATAAATGTATTTCCAGAACCTCTGCTTTTTCCCCTTCAATTTGTAATTAGGAAAATGATTACACATAGAGAAAAACCGAAAGAATAGGTTGGTTACCTGCATAACCACTGGATTCCACGGTTGCTACCGTGTTGTCCTTATTGATCTCTCTTTCTACTTTCCCAGCCCCCCACGACATTTTTCCCCAAGGGATTCAAAATCAAGTTGCAGATGGCAGTTTAGTTCACCCCAAATGGTAAAGCATGGGTCTCCTGAGATAGGGATGGCTGGCTCTCCCACGTGACCCGAGTCCCTTCGCAAATGATGGAGTCCGACTGCAGTTATGCAGTAGAGTTGGCTTCCCCGTCCCACCTGAGTTCTCCAAGTGTCCCACGGCATCTTCCGTCGCCGGTCACACCAGCAGGGAGATGCTGTAGCATCGCACACATTGTTTTGTCCTCAGTGTAGAATACACTCTGATCTCACTTTAAAGCTCCAGTGGACAAATCTGTGTAGGTGGTTTGTGTAGAACTTTTATTTTTTGCTCTTTGTGTAAATAGTAGCCTAAGCAGAGTCTCCTTTTCAGAACTTACTGTTTCCAATGGACCCCGAAGCCACTCAGTGAATGAAGACGAGCAGGAAGAACCAGGCGAAGGAAGTGAGGACGAATGGGAGCAAGTGGGCCCCCGAAACAAGACTTCGGTCACTCGCCAGGCGGATTTTGTTCAGACCCCCATCACTGGCATTTTTGGTGGCCACATCAGGTTTTATACTTTTCTGGAATAATTTAGCATTTGCCTTTTTCAGGTTTTGCCATTTTGCTGGAGGGGGGAGGTGTAAGATTTGTCCTAAGAAATTTGGGACTGGATGGTTTGCCTTTGCACTCTGTGCCCGCTCTGTTCTTGGGCTTCCTGACACTCTTCCTGCCGGCCCCACGGCTCTCACACAACCCACGGTGGGTCCTGCAGTGGGCGCTGCCCCTGCCTCTCTGCCAGGGGCTCCTCACCCCTCAGCGACACTGACATTCCTTCCATCCAGCTGCTCACAGCCGGGTAGGAAGAGAAAGACAAGTTAATGGAAATACATGTGTTGTTAAGAAATTCATGTATCTGATTGGAGGAATTGTAGGCACGGGAGCCAGGTGAGCTCAGAAGCTGAGAGAGTGCAGAGGGAGCTGCTTTTACACAGAGGAGGGCACGTGGCCTTCTGGAGTACCTGGGCACCCCCCCTGCCCCAGTTCCCTCAGACTAGCTGCCCTTTGCTCATTCATGGAGTCCTTCTAGAAGGTTTTTTAATAACCTTTTTTTTTTTTTTAAACCCCACATTTATTTATTTATTTTTGGCTGTGTTGGGTCTTCGTTTCTGTGCGAGGGCTTTCTCTAGTTGTGGCAAACGGGGGCCACTCTTCATTGCAGTGTGTGGGCCTTTCACTATCGCAGCGTCTCTTGTTGCAGAGCACAGGCTCCAGACGCACAGGCTCAGTAGTTGTGGCTCACGGGCCTAGTTGCTCTATGGCATGTGGGATCTTCCCAGACCAGGGCTCAAACCCGTGTCCCCTGCCTTAGCAGGCAGATTCTCAACCGCTGCGCCACCAGGGAAGTCCTAGAAGGTTTTTACTTATTTACGTTAGAGCCGTTCAGTACCACCATTATGTGGAATTCAGTAGAACTTGCACTGACTCTGAGGACCTCCTTACTCATCCAGAGTCTGAAGGACCGCATTATGGCATGATTTCCTTCTGAAGACCTTACAGCTTCACCTACAGGAGTGTGTTTGTGGTTTTCTTAGTGAGCTTCTTAGCCTTTCGTCGTCCCAGAGCAAGAAGTAACACCCTTTGCAAGGCATTGCAAGTCAGTTTAGTCTCTCTGCTCTAAAACAGTTTAGGTTGAGCACCTTGCAACAGGCTAATGAAATCCTCAGAAATGTGCCCGACCCCCTCCCAAGCTGGTCACACGACACTGAACACGTCATTTCTGTGCCCTCCCTGTGAGCTAGACTTTGTAGGCCCCTTTCTGTTTTGGAGTCTCGTGTCAGCCTCCCGACACCCAGCCCCACCACTGTGGCTGCAGCTTGTTTTCACCAGATGCAGATCCTCGGGAAGGGCCCTTTTGGGAGAGGGAAGCGGGGCTCCACTTTGGTGACCAGCAGTGAGAGGAGGCTGTCTGCGCCCTTAACTCTCTGTCAGCCGAGCAGCCTGACGTTGTCCCCCTCGGGGTGCTCACTGAGGGTCGGGGAGGAGTGAGGGCGCGGCCCAGTGGCTGTGTCGAGGGCTCCGTGTTTGTGGGGAGGCACAGCAACCGGACTGCAAGGCCACAAAGATCCCAAATGTGCTTGAGAATAAGCAGTGGGAAAAACCAGGATCCACTTTGGAGAAACTCCTAGCTTGCCCCAGATGACTCTTCATGGCCCTGTAGCCTCAGCCTCTGTGGGCTCTTTGCGTTGAAATTGGGTGTTGATTTTTTTTTTTTTTTTTTAACTATAAAGCAAAGGTACAGAACTACTCCTTATAACTTAGGAGCTGCTTTTGTGTGTGTAGTAGGCACCATTAAGCATGATTCTTAATGGTGTGTGGCCTGTGGGATCTTAGTTCCCCGACCAGAGATCGAACCCGGGCCCCTAGCAGTGGAAGCACGGAATCCTAATCACTGGACCACCAGGGAACTCCCAAGCATTATTCTTTATTCAGACGAACTGAAAGGTTTTCTCCTAAAATTCACGCTCTTTTGGTGGTTTTCCAGTTACCCCAGAAAGACCAGCACCTTCCTCCACCTTGTCTACCCTTTTGGTAAAGTCCAGGCCCATGACTGCTGTTCCCACTGTTTTCCCACTCTTCCTCTCTGGAACCAAGGGAACGGCCGCCCCCTCAACGCGTCCTCCTCACAGGGAGCCTGGAGGTGCTTCCTGTGCTGTGTGTCGGGAAGGCAGTGTGTGAGGCGGAAAGCTGGCACGAGAGCCGCTCGCCTGCCCCTCGCAGCAGTCTGACCACCTGTCCACCCCTGTTATTCGTGTATAAACTGGGGTACTGGGACTGTAGAGAGACAATCCCACGTCGAACTCCTGGAACATCTCCTTGCTGAGGCTACGTGAGATGTGGGCCCGACACACATTTCTACTCGGGAAAACTTGGACAGAGAAAAATGAAAACCCAGCTAAGGAAGCAAGGCTCAGCGGGCAGCCTCCTGCTTGAGGGCGGTGGCCGCCTTCCTGCCACACACACCCTGCTCCCCTTCCATTGTAAAGTCGTTCTCATGGGGGAAATGCTGTCCAAAGTATTCTGTTTACCTCGGGGTTTCCTCTCTTTTATTACGACAGGCTGTGACGCCCGAGAGGATAAAAGGTGTCAGCATTTTGACCCTGGGAAGATGGTCACCTTTGCTAGTCTGTGCATTAAATAAAGTGGAGGGGAGGCGTTTGGAAGGTGAAATAGGTCTTCTTCCAGAGCTCTTAAGCTGGGAAAATTTTCAGCTGGTGGATTGAGTTGCTAGAAATTCTTTCGAGGTGGTATTGAGTGGAATTATTTTAAAATTCTTCAGTGTGTTTTTAGCATTTCTGTTCTCTCTGGTCTTCTGGCCAGTGATGCTGAATAACCTCGCTTGCAGTGTCTGTTCCTCTTGTCCTGCTGGATAACCTCAGGGAGAGTGGCAAGGCGAGCTCTTAGATGTGGTGTGTCTTCCACTTTCAGGTCTGTGGTTTACCAGCAGAGTTCAAAAGAATCTGCCACCCTGCAGCCGTTCTTCACGCTGCAGCTGGATATCCAGTCGGACAAGATACGCACCGTCCAGGATGCGTTGGAAAGCCTGGTGGCAAGAGAGTCTGTCCAGGGTTACACCACCAAAACCAAACAAGAGGTACGTTCACACTTGGTCTTGGACCTTGATCCCGGGGCCCTCTGGGGTGGGCGAAGGAGCACAGACTCTGGAATGAGGAGAAGGGGGTTTGAGCTCTGCCTCTGAAATCAGCTGCTTAACTTGCTTTTTGGACTGAAAGCTTCCACATTCTGAGAATGAAGTGGTTGACACAGATGATCCTCCCAACTTCCCTTGGGTCTAAGTCATGAAACACAGGTCACGATCTTTGGGGTTATTTATTCTGAGTTGCGTTTCATTTGCTGGCCATCCAGTCATGGCACCGTAGAGTGAATACCACCTCTGACAAAGGCCGATCGCTCATTCACATTCCTGATACCGTAGAGCACAATTTCATGAGAGAGTTAGGATATAAAAGATGTTCTAAAAGATGTTCTAATCTGGTTTGCATTTGATTGTAGATCTTCAAGGACGTTGAAAAATAGAAATTAATTGTTCTGGTGCCTGTTACTCTTTGATTTAATCTGAAAAAAAGATAAAGTCTTGATTCTTTCAGTGTTCAGGAGTCAAGAGGAAGCGTGTCCGCTCCGTCGAGAGAGGCAATAATTCTCTGCTCTCTGAGGGCTTGTTAGCTGCTGGCCGTCCAGATGTGCCAGTTAGGCCCGACTTCTCCTCCACAGTAGAGCGTGCCTTCTCCGTTATGTATCCTAGGTCATGGCTGTGCATTCATAGAGGTGTGTTGGGGAGATGAATGTAGACTGGCTAGGGCGGTGCCTTTTTGAACAGTTCAGAGTACTCCTGTGAGGCCTGATTTCAGTAGCCGTGTGTGATGGCCACAGGGTGAGCCAGCAGGGCCCAGCGTAGGAAACCTGCCAGCACCTCATGGGGCCAAGGGCCCTGCCCTTGCCTCGCAGCTCGGGCTCCATCCACGTGAAGAGGAGCAAAGGCGGGGTGTGGAGAGCTTCCGTCCGTCTGCTGTGTGTTGGTCAAGCCAACCTCTCGGGGCATCTGCAGAAGTTAGGCCTAGTTCTCCCCCGTGTTTTCTTTTTTTTTTTTTTTTTTTTTTTTTGCGGTACGCGGGCCTCTCACTGTTGTGGCCTCTCCCATTGCAGAGCACAGGCTCCGGAAGCGCAGGCTCAGCGGCCATGGCTCACGGGCCCAGCCGCTCCGCGGCATGTGGGATCTTCCCGGACCGGGGCACGAACACGTGTCCCCTGCATCGGCAGGCGGACCCTCAACCACTATGCCACCAGGGAAGCCCCTCCCCCGTGTTTTCTAATTGCTTCTCGTGGATAATTTTGTTCAAAAAGTAAAAGTGGTAGTTTTTCCTTAGAGAAACGGTGGAACTTAATGGGAGAGAGAGAGTGCATACTTGTTCTTGGGAGGCTGGGTCATGTACTGGCTGTGGGACTGTCCACCTGCTTGTCTGGGGCAGCCGTGACTCCAGAGGTGGACTCGCCATCCTGGCCCCTCCCCACTGGAGCAGCCGATCCTGCCGGGGGGGGGGGGGGCAGCCTTTCCCTGCGCTCCCGGGAGAGCCCTCTGGGGATATGTCTGTTTTCCTCTTGCTGCAGTTAAACTGCTGTTTGGGCAGAGGTGGGTGGGGCGTGATGACTGAGGTAGCGGTGGCTGTGGTTGTTGGCCTGGGGTCAGAGGAGGGTGAGGAAAAGGTGATGGATTCTAGATGGCAGGTTTAGAGAAAGGAGTCGCGGAAGAAGTGGCGTCTCGGTGGCGCCTTGAAGACGGCGGAGAAGGCTGCTGGCCGTTCTCGCTCCACGGCTATGGAAGCAGGTGTCTGAGGAGGGAGCTTGTACAGCGTGTCTGTGAAGAGCAAGTAACACATTTTCTGGAATGTGATTTTTTAATTTACTTTTCAAAGTACCTACTTTAATTTTATTAGGTTTTTAGGTCAAAAGTTGTTTTTCTTTGGGAACACAGGAAGATCGTGGGAAAATATGATTGTACAAAATACTAGCTAAATAAAAAAGGTCTGGATTTGTTGGGTGTTAGAAAGTGTGGCTCAGTTTCTCTGGAAACCCGGAACACTCACTTAAGGATTTGAGATTAGCTCCTTAACGAACAGAATCGCACGTCACTAGCACTGAGAAACCATCCCAGAGGTACTTTAGTCTGACTATCATTTTACAAGTGAGGAAGCTGGAGTCTTACATCGTCATCGCTGGTTTTGACTGTGGAACTGGAGTCATGCTTTTCTTCATTCACAATTCTTGTTGGATGTGAGACACTGGACAGCAGAGACTCAATGGGAATGTCGAGGTGATCGGGCCGTTTCCATGCCTGGGACCTCAGTCTGGGTGGGAAGACAGGCCTGAAAGGGTCTTCAACCCTAATAAACCAGTTGGCGGTGACCGCTAGTTTCGCTTCAGATACCTTCAGCCAGATACGCGTGTAATCCTCCGAAAGCTTTCTGGGTGTTTATTATATGCTGCTGTCTTTCGGATTGTTACGTGGACAAGTGTTTCTACCGAAAGTATTCTCCATCTAAATACTGGAAGCATCAACACGTTTGCAGATACAGAGAACAGTACATAAAGGGGTTAAGTTTGGTTGTGAAGATGGATCTTAATAAAAAGCAGCGTTCAGTAGACCGTGAAAGTTCATAAGGGGCATTTTGAATTGATAAAAGCGGAACTGTTATAAAACCAATGGTTACACTAAATAGCTTTAGAATTATTTAGAGCGTCTAATTCAAGAAACACATTGGCTTCAGCTTTATCAGCACTGTGAGAGTTATTAAAAAAATAAGTTAATACGTATGTAATTCAAGGTATTACTAAGTTAGCTTCTAAATTTTTATGCCAATTTAATGCCCTGGGACAAACGTTCTTAACTTGGCTCAGGGACCTTTAGGACCCCCTGCAGTTGTGTCTGTAGAGATATATGCATTTTTCTAAGACGAAGGTCAGTACCTCTCAAAAGATCCCATTAGATTCTCCAAAGACCCTGTGACTCAGGAAGCTTTGAGCAACACCGCCCCGGAACATTTGAGTCTTGGAGCGAGAGGTGGGGTGGCGTCTGCCGCTCGGAGTAAGATGGCGTTTCCTGTGTGCTTTGTGTGTCTCAGGTTGAGATCAGTCGAAGGGTGACTCTGGAAAAGCTCCCTCCTGTCCTCGTGCTGCACCTGAAACGGTTTGTTTACGAGAAGACAGGTGGATGTCAGAAGCTTATCAAAAATATTGAATATCCTGTGGACTTGGAAATTAGTAAAGGTAACGACTCTGTAAGGCAAAAGCGCTTATGATGACAGTGCTCTGGAAATCAGCCGGCTTCTTGATGCTTCAGCATTTTCTGTCATGGCAGGATTCAGAAGCTCTCTTTCATGACTTTTTTGTTTTAAATTTCTTGACTGTTAATAGACCTTTAGGTTAAAATTTCTCACTAAAATGGCCTTTTAAAAATAAAGGCAAAAATAAACCATATGAAAATATTACTAGGTGAGAAAAATACTAAATATAAAAAGTTTACGGGTTGTTGGTAGGAAATACTTGTCCTTATACTGAGTGCTAACAGCTGAGTGGAGCAGCCTGGCTAACTGGGCTTTTTAGCAGGTGGGGAATGCTTCCCCTGCCCTCCGGCGGCAGGGACCCCGGCCTCAGAGCTGCAGCCCCAGCCCCGGGTCTCCGCCAGGTCTCCGGGGCTCGGCAGCTTGGGCACATTGTGGTGAAAACACCTAGTTGTCTTGCTAGAAGTGAGCTTGAAGGAAAACTTTCCTGGAAAGCTTCAGAATTGGTGAGAAATGTTCTGTGCAACAGTGAAGTTCGATCAGGAGTGTAACGAGCTCGAGGTGATGCTCCAAGTGTCCGGGGGCCTGGAGAACAGAAAAGAGGACGTGGGACGTCGTCCCTGGTCTCCTGGAGGCGCAAACTCCCGTCCTCCTCCCTCCTTCCTCCCCACGCTGCCCGGCACTGGGACCTGCCGGGCAGTGGGCCTGGGGTCACCATCGCTTCACCTGCACCCCAGGCACGTTGCATTTCCTTCCCCCTAAGATTCGGACTCTGGCTCTCAGCCCTGTTCTCACGAGTTGCCGCCTTCGGCTGATAGGTTTGCCTCCTGTGCCCGTTCATGGTCCGTTTGAGGACCAGAAAGGGGAAGAAACGCCAGCCGAAAATCATCTTACTGTTTATTGGAGTTTTGTGGTCTGACTCACGTGTAAAACATTTTAAACCTTAGGCTTTCCAGAGCTGCTTTGCTTTTGTTTTTTTCTTTCCCATTTTTTAGAACATCTGCTTGTAAGGGGTTTCTAGCATGAGCTAGAGGCTCAGTATATGCCCCTGTCCTCTGATGGGTGGGTTCTGGTGACATCCGTTACTACCCTGCAGCTAGTCTTCCTCGCTGCTCAGTTTTTATGCAGATGAGGGGATGGAGTTCTGTTTGGTCTCCCTGGTCCACTGGGTGGGTTACTTGAATGGAGGCTGCTGTCTGCCCCTTTCTGGGAGCTCTGTGTGTCAGCGCTTTTATAGATTAAAGCTCTTGATATTTTGTTTTTCAGAACTGCTCTCTCCAGGGGTTAAAAATAAGAATTTTAAATGCCACAGAACCTATAGGCTATTTGCAGGTAAGTAAATTTGTACGACATTTTCCTGTTAAAGCAACAATGAAAAGGTTTATAATCCTGGCACAATTTTGTTGTAATGCCACTTAACGTAGAGAATAGATTATTGGTATCCCTGTGGACTTTATAAGTCTGGAAATCATTTGAAAATGTGCGTTTTACCTAAAATTTGGTGTGTTTGGAATTTGACAGAATATTCTCTTGTCTCTAAAGCTCAGCCCAGCGTGAGACGTCGTTTAACACCACTGTCTCTGTCTTGGAGCCAGAGGTGTGGGGTTGCCAGGCTGGGAACCCTCCCTGCTGCGGTCGTGGTGCCTGTAGGAGTGGGTGCTGAGGCGTGGCCCCAGCCAGGCTAGGGGAGCGCAGGCTCCTCAGCGGCCCACGACCTCCTACCCCCACCCCCCCACCCCACAGAGCTCCCTGCGGAGCCTGTCCATCTTCTGCGCCTCCTGTCCTTCCATGCTTCTTTCTCTTTTACAGCCGGAGTCTTTTATGCCTTTGAGGCCTTATGTGTCTTTTAAGAGTTGCTGGTTGCAACAGTTGTGTTTGCTTTTCTGGCCGTTTTTATTAGAATTTTCTAGCTGCTCTACCACTGCTCCTTTTGTGTTGCCTTTGGTGAGCCTGTCTGTAATGACTGCTGTTTATTGGCCCTCACACGTTCATTGAGCCTTTTCACTGGATACTTCTTATGTAGTATCTCATTTAGTCCTTACAGTGTCCTGAGAGGTATGTGGTGCTATCCCCATTTTGTAAAAGGACAAACTGAAACTCGTGGAGGAACGTTGGCCGCTCTGTGCCCTTAAGTGGCAGAGCAGAGCTTCACACTCCTGCCCTCGGTCCACCCCTGAGCTCTTGGGATGTTGGATTGGGCCCTGGTCGTTGGGTGGGTCGGGTGCCAGGTTAGAAGGTGTTGGGCCCGGTTGGCCCTTTCTTCCCACCAGGACCTGCTCCCTCCGACTCGCTCTTCTCCCCGGAGGTGGCTGATCACGGCCTCACCCCAGCCTGCTGGGACCTGGTGGGCAACACACTCCCGGCTTGTAGCCACCCTCCCCCTGACCTGCCTTGGGCTGGAAGCTCGGAGGCCTCTCTGTGGTCTTCCTCTGAGACCAGAGGGCCCCCAGGGTCCAGCCTGGCTCCCTGGGGTTTGGCACTGAGGTCCCAGGGTGATGACGTGTTTCTCCGAGTCTCCCTGCAGCCTCCCTTGGGTCCCTGTCAGGGCAAGGTGATGATCAGGGGCAGGGTTAGCAAGTCTTGTCTCCTGGTCAGGGGACCCCGGGGCTCCCTCTGGAGTCGCTCTCGCCTGTACCCCTGAATCCTCATCTGAGCCTTCTAATCTCAGAAATACGGTCACCGGATTGGTTGCGGCTTTCTGTAAACTGTGAGTAAAGAGGTACTTTTAAAAATGGTTTTGACTGTGGGACAAAGAAAACGAGTTAGTGTACTGCGTGAGCTTTTGGAAAACTCTCATTCTCAGCTCTGCTTCTGTGACATGGGCTTGCTGGGCATCTGTGACACATCACCATGTTAGGTACAGGTCTGCCGCTTGAGAAACCTGAATACGGGTAGAGCGCTTCTCTTCTGAATACTTAAAATGAAGTGTCGTAGAGGAAACGCAAATCAGTTAAACCCACAGGTCCTTTAAATCCTACTGACCTGGTCACTTAAAAAAAACCAAAACCAAGTCTGGTAGGTCTTAGAGGTGAAAATCCGGACAGACGCCCCACAGCTGGATTTGGGGTCAGAGGGACATGCTGGTGTCGGGGCTTCCCTTGCCCTGCGGCAGCCTCTCCATCGCTGTGACCTGCAGGACTCGATGCAGCCGTGAGCTGGTGCTGGTTCCGTTGCTGGTTTCCCACTTGACGGCCCAACAGTCTCGCTGTCCCTCAGTGACCAGTCACGTTCGTCACCAGCAGGCCAGGGCCTCAGTGTCCTCTGAGCCCCAGCAGAATGGCCTCTGTGCAGAGCCCGGCTCTGACCAGCCCGGGTCACTGGCTCAGGGTGGATTTGGATGTCCCTACAAGTGGGAGAGCGCGCCGACGTTCAGGGTATTTATTGCTGAACTTTCGTACCAGATGGTGCCCCTCTCTCCAAGTGACTGTCCTCATGCCACTCACGGCAATGCGCAGCTCACCCTGGCCACACTGCTGCCCCCCTCCCCGGAATGTCACTGGAGGCTGTTTCCCTCACACAGGGTCAGGTCTGCTGGTGGCTGGGCCACCTCCCAGCCCCTTCTCTGCATAGAAGGGGGAGGATGTGCCCTCCCACTGTCTTTAATACCTTTTCAGCGTCTTCCGACAGTTATATTTGTTTTAGACCTCTGACTAAGGCTTCCTGTTTGAATTACACAATTTTAATGAACAAGTACATGGCAGGTATTTTTTTCTGTTAAAACATGGTTGTAGAAAAATTAGAAATTTTTTTTAAAAGGAAAAAAGAACAATGACTAGTGTCTGCAGGGTGACTCCACAACTGCCCACTCAGCCCAGCTAACTGCGCTGGTGACCCTCCTGGGGCGGTGCTGTCCTTGTCACGGGTGACAGTCCACAGAAAACCTCGGATTCTTGTTTTTTTCATGTAATGTAAGCATATTCCTACACCACCAAATACTTTAAATCTGGCCTACGAAAAAATTCACCTTATTGTAGTGTAATGCACTCAGCATTCCTTGTAGCGTGAATATAGGCTTTTCCATGTTTTCACTTTGTCCAAGATTCAGATACTCTGTTGAGAACAGTCTAGAAGTGGAATTGGCTGGATCAGGGCCTGTTGTTTGGGCCTCGGTGTGTGTTCCCAGAGGGCCATTGGCTGATGGCTCTGCAGGGAGCGTCTCTGTGTCCTGCTTCCCAGGGGACTGTCTCCTGTATCAAGTCTTAAGGCGGCTGACGAGCCTGCCTACAGGGCTGACAGATGGGACGACCCCATTAGTTGACATTTCTTTTATAGTTTGTGAGGTATTGAGCGTTTTGAATATGTTATTAAGATGTAGATGTATGACTTTGTATTGTAAATTGTTGAACGGTTTTGAGTTGAAACAGCATTGCTTTGTATAATCCCACTTCTCTGTCCCACCTGCCTTGGTGCCAGGCCTTTCGTGGGACAGGCAGGTCTGTGGCGGGGGCAGGCGGGCACCTTAGGCGCTGCTGTGCGGAGCCGCTCTCACGGGCGCCCGGGCCCTCTCTTGCAGTGGTCTACCACCACGGCAGCAGCGCCACGGGCGGCCACTACACCACGGACGTCTTCCAGATCGGTCTCAACGGCTGGCTGCGCATCGACGACCAGACGGTCAAGGTGATTAACCAGTACCAGGTGGTGAAGCCCGCTGCCGAGCGCACGGCCTACCTCCTGTATTACCGCCGCGTGGACCTGCTGTAGCCGCCGCTGTGTGTGCCGCCGCTGCTTGTGGAGCACCGGCTCTCACCGACTCCCCTCCTCTCTTTAGTGGCTCTTTAGAGAGAAACTCTTTCTTCCTGTTGCAAAAATGGGCTAGAATGAAAGGAGACGCCTGGGGTTTGTGCACAACATAGTTTATGTTGACTTCTAACTTCCAAATCAAAATCATCTGGTTGAGACGGATTGTCGCCTGATTTAAGCAAATACACAAAAAACCACATTTCCGAAATAATGCCGATTCCTGAGTAAGAAGGGGAACTTGCATTTGATTCCCAGTCTAACTGCGTAGTAGAATAAATCCTGCACCAGCAACGACACTTGTAAATTTGTGAAAATGAATTTTATCTTTCCTTACAAAAATAAATTTTTTAATCCATCACACTTTCTTCCCTCACCCTTTAGTTTTTGATAAATGATAAAAATGAGCCAGTTATCAGAGAAGAAATAGTTCTTACTTCAAAAGATAAACAAACACAAAAAATAAGTTGCTGGTTCCTAATAGGAAAAACACATTTTAATAATTGTGCGATGAGAAGCTGCTTACGTACACATTGCAGATCAAATACTTGGAGTTAAGGTGTCAGTCACATGGATGGGTGATTGTAACTTTATTGCCATTAAAAGGTTTCAAATTGCGTTCATGCTTCTGTGTACACGTAATGAAACACGGGCAACATAATGAAGATTGATAATTCCCTGCGTCTGCTGTCTAATTAATTCTGCTGTCTGCTCTTCTACGATGCCGCGTCTCTAATTGTACACAGTTAGTGTTAGCTAGGAGTATAAAGTTGTCGCCCATCAATAAAAATCACACAGTTGGTTTAAAGCTGCGTGTGTGGTGTTTCTTTGACGGCAAATGCCTTTTCCAGTAACCGGAGTTCAAGTGGGCAAGACTGGGCTGCTGGAATTAAAATAAGCCCTTGGGGCAGCCTGACAAGTTTGTGAAAGCTGACCCACGCCCTCAGATGATTCTTGTTCGCTGTTTCCAAAGTAATTAACTCTGGTGATTTGGATAAATGAATTTTTTTAAATCTTCAAATAGCAGAAAAGAGGAGGTAAGCTCTCTCTCCATTGTTTTGTCCCCTGCATTGCTCAGTTCAAGGGGGGGACGGATGTGGGTCATGGCTGAGCATCCTTGTCATTGCCTGCTACTGAGCATCCTACCTGCGCCTCAGATGCCACCTCCAGATGTGGAAAGGAAGCCTTTCAAGATGGAAGAGATGGAGAGAAGAGCCATCGTACATGTCAGGCCGCTCCCGGCAGCTCTTGTGTCCATGGCACCCTGGTTCCAGAAGGCCCTGTGCAGGCTGCTCGCAGTAGTGTGCTGGGGTCCCCAGAGTAGCGGGTTTATGTGGTCCAAGCCTCTCCCCCAAGCTCTTCCTCTTACTGTCCACTGTTCCTAATTGTAGCCATGTGCCACTGCAGGTTCGGAGCTTACTTTTAAAATTACAGTACTGTATAGCATAGGGAACTATACTCAATATTGTGTACTAACCTAAAGGGAAAATTATCCGAAAAAGAATACATACACATATATAACTGAATCACTGTGCTGTACACCTGAAACACAACATTGTAAATCAACTATACTTCAATAAATATATATTTGTATAAAAATTTTAAAAAACGTGCAGTTCTAACGTTGCCCCCTTGGCCCGCCTGCCCTGCTGTAACCCTACTCTGATGTGCTTAGCTACTTACAAGTCGTAATTAGTCTCTCATTAAAATCATGTACAATTCTTATGGAACATGGACTTCGAAAGCTAAATTAACTTTGGGGGATGCAACCCACACCAGCAGTAACCCAGCCACACGTGGAATAAGGAGCCTGTTCTGAAGCCCGGCGTTGAGTTCTGCGTCGTGATCCGTGAGCCAGGTCAGGTCCGATCTGTACAAGTGGCTTATCTGTCCTGAGTATGTAGCCTCCGTAAGCGATGTTGGCTGAAGTGTCCCTGTGAGTCAGTGAACGCCCTGTTCAGAACAAGGCCTCTCTCAGGGATCTGTAACAAGAGCCCGGACGTACAGTGTCGTCGTTGGTACACCAGCCTGCTTCCAAGTGTTAGAACACATCTTGTGGATTTAGATGAGGAAATTTCCCATCAAATGTCATTCGAGGGTTTCTACATACTCATTAAATTGCTAAGTTACATATTCTGTCAAGCCCAAAATATGTTGGAAACTGAGATACTAAGGCTTTCCTTTGGAAGGTCTTGTCTCTCTCAAAAGTGGTTAGAGATGAATTAAGTGCAGTGGGGCATCCAGTGTCTCGGGTGACCCTGTAACGTGTGGAGGTACTGCATTCACGTTTTAAAATTTATTTTATTTTTGGCTGTGTTGGGTCTTCATTGCTGTATGTGGGCTTTCTCTAGTTGTGGTGAGCCGGGGTTACTCTTCATTTCAGTGCACGGGCTTCTCATTGCGGTGATTTCTCTTGTTGCAGAGCACAGGCTCTAGGCGCACGGGCTTCAGTAGTTGTGGCACAGGGCTCAGTCATTGTGGTTCGCGGGCTCTCGAGCACCGGCTCAGTAGTTGTGGCGCACGGGCTTAGTTGCTCCGAGGCGTGTGGGATCTTCCCAGGCCAGGGATCGAACCCGTGTCCCCTGCATTGGCAGGTGGATTCTTAACCACTACGCCACCAGGCAAGTCCTGCATTCACTCTTCAGGCTGCTGTCCCCTCTGGCACATCAGACTTTTAGATTCAGCTGTCTGGTAGCCCTCAGATGGCTTCTCTATTACCCTGTACATGAGTGTGTTGTCTGAAAGAGCATGCATAATCCCACAACCCCCTAACAGCTCGAATTGTATTTATGACAGATAACAGCTTCCCAATTTTCCTGTGCTTAAGTGGGATCAGCATGCCCAGCTGCAGACAAAGAGCAAAGCTCATAAAGGGGCCGAATATGTAGCAAGGAGATGCTAGCCTGGAGTTCACGATTATCTGCATTTGGTCCCTGCAGTGACAGATTGGCCCTTGGATAGAAAACCCGATCATTCTAGCAAATCCAGTGCTTTCTAGGGTCCCAGGTGAATTGTGGGCCTATCCATGTTGTTCTTGACATTTTGAGCTAAATGTTTAGTGTTTCCTGCTGCAATTTTTAGTATTTTTATAATTCCAAGACTATTTCGTTGGCTTTAGGGTCATTTAGACTAAGAACTTGGCCCCTTAACCTTGGTGCTGGGGATACAAATTTAGTGATTTTCCTTCATTAGCATTTGACATGTCTTTCTCAGTGGCTTTTAAACCACTGTGAATGCTAGGGTACCGTCAGAAGTACATCACATGGAGATTTTTCTTTACTGTGTGAAATATTGCTAACAAGACTTGGAAGTTCACTTACACGAAGAATGTAATCAGGTTTATCTGGTTGGTGTATTGTTTGCCCCAAGCCAAGAAAGTGCACGTGCCTCTTTCAGAACGAAAGAATGAAAAATGGGTTCCATTCAGAATGAAAAATGGCGGTCCTTCCATTGTCCTGTTTGTACAGCCATCCATGTTCAGCTGCCCGGTGGCTCAGAGAAACTGTTTCTTTAATTTTTCAGGTGGTCAGTCATGTAGTCATGGTCTAATGTGTGGGTCCTACGAGTAGTAACTTTGTAACCAACAAATGCATCATTTTATGTCTTTTCCTTAGTGGAAATTTCTGGTGATTGCTCTCATAGGGTGCTTGTACTTGACCGGGCCAACTAGTTAGAAAGCTAAGATTGCAGTCAAAATCAGTTGCTTTGGATTAACCAAGTAAACCTATGAGTTCAATGCTGCACAGCTCTCAGCTAACTTTGCAGGAGTCGGCGTCCTGCCAGTGTGGCCACTTCACTCATGGTTCATGAAGCTTCTCTTTGGAAGTGCTTAGTCCATCAAGAGAGACCAAAGACTTTTCTATTACTTCTCTGGCTCAAGAAGGAAAGATACCTTGTCGACTGGCCCTGGTGAGGACAGTACCCATGACACCAATTTCCTGAGGGTCAGTGGGCTTCGAAAACATTAGGAAAAAAATCTTAGAGTTTAAAAAAAGTCTAACAAGTCAGTGTGTTAACAGCCTGCTCTACACATAATGCTATTTTTTCTTTTTAAAATGAATCACAGCAGATTGCCAGGCAGGTGTGCGTTTTCCTCATCAGACGTTAGCTCTTGCTTCCTAGGATTTTTTTTTTAAATTTGTTACTATTCATGTTTTGGACTGACTGTTCCCATCTTACTTATACCTTTTGGAGACGAATGTATTTGTTTGAAAAATGAGATTCACTTTGTAGCTTGGCTTCACCCTGTGGTGATGTTCGTTCTCTTCAGAAGTAAACGAACGAACCAGTGAACGAATGCTTGGTCCGTTTTCTGATCTTTCACTCTCTTTTCTTACCTCCCCCTACCCCCCACCCCTACAAGAAAGGGTATATCATCCTAGTTAGTGAGTGTGGGCTTCTTTTAGCAGATTCACACTGTAAATTCGTTTGCCAGTTGTGCTTCCCTTTTGTTTCTCAGACGTAGTCTGGTCATAATTAGGGATGACTTGCTAAGCTCTGATTTGCTGAGCACAGTAGCATTTTGTCAGGTGTCTTCTGTTGGAAACAGCTGTCAAGTAAGCTTTTAAATTTAGTGGGGTTTTCTAAATGTCCATCGACAGAGGAGTGGATAAAGAAGATGTTATATGTACACACACACGCACGCACACACACACACGCACACACACACACACACGCACACACACACACACACGCACACACACACAATGGAGTATTACTCAGCCATAAAAAGCATGAAATAATGGCATTTGCAGCAACATGGACGGACCCAGAGATGATTGTACTAAGTGAAGTAAGCCAGACAGAGAAAGACAAAAACATATGATATCACTTATATGTGGACTCTAAAAAGATGATACAAATTAACTTACAAAAGAGAAACAGACTCACAGACTTTGAAAACTTACGGTTACCAAAGGAGAAGGCGGGGGTGGGGGGATAAATGAGGACTTCGGGATTAACATACACTACTGTATATAAAACAGATAATGGAGAAGGACTTACCGTACAGCACAGGGAGCTCTACTCAATATTCTGTAATAACCTATATGGGAACAGAATCTGAAAAAGAATGGATATATGTATGTGTATATGTATACCTGAACCACTTTGCTGTACACCTGAAACAAACGCCATTGTAAATGAACTATATCCCAATATAAAATAAAAAGTAAATTTAAAAAAATTAGTGTTTTTTTTTTTTTCAATTACGGGGAATGTACCTGATCCTAGCTGCCGTGCGATTTAGGAAGTGTTTTGACTCTAGGACTTCACATTGATTGAGTGATATACCGTCCAAGATGTTTTCATCTTCATAAACTCCATTTCCTCCCAGATCCCATTTAAGTGCGCGCTCTTTGTCTTATCTGTCATGTGTTGGAAGCATTTATTGTTGGTTTTCTAACAAGTAAATATTAGGGTAGCTTTGTTCAGTCTATGGTATCCATCCAGTCAGATGCGTGTGTGCATTTGAAGGGTTCCTGATCCCTTCCTGAGAAATCCCATGTCCCTGTCGGCACGTTCAGGAGTCGGGTGAACCTCAACCCCGTGGGGGTTTTTGGTCCTTTTTTGAAATTGCAGTTGGTTTTTGTTTTTCAAACATCTTCACCCATGCGGAGTGTTTTTGGTTTCAGCTGTTGGGCCCTCTGAGAGGCTTGCGCCGTGTTCGGGGTGGCCCTGGGATGCTGGGGTTGGGTCTGGTGAACCTGACCTTGAGCTCATCTGTCCTCCAAAGAAAGCAGATCTCCTCACACATTTTATGAGCATTGGGGGATTCTCTACGTGATTTAAGAAAAAAAATAATCCCTCTGCTTAAAAAAAAAAAAAAAAAGATGGAAGGACTATTATGTAAGCGTGGATTTCCTGCCGGATGTGAAAATGGACTCATCCTCGATTATTCCCTGTTGTCAGCAGTGGGCTCAGCTCTGGACTCTGATACCTGTGGGGTCGGATTTGCTTTGTGCTCAGTGAGCCCTGGTCACCTCTGTCCCTTCTGGCGTCATCACAGGACTTGGGGCTGGGCCTCATCTCTGATCATTCACCTTTTGAATTTTCCATCTTCTTCCTGCCTCGACCTTTGGCCCTGCTTGCCTGTCCCCTCATTTGAGTTCTGCTGTCCTGTCCGTTCTGGATGCTTCTGTTGAAGCCAGGCAGCTGGGCACTGTCTCCTGCCTGGTCAGGGCCCCGCCAGGATAGGGAGATGTTTGCTTCTGGCCGAGTTTCCACTAGAAATTAGTGTGAGTGTCTGGGTAGTGGGCGGCCTGTCACCAACTGCCCCCGGTGCCCCCTGAATCGCTCAGTAGAAAAGTTCATTCCTCCCTCCCTGTCTTCCTTTTATGCAGATGCCCACCCAGGGCGAGCTGCACACACACACCCTGGAGTTTTCTGTTACCATTCTGTACAGCTATCATGGGACTTTTTAAAGAAAGAAGTAAAATTCATCAACACAGAAAAAATGAACCAGAGACTGGTCCAACCTAAGATTTGCATCCAACCTAACGTTTGTTTTCAAAGAAATAAAGTTTAAAAGTTCAACTCATGGGCTTCCCTGGTGGCGCAGTGGTTACGAGTCCGCCTGCCGATGCAGGGGACACGGGTTTGTGCCCCGGTCCGGGAAGATCCCACATGCTGCGGAGCGGCTGGGCCCGTGAGCCATGGCCGCTGAGCCTGCGCGTCCGGAGCCTGTGCTCCGTAACGGGAGAGGCCACAACAGTGAGAGGCCCGTGTATCGCAAAAAAAAAAAAAAAAAAGTTCAACTCACCCACGTTTACAACTAAGAAGAAAACGTACACTTCATTCAGTAAACACAGCAAACTTGAAATCTGGTTTTATTCTGTCTGGTGACCAGTTCAGGGCAGAGAAGGGATGATACTGTGGGAGAGGCAGAGGAGATGGAGGTTAAAAGGGGGAGGAAGCATGCCGGGAGGGGGGCGCGGACCCAGGGGAGCATGTGGGTCCAGCCTCCTGGGCCTCCTGTGGAGACGGTGCTGACAGTGAACTCAACACTAGCCCCCGGTCTCTACAGGGAAGGGCCGGTCATCATTTCTCTTCTGGAAACAGTTTACTCCGAGCTCTGAAGGTCTCAGTGTCTTCGTTCGTTTAGACCTCCCTTTTGGGTATAGGGAGCTGTCCACCTCCTCGGCCTGTTCACTGCTCATGGCGGGTGTGTCGCCGTCTCAGGCGCCCCGTTAGGTCCCTGTGCCTGAGGCTGTCCTCTGAAGCCCACGTTTATTCTGACTTCTGAGTGCTTCCCTCTTGAAGCCAAGTCTGGTTCAGGGTTTTTGTCCTGTTAGTCCTAATGGTGACAGTACGTAATACGATTCAAAGGGCAAATAAAAGCACTGTGAAAAAAATAAATGGGCAGCGGCAGCCGCAGCAAGACATCCTCACAGGGTCCGGCCAGTGCATCCTTCAGCCTGTCCTTGCCCTGGGCTGGATGGGTGACATCACAGCTCATGGTGTGAGCACAGCCAGTGGCTGAGCTCTCAGATCTGACCTCCTGGCCCACTGAGCAAGTGACCCCCGGGTCTTTACACGCCCCCAGCGCTGACACCCAAGCAGGTTTGCAGCCAGTGGAGCAGGAAGGGGTGGGCCAGGCCCTCCCTGCCCGCTTTTCACAGAACTGCTGGCTGCGTCTGGGTGGTTTGGAAAATACTGTGAAAAAGAACCCAGTTACTACCACAAGTCTGCACGTTCACATGGTTTGTGTTTGACTTGAAGCGCCCACAACCAAACCCTTTAATTTCACTTGAGTAAAAAGTGGTGCATTGACGAAAACGCCTTGTCCTACTTAAGTGGGGGCTGTGGCGAGGGCGGTGATGTCACACTGGAGGGGACCCAGGCTGGGCCGGGCCGGGCCTCGAGCTGTGACTTCCACGCGTCCAGGCACTTATGTTGAAATGGACAGCTCAGGAGCCTTTTGCATGTTTGTGCACCCGTGTAAACGTGTAGAGCATTTCCAGGGCCCCAGGGCCCCCAAACTCCCTAAGGGTCACCAGTACCTGATGTCCGTCATACATCAGTTCTCACCCTCGGCACCGTGGACACCTGCGTGTGGCCAGCTGTCCTGCGCATTGTGGGATGTGAGCATCCTGGCCTCACCCACTGGATACCAGTGGCACTCCCCCTCCAGTTGTGACAACCAAAAACATCACCAGACATGGCCGAGTGTCCCCTGGGGACCCAAATCACCCCTAGGTGGGAACCACTGCCATAGCGAAATTTGACTGCTTAGGATTTCATAGAAACAGCATCATACAACATGTACTCCGTACCTTCCTTCACCCAAGGTAATCTGCAGTTATAATTGTCCCCGTAGCAGCGTTAACACAATCCCTTTGTGTTGAAATCCCCAGGGGGCTGGGGCTGGGGCCTGGGCCGGTGTGGGAGGCAGATTTAAGCTCGCAGAAATAAATGCAGAGTGTGCCAGTTACTAAAGTATCAGTGTATCCACTGGTAAATGATTCTCAAAATGATAAACTCTCATACTCCAGATAGAAAACCCTTTTATTCCTGGTTACTGGTGATTGAATGGTCACCTGATAAGCAAATGACAGGGTAACCAGGTGACCTTGAGTTTTCGCACAGCATCTTCCTAATCCTCGCCAAAATCTTAGGAAGGGGGCCAGCTAGTCCCGTTGTTAAACAAGGAAGCAAGCTTAGCTGGTGGTGGTTTGCAGTCACTGCGTTCCGTCCACCCTGGAGCGCCTCCTGTCACTCCGCCTTGGAGAGACGGTCAGAAAACAGTGTCCCTGTTCTCTGGAGGAAGTTTGCATGAGTGACAGTGCCGGGATCCTGCTTTCTGGTCCCCGGGCCAGCTCACCCTGCTGCCCACAGGAGGGCGACCAGTGCATCTTGGTGGCTCCACGCTTTAGTGGAGGGGCCAACGGCTGGTTAATCACACAGCACTGCCTCTTCATCTAACCCATGCATTTGCCACCTTGAAAGCCAGTTCCCAAAGCCCAGTGCAAAACAAAAACAGAACAACCCCGTTCCCCAGAAAACCTGAAAGCAAATGCCCTCATCCAAACATCACCAATGCTCGTCTCTGTAGGTACCTGCCCCCAGTCTATTTGTGTATTCCAGTTTTTCTACATTGGGCATTTTTTACTTTCTAAGTTTAGAAATATTTTCTCCTCTGTGTCTCCAAGCCTGTGTTGCCAGACCAGGTAGCTGCTGTAGCCCCCCTTCCCATCCCCCACTTCTCGAAGACCAAGGGTCCGGGGTTCTCTAAGGTCTGTAGTTTGGCCGTGTTGCAGTGCCAGAGGCTTATCTTGATTCCAGTAATTAGAGAAACACATCTGTCAAACCAGTACCCTCTTGGAATTCAAGCACTGGCTTGAGAACTAATACAACATTCAGTTGAGTGCACTCGAATGCAAGCATCTAAGTCCACGTTTGAATAAATACAGAGAGCACAAGTTGGGCACCGCGGGCCGTTGTGTTGGGATGAGTTCAGCACAAACAAATCCTCAGTCTGAGGGTTAAATTCTTATGTAAATGCTTATGGGTTTACAACTTCCCGGGGAAATAATGCCTGGGAAAATGTCTTTGGGGTTTCATCGAACACTTGGAAAATAATCTGAAAACATTCTTCCAAACCCTAGGTAGTTCCAGCCCGGTCCTAATTGATAATAACTGTGTCTACGCGGCCTTTTCTCTATCCATTCTTAGTACTGTAAATGCCAAGGAGACCTCCGCGCTGAGAATTTATGCTGGTGCCAGTGGGGTCTGGGGATCAGGCTGCTCTGGCCAGTCTGTCTCCACCATCACAAAACAGTCTCCCCCTCCCCCAGAAATGCTCATAACTATTACGAGAATCAGGTCTTGGGTTAATTTTAAGTGAATTTAATTCATTCATCAGACCATTATTTGGTACCGACTCAGTGCTAGGTTTTTCTTCTTGTTGCAGGCAGCTCATAAATGCAGTGAGGCGAGAAGTTTGACAGCTCCCATCTTGAAGAGTTCACAGTCAGTGGGAGAAAGCAGGACCTAGGCAGTGGGGTGGATAAAGCAGTGAGTGCTGGTCACAGAACAGGAGTTGGGGGCTGGCAGAGCTCAGAGGAGGGGCTGTCTGGGCAATGTGAGTTCAACCCTTGTCTTATCTATTCTAGGTCCTTTGCCTTTCCACATGGATTTTTCTTTTTTTAAGATGTTGGGGGTAGGAGTTTATTAATTTATTTTCGCTGTGTTGGGTCTTTATTTCTGTGTGAGGGCTTTCTCCAGTTGTGGCAAGCGGGGGCCACTCTTCATTGCAGTGCGCAGGCCTCTCCCTATTGCGGCCTCTCTTGTTGCGGAGCACAGGCTCCAGACGCGCAGGCTCAGTAGTTGTGGTGCACAGGCTTAGTTGCTCTGTGGCATGTGAGATCCTCCCAGACCAGGGCTCGAACCCGTGTCCCCTGCATTAGCAGGCAGATTCTCAACCACTGCGCCACCAGGGAAGCCCTCCACATTGATTTTAGTATCAGTTTGCCTCTGTCTACAAAGACTCATGGTGGAATTTTGATTGGAAATGTCTTAAGCCCTAGAGATCGATTTGGGGAGAATTTACAACCTAATTGTGTCGAGTCTTCCAACCCCTAAACACGGTGTATCTCTCCATTTATTTAGGTCTTCTTTGACTTCCTTTTTTAGGATTTCTTTGATTTTTTTTCAGCAGCACTTCTGATAAAACATACAAATCGTGTACAAGTTTTGTTAGATTTATACCTAATTATTTCATTCTGGGGAGCAATTGTAAATGGTATTATTTAAAATTTTTCAGTTATCATTTGTTTCCTGCTGGTGAATAGAAATAGGGTTGATTTTTGTACATTGACTTTGTATCCTGAGACCTTGATAAACTCATATTAGCTTTTATACATGCCTTAAGATTTTCTACATAGACAAAGATGTATGTAAATAGGGACAGTTCTGTTTCTTCCTTTCCAGTCTGTATGCCTGTGATTTCTTTTTCTTGCCATATTTCATTGGCTAAACCTTCCAGTAAGATGAGGCATAAGAATGTTAAGAATATATATTCTTGCCTTGGGACTTCCCTGGTGGTCCAGTGGTTAAGATTCCATGCTTCCACTGCAGGGAGCATGGTTTCAATCCCTGGTAGGGGAAGTTTCACATGCCACACAATGCGGCCAAAAAAAATAAAAAGAGTATATATACTTGCCTTGTGTCTGGTCCTAAGGGAAGGCAGTTCTTTCACCATTAAATATGCTAGCTGTGGGATTTTTGTAGATGTCTTTTACCAGATTAAGGAAGTTCCTTTCTACTCTGAGTTTTTTGAGCATTTTTAATCATGAATGGGTGTTGAATTTTGTCAAATGTTTTTTTCTGCACCAATTCATATGATTCTGTGTTTTTTCTTCTTTAGTCTATTAATACGATGGAGTGTGTTGATTGGTTTTTTAATACTCCACCAGCCTGCATTCCTGGGATAAACACCATTTGGTCATGGTGTAGTGTATTTTTTGTACATTGCTGGACTCTCTTTGCTAATATTTGTTGAAGATTTTTGTGTCTGTGTTTGTGATGCACATTGGTCCATACACATTTCTTGTATTGTCTTTGTATGGTCTGGGTGTCAGAATAGTACTGGCCTCTTAAAATGAATTGGTAAGTATTCCCTCCTTGTGTAGGACTGGTGTTATTTCTACTTGAAACGTTTGGTAGTTTTCACTAGTAAAATCATCTGGGCCTAAAGATTTCTTTTTCGGAAAGTTTTAAACTACAAGTTCAATTACTTTAATAGATATAGGACTCCTGGATAATCTCTTTCATCTTGGGTGAGTTTTGGTCATCTGTGGCTTTTCAGGAATAGTTCTAATTCATCTAAGTTGTTGAGTGTAAGTGCAAAGAGATGCTCAAGGTGTTCTCTCATTATCCTGTTAGTGTCTCTGTGGTCTATCTATGGTGTTAACTCCTTTTTATTCCGCATATTGGCCATTTGTGTGTGTCTGTCTGTCTCTCTCTTTTGTCAGCCTTTGTTAGAGATTTCAAATTTTACTGGCCTTTTAAAAGTTTTAGCCTTTGATTTCATTGATTTTCTCATTGGTTTTCTGTCACTGATTTCAGTGTCATTAATTTTTGCTTTTCGTCTTTATTATTTTGTTTCTTCTGCTTGCTTTGGGTTTATTTTGCTCTTGTTTTCCCCAGTTTCTTAGGGTGGGAGCTTAAATTGTGGATTTGAGATCTTTATTATTTTTTTCCTAGTATTTTCTAATGCTATAAATTTCCCTGTAAAGATGGCTTTAGTTGCATCCCACCAATTTTGATACTTTGTATTTTCATTTTCAGTTCAAAACATTTTCTAATATGTCTTGAGAGTTCCATGCATGTGCAGCACAGAGATGAGCCTAGGAGTTCCGCTGCCACTTCATGGGGTCGCTTTCTTGAGTTCCCTCCTCCTCCCACCTCCCCTGACCCCGGTTCTCCTTCCGCCTCCCATGGCCACAGAGCCTGGGCCTTAGTTCCTGGCTCTGCCATGCTCTTCCTGCCCCTGTCTGCCTCCAGGACCAAGTGGCAAGAGGTCAGAGTGAGGGAAAAGCTACGGGGGTGCCCCTGCATTCTCGGGACCACAGTTTTTCTGATTAGAGAGAAGCTTTTCAGATTTTGAAGTTCCAGGTGCCTGCCCAACCGCCTCCCTGCCGCAGACTCCCTGGGGGCCGGGACAGGAGACAACGGGGGGAAAAACAGAACAAAGGGAGAATAACTCAGGGCACTCCCCACTCTCTCTAACTCTTCCCTTAGGTGTTGCCCAGTGCAGAAACAGAAGGGTTCTCTCGGAGCTCTCCCTGCCCCGCCTGGTGCACAGTTCCCTCCCAGCGCCTATGAGCTCAGGCCAGGAGATACCAGGAGAAGCGTGCAAACTCACCACCGCCCCAGGATGCCTTGAGTTCTGGCTCCTCCCCCAGTCTGTCTGCCTCTGTTTACTTCTGAGTTGATTTCAGTGGGAGAGGCGGGAAGGACAGTGCTGGTTCATCTTGACAGCCCCAAACCTTCATGCTTTTATTTTTAATAATGGTAATCACTGTGGGAGCCCATGGCAGCTGAGGGTGTCAAGGAACTCAGCACGCCCTGGCGTCACAGGGACCCAGAAGTCAATCAGGTTTAAGCTTAGAAGGCTTTTTCCTCTACAGTAGTGTAAGGTTCACCCTGAATTCAACTCTCCTGGGCGCGTGTGCATCCATCTCCATCCCGATTGTATGCGTTGAGCTGATTTTTGTTCTGCTTTTCATTGGAAAAGTGGAGACGGTCAGAGTGGACCGGGTTCTTGAGGAGCTGGCCGAGGCCTGTCATGTTACAGATGGAGAAACTAAGCCACAGAGAGGACAGGTGTGGCAGAGTGAGGGTCCTACCTGGTCTCTGCGTCCCGGGGCCAGGCTGTGACACCACTGGAGGGTGCTTGGGGTCTTGGCTCACAGAGCACCATGCATCTAGGCAGTGGAACACTTGGGTCAAACGCACATGGTGCAGAGTCTGTATTTTAAGTACTAATCATAAGAGCTACCACTTAGTAAGCACTTAATGAGTCCTGACCATTATGCACTTCATAATCCTCTCATTTATCTCCACAGCGGCTCTTGGAGGTAGATCATGCTTACTATCCTCGTTTACAGAGGGGAGTGAGGGCCAGAGAAGGCAGGTGACTTTCTCAAGGGCACACAGCAAGGAAGCACCATGGCAGGGATTCAAACCCAGGCCCATTTTTACAGTGCCTCTTAGCCAGGATAAACTAAAAAGTCAAATTCTGAAGACACGTCTTCCCGGTAAACACAGCGGGCTGGCTGGCTTATGTTTCAAGGGCGTACTTTCATAATTTCAGCGGTCACAGCCTTTCTGATGCATAACCGGCGGATCAGCCTCTGTGTCACAGAGACCTGATAAAGCAGCTAAGTCGTTAACCTCTCAGATGAGTTTTGTTTACTGGCAGGAAATGTGGTAAGAGAAGAGTTATCCTTGAAGAGTTTGTACGTTGATGACGTTTTGTTTTGATTAAGAATTCTGGGAGGCCAGAGATGCCTTTCTGTGTAGAGAGCTGCCGTTTCCCTGCCAGAGTTGGCTGCTTCTGCGAATGCAGCAAGATCCCGTCACTCACGGGAACTTTAAAACCTTCTCTTCCGCTGACCCATCCCTGTCCTGCTCAGCAAGACTGACTCAGCGGCCCAAACCCCGACCCATCCCCTAGGGCTTGTCAAGAGGTGGAAGTAGGAATTTCCCTGACTCCTCATCATTTTTTTTTTTTTTTTTTTTAGATTTAAACTTTTTTTTTTTATTAATTAATTATTTTTTTAATCTTTGGCTGTGTTGGGTCCTCGTTTCTGTGCGAGGGCGTTCTCTAGTTGTGGCATGTGGGATCCTCCCAGACCAGGGCTCGAACCCATGTCCCCCTGCATTGGCAGGCAGACTCCCAACCACTGCACCACCAGGGAAGCCCACTCCTCATCATTTTGATCAATCTCAGAAACAGACCACAAGTGGGGCTACCCTGGGACGCCATCCACGCACCAAAAGCACTCGATCCCCATCATTTGTGCATGCGCCTGCACAGAGGCGGGAAGTGGATTTGGTTGCTGTTCTCACTTAATAGGAAAGTAGCACCATGCCTCCAGCTGCCTTCAGTCCATACGGAGGACAGACCAGGCGGCTCCAGGTGTGAACTGTTTGACAGGCACGTGTGTCCTCCACGTTGACCGGATGCCCAGGTCTTGCAGGTACCTGGCAGGTCGTCGTACACTTGATGGTGCCTTAGCGGGCGGGGAAGCCCCCCTCCAGCTGCTGTCCAAGATCCCTGGCAAAAGGTGTTGCTTTGCGCCCTCTGTTCCTCGCTCTCTCCCTTCTCTCCTTGTTTTTTCTTTCTCTTCCCTCCCTCCTCATATTTCTTTCATTTTCCTGTTTTGCACGTTTCCCCCTAAGGTAATACATGCTCACTGGAAACGTGTTTGTTAGTCATGGAACAGTAAGGAAAAAAAACCCAAACCTCTGTAATCTCAACATTCATATGTGTGAATATTTCTTTTTGGCCTTTTTATATTCACACACACACACACATTTATGTATGTATATATATGCTTTTAGGCTTGTACCCTTATATGATGCTCTTTTTCTCTGTTTTTGCTTAGTATGTTTTAGAAGCATTTCCTCTTGTCATGGAAAACACCATTTTTTTTTTTTTTTTTTTTTTACCGCGGGCCTCTCACTGTTGTGGACTCGCCCGTTGCGGAGCACAGGCTCCGGACGCGCAGGCTCAGCGGCCATGGCTGACGGGCCCAGCCGCTCCGCGGCATGTGGGATCTTCCCGGACCGGGGCACGAACCTGCGTCCCCTGCATCGGCAGGCGGACTCTAAACCACTGCGCCACCAGGGAAGCCCCACCATTATTTTTAATGGCTGTTCTAGGGATTTCAATATGCATCTTTAACTGATCACAGCCTATGTAGTGTTCGTATTGAGTTACTCCAGGAGAATACAGGACCCTTGCGACAGTATATTTTCATGTACCCCTCCCCCATACTAAATGCTACTGTAGCCACATATATCACCTCTATACACATTGTAAACCAACAACTCAGTGTCATCCCATTTATCAACTTGTTCTTTTATGGATCGTGCTTTTGATATTGTATCTAAGAAATCACCTCCTAGCCCAAGGTCTCAGAGAGTTTCTCCTGTGTTTTCTTCTAGAAGTTTTATGATTTTAGGTTTTACATGTAGGTCTCTGATTTGATTGAGTTCATTTCTGTATATGGTACAAGGTATAGATCAAAGTTAATTTTCTGCATTTAGATATTTAATTCTTCCAGCACCTTTTGTTGAAGGTACTCTCCTTTCCTCATCAAATTTGCTTTTGCACTTTTGCAGACAAAAAATTGACCATACGTGTGTGGGTCTTGCTTTCTGTTTTATGTTAACAATCTTGAATAGGAATGTAAAGTAAACCTTCTAACTTTTATTCTTTTTTCAAACTTGTTTTGACTATTTTATATTCTTTGTGTTTCCATGTGTATTTTAGGATCTGCTTGTTAATGTCTCCCCAAACTAACTTGCTGGGATTATTATTTTTTGTTGTTATTTTATAAGTATTAGGTATACAGCATTATAGTTCAACATCTATATATACTACAGAGTCATCACCACCATGAGTCTAGTTACCACCCATCACCATACAGTGGACCCCCTTCACCCTTGCCACCCACCCTCCAGCCCCTTTCCTCTCTGGTAACCACTAAACTGTTCTCTGTATCTATGAGTTTTTTTTTTAATTGAAGTATAGTTGATTTATAATGTGTTAGTTTTAAGTGTACAGTCTATGAGGTTTTGTTTGTTGGTTTTGTTTTGTTTTTTAGATTCCACATATGAGTGAAATCATATGGTATTCGTTTTTCTCTGACTTATTTCACTTAGCATAATACCCTCTAAATCGATCCATGTTGTTGCAAATGTCAGGATTTCATTCTTTTTTATGGCTAATATTCCATTGTATATATACACAGCATCTTTATCCATTCATCCATCAGTGGACACTTAGGTTGTTTCCATACCTTAAGCTATTGTAAATAACGCTGCAATGAACATAAGGGTGCAGGTGTCTTTTTTTTAATCTTTTCTTTTTAAAAAAATTTTTTTAAATTTATTTTTGGCTTTGTTGGGTCTTCGTTGCTGCATGTGGGCTTTCTCTAGTTGCGGTGAGCAGGGGCTACTCTTTGTTGCGGTGCGTGTCTCATTGCAGTGGCTTCTCTTGTGTGGAGCACGGGCTCTAGGTGCACAGGCTTCAGTAGATGCGGCGCATGGGCTCAGTAGTTGTGGTGTGCGGGCTCTAGGGTGTGCGAGCTTCAGTAGTTGTGGCATGCGGTCTCAGTAGTTGTGGCTCGTGGGCTCTAGAGTGCAGACTCAGTAGTTGTGGGGCACGGGCTTAGTTGCCCTGTGGCATATGGGATCTTCCTGGACCAGGGATCGAACCTGTGTTCCCTGCATTGGCAGGCGGATTCTTAACCACTGCGCCACCAGGAAAGTCCCCAGCACCTTGCTTTTTTATACAATCTGACAACCTCTGCCTTTTAATTGGAGTGTTGAGATCATTTATGTTTAAAATAAGTAACATCGTTGGATTAAAACCTGCTATCTTGCACTTTGCTTTCCATTTGTCTTATCTCTTCTTTGTTACCGTTTTTTCTTCTCTTCTTTTAGATTAATTGCATAGCTTGTCTGATTCTAATTTATCTCTTTTATTTACTTGTAGATATTTAGAAAGTTGAAGTTTCATTAGGGATGTACAGAAAGTAGCCATTTTCCCTAAAATAATGAGACCAATCATGAGACAATTACTTGGTTAAGGAAAAGGTCAATAATAATAAAAATGCATATTTGGGTTTGCCTCTGGTTACCAGTAGGAAACAGAGTAAACCTACCCCAGAAGCCAAGTGCCTTTTATTCCCCAAGCTCACAGGTGTGGTGTCTATGGTCTGAATTGTCAGAGGAGCAAAATGGAGAGTTCTGGAAATTTGGGAGGAATGAGGTGATGGCTAAAAGCCCAGCCCTCAGCAATGACGAGCTCACCTCGACTCCCCTTTTCCCTGTGGTTCTCCTCCCTTCCCTTGTGCTAAGCCTCTCTCTCCTAAGCGTCTCTCTCCGGAGCTGCGTGTTCCACGCTCCAAAACGTCCCCAGCCAAAGCATACTTCTGAGTAGTGTTTTCCAGTAATTGCGAAGTCCAGCTCTTGGGTTAGCTGGCGTGTCTCTCCAGTGCATCGGTTTTAGGGCATGTTTTGGTGACGGGCGTGAGTGCCAGCGCACCGGGCACCACACTCAGAGCTTTGTCTGCATCACTTCATCTGCTCCTTCCAGCAGCACTGGGAGGTCCCCGCTGTAATTAGCCCCACTTTGTGGTTGATGAAACTGAGGCTCCAGCCCTTCCAGCAGCGGCTGGAATTCATGTCTGGGCTGTCCACCCATCAGAACCCATGCTCCGAACCCCGGAGCTGTCCCCGAGAGGGCCCGTCGTGCTTGGATCTCCTATTTTTGTCTGTTCTTCCCCACGGCTGAGATGAACAATAAAGTATTTAACAGGGCCTTCTGAAACATCTTCTTCTTCAGGAATCAGCCCCGTGCTGGTGCTGAGCAGACAGAGGGAACGAGACACGGTCTTTGTCGTAGAGATGCTGTTGCTGGCGTTATCTGGCTTCCACATCTGCAGGTAGCTGGGGATGGGGGTGGGGATCACCTGATCTGTGCCAGGTTCCGCTGGGCTTGCCTCCAGGCTGCAGGTTGGATCCCATTCCAGCTCCCACATCTTTGTTCTGTGCCCAGTCCCCCAAGTGTGGCCTGTTCTCCTTGTGGCCATCATAGAAGCCCTTTTTTTTTTTTTTTTTTTTTTTTTTGCGGTACGCGGGCCTCTCACTGCTGCGGCCTCTCCCATTGCGGAGCACAGGCTCCAGACGCGCAGGCTCAGCAGCCATGGCTCACGGGCCCAGCCGCTCCGCAGCATGTGGGATCTTCCCAGACCGGGGCACGAACCCGTGTCCCCCGCATCGGCAGGCGGACTCTCAACCACCGCGCCACCAGGGAAGCCCCATAGAAGCCCTTTGAACAAAGAAAGTGATCAAACATGGCCAAGTTCAAAGTCAAGAGATAGGGAGTACTCTCTGCCCACCAGCCACGCAAGCCCCCAGGCCGTGGGGCCGCAGAACAGTCTTCCCACCTAGTGACGAATCAGTAATTCAGTTGATTCCATTTACTTCATCCGTTTTGACAGGTGAGTAAAGTAAATTGCATGATAAATGCAAGAAAAGAGGAAGCACAAGGTGCCGCTGAGGAAGACAGTGACCTAAGCACCTGTGACCTGCCAACCATCTGTCTTCACAGAGGAGGTGGCATTTGTGCTGGGTCATGTGAGGCGGGAGCTCCCCAGGCAGAGGGGATAGAGCATGTGCCAAGGCCCAGGGGCATGGAGGCCCCTGTGGGCTCAGCGGCAGGAGGCGGAAGCATGGGCGGCCGTGTGTGTGAGGGGAGACGCAGGAAAGTGGGTGCAGTAGCGGGAGAGGACCCCAGAAGGCAGCCAGGGACGAAGCTGGAGTGTCTTGGTCAGGCTTGAACTTTCAGATAGATGACAGTTCTGGCCGCAAAGTGGAGAAGAGAGGAGGCACAGCCATAATGACTATTGCTTACAGGTTTTTAAAGGAGTGCTGGGCACTTTGCGTTTAAACCTCACAACAACCTCGTGACATCCGTATTATTATTATTATTGGGGGGGGTTACTTTTTAATATTTTATTTTTTGGCCGCTCTGCTCGGCGTGGGGGATCTTACTTCCCCAACCAGGGATGGAACCCGCGCCCCCTGCATTGGAAGTGCAGACTCTTAACCACTGGACTGCCAGGGAAGTCCCTGGTATTATTTTTTTTATCATACAAATCAATGAGTTTTAACTTATCGTAAAGTCTTTCCCCACTGGCCAGGCTTGATGAGCTGGAGGCTTGCATGTGCTCACCTGTAGGGGAAGGGAAGGGTCATCTCTTAATGCACTGTACGATCCCATTTACAGGACCTTGTGGAACAGGCAAAGCTGGGGGAGGTGGGACGGGGGTGGGAGATGAGGGAGGGCCCAGGGCTGACTGGGGAGGGGCATGAGGTGGTGGAGACAGTCCACCCGTGATTGTGGTTGTGCGGAAGAGACGTTGGTTGGAACTGGTTGAGCTCTATTTGAAGTCGACCTCCTATAGGTTTGATTTTAAAACGCCTCTGAGGCCCCCTGCTGGTGAGTTTGGGTCACTGTGGGCGCCGCTAGTCCGTGGAAGGGGATCATGTGAGAACACGCAGATGCCCCTCCCTCTTTTGTGTTTCGGGGTACCTGGCCTTTCCCCTTCTCAGCTGAGGCTTCTGTCTGCCTCTGGGGGACCAGGGATGCTTCAGGAGCTCAGCATGAGAGAAGAGTCGGAGTCTAGCTTTTAGAGTTCTTACTGAGATCAGAGGCCTGAAAGTGGACACCGGTAAAGACAAAGGTTTTCTAAATCCCTTTAGCTCCCACTTATCCATCAAGAGCCAGGCCTGTTATCACCAAAAATTCTACAAGTAACAAATGCTGGTGAGGGTGTGGAGAAAAAGGAACCCTCCTACACTGTTGGTGGGAATTTAAGTTGGTACAGCCACTGTGGAGAACAGTATGGAGGTTCCTTAACAAACTGAAAATAGAGCTACCATATGACCCAGCAATCCCACTCCTGGGCATATATCCAGAAAAGGTGAAAACTCTAACTCAAAAAGATACATGCGGGCTTCCCTGGCGGCTCAGTGGTTAAGAGTCTGCCTGCCAATGCAGGGGACGTGGGTTCGAGCCCTGGTCCGGGAAGATCCCACATGCTGCAGAGCAACTAAGCCAGTGCGCCACAACTGAGCCTGCATGCCACAAGTACTGAAGCCCGTGTGCCTAGAGCCCGTGCTGTGCAACAAGAGAAGCCACCACAATGAGAAGCCCGCGCACTGCAACGAAGAGTAGCCCCTGCTCGCCGCAACTAGAGAAGGCTCGCATGCAGCAGTGAAGACCCAATGCAGCCAAAAATAAATTTTAAAAAAAAAGATACATGCACCCCAGTGTTCATAGCAGCACCATTTACAATAGCCAAGACATGGAAGGAACCTCAGTGTCCAGCGACAGATGAATGGATAAAGGAGATGTGGTACGTATATACAATGGAATACTACTCAGCCATAAAAAAGAATGAAATAATGCCGTTTGCTGCAACATGGATGGACCTAGAGATTATCATACAAAGTGAAGTAAGCCAGACAAAGACAAATAGCATATGGTATCACTTATATGTGGCATCTAAAAAAAGTGATACAAATGAACTTATTTACAAAACAGAAACAGACTCGCATAGAAAATAAACTTATGGTTACCAAAGGGGAAAGGGTAGGGGGGAGGGATAAATTAGGAGCTTAGGGTTGGCAAAGACACACCACTATATATGAAATAAACAAGGAGGACCTACTGTATAGCACAGGGAACTATACTCAATAGTTTTTAATAACCTATAATGGAAAAGAATCTAAAAAACAATATATATATAACTGAATCACTTTGCTGTGCACCTGAAACTAACACAACCTTGTAAATCAACTGTACTGCAATTTAAAAAAAAAAAAAAAAAAACACATTGAACTTGGCCTCCAAGCTGATTATCAGCCATAGGGGAGTAAAGTTCAGGGCTTCGTGAAAGGGGCATCCTTGCAACACAAGAAGGTGGGAAGTCCATCCTTCCCACCTCCAGCCGGGTGAGGGGGAATGAGAAAGAAATGGGGGTGGCGAAGTGCCCTGGGATGTCCCCCTGGGTGCCCCCCACCAGCCAGAGCTGAGGGAGGGAGGGAGATTACGGGGGAGGCTGAAAGCAGAAGGACTCAGAGCCACCCCCAGTGCGACATGGAAGGGAGACCACCGTGCACCGGGTGAGCTCCAACACGGGGCAGCGCCGTAGGCCCAGGCTGCTGCAGTGGCCTGGCTCGGAGGGAGTGTCCAGAGGTGAGCCCAAGCTTGCTGGAGTAGGTTGAAGGGGGGCTGCTAAAAAGCTGTGTCCACGCGCCAACCCCCAGCATGGCGAACGTGACCTCGTTTGGAGAAAGAGTCTGCAGATGTGATCAAGTGGTCATGTAGCAGATCTCAAGATGAGATCATCCTGGATCACCCAGGTGGGCCCTCAATGCAGTGACCAGTGTCCCTCTGAGAAGGGGAGAGGCTGTGTGAGGACGGAGGCAGAGATTGGGGTGATGCAGCCACAGGGACGAACGCCTGAGCCCCCAGAAGCTGGAAAGGGCAGGAAGGATTTTCCCCAGACCCTTTGCCCACACTTTGATTTCAGACTTCTGGTCTCCAGGACTGCAAGAAGATGAACTCCTGTTGTCTTGAGCCCCGCTGTCTGTGGTCATTTAGTCTGGCAGCCCCAGGACACTAATCTTGGCTCCTGTGTCTCGTAAAAGGATCTGGGGGTTGGGTGGGTTCCCCTCCCCTCCCCTCCCCCGGGAAAACCACAAAGACCCTAAACTTTCCTCCCACCCCAGGAGGCATCACAGGAAGGAGAGAGTCAAGGAAGAAGCAGCCGTGAGAGGCTCTCGGTGGCGCATCTCAGATTAGCGACCTGAGACTTTTCAAATGAGCAGAGATGCTGTCAGGTGAGAGAAACTGGGATACTGCTTTTTGTCAAGTCCAGGTACCACTTCCCACATCACCTCCAACCGCCCCGTTACAGAAAACAGAGACACACCTCTGAGCACATGTGTGAGCATAGCTGTCCCACGGGGATGAGAAGTGCGAGGGGAGACGCCGAGGATGCCCGGAGTCTCTGCCCACGGTCTCGGCCACGGTCACGTCCAGTCTGGTCCGAGCTTCTGCAGGCGTCCTGGGGCTCCCCCGATGGTGGAGGGTGACTGCTGCCCACAAGGATGAAGGCTGAGCCTGGCCCCTGTCCGATTTTTGCATCTGGAAAGTGTTACTTGATTTCTAGAAAAATAACCAGGTGAACCTGGGTTGTTTCCGGTGAAGAGGCTCTAAAGAGGCACCTCTGGAGCCAGATGACTCAGGGCTGAGCCGAGTGCTGTGTGGTGTGTGAGCTGCGTTGCCTGGAAGCCGTTCCCTGGGTTGCAGCTGATTCACAGTTGTTTCCCCTTTGAGGGGCAGCACGGGAGCCTGTGGCCCAGCTTCATGACTGCGCCCCGATGCCCTCTTGCAGTCACAGCGAATCATGGATCAGTGTTAGTGTCCTATGGCTGCTGTAATAAGTGAACCAAACCTTAGAGACTTAAAGCAGCATAAATCAACATAAATCTATGGTCTTGCAGGCCTGGAGGTCAGAAGACCAAAATGGGTCTCACTGGACTACAGTCAGGGTGTCGCAGGGCTGGTTCCCTCTGGAGGTTCCAGGAGAGAAGCTCGCTCCTGGCCTCTTCCTGCTTCTAGAGGCGCCTGCATCCCTTGGCTCGTGGCCCCCTCCTCCAGCCTCAGAGTGCATCCCTCCAGCCTCTGCTTCTGCATCACACCTCCTTCTTCTCCGACTCTGACCCCCACCTCCCTTTTCTTTTTTTTTCCCTGTTGAATTTTTCTATTTCTGTTCAGTAACAATACCATAAAAATAATACCTTGAGATTTTTATATAATTGCTTTCTTCCGTGAACGCATTTATCCTCACAACATCCCTGTGAGGTGGGAGAAATCAGGTACTCTTTTTGCCAATTTCAGGAAGGGAAACTGAGGCACACAGAGGTTAAATCACTTGCCTGGGACACAAAGAACACCAGCAGAGTAAGGTCGGGGAGGTGGGAATGCCGGGGTGAATCACTGCTGAACGTAGGAACCAAAACATTTTGAAATGTGGGAAAATTTGGCACAGATTCCAGAAAACTAGAAATGAACTACTTCCCAGTATTAAAGATTAGAATATTTGTTATTCTTTTAAAAGTGATATTAGAGGATTACTTCCTGAGTTTTCCATTCTTACACTGAGAAACAATAATAAGTACTAATAAGGAAAAGGAGCTATGACTTCAATTAGCATAATCAAAATAAGATTCACTTATAAATAATTTGAAGTGACTGTTAAAAATAATAACAAGTCATAGAAAACTGAACTAGCATCAAGGAACCTACTCATACTGTGAAGTAAAAAAAGCAAACAAGTGGGCTTCCCTGGTGGTGCAGTGGTTGAGAGTCCGCCTGCCGATGTAGGGGACACGGGTTCGTGCCCCGATCCGGGAAGATCCCACATGCCGCGGAGCGGCTGGGCCCGTGAGCCGTGGCCGCTGAGCCTGCGCGTCCGGAGCCTGTGCTCCGCAGCGGGAGAGGCCACAACAGTGAGAGGCCCGCGTACCGCAAAAAAAAAAAAAAAAAAAAAAAAAGCAAACAAGCAAAAAAAAAACCAGATAAAAACTTACGGAAGATCTTCACTATCTGAAAGAAAAGGGAGGAGAAAGGTGGGTGGATGGTAGGAGCAGAGTGTCTCTGACAGACTAATGTGTCACATAGTGACACAATTTCTCTTTAATTGGAGACCAGACATGTTTTGCTCTGCCAGTGCTGCTGCTACAAAGGCCATAGGTTGCAACAGAGAGACCTCGAATGCTGTCTTCCCGAGATGCCAGGTGGGGTTTCCAGTGTTCCCAGCCCCTGTCAGCCTGGTTGCCACATTCTGTTAAAGTTTGAATCCCCTTGGAAATTCCCATGATGGTTTGGACCAGACTCCACGGTAGACATACCTTGTCCATTTGGCGTCCTTCCTGGTGGTGGCTCTACCATGCTTTGCCGTCCTGAAGCTTCTCTTTGGGCGATCCAAGCTTGAGCCAATGCAGCCCCGTCAATCTGGCTGGGATTCTGCTGGTGCTGGACTGGCTGCAGCCATTGTTGTTGATGCAAAAGGGCCACTGCTGCCAGGGCTGCCCTCCTTGAATCCACGTCCTGACTTTTAAAGTATATCTGACTTTCTCAGAGGTTCACCTTCTGCTTAACATTTAGGTTGATTGAGAACTACAGCTTGGAAGCATAGCAGCAAGATTACTTATGCCCCACTCTGGTCCCGGCACGCCGTGTCGCCACCGTTCCTGTAATACCCCGCCTCCCTCTTCTAAGGACGCCTGTGATCACACGGGACCCACAGGATAATTCAGGTTGATGTCCTCATTTCCAGATCCTTAATCCCATTAACAAAGTCCCTTTTACAATGTGTAGTGGGTTGACTAGTGTTCCCCCAAATTCCCAAATTTCATCTCTACCTAGAAAGTGATCTTATTTGGAAATGGGGTCTTTGCACATGGAATCAAGTTGGGGTCCTACTGGAGTAGGGTGGGTCCTCACCCAGTCACTGGTGTTTCGTACAAAGAGGGAAATTTGGACACAGACACACAGGGAAGATGGCCGTGGGACAATGGAGTCAGAGATTGGAGGGATGTAGAGCCTAGGAACCCCAACTTGCGGCCAGCGGAAGCTGCCAGAGGCGTGGAACCCATCCTCTCCCAGAGCCTTGGAGGGAGCAAGGCCCTGCTGACACCTGGATTTTGGACTTCTGGTCTCCAGAACCGTGAGAACATAAGTTTCTGTTTTAAGCCTTCCCATTTTTGGTCCTTCGTAGTAGCCCTAGGAGGCTAACGCATTCTATAAATCAGCATTGACGGGCTTCAGGAATCAGGATGTGAACATCTTGGGGGGCCATTATTCAGCCTGTCACAGAGCCTTAGAGGTGCGGAGAAGCCTCCATGCTGGGGAGGAATTGGGTTGCTGGTAACTACAGTTAACCCAGGTATGAAGTCTAGGTTTGCTACCGTGGGCTTTAGCGCAAGTGACGCCATTTCGGGCCCGTGGAGCACAGGCTCCGGACGCGCTGGCTCAGCGGCCATGGCTCACGGGCCCAGCCGCTCTGCGGCATGTGGGATCTTCCCGGACCGGGGCACGAACCCGTGTCCCCTGCATCGGCAGGTGGACTCTCAACCACTGCACCACCAGGGAGGCCCTGTGGTTTTCTTTTTAACAGACTTCAACGTGCAGATTTGGGGGGCGGGGTACACAGTTCGGCCTATAAGAGAAATATAAAATATTCCCTGGGATTTTTCCCTGGGAAAGTTGGCTGTTTGGAGGGGAAATGTATGGCTTTCAGAACATTCTATCCTTGACCAGGTTACATGGCATGGTCTGTTTTGGTCAGCCTTTGCCATGTAACAAAGCATCCCGAATCATAGGGGCTTCAAACAATGCAGTGTATTATTCTCAGGTTCTGTGGGGTGGTCCTTTTGTGGTGTCACTGCAGGGGACTGACGGCTTGGCTAGGGCTGAGGGTCCAAGGCCGCTCGCTCATGTGCCTGGCAGTTGGGGCTGGCTGTCAGCTCAGGTACTGGGGTCCCCCGCCCCCCATACTCCCCATCGCTCTCATCCTCCAGTGGGCTAGACTGGGCTTCTTGATAGCACAGTTGTCTCTGGGTCTGAGGGAGTGACAGCAGAAGCTGCAGACCCTGTGGGTCCCAAGCTTGGAGCAGTTGCCCCATCACTTCCACAGTAATCTGTTGTTCAAAGTAAACCACACAGCCAAGCCAGGCCTAAGGACGGAAGAATAGACTCCACCTGGTAAGGAGCTGAGGGGCAGAGTCGCAGCGGGGCGAGGACGCGGGGAGGCGGGGTCCCTGGGAGCCGTCACGCTGACGATGGACCACGTGGTCCCGACTCTCCTGAGGAGACGATTCCAGCTTTGGCTTGGGTTGAAAGCAAGACCCAGTGAGCAACAGACCCAGGTCATTCAACTGACGATTGGGAACACATGTGCGCAGGGAGAGGCCATTCTCACAATTGTCCCCGGGTCAGAGACCCGCTAGGACTTGCACATCTGCACGAATCCACCGACTCACCCTGCCACAGCCTGCCAGGGACTCCAGAAGTCTTGTCTTCCATTAGGACCAGTATTTAATAGGAACACAGAGGGCACCCCATCATTTGGAAATAAGAATCTCAATTTATCTTGGTTTAGGCAGGAAGGAAGACAGATCCCTGTCACGTTCTATTCAATAGATCACAGGGTATTAATGACTTCGGTCGCTGCCATTGTCAGGTGCTTTCTTGGGAGTCAGAGATGATTCTGTTACAGTCAGCAAACATTTGGTGACCACCTTCTGTGTGCCCGGCCCCGTGCTGTAAGAGCAAGGAGCGGATTGACCCTTCCTGTTCCTGTTACCTATTGCTGCTGTACAAGAAACCACCACCAAACCTACCACCTCAGAACAACACCAATCATTGATTTTGCTCGTGCATCAGCTGGGTCTGGACGACCCGCACTTGCAACTGCACGTTGGTGCTGGCTGCCAGCTCTCCTCCCCGGGGCAGCTTGGGCTTCCTCACGGCATGGCGGTGGGCTTCCAAGTACAAGCATCCCATGAGGAAGAAGTGGAAGCTACCAGGTTCTTAAGGCCTGGTGCAGCGTTACTTCTGCCATATCCTTGGTCAGACAGTTCAGAGTCAAGGTAATAGTGTCCTTGCAAAACTCATGTCCACTGGAACCTCAGAGTGGGGCCTCGTTCCGAAAAAGGGTCTTTGCAGATGGAATACCATGAGGTCATACTGAACCAGTGTGGCCCTAATGCACTGTGACTAGTGTCCTTATATGGAGAGGAGGGGACACGGCAGATCAGAAGCTGGAAGAGGAGAGCAAGGATCCTCCCCTCCAGGTTCCAGAGGGAGCCTGGCCCTGCCGACACCTCGATTTCAGACTCTGGCCTCGGATAGTGTGAGAGAACAAACTTCTGTTGTTTTGAGGCACCCAGTTTGTGGTCATTTGTTCTGGCACACCTGTGACGCGGATATGCTCATTTACCCTGCTTTTCAAACTCTGACCACAGACTCCATTTATTTGATAGTTTTCTGGGGTGGGGGAGATTAGGGAGGGTGTCCCATAGGCGATAGTGCTTGGGAGGGACGGTATTTATAGAAACAGGAGTGGCAGGACTTCCGTGGTTAAGAATCCAATGCAGCAGACACGGGTTCAAGCCCTGGCCTGGGAAGATCCCACATGCCGCAGAGCAACCAAGCTCATGTGCCACAACTACTGAGCCTGCGCCTCTAGAGCCCGTGCTCCACAGCAAGAGAAGCCACCACAATGAGAAGCCTGCGCACCGCAACGAAGAGTAGCCCCCGCTCGCCACGGGTAGAGGAAGCCTGCACACAGCAACAAAGGCCCAGTGCAGCCATAAATAAATAAATATATTTAAAAGAAGAAACAGGAGTGTTGACGACTCAGAGGACATGGATGAGAGGGATGATACTGAGAACTCTTGACAATTAACTTGTTACTACAGCAGCTCTGTAAAGTGGGTCTGTTACTATTCCCATCTCACAGATGGAGAGATCGAGGGACGGGGAAGTCAAAGCACTTGCCCAGGGTCTCAAGCCAAGAGGGACAGAGCTGGGATTCAAGGTCCAGCAGGAGATCTAGAGGCTCAGGGCCCCTCCCTAGCAGGAGGGCGCAGTGCTGTGATTCCCTTGCTGTGGGCTGGAGGGGAGACCAGTTTTCATTCTGTTCATCCCTCTCTCCCCCGGCTGGTGCGCAGGGGTCCAGCTCACGTAAGGACCCAGCACACACACTGGGGGATGCCGTTCGTGAGAGAACAGGCAGCATCGGGATGCTTGGCTTCCCCCCAGGCTGACAGAAAGGTTTAGAATCTTCCAGAAATGCCACACCCTGGGTGTGAAACCCAGGGCCTACCGGGGAGAAAGCAATCACCGTTGTAGCGTTTGCCAAAAGAGCTGCATTTCCTGAGGCGTTCCCAGCCACAGTCATCGGTGTTCTCTGGCTCTTCTCCTTGGATATTGGAGAGAAGAGAGAGGGGCAGAAACCCTGGTGATGGCGGGAACCCAGACGTGTTTCAGGTTAATGATTTCAAAGCAGTGTGAGCAAAGAGTCTCATGAAATTGTGAAATGTAGTCTTCCTGTTTTCGTAAAGATATAATCATACTTCCATTTTGTTGTTTGCCTCCAAGAACGAAGAGGTTCCAGACGGATGATTCAAAAGAGAGAAAACAAGGACTTCCCTGGACATCCAGTGGTTAAGATTCTGCACTTCCACTGCAGGGGGCACAGGTTCGATCCCTGGTCTGGGAACTAAGATCCCGCATGCCGCGCAGTGCGGCCCAAAAAAAACAAACAAAAAAACAAAAGAGAAAACAAAGAAACAATAACAGCAAAAAATAGACTCCCTTGTTCTAACGTTAGATTTATTATCACTTTTAAACTAAAGTCGTTATCAGGATTGGCTACTAGGGAGGAACAAAAACCCCACCCCTCCTCCCTACCTAAATAAGGATAGAAGTTTATTTCTCTTTTATATAAAAGAAGTCTGACGTAGGTAGTAGAACTGATCTAGAGACCTATATCAGTCATGGGCCCAAGTGCCACCATTTATGGCTTCTGTTCCCAAGGTACCTCATGGTCCAAAGTGGCTGCTGCACTCCAGCCATCATACCCATATTCTAGGCAGGAAGGAAGAAGGAGAACCGTGAAGGGCAAACCTCCCCCTCCCTTTAGGGAGACTTCCTTGAAGCCACACAAAACTATTCCACTGACTCCTCTTTGACTTAGATGAAGTTCTACAGAAAGGAGAAGGTGCAAGGCTGGCTGAGAAGTATCATTTTTTAGCTGAATGACAGTGCACTCGATTAGGAATCAAGAATCTTCCTGTTTTTAAGGAAGAAAAGAGATGAGCTATCTGGAGGCAACTTGAGCATTCTGTGTCGCTGCTGGTGAATTTTGTGTGAAAGGGATCTAGCACTGAGATGGAGCATTGGGAAGCTGGCATTATTGTCCCAGGATGGCCACAAACTGTGTCACCCTGGGTGTTGATGATTTGGCAACCTTATCACTTTTCGTAAGCTTTTCCTTGGTTGAGGAGGAAGGATTCATGAGTGTTCCAGGATAATTGTTTATACTTCAAAACCATTAAAGCGTTTCCATCCCAAATCCTGTAAAGAAAAGCTCCCTGAATGTTCCAGTACTTTCTAACCAAAGAATTTAGTAGGTTACGCCCTTATGACCACCTCCTTGCTTCAACAGGTATCCCTTGCTAGCTGGAAGCTCACAGTTGGAACTCGGGACCTGAATAGATTGAGGAAGAGAGGGAGGGTGGGAGGGAGGGAGGGAAAGAAAGACAGAGAGGGAGCCCCCCACTGGACCTATGAGTGATCAATTACCACATCACAGATTTGTTAAAAGCCCAGGTTTTGGAGTCCACTGGGTTCACAGCCTCTGTATCTCTTTCTGTGAGATCCTGGGCCACCTATTTGTGCGTGTGAACCTCAGTTTTCTTTTCAGTTTAATGGGGATGCTACATATCCCACCTCACAGTACCAGCATGAGGATGGAAGACAGGATTCATGTAAAGCACTCAGTAGATGATGAGCTTGGGTTCCTAGTTTCCTCTTGTGGGCTCGGGGTTCACCCAGCGCCCAGGTGCCCAGAGAGAAAGGGAGCTGCTTGAGGGGCTGTGGCTGACTGTCCTCTTTGGTGCTAGGAGCTCCCCCCGAGACATCCATTCCAGCTCCTCTGGCCCCAGGCCATCCTCCCCATGACTGCCTCATGATCTGCCCCAGATGGAAGTCTGCCTTTTGGGGGCTCCTAATTCTCTCCCCCCAGGCTCACATCTACATTGCTTAGCAGCCTCGCTCAGGCTCCCACGCCGAGTCTTGCCTCCCCAATATGTCCCTGTGTCTCCTGTTCGTCCTTCTAGACCCATCTCTCTGCCCAGCCCCCCTGCCTTGGATCCTCCCCCACTTGGATCAACAGCTCTGGCTGCCCCGGCCACTGGGTGCACACGTGAGCCAGGTCCTGTCCCCCAGCCACAGGCTTGTGGTGATGTCTGGGTGTATTAGTTTGGGTTCCCCCAAAACAGACTCTGAGACAGGATGTGAGTGCAAGTAGTTTATTGGGGAGATGATCCCAGGAAATACCAGGAAGAGGGGGAAAAGGGAAAGAGCAAACGAAGAGTGGGCATCACGTCAGCTATCACGGGGGCACCTGGAGTGTAGTCCCTTGGGTTCTCTGGGAGCAAGTGTCATCCCCTGAGCAGCGAGGGAGCTGGGGTACCTATACTCCAGGTCTTATTCAATTATTGGTTGAGGGCTTCCCTGGTGGCGCAGTGGTTGAGAGTCTGCCTGCTAATGCAGGGGACACGGGTTCGAGCCCTGGTCTGGGAAGATCCCACAGGCCGCGGAGCAACTAGGCCCGTGAGCCACAACTACTGAGCCTGCGCGTCTGGAGCCTGTGCTCCGCAACAAGAGAGGCCGCGATAGTGAGAGGCCCGCGCACCGCGATGAAGAGTGGCCCCCTCTTGCCACAACTAGAGAAAGCCCTCACACAGAAACGAAGACCCAACACAGCAAAAATCAATCAATTAATTAATAAACTCCTACCCCCAACATAAAAAAAAAAATTATTGGTTGATGCTGCTCCAACGGGTGTGATTCCATGCCAGTTTTGACCTGCCATGGGCATCGTGCCCAGAGGCAAAGGAATGTCTGTGCCGGCAGCTGGAAGTCAGGCAGGCAGGCACTGCAGCCGTCAGGGTTCTAGGACCAGGATGGGGCATGACAGCATCTGTCAAAGTGGACATGTGGCCTGAGCTGCGCCAATCGTGTCTTTCCCTGGGATTTTACTTCTCAATTTGTAGCCAGGTGGAAGATGTGGCCTGTTGAATCATAGCTGTCAGTGGCCACCTTCTCTGCCTCGTGGGGTGACCACAGGAGCCAGGCAGAGCCCAGAGAGAAGGGTTGGGGAGGGGGATGTGACCATCTTCTTTGAGGCCCTGGTCCCAGGTGTACCTGAAACTGTCTCTCCCCTGGGCCTCCCACTCATAGTAGCCGATACATCACCTCTTTTTCTTCCTCAGTCCGTCCTAGTTACGTTTCCATAACCTGCATCTGGCCCCGCGTCGCGTCTATCCGTGACGCCTCTGTTCACCCCTCGGTCCAGACACCCGCGCCCCCCCACCCCCGGGCTCCTTGGAAGCCTGTAGATCCCTGTCACTGCCCTCAGCACAGAGGATGCATTGACTGTCCACCCGGGGTCCCCCCATCAAAAGGCTTGTCTCATGTCTGCCTTATTCATCTCTTTATTCCCAGAATGCCTAGTCCAAAGGAAGTCCTCAGTAAATATCATCAAACAGAATAAAAAGTGAACTCCAGCATTCATTTATTTAAAAAATATATTTACATTTTCTGCCTGCATTACTTCTTGTGGGGTAACTTGAGGTGGATAAATTTGCTTTTCACTGTTGGCTGAAGAATTCCTTTAATTTGCTCTAAACTACCTCTCTCGAACTTTAAGGGGGTGCTCATCATATTCTGGGATTTGGTGTTCACTTTTCCTATGTGAGTCATAGTTTTTATGTAGTTAAATAATACCACAGCTCAGCCTTTGGCTTCCCAATTTCTTGTAAAAAGCCCTCCTCTTTATATGGCTAGACTTTTTCAGTTCTTTCCTATTTCTCTCCTATATTTGCCCACACTTTGTCTGACATATAGTAGGTGCTCAACTAATATTCAGTGCATAGAAGAATGAAGGCACAGATATCCTCAGAGAATAGAGAGACTCCTGGATTCCCTTCCCCAGACTTCAGGGTCCTTGTCTTAGTTTGGGTTCCCAGAAGCAGACCCTGAACTGAGGATTTGAGGGCAGGCAGCTTATTTGAGAGATGCAAGGAATACAGGAAAGAGATACAGGGAAGGGAAGGAACGTGGTAAAGTGTACAGCATTAAGCCGACAACTATGTGATCAGCTAGAGAATCCTTCTGGGAAACACCCACCTCTGAATCATCTCAGCCGAGAGCACAGGATCTGGGGTATTTACACCCCCAGCCCTGTTAGCCTTTGTCAGCCGATGCCTCAGGGTCATTAAGTCCCAGGCATTTTGGGGCTTTGGTCTCATTTGATTGGCCATGGATTGACATTTGCTCCCAACAGGGCCAGTTAGATTCTCTCTCTACGAAGTTAGAACTGGGAGAGGATTGGGCACAACCTGAGCTGGTCCCTGGAACAAGGGAGATGTGAACTCCCATGCTGGTGGGATGGTCATGTCCACAGGGAATGGGCGAGGCCTGGCTGCAGAGGGAGAAGGGAGGAACCCCTTTCAGAGTGTGAGAAATAGGCAGCGCTGCCAGCGTGCTTGACACCCTTCCAGGACTCATGCTAGTTCTTTGAGGGTCTTGGCAGTCCTTGAATTCCACAGTAACCCACTGTCCTACCAAGAACCCCCCTTCTGTGCTTAAGCTTACTTGAGTGGGTTTCTGTTACTTGCAACTTCAATTGATCAGGATCTTACCCTAGATTTATACCCCCTCCCCCAAAGAGTTGCCTGCAACTCACACTGGTACCCTTCCTCTCCAACAAGTCAAGCAAATCCACCCCACTGAGATCCCGGAGGACCACATGATCGGCACCTGTCAACACAGAGGTGTCATCATCTTTCCCGGCCTTTTCGTTCCTCTTTCTAAGCCATGCCCATCACAAAATGGTGCGCCTGTGTCTCCTTGACTCAAATTGTTAGTGGTCTTTATTGAGGCTCAGCGGCTTTCTGCGGCTGCTGAATGGGTGCGGCAGGAACAAACGAGAAGCTAGAACTCCACAGCCTTGCCTGTTGGTGTCCAAATCAGAGATGCCAATCAAAACAACCGGTGAGAAGATGTTGGTGTGAGTTCAAGACCCATTAGTTTTCTGGCAACCACCTCACGAGATAGGAAAGAAAGACCTTGATGCCGTCTGGTGCAACCCCACCGTTTTGCAGACGTGTGTGGTCCTCCCATCAGCCCACCTTGGTTCCAAAGAGAGCGCGTGGAGAGACGGATGGAACCTCTCCAGGCCGGAGCGTTCCTTTTTCCAGATTGGGCTTCATTATGACCAGAAGGGCCTTTTCCTTGGTCTCAAACTCTCCATGACTTAACTCCTGCCTGGGTACAAACGGGGTCCTTTGCTGGGATTTCCAAGGCTATAAGTGGCCAGTCCCTTCTCAGGAGGACTCCTGGGTGCCTCTCGGTTCTTTCCCATCCAGGACCTCCCAGGAGCCCATGTTGCCCATGACACACCATTTTATTCAGATTCAAATGTTATTTTTTGGAAATTCGAGTCTAGGATTGCACAATGATGGAAAAGTGGATGGGAAGCAAACCTCTCTCTTTGTACCTTGTTGGCCCCTCGTAACCATAATGTTCACTAATACTTGCTAAGTGCCAGGCCCTGTTCTGTTTTCCACATATTAACCATTTAATGGCAGCCCTGAAGAAGGAAGATGCTGTTTTCATCACCCCACTTGACAGATGGGCACCTGAACACAGGCCAAGCTTGGAAGTAGAGGAACCAGGCTTTGAACTCTGGCATCTTCGTGCCAGAAGATGGCGCGACCCACAAGCAACAGACTCGGGCTCAACCTGCCCCTTGGGTGATCCAGCCCGGGAGGCACTTGCAGCTCAGAGAGGTCAGGTGACTTGAGCAAAGACACAAAGCTGGTGGAGTCAGGATTCAAACATCCATCTAGACCCTCCTTCCCCTGGACTAACTAGTTAGCTCCCTGAGAAGGATTGATTGTCTTTCACTGAGTGTCTGCTTGGTGCTTGGCACTGTCTGTGTGTTTTCACATATTGTGTCTGTTTTAATTAATTAATTAATTAATTAATTAGGCTGCGTGGCACAGCTTGCAGGATGTTAGTTCTCTGACCAGGAATAGAACCCAGGCCCATGGCAGTTAAAAGTGCAGAGTCCTAACCACTGGACTGCCAGGGAATTCCCTATCGTGTCCGTTTTAAAACTTGGAGAGGATTTAAAACAAGCCTGCAGATTCTTTGATCTCTACCTGTTAAAAAATGTGGTCCGTGCCCTCTCTCCTTGACCCCAAGCAGGCTCTGGGTCTTGACCAAGGGTATGGCAGCCGTGATGTTCTGTGACTTCCATTGCCAGGCCACTAAAGGTCCTGCATCTTCTGCCTGGTTCTCTTGGGAGGCTTGCTCTGGGGGAAGTAAAAAGTCTGACTCCCCTGAGACTACCTTCCTGGAAAGGCCACGTGGCTCACCTACCACGTGGGTGACTCAGCTCGGATGACCAGCCCAGTGGAACCTTCAGACGTCTGCAGCCCAGCCAACATCTGACTGCAACCACACAATGAAGCAAGGAAGAACCATCCAACGGGGCCCATCCCAGATTCCTGAGCTACAAAACTACGAGCAAAATAAGATGGTTGTTTTAAGCCACTACATTTTGGGATGTTTTGTTACACAGCACCAGTGGCCATAACATCCCATTTGAGAAATGTTAACCCCACGGAGATGTTAAAGAGAAATGAAGTCGCTCGGAATGCCCAAAGGGTTCACACTGCAGGCAGTCCTGCTCCCTGTTCTCAGACCACCTGGTTCAGGGCCAAGGTCACAGGCGTGAGTGCTTGCTGGATGGAAGTGCTGGGCACGGTCAGATCCCGTCTCTCAGCACGGCAGACGAGAAGCAGGTGGACAGATGAAGAGGAGACCACAGAGGGAAAGGAAAGGAAAAAAGAGGAGGTGGGGGCCTGGAAGTTCCTTGGTGCAGGGTGCTGGGGCAGCGGCTGCCAGTCTGGACAGGAGTTGACAGCTCGGCTGGGGGGCGACATTGTAGAGAGGTGCCCTCAAGTTGCAGCTCTGCCAACAGCCCCCCTGGAACATCTGAGCTGGGAAAGGTGTCCCCAGAGCCATCCGGGACCAGCGAGGAGCCTGCAAAGTTGCCACAAAAAGGAGGCGGAGGCCCAAGCAAGCTGAGCTGTGGATGTTTCGGTACTGACCACACCTCCCCACCCCCACCCAAATGCTGGGCCCATGCGAAATCTGATTCTGTGTGGCTTCCCTTCCCCTCTGCTGGGGCAGGGACCACTTTCTCCCACTCCCTCGGACCCCAGGTTTCATGGTACACAAGGTGGTGGCAGCTGAGTGGGGGTGAGCATGAGTTGAAATCCCAGTTCCTTGTGATGGGAGGCAGTGCGCGTGAGAGCAGGGAGCCAGCCTGGGAGGTGAGAGGTGAGTGAGGCCTTAAGAAAGCTGCTCAGTGTTCCTAAGATTCAGATGCACGATCACTGTTCTACCAAAGTTTAATTGAAATTGTAAATGTGAAATAAAATTTCTCCCCTGGTACAAAAACAAACAAAAAAACAAATCCCAGTTCCTCCACTAGGGAGCTGTGTAACCTTGGGAAAGCTACTTACCTCTCTGTGCCCAGTTTCCTGATGATGACTGCACCAGCCTCAGAGGGCCACTGGGAGCGGGGAGTTTGCCAGGATGATGGGTATGAGGCTGGGTACCTGAGAGGCATCTGTCAAGAATACAAATCTGGGACTTCCCTGGTGGCGCAGTGGTTGGGAATCCACCCACAAATGCAGGGGACGCGGGTTCAAGCCCTGGTCTGGGAAGATCCCACATGCCGCGGAGCAACTAAGCCTGTGCGCCACAACTACTGAGCCTGCGTTCTAGAGCCCGCAAGCCACAACTACTGAAGCCCGTGCGCCTAGAGCCCGTGCTCTGCAACAAGAGAAGCCACCCCAATGAGAAGCCCACGCACCACAACAAAGAGTAGCCCCCACTCACCGCAACTAGATAAAGCCTGCGCGTAGCAACGAAGACCCAACAATGAAGACCCAATGCAGCCAAAGCAAATAAATAAGTAAATTAAAAAAAAAAAAGAATACAAATCTCTTCTCCCCTTGGATTTGCTCTTTGTCAAACCGAGGACACTTGTTCTGCAGCAGTCTTTTGCTCACCACTAAATGCCCCAGTACTTGGGACAGAGCCTGGCATATAGTAGGTGCTTAATAAAGATTGGATGAATGAATGTTGAGCTGAGAATGATGCTTCAAAAACTGAGAAAAGGAAGAAAAGTAAAAGAAATGAAAATAATATGAGTTTTAAAAAGATAACTATTTTTTAATCTGCATTTGAGCTGCACCAAAATCTTCAAGAGCTTCCAGCTTTCTGAATTCGTGTCACACGTGCCTGGCCAATCACAGAGATTCTTCCCTTATCTTTGCCCCATCCCTGTCCACACCCCCTCCCTGCCCCGTGTGCTCTGACCTGTCCGGGTGCCCCAGACTCAGATCCCCGCATAGCACAGGGGCGGGTGCAGAGTGAGTGGAGGGGGACTGTGTGGGGGGAGTCGATACTGAGTGGGCTGATTCAGTGTCTTCATGCAGGAATAAGCAACGTGGTGAGGACAGGCTCCATCTCGCCCTTGGGTACCACCAGCACACAGTAGGTCCACACTATGTGACTGAGTGGGGAGCTCGGGGGAGTCCTTTAGCTCCTGCAGCCTTGGTTTCTTCCCCTGCCAACAAGGGCCTTGGCTTTACATCTCTCAGAGGCAGTTGCTTCTGGCTCTCAATTGATTAGAGTGTTAAACTGCCCTGTCTTCCGGGGACTTGGGGGCACTCGCTTTTCCAAGCCTCAGTTGCCCAATCTGTGAAATGGGATCATTTACATCTCACTGGATTCCTGTGAACCTGTAGTGGAATAATGACGGTAAAGTGCTTACTTAGCCTGGACCTCGGCTTTACTGCCTTCATCCAGTAACGTCTTACTGTCTTCATTCGCACCCTGGAAATTGTGTGTCTGTGTGTGTCTGTGTGTGTGTGTGTGTGTGTGTGTGTGTGTGTGTGTGTGTGTCGGGGTGGCAAGAGTGAAGTTTTCTATCCACGCGTAGAGGATGGAAATAAATTTAGCAAGTGTGTATTCTGCACCATAGTTGATGGAGCCCCCGCCCTTCCTGATTTCATTTGCTGCAATGCACGGGAGATAGCTTCCCTTTTTCCATTTTCCAGTTGAGCCGCAGAGAAGTGGAATTTGGTAAATTTGCACATCCCTTGTGGAAAGTGCCTGGCATCGCGCTGGTTGCATCGTTAAGCTGTCAGTGGAAACGATACTTTTATGGTCATGACGAGAAACTGAGCGCGTCCTCCTCTTGTCAAGCCGAGTTCTTTGGACGCGGGTGGTCCCGCCCTCCCTGCGACGCCCCCGACCCGACCCCAGGCGCCCGCGCCTCCGGGTGTCCTCAGGGCTCCTGGGGTGGGGCGAGGCCGGGAGGGGCGGGGCCGGTGGGGTGGGGGAGGACCTGGCGGGGCGAGGCCGGGAGGACAGGGGCGGGGCCGCGACGGCGCGGCCCCATCAGCGCCGCCGACCGCTGCGGGGCGTGGCCCCGGGGCTCCGGGCAGCCTACAAGAGGCGGCGCGCAGGGTCCTCGGACCCACTTGATCTCTCGGCGGCAGCGGTGTCCTGTGTCCCGCGACCTGCCCGCCGCGCCCGCTGTACCTGTGCTGCCGCTGCCGCCGCTCCACTCAGAAGACGCCGGCGAGGAGGTGACTGGAGCCCTGCGGAGGGAGGTAAGTGTGACTTAAATTGTGCTCCTCTCTGCGCTGTACGATCCGCTCCCGCAGTCTCCGAGGAGCTGAAATAGCCAGAGCAGATGCCGTCTCTTAGGGCTTACTGTGTGCAGGCACTTAGCTGAGCGCGCCACCTGCATCTCAGAACCATGCTCGGCAGCATGCCCGTCCACAGATGGAGAAACTGAGGCTCAGAGAGGGCAAGGTGCCTGAGTCCTCACGTGCTGGAAGCTGGGGAGCCAGGACTCAAAGGCTGTCTGACCGCAGACTCGTGCTCCCTGAGGCTGTGTACTCCTCCCTCACCTGTGCAGTTCGCTAGCATCTGTTGCGTTCCCGTGTACACAGTGGGCGTCAATAAATAGAAAGCTGATGGTGTGTATGTGGCAGGACTTCGAATGTGTCCTGCCCACGTGTGGAGGGCCGGGGTGATCCTAACGGCGTGTGCGTTCTGCCCGGCAGGTTGACAGGGCCACGCCTCTTTATGATTTTGTTTGGAGCAGACCTTCCAGGTAGTCTTCCTGAGGGTCAGAGAGGTGAAGTGTCCAGGCAGAGCGGAGGCTGGGGCCCAGTTCTGTCTACCTCCAAAGCTCCATATGGCTGTGGGTGCGTCCAGGCGTGGGGCATATCAGAGTTCCTACAGGTTTGGGAAGAGTTCCTGGGTCTCTTCAACCAGAGTGGATATCTGCATAAACTTCTTGTGGGGGTTCGGCTGGGAGCTGAGGGCTCAGCTCTGGGGTCTAGGAGATCTGCAGCCCCAGGTGGAAGAGCCAGGGCGAGCCCCTCGTGCAGTGCAGACCCAGCACCTCCCTTGAAAGGGCTGGGCTGGTGGACAAGCCAGGAAGGGCTTAGCTGACGCCTGCTCATCGAAGTCCGATTTGAATGGGGTGTATTTTAGCCAGAGGTGAGTTACTCCTCTGGTCGAGAGAAGCAGCTGGGAGTCTGGCAGGTGCCCAGCTCAACTTCCAACCAAGAGTGGGCTTGTGAGTTTCTACCTTGAACCTTTGGTCTCCTTGCCCGGGCAGAATAGGGTGAGCCTGCCTTCCCCAGTGGGGTCAGGACACCAAGGGTCTAGAGCCTGACAGATGAGAGACCATGTGAAGGACAAGGTGAAGGCCGTGCCCCCTTCTCCAGATAGACCCAGAGGGGAACTCTCAGGGCTCTTTGTCTTGTGCACCTGATTTTCTGTTTCTGCCCCTGATCTGGCTGTTTGCATGGGGGGCAAGGAGCAGAAGGTATGGGAGCTGTGTTGCTGGTGTGCTGGCTCTGAGGTCCCTTGCCGTCCTCTTTACCTGCAACACACCTGGGCACAAGGCCTCTGGGTTTTCATTACAGATGAGGCAACCGAGGCTCAAAGAGGTGAAGTGCTTGCCCGAGGTCCCCTAGCTTGTGTGTGATGTTGTCACCCCAGGTCTCTCTGTCTACTTACCCTACACACTTAGCGGCTGGGTCCTGCCTCCTTTAAGGCACTTCTCTGCCCAACTGCTGACTCTACGTCTGAACCTGACCTTCAACAAGGAACTGTTTCATTTGAGAAATTTTCACACGTGAAACAGCAGCAGAGTTGAGCCCCAGCCTCGTCCCTGATGACGCAGCCGGGGAGGAGAAGGAAGAGAGTGATTTTGATTTTTACAGTCTCTTAAAAAACGGGAGTAGGAACAGTAATGATAACATCTGTAATCCTACCAGCAGCTGACATTTATCTGGCACTTACTGTGGCCCAGATGTGCCTGGGGTTTTACATGGATGACCTATCCTGCTGACTCCTTTATGAGCTGGACTGTCCTCCTTTTTACAAGGAGGCAGTCGAGGCTCAGAGTGACTAAGGTATGTACCCCACGTGACACGGCCAGAGCAGGGAAGAGCTGCCATCCTGGCTGGACCCCACCCGAGATCCTGGAAGAAGATGCCGGTCCAGTGGCTGGCCACAGGACTGTCAACGCAGAGCATGCTGCTGCGCAAGGCTTCTGCCATGTGGGCTCTGAATCCCTGGCCCCGGTTAAGGGTGGGCGTGGAGAGGGGCTTGGGATCCACTCTGCTGACAGGTACCTGTATCAACGTGCAGAGGGCCCCGCTGGGGAGCCCAGAGCAATGCCAGCTGCTCCCACAGTCCTGCGTCTGGAAAGGAGAGCTGGCTTGATGGGGAGGGGCTGGAGCTCAGCAGAAGAGCATGAGCTTCTGAAAGCCCCCAAACTGCATCCCTCCCTCAGAGACCTCACGTTGGCTCTCTGGGGTTTGTGGTAGGTTGCATTTGAAAACTGGCTTTTAAAGGCAGGACCCCCAAATGCCGACCTCTTTGGCCTTGTGGGAGCTGGAACATTTCTTTTCTCTGTCACCAGAGTAATTTACTGCGTATGGGAGGTGCCTCTGTGTCTGCTTGCTCCCGACCTAGGAAGCTTTTTTTCCCCCCCTTTTTTTGCAGACTCACTGGTTTTTGATCAGTCCCAGATGTGCAAACCCAGCATCACTCAAAGGGGCTCATGGCTTGTCAAGAAAGGAAAATATAACACAGACGTCATTTCATTTCATGTTCAGTTCACTGAGCTGAATAGCTTCTCAGACCTTCATGGGATAGGGCATCTGGAGCCCCTCATAAAATCCCAAAAGGAGCACACTCTGTTCTGGAACAGGGAGGGTCAGGCAGATCTGGGTGGTGGTTGGTAGGGCCAGCCATGCTCTTTTTTCTTTCTTTCTTTTTTTCCTTGAAAAAAAAGGTTTTATTGTGGTAAAATACTCATCAACATAAGATTTACATTTTACAGGGTTTTTTTTTTTTTTTTTTTTTTTTTTTTTTTTTTTTTTTTTGTGGTATGCGGGCCTCTCACCGCTGTGGCCTCTCCCGCTGCGGAGCACAGGCTCCGGACGTGCCCACTCAGCGGCCATGGCTCAGGGGCCCAGCCGCTCCGCGGCATGTGGGATCCTCCCAGACCGGGGCACGAACCCATGTCCCCTGCATCGGCAGGCGGACTCTCAACCACTGCGCCACCAGGGAAGCCCAAGATTTACATTTTAAAGTGCACAGTTTGGTGGCATCTAGTACATGAACGATGTTCTGCAACCATCACCGCTGTCTAATTCCAGAATGTTTTCGTCATCCCAAAAGGAGACCCCATAACCATTATTAGCAATCACTCCCCACTCTGTGCTCCCCGGGCCCTGGCAACCACTCATCTGCTTTCTGTCTCTCTGGGTTTGCTTATTCTGGGCATTTCATATACATGGAATCCCACAGTCTGTGGCTTTTTGTGTCTGGCTTCTCTCACTGAGCATAACGTTGCCAAGTTCATTCATGATGTAGCCTGTGTCAGTGCTGCATCCCTTTTTATGGCTGAATACTATTCCAGGGTATGGATAGACCATCTTTCATTTATCCCTTCTTCCACTGATGGAAGTTTGGGCCATTTCCACCTTTTGGCTACTGTGCATAATGCTGCTACTCACATCTGTGTACACAGTTTTGTTTGTACACCTGTTTTCCGTTGTTTTGGGTCTACCCCTAGGAGTAGAATAGCTGGGTCACATGGTATTAAGGAACACGTGTCCCATTTTCTTGACTTCCCTCTGGAAGAAACATCAACTGAGATCATCTCATTCAGAAATGAGAATCTGGCACCTGGGTGTTTGGGGGGCGATGTTCACAGCTCCCCTGCCTCCGCACCAGGAGAGCAACTGACAGAGATTCCTGTCGGAGAAGTTGCCCCCGGGGGAGCTCAGCTTTCTACCCCAGGCTGTGCAGTTGTGGGTACTCACCGACAGACACCCCCTCTTCAAGGCTGTAGGGATAGACAGTTTCTCATGATCCAGCCCGAGGGAGATATATCTTCTCTGATTGTCTCAAATGCTGTGTCAGCTTAGACAGAAACCACAGATTTAGGGGAAAAAGAAAAGTCCTAATGAGGATTATGCAACTTTTGGGCCATCATTTTTAAAAAATATAAATTATGAAATCCCACATTTTCAGTACAAGTTTCTGGATCGCATCCCACAGTGTGAGTACAGAATGGTGAAATCCCAGAAGGGAAAAGAATCCAGCTTCCATTTTGTTTGCAGTCAGGTGGTCCCAGAATGGACCCCGCCCTGAGGTTCTTTTGTATTGAAAACATCCTGGATCTCTCTAGAACTGGGAACTGGCATTCAGCTGGCACCTTGGTAAGATCCTAGAAGTCCTTTTAGAGCAAAGAGGCAGCGTTCTCTGGCAGGGAAAGGTGACGTTGGGGGGGAATGTTGGGGGGTACACCAAGGGGAAGGACCAGGTACGTGCAAAGGCCTGGAGGAGGGGAGGGGCCTGGCACCCTGAGAATGACCAGAAGCTCAGGGTGTCTGGGGTCTAACGGTCAGGCTCAGGGCGGAGGAGTCTGCCCTGCGGTGGGGTCAGCTGTACTGAGCTTGGATTTCCTGCTCTGGGCTGCGGGGCACAGGAGAGTCACAGGGTGGCCTTTGTATGTGAGAACAGATCACTGTGGGATGAGCAGTATCCCCCAAAGTGTGGAGAGCCCATCCTGCTGGTCCCCGAGGTGACTGAGTATGTCTAGTGACCCAGCAGCAAAGGCCTCCCACCGGGCGCTGTTCTCTCCTCACAGCAAGGCGACCGTCTCAGGGGGTGCCTTCTGCCCTGAATGCCTCCCCACCCTGACCTCGCTACAACAGAGAGCGCCCTCTACAGTGAGGCCCCTGGACCCAACTCTCTTCCGTTTTCCTCGTGTTCCGTTTTACTCCAGCCTCAGGTTCTCTGCACCTGCTGATGAGAGAAGGTTCCCTTTTTAAAGTAAATTTCTTTGAACCCCCAAAGCAAGCCAACTTCAATAAAATACGAAGTATGAACTAGAACAGGGAGATGGTAGGAAGGTGGGCAAAGCTTGGGGAAGGGGGTGTGCCAAGGGCTGGAGTTCGGGAAACACTGGTCTAAGGTGCGGCGTGAGAAGATTTGAGAGGCTGTTACCACCTAGAGCAGCGGTTCTCAAAGTGGGATCCCCGAACCAGCAGCGGCTCCCGGGAGCTCTTCCGAATGCCGATTCCCAGGCCCTGCCCCAGGCCTCCTAAAGCGATGGGGGTGGAGCCGGCAATCTGCGCTTTCACGCGGCTGCCAGCACTTTCTGGTGCGGGCTCCAGGGTGGGACCCATTGCCCTGGAAAGCCCAGAAGACTTGCCCTGGGCCCCGGCCCCAGAATGAGGTGGGTGGGGCTGGCTGATGGGGGCGGAAGGTTCTGTTTACAGGGCCTGGTGTGACCAGAAACAGGTCACGTGGCGAGAATGGAGCCAGTGGCTTGGGAGCTAGAATGACCTCTTCTGTCCAGAGCCGAGGCCCCTGAGAACAGGCTCTTGACGTGTGCCTAGGACTTTCTTCTGGAAGAGCGCTCGGCTTGTTGGCACCCGTTGCTCTGGGGCCCTAGCAAGCGTCCTAAGGATTCCCGCGTTTTCCTTCAGCCTGTATTTAGAGCCCCGTGTGCCCAGGAGCTTGTGAAGTCTGTCTGTTGTAACCCCTGAGCGGCCCCTGTGAAAGAATGGGTTGTTTCCTTCCCAGCATTTAAAATACATCTGTGTGTATGCACGTGTCCACTGCACCTCTCCATCCCACCCCCAAACCGGCTTCCAGCACAGCCAGTCTGTTCTCATGGGGGAAGCACAGGCTGCTGTAAAAACACTGTTTATTCCCGGGAACCTTCAAGGCCGGGCTTCCCGGGGACTGAGATATTTTCAGCTTTGGCATCGCTGGACAAAGTGCCCTTCAGACTGGGGATGAACTGGGCCCTGTCTGGGAGAGTCGGTGTCTGGCCCAAGTGGGAGGCTCTGGCAGCACGGAGCTTTATCTGGGCTCCAGCACCTTCAAGTTCACTTTGAAGGGCTGCAGGAGACCAGGCCCCGGACTTGTCTCACTGCTGAGCCTCCTGGGGAGAGCCCTGGAGGATTTTCTCTTGCATAATCTGTTCTCCGGCTTCTCTGGAGAAGCCGTTCTTCCAACAGAAGCCAGAACTTCTTTAAATTTCTCTTAAACTTTTTATTAAAGTTCAACATGCTAGAGGAGAATGCACATGCATTCGTGCGTTGGGGGATGAATTTTCTCCAAGTGCACAAGCCCGTGCTATGGCCCCAGAGCTACAGAGCCTGACCGTCCCCCAGGAACCCTCCCATAGCCCCACCTCCGAGAGTAACCATTTCCGGACTTCTGATGGCATAGGTTGGTTTTGCCTGGTTTTGAACTTTACATAAATGAACCATGCATGTTTCATCACTGGAGTCTGGCTTCTTTGGTTCAGTGTTATGTCTGTGAGCTTCGTCTGCAATGCTACATCTGCCAGGTTCTCAAAGCATAAATCAGACCCTGTCACCATCGGCTTCAACTGCCCTGCACCCGACAGGCACGCACGCACGCGCGCGCGCGCGCGCGCACACACACACGCACACACAACCCTCTTTGCAATTATGCTGTAAAATTTTTATTGTTTTTATTTTATGGCCATGCCACATGGCATGCGGGATCATAGTTCCCCAGCCAGGGATCATACCTGCACCCCCTGCAGTGGAAGCGCAGAGTCTTAACCACTGGACCGCCAGGGAAGTTCCCCCTCTTTGCATTTAGAATAAAATCCTTGTCATGGCCCTCAAGGCCCCCGGCTCCTTGGCCCTGCTTGCCTCTGTGACCCCATTTCTCCCCGGCCACACTGGCTTTGCACCCCTCCTTGGTCAGGCCAAGATGGTGACCATCTCAGAGCCTTCGTCCTAGCGGTTCCTGCTGCCTGGAGTTCACCCCAGCCAGGGTGGTCCCTGCCTCTCCCTCTGCCCAGCCTCACCATCCCATGTCCCAGGGCTGTCTTCCTCCAGCCTCTGTATGTCTATTTGCTGCGATGTTCCCTCCCGCCCGCCCCCCCCCATTCCTGGGGACAGAGTCTCGTTCACTGGCCTATCCCAAGGCCTCCGTGGCCACCTGAGGGTTTGCCCTGGGGATATTCATCTGTGAAGCAGTGTGAAGATTCCAGAACCTGCTGCTACAGAATTCTTGAGCTTGGTTCAAGGCTGTGACTCATCCTTGCAGGTACCACCCAATACCAATGAATCATGCAGTTCAGGTGGGAGGCTGGTCCAGATGCTGTCAGCCTCATAGCCTGGAGCAGAGATGATCCGGGATGCCCGAATTCACCCAGGAGGCGGAGGGAAAGAAAACAGTCATTAAACACCGGTAAATCCTGGGGCTCTGCTGCTGAGCTCTTTAGAACCACTATCTCCATACTCTGCAAATCCTCCCCCAGTCCTGGGAGAAATTCAGGGCTTCGTTTTGCCCATGAGGAGTTGGAGACTCCACGAGGTTGAGGGACCCTCTGGGCAGCGCCCAGCTCAATGCTGTGGCTTCAGGATTCGAACCGGGGTTGACCCAATGTCCACGCTTATCGATGCTGCCTCCTGGGAGTCCTTGATTTCTTGTCCTTTGGAGGTGGAGGTTTCCTGCCATTTATGTAAAGCTTTGCTGGGAGCATTGTTTCCAGGGAAGCATCCACACGTCTGCAGGAAGGGAGAAAGGGGCCCCAGGAGTTATGTACTGGGTATTTTAAGAACATGTTAATTTCTTGTCCAGTCACTTTAAAGTGGCTTCTCATATATTATCTTGGCTTGCACTGAACAAACCTGGTTTTTAGTTCTTTTTTTTTTCCACAGAGTAGATTAAGTAAATGTTTGTTAAGCGAGTGTTCTCTTTTTGTTCAGAATTGTGTATATTCTCAGCATAGTATTTAAAAAACTGAATGGGTTTTGTATATTGTATTTGTTCAGTTAAGCATCCCGAGATACTGCCCTGTGTATCCCATAAGGACGTATCTCTGGCTGAGGGGACAGGAGGAAAGAAAGTGCCTGCAGCGGAGGGGGCGGGGGCGACATTTTTGTTAAGCCTAGTGTCAACCCTTGTGGGGTTGAGGGCAGTGCAGTTGGCAAGGGAAGGGAAGGCCTGTTTTCTCCATTGTCCTGCCCTAATTCTGTTGAGAAGGGTTTAAGGAAAACTGGCTCCAATGGAGGAGGGAGATCCCCACCCCTGGGGTGTCTGATACTTACCCAGTCCTGGGATCTGCCTGAGACAGGCTGGGGTGTCCCGCCCCCTTCCTCCCAGCCACCACTTCATTCCTGGAATTTCTGGGTGGTTTGTGGGTCTGACTCTGCTCTGCCCTTGGCCTCGCTCAACGTTTTGAGTTCTCCTTTGTGCTTCTGAAGAAGAGCAGAGCCCTGGGCACCCCGGGCTTGGGGGTTAGCCTCGGGGTCTCTCTCTGAGTCCGGCTGACGTCGGGGCACTGGTCAGAACTGTCCTGACGTTTTGGAGAGCAGGATGGGTAGGCGGTCAGAGTGTGGCAGGCTCCTCGGCATCGTCCGCAGGCACTCTGTGTGACCGTGAGCAAGCTGCTTGTCTGTGTTGAGCCTCAGTTTCCTCATCTGTAAAATAGGGATCATAATTCAGTGACCCCATCAGTCTGTGCAGAGGATGAAATACGAGATTCTGGGAGTAGAGAACCCAGAACAATGTCTGCCGCTTCGCCCTCACTCGTCACGTGTTGGCTGGGTTACCGGGGATAAGTGTTTGCTGGGCAGTTAATACGCGCTGAGGATTCAAGTTGAATAAGACCCAGTCGGCCAGTGCTGTGCTGGAACTGGCCGACTGGGTCATGCTGGCTTGTACCGGATTGTCCCGGCTTGTGAGAGCCCATGGTTAAGTATTCAGAAAAGTTGTGGTTAAGTTTCCGAAAAGTTCAACCCAACCATCATTTTTTTTTTAATTGTATCGTTGATGTACAATGTACAATCATTGTATTGTTGATGTACAATGTGGTGTAAGTTTCAGGTGTACAGAACAGTGATTCAGTTATATACACATATATATGTATATACACCCGTATTTTTAGATACCTTTTTTTCCCCTTATAGGTTATTACAAAACATTGAGTATAACTCCCCGTGAACACCACCAACATTAAATGTTATATAAACTTATAGTGAAATAAGTCTTATTTAAAACAAAGATAATAAATACTCAAAAGTTAGCGCATCCTATTTTTTTTTTTTTTTTTTTTGCGGTACGCGGGCCTCTCACTGCTGTGGCCTCTCCCGTTGCGGAGCACAGGCTCCAGACGCGCAGGCTCAGCGGCCATGGCTCACGGGCCCAGCCGCTCCGCGGCATGTGGGATCCTCCCGGACTGGGGCACGAACCCGTGTCCCCTGCATCGGCAGGCGGACTCCCAACCACTTCGCCACCAGGGAAGCCCAGAGGTGGAGCTTTGAAATAATGTGATGAAGAGAGAATAGCCTTTTCACTGTGTTCCCTGTTATTAATTCCAGCCTTCCCCAAATCCCTCCAGACAACGCATCTGTGGAGCATTTAGCATCACCATCACTATTGTCATAGCCAGTGTACTATTAGCCACAGACCACGTAGCGAACCCTGTAATATTGTAACACTCGTGTTCCTCATCTCCAGCATTCCTCGTACCACGGCTCGTCCCTTGACCCCAGCCTGCCCCCTCCCCTGCAGGCTGATCCATTCCTGCTCAGCAGTGAAGACTCAGCCGAAGGGTCGTTGCTTTCTGGAAGCCTCCTGGAGGTGAATCACACCTGCAGACCTGTCAGCCTTGTTCACCCACAGAGGCGCCAGCGGTGGTCAATAAATATTTACGTAGGGAATGTACAGACCTCGTCCCAACGAGGTCAGACACTGGCGGTTCAACGGTGAGCAAGGCGGACAGATCTGGGGCCATGATTACGCAACGACCCTGCAGTTGAGTCTTAACCCACGAGCCGGATTTCATTCATCAGCGGGCCCCGGGCGGGGGAGGGGCAGGCTGGGGTCATGGGATGAGCCGCGAGAACAGCATGTGCAAAAGCAGAGAGCTTGGCACGGTCTTGGGGCTGACGGCTGGCAGGCTCCGTCCTAAGAGTCATCTTTCTGGCAGGCTTTCTTAAACATAGGCGAAGGCAGCCCAGGCGGGATGACATCGAACTCCAACCACGTTCTCTTTCTTTCTCTCATTCCTGAGAGTTGAATTTGGTGGCAGCATCCCCCAGGAGCTAGCCCTCGAGGAGACCCCTGGCTAGATGGGGGACATGCGAGGCTGTGGATGCCCTAAATGTCCCCAGAGCCTTGACCAGGGTAGAGGGGTGATGGCAGAGCTGACATTGCAGCAGCCACGTGCTCAGAGTTCCCCACGCTTCCAGAAAGCTGGATTTCAAGCCTTGGTTCCACCTCAAACCAGACCCGCAACCTCACAGATACCACGTAACGTCTCCCGGGCTCAATTTTGTTTTCCTGAAAATGGGGTAGAAAACAGCCAGAGTCCAACTGCATCTGAAAGCTGAGGCCGTGCTGCAGGAATCTGACCCCAGGTTGGGTCTGGCCGTTGACCGTGGGGCTTGAAAGCTTTCTTGGTCCCCTCCCCGCCCCCTGGTATGTGCTTATGGGACCCTGGCGCCGTTATCTTGTTTGTGGTCTCCCGGGCTGGGTTTTGCAACTGGGGCCAAGGAGACGATGTCTCCCAGACAGCGTTTCTGTGAATCGTACGGCCGTCCACGTGGGTGTTTCGGGCTTTTGGCAGGAGGCCAGGGACAGAGAGTGGAGAAGAGCTTCTCTAGAAATGATGCTTGCATTTGGCCACCCTAGGAGAAAGCGGGGACAAAAGTGCGGAGTTGGAGAGTGTGGGCCTCCGTCTCCAGGAACCGAATGGAGCTCAGGTCGACCCCCTGAAGTGTGAGCACCTCGGGAACGTTAGGAGGGCTGGAGGGTGCCCGGCAGAGAGGGTCCGTCAGTGCGGGCGTCATATTTTAGTCAAGGGTGCGTCAGCAGATAGAGACTGGGTGGGTGCCAAGCCCAGTATCTTGGTGAAATGTCACCGTGATGTGAAGGTTTCATTCCCCTAGGGGCGACACATGGATGCCTTCTCCACAGAGTCACTGTCTGACCTGGGGTGGGGCACGGTGCCTGTCTCCACTGAGCCCCACTATCCACGCAGGAAGCAGAGAAAGGCAGGGAGGGTCGCAGTGAGTGCTGGGTTGTTTGTGGGCGGCCCTCCCCTGTGTGGGTAGTGATGGGAAATCTCCAAGGAAGCCCACCCCTCGGGAAGGCACGATCGCATTGAGGAAGGGGCTTGGAGGTCAGACGGAGCTGCGTTCCAGCCCCAGGTTTTCTGCTTGCAGGTGTGTGACCCTGGGCAGGTTCCTGACACTCCAGGGGCCTCAGCCTCCTCACCTGTAAAATGGGAGCAATAGACCCCAAACCTCTGAATCATCGGGAGGGTGAAGTGAGAAATGCAGCAACGGGCTTGTGGTGGGTCTCACTCCATGTAAGCCCCACTGGCCTCCCTGGTGGGGGCCTGTACGTGTCATTGGAAAGCCCCAGGTGGTGGTGGGCAGTATGTATGTCTCATTGGGAAAACTTTTTTTAAAATTTATTTTATTGAAGTATAGTTGGTTTATAATGTTGTGTTAATTTCTGCTGTACAGCAAAGTGACTCAGTTATACAAATATATATTCTTTTTCGTATCCTTTTCCATTATGGTTTATCCCAGGATATTGAATGTAGTTCCCTGTGCTCTACAGTAGGACCTCGTTGCTTATCCATTCTCTGTATAATAGTTTGCATCTGCTAACCCCAGACTCCCACTCCACCCACCCCCCCATCCCCTCTATCCCTTGGCAACCACTAGTCTATTCTCTACGTCTGTGAGTCTGTCTCTTTTAAATTGTAGATGGAAAGGGGGCTGCAGTGCTTTCTCCCTAAGCTCTTACCGAGCTGTTTTGGCAGTGGAAGCTGAATGCCAAGGGACTGAAGGCCAAGGCGGGCTGGCGTGGCCCCGGCGAAGTCGCCTCGGCTGGTGGGCTTGTGCTGTGACACAGCGCCGATGGCCACTGCCCAGGCTCCAGCCATGATCCCACCCTTGGCCTCCCCATTTGCCTCTCTGTCCCTCCCTTACCCGCTTCCATACAGCTGCCAGTGGGATACTTAGAACACAGTTCTCCTCACTTATTATCTGATGCTTGTATTAGTTTGCTAGGGCTGCCAGGATAAAGTACCACAGACTGAGTGGTTTAAACAACACACATTCATTTTCTCACACTCCTGGAGTCTGGAAGTCCAAGATCAAGGTGTCGGTGGGGCTGGTTTCTTTTAGGCCTTGCTCCTTGGCGTGTAGACGGCGGTCTCCTTGCTGTATCTCACACTCTCGTCCCTCCGTGTGTGTCTGTGTCCTAATCCCTTCTTCCTATAAGGACACCAGTCATACTGGAGCACGGCTCTCCCATATGACCTCGTTTTAACTTAACCACCTCTTGAAAGACCCTCTCTCCAATACAGTCACAGTCTGAGGTGCTGGGGGTTAGCACTTCGACATAGGAATTTGCAGGCCACACAACTCAGTCCAGGATTCTGTTTTTTTTCCCCTGTGTGCCAGCCCAGTGCTGTGCTCTGGAATGTAGATGTGAGATGCCAACCCTGTTACTGTTACAATTCTGCTTAAATCTTCAGTGTTCTCCTGTGGCCCAAACTTAGCAGAAGCCATCAAGGTACAGGCGTTGCCCCCTCCCCAGCGTGGACCCCACCAACCCTCCCTGAGCTGCAGCCAGGCCAGACCATTTTCAGACCCAAAAGTGCCGCCCAGCACCATGTCCCGAATGGCCCAACCCAAGACAAGTTGGTGTGGTCCAGGCTAGCGACTGTCTCAAGTTGGAGAAACCACTTGGAGAAACGCCTCTTTTCACTTGCGTTTCTCCCCATGGGAAGGTTTGACTAAACCCCATGGTTGGGAATTCCCTGGTGGTCCAGTGGTTAGGACTCCGTGCTTTGAGTGCTGAAGACCCAGGTTCAATCACTGGTTGGGAACTCAGATCCCACAAACCACGCGGTGTGGCCATAAACAAACAAACAAACAAACAAACAAACCCCATGGTTCTCCCAACTCTGAAGCTCCAGCCGAGGCTTTGTCTGTTGTCTCCGGAACCTTGGAGGGAAGGACCCGTCTGCGGCCCATGGACCAAGCAAGGCCCTTGAATGTTCAGAGTGAAGGCGGCTGACCAAGTCTTCTGGAGTAAGGTCACCCTTGTTCAGGAGAACATGCCGGGAGAATGCACTTGGAACCAGCAGTGGTTTCACTGTCCTTTCATGCTTTGGCATTTTGCTTTGTTTTATTCATTAATATTTAAAAAAATTTAAAGTAGACAAGTCCAAAGGCTAGTATGCACTCACCTCCGAGGTCCGGCCCCAGAGGACACCCTCGTCTGGTGACTACATCACATTCCTGCCAACTCAGCCTGCCCACTCAGTGTGAACGGAGCTTACACTTTGCTATATTTGCTTGAGAATTTTATTTTTATAAATTTATTTATTTATTTATTTTTGGCCGCGTTGGGTCTTCGTTGCTGTGCGCAGGCTTTCTCTAGTTGCGGGGAGCGGGGCTACTCTTCGTTGCAGTGCGCGGGCTTCTCATTGTGGTGGCTTGTCTTGTTGCAGAGCACGGGTTCTAGGCGCATGGGCTTCAGTCGTTGTGGCACGCGGGCTCAGTCGTTGTGGCTTGCGGGCTCTAGAGCACAGGCTCAGTAGTTGTGGCGCACGGGCTTAGTCGCTCCACGGCATGTGGGATCTTCCTGGACCAGGGTTCAAACCCCTGCATTGACAGGTGGATTCTTAACCACTGCGCCACCGGGGAAGTCCCGAGATTTTTAATAGAAACAATATGTTAGACATAAAGGTGAGTTCCCTCATATTCTCCTTCCCGGTTCAGTTTCCCTCACCCTGGCATCATCTACCACCATGAACTTGGTCTGTTCAGTCCTGCTTTTAACCGTACAAACACATGCAGGTGCACGTACACACACACACCATATACATATATGTACATACATGTATAATACATGTGTGTATAATACACACATATACACAGATGTATGTACATATACACATATCTATAAACTATACAGGGTATGGTTTATATGCCTTAAAACGCACACAAATAGTACCATTAGCGTAGTATTCTACAACTTGCTTTTTTAGCCCAACGTCAGATTTGAGCTTTGTTTATGCCAGTTTTTACCTGCTGTATAATATTCCACCCACACTGACTCACAGTTCATTTACCCATCCCCCTACTGAGAGTCGTCTGAGCTGTGCCCGTTGGTGATTTAAACCAAGCCCAGTTTAGTTGAGTCATGTAAGCAATTCCCATTTCATGCCTTTTGTGGTGCCCTGCCCCTCGGGATGCTGAAGAGTAAAGCAAATCGGGTGTTGCCGTGACGCCCGAGTGGACACTCCGTGATGTCGATCCCGCTCCTTCTTTGTCCTAAATCTTAACCCAGCGTCAGTGCGTTTTGGCATCCTTTCCAGCCTGGCCTCTGCAGCTGGGAAATGCTCGTATATGGTGGTGTGACTAAGCAGGGAGACGTCAGGGACCCTGAGAGCATCTGCGTTTCTGGCTTGATCCCCGCAGGGCGAATGAGCACTCAGAAGTCTCCCACCGTCACCCAGGACCCTGAGGCTCTGCCCCAGAGGGAACTCCTCGGGAGGGAGGCCACATCTCACCCACTCCAAGGAGTCAGGCCTCCCCCTAGATGGCGGTTATATTTATCTGAAGCGTAAGCTCGGTCAGGACCCTGGAGAGTTTCCAGGGCTGGAGATGGGAACTGCCGCGTTCCCATAGCTCCTCCACTGCAGCTCTCCCTCCTGGGATGCCCCGGTCGCGCCCTTGAGGATGTCCTCCTCCAGCTGCCAGCTTGCAGCCCCAGACCACGCGACCGGTGAAAACCCAGCTGTTGCCGGTATAGGAGAAGACCAGAGGGGCCACCCGGGGTTCCGGGTGGGTCAGCGTCCAGGCTTGGCTGCCTCTCCCCCCCATCCAAGGGGGCCCTGGAACCCCTCCCTCCAGCTCCCAAAGCTGTCTTGTCAGACCTGTCCCGCTGGGTAGGGGCTGTGGGTTTCCTCGCCTGTCGCCCAACTGGGAGCTCCCTGAGGCCAGGACAGTGCCCTTTTCATCTTCGTGTCCCAGCGCCCAGCACAAAATAGGTGTCTAATAAAGGTCATTGGGTGACTGGCTGCCTCTCCTTGGGAGTAAAGCAGAGGCGGGAGGGTGAACGAACACACTCATTCCAGCCCTGCCTTGTCTTCTTGGACCAGACGATAAGCCAGGAGGGAGACCATGCTTTGTGACCTTTAGTGTGACCCCATGGAACCAGGGTAGCACGATGGAAAATCCTGGACCCTCAGAGACACCACACCTGGGTTCGAGTCTTACAAGTAGAGCGGCCTTGGGATCAGCACTCAAGCCTCAGCCTCCTCACCTGTAAAATGGGAGTGATAACAGGCCGACCTCCTGGGTTGTCGGGAGGACTGGAAATGACATAATGAGGTGACTGGCCCACACAGATGCTCAGGAAGGGTTCTGGGAAGGAACACAAGGCACAGCGGAAATTCACCTAATAAATTAACTTCGGACCGTGGAATTTTAAAATTCCTAAGTGTATTCCAAGGCTAAGGCAGCTTTTCCTAAGATGCTAACTAAGAAAGGTTAGTGAGCGGCGTTATTTGGGAAAAGGGCCTGTAGCCCAAAGGCAAGGAGGGATCATCAGGATCCTTGCTGGGTCATAAAGTGAGGGGTTCACCGCAGTCGGCACCAGGGGTCTCTCAGAGGGGTGAATCCCAACCAATGTGACCGCGAGGCCGTGCGCCACGGCCCCCAGCCCGGCACGTGTCAGGGTTAAGGTTCCAGAAATGCTCCTTGGGAAGTGCAGCTCCAAGATGGGCCTTGCAGGACCGGGAGTCCCAGCCACCATCTTCTGTCCCCTAGGCCCTAGTGATGCAGTTGTTGGGCACTAATAACCCATATGAACCACTAACTTAGCAGCCAACAGGGTGACACCCGGCAGTGCCTGTAACGGGCTCATTGTCAGAAGCTGCCTGAGGGAGGCTGCACGCCAGGCTGTTTAGGGGGTCTGCCAGGCAGGGATGGGATCCGAGTGGGTACACAGATACCCCTTGGAGGTCCTCTCTCTTTCTACTGTCACTTTCTTCAAGGAGCAAATCGGCAGAGTGCACGGCTGGGTCCCTGGCTGGGTCCTGGGAGATTGTGTTGTAGTGTGTGATGGTTACACGGGTGGTGCCCGGTGGAAGGGCCATGATAGGTGGGGCCTCATGCGGTGATGGGTCTGGGGATGCCTCACCGTCGCTTTGGGAACTGAGTCTTACTTCACAGGGACCAGGAAGTTTGCCACTCACGTTGGTTCACGGCACATCCTTTTGTGATGTGAAATGACTTTAGCAATCTCTTTTGGGGGCAGGAGATGGAACTTAATTCAGGCCGTAGACCCACCGCAGTCCTGAATGAGTCCAAATGCTGACTCAGAGTGAGAATAGAAGGCGCCATGAGAAGTTGAGTCCAGGAGAGACGGAGCCAGGATGTCCCATGTGTCATCGGGCAGCTTGCCTTGCTGGAGACCCTTGGCATGAATCCCAGCTCCACCACTTCCTGCCTGCGGGACCTTGGTGGTTTAGCTTCTGTGGCCTCAGTCTCCACATCTGCAAAGTGGGGAGAATGACATCCGATCCGGTCAGTGCCGTCGTGGGTTTGACACTGACCGACTTCTCCCGCCGCCCTCTGCTTCTTTTCAGAGCACGCAAGCACCTCAGGAGCCCAGGCCACCCTGTCATCCCAGCCCTTGCTGCCAGCGTGGAGTCATGAGCTGTGTCCTGAACGGCATTGTGCCCTTGGGGCTGGTGCTGCTGGTCTGTGGAACCCAGGGCTTTTTCCTGCCCAATGTCACACACCTAGAGAAGCTGCTCAGCAAATACCAGCAGGACAGACCCCACTCCCGGGTCCGGAGGGCCATCCCCAGGGCGGACAAGGAGGAGATCCTCATGCTTCACAACAAGCTGCGGGGCCAGGTGTCACCACCGGCCTCCAACATGGAGTACCTGGTGAGCGCTGGGGCACCACAGGGGCTGGCCCCATCAGTGGGGGGAGGGGTGGGGGATGGCAGGCTTGGGGACTCCTGGTGAGAGAGGGTTCCCTGCCTCTGTTCTGGATGCCCTACGCGATCAGCACAGGCTGCACCTCTCTGTAGCTCAGCCCGAGCTCCCCGGCCCTCTTGGAGGGGGAGGGGGAGGGGGAGAGTCAAGGGCCGGGCTTTGGTGAGTCCGACCCCAGCTCTGCTACGTCTTCACTGTGTGACCTTGACGTCTCCTTAGCCAATCTGAGCCTCAGCGCCTACTTTGGAAATCCCACCTCATGTGGCCCCCCGTGACCATCTAACGGCATATGTGTTGACTGCCTGGCACAGATGCTCAGCCCTGGGGCTGTGCTGTTACCCCTGTCCTTGTGCCACCCTTAGCTTCACCCCACCGTTTAGCTGCGCCTTCCGTCTGAGTAGCGAGGGGTGGCCGAGTCCATGAGTGATGGGGTGTCTGCTGGGGAGGAGGAGTGTAGAGAAGGGACAGTGGCGGGTCCCCCATGCGTCTGGAGAAGCCCCGCATTTCGGAGCAGAAGGAGCAGCCGGCTCCCCAGTGCACGTCCCCAGCTCTGCCCTCACTCATGTGTCTCCGTGTCCCATCCCCCCAGCCCTGTGAAACGGGCGCCGTGGTATCCCCCCACTTTATAGACTGGGAAACCGAGGCCCGAGGTCACACAGCTGTAGAGGCGGAGGCGAGTGCTGACCTGGGTCCGGCTGAGTCCAGGACCCGTGCTCGTGTCCCCTCTCCACGCTCAGTTTAACCTTCCCCCCTACCCCGACCCCACCAGCCTTTTCCATCCTCTCTTGATTATCGGGGCAGCCTCAGCCCTGGAGTGGGGGCGGGGGCCGTTTCACCTCCCATCTTGCCCTCTTCCGGCCCATTCTGCTTCATGGTATCTCAGGATTGGAGCTGGGATCTGGCTCCTTCGGTCTCAACAGCCCCCCTGTGGGGGAAGTAGAGCCTTTAGGGGTGTTGTTGAGGCCGCCTCTGAGCAGGGGGCCTCGGGGCGGGGCCGGCAGTCCGAGGCTCAGCACCATCCCCTCCCTCCCGGCATCCTCGGCCCGTCTCCACCCAGACAAGTGGCACTGATTTGAGAAAGTGTCTCAGAGTCATGGCTTCCTGCTCGGCCCTGCTTGCTGGGGCTTCGAGCCACAGTCCTTTGAAACAGGCTCAGCACCGAGAGGTGGATTTTAACACTCCAGAAGTTAAGATACCCCATTTTGAGGTTTTATGAGTGGACAGGCTCTGGAGCCAGCCTGCCTGGGGTTAGGTAGCTGCCACGTGCTAGCTGTGTGACTTCGGCAGATTACTTAGCCTCTCTGTGTTTATAATTTCTCACCAAGCACAATGGGGGACGACAAAAATACCTTTCTCACAGAGTTGTTTGGAGGAGTCAATGAGATAATGCATGATACTAAATAAATGTGAATTATACTGTTGCTATTATTTTAGTAACCATTATTTTAGTGGAATGGGACCAGCACTTGGTGGCAACATGCAGAGCAGGAAGATCCCCCTTGGAAGCTGGGTGACCTTAGGCAAGTTACTTAACCTCTCTTAACCTCAGAGGTGTTTGTTTGTTTGTTTGTTTATTTTATCTGCAACAATGGAGAGAGAAAACATACCTCCAGGGCTTGTTGGGAGAATTAAATAAGAAAATGGTGCTAATGTTCCCTGCAGCGGGCAAGTGTTCAGATGATGACTGCCCTGGCGGGTGCTTGAGAAAGTTAACTTCCTTAATATCCAGGTACCCTTGACGGAGAGCTACTTTGCTTCTCATCTGGGGGCTCCATGCCTCCTCTCGTTCAACCTTCCCCCAAATCCTATTCCAGGTACCATTAGCCCATTTAGAGATAGGGAAACAGAGGCTCAGAGAGGTGAAACCATTTGCTTGAAGTCACACAGCCAGCAAGAGGCGGAGCCTGGCACCACACCCAGGTTCACCTGACAAGAACAAGACCTAACAAGAGTACCTCACTGCCCCCGCCCGAAGGTGGGAGGTGCGAGCTCTTCTCAACAGGCCTGTCTCCCACTGACTGAGTGTGGCCCCTGGGGGTGTTGACCCCCTGTTTCAGGCCATGCTTGGGCACTGGAGAAAGATCCGAGGCAGAAGTGGTATAGGGTTTGGTGGGCGCTGAAGGTGGGGCATGTCGGCGAGAAACCCAGAATGTCCCCTGCAGCTGAAATGGGCTGTGACCCTGGGCCCCCCGAGGCGACTGCCCTGGGGCAGGACTTGCCCCTGGGTGTTGAGGAGTCGCAGTTATCTTGGCCAGAAGGAGACAGCGAGACAGGAGGAGGAGAGGGCAGTGGGCAGCTTCCATTCAGGGGTCCCACAGTTGGTTCAACCAGTCTCCTGTTCCTGTTCCTGGATGGTCCCGGGGCTCTGCCTGGATAGGCTTTCAGTGAGCAACTACTGCGTGCCAGGGCTGGGGCTTCCCAGAGCGAGGGACAGCCCCTGGCTGCCCATGAGCTGGAGCATCTTACCCAAGACTCTGGGAGGGGGCGGGACAGCCGCTGGCTCGCAGCTGGGAGGGCCGCTTGGCATCTGTTCCTCTGCAGAAGAGAAGTGACCCTACTTGCCTTGTTCACCGTGTTCTTTCTTGAGGAGTTATGTGTGCTCCCTGGGCCGGCTGGGAGGTAAGAGGGCTGCAGATTCTTTGGCCCAGACCCCTGACTCAGGGAGGGCTGTGCCGGAGGGGAGCAGGACTGGGCGAGTTGAAGGCATTTCTTGCTACCTAAAAAAATATATATATACATATATATAAAATGGTAAAATATACATAATATAAAACTTACCATTTCAGCCATTTTTAAATGCACTATTTAGTGGCATTAACTACATTCACACCACTGTGCAACCATCACCGCCATCACAGTCATTCATCTCCAGGATTTATTCATCCTCCCATTTCACAGATGAGGAGACTGAGGCTGAGAGAAGGGACTTGCCAGTGTCCCCAACAAGTTAGGGGCCGAGCAGGTTCTCTGAGGATCGGGGCTCCTCTAGGTTCTTTGATGACCGGCCGCTTCCCACCTCCCGAGCAAGGAACCCATCGGAGACATGCACGAGGTCCCTGTGTCTAGTGTCGCGGAAGCCAAAGCCCAGCCCTCGGGGTCTCCCAGGGCCTGAGCTGGGGGCGTCTCTGCAGTTTGGGTTCTTACACCCACCCCTGACCCTGACCTCCTGGTGCCCATTTCTCGTCCCCCTGCAGACCTGGGATGAAGAGCTGGAGAAGTCGGCGGTGGCCTGGGCCCAGGAGTGCATCTGGGAGCATGGGCCCCATAGCCTGCTGGTGTCCATCGGGCAGAACTTGGCCGTGCACTGGGGCAGGTAAGAGCCGCTGTGACCCCCTACTTGTGAGCAGGGGTCTCACTCATGCCGCCAAACCTTCAAGGCCTTGACAGTGTCTATTAAATGTCGCCCACGGACCTTCCCCCAGGTCAACCGGGCCACATTCCCGAGCACCGAAGCCAGCTGGCAGCCCCTCCTGGGCTGGGAGCTGTGGTTGCCTTAGAGGAAATGGACAAAATGTCTTCTGACCAGTTAAGACTCACTGACCATGTGCTGTGCACACGAGTCCTCCGAATGGGGGCCCGGGGGCCCAGGGTCTGCTTTCGTTGTGCCGCACTTATTGAAAAGTTGGCCTGGACTGGAAACAGCCCCTCAAAGTACAGGTCAGGGTTTGCTTGCCTTCAGCCGCCCATTTACTCTATTTCCAGCTCTTTAAGCGTGGAGTGTACTGGGGCCACGAGCAGCTGCATTTTCCTTTAGCCAGTGCCCTTCTGGGGAGGACCTGGGCAGGTGTCACCATGGGTCCAGGGGTGTGACTTCGTGGAACCACAGCAATCCAGCATTCTCCTCTGCTTTTTATGAAGTCAGTCTTGCGACAGCATTAAGAGAAAATGTCTAAAGGGAACCAAACCCATCGAGCCACTGCCCCGGTTCAGCAATTTGCGTGTTCCTGGGCTCCTGGGCTGCATCTGGCTGTGGGCCGGCATGTTTTCACGTAGTTGTAATCGTGGCCAGGACAGCTGTTAATTCTTTTTTTTTTTTTTTTTCCTTCTCATACGACATCAAACAATTTTCTGTTACATAGTTGTCAAGGTTATCGCCTCGTCAAGGCTGCCTGTGGGCCACGAAGTTGACAGACTGGAATTTAGCCATTCCATTCTTCTTTTTTTTAATTAATGAATTTATTTGTTTTGGGGGTTTTTTTGGCTGTGTTGGGTCTTCATTGCTGCGCGTGGACTTTCTCTAGTTGCGGTGAGCAGGGGCTACTCTTCGTTGCCGTGCACAGGCTACTCATTGCGGTCGCTTCTCTTGCTGTGGAGCGTGGGCTCTAGAGCGCAGGCTCAGTAGTTGTGGTGTGCGGGCTTAGTTGCTCCGCGGCAAATGAGATCTTCCCTGGCCAGGGATCGAACCCGTGTCCCCTGCATTGGCAGGAGGGTTCTTAACCACTGCGCCACCAGGGAAGCCCAAGCCATTGCATTCTTGTAGCTAGGTTGTTTTTTTTTTTTCTTTTCCCCCTTGGCTCATTTGAATGATTTCAGTAGGAAACCTCTGAGGGGTAGGACTGATGGGTCCCAGGGCACAGAGACTGTCCCCCTTCTGGATGAATATTGCCAACTCACTTTACAAAAGAGACCCTTTTCTGAAGGCCCCTCTACAGCCAACTGTTCTCTTTCCAAAACCACCCCAGCCTGGCTGTGAGGTTCCAGGGAAATAGACACACTGGTGACAGGTTCCCTGTGGCCCCAGAGCTCTGTTGCTGCGTGTGTCTCTTGCCCCGAGCTGGCCCCAGGAAGGGAGGCTGCTTCTCCAGCCGCGGCACTGACCGCCACCATTCCCTGGGTCCTGACAGTAATTGTTACAAGACTTCTAACCACCCGGGTCCCCACGGTGCCCTCAGAAGTCACCAGTCGCCACCACGTCTGTTCTCTTTATTGAAATCGCTTTGTTTACGCTTGCTGGTGACAGTGACTGGGGGTTCCAGTCTGGTTTATTTTCTTTCCCGGTGCCAACCTGGCAGACAGGGCTGAAGCGAGGGGGTGGTGGCCACCAGCAGTGGCTGGGGGCGTACTCCTCAGGGTTGGGGATGAGGGAGGGCTCAGGTGATAAAATCCCAAAGGGGAGCTTGGTACAAGGGTTTGCCCAGCTGACTGCAGGGCTCTGCACACCTGTGGGTTCCTGTGCCTTGAATGAGTTTTCTTCCTTGAGTCTGAGTCCTCGGGTCCCCAGGCAGCCAAGGAACGAAGCTGGTCATGACGTTACAGAAACGTGAGGCTGCTCTTTGGGGTGTGTGTGTGTGTGTGTGTGTGTGTGTGTGTGTGAGAGAGAGAGAGAGAGACAGGGACCTGTCTGCCCTGTCCGCCATAGCCAGCTGTTTCCCAACATCCTGATCCTCCCCTGCCACAGTTCAGTTATCTGGGCAGGATCTGTTCAGTTATCTACTGACTGTTTTTCTCTACATTGACTTTAAATGGACTTGCACCTTCAGTTTTTTTTTGTTTTTTTTTTTTGCGGTACGCAGGCCTCTCACTGTTGTGGCCTCTCCCATTGCGGAGCACAGGCTCCGGACGCACAGGCTCAGTGGCCATGGCTCACGGGCCCAGCCGCTCAGTGGCATGTGGGATCTTCCCGGACCGGGGCACGAACCCATGTCCCCTGCATCGGCAGGCGGACTCTCAACCACTGCGCCACCAGGGAAGCCCGCACCTTCAGTTTTGTCTTAAGCAGTAATATCTGTGAAATATGGGATTTGTCTTAAGCGGTAATAGCTGTGAAATATGGGATTCCCCAAACGTATGTGAAAATTAATACATAATTATTAACATAAAAAAGAACTCACCGGGAGCCAGGTTAAAGTTTCCCACACACACTGGTGGCTTGTAGGTCACCCAGGGACACTCCTGGAGCCCAGAGGAGGCCAATTTGGGTTTTAAGCACTTTTAACAGATGCTGGGTGGGATATGGGGCTGTTGGCCCAAAGAAGCGCCCCCTCCAGCTGCCCCATGGGTGGCAGTGCTGCCAGCGGGGGTCTCTGTCGTTGGATGCTTGGTGGCTGGCACGTAACAAGCTGATCTGCCCCTGCAGGTATCGCTCTCCTGGCTTCCACGTGCAGTCCTGGTATGACGAGGTGAAGGACTACACCTACCCCTACCCCCACGAGTGCAACCCCTGGTGTCCGGAGAGGTGCTCTGGGGCCATGTGCACCCACTACACACAGGTAAGGCTGAAGATCAGGTGTGACCTCAGCCTGGCACCCACAAGCACTGTCACTCACCTGGCCCTGTGGGACTGTTGCCCAGTCAGAAAACCTCTGCTCTATCATTGCCTTAATTTTTTCCTTTAATTCAGCGCCACTCAAAGCATAGCTGGTGGGCCAGGCTGTTTGTGGCCAGTTCACAAATATGGAAACTGAGAGTAAGCACTAGAAACTTCTATGGCAGCTTTACATTGCTGGGGAATTTTCCTTGTGTGTTTTTTTGTTCTTTTTTTTGTTTGTTTGCTTTTGTTTTAAAGAAATGTGTGGATCTTTAATGGGTTAGGGGAAGAATCTGGTCCTTCACCTCTTCACCACACACCCCTTTAGTGCCAGCACCTTATGGATCCAGACCAGATTATGTCACCCTGGTCATTTGTCCCTTGAGCTCAGATGTATGGATGTCATCTTTTCAGATAGTTTGGGCCACAACCACCAAGATTGGCTGTGCTGTGAACACCTGCCAGAGGATGAATGTCTGGGGAGATGTTTGGGAGAATGCGGTCTACCTCGTCTGCAATTACTCTCCAAAGTAAGAACAAGTGACATCGTTTTATGGGTTGGGGTGTGTTTGCCTGCTATGGAAGACCCAACTAAAACCGGCTTCAGTGGTAAAATCTCTTTATTATTTCACCTAACAAGGCATCTAGAGTTTGGTGCATCTAGGTTAGCTTACTAGCTCAGCATGTCAATGAGAACTTTCTGTCTTCTTGCTGTATTGTCCTCTCCTCGTGGTCCCAAGATGGCCGTAGAGCACCAGGCATCACATCTTCCCAACAGGAGGGAAGAGGAGGGTAGAAAAGGCCTGTCTCCTTAGGCTTTTCTCACCCCTGGCCCACTTTCTCCTTATGTCATTGGCCAGAACTAGACCACTCATGGACAAGGGGGAACAAGACTGCCCCAGTTGGCTTTGACCAATGAAATTGCCCCAGTTGGCTTTGCAAGTCCTCCCCTGGGGCTACTTGAATAAGTCAGAAGCAGGAGTAGTTGGCTGGGCAACCAGTGGGGTCTGTCATAGAGATTCTTTTTCTCTGAAAATACGCAGCAGATAGCACTCTAAAAAATGGGTATTCATGCGAGTCCTAGTTTTTGCATCTTTATATTTCCCCTTCCAGAAGGGACCTCATCACACCTTTAGGTCATAGTCCCTCTTCCTCTTGACAGCATCCCGATGTCATCAACGTATCACTTATCCCTTTACTCATTCACCTCCGTTGCTCATCAGACAAGTATGTGCTGATTCTCAGAGACTGGCTCACCCAGTTTACAGCCTATGGTTTGCACACTGGCCACTGGGCTGGCCGCCATCCTAGCACTGGGCCCTGCACGCAGTGTGCCCTTGAGGCATGTTTTCTCCATCACTGCATGAAACAGGAATGACCTCATTTACTGGGTTGGATCAGGAGTGGCCGTGAGGAGGTAGCATGAAGAGGGAATCGCTGAGGTTGGGAGGAAAATAGAAACTCTCTGTAAACCACCTGGCATGCCTGTGGTGATGGTGTCTCAAGCAGCCCACAGGGATGAGGGCAGGGGGGTTACGTCACCCATGGGAGGGTCCTGAGCCCCATGGAAGAGCAGTAAGGTGGTCCCCATGGTGGAGCTCCTTGCAGAGGGGCAGGTGGGGAGGGAGGAATCATTTGATTTAAGTCTTTATATTAAAAAATACACCAGAAGATCCAACCAGAAATACCATTCTTCCCTTATTTAGTCTTTACCGCTTTCTTGAAAAAATAATAACTTCTGTACAGTAAAGTACACTAATCCTAAGAGCACAGCTGGATAAATTTTCACACATACAGACGTGTATTAGTCAGCTCAGGCTGCTGTAACACAATACCGCAGATCGGGTGGCTTGAGCAATGCACATTTATTTCTCACAGCTCTGGAGGCTGGAAGTCCAGGTCAGGGTCCAGCAGGGTCAGTTTCTAGTGAGGAGTCTCTTTCTGGCTCACGGACGGCCATGTTCTCCCTGTGTCTCCACATGGCGTTTCCTCAGTGTGTGCTGGGGGTTGGCGGGAGGGAGAGGGAGGGGGAATTGAGCTCTCTGTCTCCTCTTATAAGGACACTAATCCTATCAGAGTCCCACCCTTGTGACCCTTTAACCTTAATCACCTCCTCCGAGGCCCCGTCTCCAAATGCAGCCACGTTGGGGGGTTAGGGTTTCATCATACGAATTGGGGGGGTGGGCACACACGTTCAGTCCATGCATATGTATATGCATTATGTATGCATTATGTATACCTGTGTAACTAGCACCCAGGTCAAGGGAGGGAGTATTTCCAGGGCCCCAGGCTGGAAGGGGGGGGCTCCCTCATGCCCCCCAGAGTGGCTGACATTCTGACACCCCTCCCCATCGGTCAGTCTGTCTGGTTCGGACCCTCCTGTGAATGGACAGATATGCCCTCTTGTGCCTGCCGTCTGCCTCTCAACACCGTGTCTGGGAGATTCGTCCGTGGTGTTGTGTGTTTGGTGGGCAGTTTTTTTCAGATGTCTTTGTGGTTTTCCATGATGTCCACAGCCTCTTTCTTCAAGAGTCCGAGCCCCCGGCCGTGCAGGGGGCAGTGGCTGAGAGGGTGGGCCCTGGGGTGGTGTCTGGGCTCAGGTCTCTTTGGGAGGGGGTGGGGTGGGGTGGTCTTGCACCTTGACGGCCTCATGGATGGGGGGAGGGTGCTCACTTCCTGGGGCTGTTGGGAGCGGGGAGGTTGCCCGTCTACAGGACGCCTAGCACCCAGCCCGCATCCACGACCGGTAACCCGGAGAGTTACTGCTCCAGCTGTGTGGGAGACTTGGTTTGTTGCTGAGGAAATGTGGAACCTACCTGTGCTGGTGAACTTGGCTGGGGGAGGGGAGGAGCCTGTCTGGGAGGCCCGGAGGGTCTGCAGAAACCTACTGAGCCCCACCCGGTGACAGGGCAGGTGCTGGGGTACCCTGGGTCCGCCTGGTGATGGTCCATTTGGGAGGGTCATCCCCAAGCCCCCCGTGAGCCCCTAGCCAGCCTGCACATGGGGCAGAGGTGCTCAGCGGAGCAGGGTCTGCAGCCTGGTGGGGGATGTTATTTTGCCATCCGTGGGTGCAGATTATAACAGTACCCCCAGCACCCCTCCCACCATCCCCAGGCCCGATGCCCACGTGGCCCTGGGTGATGCCGTTCCGCTATTTTGAGCCGTCCGGGGCCAAACAGAGCGTGTGTTTTCTGCAGTTGTCTCCCGGCCATCACTCTCAGGACCCCTCCTTAGCCACCCTGGACAGCCGTCAGAAACGTCACCCAATGAGGATGTTGATTTAGCAGATGCTCAGAGAGCATGTTGCCGTCACCAGGGGCCGGCCCCAGTCGGAGGCATCCACACAGTCGCCCCCTTCATCTCATGACCACCCCACTACAGAGGAGGGGGCAGAGGCTCAGGGTCGAGGGGCATTGGCTGGGGTCACCCGGCTGGCAGGGCCAGGTCCAGCCCCGGGAGTCTGCTCATCACCACTCGGCCATGCTTGGCCCAGGCTCGGGGCCGCGAATCTCTTTCCTGAGTGGACAGACAGGTGACGGGGCACCCATGAAGGAAGTTTCTAGAACAAATCACGGAGACTGGCTCCCAATCACTCACCTCTCCGGCTTGTGCTGCTAAAGGCCCAGGTGCTGGGAGAAGGACTTGGGAATTCCACTCACCACCTGCAACCCGGCCCCTGGAGAAATCCCACTGACCGGCCTCTGGTTTTCCTGCCCTGGGAACTTCAAAGGCAGGCGGATGGCACCTGTAATGCCCAGAGGGACCTTGGTCCCAGCCCCGAGAGCAGAGTGTGGTCAAAGGCTCTGAGCCCCACGGCCTGGGTTCAAATCCCAGCCCTTCCACTCCCTCATTGTGTGACCTTGGGCAAGTCCCTTAACCTCTCTGAGCCTCAGTTTCCTCTTCTGAAAAAGGATTGAACTCCAGCACGTCCCTCCTGGGGTGTTGGAAGGATGGAGTGAGCAGGTAGGTATGTGGTAAACACGAGGCACTCCCTGGAACAGGCTGACCTTTACTCATTTGAGAAATGGCTTCAGAGGATCCCAGCAGCTTCCAGTGCAGAGGCATCGGGGCTGGGACTGGGGGTGGCTGACAGCATTCAGAGTTGTGTGAGGCCACAGGACAAAGGTGCAGGGAGAAGGATGCTTCTCCCAACTGGGATTCTTCTGGAATTCTCTAGACTCTGTACACAGGAGGGGCTCAGGGCAGGTGCCTTTCCCTCTTCACACCTTCCTTCCTCCCTGACCGTGTCTGGGATCCCGAGAGGCTCCAGAAGGGAGAGAGAAGCCCCCCGGGCCCTGGCGTGGCGGCCCCCTGACGGTGTTTCTGGTCTGTCCTCAGGGGGAACTGGATCGGAGAAGCCCCCTACAGAACTGGCCGGCCCTGCTCCGAGTGCCCGCCCAGTTACGGAGGCAGCTGCAGGAACAACTTGTGTTACCGAGGTAGGAAACGACTTCAAAGCCCTTTGGAACGGGTGTCCCCTCCAGTCCCTGAGTCACAGAGTGGCTGACGTGAAACGGGGAAGTTGGACAATTTGGGGGGAAATTGGTCCCTCCTGCCCTCACCCTCGGCCCTCCCCTCCTCCCCCCACTATCTCTGGGCTCAGGGTTCAGCCCCAGCTCCCCGGGGATACGGCTGCCCCTGGGACATCCCCCCAGTGGGCGTCTCCCGTGGGAGGCATCCCTGCCCTCTTGGTGCTCAGAGTTTGGTATAAAACAGACAGCAAACAAGGAATTTAAAACAGCCACGTGATTGATGGTCCAGGCGAGCTGCAGGCTGGGCAGGGGCCGCCCCCGTGGGTTGTCAGAGCCCCTCCTGCCCGTCCTTGTCCCCCGCCGGCCACCCAGCCGCGTGTGCAGCTCGTCCGGCCCTTACTCGTCCGAAACCTCTGTTTCCCCTACCCCACAGCGCAGGCCAAGCCGGAGCTCTCAAAGGCCGTGTTTTCCGGCGATGCCAGCATTTGCTTATTGCCTGCTGCTCAGAATGTTCCCACGTTCCCCGCTCCTGTGAATAATGCACATTTTTCGTGCCTCAAGTGCTCCTGGCATTTGGGACTGTTTCCTCCGGCTCCGTCCCAGAAGGAGGAGAGCCTGCCAAGGAGCTGACCGTGTCTTTGAGGTTGAGATGTGTTTTTTTTCCCGTGGCTCCATCAACAGGTCTCGTGATGGCTGAGAGGGGTCTTTCAGGAGAGGTGGGATTGGTGCGGGGGAGACGCAGGATCAGTCCAGTGGGCTCCGGGGTGAAGAGTGGGGCTCCCAGACCCTCCCAGGCCTGCTGTTCGCTACCGATTCTGCCCACTGCAGGACGGGCGTGGGGATCTTGCAGGTGGGGAGAAGCAAGGATCTGACAGTCCAGTCCGTGCTGGTCCCCTGGGTCGTGAGTTATATGCGGGTGGCTGAGCCTCCGGGGGAAACTCAGGGGGCTCAACCCAAAGTCTGGACATGAGGCTTCTGGTTCTGGCTCTCCATGATTGGAGGCTGTTTGCTCAAACCAGCTGATCACTCTGCCCATCAGCAAAATGGGTATGATAACTCCAGCCTTCCATGACGTATCTCAGGCTCAGATGAGAGAGCCGGTGCATTTAGTGTGAATGTACTGAGCGCCTGCTGTGTGCCAGGACGTTGCTAGGTGACAGGGATGGGGATGACCGTGGGGACCCGACAGTCACGGTCCTGCCCTCGGGAACATGAGGTCCAGCGGGGCCACTGCCCCGAGGAGTGACACGCATCTTTCAGGGGAAGTAACAGATGCCTCAGGGCTTAATAGCAGGAGTATCCACCATCAGCCAGGTCAGGGAAGGCTTCCCAAGCAGGCGGCTATTGAGGAAGAGGACGTGGCCTAGTAATGAGAGAAGGGAAGGGTGTTTCTGGCAGGCAGAACAGCATGTGCAAAGGCCTGGAAGATGAGGCATCGTGGTCACGAGACTGTGAGGCAGAGGGGCCCACAGGGATGTGCAGGTCCCGGCAGTGCCTGCCACGCAGCAGGGGCTCTGTAAGCATTTGTTAGATGGAGTTTCTCCTGCCCTCCCACCCCCTCTCAGGCAACACCTCTTCACTGTCTTCGAGAGGGAGGTGCCCACACCTGTCCTTAGTGAAATATTCCCAGATAGCCCAGCTCCGATTCCTGGATTCGTGGGACAAGCGTGGGTTTTAGAGTGCGACACAGCTGCCTGAGGAATATCAACCCTACATGTTCCAGCGGTGAGGACCTGAGCAGGGCATTTCATCTCTCTGAGCCTCAGTCTTCCTGTGTGAAAATGGGGTGATGTGTCAGCCCCTGGGGGTCGTAGGAGGGCTGAGAAGAATGCAGGCTGACACTCCAGGCATATCAGGTCGCAAATCCCCATTCAGGCAGGTCCTGTGGCTGCTGTCCAGTCACCCAGAGGGGCAAATCCCCCCATCAGATCCTGAGTGCTCATTTGGGGACCGTGAGGGAGGGATGCCCACTGGGGCTCCCCCTTGGCTCTCACATTGGGAGGGGGCTCCGTGTGCGCACAAGGCAGGCTGTCAGGGGGCAGGGCAGGCAGAGCGGGGCGTCTCTGCGTTCCTGGACGTGTGTGCTCAGGCACACTGCTTGCCTTCTTTGAGCCTTGGTTTCCCCATCTGTAAGCGTGATGACATCGCTCTCCCGCAGATGATTTGCTGGGAGGATGCAACAAGGAGGATGTGAGTTGCTAGGACAGCAGCCTGCACATAGTCAGTGCTTTATGAACACAGCTCATTACTTCCTTGGAGAGGTGGGAGTGGGGAGGTATGACTGCGCTTATCACCTGGCATGGGGTTCTTCCTCACCTGGGAGGTACCTGGAGCCCTCTCCCAGCCTGGGGGCCCCATCCATCTCAGGATCCTGGCAGACCCCTTCTCTTCTCGGGAAACACAGCTCTGGTGTCACACCTCCTCCAGGGAGACTTCCCTGAGTCCACAGACAGGCAGCCCACCTGCTTCTGTGTTCTTACCGCACCCAGACTCTCCTTGAACTTGATTCACCTGCAGTTGCAACTGCTGGTTCACTCCCGGGCCTCCAGGGCCACGTAGCAGGTGTGTTCTGCATGTTGTCTGAATAAACAGACCCCCGATATCCACAGAGGGTCATTTTCAAAGAACAAATGCACACAAAGATAGCCTAGATGCTGGTTAACCCACCCAATGAAGCCTCCTGGACTTGTTTCTTTATTTTTGGTGGAAAATGCCCAACTTCGCTTGGCGGGCATCCCGATTTTCTTAGCTAACCATGCAGAAAGTCTCTTCTAAAGCAGCTTATCTGCATAAGCTACTTAATAAGCGTTTATTGAGGTGTGCCTGGCAAGGCCTTGACCTATAATGGAGATGGAACAGGGATAAGGATAGACCGTAAGAGAAGATTCCATCCCTCCAGCCTTTCCCTGTGTGGCGATGAAGGGCGTGGACTTTGGGGAAAGGTGATTCGACTCTCAGCTGTGTGAGCTTGGGCAGGTCACATAGCCTCTCTGAGCCTCGGTTTTCCCGTCTGTGAAATGGGGCTGCTCACGCCTCCCAGGGCAACCAGAGGATGAGGTGAGAGCTTGACATTAGTTATGAGCTTCGTCCCCACTTATGGAACCAGGTGGGAGTCTGCAGAATGATGGAGCAATGCTGTGTGCCTTGGGACCCCTGGTCCGGAGCTGGACGGTGCACAGGGTAACCTTGCAGCCAACTTGGGCATGGAATTTCCCCAGGCCTATGCTGGTCCACACAGGGTATCTTAATTAGGATGTGATCAAATACAGCCCGTCCTCTGGGTAAGCATTCCACTTTTCATGTGTGTGTCTGAGGGTGAGGACCGTCTACCCATTTTCTTAAATAGTGAGCCCTCAAATGCTTTAGACTGCTTTACCCAACTATATTTGGCTAAATAAAGCCACGATTATGAGGTATAAAAATCCTAAAGGCCAGTGGAAGAAAACCCAGCTTATTCCAGAGACAGCTCTGGCTTTCAGTGAAGGACAAACCTGAATAGCCACATTGACGGGAAGACAGACAAGAGACAGCCGCTGGGTCCCAAGTGGTGTTTGCAAACCCAGCGTCTTCATAAAGATTTCACCTATAGCGTTTGGCTACGAATGATGTTTTCAGAATTCCCCTCCTGAATGTCTTTAAGCTTTGCTGGGACTTTTTTTTTTTTTTTTCCCCAAAAGAGTTCAAAGACAGAATTTGCTGGGCGTTTTGATCATCCTTCACTCAGCAAATTTTGTTGAGCAGCTACTATGTTTTGGGAGCTGGGTGTAGTGTGGTGTGAAGCAGGCTGGCTGCTGGCCTCAGGGAGTTTACAGCTGGTGGGGGAGGTGGGTGGTGGTGAGCACGCCGTCCAGGGGCAGTACACGGAGGTCCATGAGCTCTGATAATGAACTTGGGACTCAGGATTGCTGTTCTCCTCCGGCTTAAATCCTGTCCATCCTCCTCATGGGTCAGGGTAGTGGTTGTGCCGTGAGGAATCGGCCAGTGAAACAGCTGCGGAGTATCCCAGCCTTGAAAAGCATCAGAGAAGATGTCACTTGCCCTTCATATTCTTGAATGTCTTGTATCAACACAAACCCTTGGTCTGCTTTTTGGAGAAAAGTTGTTGCTCTTCAGAAGAAGGATGAGGCTGGGGATTGGTGAACACGTGATGGGACTTGAGTTTTAATCCGTTGACGCAGAGAGGCCGCGAGGGCGCTTCATTCCTGCTCCTTGGAATCGTTCTTACTCAGACACATCTGTTGTCTTTTCTCACTGGAGGAGCTTGGAAGGCAGGGGTTTCCAGCTCGGGTCCACAGACATCCTTGGAGGGGCGGGGGTCCCCCAGCAGAGTTGCGCACCGATTCATCTTTGGTAAGGGTGCTCAAGCAAACTCAAACAGCAATACTTTGCTTTACTTTGGCTGGAATTCATGCTTTGGTATCCAGCTGGCCTGATTGCAGATCCCAGTGAGTGGTTAATAGTTGACTTTCATGATGAAAACTGGAAGATAAACTGATGCTTAACAAATGCAATGTATGCGGTGAATTAGAATGTTCTGAAACAGGAAGCTCATGGTCATGGTTGGAGAAATAATAATATTTGGGTGGGGAAGATATTGGGACCTGAAGAACTAAGTTTTTTAACCAAGAGTTGGGTCTTTGGCTCATCCTAGATGATGGTTCCAATGTTATTGGGCTTCGAAACTTCAGTGCAGAGAAAGGTTAAGTGATCTTGGCCTGCAGGAGTGGGGAAGGAAGCATAATGTGCTGGCGGTGAGGGGCAGTGGGGTCCAAGAGCATTGACGAGGGTCTTCGTGTGCCATGACGGCGTGTAAATGAGGCGGACCCCTCCTCCAGTGAGAACCTAGGGCCAGAGGCACCTCAGCGGAGACAGCTACGGTTTGGGGTCAGAGGATGAGGCGGCTTCCTGAAGCTGCTTCCTTGGGCAGAGACGGGACAAGAAACCATTCTGATGATCCAGGGGTGGGCGCCAGGGCCTTCTAACCTCTGTTCAGCCCAGCCACTCTTGTGTCCAAAGCAAACACAGTGAGCAGAGAGCCATCCATCGCCCCTTGGCGGGGAGAATTCCACCTGGCCAGCGCTGTCCTGAAATGTAACTTTCTCTTTGCCACTGAAATGACCCTTTGTGAAGCCAAACCTCAAACAACTTGAGTTTCCAAATTGCTTCTTTATTTTTTCCTAAATGCGTTTTGGTTGAATCCCAGCATGTTGCTTTTCTCTCCCTCTTCACTATTAAGAGACGTATGACCAAAAACCTGAAACGGACGAGATGAACGAGGTGGAAATGGCCCCCATTCCTGAAGAGAAGCACATCTGGGTCCAGCCGAGGGTGATCAGACCCACGAAGCCCAAGAAAGCCCCCGCCGTGAACTACATGAGTGAGTGGGGCTCTGCCCTCTGCCAGCCACCTCTGGAGGGGGCACTTTTCTTTGGGGTGGGCAGAGGAGGGAAACTGGTGGGTTGAGAGGTCTCCAGGTCGACAAACAGCAGGGAACAGGGTGGGGTGTAGCTTGCAAAAAGCACAACCTGAAGATGTTTCTAAAAAATGATATTTTTAAGTCATTTCAAAAGAAGCATTATAGGAGCTGTGCTTGGGTGGCCTTTTCCCCCCTGGCAGGTATTTTAAGGTTAGACCTTCTCTTGTCCTTTCAAAGAGGACTTGGGCTGAAATTGGGTTCCTATTGGAAGTGCCTGGCTCCCAAAGGGAGAATGAACGTGCAGCGTGGAGCCCGGCTCCTGTGGTCATCATGCACCAGCCCTGTGACTCGGACAGTCACCCGACTCTTTGAGACTTGATGTGCTCATCCGTAAAGTGGGAGCAGTGATGCCTCTGTCAGCATTTTTTTTAAATCAGTGAGATATGGACCTGTGCATTTCGTATGTCCATATTTTACAAGAGGCATTGGGTTCCTTTTTTCTTTTTAATTTATTTTATTTACTTATTTTTGGCTGCGTTGGGTCTTCGTTACCACACGCGGGCTTTCTCTAGTTGTGGTGAGCGGGGGCTACTCTTCGTTGCGGTGCGCGGGCTTCTCACTGCGGTGGCTTCTCTTGTTGCAGAGCATGGGCTCTAGGTGCGCGGGCTTCAGTACTTGTGGTGCGCAGCCTCAGTCGTTGTGGCTCGCGGGCTCTAGAGTGCAGGCTTGGTAGTTGTGGCGCACGGGTTCAGTTGCTCCGCGGCATGTGGGATCTTCCCTGAGCAGGGCTCAAACCCGTGTCCCCTGCACTGGCAGGTGGATTTCAACACTGTGCCACCAGGGAAGCCCGGCATTGTGTTCTTGACAAAGGATAACTGCAGCAATTCCTAAGGAACAAGGCCGTGGATTCTAGACCTGGGACAAACCTCCTGGGCTGTATGTCAACGTTCTCATCTGTTAGTCCTCACGCATCTCCTTACCAGAGCTGTTGCAGCTCTGTCAGCTTGCTGTGGGGATTATTCGCAGTAAACGGGGGCCACCCAGCGTCAGCTGTGCTTTGAGCTCACCATCAAGTTGCCTCCGACACCCCCCCTTAAGGCCGGAAGTTGCATGTTCTCCCAGAGGCTTCCGGAAGTCCCCAGATGTCTAGTGTTCTCACGCGCACCTCTGTCCCTCTTTCTTCTCCCTGGTCTCCCAAGACGCTTCGCCTGCTAGGGCTCGCTCCCTTCTTTCTGCCCTCCCCTGCCCGGCTCCGAGTACCCCCTCCCCTGCTCACCTGTGTATGCGGCACCTTTACTGGAGGGTTGAGGCTCTGGAGGGCACTTTCTTACAGACACGGCACCAAGTGTGGGTTCTCTGCCCACCGGTGTCTCTCTTTTCCCTCCAAACCTCACACAGCATAAAACTGGACTCACCCCCGAGTAGGAGGCCAGCTCATGGCCATGTTTCTCAAAAATCCTCTGCTGTTTTGTCAACTGCCCTGCCCTCAGCCCCCACCAGTCTCTATCCTCTGGGCCTTCAAATGTCTTTCTCCTGGGCTTCCTGCCTGTTTAGTCAGCTGTGGCTTTCTTTGACCAGGAAATACGCTGATGTTCTTGTCTGTCCAGAAATTCCAAACACTTCAGTTGTTTTTTTCTTTAATAATGTAACATCACAAAGTAATATGTCTTTTTGTCAAACTGTGACACGACTGCAAGATTCTGATATGTCCCTATAAAATAAACCAAAAAGGAAAGCTTGGCAGAGTCATCTTGGCTGGGGGCGGGGAGACGACACTGGTGAGAATGGCTGGGTCCCCGCCAACCGGGCTGGACAAGGCTCGCCCTCCAGAGCCCTGGGAGGCTATGGGGCACTTAGTGTGCCAGGCTCCCTTCCAAGCCTACATTTACTTTCTCATTTAAGGCTCACAGCAACCGTTGGAGGTGGATACTGTACTCACCCCGATTAGTAAGCAGAATTTGAACCTCAGAGAGGGGAAGTAAGGTGTCCAAGGTGACAGTGCTACTAGAAAGAGGATCTGGGATTTGAACCTCACCCTAAGCCTGCAGCCACTGGGCCATGCTCCTGCTCTTGTTATGACATGGATTCCAGAACGTTCCAGAGAGTTCCTCCAAGGGGGGGTTGGGGTCTTCTAACTCAGACTCATCCTCCCGCTTCTCGCCTTGACAAGTATTTCTGCATTTCTCTCCTAGCCCAAGTCGTCAGGTGTGACACCAAGATGAAGGACAAGTGTAAAGGGTCCACGTGCAACAGGTAAGGCCTGGCCCATCCCTGTCCCGCCGCCTACAGCCCTCTGAAGCACCTGCTCTCCATCATGGGTCACATCATGATCTGTCACCTGATCTACATCTGTAGAAATGCCAGATGTGCCAGCAGCAGATGTGCTATCGACAGGGAGATCTTGACCGAGGGTTTTGTGAGGCTGGGGGCTCCCTCCCGTCTCTCTGCATGAAGGGGTTACCTCAGAGCTAGCACAGGCTAGCCCAGAGCTCTGTGCCGGCAATGACTGGGGCTGTGGCATCGTTAGGGCAGGTGTGGCCGTGGACGGGTCCAGCGCGGCTGCTGTGGAATCCAAGTCGGCCTGCTTCCCGAGGGGCCCCACCAGACAAAGAGCGGCCTGCGTGTCCCCAGCGTTGAACAAATTCATGTAGCCGATGGAGTCACTTAGTATCGTCCATTTCAGATGTTGAAAAACATCTGCCAAGAAGAACAAGCTTGGTTTTGGCAATGTAGCTGCTGGGCTGTTCCTTCTGGCAGTGAGTGGCCAACAGGTGTAGCAGCCCTACGTAGATCCTCAGGTTCACGGCAGGAAACTGTGTTATCAGTGGAGGGGCCCTTACTCTTCTTCCTATGGATTGTGGCATCCATTTATCTAAAGCTGAATTGCATTTTTAATTTTTTTTCATTTATTTATTTTATTTATATTTATTTTTGGCTGCATTGGGTCTTCGTTGCTGCACACGGGCTTTGTCTATCTGTGGCAAGCGGGGGCTACTCTTTGTTGCGGTGCGCGGGCTTCTCATCGCGGTGCCTTCTCTTGTTGCGGAGCACGGGCAGTAGTGTAGTTGTGGCACGCGGGTTCAGTAGTTGTGACTCGTGGGCTCTAGAGCGCAGGCTCAGTAGTCGTGGCGCATGGACTTAGTTGCTCCACGGCGTGTGGGATCTTCCCGGACCAGGGCTCAAACCCGTGTCTCCTGCATTAGCAGGCAGATTCTTAACCATTGTGCCACCAGGGAAACCCTGAATCGTGTTCTTTAAAGCACACGCTAAAAGAGGAGGTATATTGTATTACCTAAAAGAGAGGTCCTATTTTATACCATGGGGACTTTGGGATCTGGTTTGCCAGGACAATGCATCACTCAGACTTTGGCAGGAGTGTCCTGGGACAGACAGAGCAGCCCAGGCTCAGATGTTCAAGGGGCTCATACGTCATCCCACGAGCAACTGGCGATGGGCCAGCAAGTACTACGAAAGTAGAACCAGGCAGTTTGTTGGTGAGATGGGCAAGACGTGGCAATGGGGGTGGTGGAACAACCGTCTGTCTCCTCACACCGGGAGGGGTCTCCACTCTGCAAACTCACAGGTCTGGGATTCCCGGAACGCCCTCGAGTTGCCCCTTGGTGGTGATGTGCCTTTCTGAACCGCAAGCTTGTTACAAGAGCATCACGCCTGAATATTCAGTGGGGAAAAAATGACAAGGTTTGGAGAGCATTTGTTGTTAGCATCAAAAGAGCTGCAGGGTTGGGGGTAGAGGGGACCCTTCCCAAGCACGGAAAAGGCAGGGGTCTGTCCACAGGAAGACTGTGAGATGCCTCCAGTCAAGATATAGAACTCAGCCCACCTGCAACCACAAGAACGCTCACGGTGCAGCTCCTGGAAGCTGTCCCACCATCTGGCACATCAGTTTTCTGTACGTGGTGCTTTTACAAAAATAATATTTACTGGACTTTTTTTTTCTGACTTTGAAAGGTATTCTTGTTCATTGTAATTCAGGAAAACAACAACCAAAACAAAGTATAAAGGAAAGAATAAGTGTCCCAGAATCTCGTGAATATCAGTAACCATTCTATGTAGTTTCTGTGCACTGATTAGGCTAATACTGCTTAGGCTATACTGTTATGCGATCTTGTGTGTTACTGGTTTCACTTAAGGTTTTCCAAAGTCAATAACTATTCCTCAAAAACTTCACTTCTAGTGGCTGCATAATACTCTGACATTTGGCCACACAAAAATATATTTGGCTATTCCTTTGACACCTGCTGACTTATTTCCAGTTTTTTCCTATTACAAATAGTTGGAATAACATGGAGATCTGACTTTCTGTCTTTTTGCTTGGGAGATTCAAGAATCAAGGGATATGAATTTTTTTTTAATTGAAGTATAGTTAATTTACAGTGCTGTGTTAGTTTCAAGTGTACAGCAAAGTGATTCAGTTATACATATATATATTGTTTTTCAGATTCTTTTCCATTATAGGTTATTACAAGATTTTGAGTATAGTTCCCTGTGCTATATAGTAGGTCCTTGTTGGTTATCTGTTTTATATATAGTAGTGGGTATATGTTAATCCCAAACTCCTAATTTATCCCTCCCCCTGCTTTCCCCTTTGGTAGCCATAAGTTTTCTATGTTTGTGAGTCTGCTTCTGTTTTGTAAATAAGTTCATTAGTATCATTTTTTTAGATTCCACATATAAGTGATATCATATACTTGTCTTTGTCTGACTTACTTCACTTAGTATGATAATCTTTAGGTCCATCCATGTTGCTGCAAATGATATTATTTTATATTTTTATGGCTGAGTAATATTCCTATATATATATATATGCCACATCTTCTTTATCCATTCATCTGTCGATGGACACTTAGGTTGCTTCCTTGTCTTGGCTATTGTGAATAGTGCTGCTGTGAAAATTGGGATGCATGTATCTTTGTAAATTAGACTTTTTCATCTTTTCTGGATATATGCCCAGGAGTGGGATTGCTGGATCATATGGTAGCTCTATTTTTAGTTTTCTGAGGAACCTCCATACTGTTTTCCATAGTGGCTGCACTAATTTACATTCCCACCAACAGTGCAAGGTTCCCTTTTCTCCACACCCTCTCCAGCATTTGTTATTTGTAGACTTTTTAATGATGGCCATTCTGGCTGGTGTGAGGTGATGCCTTATTGTAGTTTTGATTTGCATTTCTCTAATAATTAGCAATATTGAGCATCTTTTCATGTGCCTCTTGGCCATCTGTATGTCTTCTTTGGAGAAATGTCTATTTAGGTCTTCTGCCCATTTTTTGATTGGTTTGTGGTTTTTTAAAAAATATTAAGCTGTATGAGCTGTTTGTATATTTTGGAAATTAATCCCTTGTCGGTAGCATCATTTGCAAATATTTTTTCCCAGTGCAGAGGTTGTCTTTCCGTTTTGCTTATGGTTTAAGGGATATGAATTTTGAAGGCTTTCTGGAAAGATTAACTGTTGTTTGTGCACATGACCACCATCATTTAGTTTTATTCTATTAAAAAACCCTTGACGCCTGGAAAATGCCACCTCCTTTCAGTCTGCACATCTTTGGTGACTGATGTCTGAGGATTTTTTTTGGTGCCTTTGAAGCCACTTGTCTTTATTCTGTGAATTGTCTATCTATTCATAGAATTGTCCATCTATTCAATTTGAACCTGAAGCACATGAAAATAGTCTTTAAGGAGGTCAAGTTGAATCTAGTTGTGTCTGTGTGACTAGAAACTTCAGCCTGGGTGAATTGCCACTTGCTCCAAAACAATGCATGCTGTATCACTGACGCTTTTCTATATGTAATAATAGAGCTGTTGAAGGGAAAAACCCCAATAGATTCATGATGAGGTTTCATGAACGTGTTTACCTCTGAAAATCATCTTCTTTCTTCTGCATCAGGTACCAGTGCCCAGCAGGCTGCCTGCACAACAGGGCAAAGCTCTTTGGGACTCTCTTTTATGAAAGTGTAAGTATGGCCAGCATTTCTTTAAATGGCTTGTGTGGACTCCTGTCTATGTTTTAAAAGCAGGTGGCTGGTTTTCAGGTGAACAGATTTTCTTTCCACTCCTTAGTCAAACCCCCCTTTTTGTAGAGCTGATCCATGTGTGTTTCTAGGGTCACAAACTTGTGAAGCCACTTTTGGGAACTGGGGATGACCCTCGAGCAGACCAGTCTCCATTTTAGCCCGAGCATTAAATGCTCCACGGGATGGGGAGAAAGGGCTGTTTGTCCCTGTTCTTAGTTTGTAAAGCAACTCGGATGAGTTCTTAAAGATAAGCACCCCCTGGAACAAAGACATGTTATAGAGTGCAGTCAGAGTGAGAAGTGGGGTGAGCCTTGGCCCGACTTTTTGGCTTTTTGTGGGTTGAGGACAAACATCTTGGATGTTTCTGGAAATGATCGCAGACAAAGATGAATTCAGATGTACTTACAATCTGGCCTGTCCCCCGCAGGCGTCCAGCATCTGCCGGGCCGCCATTCACTACGGGGTCCTGGACGACAAGGGAGGCCTGGTGGACGTCACCAGGAATGGGAAGGTCCCCTTTTTCGTCAAGTCTGAGAGAAACGGCGTGCAGTCTTTGAGGTAACTATTTGGTGATCAGGGTTCCTGAAAACTTCTTTTCTGATTATGAGAGTACTGTCAAAACTTTGAAAAGTACTGAACAATATAAAGAAGCAGGAAAACAGTAAAGATGACCTTAATCCCATAACTCAGAAATCACCCCCATTGGCCCTTTAGCCTATTTCACCCCAGTGGGTTTCGGTGTGTGTGTTTAACGTGGTTGAGTTTTGTTTCTTGTTTGTTTTTGTAGGTTTTAGGAAAGTTTATTGTGTATTTAAAATTAACACTGTTCTTAATTATGAAATGTACACATAGCCATTAAGATACAGAAAAACGGAAATAAAGAAATACTAATCTCTTCATTCCCACTTCCCGGAGATAATCTAGGTACATGACCTTCAAAAGCATACAGTCTTGCAATCTGAGTTCTGAATCCTGCTTTTTCTCCCTTCCTTGTCCCTGAGAACTCTTCAGACACTTCAGTAATGATTGATGTTATCTTTGAGTTTGTAGGCTAATTCTTTTTTTTAATACATCTTTATTGGAGTGTAATTGCTTCACAATGGTGTGTTAGTTTCTGCCGTATAACAGAGTGAATCAGCTATATGCACACACACATCCCCATATCCCCTCCCTCTTGAGCCTCCCTCCCACCCTCCCTAGCCCACCCCATAGGCTAATTCTTGATTGGCACCTTTTTTTCCCCCTGAGAACGAGGCTTTTCATTTTTTAAATATACTTACTTGTTTTCGCAAGGTGTTTTTCATGTAAGGTATGTGGATGGCTGACGGGGCAGACCATCTTCGCCATTCTGACTTCTGGGGGTTGATGGGATGGGGGGACCGTGAAGAACCACGGCAGGTCGTGTCTTGATCTGTCCAGGGCATCTGAGGCATAAGGTGACCAGGAGCTGGTGGGACCCACTGGGGGCTCTAGGGTCAAACAGACCTGGCTCTGACTTCTCCTTTTGCGTGACCTGGGCTGGCTTCTTCATCCCGTCGGGGTGGCAGTACTTTCATTTATAAATGAGGGGCACGGCAGGAGCCGGGGCTGACACCCAGCTAAACCACCACGAGGCAGCATGTCAGGGACCCCCGTGTCAGTGCCCATCCCAGGGTCTGCAGCAGGAAGGCACCCAGCAGACGCTCCTGTGACAGTTACAAGGTGGCATGTCCATGTCCCTTCCAAATAGTGAGGCCAGTCAGAACATTTCAAAAACTACGTGAGTCATTCTGTTTGGAAAGGCCTGGTTCTTCGGGCAGTGTTGCAATATTCCTTCTTCTGTCTTAGCTGGGGATTTTATGTAAACAAAAAAAGAGCAAGGAAGTTTAAACGAAAGCAAAGAAAATATTCATGGAGAGATCGGTTGGGTGACCTCAACCCCAGCCTTGATGAAGCTCAGCCCCGCCACCGATGGAGCTGTGGGCTTGACCAAGGAAGGGTTCAGGTCCTGCATTGCCTGGGACCCTTGTCCTGAATTCATTTCTGGTCCCTTCCAATGGCCAACTTTACATCTAGAGTGGAGTTCTTCACGTCTTAGAATTAGAGTCAGGGAGTCTGTGAACGCAAAGCAAATTAAAGCTTTAGTTTCACTAACCTCTAATTGAAATGTGGTATTTTCTTCCGTGACGGATGTTAGCCCCCAATCTGAGTAGCACTCGTAGGGCCAGCGACTTTCTCACGGGTAGGAATCCACGTGATGGAGACACCTTGAAACAGTCTCTGCTGTCATGATCCCCAAATGACAGTAATTAGAAGACCTGCCGCTAGATTCTGTTTTCAAGACGTTAATAAAGATGCACAGCCATTACGCTAACACAAATTTGTTTTAATACTTTGATAATGATATTAATAATACCTGATTTCCTTCTAATCTTTTAAACTTATCATTGCATTTTAAAATCATTGTTCTGAGAAGGTGTCCGTAGGCTTTACCAGGCTGCTAGAGGGCTCCTTGGCACAAAGAAAATTAACGAGCCCTGCTCTAGAATGTTCTCATTCTAGATCCTGCTCTAGAATGTCCCAAGGGCTTTCAGGCTGATGGGAAACAAGTAGGAAAATGTAAAGTTGAGGCCGTAAATAAAATAAGTGCAGGAACAAGCGTGTACTTTTAGACGCATTTCTGTTTGCATTTACCTAATGATTCCTTTTACAGCAAATACAAGCCCTCCAGCTCATTCACGGTGTCAAAAGTAAAAGGTAAGCTGGCCAGTCTTTTCTTATATGACTGCAATACACAGGTTATCTTGGGTTTCCCTGGAATTTCATTCCTCTTAGTTATTGATTTAATGTTTACCATGTCTGCTGATGTTGCTGTTCTCAGCATTGTAAAGAGGTTCCTGAGGAGGTCTATTCTTTAACTAGCTTTTTAAAATATCATAACTTAGGGGGAGTTCCCTGGCAGTCCAGTGGTTAGCACTTGGCGCTTTCACTGCTGTGGCCCAGGTTCAATCTCTGGTTTGGGAATTAAGATCCCGCAAACCGTGGGGCACGGTGAAAAAAAAAATCTGAACTTGGCAATGGACCTAGATAGCTAACCTGAAACACAGGCATGGGTTCCCAGCTGACTGTCACAGAAATACTAATGCCTGGGTCTAGAGTAGCTAATAGGTTGCATAGGGAGTGTCAATTTCTAGTGAGTGATAGTGGCTACCTGGAGCCTTGTTTTGAGAAGGGTTCTGAGGCCTCATTCTGGGTTCAGCAGAGCACGGAGCTTGATAGATTAGTAATGTCTGCCATGGACAAGAGGGAAATGTGGGGAAGTCTGTGGCCCATACTTGCTGTCTCTGGCCCAGCTTTTTGTATGGCCTCCGGGATATTCATTTGGCAGGGTGGCATGCATCCATGGGACAGCATGCTGTAACCAGAATTGGGGTCTGGGTTATAGTTGCCCAGACTGGACACTTGACTGGAATAGCCTCAGGCAGGCGGGGATGCCAGGGTGCCCCACCCAGCACCCTCCCCTGGACCCTCTCCTTGATCCTTGCCCACTGACATTTTCTTCTTTTGGGAAACCAATTCTTGTCATTTACCCTGGATACAAGAATATCTGGTTAGATATCTTTATAAAAACATATAGCAGCTTTTCCCCCTATTACAAAAATAATACCTGTTTATTCCAGATAATTTAAAAATACAGAGAATTGTTGAAAAAAAGACCTAAATTCCACCATTCAGAGATGACTGCTCTGAACATTTTTGTGGATATCTGTAGTGTTTCTTTTCCCTCTGCATTAAGAGTATGTACATTGGTAATGTATACATTGATATGTTTTTAAAAATTGAAATGGAATTGGTAACCTGATTTTTTGATTTTTTTTTCAAATAATAATATATCAAGAATAGTCTTCTATACCTTTAAGTGGACTTCTAAACCTCATTTTAATGATTTCCCCAGCATCCCATTGTATAGCAGACCCTTGGTGTAGTAAACCAGTCCCCTTGTTGGATTGCTGCATAGACCCCTGGCCCATCCAAGTGATAGGCTGGACCAAGAGTGGGCCAACTACAACCCTCAAGGCCAAATCCTGTCTGCTGACTGGTTTGTAAATAAAGTTTTAGTGGCACCTGGCCGCACCCATTCCTTTCCACATTGTCTGTGGCTGGTTCCTGCTACGATGGCAGAGCTGAGTGGTTATAACACAGACCGTAGGGCCCACAGAGCTGGAAATGTTTACTCTCTCGCTCTTTAAGGAAGAGTTTGCCAAGCCCTGGACTGGACAAGGACAGGCTGTCAGAGACTACAGGTGGCCAGTGTTAGAACCGCTTTCTTACATCTGTTGTTAAAACACAACATGTGACCTTGAAGGAAAGGGTTACCTGCCCCTTGGGAAGGGTGTGAGCAAAGAGCTCTAGGCTGGGAATCAGAAACATGGACCCTCAACCATGTCCTGTGCAGCCTCAGGAGGTCTCTTAGCTTTTCTGGACCTCAGTTTCCCCATCTGTATCATTAGTATAATACACGCCATGAGGCTCCAGCAGGATAAAGTAGAGGCAGAGGCTTCAAGGTGGAAAAGCACGATGCAACTGAAAAGTTTGCTCGCCCCACAGAGAAACTGTTTAGGGTGATGACACCTTTGACCTGTAAAAACACTTGGGCCTCGGGTTTTATCTCATCCCTAGAGTGCTCCTGGCGGGGGGTGCCAGGAGCACTGGGGCCTGCCACCTGCCGGGGCCTCATCCCAGCTCTCTTCCCAGTTCGGGGGCCCAAGGAACACCTAGGACCCGTTGTCCAGCAGCCTGTTTCACAGGCCAGTAGCCTGAGGCTCAGGCTTGCCCGTGACCTGACCCTTCCCCCTACGTGTTCCTATTCACAGTGCAGGACCTGGACTGCTACACCACCGTGGCCCAGCTCTGCCCATATGAGAAGCCGGGGACCCACTGCCCAAGGTAAGGCTCCCTGGCATCTGGATTGGCAAACATGGGGGCCGAGAGAAGAAGGGCCAGGTTGGGTTGCGGTCCCTGCCCGGAGCCACACACAGCTGAGTTCTAGACGTGGCCCTGGTGTGTGTCCGCCCAGGAAGTCAGTCGCTTTGTGCTCCAAGTCAAGGACCCACTTGACCTCTCCCTGAGACCACTCGTTCTCAACCCTGGCTGCACATTGGAATTGCCTGAGAGGCATTAAAAGAACAAATCCCAGTCTCCGGGCGTGGCCCAGCAGGACATCCACATCTTTAGAAGCTTCTGGGTGAGCCCCGTGTGTAGCCAGGCCCCAGGGCCCTGCTCTGGGAACTTAACTGAAAAGACGACTTTGCCCTTCTCGATGTCACCTCCACTTGAAGGAGAGAGTATTTGACTTCATTTGCCACCAAGCTCTTCCCAAGCCCCCCAGACAGACCTTGGGACCTGTCATTCTTGGCCTCTTAGATCAGTAGAGAACTGTGGAAGCTGGGTGCCACTGGTCCCCTTGGAATCAGCTCTTTGATTCTTGTACTTGATCTGTTATGCTTTCTATGGGTCCCTTTAGAACTAGCTCGTTAAAACTCAGCTTTTTGGAGGTATAATTTCACACAACAAAATCCACCTGTTAAAAGTATACAGTTCGATGTGTTTGACAAATGTACACCACGATCCAGGCAGAGAACATTTTCAGCACCCCAGCAGGTTCTCTTGTAGTCCGCCCCCCTCCCTCCAACTCCCACCCACACCCCTGCCAACCACTGACCTCCTTTCTGTCCGTATAATCGTGCCTTTTCTGGAATCTCATATACATGGAGCTGTCACAGCACGGAGACTTGTGTATCTGGCTTCTTCCACTCTGCACAGTGCTTTGCGATTCCTCTGCGTTGTTGAGTGAATCGGTGATTTGTTTATCCTTTCATGTGGCCAAGTGGCGGGCGTTCCATTCTGTGGATGTACCGCAATCTGTTTGTCTAAGGAGTGGGTTTTACATGCATCTGCCCAAACCTGAATTGGCTGAGCTTTGGGAGGATGGTGCATCAGAACAAAAGAAGGGGTATCTCCAGCGTACCTGTTAGATCCTGTCAGAAGCTGGGTTATGTAGCTCTGAGATTCCACAAGCTGTGCGGCATGGCCAAAACAAAAACAAAACAGAAACCTAACAGGTGGAGAACCCCGAGGTGTGAGCAGGGAAGAGCCCCGGGAGGGGGCCAGTGAGGGGACCAGATGGGGTTCCTGAATCCTCCCCTTTGCTACTCACAAGCCAGAGGGCTTCCGGCTGCCATTTTGGTTCCTTGGTCCCTGGGCTCCAGCCCATGGTGTACCTGTTCCGGATAAAGACAAAAGACCTTTGTTTAAGTAAAGCTCATACTCTTTCCTGGTGTGAGAGATTCCAGTTTGAGGCCCTCTCCTCATCCCCTATGGCAGGTATGTGCTGACTGACACAGCGGTGAGCTGACCCTTCCTGCCCCGGGTTATCAGTGCCCCCTGCCTGGAATATTCTGTGACTCACGGAGGTGAAGACCCTTTCCTCCCCTACACAGGGAAGTGGCCTTCCAAAAAATCTATTGATCGTAATCTCCATAATGTAGCCACAGTATGAACCAGCCAACATCCAAGAATGGGAGGAACAACCCTTACAATCCCATACTCCCCTCTCTTAGATTTGTATTTCCTTTCACCTTGCTGTTTGTACATGTCTTGTCGTATGGCTTTTTTTTTTCCATAAAGATATTCCATTTTATTAATAAGTGACTGGTCAGAAAAAAGAAACAGAAAGCATGCATTACTAAGGTACACTGAGTAAACCAGCAATTTTAATCAAGTAATCAACCAGCAAATGACCCAAAAACCTTTAATTCCTTTCATTTTAGTTACAGTTTTAAATTTATTTATTTATTTATTTAAAAAAATTTTATTGGAGTATAGTTGATTTACAGTGTTGTGTTAGTTTCAGGTGTACAGCTAAGTGAATCAGTTATACATATATATATATATATATATATATATATATATATATATATATATATCCACTCTTTTTTAGATTCTATTCCATACAGGCCATCACAGAGTATTGAGTAGAGTTCCCTGTGCTATACAGTAGATCCTTATTAGTTATCTATTTTATATATAGTAGTGTATATATGTTGATCCCAATCTCCCAGTTTATGCCTCCCCGTATGGGGTTTTAAAATTCTATATGCACTTTTAAGGAAGAATATCTTTTTATCACTGCTAGGGTAGGAGAGGCGTATTTTTTTCTTAAAGAGTAAACCGTGTGGTAGTTGCCTTTCACCTAAGTACTTAAATCTTGACGTTCAAATAAAGAGGGCCAGCTGCTTTTCTCAAGAAATTTTGTTTTCTGCTGATTATAACCATCCCCTAAATGCTTCTTGTTTTCCAGAGTTCATTGTCCGGCGCACTGCAAAGATGAGCCATCCTACTGGGCTCCCGTGCTCGGAACCAACATCTATGCAGACGTGAGTATTCTGGCCTTTTCAGCTGCCACCCCACAAAAACCACATTCCAAGGTCTGGACACCAGAAACTTGAGATCCCATTCCTGTGTCTCTAGCTAAATTTAGATCACTCATTTGTGCTACCATTGCCCTAGTTTCTCCATTTACAGAAATCTTTGAACTTCCACCAATGTGTGCTAATGAATACAGACACAGGTATACCTCCTCGTACACAGGTGGCTTCAGAGTTTGGTAAATTGAATTCTGCTTCTCTACTGACATGCTTTTTTCATGTGAAGGCTTCCGTGCATCACACACTTCATTCCCCCAGATATTTAATAACCTTTCTGGCTCTCCTGATGCATTTATAGCTATTCATCCACTCTACTCACTGCGTTTCTTTGTGGCTGTGTACACACTGAGCTAAGAGCACATGGAAGAAAATACAAACTACCTCCAATTTACTACTTGTCAATAACCACTCTTATTATATTGGAGTCTTTTCTTCCATTTTTCCCTCCTAACTTTAGCAAGGAAGCTTTAGCCTGATTTTTCTTTTTCTTTTCCTTTTTTAAAATTTTTATTGAAGTATAGTTGATTTACAGTGTTATGTTAATTTCTACTGTACAGCAGGATGACTCAGTTACACATATATATTTTCATATTCTTTTCCATTATGGTTTCTCACAGGATATTGAATATAGTTCCCTGTGCTATACCGTGGGACCTTGTTGTTTATCCGTCCTATATGTAATAATTTAGTTAGCATAGGCTGATGTTCCTGAAGTGAATCCTACAGAAAGCAGTCTGCTCCCTCCGGTGGTCCAGGGTTTAGGGACATGGTGACCCAGAAGATGTAACTGTGGTCACAGATCTGACCAACAGACTATTTGATCTTTTTTTGTTTTTTTTTTTTGCGGTACGCGGGCCCCTCACTGTTGTGGTCTCTCCCATTGCGGAGCACAGGCTCCGGACGCACAGGCTCAGCGGCCATGGCTCACGGGACCAGCCGCTCCGCGGCATGTGGGATCTTCCCAGACCGGGGCACGAACCCGTGTCCCCTGTGTTGGCAGGCGAACTCCCAACCACTGCGCCACCAGGGAAGCCCTATTTGATCTTCTCGCCAAGTTGTTTATCTCTCTGTAGAATGAGCCAGAGCTGGGATTTTCTAGTCCAGGAAACCTTCTAGATTTAAAAATCCATGATGAGATCAGCATCGCTCATCCCCAGCTGACATTTTTGCTCAGCCTTCAGTTTTACTGTTCTCCCTCAGCCACGACCATCACCTTCACCCCCATCTGCCTTCATTTATTCTGGATTCCTGTAAACGTGAGCTCACTGAGTTCTGCAAAGTCAAAGCAACCTTTGTGGCTACCTGCGCCCCACTCCCATCTTTTTTTCTTTCCCGATTAAATGAGTCTTTTTTTTCTCCTTGAAAGCTGCTAATTCAAAATTGAGTTCTAAAAGTTTAATGAAGGAGTAAAATAATGTATATCAATTGTTATAGTAAATGTTTGAGCCCAAATCTGCTACTAAAAGACAGCGTCTTCAATTTTCAAGTGCTTGAAGTATAAAGGGATGAGCAAAATGATTCCAGCAAAATACAAAGAAACAAATAGATAAAGCAGGAGTGGCAATATTGCTATCGGAGGAAGTGGAATTTAAACTTAAACATACTGAACGGGACAAGACAATTCGTTATGCAGTGGCACAAAAGGTACAATTTATGAAGATATGAAGATCAAATGTGTCTGCTCCAAACAGTGTAGCAGCTAAACGTATAAAGAAAAAAAGAAGAAAAAGAAAAGAGAAAAAGAAAAAAAATTTAGAAATACAAGGAGAACTTGATGAAAATTTAGTGATATTATAAGGCTACTTTTTACTAGATCTTAGGCTCTTAAAAAACACCATCTCAGGCTTCCCTGGTGGCGCAGTGGTTGAGAGTCCGCCTGCCAATGCAGGGGACACGGGTTCGTGCCCCGGTCCGGGAAGATCCCACATGCCGTGGAGCGGCTGGGCCCGTGAGCCATGGCCGCTGAGCCTGCGCCTCCGGAGCCTGTGCTCTGCAACGGGAGAGGCCACAACAGTGAGAGGCCCACGTACCCAAAAAAAAAAAAAAAAACACCATCTCTAGGTATTGTTATCCCCATCTTACAGAGAAGGAAAGTGAGGCTGAGAATAACCTGCCCCAAATCACACAGCTAGTACATGGCAAAGGCGAGATGCAAATGAGGGTGTAGTTTGCCTTAGGGTCTGTTCTTTCCCTACCCTGTTCTGCCTTGTTTGAATGCACCCACACTCATAAATACACACGTGTGAACAGGCCTGTTTGTGAAAACCTGTATACAGTCTCTTACTTCTTCACTAGGGTTTTGAGCTTTTGGAAGCACTGTGCTCATGACAGGACTTGACACACAATATTTGTTCTATTCATGTTTGTTGAAAGAATAAATCAGCAAAAATACTACAGTAGTCAGTGCTTAAACAGCTCTTCAGAGAATAAAAGAAGGAAGGAAGAAAGGGAGAAAGAGAAAGCTACCTCCATTTCAGAGGTTCTTTTCTGGCCTTGGTTTCTAGGTCACTCTGTATTCTGGGAAATGATGATGCCTTTTGGAAAATGTCTGTTTAGCTGAGAGATTTATTTTGGGAGAGTTGTCTCCAGACCTTCGAAGGGCCTAATAGCGCCTGCAGTTCCTGCCTGCTCCCCCGGAGTGCATTAGCTGGCAGGGCCCGTACTTTGTGGTGAGCTGCAGGCAGGAGAAGCAGCAGGGTGTAGCCTACGAACGAAGTCTGGGTCAGAAGATGCAAACTGAAGCCCCAGCTGTGACATTTACCAGTCGTGGGATGGTGGACAGGCCTTTCCCTGCTCTGAGCCTGAGTTTTCTTATCTGTCCTATCTCCCTCCGTGGCTGGATAAATTCTCACACTCGTGCATACATCAGAATCCCCCAGAGGGCTGTTCAAACAGTTCCGGGTCCCACCCCACGCGTTTCCGACTCACGGGGTCTGGGGTAGAGCCAGAGAATCTGCATTTCCAACGAGTTCCCAGGTGACGCTGATGTTGCTGGTCTGGGACTACACGTTGAGGACCATGGGTTAGAGATGACAGTCCCTTGAGAATTTTCGATAATGGTGATGGTGATGTTGATGATTATGGTGATATTTGTCTTATTAACTAACATCTATTGAGCACTTACTGTGTGCAAGCCTGCATTTAGCCCTTGATCTTACTTAATCGTCTCGATAGGCCCTCTTAGGTTCTTACTGACCCCTGTAGAGTAGTATGCAGCTTGCTGGCTCTGGGTGGCAGTCGCAGCTCTGCTGTTTGCTAGCCCAGTGATTTGGGGCAAGTCAATTAACCCCTGTTAAGAGGGAATAATAATAATAATAATAAATACCTACCTTGTAGGTTATTGGGAGATTGCCATATCAATCATGTGAAACACCTAGAACTGGGCTCACCGTGGTTAATGCTCAAAAGGGTTACCAATGATGATCCTCACTTTATTAATTAATTAATTTTCTTTTTGGCTGCGTTGGGTCTTCGTTGCTGCGCGCGGGCTTTTTCTCTAGTTGTGGCGAGCAGGGGCTACTCTTCATTGCGGTGCACAGGCTTCTCACTGAGGTGGCTTCCCTTGTGGCGGAGCACGGGTTCTAGGCGCGCGGGCTTCAGTAGTTGTGGCACGTGGGCTCAGTAATTGTGGCTCACGGGCTCTAGAGCGCAGGCTCAGTAGTTGTGGCACACGGGCTTAGTTGCTCCGCGGCATGTGTGATCTTCCCGGACCAGGGCTTGAACCTGTGTCCCCTGCACTGGCAGGCAGATTCTTAACCACTGCGTCACCAGGGAAGCCCCTGATCCTCACTTTATACTGAGAAAATAGAGGCTCCGGGGGTTAAAATAGGTCATCCAAGACCACACAGCCAACACGTGGTGGGGACAGGGTTGCTGAGACCAGATCTTTGTTGATAGTGGTTGTTGATAAATATTCAGATATCGGTGTTGCCTTGGGTCCTCAGGAGAGCAAGCAGGTAACTTGTACCTCTGGGGAAGAAGCAGGAGAGGAGAGGGGTGGGAAGAGGTAGGGGGAAAGGGGAGGAAAGGGTTTGTCCAGCATCAGCGGTGGAAGACGCGTGCAGTGATCGCTGGGCCCGTGCAGGGCGGAGGACCAGGCTGTGCGTGTGTGGTTTCCGTTCCCACGGCTTGATGTTATCATGGGAAACTTCTGTGCCTCTCGTGCCCAGAAATCCTCCGGGGACGGGGCAAAGGACTGTCACAGAGGCCACAACACCAAAGCGCCCACCTCCTGGCAGCTACCATCAGAGGATTTGCCTCCCCAGGCAGGCCCTGGGGCTGGTAACTCAGAGGGTGAGCAATACTGAGGGAGACAGAAAAAAATCCCAGCTCTGCCTGCCGGTGAGAAGCCCCACCCACGCTCGCTTCCACAGCTCAGCCCCGCTCGCGGCGAACTTCGAAGGATTCCACAGTGATCATTTCATTTCCGAAGTCTCCCTGCCTCTCTTCTAGATGGTGGCAGATTTATTGCTGCTTAATCTTTTGGGGGCACAAACCCTTCTGAGAACTGAAAAGCTGTGGATCCTTCCTCCAGGGGGATAAAAAGGCTTCCTTGTGCTGACAGGGTTGACCAACCATCCCAGTTTGCCTGAGATGCGGGGTTTCCTGGGCTCGGTGCTAAAACCTTGAAAGTTCTTGCTGACCCTGTAGGTCCACAGAGTTATGCCTGTAGCCTCAGGGCCTCACAGACCCCCTCCCCCCCCCGCAAGAGTCCACTTCAGGCTAAGGAACCCTGCCCTCATCCATTTAATTTATTTACTGAAGACAAGACATGTTTGTGCGGGGTTAGAAAAACTGGCCTTCAGTTACTCAAGTCAATTAGTGGTGGAAACCAAGAAATCCAATTCTCCCGTCTTTAGCATGAGGGGGCCTTTCAACTCTGAGACTCTCCGCCTTTTAACAGCAGTATTAACTTCCCAGGGAGCAGGCAGGGCGGGGCCTTCTGCTGTGAGCGTTGTTTCTTTCTTCTGCAAAACCAGTAACTTGTCTGGAATGACCTGGATTTTGAAGGGACGTGGCAGGAGCTGACAGTCTGGAAGGCTGTTGGGTCTTTCCCGTGCTGCTGCTCTCTGCCTCTGACCCTCCCACCTCGCACCTCCCTCTTGTAAGGACCCCCTTAGATTCCACTGGGCCCACTTGGGTAATCCAGGATCCTCTCCCATTTCAAGGTCCTTAACTTAGTCACATCTGCAAAGTCCTTGTGCCATGTCAGGTCACACATCCACAGGTTCCAGGGATGAGGATGGGCATTTTGGGGGCCTTTATTCTGCCAACCGTAGAAGCACAGACTTTGCCATCCGCCACATCTCATTTGGAATCACTGCCAAACCATGAACTGTCCGCAGGGCGTTGGCAGCGTCATCTAATCTCGCTGAGCCTGTGCTTTCTGGCCTGTAAAGTGGGAATAACAGTAGTCACCCATGTCATTGGAAGATTAAATGAGATGACAAACAAAAGGCAGCCCAGGCTGGTATTTAATAAGCTCAGTCGACGATAGCTCCACTTACCATGAAGGAGGCTGTGCACCCCACAGATGGATTAGCTCCACTCATGTCCGCAGCCCTGGCTGCACCTGACCATCACCCAGCAAGTGTTTAAAATACTCAGTCTGGGGCTTCACCCCAGAGCAATTGAATCTGGGGGTGGGAGGGATGGGAAGGGCGGGGACCTGGGCATCATCTTCACGTAAAGATGCTGCAGGTGGCTCTGAGCTGCAGTGAGGGTGGGGACTCACTGCCAAGGCCAGTGTCAGGTTCCAGCACAGGCCAGACGCAACGACCATGGAAGAGGCAGGAGGGTGCTACCCACCTGGTTCTTAACCTTGAGTGTGTGTCAGGGTCACCTGGCCCTCACCTGGGGAGGTTCTGAGTCAGTAGCTCAGGGTGAGGCGCAGGAGCCTGCATCTTTAGCAGGTACCAGCCATCCCACCCCTGAATGAATTTCCCCAACTTTGGGAAATGTTGATTAGTTACTCTCAGACAGTCCAATCTGAGGACCATTTTTCTATTGGATAAGTGAAGACCCTAATGAAAGTTTAACTTGACAATTTTGTTACCCAGGAATTAGATGATTTGATGACTTTAGAAAACAACACATCCTACCCTTGCTTGAAAACCCAGTGGCTCCTCTGGCACCTGGAATGAACCCAGACCCCACCCTGTGGCCCTCACAGACCCACGTGACTGGCCCCTTCTCACCTCTCCCCCTCTCCTGCCACATTCTGCTGGACTCACTGTATTCCAGCCACCCTGTCCCTCCTTCTGTACTTTGGACATGACAAGTTCATTCCCACCCCAGGGCCTTTGCACGAGCTGCTCCGTCTGCCTGGGACACTCTGCCCAGAGATATTCCCATGGCTGTGGCTGGTTCCCATGTTGTCACTCTGATCTGAGCTCAAATGTCACATCAAGAGCAGTCTTCCCTTGTTAACCGTTCTAAAAAGAGTTCCCTCCACCAGCCATTTTATCTCATGATCTGGTTTTGTTTTCTTCATAGCCTGAGTCCCTTGTTTGTGTTTGTCCATCTCCCTTGACTCCATGAAGGCAGAGTCTTTATTTTGTTCCCCGCTGAATCCTCCTATATCCAGTACAGTGCCCGGCACATAGTAGGTGCTCAGAAAATATTTGTTGATAAAATGAACAAATGAATGAAGGGATGGATGAGGCCAGGTCTCCCTGGAGAGACCACTGAGGAATCCAGGTAGCCATGGTTACTTCCTAGGCCGTGGTTACTTCCTAGGGGTTCCTTGGCCACCAGCCAGGAGGCCAAGTAACGGTTGACCCCAGCAGGGCTTCTTCACCCGAGCACCTGACCTTGACACTGATCACACCTCTTCCTGGGCTTTCAGACTTCAAGCATCTGTAAGACCGCCGTGCATGCAGGAGTCATCAGGAACAAGAGCGGGGGTTACGTGGACGTGATGCCCGTTGATAAAAAGAAGACCTACGTGGGCTCTCTCAGGAACGGAGTTCAGTCTGAAAGGTAGGGCTGCGTCCTCGGACCCTCGACAGCCAAGGCCAGTGAGGGGCGTTGGAGGAGGGCCGGAGACAGTGCCCTTTAAAATATCACAACACCCGGGACAAGCCCGTCCTTCTCTTTTCTCTTCCTTTCTTTTTTCACAATAAGAACTTTTCTCGATGACCAGCACATGTTTTGTAGACAATTTAGAGGCATCAGATAAGCCCAAAGGAAAACAACCATCTGTTACCTCTCACCTGGGAGAGTTGCTGAGATTTTTGTGGCGTGTCCCAAAAAAGGGTCTTTTTTCTATATGCGTGTGTGCGTCCCCCTGCCCACGTCCCCAACAAAACAGTGGGATCAAATTATAGTCACACAGTGGTTATGTATAGCTACATCAGAATGTAGTTGCATTTCGTTACGTAAATAAGAGCCGAGTCTGGAGTGCAACAGACCTAGGCTCTGCTTCTTACCAGCTTTGTGACGTTGAGCAGGGCACCGGAGCCTCCCTTTCCTCGCCTGTGACATGGGGATAACCACAGTCTCCACTTTAGGGGGCTATTGGGAGGCTTGATGGAAATGTTGTCTAGCTCTTTTTTATTTATTTGTTTATCTATCTCTCTTATCTATTTATTTATTTATGGCTGCGTTGGGTCTTTGCTGCTGCACGGGCTTTGTCTAGTTGCGGTGAGCGAGGGTTACTCTTCCTTGCGGCACACGGGCTTCTCATTGCGGTGGCTTCTCTTGTTGCGGAACACGGGCTCTAGGCACGCGGGCTTCAGTAGTTGTGGCACGCGGGCTCAGTAGTTGTGGTTCACGGGCTCTGGAGCACAGGCTCAGTAGTTGTGGCGCACGGGCTAAGGTGCTCCGTGGTATGTGGGATCTTCCTGGACCAGGGCCCGAATCCGTGTTTCCTGCATTGGCAGGCGGATTCTTAACCACTGTGCCACCAGGGAAGTACCCCGCCTAGCTCTTCTTGCCAGGACACCAGTCACGTTGGATTGGGGCCCACGCTAATGACCGCATTTTAATTTAATCACCTCTTTGAAGTCCCTGACTCCCAAGTACAGTCATATTCAGAGGGTACCGGGGACTAGGACTTCAACAGATAAACTTGGGGGGGCCACAGTTCACCCATACCAGAGGGGAATGCTGAAGATTTTATATTTGAGGGACCGCTTTAGAAAAGGAATGTAAAATCAAGAATACAAAATTTGTCGGGTCCCTTGAAGCCTGGGCTTTCACGGCTCCAGGGAACTTCTCGGCTGTCCCCACCCTCCCAGCCTCCTGGGGCGCTTTGAGCCTCAGGATGGTGCTTCCCAGGTATGGGAAGACCCTGCAAAATCAAGTGACACAGAATCCCAGGGTTCTGAGCTAGAGTTAAGAGCTTCTGCATTTTCTCCTTCAAAGTTTGCAACCTCTGTTTGGGAAAAGCGTAATGAAGGGAAATTCCATTGATTTAATGGGAGGGAAATGAAGCAGCTGATTAGGTGGAATTTCCTGGCCAGGCTGGAAAGAAATCCCAGGACACCAATCTCTTGAGCTCTTTGTGCCCCTTTAAGAGAAACTGTCTTGGTGAGAAGCTGGTAGGCTGGGCTTTGTTTTCTATTCCCACCTTAGAGAGAGAAGACCCCAGCAGCTGCCACCCCCATCCCAGGGCTGGGACACAGGTGGGTGTCTGGGGAGGGTTAGGGACTGAGAGGGGCTCCCCGAAAGTGTCTTCTTCCCCACTGTTAACTCCCCCGCCACCTGTAGTTCTCTCTGCCCAAAGGACCCGCCCAAATTGCACTGGCATTATAAGTAGAGTGGCCCCTTGGTATCTGTGGGGCCTTGGTTCCAGGATCCCCCAAAGATACCCCAATCTGCGGATGCTCAGGTCCTTATATACAGTGTCAGAGTACAGGAGGCTGTCTACATCCACGGACTCCACAGCCGCGGATGACTGAATCGTGGGTGCGCGGATGCCGAGCCCGCGGATACGGAAGGCCGACTGTATCTTCTTCCAGGCGGCCTTTCCCAGGCCCCAAGGTGGCTGATGCGCACCGCACTATTCAGAAAAGTTTTAGCGAGTGGAGATTCTGCTCCCTTCCTTCTCGAACCCTTTCCCCCTGAGTAGGTCCTGCGTGCTGAAATCTGTGGTGATGTCTGGGTGAGTTTCCCAGGCTTTGGAGGGGAAAATGATAGCACCTACCCCCTGGGGTGGTGGTAAAACAGTGGGTCTCCAAGTGGCTCCCAGGCCAGCAGCATCCAGATCAATGGGGGCTTGCTAGAAAAGCACATTCTGCGGCCCACCTCAGACAGACCCTCGGGAAACGGGCTGGGCAGTCTGCATGGATCTGCCCTCTGGGAGTCCTGATGCCCACTGGAGGGTGAGAGCCGCTGCTGTGAGGGTGATGCAAGGGTGACCACGTCCCTGGCACACAGTCGGCACTGTCCATGATTCTGAGAGTTTGTGATGAAGAGTCATTGATTTACTACGTATTCAGGGTGGCCTGGACCGGTGCTAGGATCCGTGGGCACCAGGATGATAGAGTCCGCCCTGCACGTACAGAGGGAAGAGGCCAGGCCAGGAGGGCACACAGCGTCCGATGGCGTTTGCGAGCCCGCTGCGCTGCTCACCAGCTGGGTGTCCTTGGGCAGGCAGTCTCCCCACGCTTCAGTCCCTCCTCTGTCAGTGGCTACTGTGAGGATTAAATGAGACAGTATGTGCAAAGCACTCCCCCAGTGGCTCTGAGTAAGTGTCCGATAGATCCGCTGGCCTCGTTGCTATGACATAACCTCTAAGGCCTGTTGCAAACCTCAAGACGCTATGGTTCTTTTCACGTAGGGGCAACTAACTCGATTGTAGGAAATAACCTACGTGGATTATCTTCTGGACAAGGGCAAAAGCATCCTACAGGAATTATTTTTTTGCCCTGGCATCCATCCTTTCCACCTGCACTCACCCATCAGGTGGCATATGCGTGGTGAGCCCTTTCGATGTCCCAGGCACTGGGACCTAGCAGGGAACACACAGGCTGATCTCCGCCCTGGTGGGGCTTATCATCTAGTTGGGGGACAGACCATGCAGAAATGACAACATCAGGAGCAGGGCACAGGCATCATGGCTATGGAGGGAGGTACCAGGGAGCTGAGTACACCAAGCGGTGCCCCATCTTACTCTCTGGAGGTGCCTCCCTGGCGACGTGGCTCCTGCAGAGACATCTGGATGCCCCAGGCAGGGCCATGCCCCATCCTCCCCTTGTTTAGATGGGACCTCAGTGGCCCTCTGCGTAGAGATTAGGGCTGAGAAATTTCCCCAGAGCCTGTTCCCATTACGAACTCTGGGAACCCAGCCTGGGGCTGGAGGGTGGCTCTGTCCCCAGTGTCTGCTGAGACCCTGGAGTGGTCACAGCAGTCCCAAGGGAGATGTGGACACTGGACATATAGCAACCCGTTCACAGCAAGCTGCGTTCTAAATTTAGGGAATCCTTCAATCCATCGAACAAACAAACAAAACCTCCTATACAGAATTCTCAGGACACGGGCCAAAAGTTGTTTCTGCTTCAGAGTGACTTTGGTTTAGCAATTGTCTGTTTTTAGAAGAGGATTTCCTGAAAGTTTTGAAAGATGACCATGCAGAATTGGGATAATGTATGTAAGAGGACAGGCACTTTCTCTCTCACGCATGTGCCCATGAAGGAAGGGAAGGAAAAGGGGTGTGGAAGAGCTTCAGATGTTGGGACCAGGGTTTGTCCAGATGTTCTCGGAAAGAAGCTGGACATTGGGATGAATATCAGTTCAGGATTTTTTCTGAGACCAGGACCTTTTTTTTTTTTTTTTTTGCGGTACGTGGGCCTCTCACTGCTGTGGCCTCTCCCGTTGCGGGACACAGGCTCCGGACACGCAGGCTCAGCGGCCATGGCTCACGGGCATAGCCGCTCCGCGGCATGTGGGATCCTCCCGGACCGGGGCACGAACCCCTTGTCCCCTGCATCAGCAGGCAGACTCTCAACCACTGCGCCACCAGGGAAGCCCCCAGGACCATTTGTTAAGGCAGATTTTACAATGAGATTGGGAAATATACCACACAATGACAGATAACATCCTTGGTCACTTGGTTTTAACAGATATACCCTATTTACAGAGGTTGATGGTATATATGTGGATGGACCTTTATCCAAATAGTAGACTCACTGAACTAGCATTTCTGGGGCAGCTCCTGTGTACTGGGCACTGTCCTCGGGGCTGGAGCCATGGCAGGGACGGAAGAGACAAAAATCTTCATCCTCAGGGGCCTCCGTTTACTGCGGCATGTCCCAGACGCGTGCCGCGAGCCACATATGGGATTTTAAAGTTTCTAGTAATCACAGTAAAAAGAAACAGAAGGGAGAATTTAGAGTATATTTCATTTAATCCAGTGTATCAAAAATATTATCTTCAATACGTATGAATAGAAGAAGTATTGATGAGAAACTTGCCCTCTCCTTTATTCATAAAGGAGACCTACCGGGTATTTGCACACAGAGCACGTCTCAGTTTGGGCGAGCTGCATTTCAAGCACTGGGTAGCCACTGTGAGCTCCGGGAGTCTCGAGGGTTGGGCGTCTGAAAATCTCTTGACATGTCCAGAAACTCTGGGAAGCAGAAACCGTTGAGCTGTTAGTTCCAGACCGAATGAGCTTAGCACTCTCCCCCAGGCCGGCTGGACCCAGGCTGCACTGGTTTCCTCTGCCATCTCCCTCCCTCCCTGTACCCGCTTCCCAGCGCTCTTAAGATCTGTACACACATTAGCTCATCTCGTCCTCCCAACAGCCCCGTGCGGCGGGGACCACAGTTTATCAGTAAGGAAAGGGAGGCACAGAGAGGTAAAGCAACTTGCCCAAGGTCACTCAGCCAACAAGCAGCAGGGCCAGGACTTGAACCCAGGACGCCTGCTCCAGCACCCATGCTTGTCACCAGCACACAGGACTCCTCACGGCAGCCAAGTCGTTGACCTTGGGACACAGGCCCTTCCCAGAAGGGGTTGGGGTGAGCCTTACAGTCCTAAGGTATACTTGTTTGTCACCCTAAAAATATTTATTAGAAAAGAAATACATACTTATTATTTAAATAATATGTCTAGGGATTAGAAAAAAAGAGTTCCTGCAGGCACCCCATTAACCTCTGTGAACTGCTTATTTAGAGCTCTTCCAGGCCTTTTTTTCCCCCTGGGCAACACACATAAAAATGAAAATGGAGATTATGTATACACCCTGCTCTGAAATTTTTTTCTCTAAAAAATATTTCAGATTTCATGAAATAAGATGAAGAGGTTTGATGATTCCTTGGGGATTGGGCTTTTGTGTGGATAACTTGTTCATTGCCGTGCATGTACCCACCGTTCTCCTGATGGGAGAATGAGGCTTAAACCTAGCAGGGTGACGGTATCCGTGGGGCTTTGAGCGCCTGCTAAATGTGAGGCACTGACTCAGATGCTTTCCCTGGATAAGCTCGTTCACTTCCTACCGGGTCCCTGAGGAGGGGGTACTTTTATGGACCCTGTTTACATACGTGGGAAGTGAGACTCAGAGAAATAGATTAACCGCCCCAAGGTCCAACAGATAAGATCTGAAACTGTGTCCGACCCTTGAATTTTCCTGGAAGATCAGTAGAGGGTGAGACTGGGGGAGAACAGGGTTAGAATCTTAAAAAGAAAAATTGTATATGTATGTATAACACACACACATATATAAATACAAATATGTACGTGCATACATATAAGTGATATTAATAATAAACAAGATATTGCACATTTAAAAGCCAGAAGAGCAATACTCTGCCATCCTTTTTTTTTTTTTTTTTGCGGTACGTGGGCCTCTCACTGTTGTGGCCTCTCCCGTAGCGGAGCACAGGCTCCGGACTCGCAGGCTCAGCGGCCATGGCTCACGGGCCCAGCTGCTCCACGGCATGTGGGATGCTCCCGGACCGGGGCACGAACCCGTGTCCCCTGCATCGGCAGGCGGACTCTCAACCACTGCGCCACCAGGGAAGCCCACTCTGCCATCCTTTTATCGCTGGGTTCCATGACTCTATGGGGTCGGCGACCAACCGGTGGATGACCCCTCCGTCCCTCCCAGGACAGATGGCTGGCTGTCCTCTCTCTTTAATCCAGTCTGTGTTGTGTGCTGCCGCACGCCGATCAATTCCTGCCTGAGTAATTTTCACCGGCAGGAGTGAGCCTCCAGGACGCAGCCTTATGCCTTGCAGCTCCTGGAGGACCTGCAACCTCCCGCCTCCGAGGGGCTCCCAGCCTCTGAGTCCCCCGACTGCGATGCGGGGTTGGCCAGCGTGGTCCTCAGGGATGGCGTGGCCACAGCCCACCCATTTAGGATAAGGGTTAGGAAAGGGTCCCAGAGCATCGACAGACCTGCGTCCACCTCCCAGCTGTACCTGGAACAGGCGTTGGATTTGGGGCAAATCACATCCCCTCTCACAGCCTTGGTTCCCTCTCTGTAAGTGGAAGGAGCCCTAGAGATCTCGTGCGGGGCTGTGAGGCATGGACGGGGTAAGATTACTTAAAGGATGGAGGCGGCGTCTGGGGTATGGTGGTGTGTGTGCCGGGTACAGCTGCTGGCACGAAGAGTTGAGCCCTGGAGCCGAGGGCAGGGTGAGTGGCCATCAGAAGCCTGGAATCACTCACCGGGACTGGGCCCGAGGCTGCAGACACTCGACCTTTCCCAGAGCACCCATCCCAGCTCATCCAGTAGGTCAGCGACCCTTGGGCACTAAGTCAGCCCAAGGGGATGCCCCAGAAGCTTCTCAGTCCAGCTGAGGTTCTTCCCCCGTTCTGCGAGGGGATTTTTGTGCTGGTTTTCCCTCCCTTCCATCCATCCCGCCCTTCCTCCCTCCCTCTCTCCCTCCCTCTCTCTTCCTCTCTCTCTCTTTCTTTCTTTTCCTTTCTCTCCTTCTCCCTTCCTTTTTTTCCCCCTACTTTTCATAATAAGATTAGAGAAACTTCAAGAAATAGCGAAAATAATATTAAGAAATTACTATCATGGGACTTCCCTGGCGGTCCAGTGGTTAAGACTCCGTGCTTCCACTGCAGGGGGCAAGGGTTTGATCCCCGGTTGGGGAACTAAGATCCCGCGTGCCGCGCGGTGTGGCCAAAACATTTCTTTAAATTAAAAAAAAAGAGAGAAAAGAAATTACTATCATGGAAAACCCCATAGCCAGAAACACCCACTATAAACATTCTGGTATGTTCCCTTCCAGATTTTTTCTGTTTACACACTAACAGCTTATTTCTTATGTGTTTGTTTTGTTTTTTGTTTTTGTTTCTACAAAAAAAAGGGATCAGACTCTCTGCGTCGTTCGGTTCATTATTTTTTTTTCAATCGGCAACAGGTTGTGAGTGTCTTTCCGACATTTCCAATGCCTGACATAGCCATGCTGTCATTTCTGTGGCTCCACGCTATTCCATTGTGTGGCCAGACCATCGTTTCTTTACCCAGATGACTGACATCTGGGTTGTTTCCTTTTTTTCTTTTGCTCTTGCAAACAGCACAGCAAAGAACATCTTTGCACAAGCCCGTGTGCTTTCCCCACACTTTTCTTAGGTAACTTCCTTTTATCAGAGTAGCCACAGCTACCAAATCGACTTCTTTCTGGGATGCACAGTGTGTCTCTCTCCTGTTGATACCCTGCCCCCTAGGGCTCAGAATAAAATCCTCGCCCCTTACCGGGCAGTCCACACCTACCACCACCCCAGCCGCTTCTCCACCCTCCTGGTGCATCACCCTCCTTGTCACAGCAGTGCCTGTCACTAGCCTTCTCTCTGTTCCTGGATACCAAGATCTCGCCTCAGGGCCTTTGCACCTGCCGGTATCCAACCCCGGACCCTCCCAGCTCCTATACCTCCCATGGCTGGGCCCGCACGTCGTTCAGACCTACATACAAATGCCACCTGCCCGAGGAAGCGTCCTCCTGCTGTTGGGTCTCCAGTAGCCCTCCTCCCCGATCTAATCTGATCCCGTCACCCTGTGCTGTTTTCCTCCCAGGACCCACCACTGTCTGAAATTATTGTATTTCTCACACATATTTAGCTGTTGATCTCCCACCCCCCAGACTGTATAAGCTCCATGAAGGCAAGCATCCCATCGGTCTGGTTAACCCTGTGTCCCTGACACCCAACTTGATGCCTGTACATAGTAGGTCTTCAGCCAACACTGGTTGAATGACAGACAAAATGCTGAGTTCAGCTATTTGTTCAGAACTGCTTGTAGGAGTTTTAATGCCCATTACGAAAATTGTTCAATATCTTTTAGAAAATTCATCCAGTACCTTTTGTGAAAATTGTCCAGAAATGCTGTGCCAATTTACATTCCTTTTCGACACCTGTGGGAGCTACAAACTAGGCTAAAAAGAGTCAGAGGGCAAGATTTAAAAAAGGAGATTATTTTATAATTTATCCGATCACACTTGTTTTTCATCAGACACACACAACTGGCAACTTTTCTAGCAGAACTAGAGCTCAGTAAATGTTTGAAGCTTGAACAATAGGGACCCCCCCACCCCCCGCCTTGCCTGAAGCAGTGGAAGGGACCACAGCTGGTGTCACATGATACCTAGTCCGCCAGCTGTGTGATGTGTTGAGAAATCCACACCCGGTTCAGCGGGGCCTGCTCGTGCCTTCCGGGTGGGCCAGTTGTTCAATGGGGATGCTTGGTAGGACTGGGCAGGACCTCCAGGAACCTTAGGGGACCAGCCTGGACGACAGCCTGAGTGGCCCCTTGTCCCTGGGTTGTCGGGGGGCCCTGTGCGTGGAGGCACCCACTGCCCCGTCTGTAGAATTGCTGGTAGTGAGTCAGCATCACAAAGCCTGGCAATGGTCCCCAGTGTGGCTTACCCACCACGTGGAACAGCTGAGTGCCTCGTAGCTCCGGGTGATTCTCCCAGACTAGTCATTTGGGCAGAGGACCCAGGGAAATCCTGTAGCCCAGAGGCCTGAGGAGGGCCCTGGAATCTGAGCTTTCGAGAAACGAGCGGGGCAGCCCGGGGTCACTCCACAACTGGATTGTGGAGATGATTGCACTAGCCCCGCCCCCCCAATCACTAAAAATCATTGAATTGTACACTTCAGAAGTGTGAATTTCATGGCATGTTATATCTTAATGAAGTTTTGGTTTGTTTGTTTGTTTGTTGTTTTTTAAAGGCATTCAGTTAGCAAAAGGACTTAGCTCCTATCTTGAGTGGGTGGTTTTTACTGGCTGTGTTGACCTTGCAGAAATTTAATTTCTCCTTTGACTGCAAAATAGGGATACTAATTGCTCTTCATCGGAAGGAGGTAAAGGCGTATAGAAAATCCTTTGCACAATATCTGAGCCCAGTCGGATCGGTGCGCCCATTTTAGTAACAGGAGCACGTGCATTATTGTTATAATGCCATCCTATTCATCGGTCAAGCAGGTGGCCACTCTCTGGGTTGACAGGTGGTACCAAAAACCAGGCAGAAGTCTTGGAGGCTGGGTTCAGTTCAGGCAGATGGGGGCCAGCAAATTCCAAGTTAACAAGCCTGACCTCAGCTGAGACCCAGGTGCCTCTGCAGAGGCAAAGGGCTTTGCCAGCTGCTCCCGGCTGGGGCAACCTCTGCTCCCAGCAGCTTGGCGAACTGTCCCTCGGCCATGCTTCTTCCACCGCAGGGACTTGGGGACACCCACTTCCCCCCACCCCCCGCTCCATCCCTGCAGATCTTTCGGTAACATGTGCTCTCCCTTCTTTTTCAGCTTGAGGACCCCTCGAGATGGAAAGGCCTTCCGGATCTTTGCCGTCAGGCAGTGAGCTTGCAGGGTCGGGGAGAAGGGGGCGTCTTCAAGAGGGCTTCGGGGATTCGCTTTTTATTTTTATTTTGTCATTTGGGGGGTGGGCCGGGGATATGGAGAGTCAGGAAACTTCCTTTGATTGGCATTGTGTCCCATCCACCGTGCCTTGGTCTCAGCTCCACACAGGGGAGCATCCTTGGGGTCCTGAGCAGACAGCCGGTGACCATGCTGCTGAGGCCCAGGGGTCTCCCCCTGAGAGGTGTTCTTCTGTGGATGGAGAGAGGATTCCAAAGGATTTGGAGCTGATGCTGCGAGGCATTCAGGGGTGTGGGAAGGGGCGAACTGAGAACGCTCAGGGGGGGAGTTTCAGGGATGGAGTAGAAGGTAGCTATTTAAAACATTAAATAACCCAGGCCGTCCCCACCAATGGAGAAAAATGGGTTTCATGTTTGCTGGTCAGACAAACGGGCCGGAACAAGGGGACTCTGCCCTGGCATCTGTCCTGTTCCCGTCCTGCTCTGTGCAGGCTGGTTCTATACACAGCAGTGCTGGTTTACTTCGAGTTCAGCCGTAACTCCAGAGATGTATCTTGTCTTGGTCCTTCCCTTCGTCCACGTGGCCCATCTCTTTGCTGCCGTGACCTTTGGTCTCACTGAAGACTAATGAACCAGGACCCTTTCTTGATCCCCTCCCTGCTGTGGTTCACGCCCTGCCCAGACTGGTTTCTGTGTCTCCCACCAGGGACTTTGCTTGGCAAACAGTTCTGTTTGCAGCCCACTTTTTTCTTTCCAAGTCCTTGTCTCTGTGGGTTCCACTGAGATGTCTAAGAACAGCCAAAGAAGGGCTGTTTTGTCGCTGCCTTTAAAAAATGGCCTTGAACTGTGCAGATTTCCCATCCGTCGGATGACCTATTTTTTAGCAATGAGAGGAATGGTTTCATTCCTCAGTACATTCCTCGCCGAGGTTAGCAGCTCTGGGAAGAGGGACAGCCTGCCGTTATGAAACCATCCTGCGGCATAACAGCAAGAGATGGTAACACACTTGAAGGATTTCTCTTCCTATTTTTGTGAAACAGTTCTTGCCAAATGTTCCTGAGGCTCCGAGGAGTGCGGTGCTCTCTGGCTGCCATCACTGTACAAAACTTCATCATCAGCCTAGACCCAAAACCCACAGTGAAATAAAATACCCTTTTGTAAATAGCATTTCTTTGCAGAAGGTAAAATTCCACCCTCCTCCACCAGGCTGGCCGGTAGATCACTTTTGTGGATGCTGATTTCAAAGTTGATTTCACTCTCCGTCAGAATATTTCAAAGGCAAAAGAACTAGCAGAAAGTTTAAAACGAACAAAAAAACAAACAAAACCTAAGATAGTCTGGACAAGGAACTCCACCTGGGGAACCAAGTTGGTGTGTCGTTTCAGGGCAACCCTAATTAGTGAAGAAACAGAAGGTAAATAGCTTTCCCCCCTCCCACCGAAGGAGTTTGTAAAAGTAATGAAACTCTTAGCTTGACCGAGCTGAAATGAGCAGGACTGTGTTTTTGCTTCGTGCATTGTGGCTTCTTATAATTCGTAAGTACTGACTGTTCGACTCCAAATGTCAGCGCGGAAGAATTTGGTCAGACTGTCAGATACCGCGTCTAGTTCCTGCCAAAGAACCCTCTGGATGCTAGGTATTATGCTGTCGGACTTTCGCTTGTCACCAGGCTTTTATGTCTGTGGCCACGTCCAGACTGCAAACTTGGGTTTTTAGAATTAGTGACGGTCCCGGGGAATTTCAGTAGGTTTGCTTTTGAAGCATCCTGCCGGAGGAAGAATCTGAAACGTCCAATATGAGTGGACGCTCTCATTTTGAAATAAAATTCCCGAGTTCCTCATTAACCGGCCCGTCTAATGGGCTAGAAACTCCTCGCCCAGAACCAGACCTTGCTGTCTTTTTCACCTTCACAAACATTTTGAAACTGGAACCATTTATCTTCCGGAAATGGACACAGTGCTACAAAGTATAAGACCTTGTAATCAGGGACCCCCTTCTAATTTAGCGTGTTTAAAGGACCATCGTGCCTTCAGCACTTCACTCATAAACACATGATAACTCCGGCCAACAGTGCTACTGGGCCCCCCAAAATGAAAATTTTTGGTGTCCTGATTTGTTCCCCGTCGTGTTCTGATTTTTCATACTGTCTGTAGGCTCACTCAGCCCGCAGCTTACGTGTGTGCTTTTTTCTATGAAAAATGATGTATTTTACTACTTCCTATGTACAAAAGTTTATTGTAAATGTTGTGTGTGCTTCGCATGAACAGGGACCACGTTGCTGTCGTTTCAATAAAACTGGTTTGATTTCTAAAACGTTTCTGGGACGTATCTTTTACGGACACATCTCAACAGTTTGTGGAATAACACAATGAAAACCTCCTTGCAGGCTTGTTACTTTTTTCTACGCCACTCCTCCCAGGAACGTGGCGCTCGGGGCGTCCAGATGCTAATTGTTGCAGTATTTTCACCTGAGATGTGCGTGAATCACGTGGGGCGGGGGCGGGGCTTGTCGAAACGCAAGTTCCGGTTCCGGGTCCGTCAGGTCTGGGCTGGGGCCTGAGGGGCTGCAGTTTCCACGGGCTCCTGGTGGCGCTGAGACTGCTGACCTGCAAATCACACTCTGCGTGGTGAGTATGACAGGCTTAGCCTCATTCCAGCACCGTCCTAGTCAGCTTGGGCCGCCGCGACAAAGCGCCGCAGGCGGGGGAGCTCACACCACAGAGATTTATTTCCCCACACTTCCAGAGGCTGGCAGTCCAAGGTCAAGGGGCCGCAGGGCTGCTTTCTCCCGAGGCCTCTCTCCTTGGCTTGAAGATGGCCACCTTCTCACTGTGTCCTCTTCTTTGTTCGAGCATCCCTGGTGTCTCTTCCTCGTCTTATAAGGACACGGGTCCTATAGGATCAGGGCCTTATCCTGTAGACTCCATTTAACTTTAATTATCTCCTTAAAAGGCTCCATCTCCAAATACGGTCATATCAGGCGTTAAGGCTTCAACCTATGCATTTGGGGAGGGGGAACCCCAATTCAGTCCTTAACAGTCACCTTCTTCCCAGGCATCAGCCCCTTTTTGTTCAGTTGAGTCGTGTGTCCCCCTGTGTTCCAAACGCTGTCACCTACAAGCGATTTTTGGGAGCTCCTTGCTGACTTTTTCTTCTCGCCATCCCCCCTCTGCCTTTTCTTTCATGCGCCTTCTATTTATAACAAGTGCTTCTCATTTTCATTGATGGCGGGGTTAGCTTTCCTTTTTTTTTTTTTTTTTTTTTTGCGGTACGCAGGCCTCTCACTGTTGTGGTCTCTCCCGTTGCGGGGCACAGGCTCCGGACGCGCAGGCTCAGCGGCCATGGCTCACGGGCCCAGCCGCTCCACGGCATGTGGGATCTTCCCGGACCGGGGCACGAACCCGTGTCCCCTGCATCGGCAGGCGGACTCTCAACCACTGTGCCACCAGGGAAGCCCTCCCAGCTTTCCTTTTTAATAAGTATATCTAAGGCTTTTTAAATGTTGATTCTAAAATATCACATAAGCAGGTGTGCAGGTGGGCCGCAGAACCCACGAACATGGGGTAATAGTGACTGATGTTTGGGAAATGCTGGTTTCTGACGAATGCGTTGTCAAGGCTGTAGAACTGCCCTCCCCATCCCCACTGACAGCAACCCCAGGGCATTGGGAGCCTTCCTTCCGGCTTTCCAACCGCAGAATCTGCAGCCTTCCTTGGTGTACCTCTTCCTCCTGTTTCTGGAAGTTCTTCTGAGCTCCCAGGATGCCACAATCCTGGGCCCCAAACTTCTGGGCCCCAAACCTCCAACCTACAAACGATGTACTGGCAGCTGAGGAGGGAGCTGGCCCTTCCTTCTTGCAGAATCCGTCTGAGACGCAGCAAAGGTCTGCAGGAGTGCTGTAAGCAGGCTGAATGCCAGCACCACACTGCTTGGGAACCCCCGACAGGGGGCTCCGGCACAAGGTGACACAGGGACAGAGCATGGACTTGGGAGTCCCTGGGTTGCTCCACCTTTTACCCATCGAGGGACCTCAGACAAGTCACTCTTGCCTCTTTGGACCTCAGGCTGCTCATCTAGGAAATGGGAATTTCTCACAGCATCCTCACCGCAGCACAGAGATTACAGGGGAGCTGTAGGCTGAAAGGTGCTTGACTAATAATGGCAACTCTGTGTACTGGTTGGCATGCTTTGGGGCTGCAGATAACACAAAGGCCATCTAACAGCCCCGGGACTTGTCAGAAAGACAGATTCTCAGGCCCCAGCCTAAACCCAGTGAGTCAGACCTCTGGGAGTTAACAAGCCCTCAGGGTGATTCTGCTGCTGGTTCACTTGCAGAATCATTGCTCGGAAAAAACGTTCAGATATCTTACGTGAGAAGTCAGGAGGGAGATGATTCGGGGACAGCAGCTCACAGATGTCGGGACACCTGGTCAGCATCCCTGCAAACCTCGCCCCGTCCTCTGTGGTCAGGATGGCCACTGGCCGCAAACCGTCCCCACACTGAGTCTGAGACAGGACGAAGGGAAGAGAGGGCGGGTCCTCCTTCTCACAGTATTCTCTCTTTTCTCAGGGAAGAAAATCTTTCCCGGGATCACCCAGCAGACTTGTTTCTAAATCCCTTTCATCACTGATGGGTCACGTGCCCATTCCTAGGTTTATCACGAGGAATTGTGATAGAACAGGAAGGTTTAGAGTAAAGAGAGGCTGACCGGGGGCCATGAAGGGGTCATGTGGTGTAAGAGATAAGAGCTAGGACGCAGACATGCCGGGGTTTGACTCCCACATCAGCTCTCACCAGCTGTGTGACGCCGGGCAAGTCTCTCAACCTCTCTGTGCATCAGTGGCCTCCTCCGTTAGAGGGAAATAATAACAGTGTCTGCTCCAAGGGGTGGTTATGCGGATTACATGAGGTCGAACTTGAGACGTGCTCAGCCCTTGGTGGGCACACACAGCTGCCCCGTTTGATCACTATATTGCTTTGCGGCGTGGAACTGGTGCCAGTGGTTACATGCCACAGGGAGACAGATTTCTACCAAACACAATAAAGAAGATTCAAATGGGTGGAACTTCCAAACATGAAATGGCCCTTGTGAAGAAGGAGTGAGCTCCTCATCCTTGGAAGAATACAAGCAGAAGCTGGAAGATCCTCATACTAGATCTGCTTTAAATCCTCTTTCCTGATTCTGGCTCCCAGCAGAGACCTGCCTTTCCCTCCTCCACCCTGCCCAGAGGGCCCTGGGGACCCACGGAAGGGGTGACCTGAGCTATGGAATCTTGGCTCCTCAAACCATGGCCACTTCATTCTATAAAGGAAAAACAAAAACCCTACAGCTTTGTAGGTGGTCCTGAAACCGTTATGTCTTACTGGGTTCAATTTTGTTTGTTTGTTTTATCCATTTTCCTTCCAGTTTTTCACACCAAACCAAAACCTGTCCTAGACGACCACTGGGCCTTAAAAGGTCTTTTAGCCCCTTAAAAAAACAAATGTGTTGCCAAAGGCCCAGGTGTTGAAAACCTCATGGCATTCCTTTGACTCTTTCATCTTGGCCAACTAAACTGGTAGCAGCCTTCACCCAAGGGCCAGGGAGACAGACCATTAAACCAATTCTTCTGTCAGTGCCTGGCCTGCCTCCGAGGTGGGCAGAAGGCCTCCCTGTGGGACCTGGCTGCCACCACGCTGGACGGGGATGGGCTGGCTCGTCGGGCAGCAGGCTCCCCGCTCACGTGCTCTCACCTTACACCAGACATGGCTGTGGTCCCAAGGATATTTCCTCTCCATCCTGCTGTCACTAGCCCAGGCCCACCGCCCGCACCCCTACCTGACCCAGGAAGATGGCAAAGGAACTCACCTGTGCCAAGTGCCACTATGTGCCAGGACTGAATGGGCACCAGACACATGCTGTCTCATCTACTAAGCACACGTCTCCATCAACAACTTGCTAATTCAATATACTTGTCAAATCCTAATTAGATTTTCTTTGTCAAAATGTCAGCTAGGAGTGTGTTGGGCTGCAGGTAACAGAGACCCAGCCACAGTGGAAGGTAGGAGGGTGAGGATGCTGTGAGAAGTTCCCATGTCCTAGATGAGCAGGGTGCAGTGCTTGGGAAGTTCTCAAGGACCAGGTTCCTTCCCACTTGCTGCTCTGCCATCCTCAGCACATGGCACGTGTCCTTGTGGTTGAAAGATGACTGCTTTGGACTCCTCTGGTGGTGCAGTGGTTAAGAATCTGCCTGCCAATGCAGGGGACACAGGTTCGAGCCCTGGCCCAGGAAGATCTCACATGCCACAGAGCAACCAAGCCCATGAGCCACAACTATGGAGCCTGTGTGCCACAACTACTGAAGCCAGTGCGCCTAGAGCTTGTGTTCTGCAACAAGAGAAGCCACCGCAATGAGAAGCCCACGCATGCAACAAAGAGTAGCCCCTGCTCGCCACAACTAGAGAAAGCCCACGTGCATCAACAAAGACCCAACGCAGCCAAAAATAAATAAATAAATAAATAAATAAGTTAATTTTTTTTTTTTTTTTTTTTTTTTTTTTTTTTTTGTGGTACGCGGGCCTCTCACTGCTGTGGCCTCTCCCGTTGCGGAGCACAGGCTCCGGATGCGCAGGCTCAGCAGCCATGGCTCACGGGCCCAGCCGCTCCGCGGCATATGGGATCCTCCCAGACCGGGGCACGAACCCGTATCCCCTGCATCGGCAGGCGGACTCTCAACCACTGCGCCACCAGGGAGGCCCATAAGTTAATTTTTTAAAAAAAGAAAGATGACTGGTTCCCTCCAGCAAGTCATAGACATTCCAGAAAGAAAGAGACATTTCAAAAGGCAGAAGGCATATGGCAGTTGATTTTGCCCCCTTTTATTATAGATATTGTATTTTTCAATTCTAGAATGTCCAGTTGGTTCTTTTCCTAATTTTCTAATTCTTGGTGAAATTTCTAATTTTTTCATTTATTTTGAATGTATTTTTCTTTATGACTTCAACATAGATATAGATCAGCTAATCCCTGTGTCTGGACCATTCACCATTTACTGTCTTTTCTCTTGAACAGGGGTTGGCATACTTTTTCTTAAAGGATCCAATTGATAAATATTTTAGGGTTGTGAGCAATAGCATCTCTGTCACGATTTAACTTTGTGGTTGTAGTCTGAGAGCAGCCATAGACGATATGTAAGTGGATGAGCATGACTGTGTTCCAGTAAAACTTCATTTTTAAAAGTAAACCAAAAAAAAAAAAGAAAAAGCAGACGGCCATCCCCTGGGCCATAGTGTGCTGACCTCTTCTCTTGAGGATGGACACATTTTTTGGTTTGTTTATTTCTTTGTATGTCTAGTAATTTTAGATGATATCTTGGACATTGTCAGTAAGGCCTCCTGGAGATTCTAGATTGTTAGATTTTGTTTGAGCAGCGAATTAACTTGTCTGGACTCAAACTCTACTCTGCTGCAGTGGCCGGTAACTGAAATCACTCTCGGTTCTGTTGGCCTTCGCCGAGCTGCTGGGAGTCTGCTGTGTGCCTGCATGGTTCAGGGGTCAGCCAGAGACTTGGGCAGAGCTTGTACCCAGAATCTGGCATTCCCCTTCTGCAACCCTCTCCTTTGTGGAGGTTCCCTTCTCACTTTCCAGCTGCTCCATCCTCTGGTTCTTCAAGATCTGAGGCTTCTTTTAGACGTTTAGCCACCCCTATAGGATGCTGACTAGGGCTGTGTTCAGGCAAAAAGTTGAAAAACACTGGAGACTCACAGTGCAGTCGCCTTCCTCCAAGTGTTGACTCCCATGCAGTTTCTGCCTGCCTTTGCTTCTCCCAATAACCATCAGAGAGTTGTATTTTATATTTTGTCTGGAGTTTGTGGTTGCCACATATAGAATGGTTGGTCTGATTTTAGCTACTCTGCCATCGCTGGGTGAGTAGAACCCAAGTCTGACGCATCCAGAAAAACAATGGAAGCATAGCTTTCCCAGAAGTCGCAGCCGGTAAATTTCCACTGACAACTTGTTGGTCAGAATTGGGTCCCACAGCCATTCCTAGCTGCAAGGAAGTTGGGAGAGATGCATATTTTTTCCTGAGCACATTGCAAAACCAACTGTAAAGCGGGTCCTATGAAGAAGAATGGGAGAAGGGACCTTGGGTAGTTAAGGTGCAGCTCACTTGTGAACTTCCACAGGTGTAGTTCCTTAGAGCTGCTGTAACAAATGACCACAAGTCCCGTGACTTAAACAACAGCAATGTATTCTCTCACAGTTCTGGAAGCCAGAAGTCTGAAATCAAGGTGTGGGCAGGGCCACGCGCTCTCTGAAGATTCCAGGGGAGGGTCCTTCCTGCCTCTTCCAGCTTCTGGGGCCCCAGGCATCCCTTGGCTTATGACCGCATCACTCCAGTCACCCTGCCCCAGCTTACATGGCCATCTCAAGATCCTTAACTAATTACATCGGCAAAGATCCCAGTTCAAAACAAGGTCACATTCTGAGGTCCCAGGAAGGCATGAATTTGGGAGGGATACTGTTCAACCCAGTCTAACAGGTAGACCCCAGTCCTGCAGGCTGAGCAGTGGTAGCTGGTTGTCCACGTGATAGCTTATCTCCCTGGACACTTGGATTTGCCACCATTCACTCTCTGGGGTCTTTGCCCCAGCCCCTCTGTAGCTCACTGTTGGGGCAGCACTCTGGGAATGAGTGAGTGATGTAGCTCCAGTCTCCAGTCTGTGCCTTGTCCCATTTTCCCTTTTCAGCCCCTCATAGTTTGAATCTTTAAATCTTCCCGATATGACACTTTTTTTTTTTTTTTTTTTTTGCGGTACACGGGCCTCTCACTGCTGTGGCCTCTCCCCTTGCGGAGCACAGGCTCCGGACGCGCAGGCTCAGCGGCCATGGCTCACGGGCCCAGCCGCTCCGTGGCATGTGGGATCTTCCCGGACCGGGGCACGAACCCGTGTCCCCTGCATCGGCAGGCGGACTCTCAACCACTGCGCCACCAGGGAAGCCCCCGATATGACACTTTTGAGGGGTGGGAAAAGAATCTGGAGCCAGTGGGCCAGGGTTCAAATCCCAGCTCTACTACTTATACTCTGTGAAACCTTGGACGGGTTACTCAACCTATCTGTGCATCAGTTTCCTCATATATAAAATGGGAACAATAATAGCAGCTACTTTGTTTTTTTTTTAAATTTATTTTATGGAAGTATAGTGGATTTACAGTGTTGTGTTAATTTCTGCTGTACACCAAAGTGACTCAGTCATACACATATTTTTTTTCATAGTCTTTTCCATTATGGTTTATCACAGGATATTGAATATATTTCCCTGTGCTCTACAGTAGGACCTTGTTGTTTATGCATTCTCTATATAATGGTTTGCATCTGCTCATCCCAAACTCCCACTCCATCCCTCCCCCACTCCCCCTCCCCCTTGGCAACCACGAGTCTGTTCTCTATGTCTGTGAGTCTGTTTGTGTTTCGTAGATAAGTTCGTTTGGGTCATATTTTAGATTCCACATATAAGTGATATCATATGGTATTTGTTTTTCTCTGTCTGACTTCACTTATATGATAATCTCTAGGTCCACCCATGTTGCTGCAAATGGCATTATGGTTTTTTTTTATGGCTGAGTAGTATTCCGTTGTATATATGTACCACATCTTTATCCATTCATCTGTTTACATTTAGGTTGTTTCCATGTCTTGGCTATTGTGAGTAGTGCTGTAATAGCAGCTACTTTGTATGGTTGTTACGAGATTCAAAGAAGTTAGTACAGTTTTTTAAAAACATTTGGAAGCCTGGTACGTAATAAGTGCTGTATACATGTTAGTTGTATACCATCATTTTAACAAATATGTTGTGCATTCCTGGCGTTTTTTTCCATCTAAAACCCTGCCCCGAGCCTTCAGGCAGCAGCCCCTGCTGTCCTCAGGGAAGGGAGAGCACAGCAGAGCAGCAGGAACAAACAGGTGCATTTTATTTAGCTTTTGATTTGCTAGACAGATTTCTGGCTTTTAAATTCTTTTCTTTTGACGTCATTTCAGACTTGCAGAAAAGCCACACAGATGCTCCAAAGAATTCCCCTCGGCCCTTCATGCAGCTTCCCCAGATACGAACATTGACTGCATTTCCTTGATCATCTTCTTTGCCTTTTTTCTTTTCTATTTAAGAGGGAGTTGCAGACATGAGACCCACTTTATCTCTAAATACTTCAATATTTCCTAAGAACAAGGACATTCTCTTCTGAGGAAGGAGACATTTTCTTACAACACCTGGTATAATTATCTGCATCAGGGAAGTTAACATGGATGCATTATGTGATCTAATCTACAGACCTTATTCAGATTTTGCTGATTGTCCCAGGAGTGTCCGTTATGGCAAAAGAAGATCTCAGATAATGAATCACATTTGGTTTTCATGTCTTATTAGTGTCCTTGAATCTGGACAACTCCTCACTTTATGTTCTTTTATGATGTTGACATTTTTTAAAAGATGACTGACCACATATTTTGTGGAGCATCCCTCAAATCAAGTTTGTCTTATGTTTCTTCCTTATGAGATTCAGATGACACATTTGTGGAAGGAATCTCACAGAAGTGACATTGTAAGCTTCTCAATGCCTCTTACCAAGGGCATATGTCTATTTGCTGTGGGCTCTGATGTCAATTTTGAGATCTTGATTAAGGTGGTGTCTGCCAGATTTTTCCACTGGAAGTTCCTATATTTTTTGGTAATAGATAATTATCTTGCAGAGAGATACATTGGAACTATGTAAATATCCTATCCCCAGAAAACCTTCACTCACCAGTTTTACCCTCTAGTGATGCCTCCTCCCTGAAACAAGTATTTTATGATGGCTGTCAAATGGTAACTGCTCTAATTATGCTACACCTTCCACATTTATCAGTTGGCACTTTTCCTCTAAGGAAGAGGTTTCCCTTCTCCCGTATTCGTTTATTTATTCACACACACATTGTAGTTTATAAACGTATATTCCAAGTGTATTACTTGGAATATACATGTTATGTACAATATATATACACACATGTTATATACACATATATATACACACAGGCATATATTGTTGTGGACTCATTAATTCTTATTTTATGCAGTGCATTACAATGTTTTTTGTTTGTTTGTTTTTTTGATGCTCAAATCATCCCAGATTTGAGCGGCGGGAACCCCTTCCAGCTGGCGCGTGTCCTTTTCACACAGCCCATCAGTTTGGGCTCAGCTTTTCTGGCACAACGTGTTCCTGGCTCGCCTTGTACTTTCCTTGCTCTAGTCCTGGAATCAGTCATTTCTCCAAGGAGCCCTACTTCCTTTTGGTGGAGACTGTATCTAAATAGATACATGAAACTCTCTGGTGGAGAAAATAGGTTGAGGAAAAGGATGCTCGGATCTCAAAAGCCACATCTCATGGACCACACAACAGATTTGGGGAGAATCTGGTTCTTCACCCTGCCCAGCCTCTGCAGATAATGGGAGAGCAGAAGCCTAAACCCAGCTGCTGGCCATGGTCTGAGGGGCTCCCCAACCCCAGGAGGCTGAGCCCACCTCGTGCTGTAGAAACTTGGAGACACTTGCTTTCCCAGAATCCCTTGCAGCTAGGGTGTATGCATGGGACGTGTTTCTATAACTTCCAATTGGGAGCCCCTGGTGCAAGGAAGCTGGTGTCCAGAGACTTTTCTCGGGGGAGCAGTGGGACTTCAGGGATAGCAGGTAGGGGTGCCAGATTTAGACAAAGTAAAATAATAATAATAACATTAAAATATTGGATGGAACATACCTTTACTAAAATACTATTGTTTTTGTGCAGTTCAAAGTGAACTGGCTCACCTCTGTTTCATCTGGCAACCCTAGACATGGAATAACAGGAGAGTCTGGACTCCCACCCCGACAGGCTGTATGGCAGCCACACACAGGTAGGTCCCACCAGACCATTCTGTGGAGTGATTTTGGGTGTCATTTCTGGCTGCAGAACCCTCCTGCCTGGTCCTCCAGCCCTCCTTGATATTCTGTGGGAACCACAGTGTTCTTGTAACAAGTCCCTTTTTTGCTTAAATAAGTATAGGGTGCTGTGAAGGGCCACCTGTGCCTGCCTCTCATTGTGCTGGAGTCAGGTGGGGACAAAGGGAGGAAACCCCCAGGTCAGTTCCAGGAAACTGGAGAGTAGAAGGGACTTGTGCCCCACTTCCTTCCAGAACTTGCAGGATTCCCCAGCCTGCAGCCTGAAGACAGCCACCCACCCATCCCTCCATCATCCATAATCTACCATCCACCCATCTACCCATCCACCCATCTACCCATCCATCTACCCACCTATCCATCTAACATCCACCATCTACCATCTACCCACCCACCCACCCATCCATTCATCTGTCCATCCATCCATCATCTACCATCTACCCATCCATCTGTGCATCCATCCACCCATCCATCCATTCGTCCATCCATCCATCCATCCATCATCCATCATCTACCATCCACCCATCCATCCATCCACCCATCCATCCATCCATCATCCATCATCTACCATCCACCCGTCCATCCATCCATCCATCCATCCATCCATCCATCCATCATCCGTCATCTACCATCCACCCATCCATCCACCCATCTACCCATCCATCTACCCACCCATCCGTCCAACATCCATCATCTACCATCTACCCACCCACCCACCCATCCATTCATCCGTCCATCCATCCATCATCCACCATCTACCCACCCACCCACCCATCCATTCATCTGTCCATCCATCCATCCATCCATTATCTACCATCTACCCACCCATCCATTCATCCGTCCATCCATGCATCATCCCTCTGTCCATCCATCCATCATCCATCATTACCATCTACCCATCCATCCACCCATCCATCCATTTGTCCATCCATCCATCCATCCATCCATTCATCCCTCCCTCCCTCCCTCCATCCGTCTGACATTTATTGAACACCTACTATGTGTTGGGCACTGTCTGGGTCCTAGAGACACTATAGATGAAAAAAAACCAATAGATACAAGTGTGTCTGCTCCCACATGGAGCTTACCTTCATGTGGGGGAGGCAGGCATGAAACAAAACAAGTTACACACGTTCTGTGTCCGCTGGTGAGAAGTGCTGTAAAGATCAAAGAACGAGGAAGAGGGCAGGGAGTGCCGAGGCTGGGCTGTTGGTATTTTACACTGAGTGGTCAGGAAGGTGAGGTCAGGTCCCTGAGAAGGTGACCTTTGGAAAGGGGGATGGAGGGAAGGGAGGAGCGCAGTGGCATCAGAGGGCGGAGAGTTGCAGGTGGAGGGCGCGGCGAGCCCCAAGGTGCTGGGGAGAGCGCGTGCCTGGTCCAAGGGCCCAGCGGAGGCCACAGGGAGGGAGGGCACGGGCAGGGGCGGCGAGGGCCGAGGACGGACTGGGTACAGCGTTCGGGCCGTGGGAAGGACTGGGGTTTGACTCCAGGGGAGTGGGGGCCACGGGTGGGTCCAGGGCCATGGAGGGCTGGGCTCTGACTTCTGTTTTCAAAGGCCATTAAAAGCCACCTCAAGGAGAAGGGGAAAGGAGGGCCTTCTGAATGAACTGATTTAAACTTGAAACAACAAGGAAACCCAGGATGCCTTTCCCTGAATGACCAGTTTTATTCTACCAAGTTCATTAGTTGGGGGGAGCGGGGGGACTTGAGATCTAAAGGTCAACTTTCCTCACAGGAGTGGGTGGCTGGAAAATTCACCGCACCTCACAGGCATCCCCTGTTTATTCCTTGGCACACCCCACAATACCCCATTTACAGGTGGGGAAACCGAGGCCCAGCGCAGCCGAGCACCTTGCCCAGGCCCCCAGGCCACGGGTCCCGCCCAGGCCTATCTGTCCCCTGAGCTCAATCCCAGACCTACCTTCATCACGAGCTTCTTTCCAGCTTGAGTTGCCTCTGGTGAGCCCTTGCACTCTGTGGGACTACGGAAATCAAGACGGAAATGACCAGAAGCCCAGCCTGCCCTTCCGGCTGCCGATGTGGCCCGACCCTCCCTGCTGGGCTGGCCTGGAAGCACCAGCCCTGGCCCATGGGTGGATTGAGATGAAGCATCTCTACTGATGGGCGTGGACCTGGGCTAACACAGTTTTGCCCCCCAAATAAGATGGCCTTGTCACGCAGGGGTGCGTGTGGATACAGCGGCGAGGACAGCAAGTCCCAGAGAGGCCTAGGTGAGGTCAGTGAGCACTGTCTTCCCCCCCGCCCCGGGCTGGTCTGGTGGCGCAGGCAGGCCAGGCCTGGAGCAGACAGGAGGATCAAGACCCACCTTCCCCCCTTCCCAGGGCTGCTAGGACGACCTACCCACTTCCGGACAAGGCTGGCAGAGCCACGAGACGTCTGATCCCAGATGGAAAATTGAAACCACGCTCCTCCGTCACTACAGCCATTTGTCACTGGACGAGGGTGCATATAAACAGCTTAATTCAAACCACACTGCCACCCCTCCACTCCCGCCTTTCCTGAGCTTTCCCTTGGCTTGTTTCAAGGTAACAAATACAGTGCAATGTCAAAGTGAAGGGCCCTCTTTCCTCCTCCTTGTTGAGATGAGCGTGCTGAAATGCTTTATCTTGTCTTCACGTCAGCCCCATGACATAAGAATTGTTCTTATGCCCACTTGTCAGAGGCCCGAGTTAAATCATTGGGCCAAAGTCACGCAGACAAGAGGCAGCACCAGATGCTAGCCAAACCTTCCTGTAGACCCAGCTGCCCCTCTGTGACCTTGGCCACTACGCTGGGGCACACAGCACCCAGGTGCACAGCCAGAACCTCAAACCTGTGCTGGATCCCAGGTCCACTCCACTTGCTGAGTGTAGGCGGTCTTTGAGGTCCCTCTCTGAGCCCCAGTGGGAGACCCACCCGCCTTGGACACTTGTCCCACAGCTGATAGGCCTGAGCTGGGCTTCGTCCTCAAACCACGTGACCATCAGCTTCTCTCACCATCTCAAAAATCTTTTTCATCTCTGGTATCATCAAGCAAGGGAGTGTAACTAAAGAATGAGGAGCCCCTGGGTTAGAGTCCCTGTGGGGTCCCTTCTAGCTGTGTGATCTTGGGCAAGTTCCTTAACCTCTCTGTGCTTCCATTTCCTTATATGTACAAGGAGCCCAATAATAGTACCTATCTCATAGAGCAGTCACGAGGAGTCGATGAGATAGTGTGTGTAAGGTGTTTAAAACAACACCTGGACTATTTACTAAAGGCTGATGAATAATACAATAACAAAGGAAGCCCTGCAAATGTCTGATTGTATCACAATAATAAGTGAATAGTTATAAAAATAGCTGAGCAACAAAAAGTGCTCATACCAGCAACATGTGGATGAACAAATGAGTGAATGAATGAACATGAAACTGACCAGACTAGACCAGCAGAAGCCCATGGGAGCCTGGCCCTATTTTCTGGTGTCAGGAGCCCTGGGCTGTAGGTGAGGATGTGTGTGGTTGTAAACTGAGCCCACACGGATGGAAGGGGGAGAATTTGATTTCCCTGTGCAGGAAGCCTGTGAGCTGGATCCACAGGCTGCTTCCTCCGCCCTACGAGAAGAGGACTTGTTTCTGCAAGGCCCCCTTCCCCACGTTCACCCTGCCCACCTCGTTCAGTGATTCTAGCTAAAATAGTGAAAACAGTGAAGGGGAATAATTCTCCGGGTGAGTTGTCTGGGGAGTGGCGACCAATCCTTTTCCAGCCAGAGTCTCGGGAGGCAGTGGATTGGAGGCTGGGAGCCTCAGGTGACAGTTTAAATGTCCTTCCTGCCTGGTGTTCTGGGCTTAGAAAATCAACAGAGAAAAGGAGGCTTGTGTTTCCTCGTGTGTGTGTGTGTGTAAAGGGAGAGTCCAGGGTAAAGGAATAGCGGGGAGCACGAATACTTTCATAAGACTGAGCCACTGTACCCAGAATTAATGTGAAACACACTGCATCTTTAAGATTGTATGGTTGAAACCAGACAGCCACCGTATTCCAAAAATCCTCCCCATTTCACCCGAGCCAGGCACCGTTCTCAGCTTTTTACAAATATTAACTTATCAGTCCTCAAAACAGCCTCGTGTGGTAGCTACCAGTATTATCTCCATTTCACAGATGAGGAAACTGAGGCACAGAGAGGGTAGGTGACTTACCCAAGGTCACACAGGCTGGAAGGAGCAGAGTGAGGATTTGAGCCCAAGCAGTGGGGTTAAACCGCCTGCTCCTGACTGCTAGGCCACGCCACCCTCAGAGGGAGTCCCTGACCCAGGGTCGCTCACAGCTACATTTCAGGGCCACGTGACAGGATGTGACCAGAAAGGTGGGCATCAGTTTCATAACACACTTAATTCTCCAAACTTGGCTCCAGATGGCTTTCAGCGTTCCCAACTCATGCGTCAAAACAAGAAGGGCACTCTTCTTGTTGTTATAAATTTATTCATTTATTTATATTTATTTTTGGCTGCATTGGGTCTTCGTTGCTGCATGCAGGCTTTCTCTAGCTGCGGCGAGCGGAGGGTACTGTTCGTTGCGGTGTGCGGGCTTCTCATTGCGTTGGCTTCTCGTTGTGGAACACGGGCTCTAGGCATGCGGGGTCAGTAGTTGTGGCACACGGGCTTCAGTAGTTGCAGCACACAGGCTCAGTGGTTGTGGTGCACGGGCTTAGCTGGTCCGTGGCATGTGGCATCTTCCCGGACCAGGGCTCGAATCTGAGTCCCCTGCATTGGCAGGTGGATTCTTAACCACTGTGCCACCAGGGAAGTCCAAGAAGGAGACTCCTTGAAGCAAGTCAAGAAAGAAAGACAGTCCAGGAAACCATTCCAAATCGGAGGGGACAAAAGAACAGGGTAACTACACACAAGTGGGTCCTGGACCCTGGAAATAAAGGCTTCTTAGAGGCTTCGCTGGTATGACCTTGAGAGAGCTGTGGGTTACACAGTAGTATTGTGACAGGTTAGAGTACACGAAATATACTACGATGCCCTAATAGTACAGGCCAACCTTGGTTTAGTGCACTTCACTTGACTGCGCTTCGTGGATACTGTGTTTTTTACAAATTGCTGGTTTGTGGCGACCCTGTGTCTAGCAAGTCTATCAGTGCCATTTTTCCAACAGCATTTGCTCACTTCCTGTTTCTGTGTCATATTTTGGTAATTCTCACAATGTTTCCAACTTTTCCATTGTTGTTATATTTGTTATGGTGATCTGTGATCAGTGATCTTAATGTGACTCTTGTAATTGCTTGGGGGCACCACAAACCACACCCATATTAGAAGGCGGACTTAATCCATAAATATCACGTGTGTTCTGACCAATCCATAGACCAGCTGTTCCCCCGTCTCTCCCTCTCCTCGGGCCTCCCTATTCCCAGACACAACAATATTGAAATTAGACCAATTAATAACCCTGCGATAGCCTCTCAGTGTTTCAGGAAGAGTCGTACATCTCTCATTTTAAAGCAAAAGCTAGAAACGATGAAGCTTAGTGAGGAAGGCTTGTTAAAAGCCAAGACAGACCAAAATCGAGGCCTCTCTTGCCAAACTGTCAGCCAAGTTGTGAATGCAAAAGAAGGTTCCTGAAGGAAATTAAAGCACTGCTCCAGTGAACACACGGATGATAAGAAAGTGAAACAGCCTTACTGCTGATATGGAGAAAGTCTGAGTGGTCTGGATAGAAGATCCAACCAGCCACATTCCCTGAAGCTACAGCCTAATCCGGAGCAAGGCCCCAGCTGTCTCCAGTTCTACGGAGGCTGAGAGAGGGGAGGGAGCTGCAGGAGGAAAGTCTGAAACACAGGTCGGCTCGTGAGGTTGAAGGACAGAAGCCGCCTCCGCAGCACGAAAGTGCCAGGTGGAGCCACAGGCGCTGAGGGGGAAGCTGCAGCAAGCCCTCCAGAAGCTGTGGCTCAGGTCATCCGTGAAGGTGGCTGCACCGAACAAGAGATGATCCCTGTAGGGGAAACAGCCATTAAGAACATTCATGGTTCATGGGAAGAGGTCCAAATATTGACGTACACAGGAGTTTGGAAGAAGTCGATTCCAGCCCTCGTGGACAGCTTTCAGGGGTTCAGGATTTAGTGGAGGAAGGCACTGCAGATGTGGTGGAAACAGCAAGAGAACTAGAATTAGAAGTGGAGCCTGGGGGCTTCCCTGGTGGCACAGTGGCTAAGAATCCGCCTGCCAGTGCAGGGGACACAGGTTCGAGCCCTGGTCTGGGAAGATGCCACATGCCACGGAGCAACCAAGTCCGCACTCCACAACTACTGAGCCTGTGCTCTAGAGCCTGCGAGCCACAGCTACTGAGCCCACGTGCCACAACTACTGAGCCCACGTGCCACAACTACTGAAGTCCACACGCCTAGAGCCTGTGCTCCACAAGAGAAGCCCCCGCACCGCAACGAAGAGTAGCCCCCGCTCGCCACAACTAGAGAAAGCCCGTGTGCAGCAATGAAGACCCAAGGCAGCCAAGAATAAATAAATTAATTAAGAAAACAAAAGTGCACTGGAAATAACGTTTAAAAAAACAAAAAAGTAGAGCCTGAAGATGTGACTGAATTGATGTAATCTCATGATAAAACTTGAACGGATGAGGAGTTGCTTCTTATAGATGAACAAAGAAAGTGGTTTCTCAGGTGAAGATGCTGTGAAGATTGTTGAAATGACAACAAAGGATTTAGATTTTTTTTTTCTTTTTTTTGGCCACGCCCGGCGGCATGCAGGATCTTAGTTCCCCAACCAAGGATGGAACCTGCGCCCCCTGCAGTGGAAGCGCGGAGTCCTAACCACTGGACCGCCAGGCATGTCCCAAGGATTTAGAATATTATATCAACTTAGTTGATAAAGCAGGGTTTGGGAAGACTGACTCCAATTTTGAAAGAACTTCTATTGTGGGTCAAATGCTATCGCACAGCACTATATGCTACAGAGAAATTGTTCACGAAAGTCAATCGATGCGGCAAACCTGACTGTTCTCTTATTTTAAGAAATTGATGCGAGTGAGGCGGCGGGGCAGGGCTGGCACCTCCCGCAGCAGCCATGGCGTATACCGGCCTCACTGTGCCTCTCATCGTGACGAGTGTGTTCTGGGGCTTCGTCGGTTTCCTGGTACCCTGGTTCATCCCTAAGGGTCCCAACCGGGGAGTTACCATCACCATGTTGGTGACCTGTTCCGTTTGCGGCTACCTCTTTTGGCTGATTGCAATTCTGGCCCAACTCAACGCTCTCTTTGGACCACAGTTGAACAATGAAACTATCTGGTACCTCAAGCATCATTGGCCTTGAGTAAGAAGACCTGCTCGCCAGTGCCCAGTCATTGAGGTCACGAAGAGAACTCCTCTAGATGCGAAATCACCTCCAGACCCAGGCCACCTTCCTTGACTCGCCCACTTTGGCCGTCAGCTGCCTTAAACGTTCCCACCACGTTTGAATATCTTATTCTGCAATGCAGTATTTTTTCCTGTCGCCCTCTTTGCACTTTGATGAATGATGTGCCTGTTGAATCTAAACTGTGCTGCCTCTATAAAATGTTTATGTACTCTTCCGAGATAGAAAATGCTGTTCTTCTGAGAAATAACATTACTCTCTCCTTGGAAACTGTGGATTTGAAGATGGCTCTGCCTGCTCACAACATGGGAATCAGTGAAGTGTTTAAAAACTGTTACATGGGTTTCCCTGGTGGCGCAGTGGTTGAGAGTCCGCCTGCTGATACAGGGGACACGGGTTCGTGCCCCGGTCCGGGAAGATCCCACATGCTGCAGAGCGGCTGGGCCCGTGAGTCATGGCCGCTGAGCCTGTGCATCCGGAACCTGTGCTCCGCAACGGGAGAGGCCACAGCAGTGAGAGGCCCGCATACCGCAAAAAAAAAAAAAAAAAACTGTTATACGACAATAAGACTCCAGTGGGGCAGTCAGTAGAACATGTTCAGAGGGAAAATCTGTCCCCCCAGAGTTACACCAAAGTATATTTTCAGGATGAATTTCTTATTTCTGCCCTCCTTTGGAATAAATTATTTTTCTGCTCTCTAAAAAAAAAAAAAAGAAAGAAATTGCCGCAGCCATGCCATCCTTCAGTAGCCACCACCCTGATCAGTCAGCGGCCATCAACACCCAGGCAGGGCCCTCCACCAGCAAAAAAGAGGATGACTCGCTGAAGGTGCGGATGATGGTTAGAATGTTCTAGCAATGCAGTATTTTTAAATTAAGGCATGTACGTTGTTTTTACAGACTTAATGTAATTGCACACTTAACAGACTACAGTATAGTATAAACATAACTTTCATATGCACTGGGAAACCAAAAAATTCAGGTGATTTATTGCAATATTTGCTTTATTGCAGTGGTCTGGAATCGAGCCAGCGATATCTCTGAGGTTCGGCTGTATTATACTCTGGTAAGATGTTAAATTTCCTGATTTGAGTCATTTTATTGTATTTAGAAAGTCGTGTTCTTAGGAAACACACACCAGATTGTTTAGGGAGAAAAGTGGCTGATGTTTGCAACTTACGTATATATTATATTTACATGAAAACATATATAGAGAAAGAATGGGGCAAAATGTAAATGAATCTGTGTGAAGGTACATGGGAATCCCCTTTATTATTGCAACTTTTCTGTTGTAATTATACCAAAATAAAAAGTTCCAGAAAATAACAACCAAAAAAAAGGAAGTAGCCCCAAATCTGATGTCACAGCGCAGCTTGGCGCCTGTCTTTCAGATTCTCGACATCCACCAACACTGAGACACACCTGTGCCCTCTCAGTCCCCCAGTGGCTGCTGCAGGTTACCACGTTCTGGTGGGCGGCCCATTGCTCAGATTGTTTGAGAGGCCCCGGCTGCCCCGGACATCCTCGCCTCTCCCGCCCAGCTCCAGAGATGCCAAAAGCACCCACTGTGTGCCAGGCACTGGAGCTGACCCTGGTGGTTCCAGGGTCAACAAGACAGACCCTGCCCCCGCCCTCACCCTCAGGGAAGCAACAAACACAGGACAGGAATTTCAAGGGTGAGGAGGGTCCAAGGAGAGGTGCTCCGGGAACCTACTTGTCCCGAGCAGGATGGGAGTGGAAAGGCTTCCAGGTGGAAATAATTTACACCAAGGCCCAGAGGAGGAGAGGGGGCAAAATGCTTCCCGGCAAATCTGTGAGTTAGGTACCCTGAGCCCATTTTATAGGTGGGAAAACTGAGGCTCCAGGCGTGTAATTAACTTGCCTGAGGTGCTGTGGCTAGGACGTGGTGGCCTTGGGATCCACACTGGAACACTGCCACACCCTCCTATGAGCAAGAGGGGTGACATCTATGGGGAGACCAGAACCCACTCCCGGAGAGGGGACATCCGGGGTTGGGGCCGCCCCTCCCATCCCCGGGAGCCAAGGATGCAGATAACTAACAGGGTTTTCAGGAACCACTGTCTCTAGTGTCTACTTTTTGCTGAGCTATTTCCCCAGAAATTCTATAGACTAAGAGCCAGATTTCTTCCCCCTGATAATGAAATTGGAGTGATCACACCAGTGGGAAAATTGGGCCCAAGGTCCCCACTCAACCTGATCTTTCAACTTCTCAGCCTTCTACCTGCTGGAGCTGCCTGGAAGTCTGGGGAGCAGACACCACAGATACCGCAGACAAGGATGCCCAGGTAAGGCATCTGCGTGCGGGGCAGGCCCAGCCCTGCCACTTAGAAGCCTTGACATCTTGAGTCTAAACCTCCACCTTCTTGTCCCTAAAATACAGACAGTAATAGTGCCCACAGCCTTGGCTCAGGGCTGGACACACTTTATGATGACGGCGGCGATGTTGATCAGAATGACGATGATTTTGAGGCTGAAACACTTCATTTTCTCCATTCGTGGCCCAGATGCTAAGGAACTAGGTCCAAATCTCACTCTTTGGCCAGCTCCTTTCCTTCCAGACTGTGTGGGTTTGTTTTTCCCCCTGTTTCTTTGCCAAAAGCAAGAGTCACAAACCTCACCACCTGCCCCTTTGGAAGAGAATTATTATTTTAACCAAAAGAACAGTGATGGCAAACCTTAGGGAACCTTAGGAAAACCCTAAAGTGTCAGCAGGGATGGGTCCCAGCAAACCTCAGACTCCACGTTTCACCCCTCAGTAGCCTCTTCCTGTGTCATTGCTGCATTGGTCCCAGGGGCTTGGGGACCTAACCCCAAAGTATAGTCAAGGAGAGAGTTCAGAAGCTGGCCCCTGGGAAGATTCCAACAGTTTTTTTGTTTGGGCTGGACCTGTGGCCTCAGCTCACCTGGGCAGCTGCCTTTCAGAATGGCCCCAGGCGGGGCTTCCCTGATGGCGCAGTGGTTGAGAGTCCGCCTGCCGATGCAGGGAACATGGGTTCGTGCCCCGGTCCGGGAAGATCCCACATGCCGCAGAGCGGCTGGGCCCGTGAGCCATGGCTGCTGAGCCTGCGCATCCCGAGCCTGTGCTCCGCAACGGGAGAGGCCGCAGCAGTGAGAGGCCTGCGTACCGCAAAAAAAAAAAGAATGGCCCCAGGCGGCTCCCTCTTTGACAAGTGGTCTTCAGTGATTAGTATAATGGTCACAGCACAACTGCATCTCCTGACCCCAGGAGAGGGGACATCCCAGGTTGGGGCTGCTCCTTCCATGCCTGGGAGGCAAGGATGCAGGTAACTAACAGGGTTTTCAGGGACCACTGTCTCTAGTCTCCACTTTTTTGCCGAGCTATTTCCCCAGAAAATCTATAGACTAAGAACCAGATGAAATTGGAGTGATCACACCACCCTCAGCATTTAAGATGGCAATGCCAAAATTTTGTGGCTGTGTAGAGATGCACCACGCTGCGCGATCACGTATCCCAACTTTCGGCAAGAAGGCAAGACTTAAGAAATCGCGATGTGAATAATAATGCTGCTCCCACACTGTTTATGGATGGCGCTCATTCATCCACAGATGCGTTCTCGGAGTGCTTGCTCTTGGCTGAGCACTGCCGATGGGGTTGTTCCCAAAGGTGCTGTGGTTCAGGGATGCTGGACGGTGGACCCGCCAACACCCTCGAGAATGGCAGTCGGGGGCGTGTGGTGCCATGAAGTGAGTGCGTTCATGTGTGCAGTCAGGGAGGCTTCCTGGAGGAGGAATCCGGTCTTTATCCTAGGAGCAGTGGGCTATGGCAATTGAGGTTTTAATCAGGGCGGGGGACATGATCACATTTGCATTTTGAAAGCGTGTTCTGGCTACAGTGTGGAGAATGGATGGTTGGAGGTCAGAGTGGGAGCCAGGGAACCCGGGAGGAGACCTTAGCCCAGCCCTGGTGAGAGGCTCACAGCCAAATATTTCTCAAGTGCTTCCCTCCACTTCTGGGCGGCGTGGCCGAGGGGATGGAGAGAAGTGGGTGGGTTGAGAGATACTGAGGGGGCCACCCTGACAGGACTTGGGGGTTCATGGGCTTTGGGCAGAGGGAGAAGGCAGGGTCACAGTCACCTCCAGGTGACTGGCTTTAGAGAAGCTGGTCCAGGTGGTGTCTGCCTGGCCAGGTAACTCAGGTGGGAGGGGGAAAGAAAAATCTTTGTCGTGGTAAATTTAAAAAATACAAAACGTAATCTGCAGTACAATATCCTTGTTTTAAAATGTACAAAAAAAAGACTGAAAGGAAATTCACCAAAGATCAACAGAGGTTCTCTCTGAACACAGGATTCTCCTCTTTCTACCTTTTTCTGTTTCCCAAATGATTGCTAATGACCATGTACTAATACAATAATTAGGGAAAACCACAAGTGAAAATCGATATGCATTCAATCAGTTGTAGGACAATCCTTGCCTCTGATGGAGGTAGTTTTTCAGTTTTTTCCAGAGAGTAAGTCTGGCTGCTCAGAGCAGGGGGAGAAAAGTCCCATAGTTGGGACTCCATAGTTTAACCTCACCCACTTCTACCAGGCGCTGCCAGCCAGGCTCTGTCCTCACTATCTCTGCAAGAAATTTTTGCTCCATTTGTTAAATCCAGGTGTGTGGATTGTATTCTGAATTCCAAAAGAATTTTATTTTTTGAGTTCAGTGTCACATTTTCTCCCTTTCTCTCCCAAAGAAACGTGCAAAGCACGCCACAGCTCCCAAGTGCTTTTGACATCTTCCTGCAGTACTTGGGCCTTTCTAGAAAAATGAGGTGTTCCCTTCCCTGGCTTCAAAAGCGTGGAGAGGTGCACTGTTTTGTTTCACGTCTGACCCCGAGAAGATAGGATGTGGGTGGGGAAGAGCCACTGGGAAGCAGCCTGCCCCATAAATCCCATCTGTTTGCTCAGGAAGGGCAAAAGGTTGAAACATTTAAAAACCTGAGCCTGAAGGACTGAGTCTGGCCCAGGGGGACCCTGCCGACCATCTGGGGAAGATCGCGGCCCCATTCCAGGGAGATGAACCCCCCCAAATGCAAATGCAGGGGAAGGAGGCCGTGCTGCAGGCCTCTGCGGCCTCCAGCCAGTGATTGCCAAAGGGCTTTCCCCCACCATGGTGGGTGCAGCCAGGTGCTGTAGCACTGGAGGCCCGGGAAGACCTTGACCCCTTTGGTTCTGCAAAGGGTTGGACTTTTAGTTGTGTTCCTGATCCAAGAGTCCAGAACTCAGCCTGCAGGAGAGGTGATTGTCCCTCCTTGAAGAATTTTGGAGGACAGAGTTCTTCTGCCTTGACAAAATAGTAGCAGCAGTAGTAATAGCCATAGTAGCAATAATACTAATAGTAATAATACTAACAGCAGTAATAATAGAAGCTGTAGCAATAGCAATGTACTACTAATCGTAGTAATAATGGTAATAGTAGTAATAGTAGCAATGATAATGATAGTAATGATAGTAATAGCAGTGGTAATCGTAACAGTGATAATAGTATTAATACTGGTAGCAATAGTAACAATAGTCATAACAGTGATAATGATGGTAGTAATAGTAATAATAGTGATGGCATGAGTAATAATAGCAGTAGTAATAGCAGTGATCATAATCATGGTAGTAATAGTAGTAGTAGTAATACTAGGAGGAGGAATAGTAAGAATAATAATAGTACTACTACCAGTAATAGCAACTCCCACTTACTAGTCGCTCTGTCCCAGACGCTGCTGGGAGCACGAGACAGAAATGAACACCTTACTCTCCACGGCACCTATGAGAAAGGTCCTGCTACTACTGTCCTCTGTTTGTAGATGAAGAAACTGATTTCCCCAAAGTCTCCCAGCTGCTAAGAGGCAGGGTCAGGATTTGAACCCAAACCCATGTCACTTCCCAGGCCTGGTGTGTGTTCGCAATCTGGCTGCCCAGGAGAATCACGGGACGCAGCTAAGCCCCAGCCCCGTGCCGGGACGCTGATCCGCCAGCCTGCAGGGAGCCTAGTGCTGGTTTTGTGCTGTAGGCTCCCGAGCTGATGTGAGCACTAAGCCAGGGTTGACCGCCACCATGCTACACAGTAGTTCTCTCCCTCGGGGAGGCAGCAGGACCCCCAAAGGTTATATAGCTTGTCACCCACCCATCAGGTTTCCGATTCAAGAGGTCTGGGCGGGGCCTAGGAACCTGCATTTCTACTAAGTGCTCAGGGGATGTTGATGCTGCTGGCCGGGCAGCCCACTCTGAGAAGCCCTGCTCGGCCCAGATTCCACTTCCTGGGCAGAAACCTGGCCCACGCGTCCATGCATTCACTCAGCAAACTCTAGTGAACGCCTACCGCGTGCCAAGCCCAGCTGTGAGTGACGAAGCACAAGGAGAGCTTACACGTGTGCATCTGCCCTCTCTCCCCCGGCAGCGTGGAGCACGCGCGGGTCATGCGGGATAAAGGACAGTCTCTTCCCAGGGCTGGGCTAAGGGCTTCTCCCGGGTTCCCTGGCTCCCACTTGAGGATAAGGGATGATCCTCGTTACACGGACTGGATGGGAGGGGCTGCCCTGACCCTCGGCGAAGCGTGTGGGGTGCCCCTTTGTCCTCAGCCCCCGAGCTAATCCACCGTCCACACGTCCCCTCTGAACTGGTTACATAAGTGTTCCCTGAGGCCCGGAAACTTCCAGATGGGCCTGTGGCCCATCCCACCAGCTGCTTCTGGGATGTCAGCCCCGGCCTCTTTCCTGGGCCCTGGAATTCCTGGAGGAGCCTGACATGGAGCAGCTGCCGAAGTGTCTGGGAAGGCCAGGCGTGCAGAGGGAGCGTGTCAAACAGCCTTTGTGCTCCTGGCTCCTCCCACAGGCAGCTGCAAGGGGGAAGAGCTGGGTCCCTGTGACCCCGAACATCTGGGCCCAGCACACACCAGCCTCGAGGAAGGCCCGCCAGCCACCTCCCCTCAGCAGAACAGTCTGTGCTTGTCCCTCTTGTTCTGCTCGGATGCTTTCCGGGGCCCTCAGGGATGAATCTCCTCCCACCTGCCCTCAAGTAACCCTCACGGCTACATGCAGGGACCACTGGAATTCCAGGCCTCCGGGTCCTTCAGAATCACCTGGAAAGCTGGCTTAAAATGCCCATTTGGGGCCGCACCCAGAGAGCCTTGTCCTGTAGGTCTGGGAGGGGTCCGGGGATCTTCATTTTTGATGAGGTCCCCGGGCAATGCAGGGGTTCCTCGGACCACACTTTGAAAAACACTGACACAGCCGGTATACTCTCATTTTGTACAATATATGATACATGTAGGCAAGGGAGGCTATCTATTTTATATCTATATATGTATACAGATATTTCAGTATTTATTATATTAGTTTTCTAGGGCTGCCATAACAAAGTACCTAAACTGAGTGACTTAAAACAACAGACATGGGGCTTCCCTGGTGGTGCAGTGGTTAAGAATCCGCCTGCCACTGCAGGGGGCATGGGTTCGAGCCCTGGTCCAGGAAGATCCCGCATGCCGCAGAGCATCTAAGCCCGTGCACCACAACTACTGAGCCTGCTCTCTACAGCCCGCGAGCCACAACTGCTGAGCCTGTGTGCCACAACTACTGAGGCCCGCGTGCCTAGGACCCGTGCTCCACAACGAGAAGCCACTGCAATGAGAAGCCTGCGCACCGCAGTGAAGAGTGGCCCCCGCTCGCTGCAACTAGAGAAAGCCCGCGCGCAGCAACGAAGACCCAACACAGCCAAAAATAAATAAATTAATTAAAATAAAAAACAAAAGTAACCTGGATATATATTTTCCCAGTCTGGATGCCAGAAGTCCAAAAATCAAGGTGTTGGCAGGGTCACCTCCCTCAGAAGGCTCTAGGGCAAGATCCTTCCAGCTGCTGGTGCCCCCAGACTTTCTTTGGCTTGTGGCCGCATCCCTCCAAATTGGCCTTCAAGCAAAAGGACGGGGAAGGTGCCTCAGTTCAGTTCCACCCCAGGAACAGAGCCGCAGGCTGGGTCCTTGGCCCCTCTTCAAAGCAGTCAGGCTTTGCCCTGCAGCCAGCAAAGTGGCTGATCAAACGACAGATTTTTCTGAGACCGCACACTTCCAGCTGGCATCTGCCTGTCAACAACTACAGTCCTCTCCCCCCGCCCTGTTCCCCTCCCTCCTGGCGTCTCCTGCCAGCTCCTTCCCTTCCCCTCTGACGCTTGACCCTGGGCCTCTTCCCTCCCCCTTGGACCCACCCTCCCTGAAAAGCTTTAAGTGCCAGTAACGTGCAGGTCACCCTACATCCCCCTTCAGCTTTTGCCTCCCTGAGTTCCAGGTCCATAGAGTTCCAGGGCCAACCCCCCACTGGCCTGCCCACTCAGGTGTCTTCCAGACACTCACTTCGCTTTCCGGTTATGAAGGTAGCAAGCCTCTGAGCCTGTCTGAGCCCCCGCTAGTAGCCGTGACCTTGGAGGGCTGCTGTAAGATGCAGCAATCATGCTAAGCACAGGGCAAGTGCCCAGAATCAGAGGTGAGCGTCTCACAAGGCAGATGTAAAATGCACACCCGCCCTTCCAGGTTGGAGTGCCCAGAGCTGGGAAACAGGGCCTCGGCCAGGTTCTCCCACCTTCCCAGGTCAGAGGAGGCAGCTGCTCTCCAGGGTTCTTGGAAGGACCCTTCCCTTTATTCTCTGGTACGTGAAACTTGAAGCCAGTGGGGAATCCTTCCTGTCCTCCAGCATAAGCTTTGGGATTTAAGTGGCAGTCTCCCCTGGAACGGAGCTCAAGGACTTGAACTGACTCTTACTAAAGTGTAAATGACTGACTCACAGCAGATCAGTTCCCAAGAAAGAGCAAGTACCAGGACCCTGGCCTTGGGGTCAGGGGAGCAGGCACTCCCCCACCTACAGTCAGGGATCAAGGGGCACCTCCCAAAGGAGGCGGTACAGAATTGCCCACCACTAGGGGGCAGCACAGCACCAGGGATCAATTTACAAATACAAAGGGAGGGGTCTGAATTGGTACTTGGAGAAGTTGTGAAACTCCTGCCCACCCCGTCTAGGCAGCCCCTCTTCCTCCTTCCAATTGAATCCACATTCTCTCCAAGCATCCCCCAGGTGGAGGTCCAGAATGGTCCCAAATGAATCAGGAACCTCATTCCTCACATGCAGTTTTGCCCAACTAGAGAAAGAAGCACTTTACACCTTATTCAAGTCATACGGACCAGCCCTAATACTGCTGACTTCCTGTTGCCTCAGACCAGCAGAGTCAGCCTCACCTGGAAGCTCGTTGGAAATGCAGACTCTCGGGTCCCACCCCAGACCCACAGCATCAGACTCTCTGAGGGTAGGCCCAGTAATTTGTTTTTGTTTTATTTATTTATTTATTTTATTGAAGTATAGCTGATTTACAATGTTGTGTTAATTTCTGCTGTACAGCAAAGTGATTCAGTTATACATATATATGTTCTTTTTCATTATTCTTTCTGATTGTGGTTTATCGTAAGATATTGAATATAGTTCCCTGTGCTCTACAGTAGGATCTTGTTTATCCATTCTTTTTTTTTTTAAAGATAGATTTTATTCATTTTTATTTTATTTTATTTATTTATTTTTGGCAGGGTTGGGTCTTTGTTGCTGCGCACAGGCTTTCTCTAGTTGAGGCGAGCAGGGGCTACTCTTTGTTGCAGTGCGCGGGCTTCTAATTGCAGTGTCTTCTCTTGTGGAGCACAGGCTCCAGGTGCATGGGCTTCAGAAATTGTGGCACACGGGCTCAGTAGTTGTGGCTCGTGGGCTCTAGAGCGCAGGCTCGGTAGTTGTGGTGCACGGGCTTAGTTGCTCCGCAGCATGTGGGATCTCCCCGGACCAGGGCTCGAACCTGTGTCCCCTGCGTTGGCAGGTGGATTCTTTTTTTTTTTTTTTTGCAGTACGCGGGCCTCTCACTGCTGTGGCCTCTCCCGTTGTGGAGCACAGGCTCCGGACATGCAGGCTCAGCGGCCATAGCTCACAGGCCCAGCCACTCCGCGGCATGTGGGATCCTCCCGGACCGGGGCACGAACCCGCGTCCCCTGCATCGGCAGGCAGACTCTCAACCACTGCGCCACCAGGGAAGCCCCGGCAGGTGGATTCTTAACCACTGCGCCACCTGGGAAGCCCTATCCATTCTATATATAGTCGTTTGTATCTGCTAATCCCAAATTCCCAATTCGTCCCTCCCCCATACCCCCTCCCCCTTGGCAACCACAAGTGTTTTCTCTATATCTGTGTCTGTTTCATAGATAAGTTCATTTGTGTCTTTTTTTTTTTTTTAGTTGCAGCATGCAGGATCTTTAGTTGCGGCATGCGGGATCTAGTTCCCTGACCAGGGATCAGACCCAGGCCCCCTGCATTGGGAGTGTAGATTCTTAATTGCTGGACCACCAGGGAATTCCCTGTGTCCTATTTTAGATTCCACATATAAGTGATATCCTATGCTATTTGTCTTTCTCTTGCTGACTTCTTTCACTTTGTATGATCATCTCTAGGTCCATGCGTGTTGCTGCAAATGGCATTATTCTGTCCTTTTTCATGGCCGAGTAGTATTCCATTGTGGATACCTACATCTTCTTTATCCATTCATCTGTGGATGGACACTTAGGTTGTTTAGGCAGTTTGGGTTTTAACATCCCTCCAGGGCATTCTGATTAGCTCAGGGTTGAGAACCACTGCTTTCAATGTAGCAGGCAAGATGGTAACACTGGTTCGTGTTCAGTCACGTGTCAATACTGCTCTGAGGAAGAAAAGCCCAGTTTGGTGCAGTTTGCTGCAAGGAAGTTGGTTTGGAGCAGGGATCCAGCCTGGCAGGACTCGGCCCGAGCTGGGCCAGGTGGGTGGTTAATGTGAAGAACGAATGAGTCAGCTAGGGTCACACAGCATCGTGACCCAGTCCCTAATCCATTCCCAGGAGGAGGAATTAGAAAGTGGTCTTCGGGTTGTCAGTTCTCCAAAATGAGAACGTCTACAGCTAAAAAGGAAGCCCAGTCCTTTTCCTGACACTAGAGTAGAGGCTGCCCATCAGGGGTGTTCAGGAAGGAGGGGAACCCCCTACATGGGTTCAAATCCCTCCTCTGAAGCTGGGCCACCCTATTCAGTGATGCAACCTCTCTGATCCCCAGCTCCTGCCCTAGACAATGGGGACGACAGTAGTACACACCATATAAGCTTGTTGTGGGGACGAAATATGATAATTCATGTGACACTCTGGCCAGAGTAAGTGCTCAACAAGTGTTAGTGAGTTTTCAATAAATGGGTCGTTTAAGTTGTAAAACTCTATGGTTTCCCAGTCAGTCTGGCTGCTCCTCAGAAAGTTATAGAGTTACTGTATGATCCAGCCATTCTACTTATGCACCCAAGAGAAACGAAAACTTAGGTACACACAAAAACTTGCATACGAACGTGCGTAGCAGCACTATTCACAGCATCCAAAAAGTGGAAACAACCCAAATGTCCATCAACGGATGTGTGGATAAGCAAAACGTGGTCCTCCCCAAAATGGAATAGTATATTGGCCATAAAAAGGGATGAAGCACGGACACAGGCTGCAACGTGGATGAACCTTGAAAACATTATGCTCGGGTGAAAGAAGCCAGACACGGAAGAGCACAGCTTGTAGGATTCCATGTATACGAAACGTCCAGAAGAAAATCCATAGAGACAGAGAGCAGATTAGTGGTTGCTGGGGCTGGGATGGGGGTGGGGGGATCGGAGGGGATGGCTAAGAGTACAGGGATTCTTTTAGGGGTGATGGAATATTCTAGAAGTCATTGTACTGATGGTTGCAAGACTCTGAATATGCTAAAACCCACCCAATTGTGTACTTTAAAAGGGTGAATCGTGTGGCCTGTGAATTATATCCCAAAAAGAGCTCCTTTAAAAAAACCCACGTTTTCCCCATGAGACGCCCTAAAGCTATTTTTTTTATTGTTAATGAGGGGCGGGGAGGGAAAGAGTGACCTGTGAACATTTTGATTTTTTCCCAAATTGACCCCTAAGCAAAAAAGTTTAGAAAAGGTACCTGAGTTCAATTTCATCTCCAAGTTAGGGCTCTGTCCTGCAGCCCCTCCTTCAAGGTCAGCCCTTCATAACACAGCAAAGTAGAGCAGCCCATCAAATTGTGGGTTGTTGTTTTTTTTTTTTTAAGGCTACAGACTTTCCAGCTGGATTTTGTCTGAAAACATCATACAGTCCCTGAGGTGGGTTAAGCCCCTAAGATCTTTGGGGGCTTGGGGCTAAATTATCAGCAGAAAAATTGCAGCATCTCCAGGCCCAGGGAGCCAGGCTCTGTGTCTACAGCTGTCCTTGCAGGCAGCTGCCCAGGAGGCCTGCCCTGGCCTTATCTCCAGGAGGAAATGTCCCCACCCTGCTCCAAATGTTTGTCCAGAAGGATAGGGCCAAGCAGAGTCCCACATCCCCAGCCAGAAAGTCTCCCCCCACCCCACTCTGGAGGAGGAGAGTCACCAGGGAATGGATGGGGCTCCTGGCACGTGTGCTTCCCACGGGGACTGAAGGATCCTGTCCGCAGTCTCCCCTCCGGCTCAGATCACCCCATACCTTCCCATCACCGTCTCACGACTTCAGTTTCAGGGCTGGGGGTGGCCCTAAGGTCTCAGAGCCTGCCCCTACCCCCAGTACAAACGTGTCACTTCTCCCAAGTCCCCCACACCCCAGGGCCTTTGCACAGGCTGTCGTAGGAAGGTTCCACCAGGTGCCAGCTCTGTGCCCTTGGACAGTCACTCCCTCCCGGGCCTCGGATCCTCACTGGTCATTTGAGGAGCTTCCTCCAGGACTGCTCTTTCCCCAGAGTCAGACTGCTAACTGCCCGCTCATCCTTCCATCTGCAGCTCCCCTCCTGATGTTGGAACCTTCTAGAATGTCCTGGCACTCTCAGGTTCCTAGGCCCATCTGTGATGGTCTGGTGGCCTGTTTGCTTCTTGGCCACACTGACAACACTTGGAGGGCAGGGCTTACGGGACGGTCCCCCTTGCATGTCCCGTTCCCCAGCCTAGCCTGTCACAGGCTTTCTACTGAAGTGTTTAAGGGAGTGAGTGAGTTTCCAAAATACTTCCTCTTCCACGATCTCACTGCGTCTTCCCCGGCACCTGGGCACAGGAAACAGGCTATTGCTCCATTTTACAGATGAGAAACGGAGTCTCTGGGCTCCCAGCCAGCCTGCTCCTCCTCCTCAGCTTCTCCCAGGTTTCCAAGACGGTGGGAGAGGGCGAGGGTGGTGCCGTCCACGGCCCCTCTGTGGCCCGTACGGCTCCTTGAAAGGATGCTGTTTCGGCAAAGCCTCCCGGCCTGGCCAGAGCAAGAGGTCACGTGTCCTCTGGCAGAGAAGAACCGTCCTTTGGGCCGGGCTGTGTGCGTGCTGAGTCATCACTCCTGGCCCCGGAGTCCCTCTGCCCCCCGCCCAGCTGCCGACCCCCAGTGCCAGCGCCGTTTCTCTTCCCATTGGGAAAGAGAGCCGTGGCCTTAGGGGACCCCGAGGGCCACCCTTCTGGAAGCAAACATGGACAAGCTGTTCCGGCTGGCGGAGGACATGGTCCTCTGCAGGCGGTGGAGCGGCTGGAGACTGTGCCTGGCCAGGCCGGGGCCCAGCCCCCACTCCTCTGCCTCCCAGTAAGGTGACCTTGGCAAAGCACCGGACCTCTCCACCCATTTCCTTCCTGCAGCAGAGTCAAGGGGTGCGTAATAACACCCACTCTTATTCTGAAGGATGGTTATGAAGTTTAAAGGTCATGTAGGCCAGCGAGTGTTGGGCAGAGTGCCCAGCACACAGGAAACCCTCGGTGAATATCACTTACTTGTAAAAAGGTTGCTTATTTGTAGAAATCATCAGGAATCCTCAAGGAACAGGCAGAGTACAAGCGAACTGGTTTTGGAGTCAGGATAGAGGGCTCCTCAGTGAGTGGGGGCCAGGAGCTGTGGTCCCGCCGGACGCTGGGCTTGCTGAGGCCTGGGTGAGAGCGGACACTGGGAGTCGGGGAGACGGAGCCTGGCCTGGGGGGCTCAGTGAGACCAGCCACTCTGTTAGAGAACAGGGAGGAAGGAAAAGGGGTATCTAGCGCTATTGCAGTGACCGCTGGATTGGATGCCCTCGAATGCTCTCTCAAAGTTCCCTGGTAGTTGCGAGGCAGAGGCTGACGGGTTCTTTGAGGACTTGCTGGGCCCCATGGGGCCCGCGATTTATCCAGGTTACATTTGATTGTCATTGGGCAGCGGAAGTTAAGTCTGTGCTTGGTAGAGGATGGCTCCAAAAAGAGGTAGAGGATGGCTCCGAAAAGAGGCCTCTTGAGGCCACTGAAGGCCTGGTCTAAGAGCAGGGCCTGTGGAAGCAATAAAGAGCCCCGGGCTCTGTGGACACAAACCAGAAGGACCCAGCTGAGCTGCAGGGCTGTTTCTCCCTAGCACAGTCTCCTACGGCTGCTGTTAGCAAACTGTCGCAGACCCAACACCTTAATTAAAACCATGTAAATGTATTCTCTTAACCGTTCTGGAGGCCAGAAGTCTGAAATGAGTCTTACAGGTAAAAATCAGGGTGTGGGCAGGGCTTCTCTTTCTGGACACTCCAGCGTGGGGGGGAATCTGTTTCCGGGCCTTTTCCAGCTTCTAGAGGCGCCCGCATCCCTTGGCTCGGGGCCCCCTCCTCCAGCCTCAGTGCTCATCCCTCCAGCCTCTGCTTCTGTCCTCACATCTCCTTTCTCTGACTCAGACCCTCCTGCTTCACTCTTATGAGGACCCTTGTGATGACATTGGGCCCATGGGATGACCCAAGATAATCTCCCCATCTCCAGGTCCTTAATCACATCTGCAAAGTCCCCTTTGTCGTATAAGGTCACACAGTCACAGGTTCTGGGGATTGGAGCATGCACATCTTTGGGGGCCACTGTTCCACTGACCACACACTCTATACGCGCATAGTTGGGGCAGGCAGCCTCTGCCTCATGAGGCTGTTGGAATATCATCCACACAACTTCAAGTCTAGGGTTTTAATGTAACAACTTCTCTTCCTATAGATGTCACCAATATCCATCCCCTTTCTTCCTTTAACGGTAGAACGCCTCAGCCTTCACTGGGCTTAAGACTGTTCATTTCCCAGCCTCCTCTGCAGCTAGAAATGATCGCATGGCTCTGTGTGGCCAACAGAATGGGAGCAGAAGCATTATGTGCCACTGCTGGACTGCACCCTTCAAAAGAATGGGCATGGGCTCCCTTTGCCTCTTCCCACTATCTGGGATGTAGACATGATGGCAGGGGCTGGAGCAACCACTTTGGATCCAGAGATAAAAACTATGTGTTGAAGCTCACAAAACTGCCCTCCTAGCGGTCACCTCCCTCTGGACTGTGAGACAAATATCTTATATTGTTTAAGCCAGCGTATCAGGGGGCCTCTTTGTCACAGCAGCATACACGGTACCCTGGCTCAGACCCATGGGCCTGTTTATCTGAGAGGCTGCTTTGTTCTGCCCACTGCTGAGGACGCCAAGGGCCCTGCCACCTCTCTCCTAGACCTCACCCCTGCTGAGCTGGTAGAAGCTGCAGGCAAGGTTATTAAATTCTTCCTATCTTGGGCAGAGAGGGGAGACTTTCCCAAATGTGCAGGCTCAAAGCCCTGGCCATGGACCAGCGGCCTCAGCATCACCTGGGAGCTTGTTAGAAATGCAGAGGCCCTGGCTCCAACCCAAACCTTATGCGTCAGACTCTGCATTTAACACGACCCGCAGCTGATGGGTGTGCAGCTGCTGTTTGCAAAGCTCTGGTCCTAGCTCTTCAGATTTTGTACATGTCCGTGCTGAGACCCCTCCCACTCCAGGTGAGTGGATATCAAGCTGTCCCCTGAATCCCTAGGGTTGTCCAAGGGCCTAGATCCCTCACCCTTGCTTTAATGAAAGCAAAACCACATTTTTGGTTTTATGTGATGGGGTTCTGCATAGACTAATTTTCTAAAGAGAAGAAGTAATTAAGTCCTGGTTCTGGGCCATGCCTCCTCTGATGACAACTGTGGGGATTGCTGGGGGCTCACAGGGCACAAGGCAGCAGGGGTGGCAGCCAAAGACAAGTATCAGGAACCCCCTCTGTCTCTCGGGCGTCTATACGACATTTCCCCAGTTTCCTTTGGAGGAAGCGATCTCCATGGGTGGAAAGGCCTGGAGTCTCATCTCCAGGTGCATTTGAGACCATTCATTCTACTTCATGTTGTTCTAGATCATTTTTGTTCATTTATTAGTGGATAGGTGTTTACTAAGTGCCAGGCACTGTTCTGTGCAGTAGGAATACTGCACTGATCGTACCTAACAAACTTCCTTCATGGAGGTTACATTTTACTATGGGTGTGTCTGGGGAAAAGATTTCCAGGCAAAGGGAGCAGCCAGTGCAAAGGCCCTGAGGTCAGAGGTGCCGGGTGGGTTTGCAGAACGTCGTGGCTGGTTGGCGTGTTGTGGCTGGTGGGTAAGGGAAGACAGCAGGAAGGATGTGGGGGAGGTGTGGCAGTCATAGATTTACGGGGGTGACTGGCCTGGTGGAGCAGATAATGCTTGATGTCCTCTGCCCTTGTCCCCTCTGAACTCGCCATCGTGATTCATGCCAACAGCTTCTTACCTGCAGTGCCCTAACCAAGGGCTTTCTCTGGCCACAGGAGCAAGCTCGGGGTGTAGCAGGGGTCCCCAGAAGGGCCAGAGAGTAGGGTGACCCACTCGTGTCTGGCTTTAGCACTGAAAGCCCCAGAGCCCAGAAAACCCTCAGTCCCAGGCAGACTGGGGCAGGTGGTCACCTTGTAGAGGAGTTAACGTCCAGAGAGCAGCCCTCAAGCAAGGAAGGACGAGGATGGTATATAAACCCCAGGTCCTGCCCCACCATGGGACAACTCAGCACCACGCCCCAAGTCGTGGGGTCCCCAGCAGGCTGCCCTCTCAGGACCGCTCTCTTTATCATCTTTCCCCTGCCCGCCTCCCTCCGGCACCTCCTCACTTGTGCTTCCTGGGAGCGCCTCCCCAACGTGCTATTTGTACCAAATCCTTGTCTCAGGCTCTGTGTTCAGAGAACTCAATGTAAAACACAAGGCAGAGGGGCTTCATAGATATTCATTAGAATATGGGGTGGAGCTGTAGTTGCCCTGACTTGCATGCAAGGTTCTTAGAATTTGCGGGGGTGTCCCCATCCTGAGGCACCTCCGGCCTGTGCTAAGCCTGGCTTTGAGTCAGAGTGGACATCACAGCTGAAAGGCCAAAACACAGGGTACCTCCCAGACTCTTAGGTCATCGCAGCTGCCCTGCCGTGGCCTCCTCCCCTGCCGACCCGTCAGCTGCCCCTCCCGACAGGAGGCAGCCAAGGTCACAGGCAAGAATGAATGGTCTGTGTCCTCGGCCGCAGCCTGGGTCACTGCCTGGAACCCCTGGGCTCCCCAAGGCCCAGTCAGCATCCCTGTGCTGACCCTGGCCTGCTGCCGGCTTGGTGGGAACCCAGGGGCTGCGTGGGGTTGCTGGCCCCGGCCTGCACTTGTTCCTTCTCTCCCTCACTTGGCTCTGCCAGTGCTGACCTTGAATCATTGCCTTGGCCTCCAGCCCCTGGCCTCTCTCTTCCTCTTTCCACGGGGAGCCCAGATGTGCTGATGAACTTACCGGATGGCAGTAGCCCTTCCCTGTGCTCTGACCTGTGGGGCCCTTGGTCCAGCCGGCAGCTGTGGGCCAGTGTAGACTTCCTGGGCCAAAGTCAGGGGGTTCCCCTCACATCGCAACCCACAGAATGGTGGCTGCTCTGGAGCTGTGCAAGGTGGCGAGCCGCCCTGCCCTCCTGCAGCCCGCATCCACACACTCATGGCAAAATCCAAGCCCCCTTCCAGACTGCCCCGGACCCCGGCACACACAAGAAACCCTCTCTCACTCATTTCCGGAAGCCCCTTTCCCAGCACCTGAATTCCATCCTGCTTCCGTATCAGTTCATGGAAAGTTCTTTTTTCCTCTAACTGGCTTCACAGCATTGACTTCAGATTTTCCTTTGGTCATGGTGATGAAAGAATGACTCAGGTGAGGGGTTGGCAAACCATTTCTTTCAAAAGGAGGGTCCCTTTTCTTTCAGATGAAAGGACTCTTTGATTCAGGAGACAACCCTGCCTTTAGCTGACTGTGAGCCTTGAACAAAGGAATCCCTTGGCCTTTCTTGAACCTCACCTGCTTCCTCCATAACAAGTGACCTTCCTGTCCAAAACTGGAATCCTGGAGCTATCAGTTCCCTATGGAGACTTAGCAGTATGAACTCCTATCTTATGCACAGGGAGAAAAAGTCCTTTACTGTTCACAGTGTTTCCGTTTTATAAGAATAGTAATGGCTACCATTTTTAAGTGTTTATGATGGGCCATGCTCACAACCTCCCTGTGAGGTGGTCCAACTACGTCCCCATTGTATAGATGAGGAAAGCGGGGCTCAGAAAGGTTAAGTAATTTGCCCAAGGACACATAGCAGGACTCAAACCTAGATCTTTCCAAGGGCCAGAGGTGCCCTGGGTGACTCATTCCGGGTTGTCTGAAGATTCCTTCTGGACTCAGCATTTATTTTACTCTTCTGTTTTTTTGTGGGTTTTGTTTTTTCCAAATCAAAACTGGTGGTGGTGGTTCCGATTTAGCTGGGGCCTGGTCGGACCTCCCCAAAGCAGGAAAAGATGCCTTTCCAGGATAAATGGAAACCGTTTACACGATAGTGGTCAAATGCTTTAGCAGGAACTAAATCGTATAGGATAACACTGGAAAAGCTGAAATGAATCTGTGTGGGCAGCTGGGTTTAACCCCCAAATTAGTTCCAGCCTCTTTAAAAAACATTTTTCCCCTCTCTTTTCATGTTTGTTTGTTTCCATTTTTTTTTTCTCCCCTTGCGTAAATTTTCCAGACCTGGCTTTCGGAGAGGCTGCTGATGAGTCAGACCATTCTGCTTATCTAAATGCTAACCAGGGCCACCCTGGTCCCCGATTATCTTCATTCCCGCAAACTCACCAAGGTGGGGGAAGGGAGGTGATGTCCAAATGAGTTGTAGTTCATGGAAGTTCCCTCTCCCTGGGCTCCAGATTTGGGGACCCTCCCTAGAGAGGCAACAGGCCATGCCATCAACCCGAGCTCCTCAAGGCCCTCCACGTTGAGGGTCCCACACCAGACCTCCTGAATTGGCAAAGCCCAGGTATCTGCATTTTGATGCACACCCCTGTTTTCAACCCCGGCTGTCTTGAAGAAAACCTAGGCATGCGGAATCCTGTACCACAGTTCCCAGAGCACAGGTGGGAACCCAAGACCTCAGGAAAGAGTTCTTCGGAATGCTGCAGGACCCTTCAGCCCTCCACCCCGCCCCCACCCCCCGGACCCAGTCCACAGGGCAGCTCTGCCCACGCAGGGTGCGAGCCTCTGAAGGTTTAAGAGGAGCTGAAGGCTGTGAAGGGTGTGCCCCTGCAACTTTCCGTCGCTTCAACATTGACACGTAGCTTCTTCTTGTTCCTACTTCCTTTTCCCTCAAAACATCACAAGTACAAGAAAAGTTAGGAAATCTGTCAGCCACATGTCTCTGAACATGTTTACAATAGGAGAAACCAAATGGAGTCGAGAAAAACCCTTTATCAGGGGTTTCCAGTGATCCATCCGTTTATTCAGCAAATCCTTTCCTGAGTTTCCACCGTGTACAAGGCGTGGACAGACGTGAGCAGCCAGACACACCCCTGCCTGCCTGGGCCAACAACCAGGAGACAGACCTGTGATTCATTGTTTAACCAGGGGCTCCAAGAGCCTATAATGGGCTCCATCCCAGTTTAGGGAGACAGGGAATGTTTCCATGAGGTCTGAGGGGTGTGGGGAGGTGGGGAGGGAAGGGGCCTGATGAGCATCCAGACAAAGGCCACAGCCCAGGGAAGGCCCCCCCTAGTGGGGAAGGCTAGGGGCGTACGAGGAAATGAAGCCCGGGGTCTGGGGAGAAGGCCTAAGGCGAGGCCTGATGCACCACATGGAAGGTTCCGGAACAGCTGCCCATCCTCTCCACGTCTGTCTGCACTTCAGACAGGACCCAAGCGAGATCTGCCTCCTCAGCTGACCCTCCGGCCACCAAGCGTGACGTTCCCACCATGCTCTGGCCCCTGTCCCCTCTCCTGCGGGGACGGCCTCTCCTCGGGCCCACTTCTGCATCCCGAGGACAGCGTTCCCACCGCCAAGGGCATCGGCGGAGACTGGGAAGTAGGCTAACAGCTTCCAGATGTCCATGAACCCAGCCTGGCTTCTGGAGGGACTGTTTGGCTTTCCGAGGTTTATAAACAGCAGGATCAGTTCCCCTCCTGACCCTCGGGAGACCGGGGGCCCCCCAGCCTGGCCGACGGAGCATGCGGCGATCCCCGGGGATCTTGATGTGGGCCCTCCGGTGTTTCTGCCCCGATCAGGATAGGAGGGGCTCCTAATGCCCAAATGGCCAGATTCTGCCCCAAAAGAGAGATGGCTGGAGGCAAATCCGGTGAACCCGAGGGAAGGTTGGCTGAGCTGGGAGGATCTTGGCTGTGCCTTTGCCTTTGACACGAGCACAGCGCCACTGCCAGCCACAGGAAGCCCCAGGCTCTACGACCCCACCCGGCCCAGACGCACCCCCCGTCTGCCGCCCGCTGAGCTGACGGCAGCCACTCTGACCTCGGGGCTCAGCCCGGAAGCGGGGTGGGGAGGGAGAGCTGGTTCCGGAAAACAGGACACGTGGCCTGTCTTTCCAGGTAGATGTTAGCAGCCCTCCCTCTGACTCACTTGGTGGAAGATGCTCCCATGAGCAGCCCCCCTCCCTGACCCCGGGAGGGCCCCAGGCACCACGAACTCAACACACAGACGGCTCATCGCTCTTCTTCCAGAAGCTTCCGGGGGCCTTTGTGCTGCAGACGCTGGCGATTCCCACCATCAACCCGGTCCTGCAGAAGCCGGGGCATCTCATCCTTTTCCTGCATTCGGGGGATGCCGCCCTTCCGAAATCTCCGCACGTCCCGAGTGCCCCCCGCCCCTTCTCTGCCCACATCCCTCCTCCTCTGATGGGCAGCTCCAGCTGGTCTCGTTGGAGTTCAGTCTTGCCCACTCTGGTGGGTTTCGTTTCGGTTTTAAAATACTTCCTTGAGGTGAAATTACATAAAATGAACGCTTTTAAAGTGATCTCTTCAGTGGCGTTCAGCGCGTCCAGTGTTGTAAAGCACCACCTCCATCCGGTTCCAGAACCTTCCCCTCTCCCCAGAGTAAAGCCCCGCACCCGTGAGGCCGTTTCTCCCTCTTCCCGTCTCCCTCAGCTCCTGGCAGCCATCAACCTACTTTCTGCGTCTATGGGTTTGTCTCTTCTGGATGTTCCATGTAAATCAAGTCACACGATATGTGACCTATGGTGTCTGGCTTCTCTCCCTCGGCATACGTAAGGTTTTCGAGGTTCATTCATGTTGTAGCTGTGTCAGTGCTTCATTCTCTTTTATGACCTAATCATATCCCACTATCAGGACAGACCACCCTTGGTTTATCCATTCACTGGCTCATGGGGAGGGAGAGAAGGAAGGAATCGCACCTCCTCCTAGGCCAAAGCCTCTTCCGCTCCTTTTGGGGGTCTCCTGAAGGCCCCCCGAGTTCCTAACGCCACGTAGGAGCGGGTCTCCCCGTTGGGTCAGCTCGTGCGCAGCCGAGGCTGTTGGTCAGGGAAAGAAAGCCCTGGCCTCTCTCCAAGGACTGAGTCTTCTTCTCAAAGCCGATTGACATTTCCACTTAAAAAGACTGTTGTCCAGCCTGAAAAAGCCCACTGTTTCCTGCCTGCCTGTTGCTTGCTCAGCTGTGGCTGGGCTGGGCCAGGCCAGCTCAGGGCTTTCAACGTACTGAGCCTTTAAATGACCCCCGATCTGGCTCGTTTTTAGCTGCCTTTGGCTCACCTACCATCTGTAAGCCATTTCCTGCCCGCGGCTGGCCCTCACCTCTCATTTACCAGAAGCAGAGCCGTGAGGCTGGGCTGCAGGGCAGATCTGGGGTGGGACTGGCGGGGCAGGAACAGAGGATGGGCTTGGCCAGAAGCTGGCACTTCGTCTCCATCATACTTTAATGCCACCTCGCCTCGGTCAGAAGGGTATGTGGTTAATCTCATGCTGTGGACAGGCCCCCACGCCAACCAGAAAGAAGCTGTACCAGGGCAGCCTCGGGTGCCCGAGCGGATTGATGGTTGATGGTCACAGCTGACAGTATGAGCCCCCTGGCTGAGGCTAACAGCAGGCCTAGCAGGCCAGACCCTGGGTCATCGTGCATTTATAAAGGGGGAAACTGAGGCCCCTGGGGCCCTGGCTGATGCTGGCAGAGGCGGCCAGGTAATTCCCCTTCCCTTCGCCTTCCGTATTCAGGGCAAACTCGTTAAGATGTTTTTCCCTCCTGCAGCATTTCCGTGTGTATCACGCGTGATTCCTGCATCTTGCAGATAATTCTGCATCAGGCTGAGGCCGGGACTGGGCCTGAAATCGCACCCTTGCTTCATCCTGTCCTGTCCCGACTCCCAGGCCGCCATCCCAGGAGCACTTCCGTATCGCCTGCGTGCAAAGCCTCACCTCGGGGGTGTGATGTGGGGACTCTGACCCCCAGACACTGTGTGTTTGGGGGTTTCCTCCAGCACCTATAGCATAGTGAGCACTTAATTGATTTAGTAATTTATTCATTAAATGATTTGTTCTTTTACTAAATAGATATTTGTTGAGCACCGACTGTGTGCCGGGTACTGTTCTAGGTGGTAGGAATGTCCATGCTCGTGTGTTTCTGAGTGTGTCGGGGGGGTATGTGTGTGTGTTTGAGATATTTCTATGTGACAAGCAGGTGGTGGGTCACAGGTGACAGATGGCAGGAGTGGTCCTTCTCCATGGGACATGGGACATGGTCACAGGGGGCAGGGGAGTTCTCATCGTCATAGGGACTGAGGGACCCCAGCTAAGGGAGCAGCCGCCGTCTCAACTTTGTGGCAGGGGTCACATTGGCGATTAAAGGCTCTCACCTAGGCAGTAACGTGTCCCCACCACGAGGGGGCGGAAAACGCAATCGTACCAGGTGCCCGGAAGAATGAGGTCCAAAGATATTCGGAGACCGGCACTAACGTCTACTATCACTGCAGTATGGGCGTCGCGTGGGCCTGGGGGGCAGCAGGGGACACGGGAACTCACGCACTGACGGTCTAGCTGGGGAGACAGACGGTGAACGAACCACGACAGAATTAATGATTTAATTGCATCTATGGCCAGGGCTACCAAGAAGTGCAAGACACCAGGGCACCAAACACGGCCACATAACCTCATTGCGGGTGTTGGAAGACCTCCCTCTGCGGCTGAGCTGATGCTTAAGATAAAACGTAAAAGACGATGACTAGGGTTCTGTAGGTGAAGATGAATTGGGGAGCCTCTGAGAAGCGGGCAGAGTGATTGCAAAAGCCCTGTGGATGCAGGAAGTGTCCTCTCCAGGAGCTGGAAGAAAGCCATCACTGCTGGAGCACAGAGCATGGAGATGGAGATGAAGTTGGAAAGGTCAGCGGCCAGATCACTCACGGCCTTGTAAGCGGGTTTATGAAGCTGGCTTGTATCCTAAGAGCCATGGGGAGCCACGGAAGGTTTTCAGAAGGGGAGTGGGGTCGGGGGTTGGGATGGGCTGGAGCTGGACAGCGCCCTCTGGTGGTTGTGTGAGGACTGGCGTCCGCAGTGCTCTCGGCCAGCGCTTGTCCTGGGCTTGGTTCTAAGCCTTCCCCGCAGGCTGTGGAGATGCAATCCTTCTGAGACTGCCCGCCCCGTTAATGCTGGTGGACACAGCTCACAGGGGCCAGCCTCCCAAATGGCATGCCACCAAGCCACGCTGTCCAGGAGACACCAGACGGACATGCCAGGGCTGCGTGGAGCAGACCCAGACAGCGAAAGGTCTGGCTGGCCTGCGTTTTCTCCAGCGGGTGCCTGGTCTGGGTCTGACTTCAGACAGGACGGGAGGGACCCTGATTACCTTCCCGTTCCCATCCTGGGTAATCTCAGACCTCACATGGGTGTGTGCTTGTGAGTGTTCGGACAGACACACCCCCCCCCCCAAACGAGGGCCAATGGAATGATGGCCACTCAAATCCCCCGTATTACCGAAGGCAGATAAACCCCAACCAGCCAGAAGCAGGGGATCCTGTGGCCGCTGCCCCCACCCTCCCTTGCATGCTTGTGGCCTGTTTCTGCCTGAAACTGCAAATGCTTATCACAGGCGAGTGATGAGTCATGGCTTGGGTTCTTCCTCAAAGGACAGCCTGAAGCTGGAGACGTTTATCAGCTGCTTTTCTTCTTTATTTTCAGACAGGGCGATTGAGCCAACTGAACTTTGTGGAAAGGGAGAGATGTTTTTCCTCCTTCATTTTCGGAAAGTGTGACCATTCCAAAGTGCACTCAAGTCTCCCTCTGGCCCCGGAACCCAGTTTCCCTTCCCAGTCGCCAGTATCTGCCCTTCCAGAGGACCAGGCACAGAGCAGCAACCACGGATCCACCAATTTCTACAAAAGTTGTGCTCCCATGAATATGCTCTGTTCCTTGCCGGCTACTGGCTTTACTTCTGTAGGGGAAGAAGATTTTGAAATAGCCCAGTAATTTTCTTGTGGGGTGCACCCATCAGCACCCCTTCTGCTATCACAACAGGGCCACGAAATGTGGCTTGTTGCTCAGGGCGGAGGAGAATGACTACAAAGGTATAAACATGCAGCTTTGAGCAGGAAAATAATTGAGTTTTCTTTTTAATCCTTGGTGAGACAGTGGTCTTGAAAGCCGGGCTTTCAAGCATGAGTAAATATTCCTGGAATTCCCATTGCTGGACCGTCTCCCATGAAGAGTCACGCATGGAGGACTGACCTCGGTGTGACTCAGAGCCGGGAGGATGCAAGAGGCAGCTGAGGGAAGAGAAAAGCACATGGAGAGGAAGAGCTGGGGGGCAGCCCTCTGCTGGGGAGACGGAGGCTCCATGCAGCCTTTCCCTGCTCCCCGGTGGGCCTGGAAAGGTGGCCCATGGCAGAGAGCCTCATTGTGGGCCCACGCAGCAATCAAGGTCCAGCCCAGGAAGCAGACACCCTCCTGGGCATTTCAGTGGAGGGTACTGAATGCAGGGAATTGATGCAGGTGATGGAATGGCTGAGAAACTGGACAGAGGAAGGAAAGGGCCAGGAGGGGATTTGAAGGCAAAGAGGCCCAGGACCCCACAGCCCAGCACCGCTTCCCAAATGGCCCCGAATGATAGAATAGAAACGGTGGAGACTGGGGCCCGAGAGAAGACCCCTGCCTCCCATGGCTTGTGAGTGGCATGCGGGGGTTTGAGAAGTTCCGTGTGCCCCAGTGGGGAATGTGGAATAGGGCTGAGGGGGCAGGTTGGTGAGCTCACGGGGGGCGGGGGTCACCACTGGAAGGACCACAGGGACCCTGATCGAGGATCACGGAGCAGTGAAGCTGGGGAGCGGTCAGAGTAACATCTGGATTCAGAGAGTCCCCCAACTCAGATATCGGAATGCGAGTGAGAGAACAGCAGCGTGGCTCTAAGGGATGACAAAGCCCTGCTGTGAAAGCCCGAGGACCGTTTGAATAGAATGAGTCCGTGAAATGTGAGAGTAGAAAATAGCCATATTCCTAAGGAAGTCTCTAATATGATTTAAAATATGAATGTGTAAATTAATAAACTAAATATCATGTACATATATTTTAAATGAGAGCAAAGAACGATCACTCATTTTTGCTCACCCGTACATTTCAACAGCCCCACCGCACAGGTTGAGCAATGCCTGCCCCATGCCCCAGCTCCCCCAGCTTCCGAGCTACACGTTATTCAGTGGTCTCCTTGGCAGCTGTGCTTTCTCTGCAGACTCAGCACCCTCTTCCACATTCTGCATTTTAAGTCCTTTTTGCGGGGAGGAATCCCTTCATAACCTGGAGTGGAGCTGAAACTCAACCCCCGCCCCCCGCCAGTTGGCAGAAACATAGTTTACTAGTTAAGGGTATGCTAGCTGCCCTAACAAGCAAGTCTCCACATTTCAATGACTTTACATGCGATTGAAGTTTGTTTTCCTCTCGATAATGGAGAGCAGGTGTTAAGGGGCTGGCTTTTCCACAAGGCAATTTAGCAACCGAAGGCAGGGAACTCTCTGCCAGCCCCCAGGAGCCTTTTGCTTCCATCTGGTGGGAAGGGACAGGGCAGGAAGGAGCAGGTGTGGGAGGTTTTTAGAGGAGCACATGACTTCCAGGTGAATCCCATTGGCCAGAATTCAGTCACGTGACCTCGCCTGACGGCAAGGGACGCCGGGAAATACCAGTCCGGCTGTGTGCCCTGGAGGAAGAGGAAGTGGTTGCGGGGGGTGAACAGCCGGTCGGTCTCCATCACACACGGGCCCCGTGAGATTGCCTGTGCGACGCCGTTAAACGTCCCCCTGTAGACAGAGCTGGGGGAAGGCTGCCCTTTGGAACTTTGTTCCCGTGTCCCACGCGGCAACCTCACTTCAGTGCTCGCTGCACAGAATCGGAGGACTGGCTAAGACATGGTCCCTGTCCTCTGGGGCTTTATGTGTCCCTGGAGTCAACAGACCCAGGAAGAGAGCACTGAGCGAGGCACGATGTCAGAAGTCCACACTGGCACCCGGGGGGCAGGAAGATGCCTCGGAGCTTCAGCTAAAGGCCCACAGCTGAGGTCAGCTCCCCGTTCTCAACAGGGCGTCCTGCCCTGTCTCCAGGGCTCACCCAGAGCAGCCAAGCCTCGGCGCCTCAGCACCGTCAGCCGGTCCCACCCCTCCAAGCGGGGCCAGGCCCTGCGAGCTGCAGCTTACGTGCAGGTGGGTTATTCATGTGTGGGGTCGCGAGTTCTGGCTACGGTCGAGTTTCCCCCCCTCAGGTCCCACCATGGGAGCTGGATAATTCCTTTGTGTGTGTGTGTGTGTGTGTGTGCTGGGTAGGGGGTGCCCCATGTACTGCAGGAGGTTTACCAGCAGCCCCGACCTCTCTCCCCAAGACACTCTTAGCACAGCTCTGAGTTGTGACAACCAAAAGTGTCTCCAGACCTTGCCAAATGTCCCCTGGGGGGCAAAACTGTTGCCAGTCGAGAACCATTGGCCTGGAGAGTGGTTCTCACACCTGATTACACATTTGAATCATCTGGAAGCTACAGACAATTACCAATCCAGACCCCGCAAGTCCACTCCTAGGTATGGGCCTGAGATAAATGAGGCACGTCTACAAAAGACTGTAGGACTGTGTTCCTGTCGGTGTATTATTAATAGCTGATGGCTGGGAACAGCCCAGATGTCCATCCATAGGAGACTAGATGAACAAATCATATATATATTCATATAGTGGAATAATACCAAGAAAGAAAAAAAAAACCCAACAACAGGCATGAATTGCACTGCTATTAAGTTGAGCAAAGGAAGCCTCACACAAGAGTACATGTCGTATGATCCCTTGTATATGAAGTTCAAGAACAGGCAAAACCAGTCTATCGTGATAGAGGTGGGGAGAGTGGATATTTCTGGGGAGGGTAGTGACGAAACCTGGGACGCTGGGAATGTTCTATCTTGATCTTCATGTTGACACGTGGTGTGTGCGGATATAACGATTCATCGTGCCGTGCACTTAAGATTTGCACATATAACTTATGCCTTGTATTCGCTTCCTGTGACAGCTGTAATAAATTACCAAAACTTGGTGATTTAAAGAAACAAGAGTGTATTCTCTCACAGTTCCAGAAACCAGAAGTGTGAAATCAGGTGTTGCAGGGCTGTGCTCTCTCTGGAGGCTCTAGGGGAGGGACCTTCTTTATCTCCTCCAGCTTCTGGTGGCCACGTTGCTCTCCCAGCTTCTGCTGTCACACTGCCATGTGCTCTGTGGTTATGTAATCTCCCTCTGCGTCCCTTATAAGGATACATGTGATTGCATCTCAACCCACCAGATAATCCAGGATAACTTTCCCATCTCAGGATCCTTAGTTATATCTGCAAAGTCTTTGCCATATAAGGTAACATTGATGGGTCCCAGGGATTCAGACCTGATATGTTTGGGGGCCCTTATTCAGCCCACTGCATAACTAAATTTAAAAGAAAAATTTTAATTACCGGTGTGATGGCCCCACCACACACCAATTGAATCAGACCCTCTGCTGTTTCTGTTGATAAGTTACACAGTCCTGGGCGTAGCGGGTGGAGGGACACTGATCTAGAGGTGGTTCTTCCCTTGTCGGCGCGCTCGGGAAGGGTAGGGATGTGCCTGTCTTGCTCATCACTTACCGCGGTGCAAAGTTGACTCAACGAACTTGCTAAACATGGAATGAATTGATACATGAATGAATATAGTTACTACTAAGATCTGTTTTTTGCTCGTAACACTTCTGACGCCAAACACGTAGATATTCCACACCAAGCAATTCTCCAGTTCTCTGTGGACGCCAGCTGGGTGTCCTACAACTTAACTCGATTCTGATGCTAACCACCCAGAGTGAGAGCAGACCCCGTGGTTAAGGGCTCAGCCCCGCAAGACTGCCCCCACTTCAGATGCCAGGCGCAAGTGGTGGGTCCCCAGCTCACCCACCCTTCTCTCTGACTTGGCAACAAATCAAGGAATCCCACAACTCCCTCCTCAGCTTCAATAATTTGCTATAATGGCTCATAGAACTCAGGGAAATACTTTCCTTACGTTCACTTTTATTGTAAATGTAAATCCTTTACATTTATTGTAAAGGATACAGATGAATAACCAGACGAAGAGGTACGTAGTGAGAGGTCTGGAAGGGTCCTAAGTGTAGGAGCTTCTGTCCCCATGGAGTTTGGGGTGCACACCCTCTCGACACGTGGGTGCGTTCACCAACCCAGAAGCGTTTTCATGGAGGTTCCATTATATAGGCGTGACCGATAACCTCATGTGAGTGGTGATGCCCCACTCGCCTCCCTGGAGGTCGGGGATGGAGCTGCAAGTTCCAGTGCTCTAATCACATGATTGGTGCCTCCGGCAACTGGCCCCCATGCTGAAGCTCTCTGGGAGCCACCAAGAGTTACCTCGTTAGCATAAAGTCAGGTGTGGTGGAGAGGGGCTTGTTACGAATAACCAAGGACACCCCTATCTCCCCATCAGCAAAGTACACAGGTTTTAGGACCAAATCTACATTCTTTTTCTGTCACAGTATCACAAGGTTGGATGAGTGTGGCCACAGTAAATTGGGATGATCTAAAGTCAGAGGACCCAGCTTCAAACCCAGCCCTGCTGCTTATCGGCTGAGTGACCGCAACCGAGGCCCCTCGCCATCCCACCCTTTCTCCTCACCGGGAAAGTGAGGACACTGCTGGGGGAATTCATGAGATGACGTCTGTCCCTGTGAACCTGCCTGAAATCCAAAACAAGTGCACACCTTCCTGTGCAAAACATCTGACGCTGAGCCCGTGGTAAATAGTGACTTCCCGGGTGAATCAAATAAAATCACAAGATGCTGGGTGTTAGGCAAGTGGGATTTACGTGCTGGCCTCACAGTCGGCATAAAATACGCTCGCTGTAAATGTGCAGAGCTTGTGAAGTAGCTGAGCGCTCTTTGAAGGCCACGAGGAGGGACCCTGGAGAATGTAAGCTGGATGGGGGGACAGATTAGGTCCTTTTGAGGATGACAACCATAAAACCCTTTCCTAAGTCGAGGGTGATGTCCTAACCCAGTTCACTGCCTGCGTAACAGTATGCCCAGTGCTATTTAGTTTGACAGGGGAAAGCAAACAAACAAAAGAACACCCAACCGACAACGAAAACCTCCTTCTTAGGAGAGCTTGGAGTCTGATGGTCTTGCTATAAGACGTCCCGCTTGGTTTGGGATTCTAGGCAGGTCTCTGGGGAGAGGGAGAGAAAAGGGCTTGGTCCCGTGGAAATTTCCTAGTAGGGTTTATTTTGAAGCAAAGGTTTGGCAGCCCTGACCCTGTCTCCTTGGCTAGACAGAGCCTCTTTGAAAAGAGTCAAAAACAGCGGGGATGGGAAACGGCCCTCGAGGGAGCAGGTTTTAGTGGAATCCTCTTCTTCCAAAAAGAACTGCCGAGACCAGCCCGGGCATCCCTTGCTTTATGAAATTCAGCTCAGCTCACCCGTGGTCGGCAGAGTAATGCCCGCTGCCTGCCCCCACCCCAGCCTAATTCCCGGAATCGCTGTGTACGTGACCTGACATGGCAGAAGGCGCTTTGCAGGCGTGCTTGAGTTGAGGACCTTGTGATGGGGAGATGATCCTGGGTGATCTGGGTCGGTCCAGTGGAATCGCATGAGTCCTTGAAATCAGAGACCCTTTCCCAGCTGTGGTCAGAGAAAGAGGAGGCAGTGGAGCAGGTTCAGAGATGCAGTGTTGCTGGCTTTGAAGACGGAGAAGGGGGCCGTGAGCCAAGGACTAGGGGCCACTGCTAGAAGCCGAAAGGGCGAGGAATAGCTTGCCCCCTAGAACCTCAGGCAGCACCACTGATAACCTTGGTTTAGCCCAGTGAGCCCCGTGTTGAATTTCCGACCTCCAGATGGAAGTTGATGAGCGTGTGTTGTTGAAGCTGCAAAGTTTGTGGAAATGTATTGCAGCAGCGGTAGAAAATCCAAACATCACCTTTCTTCTTTTTTTAAAATTGATTAACGTATAGTTGATTTACAATGTTTTGTTATTTTCTGCTGTACAGAAAAGTGGTTCAGTTATACATCTACAGGTATTCTTTTTCATAGTCTTTTCCATTGTGGTTTATCACAGGATATTGAATGTAGTTCCCTGTGCTATATAGTGGGACCTTGTTGTTTATCCATTCTCTGTATAATAGTTTGCATCTGCTAACCCCAAACTCCCACTCCATCCCTCCGCACCCCCTTGGCAACCACAAGTCTGTTTCTGTTTTGTAGATAAGTTCATTCGTGTCATATTTTAGATTCCACAGATAAGTGATATCCTATGGTATTTGTCTTTCTCTGTCTGACTTACCTCACTTAGTATGATAATCTCCAGGTCCATCCCTGTTGCTGCAAATGGCATTATTTCATTACTTTTTATGGCTGAGTAGTATTCCACTGTATATACGTACCACATTTTCTTTATCCATTCGTCTGTTGGTGCATGTTTAGGTTGTTTCCATGTCTTGGCTATCGTAAATAGTGCTGCTGTGAACGTTGGGGTGCAGGTATCTTTTTGAGTTATAGTTTTCTCTGGATGTATGCCCAGGAGTGGGATTGCTGGATCATACAGTAACTCTATTTTTAATTTTTTAAGGAACCTCCATACTGTTCTCCATAGTGGCTGCCCCAATTTACATTCCCACCAACAGTGTGGGAGGGTTCCCTTTTCTCCACATCCTCTCCAGTATTTGTTATTTGTAGACTTTCTAATGGTGGCCATTCTGACTGGTGTGAGAAATAATTGTAGTTTTGATTTGCACTTCTCTAATAATTAGCGAACGTCGCCTTTCTTGAGCACCTAATGTGTGCCCATTCCTGGGATGGGATCCCTAATCCTAGTGACCACCTGTGATGCTGAGCTTGTGATCCCATTTTACAGGTGAGTAAACTGAGGCTCAGCGAGGTGAACTGACATCCTGAGAGGGAATGGGAACCCTTGGCCGACTCCAGCCGCCCTGGGCCTCGCGCTGCTCACAGGTAAGATGGGCAGGAATGTGAGCTTGAAGCATGTGGTGCACAGTAGGTGTTTAGTCAGTGTTACTTCTCTCTTTCCTTTTCCCAAACATCAGGTGTCCAGCAGGTCTGGCTGTGAAGTGGGTGATATTTTCTTCTTGACTGCTCTATAAAACCATTACAAAATCAACCCTCGTTCCCAAGGGCAAAAACCTCCCCTGATAGAGGCCATCATGGTGGGTAAAAGGCTCTCACCGGCAGACCTGGGAGACAGGTCTCTCACATTGGCTCTGAATGATTGCTGTGTGACCTCAGGCTGGTTACCGCCCCTCTCTGGGCAGCATGTAGTTTCGGTTGACTCAAGTTCCCTTGCAGTCTCAGTCTCCAGGCAGCCTGTGAGCAAACTCTGGTCCCCGTCCAGAGGACTGAGGTCAGGCCAGGCTGGTGGCTGCTGCTGTGTCTCTACATGCGTCCTGGGAGGGCACACAGGGGCCCTCACAGCAAAGTCAAGCCCTCCTGCCATCCAAAAGGCCAAAGTGTGAATTTCCCTCTGCTGTGAATCTGCCCCCTTGGCGGGGCCGGTTTCCTGGCTTGGGGCTGAGGCTCTTCCTGGCCTTCTTCCCCAGGAAGGTCCCCAGGTTGTGGTCCAGCCCTGGCCGGGATCTAAAGGTCTGTGTCCTGGCCTGCCTTTGCCAGCGGGCACCTGGCTGACCTCCAGACAGTTACTCCTCGGAAGGGAAACGTGAGGGAAGCTGGGACAGCCCAGGGGTCCCCAGCTGTCCCTGGCAGTCCAACCCTTCTCCCAAATCTGGGAGGGCATCGTGCCTCCGATCCGTCTTTCTCACACTTTGCTGTCAGCGTGGGAAGGACCTTGGGGGTGGGGTGCCCCATAATGCTGGCCCGCTCAGCCAGCTTGAGTTGTATCCCTTAGAAAGATCTGTTCGAGTCCTAAGCCCCAGAATCTGTGACTGTGACCTTATATTTAGAAATAGGGTCTTTGCAGATGTCATCAAGTTAAGATGGGTTCGTACTGGATTAGGGTGGCCCTAATCTAATGCCTGGTGTCCTTATAAGAAGAGGGGAATTTAGACACAGACACACAGGGAGAAAGCCATGTGACAATGAAGGCAGAGATTGGAGTGCTTCTTCCACAAGCCACGGAATCGTCCCTAGAGCCCTCAGAGAGAGCTCGGCCCTGCTGACACCTTGATTTTAGACTTCAGGGCTCCAGAACTATACATTTCTGCTGTTTTAAGAGCCCCTAGTTTGTGGCGCTTTGTTACGGCAGCCCCAGGACACTCACACACCCACTGCCTGCTCTTGCCCATTTCCCAGTAGTCATTGCTTTGAAAAAACATGAGGAAATCACCTAGTGTCCCTCCAAACTGAACATATCCAAACGCGAGGCCTGGCCTTTACTCACAGCTTATGTCCTTCCTCCATTGTTGGGGGTTATCATTTTACGAAGGGATGCTAGCCAGAGATGGCCGTTGAACTTTACTGATCCTTTTATTAGTTCTCAAAAGACTTTTCTGGGACTTCCCTGATGGCGCAGTGGTTAAGAATCCGTCTGCCAATGCAGGGAACATGGGTTCGAGCCCTGGTCCGGGAAGATCCCACATGCCACAGAGCAACTAAGCCCGTGCGCCACAACTACTGAGCCCGCGAGCCACAACTACTGGGCCCACGTGCCACAACTACTGAAGCCCGTGCGCCTAGAGCCCGTGCTCTGCAACAAGAGAAGGCACTGCAATGAGAAGGCCGCGCACTGCAAGGAAGAGTAGCCCCTGCTCGCCACAACTAGAGAAAGCCCATGTGCAGCAACGAAGACCCAACGCAGCCAAAAATAAATTAATTAATTAATTTTTTAAAAAAGTTTTCTGAATTTCTATGAAATTCAAAAGTCTGGTGACATGGGCTCTGGAGTTAAGAGAGCTGGTTCTGGGTCAGGTCCTGCTTGAAATGCCCTGTGTGTGATTTCGGAGGAGCACCTAAACCCTTGGGGTCTTCCTGCCATCAAGAGGGTTGGAGCATGCCTAGCTCTTGGCCAGTTGTCAGGTCCCTTTAAAACTGGACCAGCCCCACGCCTGCTCCTCCTGCCTCCCCTCTCTCCATCCCTTAAGCCGGTCTCAAGTGCTGTCTGCGTGGTGCAAACTGTATTTGGTTTCTCAAGGGAAGGACACCGCTAAATAAAAAGCAAAGTTCTTAGTTACACTTAGCCTCGAGAAGCTTAAAGGTCCCCTCTGGGAACTTTGCTGCCGAGTGACCTTTCTTGACCTTCCCCATTGATTCTGGATTGGACAGGACTCCAGTATTTGTCAGTGACAGAAACTCAAACCAGAAGAGGCTCCCAATCAGAGGCCACTCTGGGAGCCTTGAAGGCTGTAACCAGGTACTTCAGTGCCATGAGATCTCATGCTATCTCCATCTCTCCCCATCTTGGGGTCTCTATGGGGACCTCATTTTCTCTGAGAGTAAACAGGTTTTCTCCCAGCAGTGAGAAACACAGTGCTGGTATGCTCAGGCTTAGGTCCTCCAGCTTGATGAAAAAAGAGAAGGGAGAGCATCTTTCTTCCTGTTTCAGAATATAGATGCTCCAGGGAAGGACTTTTATTGGCCAGCCTTAGTCACATGGCTAAGCCTTGGCCTTATCACTTGGGGGGGGGGTGGCGGTTCTATGATTGGCCAGGCCTGAATCACATGTCCACTCGGGGTGGGGCCCTGTGATTGGCCGCTCACCCAGCATCACGTGACTGATATAAGAGGAGCACAGCTCTCCAAGGGCTGGAAAGGGAGATGGATAGAACCAGGCCCCAGCTGTGCCCCAGCTCCCTCTGACCACAGCCCAAGGAGCCCTAGACTGGACATCAGACCCACGAGATCCTGAAGCGCTGGTCAGTGGGTTTTGCAAATCTCTTACTTCAAGATATATATATATTTAATTTTTATTTCTTTATTTTTGGCTGCATTGGGTCTTCACTGCTGCGCGTGGGCTTTCTCTAGTTGCCGTGAGAGGGGGCTACTCTTTGCGGTGCGCGGGCTTCTCATTGCAGTGGCTTCCCTTGTTGCAGAGCATGGGCTCTAGGCGCGCAGGCTCAGTAGTTGTGGCGCACAGGCTTAGTTGCTCCACGGCATGTGGGATCTTCGCGGACCAGGGAACGAACCTGTGTTCCCTGCATTGGCAGACGGATTCTTAACCACTGCGCCACCAGGGAAGTCCCAGGATTTATTTTCAAGTGAACTTTTACTTGGAAGACCAACCAGAGTTGTTCTGGCTGAGGCAGGAAGGGATAGACAGAGGAAGCAGCGCTCAGAGTCCCCTCCCTCCCACCCTCGTCCAGGCTTCTCCACAGAGCAGAGCCTGAAAGTCACAGAGCCATCCCCGCCCAGCACACATGGGAGCGAGATCCCATTTTGCAGACAGGAAAACTGAGGCTCTGAGGGCTCTATTCCTCGCCCGAGAAATTCCTCAGCAGTTCACAGCCATATCTGCTGCTGCCCAGACCAGGCAGTTGCCTGGAATTTGGGCCAGCCTCCTTTTCGCCCGGATGTTGGACCAAGTCCTTTGAATTCCCGGCAGAAGGGAGAGGTCCACAGACATCTCAGAGCTCAAATTAGGACTGTGGACTGTGGCTCTCTAACCTGCTTTGTGGCGAGCTTGGGAAGTGGCCCTGTGGCGTGGCGGCTGGCGAGTGCCTTCAGCCTGGTCAGCAAGACCCTTGTTCATGAGCATGAACCGCCCTTGGCCCCGACGAAACAGCAGCGGGCTCCAGGCCTGAGGTTGTGCCCGCAGGATTCGCCGAGTCCAGCTGGTCAGCCCAGCCAGAGACGCAGTCACCGAAAGCCACAAGAGTCCCCACCCAAGGGACCTCTCCTGCCCTGTGCAGCCCCTGTTGTCTGCTGGTGGCACCCCCCACCCCGGGAAGGGCCAGCCCAGTCCTCCCTAGGACAGCCCAGTTGCCGGGAGGGCCCCGTGTCAACGCGGGAGGACCCAAGATTTGTGGCCCCCGCGTTGACAGGCAGTGGGTGCACAGAGAGATGGGTGTGAGTGGAGCGCAGGGCCCCTGGAGCAGGGGCGTCGGGAGTGACTGGATTGAGGCCAGCGTACACAGGCCCCAGTGGCCTTTCTCCTGGACTCACAAGAGGATTGACGGTCGTGGGGCGGCGCGGGGTCAGCTCTGTATTTAGGTCCACGCTCCACTGGAGGACCAGTTCCTCCGTCCTAGTCCACATCGCTCTGCCTGGAACTGTGTCCGGTAACTAGTCGGCTCTTTGCACTGATGGCAACTCCACTGTTACGGTGTCTCTGGCTAAAACCCAGAGGTCACCCTCGAGGCCTCATTGTCTCACATCTCACACCCAAATGCTGGGTCGCCTTTTACTTCGCCTTTTACTGGCTCACCTTCAAAGGGAAGTCCAAGGCCAGCTGCTTCTCCCCACCTGCACTGCCTCTGCCTGGTCCAGGCCGCCGTCTCTTCTCGCCTGGACTGTGCTGTGGTATCCCCGCTGTGCTCAGTGTCCCCATGAGCCTGCCCTCACCCCGCATGGTCTGTCCCAACGCAGCAGGCCGAGGGCTGCTTGGAGAACTTGACTTCCGTCTGCTCCTGGGCCTCCCCTCTCAGAAGCCCCCAAGGTCTTTCCACCTATACTGCGGTGAATAGCATCCCCCCGCCAAGTTCACATCTGCCTGGACCTGTGAGCGTGGCGTTGTTTGGAAATAGGGTCTTTGCAGATGTCACCAAGTTTAAATGAGATCAGCCTAAAGGAGCCCTCATCTAATGACCAGGGTCTTTATAAGAAGAGGGGGATTTAGGCACAGACACAGAGGGAAGACACATGTGTGAAGACAAAGGTGCAGGGGGGAGGAATGCATCCACAGGCCAAGGACACCTGAGGCCATCAGAAGCCAGAAGAGACAAGGAAGGATCCTCCCTGAGAGCCTTCAGATGGAGCCTGGCCCCGCTGACACCTTGATTTCAGACTTCTGGTCTCCAAAACCGTGAGACAATGTACTTCTGTTGTTTGACGCCACCCAGTTTGTGGCCATTTGTTATAACAGCCACAGGAGACTAATACCGCCTCCTCTATCTGCCTTGTGGAGATTGCAATGCTCATCATCTAGCAAAGGCTCTGAGAAATTCTGCAAGGAAGCACGTGTTCCATTTTCCCGAGCTTATCCCATCATGCAAGCATCCAGTTGCAACTACCCTTTCACCTCCCATGGGACCCACTTTGGGAAATGTTGGACTAGAAAATTCCTGACGTCCCCTCCAGGCTGAAAGTTCTGTTGCTTTTGGAATTGGAAGACAAGCCATGAAATAAGTAGAAAATTGTATGCATGATTAGATAGTCATTTTAAATATAGCCAAAATGCTCCTGCAGTTGTGGGGAAGCAAAACGAGTCTGGGGAAGAACAGCCGCTCTAGTTAACCAGCCCTAGTTAAGCAGTCAGATGTGAGCGCCACTGACCCCGTAGGAGCTCAGTCTGAGGACGGTCACTGTGGGAATGAGAACAGTGTAGTGTGTAAGACTATTTCCTTGGGCTGTGTTCCTAGAAGTGGACTTGCTGGGTCAAAGGCTTTGCATTTTTAAGACATGGGATTCATAGTGCCAGACTGCTCTCCAGAAGGTTGTACAGATTTAAACTCCCACTAACGCAGACCAGCGGTACCCGTCTCCCATCTGTGCCAGCACTGGCCATTATCCTATTTGACATCTATAAATTGTCCTGTGTGTTTTGACCACAAAGGTAAATAGAGCTTTTATTGAGTTATCTGAGTTTCTACCGAGTCATGCCCAGAGCAGCCTGCCCACCAGCCCATCGCTGCCAGCAGAGGGCTCTTGCCAATGACTGGGCAGTGGTGCCCTGAGGTCAGGCCAAATTTTTGGAGGAAACAGCAAACCACTCTCAGATTTGGCCTGAAATATTAAACTCTGAAAAAGAGAAGATTCAGTGTCATAGGATCCTTCCCCAGAGCAGAGTGGGAGAGAGAAAAGAGGTTGGGATTTGAAGTCAGGAACACCCGAGGGTTTGTCCTGACCTGGCCCCTTTCTAGCTCCGTGACCTTGGGCAGCTCACGTGAGCTTTTTGCACCTCAGTTTCCTTATCTTCGATGTGGGATAACGACAGCCCCAACCTCTCTGAGTTTGATGGGGATTAAATCATTTCCTCGTTACGAGATGGGCTTTGAATATGGAACCCTAATACGAGCTGGGGTTCCAGGTGGCCCAATCCAGAGAGCGTCACAGAGGGGTGTAGTCGAGCCACCAAAATGGATTAGGAAGGAATTTGGATTCCCCCTTGCCTTTCTCTCAAACGTCAAGGGGAATCCACTCCTCAGCCCACAGTTGTGTTTCTTAACATCCTGCTTCCTCTGCCCCCTGCGTGTCTTGCATCCATCCCGCGGCAACTCCGGGACCCCCGCAGCCCCCCAGTCCCCCCCAAAGGTCAGCTCTCACTTTTGCCCTTTGCCCCCTCCACTTTGCTTTTGTCATGGAAATGAGCTTCCTCTCTCCAGTTTTGCTTGTTTTCTCATGGCCTCCCCTAGAATCTAGATTCTCCACAAGAAAGGGAGGATCCTCCCCTCTGTTCTCTGGCCTCTGTGGGTCCTGTTTTCCTCCACCTACTCCCGACTCTGCCTACAACGTGGAACCGGTCTGAGAAAGACAGAACTCTCTTCGGGAAGCGGGGTGGGAGGGAGCCGAGTGGGCAAAGACAAAATACTCTGTAACTGATGGGGACCCGAGCTGTAAACGTATCCGCGTGTGCTGCCGCTGGCTCCCCTGCGTCCATCACTTCCCCCGTAACTGAAGCCTTGTAACGTTTTTGGAGCTTTCCCTGTAGTGAACACGTTCTTTTCTTCCTCTGAGTCTCCCGAAAGACAGGTGACGGGGGCAAGTTCTAACCCGAGTTTTGGGGCCAGACCGGCACGGCGGCCCAGCCTTGGGAGAGGCAGGCGTGGGAGGTCGGGGCTGGTGGGAGGTCGGGGCTGGTGGGAGGTCGTCTTCAGCGGCTGCCTCTTTCTCCAGCCTCTTCCCCCCATTGTCAGAGGGCCCCATTGCTTACACAGCGTGTGTTCAAACAGAACTCCACCGAGGGTCGCCTCTCCCTCCGCCACCATCCTCACCCTCCTGCTGGGGTCCTGAGAGCGCCGGGTGCCGAGCCCCACCTGAGCCTTGCCCTGAACCGTATCCTGTTCCCTAAGATCCAGAGCAGGTTCTGCTCCCGTGTGTCCTGTCCGGCCCTGACGGGAGGGTGGAGCAAGGTCCGGGGCTGGGGAGAGCTGGAGAGGCGGGGTCAGCCTGGGCTCAGCCGGCCCCCTTATTAGGAGCTGGGTGGCCTCACGTAGGATGCTGAGCCTCTACAAGCCTCGCCCTCCTCACCCGCGAAGTGGTCGTGATGATACCTGCCCCCCCACGGCACAGGGCTCGGAGGAAACTGAACCTGCTGGGCACGCTTAGCTGTGGGCCTCCGTGCATTCCCTCTCTGTGCACCAGGCATCCGCCGGCTGTCCATTCACCACTCCGTGCTGGGCGTCCCGCCAACTCCTGGTGATACCCGAGGAATAGTAGCTGCCGGGGTGGTCGCTGACAGTCTCGCCCAGTGGGTGTAATTGCTTTGATGAGAGTACAGGGCCTGTGGGCTTAAAGGGGGGCCTAACCCAGCCTGGGGTGACCAGGGAAGGCTCCCTGGAGGAGGTGGTGACGGAGCCAGGCCTTAAACAGTGTGTGAAAAGTAGTCGTTCATTTTTCCATCTGTGTGATTAACAAGCATCTATACCATGTCTACAGAGTACGAATGCCAAGTCAGGTGTTGGGAAAACGAGGGCACATCAAGTGTTGGCCCTGGGAGATTTGAGGCCAGGAAAGTGGCGAGGATGTCTCAGACCTCCCTTTCCAGGCTGCACGGGGCCAGGGCGTGGCCAGGCTGGGTGCGGGAGTGCTGGCAGGGCTGTCCCCGCGTGGGGATCAGAGCCAGGGGCCCGCAGCCCGTTCGGTATGGGAGAGCCGTGTGGTGGAGTAGCGTGTGGCTGAGGACGAGAGGAGGTGGCGCTTCCTCTGGTTGAAACAACCTCCAAGATACATCGTTCAGTGAAAAACAGCAGAGTGCCACACTGCAGGATGGGGCCGTTATGCTACATACGTGTGTGTGTGAGTACACGTACGGGACGCCCAGGACACGGACTGGCAAGTCTCTCACCCACCTGAGACCCTGCTCCTGGGAGGATGTTTGCTGCTCATCTGAGGAGCCCACGGGGTTGCAGAAAGCCAGCAGGGCTGGGGTGAGGGCCCGCCCCGACGGGGCTGCCGCGTGGCCTTGAGGTGGAGGCTTGTCATGTGTATGCAAACATGAGATGGGGTGTCACTCAGCCGTGACCCGCTCCGCCACGCATGAGCCTCAAAGACATGCTGAGTGAAGGAAGCCAGGCACAGCGTGTGAGTCCATCCACAAGCAGTGTCCAGAACAGGCAAATCCATAGAGACAGAGTACGTGAATGGTCGCTGGGGGCTGCGGAAGGGGGAGTGAGTGATGTTGGGTCTGGGGCTTTTGGGGGGATGATGGAAATGCTTTGGAGCTAAACAGAGGTAGTGGTTACACAACACTGTGAAGGTACCAAATGCCACTGGATTGTCTACTTTAAAATGGTCAGTTGTCTTTCTTTTCTTTTTTTTTTTTTTTGCGGTACGCGGGCCTCTCACTGCTGTGGTCTCTCCCGTTGCGGAGCACAGGCTCTGGACGCGCAGGCTCAGCGGCCATGGCTCACGGGCCCAGCCGCTCTGCGGCATGTGGGATCTTCCCGGACTGGGGCACGAACCCGTGTCCCCTGCATCGGCAGGCGGACTCTCAACCACTGCGCCACCAGGGAAGCCCTTTTTTTTTTTTATTGAAGTATAGTTGATTTACAGTGTTGTGTTAATTTCTGCTGCACAGCAAAGTGATTCAGTTATACGTATATATTATTTTTCATATTCTTTTCCATTCTGGTCTATCATAGGATATTGAATATAGTTGCCTGTGCTCTACAATAGGACCTTGTTGTTTACCCATCCTCTGTGCAAAGACATAGCTGCTCACCCCAAGCTCCCACAGTCCCCTCCCCCTTGGCAACCACAAGTCTGTTCTGTATGTCTGAGAGTCTGTTTCTGTTTCAGAGATATGTTCACTTGTGCCATATTTTAGATTCCACATATAAGTGATATCATATGGTAGTTGTCTTTCTCTTTCTGACTTACCTCATTTAGTATGATAATCTCTAGTTGCATCCATGTTGCTGCAAATGGCATTATTTCATTGTTTTTTTATGGCTGAGTAGTATTCCATTGTATATATGTACCACATCTTCTTTATCCATTCATCTGTCAATGGACATTTCGGTTGTTTCCACATCTTGGCGATTGTGAATAGTGCTGCTATGATCATAAGGATGCATGTATCTTTTTGAATTACAGTTTTGTCTGGACATATGCCCAGGAGTGGGATTGCTGGATCACATGGTAGCTCTATTTTTAGTTTTTAAGGAACCTCCATATTGTTTTCCATTGTGACTGTACCAGTTTACATTCCCAATAACAGTGCAGGAGGGTTCCCTCTTCTCCACACCCTCTCCAGCATTTATTATTTGTAGACTTTTTAATGATGGCCATTCTGACGGGTGTGAGGTGGTACCTCATTGTAGTTTTGATTTGCATTTCTCTAATAATTAGCGACGTTGAGCATCTTTACATGTGCCTGTTGGCCACCTGTATGTCTTCTTTGCAGAAATGTCTATTTAGGTCTTCTGCCCATTTTCAGTTGGGTTGTTTTTTTGTTGTTGTGTTGTATGAGCTGTTTGTATATTTTGGAAATTAAGCCCTTGTTGGTCATATCATTTGCAAACATTTTCTCCCATTCTATAGGTTCTCTTTTCATTTTGTTTATGGTTTCCTTCGCTGTGCAAAAGCTTGTAAGTTTGTTTAAGTCCCATTTGTTTATTTTCGCTTTTACTTCTGTTGCCTTGGGGGACTGACCTAAGAGAACAGTGGTATGATTTATGTCAGAGAATGTCTTGCCTCTATGCTCTTCTAGGAGTTTTATGGTTGTCCTCTCTTACATTTAGGTCTTTAAGCCATTTTGAGTTTATTTTTGTGTATGGTGTGAGGGTGTGTTCCAGCTTCATTGATTTATGTGCAGCTGTCCCGCTTTTCCAGCACCACTTGCTGAAGAGACTGTCGTTTTCCCATTGTATATTCTTGCCTCCTTTGTCGAAGATTAATTGACCATAGGTGTGTGGGCTTATTTCTGGGCTCCCTATTCTGTTCCATTGATCCATATGTCTGTTTTTGTGCCAATACCATGCTGTTTTTATTACTGTAGCTTTGTAGTATTGTCTGAAGTCTGGGAGCGTTATGCCTTAAAATGGTCAGTTTTATGTTATGTGAATTTTGCCCCCATAAATTCTTTTAAAAGAATTCAAACGTTGTCCCGATGACTGTGCATGTGAGGACGGCCGCCCCGGGCCCCAGGCAGCTGGCCAGGGAAGAATGGGGTCCAGGCAGCCATGAATCTGCATTTCTAGGTGAAACCTCCTGTTTTGCAGATGGGAGCAACTGACTGTGGGTATTTGACCCACCCATGGGGGCTGGTTCCAGGTCGCGGCCACCAGTCTGTGGCCTCTGCCCAAGAGCATCCACCCTTGGTCCAGAGTGCCTTGACGGCTGCCCACAGGCCTCGGGCTTTGCTGGGAAACAGGAGGGCAGATGGAAAAGCACCCCCAGTGGGGAGAGAGTCCCAGACAAACTGAAGACGCTGGTGGTTTTCAAAGACACGAGCTGCAGCCTCTTAAAATTCCCCAGGCCTCCCTGCCATGGATAAAATGCTTTCTGGGGAGATTGCAAATGTTTGCTCTGGTGGGACTTTGTTATAAATGGACTTGGTTTTGTTTAGTTGGTTACTATTTTATTTGGTTAAAAAAAACCAACCCTGCAAGATCATCTTAACTGAGGACTCCATGTTAATCCAAAAAAACCAAGAAAGGGCAAACAAGACGGACGAGGAGTCTGACTGCCTGCTGCACGTTGGGTCTGGCTGCAAAGCCCTTCCTCGGACCAGCCTGTCATAGTTGATACCGTTTCTGGAGTGCCTACTGTGTACCAACCGTCCCGGTCAGCCCTGTATGGTTCCTTCTTTCTAATCCTCCCAAAGGCTTCACAAGGCAGGAACTGTTGTTGCATTGTTTTAAAGATGAGGAAGCTGAGGCCCAGAGAGGTGAAGGTGCTTGCCCCAGGTCACACAGCTGGGAGGTGGCAGGGATGGACATTGTAGCCTGTCTGGCTCTTTCAGTGGTATCTCACAGCCACTTAGGCTGAAAACCAGACCTGCCCTCAGAGTAACCCTCACGGAGGCCACCTGGTCACCGAGATTTCTGGGGCGCTGAGCAGGGTCTTGTGTCTGCCAGCGAGCCTGCAAGGCCACCGGTTAGCAACCGTCCCCCGGTGCCCAGATGGCAAGGTGTCACCCAGGCCGAGGCCAGAGAAAGGCCATGTGCAGACCCCCCTCCCTGGCCACTTAAACCCGCACCCCTGCATCCCACTGGGGTGGCTATCCACAGCAGATGCAACCCCTGCTCCCACCAAGGACCCCTCCCTAACAATCCACCCGAGAGGGAAATGTCTTTGAAATTCCTGATCTTGAGAAGTCCGTTTGCTTTGCTTCTGGGCTTTGGGGGAGACAGTCAGCCCATCTTTGAGAAATCTGCTTCAGATGAGCCCCTGCCCCACCCAGCCGATGACCTTTGTGTCTGTGCACATGTGTTAACCCCTCAGCATCTTCTCTGAGCCCGGTAGGCTGACACGTGAGCTTCACCAGCTCTTCCAACCCCAGTGTTCTCTGATTTTAACCAGCTCCAATTCTGAGTTCACTGCCAAGCCTTTCCCTGCCCCAGGGCCTTTGCACAGCCCTTCCCTCTCCCAGGGGCCCTCCCTGATTCTTCTTTCTCTGTGATACTCTCGCTAATGCTCCCTCTCCCTGCTGCTCTGTTCTTTTATAGCACGAATCACAGCATACAATTATACGTTTAATTTCTTATATTTGTGTTTACTGAGGGCAGAGGCCTCACCAGCACACAGTAGGTGTTCAGTAAATATTTGTGGACCGGCCGGCCGGATGCACCAATGTTGTAGGAATTTTTCTGTGGCCTGAGCAGTGTGCAGTGCCCACGCATTTGCTATCCCATGGCGCCCTCTGGTGGACATTAGGCAGATGCCAGGCTGAGACTAACCCCTTTCTCTTCTCCTTTCAGCATTGTCCCCAGCCCCGTGCCACCTGGGACCTGGCCACCAAGGTGTGGCCACCATCGGTGACGTGAGTACATGAAGCAGCAGAAATGGGTCTTCCTGGAGTTCTGTGAGCTGCTTCTGGATGAGCAGGTGAGTTGGAAGTCAGCCAGCTTCTCACATTATTATCATTAATAATATTGTCATTGTTATTAAATAGCGTTAGTAATGTTCAACGTAGAACACTCACTGTGCACCACCCGTGGACCCCTGAGCAGCCTCTCCCTGTCGTCGCCTGGGTCCCTTCCCTCTCTCCTCTTCCAGGTGGTGATGGAGACCGTGGTGGGCATGTCCCTGTCATTAACCTATCTCCATCGCCCCTGGATTTGCATTAAAGCTTATGGGGAAAAGATCAAGCGAGTTTATATCCTGAGCCAGGGAATGTGATGCTGTGGGACACACATCCCAGACACTCAGAAAGCAGAGCTGAATATCAGAGGAAGCCCACAAGTTCCCAGTTGGGCCTGGCACCTGCATACATGCTGAGCACAACACAGAAGCTTCCGGCGCGGGCGCGGGCGCAGCTCCGGGAAATCGACAGGTATTGCTCAAGTCTGAGGGAGGCATGGATCAGCCTGCAGACAAGGGTGAAGTTCATCTGGCATATACTTTGCGGTTCAAACCCTGAACTGAAAATATTATCGAAAAAACCTCGGTGAAGGTTTTATTGTTCTTGACTTCTCTGTTGATTCAAGAAGCTATTACTTTTTACTGTTTTTACTTTAAAAAATAAAAACAGAGAAGGATCTAGGTTAGAAAAATGTGCTTTTATTCTAGCCAAAGCGCCCGTGGGGAAATCCCTCCTTTCTCCCTACCTGGGCACATCCTGTAACCTTGATGAAACTCAGTTTTTTTGGTCTATAAAATGGGTATACTGTTATCTGCCTGAAGGTCGTAGGGAAAATGCAATCAGATCATGTATAGGAAGGCATTTTGGAAACCGGAAACGTCAAAACTGTGTCCTGGTGATCATTACTATTCTTTAACCTTGCACTTGGAGCTTTTCTTGGAACTCAAGCAAGTTCTACCAAGTTCTACCAGCCTGGGGACGGTGCTGGTTTGTCAGAGGGCTGGTTGCTGCCTGTGAGCCTCAGTTTCCTGGTGCCCATGGGCCTGTTGACCTGTAGCTAGATGGCACGTCAAGCTTGGCTGTCCCACGCCGGGCGCCTGCTCGGGAGAGGATTTCAGGGCTGGTGCGCCAGTGTGCCTGTGGACTCAGGATAACACTGTGTCTCGAATGAGCCAGAGCTTGTGTACCCAAAGGACCATGTCCGCTTCAAAGTGGGCCCCGGCCACCCCCGCACTGATTTGATGATGTCTCCGGGCCTTAAGACAGGCCTGCCACTTAGGGGAAGTGGCTTCAGAGCTGGGTTACCCCTTCCTCGGGGTGGCTGGGAAGCAGCCAGGGTCACTGCAGGGCGGCAGGTCCGCGAGGACTGCCCTGCGCTGCCGCAGGTCTCACCAAACCCCAGCAGCAGCCGGGATGCTAGCTCTGCAGGACTGCGACTCTCCCCTCCCACGTGACACCGCTGAAGGGACCACCCCCCACTCACTGACGCATTTCCTGCGTAAATAATCTGCCTTTTTCTGCCTTCAGCCCGTATGAGCCGTGTCACCGTCCAGGCTTGTCTCGTTAAGCCCTAGGCAGGCCTCAGAATGAGGAGGCTCTAAACACCCTTTTAAAGTAGACGGCAAGCGGCTCAACTCAGTAGCCTTCTTTTCTGGGTCATGTACTCAAAAACACTGTTTATTCTACAAACCTATGAGGACTTAAACATTGAGATTTTCTGAAAGGCTGGTCACCTCAGCAAATCCAAATGCCCTTCTTGCTCTCTGTTCCCCTCCTGTTTCGACTTTATACAGACGTGCGTGTGCGCCCGTGCGTGTCATCCTGACGTAGGCATGTAAGCGAGGATTGTCCTCTTCACTCACACAAGCGAAATACGTTTCAACGTTGCCAAATGGTTAATACTTTGCGCAGCTACCATAGGGTAATTAACGCTTCCCATGTTGGCTGACATCTAGACTTTGCTACTCGAAGTGTGGGCCACGGACCAGCAGCAACAGCACCACCAGGAGTTGGTTAGAAATGCAGAGTCTCAGGCCGCACCCAGGACCTGCTGAATCAGAATCTAAAGTTTACTCGGATGCAGGGAATTTGTATGTCCATTAAAGTGTCAGTGTGTAAAATGTTGGATGTATTTGGACAACACGGTGATGTCCTCACGAGAAGAAGGTCTTGCAGGGCGTTCACTTCTGTGGGTTCTCGTGTGTAAACGACTCCTGAGAAGAACCTGGGGGCTTTAGGGACCCAAGTAAATGTAAGTGCTTGCTCCCAGCTCATCTCCACTCATCCTTCCAAGTCGTGCTTCTTTGGGATGTTCCAGCACTGGAAAAATAATCACAACCATAGAGCCAAGTGTCTGTTGCCCACCTGGGTGGAGAGAGGAGATGACCAAAAAACGGGCCGGATATTTTTAGGAACGATGGGCTGACGCCACAGGAAGGGAGACGGCATAACGGTGGCAACACCAAGTTTCATGAGTTGGAATTAAATGATGTCATCGCTGATTCCTGCAGCTGTTTAGTCTTACCTGGAGTTGCTGTGTTTGTGTTACTTGGAAAACGTGTGGTGACCATGTGACCTGCAACCAGGTCACCATTCCTGTGGTGCCACCTTTAAAGCTCTGGGAGGTCCACATGGTCTGGAGCAGCTCGTCGCCCTTGGCCTAGGGCTGGGTAGAAGCCTTCATTTCTCCCTTCTTGACTCGTTTCCACACCATGTCCTCAAGGATGACAATTAAAACGAGGAGATGCAATAAAAGAAGAAGCATAATTAAACCCCAAACGTTTCATTTGGTTTGAACATTGCTTCTTTATCAATTTGAGGTCTCAAGTACCTCCCCCCAAAATTCCTCAAAACAAAGTATGTGCCACGAATGCTTGCATTTGCAACCCCCAGAGCAGTGATGCCGACCATTAACTCTCTACCAGACCCACCACAGCACTCACCTTGGCTGGCGTTTTCAAGTGGTGTGCTATTTCTTCGGGATTTAGTCTTGGTAGGTTTCTGATTCTAGGAATTGATCCTCTTCTTCTGGGTTATCCAGTTTGCCGGCCCGTAATTGTTCGTAGTGGTCTCTTGTGACCATTCTTCTTCCTCTGGCATCGGTTATAGTGTCTGGTTTTTCATCTCTAGTTTTATTAAGTCTGCACAGACATATAACTAGTACAGAGATTGAGACAGTGATCAAAAATCTCCCAACAAAGTAAAGTCCAGGAATAGATGGCTTCACTGGTAAATTCCACCAAACATTTAAGGAAGAATTAATGCCATTCCTTCTCAAACTCTCAAAAAACTGAAAAGGTGGAAACACTTCCAAACTGATTTTATGAGGCCAGCATTACCCTGATACCAAAGCCAACGACACCACAAGAAAAAACTACAGGCCAATATCCCTGATGAACATGGATGCAAAAATCCTCCATAAAACAAAACACCAACAAACTGAATCCAACAGCACATTAAAAGAATCGTATGCCATGACCAAGTGGGATTTATATTTGGAATGCAAGGATGTTTCAACAAACAAAAATCAATCAATGTGATACACCATATTAACTGAATAAAAGATAAAAGATATGATCGCCTCTATAGAAGCAAAAAAAAAAGCATTTGACAAAATTCAACCCCCTTTCATGATAAAAATTCTCAACAAGCTAGGAATAGAAGGAAAGTAACTCAACATAATAAAGGCTATATATAAAAAACCCACAATTAATATCATACTCAATAGTGAAAAACTGAAAGCTTTTCCTCTAAACCAGAAACAAGGCAAGGATGCCCGCTCTCACCTCTTCTATTTAACATAGTACTGGAAGTCCTAGCCAGAGCAGTTAGGCAAGAAAAAGAAGTAAAAGGCATTCAAATTGGAAAGGAAGAAATAAAATTGTTCCCATTGGCAGACAACGTAATGTTGCAAACTCTAAAGATGCCACCAAAAAACTGCTAAAACTAATAAATTCAGTAAAGTTGCAGAATACAAAATCAACATGCAAAAATCAGTTGCATTTCTATACCCTAACCACAAACTACCTGAAGGAAATTAGGAAAATAATCCTATTTACAATGGCACCAAAAAGAATAAAATACTTAAGAATAAACTTAACTAAGGAGGTAAAAGACTTGTATACTGAAAACTACAGAACGCTGATCAAAGAAATTAAAGAAGAAACAAACAAATGGAAAGACATCCATGTTTCTGGATCGGAAGACTTAATATTGTGAAAATGTCCATACTACCCAAATATATCTACAGATTCAGCACAATCCCTATCAAAATCCCAACAGTATTTTTTTTTACAGAAATAGAGAAAACTCTAAAATTCATATGGAACCACAAAAGATCACAAAGAGCCAAATCACTCTTGAGAAAGAACAAAGCTAGAGGCCGCACACTTTCTAGATTCAAAATATGTCACAAAGCTCTTGTAATCAAAACAGTATGGTACTGGCATGAAGACAAACATATAGACCAATGGAACAGAATACAGAGCCCAGAAATAAAACCAAGTGTGTACGGTCAACTGGTCTTCAACAAGGGTACCAGTGTTGCACGACGGGGAAAGGACAGTCTCTTCAGCAAGTGATTTTTAGAAAACTAGACATCCACATATCTTACACCACAGAGACTGGACCCTTACCTTACACTGCACATAAAACACATCAACTCCAAGTGGGTCAGACTTAAACAAGAGGCCTGAAACTCCTAGCATAGCACACAGGGATTGAAAAGTGTCCATACAACCTGTGCATGGATGTTTATGACAGCTTTACTCATCATTGCGAAAACTTGGAGGCAAGCACGATGCCCTTAGGTGGACGAATGGATAAACTGTGGCACAGCCAGAGAGCGGAATACTATTCAGCACTAAAGAGAAATGCCCTGTCAAGCCGTGAAAAGACACGGAGGAACCTTAAAGGCATATTACTGTGTGAAAGAAGCCAATCTGAAAAGGCTACTTTATGGTTCCAACTCTATGAGATTGTGAAAAAAGGCAAAACTATGAAGACAGTAAAAAGATCAGTGGTTGCCAGTGTGGGCAAGGGAGTGGAGGGATAGGTAGGCAGAGCACATAAAATTTCTAGGGCATTGAAAATACTTGGAGTGCTGCCATAATGGTGGATACACAGCATCAGACACTTGTCCAAACCCATGGAATGTACACCACCAAGAGTGAACCTAATGTAACTGTGGACTCTGGCTGGTGATGACGTGTCAGTGTAGGTTCATCAGTTCATCAGTGACAAGTGCACCATCTGGCGGAGACACTGACAGTGCGGGGAGGCTGTGCGTGTGTGGGGACAGCGGGTATGTGGGAACTCTATCTTCCTCTCAATTATACTGTGCACCTAAAACTGCTCTTAAAAAAGTAGTCTTTTAAAAAACTCTTGGAAATTAAAACTATAACAGCCTGAATATAATATCCAATAGAAGAGATAGAAGACAAAGTTAGGTATATTTTCCAGAAAACAGAGGAGACAATGAGAGGAAAACAGAGGAGAGTCTAGGCAGCCAAATATGTAAAAGTCAGAAAAATAAGAAACTGGAGAGGGTGAAACTCCCGAAGACAGAACACGGCAGTCTTTTTTTTTTTTTTTTTTTTTTTATTGGCTGTGTTGGGTCTTCGTTGCTGCGCATGGGCTTTCTCTAGTTGTGGCGAGCGGAGGCTACTTTTCTTTGTGGTGCGCGGGCTTCTCATTGTGGTGGCTTCTCTTGTTGTGGAGCACGGGCTCTAGGCATGTGGGCTTCAGTAGTTGTGGCTCGCGGGCTCTAGAGCTCAGGCTCAGTAGTTGTGCTCCACAACTAGTAGTTTTAGTTGCTCCGCGGCATGTGGGATCTTCCCGGACCAGGGCTCGAACCTGTGTCCCCTGCATTGGCAGGCGGATTCTTAACCACTGCGCCACCCGGGAAGCCCCTGGAACACAGCACTTTTGCCAGAACCGAGGAGCACGTGTCTCAGGTGGAAAGGGTCCACCAAGCATTAGCACAAGGCATCAAGGCAGAGGACTGTTGACTTTGAGGAACCAAGGACTAAAAAGAAGATAGTGAAGGCTTCCTGAGTTAAAAAAAAAAGGCAGGTTGTCTGAGACAGGAACCGGAAGTTCCCGGACCCTCTAGGCGGCAAAGCTGGGAGGCCGCAGTGGGGTCTCTAAAGTGCACAGAGACCCCGTAATTTCCACGCCTCCCATCAGTCCTGGGGCAGGGCCAATCCTTCCGTAAAGATCAGCACCCGGCTCGGGGAGCGCTCGCTGACCCAGCCGCACACCTGCAGTTGGCCGCAGCTTCCCTGTGTCCTGTGTAAGGAGCAATCCGGTTTCATACTGGATCCTCAGTCAACACTGTGGGCAGCTGACCTGTCACTGAAGGCTCCAGAGTGCTACTCTGGGATCAACAGGGATTTTACGGGCACCCCGCCCACTGTTCCTGGGCTTTTCCCAGGCCGCCTCTCCTTCAGGATACTTCTCTGCTTGAGCAGCCAAACCCAAATCTCCTAATGGAAGACAGGATTCAGCCACCTTCCTAGTTGGGTCATCTTTTCATTTTCCATTTTAATGCAGACGTCATCTGAGATGAGCCTATAAAACATCCCAACAGGAAGAACACAAAACGCGACACAATTCTGCAGAGCCACAAACACAAGCCTGAGGGTGGCCGCCAGCGCAGCAGCATGCTCGGGGACGTGCCTGCAAGCCCGGCCAGTGCTCCCCTACGCGGTGGCCACCCTTGCCTCGCCTCTCTGGGTCCGTCCCTTGAGTGCAAGTACTAGTAGACACACTGTTGAATGAAGTTGTGGGCACCTGAGATGCTGGATGGAAGAGAGTGATCTTTAAAATTTTTATTTCCAAGTGCACTAAGAAAATGAAGGGATGTTTAGGACAAAGCTAAGTGAGATCAGTTGCGTCGACTGGAAGTAAAATGTTAAATGTGGAGACGGCGACCTTTGGGAGAGCGGCTCACTTGTCCCCGGCGATGATGGGGCTCTGGAAGCAGCAGTGGGGACCGCAGCGGCCCGGGTGCCGGTGTCAGAGCCGAGCACGGAAACACGCCAACCACCCACCAAGAACCGCGCCACTGAACAAACAGCTGGAGGATGTCAACTGGTGGCTTTATTTCTTAAAAAAGTTACATTGAAAGAAGAGGTTGAAAAGTCAAGTATACTTGATTTGCACATATTTGCCAAGTCTCACAGGATTCAACCACTTTGATAATTGTTTTTATTGATAACCAGGATATACATATGAAAAGCCTCACATTGAAGCCCAGTACACACGCCCAACCCAGATGACAGATACTGCAGAAGATCTCGGGAAACCCATGTCTCCTGTTCTGTTAGTCCTCTGGCTGCGACTCAGCGCCCCCCGTCACAGCCCACTTCCTGCAGTGCCTGAGTCCATTTCACACCCATCCCACAGCTTGCTTACTCAGCTAGGCTGCTGTCCAGTAGGCCCTTTGTGGTTCTGCGCCGGCAGTGGTACAAACCCTGATCAGGACGGGACGGGTTAACGCAAACGAAAGCACAACAGCTCACAGATGAGCAGAGAGGCGTGGAGACCAGGAGGGAGACGCCCACTCTTCTCAGCGTGGGACGTGGGCTCAGGGGACCCCCCCAGACCTTGTCAGAGATGGCTTCCTCCTCAGTCCCGCGAAACACCGACAAACCAGGCAAGTTTAAGGCGAGTCCCCAGGGAGGGGAGCTGTTTGCTTTCTGGCATAATTTTAAGCTCTGCACCAAGGGTCCTATTTTATCGCTTGTGACGTGGGTGAAGAAACAAAATGATACCCCAAAAAGGTAAAAACTGAAAAATCAAACAAGCTGTCGCCATCCTGAGTACTGTCTGCAAGCGAGGCCCACGGGGCCCAGGGGCTCCTGCCTCGCGGCCCCCTCACCTCGTCAGGGCCGCGCGCGCCCCCTGCAGGCCAGCTGCGCGAGCATCAGGCTGCAGGTGCCAGGCCGCCACAGACGCTGCTCTCCTCTCACGGAGGGGCCGTTTACACGCTGCTCATTTGGCCGGAACCAAACAGGTCAGTGCCAAAGCCCTCTCACGCACTCAAGATTTTTTTAAAAAAATTAAAACAGGAGGGCAACAGAAGACCACACAGGAATGATTGTTCTTTGGATTGAGATATTCTCCAATATGCAATACATTCATAGTAAACCCCACGGGAGGGGGGACCCCACGCAGCTCTCCCCTCTTCCCTGAAACGTCGGTTTCTAAAAAATAGCTTGTCTGTGGCACACGCCCATAACGTGTTATGTTGCCTGAACACAGCCCACTTTAAAACACACGTGCACGGACACACACAGACACGCGTGGACTTGCCCACAGGGTCAGGGCCCACCAGCCCCGGGTGGGGAGTGAAACTGCAGCCCTGCTGCTCCGTGCAGCGCCTGCGGCTCCTGCATCCAGGCCCCTCCTGGACCGAGGTGGGCCCTCGGGAACCACGGGGCCAGCGGGAGCTCCCCGAAGCCACCAGCCGCAGAATTCCTGGTCACTGGCTTGGCTCATTTTCTTCATGAGTGAGTAAAGCAGCTCAGTACACAGGATTTTAATAACCCGTGTAACAACCCACGAAACTTCTTAAAAAATGCCAAGTATGTTAACAGAACTCCTAACTGTGCAGGAAGATAATGACATTTGGCTTCTTCGTGCAGCCACATCCCTTTGTTACTGGACGGTGACACGGATCAGAGCGCCACCCAGTTAGTGTGGGAACTCCGCCATCTGTGACCGTAAACATATAAAACTCTGCTTGCTGCAAGCAACTGGTCTCCACTTGCCCTACTGGTCACAGATGAGCTGCTGATACCCTTTCCGACCCCAAATAAATAAAGTCCGTGAACAAGTCCCAGCGCGATGAGAGAGCCTCACACCGAGAACTCGGGGCCCCCTTTCCTAGGTCTCGTCTGCAGTCGCCTGAATCGGAAGCCGACGAAGGGGTTCATCCACAGCAGCGAGGGGGGGCCCCCAAAGACAGACTTCATCCCTTCCCACCGCAGCCTCCGCTCCCACGTCGGCTTCTCACTCTTCAGCCTCTCAATCTCCTGGGGGAGAAAGAAAAGCAAATGGGCGGCAGCGCCAGGAAAACCCTCAGCAGGTACGGGTCAGGCGAGCGGTGACAACAGGGGGAGCACCACCAGACTCACACGTCTCTCCCTCCGCACGTGGGAGCGAGGCATCGGGGTCAGCAGCGGGGGCTCTCCTGGCACCAGCCCCGCGGCCCCCCGAATGCAGCCAGGCTGCAGCCACCAGCGGGGTGGACAGCCTAGGCAGCGCCAGAGGCAGAGGGGGAGCCACTCCTCCGGGCCAGGGATTGATCTTTTTCTCCACATCTTATATTACAAATATTTATCAAGCCCCTCCTCCGGGCCTTCAGTTCAAAGATATGAAGGCGACCAACTCCCTGCAGCTGCCAGGGGCCGCCGGCTCTCCCTGCCTGGCTCTGTGGACTCTCAAATCACAGGTACGCTTGAAACGCGAGCTGCACGCAGTGAGGGGGACACGTGCGGCAACACCGTCGTGGCCCCTCGGGGCTGCCCCGCCCACCTCCCAGGCAACACACGGGCCCCCGCTGTCCCCAGCAGCGCTGCCCAGCACCTCAGGCCGCACCAAGGCCTGGCAGACGCGGCAGGGGAGGAGCATACGGCGGGGCAGGAGTGTGCGGCGGAGGAGGAGGAGCTTGTACCGTTTCATCGCTGCAGATGGAGTGGATCTGGGTGCCGAACATGACTGCGGTGAAAGTGAAAAACAGCAGACCTTCAAGGCACAGGAAGACCAGCAGGATCACAGTGACCGGAGGTGAAAAACCACTGCACTCTGTGAACAAGAGGAGGCCGGCTGTGACTGCACATCAGGGCGCGGCGAGCATCCCAGGCCACAGGCTGGAGGGATTCGGCTCACGGAAGAGCCCCCTCCGTGCCGCCCTCAGGCCGGCGTCCACGGAGATGCACCCGCTGTCCACCAGGGGGCGGAAGGCAGCCCTGCCAGGCAAGAATCCACACCAGCACTTCCTGGTCGGCAGATTCGGAAGGTTCTTTGTTACCCCAGATTTCTACTGAGACTGTATTCGTGCACTGCGTACTAAAATACAGCTAAAGCCAGAAAAGATGAGAGTCGTGTGTGCCTACACCTGTGAGCAGGCGTCGCTCGGGGCGCACACCCAAGTCCAGGGCCGCCCACTCGCGCCTGCCTGGCTACACTCCCGGGGCGACTTGTACTCAGCCACGCACGGTCGACCAGCCAGAGCGCACACAGGCCTGCTGGGAACAATACGCATTCTCACCCGGTCTCAAAAATCTGCAAGGTGCAGAAACTATTAGCTGACTAAGGAAGACCAAGTGTATGTCCATGGCTTCATTATAGCAAAATGGCAGTGTGAGAACTGTCCCATACTCTTTTCTTAAGCTCAATTAACTCCTAAGATAACCGAGAGGATTTCCTTCTCAACTGGAGGATCCCTTCTCCCCCTGCCTCCCCTCCCCCCCACAGCGCACGTGCAGAGCGGCCCGCGCCTGCGCTTACCAGTCCACTGCCCTCGGACGCAGGCGACGAACTGCAGCCCGCAGAGCACGAGCGCGTGCACGGACGCCAGCGCGATGTACATCTGCGGGGAGACACCCGTTAGCCCACGCGAGGACGAAAGGCCGCTGAACCGTACGTTTACTCCTGATCTCACGTGTCAGTGAAAATGAGTGAGGGAAGCAATAACAGCAGCAGGTGACATCCGCCTCGCCAGGACCACGCTGGACCAAGGACAGAAATCCACAGTGGGGAAATACGTTCCACCACTTCAAGAGCCTATGAACAACTGTGGTTCAAGGTATCTGGGAGAGAATTAAATCACAGTGAAACACCTAGAATAACACGAGCAGCGTACACTCATCTGGTGGACTACTTCCTACCAGTGACAGCACAGGTATAATTTGAGTCCCAGAGAAGAGGCTGCAGGTCTGACGTCAGAATAGACTTGCTCGCTCCAGGTCAGGGTGCAGATAAAGAACTTAATACAAGTCACTCGCTACGTGAGTATCTTTACTCACAGTGAAGAGCACGAAGAACCTCTGGTTCTTTTCTCCGACACAGTTGTTCACCCAGGGGCAGTGATGATCCATCTTCCGAATACATCTTTTGCAAATACTGAAAAGGAGCAGTTAGATTTTCACTATTCCACGCTCTGAGGAAACACCACCCAATGAAGACAGCACTGGGAAGAAGCCACCCAGGGGGCCTCCTGCCCTGGGAAGGGGTCCCTGCAGGGGCTGGAGCTCAGGCTGCACCTGGGGACGTTTCCCTCCAGTGGTGGGTGCTCGGGACGCCCTGCGGAAGGGGTCCCTGCAGGGGCTGGGCTCAGGCTGCACCTGCAAAGGGTTCCATCCAGTGGTGGGCGTTCACACTGCCTGGGGAAGGGGTCCCAGCAGCACTGGGTTCTCTGGCTGCACCGGGGCAGGGCTCCCTCCAGTGGTGGGCACTTGGACTGCACCATGAAGGGTGTCTGCCCTGGGGAAGCGGAGCCTGCAGTAGTGGGGGGCTCAGCCCCAAGTAAGGGTTACAGCAGTGGTGGGTCTACGGCTACTGGGGAAGGGGTCCCTCCAGTGGTGGGTACTCAGGCTTCCCCGGGGCAGGGATTCCAGCAGTGCTCGGTTCTCTGGCTGCCCTGAGGAAAGGGTCCCTCAGTGCTGGGTGCTCGGGTTGCCTAAGGAAAGGGGTCCCTGTGAGGGTGGGTGTGGGTGAACAGACTGCCCCGGGGAAGAAATTCTTCAGCGTGGGCTCTGGCTGCGCCGGGGAAGGGGCCCCTCCAGTCATGGGCACACGGGCTTCCCCGGGGCAGGGGTCCCAGCACTGGTGGAGGCACTGGCTGCCGCAGATAAGGGGTTCCTGCAGTGCTGGGTGCTCTGGTTGCCCTGGCAAAGGTGTCCCTTCAATAGTGGGTGCTCGGGTCACCCTGGGGAAGGGGTCCCTGCAGTGATGGGCACTGGGGTTCCCCTGGGGGAGGGCCGCCATACCTGCAGTGGTGGGCACGCTCGGGCTTGATACAGCAGCACTTGGGGCACTTGTAGATCACTTCTCCAGGCTTCAGCTGCAAACTCTCCATGTATTCTTTAGTAGCATTCCCTTTAGGTACTGCCCCCTATGGTTTAATAACAGTGTATTTTAGCTGGGGGGAAGGAAGGTTAAAAAACATCAGTAAATTTAGGAATTAGTCTTGGGTGTTATATATCATGATATAATTTATAATGCTGTAGTTGCCACTTATATTAATATGAAAAATAACTATTACTCAGGACCAGAAGTTTTATTTTTCATGAAAAATAACATATGCTTTAAAATGAATTCAAAATATAGAGTGCGTCGTCCTTCATAAGGCGAGTCACCTGGGTTTTTCAAACTTCATGCAGGACGTGCCAGAGGTGAGGTGTGTTTGGAAGCCACGCCAGCCCCAGGGCACACGTCCTGGGCAGGGTTCCCCTGGTAAGCACAGGTTTCCTATCAGCTGCAGCAGGGGGGTGCTGAACAAAGCCTCTCCAACAGGACTTTACCTTGTGTGTTTAAAGTCGCCAGCCTCACCAGGAGCCGTCACACACAAGCCCCAAGCCACCCCCTCCCCCAGGTGTCTGGCCCCAGGGCAGGAGCGGCGGGGCTGTAAAAGTGTGTCTGCAGGAGCCCTGAGCGCCAGGGGAGCTTGAGAGGGATGAAGAATCTGGAAGTGGGAGCCAGAGCCGGAGAGCCCCGTACACGGGATGGCAGTGGGCCCGAGTGCAGGGCAGTGGAGACAGGCAGTGGAAATCACGTTTGGAAGATCATTCTGGGCACCATGGCCTGTGGACTGGGAACAAGGCCAGGACCCCGTTTCTGTGCCCCACGGAGCCTCTCCTTCACACAGAAATGCACGTTTCCGAAGGAGCCCCACTGGGAGGGAGCAGCAGAGCAGGGGTGCAGTGACAGGAGGGCACGGGGAGACGGGGGTGCAGTGACAGGAGGGCACGGGGAGACGGCAGGCACACTGCTGGCAGCAGGAGCTGCGCTGGAGCTCCTTAAAGCCCACTGCCCGGCTGCACGGGAGCCCGAGCCAACCTCTGCAGGGCCAGGGCCGACACCCACGTCTGCAAAGCCCAGCAGGCGCGTGTGGAGACCCAGGACCACTGGCTCCAAGGCCCCCGGGGAGCCGGATGGGCGGCCCTGTCACCAGCAGGAGTGAGGCCCCACAAGGTGCCCCGGGTTCGGGGGGCAGCACAGGAAAATGGGACGGTTCACTGTCCGACCCTCCCCTGCAGCTGACTGCCCTCCAGATGGGCACTGGTCAGTCCCCCATCTTAACACAGGGAAGCAACTGTGGTCAAGATCCTGGCCTTAACACACCACCTGTCTCCATCTACAGTGTAAAAAGCGTTCAGGGTTTAAAGGCTCATTTTTGAGAATTTACATCAGAAGGTCCGGTCCAGCATTTTACTCAATTTTCCCAACACCCTCTGGAGTCTTTCTGGTCCCTCAACCCAGCCCACCCCACGCCTACCGCCGGCCCCGTGACACTCTTCTGACTTCAGCAGCTCCCACCTCGTACGGCCGCTCCTGGTGACAGCTCGGGTCACACGTTTCATAAGATGATGGAACGGACCAGGTTTAGCCACACACACACAGTGCTTCCACAGTAAAACACGTGACCTGACACACTTCTGCGGAGCACGGCACCCCACGCCGCCCGCTGGTTAGAGAGCGCTGCTGTGACTGCTCACAGGACAGGTGTGCGTCTCGAGGGGGAGACACGTCAGATAACACGTCACAACCAGCCCGCGTGGAGATGAAGGCACTTTCTGGTCCTTTTTGCGGCTCAGAGCCCTGGGCAGGCAGCCCCTGTCTCCCACAGTGCCTCCCGGTGACTCACCCAGGTCCCCGCGGCTGGTGATCTACGCTTCGATTCCGTACTCCGAGATCTCGTAGGCCAGACACGGAGCAGAAGGGCGGGCCCGGGGCCGCTCAGCACCGGGTCTCACCAGGTCACACCAGAGGAGCGCCCGCTTCCTCGGCACCAGTGGGCCCCTCTTCGCTCCATCAAAGAAACCTTCCGAACAGCTGAGGCACGTTCCTCAAGCTCGCATTCGCCTTCGAACCATTTTCAGGGCATGTTTTTTCTAATACGCATCTTGCGTGTTTCATCTGTGTCTCACCAGGACTGTGATCCCTGCCATAGCCATGCCTCCTACGCCAGTACGGCCCAGACGGCTCCCGTTGGCACAGCGTCCTCCTGACAGCTTTTCCATTCGCTGCTGCTGCTGCTAGCGCCCGACCTCTCACACCCGCACCCACCCACCTCTGACCCGCCCTGGAGCAGGAAACCAGGTGCCCGCTCTTAGGAAGAGTGGTCCCAACCACGGCATACATATATCCAGGGAAGTTATGATGTGCAAAGCACACTTCTCCCCCATATCTTTCCATCTTGACCCCCTGGTTCCCTCCCTGTCATGCATTCTGGATCCCCAGGACCTGACCTAGGGGCACGGGAGCGTGGCGCTTCCTCTAGGTCTACCTATTAATCCATGGGCAGCACGGGACGAGGAGCGTGTTAAACCGCGTACGGGGATATAAGCTGAAAACCCCAGAGTGGAAGGAAAGCCACATGACAAAGGACCGTGTTTCTTCAATTTAAAAAATCCCAAGGAACAAGAGGGGACCACCGAGGTGAAAAATGAGACACGTCAACCAGTCACAAAGGATAGATCTTATTTGGATCCTGATTCAAACAAAATATAAAAGGACTGAGACGACTGAGGAGACGTGGCCTCTCACTGGACATAGTAAGGAATTCTTCAACCTCTCCACACGAGCCACTGGCGTTGTAGCCATGCTTTTATAAAGAAGAGCCCTTTTGGGACTTCCCTGGTGGTGCAGTGGTTAAGAATCCGCCTTGCCGGTGCAGGGGTCGAGCCCTGGTCCGGGAAGATCCCACATGCCGTGGAGCAACTGAGCCTGCGCACCACAGCTACTGAAGCCCGCGCACCTAGAGCCTGTGCTCTGCAACAAGAGAAGCCACCACCATGAGAAGCCCGCACACCGCAACGAAGAGTAGCCCCTGCTCACCGCAACTAGAGAAAGCTCGCGCACAGCAACGAAGACGTGATGCAGCCAAAAATAAATAAATTTATATTTTTTAAAAAAAGAGCCCTTTTTAAAGATACAGTTATTTACAAATAAAGTTTTATAATGTCTGAGATGTACTTCCAAATATTCTGGAGAGGGAAAGAAAGGGAGTAGGCAAGGATATCGCTGACACGAGAGGGACCACGAGGTGATGAACAGGGTTCACGACCCTCTTCTCTCCACTTCTGTGTACAATGAAATAAATGTCTGTAAGAAGTTAACAAAAAAGCAAGGGCTTTGGCAACAGATAACTGTTCAAACCTCAGCTTTGCCTCTTGCCAGCTGTCGGTCTCACCTTCTGACGTGATCTATACACCCACCTCCGCAAGGTGCTGGCAGGTTAATGAACACCCAAAGGTGTCCCAGGGCACCCGGAACGGGACCAACGGCTCCCAGCACAAAGGCTCCTTAGAGGGCCCTCGGCACACATCTGCTGATAAGGCTGATGCTTGTACAACAAGGCTGGGGACAGAGGAGAGCAGGCTCTGGGTGCGGGGCAGTGGGTGGCCTTGCACAATTTCATGCTCCTGAACACTGAGACTCACCTCCAGAGGTGAGCTTGCTGCCTTGTGATCGATCAGCTCCCTGATCCATCCGATGTCAGACACCCCATCTTCCTTTCTGCTCCCCCTCAAAGTACCAATAACTTCTCAAGAAACAACCCAAGCCAGAGCCAATCCTAGCAAAGATTGTTCCTAGTGGCTTAGTAAAAGGATGTCCAGCAGAGGACTGGCCTCACCCCGGGGGGCGTGACGGCTCTTGTTCAGCCCAGACTGGACCCCGTGTTGAAGGTGATCCACAGAGAGGAGAAAGCAGCCGCCCCGATGAGAGGACGGAGCGGACACCCGACCCCGCTGGCCACGCAGTCTCCCCTACACTGTGCATCTGGAACCCAACGCTCCCAATCCCCTCTGGTGTGAGGGGCCACTGTCTTCACTAGGCGGCAGACGGCCAGGATGCCGGGAAGGACGGGGGTGCCTGGGGGCTCGGTCGGCCTCTCCCCTGCCTCCTTCCCGAGAGCTTCCCCACCCCAGTCCCAACGCCTGCCCGCGGCCAGACGCACCCCTGCCCTGGGCTCCTGACACCCCGCAGGGTGCCCTCGGTTCTATTCACACCGACTCCCGGTGGTTTCTGTAACTTGCCACTGGAGTGCTGACATGTGGCATGGTGGAAACAGTGACATCCAGATGTCAAGACGGAGGACTTGAACGGACAGTTCTCCAAAGACCTAAAAATGGCCAAAAAGCCCAGCATCATTAGTCATCAGGGAAATGCAAATCAAAATACAATGAGGGGACTTCCCTGGTGGCGCAGTGGTTGAGAGTCCGCCTGCCGATGCAGGGGACGCGGGTTCGTGCCCTGGTCCGGGAAGATCCCACATGTCGCGGAGCAGCTGGGCCCGTGAGCCGTGGCCGCTGAGCCTGCGCGTCCGGAGCCTGTGCTCCGCAACGGGAGAGGCCACAGCAGTGAGAGGCCCGCATACCGCAAAAAAAAAAAATAATAAAATAAAATAAAATACAATGAGGTATCACCTCACAGCCATCAGGATGGCTCTCACCAAACACATGAACAGTCACCCGAGGAGGTGGAGAAGCAGGAACCCATACGCTGCAGGGGGGACTCTAACGCACTGCAGCCGCCATGAAAAACCACCCTCAGCAGTTCAACGTAGCGTGAACATATGACACGGTACTTCCACTCCTGGGTGTCTCTACCCAAGAGAAATGAAACATAGCTCCACACAAACCCGGTCCACAAATGTTCATGGCAGAATTGTCCATAACAGCCAGAAAGTGGGAAGAACCCTGATGGCCACCAACGGATGATGGCTATAAACAAAACGTGGCCCATCCGCACAGTAGAACAGTCTTCAGCCGCGAAAAGGAACGAAGCACTGACAGTGCACGGTGTGGATGAGCCCTAGAAACCTCGCGCCGATGAAGGAAGCCAGACGTCAAGGCCACGTATCCTTGTGTGATTCCATCTATGTGATCTGTCCAGAACAGGCCAATCCAGAGACAAAAAGTACATCAGCGGTTACCTGGCACTGGGGGACCTGAGGGGTCGGGGCAGTGACGGCTAAGGGGTGCAGGGTTTCTTTTTTGGGTGATGAAAATGTCTAAAATGACTGCGGTGATGTGAATACATGAGTACCATCGAACTATACACTGCAAAAGGGTGAATTCTGCGGAATGTGAATTAAATTTCAATGTAAAAATGCTTGCATCCAGGACTCACACCCTCCCCCACCTCACACTCCGGCCCTCAGCACTTCCATCCAGCTTCTCAGCAGCGAAACGAGTGAAGCGAACACGCCCGCTGGGAGCAGAGGCTGCGCGCTGCACACACCTGCTCCCCGACCCCTGGCTCGCGGGGCTTCCCGGAGAGCTGTGAGGCCTCTGCCCCCGGGAGCGGGGCTGTAGCAGGAGTGGGGCCACGGGGGGAGGGAGGCCTACACTGGTCAGAAGACACAAGCACCGTGACGAGAGGGGCCCGGCCGGGTAGCCCTCCCTCCCCCGGCCCTGCCGGGCACACTGCAGCCCGGCACCTGGGCACCGATGTGGTGGCCTCCTTGCCGAAACGCCTACAAACGATGGACCCAGCCCCGTTTTCAACATGCAGGGAGATGGCTGACACTACCAGGGCTCTCCCTACAGCGAACTTAAAGATAACAGCTAACCTCTAGCCCAAAGAAGTTAAATTAAGTTGCGTGTGATCAAAAGACAACTGGAAAGATTCGTAAAGCGGTGAAACCTAGATGCCACATCGCTCAGCTTTCAGTCCATACTTCAGAGAAACAAAAGTATTTAAACTAGAAAGGGGGACTTCCCTGGCGGTCCAGTGGCTAAGGCTCCGTGCTCCCAATGCAGGGGGCGTGGGTTCGATCCCTGGTCCGGGAGCTAGATCCCACATGCCACAACTAAAGATCCCGCATGTCACAACTAAAGATCCCGCATGGCGCAACTAAGAAGGTCCCGCAGGCCGCAACGAAGATCCTGCAAGCAGCAATAAAGCTCCCACGTGCAGCAACTAAGACCCAGCACAGCCAAATAAATAAATAAATATTAAAAAATAAACTAGAAAGGATTTCAGGCATTATTCAGTACACTTTCTTCATCTGAATAAACAGCTCAGTGGAATGTCTTCCACGAATATACCGTGACATCACCTCTCTCTGGGCGCTGGGTTCTCTCCAGCGAAGCCACGAACAACGCCACCAGCCTGTATCCAGGAACTCGTGAACCCCGAGGCCACGGAGCAGGAGGCCCACCGCCCGGTGCCGCTGGCGCCTCCCCAGCCCAGACCCGGCCGAAAGCCCCAGCAAGAGGGTGGGTACTCACGGGGTCAGTGAGCATGGTCCTCAAGTGAGAGGACAGGGCAAGCACCGCCAGGCAGTTGAAAACGACTCCATTGACCACGGAGTACCAGAAGTCTCTGGAAGGCAGCAGCATGACGAACGTCACCACGAAGTCCGCGTACACGACCAGCAGCCACGTCACGACAGCACAGATCATGCCACAGCCGTCGCGGATGAACCAGATCCTGTCTGCCCCGTCGGCCTCGGATGAAGAGGAGGAAGAGTCGTCGTAGTTGTCATTTTCGGTCAGGAGAGGATGGTGTTCGACATCCCGGAGCCGGTGTCCTGATGACGGCATGGCTTCCCTGGAGGGGCGTGGGACACAGCTGGTGAGGCTCCGGGGGACACTCGGTCACCTGCACTGGCCCCAGCCACACTGCAGGAGGACGATAACGGGGTAGGAGCTAGACACCCTTGGCACCCAGGCTCCAAGCCCGGGGGAGACGAGGCCTGGGGTACCACGGCCCCATCCACGGTGCCAAGGCCCGACGGCCCGCAGCGCACACGTGCCAGCGGCTGAGGAGAGGCTGACAGACAAGGGGCTCTTCCACTGCTCGTCTCCACCCCGGCCCACGACCACAGAGCCCACGGGTCTCGCCTGACCTCTTCCCTGTTGCACTGAGTTCTTCACTCTCACTTCTCCCTCGTTCTAACTGGGACAACGTGCGACCATGTTTTTGAGGCCGTCGTCTTTAACTCTGTGCTGTTTCTAGAACGCCCTTCCTCTTTCAGGCTTTTAACCGTTTCCTTTACTTATCTGTTCTTTCGACAACTCTCCCGTATTTCCTAATACCCGAGAACACGTAGGATCAGAAACTAAAGGAAAACTTACACTTTTCCTGGGAAACATTTTGCTGCTTCTTTAAACCTATAACCTCCTCTCATCAGTGTTTGATATGAGTAGTAATACTCATGATAAATAAAGAAAGGGAAACAGAGTCAGTTCATTTGGCCTTGTTGTTCGTGCAGGGGATGGAAAAACACTGATAGCACTTTATCAAACGACCCGAGGGCTTTCTCCACTCAGGCGCGGCTTCTTTCAAACAAGCACAGAGCAAGCAACTGTGGTCTCCCCAGCGTGGGGGGGGAGGGGGGATAAGAATGCTCCTGGGGTCGGGTCTGCTACAACTGATTCACAGCATCCGCTTTGGAATCTTGGCATTACTTTCTTCCTTAACTGTAACTAGAGCACGGTAATGATGAAAACATTTACTGAATGAATGAATTTGCTGATGAGAGTTCCTTCTGCAAATATTTTGCAGAATTCCCTCTTGATACAAAGATACTGACTAGTACAAGACAGAAATGAAATTGTTGCCCGCAGCGTGCTCTTAGATCAGACAAAAATAGTTCTGAAATTACTGAAATGAAGAAACTGAAGATAAGAATTTGGGTAGCCCCGAACCAGCCGCTTCAGCCAGCACATACTGAACCCGACGGCTGCCTTCCGGCTGAGGCCTCTGCCGAGCCCCCTCCCTCCGCAGAGGCCACCCGCCCTGCAGCACCCGAAGCTTCTCTCTGCCAAGCAAGTCATCCTGCAGAGGCAGTCCTCCTGCCTCTGAAGAGTACTTTGCAAAGGGACTCTGAACATCAGACACAGCTATCTGGAGAGGGTGCTGGAGCGTGGTCCTGTCTACACCACTGCAAAGCCTGATGCCGTCAGGGGGCTGAGACTCTCTGGGAGGAGGACCGGCTCAGCAGCTCCACGGGCAGTGCGCTCAGCACTCCCTACCTTGAGAGGGCGTCTGTGTCTCAGCCCCGGGCTGGCTGTCAGCCCTCGTGGGAAAGGCCTGGGTCTTCTCTCCGGGCTCCCCGTCGGGTGCCCGCACGCCCCTGGGCTCACGGCAAGTGCGCATCTGTTTACAGGCAGGCGCAACAACATGAATTGGTCCCCGTCTCAGATCCAGAGAGTGGCCTAGTGATGGCCACAGAAGTTTTTTAGTGAATCATAAATGTTCATCAAAGCTTTAAGCTGAAAAATTCCTCTGACCAGAATCCCTCTGCTCTATGGCTACTCCTCAGGTAAGACGCTTTCTATGAGAAACGGGTGCCCGCCTGCTGGGCAGTGAGCCATCGCTGCGGGGCCACGTGTCCGGAGACAGGCTAGCTTTTTGTCAGAGCACACTTGTGCAGCCTGAGTTCTGCCTAGAAATCAGGACCTGAGTCTTCTGGACGCCTGACCCAGTCCCGATTAACCTTCCTGGCTGAGGCGCTGGTGACAGCAGCCGCAGGCCTCCCCTGGGGGTGCAGATGGCAGCTCTATTTGTGAGGAAGGGTGACCGCACACATACCAACCCCAGTGGGCGGGAAGGGACATTCCCGGAAGCACGTTAGGATACTGAGGCATCACGCCTGTGTGCTTCAGAGCTGAATTTGTAAAATCCACTAGAAGGCAAAGGGAAAACAATCTGATACCCAAAAGTCACTTCATTTGCAAGAAAGCAGTCGATGAACACAGCGAGGTTAGGCTGAACACACTCAGTTATCTGTCATCAAGCGCAGGCCCCTTCCGCTGAGTCACAGCACTTACGCTTCATTAATGCAACAGGAAGGGAGGGGAGGAAATGAAGAAACAATTCCTTTACACTCAACTCATCTGGAAATGCTGGGAACACATGAGCAAATGGCACGGCAACTGGCGATGCGAAGCCAGGACTAGGGCACAGCCTCACTCTGCGCTGATACCACCGCTGGTGACTGAGTACTCTGCGAGATCACGTCTGAAAAAAACCTGAGAGCGCTGTGCACTGACCGACGGTGTTTCTACTTTAATGTCCAGTTTAATGGGATTCAGTCTACACTCCTGAACCCGAGCTGTTCATCCTCGTGTTAAATCAAGCCCCGTTTCCCAGAACACTTAAGAGCAACACTGCGGACCTCCATTATTTAAGGGACGACCACTCAAGCAAAACCTTCCAGTGGTTTACATTTGAGAACTCCCCTCATCTTGTAATACCTGCTAATAACTGATCAATTCCCTTCATGGAATCTTCCTCCAGGGACCACTCTCCTTTTAGCGTAGGTGGTCAGCAAACCAAAGACAATACGTGAAGAAAAAGATCTACTTGTCACCATTAACCATCTGAACTGCCCGTATGTGCCTTTTCAAAGGTGTGCAAGTTAGTGTCAGCTGTTAGAGAGGAAACAGTGATTAGAGACCTAAATAAATAATCACTTACCTCACAAACTATTTTTAGACATTACTTGAACATTTTGTGCCTTTTCTTCAGGATCTTAAGGTGCATACTGTCCTATGTGATAGGATCTGAAAGATAATAAAATCTGATTAGAAAAGTTACTTATTTTATGACCAAAGTGCATACTATTTCTTAGTGCATGATTAATTTTTGGAGCACACATAACCAATGTGACGCCTCACACCTGAAGTTCCGTTATTCAGAACTATCTTTAACTATGAAATCAGGACTCCTCTAGCTTTTCGTTACTAGTAGACTGATTGACAACCCTGAAAATTAAGTAATTTATTTTAAACCTGTCCATTTTACCCTCTTGTTACTTTAGCCCTGGTTTTAAATACAAATCTGTAAGCCAAAATCCCTGAGAAAGAGCCCCAGGGATAATCCAGACCAAATCTGGTCAACCTGCATTTCAACAGGCAACAACTGTTCACCGTTCACCAGCCACAGCAGAGGAATTACAGAAAAGACGAGAGAGAAAGAGGTGAGAGGTGCACCAGGCCCCGCTGGGGGAGGGTGCCCCGGGGGAGGGGGCACGGTGCACGAAGGAGCGGGTGGAATGACTGAGGAGCGTCCCAGTCTGGCAGCATCTCCCACTGGGTGGGCAAGCAGACGTAGCCTCCCTAGAAGCACTCATCTGGCCCAAGAAGAGAGGCCGGAAGACACCAAGATGCGGGGTGTCCCCCTTCCAGAGAGGTCAGATTGCTGCCAGGTTTCCCTAAGACCAGGGCCGCCAGAGGACAAAGGAGCATGGACGCAGACGCTCCGGTTGCATCTCATTCTTAAATATGAACCAAGAGCCAACAGATGTTCTGGAGGAAAGCTCACACCAGTCTCATGAAAGAGCCCCAGAAAGAAAAGAGAGAAACAGGAATTCAGAGCAGGCATAATGCGCAGAGAAGAAAACTTAAGGTGAATTAAGAGACTGCATCTGTGAGACAAAGAGGAACATTCTGAGAACTTCCTAGTTATTGAAAAATAAACATATGATGGTAGAATTTTTTAATCTTACAAACAGGATTGGAAGAGAGAATGGGGAAATTTCCCAGAAAGGAGAACTAAACGACAAAGGGGAAGGGGGAAGGATAAACCTGGAGTTTGGGATTAACATATACACACCACTGCACAGAAACTAGACAGCCAACAGGGACCTCCTGTATAGCACAGGGAACTACAGTTGATACCTTATAATAACCTATACTGGGAAAGAATCTGGAAAAGAAGAGAGATACATATATATAAAACTGAACCAGTCTGCTGTACACCTAAAACTAACACAACATTCTAAACCAACTACTGTAAATCCACTAAAAAACAAACAAAAAGAAGACAAAGACAAAGACCTTAGGAGAGGAAATAAAATGAAATCAGAGGAGCAATCCAGGAGGTCCATCTTCCAAACAACAGGTCTGGCAAAGGCTCCCCCAAACAAGACGTCCTTCCTCTGCACAGCTCCGCTGCCAGCCAGGCCGGCGGCCCCGTGTGCCTCGCAGCCTGTCCGCTCTCTTTGCATCTAATATCCTTCCAACGTAACATGTTTCCCTCAGCAAACCCTCAGTTGGTGTCTGTTTTCTGAAACCAAGACCCCTGACTAGGACACCAGGGGGCTGGCGTGGAAGAGGGTGAGGGCGCTGGGGGGTCGAGGGGTGGGCAGGGTGAGCTCTCCTGGTCTCCTCCCAGTAACTGGGGGCTGCTCGCTGCTTCCTGACCGGGAGTGCCCCCTCCGCCGGGCCAGGCTCTGCTGTCAGGCTCCCCTGCCCACCCGACCCTACAAGTCTCCTCAGGACCCGTCCTCCCTCCACAAGGGCCTGGACAGCCTCCCCGCACCAGGCACCACCACCCTGCACACCAAAGCTTCCCTAGCCTGTCTGTGGCTCTGAGTCCCCTCTGAGCTTTTCAGTAACAAATGCGGCCGTGAACCACAAGCTGCTTAAACTAACGGAGGTGACTTTTAAAATATGGCATATATATATATATATATGGTAACTTTATTCAAATATCTATGCAGTAGCCAACAGCTTTAAATGCCAAGTAACATGCTGAACCAGTAATGCGTAATTATGCCTAGTAATACTTTCAACTTTTCATTCACATTCATTTTGAATATCTTCAAATGAGCTTATGTTAGCACTGTTTTAAAAGAAAACCGGCTTTGCAAAACACAGGACTGCCCATCGCAGTCCTCAGGTCTACAGCAGAATCTCTACAATGAGACCAAATCCCCAGTTACTTTTATACATTTTAAAAAATAACCAAAATGGCAACCACTTCGGAAAGCGGTCTGGCACTTTCTCAGAGTTAAACCAACACCCGCCCTGTGACTCGGTAATTCCACTTCTAGGGATTTACCTCTAGGTGAATATGAACACAAAACATGTACAGAACTGTTCACGGCTGCTTCATTCATTACAGCCACCAAACCAGAACAACCCAAACATCCCTCACCAGGAGATGAATAAACAAACCACAGTATATTCATACGAGGGCATACGAAAACGAGGTGGCGGGATTACGGATACATGCAACGATGTGGATATACATCAAAAAATCATGCTAAGTGAAAAAAACAGACAAAGAATATGTACAGTAGGAGTCCATCTCCATGGCACTCTGAACCAGGCGAAGCTAATTTATTTTGAAAGAAATCAGAACGGGGTTGGAGCACAAGAGGGAATGACGGAGAGCCCAAGGTAACTTTCTGAGTTGACAGAAAGGGCAGCAGGCTACACAGGCACGTGCACTGTCAAACCAAATTCAATGAGCTGTTAAAATTATACACTTAAAATTGTGCATTTCACTGTACGTTAACTATGCCTCAATTAAAAAATGAACAGGAGAAAAAATAACCAGCACAGGTACCCGTGTTGGTGTAAAAGGGTGTAGTAACCGCCAAGTTCTAAGTGCTGCTGAAACCGTTCTCTCCCTACAGACACTGCCTTCCAAGCCAGACCCTGTCACAGTTGACTTTTAACAGTATCTTCGGGCAAGTGTCTTAAACTCTTCCCCTCACTTTTTTCCCCGTGTCTATAAACAGAAAATGCATTTCTCATAAACAAACTGAAAACAAGTAAACAAAAGACATCAATATACTTTGGTGATGAGTTGCTACAAAAAAGAATGAAGATCCAATGATTTTCACTGTTGCAATAAGAGGAAATGTCTACCCTAGAGTCTGGTATTCACGTGTACGTTAAAACACTGCGTAAACTCATCACTGTTTTACTATTCATACGCCCACTGCTGACCTACAAGAAACAGGAATAAGCACATCTCTGCTTCAGGCACAGAAGCAGCATGTGAGGCAAACACAGGCCGTGAGATGTGCTGAATTCAAACGTGGAGGCGGGGCCTCCAAGCTGCAGACTCCACGTGAGGCCCAACGATGCGCGACCTGGAACAGGCCCTCAGCCCACGAGGGCTCATGGGAGAGAGAGGCAGGGAGCAGCCTGGTGAACGATGTGCTCGGTGTTATCCTCAGTGGCAGGCAGAGGGCGATGAGGGAGAGAGATGACAATTGATTAGCCCATCCAGAGGAACCAGAGAAGTGTCGGTTGGGACGACAGCAGGAGTGGGCCCCCAGGACAGGCAAGATCCGCACAGGAGAGGACAGCGCGGGAGGCACAGAGGCTGGAAGGGGAACCCGCGGGCTGCAGGGCCCCGGGCTCAGCGCGAGGGAGGGCGGGAAGGCAGGGAAGGGGGTGCCGGGGCCCCGCACAAAGCACTCCGAAGGCCGAGCTAGGCAGCCTGAAATTCCGTACGTCATTCTGCTGCAAAGGGAGACTGGAACTTCGGTCAACAGACAAATGTTTTAGAAAGATAACTGGTGACAAACTAAGATTAGGATGGAAGGAGGAAGACGGGAGGCGGCTGCCATGCCCCAGAGCAGAGCTGACAGAGGCAGGGCCAGCAGGGGAGCGGGGCCTGAAGGGGACGAGCAGGGGTTGGGAGCAGGAAGGCTGGCTGGAGCAGACAGCACACCGAGGGGGCCGCGACCTTTTCCCAGCAGTTTTGGTAAAGAGCCAAGAGCTTGCAGACTGGGTGGTGAAAAAATTAAAGAAGCAAATTTGTTTAAATGTGGTTAAGTGAAGGACATATGTAGCTGGAAGGAAAAAACAATTTTCAATTTCCCCTCTTACGTATTATCTCATTTAAAGCTACAACGGGGCTTCCCTGGTGGTGCAGTGGTTGGGAATCCGCCTGCCGATGCAGGAGACACGGGTTCGAGCCCCAGTCTGGTAAGATCCCACATGCCACGGAGCAACTAAGCCCGTGCGCCACAACTACTGAGCCTGTGCTCTAGAGCCCGCTCTCCGCAACAAGAGAAGCCACCACAGTGAGAAGCCCGTGCACCGCAGCAAACAGTAGCCCCCGCTCTCTGCCACTAGAGAAGGCCTGAGTGCAGCAACAAAGACCCATTGCAGCCAAAAATTAATTAATTAATTTAAAAAAAAAAAGCTACGATGAACCTTTCAACAAGACAGAATTCTATTTATCGTGTAAGCTGACTTCATCCTCACTGGCTCCCAACAGATAGAATTAACGTGGCTTCTGCAACGAATTTTAATTTGTGTAACAAATGATTGCTTTGTCCAAGTATTTAATTGATGTGATACCTTGTTTTCATTTTATATAAAACCCTTTATACTGTTCCACTAAATATCTTTATTAGTAAAAAAATAATAATAAATAAAATTAGAGGACGGGACCGAGATGGCGGAGGAGTAGGATGAGGAGCTCACCTCCTGCCACAAAAACGCTGAACACACATCTGCACGTGGACGACTCCCACAGAACAGCGCCTGAGCGCAGGCAGGAGACCTCAGACTCCCGAAAGGGCAAGAAAACCTCCAGGTAACCAGGTAGAACAAAAGGAAAAAGAGGGCTTCCCTGGTGGCGCGGTGGTTGAGAGTCCGCCTGCCGATGCAGGGGACGCGGGTTCGTGCCCCGGTCCGGGAGGATCCCACGTGCCACAGAGCGGCTAGGCCCGTGAGCCATGGCCACTGAGCCTGCGCGTCCGGAGCCTGTGCTCTGCAGCGGGAGGGGCCCCAGCAGTGAGAGGCCCGCGTACCGCAAAAAAAAAAAAAAAAAAAAAAGAATGGAGCATTCAGCCAGCCTGCCCCAGTGCCTTGGCTCCAGTGCGTTCACTGCCACTGCAATTATGTTCTTACATGTTCCTTCCATCAACCTGCAGTCATGAAAGACTTAGTTTGTGCTTTCAAACCAGATCAGTGATGCATGCCATATGAACCAGTATTTTCTTCTCGAATTACTGAATCTGAAGAACAGAATATTAACCTTTAAGGGAAAAAACCAATGGAATATAAAGTGAACAAAAGCCAAGTCTCAATAGCATGCTGGCACACTGTCTACACTGTGAACAGTAAACTTATGTAACCTTTCCAGAAAGGTCTTTCATACTAAAACAAAACAGGGCAAACTGAGAAACACACAGGGAGCCGAGGCTCTGGGAGAGGAAAGCCAATCTCGCGGTGGGGGGTGGGGAGGGGATGGCACCGGGCTTTTCCCCATCCCAGCAGCCACTCTTCAGCCCCCTGCCAGGTCCTTCTCCTCCACAGACATCGCAATGTGGTGGTGCCTGGGCTGGGTCCTGGGTTGTCCTCTTTAGCCACATGCAGTCTAAATAATCTCACAGGATCTCAGCTCCATGTAGTTTAAAAAGATGCACGTGGGAAACTGGCAAATGAGTAATGCTGCATTACTGGGTGTCTCCAATCCGTTACTCAACACCTCCCCGGTAGGGTCAAAGCAGAAATCCCTCCCCCCACCCACACCGTTCTGACCTTCTCGTCTCTATAAATGGCACCACCATCTAGGTGCCAAGGTCAAAAACCAGGACACACCCTTCATTCCACTCTTTTCCCAACCTCCCCACACCTAACCCGTCAGCAGGTCCTGTGGGCTGGACCTCCAACACCGACCCAGATCAAGGCTGCCCCGCCCGGGCAGCACAAACCAGTGCTCCACACTCACTGCCTCTGTGCACCCACTAACCCACTCCCCAATCAGCACCCAGGCCCAGTTTTTACAGATATAAGTCGGATCCTGCCACTCCCTTACCTATTAAAACCAGCCAATCGCTGCCTTTGTGGTTAGAATAAAACCCAAAGGCCACCCTGTGGCTACACAGCCCTACCGGGCCTGGGGCCTGTGGACCTCACCTCTTACCTCCTCTCCCACCCGGGCTGTCTCGTTCCTCTGTCATCACCTCAACAGAATGTTCTCGTAATATCCCCAGCACACCCCGAACTCTGCAAACACTTGTTGAGTGAGAGAAGGAAAAGCAAAAACAAACCCCACAGGAACTGGAAAGGAGTAAGAAAGAGGGTCAAAGTGGGAGGCCTGGGGCGGGGTGGGGTGGGATGGGGTCAGACGGTCCGGGGAGCTGAGGGGGGAGAAACGTAGACGGGTTAAGGGGGGAGAGGGAGATGGGGAGGAAGGAGAGAGACCCACGCTGGCGGGGCTTTTGCTGGGTGTGTCACTTGGAGCACACAGGCTGCACGAGGCAGCCTCAAAGGCACGTGTACACAAATGCCAAAGCTTCCACCTTTATCCCCATACCAGAGCCACAGCCTGAAAGTCAAATGGAGGAGCTATTTTTAAAAATCCCGACATGGTAACTAAACCCTCAAGAATTCCAAAGCCAGAGACAAAAAGAACCCCAGAGTCCCCAAATCCTTTAAGTGTCCCGTCCCAGGGAAAAGCTGAGCCTGAACCAAGCTGGTGAATCCCCGCCTCTTTCCTTATCTTCCTAAATGGGGTTTCTTTGTTTAATAGGAAGTGAACTTTTGTAACATCAGACTTGCCCAAACCTGCAACATGAGGCGCGAGGCGCGTCTGGCCGCGTCTGACCCGCTCACCGTGAACCCAGCTCTCAGATGCAAGTTAACGACAATGTAAGATACTGGAATGTGAAAGGACAGGCCAGTTACTGAACACCTGCCGTGTGTCAGGACCTTTGTATATATCGTGACGGTGAACCCCGCCACTACCCCGAAAACGAGGTGCTCGCTGAGGGATGAGGAAATTGCACCTTCGAGCCGCCATACCTGCCCAAGCTCACGGCCAGCAAAGCATGGAGTCGGGGCTGTTCTGACTCCAAAGCCCACGCTCTTCCATGAAAACATGCCACCTCCCTGAGCACTTGGTTTCAGAAAAGGCGTTCCGTAACGTGGACACTGAATCTGGGAAATATGGACCGCTAAGAATTCAAAACGTTCCGACCAGAAGTCCTGTACGAGCCTGTCTCAGGAGACACTGGAAGCTTCTCTACCCTGCCTGCCCCCGCTTCTTACTGGCTCAGCAAACGCACTGCGCCCTGTCCCAGAATGACCCAAACCAGCAGCTTAACACAGAGCCGGCCTCTCCTTCCATTTCCTGGTAACACTCCTCACACAGCCAGTACTTACTAAGCACCTCTTAACCTCTGGACACAAGGCCTCCTCTTCCCGCATTCCTACGTGCCGCCCACGCTTCCTGCTTACAGCTCTGACCCTTCCCTTCCTACCTGTCCCACAACCCAAGCTTAGGCACCCTCACCTCTGGCTGTACCTCTGTAGAACCCTAACCAACAGAGGCGCCAAACCTTGGGACCATGGCATTCAAGGCGCCACTGGATCTGGCTCCCCTGCCCTTCCAGGCTCTTCCACGCAGCGTTCATCCTGGTTCCCCTGCCGGGCCTGTCCACACCTCTGTGCTTCTGCTCCCGCTGTTTCCTCCAATTAGAAGACTCTCGCTCTCTGCCTATTTACCACGCACCCACTATGTACAAACCACTGCAGGGTAAGTGTGTTCAAAACTATGAGGTGCTGTACCAATATGAGGCATTATCTTGGCCCCATGAAGAGCCTGGATTTATTAGACAATTATTAAAATTCTACTAGAGGTTTTTCAAGAATAGAATGAAGTAGCAAGCAAGACAAGAATACATCTGTAGATAGAGGCAAAGAAGTGAGTGAAAGAGAAAAAAAATCACAGGCAAGTGAGAGTAAGTGACTAAATGCCGTCCCCTAACAGGCAGACCGAGGTACGGACACATGTTAAACTGGAAAGGAGGCGTTTTCCCCTCCTCAGAGGCAAGGGGAAGAAAAAGACCGATGGGCATTCAGAGATGTCTCAGCTGGAATGGAGTCAAAGTGGAGAGAACTCGCCCAGCAGCCTCTGCTCCGTGATCTGTAAGGGAGAGTCCTTTGTCAATGCTAAAGCAAAAAAAGTGTGTGTATATATATAATATATATACACATATACATACAATTTTAAGTGAGGTATAGTTGATTTACAATATATGTTTCAGGTGTATGACATTCACAATTTTTAAAGGTTATATTCCATTTATGCTGCAACCAAGGAGCCCTGGAGCCACAACTAAGGAGCCTGCCTGCCACAACTGAGGAGCCCACATGCTGCAACTAAAGAGCCAACGAGCTGCAACTAAGGAGCCCGCCTGCCGCGACTGAGACCCGGTGCAACCAAGCAAATAATTTTTTTAAAAAATAAATAAATAAATAGGCTCTATTCCCTGAGTTTTACAATAGATCCTTGTAGCATATTTATTAATGATGGTTTGTACCTGTTAATCCCCTACCCCTATCTTGCCCCTCCCCTTCCCTCTCCCCACTGGTAACCACTGGTTTGTTCTCCTATAGCTGTGAGTCTGCATCTCTTTTTAAAAAGTATATTTTTAAGGAAGGTACCATGAATGAAGGAAGGATGCTGTGTAGTAAAGAATTTAACCATATGCTCAAAAGAAGGTCTGGGCTTTATCGTCGGCTGACAATCTGATTTAGGGTGGGGACTGGCCACACCAGAAAGACCAACAACATGATTTAGGGTGGGGCTCTGGGTCACGCAGTATCAGTTAACCTGGAAACTGAGGTCAACCCTGTGGGCGGTCAATCAATCAATCATTTATGCCCGTGTCATAGAAGCCCAATAAAGACTCCAAACACCAAGGCTCAGGTGAGCATCCCTGGCTGGCAATACCCAGTGCTCAGTGTCTCGTGTCAACGCCAGTTACGTGCCACGTTCCAACTCCTTGGGGAGAGGACAGTGGCAGCTCCATGTTTGGTACAGCCCCAGATTCTGTCCTAAGAGCCGCTTCACTTGGCTGGTTTTAATACACCATAACTCTGAGCACAGCAGCCTTCAGTGAGTTCTGTGAGGCCTTCTAGCTAGTAATCGAACCTGAGGGTGGCTTGGGGGACCCCCCAGACTTGCAACTGGTGTCAGAAGTGACGGTGGTCTTGTGTGGACTGTGCCCTCTCAACTCTGTAGTTGACCAACTCTGCAGGTGGCCCAAACTCTTCTTGGGTGCTACAGCTGAAGGGTCACACACAGGTTGTTAACCTGACCCTGGAAACTGGCTTTGGGGACAAAAAGGAGCAAGAGTGAGTGTTCAGACTCTGTACTTTATGCTCTAGTGTTCGAACTGTTTTTTTTTTTTTTAACAAAACAAGCATGTATTTATTACCTCTATAATTAAAACACTGCTTTTAAGAAACATACCCCCAAAAAGCTGCTTTAAGAAAACTATCTTGTAGAGTTGCTCAGCATGGACTGGAGCAGGGAAATTCTGGACTCCTCAGGTAAACTACTTCCCAATTCATCCCAAGCATTAACTTCTTATGTGAACTTACTGCTCGTTCCATTTCCTCAAATTAACAAAGATTATGTGATTTATGTCACCAAAGGGTCCAAGCCTTGCAGGTAACAGTTTCAGTAAGAATGTAAAAGCATGTCCAGACTTTTGACTGGCTCGAGACTGTTCTTACACAAAGTGCCTTTCAGTACTTTCTGTCGCTGAGAGGGTCATTCTATTCGTGCTAATATTTGTCCTTTCTAGAAGAGGATTTCTGCTTTCATAGTGCATTGATTAGCAAGGCTGAAAATTCCCAATTGTAATCGAGGCAGGCTGTGAGTCATTGGTTAAAAAAAAAAACAAAAAAAAAAAACTTCTGTATACATCTCTACCCACTTTGCTTTGACATGAGGTGTGTACATAAAGAATCCCAGTTGTTGATTTATGATTTAGGAAATCACTATCAAATAGTCTCATGCTCCTCCACCTCATAACTTAAAAGCCCACCTACCAGCCTCACTCCTGAAAGCACACAATCCAAATAATGTCAGTCACTCGACCCTTCTATTTACCAGAATCTTCAAGAGGTGCAATTTAAGACGTCTGTTCCATTCCGTTTTTCAAATATCCCAAGAGCCTTTCTCTTTAATCAAGTATTCTGGGGCTTCCCTGGTGGTCCAATGGCTAAGACTCTGTGCCCCCAATGCAAGGGGCTTGGGTTTGATCCCTGGTCAGGGAACTAGATCCCACATGCCGCAACGAAGAGCTCGCATGCCGCAACTAAGAGCTCGCATGCCACAACTAAGTTTGCATGCTGCAACGAAGATCCCACATGACGCAACTAAGACCCAGCGCAGCCAAAATAAATAAATATTAAAAAAAAAAGTATTCTGACTTCCTAAGAAGCAAATTTAGGGCGTGGGCTTTCTCTAGCTGCGGCGAGCGGGGGCTACACTTCGTTGTGGTGCACGGGCTTCTCACTGCGGTGACTTCTCTTGTTGCGGAGCACGGGCTCTAGGCGTGTGGGCTTCAGTAGTTGTGGCATGCAGGCTCAGTAGGTGTGGCTTGTGGGCTCTGGAGAGCAGGCTCAGTAGTTGTGGCCCAAGGGCTTAGTTGCCCCGTGGCATGTGGGATCTTCCCAGACCAGGGCTTGAACCCGTGTCCCCTGCATTGGCAGGCGGATTCTTAACCACCGGACCACCAGGGAAGTCCCCAAGGTGACTTTCTAAAAAGGTGACTTCAGATAAGTAAACCTTAAGACAGTATCAAAAAGATTAAATCTGACTTTTAAAAAGGTGACTTTAAGCAAATAAAGTTTGTGAAAGTATCAACAGATTAAATTCATCATCTTTAAGGTGAAGAGTCTAGGAAGAAATATACATTGGCCCAGATTTCTAGACCGTTTGAGACAGCAGTAGTGAAACAGATAAATCTACGTACGCTAAGTACAAACACTAAGCAGACTGCAAACATTAAACACTGTAGCATTGCTTGGACAGTCCTTTACACCATCTGGTCAGTAAGAGAAGCTACAAAGCAGCTACATCAACAGTTCTTAACACCCCCCCAAAAAAATCTGGTTACCCATAAGCCAATAAAGTGTGTCCATCCACCAGCGAAAAGAGACTTAGTTTCAGCAGTAATGACTCCTCAGGAGAGATGAGCCTCGGCGACAGCAAGAAAAGATGCAAACATTGCCCTGAAGGCTGACCTGACTGTCCCAGGTGCCCTGGCAGGCAATCCCCCAAAGACCACTGGCAGGGGAACGGAAGATAAGGAAGAAGGTGGGCAAAGAATAAAAAAGAAAAATTAAAACTTACACGGGAGGCAAGAACTGGAGCATTCACTCGAGAAGCCATGGACGACGTTAGAGGAAGCCCACTGTGATGCATGCCTATAAACTACTCCCTACAGCTTACACAGGACTTACTGCTGCCACTCTTCTGACTCCAACGACAACCCCGTTATCAGTTATTAAAGGAGAAAACCGTGGCTCGGAGACCTGAGTGTCACACTCAAGGTCAGGCAAAAAGCTGGGGCTGCAATTCGGGCCCTACCCCGAAAGATGAACTAAGGAGTGACAAGGAGACACCTGGAAGAGAAGTCAAGCGCTGGCTGGCACAGAGGTGCCCCGAGGAACTCGGGAAGGTCGTAGGTGCGCGGTGGGGTGGAGGAAAGGGAGCAGGGGGCTCGGGGCTGGCGGACGGGGGCCTGGAGTGGCCGGGAGACCCGGGCGCGAGCTGCCCGCCCCGGCCCACCGCACTCACCCGAGGCCCGGGCGGGGTCTCCCGGCGCTGCGGCTCCTCCCGGCCTGCGGCGGCGGCGGCGGCGACTGCAGCGGCCGAGGCAGGGACGCATCATGCGGCCGCACTCATGGCCGGGCCGGAGGGGGCCCCGCGGCTCGGCTCGGTCCTGCCGGGCCGGTCGGAGCGAGGCGGCCTCCGAGCGGACACGAGAGCCAGAACCCAACCTGGAGAGCTTGGCGGCACGACCCCCGGAAGTGAACCCCGCGTGGTCAGCGGCGCCGCGTTTGCGCAGTTCCGGTCGCGCCGCTCCCGGCAGCGGAGGATGGGTGTTTGAGGTGGTTTGCTGGGACTCAGCGGCCGGGATCCCTCTGGGACAGAGGGTCTTAAAGACTGACAGTTCCGAGAGAAAGGCGGCTCTTAGTCGCAAGGTCCCCTCTCTAAAATAAAGGGATCCATCCAAACTGAGGTCCGGAAGAGAAAGGATGAGGGCTACGTGCTACCGCCAAGGTCCAAGCCGCGCGGTTAGGCTTTTTGACTCGGGGAGGAGTTCTTGCCCGGGTTTACTGAGCCCGCGGTGGCCCTTCCGAGCCAGCGTTAGGTGTGACCTGTACGGCGTGCGAGGACGGAACACGGGTTAATGGAGAAGCGCGAGTGGGAACGACGGAGCCAGAAAGCACGTGGGAAGTAGGGGAAGCGCCGTTGGATGCGCGGTTCCTGATTCGCTGAGCTTCTGGTTCCCCTCTGAGCGACCTGGAAACCATGGCATCCCAGCGATTCCTTCCAGATGCTAAGTCCTAAGTTTTTTGAAGGTGGAAACGTAGTTGGGTTTTGTTTGGGGTTTTTTTCGGGTGGGGGTGGTATTTCCTACAATATTTGGGACAATTTCCGCAGGGCTGGGAAGTAGGCGCTCAGTGTTTGTTATTAAACTCTTAAGTACCCACTAACTTGTAAGATTGATTAGAAACAGTAATTGCAGCTGCGGGATCTATCAGACTCTCACTGCCTGCCAGCCACCTTTTCACAATGTACCGTTCTTACTCCCAGGAACGCTTATCCAGCCAAGCTTTTGGAAGTAAGGTGTGCGTTAATCATCAAAATTTGAACTTTAAAAGCTTAAAATTTTGTTACTATACCTCTGCATTCACAGAGGGGCTATACATTCAGTCAGCCCTCACTGAGCCTCCTATCTCCTGGTCTGTTTATTCCCACAAAGGAGAAAAGTGGGGTAGGCGTCCAATCCGTGGTCAATTCTTTTTGCATAGGCTGAAAGAAAGGATGGTTGTCTTTGGAGAACATCAAGACTACAAGTGCCTGCTATGCTTAAGATATACTTGCTATGAGCAAGTTAAGAGTATCTTTTTTTTTTAAATTTAAGTATAGTTGATTTACAATATCGTGTTAGTTTCAGGTGTACAGCACAGTGATTCAGTTATACATATATATACATATGTATCTGTTCTTTTTCAGATTCTTTTCCCTTATAGGTTATTACAAAATATTGAGTATAGTTCCTTGTGCTATACAGTAGGTCCTTGTTTGTTGGTTATCTATTTTATATATAGTAGTGTGTATATTAATCCCAACCTCCTAATTTATCCCTCCCCCCAAAAGACTATCTTTAAAAAAAAAAAAAGCTTAAATCATGACTGTCATACAAATATAAACACATGTCAAAGATTTAATTTAACTCACTAATTCATGAGGAAGTAGGTAAGATGATACATGTGGTTCAGAGATGAATCCAAACGGCAGGCACATGTATGCAGTCAGGAATGCTGCAATGAATTTGCTTCATAGAGCCAAAACTGGCTTCTTCTTCTGGCTTCTGACAATGGGGAAGTCAACTGAACTTCTACCAGACAAGATTCATTTGTATGTCTGATATCGGTGGACAAAAATTGTTACCAGGTTGGTCAACTTGACCTGCACCGGGGTCCTAGCCCCAGCCGAGACCTCTTGTCTTTTTCCGATCAGATTCGCACAGACAATGATGAAACCAGTGCCGACACTGGAACAGTACCAGCTGTATTTAGTGCCCAAAGAATGGAAAGGGGGAATCTAGTTCGCAAATCAACTTCTCCACCCAATTCAGGTGGAGCCACTAAATATATTGGCAGGTCGAGGTAAAAAGGAGGGAATTGGAAGGAGTGGGAGGAATATTCTTGACTTACTGGAGAACAGGGGTGTGGTTTGGACCTTGAACTGTTGCAAGTCTCCTTTTCAGTCCTTATGTGGGCTTTTCTGGTTGTTGTCATGGCAATCGTCAACTTCCTGGCCCTGGTGGGTGTGTCATTTAACATATGCTAATATATTAAAGTCAGAGTATAATAAGGCTCAAGGTCTACTGGAAGTCAAATCTTCGGCCATCTTGGGCCTGGTTGGTTCTAACCAGTTCTGATTTTTTTTCTCTTTGCATCTTCCTCCTGAAACTTAGATAAGAATAATTGGTTTCCATTCGAGGGAGGGTCAGGGATATGATTCTGGGGCAACAGCCTTGGTAACAGAATCACTTGGATTGCTTTCGATTCTCCAAAACCTATAGAGTTATAAATAGCTTAAAGCAAAGAAAAAAATCCATAGAACCACATAACCCAAGGGTGTGCATGACAACACCTAGTTGTCCATTGAAGGCACCCAATAATTTTTTTTTTTTTTTTTTTTTTTTTTTTTTTGTGGTACGCGGGCCTCTCACTGTTGTGGCCTCTCCCGTTGCGGAGCACAGGCTCCGGACGCGCAGGCTCAGCAGCCATGGCTCACGGGCCCAGCCGCTCCGCGGCATATGGGATCCTCCCAGACCGGGGCACGAACCCGTATCCCCTGCATCGGCAGGCGGACTCTCAACCACTGCGCCACCAGGGAGGCCCTACCCAATAATTTTTTTTGACCCATTTCAAAGTCTTTCACAAAAAGACTCATAATTCTCCTCTGTATAGTCTTGTATAGGCTTGTTTATTGTAACTTTAAAATTGCATTGTTACTACAGGAAATAGCACAGTAAAATCATTCAATAAAATATTTAACAGGGATGACAGCAGTTGACAAAAACAATTCAACTCTTTCAAGGATTTTCATCTCTTTCTCAACAGACTTGATATGTGGTCTTCTGCAAGTCATTTCCCCTCTCCAAACCTCAGCTTTTTTTTTGTTTTTTATCTCTAAAATATGAGCTCAGACATGATTTCTAAGGTTGCTTCCTGTTCTGAGACTGTGGTTCAACACAGTTTTTTGCCTCACCTTGATTTCATAAGGCCCATAGAACCAAAAACCTAACATTGGAGGCCCTTGCAGGGATGGGAAACATCCCATCTTCAGGATTAGTTCTGTTTACCCACCAGGAGCTAGTTTCCAGCTAACCACTCATCCCAGGAAATAGTTCTTTTAAAGTGGAGCCTCTGTTCAACCATGTGAAAAGATCCTCAGCCTCATTCAAAGTAAAAGGAATGAATGCAAATTTAAAGCACCAGGAGACCCCATTTTTCACCTAGTGAGTTGGCAAAGATGAAAGTTTGGTGACTCTCTGTTGGCAAGGCAGCCCAAATTGGTGCCATTGTCAATTTATTCAGCTCTTTGCAGAGCAAGATAGCAATGTGAATCACAAAAATCTAAGTGTAAGTACCCTTTGACCCAGCAGTCCCACTCAGGAATTTATCCTACAGATAGACTCACCCATGTACACAAAGATGTTTGCACTTCAGTATTTACAGTAGGATGTTTGTAGAAGCAAAAAACTGCATCGCCCTGTATGCCATCAGTATATTAAATAAAGTATGTTATACATACAAATGGAATGCTGTGGTGTGCAGTGGCCTTTGAGGTATATTAAGTCCATGTGTAAAACTGTATTTGTGTGAAAAAGAAGATTTGGGGGATATATATGTTTATGCACACAGAATGTCCCTGGAAAAATATACAAGGAATAGGTCTGTAACTTGTTAAGCTTGTAAACCATGTATCCATTTTTAAATACATAAAAATTAAAAATAAATGAGACAATCCAATAGAACAATTGGCAAAACACAGGTACTTCACAAAAGAATATCCAAAACATGAAAAAATGCTCATTTTCATTAGTCATCAGGGAAATGCAAACTTAAACCACAATGAAATCGTATTCACACACCCACTAGAATGGCTAACGTGAAAAAACAAGTGCTGGCAAACATGTAGAAAGACTGGGACTTCCATAGGCTTCACTGCTGGGGGTAGGAATGTGATTATTTAAACCATCCAGGGCAACTGTTAGGAGTATCTGCTGAAGGTGGACCAAAAGACTTGTGCTAGAATGTTCCCACAATACACAGTACAGGGTGGTTCATGGATGTTTAGGTTGTTTGTAGTTTGGGGCGAGAATGAATGAATCGTGGTATACGTTTACAGTGAAATACTGTACAGAATGAAAGTACACACTACATACAACAATACAAATAAATCTCACAAATAGGATGTTGAATAAAAGAAGCAAGACATGAAAGAGTACATACTATATAATTTTATTAATAAAAAGCTCAAACTTGGGCAAAACTGATCTTTGGTGTAGGAAGACAGGGCAGGGCAGTGGTGACCACTGAGGTGGGGATGCTAGGGTGCTAGTTATATTCTATTTCTTGATCTGGGTGCTGATTGTATGAGTGTTCACCTGGTAAACATTCAGCCACGTACATCTATGATTTGTATGCTGTACTTTAAGTAAACAGTGGGAGAAAGAGAGAGAGAGACTGCCAACGGTTGTACAGTGGAAAATCAGAAATTTCTTCAGAAGGGAGTTTGGGTGGTTTCTTATTTTTTCGCCTGAGATCGTGATGTTGAATGCATCAGGAAGCCAGAAGGTTGAAACTCCACAACCCGTGGTGTTGAACAAGGCCCAGGAAGTCCAAAAACCCAAAGTGGTATGATATGTTCCTGAATTCCTTTTCACTGGGCCACCTCACCTCCAGCTGTGGGTCAAGGCTGCTGGGGCAGCAGGCCTGTGCTTGGGGCTCTGTGTCCCCTGGATGTCCCAAGCTGGCTCTCTCATGCCCTTCAGGACTTGACTCGGAGCACATCCTCCTCCCCGGCACCCCACTGAAAAATTCTCCCTCTCTCCCATTCCTGCAACAGTTCACTTCCCCCTCCCTGCTTTGCTCCTGGTCACACCTTAGCTAACATCCTCTGTCACTTAGTTATCCCGTTGTTTATCCCTCACTGCAACGCAAGCCTCGTGAAAGGCAGGGATTTTGCTGGTCTCGTTCGCTGTCAAAATGCAGCGACTCAATAAATATGCATTGAACGAATGAATGAACATGCCATGGTTGGCCCCTTTTTCAGACAAAGAAACAGGCCCAGTGAGTTTAAGGGGTGTGCTGAAGGTCACACAGCTAGGAGCGGAGCCGCGCTGCCTCATAGACTCTCTCATCCGCATGTCTGTGAAACTGGTACGATCTCTTTGCACAGCTGAGAAAACGGGCTCAGAGTTAAGTGACCGCCCCAAAGAAGCCGAGCACAGCTAGCCTGCGGACCTCATTCTGTGCAGCTCTGAAGATCCTGCTCTTCATACCATAACGTTCTCACTCTCTAAGGAGCCGGAGGCCATGCGCTCTACATAGCAGCTCTGTACCAAGTCCTGAGGGCTCACCTGGGATGTGGTCCCCAGCTCCTCCTACCGGGACCTGATCCACCAAGTTGCCTGGAAGCAAGTCCCTGCCCGTTTGTGCTCTGGCTCCAGTAAGTCAGTTCTCTTCTTTTCCTCCACCTCCACCCCCCAGATCCTTATCTTAAACCTATATTGGTTCATTCAACAAATATTTAATCGTCTCTCGGAACCATGTTAAGTGCTGCAGACACGGGGGTGAGCAAAACCAGACAAAGTTCCTACCTGTTGCGGAGCTCAGAGACGAATTAAACAGATAAAAAAAGTGGACAAGCCACATTGCCTGCTTTATCCTGTATAGTTCTTTTTTGGATTCATCCTCTAATCAAAGTATTTTGAATATTGATTCACCCATCAAATGAATATACTACTTCTCCCACCTTTTTTTCATGCCCGTTATACAATATCACAAGATAACTTAGCAAATGCTTGGTTCCAGGTATCTGTTGCTTTCCCTTTTTTTTTTTTTCATAAATTTATTTATTTATTTTTGGCTGCGTTGGGTCTTCGTTGCTGTGCGCAGGCTTTCTCTAGTTGCGGCGAGTGGGGACGACTTTTCATTGCGGTGCGCGGGCTTCTCATTGCGGTGGCTTCTCTTGTTGTGGAGCACGGGCTCTAGGTGCGCGGGCTTCAGTAATTGTGGCATACAGGCTCAGTAGTTGTGGCGCACGGGCTTAGTTGCTCCGCCACATGTGGGATCTTTCCAGACCAGGGCTCGAACCCCTGTCCCCTGCATTGGCAGGCGGATTCTTAACCACTGCGCCACCAAGGAAGTCCCTGTTGCTTTCCCTTGCCTGCCTCAAATCCACCCCTCTTCTTCTGGCAAGAGCACCTCAGTTTCCCATGGGCACCCACCCTTCCCTTCCTCTCCACCCAGTAGTTAGGTGGGGCTGATCCCCAAAACCTGGCCTCAGCGGTTGGTTTAAGGGCATGAGCACATGAGTGCTGCTGGTCCATTCAGACCAAATCCTGAGACGTTTGCTGGAAATACTGAAGGAGAAAATTCTTTTTTTCCACAGTGGCTGCTAACTTGAGAGAACATAAGCCTGTTGCTGCTGAAGACCACTCTATAAAAAGAACCTGGTCTGAGAATGAAGCCCAGCTCAGAGGGAAGCAGTCAAGAAGGCGAGAGAGACCAAGTTCTGATGACATCACTTGGCCCCTGGATCCTGCTGGGCCAACCCCAGAACTTTTCAGTTTTTGAAAAAACAGTTTGCCGGGATTTCTGTCACTCATTACTGAAAGAATTTTGGTAAATATACCTTCCAGGTCCAAATACACTACTTCTATCATATTTCCTGAATTACGAGTATATAGATTTCGTAGCTTGAAATCTCATGGTTAAGCCAGCATGACTTGGTCTTTGACATCAGTGCTTCCTCTTCTGAGGGGTCACAGATGTTTTTCATGGGTTATCTGGCCTGAATGCTTCCCAGGCCCAATGTCAAGTTCACTGGTCTGTGGTTTATAGAACTCACTCCCCCCCCTTTTTTTTTTTTAATAAAATGGCCATATCATCTGCCTCTCTCCAACTTTCTGGCAAGTACAGAATATCTTTTATGTGGTATGGAGAGATAAGGTCCATGTGAATCTCTTGAGGAGAAATGACATTTCCCCCAAATGGAATCCGACCCTGAATGAACTCACATTTTCCAATTTCCTTGAACAGTTGGTATCTCCAGAGTCAGAACAAGGCTGCAGGAGCCCATGCCTGGTTCTGGGTTCACTCACTGAACCAAGGGAGGACTTCCTCTGGCCACAGATATGACCCTCCTCCATCCCATAAAGTCTTCCTGATGGGCTTGTATTCTGCTGGACGCAGGGCAGAAACTCACAGGGACCAATGGCATGCCCACCAATCTGTAGTGCCCACATAAGGGAATGAATGCCACCTTACACTCCTTCCCTTCCTGAATTCATACCAAGCTTAAAACAGCCAGAGATCCGGTTTCTTGCACATGACGGCTACACTGAGCTGGTCAAGCAAATCTGGAATGGACCTGTGATGCTGAAGGCCCCATAACCCTTGTGGAACCACAGCTCCCAGCTTTGTCCTCCACGTTGGTCCCTTTAACTTCCCCCAACAAGTTTTTTTTTTTTTTCCTTAACTTTTTGGCCACACCACACGGGCATGCAGGATCTTAGTTCCCCAACCAGGAATCGAACCCATGTCCCCTGCAGTGGGGAAGGGAGTCTTAATCCCTGGACTGCCAGGGAAGTCCTCCCTCCCAGAAAGTCTTTTAAGTTCAATAGGCCACCTTCCCAGCGATCAGCAGCTCCATGCTTGGGGCACAGGAAAGACACTCGATCATCAATCCATATGTCATCTTTTCTCCTACATGGCAGATCTTTAGTTCCTTCTGCCTAACTGCTAGGACTTCGTTGAGCCCACAGTTTTCTGAAATTGACAGTCTGCCCTCGTTCAGATACCAGGGGATTCATTTAAAGGTAGAGCTTTATTATGTCATACAGCCAACCCCCAGAAGGAGCACTGTAGCTCTGCAGTGTAGCTCTGGAAATGTCTTTAGAGAATTTGAGGCGTCAGAGCCCACACTCTGTTTTGCTAGGTGCTGGAACCAAGTTTGCCATAACCGCAAAATTACTGGGAGGGGGTGTCAGTTTACATTTCTGTACTTGCTCTAGAACTGAAAAAGCTCCTGTAGGAGATACTTTTATTTTTTACCTTTTGTGGTTTTGGTTTGTTTGGATTGAAGAGACGTGGAAGAAACCCAAACCCGACAGCCTGAAAATTGTGTTTATTGTATCTGGTGAAAAGATGCTGATTGGCCTAGACGTTTCGGAGCAGAAGGTGGGATCCATCAGCTTTTAAGAAGCCCCCTTTCAAAAAATCAATCGGCCTCAAACTGCCCTTCTATTCCATACATCCTTGCTTGACTTGTTTCACAAGTATGCTTGTTAATGTCAGGACGTCACCCTAACTCTGAAATAGGCCAGGAGGAAATGGCAAAGGACATCCTTGTTTTAAAGGTGCGGACACCACGGCGGGGAAGCAACCAGAATCAGGCCCTACTTTCTGGCTCCCTGCCGGGGCTCCCCCCTCCAAAATCACCAAATCACCCAATCATTTGTTTGCAGAGCGGCCTGCGCCCATCCAGCTTTGCCCCGCCTGGGAGAACACCCTAGTTTTGAGCAGATCCAGCAAACAGGGTTCCCGGGACCCTCTGTTAGAGCGAACCACGGGAAGTCCCCGAGCGTGCTCCCAGGGCCGCAGGACGAGGCCTCCCCGCCGAGGGGCGACCCCAGGCCCGAGCGACGCGGGACGCGGATCGAAACCCTCGGGAGGGCCGGGCGCCGACAGCTGCACCGCCCCCTCACGTGACGCCGCTCCCGGGCCGCCCCGCGCCTGCGCAGACGGGGCCGGGAGGAGGGGCGCCGGGAGGGGGCGGGCGCGGGCGCGGGCGCGGGCGCGGCCAGCTGACTGACAGCTCGCGCGGGCCGGCGCCTCAGAAGGACCCGGCTCTGGGGCCGGCGCAGTGGCCGCATTCCGGAGCCCGAAGGCGCCCACTCGCTCCCAGTCTGCCCGGCCGGCCGGCCGCCCCCCGCCGCGGTGAGAGGGGACCCTGCCAGCGGCCGAGAGGGGAGGGCGTGCCGGGTTCTCCCGGCGGCGAGGGGGCTCTCCGAGGGGCGACAGCTGGAGCGCCCAGGGACCGGCGGGTGAGGGACCGTGGGGTGGGGTCGAGGGCCTCTGGGGTTTCTGCAGGAAATGGGAAGGCGGGGCAGGAGTCCACCGTGTGAGGAGCAGTGCGATACCTGAGGGGGGGGTGCTGGACAAGGTGTCCCCGCTCCCCGGTGGCTGACGGTGTCGCCAGGTGGCTTAGGGATGGAGCCGGTTCCCCCCCGCCCCCCGCCCTGCCTCGACTCCTGGAAGGGCGTGCTGGGGAGGGGTGCGTGGGACCGGGATGGGAAAGACAGTTGCCAAGTTGTGCTGTGTGTTGGATTTTAAGTTTTCTGTCCCTCTGCTCCTGGGGTGGCAGCTGGGGGCGGCGGCATGGGGGCCAAGGAGAAAGGGCTCAGCTTGTGCCTTCCCAGGGCCCCCTCCTCCCCACGCTCAGGAAGCAGGAGGAGCTTTGCAGAGAGGCCAGCACTACCGACACAGTGTTAGAGGCTGTTTGGAACAGCTGGTTCAGGGTGGCCTGCACCCGCGTCCGGGGTCTTGGAAAGGACAGGATGCGGTCCTTCTGGAGCTGGGTGCGAGTTGCCCCTTGGTGGGGTCTGGGCTTCCCTGGGTTGTACGTTGATTGCATTTGGGAAGAGGAAGAGGACTTGGCAGTGGGCACGAGCCAGCTCCTGTGACTCTGCCTAAGTGTGAGGCCAGGGTGCCAGCCTGCAGACTGGGCGGGAACTCACCTCTGAGCTGGCACAGGTGAGGTGCTTGACATGCCGGCTGTCCCTGAGGCGAGTCAGCGTTTGGAGGCAAGCCAACAGCTGTCAGGGACCAGGCTGCTGTAGCCAGGCCGCCCTCCAGACCATTATCATCTAATGCTAAGGTTTTGGGCTCATTTGCTTAGAGGCACCCCCTCCCTCACCCTAAACCAGGGCAGCCAAGATGCTTAACACCGAATTAAGTAAAGAAAAAGAAATCCAGTTGTATTACACGTGAGCGCTTCTTCCCATCTTTTCACGGTTCTGTTTGGAAGTGTATGTTCTCCCATTGTTCCATCTCTCCCTTGGGCTGTCACTGGTTTTCATTTCCACCTTGTGCAGAAACAGGACTGCTTACGCATTTGAAACACAGGGCGACTGGCTATTGAGATCGGCTCACAATGAGAAAGTTGACTCATGAGATTCTCTTTTTCCGTTAAAGAAATGAAGATGGCTAAGGACTCAGGCATAGACACTTTAGCGAGCAGCAGATTAACTTCTCATTTGGTTCTGGAGTACATTCCCGTGTTTTGTTTTGTTTTTTTTGCAGTGTTTGTCTTTTGTATGGCCTGTGTGAGTTAATGTGAAGATAGCTCATATTACTTAAGAACATAACAACTAAGGCCAGTGAAAAGCTACTTGGTGACCTGAGTAAATCACAAGCCTTAAATAACTTGCTTCGGATTTCCAGAGAGTGGAGGGTATCCACAGGTATTAGATGTGCTTCTTTTTGCATGACTATAGCTTTGGTTCTTTGAAGGTAAATTGCTTTGGGGTGACCCCAAATGGCTCTGACGGCACTTCTTTTAGGATAGTCTTTAGGAAGGGTTTAGGGTGGGATGAGTCATGCTACGTGCCTCCCCATCCTCCCTCAAAAAAGAAAATAATCTGGTTAAAAGAACCATCAGAAGCAGCCTGGGAAGAGAAAACGTCAGGAAAAGTCAACCCTCATGACACGCAAAGGGAGGGGTAAAAATGCTTATTGCCAGTGATAACCCCTCACTTTTACAGGACAGAGTCATTTGCAAACGGCTTTCACACAGAATCTTAATTGATCTTCACAAATGTCACAGATGAGGAAACTGAGGCTAAGTGACTTGCTCAAGGTCACTTAGCTGCTAGGGGGCAAAGCAGAGTGTTAACCCTAGCCATCTGACACCAGATGCAGTGGCCCGTCACCACTCTGCCGAGTGGGATGTGGGAAGGATGAGGACAGATGACACACACACCCCAGGGCCCTAGGGCTTTCCCAGCATCCTTCTCTCCCACCGCTTGCCCCACCTGCTAAGTCAGCTTGGCTCGCAGGTGTGGATTCTCTTCACCACTTCCCTCTATCCCAGGCTTGGGAGTCTGCGCCTACTCAGATTTGTTTAAGTCTTTGAGAAATCTAGTGGGAGGTATGATTGCAGGGAGTGTCTTTTGCCCAAGCACTCAGTGTTTCCTAATAGTCTAGGTGTCTTCAGCCATGTGATGCAAGAGACCAAAGCAATTCTAGGGCAACTTGCCATAATCATTTTTCTTGTCCTCCACCCGGAAGAAAAATGCAGTGGTTGTGAAACCTGAGGAGTTGACCCAGTACTTCTGTTTATTTTATCCAGTTTTTTATGCATGGCATTGTTCGCGTTATAGTGACACTTTTTTTTTTTTTTTTTTAAAGAGGGCACAGCTGTTCTCATTAGGGAAGAATGAGCTTGAATCCTGTTTTCTCGATCTGAGCATCTAGATCTGAAAAAGGACACCAGCGGAGGTTATCTGAGATGCGTTTCAGCAGGTCAGTGGTACAAAACAGAATTAAAACCAAGGCAGTCTTGGGGCACATCAGTGGACATGTAGATCTGGAATGGCAAAGGTGAAAGTTCTCTTCTACTTCATGCTTAGAATATCGAGTTCTTTTCTGGGCTTCACATTTAGTGAAGGACATAGAAAAAAACATCAAGCATATTTACTGGAAATTGCTACAGTGGGGAATGAATTAGAGCTGGTAAGCCTGGAAATCTTGGGAGTCAAGATTCAGGACTGTCATTTATTAGACTTGTTCTGTGGAGGTCCAAGGTCCCAAGAATGAAAGGACAAAAGTTATACTTAAAAAGACTTCAGTTATAAGAACTTTATGGTGTCAGAGTGATCTTTTAAAAACTAAGAATCAAATCATGTGTCTCCCCAGTGACTTCTCAGTCGTCTTGGGGTCAGATGCAAACTTCTCACCTGGGTCTACTGTACAAGGACTGACTGACCTTCCTTGTTTCTCCGGCTTCATCAATGAACCCTCTCTCACTCTCTCACAGAAGTCCCTCTTTCTTTCTGTGCCTTGACCAGGTCTAGCTTGCTGTGCCTCAGGTCCTTGCACTGGCTGTTCCTCCCGCCAGATTCTCCGTGGCTGCCTCCTTGTCATTCAGGTCACTGGTCCAGTATCACATGCTTAGTGGGACCTTCCCTAACAATATAAATAATTTCATCCTGGTCCCCAACCCACTCACTTGTGTTACGATGTTTTACTTTCTTCAAAACATCAGAAATGGCCTTATTTGTAAGCGCTTTTATTGTCTGCTCCCCATTTTACCATTGTATCAGCACTGCTCCAAACAGTGCCTGCCTGGCACGTAGTAGGTGCTCAATGAATATTTGTTGAGTGAATGATTTTTACGACAGATCTTTTCAAAGATGGGAGGGGTTGCTGCATTGGTAGATACTAAACTAGTCTTCTTTTACTAGAGACAGTCATCCATAGGCTGGCTAGCTGACCATCGGGCAAGAGAATTCAAGCATTAGATGGACAGTAAAACCAGATCCCTTTCTGTACGAGTCTCCTAGGTCTGCTATAACAAAGTACCACAGACTGGAGGGCTTAAAGCAATAGATATTCTCTTACGGATCTGGAGACAAGACATCCAAAATCAGGGTGCCAGCAGGGTTGGTTCCTTCTTGGGGGCTCAGAGGGAGCGTCCGTTCGGGGCCCCCTCCCAGCCTCTGGGGGTTTCCAGCCATCCTTTCTGTTCCTCAGCTTGCAGCTGCATGACTCCTACTCCTGCCTCTGTGGTCACATGGCCTTCTCTGCACGTGCGCGTGTGTGCATGTGTGTGCGTGTGTGTGTGTGTGTGTGTGTTTTCACATTATCTTCCCTCTGTGTGTCTCTCTCTGTCTCCTCTCTTCTTGTAAGGACACCAGTCAAATGGGCTTTGGGGCCCACCCTATTCCATAATGACTTTATCTTAACTAATTACATCTGCAAAGACCCTGTTTCCAAATAACGTCCCATTAACCGGTTCCAGTGCTTCAGACTTCAACGTCTCTTTTGATTGTTCAATTCAATGCATAACGCCGTCTAACTTCGAGATCCATTGACCTTTTAAAGGGAAAAGCTGGCAGGAGGGGCTGGGTTATTTTTCAGGCTAAGGACGTGGTTTTGGATGTTTGTGCCCAAAGCGTTTGTAATCCTTACAACTCGCAACTAACAGCTTGTGATCTGTGTGTGGCCCAGGTGAGGGGAGGGAGGGTCCGAGCCGTTGAGTGACTTTCCGGAGGTCGTGCAGGACCCCACCAACCTCCTGACTGATTGCAGAGCCCGTGGCCTCCCCTCCCCTCCCCCACCCGCCAGTGGCCAGGCCCTTCTCGTGGCTCCGGCCCAGGTTAGGATGCGGGTTTCTCCGAAGACTCTTCAGGGGCCCTGGAGGGATGATCTCCTCCCTTGGCTTCTGCTTTACCCCGTCGTCCTTGTGGTAGAGGAGTGGCTCAGTGACAGTGAGATAAGCGGTGCAGCTGGACACGATGTTCCCAGGTCAGACCTCACACAGCTGGTCAAAGCCGGAGGCCACAACGTCAGAGAAGTCACGTTTTTCCTTTGTTGGGCTTTTCCAGTGATTCTGAGGGGCTTTTAAGTAAGGTCTGGAGAATTCTGAGTTTCGGTGTCTCAGATTTTGACCCTGAACAAGTATTGCTGATGTTCTAAAGATGAGCCATGCAGGAGTTCATAGAGAGACTTTGCTGATTGGGGCCCGGCGGGTGGGGGCGGTGAGAGCAGGGCAGGCTGCCAGCAAAAGAGCCAACGCGCCTTGTCCCTTCGCCTTCAGAGACCTTTTTGTTTCTGGCTCCCTCTCACCCAAATACCCAATATCCCCCCCTCCCTCATTTCATTTTTTGTTGGCTGGGTCATACATGCAGATGGTACAAAACGCAAAAAATACAGAAAGATGTCCAGTGAAAAGTGGTTTCTGTCACTGCTTCCCCTGCCCTCCCCCAGCTTCCCAGTCTCTTCCCCAGTGGCACCATCTCCACCAGTTTCTTCTGTCTCCTCGCAGAGACCTTGCTGTCCTTTACTGTCCCCAAGCATCACCTCCAGCCCGCCCCACCGCACGGACTGTGCTCCCATCCCTGCTTTCCGTTCCTCCGGCCTTTTCAGACCCCTTGCTGTGGGCACCTCAGAGGCTGGTCTGTTCCCGGGTGCTAAGAGCTAATGACAACACCTCAGCCAAGAGCTTTATATTTAGACGAGAGGTGCTTAAAAGAAATGAGTCTGTAACGGTAAAATGTGGGGCTTTCAGGGAAGAGTGTGGGGAGAGAGCTTGTATTTATGGGGCGCTTTTTAGATCAGGTTCCTTGAACTTCAGGGTTGGCCCTGATGAAGAGGTGAGTACAGAGACTCAGGGAAGGAAGCAGGGAGGGGCAGTTGATGGTGTGTTTCCCCAGGGCATCGAGATGGTGTCGTCCCAGCTCGGATTTGCTGTGCCGGGTGCTCTCTGGGGGTTGTCACTAACCCTCACAAGAACACGGATGGGGGAGCTGCTGTTCCCCTCCGCATTTCACAGGTGAGAAAGCTGAGGCATAGAGAAGCGGAACGATGTGCCTCTGTCACATCTGCTTGTAAGGGCAGAGCTGGCTCGCAGCTCCAGGCAGGTTCAGTCCAGGTACCAAAGCTGCGTGTACATGTCATCTCCCCTGAGTTTGGTGGTATCTTCATAGCTCTCAAAAGGCAGCGTGATCCCAGTGTGGCACACGGGTGACACTCCATGTTGTGCCCCAGAGGAGGAACCTCACAGAAGGAAAATCTGTCGTCCCTCAGGCTTTCTGGGCTCATTCAAGAAATGTTCTCCTGCCTCTAAAGATGCAAAATGATGGGACTTCCCTGGCGGTTCAGTGGCTAAGTCTTCGCCTTCCAATGCAGGAGGTGTGGGTTCGATCCCTGGTTGGGGAGCTGAGATCCCACATGCCTCATGGCCAAACAAACAAAACAAAACAGCAGCAATATTGTAACAAATTCAGTTAAGACTGAAAAAAAAAGATGCAAAATGAATGACCAAGACTCATCCCACTGTAGGGATAATCTCCAACAAAAGCTGAAAGAAATGGTAAATTCGGAGGGGAAAAAGAGAGAGAGAAATGGGGATTATTTTTTTCTCCCGTTTACCAAATCCACATGCGCAAGCTTGTGCCTGGGTGCAGGCCGTGTTTCTCAGGGACAGCCTTTCACAGACAGGTGTGCTCTGAGGCCTTTGCATCACAGCCTGGCATGAGTCAGAGAAGATGATTCACCAGTAGCAAAAATGACCAATGAGCTCGGGAAAAAGGAGACTCTAGGATCAGCAGAGCAAAGGGAAAATACCAGAGTAAATGAGCTTGGAGGGCTGCTGTGCAGCTGACATCCTTGAGCGAGAGGCTTTGGGTGTAAAGCAGGGAGGCTAAGATCAAAAATAGGGCCCAAGGGGCTTCCCTGGTGGCGCAGTGGTTGGGAGTCTGCCTGCCGATGCAGGGGACACGGGTTCGTGCCCCGGTCTGGGAAGATCCCACATGCCGCGGAGCGGCTGGGCCTGTGAGCCATGCCCGCTGAGCCTGCGCGTCCGGAGCCTGTGCTCCATAACGGGAGAGGCCACAACAGTGAGAGGCCCGCGTACCGCAAAAAACAAAAAAAATAGGGCCCAAGAAAAGTGGGGGGAAAAAACCCCGCCAGAGAAGAAAACGGACCTGAACTGTGCGTTAATAGTAAATACCAAGAATGAAGTAAAAGAATTAAGTGAGATCAGAACAGTGAAAACGTAAGACCCCTCCCCACTTAACTCGTGTGGTGGTGTACAGGAATAGGAAACCGGTCCACGGAGGAAAGCTAGTCCGGTCCCCTCTCCGCTCTAGGAGGGGGTAGATTATGCTGAAGCTCTTGAAGCAGCAGGATCACGCTTAGAACCCCGCGGCTCCGTGTGGGTGATCAACAACTTCAGGGCCACCCCTGGTCGGGGAACTAAGATCCCGCATGCCGTGCGGTGAGGCCAAAGAGAAAAAGAAAAAAATCTCACTTACCTGAAAGAAGAAAGTAAGGAGGATGAAAGAGGTCGTCTACATAATCAGAATCTAACGTGAGGGGAATTAACAAGAATCCTGTGCCCTGTGGCAAAGGCCTCATCTCTCAGGTCACGTCGAGGGGCTGAAACCCGAGGGGTCCCGCTAGGTTGAGCCCTCCCGCCTGGTGGTCCTGCTGTGTCCTCGCCTCCGTGCCTGTCGCCCCTCTGCACGGCCGCCCGAGTGCAGCATCTTTGCAAAATCGAAAACAGACTGTGGCGTTCCCCTGGTGCAGACCCTCCAGCGCTCTCCCGTTGTTCCTGGGATGAAATCCCGACTCCGTAACGTGGCTCCCAAGCCCCTGCCTAGTGCACGGCCTGCAGCTCTGCCAACCTCAGCTGGACCAAGTTCACTCCCACCGCAGAGCCCGTAAACTTGTCATTTCCTGGGGCCGAGGACGCAGGTGGTGGAGGTGTCTCAGGCTGAGCCACATGCATGGGCTTCAGCTTCTAGCAGCCACACGAAACAAGTAAAGGAAACAGGCCCAGTTAATTTTGCTAGTAGATTTTATTTAATCCAAGATATCCAGAATATTATCATTGACATATCTAATCAACATAAAAATTGTTAAGACAGCCTACATTCTCTTTCTGTGCTAAGTCTGGGATCTGCGCGGTTGGCACGTCTCAGTTTGAACGAGTCACATTCCCTGGCTCAGTGACCACATGGGGACAGTGGCTGCAGCTCTAACCTGCTTGTGCTTCACTCATGGCACTTAGGACAGACCATGATGCTGTCTGTTTACCTCTGTTCTCTGACTTGAGCACATGCTCCTGGAGGCCCGGACTTTTGTTTGCCTTGTCCACGTGGCCCAGCACCTGGCACCCTGTGGTGCTCAAGAATGTTTATTGAGTGATCGGATAAACACGTGACCGAGCAAAGGAGCCTCACCTCTATCCTCTTCATGTCCCAGAGGCAACTCAGTAGTTAGTGCCATTTGGAGCCTCTTCAATCAGGGGCATTGCATGCACAAGGTTCCCTGCTTCTTGTAGGTCCCTAACTATTTCATATCGGGACTTGTGTATTGTCAAAGGCCCATCATGATTATTATTTTTTTTTTTTTTTTTTTTTTTTTTTTTTTTTTTGCTGTACGTGGGCCTCTCACTGTTGTGGCCTCTCCCATTGCGGAGCACAGGCTCCGGACGCGCAGGCTCAACGGCCATGGCTCACGGGCCCAACCGCTCCGCGGCATGTGGGATCTTCCCAGACCGGGGCACGAACCCGTGTCCCCTGCATCGGCAGGCGGACTCTCAACCACTGCGCCACCAGGGAAGCCCATGATTATTCTTTATTGGGCTTTTTTGGGGGGAGCGACAGTGATACTAACGAGAGAAGGATTTTCAAAAGGAAGCAGTTAACAGGATTGAGACCCTGGTGGTGTTACTGCTGAGAGTTAATCTAGATCAGGGATTTCAACTGGGGACAACATCTAGGGACCTTTTGGTTGTCACGACTGGGGCTTGCTTCTGGCATCCAGTGGGTGGAGGCAAGGGATGCTTCTAACCATGCTACAGTTTGGCACACGGGACAGACCCCACTACCAAGAATTATCCAGCCTGCGTGTTGATAGAGCCACTGTTGGAAGCCCTGCTGTAGATCAGCACGGCTCCACATTGGCTGCATTTCTGAATTGCCTCTGGTAACGTCAGGGAGGTTATTAGTTTCCAGAAACTTGACAGGTTCTACGCCGGGCCCCATCCTTTCATTCCCTTGTCTCTCTTTCATGTAAACCGGCCCCTACTTATCATTTATTTTCCTAAAAGGATAGCCCAAACGGGAGCTGCCTCCAGCTAAAGCCCTTGAGATGAAAGAAAATCAGCTCCACGTTTACAGCATGAATTAGAATTCTGCAGAGAAGACATGTGGAGAAGCCCGCGCCTCGAGAACCATGGATCAATGCACTTTAAGCCCTTGGAAGCCGTTTGGAAAGCTTTGAAGCAAAGCAGCAGCGGAAACCCATCTCTTTTCACCTACGTTGAAATAAACATCTGCCAACTACGCTTTCAAATAAGCAAACAAACACGTATTTGTACTCAGAAGCAGGACTGGAGTGCAAAATTACATATATTTCAATTCTTGTTCAATGTTAAGGCCCCCCAAAACAAGAGAATTCAGCTCTCATAGTATTGTGGGTAGAAAAGGGATTGATTATATATGTTTTGATTTTAAGGTTTTGGGGAATACTTGCAAATATAGAGTTGTGCTAGGCTTGGCAGTATTTTTTATCTTTGCCAGTCCTCCGACTAGTTCTGAACAAGTCTGAACAGTTGTGTGTGTGTCGGGTGGTTCCCACTACCCCTCGCCCGCTGCTTCGTGCTGTTTTCTCCTGCAATGTCTCCCCTTGTCTGACTGGCAGGCTCCTACCAGATTTGACCCAAGCAGTGCAGTCTAAGTCTCCCCAGGCAGCATCAAAGTCTCCTGCTTCTGGGCTTCCATGCATGTCTGCAGCCTGGAATTACAGCACTTGTCCCGTTGCTATAATCATTTACTTATGTCTGTGTCTTCTTAGATTGTGTTTGGTAAAGGAAGGCCCATATCCTCTTCATCTCTGTATCCCCAGGACTTAATCACAATTCACAGGACATGGTAGGGGCTTAATAAAATGTCTGTTGCACGAATGACCTGAACGCTACAAGATAACACCTTTTATCCGTCACGCTGGTACGGCCTCCATCCGAGAAGTGAGGCAGCGGCTCTGTTCTTGGCCTTGGATGGTGAAGTTGCAGGACTCAGCACTGAGCAGAGATGACAAACCAGTCCCAGGGTAGTAGTGGCCCTGCACTGTCCCTGGGTCTCTGTTTTAGTCGGCTGGTGACTTTGTGGGTGGAAAGTGTGGGTTCCAGACGCAGCTCTGTGTGCACCGCTGTGCAGCTTTGCTGACACGCCATCCCCGTCCCTTCCCTGCCCTGGGTCTCCTTTTCCCATCTTAGGGCAGCTTCCATGAGTCTGTGCCTTTCCCCTGAGCTTCTTGTCTGCCACCCCATCCCTTTCTTGTCTGTCTGCCAGCCGCCACCGTCTTCTGGAAATCTGAAGTCTCATCCAAGCCTAACATCTTGGGGTTTTATTCGAGTAAAACAAAATCTAGAATTACATAGTGCATGACGGTTTTGTTCCCGCTCCTTTGCAAACATCTCCTTTCTTCTTCTCTTTTTAAAATGAATTTATTGTATTTATTTCATTTATTTATTTCATTTTTGGCTGTGTTGGGTCTTTGTTGCTGCGTGCGGACTTTCTCTAGTTGTGGCGAGCGGGGGCTACTCTTCGTTGTGGTGCACGGGCTTCTCACTGCGGTGGCTTCTCTTGTTGCGGAGCACAGGCTCTAGGCGCGCGGGCTTCGGTAGTTGTGTCACGCGGGCTCAGTCGTTGTGGCTCGCGGGCTCAGTCGTTGTGGTGCACGGGCTTAGTTGCTCCGTGGCATGTGGGATCTTCCCAGACCAGGGCTCGAACCCGTGTTCCCTGCCTTGGCAGGCGGATTCTTTTTTTTTTTTTTTGTCACCATCATAAAAAATCATTTATTAGATGCCAAATTGCACATCAGATAGACAGCAACTACTGCCCAGTGAGAGCTTGAACTCTAGAGCTAAGACTAATGAGAATATACCAAAAATTGTAAAATCAAAACATTAAACGAATAGCACAAGTGCCTCCAACAAACATATTACTTCTAAGGTATCCAAAGGAACTAGAGATTGCAGCATATTCTCAGGTTTATATAACTGTGTATTTATATCATATCCCCACACTCCCTAGACTGTTAATACAAGGAAGGATGTCAAAAAATAAGACAAAACACCTGTAGTCAGACAGGCTGTGAAAAGATGGGTAATGGTCATCCTGATACCAGATCAATAGCTCTCTCAGTCTACAAAACTAAAAACAGATGAATATACACACTTCTCATGAAGATCCTTTAGTTACTTTTTAAACAGATGTCCAAGCAAAAACACTTTCCAATGGAAATCCTATAGGCTTAACAAGTTTAATGAACAATTTCAAATAAAACTCTTTATTCAGATAAATATAACCTGCTTAGTACACATATGTAGTAAATTGGCAGATTACTTTGAGCAGAATCTGCAGTATCAGATTGTATGACATGCTGCAGTCATCAGAACAATGCCGCTTAATTATATGGAATCGCAGGAGTCAAAGACTCAAAACAGCATTTGCTGTGAAATGTCACTTGTTTTTAGTTTTAACTGCCTGAATTACTGGGTTAGTCATTTTCTATGTTAAATGCAGAGATGTGGATAGACTATTACCTACTGCAACAAAGCTGTAAACAAAACTATTTTGAGTTCAACTCCTTCAAGAATAACAATTGGGCCTCCCTGGTGGCGCAGTGGTTGAGAGTCCGCCTGCCGATGCAGGGGATACGGGTTCGTGCCCCGGTCTGGGAGGATCCCATATGCCGCGGAGCGGCTGGGCCCGTGAGCCATGGCTGCTGAGCCTGCGCATCCGGAGCCTGTGCTCCGCAACGGGAGAGGCCACAACAGTGAGAGGCCCGCGTACCACAAAAAAAAAAAAAAAAAAAAAAAAAAAAAAAAAAAAAAAGAATAACAATTAAATTCCACAGTTTCTTTAATTACAAAATGTAACCTGTTAACATCTGCATGCTATTGGAATAATGCTGTTTCATCAATGGTGGATGTTACATAACCTGATAGTCCAGGAATCACATTAAGGACTTTGATACACATTTTCATCACTGCATCAACAACAAAACCCAAGAAATTTGTTCGACAGTTGAATTCTTCAGTACAAAGTTTTCACTCTGCATGTGTCAACATCCCTGCTGCAAAATGTCGTAAACCAACCGTCCCTAGCAATGAATTCCTGCATTTAGTTTTTCATCACTATATTAACTTTCATCCAAGTATTCATTAAAACTGACATGGTAGGATAATGATGTCTCTGAATTAATGACCATCTGTGGAATCTGTCAGTTAACACTGTAAACAGAGGGTGAAAAAGCCATCAGCATAAAAATAGCATGGGTCTCACGGATGGACACTGACCGCTTCCTTCAACTCCTTGCGCTCCGAGCAGCTCGAATTACATCCAGCAAATGGATTTAGGTGCAAGTGCCCAACAAAGCAACAACTGAAAATATGCCTCTTTCACAGTAACTGACACTCAGGGATTGTTTTTTCCTCTGCATACCAATCATTAACAATATTACACCAAAAAGGCATTTTAATTACACTCACGTATATATTAATGTCTTCGTAAAAGATGGTTTTCTAATCTTTTATGGAGACCATCTTTCTACACAATTCTAAGAACCTCAGACAGAGAGACTTGCTGAAGAAGAACCTATAGAAGACCTCGCTTTTTTTTTTTTTTTTTTTTTTTTTTGCGGTACGCGGGCCTCTCACCGTTGTGGCCTCTCCTATTGTGGAGCACAGGCTCTGGACGCGCAGGCCTAGTGGCCATGGCTTACAGGCCCAGCCGCTCCACGGTTGTGGGATCTTCCCAGACCGGGGCACGAATCCACGTCCCCTACATCGGCAGGCAGACTCTCAACCACTGCGCCACCAGGGAAGCCCCTCGCTTTTTTATTTGAGACCCCGAAGGCCCAGCAGGCTGCTGTCCTGTGACCGAAGGGTGGAGACATTGGAAACAGTGATCCAAGTGTGACTTTGACGTACAGAGCACAGGGTCTCAACTGTGGATCTGCAAACAAGAAGCAAAAGAAGAATGAGGAAGGGGGGGAAAGGAGTGGATGAACTGGGTTAGGGCTGTTGGTTTCCCTTTTCCTCACCAACAGTATCTTCAGCCGGCGGATTCTTAAACACTGCGCCACCAGGGAAGCCCCTCCTTTATTCTTTTTTCTCTTTTTTTTTCTCGACTGTGCCACGTGGCTGACAGGATCTTAGTTCCCTCACCAGGGATCGAACCCGTGCTCCCTGCATTGGAAACTCGGAGTCCTAACCACTGGACCGCCAGGGAATTCCCAATTCTTTTATTATTATTTTAAAATCGTTCAGTTTTTTTTCCCTGAAGGCCCTGAGTAATTAATATGAAAGCCTAGCATTTGTGGGTGAAAAGTGCTAAACCCTCCTTGTTTGCCTGTCTCTACTAAAATAGGAATTAGAAAACTTCTTTAAATGCTTCGGAATAAATGTCAGATTGCTAAATCAGACATTGCCTGTATCACTTCCAAACAGGAAGACCTGTAGATTGTCTTCTCCGGTAGGGATTGGTGAGGGAGGCTTAATCCACTCCAGTCGTTGACGGCTCTGTGGAGCGTCCTTATCTGTACCCGAAATGAGCACAGTTACCTACTTGCCCTACAGCAAGGCTGTGGACTCAGACTCTGCTGGGGCTTATCTAGACTCTCGTATTTAGCTCTATGGCTTTAGACAGCTACTTAAAAATATCTATCTAAAAAGCTCTTTAGACAGCTTTTCTAAGCCTTAAAGTTTCTTCAGCCGTAAAATAGGGATAATAATAACCTAGCTTCTGTGTTACAGGAGAATTAAATCAGGTTCTCAGCACAGAGCACTTAGCTTAGGGCCTGGTGTGTCATGAGCATACAATGAGTACTGGTTGCAGTTATCAAAAAGTACTAAATAATTGTAATAGCATTATAGAAAAGAACAGTCCAAGTCAGTGGCTTTGACCTTCTAGAGAGAACGTCACACCGGGAACCACGGCAGGACTCAGGTGCGGCAGGAGGTCTCAGGTGAATGTGCGAGAGGTGGGAGCAGTGACTCTTGAGATGTCTGGAAATGCCATCCTTTTATTCAAATTAAAATTTGCCAGGGGGAGAAAATTTTTAGCGAAATTTTAGCGAAACCTTTAAAAGGTTTGGTGAAAGACTCATCTCACATCTCAGACCACTCTATAGAAGTGATAATACTCTGTCATTAGATCCAGTGGTGAAACCCACCCTCATCCCACCCCCGTCTCCCTCTCTGTGTCTCTTTTGCTGTCTCTGTCTCTCTCACTCTCTTTCTGCCTCTGTCTCTGTCCGTCTGTCTCTCTGGTCATTGGAGCAACCTAGCAAGTACGGTCTGGTCAGAGGCCCTTGATGAGATGACACTTTCCTCCATGTCATGTTTCGGGGGATTCTGAGGCCAAAGGCACGTGGGATCTCTTATGTTAACACGAAGAGTCTGGAATGGGATTTTAGGAATATACTCACATTTGCTCAATAAGGGGGCGGCAAGTGGGGAATTGGGGGTAAATCACTTGAGGAAAGAACAAGCAAAACCGGCCGTGGAGGTGGCAACCTGGAAGCAGGCATCCTGTCTCATCCCAGCAGGGCAGCCAGAGCCATCGCCCCTGGTTCTCCTGAGCCCTGGGCCTTGGGCGGAAAGACGGGCCGACGGCCAGCAGAGGTTTGGGTCAGGCTGTGGCCCAGCACAGAGAGTGTGGCCTCCTCCCCAATCTGCCCTGTGTGACTGACGTGTGTTAAATTGCCTGAAATACCTTACAGGGACCTTCATGCCTTTAGAAAGGCGTGAACGTTTCCCCATCTCTGTTTCCTAAAAACCACAGTGGCTCAGAAAGAAGGCTTGTCTCTTCTCCTCGTGGACACTCGACGAGGTCTCTGCAGCTCAGCGCCTTTGTCCAGTCAAGTAGCGAGGAAGCTGGGTCCACAGCGTGAGCTCGGAGGAAGGAGGTGACCCCGGGCCCAGAATGCACCTCAGGGGCCACGGGTCCCCAGGAAGGGGAGGTGGTGGGCTCCTGTGTCACCCAGTCCAGGCTTGCAGGGAGGTGACTCAGAAACCAGGCCCCAAGGGGGAGCTTCGACTGCATTTACTGTCCGTGGTGCAGAAGAGTGAGACCCCAGCTCTCCCAGCAGCTCTGGAATCAGCCTGTCTCCTGCCACCGCCAAAAGGCAGCGCTTCCCTTAAAAAGGGAGGTGTTCCTCCCCAGTCATGGGCGTGGTCTGCAACAGACAGACGCGTTCCTGGACGTTTCCTTGGCAGGAAGGAGTGGGTGGAGAGGAGGCCCGGGCTGCCACCCAGCTCTTCCCAGAGCTGCAAGGGGCTGTCTTACTGCAAAGTGAGCACGTTCCCTGGGGAGAGAGTGCTTGTATTTGATACTTCAGCGGAGGGCCCATGACTGTGTTTTAACAGTGTGGTACGGGGGCTCTTGAAATTGAGTCCCACTTCAAAGATTCAGGGATCCTAAGTCATTGTCGCCGCAGAGAGGGGACCGAGTCCTGCCCTGTGCGTGTGTGGAGGGGGCCTGTCCTTCAGGCCCCGCAGGCTGCGTCGACGTCAGACCGGTGGTCAGCTCACGAGGCTTAATGGAGCTCCTCTGGGTTCCTGACCTTGATCCTTAAGTCCAGCTTGGGCTTTTGTACTTTTCTGGGGCCCGTGGCTGGACCCCCAGTGGGTGAGGCGCATCTTCCAGTGGCATCCACCTGCGGTAGGGGTCGGAAGGGAGATGTGGGCCTGCAGTGGGGGGCCGTGTGCAGCCCTGGGGCCCGTGTGCTGACACTGCCGCGTCTTTTAACTTGACTGTCGTGACTTTGGTCTTCCAGTAGGAAGCATTTCTGTGAGATTTTCTCTCATTAAACCTTTCTTACCATGTGTCTTCACTGTGCAGCCACACCTGTTACACGTGGCTATTCTGCCAGCGGTTTCTTACCTGTTCAGTTTTAAAACAAAACTGACTTGATCCAGAGTAGCTTCTACCTGCTTGACCCCTTCCTCCATGCAGACAAAGGATGAAAAACCACAGAAAAACGAGGGACTCTGGGATCGAGGACTCCCCCCATTCTCCACCTCTTTTCTCACGTGTCTGACCCTGTCTACCTGCAGAGGAAGGACAGCCCACGTGTAGGGAGGTGCCGTCCTTTAAGGTCAGCCCGCACGGAGATTGAAAGGACCGGTTTGGTTGCTCACGTTCTCTAGGAATTCGGGTTCAGAACCTGTTTGTCAGGAAGGGTGTGTGGTTCCAAATGGACACCTGGGAGGCATGCGGACACAGGTAGCCACTGAACCAAGAAATCGAGAACACGTGCTAGGCTGGATGATAAGGGAATGTCAGCCATGCAGCTGAGGAGTCTGGGGTCTCTAGGGCCCCGCTTTTTATAAGAAAAGGGAACTACTATTTACTTAGCCCTTGTTTTGGGCACTTGGCTGGCTGCTTCCACCTCTTTTTTGTTTTTTTAATTAACACATAGTAAAATTCACCTTTTTTTTATAGTACATTTCTGTGAAATTTAAAATACGTATAGATTTGTGTAACCACAAATTCAATTAGGAGGCAAAACATTTTCTTCATCAACCCCACATCTCCCTTGGGTTCCCCCTTGTTGCACCCCATCCCTAACTCCTGGCAACCCGCACCCCCTTGTTTTGGAGCACATCTTATAAATGGAGTCTTGCCTTAGGTGAACTTCTGAGGACCGTCTTTCACTCAGCATCACGCATTTGAGGTTCCCTGAGGTGTTACGTGTGGTAGGATTTCATTGCTGAGAGGTAGGCTCTAGTGTGGGTACAGCACAGTTTGTTTAGTCATTCACCCATAGGAGGACATTTGGCTTGTTTTCCGTTTGGGGCCATTATGAATAGAGTTGCTAGAAACATTTGTGTACAGAATTTTGTGTAAACCTAAGTTTTCATTCGTCTTGACATATCTAGGTGTTGCTGGGTTATGTGGTTAAGTATATGCTTAACTTTATAAGAAACTCCCCACATCTCCCATGCAGAAGAATTCCAAATGATGTGTGTAGATCCTCTACCCTAAAGGACTTGGAGCATAACTCCCTACTCCTTAAGGGGGTGCTGCGTGAAGTGACCTCCTTCCCAAGAGCACAGTTTGGAAGGGGAGATTAACAAAAGAGTACTTTACAGTGGGGAAGCCTGGTAAATATGACCTCAGCCTGGTGATCAGGGTCAACGGAGAGAAGTCAAGTTGATGGTATGTGACTTTGAAATGATGTGGTGAAAATGGCACTTTACCTCTGTGGTCTTCCTCCCCAAACCCCATAACCCCAGTCTAACCCTGAGAAAAATACCAGACAAATCCCCACTCAGGCACATTCTGCAAAATACCCGACAAATACTCAAAGTTGTCAAAGTTACCAAAAACAAAGAAAGTCTGAGAAACTGTCATAGGTGAAAGGAGTCTGAGAAGACAGGATGATAGTGTCAGGTCGGATCCTGGAACAGAAAAAGGGCATCAGGAAAAGTCGGAGGAAACACGGATACAGTACAGACTTTAGTTAATGAGAATGGATGAATAGCAGTTCACGAATAATGACAAATAGACCTAATTAATATAAGATGTTAACAGTAGGGGAAACTTGACGTGGGGTATATGGGAGGTCTGTACTATCTTTGTTACTTTTCTGTAAATCTAAAACTATCCTAAAATTGAAGTTTTTTTTTTTTAAAAAAACAACAACAACAAACAAAAAGAGCTGCCAAACCATTTTGCATCCCCACCAGCAACACAGAGTTCCAGTTGCTCAGCATCCTTGTCAACACTTGATATGACCAGTATTTTTTAATTTTAGCCATTTTAGCAGGTGTGTAGTTGTGGCTCATCATGGTTTTAACTTGCGTTTCCCTCGTGGCTAATAATGTTGAACACCTGTTCATCGACTTATTCACCATCCGTTTCATCTCTGGTGAAGTATCTGTTCTTTTTCCCATTGTTAGGTTGTCTTCTTTGTTTTCTTTTTTTTTTTTTTTTGCAGTACGCGGGCCTCTCACTGTTGTGGCCTCTCCCGTTGCGGAGCACAGGCTCCGGACGCACGGGCTCAGCGGCCATGGCTCATGGGCCCAGCCGCTCCGCAGCATGTGGGATCTTCCCGGACCGGGGCACGAACCCGTGTCCCCTGCATCGGCAGGTGGACTCTCAACCACTGCGTCACCAGGGAAGCCCGGTTTCTTTGTTTTCTTACTGTTCGGTTTTGAGAGTTCTTTCTGTTTTCTGAATACAAGTCCTTTGCTGGATATGTGATTTGCAAATATTTTCTCCTAGTCTGTAAGTTGTCTTTTCATTCTTTTAATAGTGTTTTTCACAGAGCAAAAGTTTTTATTTTTTGTGAAGTCCAGTATATCACCTTTTTCTTCTCTGGCTAGTGCTTTCAGTGTCATAGTGTCTAACAACTCTTCACCTTGTTTTATTCTAAAAGTTTTATAGTTTTGTTTTACATTTGGTCTGGGATCCATTTGAGTTAATTTCTTAGAAGGTGTGAGGGTTACGTCAAGGTTTTTCTGTTTATTTATTTCTTTGTTCATGGATGTCCAGTTGTTTCAACACCGTTTGTTGTTGAAATGACTGTCCTTGCTCCATTGAACTGCTTTTGGATCTTTGTCAAAAATCAGTTGGCTGTACTTGTGTGGGGCTGTTTCTGGATTCCATCCTGTTTCATTGATCTGTGTGTCTGCCACCCACCTCCATGGCACTGTCTTGACTACCATAGCTATTATAGTAAGTATGATTAAAACGAGAAAGTGTGATTCCTCCAACTCTGTTTTTCTCTTTCACAGTTGTTTTATGTATTCTAGTTCCTTTGTCTTTCTATATACATTTTAGAATAGGTTTGTTTATATCTACCAAAAAGTCCTGCTGGGATAGGAATTGCATGAAACCTGTAGATCAGTCTGGGGAGACTTGACATCTTTACCGTGTTGAGTCTTAACAGTCCTTGAACACGATAGTTATTTTCTTTATTAAAGTCATCTGTGGTTTCTTTCATCAGTGTTTTGGATTCTTCAGCACACAAACACTGTACATGTTTTGTTAGATTTTTGCCTCAGTGGTCACTTTTTCAAGTTATTGGAAATGCTCTTCAGTTTTTGGGTTTTTTTTTGCGGTACGCGGGCCTCTCACTGTTGTGGCCTCTCCCATTGCGGAGCACAGGCTCCAGACGCGCAGGCTCAGCGGCCATGGTTCACGGGCCCAGCCGCTCCGTGGCATGTGGGATCCTCCTGGGCCGGGGCATGAACCCGTGTCCCCTGCATCGGCAGGTGGACTCTCAACCACTGCGCCAACAGGGAAGCCCGCTGTTCAGTTTTTAACTTCAATTTCCAAATGTTCATTACTAGTGTATAGAAATACGATTGAATTTTTGTGTTAACCTTGTATCTTGCAATGTTGTTAAAGTCACCTATCAGTTCTAGGGCTTTTTAAGGAAAGATTCTTTGGGATTTTCTACTTAGACAAGATGTCATCTGTGAATGGAGACAGGTTTATTCTCTTCTTTCCAGTATTTTTTCCCAATGCCTTTTAATATCTTTCCCTTGCCTTATTGCACTAGATGGAACTTCCCATACTGTGTGGAATAGGAATGGTAAGAGCGGATATTCTTGCCTTGTTCCCAGTCTTACAGGGAAAGCATTCAGTCTTTCACCATTAAGTGTAATGTTAGATACAGAATTTTGTTTGTTTGTTTGTTTCTTTGTTTTTGGCTGCGTTGGGTCGTCGTTGCTGCATGCGGGCTTTCTCTAGTTGCAGCGAGTGTGGGCTACTCTTCACTGCGGTGGCTTCTCTTGTTGTGGAGCACGGGCTCTGGGCACGTGGGCTTCAGTAGTTGTGGCTTGCGGGCTCTAGAGCGCAGGCTCAATAGTTGTGGCGCACGGGCTTAGTTGCTTCGCGGCATGTGGGATCTTCCCAGACCAGGGCTCAAACCCGTGTCCCCTGCACTGCAGGCGGATTCTTAACCACTGCGCCACCAGGGAAGTCCCAGAGTTTTTATAAATGCCCTTTATCAGACTGAGGAAGTTCCCTTCTATTCTTAGTTTGCTGAGAATTTTTATCATAAATGGAGATTGAGTTTCATCACATGCTTTTTTGTTGCTATTGCTTCAGTTGGTATGATCATATGATTTTTCTTTTTTAGACCATTAACACAGTGGATTACATTGTTTGATTTTTTTTCATTATATCCCCAGGATAAACTCCACTTGGTTATGATGTATTAAATTCTTTTCATATGATGCTGTATTTGACTTGCACGTATGTTCATGAAGGATATTGGTTTGTCACTTTCTTGTACTGTCTTTGTCTGATTTGGTGGAGAGTGATACTGGCTTCATAAAATGAAATGGAAAATGTTGAATTTCCAAGAAGAGATTGTGTAGACTTGATGTTGTTTCTTCTTTAAATGTTTGGTTGACTTTGCCATTGAAACCATCTGGACCTGGAGTTTTCTTTTCTGAAAGGTTTTAAACTATCAGTTTAATTTCTTTCGTAGTTATGGGACTACTTAGGTTATCCGTTTCATCTTAGGTGAGTTTAGGTAGTTTGTGATATTCAGGGAATTGGTCCATTTAATCTAACTTGTCGGCTTTGTGTATGTAGAGTTGTTTGTAGTTTGCCCTTATCATCCTTTGAATGTCTGCAGGATCTCTGGTGATATCCCCCTCTTTCCTTCCTGATATTCGTCATTTGTGTCTTCTTTTTTCATTGATCTAGCTTGTTAGAGGTTTATCAAGTTTAGTGATCTCAAAGAAGTTTTTGGCTTTATTGGTCTCTCTTTTTCAACATCATTGATTTCTGCTCTTCATTATTTCCTTATTTCTTCTTTTTGGGTTATTTTGCCCTTTTTTTTCTAGTTTTTAAGGTAGAAGCTTAAATTATTGATTTGATACCTTTCTCTTTTTCTAATGTAACCATTTTGTGCTATAAATATCTCTCTAAGCACTGATTTAGCTGCACTTAACAGGTTTAAATATACTGTATATTCACCTTCATTCAGTTCAGTATGTTTTCTGACTTTCCTCAAGACTTCCTTTTTGACCAATGGATTATGTAGAAGTATGCTGTTTAATTTCCAAATGTTTGGAGATTTTCCTGTTATACTTCTTATCAGTTTCTAGTCTAATTCCATTATGGTCAGAGAACATACTTTGTGTGATTTCAGTTGTTTTAAATTTACTAAAGTTTGTTTTATAGTCCATGATATCTTGGTGAATATTGCATGTGCGCTTGAAAAGAATGTTTATTCTGCTGACTTTTGGTGGCATGTTCTATAAATGTCAGTTATATCCAGCTGGGTGAGGTTATTTATCCGCCCTTCTGCATCCATGCTGATTTTCTGTCTGCTCGTTCTACAGATCACTAAGATAGGACTTTTTAAAGTCTCCTAATTTAATTGTGGATTTGTCTCCTTCTCCTTTCAGTTTTGGCAGTTTTTGCTTCATGTATTTTGAGACTCTGTTGTTAGGTACATACGTATTTAGGATTATTATATCTTCTTAATGAATTGAAACATTTATCATTATGTAATGTTCCTTTTTATTTCTAGTAATTCTCAGTTCTGATGTATACTTTGTTATTAATAGAGCATTTCAGCTTTCTTTTGATTAGTGTTTGCATGGTATATCTTTTTTCTACCCTTTTATTGTTAATCTACCAATATAACTATATTTGATGTGAGTTTCTTGTAGACAGAATATAGTTAGGTCATGTGTTTTTATCCATTCTGGCCATCTCTGTCATTTAATTGGTGTGTGTGGGGTTTTTTAAATATTTATTTAATTAACTTATTTATTTTTGGCTGCTCGGGTCTTAGTTGTGGCACGTGTGCTCTCTAGTTGAGGCGCACGGGCTCAGTAGTTGTGGTGAAGGCTTAGTTGCCCCACGGCATGTGGGATCTTAGTTCCCCAAGCAGGGATCGAACCCACGTCCCCTGCATTGGAAGGTGGATTCTTTTTTTTTTTTTTTTTTTAGATGTTGGGGGTAGGAGTTTATTAATTAATTAATTTATTTTTGCTGTGTTGGGTCTTCATTTCTGTGCGAGGGCTTTCTCTAGTTGTGGCAAGCGGGGGCCACTCTTCATCGCGGTGTGCGGGCCTCTCACTATCGCGGCCTCTCTTGTTGCGGAGCCCAGGCTCCAGATGCGCAGGCTCAGTAGTTGTGGCTCACGGGCCTAGTTGCTCCGTGGCATGTGGGATCCTCCCAGACCAGGGCTCGAACCCGTGTCCCCTGCATTAGCAGGCAGATTCTCAACTACTGCACCACTAGGGAAGCCCTGGAAGGTGGATTCTTTACCACTGGACACCACGGAAATCCCTAATTGGTGTGTTTACACAATTTACATTTAATATAATTATCAGTATGTTTGGATTTAGGTCTACATTCTGTTTTTTTGTTTTCTGTTAGTTTCCTCTTTTTCCCCCTCTCTGTCTATTTTCCTGTATTCTTCAGGATTATTGGAATGTGTTTTAGCATTCCATTTTAATTTATCTATTGTGTTCTTTATGTATAGCTTGTGAGTGTGTGTGTGTGTATGTGTGTGTGTGTTTGCTCTAGGGATTACAATATGCACACTTAATTTTTCACAATCTACTTAGAATCAATATTTTACCACTTCAGGTGAAAGTAGAAAACTAACCATCACAGGTCCCCTTATTCTCTTCCCTGTATGTTGTAGTTTTCATATGTATTCTGCGTGACTTGTGGGATCTTAGTTTGTTGACCAGGGATTGAACCCGTGCCCCCTACAGTGAAAGCACAGAGCCCTAACCACTGGACCTCCAGGGAAGTCCCTATAATTTTTGCTTTCAGCTGTCAAACATACTTTAAAGAACTCAAGAGGAGGAGGATAGTCAATTATATTTACGCAGATTTTTTTCCTTTGGTCTTCCTTCATTTCTGATGTTCCATTTCCTTCTGGTATTATTTCTCTTCTATCTAAGGAAGTTTCTTTATAACTTCTTATAGAGCACATACACTGGCAGCAAATTCTCTTGAGAAAGTTTTCACCCTCATTCCACAAAGATTTTTGGGGGCACATCTAGAATTCTAGACTGGCAGTTCTTTTCTTTCAGCACTTAAAAAGTGTTTGTTTTTTTTTCCACTTCCTTCTGGGTGCCACAGTTTTTGTTGAAAAATCTACAGTCACTTGAATCCGTATTCTCCTGTGAGTAATGCATTTTTCTCTGGTTGCTTTCAAGATTTGTTCTTTGTCTTTAGTTTTCAGCAGTTTCATTATGATGTATGTGGGTGTGGATTTTTTGGATTTATCTTTTTTGTATTCACTGAGCTACCAAAATCTGTTGGTTTATGTCCTTTGCTAAATTGGGGAAGTTTCAGTCATTATTTCCTCAAATATATTTTTTGCACCATCTTTTTTCTCCTCTCCTTCTGGGACTCTAATGATACAAATGTTACATCCTTTAATTTTGTCCACAAGTCCCCAAGGCTCTGCTCACTTTTTTAAAACCCTTTTTCTCCCTGTTTTTCAGATGAGATCATTTTTATTGATCTGTTTTCATGTTCGCTGGCTCTTTCCTTTTTTTTTTAATAAAGAAGTGATTATTTTTTAAAATAAATTTATTTATTTATTTTTGGCTGAGTTGGGTCTTCATTGCTGCGTGTGGGCTTTCTCTAGTTACAGTGAGCGGGGGCTACTCTTTGTTGCAGTGCGCGGGCTTCTCATGGTGGTGGCTTCTCTTGTTGTGGAACACAGGCTCTAGACGTGCAGGCTTCAGTAGTTGTGGCACATGGGCTCAGTAGCTGTGGCGCACGGGCTTAGTTGCTCCATGGCATGTGGCATCTTCCCGGACCAGGGCTCAAACCTTTGTCCCCTGCGTTGGCAGGTGGATTCTTAACCACTGTGCCACCAAGGAAGCCTAACTCTTTCTTTTATCATATTCATTCTGCTATTGAGCCTATCCAGTGGTTTAAAATTTTTCGGTTACTGTATTTTTTAGTTCTAAAATTTTCATTTGATTCTTCTTCATATCTTTTGTTTCTTTGCTGAGACTTTTTATCTTTCCCTTTATTTCAAGAATGTTCTTCCTTACTTCTTGGAGTACTTTTTATAGTAACTACTTTGAAGTCTTAGTTAAGTCCAATACTTTGTTGTCTTGACACTGGTATCAATTGATTATCCTTTCCCATGTGAGTTGAGGATTTTCCTCATTCTTTGTATATTGAGTAATTTTGGGTTGATCCTGAATATATGAATATTACATTATGAGACTCTTGGTCTTGTTTAAATCCTATGGAGAATGTTGCCATCTTTGTTGTAGCAGACACTCAACCAATTTGAGTTCAGATTCTAAGTCCCTACCAGCCTTCTGTGAGTTTCAGTATCAGTTGTGTGTTCAAAGTCTTCATGGTGCTCTTCAGATCTGCCCCTATGTGTCACTCCGTGGCCAGTGTGGGACCTTGGCAGTGTTCTCTCCTGAAGTTCAGTACCCAGAGTCCACAGTATGCTGTTTAGGATTCTACCTACACATGCTCATCTCAGGACTGAGCCCGGGGGCTCATACACACTTTATGGGGTTGTTCTCCTGAGCTTCTCCTGTTCTACAGTCTCCCCAGTCCTTTCCAGTTCCAGGGACCCCTTCTGTTTGGTTTTTCAGCCAGAAAGCAGGGATGTTATTTCTCCTGTTCTGCTACATTCTTCCTGGGACTTAGCTCACATCTGTGACTAAGCAAGAGAAGGACCAAGAGAGAAAAATTCAGTGGAGTTTCCACCTGCTTCAGCTCCTCCAATTGGAAAGGAAGCTTCCATCCCTCAAAGTTTTAGGCATCTGTGGACCCCTCTGCTGCTGGGGATTTGCTGGGAGACTGGGGCGTGAGAGCTCCAAGAAGACAGAAGCACAAAAAAGGCAAAGCCCTGGGCTTGGGCTCACTGCCTCTGAGAATTAGGCAACCGCTTCCCTGCTCCCCAAGCCAGGACCAGCCTTCTGGAGCTCTGCTGATACCTGTTTCTGGATGTCGGGTTATATCCAGTCCAGGCTGGGGGTCCTGGAGTGGGGAGGTGGCAGAATCACCACCATGTTGGTGGTGCCTCAAATTCTGATGATCTTCCCTCCTCGGCCTGCTACTGTTTACTTTCCGGAGTCCTCCAATAGCTGCCCTGTCCATTCTCCCCACGTTTTATAGCCACACTCAGTGGGTGAGACAGGACGGAGTGTGCTCGCTCCATCTCACTCAGAGCCATAAGGAAGCCAGGAGACGGGAGTTTTAGAGACGTTCAACAAAAAGTCCAGATTAAACGGACACACGAGGCAGTCAGAATGTCACTGATGCAGGAGAACTGTGGTTCGTGTGGAGAAGGAGGAAACTAAAAGAATAACAGTTGAAGGATTAGGTAGATGGTAACAGAGGTAACTGATACGCAGCGCCACGTAAAGGCTGATGGCAGGAGCCCTCCCCTTGAGGTCCCCTCACCCCACCGTTACGTATCTAGCCGTGCTCAGCGTGAAGGGGGTTCCTTCTCGCCCACTCAGGCTGCCGGCTTGAAGGGAACGGTTGGACTGTAAGCACATGAGCTTTATTCCTCTCCGTTGGGGGTGTCAGGAAGTGTGTACATAGAGAAGCAGGGACAGATCTCTCGGAGAGTCAGGAGGCTTTAATCGAGCGTATTTGGGGATTTGTATCCAGGTGGTCACCAATGTGTATGGCCTCGTGCTGCAGAATCTGACCTGGGCTTGATAAAGAATTAATCTCTGGGCTTCCCTGGTGGTGCAAGTGGTTGAGAGTCTGCCTGCTGATGCAGGGGACACGGGTTCGTGCCCCGGTCCAGGAAGATCCCACATGCTGCGGAGCGGCTGCACCCATGAGCCAAGGCCGCTGAGCCTGCGTGTCCGGAGCCTGTGCTCCGCAACGGGAGAGGCCACAACAGTGAGAGGTCCACGTACCACAAAAAAAAAAAAAAAAAAAAAAAAAGAATTAATCTCTTAGGGGACTTCCTGGTGGCTCAGTGGATAAGACTCCGTGCTACCAATGCAGGGGGCCAGGGTTCGAGCCCTGGTCAGGGAACTAGATCCCACATTCATGCCGCAACTAAGGAGCCTGCCTGCCGCGACTAAGACCCGGTGCAACCAAATAAATAAATAAATCTGCCCCCTGGAAAGGATCTATTAAGCATTAAAAAAAAAAAAAAAAAAAAAAGAACCTCTTAAAGTAGATCCTCTCTCTCTCTCTCTCTCTCTCTCTCACTCAAATAAAGCAAAGCCTTTATTTCAAGAATAACTCTTTCTTTGTTAAAAGATTTTCTGAATGAGAGGACTGCTGATACCGTTAAGTGTCACTGAATTTCAATCTACACATGTTGACACAGATGAAAGCAAAAACCCTCTGAAAATCGTAAGCAGAACTTTGGAAGTGGCCGTTTTCTCCGGGGTCTCTGATACTGATTTCATCTTTAAAGTTCCCATTGCTCTGTCGACTCACGTACTGAACATTCTTCCAGTGCCTGATATGAATACCATTCAGAATTCGTATAGTACTTCAGCCATTTGCCTTCTTTTTTTCTCGTTTGTTTTATTAGTTCATTTGATCCTTATGACAACAGTGTAAGGCAGACAGGATAGCTGTGGCGTTGCCCTGTATTATTTTTACGTAGCTGTAATTACAGGGAGAATATAAACTTACATCTTGGTTTTTCATTTTCCACTTCTTTTTCATTTAACGTAAGTATTTTCACAATGCCATGTTGTCATTATTGCTCTCTGTCATATTTCAGTGAAGGGCCAGAATTAATGTAGCAGAATTGACATAACTTTCTTCCTGTTGAGCGTTTAGTTTATGTTCACTTTTTTTGCTATTATAAAGCATGCTGCATAGAGGTATTTTGGGCCATTTTGGGGGTTATTTCCTTAGGATAAATTAAATAGATAGACTTAAAAAATATTGTTAAACATGTTTCAACATTAAGGAGGATTTCAAAAGACCACAAATGACCTAGAGAAAGCACCAGTGTGACACAATCACAAGTTTCAGATTTCTCCATGTTGCAGAGCAGGTTTTGTATGTGCCAAGAGATTTAGCCAGAGGGAGGTGGGTGGTGTGTATAGGGAAATGAAGAGGGCATTAGCAAAGGCCCAGTGTGTGTCAGAGGGAGGGAGGGAGGAAACTAGCTTGATTATGCAGAAGTTCTGTCTTGAAGAAACCGACAACCCATGCTTACGTGAGGTTGCTTTTGAATGACCGCAGCATCCCCTCTGCAAGTGGCCATTGGAGAGCTGTGTGGGCAGCCTCGACCAGCTCCAGATGGCAGAGCCCCTTGACCAGCAACCAGAGATGACAATGTCACAGCTAACTGGTGACGGACACGAGCGGGTTTCAAGCAGAGTGCTTACTGCGGCCTCCAGGTGGTCCCCCATCTAGGAGGATTTGCCCAGAGCCTTCCCTCCCACGGGGGCACAGATGTCCGTTTGCATGGCTCTTCGTTTTGGCCCCGGGTTGGTCCAGTGGAGCAAAGCACCAACACCAAAGAGACTGGATGTTGTTCAGTTCCATCCCTCACCTGCCTTGGGTTCTAGGAGAAGGACCAAGTTTCAGAGCTTTTAGGGAGCCTATCCTAATCCGACGGAGTGCGGCTGTCTTCGTGCCAGGGGTGGGGGAAGTATGCAGTTATTTTGCCACGTTACCCAAAAGGATGGAAGGCCAAGTCCGTCTGTATCCAGATCAAATCCGGCTGTCACTGAATCACCAGCTATGTCCTTCTTTTACTAAAGAAGTGCTGCTGCTCACAGAGGGAGGAATGTGCCTAGTAAATTCGAACATTTGGTTATAATGCAACCAACTCAGTAAGTTAGTGGTGAGAATTAATGGAAAACACCTGTCACCAAATTCCTCCTTGCTGCCTTAAATTAGCGGGCTCATCAATTCATTGAAGAATTACCTGGGATGAATTAAACATTAGTAAAGTGCGTAAGGTACATCCAGACCCCGGTGGGAGGTGACTTGAGACTTCGAGCAACTTTGGAAAAACTAAGAAATTTCAAAGTCTCAGACTGGGGAGGACCTGTTGGTTTGTAATCCCTTTCCTTCCTCCCTAATCCAGTTGGGGCTAGTTGAATTCCTGGACCCTTCTGATTTGGGCAATGTGGTGGTGAAAAAGGATTTGCTCTGGAGCCTTCTGCACTGTTGCTGAACCAAGGCAGGCAGAGTCACTAGACTGTAGGGAACTTGTCTCTTCCATGGCCCGTTTCCCCACACTTAGCACAGTGCCTGGCCCGTCGGGGTGGTTTTAATAGGGACCCAGTGAGGTCAGGTGTGCGGGAACCAGCAGATGGCCCCTTATCTCTTTTTCCTGTGAACTGTGAATATTTTAGACCTTTCCTTTTTCCTGGAGGTCATAAAATAAGAGTTATCTTGGATATAACCATTACGACAGCTGCAGCGGAGAAAAACCTGCGATAAGTGTCATAAAATGTTATCTCCAGATGGAATTGGCATGAAACCCTAGAGGTCCAGCAGCGTGTCCTGCTAACAGCGTGCTAACACCTTCTGCTTCCGGCTTCCCTTTTAGAAAGGAGACTCTTGAGGGACCACTCCCGGGGCTGGTGGGGACGGCTGCCTTGCTGGGACTCTGTTCTCCCTTCTGGAGCTATGGAGGACAACCTAGTCCCTTGGTCACATAGCCACTCCTCACAGATTTGAATCCGCTGTCTTTTTTTTTTTGTGTGTGGCCATGTAGCATGTGGGATCTTAGTTCCCCAACCAGGGATTGAACCCACGACCCTCCCACATTGAAAGCGTGGAGTCTTAACCACGGGCCTGCCAGGGAAGTCCCTGAATTCACTGTCTTGTTTCCCAAGTTACTTTACCCCTCAGTAAATCCCCTCGACTTTCTCACCATTGCTCATGTGACACAGTTATCAAGTGGGCCTTTGTTTTCCTTTTCCTGTTGGGGGATGCTCTCTGCTTTTTTACAAGTCTTCCAAACATTTATTAAATTGAAATACTTTTGCCAGTTTATTACGTTTTCCAAAACGATGGATCCTGCTGAGTTGCTTCGGGCTTAACGACTGGGGACAACGAGGCCTGGGTCCCCAGACATGTTTTCTCAGATTTGCTGCCCTAAGAGGATCTGCTTACTCCTTCCAAGGGGTGGGGTTGGACAGAATGTTCCAGGAGCCGCCTGACCGGCGGGAGCAGCAGTGAGTCTCTCCTCTTTTGGGTCAGGTGCTTCTATCAGGGCAGCCCAAGGCCAGTTTCGAGTTTGTTGTTATTGTCGGCATCAAACCCACTGACTCGTGTGGCACGTGTGCCGCCCGAGAACGAGCTGCCTCTCGACAATGGACTTGTGAAACTTTGAGTCAGGAGGTCAGACTCCCTCGCTAATAATTTATGAGTTATTCAGAGACAGAGGCCACACTGTCACCATCTCTTTGCTCCCACAGCAGGCCTGGCACGTGGAAGGCACTTGGCTGGTGCCCAGCGAATGACCACATTCACCGTCCAGGGGCGTCTTTTAGACTCAGCCTCCCCGAGTCTGCCGGAATCTTTTGGGTCCCAACTGTGTCGTTCTCTGAGTTAACTTTCCTGCTGGCTTTCGGCTCCCCACGTTCTCCACCAACAGGTTACTGCACTCAAGTCTGAGTAATTAATGAGGGGGTAGCATAGAGCCGGCCGGAGTCCTTAGCCCATGAGCGGTAGAGACATCTTTCCAAGTTGACGCCGGGGGAGGGGTTCAGCCACCGTCTTTCATCAAATTGAAGACCCCGTCAGTTGTAAGATTCACCACTCTTTTATGCACAAGGAATTAAGATGCAGCGCTGCCACTTAAACTATGACCTCATGCTCTCTTGTCCCTAGAATTTTATTCTGTCTTTCTTGTAAGAACCCTTATAGAATGACTTGGGCATAGATTATTATGAAGCATCCCTCTCGTCCATAATAAAGAGGAAAATATAAGCAAAATAAGCTGGTTAAAGGACTTCTAAACCTTCCTCACATTCAGAAGCCTGTTCTTCTGCAGTTGCCTCAGAGCCGTTGAAGTGCAGCAGGGTTTCTGTAACATACCCTCCTCTCTGCCGTCAACACGCCCTCTATGGGGTGCTGGTCCACTTCCCTTTGGGGAGGAGGGGAGCCCGGGGGGAGGGGGACGAGGTGGGGGCTTGTCGTGTTCTATTCCCTGAGGTGGGTGGTGGACTTAGGGGAGGGTTCACTTTGCGGGAGTTCATTCACTTTGAGTGATGTGACTACTGTTTATGTGTTTTGAATTGATTTTTAAAACTAAAGAATAGAAGAGGCTTCACTCTTGTCTCTGGACAATGACAGCTATATCTCAGGGGGCCAATGCTAAGGCACATCTGATTTCAGAGATCTTAAAAAGCCAAAAAAACGTGCATTTTAGGATAATGAAATATAGTATTGATGAAACCACCTAATTACACAGTATTCAGGCCACATTTTTCTGTTTTGTCCTCGAAGCTGTAATGCGTTTGTCTAGTATCTTGCTAAAACCCTTGTGCTGTTTCCACAGTATTCCCTTGATTGATGGGTCTGTAAGGCGCGCACACACACACACACACACACACACATGCGCGTGCGAGTGAGGCTCTAGAGCTTAGTTTGGCATCAGGCTCTGACGTTGGTCCTCCCCGCTTCCCGGTCCTGTTGCTCAGAGCCATCCTGCTGCTGACCCGGGTGTCCCCTGACGTGGCTCTCTCTCTCTCTTTCTCTCTTTCTCTCTCTCTCTCTCTCTCTCTCTCTCTCTCTCTCATCATCTGCTGTCTTCCCTTTTGAAACCAGGTTACATATGTCCCTCTCCCTCCCCCACCCGTCCTCTCTCCTTCCTTGAGGACGAGAGGTCATGGCTCAGAGACACCCTGCAGAGGCTGTGGGTTGTGATTCCTCACCAGTTGCTCAGTTCCCGTCTCCTTAACCAGTGTGGGCTCTCATCCCGATGAAACCCCTGGAGTTGGTGCCTCAGGCAGGACTTTGGAGGCGCCCCTTCCCTGCACCCCTCCAGCTCTAGTTCTGTTCTGATCACCAAATCAGAATGTTGGCGCAAGTGCTCTTCAGAGAATTCTGCCGTGAATGGTGGTGATTGGTGCTTGACAGAAGCCCTGGGGGACATCTGATGTTTGAGGGAGATGGACCCTCATGGGCATATTATTAACTCTGACGTCTCCAGGTCTGTGACGCTCCATCCCTGCACCACCAAGGAGATCTTACCTTCACCCAGTAGCGTGCTCCAGCTGACAAATACCTGCTCCAAATGCATATAACATATGCTTTCAGATTTTTGGAGAACCATTTGAAAAATGTATGTTTCAGCATCTCTGTATCTTTTACAGAACCTGTTAGAGACTTCCACTGTAATAATCAGTGTCTTTTCATAGGAGGATCTTCTTGACAAATTGATTTTTAAGTTCGGTATTTGGATAAAGTTCATGTACAGATGAGTTTGTCAGAATGAAAAGAATTTGTGACCCGCTGTAATTCCCATTTTTGCTTTGGCTGCCAGGAAGCTCCACTACATTCGTTGCCCGACTGCAATAATGGGTTTCAATCCCACTGGCCTGAGGTTGCCCTAGATCCACATTGACTGGACTTAAATCTACGTCTGAACAGTTGCGCGAACACACTGACATCTGAAAGGATGGTGACACTTCTTATTTGACACGCATTCATTCTTTGGAATGACTATTGTCTCGTAGCCCCCAATAGCCCCACATTTCTTCGTGATTCCAAGGCAGTGTCAGTTATCCCAGCCAGAAAGCGCTGAGCGGATTTATCCATCAGGAGCTGTAGGGCTGCGCTGTGACCAGCCCCTGGAGGAGGCAAATGCAGGTCCTTGTTATGGTCTCGCTGCAGGAGAGGTTCTGAGCGACAGGAAGCGGATTTCCACAAGCCTCAGTTGTGGCTGCGGGTCCACCTGGGGCTCCTCCTCAGCCCCGCCTCCCTGGCCAGCCCGCAGGGTCTCTCTGTGACCTGTGGCCTCAGAGGGGGAGGGGTGCCCGGGGAACAGATGCAGATGGAGCTGCAGGAAGAGCCTGTGTGCTGTGAGGCTGATTGTTTGTGGCAGGCCGGGGAGGTGTGGAAGTGATACCTACACCCCGTGCTGCTGGGACCCTGCCAGGGCACAGGCGGGTGCATGGGGAGGGGAGGAGGACCCTGCAGAACCTTGAGGTTTGCAGTCCATCCATCGTGTCCACAGTGGTCTCTACAGGGCGAAGGATGCAGCAGCGGGTTGAAAGGTCTCCCTTATTTCGTCTCCCTCTCCTCTCCTCCATCTATTCCAGTGAGGCACAGTTTTCCTGGAAGCCGTGCATTATTAAGTAATTTCATAGCTGAACCGAAACAGATAACAGTAATCTAATCATCGATCAAGTTCACTTGTCTCCCCTCATCCCTGCAGCCAAACCCAGACCACCTGTCGACCTTCCGTCAGGTCCATTTGAAGTAAAACACTCCTCAGGAGACCGGAGAAGGCCCTCTTCCCTGGGGTCCCCTGCAGGTTTGTAGCTGTCACAAGAGGGACAGCCACTAGCTAGGTGCCAAACAAACATCCGAATTTCTCTCGCCGTTGAAATGGTAAAAAAAAAAAAAAAGAGTTTGCCTTTTGACCAAGACCAGAAGGGCATCCACGAGAATGGAGACGGGATTTTGTCGGCCTGGTGGGACCAGGAGCTTCTTCTCCCTCATCTATTTCCAAATCTTTCTCTAACGATACATTTATGATAAAGGGAAAAGAAAACAAAATAATCTCCACAAGCTTGACTTGAGTGCTGGGGAGAATCCGTCTAACCGATGTGTGTGAAGTCCTACATCAGGTTCTCGGCTCCAGTGGCAGGGAAGGTGTTTGTTGGGCGTGACCCGGGCTTGCCTTCTAGGCCAGCGGTCCCCAGCCTTTTTGGCACCAGGGACCGGTTTCGTGGAAGACCATTTTTCCACGGACTGGGGGCCGGGGGCGGGGGTGATGGGGAGCCGCAGATGAAGCTTCGCCCGCCCGCCCGCCCGCCGCTCACCTCCTGACGTGCGGCCCGGTTCCTAACAGGCCGCGGCCCGGTACCGGCCCATGGCCCGAGGGCTGGGGACCCCTGTTCTAGCGCACAGCACAGACTGGGGAAGGCGATTCGGCAGCCCCAGCAGAGCCTCACTGCTGTGCAGGCCTCTGACCCTCAGCTCCACTTCTGGAGATGGACCCGCAGGAGAGCATCAGAGAGGCTGCTGCAGGGCCCACGTGGTGACTTGAGAGCCTGGGCTCGGCGTTGACCTGAGTTTGGACTCTGGGCCCTGTCACTTCCTAGCTGTGTGCGGGGGGCCTCCTGCGTCCCCACCCCCGCCTCGGTTCTCTGATGCTGTGCGAGGAGGGGCGGTGGGGATGGAGGGAGCCAGCGTGGGGGGTGCTGGTCCGCTGAGGCTTGCCGTCTCTTCTTTTGGTGGGAGGAGCAGCACGTCTGGTGGCTCTGGGACAGTCAAGGAGAGGGAGCTGCCTGAGACGGATGGCAGAGGCAGAGCTCCAGAAGGTTCCGGAGCCTCCCCCGGCCCCGGGAACCTGTGGGATTGCCCAAGGTCAGCCTGCGGGAGGGGGGCTCACTCTGGGCGCCCCGGGTGCTGGGGAAATCAGGGTTTGAGCAAAGCCCCTGGGGATGTGGCGCAGCAGCCACAGAAGGCAATCTCCTTCCGAGTTCCTGCCACAGCTGGGGCCACGTGGTGGGGGGATGTGGGCGGGAGGCGGGGCAGGAGCTCAGGAAACCTCCCCCCGAATGCGCCGGCTGGGACCACCTCCCCTGGCCCCCTTGCGCTCGTTCTCTTCTGCAAAGTGCTGCCGGCCCATCACCCTGAGAACCCAGTCGAGGCCCCTAGTGTCTCACCCGGCCCCCCTTGCCAACCTGCTCCCTCCTCAGCCTTCCCATTTCCTGAACTTTCCCAAGTCATGGCTGCCGAGGGCCTCTGTATGGGCTGTTCCTCCACCCAGACCCCTGTCCTCTGCTCAGAAGAGAGCCTTCTCCAGCCTTCTCGAGCCTTCTCGGCTGGCCCGGCCCCCCTCCATCTCAGCTCAGATATCTACCTCCCTGACCTCCAGTCCGAAGAAGCCCCCTCTCGGCGCTCAGAGACATGGGCTGACTTAGAATTTTAGCCTAATTTGATTGGTAGAAGCTTCTGCCATAGGGCCTAAGAGGTGAATTGTAAAGATGCGGTTGCAGGAAGGTCTGTTTGGCAGCAAGTCTGTAGAAAGCATTTTTAATATCCACGCTGTCTGTTTGCAGAGATTCCACTGTGATTTAAAACCCTGAGTCTCGGAGCCTGTGGCCCTGCAGTGGGTCTGGGGACCTCCTTGTACACAGGACAGAGCGGAGGGATTGAGTGCAATCCGCAGACATGTTCTCTTTGGTCCATGATGTGCTTTGAAATAAATTTGAATTAGTTGCCAGTGTTGAAGAGTTGAAAGATTGCATGAAGCGGATTTCAGCACTTTTATAGAAAGCTCTTTAGATCTGATCCCACTGGGCCCACGATCCTGAGTGGCAGCCGCTGGCTGGCCCTACTCGGGGACAGTGCAGTCAGTCCCCACTGGGCCCACTTCCTCTCTGTTCTGCAGCTGGGAGAGCACAGGTAGTCGAGTGAGGTGTGTGATCCTGGTGTCTTGAGAGTGACCGTCACCTTGTCCTGGACAGAGGCCCGTAATTATGTTTCCTTCCTGGAGAAAGAGGGTGGGGTCACTTCCAAGGCCCTTAGCATGAGTGACCACTTCACCTGCATCTCAGCTCCGGGAGCAAGGTTGGCTGAGAGATGAGATCCCGGGCAGAGGGACCTGCACTCTGCAGCCCACGCTGCCCACATGGCGCCCAGGACTGGGCCCCCCGTCACTTTTGCTTCCTCTCCTGCAGGGCCAGGCCCCTCACCTTGTCCACTCCTTCCTGAGCCCACAGAGGAGGCTTCTGGGAAAGGATGACTCATGCACTCCCCGAATTTCCAAGCTAGAAAGGCGCTGGGAGAGCGCCTTGGGCCGGACCAGAAATAGCCGTAACAATTGGGTCTGATCTTGCCCCTCCTGTGCTGTCACGTTCTGCTCTGGTAAATAGATGCCACCCTTCAGACCAACCACCTGAAACGTTGCAGATACAGTAACTTGTTTCCTTTTCCTCTGAATTCTTATTGATTGTAAATTCCACTGTTAAAGATAATAAAATAAAAAGGGGCGGTTACCTCGGTGCCAGCACCGTAATATATTTCTATCTCCTTTTTCAGTCCTTTTTCATATGTATACGTGATTGTAATTACAGTACAATTAAAATTCATTCACTTCAGTATTTCTAGCACCCAAAGCAAGAGGTTGGCATGCAATAGGATTCAGTAAATATTTGTTGATTGTGGAATATTTGTTTACATAACTATAAAGTGAGCAGTTTTCTAATTGCATCACACACTGATTACCATTACATCAAGTTTTTAGAATATATTTGCCACTTTACTATATTTAGATTTTTTTTCCCTATTTTTCAGGACTATAAATAATGTTGTAGCGAGCATTTTTCTCCACATAACTGTTTTTGACTGTTTAGAATTATTTTCTCAGAATAAATTCCAAGCACTTGAATTCCTGGATCAGAGGAGAGAAAAATAAGAATTATAGACATTGCTTCCTAAAGTCTCATTTATCCCTATTGCCGGTTGTTTGAGAATATATTAGTTTTATCTTAGTCTCATCTGCTTTTGGGTTATAATTTTCAAATTTTTGCTTATTTTGTAGTATAAGCAGGTACCTAATTGTTTTGATTTGCCTATCTATATGTGTGGTTATTAGTATGGGTTGAAGAATTGTCTAAGCACTTAATAATAATATTTCCTCTTGTGTGCCATGCCTATTTGAGTAGTTTGTGTATCTATTAGAATATAGATTTTTAGTTGGATGTGGGTGAATTTATCATACAGATATGATTAGCTCAATTTTCCTATCATAGTGGCTGCAAACATTTTCCTAGTGTGTGATTTTCCATTTTTAATATCTGGTGAGTCATTATAGGTGTTATTTTCTGTTCTTTGGAGAGTCCGTGAGTGTGGTTGCCAGAAGGACCTTAGAGATCTAACCTGACCTCAGTGTCTGGCGGGGACTCTGGCCCAGAGAGCAGAGGCCACAGCTCACCGGCCCCACCAGCGAGAAGGGGCCAGGGCTGCCCTGGCCCTGGCCCACGACTCCTTAGTCTGTGCTGCCACCTGAGCTCCTAAGACTCCCTGTTGCTCTCCTGGCCCAGAAAGTTCTTCTGAGCTGAGGTGTATGCGTCTCTGTTTTGGACCAAGGTGGGCTTTGTAGGACTCTCCAAAGGGGGGCCGTTGCCACTCCAGTGGCACGGAGCCAGCCATTCCATCCTTCTGACTCAGGGCATCTAAAAATATCCTGGGCTGGGGAATTTGGAGGAGCCCGTAATCGATTCGTGAACATTAAGCTCTTAACAGGCAGTGAATGCAGCTTTGATATTGAATTACCCTCAGAAGATGCATTAGTTTCACAGTATCGGCAGCCACCTGTCTGCCAGGTGTTGTCCTAGATATTTGGGGTCTGTAGAGGTGGAGGATAGGGACAGTGCCCAGGATCAAGTTGGACTCTTATATCAGGAGGGCTCTGACTTACTGCTTAGCTGTCTGCCCATCGTCATGGGGGAGGGAGCCCCAGAACTGGTAGGTGACCCCTGAACTGACCAGCAGGAGACTGGTTTAGAAGCGAAGATCCTAATCCCAGCTCTGCCTACACCGTCGACTTCCCGACTCTTAGAGCGTGTTCACGGTCAGATCTGGTCATCCATTCAGCAAACGTACAGTGGACACTTAGTTAGGACTCTGTGCTGGGCACTCGCGTTGCTACAAAGGTGGCTGAGGCATGGGGTATCCTCAGGGGATTGTACTTCAGTGGGATAAACAGAAATACCCACATCTACCTATCAAACAAGCAGACTTAGAAATGAGTGTCAGTAAAATGCCAGTGGGGCCACACAGGGATCAGTACATAGTTTGCACAGGGTTTGAGTGAAGCTTCTCAGAAGAGGTGGCCCTAAGCCGAGCCTCGAGGGATGAACAGAACTCCGGTTGGGGCTGAGGGAGGAAGACAGGGGAGAAGGGAGAGGACCGTCCAGCTTAAGGGGTGGAGGAACAGACACCAGAGGTGGATGCCATTGCCCAGGGTGGCCGTAGTGCAGGGAGGGGGCAGGGAGGAGGAGGTGGGTCCAACGGCAAATGCTGCTTAGAAACCATCAGAGGGAGGGACTTCCCTGGCCATCCAGTGGTTAAGACTCCGCGCTTCCACTGCAGGGGGCGCGGGTTCAGTCCCTGGCTGGGGAGCCAAGATCTCGCATGCCGCGCGGTGCGGCCAAAAAACAATGAAAATCATTTTTAAAAATGTGCCAGCAGATCTTGTGTCTGGTGAGGTGCTTAAAAAAGAAAAGAAAAGAAAAAAATGAAACCATGGGAGGGTTTAAGGGGATGATGAGAGGGGACATATATCCAACATCCAGGAAGGTGCTGGGTCTTGAGTGGGAAAATGCTAAGAAAGGAACCCAGGAAGGAAGAGACGTGGGCCTTGGAGACCCGTGTGCTTAGCATGTGCCTGACGACACTGTCTTCAGTGGTTGGTGACCCAGCAAGAGTGAGCGGCAGACGGCCGTCTGCGGTGATTTCTGTTCTGACTGGCCTCAGTCTGGTCGGCCGAAGTCGGGAGAGAGCCGGGGGGTGCAGCCCCCTCGAGGTCTCCTTGCTTAGTTTGGAGAAATCCTGACGGATGGTGTGTGTTTGTTCATCGTTTGCCTACCATATAGCAGGTGTTTAACGGTAAGTGGGCAGTAGGAAGATGACATCAGCAGACAGGTGGCCCAAATTCTGGAAGTTTGGAGCCTCTTACAGGGCATTCGTGCCCTAATTCATTCCCCTTATATGACGAGAAGCTCTCGTGGTGATGATGACGTGTCTCTGCTTCCATTCCAGATGCCTTAGGGCCCCGTGGGCCGCCCCAGAGGGCTCAGTCCCGGTGGCCAGCGGCCCCCAAGCAGCTCGCATGCGCTCAGCCTCAGGCTCCCGCTGACGCACCTGGGAACCTCGTTCACCGGCCCCCGCCCAGCATCCTTGCCGGCAGTGCCCCCACCCCCGCCGAGCCATGGAGGCCCCCGAGGTCCCCGTGGGCTCGCTGATTGACTTCGGGGCCGGGGCCAAGCCATCCACCTCCTCGCCCCTGGAGGTGCTGTCTCCAAAGCTGCAGGACGGGGACAGCTCCCCGGGCGAGGGCGCGTCGGAGAGCGAGGCCACGGAGTCGGCCGACAGCGAGAACGACATGGGCGAGTCGCCCTCGCACCCGTCCTGGGGCCAGTACCGCCGCTGCTCTTCCAGCGAGTCCTTCTCCTCCAACCAGAGCACCGACTCTGCCAAGGATGAGGAGCTGCTGGAGCTCCGGGAGTTCATGCGCGGCTACGTGGAGAAGATCTTCTCCGGAGGGTGAGCCACTCGCGGGGCGCCGCCGGCCAGGGCTCCAGGCCTCACCAGCCGCTGGCCCCCTCGCGTCTACGCCCCACCCCAGTGCACGTAGGCCCCCGTGGGGAGCTTCTGCCACTCCTTCCCTCCGCTCAGGGCCCTGGCTTTGCTCCCGCGGCCCCTCGGGTGAGCCCCCATGGGCGCGCCTTCAGAGGTACAGGGGCAGTACAAGGCCAGGAGGTTTCAGTTACCCGCGGCCCTTGGGATGCTCTCGGGCAGCTGAGCCTTAAGCAGCTGCTAGGATGGGGACCCACCCTCGCACCTCCTTCTGGCCTCTCGGTGGTTCTTGACAGTGCAAACAAGGAGCAGTGACAGTTGTAGTGCAGGTGGGGCCTGGGGTGAGAGCGGAGGCCGAGGAGGCGGGAATCTGACTCACGGCTGTTGCCGTCACAGCAGCAGAAAGGGGAGCCCGCTGCAAACTCAGTTCAGGCCTCAGGCCTTGACGGCTGGTCTTGCATCATTCACAGTGGTGCGCGAAATGCCGGAGGTCCTGCCCCTCAGATTGTCTCTGGGACCCACAGCATCAGCGTCTCGGGGTGAGGTGTGTGTGAGAAATGCAGAGTTGTGAGCCCCACCTGACCCACTGAGTCAGAATCTGCATTTCAACGAGACCTCTAAACCTGCATGCATTGCGGCCTGAGGAGCTCTGGCTGAAGGGACCCTTTTCCAATTTCGTTAAAGCGTAAGAAGAATTTCTGCCTGTTGACACCACACACTGAGGATGTCCTTTCCTGCTGAGATTTAGGCCCCTCGTTTGTCAACTGGCAAGGTTGATTTCCACCTTTTCCAGGTGTGCCTCAGTTTTCTCTGCAGTTAGAAGGGGGAAGAGTTCTAGGATCCTAATATCTGACTGTCCCCAGACTGCTTTTATGTTTGATTTTGAGTGCATCCTGGGAGAGCAGTAGATGTGGCTTCCTACTCATTTTGTTTGACTGACACTGAAATTAGTCAGCTTTCTCCGAGTACACCCAGTTAATGAAAAGGGGAGAAAGCCCAGAAGCTCACTAATTTGCCAGGAAGGCCACTCTAGATTTGTGACAGGCAGTCGGCAACATGGAACGTGGACAAGTGAGTGGGATGCATCTTTAAGAGCCTTCCAAAACTCCCTGCAAACGCCTGGCAAATTCTCACATTTCATCTGGTGTTGGTATTTGGGATAAATGAGACCAAGATGTTTTCTATAAAACCTTAAATAAATGAAATTGCAGAAGCCAGTGGATTTTCAGCCTGCTGCTTCCCCCTTTTAGTCATTACATTTGGGGTAGAGTACTGGCCCCCCCACGAAGATGATTGGAAGTGGTTTGAGATCAGGTGAGCATTTTGTCCACCCTGGCAGGGGGCGACCCTCAGGCCTGGGGTCCCCCAATCTTCACCCCTCACACAGAGCCATGGAGAGTCAGCAGACCGGCTCTTCAGAAGTGCAGAGGAATAAGCCACCATGCCCTCCTTCTGATGGCTGGAGGTGGCGTCAGACCTCTGTGTTTCTTGGCCTCAGTGGGTCCTGCTGAGACTGAGCACATTAGGAATTCTTGAATCCAGTCGGTGGCTCCATACCGACCTCAGCAGCAAAGATGGGGGGCAGTTGGATGAGCTGGAGAACCAAGCCCTTGGAGAGTTATGGAACGCTTGTGAGTACCCGGACCTCACGGAGGCAGGAGGTCGGGGGAATGCACGTGGGCTTTGGAGCCAGGAGGTCTGGATGGGGCTCCCACCTGCCACTCCCCAGCTGTGTGTGATCCTCCGAGCCAGGCTTCTCATCCTGGAAACAGAAATAATAAGTGTTTCCTCTCGGGGTTGCCCGGAGGCTGAGATGAGCATCCGCACTTGGCGGGGGCGAGTTACCGTCGGGGTTCCGTGGTGCGGATGCCGAGGGCCGACTGCACTTAGGAGTTCCTCTCCTTCCTCTTTCCCTACTGTAGCCATTTTTGTTGCAGAGGATTAAAGCTTTCCTGTCTTTTCCCTTTGCCCTCTTTTTCAGGGAGGACTTGGACCAGGAGGAGAAAGCCAAGTTCGGAGAGTACTGCAGCAGTGAGAACGGAAAAGGCCGGGAATGGTTTGCCCGGTACGTGAGCGCCCAGGTAAGAGGGGTGACGCCGGGCTGTGGTGTGGGGCAGCCCGCCCGCTCTGGAGAAGGGAGTTGAGGAAAACGATCCCACAGGCAAAAGCGTAAAGCTCGTCTAGAGATGTTATAAAGTCTAATTAGAATAGTGGAAGGTGCCCCACTAGAAAGGAATGCTGGGCTGTCAACTTCATGAAATTCCAGAAAACTTCATTTTTTTAAAGACAAGCACATGGGCTATGTCCACACATGTTTTTATTAAATAACCTACAATATTCCATTTTTGTAAAGATAAAATATTCAAGAGAATGACAGCCATGTATGTAAGCTCAGATAAACAGTAAGTTTTAAAAACAGCCAGTATTATTTTTTTTTCCTGTAAAGTAGATTAAGTTCTTCATTTTTAAAGTATTTTTTGGTCACAAATAATTTATTCTTCCAAGAAAAATTAGAAAATACAAATAAGCAAAAACAGAGAAACTACCCATACCTCACCCACCCAGAAAACAGCCAGCGTTGTCATCGCATCCCTCTGTACTGTCCCACACGTGGGTGAGTGCGTGAAGTTCCTAGGTTTAGAAGTCTCACAAGGAGACACAGGAAACACCCGAGTGATGGTCGGGGGAGCGGGGGGCAGCCCTCTGCTGGGTCCCGGTCTCTGGGGAGCGGGGCCTGTCCTGGGCTCCTGCCGCAGCTGTGTTTAGAGATCCTGGGCGGGGTGAGCACGCAGCCCCTCTGAGCTGGGTGCACCTCCGCCAGCGGCCGCCTGACGCGGCTGCCCTCTTCCCGGACAGCGCTGCAACTCCAAGTGCGTCTCGGAGGCCACCTTCTACCGCCTGGTGCAGTCCTTCGCCGTGGTCCTATTTGAGTAAGTGATGCTGCGGCTTAGCGCCTCCGTCCTGACCTCCGTCCTGACCCCTGTCCTCCCTCCCTCCCTCCCTCCCCGGGAGACCCCAGTCGTGAGAACCAGCCGCATGCGTCATCAGCTCAATTGCTCCCGCTTCCCCCTCCCAACCCCCCTCCTCCGCGACGGCAGCATTGGCTGGAAGTCGTGACCAGTATCTCACGGCGGGGAGTGAGCGGTCCCCACCTGCCAGCAGCGATCAGAGGACCGTCGGTCTCTTCCTGCGGGTCCCGGGACAGGCTGTGATTACACAGCGGCCCTGCCCTCCTCCAGCTGAGGTCTGGGGTTCTCTGGATTTCCTGTGGTGAAGTACTCCAGACCGGGTCACCGTCCGCTAATGAGATGTTTGGATGGCATCGCTGCCCTGAGTTCTAATGAGGCACCACTGGGGCCTTTTATCGCCCAGGACAGCGTGGGCTGGGGAGAAGGGCCCCCCACCTCCGTGTGGCTGGGGGGGACGGCCACCTTCCTTGAGGGGCTCCTCCTCCTGAGGCCCACGGCTCTAGGACTCCTGACCCTCTTCCTACGTCCTGACGTGCATCAGAGCCGGACGTGCCCTCCGCAGTGTGATCCGGAGCGACCGTGTCTGCCTGGGGGATCATGGGGTGTGGGGGAAGTGCGTGGGACAGGGAGGGAAGCTCTGACCCTGATCTGACCTTCGGTTGAGCCCGCTTCCCCCGCCTTCACCTCAGTGAGGCCTCGGAGCAGGTCCCGGTCCCCTGGCTTAGGCCGTGGCCGCTTCTCTGTGTCCCTTGTGTCCTTCCAGGCCTGAAAACCCCTCCCTTCCTGTTCCTTCCCCTTCCCCCAGCAGAAATGTAGCTGCTCTCTTGACTTTAATTCCCTGTCTCGGTGTCTCCCCAGCGTTCTCTGTCCCCCATGAGCACGGGGCATGTACTGGAGGAAAATGGCCAAAACACAGGAGCCCCTGTTTGTCCTGCGCTTGCTCAGAATGTCCCGAGTTCAGGGTGTGCTCCCCAGGGGCAGGGGCTGGGATCTGGGTCTGGGAGCTAGTGTGGGTGGAGGGACGAGAGGCCCTCGCTGAGGTAGCCAAGGGCCCATGCTTGCTTGCTTCCGGAGCTTTGGTAAAGCAGCCCCAGGCGGTCGGGGGTCAGTGTGGCTTCCTGCCCTGAAGACCCTTTGACCTCCAGACGTTTGCATCCATAATTTTCAGGAACCTGTATTTTGTGTAGATGGTGCCTGTCCACATGGCAACGTGCTTATCTAATTCTCAATTTGTCTTCCAGTTTTTCCTTAAATAAGCAAACTGGTAGGTGGGGGGTGGGGGGGTAGTTAACCTCAAGTTCCAACCCTGCCAAAACACAGAATCTTTTCATTACTTTGTCTGTGAGCATATATTTTTTTATGTGGTTGCAAAAAAAAAAAAAAGAACTTACAGACATTTCGTTTTTTAGATTTGTTATTTTTATGTTAAAAAGATAAACAAAAATGGCCCTCATCCCACTGTCTAGATAATTTCTGTTGATTTTCTTTCTTTAAGTAACACTAGTCCAAGGTGAAAAACTAAACAGGAAAGGAAAGCGCATGAGGGAACAGGATGCAGAGGCACAGAAGCCTAAGAGGGAAAGGAGGTGTTCTTTCACACCCTGTTCTCTCACTTTTGGTCCATCTCTCAGTGATAACTACTCTTAATAATGCACATGCCAGCAAATAGATATTTTTTCTAAAAAGGCAGTACTGTGCATTTGCATTCAGTGCTGCATCTGTAACAGCTGTGAGGTGTTCTAATACATGAACGTACGAATGCACCATGATTAATTCGGCTCCTGCCCTGTTGATGGGCATTTAGCTGATTCCTCATTTTTTTCTCTAATTTACAGTGCAACAGTGGACATCACTGTAGCTTTTGCCACTGTAACAGTACAAATTCTTAGTGGCAGACAGACCCTCTTTTTGAAGTGTTTCCCCCCTTTTTGTTTGCTAAATTGAATGAATCCATGTATGTCTCATACTCTCAATATAGTAAGTGTGACATAATATAGTAAGTATTAATATAATCCTTTATGTTTGTAGGACATCTTTTGCACAGCAGAGGTGCTGGCGCGTAGTACTTTAATTTGATTTTCAGCAAGTGGTGTAGGGTACGTAGGTATTCGTATTCCCAGTCATTCTCAGAGTGCTGTCCCTGGGCCCCGAGCCTCAGAACATCAGCTTCCCAAGGCAGTTTGTTAGAAGTGCACATTCTCAGGCCCTGCCCCAGACCTGCTGACCCAGAGACTCCAGGGTGGGCCCAGCAATCCACATCTTCACTCGCACCCCCCCCGCCAGGTGACTCTGCTGCTACCCACATCTGGGGGGTATCATCTAAGTCACTGCTCATTCCTGAGAAGTAGGGGCTGGAGGGGGCCAACGGTTTAAGCCTGAGACCTGAGGCCCGACCTCCAGTTCCGGGTCTGCTCCTTGGGGTGGGGCCCTGGCTATTCCACCTTGAAAGTGAAAGAGGCCAGGCGGATGGGTGGTGAGCACCTCAGTGCCCCAAATCAGACCCGCTCCCAGGCCAGGTGCCTGGACCCAGGGGAGTTCTTTCTGTGGCTTCTCCTCTGGAGTGTCTGGGGAGTGAGGTGCTAGTTTAGAGGTGTCTGTGGAGCATGCTAGTCTTGTCTCAGGAACGTGCAGAGAGAATCCGGTGGAAGGATCCGTCAGCCAGTCACCCCCTTTCCATTTCAGGTGTCACCAGATGGACGACTTTGGGCCTGCAAAGAACCTCATGACCATGTGCTTCACCTACTATCACATCGGTGAGACCCGGGGTGCAGCTTACCTGGAAGGCAGACCTGTCACCTTCCAACGCCACGTCAAGTGGGGATTTCTTAAGGCAAAGCTGTGAGGCATCCAGAAAACAAAGGGAGCTGATATTAGGGCGGGAATAAGGAGGAGGGAGACCCCTAGAACGGGAGGCGAAGAACAGTCCACAGCGTGGGTCAGGAGGCTGACGGTCCTGGCTGGGAGGACGCGAGAAAGTAGGCACATGTGCAGGACGTTGCAGGGTAGACACAGGACAGTGTCTCACGTTCTGGCCAAATGTGACACAGGGTCAGCTGTGGACGGGGGTGACCTGGAGCAGCCCGGGGTCGGGCAGAGCGCGTGTTGAGCTCTTCGGGCTCGTGGCCCTGGGGCCTCCTGGTGAATCGCAGCTGGGGGCAGCTGGGGGGCTCCCCGTGTTAAGCTCCTTGGGCTGTGACCACTGGCGCTCATTCAGGCCGCCCTGAGGAGAGGGTTGCTGAGGGCTTGCCTGTGGGCTGGAGCTGGGCCAGGGCAGCGCAGCACCAGTGGGCTGGCGCTTGTGGTGCATCCCCTACCTCTGCAGCTCAGCTTCGTCCTCTCCTCACCTCGGCAGCCCACCCTCTCCCTGCTGCTCTGCGCTGTTGCAGCAGCTGCTCTGACGGCCTTAGCGTGGAGCCCTTTGATCTGGGGCGGGACATCTCGGCCCGCGGGGTGCCTGGGCCTCGGTCCCTGCACAGCCTTAGGAAGGGACATGCCTCTTTTTCTCCCACGTCCAATGGCCTCCCTGTTTCAGGACCAGCCCAGGTGCCAGCCAGGCCGTCTGGAATCCGCACGCCCCCTCCCTCCACAAGGAGAGACTCTCGTGTCTTCCTCCATCACTTTGTGCCTTATACTCTCCCTGTGTGCGCTGCTCCCCCGCCTTCTGGACTTGGTGCTTCTTTGGGGCTGGATCCCTGCCTGTTTCCTCTGCAGCCCCTGGTGGCACCTGGCTGACTGGTACACACTAGGTGCTCAGCGACCGCCTGAGAGGGCAGGGGCCCCGGCTCTCCGTGTGCCCACGGGCCTCCCGAGCCTCTTGCGTCCCACCGCCGCCGTGTCTTGACGATGGCGGAGGGAGGTGGCCCCGGCCTCCGTGGTTCCAGTTGGCTCTCATCCCTGCTCTCTCCCCCTCCCTCCAGGTAAACCACACCTGCTCCCCTCCGAGTTCAAGGAGAAGCCGGCCGGGAGCATCGACTCCTACTTGAAGTCGGCCAACAGCTGGTTAGCGGAGAAGAAGGATATCGCCGAGCGGCTTCTGAAGAACACGTCGGCCAAGACGGAGAACGTCAAGGGCTTCTTCGGGCTGGAGACCAAGCCCAAGGGGCCCCTGGCCAGGAGAAGCGAGTGAGTGTCGCCTGCGTGCGTCCCTCCCCGACTGTGGGTGTGACAAGGAGGCCACCCTGGCCCAGTGACGGGAGCATCTCTGCGCCCTCGGCCGTCACTGGGGCCTGAGAGCTGCTCCCGGGGGGCAGCTGCCTCCCCACCCTCCAGTTTTCTGGGGCTTCCAAACGCTGTCCCATTTGCTGACGTGCTGGGATGCTCCCCGTGGGCCCGCGTTTCTAGGACTGGAGAGGAGTGTGCGGAAATTGTCGGTAGGCAGGAGGGGAGTTACACCCCCTCCCTGCACCCCGCCCCCCGCTGCCGTGAGAGAAGCCGCGTTCCCCAGGGCAGCGGTGTTCCCACAGCCACTCGGGGACCCGCGGGGGGCGGGGCCGCTTCGGAACAGTGCAGGAGCCGAGACTTCCACAAAGAAGGGGCACCCTGTGGTCCCCACGGTCCCCTCCGACGGCTCGGTTACAACCAGGCCACTTGGCTTTATTCCTCCTCTGGTCTGGACAGTCTTGGATTCAGAGAAAATGGCATGAAGAAGCCTGAATAGCACATCTCAGTTCTAGAAGACTGGCAGTTGGTACATGTGGCGTTGACTTCACAAACATGTTTTCAGAGGAGACCACCTTCGATTTACACATTGGTTATGGGCATCATCCCATTTCAGCAACGTAACAGGGTTCTTTGGGTCGTTTTGTCACTGCTATGGTTTCTCTCCCCAAGGGAGAAAGAGGACAAGCCCCAGGAGAAGCCGCGGAAGACGGGTGAGTGCCTACCCGTGCTCGCGGGGCCGGACGGTGCCACAGCAGCACCGCGGGGCCTGAGTCCAGCCCATGGTGAGCTGCAGGTCCCCGGACGCCTGGGGCTCCAGCTCCCCCGTTGCAGGGGATGCTGTCATACTGCCCTCTGCTCTGGCCTCTAACCGCTTACTGAATTTCCACGGAAAACCCGCCTCCCTGGGGATCAACCCCTCATCCCAGGGGAGTCAAGGAAAGTATCCCCAGCGGTGGGGGAGCTGTTCCCGGGGCCCTCCCTGGGGAGGAGTCCTCAGGGCCAGGCCCGAGGGCCGCAGGGCAGGTGCCATGGAGTTTCCGCTGCATGTCTGTGTGACCTGTGGGATGATGCGGGGCCTGCTGTGAGGAGGGTCACTGGAGTCGGGGCCGGTCGGGGGGCGTCTGCCTCGCTCAGTCTCCCTCCCCCTCCCGCAGTGACCGTGTGCAGCCCAGAGGAGGAGAGGAAAGGGGAGAAGATCTACCTGTACACACACCTGAAGCAGCAGCCCATCTGGTAAGGCCACCCGCGACCTGAGTCACCAGCACCCATGTCTCCATCAGAAGTGAGGGCCACTCACGCCCCCTGGGAGAGCCAAAGGAGAAAAGATGGGCCAGGGTGCAGGGAAATGGGAAACTCGTACACGGCTGGTGGGATTGTCCCGTGCAGCAGCCACTGCGGAGGATGGTCGGGCAGCAGGTAAACAGAGTTTTAGCCCATGACCCCGGCGGTTTTACTCCTGAGTAGATACTGAAAAGAGTTGAAAACAGGTGCTCAAGCAAAAAACCTGTGCACGTATGTTCATGACAGTGTTATTCGTAAGAGCCCAGAGGTTGATACACGAAATGTGGGCTGTCACTCAGCCACGTAAAGGAATGAGGCAGCCACACCTGCCACGACGTGGGTGGACCTGGACAACATTCTGCCACGTGACCCAGGCCAGACACAAAAGACCACGTAGTGTATGTACACAACATGTCCAGGAGGCAAAGCCCTGGAGACAGAGCAGATTGGTGGTTGCCAGGGGCTGGGGGAAGCCGGGAGCGCGGTGATGAAAATGTCCCGGAGATGGATAGTGGCGATGGTTGCACAATTCTGTGAATATACTAAAACGCACTGAATTGTGTACTTGAAAAGCGTGCATTTTACAGTATGTGACTTATATCCTAGTACAGCTGTTCTGTATGTGTCAATAATGTACACACGTGACGGTCGTGGTTGCAGTGGGAGACCAGTGGTCAGGGGACATCTTGCCCTCTGTCTTTCTCTGAGGACGCTCTCTTCCCTCTGAAGCCTCTCCATCGGTGGCTTTTACTTCCTCACAAGTAGGCGGTGTAGTAGCACCTGGAACCCAAAGGGTGTTAGGCGTGCCCCTCCCGCGAGGATCACAGTCTAGCGGCGGTGGGAGAACTTGGTGCAGCAGAATGGGGTGTGTGAGGCACGCGGCCAGCCAGGGCTGGGCTGCAGCTGTCTCGAAGCCTCCGCGAGGAGAGCCCGCCCTGCAGGGCCAGCCTCCGGGGGAAGCAGGGAGAAGGAGTCCAGCAGCCCCGGTCCCACTGTCCGTGATGTAGCTTGGGCCCCTCTAGGCTCAGCTGCTGTCTTGTCATCCGCAACAGGGCTCAGCCCCACTTTTCTGTACAGAGCCGGGTGGTGAGTGTTTTAGGCTTTACAGGCAACCACTGCACTCCATTGCTGTAGTGCCAAAGCCGCCGTGGACAGGATGTAAGTGGAGGGGTGTGGCTGTGATCCCATAAAGCTTGCTTTACACAGACAGAGAGCAGGCCGGACTTGGCCCACGTGCCGCAGGTTTGCTGACCCTGATCCTCTGGAAGAATGCTTCTTCCTCGTGTGTCGCTATAAACGTGTTTGCTCTCTGCACGTGGCCTGTCCCTGCCGGGGGTTCCCATTTATGTTCCTAGACCCTGTTCTAGAGAAGCAGGTCTCCTTTAAAGCCTATGCTTCCTGTTGGGAGCCTCAGCCGGAGACAGAGAAGGGGAAATGGCCTTCGCCCACATCCTGCTGGAGGCGGCTTCCCCTTTGACCCGATGAGTCCAGGCTGAGTCCTGGGAGAGACGCACAGATGCCCTCAGGACACTTTGCCGGGTGTTGGGGGAACCAGCTCCATTTAAGATAAAGGCACATGGGCCTTGTCTGTCTTGCAGGCACACGCTGAGGTTCTGGAACGCGGCCTTTTTCGACGCTGTCCACTGTGAGAGGAGAAAGCGGTCTCCCACCACCAGGTAGGAGCCAAGTCCGGGCCCGCTTGGCCTCAGGGAAGAGGACCAGGGCGAGGCTTTATTGCCCCGTTTCTGAAGAGGAAGCAGGAGGACAGAACGGCTGAGTCGATGCGTCTGTGTTTCTTCCTCAACCCCTTGCGGCCCCGGTGCCCTGCAAGCTGCCTGAAGGGTCCCGGGCGCACCGCTTCGTGGGTGGGGGGGCCCAGCTTGCATGAGCGCTTCCTGCCCCGGGGCTCCGGCATGACTCGGCCTGACCCTCCTAAGAAATGCAGACTCCCACTGAGTGAAGCCCACAGGGCCCCCTCGGACCCACTCTGCCTGTCTCTGTGAGACTCCAGACTCCCGAGCTGAGACCACTGCCGCGGGACCCTGGATGCTGGGCTCACGTCTGGGCAGGGCAGTCGCTACCGTCAACTTACTCCTCTGGGCTGCAGCTTCCCCGAGGGCAGTCTTGCCACTTCGGAAGACTCCCTTTGTAACCCGGTTCACTAAGCACTGGGCGGCGGCGAGGGCTGGGCACGGGTACTCAGCTGTCTCTGGCCACGGTGGTGAGCTAAGGCTGGTGCCTGCTGTGTGCAGCGGCGGGGCGGGGAAGGGGCAGCGGCCTCCCAGGCCTGGGTCACCTTGTTGGCCCCTCCAGTCATGGGACTTTGAAGTCTGAGTCTCTCCTCGTTGATGAAATGAATCCCCGCCTTCTTTGACCCTGGGGAGACCCCTTAACCTTTCTCCCGGCAGGAGAGGGCAGGTGCCTGCTGGTAAAGGCTTTAGTCCACGAGCACTTGGGGGATCTTAAGTGAAAACTTTTTTTGGGGGAAGTAAACCCTATCGGGATGACCTGCCTTGTACCCCACGGCGGCCTGCTGTGGCTGTGTGTCCCGGGAAGGCAGGGGAGCACGTGGAGAGGAAGCGAAGCTGGAACGTTCCTCAGGATTCTAGAGAGAGAGTTCTCCGCCCTTCTGGGAGTCGCAGATGCAGGAGGTGCCTGTAGGCGAGGGAGATCCTCGCGTTGCTTTGCTCTCAGACTCCCGGGCCACCGCCCCCTGGAACCCCGTCTCCATATCCGTCTCCGCTGTGATAACCCTCCTTCCGCGCTTGCTCTCTTTTCCATCCACATATCTTGCATGACTTTGACGTGTTCCTCTGTTTACCTGTTTCTGCTGCCGCTCCAGAGGGGATGCTGGAGAGGAGGAGAAGAAGAGGTGTGTGTCCACGTGACTGTCCATGGACAGTGCGGGGGCCCTTCCGGGGCCGCTGGGTCGGAGGGGAGTGGGGTGTGACCAGACGTGGGTGTGACTCGCGGCTGGCGGGCCCAGCGCTGGGACAGGCTGGCGACAGACAGTGGGGAGCTCGCCGAGCGTAGAGACCCCGAAATGGTCAGGAGACAGACACGGCCCCCGAGACCCCCACGAGGCCCGGTGCGCATCCCGAGAGGAGAGGGCAGTGAGGTCCAGGAGGTCAGCTCCGACCTGGAGCGAGTCCAGCCTCCATGGGCCACTCTGGCCCTCCCAGCGGACCCTGAAACCACACCCTTGGGTTCCCTTGTTGTCCGCTCGGTCATTGATCCGGGCTCAGGAGCCGCAGGTCGGGCCAGAGGACCTGTCCCTGCAGTCATGCCTAGGGGCCTGCGGGCTCTGACAGGTCTGGGGGGTCCCGGAGGAAGGACAGCTGCTTCCTCCCCCTGGCCACTGTGTGATGTGAGGCCTGTGTGTGTGCGGGGGTCCCCTGAAGACAAAGGTCTAGAACAGGCTATTTCCTGCGAGCCCACGGTGGGGTCTGACTTCAATTGTTTGAACTTGATATGTATTCGATATCTTGGTTAAGATATTTTTAGAGTGAAAGGCCCGCCTATTCAAAATATAGTTTCTGATTCAGTGCTTTTTTTTAATTTGGTGGAAATTTCCCAAAGCATGCTTCCTTTAATCAGTGATGTATTTTTAGTGCTTATTGTTTTATGAGAAATCTTGTTTTTGTTAATGCAGCCTTATTGTGGCTTTAAAAGGAGCATTTAGGCATGGCAGCTACCTCCGTTCCTAAGAAGCCCCCAAGTTCCCACAGACTCTCTGGGGGGCGGGGGTGTGTGTGTAATTAACCAGCCTTCCTGGGGCAAGGCTTGCCAGCACCACAGCCGAGGCGCGACAGGGCTGGAGCATCATGACCTCGGGGCCCCACGAGGGGAAGTGAGCCTCTGGGCCTCACAGGCCTCCTCACCCAGAGCAGATGTGGTCTGGCCATGCACATCCCAGATCTGACCCCCAGGACACCCCAAGATTGGGGGCCGGGGGTTGGCTCTGGGTCCTTGGGCAACCTTGTGCCTCCAGCATGATTGCTCTTTGGCAGACTCTGCCGACAGCACCATCAGCACCCTCTCTGTGCTCAGGGGCAGAAATGTCCCCTTTTCAGGAGGCTTCCTGTTCTGTAAGCTGCTGGACACATCCGAATTCCCACTGTGGCAGTTTAGACACACGATCTGCCCTCCTGTGGTATTAGACCTCCACCAGTATTGGGTGTTGAACTCAATTTTAAGGAATTGATTTGTTGGTAGGCATCCCCTGATCCCAAATGACCTTCTACCTGTTTCTTCAGAGGTCAGATAAAATGTCCCAACTCTAGTCCTCACCACAGCAAGAAGACTCACCTCCTCATCTGGGTCAGGGCTGCTGTGCTGCATGACTGCAAGGGGGCCACTTCCACGTGGTCTGGGGTTGTGCAGTGCACAACCTGCGCACCTGTACCCAGCGAGCCTGGCGGTGGTGTGGGAGTTTATGTGCCTGGACATATGTGACCACTCAGGGAAAAAGGATGGGGAGGAACATGGCATGGGATTAGCATAGTGCCTGGAAGCACGTTCCAGGTATCTTCGTGGGTGTCCTGTCAGCATGAAGAGACTGGGAGACTGACAGTGCCGCCCTGGTGTCCCGTGGCTCCCGCTCAGCTGCAGCGGCACCCGTGGCCTCCCTGGGCTGGGAGTGGGGAGAGGAGTTAAGAGCCGATGTTGTTGGTTCTGTTCCTCTTCTTTCAGCTTCTCCATCGCCCTGACCCCTCACCCCTAATACTGCCTCTTCTCTCCCTTCTCTTTTGTCTTTTTCCTCTCAGCCCTGTTTTAGTCAGACTGCTTGTCCAGAGTGTAATTTTTAAGGGGCAATAGGCATCTGCTCACTTCTCAGGTGGCCACGCACGCGGCTCCCCTGCCCCGGGGCGGGTGGAGGTGGAGTGGTGCAGTGGCTTACGGTCCTGGGCCACTGGGGACAAGGGTGCTCGGCCATAAGGGGAGGGGCTGACGCCCTGCAGGACCGGGCAGCGTTCGCTCTCACTCAGGGACACCGAGCTCAAAAAGAGCCCAAAAGAGCACCTTCCCTGCCCGAACCCTGAGCCGTGTGCTCCTTCACGGAGAGCACGTAGAGCCACACGGGCTGTGGTCCCTCCTCGTTGGGTTTCCCAGCTTTGCTTAGAGGCTCTGTGCCGTCTTCACCGCGCTCACGGGCCCGTCCCCGCGCCCTACGAGGCAGCCTGCAAGCAGAGTGAGCGGCGGAGGCGGGCCGGCCTGGCGGGCAGCGTGTGGCCAGAGGCCACAGACCCCCGCTGGAGAGCCTCAGGCCTGCACACAGCGCGGGGCCCAGGGCCTCCTCGCTGGGCTCCTGGCCCCTGCTCCGCCGGCTTCTCGGCGCGCCTCCCCACCGGTGACACGGGCCTCGGCCTCCGTTGTCCTGGAACCTTAGAGAAGGGTGTGGGGGCAGCATTCTCGTCTCCTGGAGAATGTTCCGGGCAGCCGCTAAGCGCACACTGTCTCTGGGTCCTGAGCCTTGTCTCCGCCAGGAGAAGCTGATGAGTGTGGGTCTCGGGCCCCCAGGCAGAGGGGCAGCCTTCGGGCAGGCTTCCTAGAAGCAGCGCCAACAGCTCTTCGGCAGAGGTGTCCCCTCTCTGTCAGGGAGGCCAGCCCCTGTGGGTCAGAGCAGGGGAGGGCCAAGCGGCAGGGATGTGGGCTCTGAAGCCCCTCCACTGCCCCTCCTGTGCTTGCAGAGAGAGGTGGTGCCACATGACCCAGGAGGAGCGGGACGACAGCCTGCGGTTCAACGAGAACATCACCTTCGGGCAGCTGGGGTGAGCGCCAGGGCTGGCCTGCCACCCCCCACCCCGCCCCATGACCCGGACGGGACCCACGCCCACCCCGGGTCACCCAGGAGATGAGCAAGCAGGGCAGTGTGAGGAGGGGCCTCTGGGTGAGACGCTCCTACCCGGGGGCTCTGCTGGGGGAGCGCCACCCTTATGATGTCACACGTCCCTGACTCAGTGTCACCACCACTGTGCGTTCTTAAACGGCTCAGAAGCACACGATTCACTCCATTTGGCCTTGACTCAGGTTCCTAATCAGTCCGCCCCTAACACAGTTTCATGGTGAGCAAGGCTGGCCAATGAGGCGATTTGGTTTTACATCTTTCTATCGATTTCCCGGCCTGGTGGGCTGCATGTCGGGCCCCGGCTCCCTTCCCCTCTGGAGGCGGGAGGGGTGCCAGCTCACGGCCGTGTCCCCCCCCAGCACGTTCACGCACAACATGTTGGCGTTTGGGCTGAACAAGAAGCTGTGCAACGACTTTCTGAAGAAGCAGGCGGTGATCGGCAACCTGGACGAGGGTGAGTGGCGGCAGGGCCGGGGTTTCGGGGGCCAGCGCGCCGCGTGCCGGAGTCCCCACCCGCTCGGAGGACTGTCCCTGCTGTGATTACACATGGGACATGAAACGTTCCTGTCCGCCTGCGTGCGTGGGGCACTTTTCCTTCCACTTGGAGACCCAGTTGTGCTAGGTAGGGCTTGCCCGTGTGGGGCAGGATGGTGCAGGGCCCACCAGGTCAGTGCTTACAGACAGGGCCCAGGAAAAGATATAACTTGGTGCTCGGACTCTGACCTTGAAAATGGGCAGACTCTGGCCCTGAGTTGCCCCTCCTTCTAAACGGCCACCACGTGGCCTGCCTTCGCTCCTTGAATGACACTGCTGCCGGAGGTCTTGGGGGAGCGGCGGGGGCCTTGAGGTCTTTCCAGCATCTCTAACTTCTGTAACGGAAGGGGACACGTTGCTGATGTCAGCTTCCCTGATCGACAGCTGGCCTTTATGCGTCATCCCACGTGTTGCAAGATGCTTCCTCCTTGTCCCCTGAAAAGTCTTCCACTTAGACATAGATTGGTACAGGTCAATATTGTTTACAAATAAAACTCCATCCTGGACCAAGTTAATGAGGGCCAAGGACAGGTGGCCTCAGGAGGTGCCCCTGGGCAATCTCAAAGTGCTGTCACCAGCCCCACCACTCATCACAGGGCAAGAACACTGTCCCGTCCACCACGTGACCCCTGCGTGGCCTCCAGGACCCACGCCTGGCTCCCGGGATAGGGTTCTTCCGCCCACACCAGGCTTCCTGGGGGCCTGCAGGGCTGCCCTCTGGAGCATCATGGCCATGGGAAGATGCATCTTGGTTCCAAGGAGCCCACTGCCAGGCCGAGGGCACACCTTCAGAAGCCCACACCCACCATGCCCGGGAGGGCCTGCTTTGTTATCACCCCGAATGAGAAGGACCTGCCTGTCCGTGTCGCCGTCTCTCTCACGAGGAATAACGTTGTTTTCTCTTCCAGAGCAGTACAAGCTGCTGAGCGACCACATCGAGCAGATGGCCGCCGAGTAGGCCTCGGGAGGTGGCCCGAGGCTCCCCCAGGAGGACTGTGGGTGCGCGCCTCCCTCCCGGGCCCACGGCTGGCTGTCACACACACACCCCGCCCCCGCATGACATTGGCTGCACCCAGAGCCGCCCCACACCGCCCTAGAACTAGCGGTTAGAAGAATCTGGTTGCCTGTTTTCCCTGCCTCCCCTCTGCCTGTGTCTGCTCCCCCATCTGCGTGCCAAAGTGTCCCTGGGATTACACAGCTAGCACCGAGGTGACTGTCCATATCCCCGAGTGGCAGACCTGCGACGTGGGACCGAGGGGGCGCAGGAGGGAGGATGCTGGGTCCACGATGGGCCGGCGTCCATCGTAGCCTCCTGCGGGAGAGGCTGGGGCGCCTGTGGGAGGGTGGGGCGGGGCAGCTGTGGGGTGGCACACGCCAGTGACGCAGGGCAGTGAGGAGGGATGACTGGGGGCCCCCGGCAGGGTGGGGTCGGGTTCCTCCCACTGTGGGGTTCCTGCTGAGCCGGGACCAAGCAGAGGGGGCGGGGGCCTCTGAGTGTCGGTCCATGGCTGGTGTGGCTCTTTCCTGGGTCCCCTCTCCGTGCAGTAGGGACTGGAGTCCCAGGAAGCTCCAGGAGGAGAGGGACACCCCCTATTCCAGGACGGGAGAGAGACCGGGGCAGAGGACGTGCTTTCCCGGCTGCAGAAGGCCCGGCCACAGTCAGGGGTGTGGGCGCCGGGAGACGGCACGGCTCCAAGTGGCTGTGTTGGACCCACGTAGCACTCAGGTGTCTGTGTCAGGCCGTCTGAGATGTTCCCGCTCAGCCGACAGCTTCCTTCTGGAGTGGAGAAGCTTCCGCCCCTTGCTCCCTGGGAGTAGCTTGGGGCTATCAGTCCCGTGTCGAAGCACAGACAAGAGAAGCTTCTTCAGCAGCTTCAAGACAACCGCCCTTTCTGAAAGCAAACAGTGCTGCTCTTTATTTCAAAAAAGACAAAAGAATCTGTGTCAGCGTTACAGGCGCCGTGGCAGAGGCCGCTTCTGGCGGTGACTGTGTGAGGCTGGGTAGCGGGGGCTTCGGAGGGTCGGGCCCTCCACCCCGGCCGCCTGGGGAAGCCTGTACCTTCCGCCACCCAAGCCCTTGGACCACTTTCCTGCAGACTCTGCAGACACCCCCTCGCCGTCTCAGGTGCCGGGAACCGGGGCTCTTCCCCCCAGGTTTGTACCAGGCACAGCTGACCAGCCCGAGGGACCGCGGTCTGGCCAGCAGGCCTCCAGCCTGCCAGCTGCCCTGGCGAGCCCGGCTCCCCCGCCCCAGCCCCAGCTCTTGGGCGCTGACCTTGACGAGGCCAGCGGGGCTCTGTCCTTCTCGCCTTGATCCTTCGTCCCGTGTGCCTGCTGCACCTCCTCCAGCATGACAAACACACGCCTGATACCCAGCCCTCCAGCCCTCCAAGGTTCCCCTCGTGGGGGATGCCTCCCTGGAATGTTCCAGAGCAGAGCGTGCATTGGTTGAGCCGAGAAACGCACATCCAGGTGATCGTAAGAGAGATGACGGGAAACACGGCAGGACCCGAGCGCGCCGGCGTGAGCTGCTCCTCCAGGAGACCTGGGGGGCTGGGGCCTCAGAAACCCTGCTGTTTTCCGCAATGGCGCGCGCGTGTGCGTGTGTGTGTGTGTGTGTGTGTGTGTGTGTGGTGGCAGCCTCTCTGGCCATGTCACTAAACAAAGCACAGCTGTGTCGCCAGTTTGCATAACATCCAGCTGACGGGTGTGTGGGCCCCTCCTCCAGTGCCTCCTGAAGATGACGCAGCCCCTCCTGAGACGTTCAACCACAACCCCTGGGTGTGCTGTGCTCCCCCCACCCCCCGTAAGAGCAGGGCCACGTGCCCTCGCAGGGCTCTCCCGCGGCGGCTGTGTGTCGTTGGCTTTCTTAGTGGTTAGTTGAAATGCGTTAAGATTTTATTCTAAGGTGCCCAAATGACTTATCCTTGTACATAGAAGATTTTTGTACGGACGTTCGATCCAGTCTGATTTCTGGAGGGAGATAGTAGGTTCTGGGTCTTCCCAGGGTTGCTGGGGAGCTGGTGGCTCTCTCCCCCCAGGGTGGGGCGGGAGGGCCTGTGCAGCCTTGGAAGGAAATGCAGCTTTGACTTCTTTGGGCTTTTCCAGGCACTTTAACTTCAAGATGATCTTGAAACCTTTTTTTTCCATGCAGGCCTCTTGAAATAGCAGTTGAAGGTAGAAGCAAGGGTTGCTTTGGGTTTTTTCCCCTCCCCTTGTTTGTGTAACTCTAGCTCCTAAGAGTGGAGCCTGACCCCAGAAGTCCTGCCTGTCGCTTTCAGCCCCACGAAGGGACACTGCCGGAGACCGTGGGCCTCGTGGAGTGACCGATGTCGGGATGGCTCTGAGGCTGCCCTGCTGTGTCCTGGTGGCATCTGCCTTTGGCCGAGCATTTCACCTCGGAGTGTCTGGCCACTGTCACCCGGAGGACACACGGCGTCCCTAGCAGGAGCCGGCAGCTTGCCTCGCTGACGTTTCCTCTCTCTGTGACACTGTCTTCCCTCCGAGGCCTGCTCAGCGGAGACAGACACAGGGCGGGCCGTCAGGTCCGAGCGCGGAGAAGTCTCACCCCGCCGTACACACAGGAGGCTTTGGAGAAAGAGCTCTGGTGGCCCTCCCTGTAAACTCAGGACCCTTAGACTCGGGGCAGGAAGCGTCGGGTCATATCCACGAGGAGAGTTTCCAGTCCCGGCAGGTTCAGGGTCCCAAGCCAGGAGCTTCGAAGGCCTGCATTAGCAGTGGCATTTCAGTCTCCTGCTGTCTGCCTTTCAGGGCTGTGTGAATTGTAATGAGCCAAAACCAGCTAATTCTCCGAGGTAAAAAGTACTCTGCTTTGGAAATAGGATGATGTCGAGATGTGGCTTTGTACGTCTTCAGCCTGTGTTGCAGTTTTAGCAATGTTGTTAGATGTTTAAGGGCTGTGCTAGTATTCAGAGCATATCTACTGTGTGCGCGCGTTTAATCAAAGGCAGGAGAACCAAGTTCTGATATTGTAAGTTCTTTGTACAGTGAAAGGGAGTAGACCATGATTTTCCTATTGCCAGAAGGGGAAAAAAGCAGACCAAGGAGCTCTTAAGTTGCCAAAAGGAGGGCTGGAGAGAGTCCAGTTGGCGAGTTTTGTGCTCCAGTGAAACCCGGGACGGTCAGGGTCAGAGGCAAGCCCCACGCTGGGTTTAGGGCAGAGACCCAGGACTGGAGTCAGAGGTGCCGCCTGACCTTTCTCTTTCCTCCTTCCCGGGAGCTGGAACCAGTGGAACCCGTACTCACCTCCCCCTGCCCAGTTAGACGGTGAAGTTCATTGCTGTGGAGAGAAGGTGGCAGCCTTGAGGGTTGCTTTTCCGTCGGCTGTTTTAAGTGGGTTAGTTTCTCACCCAGAGCACTTGGTATTGCAGCCTCCCAGTGTGAGAAGCGCAGTGTTCACGCCACAAAGGGGCTTGCGAGGAGTTTTGTTGAACCCAGGTGACCGTGACCAGCAGTCAGGGCTGCAGCTACAAGCCTGACCTTCCTGGGCGTCGCTGCACCCCGATGAGTTGGCTTTTCAGGAGGATCCCAGCAGGTCGGTGCGGTTAGGTCAGCTGTATGGCCAAATCACCTACAGTTGAGGCAGCTGGGCAGCCAGGGGCCTGAGTCATTTGCCAGAACAGTTAGGGAGCTTGGGAAGCGGGGGAGAAGGGCCCAGCACCAGCCTCGGGGGAGGGGGAGTAGCCGGGCGGTCCCAGGCTGGTCACTCCCTGGCCACCCTCTTCCTCAGCCACAGGCAGAGCTGCAGGGCTGGGGGCCCATGGCCCCTCGGTCCCAGGGTTCTTCTTGCAGCGCCCCACCCACCCCGGCCTTTTAGTTTCCTTGAACCACTGTTCCAGCCACTGAGCCATCTCTCCGTCTTCCTGCAAATCACTGATCCCTTTTTACGATTCTTGAGGGTGAGTTTCGCTAGGAAAGCCTTTGAAGCTGAGTTCATACAGGGGAATGGCATCGGTGACGAGTACCCCTAACTGGCTGGTGTGCGACGTTCAGACCTGAGCTGTAGTCAGGCCTTAGTCAAGTCACGTGTCCCAGTACGTCCTTGTCGCCCGGCGGCCGGGAACAGGCCTGTGTGGGTTCTCCAGATGGTTCCCACCCAGGAGCACCCTCAACGCCAAGACCCTCCGCGTGGCCGGCCCCCACCAGCCTCATCCTGCCACCATCTCCCTGCAGTCCCTCCCCAGCAAGTGCCTCGGCCGGCCGGCCCACCTTGTCCCTGGGTGTCCTGGCGCTGGCCTGTGTCCCTGAGTTGGCTGGTCTGTCTGAGCTTGAGATGAGTGAAGGGCTGCGGGGGGATCCTTCCCCCTGGCTGTGTCCCCAGGAGTCAAGGGGACACTGCTCCCGCTCCAGAGTTCTTGGTTACTGTTGGAGAAGGAACACCTCATCATTTCCAGGAGCGAGTCAGGACGGTCTGGGTTTGCCCGTCTTCCCATCACTTCCCGCAGGACCTCTGTGCAGGCGGGGGTGACCCTGCATCCTCGCTTGTCCTGCAGGGTCAGACCAGGGCGCTGTCGCTTAGCGCCCTCCTGAGCAGCACTGACGGGGTCGCTGAGCTGGAAGGAGGGCTCCTGCTGGTGACGCCCCTCGGACCCTGGGGGGCTGTGCTTGTCCCCACCTTGGTCCTGGATGGTGCACTCGCGAAAATGAAAGGGAAGTGCTCAGCAGGCCCCGTTCCCACACACAGGCTGCATATGGGGGCCCTGATCTGTCCCTGTGCTGGAGGCTTGCTTAGGTTCCCGTGGATGCCTTGAGATGGACAGGCTGACCATTTGAACAGTAGGAAAGGCTCGAACTCAAATGGCAGGTACCTCCCCTTAAGACGTGTCAGCTTGAGAGCTTCATGGTTCTAACTGTGGCCTCTGGGGCTTCAGGAGGGTCTCCCACGTGCATCCCCTGTTTCTCTCCCACCCGTTGGTCTCGGACCTGAACTTGCCTTGGCCATATCCACGCATTGCCCTTAGTGGCCCAGAAGTTGGGGTCTGTGATGCAGGTGTGTTATATGTACACTTACGCAATTTCGTGTCCCACGAGGCGATGTTCTACAAACTGTGTTTTCAGGTAGAGAAAGTTTCAAGGTCGAGCTCTCAGAACAGTGCTAAAATCAAAGCTGTTTCCTGTGAAGAAAAAAAAAACCATCTGTATATTTCACCTCAGATTGTCAGAAGGCAGAAACTGAAATAAATTATCTTAAAAAAAAGAAGTCAGTCTGTTGAATTTTTGTTTTCACATGTCCATGAGCACATTTTTTTTTTTTTTTACAGAATTTGCAATCTTCTCAGTGACGACAGAGAAAACACCTTTTTCTAGGGTCAAATAGACGTTCTCCCCACTTAGGCTGAGCAGCTGGGTCTTGTGCAGACGTGTGTGCGTGTCATGGCCAAACCGCTGGGCAGAGGGAGAGTCCGCTGAGTTACCGCCAGGGGTGTGTTAGTGAATGGAGGGGCCTTGGCCTCCAGGATGCCTCCAGCCCTTCCAGCTGATATCCTGGTCTTGCCTTTGAGCCTCAGCTGCCTCACTTCTTGCTTTTGGGGGTCGGGGGGCTGTGAGTAGATCGCGATTACCACCCCCGCCTGACACACACAGGACACCTTCATCATCCCTTACAAGTTGGTTTGACGGACGTATTTTGTGAAATGTTGGGCTTGCTTTTTTTCTGATTATAAGAGGTCAATAGCCATGTTCTAAGTCTCCAGACTAACAGATCTGGGAGGTGAGCCTGAGGACCAGCACAGGGCCTAGACGAAGTGTCCTTGGTACCCGGAGCAGTGGACTCAGTTCCAGGGGCCTTGGGTGGGATGGTTCCCAGGGAGAAGGTGCAGGCAGGTCCCCCAGCCCTGGCCTGGCCACCTGAGATGGGCTGGGGTATGTGCCCTGATGCTCAGTGGGGCAGGGGCTGGACCGCCCTGTCTCTGGTTCTCCCACCCAGCCTGGAGGACCGGCCCAGGTGGTAGAAGCCTTCACACCTGACTTTTCCTCTGGTGCCAGGAGAGTCCAGCAGCTGAAGGCAGCAAGGACCCTGAAGAGCACAGGGTGGGGTGGCCGTGGGAAGAAGCCTGGGTCCCATTCTACCTCCCCACCAACCCACTGCGTGCCTTTTGCCAAATTTTTCTTTGAACCTCAGTTTCTTCATCCATATAATGGGAGGGAAAACATCACCCATCCGAGGCGGTTCCTGTGAGAAATGCAAACGTGCTTCTCACTCCAATCTCTTTCCTCCTCGTCCCGATGAGGAAATAAATCAACCTAGGAGCTGTACGTGTAGGAAGGGTCCTGCCCATTTAAGGAAAAAGAAAAACGACCAAACTTCTCTCTAAATTTTATAGGAATCCATTTAAAACATATTCTTCAAAATTCATGACACTAAATATAAAAGAAATTTAAACAATTAGGCATTCAAATGGTGTTTCTTTATAAATTGTAACCTTTCTACTTCTGACTTTATTGACGCTTAAAACTGTACTGAGACTTCCAGGGCACCCTGATCATGTAACACTCTTGTCCCTTAAATTCGTGCCGAGCATCTCTGTCTGCAGGCACCTCCCCTGCGCAGTGCCACAAACGCCCATGCTCCCCTAAAGAAGCATCTCCCCTCTTTCCATATTTGGAACAAGCCTCTCACGAAGTCATTTTTTAATGTCACAGGAAATGACCACAGGTGCTCTTTTCTCCTGTACGCAGATCCTGCGCGAGTTGCACTGGGAACCAGTGGGGTGGGTTTGCCCTCAATGCCTGGGACTCTGAAAGCAAGAGACCCAAAAAGTTATGCTCCTTCCACCCCTGCTCACCCCACCTCCCACCTCCTGGGCCCCAAAGAGAGGAGCTAGGAATTTTGTCCCTACTTCCAAGCGACCATGCACAGAGAGAGAGCCAGGGAAGCTCCTGGCCGATGCCCAACCCTGGAATTGGGAACAACTGGTCTCTTTGGGGTGCTGGGGCCAGAGAGGGAGGGGAGAGGCCCCTTGTGCCGTCAACTTACCTTTAATGAGCCCCTACTATGTGTCAGGCACCACCAGGCTCCAGGACCAGAAGATGAAGAAGCAAGGTCCTTTTCCTTCAGAAACTATCAGTGGGGTTCAGACACAACTGAGGTTAAAAAAAGGTACATTTGTGTGTGTCTGTCTGTGTGTGCATGTGCACACATATATATGCTTAGAGTATAAAAATAGATAAAATATATACTGTAAAATGTGATGATATATAATACAATCTATGATAAGTTTATTTTATAAGTTATTATATAGGAAATATAGAATGTTTTAGTTATTTTTGGAGTGAGTGTCCTTCCTGGTTGAATCAGGGTGGGCTTCCCTGAGGAGGTGCCTTGGAGCTGGATTTTGGGAAATATAAGTCACTGTGGCGAAGACGTTAATCCTGCAATGATCCCATGAGAAAGGTTTGGGTTTTTTTAAACTTAATTTAATTTTTTATTGAAATATAGCTAACTTACAATGTTGTGTTAGCTTTTGGTGTACAGCAAGGTGATTCAGTTATACATATCCATATTCTTTTTCATATTTTTTTCCATTATATGTTATTACAAGATACCCCTGTGCTATATAGTAGGACCTTGTTTATCTATTTTATATATGGCAGTGTGTATCTGTTAATCCCATACTCCTAATTTATGCCACCCCCTTTAACCCTTTGGTAACCATAAGTTTGTTTTCTATGTCTGTGAGTCTATTTCTGTTTCGTAGATAAGTTCATTTGTGTATTTTAGATTCCACACATAAGTGATATCATATGATATTTGTCTCTCTGTCTGACTTACTTCACTTAGTGTGATAATCTCTAGTTCCATCCATGCTGCTGCAAATGACATTATTTCATTCTTTTTTATGGCTGAGTAGTATTCCATTGTATATAGGTACCACATCTTTATCCATTCATCTGTCAATGGACATTTAGGTTGCTTCCGTACCTTGGCTATTGTAAATAGTGCGCAAAGAACATTGGGGTGCATGTATCTTCTTGAATTAGTTTTCTCCGGATATATGCCCAGGAGTGGGATTGCTGGATTATATGGTAACACTATTTTTTAAAGAACCTCCATACTGTTTTCCGTAGTGGCTACACCAGTTTATAATACATTCCCTCCAACAGTGTAGGAGGGTTCCCTTTTCGCCACACCCTCGAGGAAGGTTTTGTTTACCACTTTGCTGATGAGGAAATCATGGTACCCGCAGTGGGGAATGAAATCAGGGGCTAGCTGGCTCCAGAGCATAGCGTTTATCCTGAACGGCTGCAGGACGTCCTCTCCCTGGCAGAGGTCTCTAGGAGGCAGCAGGAGGTGTGCTGAGAGCCGAGTGACCCAGAGCTCAGATGCCCCCAGCCACCGTCAGGAATTTGCTCCCCAAATGTGCACACCCAGGGGGCCCAGGCGGGCAGGCGGCCGAGCCTGCGGACCCCCACCCCTCCTCCACTTCTGTGATGTGTCCCTGGTCCCAAGGTCATTCCCGCACATCACGTCACTATGGTTTGGGTGAATTGCGTCCCCAAAACTCATGTGTCGAAGTCCTAACTCCCAGTACTCACAATGTGACCTTATTTGGAAATAGAGTCTTTGCAGATATATTTAGTTAGGATGAATGGGGTGGACCCCTGATCCTATGACTGGTGTCCTTATAAAAAGGGGAAATTTGGACACAGAGACACACACAGGGAGACGCCATGTGAAGATGAAGGCGGAGATCAGGGTGATGTGTCTACAAGCCAAGGAGCACCCAGGATGGCCTGGGAACCACCCGGAGATTCTCCTCACAGACCCCAGAAGGAACCAGTCCTGCCAGCACCCTGATCTTGGAGTCCAGCCTGAGGGAGAATAGATTTCTGTGGTTTGAAGCCCCCAGTGTGTGGTGCTTTGTTTAAGGCAGCCCTGGGAGACGATTCACCTGCACCCAATAAGGACTCTATGGGGCTTTCCCTGACAGACCCACCCAATGTCCTCCACCTGCCTCTTGTTTGTAGAAAAACTTTAGCCTCCTAGGCCTTCCCCGAGTTCCAAAGAATAAATTTAATCAGAGAAATGAGAAAATGCAGAAGCTAAGGAAAATAGTCAAGCAAGACAAAATAATAAAGAGTTCAGCCATTAAACAAAGCCAAGGACCTTTAGTTCCTCCTCAAGGGCTATAGATAATACTCTGCGCCATGTCCTTTGAGCTGCTTTGCAGGTACGGAAACCCCACAGGTGGAAGAAGTTAACTGGATGCTGCCCAGTTACCTCACCACCAGCCAATCAGAAGAATGTCCACAAGGGACTTCCCTGGTGGTCCAGTGGTTAGGACTCTGCGCTTCAACTACAGGGGGCCCGGGTTCGATCCCTGACTGGGGAACTAAGATCCCACAAGTCGCATGGTGCAGCTGGAAAAAAAAAAAAAAGAATAAAAGAAAAATGTCCAAGAACTGATAACGCGCCCCACAGTCTCCCTTCCTCACCCTGTCTTTAAAAACCTTTCCTGAGGGCTTCCCTGGTGGCGCAGTGGTTGAGAGTCCGCCTGCCGATGCAGGGGACACGGGTTCGTGCCCCGGTCTGGGAGGATCCCACATGCCGCGGAGCGGCTGGGCCCGTGAGCCATGGCCGCTGAACCTGCGCATCCGGAGCCTGTGCTCCGCAACGGGAGAGGCCACAACAGTGAGAGGCCCACATACCGCAAAAAAAAAAAAAAACCTTTCCTGAAAGTCATCAGGAAGCTGGGACCTTTTGAGCACCAGCTGCCTGGACTCTTTGCTTGGCGCCTGCAACAAATCCTGCCTGTTCCTTCACTATAACCCGGTGTCAGCAAATTGGCTTTACTGCACGCAGGCAAATGGACCCGAGTTTGGTTCGGTAACACACGTTAACACAGGCTTAAACACCCCGAAGCCCAGTCATAAGACGGGAAATGAGACCCAGCAGGAGTCAGGGTGAGATGCACGCACGTTTATTGAACACCTGCTATGTACCAGGTGTCCTTCTGGGCACCTTGATCCCCAGAGCAGCCTGTGAGCTGAGTGATATGATTCCTGCCAGACAGATGAGGAAAGCGGGACTCAGAGGACACGGGACTTGCGCACGGCAGAGCCTCTGAGCATCCAGCCTCAGCCCCCTTTTCCTGACTGGGGAGTTCTCGTCTTACTGATGGAGCCCCTTCCCCTGTCCCCTGAGGTCCTCCACGGGGTCCTCCTCAGCAGAGCTGTCCTCACTGGCTGCTTCTTTTCTCTGGCTCCGTCTGGTGCTCTGGGTGCTCTAAATAAAAAAAATATATAACAATAACAAAATCATCATCATCATCACAGCAACAACAGCAATAATAATAATGACAGTGACAAGCATTGTTTCCTAAATGTTTCAGGTAGATGTGTTTGCCTAATACCACAGCCCTTTGAGGGGGTTACTATCATTGGCCCCACTTTGCAGGTGAGGAATCTAAGGCACAGAGAGGTTAAGGAACTTTCCCAGGGTCACACAGCTTGGGAGCAGTGGGTTTGGACCCAGGCAGTCTGGCTGGGGACCATACTTCCTCCGCTGCCTTTCAAGAGAATTATTCAGAAAGCATGAGACGCCCCTCACCACACTGTGGTTCCCTGAGTCTGCTTCAGGCAGGTCCAGGTCAGATTCAGGGCCACCCTCCCACTCCCCAAGCAGCACTCCCTTCTCAGACCCGAGTTCTCAGCCGGCCTCTGGTCTCTGGTCTCTTCACCTTGTCACAGGTGTTACGCCCCACCCCCAGTGCTCACCTGGGCAAGAAACCACGGGACAGCCGGGGACTGGGTGGTGTCCGTGAGCAGCCGAGCGTCATAACGCTCATAAACTCCACGCATCTTGGCTCTAAAATCCTGCCAGGAGGGTTGGATCTGGCCAGGAAACAAAGAAAGGGGTGCCAGCGGGAAAGAAAGACGTGGGACAAGAAGGCCGGTGCACAGGTAACTGCAGGGACCCCCACCTACACCAGGTCCGCCTAGGAGTCTCCTGTTTCTTATTCCATATGATCTGCAGAGCAGTAAGTGGGCATTGTCATCCCATTTTACAGATGGGAAAACTGAGGCCCAGAGGCAAGGTAACATGTCCACAGTCATGCAGGAAGATTAGAGATCACACTGCCCCCCAACCAAAGTAAAGTAGAGTTGAGTGAATGCACCAGAGCCCAGCCAACCTTCATTGACCCTCCTATGATGGTTTTAAAGCTCATCCACAAATTCTTTGACACTTCTCCCATCAGGAGCTGGACTATAATTCTCCTCCCCTTGAATATGTCCTTAATGACGCACTTTTAAGGAACAGAATGTGGCAGACAGGATGCTCAGTTTCTTTGGAGGTTAGGTCACAGAAGGTGACACAGTGTAATTCTCTGATGCTCACTCTTGGACCAGCTGCCATGGTGTGAGGAAGTCCACGCCCCATGGAGAGGCCATGGGCAGTTATTCAGGCTGCAGACCCCACTGCAGACCCAGACGGGATGGGCCTCACTGGGGTACAGCTCATGCAGTCGCCCAGGGCCCCCAGCTCAGAAGGACTCTGCCATCTTGGAATTCTTAATAATTATTGAACAAAGGGCCCACATCTTCATTTTGCCCTGAACTCTGCGAATCACGTGGCCCATCCTGGACCCAGATGACAGCCATCATCTACCACACACGGGCAAGGAAGCCTTGGAAACAGCTCCGGCCCCAGCTACGGACTGGCTGAAAGACCCGAGTGAGGACAGCCCAGCTGAACCCACCAACCCTAGAGCCACAGAAGATAATCCCGGTAAAGGACCGCCGAGGTGTGACACAGCACATTATAGATAACTCAGATGGCTTTTTCTAGATCCTAATCACATCAGGTGAGGGTAATAAGCACTTTGTCTACCTCCGAAGTACAGCAGGCATCAGCCTGGAGATGCTTTTTGTTGTTGATTCATTTGTTTTTAAGCACCCAGGTGATGATGATGTACGTGGATGGTCCAGAGAGACGGTGTTGGGGAAATTCCCCACCTCTGGTTCAGTGCCCAGGGGCAGATATTTAAAACAGTTTATTACAGTGAGCCTTCAGAGTTCAAGAAACTGCAGAATGTTGCCAACAAAAACTGCTTCTATCAAGACAAAACCAACAACTCAGCCATAAAAAAAACAAAATAATGCCATTTGCAGCAACATGGATGCAACTAGAGAGTATCATACTAAGTGAAGTAAGTCAAGACAGAGGAAGACAAATACCATATGATATCACTTATATGTGGAATCTAAAATATGGCACAAATGAACCTATCTACAAAACAGAGACTCACAGACAGAGACATCAGACTTGTGGTTGCCAAGGGGGAGGGTGGGAGGGAGAGGGACGGACTGGGAGTTTGGGGTCGGTGGATGCAAACTATTACATATAGAATGGATAAACAACAAGGTCCTACTGTAGAGCACAGGGAACTATATTGGATCTCCTGGGATAAACCATAATGGAAAAGAATATTTAAAAAAAGAATGTCGTATGTGTAGAACTGTCGCTTTACTGTACAGCAGAGATTAGCACAGCATTGTAAATCAACTAGGCTTCAAAAAAAAAAAAAGACAAAAACAACCTCCAATTCAGCCCCACCCCCCAAATAAGAGATGGGATGTCTGTGACCCACCTCCAGATCTCTCTCCAGGTCGTAGCTCTCCAGGGTCTGGAAGGCACTGGAATACACCTCCACCGCTTTGGCATGGAAGACCATCTCAATGGTCACAAAGTCCAAAAAATTTTTCTATGGGGAGAGACGCCCAGATCACATAAGTAACACTGTCAGAAGGACTGTCCTGGGGTCATCTCGACATGGACCAATTGGGGGTGTGTGTGTGGGGGCGGGGGCTTAGTTGTCCTTGCGGGGCAGGTCCTAGGTGTGGAATTTCAATATATTATTTCTAATTAATTTATTTTTGTTGAACAGATAATGCATTCCCATAGTTCAAAAGCTGCCTTGCACAGAGATTGTTCCAGAAATGTGTGAGGGCTTGTGGACTTTCTGAGGGGCATCCTTTTCTCAGCTCTGTCAACCTGGGCTCCTCCACTCAGCTTGCGCTTCTCTCATTCTGAGGTCAGGTTGATGGCTACAAACTTTCAGCCTCTGTCACCCACGGGCTGGAAGTGGGTCTTATGGGAGGGGGAGGGGATGCTACTGGCCCAGAAGCCCCACAACCTGATAAGCCAGCTTGTCAAAACATTATTAGTGATGGAAACGTTGGCTTCTCTTGATCAGATGGTTCAGCTTGGCTCAGTAAGCTCTCACAGAGCTCCTACTGCATGTCCAGCTCCAGTGGGGGCTTCTACTGTGTGCTGGGCCCAGCACAAGCTCCTACTGTGTGCCAGACCTGAGGGGAAACTCCTGTTGTGTGTCAAGTCCAGCACAGGCTCCTATTGTGTGTCAGTCCCCTCCTACGTGCTGGGCCCGGCACAATCTCCCACTGTGCCTAGGGCCCAGCACAAGCTCCCACTATGCGTAGGGCCCAGCACAACCTCCCACTGTGTGTAGGGCCCAGCACAAGCTCCTACAACGTGGCAGGCCCCAGCAGGACACAGGCTTGCTGTTGGGGGAGGAGCCTGCAGTCTGGAAACACACCTCTTCCCGTCACATGGGGAGCACCTGGAAGAGGCGGGCCAGAGGAAGCCGCTAGGCTACCTGGGAGAAGGAAGGGGCGAGGAGGCCAAGGACTGTGCTCGAAATCCCTGCCTCCTGCCTCCTCCCGTCCTGCCCCCGGGAGGCAGTGCTGGTGACAACAACAGGCCTCGTCCTGCCCTTTGCCGGCCTGTGGCCCCGAGTAAATGACGTCTCCTCTCAAGCCTCAGTTTATTCGTCCGCACAGGAAGGACGGGTGTGGTCCCGGTTCACAAAGCCCTACGAGAGATTCGTTGAGTGCCGCGGCTCTGGACCTGCGGGCCCCTCATCAACACCAGCCTCACCTGGGAGCTTGTCAGAGATGCCAATTCTTCGGCCCACCCAGGCCCACTGGATGGGACGCCAGGGTGGGCCCACCGTCTGCGTTTTAAGGAGTCCGCCAGGGCATTTCTGACGCACGCTCAGGTGAGTGAACCGCTGCTTGAAAGCACGGCTTACATTCTTTTTAGAGGAGCCAGAGAGTTATTTTGTAGATATTTCATTAGAACCGTGACCTAAAACTGATATAACGGTAATGATTATTTCAAGTTTGGGCTTTTATCTCTTTTAACATTTGGAGGTTTGGATAGGCGTCTCTTACAAATGAATTCCCCCGATTTTAAAGGATGCCGGTGTTAAACTGCACGCTTCTGTTGGCCGCCGACAGAGCAGACTCTCGCCGGCCTCGAAAACATCAGGTGCTTGATAATGGTCAGCTGGGGGTTTTAGGTTCTGCCTGCAACGTGGGTGCGTGAGCAGTAATTACCACTGTTTCACTTGCTTCGTTCATTCATTTTCCCAATATTTACTGAGTACCCACCGAGTGCCAGGCCCTAGACCTGGTGCCCAGGACCCAGGAGGGGACGTGGCAGGCAGGGGGTCTGCTCTGTGGCTTCGACGTGCAGTATAGGAGGTGGCGTGGAGCAGTGAGTTCTCCCCGGCTCTCCACCATCATGGGGTCTGCGTGAACTCTCTCTCCCAAGGGTGTCAGCTCTGTGAGGACAGGGCCTTGCTTTGCTGGCTGTGGTGTCCTCAGCCTCAGGCATAGCGCCTGGCACATAGTAGGTGTGTATTCAACATGTGTGAGATTCACGAGTGAATTAAAGATACAATGAATCCACCCCCTGGGATAACTGCCCCCAGAGGGAGCGGAGCACAGAGTGTTAACAGTTGGTCGGACCAGGGCTGGGGGTCCAGGTGAGTTTCTCTGAAGGACAGCAGGTGTGAACTCGATGCAGAATAAGGGCGGAGCGCTCCTGGTAGAGGACACAGCCTGTGCAAAGGCCCTGAGGTATAAAAGACCTTGGTGCACTCGAGCTTGGAGTGGTGTGTCCAAGAGAGGGCTAGAGGGCGGGGCTGGGGCTTTGAAGCCTTGGGGAGGATTTCAGCCTTTCTCCTTGGAATGAGGGAAGCACAGGAGGGTGTTAAACCCAGGAGTGACAAATCAGAGCTGCCTTTTGTGAGATCCTTGGGGCTGCAGTTTGGAAAATGGATTAAAGTGGCAGGGGGGCAAGAGTGGGTGCGGGAGTCTCTGTGACCGTCTTGCCCTTAAAGACCCCGCCTCCCTGAGGCCTCCTGTAAGAGCTGGGGTTCTGGGCCCAGAGCTCTGGGTGTGTCGGGGTGGAGAGAGGAAGGATTTGTGCCCCTGGGGCTGTGCGGAGGAAAGGAGGAGGGTCCTGTGGATCCTGTGCGGAAAGGCAGGCGCTGGGGGGACAGACTCTGCCCAGTTCTCCTGGCAGGCGGGGAGCTTGGCCGGGTGCTGAGAGCGCACGGCTGCCACTGCTGGCTTCCGGGCAGGACAGCTGAACAAGACAGCTGCCCGGGGAGCAGCCGGCCTCTACCCGCCGCGGCCCAGAGGAAGCCAGGATGAACTGTCCTGGGAGTCAGGGCTCTGAGAGCCGAGCAGGCACAAGCTCACACACACACACTCTGTCACAGGGAACACACGTGCACTCACACAGACACAGGTGCACACACACCCGAGCTCACCCACGGGGCAGCCCAGAGTACTTCCGACCGGGGACCGACCACCCCTACCCGGAGGTCCTTCAGCTTCTGTTCCTGGAAGGCATCCACCGTCTCCTCCAGCTGGTGGGAGGTGCGGCTGGCATCCACCGAGGCCCTCTGCACACTGGTCTCCACCTGGCCCCAGAGATACAAAGTGTCATGGGGGCTCCATTCTGGATCATTCTCTGGCCCTTTGCCCCACCCTTGGGCCAGCTGTCCTGCGTCATGGGAGTCTCTTGCCAATTTGGTTGTGGAAGGAATGGCCGAGTGGGACCACAGCGAAAGGGGCAGCTGCTGCTTGGACAGACCCTCTTGTTAGCTGTGTGACTTCAGGCAAGTCACTGAACCCCTCTGAGCCTCAGTGTGCTTGCCTGCAAACAGAGGGCAGGTGTAAGGCCTGCCTTGCAGGATTGTTGCAAGAATGCGAGTGGGCTCAGCTGAACTGCTGCTGTGACAGGTGCTCCACATTAGCTGATAACTAATTCCCGCATGTGGAACGCTTTTAGGTAATTAACTTGTTGGTTGCTTTGTTTGGCATCTATATGGCCTGACTCCACAGCAGGCCTGGCACGTGATGAAGCTGGATTTCAGAGCCAGACGCCTGCAGAGCTGAGTTGGGGGTTGCCCCTTAGCTCTCTGTGTGACCTTGGGCAAGTCACTTTTCTCAGTTTCCCCACCTAGAAGTACCCACCTTCTGTGAGCAACCCTGACAAGGAAGCAGGCTGTGGAGGGGAGTGTCTCTCTGACTCGCTGAGTAGCATCGCTGATGGGACGGAACCCAGGTCTCCTGAGCCCCAGCCGATGGCTGGCTCTCCCAGAGCCTCTGACTCTCCTGTCCTAAGCCCAGGGCCCTGCACACACCCGCCCAGGTCACGCTCACCTCGCCATTTTGTGAGGCCATTCGTTACCTGCGTGCGAGCCTGCCTTCCCCAGACAGACTTGTGACACTCACCTGGGACTGAAACAGGTGCTGTTAGGGATTCAGGTTAGCCAGCAGCCCCCATGGAGGGAGCATGGTGATGTACGGCCCTGGCTGCGCCGCCCCCCAGCCCCTGCCTCGGGAAGGATACAATGGTCTGTCGCTCTGAAGGGGACTTCTGCCTCAGTTCCTCCAGCTTTTCCAGTTGTTTGAGCTCATTGTTCCGGACGTGTTTGAATTTCTTGATCTCAGCCTATGGAAGAAGGAGGGTGGTTGCCTGGGGTCCCAGCACCCTGCATGGCCCACGCTGCAGTGCCGTGCCCTTGCTCACTTGGGTCTGCCTTATCTGCACCCCGTAGAGCTTCAGGGGGTTGACCACCTTGGTCTCCAGCCTCTCGACCTGGGGCCACGCGGACATACACAGTCAGAGCGGGTGGAGCCAGGGAGATGCTGGGGGGCTGCACGGCCCCTGGCCTGCATTTACAGAGCGCCGTCTGCATGTCCGGAGCTGCACGGTGGGTCCTCCTCCCACCTTGGGGTTGCGAGCATGGGCGACACATTTCATCTCGCTGAGCCCTGTTTCCTGGTACAATGGGTAGAAGGAGTGTACACGCCCACGGTTTTTTAGCAACTGGCTGGGACCCAGCGCTATTTCATTTCTCCAGACTGCCTTAGATCTCACCAGGGATGCTGACAGATCCACCTGGAACACGGACTAGCAGGGAATTCAGAGCCGACTGCGCTGTGCAGCCCCCAGGGACATGGCAGGGTCAGCGAGGGAGACACCTCACGCCGCTGAGTCAGTGCCTGTGTGCCAAGCCTAACACTAGACACGAGGATAAACGATATCAGTACTGGTAACAATGGTCGCAGTTAAAGCTAGTGTGGGTTAAGCGCTTACCCTGTGGGTGTCACAGTAGAACAGGTGTAGGAGTCCCCCAAGGGCGTCTTAAAACCCTGATCCCCAGGCAGCACCCCAGAGGTTCTGACTCAGCAGGTCCAGGGTGCAGCCCAAGAATCTGCATTTTTCTAACAGGTTCCCAGGTGAGGCTGGTGCCTGGAGGATGGGGTCCCCTGAGAGTCTGGTTTGCCCGATGGGCCAGGGGAGCTGGAGTCCCCACCCAGCCCCCTCCTCTTCCTCCATTACGGCTTATGGCTCTTGTAAACGCAAACCTAAAGAAGAAATAATTTTCCCAAGTGCCGAAAGGGAAAGGGACTTATCCCTTCCGTTTCTGTGCAGTATTCCTTTGAGAAAACATGCAGTTGTAAATCCTTTCTCTGTCCCTTTGAGATGGATGTAAAGCTTTTAAAAGCTAAAGAAGCCTCCGGCTGGTTTTACAACCAGGAAAGCCCAGTCATCTCTGAACTGTAAACTTTGGGAAGACAGTGTCTCCAGGGAGTTTGCCTGGTGCCTGGCTCCCAGCTGTACCTACCTGCTTGTCAGAGAGAGATGAGGTTTTCGTTTTCTTTGGATGAAGATGATTAGCCAGCCCAGGTGGCCACCCAATCGCCAGGTGGAATTAGGAAGTCCTGTGTGACTGGGTGCTGTGAAGGGGTGCTGTCCCCTTCCCTGTCCTCAGGGGGAGTGAGGTTTCTCTGTCTTTGCCATCACTTCTTCAGTCTACCTTCTGGCTTAACGCTTATTCAGTAGAAAAGCTGTTTCATTCTTTCCTACCATCGCAGAGAGGATTTTTCTGGGCTGGCTGGAGTTTTGTTTTATTTTTATTTTATTTTTATTATTATTTTTTTTATCCCAAACTCCTAACCCTTCCCTCTCCAAAACTCCCTCCCCCTTGGCAACCACAAGTCTGTTCTCTGTGTCTGTGAGTCTGTTTCTGTTTCGTAGTTCATTTGTGTCATATTTTAGATTCCACATGGAAGCGATATCATATGGTATTTGTCTTTATCTGTCTGACTTACTTCACTTAGTATGATAATCTCTAGGTCCGTCCATGTTGCTGCAAATGGCATTATTTCCTTCTTTTTATGGCTGAGTAATATTTCCATTGTATAGACGCCACATGGGGATTTTTATTTTTAATTCTTTCCCTAACTCCCTGCAGCCTCCTTGCCCTCCACAAGCCTCCAGGCTCTCAGTCCTGTAAACTGAGGTGTGACCCTGGGGAGGGAGTGATGGGAGCGTCCTCACTTTGGGGACACCTTTGGAGGAGATGCGTCCGCTGACTGTGGACCCTGCCGGCCGGCTCCGACTCTCAGATCCCCCCGGGAAATGGGCCCGCTGGGGCCACTCGCTCACCTCGGCCTGCCGGTAATCCTGCACTTTGGCCAGGTCCTCGGCGAAGTTCCTCAGGGCAGCCGGCATCTCCGGGTTCTCCGTGTTGGCGAAGTCGATGAGCTGCCTGACCAGTTGGTCGGCCTTGTCACGCAGCCGGGCTGTCTTGCGGGTGTAGGCGGCCAGCAGCGAGCAGAACTGGCCGAAGTACTTCTCAGTGTTGGTCACTGTGTCCTCTGTCACCCGCACCCGCTGTCCCTGGGGAGGTGGGGGCCTGAGGAGCCGTTCTGGGCAGGGACGCCCAGCCAGGCCACAACAGCGAAGCAGGGGTCACCCACCCACCGCCCTCCTCCTAGGTGGCAAACCCAGGCCAGGCGTCCGGTCTCCAGGATAATGCCCGAAGTCCCCGGGTCAGGCCGTCAAGGCAGATGCGGGAGACCAGTGGGGTCACAGGGCTGGTCCGTGGCCGGGCAGGAGTGCAAACATGGGCTTGGCTCCTAACCTGGCCTTTCCCACCCTGGGGCCCTTTAGAGGGGCTTTATCTTCCCAGCAGAGTTGGTCTGTATTCCAACCATGCCGAGCTGCTGAAATCCCCAGATTCTACCTTTTCCCCGAGCTGTTGAAATTCTCTCCCTTCTCTACATCGTAAATCTTTATTAATAAACTTTTTTGCGGGGTGGGGGGACCAGTTTTAGGTTTACAGAGAAACTGAGTGGGAAGTGCACAGGGTTCCTACGTACCCCCTCCCCGGCCCGCAGGGTTCCTACATTCCCCCTCCCCGGCCTGCAGGGTTTCCCTACAATCAACAGCTCCCCTGTACTGCCTGACCTTTGTGTCAAAAGGTGAACCAATAGTGACACATTCTTATTAACTAAAGTCCCTCGTTTACATGAGGGCTCCCTCTTGGTGTCCTGCCTTCCGTGGATTTTGACAAGTGCTCAGTACCCTGCCTCCACCATCACAGTGTCGCAGAGAACTCTCACCGCCCTAAAGACCCCAGGCTCCGCCCGTGGGTCCCTCCCCCAGCCCTGAACCTTGAGTTTGTCCTCCTGGCTTGCCATTGATCAGCACGTGTCACTTCCTGTTGTGCTTGCTTTCTGTCACCCTCTGCATCTTTCTGGGTCGGGCTTGCGGGGAGCTTGCTGACTCATCTTTTTCTTTTTCTTTTTTTTGCTGACTCATCTTTATGTGCTGCTAGCCTGGGGCCTGCCCATCGCAGGTGCTCCATGAAAAAATACAGGGTGAGTGAAGGACCCGCTGGATTTCATCTTCCCGAGACAGTAAAGGGGGCACAGCCTCAGACAGTCGCCTCCCTCTCGCACCACTGCACCCTCTCCTTGCCCCTCGTCCCACCCAGGTGGTCACTGCCCCATCCTCTCTCTGTAGGACCAAAGCCCCCAACCTGTGCATCCCTGTAATCACACCTCTAAAGCTGGAAGCTGAGGGGAGGGCCCTTTGTCCTCCTAACAAACCCTAACTGGTGCCGCCCTTTACAGTTTGCAGTGCGCATCGTGTGCATTACCCTGCAAACAAGGTAAACGGAGACCAGAGAGGTGAAGCATCTTGTTCCAGGTCACACAGCCGGCCGCAGTCCCTGTCCCTCCATATGGGGTCCTTGGACCCCCTCAATCAGAATTGCCTGGGACACAAGCCTGCAGCATCCCAGCCCACTCTCCGCCGGACTCCCTGTGAGCGAGGTCCAGGGGGCTGCATTTTTAAAGAAGTCCATCAGGTGGTCCGGGGGCACCCTGGAGTTTGTGGGCCCCAGAGGAGCCAGGCATGGAAGCAACTGAGTAAGGCGGGGGCAAGCGGAGAAGGCAGTGGTAGATTCAGGCTGCAGGCAGTGGGCTCGGGGACGATTCCACAGGGCGGGTGATGCCTGATGGGGCTTTGAGGTACGAAGAGGGGTTTCCCAGGTAGAGATGAGTGAGGGAAGTTGGGGTGGCCCCTGTGAATGTAGCTACCCCAGGGCTGTGGGCAAAAATGCTGGAGAAGCAGACAGAGGCCAGATTCTGGAAGCCTCCATGGTCTCTAGACCTCCAGGTGGGCGTGCTGTGGGCGGGAGAGCATCCTTACCACTGTGCCGCCCCCCACCCCGCAGTCCAGGCGGCCCCATCAGTCTTGGTGCGTCTGGCCCCGAAAACCCGGCCACCACCCCCCCTCCCTCCCAGCCCAGGCCAGCGTGGGGCTGCTCACCTGGAGAGAACGATGTTCATTGTGGCCGGAGACAGCAGTCGTCCTGGTCCTGGGGAATAAGGACAGGGCCCCAGGGGTCCCACAGGCCTGGGAGAAGCCACACAGGGCTGGGTGCAGCTGCATGGTCCTGGCTCAAGGGGTGCTGCCACCTGGTTACCAGGCGACGTGGCCACCCGCAGTCACCCTGGGAGGAGCCTCCGCTGGTCACTAAGGCAACCTCTCCCCGGGCCAGCCTCCCCGAGCGGATTAGGAGGCCTCAACCAGCCTTGCGCTGGCCCAGGTGGGGTCGCAGAGAGGCTCCCACTCTCCCGGTGAAGATGGAGGTTCTTGTGGACCCGGCAGCGCTGGGGTTCCCCAGGAGGTGCGGGGACCGGACTTAGGGCTGCTGGCCCTGCGCCCAGCTGTGCTCGTGGGTCGTATTGCTGGGGCTCCTCCTCCCCTCCTCTGAGAAGGCCACCCGGCCTTCCCCAGGCTCCTAGGAGACTTGGCTACTCAGGAGGGGTTTGCGAAAAAGCACAGTGAATCACTGCTCGTCGCTGAATAGAGGGGACAGACAGGGCACCAGCCCACAGGGACATCTTAAACGTGTTAATCATCATTTTACTGGTCTTTACCCCCTTATTATAAACACTGTCTGCTCATTGCTAGAAAAGCAAGAAAACAAAGATAACACAAAAAGAAGAAAATAGAACAGCACATACAAAATTGTGCTAACTGAAGTACGGTACATTTTGCTAATTGTAAGATGTGTGCAATTCAGTGCATCTACGTTTTACCTAAAGAAAAGAAATATGCAGCTAACAACCACAACAGTAAGAGATCGGGTGGGAAGAGGGGAAGGTAGAGAAGCAGAATGTTGGCAACTGTTGCCATGGAGGACCCGCTGCGCATGTCTGTTCACTTTGTATATGTCTGAAGGCCTTTATAACGAAGAGCGTTTTTTTTTAAGTGTATATGAAAGCGAGGACTTTATTTATTATTTATTTTTATTGAAATACAGTTGATTTACAATGTTGTGTTAGTCTCTGGTGTACAGCATGGTGATATATACACACACACACACACACACACAGACTTATTACAAGATATTGAATATAGTTCCCTGTGCTATACAGTAGGTCCTTGTTAGTTATCTCTTTTATATATAGGAGTGTGTCTGTTAATCCCAAACTCCTAATTTATCCCTCCCTTCCTTTTCCTTTTGGTAACCGTAAGTTTGTTTTCTGTGCCTGTGGGTCTGTTTCTGTTTTGTAAATAAGTTCCTTTGTATCATTTTTTTAGATTCCACATATAAGTGATATCATATGATATTTGTCTTTGTTTGACTTACTTCACTTAGTATGATAATCTCTAGGTCCATCCATGTTGCTGCAAATGGCATTATTTCATTTTTTTAATGGCTGAGTAGTATTCCATTCTGTAAGTGTGTATATATGTATATATACACCACATCCTCTTTATCCATTCACCTATTGATGGACATTTAGGTTGCTTCCACACCCTGGCTATTGTAAATAGTGCTGCGCTGAACATAAGGGTGCATGTATCTTTTCAAATTATAGTTTTCTCCGGATATCTGCCCAGGAGTGGGATTGCTGGATCCTATGGTAGGTCTATTTTCAGTTTTTTAAGCAACCTCCATACTGTTCTTCATAGTGGCTGCACCAACTTACATTCTCACCAGCAGTGTAGGAGGGTTCCCTTTTCTACACACCCTGAAAGCGAGGACTTTAAAGTCAGCTAAATACAGGTTCAAATCCCAGCCCCCAGCCCTGCTGTGTGACCTTAGGCAAATCACCTGACCTCTCCGGGCGGCAGTCTTCTCCCCAGTAAAATGGAACCGTGGCCCTCTTTCCTTGCCTTGTTGTTAGGAGAAATAAGTCCCTGGTGCATCAGTAAAGAGATGGCAGGGCAGCCCCCAGCGCAATTCCTGGCCTGTCTGCCCACAGTGGTGCCAGCTCTGGGGTGGCTGGTCCTGTGCTGGTTACCTGCCCCCACCCCCCACATCTCTGCGTGGTCCCTTTATCACTCCATACGTCCCTTTGCACAAGCTCAGTGCTCCCCGTGGGCCCTGAGCAACGCATACACATAACTCAGCTTCTTCCTGTCTGGGGCATGTCACCTCCCCTGACTTCCCACACGGTGGCCCTGACCGGTGCCCTGAGGCTCTGCCAGTCACTGTGCAAGTCTTTCCTGGATGAGGCCGCGGGAGGGGCTCCTGTGTCCCAGCTCTGTGTGGAGCGGCCATCCTGGCACCGGTCAGATCCCTTGCACGCTCTTCTTGGCTCCGTCTCTCTTGGGGGTTGCACTGCACTGAATAGTGTCCCCCCAAATGCACATCCACCCAGGACCTCAGAATGTGACCTTATTTAGAAATAGGGTCTTTGCAGATGTCATTAGCTGAGCTGAGCCATCCTGGAGCAGGACAGACTCTGGTCCAACGACGGGGGTCTTGTAAAAAGAGGAAGCAGACACACAGGGAAGATGGCCACGTGACAGCAGGGGCGGAGACCGGAGGGATGTGGCTGTGAGCTACGCCTGGCCTGGCGTCCCCCGCTTCCTGCACATTTGGTGAAAAGCTTCAGTTCCATCCCTTATGTATGATTTCTCTCCCTCCCTCCTTCCCTCTGTCTCTTTCCAACTTCATTAACGTTTCATGCAGGTCATTCTCATCACAACGGCAACAATAATACCTGCGGGGCAGCTCTGGGCCTGTCCTGATCCAAGCCCCACACTCATTCACTCATACACTCAGAAACCAGAATAGGCTTTTTCTTACCAAATGTGGGATTTTTAAAAAGTTGGAGTTGGGAATCAGCAGGACAACATTAACTGGAGACGTGACATTTCACTTTAAAATGCAACCTTTTCAGTCAGCGAACTGCGATGGTCAGTCTTCTGTGTCATCTCAGCCGGGCCACAGTGACCCACCGTTTCCTCCAGCACGAACCCATGGGTTGCTGGGAAGGCACTGGGGGATGCGGTCGGCCTTGCAGTCAGTTGGCTTGAAGTAAAGGACCTGACCCTCAGGGACGTGGCGGGGTGGGAGGGGCGCGGGGCGTCACCCCTTCACCACTGGGAGATCCTAGGAGCAAAAGTGAGGTTTCCAGAAGCTTCAGCTTCTGCCTGAGTTTCCAGCCCGCCCTGTGGATTTCGGACTTGCCAGCCCCACATCACGTGAGCCAGTTCCTTAAAATAAATCTCCTCATATATTCAGTTGGTTCTGTTTCCCTGGAGCACCCACCTCTTGTAGGACTAGGAGAGGCTGCAAAGCCATTTCAGGTTTCTGGGGCTCCGGAAGTATGAGTTCGGTGTTATAGGCAACGACCACCAGAGGGCAGCAGAGACCCCCCTAATGGGGAATTCCCACGTGGCGGGCAGAGTGGGAGGTGGCCCCAGGAAACGCACCAGAGGAAGCCCATGCCTTCAGGCAGGATGGGAGAAGGAGCAG